>NC_140073.1:144252084-147205877 GCF_964194135.1 Talpa europaea | reverse complement strand
CAATTCCATCTCTATCTTTAAACAAACAAACGGACAAACAAACAAATGCCTCTCCTTCCCGCTTTGCATCAAGGTAGCCTACTGTGTAGACTCTTCTGTGCTTGGATTTTTTTTTTTTCCTTTTCACTTAGGCTGTAGCTGAGCATCAGGGGCTGATGTTCTTCCTCAACCTCTTTTTCTAGTTGCATAGTATTCCATTATATTGATAAAGGATAGTTTGGCAGTTAGATCATTTATTTAAAAAATATTTATGCATACAAGAGTTGGGGTGTAGCTGGGGGTGGGAGGGTAAAAGGATTCACCAGAGAGAGCAGCGAGCAGAACACGCAGATCTACTGAAACACACTACTGAGGGGAGCAGTGCAGTGGGTGAGACAGAAGAAGCCTGCTGGGCCATGGGGGTTAGCTCCCTGGCCCACCAGGGATTGAACTCGTGCTTATAATGGCTGGCTATAGATTGATAGCACTCTCTTTAACCCCTGTGCCACCAGGGAGGCCCGGGCAGTTAGATCATTTCTAACTTAACACAGCCATTTGGCACAGATGTGAGTTTATTTGTAAAATAATTCTTCTGTGGTAGGGCAAAGAGAATGGTGATTTTGATGACTTTGGGGGTGTTTGGGTTCTGTATAGAGAGCAAATGGGGAAGCTGAGAAGCTGCAGCAGGTGTGTGTTGCCTGCGGCCATTTGCACAAGTGAAATGAGACATTTCCCGCCACCACTGCGTGCACATACGAGCATAGGTTTTGACATTTCGGTTTAGGAAGTTACTCTGCTTTCAGTGACCACCCTCTGAAAGTCCCTCCAATATTCTGTTGTTTTCCCAAAAGGAACATTGTCTTCAGCCAAGGAGTTTCTTTGACTTGCTTGTTCCTCTTTTTATCCTTTCCTGCCCCCCTCTCCTGTCTACTGCTCATTTTACTTTACCCCCATCCAAAAGTGTATTTTTATGCCTAGTGTATTTACTTGTTTTTCTGTGCCAGAAAAATTATGGATACTTTTAGAACCATCTAGAGGCAACTTATTCTGATTGTTTAGTTACAAAAGAGAAATTGTCTTTCAGGGTCATTGAATTAGGTTTGAACTAGTAGGAGAGCAGATTAGGAATAATAAAACATGGTCTTGTATTTCTAATTTTTGAGAAGTGCCGGCCTGATACTCCAGGGCTTTCTTGAATTTGGTAATGGCTCATTTTTAATTTTACGAAACTTTTAGGGAGTCTGTATCCAGTCCCTTCTATGCACAAAAGCCTTTTTATGTTTTTTCACATACCTTGCCTCCCTCAGATCATTTCAGCCTATTTTTCCCTTAAATCTGATGCTCGGGAATTCAGTTGTTGCCGCTGCTGTTGTGTGCCTGGCTTACCAAAGCTGGAAGTTCAAGTCTGTGAAATGAGCCAGAAAGAACTATGTTCCAACTATAGGAGAAAAACAACCCTCTCCAAACCCTCCTGAAAACAGTGGACATGTGGATGCCAATAAATGTTATCAAGCAAATGTTTCAAGTCATTCCTCTTAAGAAATGGGCCTTTCAGAAATGGAAGCCCAAGTTAGGGGCTCAGAATCTATTTTTGAATATCAAAATCTTGATTCAGTTTTAAAAAATAACAGAAAAACAACAGTAAGTCTTCTTTCTTGACGGCTCCCCCCGCCATCAACCCCCCCACACCAGAGCGTGTGGTGGCCACGGTCCCCCCACCGCCAGGCAGAGAGGTGCCTTGTCTTAATGGTAGAACTTGGGCGGTGCTGGGCTCGCTGCATTTTCTTTTTGCTTGCTTAGGAAAATCTACAGGAATTGGTTTGGAGATGTAAACAGGCCTGGCATTAAGAGCATCTGCAAGGAACTGAGCAGAATAAAAACCAGTTTTTTTTTCCGTCTTTCTCTCTCAGCTCTGTGCATAATTTGGATTGAATCAGTCCCATCATTTGTGACATCTGATTACTACCTGCACATGCAGCTGTCTCCACATAGGAAGGTCCTGGGAGGGCTAATCCCCATGAGGAACAGTCTGATTTGTTGGTTAGGTTGCTATTATGTTTTTCACCGAAACTCAGACTCTGGAAAAGAAGTGATTGTCAGGCCGGTGTGGGTGGGGTAAGCAGACTTCAGATTCTCCTGCTGTTCCCGCCTGCAGGTGAGGGAGTCACAGACAGACTTATTTTCCAGGGAACTGGTCAGTGTCAGCCTCTGGGCTTTGGGTAGGATTTGTCTATTTGTGACTTTTTGACGTGGAAAGAAATCCATGAAGTTATCTGGGGGTGATGCTGAAATTTCCCATTTCATGATTTTCAAGTGAACGGAATCTTAGCCTTTGGATATGATGGCTAGACTTTGGAAACTTTTGGAACTTTTAACATCTCTCAGACCATTTTAAAAAAAGATTTATTTATGCATGTAAGAACTGGGGTACAGGCCAGAAGTGCGGGGGGTGAGAGGATTCACCAGAGACAGAGTGGGGAGCAGAACAGGTGGATCTACTGAAATACACTGCTGTGGGGAGCAGAGGGTGAGACAGGAGAGGTCTGCTGTGCCATGTGGGTCACCTCCCTAGCTGGGGATCGAACTTGTGCTTCAGTGGCTATCAATAGCTTCATAGTGCTGACACTTAACCCCTTGCGCCACCAGGAAGTCCCCTTAGACCATTTTTATTTTTTTTATTTTTTAAGATTTATTTATTTATTTATACAAGCACTGGGTACAGTCAGAAGCGCGGGAGGGTGAGAGAATTCATCGAGCCAGAGAGGGGAGCAGAGCAGGCAGAAGGACCGAAGGACACTGCTGAGGGGAGCAGCGGGCGGCAGGAGAGGTCTGAGCGCCATGTGGGACCCTCCTCCCGTGGCCGGGGAGCAGCCGGGATCGAACCGGTGTTGCAGAGGCTGTGGGCAGCTTCGCAACCCAGCGCTCAACCGCTGCGCCACCGGGGAGGCCCCTTAGGCCATTTTTAAAGTGGACTGGGGGCTCCATTCTATAGAGCAAATACGTGGGGGGCTCTTCCCAGCGCCTGCGGACTGGCAATGCACCAGCGCGGGGTAGGCCTGGGGAAGCGTTCCAGCGGGGAGATGTTCCAGGTGTTGGCTGGTGTGGCTTTTGTGCTGACGGGCATGTCCGGAGCTGTGTGTGCAGCACACACTTGTCAGAGGGCAGCAGACAGTGACTTCTATAGTTTCTCACTAGGCACCAAGGTCTGCTTGTGATCACTGGGCCTGGCAAGCTCTGAATACTTGCTAGATTTTATTTTATTTTTTTTTCTAAAGATTTATTTATTTTTATTTATTTATACAAGCACTGGGTACAGTCAGAAGCGTGGGAGGGTGAGAGAATTCACCAGAGCCAGAGCGGGGAGCAGAGCAGGCAGAAGGACCGAAGTACACTGCTGAGGGGAGCAGCGGGCGGCAGGAGAGGTCTGCGTGCCATGTGGAATCCTCGCCCAGCAGCCGGGGATCGAACCGGCACTGCAGAGGTTGCAGGCAGCTTCGCAACCCAGCTCTCAACTTCTGTGCCACCGGGGAGGCCCAATACTTGCTAGATTTTAGTTTGCAAGAAGGCAAATGGAAGACTGGGGAGGCCAGAAACAGCAGAGTCAGACTGCAGAGGGCAGGGGCTGAAGGATGTGCCTCCCCCGCTACTCCACAGGAAGTCGGAGACCAGAGTAGAAAGTCCAGGCCTGCTGCCTACTTTGGGTGCAGCATCTAGCCTTTTCTCAGTGAGTGTCTAGGGTCTCACCATCTCTCTATTTCTTGTCAGTAGAAAGTATCATCTGGTTTTTCTAGGGCTTTCCTGCACATAAAGCTATTTGCTGACTCGGAGGCCACCTCATCTTGTTTCCATCCAAGGCTCAGGAAGTGGATAATGGCGTGTGGGGTCCACATCTTACAGATGTGGGGGGGGCAGCAAAAGTACTCCCCGGGCACTCTCCAATGATGATGTCTTGTTTAAGAACATTGACCCTAACTCTGCACCCCCTTTTATTCCTACCCGAGTCCTAGCTTGCACCTTGGGAAGATAAGGAACAATTTCCTTATTACAAAATACAAATGACATAGAAACCCAAATTTGGTCTGAGTCTTTGCTTGCTGGCTCACTTTCATCATTTTATTGAATTACTATAATTTAATGTTACTAGTTTAAACTAACGATTTTTCCCCCTGAAATGAATCCTTTTTATTATTATTTTTAAAATTGAAAACCCACATTAAATTCATTAGGAAAGACAATGACTATCTTTCACATTGAAATTTCTGGTACTTGGAAAATCCTTCTGGAAAAACTTCAGGAAAAAATAGAAAGAACTGTCATTCCAAATTAGTGTATTGGAAATGATGTTACCATCCTTTTCAAAGGGGGGTTTGACACTCTTCCTGTCCCCACCCACCTCCCCCAAATCCTTTGAAGATATTTCCCCCACTTTCTTCTTACAGAGCACTCAGTGGGCTGACCTGAGGTAAAGAGAGGGAAGTTTCCCATGTCATCTGCCCCCTCCCCTCTAGTCCCTCCTCTGATCTTGCCCCCCATCCCTGTCCTGCTTGCGTCTGGCTTATCCTCCTCTGTGCACCCCTTCTCTGCACACATGTGCTTTCCCAGCTCTGCCTCCATCACATGGTGACTCAACTGGTTATCCTCTGTTAGGGGTGTTTGTGTTTTTGGAAAGGACCCTGGAAGCTGAGAATGTAGCCAGAGGAATGAATCCCTAATGGCAGAATTCCAGGTTTCCATGAAAGAAAGCTTTTCAATGGGGGCAACAGAGAGGTGTCTGACCCCCCTCAAATCACACCCCAGAGGTTGAATCTTCATTGTGAAGGGGCAGGATTAGTTCTTCAATGAGGGGACCCAGTGCGAGCAGGTGAGACCTGCCAGGGCACGGTGCCTGTGGAGGTATCCCGGAAGAGGCAGGGCCAGGTGGGGTCCAGAACACTTTCCACCTTGGGGATTTTCCACACTTCCTGGCTGCCAGGGACAGGCCTTGACTTGTGTTCTTTGGGCAAAGAGCAGGGCAGGAAGGGTCTGTTCTGGTCTGGAGACAAAGATGGCCAGGGTGCTGTGGCGCCCTCCTAGCCTAAGAGCTCAAAAGCTTCCCCAGGAAGCAGACATCAGATCTCAGTACCAAGCCCAGGGGGGCCAGGATAGTTACCAGCTTTCTGAGGTAGAGAGGCTCCTTTCCTCAAGAGGACCAAGGCCCGTTCATGATGGGGCCACTAGCTGGGAGGGCTTCTGTGCTTGGAAAGCCAGGGATTCCTGGACTCTCAGTGTTGGGGGGTCTGGAGGGCCTCAGAAATCCATCACTTTGAACGATGTAAGCCAGGAGGGTCCCAGTGGAACTATTGCAGAGATCTATTGTACCCCTGATAATTGGGGTTCAGGAACAGTTTGCCGTGTCTTTGGACGGTTTAAATGATCTCAGATTTCTAAGTCTCCAAACTTGGCACTTAGACTTGATTGATGTTTTCTAAATTGTAGGTAATGACAGTGGATAGATGCATCTCGAAACAGCCCACATCTCCCCCCAGCTCCTCTCAGGTGGAGGATGACGGAGGAGTCCTCATGGGCATGAGCTTACTGTAGAGCCTCCATTTCCGCCCCCTACCTGTGTGGTTGCCTCCCACTCACCCTGTCTTGAAGCCATTAGATTTTTGCAAATATTGCAAAATTAAGATGTGTCGATATTTATTTGTCCAGACGGGTTCCCTAAATTATAAAAGCTTCAGGTCCTACAAAATGATACCTACACTTGACCTTGGTCAGTTTAAGATGGGAAATGTGGGGATAAAGAGAGACTTAGACGATAATGAAGGAAACAGTAATGATAAGAACGCCTGCCCAGTCACTCTTCACTCGCGTCTTGCATTTTTGAGTGTGCAGGGTGACTCCCTATTTCTTCTGCCCTCTCTGGGTCTGGCTGCCCAGAGCTGCTGAGATATTACTCTTGTGGCCCTTACACCCTGGGTCCTTGCAGGGAAAACCTTAGAGGCATCCTGGACCAACATCTCAAAAGAAAGGGAGGAACATCTTCACCTGCAATGGGCTATGGGCGGGCAGGCAAGAGCCTTAATTTGGGGATTCCACTTCCCTCGGCTGTAGGGGTTGCATGAGGCATGTTTTAGATGTTTCTGCACGTTTCTAACACTGTAACTGTGACTGGGTTGCTTTCCCTCTCTGGACGCCACTCCACTTCCTCTGAAGCCCTGGGTGAGGGGGTGGCCATGGTGTCTCCCCGCTCTGCTTGCTGTGGCCGCTATGGCCAGCCCTGACTCTGGGGAGCCCAGGGAGACTGTTTGAGGAATCGAGGCAAGCATGGAAAGGCTGAGGCTCCTCCAAATTTTAGAAGGGAAGCAGCTCCTACCTGTCTTGGCTTGGGTGGGTAGGATGCCCTTGGGTGCTGGAGGAGTGAGGGTAGAACAGAAGCTGACTGTGCTCTTGCACCCGTGAATGGACTGGATTGTCCCCATTCATGTGGGGAGATTCAGGCTTTTTTGCACCTCTGTCTAAGCTGTGGCTTCCAGAAGAGACTGGAAAGTTCTAGGGGGATTGTTTAGGAAGCTTCCTCATAAATTAGAGTTGCTTAAGAAGGATGGTAAGTAACATTCCCTCTTTCCAATTGTCTGGGCCTGGGCATTTTCTGTGTGGGCAGAGAGGAACACACGAGATTTCTGGTGGCTGACCAAGTCGAGGGTAGGAGCTGGCTGGGCTTGAGGAGCGAGCAGAGGGGACAATGGTGCATGTACTTCATCTGTTTCTGCTGTCAGATCTGAAACTAGCTCCCCCGTTAGTAGTTCAGAAACTGAATGGGATAAACACAATTCTTTTTTTTTCTGGTCTCTGAGTTAAAAATACGTACATATATGCTCCACTGAGAAAAAAAAACTTATTTAAATCAATTCAATTTCTCCTTGCTAAACTTTGAGAGAAATCGAGTAAAGGTTAAAGAAGATAATTTCAATCTGAAAGCTTTTTTTTGGTGAGGATTTTGTTGTGCAATATTTCAAAAACTTAGAACATAAGAATTATTTTGTTATACAGAACATAATTCAGAGCAAGACGCATAACCTATCAAGAGGAGAGTTTAATAATTTTTTTTCTCACCTTTTTACTTTTGTCTTTGTGGAGGAAAATTACTTAATGTTAGCTACATATTGACTTTGAAGGTATGGATTCTGAAAATAGATGATTCATTCCAATGCTGTAAACCTGAATTGCAAAGACCAAACGATCAAATTAACAATGTAAAATGCATGGCGAAAATATGTCTTTTTTTGAGGTATTTTTAGAGCATGTAAAATAACCAAACAAATAATTGGCTGCATAATTTTCCTTAGGTATCTGATATTTATCACTTAAAGTTTATTGTCATTTTCTTGATCCTAAAAAATTAGGTTTGTAAAACACATGTAAGCAAATATTGCTACAAAATATCTACTAATCTTTTAAAATATAATCTGAACATTATAAAATGAGCATCTCAGGAGGAGGATCTGTACCCCCTTTATACATGTAGAATAATAAGAACTACTGTTTACCATATGAAAGAGTTTGTTTCTATTTTCCTTAGCGATTATCCTGTGCTCAGATCAAATGCATTGCAATTTTGAACCTTGAATCTCAAATTAAAATTTTTATTTGATAAGAGAGAAAGTCACTCCTTGACCTATAGATTAAAGAAGAAATCTGATCTTAGCTTTTAGTCAACATTAGAATTTTTGTTGAGTAACTCCATACAAATCAAAACAATTCAAGTTATTGACTCCCCTTTCTGTATCCACAAGCCAATCTCTGACTTACTTGGCCACGTGAATTGGGCTGCAGCAGTTTTGAAGAAGTCGAGTTTGTGAGAGTTATGGCATATATTTGTTTAATATAGTTTGAACAGCAAGATAACCGTGTAACTTTGAAAACGGCAGGCATTTATAATGCTTTGCCAAGTTTGGGGTGGTGAGCAGTACTTGATCTGAGTATTTGATTTCCTCTACTTATTTTTTTTTCATGTTTTCTTAGGGAAGTGCTAGTTGAGATTCGAAGAAGAGTTGTTATTCTGTTTAACTATATAAAAACATTAAAACATTTTAGGGAATGCAAAAATACATATGCTTCAGGTTAAAATATTGAGACATCTTGGCTATTTTAATAACATTTCCACTATAAAGTAGCAAAAGCAGACTTATTTTTTTAACTTCCTTTATCCAGGAGGTTACATTTGCTGATTAAAGTAATTTGAACACTTTGGAAGGACACTTCAACTTTCTAGAGGTGAGACATTTACCGTTTCTCACCCTGCTAGTCAAAGAGGTGTTTTTTACTTATAGGTAGAGTGCTGTTATGACTATTTCTGCATTTGTTCAGCAGGATTTCAAAGTCATGTAAATATAAATTTATATGCATGAAAGAAAATGAAATCAACAAATGTTAAACCATAGAATGGCATCCTATGTGGTAAATATGACATTCCACTGAAGGGTATTCATATTAATATCACTTAGAGAGTTTGTTGTATAATTCATTTTGGATGTTTGAGATTAAAAATATCCCTTTAGAAGCTGGAGAAAATGAAACTATTGCTATTTTCGAGACCAGGGAGCAGCAGGGCACAACACATTCTGAAGTACTTTTCCCAAACACTCTTCACACACTAAGAACTCTGTGTGTTTTATATTCACAAGGGCTTCATGAAGTTAATTTTCTTGCGTTAGGACTAAAAAGGTATTTCCACAGAAACTAAAACATACCAAAGTCCAAACTCACATGCAGGGTAGATCACAATTTAGATTGACCTTTATTCAAATGATGGTAATGTGCTAATGAAGAAAATGGATTGGGGAGTCCATTTGAAAAAAAAAATAGCACCCACTTTGTTCCATGGCAGTTGAATTTTTATTCTATTATAGTTCCAAGAGCTGTCAAATTACCTAAAGGGAACAATGAGTTTCTCCAGAAAAAAATTACCCAGAGATGCTGCAACTCACAAAACAATCCTCCCTGCTAAGCTCTGTGCAGCTTTAAATACAATTGAATATTAATTCTATCAGACCTCGTTGACTTAAAAGCTAGGATGGATCAGGAGCTGATTTTTGGCATTCCTTCATTTTTCCACCCTTTTGTTCACTTGACACACAGCTTTTATACACTGGCTTTGCGGGAACCACTGGCGTGATCGCTGAACAATCTGTTGGAGGAGGAAAAGTCTCCTCCAACCAGCAGCCAGAGTTTTAATTAAATACTGTTCATCCTGTCGATCTCAAACAGCTGAAGAAATAGCTGTTGGCGTAAAGGTACCAATGAACTTATGTTCTCTGGTGTTAATAGGGCAAAGAGTCTTCTTCGTGGTTAGGAAAAACACCACCACATAGGCACACCCCCAAATCATGGGATGATGATGATTTTTTAAGTTAAGAAGAATGGCAGTGTGGCTCCAGTTCCTTTCCTGAAGCCCAGTGTCATGTGGCAAGGGACGTACAGGTTGAAGAAATTATTTTGTTTATTCATTCAGGTTACATATCCTGCCAGGCTGGCTGGAAGAGAAAGGAAAAAGGTGTAACTTTAAGCACACACTGATTTGTTCTTATTACATAACAAAAGTCTATTTCTTTATCATGTTATCATTCAGTTAATAAAAATTAGCTACAATAACAGCATCAACTTAAAAACCCCTCAAAGTCCAGGGGATTTTCTTTCACAGTGAACATGAATACTGTTCAGAAATACAAACAGTCAAAGGATAACTTTAGGTTTGAAAGAGAAACCTGGCAAGGGTAATTGAATAAGCCTGGGTCCCTTGCCTGTGTCATGGTGAGGGCAGTGAACATGTCATAATTAGGTTTATTGAGGACCATTCCAACAATCTGCTTCTATTCTTCCTGCCTTATTGTCCACAGCTAGGCAAATAGCCAAGGGACAAAAGGAATCAAGTGCTGACAAAACATGAAAGAGGAAAAAGATTTAGCTGCTTTTATCAAAGAAACTGAGAAGGACTTTGTGTAAATAAAATAAGTGACTGACCATCCTGCATTTAGGCAATGCCGTTTTCATTAGAATTAATTCTTGACATATTGGAAGAGTTCCAAGGGAAGGATTTCTACTTCTGACAAGTTTAATTTGTAAATTAAAAACAGTTGGTTAAACATGAGCCTCCATCAACAAAACTTAACCAAAGCCATACCCGGCAAAGGCCTAAGCAGGTGAAAAAGAGAATGACTTTGAAAACAAAGTCTTTCCCCAAATTATGCAAATTCTTATTACTTCATAACAAATGTTTCCCATTGAAGCCTACAGCAGGATGTCTGCTCCTCGAGGTTTGTTTAGATCACATTTTCTTCCCCTTTAAGTCGAATTGACATCACACTTACTCCGAGCCTGGGCTGCGCTCTGGTCCTGGGGGAAGTGGCCACACCGCCCACGAGTGGGCGGACGTTTCTGAAGAAGTCAAGTTGATGGCACTTTTGGACACCTACGCGCTTCAGGACCACCTGCTCCACTTTTCCTTCACCCAAGGTGGGCGCTCCTTCCCAGGGTGCCTCGGAGTCCCCGCCCGGAACAACCACGGTGGCATCGAAGCCGCGTTTGCTGAACAACGTGGTCATCAGATCCCAGATCCAGGTTGTCTGGCAGGAGGGTTGCAGGCAGCGCCAGCAGCTTTGTGGTTACACGACTTGATGACATGGAGAAAGTGAAAACCTTCAGGGGAGAGGTCCAGCCGCCCGGGACAAGGCTTTCATTGAAGTCTGGGGAGGCTCTTTCATAAAACAGCTATTTGTGAAGTGGGAACACAGTTCCTGTTGCATTTTTTGCAGCATGCAGGTTTAAGCCCAAGACAGGGGTCTCTCACATGAATCCAAATTTCAGAAGCACCTTTTCCAGACTGCACACGGAAAGGTGCCTAAAGAAGAGAAGGCTATCGTGCAAGATGTGTCCCTGGGGAGTGTAAATTTTCCTTGGGTATCAGATGCCCCTTAATTTTATTGAGTTACATAGGAAATAAGAAAGCTATTACTTGGGTAACTTCAGTGCCTCGGCTGTTCAGACTTGAAAGCTTCATATTTCTCCACTTCACCTGACATCAAGGCATATCGGAGACATACATTGCCTTATTCTTTGGCACTTGAAATAAAGTGAAAACATTTTCCCCATTCACCTCAAAGAATCGTAGAATTATATCAGAGAGTGAGTACGAAAACACCTTAAGAAGTGTAAAGCCCTAGACAAATGCAAGAAATAATCATCACTATCATCAACGACGCCCTTACAGCTTGGCTGCTAGAGTTGAAAGGAGCTAGCTCGTGGTTGCATTTAGATAACTTGGAAGCCAGAAATAGATAATCCAAACACTTTTCTTGGGCTTATTTAAGTGGATTCGCAGTATCTTGAAGTTTATTCCACTTGTGGGTTGGGGTAAAGAATCCATGGGACATTGGACTGCCCAGAGCGAGTGGGGCACCAGATTGAACCATAGTTTTGTGAAGGGTTCGGAGGCGAGAAGACTTTGGTTTTTGGCCTAGTTCTTTCTCTGAGTAGCTGTGTGATCTTGGTAAAGTCACTTAGCCATGCTGAGCTGGTTCCCTCTCAGGGACTGAAAATTCCTGCTGCACTTCCTCAAAGGATCCCTGCGATATCTTGGTGGCGCTGAACATATTTGTAGTTCAGGACAAACATCAAGGGCTGGTTACTTATAATCTGCTGATTGCTTTTGTACAACGAGATTTGGTAGCTGATTGCTTGACCTCAGTGCTTTCTCAGAGTACAGTTTCACAAGAATCAAGTGGATCGGCCAGTGAGCAGCCCTAAAGACAGTGAGATTGTTCTGTATCTGGACGTATGTATGGGGCCTTGTTGCTGGGCTCACACTGCTTTGTGGCTAAGCAGCACACGGGTGCATAACTAGTGGAAAAGTGGAATGGGAGAAACTGCTTGTAAGGGTTTAGATTTGGGCAAAATAAGTCTTTTTGATTTCCACATTGTTCCAATGCCCACTTGGCTCATGTCACAAGATGGGAAGGCCCAGCAAGCCAGGAAGGAGTTTCTCTGGAAGGAGTTGGAGATTTATGCAGATTGGCTGACTCTCTGACATTTATTTGCTGCCCTTTTCTCACTCTGTTTTGGCAACTCTGAACCAGATGGACAAGCTCATGGAAAATAAGGCCAGTGAAGAGAAGATGCTTTTTCTTCACTTTGATTTCTTCAAAGATAAGGGAGAGCTCTTTCTCCCTCTCCTTTAACACAGCAACAGCGATTTTCTGTGCATGAGTTCAGAAGTGGCACTCACTTTTGGACACTGATGGAAACAGGGGAACAAGACCTTCCTTGTTACGTCATTGAGAGGAACTTAAGCTCTGTTTACCAAGGCGGCCACTGAAGAGAGAAAGGCCCAGGCCATGGGCCAAATGTTATGTCTACTAGAGGCCAGACCATCCCCTTTGGAGTTGGGCACCAAGGATGTAGTCTAAGCTCTAGCTTAGATGATAATTCACCAGGATGGAAATCCTTCCTTAATCACCAACCTTTCCGAAGGGAGCGTGATGAAGAGGGGAAGCGTGGCTTACTGTTTCACTCTGTAATCATGATTTGAGCTGGATTTTTACCTTCCATTGACCTCTGGTGCTGCTGGCTTAGCTGCAGCTACAGTTTTGTCAGGGGAGGGTGAGGACAGTGGCCATTCAGTTGTGATTTGTTCGGGAGAAAGGGAAAATATTGCTCGCGTGGATGGAGACGCAGGTAGATGTTTTACTATTTTAAGCTCCAACGAAATTCTCTGTATTAAAAGAGTTAGTGAGGCATCAACAGTTTAAGCACCCATGCGCACACCCAAAGTTATTATGCCTTGTGTCCTGAGACTTCTTTTTGGGTAAAAGTCACACGTCTCCCTGCATTTTAAAGTCATAACATTTCCCTAACAGAGGTGTTACCCGTCGTGGAAATTTCAGACTGAAAACTTTATCTCTGGCATGTAGTTGAACTCCAGCCTAGGAATTTCAGTGTTGAAGTACGGGATTAAAATGGTGAATGGATTTGCTAATTAAGTGCAGTGTCTTTTTTTTTTTTTTTTAAGGGAAGTTTGGGAGGGGCATGAGCGACTCACCAATTTAACCTTATTATTTATTTTATGTCGCTGTTTGTAGACTTTTTTTTTTATTTGTTTACTCTTGTTTGTTTGAACTAATCACTACTTAAGGAGAGTCCTCCCAGGGCTGCAGCCCCTTCCCCAAGCCTTTAGCAGCAGCGGCCATTCAGGCATAAAACCGTGCTTATCTGCAAATGAATGGCAGCTCTTTGCTTCATTAAAGCCCCTTTCTCTTTTGGCACTCGCATTGTGACCCTTTGATATTAATTCAAAGGGCAATTAAAGAATGCGGCCCATCTTTGAAGTCAGGCATCCAGGGCAAGGGTAGGGATGAACCTGGGCCTCTGATGGACTGTACGCATTGAACAGGCCTTTTCAAGGCAGTTTGAAGTGAGTCAAAGAAAATGGGCAGGAGAAGGTCAAAGAGAAAAAAGGGGCTAAAGAAACAGTCTGTATTTGTTCGGAGTATTAGCCAAGCAAACTGCAAATAGCAACAAAATGAAACAGTTAATAGAGCAGCCAGACAGGGCCATGTCAATCACTTAACTTGAACAGCATTAGGTCTACCCAGGCTCTTCCACTGTGTTACCTAATTATCTTGGGAAAAGCAGTAACTGGAAGTAATGGTATTGTATTTCTTTCTGCTTACTGCCCAGAAAAGGTGATAAATACTCACTGCTCCATAATTATGCAACATATATACATAAAGGAGGCGGAGGGGGTGGGAGGGGGGGCGTGCTGGGAGGCTTTATTGAAGTTGAGTTCTTAGTAAAAAAAAGTCCAAATATGGCACAAATATGGCATTTTCCAACATTAGCATGCAGGAGAATCACTTAACTCGTTTCATCTGGAGCTGGCTGAAAGGCTTTCTCCTGTAACAACACTTAACGACAAACGCGCTTACCCATCTAGAAAAGTTCTTTTTTAGGAAAAAAAAAAGTTAGCCTGCAAAACCTGTACTCCAGTAATGTTCAGGTCCTGGTTACTGCTCTCCCTGCGCTGTGGACAGGGCAGGGGAGATTGCGGGTGCGCGGGTAGCTGGACTCCTGGGGTGTCCTGGGTGCGGGGGTGGGGGGTAGGGGTGGGGTTGGGGGGGGAGCAGCCACGAGCCCTCGGCAGAACAGGAACCCCCCAACAGCCGCAGATTTTACCTGGAGAGGCGAGTAGGGGAGAGAGGTCAAGCGAGGGCCGGCTGGAGGCTCGGTCTGGTTCTGTTCGTGTGCTTGGGATGGGTATTTCTGGATTCCACTTTTACTGGTCATTATAAAAAAAAACTCCCAAGAACATCAACCAAGCACTACGTTGAAAGTGTGGACGAACTGATTTTTAAAAAGTTGTCCAGGCACCCTGAGGGGTGTATGGGAAAGAGAGGGGGGCAACCCCAGCACCCATGTACATATCTGCAGATAGGTGTCTGTGATTGCAGAACCCTGATGACTTTTAAAGAGGCCTGGAGGACTCTGTTCAGATTATTTGCAACATGGGCTGTTGCAGATTGTTGTTTGATGTTGCAGTTTGTGCATAATGGGTTTTGTTTGGAGGCCAGTAATAGATCTGAAGGATCTGGTGCGCAGCTTTGTGACAGACTGTTCCAGAACGGAGCTATTAACATAAATGTTCCTGCTTTTGTAAATAGCCCGTCATTGAAGGAAGTGCTCACTGGCTCTGCATTTTACACACCAGCCACATACTGGTTCTTGAGAATGTTCATTTTCTTTAAACAAACAAACCAACCCTAATTTGGGGTAACCCCTGGGTGAATTGTATACAAAACTATGAAAAACAAATGATGTGGTTAATATTTGAACCATATCAATAACTTCAGCACTTAGTAAAGCCAGTTCATAATTTTTTTCTTCTGTCCTGTTTAAAGCTAAGGCAGAAGGGATGGTTCCCGAGGGTCAGCAGAAGCTTCTGTTACAGATAACAGAGCGGTAGCTGCTTAGCCAACAGAAATCGACTCTGTGAATTTGCAAATTTCCTTGGATGTCCAGGGAGTAAAGGACCCCCAAGTCCCTAAATGATAATTAAAATCTAATTAAATGACCATTGTAAAATAAGGGGCCACTCAGGCAATAGAAATAGAATAAGCTAGACTGTTTTGATCAGTAGTAACCACGGAAACTGCCACTTGTAGAAAGACATTTCTGTTCTCAGTTATTTTGAAAGATTGTTTTAGTTTTAAAAATGCATGCCTCATTTGATGTCCTTTTCCAGGATGCATAAAAGCCATAGTACCTGAAACTATCAGGGAATTTCTTGACCTCAAAGAATGTCTTTTGCAATTCTAGCCTCTTTTCTTCTCATACTTTCTCCCAGACACACCCCTGCTTTTCGATGCCAGGAGCGAGGGCTGGGGGACAGTGGAAAAGAAGAACATTTGTGGTTCCTTTTTGTCTCCCATTTTAACATTGCCCACTTTTCTGAATTCTCAGTTAGAATGGTGCTACTTCTAAATGAGACTGTGGTTCTGAAGTCAAACTACATTTTATCACTTTGGTGAATTTGTGATCCAGTGGCTAAATCTAGCTTGCAGAGCAGAGTTACAGTTTTACACTTGTAGCTCTTGCTGCACATGGGCTCAGGGCTTCTCCAGGTTTACAAGCAATAAACTCAAGTGGGTCATTCCCGGTACTGCCTCCTAGGGACACCTACGGAACCCTGGAATCTTTATGCTCCTTGTGATCATATAGTTTTCATGGTTCTCTCCAATCAGAATTTTCTCCATCTCTAACTTCCCTTGGAAAAAAATGGTCTTAGACCGGCAATCAGACCTTCAAGGGACAGACAGATAACAAAAAAGCCACAACTTCTTATTTTATAGCTAAGGATGCAGAAGTTTAGAGAAGGTAGGGAATGCAGCTTGTCAAGAGCAGAGCAAGGATGCAGGCTTAATTAACTCCCTCTAGAACTCGCGCTTTTACCTGCTGTGTGTCACCTGGTATGTGGCTTCTGGGAAGGCAAGTGGCATTAAGCAAATATTGAGGAGGGGACCTGTTTTCAGGGATTGTGCTTTGAGCCTCTGAAGCTGGTAGGTCTCTGAAATGGGGCCAACAGTAGCATTTGCCTTATCAAATTGTGATTAAAAATTTAGAAGAAAAACATAGTAAGCATCAGTAAGGTTTCAGTAAATAACAATAATTCATTGATAAGCATCAGGTATTATCCTTGTTAATCTTTTTTGTGGGTTGTGACACAGATAAATTTCCCAGAAAGATAAAAGTGTTTCAGTTTTAGGGCTCTTACATGTGTGAACCTCCAAGAGCTATGGGAGTGTGCTTTGTGCTGTTTGTTGAGTGTTCTAGATGGGGAGAGGCAATCCAGGTGCAATCAGAACATGTATCTATGCAACACTCTCAGCAGGTGACCTCAAGAGAGACATACAAAAGGAGACTAATAGTTTATCACACCATCATAGACAGAACTGAGAATTCGAGCTGAGCTGTCAGATTCTATGCCTATGTCCATGAACTAAAGAAGACAAAACCACCAGTCTACTCTGGAATGGTCTGAAGTCTAGCTTAGCATCCTGAAAGACAGGAACATGCTTTCTCCATGCATCCACAGGAGGCCGGTGATCGACAACCACTGGGAAGGCATAGAATCTGGGAATCAGAATTTGTTGTCAAGCCAGAGTAACAGAACCTGTGTAAACAAGGTGACTCGAGGAGTTGTCCAGAAATCAGTTCAGATTGTTATGAGAAATAGACAACAGTCTGCACAAACCAGTTGCACTTATTGGATGCCTATTATGTAATAGCCACCCCTTCTTCCTGGGAGCCTATGTCTTTGAGACCAATGTGGTCCCATGGGCAGATCATGCCAATCCAATGTGTTGAAGTGCTTTTGAAGTCCAGGGCACGACAGGGTAAGGGTAAGGCCAGTCCAATCCCCAGTTTCAGGGATACTTCCTAGAGTTGAAGATCTCCGGACTGAGGTTTTGGAGGATAACTATGAGTAGACAAGAGCGAGAAGTTGAGAGGGAAAGCATTCTAGGCAGAGGGTAAAGCATGGGAAAGGCTAGGAGTGGACACACAGTGTCTGTGGGATTGGCAACTGAGGACAACAAGGGCAACTGTCACCAGAATTCAGTGTTAAAAATGAACAAAAGAAATACACTCAGTGACATTTATTTATGCATACAAGAGCTGGGTGTAGGCCAAAGGTAGGGTGGGTGGGTGAGAGAATTCACCAGAGATAGAGTGGGGAGTAGAACAGGCGGATCAACTAAAATACACTGCTGAGGGGAGTAGCAGGCAAGTCAGGAGAGGTCTACTGTGCCATGTGGGTCAGCTCCCTGGCCTGGGATTGAGCTAGTACTGCAGTGGCGCTGGTAGCTTCATAATGCTGAGATTTTAATCCCTGTGCCACCAGGGAGGCCCCTCAACAACATTTAGAAAAGGCTAGATAGGTTACCCCCTGCCAGCCTTATTGATATATGACACATAACATTGTGTCATTATATTTTTATATTATAATTGTCATTATATTATAATTGTTAAAGGTATACAACATGATAACTTGATTGTACAAATTTGAGGGAACAAATCTTGAAAGGCAACAGTAAAGTGATTACTCCACAGTATTAGTTAACATCTGAATCACATCACATAACTAATATTTCTTTTTTGTGGTGAGAATGTGGAAAATCTACTCTTAGCAACTTTCTTTTTTTTTTTTTAAAGATTTATTTATTTATTTATTTAAGATTGATTGATTGATTTATACAAGCACTGGGTACAGTCAGAAGCGCGGGAGGGCGAGAGAATTCACCAGAGCCAGAGCGGGGAGCAGAGCAGGCAGAAGGACCGAAGTACACTGCTGAGGGGAGCAGCGGGCGTGGCAGGAGAGGTCTGCGCGCCATGTGGGACCCTCCTCCTGTGGCCGGGGAGCAGCCAGGGATCGAACTGGCGCTGCAGAGGCTTCGGGCAGCTTCACAACCCAGCGCTCAACCGCTGTGCCACCGGGGAGGCCCTACTCTTAGCAACTTTCAACTATATTATACTCGATTATATTAACCATAATAATGCATTACATTAGCTATAACCACTCTATTATTAGCTATAACCACCATGTTGTACATTAGCTCCCAGAACTTGTTCATCTTATAACTGGAAGTTTCTACAGAATTCTTTGACCAATCTCTCCTCTTTCCCCCATCCTACTAGAGCGATCATTCTATTGTGTGGCTTGACTTTTTAAAATTCCCCCAATAAGTGAGATCATACCTTAGTTGTCTTTCTCTGACTTATTTCACTTAGTACAATGCCCTCAAGCTCCATTCATATGGTTGCAATAGGTAGGTCACTTTAACATTTGTTAATAAGTAAATGTTGTTTGAAATGACAATGAATTTCATATTCTTGGGTTCTTTTTAGGGGACAACAATTTCTTCCACTATGAGAGACCATTTTGTAGCAATATTTTTTGAGAACAGAACCTGATGTACAGAAATAGGAAGTCCTCTGAATTGTGAGGACTTGTGTGTCAAGGTTTTATGAACACAAGTTTTCATTTTGCTAAAGTAAATGCCCAGGAATGGGACTGTATGGTCCTAAGTTAAATGCATGTTTAACTTTGTAAGAAACAATTTAACTCTTAACTCTTCTTATATGCTTTGTTCAAGGAGGTCATCTGAGCATGGGTTACAAACTCTTATACTTTTTCCAAGCTTCTTTCTTTTTTATCCTTGAAGAGTTGAGATTTTTTTTTAAAGATTTATTTTTATTCATTTATGCATATAAGAACTGGGGTGTGGGCCAGATGTGTGTGTGTGGGCGGGGTGAGAGGATTCATCAGAGACAGAGTAGGGAGCAGAACAGGCAGATCTACTGAAATAGACTGCTAAGGGGAGCAGTGGGCGAGACAGGAGAGGTATGCTTCTCCATGTGGGTCAGCTCCCTGGTGGGGGATCTAACTCACAACACACTGGCTGGCGATAGCTTGATAGTGCTGAGACTTAACCCCTTGCGCCACCAGGGACCCCACCCCAGTTTCTTTTTTATAGTGACTTTTAATTTATTTTTTGAAATTTTTGAGTAAAATAGACTTTTAGAGAATTTTTTAAATTGAAGTGAAATTCACGTAACAGAATTAATGATTTTAAAGGGAACAATTTATTGGCATTTTGTGCATTCACAAGGTAGTACAGCCACCAATTCTAGCTATTTTAAAATATTTTCATCATCCCATTGGGAAATCCTATACCCTTTAAGCAATTGCTCCCTTTTCTTCCCCCTTCCCCAGCAACCACAAATCTATGTTCTCTCCTTATGGTCTTAACTATTCTCATTATTTTATATAAACGGAGTCATATAAAATATAACCTTTGTCTTGACATTTTTTCCAGTTAGCACAATGTTTTAGAGATTTATTCATATTGTAGCATATATTAATACTTCATTGCTTTTCCGGGCTGAATCATATTCCATTGTATGCAGGCACCACAGTTTGCATATCCATTCTTCTGTTGGTGGACATTTGGGCTGTTTTTACCTTGTCAGTATTTGACTGTTATGAATGGTCGCTCAAGGAACGTGTGTCCATGTATTTGTTCTTTTTTGCAGTTTCATCACATGTATAAATTCATGTAAGTGCTATCACAATTAAGAGATAGTACAGTTCCATCACCTCAAACAACTCCCTCAGGCTATATCTTTGAAATCACACCCTCCCTCTACCCCTACTTCCTGGAAATCACTGATTTATTTTCCATCAATGTAGTTTTGTTCTTCTTAAAATATCATATCTGTGGGACCATCGAGTATATAACTTTTTAAAATTGATTTCACTCAGTGATATTATTTTGAGATTCATCCAATTGTTACCTATGTCAATATTTCATTTCTTTTTACTATTGAATAGCAATAAACATCTATCGAATGAATGTGCCAGAGTTTATCCATTTACCTGCTGAAGAAACATTTGAGCTATTTCCACTTTTTGTTTACTATGAATAGAATTGCTATAAATATGTGTGTCAAAGTTTTATGAACACAAGTTTTCATTTTGCTAGAATAAATGCCGGAAAATGGTATTGTTGAGGTCCTAAGTTAAATGCATGTTTAATTTTGTAAGAAACTGCTAACTTGTTGCCCACTATGATTGAACCCTTCTGCATGTTTCCACTGCTCGGTATTCATGCCAGCCCTTGTTCTTGTTACTATTAGAATTCAGCTAATAGATGTGTAGTGATATCTAATATTCACATTTCCTTAATGGTTAATGATACTGAGTATCTTTGCATGTGCTTATTTGCCATCCACGTATCCTCTCTGATGGAGTGTTTATTCAACCCTTTTGCTCGTTTCTTAGTTGTTTTCTGATTAATGTGTTTTGAGAGTTCTTTTTATGTTTTCAATGTAAGTCCTTTGTCACACACATGATTTCTGAATATTTTCTCTCACTCCCTGTCTTTTTTCTCTTCCAACAATGTCTTCTGCAGAACAAAAGATTTTGCTTTCAGTGAAGTTCAATTTGCCAATATTTAATTTGTGATTGTGATTTTTAGTACCATGTCTAAGAACATTTTGCCTACCCCCTGGTCAAAAATAAGAAGTAATATTTTTCTCCTATAAACCATAGATTTTGCATTTAGATCTGTGCTCCATTATCAGTTAGTTTATGTAGGTGCTTTTTGTTTGTTTGTTTAGGAAGCAAGATTAGCTTTTACATATGGGTGTCCAGTTGTTCCAACACCATTTGTTGAAAAGACTATCCTCTCTCCATTGAATTGCTTTGGTACCTTTGTCAAAAGCAACAGGTCATATTTGTGTGGGTCAGTTTTGAATGCTCTGTTTTTTTCCGCTGACGTTTGTGCCTTTTTCTTTGCCAGTAACTCAATGTCTCAGTAATTCACTATAGTTTTTTTGTGATTCTTAAAATCCAGTTGCCTGATTCTGCCAACTTCAATCTTCTTTTTCCATTTATTTTTAGCCACTCTAGTGCTTTTCCAAAAACATTTTAAAATCAGTTTGTCTAGATCTACAAAAAAAAAAAAAAAATCCTGGCGGGGCAATTTATTTTAAAGGTGTTTTGGTTTGAAACAGTTCTAGAAATCAGAGTGATGATACAATGAATCAATTTCTATTACAGGCAAAATTAACACAATTATCTATCAAATTAAGGGTGTGATTCTATTACAAGTTCTTCCTGATGTAACTGCCTGTTGTTAGTGAAATAGTTGGCTATAAGTCAGAGAGCAAAGTTACAGTTACACCAGAGATAGAAACTTTGAATCACCGCACATGTTTCAACTGCTTTCCGCATTTGTCATGCAGCTTCAGAATCAGCTTCGGAGAACAAGGAGGGCATACATGAAACATTTAATGTATGTTCATGAAGAACAGGTCAACCTGCCCTTGGCTTTTATATCATTTATTTAATTTATATAGTTTTAAGCCTTTGGGTCCTTTTGAAAACATTTGCAAATGTGCAATATTATAGGGTTTCCAGGCCAATGTTCTGGCCCTTGAATGAAAAACTAGAATCTCAGAAACTTAGGGAAGGGAAGTAGAAGGTAGGATGTTTTACTTTCTTTTTCTGCTTTGAATGAAGAAAGTCATCTACCTCCTGCTCTACCTCCGAAGGGGACAATTAAAACGATATTACAGTCTCTTGATATTTTTTCTTCCTAGTCTAGATTTCATTGCCAAGTTGCAGTGAACTAATTAATATCTATATAGATTGAGATGTGTGCTAGATATTTATCTACCTATTTTCTAACATTTTGAATAGAATTCAAATTTCACACTTACAGAGTTAGTGTAAGCATTGTGAAAATGAATTTGAAAGATAATTGAGAATTCAACAGGCAAATTTCAAGCTTGGAAGAAATGGCCTATGAAACCCTCAGCTTTTTGAGGGAGGCTGGTATAGTCAGTCTTCTCGAACACCTTGGTAACTCATTATGTGCCCACCACACCTGCCAGAATAGCTGTTTGTGGACTTAATTTTGGAAGTGTTGGGTTAAAGTCTGCTTACTTCAGGTTACCTTAAAAACTGTATAGTGATGGGCCTCCCTGGTGGCGCAGTGGTTGAGCGCTGGGCTATGAGGCTGCCTGGTTGCCCACAGCCTCTGCGGTGCTGGTTCGATCCCTGGCCGCTGCCGAGGGTCCCACAAGGCATGCAGACCTCTCCTGCTGCGCCTGCTGCTCCCCTCAGCAGTGTATTTCATCCGTCTGCCTGTTCGGTTCCCCGCTCTGGCTCTGGTGAATTCTCTCACCCTCCCGCGCTTCTGACTGTACCCAGTGCTTGTATAAATAAATAAATAAATCTTAAAAAAAAAAACAAAACCAAAAACTGTATAGCGAGATCATTATCTAAGGCAACAATTTATCAGTTAAATAGTTCTAGGAATTCTGCATTGTACCTCTGCATTGAAGGATGTGATGCCGAAAATCGCTGCCACTTAAACTCATTAAAAAGTATTGGTACAAAGTCTAGTTGGCTCTAGGTGATTCTTCAGTGGTTCCCAGGAAAGCATTATTTTAAAATGTGTGTTGTCTCAAATACTTTTTTATTCCTTAGCCAAGACCTTATGGTGTTGAAATATAGCCATGGGGCAAATGAAAGGTAGTTGTTTGGTTTCCTAAGGAACAAATTAAAATACACTTCAGTAAAACACTCATAACCCAGCAATGATAATGAACATGCTTTACTTTTCTTCAGTTCTTTTACATGTAATTTTTATTTGTCATGTAGATGTTGTACTACAGAAAAGCACTGCTTTCCCATCTTGGAGATACAGAAAGTGAGGCGCCCAGAAACGCAGTGACTGATTCAAGGCCACTGAGCTTGTAGTAAGTGGTAGATCAGAAGGCTGCATTCTCCAGGCTCTGCCATAGTATTTTACTTTTTGATAAAACATAGTCCCACCATATATCTGTGAGAAAATGGTCAGGATGATCCCAAAGTACTGAACTTCTGATTCTAAGGCAAAAAAGTTATTAGATATATTGTTAATTGTTTTCATTAAAACAAAAATAAATTAAGAAATGCTGAATTCTGGATTATCAGCTCTGGCTTCAATATATTAACAAAATATGGACACTAGCATTTCCTTTCTCTGCATATAATGTTAATCTAGTACGATTTCTCTGTTTGGACTAGTAGTTATAAACTGCTTTTATTGTGATGTACTTAATAGATGTTGATTAGCGTAATGCTTTGCCTCATCTTTATATTTGAAACATCATACATTACCTGCGGAGTGCTTATTTGCTTTGTACAACCTTTGGCTTTACCTTTTGATGTAAGATATAAAACAGGAAAAAGCAATGTGATTCCTGCCTTTAATGTAATACGATTCTGGGAATTAGGAATTTACATCTCAAAATGTATCAGGAAGTGGGGAATGAGTTTATTCAACAATGCTGTACTGTTGGATGAGCTGTGTTGGGTTCTTCTAAGCATGTATGCGTGTGAGTGTGTGTGTGTGCACGCGCATGTGTGTGTGTGTGTGTGTGTGTGTGTGTGTGTGTGAGTAGGTATTTCCTCTACCAAGAAACACTCTGGGAAAGTAAATCCCTATTGCTCCAGATGAGGCAAACTATAGATTAATTTAGTTTAAGAAAGTTGAAATTTGAAGATTATTTTTTGGAAAGGGAGCCATAGAGGTACAAACGTGCAGGAAATTTCCTTATTTCATTTCTCTCATGAAGGCCAGTTTAGTGGCTCACTTCACCATATGCCTCAGCGTTGGAGATTTTTATAGTGTGTGTTAAATCCGGGTCTTGCCATTAATCCCAAATTTGACCCTAGAGAATAAGACTCAGGAAAAAAAATCTGTGTTACAGATAGAAGAACCTTTTGCTTTCAAGAACTGAATTTCACGTCCAACCTTTAGATAGAGGCAGCAGCCAATGAAACTCAGAGTAAAAACAAATCCTCCATCTGCCCCAAATATTTTTCTAATTGCAAACAATATACAAGGTTTAGGAATCAAGTTCAAAGGTTAAAGGTTCTTGCTGGCCAGGCAAGGAGGGAGGAAAGAGGTAGATTTGATGCGTGTCAATTTCCAGATTCTGGGGTCAGGTTGTCTGTCCTCCTAAAAGGAACAAGGCATCTTCAGAAACAGTGTGATTATCAAAGAACAGGTCAAAGTTTATCTGTAGGTCAGTGAGGAGTGGGGAGGGCTATTCAGATAACTACTCTGAATATAAGCTTTGTATTTAAGTAAAATTTGGGCCAGGTATTCAGTTTTTTAAAAATTAACCCCAGTTGGTTACTAAAAATCATTTAATACTTAAATAAGAAAATTGTTTTCATTGAAAATTAATAAGTAGTAATAAAGTTTCACAGCTTTTAATTTAATTCCCACAACAGTATAAAAAGGTAAATGCTATAATTCCCATTTTGCAGATGAAATAATGAAGCCTCAGACACAAGATCACCTCTCCTAAATAAGTTCTAAGTGATTCTTTCCACCACAATTGCTCCTTCTAATAAATGCTGGATCTTGCAATATGAGTTTGTCTTCACCTGTGATGTGATTTGATTTAACTTAAATTATAAACGTGTTGCGAACATTCCAGAAGATCAAGTCAGTTTCAGGATGGGGGGGGTCTCTCCAAAAAGTGGTGCTTTTCTGTCTTCCCTTTTCCCCGGAAGGGTCAGATGTCGCTAGGGTGACAAAGGTCCCTCTGTCCCGGCCTCGCCCTGGTGGAGTGGGACACTGTGGGGGACAGGAGAGGCCGAAGGCACAGCTGCCGGCCCCAGGCCTCCAGGGGCATGAAAGGGCCCATTTCCTGCCAGGCTTGAGAGCCTTCCAGCCTCACCGACAAATGCTTGACCCTCAGAGGCCCAGGGTCCTGGAGTCTTGGGGACTCTTCACTGCATTATTATTATTATTATTATTATTATTATTATTATTATTACTACTACCATCATCATCATCATCATCTTAATTTCAGGACATTTTGATCAGTAACTTACCAGTTTTCAAAAAGATGAATCCAGACAGGTAGATCACTATACATCTATACATCTATACAAAGTGAAGGATATTTGTTTTTAAAACAATACCCGGGGGAAACAGGCAGTTTCTCAGTGGAAGTCATCGAGAACTGGAGTGTCTCTAAGTCACGTGGTAAAACCTTAAATAATTATTTAAAAAATTCTCAAACCCTGATGGCTTTAATTTTTCTGGTAGCTGCTGAGATACACAAAACATTGTTCAAGCCTACTACGGATGCTTAAAACCTAAAAGTGTATCATCAACTGGCTGTTCCTGTTGGGCTGTATGAGTTAAAAGCAAAGGAGAACAAAACACACCTTGAATTACTATGACATGAAAACTTCAGTCATCTGGTAGGTGTGTGAGGAATTAATCTGAAGGTCTAAAAATGCTGAGCTGTATTCAAATATTATTGTCCTTCTTAAGAGAAGCTCCTGGAGACATTTAAGCCAGGTGTAGACAGTTTAAAATGTATTCTCTTTATGGAAGTCACGCTCCCACCCCCATTTAATATTGCTTTTCCTTACCAAAAAAATAAAAAATAAAGCCGGTGTCCTGATGTGCCTCTGGGTACCCATCCTGTGACTATTTTCCAGATTTTACCAGCCTGTATTTTCTGTTCCGTCATAACGATTCCCAGCTATAGTAACAGTCTCTAATTTGCATGGTGAAACTAAACCCTCCCAACTCCAGGATCCACTTCCAGAACGCAGGTTGAGCCAGCGTTTCCAGTTCCACGATGGCCACATCTGTAACTTTTCGGAGATCTCCTGGGTCCTGGGGACAGGGTCATTGCAAAATGGGGAGCCAGCTCATCACTCTCAAGACTGCCTTCGGAGCCGAGTCGGGGTTCTCCCCTTAAGCCTGGTTGCGTTCTCCAAGCCCAACCTGAAAGCGCCCCAGTGGCTGTGCCTTTCTGGTCTTCGCCAGCAGGCAAGGCAAAGATGGCTCGCTTGCACGGCGCGCCCCCGTACAGTATTTAATTTGGTATTCATGAGAAAATGAGGCTTCCAGGCTAGCAGGGAAGAAAAGTTAATTCCTTGCAGTAGAGAAATCAAAGAGCGGCTCCCGCGCGGCCCGGGCGGAGGGCCCGGAGGAGGTTAGGAGGTCTTTGTGCCGGGGGATTGTCTCGGCGGGCGCGGGGCGGGCGCGGGAAGGGTCAGGAAGCGCCTGCTCCGCAGGATCAAGGCCCGGCCGCGGGGGGCTCGGGGCAGCAGGGGCGGCGGGAGCGCGCGCGAGGAGGTCCGGCCCGGATCAAGGACTCTGCCCGGGGATGGCGAGCTCAGTGCTCAGGGCTGCTTGGGGAGAAGAATGGTTTTCTGTGCGCAGGAAAGTCCCTGTGGAAGCTCTGAAACCGCTTACGAGACTCTGCCTGCCAGCCAGCTCGCCCCCCTCGGAATGTGATTGATTCTGGCACAGTGCGCACGCCAGGAGCAACGAGCCCCTGGGCTCTGGGGCATCCGAGGACAGCGTCTGGCACCGGCCGGAGGGAGGGGCTGTTCTTTCTCAAGGTGGGTTCTCACGGCGGCAGTCAGGAATTGGACTGAGCATGGCGCTGCTGCTGGGGATGGCTGTTTTCTTAAATGCACCGAGAGCCCCCCGCGAGCCAGCCATGCACCGAGAGCCCCCCCCCCCCCCCCCCCCGCGAGCCAGCCGGCAGCTGGTCAGGAGGGGTAGTGGAGCAGAAATTCCTTCCTCACAACCCCACGCAGGGCAGGAGCTGTTACCCCAGTCTTACACGTGAGTTCCCCGCCGGCAGGCATGGGAGCTTAAATAACCTCTAAGTGGGGTCCTATGCTGGAAAAAGACAGATCTGCGATTTGACTCTTACCCCACATCTAACCAACTTCATCAACTTCACCAACTTCATGGAATCAGCCACACATGGAGAGTGTAAGGCAGGAAATGCAAAATGCTCAGCTCACGCCAGGCATGGTAAATGCTGGATGGTGTCAGTATTATTTCCATTCGTTTCTAAGGTCCTGGCTTCAAAGAATATTTCTGGGAATTGACTTCAAGTGACTTGGATTTTGCAGCTGTGGGGGGAGGGGGGAAGCAGGGCGGAGCTCAAAGCATTTTAAACAAACATCTCAGGTGATGCTGACGCAGATGCTGGTAGGCGCTCTGCAAGGATATCTCCATTTAGTGGTTATGCTGAGGTTGTCACCTAATGGGGGACGCTCCAGCTAGTAGGTCCCCAATTCCCTCCCCCATCCCCATGAGATTTTGCCTAGGTTTTGTAGGACAGACATTTTCTATTACATACCTCAGCAGTGAAATTGCTTCCCTCATTCTCTGTTAAAATCAAATCCTATGACTCATATTTTCAAAGGCTATACAGTCCCTCTTTCCCCACTGAAATCTGTGCATGAATCTAGCTGTTGAACGAAACAAAATCTCATTTCTATCAGTGTTGCAACTTGCTGGAGATGGTTGAGGTTAAGCACAGAAAGCTGAACCGCAAACCTTAAGTGTGTGAGCGGCTGTGATAAATGCATGTTGATATTAACTGAGCTGTTTGGCATGCGTATACTGTAGAGTGACAAGAAAGTAAGAGCTCTAAGAGATCTTCCAGGGTGCTCAGGTGGCCACCATGCTGTCTTGCATCCTAAGTGATTGGGGCGTTGATGGAGACATCAGTGAAGAGGCAGAACCAGAGATGGCTCTCAGAGATGCCTTTGTGATCAATAACTCTCAGAAACTCTGGGAAACCCAGATTTCCAAAGTCCTTTCTGGGTATATAAGAAACCCTGAATTTCAGGCCTTCAGGGTAACCGTATATGTCTGAATAATTGAACAATACTTATTGCAAGAGGAAGCATGTAACAGACAAGCATATTTCAGTACAACAAAACCCATCTAAAAGGTGAGAAAAGACAAAATGTAAGGAGAAAGACAGTGACAGCTACCCTCACTCCCCACCCATCCCCAGGCAAATAATGTGTCCACTGAACACAAAATGGGATTAGAAGTCCAACTATTATCTGGTTAACCATCTAACATGCCTGGCTGAAAATCTATTTATTTATTTATTCATTCATTCATTCATTCATTCATTCATTCATATAAGAGCTGGGGTACAGGCCAGAGATGCAGGGGTGAGAGGATCCACCAGAGACAGAGCGGGGAACAGAACAGGCAGACTGACTGAAATACACTGCTGAGGGGAGCAACGGGCGAGACAGGAGAGGTCTGCTGCGCCATGTGGTAGCTCCCTGGCCAGCCAGGGATGGAACCAGTGCTTCAGAGGCTGTGGATTGCTTCATAGCAACAAAGCGGTTAAGCGGTGCTTAACCCCTCGTGTCACCAGGGAGGCCCTCTGGCTGAAAATTTAAAATGAAACTCCCCATTTAAAAAAACATTTGCAATTGGCATTTCCTGGAGGTTGGAGGTCAGATTTTTAAAAATTTGTTATTTGCTAGACTCTGATCTCTGTTTTGGTCACCTTTTTGCTTCGCACAGAACTGGACAGAGATTGGACACCAAATAAGCAATTGGTGATTAAACAAATGTGGAATTAGAGAAAAATTTTGTGATGAGATTGTTAAAAACGTTGACCTCTTCCCCAACCCCCACCCCCAGAAAAGAAACCATATGTCTAAACATGGAAGGTGTAGCCTATGTTCTGCTATTTGTATCTTAGACAATTTGTTTTATTGCTATTTCTGGTGGTACATCATCAAGGTTTATTCCTGTAGACTGAGTCTTGATTAGTATGAAGTTTTGACTCCTGAATCACATTCCAAAATGTCTTTGGCATTTGTGACTGTCAGCATGCTAAGGTCAAAGTAGTTTTTTTTCTAAAAGTTTACTTATTTATTTTAAGATTTATTTATGCATACAAAACTGGGTATAGACCAGAGGTACGGGAGGTGAGAGGATTCACCAGAGAGTGGGGAGCAGAGCAGGCAGATCCACCAAAATACACTGCTGAGGGGAGCAGCAGGCGAGGCAGGAGAGGTCTGCTGTGCCATGTGGGTTTCTCCCTGGCTGGGGATCAAACTCGTGCTGCAGTGGCTGGCGATAACTTGATAGCGCTGTCTTTAACCGCTGCACCACCAGGGAGGACCCCAAAGTACATTTTGTATTTCAACACATGACTTCCTTTTATTTTACATTTCTGCAGTGCTCTGCATTTTCCCAGATCTATTCATGCTTTTGTGGATTTATTCTTCCCAGTCACCTGTGGCTTGTTATTAATTACTCCTTTACAGATGTGGGCTCTGAGACATACATTTCCAGGTGACTGGGCTTAGGATAGAATCCTTGTGCGGCAAGATACTTTCTTTTGTGCTGCCTCTAGCTTCCTTGTTTACCAGACATGTCGACTGGCTGTTCCGGTGGTGACCATTTGGACAGAGAGGGTAGGGGTAGAGTGTGGGGCATCAGGGCAGAGGACTGGGGAGTGCAGGACAATGATGATGAAGCATTTTTGGGGGTATAGCCAGTGGTTCAGATTCAAGGTCATTGAATTCATAGCACAGAGATACAAGGGGCAGACCAAAGTAACCACAGCAGCAAGACTGAAGCCCACCTGGGAAGCTCTTGGCCATTCAAAGAGTTTTGATTCTCTACCTTTTTGTGAACTGAGCAGTAGCTGGTTCTCAGTTATAAGTAATCCATGAATTACATTTGGCATCTGCTCTATAAAATAGAGTAACAGTACAGAGACTTGGGACCTTGTGGGGAAAAATACCCTGTAGTAGTTTCCGACATGGGATAACCACGACAGAAAGGAGATAGGCAAAGCATCCCTCCGTCCTTACTGCGGAAAGATTGGGACTTGTGTCCTACATGGATCATGAGACTTTTGACTCCAGATATTGAACAATGGTAGTGGTGATGGGCTTTGGTGGTGATGGGGAGCATGGTGTCAAATTTGACACAGAATCCTTAAACTCCAGCATCTGCATGAATGAGACAAGATGGCACTTTCCACCCCTACTCCGTACTAGCTATGTAACCCTCTTTGTGCCTCAGTTTTTTGTCTGTAAATTAGGGGATTTGATTAGTGTTAATATGAAGATTAGATGAATGAAAGCAGATAAAGGTGTTTGACACAGTACCTGGTGCACAGTAAGTACCCATAAAACGTGGGCTGTTGTAGACACCAGGTAAATTTCTTTCTGTAAGATGCTATATAATGAACAGTTTTGGTTTTGTGGCCCGTTGGTTTCTGTCATAACTACTCAACTTGCCAGTGTAGCAGGTAGCCATAAAATACATAGATGGATGGGAATAGCTATATTCTAATAAACTTTATTTATGGACACTAAGATTTCATTTGACATTTATGTTGATAACATTCTTCTTTTGAGTTTCTCACAACTATTTTAAAATGTAAGAACCATTCTTCAGGGGGCCTTCCTGGTGGCCTAGGGTTAAGTCTGTGCTCTACCACTGTGACAGCCCTCCATGGTATACTGAGTTCGATCCCTGGTCCTGTCTCAATGACTGCTCCCTTCAGCAGTGTATTTCAGTAAATTCATCTGTTCTGCTCCCCACTCTGTCTCTTGTGAATCCTCTCATCCCTCACACCTCTGGTCTACACCTTAGTTCTTATAGGCATAAGTAAAATAAATCAAAATCTAAAAAAAAGAAAATTGATAAACTTAAAAAAAGAGAAACCATTCTTAGATCACAGGACATGAAAAGACAGGCAACAGGTCATTTAGCTGACTTGTGGTCTGGATATTTACATCTTCAATCAGGAAATACTTTATTTCCTAGCACCACGCATGTGTTCGTTGATTCAATCGTCAGAGTTTGGTTGGCATGGTCTGGTGATGCAGCAAAGCATGGGGTGGGTTGTTGATAGTCTTCCTCATTCACTGGAGATTGGCTGTGCCCCCAAAATGGAGCCTTCCAGAAGACTTCATTGAAACAATGGATTAGATGGTCCTTTAAATGCTAATGTGTATTTTCAATTTTATGAAGTCTTGGTAATGTCAGCTCAAACTTTGATGTTTCATAAATCTTTCTCAAAGGATAATGTATTGGAGCTGTTGAGATGTGAAAATTAGTGTTTGATCTACCTAAAAGTGTGAATAAATGTAACAAAATTTAGCCCCCAGTGAGTCATTTGGGCAAAAACTGAGTGACATTCTATATCATATTCAGAATTTAAGAATCTCAAAAAAGGCCACATCTTTAGATGCAAATAAAGAAGAAATACACAGTAATATTTTGGTAAGTGCAGTGTTGAAACTATTGTGCCTAAAATAATGAACCAATTTAAGAAAAATATATTCCTTATAACTTTCTAATTGTCCCATTTCCTCCACTTCAATTTCTAGGGTATTATATCTGGACGATGTCTGGTTGTATCCTTCTTTCATAATAACTTTTTTCTAGGTTTCAGTGGTGCTTATATTTCTTATGAAAGAAGTTACCAAGTTAGAAGAAGTTAACACACATAGAACTTTTAGTGGTGTTGATGATTATTGCTCTGATTTTTTCCAAGTTGAGGAGGATGTTTGTCATGTCATCTTTCAGTTGTCACTTGGTAAAATCTTGAATTGATTCAGGGTTGTCTGAAAATTCCCCTAAAAATATCCAAGGCTTTGGAGGTACTTCCCTATAATGGAATTATTGAGAAGTAAAACATATTCATTGAAAAAAAATACTTAAAATAGATTTTCACAAATCATTTTGATTATGTTTGTCTTGAGTCCTAATGAGCGCGAGGAACATCCATGTGAAGGACCCACACTCCTGGCAGGGATTTCTGGGGCTGGCCCTGCGCTCATGGAATGTTCCATGCTCCCAAGATAGGTCTTTAAGTTTAGAAAACTAAGCAAAATGACTTTCCAGATTTATCAGGAGGCTCTCTGAACTCTCTGTGATCTGTCGGTCTCCTAGATCTTATAGGATGGCTGTACCCATAGACGAGGAAAGCGCTGCCTCTGAGGGTTGATGGATGGCACTGGAATTGGGGTAGAAACCCGTGTTCTCATGGTGGCTTATGTTTGTGGGGTACTGCTCGACTTGTCTGACTTGTCCTGCCCCTTGGAGGGGCAGGTTGAATGGGTTGTCATTCTGTTGTTTAGGGATGTTTATACTGTGTTCATGCCAGGAAGGTGGATATGGAAGGAGAGTGTCTTTCTCGTGTGCCTTGCACTTGGTTTTACCAGGGGTTCATGAGCGGAAGTGGATTTACAATGAAGCTAACTTCAGAGCCCTCACTGGCAAGGACTCTTTACAGATCTCTGCAAATGGCTCAAACAGTGTGATGCATGGTCATATGATTTTGCAAAATATGCTGAAATAGGCCAGTTTGGGTTCTGTTTTTAAAGAGTTTCCTACCCCCAAAGTAAAAGTTTCAGGACCCACAAAACATGGACCTGTTTGTGGCTCTGTACTCTCAGAATGAGACTTACTCGAGGGCTCCCTGGTGGCATAAGGGGTTAGGGTACAGCACTATGAAGCTGTCCAGAGCCACTGAAGGACGAGTTCGATTCCTGACAGGGATCCCTGACCAGGGAGCTAACCCACATGACGCAGCAGACCTCTCCTGTCTCAACCACTGCTCCCCTCAGCAGTGTATTTCAGTAGATCTGCCTGTTCTGTTCCCCACTCTGTCTCTGGTGAATCCTCTTTCACCCTCCCTCCCCCGCACCTCTGGCCTACACCCCAGCTCTTGTATGCATAAATAAATAAATCTTTGTAAAAAATGAGTCTTACTTAAGCCTTATTGGAAGGAGAAAAGAAAAATATTTTTGTTGATAGATATGCAGGACCTTAGAAGTAGAGAGTGAATCTCCCTTAAGACCTAAGACCACTGAAAACATTGTGGAAAGACAAGATTTTCTCAGGCAAAGAGGCAGAAGCTGAGAGAGGAAGGTGACTGTTGGTCAGTCTTGTATTCAAAGAAATTCAGTAAGTTTGAGCAAAAGGGGGGCAAGTGTCTTTAGTTGACCAGAGAAGATCCTCATGCACTCATATTTTTATTTTCTATAAGAAGTGACAGTCTTAACAGAATTTCTCTTTAATATTGGCTAAAATTTGTTTAATTGGTGCCCCATCATTTCTATGGTAAAAATGACAATATGGTGGTGACAATGAAGATAAAAGCTGTATGTCACAGGAATGTTTATAGTATTTTCTCTCAATGGCAACTACTAATGCCAAGAAATGATGTCTTTATATGGCCTGTGAATGCCTTCAGAATTAACTGGAATCCTATGAAGATTGAGGTAGAAGAGTCTCCACATGCCTCTCCATTGTTCTTTCCTTCTTTTATGATAAGACTGTGGCAGCACCAGCCAGTTTGCCTTCTTTGGTGAATTCTTCAGCATCGTGGTGGTCAAAATAACCACTGAAACTCAACAGGCAAACTCTTAGAATGGTCTCTGGGTTGTCTCTTGCAAAATGATTCCACTAGCGAGAAAAAACCAAGTCCCCTCAAAACCTGCTCTTAGGCAGAGTTTGCATTTGTTAGATTCATCTGCATGAACTATTTGCTTGCTGACCTCTGACTTTCTGACCCTTTAAATGAAAAAGGACTCAAGGACACACAACTAAATTTCTAAATTTAGTTGAATTTCTCAATTTGAATTTAGAAACTTGAATTTCTAGAACAAATTCAAGGCAGTGACCAATCACAGAACTGTGTGTTTGCAGAGGAGTTGCCCTGAACATTCAGTTGATAATTTGATAATTCAGTGAAGAGGGAAGTACTGAGTATCTGGGAGGTGTGACAAGCTCTTCCAGTTCAGAGAAAGGGGGGTGGTGTTTGTGACAGAGTTTCAGGGGAGGCTCTTTGGCGCTGCACCCAAAGTTGTGTAAGGTAGGTTGAAACGGCATTGAAGACTGAGCAGTGAGTCAGGTGGGAAGGGCTGCTATGACCAACCTTGGTCCATTTTGGCAAGCACAGGGGAGTCTGGGAAGTGGTTTGTTCCAGTCCAATGAAAGCTTTGAAGTGAACTCTTAGCAGGTTTTTGTGTATATATTCAACTTCACATTAATTAAAAGTTTTCTACATTTTAAATCCTATTCACTCAGAAATAAAGTAATCATAATTTCTTATAAAGTAGGTTATTGATGATCAATACTTGAATAAACATGTTACTTGAGTAAAGACAGTTCTGAATGATACTAAGAAATAGATGATTAAAAAGACTTATTAGCGCTTTCAGAGTGAAGACTGGTGAGTTTCACCTTAACTCCAACAGCTAATCGGCTTGCTGAAACTCTAGGCAACTTCTGTTAAACACTCTGAAAGTCAACTTCATTTTTAAAACAAGGTGTATATGTATATAAATATAAAAATATATATACAGTATAAATATATCACATTATTGTCAGAACGGTGTAATGAACTGAGGAATTTTAAAAATCAGGAACAAGAACATATTATATAATGGTTAGACGTGCATAGAATTGTTGAGATACTAAACTTTATTTTTTTCTCTGGAACAATCTGGTGTCCAGAGCACTTCCTCTTATTTCATTCTTTTTTGGATTCAGTAGGAGGAGGATTCTGGCTACCACAGACCACAGGAAAACAGAAGTCAATTCAGTCACAGATTGACAGACAACAAGTTTATAATTGTGATAAAGAGGAAGGAGCCGAATTTAGAATTGAGAGATCTAGGTTTGAGTTTTAACTCTACCATCAACAGACCATTTTAAACACATTATTGTTTTTTAACCTTAAAATTATTTATTTTTTTTTAAAGATTTATTTATTTATGCATACAAGAACTGGGGTACAGGCCAGAGGTGCAGGGGGTGAGAGGATTCACCAGAGACAGAGTGGGGAGCAGAACAGGTAGACTGACTGAAATACACTGCTGAGGGGAGCAGCTGAAGAGGCAGGAGAGGTCTGCTGCGCCGTGTGGGTCAGCATCCTGGCCAGGCATCGGACTCAGGCTGCAGTGGCTGCTGATAGCTTGATAGCGCTGAGATTTTTAACCCCTGCACCACCAGGGAGACCCAGCAGTGTATTTCAGTAGATCTGCCTGTTCTGCTCCCCACTCTGTCTCTGGTGAATCCTCTCATCCCTGGCACATCTGGCCTGCACCCCAGTTTTGTATGCATAAATAAATAAAATAAATCTTTAAAAATAAATAAATAGAGTGATGATGTGTTCCTAATTCCTATCCTGCCTCCTGTGATCTAAGTTCATGACCTGGGAGGTCATCTCTACATGCTAGTTGGTTTACCTCTCCAGCCACCATCTCTTTCTATGCCCACTTTTACACTCAGACATCCAAAACACTGCCTTGCTCCAGCTTTTTCTATCGGGAAATAGCAAGCATTTTAAGACCACCCCTCTCTTTCTTAGCTGCAACCTGGTTAGAGGTGTGAATGAGCATGGGGGAGGAATGGTAACCAAAGACAGTCTCCTCTGATGCCTCTGGATTTTGACAAGCTTTCTTAAAACCGTGACTCAGTTACTGTGAGAATGAAGAGGAGAGGCTTTAGTGCTTGCTTGGGTAAATGCTGAGCCCACATTATGTAAAAGCAGTGTGAATACATGTCATTTACTGGGTGCTTATATATAGGGATGGACAATGGTTATATTTGCACATGCAAATGCATTACTGGTGTTCATGAGCAAATCAGAGGGAGTAGTGTTACAACCTTTTAGAATTTCAGTGAAATTTTTACATATCAACCAAATTATCAACCAAAGAATTTTGTCATTAGTAAAACAATTGATAAATTCATTTGAATTTATCATTTGGATACTTGGTGGAGGAAGCATTTTATTTACTTTTTCAATGTGTAGCTAATCAAGAAAGATAAATTATATTGTGTTACTAATATACACAGACCAAAAGAATGATCTGTGTTGCTAATATACACAGACCAAAAGAATACAAGAATTCGATCTGTATGTATCTTTCCATTGCTGTGCCTACCAGTGCATTCATCCATAGACTAGAAATCTCTCAGTAAGAATTGATTTGGATTCTGGGACTACTGCTATTTTTAGTCAAGTTTATTTTGTAATGTAATGTATTTTTATAATGTAAAAACAAAAACACACACAAAATAAGAAATATAGTACATTTTGCCAAGAAACATTTCTTAGGGATGTACTTATGGTTGGGTGGTGAAGAGTAGGGTTTGTGTTTGAACTGAATTGGCAACATGTTCTTTAAATGTTGACATTTGTCCTAACATGGGGCTGAATCCCAGTGAAAATCACCAGCTGGTGTGAGTGGAAGGATGAGTAGGTCTAGCTTTGGTCTGTATCCAAGAGGGTTCTTGATTTACTCCAGGTTGTCAAGGAACAGGATCCATTTTCAGACCTCACACTACACTCTAGTCGCTTAGAGTGGGACTTCCTAACTCATGAAATCTTGTCATTAGAGTCTTCTAGAGACTGGCTTCAACCACTGTCTCTTAACCCATTTATTACATTATTGCTCTTCTTTGTTAGAAAGGAAATCTTTCACAAGATTGTGCTAGAAGAGGCAATGTGGAGAGGCAAGGCATTGTCCAAAAGTCCAGGTAGAAGCCTGCCCTTCTACTGAAGAAATTCTTGATTTTTTTTAAAGTTGGTGTTTGACCCATTTACATAGACTGAAACCACTAATAAAATAATCCACTAGTGGGTTTTTCAAAACTAGACTTCATTTTGCCTATTTAGTTCCATATCAGTAGATATAAAAGAAGACAAGAATTTGCCCCCAGCAAACATATTCAAAGTTCTTACCAATGGAAACCAAAATGAATGTTGGCATAAAGCAGAGGCCAATTATACTTAATTTCTTTTAGGCTGGTTGCCTGATTTTTTTGTTCAACTTAGTCTTCTTGTTTAGGCCTTGAGGTGTTTGGGAGCACAGAATTTATTTACTTTCATAGCTACCTTAATCATTGATCCCACAGCGCAGACTCATGTTCTGGGCCAGGTGGAGTAGAGTAACTTCAGCTTACCTTTGGATTTTTAAGGGAATTAGGTATGGAGCAAGAGATGAATGTCCTTTCAAGTGGATCCAAATATGCTGGCTGATTTTGGGCAGGCTCTTCAGAAGTGAAAATGGATGAGGGATTGAACAATGCTCTTATTTCACAAATTTGGGAACTTCTGCAGACATCCTCATGGTTTTGGTGATCATTTTCTCTCTCAGTCTTGAGAACATTTTCCTCATGCTATTCCTTTATTTCTGATAGGGTTGGATAACATGAAGGGGAAAGGATGCAGACAGGTTACTTTTTAAAAAAAGATTGAATAATGCATACAAGAACTGGGGTACAGGCCAGAGGTGCAGGGGGGTGAGAGGATTCACCAGAGACAGAGTGGGGAGCAGATCAGGCAGAAGGACTGAAATATACCGCTGAGGGGAGCAGCTGGCAAGACAGGAGAGGTCTGCTGTGCCATGTGGATTAGCTCCCTGGCTGGGGGTTGAACTCATGCTGCAGTGGCTGCTGATAGCTTCATAGTGCTGAGACCCTAGAGAAGGGTTACTTTTGCTAAGGAAACTATTGTGTGTCTTGAAATGTGCTGTGCTTTACAAGCTAAAACTAATCTTTGAGGCATGTGTTTTAACCCACATTTCCCTGATTTAAAAACATGGTTCAGAGGGCTAAACAGTCTGCCCCAGCCAAGTGAGCACTGGAAGTAGATTGGTTTGTTTCTAGAGCTGGAGGTCTTGTCCTATAACACATGGCTTTGTCCAAACCTTTGGTAGCTCTTCTAAGTTTAAAGGAAACAATTGCTTAGACACAGAGAGGAAAGCAAGACTTCAAATAGCAACTATCCCCACCTATAAGTGTGGTGATAGAAATCATTCACCTTATCCAATTAGTCATCTCAACACTTTGCCAATTCCCCCTGGGGTTCTGGATGGATATGACTGCTAATCTGAAAGCCAAACGTAGGACCTGGGCCTCCCACCTTTGCAGGACAAGGGTGAGAAATTGTGCTCTCTTTCTATTCAATGTTCCTTCCTGCCCCACTTCTAGCAAAAAGTACTTCTCAACGTAGGTATCTCAAGAATGATTTCTGGAGATGACCTTGATGTTGCTACTCATTTGTCAGCAAGAATTAAGGTCACCTTTCTCTGTTGCCTTCAGGAAGAGTTTCTAACATTTTGGTTCAGTTATTTCCTCTTTCTCTCTTCCGACAAGCAATAATTGATCCAGATAAGATTTGGATCTTCAAAACAAGCTTTCTGGACTGACCCTTTTCTTCCTATGGAACCCAATAGAAAATGAAAATCACAGAAACAATTTTGAGATGCCAGTAAAAGTATTTTTGAATGAATTTGATTACATTAAAGACCACATTGTCATGGGCTCGGTGATTCTGTTATTTAATTTCTTTCTTCTTCTTCTTTTTTTTTTTTTTAAAGATTTATTTATTTATGCATACAAGAGCTGGGGTGTAAGCCAGAGGTGCAGGGGGTGAGAGGATTCATCAGAGACAGAGTGGGTAGCAGAATAGGCGGAATGGCTGAAACACACTGCTGAGGGGAGCAGCGGGTGAGACAGGAGAGGTCTGCTGTGCCATGTGGGTCAGCTCCCAGAGCTGCGATTGTATCATAGTGCTGATGCCTAACCCCATGCACCACCAGGGAGGCCCCTGATTCTGTTATTTAGAAAATAAATAATATATCTGGGTTTTTCAGCCTTGAGACATTGTTTAATTTTTCCAGTGCTGCAGGCTATGGCTGGACTAGTTTCTCTCTATACCAACCTGTGGAAAGAGCACTGGATTTAGAGTCTGGTGATTTAAGTTGTCCTTTCTGAATTTTAGTTCTATACATGATTCATTTTTGTATCCCTGGTGCCAAGCACAACATCAGCCACATCTTGGGCATTCAGTAGTGTTTGTTGAGGTATGTGTGATTTGGGCCAGTTCTCTGTGCTTTCTCCCTCTTTCTTTTGCTGTAAAATGCCTGGGATTGGACTAAAGTCTCTTCCCATGATTCTGCAGTTCTATAAATACTCTGTCCTGGCATCGCAGGCCTCTTCGTCATTGATCTTCTTACCTCCTTAGACATGTTTCTGGCACACAAAAAAAGTAGTATTTAACTTTCTCCTTAAACCTGCCTTTCTTTTATTTACCAAACATCTCCCATCATGCTAATCCTGGCAAAGGTCAGTGGCGGACAATGCTGTTTAGGTTTTGTGCATCTTTGGGTTGTCTTAATAAGGGTGGCAAAGGCATTCTTTGTTTTCTACCCCCTGAAAAGCTCTCTGTGTAACTTGTTGGCTCTTTCTATATTGCACCTTAGTTTATTTGGTGACTTTAAAATGACTGATATACACAATAGCCAAACTATTTGCAAGTGGAAAATAAAGATGAAGGGAAGGTTCTTTGTCAATTGTGTCTTATTTAAAGCTCTGTCAATATGAGGACAGTTCATGTTTCATAGCCAGAATCCTGTCTTAGTAACTGGACGTTACATCATTTCACATACACCAACCACCACTCTAGGTATCCCACCCCCTTTATGCCCTATGTTTTCACAACTGTGAAAGGTTGTCAGTGACATTTGAGTCCTGGCACTGTAGACCAGGAAGAAAACAATGCGACCAGGTTGGCCACAGTTTTTCTCTCAAGTCACACTAGTCCTACTCCTCAAATAGCAATGCTAACAAGGCCTTATATTTGATATCTTTTATTTGGGGAGTCTCTCAGAGTTCTCATGGATCAGGTCGGCTACATGACTTTTTACACCTCATTTATTGTTTCATAAGGAGATGGGCCTGACAGTCCTACTCCTAATAGAGTTTGGTGAAGAAGAAAGAAAATGCACATGAAGGACACAGGAAGCAGGGGTTGGTTCCAGTAAGTCATCAGTGAGTCTTGAATAGCTGCTTTTCTTAGATCACCATTGCTATTAGTGAGTTACTTTTGCCCAGAATGGTGAAGGAACCCTCACAAGAAGGGCTTTGAGAGATCCATGTTCAGCCTCTAGTTAATCAGTTTACATAGAAATGATTTCAGAGCTAAGTTGTTCTACATGGCAGCGGATGAGCCCTACTTGCACCAAGAAATGTGGTTTCAATTCAGATGCAGTAACAAAAACATCAGCGAAATCTCCTTATAAAGAGAGTCTTTTGCAACATGGTTTTTCTTTCCCTCTTAAAGAAATATTTTTCCAAAGGAGGAAGGTGAGTATGTTTGGGAAAGCGAAGTAGCCAGAAGCAATTGTTTCTTAAGCTGTTTATTTCCTTATTTCCAGTGTTCTGATGACTTTGATGAAATTAATATCATCAATCCAGAATGAGAGCATTGCTAATATCCCACAAATGTGAATTAACAAGGTGTGCAGGGAAGACAGGTCTATGGCGACTCCATGAAACATGATCTATGTTCTAGTTCATAGTTTGTTTTTTTTTCATTTGTAGCGGCTGAGAAATGCATATTTAATCCAGATAGGTTAAAAATGCCCATTGTTCTTTCACATTGTTTGCCGAGTTCTGATTTCCTTCCTAACTCCATCCCATTGAATATCTCTTAGTTGTCACACTTTTAGTAAGTAATAACTGTGTCAAGCTGTGCTGACAAAATGTCCCAACATAACTGTTAATAAGCATTGTCATTTTAAGCATGAAACAGTTTAGCTAATGATTTATCTCTTATAATGCAGCACTCGGGCAGCTGTATGATTGGTCTCTTTAGCAAGTCAAGTAATTTCTTTAACAAAATGTTAAGCACAGATGGGCCATAAGCTGTCAGTTAACTATTATTGTGTCTGCATCTGCTTGCTCTAATGCTCTGCTTTATGTATTCAGTTACTTAGCTGCAGCTCGGTGAAAAGCTGAAGCTACTCTGATTGGCAAATAAAATGTTCATTTGTCTCTTCTTCCTATTGTTTTGTTTTGGTAACACATGTCAGCAGCTCAATTACCCAGTTCATTAACAGCTCCCAAAGGACATGATGGCCAGCCCGTGATAAGAGAGGGCAAGTGTGGCCCATCTGGTCAATAATGGCCTCTCTCTTGGCAATTGTAAATAAAAGTCACTTGGCCCTTTTCCTTTCAGGAGAACTCCTGTTTTCCTTTTCCCCTTCAGTGTGCGAATTACCTCTCTTTGCTCCAAGCAACCCACTCCTAGTAAACCATAACCCAGCACACAGCTTGCTAGAGAATCACGGAGGTGGAACACAGAGAGAGTCTGGTTCTTAATTTTAATTATGACTGACTTTTAAGCTCTAGAGGGGGGAAAAGTTCTTATCACCGGAGACTATTCTTAGAAAGCTGTTAGCTCATTAATTAGTTAACTAATCAGTATCCTAATTGAATAGTAACACATTTTCTTGGGGCTTTCCTGTGGTTTTTTTTTTTTTTTTTTTTCTCATTGAAATGCTCTGGTGGCGGTTACCATGGAGTTTAAAAAAGCCATTAAAAAAATTGCAAATAGAAGTCACTGGCCGGGGTGGGGTAGGGAACAGTGACTTCATCTTTGCTTGATGAGAGACACTCAGGTTTTAGAAGGAATTCAATCCTTACAATAAAGGGTTTAAGAAGCCACTGGGTTAATTTGGGTCAGCCTCAGGGTGTCTAACCCACTCCTGATTCCTCCTTCACTGGAAGCCTTTGGAAGGAGGTGCCGAAACAGATAGTTTGGTGGGGATTCTGTGGTTCCCTGAAGCAAAACGTTGCTTGTGTGTGTGTGTGTGTGGGGGGGTGTATGAAAAGGGGGTGCAGCGTGTTTTTACTTAAACCTCCCAGTGAATCCAGCTACTAAAAATAATCACGAGCTGGGCTGCAATGAATCGAGGAGAAGTAAGCTTTTTTTCCTAGCTTCCTTGTTACAAAGGAGGCCTTTTAAGTGACGAACGGGAAGGTGGCGGCTGCGGGGCGCGAACTCCCTCCAGGGTGGGGTTTCGCGCTGCAGCGCGGTGAGGACCCCGCGCACCTGAAATGCGGTTCCCGGGACCTCAGCCGACCCGGGGGCTTCGGGCCGCGCGGCTCAGCACGTCGGAGGCGGCTTGGCGAGCCCGTTTTCTCGGCTGGTCGGCCCCGATCTTAAATGAACACCCAATGGTCCACGTTGCGCGGTGAAACGAGCTCCGGGGCGAGGGCACCGCGCGCGCGGGCCTCGGGCACTGCCCCGCGGCCGCTCATATTCACAAGCAATCTGTCCTCTCCTCCGGGGAGCGGGCACTCGGGGAGTTGTTGAGTGTCAGGGTTTATTTGTGCTATTTTGATTAGCACCAACCTGGCAGGAGCTTATTTTCCTTCTAATGACCCCATGCCGTGAGAAGGCGGCTTCCGAGGAAGAACTTGGGTCACAGGGGAGGGAATAGCGTTACATTTCTGCAGCCCCCACCCGGGCCGCTGGGCCGCAGCCACAGTAGGTAAATGGCTGGAGGGTCTTCATTAGATTGCATGTTCTTTAAAGAACCTTTTCCTCGGGAAGCCCCGGACTTATCCTCGCTGTAAATGGTCCTCCTGTTTCTGCCCTCGATAAAGATCCTTGGGCTGGCACGTTGGGGGAGATGGACAGGCCATAAAAGCTAAATAAGACTCCTCCACCCTGCCAAGACCAGGGATTAGGTTATAAACCATCTTTCCGAGTTTATCCCTAAACAAAATAACAATTCCTCATATCCTAGTTCTGGGCGAGGAATTCTGGAAAGTTCCATTTATTGCTTGATAGGTTATACACGCATACACGCATCCTAGATCCGCCTTAGGGTCTTCCTTGGCATGTTCCTTGCTGTGGTGTCTCTCTCTTTTCGTTCCTGCCGTATAGACCATTTAAACACGCTTAGAAAAATAATGTGGCCGATTACTTCTTGGCTTGTGAATTCATGTGGAAGAGAAGCTTCCAGGTGCTGAAGTCTCTCAACTGGCTTGGATTAACCCCTACTGTGCATCCATTTCAACCTCTCCCCTCCTCTCTCCTCTGGAAAAAAAAACACAACCCAACCTCCCCTTTCTCATCCACCCCGGCTTTCTTTGTGTCTGCTGCTCCCTGCCAGGCAGGTGTCAGAGCCTTGAATGAGGGTAAATGCCCCGTTGATGGATTCCACAGATGGAGCGTGGAAATCGGTAGAATAGGCCTCAGCCACAGGCCATTTCTTGGGATCCAACAAAAGCCTCCAAATAAGTCAACAAAAATCCCAAAGATCACAAAGGGAAAATGTCATTTGTCATTTACTCCGGGTCTGTGAGGGAATATGAGTCTTGCTTCATTCCTCCTGGCTTTCACCCGAGTAAACACGAGAGAGGTCATTCACATCTCTCTCAGTGTAAAAGGGCTACTTGAGATCAGAAAACAGTTAGTTGTCCCATTGTAGCCTTCACGGTGAATGGCAAAACTTACAAACAGGGGAACCTTCTGCCATTAGCCAAGTAGGTACATCAAACTAAGGCAGCCGGGTAGAGGCCACAGGGACTCTCCTGTGACGTACCCAGTTCTGGTCTGGGGAACTGGCCTCAAGTAGCTCTCCGGAATGATTTTAAATTTGATCCTGTTCCTTGTCAGTGCAGCCCAGCTTGGAGTAAGAACGCTGACAGGTCTAGCTCAGAAAGATGGGGACAGAGAAAAGACCCTCTGATGTGGTCGGAGGTGGTCTTCCAAGGACCAAGGAAGTTCAGCTTCCAAGCCCTGACCCCCCCCCACCCCCAAGCCTCCTCCTGAGCCTGTAAATCGCATTGTGTTCGATCTCAGGCAAACATAGGGTTTCAATAGCTGTCATGTTTAGATTCTTTAATTATTCAAATGAAAGGTCTTGCTGAGTAGAAAGTGTGCCAAATTCATGCCTGTGAATTATTTTGTTTCTCCATTTTTTGCCTGTCTCCCATCTCTGAATTATATTGGCCTGGAAACCAATAATTATAGAATTCCATGTGACTAAATCCCTATAAAATTGAGGTAATATCTCATGTATAATAGCGTTAACTAGGATGAAATGTTTCCTGAGGCTACAGCAGAGGTCACAGGGGTTAACTGACAAAGAAGTACTCTAATTCTGTAATTCCTTCTTTAATTAAACTTCATGGTTGGTCCACTGGTGGTAATACTTTTGCCTTCTCCTCCCAGTTTGATTTGTTTCCTAAGGAAGAATTTGTAATCCTCCGGGGTATGATTGTTGCCTATACTTGATCCACCCCCCCCCTTTTAATTGACAATATCCATTTTCCCAAGGTTAATCTTGGGAGTTAGTGTGAAATCATTGGGATAACTAAAATCTGTTGCCTAAAAAATCTGTATGCTAAGAGCTAACATTAGTTTGAGATAAAAAAGAAAAAAAAATGAGCTTTCTTATCAGCCACAGGGTTGACTCACTCAGGCACCTCATGAAAGGTGACATTTTCTTAGGATTACACTGGGGCTTCCCCTGAATAACTTCTTGCAAATCATTTATTCTTGTAATTCTGTCTAAAAAGAATTTGAGGTTATTTTACAGCTCTTGGTATCCTTTTACTCAGATGTCCTTAATACCAGAAGGAAGGCTTAATGAAGATATGAAATGAGCATAGAATGTTCCAGATTGACTGTGGATCCTAGCACTAAGGGTCTGTAGTGATTCTTAATGAAAACTGCTAATGGTTAGACTATTTCAGTTTCCTAAATCCATTCAATATTGTGGCAAATTAATTCATGTCTCAGTGCTTGTGTAGTATGGTACCTTGACAGTATAAAGAACTCAATACATGTTTACTGAATTGAATTGGAAAATTGTTTGATTGGCTATTTAGTATTAACCAGACCCCTGTATTTCTGTAAATTTCATTTGATTCGAGGAAGTATTTGAAAATTTGGGACAAGTAAGATACCAGTGTTAATCAATGAAAATGATTTACACTAAAATTCCTATTTTGGTTGGTTTCTGATAATCCTGTTCAAAAGAACTGTGTGTGTGTGATCAATGAACTCTATACCTATTTAGGACACTCTAGGATAAAAGATATTGAAAGACAGTTTGTCTTCTGAAGTTTCATAAACCGGCCAAATCTTAGTTTCTCTGACTGTGTGACCTCAGTAACTTTCTGAGTCTCATTTTCAATTTTCTGTACAATGGGGTAAGTACTTCACAAGTTTTCTTGCCGTTGCATGGAGAAGGGAGAAAAGCCTCATCTTCTTGGTAAGGTTTCCTCCAGGTTCATTGGAGGCATTTAGTAAGTCACAGATTATGAAGGGATTTTGAAAATAGAGTAAAATCTGATAAGACTATGGATTGGGATAAAATCTGAGAATTTTTATGCAATTTAAAGCAATAAAATTACCATTTAGAAGTTTAGGTATTATGTATTATATGGATCATCTTATGCGAGCTATTCCAGAATTTCAAATTGGGGCCAGTATCTCTTTTTAATGAGTAATATAGCAAAGTTTGTGAAGGCACGTGTAGAATAAGATTGAGCAACTTAAATGCAATTGAAAATCTCCTCTTAATATGAAGGTTGGAAAGTAGAAATAGTCTAAAGAGATTGTATTACCGAAGAGATTGTATTTAATGTAGTTGCTACACTTGACAATTTACTCATTTAGATAACTGTATTGCTAATGTCACTTGCAAGTTCTAAGTTATAGCATGAGATATTCTGTACAGAAAAAAAAAAGTCTTTCTTTTGAGCCGTTGGAAAAAAACTTGTTTTCATTTTGGTGTAATATTTAGCATGATTAGAGTCTTTGTATATAGTGTTTAATTTGTTCTAGTATCTTAAGTGAACTTTTGATAGAGTGATTGCATTTGTATTATTAAAATGCAATTTAAGTTTTAGATGTGTTTTTGGTTAAATTCAAATGATTCAAAATCAGGACATTATTATGAATCATGGTCTATGTAAATAGTGAATTTTGTTTCTATTGAATGATATAAGAAATAGTAGTATTTCCATCTTTAGAAATAGCTAGTATTTCCTAGCTGGTAGATTAAACTTTGGGTTGCTGACTTAACATATTTTAAAGCCCACATCCTTCTGGGGCTTACCGATGGGGAAAAGTTAGAATTAACTTTTGTAAGATTGTGGCTTCATATTGCCAACAGTGATCAGTTGGCTCAGATAATTTTCCAGCAAAAAATGAGGCATATCATTTCTTTCACGTCTTTTGAAAAGTTGCTATATGGAGGTTTTTATAATGAGAGCAAAAGCAACTAGTTGTTGGTGGTTCTTCAGTTTTTTAATAAGTCACTATCAAAATGCAAAATATTCACAAAGGTTTCCAAATAATTTTTGTACAATTTGCAGCTTCTCCCCCACCCCACCCCAGCTCTTGTGAACTGGTGTGTGAGACCTAGTCCAGAATTTCCACTGTAGAGATGTAACATGGTGGCAGCCAGTTCCAAACTTAAATTATTGGGCATTTCTATTCCGTCAACATGTGGATTGAGCACTTACTATGTTCCAAGGGTTCTAGCAGTGAACAAGGTAGAGAAGGGCTTTGAGCTCATAGAGTTTACATTCTGGGAGATGTTGATTGTCAAGGTGAAACCTAGTGGTCTTGACCCTCAGCATTAACTCTCGCTGGTACTTGTAAATCGAAGCAGCCCTTTTTTCTTCGGAAACCAGAGATGAGTTTGATGAATTGACCTGACAGTGCATGGTACATCATATTTACTTGGGAGGATTTAATAACCCTAGAGACTCCCAAAGGAAACATGAAAATTTCCACATACCCTGGTCCCAAGGATCACAGTAATAGAATGTGTAAGCAGAGATTTAAGGTTCTCACAGGCAGAGTGCACTTCTGCTCCATCCTGAAATACTATTGAGTTTTTCACCTGAATTCACATTACACAGAAATGTTAGGGCAACAGAAACCGTGGGCGTGGAAGGAAAACATTTTATGGAAATTTATTGTCTTTTTGGGAGAATAAGTGATTTGTTTCTTGGGGAGTACATTATAATTAAGAACATATATGGAAGTAATTTTTTGATAAATGTGGAAGGAAATATTTCATATACTTGGGAATTTTGAGAGGGAAAAGAATTACTCTGGATTCTTGTAGTGGGTGATTCTCAAAGTGTCCCCTGAGATCAGAAAAATTCAGCAATAATCACCTGGGAGTGTGTTAGAAATGCAACTTCTCAAAGTCCATCCAGATTTAGGAAATCAGAAAAACTAGAAGCCCTAGAAGAGGGGACAATTGTCTGTGCTTTATCAAGCTTTTCTGAATCCCCAACGGTTTGAGGACCACTGCTACCTCGTTATGCACAAATCTTTGCTTATTTAATTTAGCTCATGTTTGTCAAATGAATATACACATAATGCAATGCAAGACATTTCTCCCATAGCTAAAGAAATTCTATTTTTCTTTTTAAGTTTATACTAAAACATCCTAAAATATTCTTATATTAGATTAGACCATTTTATATTATATTAGATAACATAATTGAAAAGCTAAGCATAATGGCTCACATACAGTAGATGCATTATATATTACAGTTCCCTCTTGTGCACAAGTATTTGTTTTCTTTAATTTGTCATATATATTATTAATTCGCTCAATTTCATAGTGTTTGAATGAAAATAAATTGTAGAAGTATTAAAATATTAGGAAACCGAAAATCATACTTATGGGTTATTTCAGATATGCACCTTTTGGGACAGTTTTTAATTTATACTGAAATAGAGTGAAATTTTAGATTTCTATATGGCAGAGTTGGAGTGTAAGATGGAGCGCATGGGCACACTGCATTTTAACATAGCTTCTAGCGCCACCTGCATTTCCCTGGGTCCTACCAGCCTCAGGGTGCAAAGGAGTTACCTTCACATTGACATGAATAATTTACAATTTTCTGCCTTTCCTTCCTCATTTGTGGGTAGCACACCTCTGCTGCTTCCCCAGAGGATTCCTTAGCTATTTGGGGAAATGTTCTGAGCGCCCCTGTATGTGCTCAGGAGCAAGGTTGCTTAGGCACTGGCCCCACTCTCCGTGTCTGTGGCCTGACAGCTCTCCCAGGGCCTCCTGCCACCATCCGATGGTCAGGGCCTCTAGGAAAGAACTGTCCTCAGAACCTCAATAAGTGAGCAGTTGCCCTGCCACTGTCACGACTCACAGGGCCAGGTTGTATGAATAATGCAGTTCTTGTCTAATTCCCAGGCCTGCTTCTCTTCCTTACGTACCTACTCACTTCATTGGGAAGGTCTCTTCCCTGATGCATATTGATTCAGGCAAATTTAAGCTTTGGTGGGGAGGAGGCTGCAACAGGACTGTCTCTTGGCCCCATGGCCTTTCAGTCACCAGGGTCCCATGCAGAAGGGTCCTGTGCTTGGTTTCATGTTCAACTGTCACTATCTTGAGATACATGATAAGTTTTCAACACCTGAACCACCCCCTCCCCTTTTCATTTTGCACTGGGTTTCTCAAATTGGCAATCATTTGGCAGAGATCCAGACTCCGAAATTCAGTTTAGGGACCCTTTACCGGAGTATGCCTATGTTTTCTTGAGAACATTCTAGAGAGTTACAATAACAGTATCTAAACACTCCTAAAAGCACTTCCCTTTTGTGGTGAACTTAGAGTAGTATCTACACATATTGATTAGTAATGATGCTTGCCTGAAACTTATATAATGCTATAATGCAATGTTACTTCAGTACAAAAATTTTAAAAAGCATTTCCCAATACCTGGAAATAAGTTACTAAAATTTAGACATGTTATTTCTTATAGGAGTAGTGGAGTGTAGAAGTTTATAAGAGTTCTGCAATAGTTTTTATATACTAAGTCAATTTTGCAATATAGTTTTTAAAAGGATCACATTTGTTAATGGATTTCCTGGTGTCAAAGTTGGTGAAAATGTATCAGGAACCAGATTAAATGGGATTCGTTCATTAGATATCACTGGAGTATCCATTCAGTGCCGAGGGTGAGACCATACAAATGACAGGAGACCTGTCCCTGTTCCCTAAGAGCTCATCATAAATAAGCCTAGAATGACAGATAGAGAGAGCAATTATTTCTGCCTGGTGGAGGGGGGGAGTGGCTTGAGATGGGAAGGGAAGAAATTAAATACCAGTTAATAATGTCACATTGCACAGAGGGACTTGGTGTCCCTGGGAAGAGACTGGGAATTACTATAAATAGGAATTTGAATCTTTATGACTTAATCAAACGTACATTTGGATTCACATTTTACTGTGATTTTTCCTCCTGTGCCCTTAGCCTCGGCACCCCAATCAGATGAAGGCTCTGACATTGACTCTGAACCAGACTTGCCCCTGAAGAGGAAGCAGCGCAGGAGTAGAACCACCTTCACGGCGGAACAGCTGGAAGAACTGGAACGTGCTTTTGAGAGAACCCACTACCCTGATATTTACACCCGGGAGGAGCTGGCACAGAGGGCGAAGCTCACCGAGGCCCGAGTGCAGGTACTGAGGTCCAAGCGTCCACATCCTGCTTAAACCCAGACAGGAGACCAAAACGCATCTTCTCACTCAAAGCATATTTAATCCAAGAACATAAATCTCTTAGGAAGGCACTTAGGCCTTAGGAAGGGCACTTCATCATGAATTCGTCTCTTGCATTACAAACTCCTCCTTCTTGCTAACACCCTTTCTTTAAACGTGACCTTGTCCCAACAACATCACAACTTCTTCTATTTTTACCATTTGCATTTATGTGGTTCTATCTCTACACTGCCCTCCCCATGAATCTCTTGTTTTACACATGCCTGTTGTTTACAGGTGTATTTTACTTTCCTAGCCAAGTTTTCTCTTGGTAATATGCTGGTAAGTCCAATGAAATTTATTGCTAGGGTGGCTATGTTTAGTTTTTTTTCTTTCATGGTGATCTAAGTATTTTATATGGGTTAATGTTAAAATGTCATCTATCTAATTTGCCTTCTTTGTATTCCTATTTATGAAAAGGTGCCTTCTTACTGTATGTAGTCTTTGTTTATCATTGCTGGGAGAATATGATTCTCTCAGAGATAACACACTAAGCATTCCAGGAATCCTTATTATGTACCTGGCATTACAAGGACTTGTGGGGATGCACAGAATAACAGAAAAGAAAATTTGAGTGCTTCCTTTGTGCCAGGGACTTTTCTAAGTGCATTATATGAATTAAGACATCTAGCCATCACTAAAAACCCTAGGTTTGTATTATTTCTATCCCCAATGTAGAGATGAGGAGACTGAGGCTCAGACTATTTAAGTCACTGCTGAAAGTCACATAGCTAGGAAGTGATAGGGGTGATTTCTACAGATAAAGGTCATATACTGGGGCCTCCCTGGTGGTTCAGGGGTTAAAGACAGTGCTCTCAAGCTATCACCAGCCACTGCAGCACAAGTTCAATCCCCAGTTGGCCAGGGAGGTGACCCAACATGGCACAGCAAACCCCTCCTGTCTGGCCCGCTGCTCCCCTCAGCAGTGTATTTCAGTAGATCCACCTGTTCTGCTCCCCACTCTGTCTCTGGTGAGTCCTCTTACCCCCCCACGCCTCTGGCCTGTACCCCAGTTCTTATATGCATAAATAAATAATAAAAAAAGGTCATATACATCTGTGGTCTTGCAGTGGTGAAGATGTGCAAAGGTGTACACGGTAAGTTTTTTACTTTAATAATTTTATGGTCTGGAGTCACTTTGACAAAGTATTTTATGACAAAAATCATTTGAATTATCTTTTGAACTCTTAGAAATTCTCTGAACCCCTGGTAAATGCCTATTTTGGTATAATATGTTTCTGTTGAGAATAATGTTTTTGCCATTTTAATGATGAGATTTTCCTTTCCTTTCCTTTCTTTCTTTGAAAGAATACAAATGCCTTAGGGTCTCCTGGAACTCCTTTCTTTTTTTTAATTTTTTAAAAAAGATTTATTTATTTATAGAGCTGGAGTACAGGCCAGAGATGCAGGGGGTGAGAGGATTCACCAGAGACAGTGGGGAACAGAACAGGCAGATTGACTGAAGTATGCTGCTGAGGGGAGCAGTGGGTGAGACAGAGGTCTGCTGTGCCAGGTGGGTTGCTCCCTGTCCGGCTGGGGATCGAACTCGTGCAGCAGAGGCTGCGGATTGCTTCATAGTGCTGTGCTTAACCCCTTGTGCCACCAGGGAAGCCCTCCTGGGATTCCTTTCTGCTCCTGCAGTTAGGTGACAGTATCTGGAAATGCTGTTTATTCCCAGATATTTGACTTTCATGGTCAAGTAAGGCTGGCGACTCAGCAGTGAACTCGTCAGACGATATGGTTTCAGATTGATTAAGGAGCTTTCTCTGCTGTGGCTAATTACTTCTCCGATTACAGAATTTTACAGAAACAGCCTCTTCCAGGCTACAGAGACTAGTCCGAGAAATTGTTTTATTCCACTTGACTTTCCATAGGATCATCAGAATGCTGGGAAAGTGAAGGAATGCTAAGATGAATTAAGACCAGTTGATTAAGGAACTTCAGAGTAATAGGGGTAGTAAATGAAACACATAAATCATTTTTTAAAAAAAGCAGGTATGTTATCAGAGGAGAGACAGGGTGGGAGGGAGGGAGGGGGGCAGAGAGCGAGAGAGAGAGGAGTTTATTATTTTTATTTTATTTTTTTTGCTCTTACTTTTGTTTCCTTTTATTTTAAGTTGAACTTATTTCCTTGCCATAAGTTTTGTTTCTTCAGTTTCTTCTGGGATATCTTTTCTTCTGTGTCACCTCCTCTTCTGGTTTAGGAACAATCTGCTCTTCTTCAGTAAGGATCATCTCAGTGTGGCAGGGGGAGCTCATGCGTGAGTTAATCTGACCATGAGCTCTGTAAGTTCTGCGACGCACCTTAGGGACTTTGTTCACCTGGATGTGCTCAATGACCAGAGAATCTACATCTAAACCCTTAAATTCGGCATTGCTTTCTGCATTTCTAAGCTTGTGCAGTAAAAATTCAGCACTCTTTTTGGGCCACCGACCTTGCGTCCAACCCCACTGTTTGGCCTGGGCACACCTGCCAGCACCACCATTGTAATGACGGAATGGCACGCACTGCTTCTGTAGAGTGACATCCTTCAGATAGTTGGTGGCTTTTCGGATAAGCATACCCTTGATGGCCTGGGCAGCTTCATGAGTGTTCTTATAATGAATACGGAGATTTGAACCTCTTGATTTGCATGACTTTGTAGGGTTTTCTGGGTCAAGTGAGTAGCGAACCATTTTCAGAGCTCACTAAGGCCCCTTAAGGGAAGACGAAGCGAGAGAGAGGAGTTTAGAAGAGGAAAGGATGAGGTAGATTTAGATGAACGTTGAGACTCAAAAGTCACTGGATAAGAGTTGGGAAGAGTACAGCCATGAGGGAAGAACAGGAGAAAACCCCGAGAATTCAGTGCACATGAGTCACTTATCAGGTGACCTTTTATTGTCCCTTAAGTCTTCTTGAGGAAACAGTGATGCTCAGTGTTGCTGGAGGGTAGGAGTGGTGGGGTGGCTGCAAGGAATGATTGGAAATCCGGGCTGCGGAATCCTGAGGAGGACTTGGGTTTCAGGCTGGGGGGCGGCACTGGGTATGTGGAGGCTGTGGGTATGAAATAGGTCAGCGGCAGTAGGAATGGCAAAGAAGGGTTGATGCCAAGGGTTATTCAGAGGCAGAATGGAGGCAACAGATTGTGTAAGCTGGAGGTAGGTGGAAGGGTGGGGAGTCACAGATGAGAGACGGAGAGTGCAGGTGTTTTATACTTGGAACTGTGGACTCTCGCCCTATGTTATGTTGGGGTACAGTGTTCTTCTCCGGGAATCACTACCACTACCCACTATTAGGATAATGTGTCTATATAAATACTATATTAGTATATAATAATATAGAACACATATTACCCCATCGGGCAGTATACAACATTGTAAAGCATTACATTGTAACATTATAGCACAATGTTGCTGATATTACATGCATTAAATCTGTTTTGCTTTTGTTACAGTTCTGTGATCACCTGGTTGAAATACAAAGTTAAGTTCCATTCTTTCATCAGGGAGTGCCTGCTTTATTCCAGAATTTGGACCCTCTATTCCCTGGCCCACCTACTGGCCTGTTCCTAAGATAGATCATCGTGAAGGCAGAGTCAAAAATAAATATTTACTTTAGAGAAATCAAACAAAGAGTGAGGGGAGCTGGAAAGTGTGCATTGTAGCTCTCTTGTTCTTGCCTTTGCTAAAAAATGAGGTTGGGAGACAGAATCCCTGTCCACGAAGCCTGCGCCGTTCGAACAGTGCCCAGCGTTCACATCTGGCGCGGTGCATGTCAGGAGACTAAGGATGGCCCATTAACTTTCCGAGGACATGGGATCAATCCAATAAAGACTGGTTCATATTTTTCTATATAGTGACCTCCTCTCTCAAGCAGGGCCCTCATTAACCTCACAGCTGTCCTAATGTGGCTTTAACCCGGTGACTCTTTACATTCCTTATGGCTTCATTAGTTCCCTTGAGACACATCTTGTCTTGCACCACAGCTATGATCTACAGCCTAACAAATTCCCTACAACACCCGGCATATGGATCTTTTACTTAACTCAGCAGGAAAAAGAAGGGAGTAGTTAATCACTGATTAAAATGCCAGAACAAAATCCTTTAGTTTTTAGAAGGATCTGGGAAAGCAGTAGCAAAGTCAACTCGGTTTGAGTGATAGCCAGAAAGTGTGAGTTAGTTTAATCTGGGGCACCTGGGAAAACCAAACACCAAATGAAACCCCCCCTCCTGCCCCCCACACTGTCTATATCCATTTTTTTTTCCTGAGAAAAAGTATTCCTAAACTCTTTGGAAGATGAGACTAAAGCTCTAATAACATGGGCCTTGGTCAGTATTTCGGCAAAATATTTGGACTGTAGGAATGTTGTGTTTGTCATAAACACATCTGAGTACACAGTCAATTCTTGCACCCCAAAACCTATTTGCTTCATTTTCCTCCTGGGTAGACAATTACTATGCAAATAATGGCACATGTTAAAGTTTTGTGGGGAAGGGTGACTTGCAAATATTTATGATGTACCAAAGTTTTCGTAAATCTTCCATCTAAGAGCTCCATGAAGTAGACAAATAGCCTCTTCCCCCACCAACAATGGAAGACCAGAAGGAGACTGCTTGTGGAGACAGCCTGTGGCTAGGAGTCAGAAGATAGGGTTTTGGCCTAGACTTGCCAAAAGTGTTTTGCTCAGCAAGGCAGTGATTCTGCTGTAATACTGCTGGGTTCCAGGTGTTTCCTTTTTAATTTACAATATGGGGCGAGTGAGATCAGATGATTGAGGTCTGGGGTTGTGGATGGCGAGGATTATCGGGACTGGAGTTCTGGGAGAGCTGAGATTTGACCACAAAATTTTGTGCTTGTGTGTGTGTGTGTGTGTGTGTGTGTACATGAGTATTAACTAGGGAGAGGGCTTTTATCATATTCTCAAGTGCTCCCTCCCTCTATCCTGTCACCCCATTAAGCAGTACTAGGAGGCATGATCTCACAGACCCCTCTAGCACCACCAGTAATTTGCAATTCTCAGGGAAGCCCAAGAGCAATTTAAAATCATTTATCACATCTGTGTAGGTCAGAAGTTAGGGTAGGTAGGGGATGTTTGACCTTGTACTCCACAATGAAGCAGGAACATATTATCCAGCAATTCTCTGCTGGCACAGGCTCTGGGGATATGTGAAGTTGTAGTTGAGTGTGCTGAGTGGCCACACCCCTTTGGCATTCAGAGGAGCTTGGAGTATCACCTTGTCAATCTTGCACCTCTTCTGCCCAACCTGCTCTTCTTACTGTGGCCTAGCTGGGTATCGGCAATGGTGGCGGCACTGGAGAGAGTGTGGTAGAAAGAGAGCAGGAGTAGAGCGTGTGAGGAGATCCAGGGGCACAAGCAGCTTTGTTGTGAATTTACCTACTTGGAAAATACTGTACTTGGTGTTATAGTATTAGCCATCACCTAGTGTTTAATGAAGCATTTTATAATCTTGTTGGGAATTCTCTTTCTAAGGATTAATTATTATACTCTCTCCCCATTTTCCAAATTGCATTCGGAATAATCCATCTGGAATAATGTAGGTCAGATTGCCTTTGAGGACCACATCAAAAATGCGAACCAGTAATTTATTGATAGACAAAATTAGGCTTACACTCTGGGGCAATTAGCACTAATCCATGAAACTTGGAAGCAAATTTGACCTGAGCCTCCATTGGAGCCAATCTGGCTTTCCATTGTTTGAGGTGCTACTTGGCACTTTTCTGCTTGCTCATGGGCACAAAGGCTGTGGCTCTAGACCACAGAAGTAGGAAAACAAGCCCAGGCTTTAATTCTTGGCTTTTTCAGATAGAGATGGCAGTGTGAGATTTCTAGTTAATAGCTAACATTTATTGAACACATTAGGTATTCTTTTAAGGACTTTGACTGTGTTGTCTCATTTAATTGCCTCAACGATCTTGTGAAGTGTTTTTTTTTAATGTCTCCTAGTTAGCAGATGAGAACAGAGGGGCTCAGATACTAACCAAACTGTTGAAGTCACAGACGTCAAATTTTGCCTGGTCTGTATGGTACCCATATGAATGAAAAGTACCTTCTAAAATACTAAGTACTTGGGCCTCCCCGGTGGCGCAGCGGTTGAGCGCTGGGTTGTGAAGCTGCCCGCGGCCTCCACGGCACCGGTTGGATCCCCGGCTGCTCCCCGGCCACCGGAGGAGGGTCCCACATGGCGCGCAGACCTCTCCTGCCGCCCGCTGCTCCCCTCAGCAGTGTACTTCGGTCCTTCTGCCTGCTCTGCTCCCCGCTCTGGCTCTGGTGAATTCTCTCACCCTCCCGCGCTTCTGACTGTACCCAGTGCTTGTATAAACAAAAACAAACAAATAAATAAAACATGCCTCTATAAAAAAAATAAAATACTAAGTACTTTATCTTTATAGTATCATTTTCCCCAAGTTGTTGAGAAAATTGGCTTCTTTACTTGTGAAGAGAAAAATTTATGAAAACCTTATTTTCTCATGACTCATTAGCATTTACCCCCTAATTATCATGTTATGGGGTTCCTCTGATCAATTTAAATTTTCCTTAAAAAAATCATTGGATTTTATATTATTCTAACAGTGGATTTTAAGATCATTGCCAAACGCATGGAGATAGCTTTGTGGAAGGGTTCTGAGGAAAGATCCAGGTGGCCAGATGGAAATAAACCATATTGTGGTTCAGCAAGTAAGGTAAAAAGTTGCTATGAGGATAAGTTTGGTTGTAGTGTGATTGGATTCAGGCAATTGTAGGCAATAAACTGTGTCCTTAGTAGTTACCCACTGAAGTATGCCTTCTGTCCCCAGTTCCTTACTATGCTAAGAGTGTAGTGAAGGCCAGTTAATATGTGGGAAAAGCAAGGCTACATTGAATTAAGGGTCAACAATATAACAGATATTACTTTGTAAAACTTGTTCTTTTCTATCTTGTTGAGTAGGAAGTCATAAAACACTCATTTTCTCTTCTAGAACAATTAGTGGCTATTATGTTTTTCAAACCAAAGAGTAGTTTCTATTAATTGTAACCATGAGTCTTAAATGCCTTTCGCCTATTTTAGACACACTTGCTCAGTGTTAGAGGCTCACACCTGTCATTCAGTGTGTCACACACTGATTATCTGTGAAGAATTAGTGATTCAATAGTGAAAGATTATTTAACATTTCTGAGTACCAGGGAAAGTCTTTTGGTTAAAGATGGGATAACAACACGTTCCCAGGATCAGTATGCTTGGACAGTTTGGGTATTGAAAATTAAGGTTATTTCAAGGGCATCTTTTTTCCTATTAAAAGTGTAAGATATATCTTTTATGAGTTTCAAAGCATAAAGAAGACAAGGCCTACTTCTCAATTTGCAACCTCATTGCATTTTCTTCTAATGTTCCTTTTGGCAGATTCAACTGGTTCTAGGAGATGCGGAAGGCTAAGAATGGAAGATGATAGAAAAATCTGGGTAAATGGTTAGAAACAGGCAGGCCAGTTCTCAGTGAGCCCAAGTTCTCTCATGAATAACCCCCTGGAATTTTTCTGTTTAAATTTAAGCAACATTTAAATTCTTTCCTTTGGTGGAAAGGGGCGCAGGGGTTAAGTCTCAGTACTATCGAGCTATCACCAGCCACTGCAGCATGAGTTCCATCCCCAGCCAGGGACCTGACCCACATGGCACAGCAGACCTCTCCTGTCTTGCCCGCTGCTCCCCTCCGCAGTGTATTTCAGTCGATCCGCCTGTTCTGCTCCCCACTCTGTCTCTGGTGAATCCTCTCACACCTGTACCTCTGTCCTACACCCCAGTTCTTGCATGCATAAATAAATAAAAAATAAATCTTTAAAAAAATATTCTTTCCTTTGGAAAACTCTTCATGCTTCTCCTCTTGAAGGTTTATTTTTCAGTGAAGATTTGCTCTTCATTTTTTTACTGGAAATATTGTAAACATTAGAACTCTAAAATCAACTCCTGGTGGGTTTACTCAATGTCTTAAATATTTATTTGTATCATTTTGGAAAAGTAAAAACAAAAACCAAAAAACCTTATACTTGGAGTTCTTTGGATTCAGTCTTTTGAAGGTATTTGCAGAAAATTATGATGTTTCTCTTTGTTATTTGAACAGAACACTTTTGATTTGAAAACTGGGTTATGGAGGAGTTAGAATGAAGTCAAATAAAAAGTAGGTTGAGATTGACGGAGTGATCAGGCACAGCCACACACTGGATCAGTCACACTTCGTTTACTTATCTAAAGGTCTCAGGGGAAGTTGGCACAGAGAAATTGGCAATATACTTGGATAATAACAAAAGTGTAAACTTTTCTTCATAAAGGATCTATCTCACCAGTAGAATTGAGGATAGTAAGCCTGAAGGAGTGAAGTCACATCAGAACATTTGGAAATTCAACTTTTCTCTCAGTCTAGTCCATGAAACAGGAGATGACTATACACAATTGATCTAGGCAGGTGTGGGTCCCATTTCACCTGAGCCAGGTGAGCATCATTAATCTTGAGGATGTATAATATTAAATATGACTGCATGTCTGGTGTGGTGCAGTGCACGCTGCTGTGAATACAGTCTGGTTTCCTACCCTGAGCCTCCTCCAGCCAGCTCAGCTTGTTCCAAGCACTGCCCTGACAAGAGGTTTTTTACCCCAATACCTTTGGGAGTCGTGGTAACATACGCTTAGACTTGCAGTGAGAAAACACAATTGATTCAGAACTGAAATTGAGTGCTGCTCATGGTTCTATTATCCCAGGTGGCAATATATTAAGTTAAGTAAGACTCTAATTCAATTATGTATCAACATGGGAAAATATTGACTTACCTTCTTTTCCTGTTGGAAACTTAAGGAGTATTAAATGTTAGTATTTTGAGGAAGTTCAAACAGCTTTCCTTACCAATATCTTGCAACATGGCCAGAGAAGACCAAACTCTCTTTCAGACAAATGCTTGGGCGAGTAACACAAGTTTAAGCAGCTGTCTTAGCAAAATATTTGTGAAGTTGGGCTTTCTTGCTCCAACAGGGAGAAATTCTGCCCTCCACTCTCTAAAATTTTGTGAGATAAAAATCTCAATTAAGTCGTCTAATTGATTTTTTTAAAGATTTGTTTATTTATGCATACAAGAGTTGGGGTATAGGCCAGAGATGTGGGCGGTGAGAGGATTCACCAGAGACAGAGTGGGGAGCAGAACAGGCAGACTGACTGAAACACTGCTGCGGGGAGCAGCGGACGAGATGGGAGAGGTCTGCTGCACCATGTGGGTTGCTCCCTGGCCAGCCAGGATCAAACTTGTGCTATAGAGGCTGCGGATTGCTTCTTAGTGTGGTGCTTAACCCCTGCGCCACCAGGGAGGCCCTAAGTTGTCTAATTGTTAATGTGGTTCTTTCAGGAAATCAGCTCTTGTCTTTTCTTAGAGACACTGTTCTTTGGTATCACTTCCATATAGAGAAGGTTTTTTTTTTCTCTCCAAAATCATATCTACACTGGAAAGTGAGGTGAAACTCTTTCTCCACTCTAAATTTTTCCTGATTCTATGCATCTCCAAACATGGAGCTTCATTCCGCAGGGAGCAATTATTTTGGTTGCTTTGATGACTATGAATCCTTTTTCAAAAAAGATTTATTTACTTATGCATAGAAGAACTGGGGTATAGGACAGAGGTGCAGGGGGTGAAAGGATTCACCAGAGACTGAGTGGGGAGCAGTGGGCAAGACAGGCGAGGTCTGCTTGCTATATATGGGTTAGTTCCCTGAGTGGGGATTGAACTCAGGTCATAGTGGTGATAGAGCTGAGGCTTAATCCCTAGGCCCTGACTACTCTGAATTCTATGAGGACAACACTGTAAGCTCTTCTGGTGCAGGGATCCTATTTTATCCTAATGAGTCTTAGTCATCCTTTTATCCTCTGACCCTAAGAACAGTGCTTTCTTCATACCATTTTCAATAGACATTTAAAAAAATTTTAAATTTTATCTATGTATTATTTTAATATATTACTCTGTATTATTTATCTATGCACTGCCTATGTATCACTGAGATTTATTTGGCATCCAATCTTGTGTAACTTTTAGGTGTGCCACAGGCTTGTTTGATCCATGCAAGCATGTTTGTCATCAGTTAGCTAACACTTATATAGTAATTATCAGTTTTGTCTGATGTTGGGAGTTAAGATTGAGTGTGTTAGGATGTTTAATGTTTACAGTCCAGCCTTTTTGTCTGTAATCTCTGCACTGGCCTTTAGGTCTCTAGGACTTAATTGTCTGCTAGATGCTATGACCAATGCACTTTTGGTATACGAATTAGAATACCTCCAGGTAGAGATCCTCTCTCATTTGGGGGGAAATATCACATATGCACTCTGGAAAAATCATTAAAAGTTCTACATTTAAGCCCTGCAGATGGAGAATTAGGCAAGATCTTGCAGTCCCTGAAAGGCCTTATGTCACAGTTTCTCAACATTTTAGATGTTCAGTTACATTGTTGCTTCTGCTACTGCCACTTCTCTGCAGGTGCCCACGTACAACTCTTGGGTTTTGAATCCCTGGAAGGCATTTTGTGGTTTTTCTGAATGGACCTGTTTAGCATAGTGCTGGACACAGCATATCATAAGTGCTTAAAGCTGTCGAAGGAAATAATAATGACTTACGGGATCTTCTTAGATAAATGGTCTTTGTTTCTTGAAATACCGCTCTGGTATTTATTTATTTCTAATGAGATCAGTGCCACGTCCTACTCTTTGAAAGGGATGGTAAGATGGCCCTATTTATCCTCCTGATCAGTGTTCAGGATGCTCAGGATCTGTGCCTGTAGTGACTACAGTAAGTCAGAGACCGACCGATAAAAACATCAACTACAAGTGTTGGTGTGATAAGGCAAGGCCAGGTTAGGAGTTAAGAGCATGGTCCTGAGAACACTGGACTCCACGAGGGTGGGAGGGTGAGAATGGTGGGGAGTTCCTGCTGTTTCCACTCCTCTTAGCCCCCCTGGCCACGGTCATCATGGGGCTCCTGGGGGCTTTGCTGGACCTTGCAGCCCCTCTCCTGACCCCTGACATTTAACTCTCCTTTCTCCCCTGACAACACAACACAGAAGGTGGAGGGCTCTTGCTCCTATTTGCCCTGTCAGTAAGGGGCCTTTAATCTGTTTTAGCATGAAAAATTCATTAAGAATGTACTATTATTTCATCAGTGAAATCCTCAAATTTTAAATTAAATCCATAGGTCTGGTTTAGCAACCGCCGTGCAAGATGGAGGAAGCAAGCTGGGGCCAATCAACTGATGGCTTTCAACCATCTCATTCCGGGGGGGTTCCCCCCCACCGCCATGCCGACTCTGCCAACATACCAGCTGTCGGAGACCTCTTACCAGCCCACAGCTATCCCACAAGGTACAGAGGGCGGGTGGGAGGGAGGAAGAGGTTAACGTGTTTCGCCAATCACTGCCTTCGCTGCTTATTTTCTACTGAGATGTCTGCTATGCTGTGACCTGGATGCTGTGCTCATGGGTGCACGTGTGTGCTTGTGTGTGATCTTGTGTGCATGTGCTTGTATGTGCTTGTGTGTGTTCGTGTGTGTATGCTCATGTCTGTGTTAATTGCACTGCACCAAGTTGTCCTGAATGTACCTGTCACTTTTCAAAAAAAGTTTGTTCTGTGACATAGCTGAGTCTCTTTAGATAAACTGTGTTGTAGTAATATAAGACCGTTTCAGTATTTCCAAACAAAACCACCTTCCTAAAGAAATAAGCCATTTGATTTTCTTCTGTTAAAATTTCACCTCTCCGTTGGTGTTCCTGCCTGCCAGGAGTTGCAGGTCGCGATTGTGGGTCACATGGCAGTGGCAGAGTAAGCCTTGACAGACTCACATGGCGGTGCTGGGATCAGAGACGAGACTAAGTTTTTTGGAGTAGGAAAGGTAGCATTTTGGGTGTTCGAAATTATCCGATCACCCCATTATTTAGATGCCTTGAGAATCTATTCAACTGGAAATTTGAGACTTGCCATTCTTACCTTGGTTAGTCCTCATGCTGATGAGTCCCATTCTCCGCCAGCAGAGGTGTGCCAGCCTTGCTAATCTGGTCTCTGAATTCCTATCCTGGGTCTATCATTGCATATTTCCATGAAAGTATATCCAGGTTGTGTATTTGCACATGTGTGCAGAGATGTGGCTAGCTTTGTTAGGGGGTGGTTCTACACTGCATGTGAAGAAATGCGGTTTGAAACTAACTTAGGGCCTGCCAAGTGACTGCTGCAAGGCTCGGTGGCTGTGAACTCTTGCTCTGAGCCTTGCTGGCCTACCGAGAACTTATGGCTGACAGTCTTCCTCATTGCAGCTGTGTCGGACCCCAGCAGCACCGTCCACAGACCTCAGCCGCTTCCTCCGAGCACTGTACACCAAAGCACTATTCCTTCCAACCCCGACAGCAGCTCAGCCTACTGCCTGCCCAGCACCAGGCATGGATTTTCCAGCTATACAGACAGCTTTGTGCCTCCGTCCGGACCCTCCAACCCTATGAACCCCGCCATCGGCAATGGCCTTTCACCTCAGGTCAGTTCTGTGTTTCCAGACAGACGATTTGCTGTATACCAGAACCAAATAGTCAATTCCCCGAGGCGGTCCTATAATGAATTGCCAAATTTAAACCATAATGTATTCTTTATACAAGCCACATGATTTCAGTTTTCTAGTTTCCTTTTTCTCTACCCTTCCTACTGGCTGGATCAAAAGTGGTAGCCTAGACTTAAAATTCAAGTGCTTGTTTAATGTAATCACAGAGATTTTAGGTTCCTACTCAGCTGTCAAGGTGTTTGTCCATGCCCAGGGCTGGGCTTTGATTAAGAAGCATGCACACACACATACCCCTTCCAAAGTTTTATTTATTTATTTTGAAAATATAGGACTTAATGGAAAATATTGCATGGCAAACAAGTCCTTCAATCCATTAGCTTAAAACAGAATGGCAGCACCATCATGTGTAAAAGCAGAAGGCTAGACTCGGGTACCCAGCACAGCACTGATGGGGAGACCTGTGCTGGACTCTGAGGATCGCTCACAATTGGTTTTAAAATGGCACTTGGCCAGCTGATGAGGGTTGTGGTGGGGTGGGAGAGGCAGCAAAAGCATCTACAGAAAAAAAAAAAAAAGCACAAAAGCTTTTACAAAACAATTGTGGAAGCAAGCAAACAAGTTGTATGGAAGGAGAACCAGCAGATGACTCCAGAATCCTGGGAAAATAAGTGATAAATGCTCAAATTAGGAGAATGACTGCTCTTTGGGAATATACAGATATTTGAATGCTGTAATTGTTTTTCTAATTTGCATTGGACTATGAGCTTTTCTTGAGAGATCATATTAATAAATTGCCTTGATAATTGCATGTCAGAGGGTTGGTTAAATTTCCTACATGTGGCATCTGTCTGAGGTTGACATTGTTAGCAGTTGTTTAAATACAGATCACTTGATTTTATTAGGGAGCTCTTGGTCCAGGTGGTAAGGGTAGCTGCCCGCTAAATTTGGAGAAATGTCACAAAGGGGCTGCAATCTATAATTGCAATCGGGAATCTCTTCAGGGCTGAGAGTGAGAGTTTTAACAGCTTTATCTTTTCTTAACCCCCTTTTTCCTCTTGGTGGTTAGAAAAACAGAGAGAAGCTCAGAATGACACAAATGAAAAGTGAAAAGACAATTATACTCAATTACACACTAATCACTGACTATCACCGCTGCCTAAGCACCAAGAGGGCATTCTAATAGGCAGAAAATGAGATTTTAATGGCACAAAGGGTGGCCAAAATAACGACTCATATATCTTCGCCTTCTTCGTTTTCTTCAACTTGTGGTTTGTGTCTTGGGAGTGGGGTTCCTGGGCTCTGCACAACGGTGATAACTCCGAGCAGCTGAAAAGTTCAAAGCCCTTGGAGTTGAAAAGAATGAATAGCAAAGGCAATGAAATAAACATTTCTGCCTAAAGGCAAAAGTTCATAAATCCTTTTTTGTAACAGTAAATGTAATTAAGTTTCATAGATTCCTATAGCACATCCTGGGATAAAAAATAAGAGGTAGCTTTAAACCTCAACCGAAAAATAACAACATGAAAACAATGCATGCGCTTCCTACAGGACTTTAATAAATTTAATTTCTAAGTGCTGGCATGTGTGAGCATGATCTTGCATTGAAAATCATGGACTTATATTAATAGGTTCATCTTTAAAATGCCCAGATTTATATAGCACATAATCTGCTTCCACAGTTTAGAAGTCACATCAGAAGTTGTCATATCTCTGCGGATTTTTACGCATGTAGTTTGGGGCCATAGAAAAGCTTTTTATGAATATGATTTGGTTGAGAGTTTTAGTATAAGTTAATTCCAACCCTCACGGCTTTTAAAAGGCAAGACCCTGGGATTCATTCCCTTGGCATTTCTAAGGGTTCAATCATAATAAAAATAACAACTCGAATCTGCATTCTAGAAGTGAAACTGCTAGTTCCTTTATTATTAGTGTATTATCTTGTATGTTATAGTAAGTGTATTATATTGCATTATATAAGTATCACATTAGCGGCATCACTAGCACTTGATCTTGAAACTGTTAATCCTTGATTCAAGAAGCCTGGCTGTGATTCCAGAGTTGGTGGTAGATTGGGAATCACTCCAATATCAAGCAATGGAAAATTCCACAGGCGGCTTTTCTTGTATATCTTTAGTACGTTCTTACATATTATGTTAATTCCATTCTTATTACACTGCAAATATCCAGGATAGTTTGCCTTTCTTCCACACGTTTCCTCCTCAGGCCACCTCCATTTTGTCTTGGTTCTTATAGCATTTCCAATGACTTAGAAAAGAGATAGTGTGTTAGTTCCGCCTTATTTCCTCTGGCAAAGCTGGAGAATGAAAGGTAGTTGAGTGAATCAGTATCTTGATAAATGTGGTACTAAATACTTGGAGTATTGGGAATTAGAACTTTCTATCGTTTGCTGGATTGATCTCTTCTTAGGAATGGGTCCACTTAAGCAAGGAGAGAGGCGTGCCTACCTTTGGGAGTCTGACTTTAAAAAAAAAAAATTGTGGGCCTCCCCGGTGGCGCAGCGGTTGAGCGCTGGGTTGCAAAGCTGCCCGCGGCCTCTGCGGCGCCGGTTCGATCCCTGGCTGCTCCCCGGCCACCACAGGAGGGTCCCACATGGCGCGCAGACCTCTCCTGCCGCCCGCTGCTCCCCTCAGCAGTGTACTTCGGTCCTTCTGCCTGCTCTGCTCCCTGCTCTGGATCTGGTGAATTCTCTCACCCTCCCGCGCTTCTGAATGTACCCAGTGCATGTATAAACAAAACAAACAAACAAATAAATAAATAAAACATGCCTCTATAAAAAAAAAAAAAAAAAAAAAAAAAAAAAAAAAAAAAAAAAAAATTGTAAGATATGGTTCAGAGTCCAGGCCTCACTGCTTGGTTTACCTGTTGACTTGAGACAAGCGGAAAGAGCACGGTGAACCTGTTTCACTGCTTCTTAGGTCAGAGTGCTTGTTAATATACTGGATCAGAGAGTGAACGTGGAATTCCTCGTTTCTCCTTTGCCTTGCCTCCTAGCTGGACATTCAAAATGCAGATACGTCAACGGAGGCTCAGAAATCTGCTGAAGGCCCAGGCACGATGGGGAGGAATTGGGAGTAGAAACTCAAACTCTTGGTTCCCAGTCCAGGATCTCTATTATAATCCTTTCACAGCTGGGTGAAGAGGAAACAGGCTTCATGAAAAATAGAGAGAGGCAGGGAGCTTTCGTCAGGTTTTAAAATCATTTTGCTGATGCTAGTTTTCTAAACATTTGGGTCATTAATTTACATTCCTTTTTCTGATATACTCCTGTTTTGTTTTTTTTTTTGTTTTTTTTGGCTTTCTACACATTTCTATCAGTCCTTTAACTTCCCCTAATAATAAAAGAACTGCATGCTTATGTAGAAATTGGGGGGGAAATTGAGTGTATTTAGAACAGGGAAAAAGTTCCTGATGGCAATCACTACGAAATACTGTTGCATGTTGGGGGTCATAGGACTTTAAAAAAATATAACTAAGGAGAGTTAGTGAAGATAACTTTGCCTCCGGCTTTTTTGTACCTTTACATTTCTCCATTGGCCTTTTGCCTTCTATTCATTTAAATTGAGTTGGACCTAAACTTTTTTGTGTGGTGGGGTCTGTAGAGTCAGGAATGGCCACAGTGCAGGTTTTCTATGATCCAGCAGACTGGGTAAAGGAGAAGTCGGAGTCCTCAGTGGTTTTTGCAGGCTTTTTATTATGATTTACCTGGTACACAGCAGGCAAGGGTGCTGGGGGGACAGGAGGCTGGCAGGCCTCCCAGCCCCCAGCAGGTCTTCACTTTATCTGGGCTCTTCGGCCTCCTCTCTGCTTTTCTCTGCTCTTCTCATGGCTCTCCTTCTCTCTCGGCTTCTGCTGGCGTCCCCGTGAGGCGGCCCTTAAAAGCCCAGTCTCAGCCCAGGTGAATCCCATCTACCTATGCCCACACCCTACTCCAGGTGCCCGCCATCAGGCATGCATTCAGGACCGCAAGGATCCATCAACGATCCTGAGGGCGGGAGGGCAGAAAAGCCTGACATTTTTCCTTACCCTACAGGGTCCATTCCTCATACCTTTCTTCAGAAGTGGCTATTGGATATTTTACAAAACTTGTGCATTTTATTTGATCTTTTTCCTGAGTGTCATTGAAACTGATGTGTTGCCTGCCATTCACATTTGGAAATCCTGAGTTTTAGAACACATTTGAGGTGTTGTAGAATGGACTTTCAAGTTTAGGGTCAAAGAATGAGAAGACACCACAATGATAAGCAAGTCATGCCTGTGTATGTGTTTGGATTTTAGTGAGTGTTTGTTTGGGGTCGCTAACATATCTATTCCCTGCAGCAAAGATTCTTTTAAAAACTTGGAGTCAGAGTCTTTAGCCAAATGGTCTTTCTTAGATGCCCCTCCCCCCTTTTCTCAGGGAAGGTCTTAGGTTCGTGCAGAGCAGGTGTGAAGCAGAAGGTGACACTTGCCCAGCTGTTCAGATGAGAGCAGCAATGCACTAATGTGTGTTTGTGACTTTCCAGTCTCACAATGCTGGCACAGCTTTCAGAATTTTAGTTAGATCCTTCTTCAAGCTGCTGAAAGGGATTGTGTCCGATTTAATTGTTGGCGAGTTAATTTTGTTTTGAGGCCAATCAGTAACCATATCTGGGGAATAGTCCCATTTTACTTACGGAAAAACAAGACCTATGCAACACAATCATCTAAATGACTTACTGGCAGAGTTAAGAGCCAAATCCATCTTCCTTCCAGTTGTTACTAATTCTTCTATAAACACAAATTACACATTTCACTTGCTGAAGAAGCATCATGTTCTAAGAAGTTTTCCACGGGCTCTGGCACCAATATCCAACCTTGATTTTCCTGTTGGCCTCGCTCTTCTCATGCCCTTCCCGGCTGGATCTGTCAGGGGACTTGAGATTCTCATGGTCCGTGAAAGGGGCAACAGGCGAATCAGTCACCTCCATATTTTCTACTGTCTCTGAATTGCTTTTCATTTGAGCTACATAACCCTTTTAGGAGATTGGGCGTATGGAGTGAATGACAAAACTCTCTCTGAGAAGGAAACCTCTGGGGCGCTTGACTTGGCCCAGGAGTAGCTGCTTTCTTTTGAAGGGTTGTTTTCTCTGGGTGATAGAGACAAGGAAAAAATCCAGGGAAACAGAAACTGTGAGTTTCCCCTTTAAACCCAGATGGGATGTTACCAGCACCTTCCTGCACGTGCAGGAGAGAGGAAGGAATGCTGACTTGGGATACGGAGTGCTACCAGATGCTCGAGATGTGAGACTAATTAACATTTGGCCCATGTTCTTCTAATTAACTTTCCTCTGCAAGAAATACTACCCTTACTGCTCCCCCACCTCCAAAATACACATAGCCAAACCCCCCAAAACCAGGCCAATTAAATGAACAAACTTTTATCATTTCACGCCAGCCCTACCCGCTGTCTACAAAGCCCACCGTCCTTGGTGACAGCTTCTAATGGTTTCTTGAGTGAAGTACAGTATCAGTGGGTCAGATGACTTCTAGGAAGCTTTTTTGTGTTGTTATGCAGTCTACAGAAATGGGCCAACTTGGCTGCATTTAGGGTTCATCAACCATTGCAAATGATTCTTCAAATGTTTTGGGTTTGGTAAAACCTAAAACACATTTTTGCCCAGCACTTTTCCTCCTTAATTTTTCAAACTGTGTATTTTAGGGAAAATTTGATCCATATGGTTTTGATTCATTTACTCTTATATCATTGACATTTTTTTTTTCCTACAGAGCCATTTGATATCCAAGAAGCTTTCTGAGCCTTTTCTATGTTCATTTTAAGCATTTTCCTCCTTAAAAAGAGGAAGTCCTCTTTGCAACCTCAGAGGCCATAAATTTTGAGTATTCTCTCAATTCAGCAATACTTAAATACATTTGGTATAAATCTGGTTTATTATGAACACATTTTATGTTTAGAGCAGATGGGCAGATTTTCGTTTCTGGTTTATGAGTGAAACCAATGACAAAATAAGAAAATAAGTTTAAATTACAAAAAAAAAGTTTTGTTTTAGAGAATGTTTAACTGTTATTAATAAATCCCCATGGTAAAAAACTATGCTCAGAGGCCTCATTTCAAATTTTGTCCAGGTCCTGGGTAAAATGTAATCGAATAACCAGTACACCTGTCCTATTTCATGGATAATCTATTGAGGAAAGAAAAAATTCTCATAAAGCTCTGTGTACCAGGCTCAAAGTTGCTTGAATGTTTGCTCAACACTTAGCACCTCAGGAACAAAGAGTAGGTCTGCAGATCTCATCAGGTTTATCAGCCACTCCTCTGTTAAGTCTGGTTGCATCATCATACCTTTGTGGAGATGAGATACTGTCTCTGAAACAGACTAAGAAAGGGCCGAGAGATTTCTAAACTAATGGGACTGTGGTCAATAGTGATGGTGCCAGGATCAACTTTTGTTCTTATTCACATCTCACAAAAGAGAAGCTTTAACTCAACCACCCATCCAGTTGCTTTTAAAAAATAATATTAAAATTGAGATTATTAGTGTGTAATGTATGTAAATTGCATATTTGGTGTCAGCTACGCTTATTAGGCAGCTTCTCCATTTCATGCATATATGTATTAGACTGTCGTGGTTCCATTTCAAATTAGATTTCAATTGCTCAGCACAGTTTCTTTTGACAAACATTTGTTAATCCTGAAACTTATTAGGGAGAAGCATTTAAGTGTTAATATGTGTACACAAAATTCGAGACTGCTTTTGATTTTGCTTGTCATTTTTCAGACCACACTGCTCACAATTATCTCAAATTCCTTAGCTGCCAGGCAAGAAGATGGTTCTTTGTCCATTGAAGGTGCAAGGTCTACTGTGGATCCACTTATTATGTGGATTGGGTCTGCCATTGAGAAAGGTTGTGATGGGAAGTTTTCTCTTTCATATGGGGAGAAAATCTCATTCAGGCTGTCATGGGCAGTTTTGACCTTGTCTTGTCTCAATGCGTGAAATATCAGTCAGGTTTACCTTGGTAGCAGGACCAGCTCCTGTTTCAGGAGAGCTATTTTTTCTGGGTGTTTTCAGGCACACAACATGATTGCCACATCATTTGGTTTGTGTATTTCACACACAGGTTGCAGATCCTGTGCCTTCAGCTACCTTCATCTTCCAGAACAATGCAGAACAGGTGGCCTGCCACCCACTGACTTCCCAACAGGGATACTTTCTTCTCTCCACTTTCCAGAATTTCATCTGTGGAAGAAAAAGGAGTGATTTTGATGAAAAAGATTGGTTGGGTGTCCAACAAAGCTCGGGCAGAGAGACATTCCGTACAGAGGGGGCAGCCTCTTGAAAGTTTGAGCCTCTGTTTCTTTTCTAAAGTAGACCATGAGCTCCAAGCCAGACCTGTAGAAGCCTCCATGTTTGTGAAGGCACAGGGATGTTTGTGATCACTAATGTGCACATTTCAGCAACACCAGAATAACCGTTGACCACTTGCAGGTTTCCATTCTGCCATGTTAAGTTTTTGAACTTTTCTGCTTGTGCTGAAGACACAACTATTAATCCACTTGTTGAATCAATGCAGCCTGTAATTGACCTGGTGCCTTGGGTTTTTCTCTGAAGGCTGTGGTTGCTACTCTTCAAGACTGTGAGGAGAGCCCTGGTTTATGTCAGCACCAGCCACAGCCTCTCGAGTTAGCTACAGATTTGAAGAATTATGGGAGATACAACCAACTTGGTCAAAATCTCTTTTTTAAAAAGAATGTAGGGAACAGCAGCCAATGACTGAATTTTACACCGTGTGACTAAAAGAAGCTCCAAGAAAATGCTTCTTGCTGAATTAATTTTTTTTGTGTGTCTGTTGAATTGGTTTAAATAGAAACTCCATCAGCTATTTTCGCCTGTATATTGGGCAAGTCAAATGCAACAACCCCAGGGTTTTTAGGCCCATTTGAATTCCTTTAGCCATTGAGGAGAAAAAATTGAGTGTGATTGCTTAGTCTATAACTAAACTACTAGAATAAAAAGTTTTTCTTTGTAGTCAGTAATACACAGCAAAGCCGTGCTGGATTCTAGTGTGAGGCCAATGGTCTGAATCAACCCTTTATATGTGGTTGGAATGCAATGTAAAGCTTTTAATTTATTACTGCATTTGCAAAATGGCAATATCTACAGAAATCTGAATACTTGCATATTTATTCAATTAGGAGCTGAATGTGCGCTTTGTGCTGCAGACACAGAAGACTGGATTCAGTCATTAGTTGTGTACTATTTTTTGTTGTGTTTTTTTTTTTTTTCCTAAAGAATCTGTCTCTGCAAAACAGTCTGGGTTTCATCAGAGGTGTATATTTTTCAATGTACAGTATAATATTTAAAAATTACTCTTGACATTTCACTAGAGCTCAGTAAACTCGAGTTGCTGAGATTAGTGATTGCATTGTCCCTGCTGAATGGAAAGAGATAGCAAGCTGGGATAATTTTAAGACAGTGCGTTTTGTAGAATCACAGGGTAGAGTTTCCACATCGAAGGGAATTATTTCTTTACTGTGAGATGACTGTGTAGCCAGTCCTCAGTGCTGAGTTAATAAAGGAGGCAAGCATTTTTTAAAGAAGTAAATATCTTTTCTTTCCATCAAAAAATAACTCATGTCTCATTTGGGGCAGCTTGCTTTAAAAAGCTAATTAAACTATTGCATCTGCTCTGAAATTTAAAAACCCCCTAGAGAGCAGATCCTCCATTTGTATGACTCCATGGGAAAATTTTCTAGTTTGTTGTCAACTCTTCTATGATTCTTCCAGGCAGAATTTCTTTTTTAGCCTCCGCGAATGCTGCATTCATGTGCTCATACTTGGCTAAAACACCTACCACCTTGTAATATATTATAAACTTATCCATTCTGCATTTGGACTAGGAATTTCTAGAGGATGAACACTAGATTACAGTCAACTTTGAACATCCAAAAACCCAGTGGGCATCTTGAAACAATGGTTTAAGGACAGAGGATCCTGAATCCATAATTTGGTAAATGTTAGAAATTATATCCCTTCATCTCTCCAAGTCCCGTTGTACAGTAGCCTTGTAAAGTCTCTGACACATGGGTCAGTGTTTTCCCACTGAACCATGGAGCCCTTTTGTTACGGCTCAAACACCCAAGCTTTTGTTGTCTGAATTTTTTAATAGTTTTTATTTTTATGGTATTTTTAGGTTGGTAGCAAAATCAAGCAACAGGTAGAGATTTCTCACCTACCCCTCTCTCCCACACATGCAAAGCCTCTTCATCAGCCACATGCTTCTCACCAAAGCAGAATATGTGTCCAAACAGATGAGCCTCCACTGACACATCACCCATCATTGATATTAGGGTTCACTCTTGCATGACACATTTTATGGCTTTGGACAGAGGTACAATGACATATACTCATCATTAGGGTACCATGCAGGATTTTTTCTTTACCCTACCATAAAAATCCTCTGAGCCTCACCTATTCATCCCTTTTCTTCCCCTAATTTCAAGCAACCACTCATCTTTTTACTGTCTCCATAGTTTTGCCTTTTCCAGAATATTATATTATGCCTTTGCAAACACACTTTGGAATTTTACGGAACATTTCCAGGAAGTGCTGAGTGAAAGAAAACACGATTCCTCCACTTCTAAAATGGTTCCCTCGATTTTTCCACAAATGAATTTCTCTATTTGGTGTCTGATGTCAACTTGGACACATTGTCAACCCTTTTTATAAGAACTAAGCGGGGGTGGGGGGTGGGGGGTGGGGGGGTGGGGAAAGGCTAGTTTTAAAGAAGAAACTATAAACTGCTTAATAATGTCTAGAGAAGACAAAGAAGGGTGTGCAGGAGAGAAAGAGAATTCCTGTTGAGTGGGTTGATTGTCATGTAGATATAGCTCAGTGATTGTAGAAAGGAATCCCACCATCTTAGACTCCAGCACTTGTCTGCCATTTGCTTGCTGTGCATCTTCAGGCAAGTTACTTAAACTATCTCAGCTTATTTCATATTCTTGTTAAATTTGAAGATATTTTTATAAGAAATGCCCTACAGAGGTCTTCTGAGAAATACAGTCCTTAGGAAATTTAAATGTTTTATTAATACAGTAATAATACTGTGACAGCAGCGCTTTCATCACTGTTCACTTAAAAATCTCCTTGAAACTCTGAATCCCTGACAATATTTGTCCCTGGCAATGAAGGCTAATATGGAAACTCAATAATATCAAAGGAAAAAATACTTTCTTGGTAGACGGGAGAAATTTTAAGTATTCTGCTAAAACTTTTTCAAGAACTAAGGGTAAATGCTAGTGTCCCTTCAGAATGCAGTGTTTGTAATGTGCATGGAGCGTAATAGTCCTCAGAAGACAGTGTACAAAGTTGGTTTTGCTCCATTAGTTCAGATCACAGTCACATCGAGAATCCACTGCAACAACCAAGAATCAAAGGTCCTCCGTAGGGCTAAGAGTGGGGAGGGGACAGAGTCATCCTATTGTTTCCTTTTCTTTTTCTGCAATATATTATTGTCATGAATGCATTAAAAAAGACACAGCCCAGCTTCTTGGATACTAGATAACTGGATACATTAGAAGCCTGCTACCTACCTAAAGGTTGGAGAATCAGACAAATGCTTTGCTTTTCTCTCACCAGCAAAGGAAAAAGGTAGCTCAGACGACAGGCGCAATAGCAAGTTTGAGAAAGTACAAGGCAATCTCAGTAATTTTGAGTTAACCATTTGGGGAACTTTCTTTTAATCACCAAATTGCACAGACTCTATTTTCTTGAGATCTGCAGGGGCAGATTTAATTTCTCTAGATCAAAGAGCTGTGTATGTGGCTTTATTGTGGGCCCTGCATATTGCCAGCCTCCATGAAGCTGCCTGTGCAGCAGGAGGCAAGGCTACTTGATCAAGGATACAAGGACATGTTCAGGTAGAAAAAGGGAGGGAATGAAGGTAGGTGGGATTTGAGTTTAGTGGCTTAGTAGCTTCTGGTCCTTGCCAGGTTGTGTTCTTTGGTGTCACAGATCTTCAGAGTCACTAGTTTCTATGCCTTTTAAATGAAGGCTTATTCTGTCTTATCACAAAGCCTGTGAAATAGACCAGAAAACATTTCCTCAAGGATATGCTCATTCTTGATATCTAGTCATTAAATCAGTATCATTTAGTCTTTTTAGTTGGCTCTTTTCTTTATCAAAGGACATGTCTTCCTTCACATGAAGGGAAGTGTAAGGAAGCTTCTCCTCTATGATCTTAGGGCATTCAGGAATGGAGTCTGTGCCATTGGCTTTGGGAAGCCGCAGAAATATTTGCCTACATTACATATGGTCTGGAAGAAAGAAGAAATTTCCTGGTGGAGCTGGGCCACTGTTTTACTCCCCAAGAAGCTAGAAGAATGTCTGCTCTCCACGTGGTTGGAGACTGGGAGGAAGGGAAAATTTGAGGGGCTTGGGAGTAGAGGTAACTCAACATCCATCTGCCCCGGAGGGTGCTTTCTTCTAAATGGCAAAGCTGATTTCTAGTTTTTGAGGGTTTTTTTTTTTTTTTTTTTGTGAATCTCAGACAGAGCAGGCAGTTAAAGTTCAATAAGGCGTGCATTTACAAATGATTTTTTAGGGTGAATCAGCCAGCCTTGTTTTTCCTTAAATGCAAGTTTATCTTCGGTAAATAGAGATCAAGTTTTAAAGGCCATCTCATTGAAGTGTAGTGGGATGTTCAAGTACAGAGCTTTTCCCATTCTATATTTGGAATCCCAGGTCACAAAGGGTCACTTCATATTTAGCAAACATGTCCTGAAGTAGTCATGAAATTAAACCAAGATATATGTTTGATTTTCCACAGTCATGTTTTTAGACAGGTTTTTGAAACGGTGAGAGGTTTGATTGCATATCCTTTAGCAGGCTACTGAGGTGGGGAGAAATTTCCTGAAATGAGAAGACTTAACAGCAGGTAATGTCATTCCTCCCAGAAAGAGTTTGAGACTCTTTGTGTTAAGTGATGAATGAGGGTATCTGACCCGCATCTGTTTTACATTAGAATGGAACATTGCCCTGACATCCTTAGGAGCATTTGTCAAGATTCCCTGGACAGAGCTTCTGTAAATTACATGCTGCAAATGTGTCAGGGTCAGATAAGAGGATATCATTAACTCTCCCAAGTTTACTCAGGGCTCCGTCAGTCCATCTTAATATGCTAAGGGCCAACAATTTTCCTTGAGCCGTTTCGTTATATTTTTCATTCATAGAAGAAAAAAATATGCACGCTACCCCTCCCACCCACCCCCAATATTGCACATGTTCTTTTCTTATAAATCATATTAATTGTAGACATGGTCACAAAGCATATTAAATGCAGGCATGCGTAAATGAATTAAAACATATGAGAATTTTATTACAGCCCATGGTGGGTCTAGAACAGTCAAATACCAACTGTATTAACTGGCATTGTTTTTCATTTAGGTGGAATAACTTTTTCTTAATGGACTTTATTTTACTGATAATAAATGGGCATGCTGTGATGGTTCATCATTACTTCGATGTGAACTCTGTCTCCAGGCCTCTTGCAAGCCATTTCTATGCTAATTCTTTGCCTAGATTTAGACTAGTCATCAGTCCCTAAAGAACAGTGTTATTAATTTGACAGATTAGCTCTGCTGCGATGTAAGTATTCTAAGGAATTGATAAAAGTCTGTCAATGATCCCAGGACTGGAGATTAAAACCTATCTATCACTTAGAGTTTAACTGAGAAAGTACTAACTGTGCTCTTTCCAAGTAAAACTTGGAAATATAGGCAGCACATGAATCACACTTGTCTGACACTCACACGCTTTCATCATGCATTAAACATAGCTACTTGTGAAATGGGCGCTAAGGATTTCAAGCCAAAAGAAGGACGTGCTTAGCCGGACATTTTACACGCACTGGCTTTCTAGCTGGTTAGGGGAAGGTCAGTCATGCCCTTTCCATAACTCCTGGTCTGGGTGAGAAGGTCACCGTTCTTACCTTAAGAGAAACTTCACCCTTCAGGCAACTTCCCTCTTACAGCTTTCAAACAGACAGGACCAAAAATCTAATTATTTAGATGCTAATCAACTGCAGGATAATTCCTAAGGCATTTGAATCTGAAGACAACATTTTGAGGAAATCTCCTCTGTTCAAGTTTAGGCTTTTCAGCCTCCAAGATACAGTCACTGAAGTTTAACCATTACATGACCCTTGTTGTACCCATACGGGGCAAAATACATTTGGAGAAACACTGAAATATTTTTCTTTGGTTCTGGAAATAAATGATATCCAAATTAAAAATATATATATATGGATAGGCAATAGACTTTTGGAGGAAAGAAGTAAAAAATACAAACTCTTTATATCATACCAAACTGTAATTCACAATGGATTTCTAAAATGCAATTAAATGTCTATTATTAAATGTCAAATCAGAAGAACATCTGTTTACTAGAGAACAAAAAGAAAATAAAGACATGAGCCAGGATTCCTTCTAAGGAAAAATGAAGCGCCTCGATATACACCCTAATTTGCTAAATCATTTCAGATTTCTGATAAGCTCTGAGCGGCAAAACCATAACACTTCTGCCAAGACAAATATTTTCCAGACACATTGTTTTAAATGTAAATCTTAATTTGGTCCATGGTTTTTATCTTTTATATTTAATCTTACAATAGGAAAATTAATTCAAGAGAAATATGGCATGAAGCAATTGTAAAGAGTTAGTTTTTCCTGAACCATATAATCTTCCAATCAAGATATAAACAACCTATTTAGAGTTCTGAAACTTGAGAATGAGCTTAAAGAGATCTTCAGAAAATGTCTCTAATAATGCGAACCGTGCTGGACCACTATTCTAAGGCTTTGAATTCACTTTTCAAGGTTATCCATAAAAAATTTAGCAACCATGTCCAGGAAATGTTTTTTTGGAGGTAATAATTTATAAATATACTTGGTAGATATTTTTTTCTTCCCAGATCCCTTAGATCCCTCATCTAAGAGTTGTACTCAACCAAAAATGAAAAGAAATTCCTCTCCCAACATCCCATCCCCATGAGACAGATCTTATTAAAGAAAAATTCTTTTCCTGGTCATTGAATCTCTTGCCCTTACCTGGTCTTTAATAAGAATGGGATTGGTGTTCCTTAGAAATTTGTAGCCTTGAATTTTGTTCTTTTCTTTTGAATTTGTTTGTGAAAACCTAGCAGTTGGGTTCTCCCCAACTCAAATTTTTAAAAAATCAAGCAAAAATGCTGTCAGCCTTATCATAAAAATAGTTTACTAATGGTTTATGCGGGGTCGGGGGACCCACTTTGCAACAAGTATTTTATTTTAGGCTTTGAATTACAAATTGCTGTAGGAAGATCATGTAGAAAAGAAAGGCTAACAGTATTCTTAAAAAGAAAATATGACTGGAAGACACGCCATAACCATATTGGGGGCGTCTAAGAAGTTTGTTTACCAATTTCTTTGTGCAGCAAAAAGGAATTTCCATAGCTTCTCTTGAACCACATGAAATACCCAATAGCCTTTAAAGAAATGTACATAAAAGTGTAATGTGACCCTTCCACAGAGATTTGAGGTTTTAAATTATGTTTGGGGAAAGTAATGCATTTTGTATCGATAGATTCACTATTTTTTCCCCAACACAGAATTCCTTTTTAAATGAAAAGTTATGATGTGTATTTCTCAGGGTTTCTCAATGTGAAATAGTGAAATAAATCACAGTAGTTTTAATTACTTATTAATCTCAGTTTCAGATCAAATGCAGGAACATATTAAAGCCTCTTCGGGAGGAACATATTAAATACAGGAACATATAAAAGCCTCATACAGCTCTTGAGAAAGAGAACACAGTCTCAAAATGTGACTCTGTCTCTTGGGTTTTATCAGTGACATCAAAGGGACCTCAGATAACAGCCTCTGGTCTTCTTTCTCTTCTCCCATTAGCCAATGTGAGTGTTGGGCTATTCCTTGCTATGATAGCTTCTTGCCTCCCATTCATCCAGCATCCATTCCCCCGTTGGGTCCTGTTCTGGAATGTCTTACAGATACTGTGCCCTGGAAGCTTTGAGGAACCATCTTTCTATTGCCTGGAATATGGTCCTAGCAGACCATTCTGTCTGTCCTCCACCCTCTCATAGATATATTGCAAGGTCTTGGACTTAAATCCTGTCCTAAAGGATTTTCTGACTCAACTGTTGCAAAAAGTTGCTACATGAATAACATCACAAACCCAATTTTGCTTATAGGAAGACCTCATTTTTTTCTCTTTTAGGATCTTCATGGATTCCCACCCCCTTTCTGCCCCCATCATGAACAAAGTTATTGCTGCCTTCAAAGTTATGTAAACAAGAAATGTATGGCAGAGAATTGAAAAAAAGTTTATCGCAAAAATGTACATATAGCTCATGGGGGAGTGTGCATGTTTTGAATAAAATTCTGCTCTTATTCTTCAGCTGTAACTGCATATAGAGTAGTCCATGTTTCCTTAAAGTGATAGACTATCAAATGAGTTCCCAGCCATATTTCCATGAAGGACGCTATTCATTTAAAATCTATATCCCTTTACCCAGTACGTCTGCACGTTTTATTTTTTCCCCCCTCTAAATCAATACAGTTACAAAATTTGTTTCCTAAGTGCTTGTTTTTTTCTTGGCACCACTTATTTACAGCACAAAGTTTGTGCCTTATGCCATTATCCCCCTTTCATTTAAAAAAAAAAATCACATTTTTTCTATATTTTGATTTCCTGGTTCCATTCTTGCCCATCAGGCCCGTACACAAAGAGATACCGCTGGTTGGAAAGAAGTGTGTCTGGCCTGGAACAATCTCTCTTTTCTTCTGATAGACATGAGTAATAAATAAAATATTTAATAAATTAGTATGCCAACTGAAGTTTATGAATATTCCAAGTGTACACGGTAAAATCAACGTTATAAAGCCAAAGAAAAGGGCAAAGGAAAAACCCATGTAGGTAGAACATTCAGGAAGCAGCTGAGTGCATGTCGGTTATGTTCAAGGGATTCACATGGGAAAGTGAAGTTATTAACTTTCAGGCCACAGCATTGGTGGAACCTGTGTGGACCCCTGCTCTGGGGGCCTTCCAGTCGCCTGCAGTTGTGAATACAACTGACTATATTAATTTATTTGACTTTCACCTTCCCCAGATCCCCAATAAAACAAAACTATGCTCTGTCACATGTGATGATTTTTTGGGAACATAAATCATATCTAGAGATTAAAAAAAAGAGATTTCACTACAAAGCTCAGAAAATTCAGATCCCCGGAGTGTTCTTTGGAAATTGAGGTATAACCAATTTGTTTTCCCCAACCCGGTCTGCCTCCCCAGAGCTCACATGCACAACAGCTCAGTGGCAGGCAGACAAGGAAGTGGGGCACAGGGGCGCTCGGGTAAGGCAAAGGACGTCAGTGGATGGTTCAAAAGAAGGAAGAAATGCTAACCCAGAGAAGGTGGCCAACAGATTTTGCCTCTCTATTTTGTTATCCCCTGGGACTAATTGAAGATGGATCAGTTTAAAGCTCTATTTCAAGAAGATTTTGTTTAGCTCTGAGGATTATGCAAACTCTGCCCAAAGGGGATTGTGGCCTCATTGTTTTTAGAATCTAATTTAGGAAGCTTTCTGGAATGCAAGACTAGCCCCTCCCTTCTGCCTTGCCGGGACCCCCTAGATCCAAGACCCTCTCGCCTGAATTACTCTGGTGGACAGCCCAAGATCTAGATAGAATCAGAGCTCCGGTTCCATTCCTCTCTCACTTCTATTTGTGCACTTCAGTCTCCACGTGCCTCACCAGTCCTCAAACACAGAAGCACTATTGGGACAGGCTGGCAATTAAATACTTTACAAGCAGGTGATCTTTTGTGAAGGCTCCCCATTCAGCAGTGGATTTCTTCCTCGAATGCCTTTTGAGCCCTGCCACTGACTTGTATGAAGTTGAGAAAAATCACTTCCTTACGCCTGTGGCAGTTTTCCAGCTGCAAAATTAATTATCCACTTACTTCCATCCCCGGGAGTTGCAAGGGTCAGCGAGCCTGAGTGGGAGAAACATGTCAGTTTGCTAATCTGAAGATTGTTCTGTTATCACTTTTTTTTTTTAAAGTTGTCTTGCTCTCCAGGGTTATTTATAAAACCAGATAGATGTTTCATAACACCTTTGCAGTTCAGGCATTTCTTTCCTTTTAACCCTTCTTATAGGAAATGTTATTTTAGAAAGGAAATGACAGGATAGGTTATAGAGGAGGTCACTTGGAGAACCATTCCTCATACCTTCATTCATTCCCCGAGAAATGCCACGCGCTGTGTTAAGCACTGGGGATAAAAAGATGAGTAGGTTCTCCCCTAAAGCGCTCACAATTCAAAGTAGGTCATCTAACTTGTGATTCTCCAGTGGTGGGAATGAGTAAGCCGGGAGGGAGGGAGTCATTCTTTCTAATTTCTGAAGGATGATCATGATAGGGCGGGGAACTTTCTTGCAATGCTAGGAAAAAAGACACAGAGAGCTTCAAATACAGAATTTGATTTGTATTCACTTAAAAAAAAAAGCAAATGTTTGTTTATTTTTTTAAAGACTTATTTATTTATGCATATAAGAGCTGGGGTAGAGGCTAGAGATATGGGGGGGGGTGTGGGGGGTGAGAGGATTCACCAGAGACAGAGTGGGGAGCAGAACAGGCAGACTGACTGAAATACACTGCTGAGGGGAGCAGCGGGTGAGACAGGAGAGGTCTGCTGCGCCATGTGGGTAGCTCCCTGGCCGTCTGGGGATCGAACTCGTGCTGTAGAGTCTGCGGATTGCTTCATAGTGCTGTGCTTAACCCCTTGTGCCACCAGGGAGGCCCTGCAAATGTTTGTTTAAAATCATACCTGAAACTTCCAGATGTAATATATGATCAGGTATTGTTCTCTGTGAACAGATACAATTTCTCTCTCTGTCCCTGCATCTCTGTCTCCGTGTCCTTTTGTCCTCCTGTCCTTGTGTCAGTCTGTACCTCCTTTTTCCCCCCTCCTTTGAATTTCTAGTTGATTTTATCACTGTGGGCAAGGTGTAATCTCTCCCTTCCCTTTTCTTTCCCATCCTCCCATCTTCTTGCCTCCTCCTTTCCTTATGCAAAGCTGCCAGAGGCTATCATTGCGTGATGTCATATCTCCATGCCGAATTGAGGTCACTGACTTCTGGGTACCTCTTTAGTGGGATATTTCTGTAGAACTAAAATCTGGTCTTTTCCAGTTATTCTTTCAACTCTAGCGTGACTTGGTCCTCCCTGCATTCTAATGCTTCCTGATCTGCCTGTTTATTTTAGGTGATGGGACTCCTGACCAACCATGGTGGGGTACCCCATCAGCCCCAGACTGATTACGCTCTCTCCCCTCTCACTGGGGGCCTGGAACCCACCACCACGGTGTCGGCCAGCTGCAGTCAGAGACTAGACCATATGAAGAGCTTGGACAGTCTGCCCACATCTCAGTCCTATTGTCCACCCACCTACAGCACCACGGGTTACAGTATGGACCCCGTCACAGGCTACCAATACGGGCAGTATGGACAAAGTAAGCCTCAGACTTTCTAGGGGTGAAAATTTTCAAATCTTTCTTAAGAAAGGGGAGGTGGTGACACGAATAAGCCTTATGTTCCAGGATCACTTTTGTGGTGAAGCCAGCTGATGGGTCCAGCAAGGGCTCCCTTGTATGATTATTTTCTTAAGTGATGTCAACAACATCTTGCGGTTATTAATTTCTGAGACGTGAAACCTGATTGCCACTAGGTAAAACATGAGGGTTGGCCAAAATGAAGTAACCCCTGGCATTAGAAACACATGTTCTTAATGAGGTCAGCTCAAGGATCATATGGGGTATAATCCCAAGGACACAGAGTTGTGTCAAACTTGTCTCAGGAATAAAAATATTAGCCTCGATCCTTTGATACCACAGTATTAAATATGACATTGTCAGCCTGTAGCTGATTTTGCCCCTTGCTGTGAATTGTCTCAGCATGACCTAAAAAGCTGTGTGTGTTTCCTTCCAGGTGCCTTTCATTATCTCAAGCCAGATATTGCATAAGTGAACTGTCCACTAGGAGCTAAAACTGGCCCTGTTTCCATGAAGAATCTTCTCAGAAAAAAACAAAAATCACCCTTTGGTGGGGCAGTCTCAACAGGAGATCAAGGAGAGTGATTGATTTGCTTTCTCCAGTAGTTGGTTTCAAATACTTTTGAACATGTTGGACAAAAGCAGAGGAGAAAAGGAAGACCCAGGACAATAAAAGACAAATGCAACATTTTAAGGCAATGGTTTGACATGGCTCCATATCAAATTATCCCAGCACTATATTGCTGATGATCGAGAGAGAAAACATTCCGCGTGTGTGTGTGTGTGTGTGAGTGTGTGAGTGTGTGTGTGTGTGATTTACCTGGACTAGTTTGAGCAAGCAGAATGTTCTCAAATATAGTGGGAGAATACTCTAAACTATAACATGTTTGATGTCCAATGCTGATTCTTCTACAACTTTAAAACTGCTCACTCAATGAAGCAGAAATGGAGGAACCCTTAACTTTTACACACTGGAAATTGATATAAACATAATGCTACCATTTTTAGGAAGGTAGACTAGATGTAAAGGACCTCCCAAATAAATTATTTGTTATCGTGTCCTTATTTGTAATCCAGTTGTCAATAAATGTCTTCAATGGACCTGTCTTGCTAATAGGATATGGGATAGCAGGAAGAAAAGCTTGCTTTTTTTCCCTGTGTGGGAGCGGGGCATGACATTTTTCCAAGTCATTTTCATTTGGAAACCAACCTGGGCGGGGGAGGGCGTGGCGGAGAGGATTGACATGCATGCCCACAGCTGCTTATCAGTGTGCAATACTGTGTACCTCACCAGTGCTTTGGCAATGGCCAAGGCCATATAAACAGAATCAAAACTATATTTTTGCAGGTGCTTTATTTTCGCAGCCCATGATTCATTGTGGTAGAATGCAGTGATGTTTGCCATTTGCTGGACAACCAACACCCGGCTTGCTCCTTTTCATTAGAGGCCGTGTTTGAGAATAATGCTTTTGAAAGGACTACGTTTACATTCTTCTCTTTTCTATGAAAGGCAGGGCAAGAACAGAAATGTCCACATGGCTCTCATGTACTTTTAAATTATACAATGATATCCAATATTAAAGATTATAGGAACTGAGGTTTACATACACTTGTGTGGTGACATTTTAGAATGTCAATAAATTTGTTTTTGAGATGTTCAGAGGAACAAGAAGGTGGAAGGCAGTGTTATTTATTTCTTTCTATTCTTCAAACCATGAACGAGGTAGGCACAAATACATTCCTGTTAGAGTTAAGAACTAGGATGTAGCGAGTTAGTGAGACTAGACATAGTACCGAGCTTAGTTCATACATTGGTCTTAGAGGGTGGTGAATCAAGAGAAGTGCTATCTTTGTGTTGCAGCCTCAACCAACAACAATGTGTTGTAAAAATGTCTTTCATGTAAAAAGTGCAGTAAATATTTACTATTTATAATGAATAAACAGTTATGAAAACTTGCCCAACACTGCTTCTTTTTGGGAACTGGTGGATGTAGTATTCACAAAACTTGCAAATGGGGAGCCCAGCCAAACAAAGGCTCGTTTCCAATGTGCCTTTTAGATTGGACTAGTCCATGGACAAATAAGGTGACACCACCCACAATTGTATTTACTTGAAGAATCTCGGGTGAACACTCTTTTAGGGGGGAAGTCTGTATTTTCATAGATGTGGACTCTAGGGAAAAAACAAACCAACCAACAACCCAAGTCCACCTTCCTGTCTCCTTGGTTATCTCAGAACTATCAGATCCTCCCACTGTCATTTGGAAGCAGACTACCTATCTCCAGCTTCATCTTTTATATTATCACCACTGAGATTTTTACTGAAACTCTCATGTATTATTTTAGAAGCTTCTTCACTCTTCATTAAAAACATCATTTCCTACTTTATTTATTGTTCTCGCCTCTGTCCTGTCACCTTTCCTTCACCTCCCCCTCTGCACAGCATTCATTCATTCATTCCACCAGCAAATGGGTCTATGTGGAAAAGCATTCAGAACACGCAGGCTCACCACAAGCCTGGAACACACTTCCCAGGACAAGAAAGAATGCAACTTTTATAACCCTGTGTGGGGGGGAGGGGGCTGTTGTAAACAAAGAGCCCATTGGCTGAGCTGTTGCTAGGAAGGAGGAGATTACCTCTCTCATTTGCTGAGCTGTTGCTGGACAGGGTGGGGCTTCCTTCCTCCTTCTGGGGCAGGAGGGATTACACTCCCATTACATGAAGAAGTGTTGCCAGGACGTAGAGTCATACAACAGAAACCGATCTTGCATACCATTTTCTCTTCCCTCCTGATCTCAGAACATGTGTCTGTGGGAGGGAGGCGGTTGTATCTGGTTTTGACAAACATATTTATGCTCTTCTCTAATTTTTTCATGTTTTTGAGGTCAGGTGTTCTGGTAATATTTCTCATATTCAAAGTCTCTGTAGGCCATTTTTCTCTTTGACTTTTTTTTTTTTTAAATTTGGTGTTTCATCCCTCTCCTGGGGAATGGGGATCTGAATTCCCCAACTCTCCTAACACCAGTTGGGGTTCCTATTGTCATCCCCTGGGACAAACCATCCCAAGGACATCGAAGCCATGGCATTCAGCTAACTGAGTGAAACTGATTATGTGTGGAGGCGTTCCCCATGGCTCATGTTGACATGATTTAATTTGAAAAGGTAAAAGTAAAAACCAAAAATCAGAACTTAGAATGATTAAATAATAGATGTAGTCATGTCAACTGCTGAGTCATTCCTTGGCAACCATGTTCCTAAGAATAAACAACATATTTCACATTTGTGGTGGAAACATGCATCATTTAATGCCTTTAGTCCAATTTGGAAGTGCATTTTCACACACACACGTGGATCTTTGGACAGCATCCTGTGTTAGAAGGGGTCTGTGTTTGTTCTGGCATGTAAAACCAGTGTAATGGACAAGACATCAGGTCATAGTTATGTGTATAGAAAGACTTCAGTGGGGGAAGGGAGGGATCATTAATGCCCTTTGTGTGGAAGATCAATTCTCAAACTATAGTCCACTTGGAGCTAGAACCAGGATCTCTATGGGAAGGAAATCTATTTTGAGCATGGAGATTTGGGTCTCAACCATTATGAATAAATTATTTTTGGTGTTTAATCATTCATGGGGGGTCCTCCCTGGTGGCGCAGGTGGTTGAGCGCTGCGCTGTGAAGCTGTCCGCAGTGTCTGCAGTGCAGGTTAGATCCCAGCTGGCCAGCGGGCAAGAGTCCCACATGGTGCAGCAGGCCTCTCCTGTCGTGCCCGCTCCTCCCCTCAGCAGTGTACTTTTGCTGTCTGCCTGTTCTGCTCCCTGCTCTGTCTCTGGTGAATCCTCTCACCCTCCTGTGCCTCTGGCCTGTGCCCCAGCTCTTGTATAAAAATAAATAAATCTTTAAAAAAAATTCTGCTAAAAAAATAATCATTCACGGCTAAGGTGAGGTCCTAACAAACATCAAGGAACAAGCAGGACAAAAAAGTGACAGTATTTATGCCAAGAAATCCACGAGGCCAGCCTCAGCCCTAGACAGATACTCATGGATCCGGAATCAGTGTTAGAAGATGCATGAGAGAGAAGAAGAAACAGAGGGAGGGCAAGACTTGCTGCCAAATTCCAGTGGCATAAGCTGATTCTGTCTTTTTCATTGATCCTCTCTTTGTTGTCATTGATTCTTAAATCCCAAGTGTCTAGCACCATGTCTGACCAATAATGTGTACTCAGTACTTTAATAAATAAGCAAATGGGTGAAGACTGACTCCCTTATAATGTCTTCAGTTGATCTTCTGAAGGAGCTCAGCCTTAAGGGAGTGTGAGTTGTGGTGAAGAGGTCTGATACTGCAATGATCGCTGGGGTGTTGGGGAAAGGCCATTTGGCTCAGGTAAGAGCAAAGACACTTGTCTTGAGATTGGATTGGCGCAAAGTCTAAGGAAAGCTGGGGACCTAACCAGGAATTTGAAAACCATATTCATGATGTTTCTAATTGAAGCAGAGAGCGCAAGGTGGAGACTTCTCCCTCTTCCTTCCTCCCTCTCTCCATCCCTTGCTTTCTTTCTTTCTCTCTCTCTCTCTCTCTCTCCTCTTTTATTTTTGGATTTGCTACTGGGAAGGTTAGAACAGAAAAAGGAAATAGCTGGTTACTAGTTTAGAGTACTGTTTCTCAGCCCTGACTGTATAGTAATCTGAGAAATTATTAAAAGAAAAGCTAGTGGCGTGACAGACCTCTCCTGCCACGCCTGCTGTTCCCCTCAGCAGTGTATTTCGTCAGTCTGCCTGTTCTGTTCCCCACTGTAGCTCTGGTGAATTCTCTCACCCTCCCATGCCTCTGACCTGTTCCCCAGTTCTTATATAAATAAATAAATCTTTAAAAAAAAAAAAGAAAGAAAAGCTAGTGCCTTGATCACTTGACTTGGAATACACAGAGCTGTTTCAGGGAAGGTTGATGAAGCAAGAACTCAGAAGCCTTCAAATGCACTGCCGTCTTGGCCACACTTGTGGCCAAAAGTGACTACCAGTTCTCTGCGGTCTGAGTTAGTGGTCAGAGTCATGGACCACAGCACAGCTGTGTGAGAAAAGTCACTTCTGAATATGGAGATACTTTAGCCTTATCTCCCCCACCCTCTTCCTCTCCACCAGCCCTTGAGCCAGAGGGAGACACACAAAGAGACAGCAATTCCAGTGATGCTTTCTGAGGGTGTGGAATGTGTTAGTTTGCCGGAACTTGAGCTCTAATTCCATCCTATTCCAGTGGGAAGATTACAGGGCCCTACCCCACAAAAATCCGTAGTGCTTGGATTTTTCTCCAGGATGTGTGCTGACATCTTGCTCCCCAGGTTTTTGTGATGCTGTGGAAGTTATGACAGTTTTAATCATGGAACTGAAAATATGATTGCCTTTTGTACCTGCTCCCTGGCTCCTGCTACCCCATGCTGCTGTGCCCTGAAAATAATTCCCACATATTTCCGGTTCTTTTCGCTGCTTTCTTTCTTTTTTTAAAAAAAGATTTATTTATATATGCATACAAGAACTGGGGTACAGGCCAGAAGTGCGGAGGGTGAAAGGATTCACCAGAGACAGAGTGGGGGATAGAACAGGCAGATTGACTGAAAAACACTGCTGAGGGGAGCAGCAGGTGAGACAAGAGTGGTCTGCTGCGCCATGTGGGTCAGCTCCTTGGCCGGGGATTGACCTCGTGGTGCAGAGGCTGTGGATAGCTTCATAGTGCTGATGCTTACTTTACCTCCTGCGCCACCAGGGAGGCCCCTTCACTGCTTTTGTAGAGTGAGAGAGATAGGCAGTGAGTTTTTATTTTTTTAAAGATCTATCCAGTTATGCATAAAAGAGCTGGGGCACAGGCCAGAGATGCGGGGGGTGGGGTGGTGGGGGGAGGGTTCACCAGAGAGGATCCACCAGAGCCAGAGTGGGGCACAGAACAGGCAGACTGACTGAAACACACTGCTGCGGGGAGCAGTGGGCGAGACAGGAGAGGCCAGCCTTGCCATGTGGGATTCTCCCTGGCCGGCCGGGGATGGAACTCGTGCTGCAGAGGCTCTGGATTGCTTCAGTGTGGTGCTCAACCCCTTGTGCCACCAGGGAGGCCCCGGCAGTGATTTTTATTTCATAATTGATTAATTTTGGAGATACTACTGCGCTCTGACGAGGCTGGATAGTAGGGCGATAAGGGTGACACAATTCCTGATGTTAAATCACCCCGGGTAGAAGAATGAGCAGTACCAGTGAGGAAAGAGCTGAGTCCAAGTATTATGTCAGAAGAGGTGGCATGGGAACCCAACAAGAGTGGACATCGCTCCACTGGGATTTGGGACAGTCTCCAGAAGAGGTGACCCTGGAGCTGAATCTCTAAGTAGAAAGCAACTGGACAGATGCAGTGTTGAAGGGGATGCCAGATCCATGTTTATATGATGCCAGCTGTGGGGTTGCCAGACTAAAGAAGCCTTTGAGGTCAGACAGGGGCTGCCCAGATTCCTTAGAATAGGTTCCAAGCCAGAGACTTTTGGGAATCTCCCACTGACAAGGTTCAGGGGCTCTGAGATTAGACAAAAAGAGCAAATCTTTTTGCTTACATATGAATTGAGGGTTTCAACCTGAGGGGTCCCATTGGAAACTCATGGAGAAGGAACATCCATCCATCATGATTACACCTTCTTAAACTGACACCCAAAAGCTTGGGGGGGCATCATGGCAGCTCTCGGTGACCCATTTTTCATTTTCATTGGTGAGAGCTCTTTGTTGAGGTCTGGACTCTGCATTACTTTGTTACTTCTACCCACTGTTCAAGGCCGATCGGAAATATCTATCCTATCTAGGTATCCGAATGCAAGGAGTTACGTACGCTGCTGAGGAGGGGCCTCCCTTTTCTCAACCTTGATGGGTAAGTATGGGAAAAACTGCCTTTTCCCCTTTTACTTTTTAAGTTTCAAATTTATATTCTTCTTTGGGGCAAACTGTACCCCTTGCCCAGACACACCAGAGTGGGTCTCCTAGTTACGTAAAGAGAAAACACACAGCCTACTCTGGAATGGAGAATGCACAACACTTAGATGCACATGCAGATGACACGAAGCCAAGCAGCTTGCAGAGGATGTCAAAGGCCCTATTTGTAGATGGAGTTTTATGTTCGCAGATTATATTTACTGGTAGGAAACCAATTATACTTTTCTGGGCTTGGAAGATGAGAGCCCTCCTCCAGGGGGGCAAGCTGTTCCCACAAACACATTGGCAGCCTGCGAGCCCCTGTGGGAGTATTTGGGTCTGGGGGTTCTGGACTCTCAGGCAATCATGGTTTGTATCAGTCAGGGTCAACAGAAAACAGATGCCACACTTGAATTTGGAAATTTAGAGCAGGGTTTTAATAAAGAGACTATTTACAAAGTTGGAGGGGTGGAGGGTGTCCCAAGGTTTATTTAGAAATGCAGGGAAAGTGGGAGGGCTGCTGTGAGTGGGGAGGGAGTTTTTGTGTCCTTTGGGCATATTCCCAGGAGTGGCTGCATCATAGGGTAGATCCGTTTTTAGTGTTTTGAATGTCCTCCACACAGCTTCCATGGTGGCTGGACCAGTTTGCATTCCCACAGCAGTGTAAGAGGGTGAAATAAGTCAGATGGAAAAATAAATATAATGTATGGTCTCCCTTACAGCGGGAATAGAGGGAAACCAAACAAAGAATCAGGAAAAAGACAAAACTCGCAGGCAATCCATAGATCTGAGGCTACAGTAGGGGAGAGGGTGGGAGAGGGTTCAAAACAGGGGATGGAGGGCCTCCCTGATGGTACAAGGGGTTAAGACACCACTGCAGCACAAGTTCGATCCCCAGCCAGGGAGCTACCCACATGGCGCAGCGATCTCTCCTGTCTCGCCTGCTGCTTCCCTCAGCAGTGTATTTCAGTGGATCTGCCTGTTCTGCTCCCCACTCTGTCCCTGGTGAATTCTCTCACTCCCCACACCTCTGGCCTATACCCCAGTACTTGATGGATAAATAAATAAATCTTAAAAAAAAACGGGAGGGAAGCGCACAAGGGACTACGGTGACAGTTCATGGTTGTTATGGTGGGGGGAGTACATCTGAGGGGCTAAATCAAATATTGTACAAAAATGAACAATTATGTAATCAAAAACAAATTTTAAAAAAGTATAGGGTAGAGCAGTTGGCCCTGAGATTGAGCTCTGTCAAAGGGGTGCAAGCATCTTGAGGCAACTGCAAGGTGGATCCCTGGGGCAACCACCCTGGCCTCAGGCCCTCCCCCTCCAACTCCTGGAGGGGGGTGTCCTGCTGTGGCAGGCCCAGGATTAGTAAAGCAGCCCCCTACATGAGAGCAGGGTGAGGAGGGGTGGAGAGGACCTGGGAGGACCCGCGCTTGTACCTGGGATTCGAGCTTCCATTTGGCAGTCATCTCTGCTGTTCCCAACTGTCAGGCTTTTCTGCCCTCCTGCCATTAGGACTGATGATGGATCCCTGCCATCCTGAATGCATGCCTGATGGCGGGCACCTGGAGTAGGGTGTGGGCATGTGTAGGTGGATTCACCTGGGCTGAGAGACTGGGTTTATAAGGGCAGAGTCACGGGGATGCCAGCAGAGAGAAGAACTATGAGAAGCAGCGAATGAGCAGAAGAGCAGAGAAGCAGAGACCACCAGAGAACGCCAGAGAGCCCAGAAAGAGTGAAGACTTGCTGGGGGCTGGGAAGCCTGCCAGATCTTCTGGCCCCCCAGCACCCCTGCCTGCCGTGTACCTGGTAATCCCAATAAAAGCCTGAAAAGCCACCAAAGGCTGCAGGACTCCTCCTTCAACCCATCTGCTCTGGTCATAGAAAACCTGCTCGTGCCCTTCCTGCACTTACACCAACCCTTCAAAGAAGTCAGGACTTCGCGATCATTGTAAGGGGGTTAAGAGAGGGGTTCACACGTATGTTGGGGAGACACAGGGAAGCACCAGGAAATGTGCTTGAGGAAGTTGACATTGGGAGTTGAAGGTGAAGAGTGGATCCAAATGGCCAGATGGTTGCCTGAGCTCGCCAAGTGAGAGCCACATTCCATGTGTCATATACCACACTTCCCAATGCTTCCTGGAGCTCTTTGGAGGAGAGGAATCTGGTCAGAGATCGGGCTTCTTGGGGTTCAGTTTGGTGAGTGTTTACACTCTAAGAAGCAGGGCATGAAAACGGAAGCAAGACTGTTCTTTCTAGTCTATACCCGGTTAGAGGTCTGGAACATCAGATTTGCCCATGTAAGTGTTTCCATAACTGTTTGAAACTTTTCTGTAACTTCCATAGTTTATATTTCTGGAAGATAAGGACAGTATTTTTTTTTTTATTATTTTGGTTTTTCTTGTGTTTCCAGCTTTGATCATTTGTCAATCTGTTTCAGACATGTTTATTGAATGGAGTCAAATTGTTGTTTAGCACTTACACCGACTTATTATGCAACACATGAATACTTCTTTATACCCAGACTATAATAGATTCACTTGCTTTCAGTTGCAATTGACTTAAATACTCAAATCCTTAATTGTGTGTTTTACTCTTTATAATTTGCTGATAATGTAATGTTGACTGTCCCTTACAAGTGGAAAAACAAAGAGGGTATTCAGAGCATCAATGAGTTCTTTACTTCTGCTCTGGGTCTCAGGTGTTGGTGAGATTAAAAAGACAAAATAAATCATGATTCCTATATTCAATAAGCTCATAGTCAGTCATAAGTTTTTGATACAGTTTGCAAGGCTATATGGTGAAAGCTAAGTTTTTATTTACCTTTGCACTGAAAATGAAGAGCAGTTGCTGAGAAAATTATGGTGCAATTATGATCATAAAAGAGATACTTTAAGAACAAAAGTACATGGGCCTCCCCGGTGGCACAGCAGTTGAGCGCTGGGCTGAGAAGCTGCCCTCAGCCTCTGCAGCGCCGGTTCAATACCTGGCTGCTGGTGAGGGGCCCACACGGCACGCAGACCTCTCCTGCTGCCCGCTGCTCCCCTCAGCAGTGTATTTTGTCACTCTGCGTGTTCTGCTCCCTACTCTGGCTCTGGTGAATTCTCTCACCCTCCCGTGCTTCTGACTGTACCCAGTGCTTGTATAAATAAATAAATAAATCTTTAAAAATAAAAAAAGAACAAAAGTACATGATGATTGGTGGTTATATTTCTGAGGAGGATGCATTTTTTAAAAAGGATTGATTGAACTATACGTGCTTGTTTAAGATAATAGGTATTTGATCATAATAAGACATAATAAAACTTCCTTTCCTAAAAAAAAAGTTTTTAAATTTTGCACCAATCTCTAAAAAATAAAGACAACAGCCCAACAATAGAGAAAGTGTGGCAAGCATGTTATGTTGCTCTGCGGGTGTAAGGGACATCTTCAGCTTTGCATATTTCCTTCCAGTTTTTTTTTTTCCTTTTTACATTTGTAAAGGACAGGTTTATTAGGAAAAGGAGAGGAAAAACAAGAGACACCTGCATAGGCACAGGTGGGCAGTCTTAGGAATAGAGTTGCCTTCCTCCCAGTCTTTAGCCAAGTATACCAATTTTTTTATTATAATCATTCAATTACATTTTTCTTTGAGCTGCTGTAACAGAAAACTATAGACCAAAGGGCTTATAAACAACAGAAGTATATCACAGTTATGGAGCCTGGAAAGTCAAAGATCAAGGCACCCACACATTCAGTGTGTGGTGAGACTGCTTCCTGGGCCACAGGTGATGGTCTTCTCACTGTATCTCACAAGGCTGAGGGCAGAAAGGGGCGTTGGGGGGGCCTCTTTTATAAGGGCACTCATCTCATTCATGAAAACTCCACCCTTTGACTCAATCACCACCCAAAGGCCCCTATCTCCCAATATTACTCTCACACTGGGATTGCATTTTTTTTTAAAGATTTATTTATTTATGTATACAAGAGCTGGGGTGCAGGCCAGAGATGCAGGGGGTGAGAGGATTCACCAGAGACAGAGCGGGGAACAGAACAGGCAGACCGACTGAAACACACTGCTGAGGGGAGCAGCGGGCGAGACAGAAGAGGTCTGGTGCGCCATGTGGGTTGCTTCCCTGGCTGGCCAAGGACCGAACTTGTGCTGCAGAGGCTGCAGACCGCCTCACATTGCGGTGCACAACCCCTTGAGCCACCAGGGAGGCCCTGGGATTACATTTCATCGTGTGAATTTGGGGAGTGGGACATAACATTCAGTTAATAGCAACATTTCAAACTTAAAAATCAGTAGAAGGGCATTTTAGAAAGAAAGTTATCATTTAAACCAATTCCTAAGTATAGTGGTGTTTAAATTCTTGATGCATTTACTATAATTTCAACAAGTTTGGTTACTCTCATGATTTAGCCAGAATTACAGAGCTTTTAATGTTTTTTACGTATTTAAAATTATTTAAATTTTAAAATCAGTCTTTTTTTTCAAAATCCCAGAAATCTTTTTTTGGTTTTATTTGCTTTGTTCTCTTACCTGATTTATTTTTTTCCCTTCTCTTTTGTCCTTATTCTCAAATTTAACATTGGAAGTCATATATCATCTTGAGAATTGATAGCAAGAAAAAGCCTCTGTATGTATTTCTGTATTTGTGGACATATTTTTTCAATTGTAAATATCAAAGAGTGTGAGGCATTTGGGTACCTGTGACAGTCTGTGTGATACTTTAGACTTCCAGGAAGGTTCAAGTGCGTTCTCTTGATCTTCCCAATAGCTTCTTGAGGAAGGCTGCCCAGGAATACTAGCCTCATTGTGCAATAGGATGCTAAGCAAGAGGAAGGTCAGGTAATTGTCCAAGGCCACACTCAGTGAGTCAGGGACGCAGTTCAGGTTTTCTGGCCCTTAGATTAATTCTCTCCACATTACCCTGGTTGGTAAGGACTTGCCCTTGGTGGGGTCTTTTTCATTTGTTTTTAAAAAGATTTATTTTTATTTATTTATGCATGGAAGAGCTGGGGCATAGGCCAGAGGTGTGTGTGTGTGTGTGTGTGTGTGTGGGTGGGTGGTTTGAGAGGACTCACCAGAGACAGAGTGGGGAACAGAACAGGCAGATCTAATGAAATACACTGCTGAGGGGAGCAGTGGGGAGACAGGTCTACTATGCCATGTGGGTAGCTCCCTGGCCGGGGATCGAACTCATGCCCCAGAGGCTGGTGATGGCTTCATAGCACAAATATGTCAAAAGAAGTGGTGGGAGATGTATGGGGATTTATTCATTTATTGCATAAAAATGAATAACAATGTAAGAAAAAAATAACTCCTGTGCCACCAGGGAGGCCCCAATTTCTTAAAAACAAGTCTAACATTGCTGTCTGTTAGACCTCTGCTCACATTACTTAAACTTCTAGAGAAACTGGCTTTCTGAGTTTTTCAAGGAATCATGTGTCATTGACTATCCCTCCAACATAATACAGAAGGAGACTTTAAGATATTGCCAGTTGGCTGTGTCATACAACTGCACGGTACAGACAGTTCCAGAGTTACCTTGTAAGTACGGATGGGCTATGGCGGGTGGAGGGGAGCAGGGGGAGTGGGAGGAAGGGAGGACTAGGCTGCACCTGAAGTGTATCCACACAGATAACATCAATTGTCTGTAGGACAGAATGATGAGTTGGGGAGGTGGCCAGGCCCCCACTGCCTTGGATGACATCATGTTCAAAGCATTTGCATTTCATTCCAATGGTACTAAAATGCCAGTGGAGCCTTATTAACAGTTCTTTTTTTTTTTTTTTAAGATTTATTTATTTATTTATACAAGCACTGGGTACAGTCAGAAGCGCGGGAGGGTGAGAGAATTCACCAGAGCCAGAGCGGGGAGCAGAACAGGCAGAATGACGAAATACACTGCTGAGGGGAGCAGTGAGTGAGACAGGAGAGGTCTGTGCACCATGTGGGACCCTCACCGGTGACCGGGAATCGAACTGGCACTGCAGAGGCTGCGGACAGCTTCTCAGCCCAGCGCTCAACCACTGCGCCACTGGGGAGGCCCCTATTAACAGTTCTTAAGACAACTTAGATTAGTGCCTTAGGAAATGATTTTGTGATGTCAATAGCTATATTTTATTGAGATTTTGCAAATACTGGCCTCCTCAACATTAAGAAAGAGACTTTGTTTTATCTAGAGCATGTCTCACAGCAACTCAGTAATGGAGTAACAGCTGATACTCAGAAAGTTGAAGTACTTTTCCTAAGCCTTGTTGTCCAGTGAGATACTGAAGCTGCAGCCGAGGTCAGGGATGGCAGGTGACCATGAGAGCCAGTCCTCGGAGATTGCGAAGGGCGTGGGTGTGAAGGAGGGCACATTTAGAGGAACTGCCATCTTTGTGAACCTTTCTACCTTAAATAATGGAAACAGGAGAATACAGGCATGTTGCATGGAGAAGCAGCTGTGAAATTTTGGGCGTCCTGCGGCTTCTATAATATTTTCTTGGAAGCTGAGAGCAGCAGTGGGGAGGTAAGCACTTTGGTGGGATTCCCCACCTCGGGCCCCCAGGCTTGTTCCATGGTGGGTCAGGTGTAGGGACTGAGCAAGCTGGAGAGTGGATTAATTCTATGGGGGACTTTGCACCTTAATGATCTAGGGATGAGTGGAGATGCCATGGTGGAGACAATGGCAGGGTCTGAGGACAACTGTCAAGGACTCCTTGCTTGGCTAGGGATTTAAAGCAGAAGAAACACAACCTAAAATATACCATTGGAAAGATCACTTTGCAGAAATGCTAAGTGTTTGGGAGAATAACCAAGATGGACCCACTGCCTGTGAGAGAAGAGGTGACCCTCCCTCTGCCTGGAATTCTACAGGTATGTTGAGGATGGACCCCAAGCAGCTGGACTTGATGGAGCTCCAAAGTGTGGTGACATCTTTTTTTTAAAGATTTTTATTTTTATACAAGACCCCGGGTACAGACCAGATGGCGCAGGAGGGTGAGAGGATTCACCAGAAACAGAGCAAGGAACAGAACAGACTGAAGAAATACACTGTTGAGGGGAGCAGCGGGTGCGACAGGAGAGGTCTGCTGCGCCATGTGGGATTCTCATCAGCTGGCCAGGATCAAACCCACGCTGCAGAGGCTGCAGACAGCTTCACAGTGTGGCGCTCAACTGCCTGTGCCACCAGGGAGGCCCAGTGTAGTGACATTCTTAGGAGACAACCCTCCTCCTAGTCCTTTGCATATCTGAGTCCGTAAAAACTGCATTGGTCTGAACGTGCTATTCTGAAAAGCATGTAGCCTAGTACTACAGATTTGGAGAGATCACACCTTAGGTTTTCAACTCTGCTTTGGCAATTACAACATTTTAAACAGCTGTGTGATTTTGAATAAATTATCTCATTTCTCTAATTTCAAATTTTGTAAAGGAGGAAAAATGGTGATGGTTTTTTAATTGAACTCTATTGAGGGTTAAGTGAGAGCTTGTGTGTGTCTGATGGGTAACAAGCAATCAATACAGGCTAGTGATTAATATTATTGTTTCATCACATTAATTATATCATGCAGATTATAAAATGTGTTCCTCTGATTTTAAACGTGCACATTAACTTATCCAAGTTCCTAAAATAATAGAGGGATTATTTTTAATGACCATGAATGGAGAAGTCACAGAATTGCTTTTCTGTGTGAATATAAATTATTGAGAAAATGTATTCATAGTCTTTATTTTTGGCCTTATATGGTCATAGTTTTTAAATGACTCTCCCCCACCACTGAGAGTTCCAAAAATAAGGGGACTAAAGTTGCAAATAAGAAAACAGCAAGCTGACCTCTGCTCCAAAGAATCTTCATTGTGGGCGGCTTATTAAATGCTGCCCCGTTAGTCATGGAAACAGGTATGCTCTGAGCAAGTCAGCAAGGATGGGGTGAAGCGGTGGTCCCCAATGTCACAGCCCTGTGATTATACACCCAGGGAATATCTTACTGCAGAACTCAGTCCTGACCTTCGTAGAATGGAACTGGGGAGCCCCTGTGGGGCATCAGGACTCTTGGAGAGAAGCATTTCTAGTTCTTTTGGATTGGATTTTAGCAGCAATCATTGGGGATAGACTTTTGCAGGTACAAGTCTGTGACTTTTACCCCCATGGGTCAGGGCATGGGGTGCTCTGTTTGTCCACCAAATGGTCGTTCCCATGTCTGTCTGCTTTCCTGAAAGAGCCCCAACTTTCTTCAGTTACGTTGCAGCCATGTACTGGGGATTCCAGCACAAGAGTGAAGGGAGGAAGAATTTTATTCCAATAACATCATTGACAGACTCTTGAAGATGAGAGGGGGCAAATGGGGACATACGGCAGCAGGCACCAGACAGGCCAAATCACATTTTGAATAAATGCAAAAAAATTCATTAACAATTAGAATGTGAACGGGGGCCTAAGATGTAACTCTTTATTTGGTGAATACTTTTTTTGAATCCCCTGCCAGCCAGGAATTGTTGAGTAACTTGATAGTCTCGGTCTCTGAAGCTCGTGTAGGGAAGACAGAGATAAATGAGCAAAAAAGGAACACAATTAGAAATTGTGTGTTGGAAAGAAAAGAATAGGAGTCAAAGAGAAAATAACGGGGCCTGCAGACAGACTGAGTGGCCAGGGAAGAGCGGGCAGGGGGGAGTGAACAGAGGTTTTCTAAACAGGGAACAGCATGTGTGATGGCCAGATGTGAGAAAGAGTTTTGCCTGTTTGAGCTACCGGAATTAGGTCCTTAGGTCTGGGAGGCAGAAGGGACTGTGGCTGAGGATGAGGCTCCCCGTGGCAGGTCACGTGGGCACACCCCTCCAGGGGCTGTTGGCAGGACGGGTAATGCTGGGGAGCAGCCTGGCTTGTGCTGGAGCAAGTGTGACCTTGTTCTTAGTCAGATATGTGCTCAGATCCTGATTTGTCCTGTTATTAGTTTATTTTATTAGTTTATTTCTGCTCTCGAGGCAGTAGCTTTTCTGAACTGCCCTTTTGAAAATTAAGTAACTCTTAGATCACAGTGTGGCAAGAGGAAGGGGTCCATTCCATTTGGCTCAGCACAGTTCTGGTGCATAGAGTGAACTTCCCAGAAATGTTAATTCTCTCTCCTTCCCTACTGGGTGTAGGCAAAGAACTCGATTTTCTCCTTCTTCATGAGGAAGGCCCATGGGCTGGATAAAATGAGACAGAGTAAAGGCATCAGTCCTCACTGCATAGAGTCTATCACAAGGGGAGCAAAGTCTGTGAGTCTTTACTTGAAGGCAATAATTCTGTTTTTATTGTAAAAATAAAGGCTCACTAAAGAAAAGTAAGAAAAGAAAACAAAGTAGGAAGAAGAAAAAAATTAATCTGAAGAGTCTCGATGAAAACTCAACCACTGATAGTACTTTGATTTTCTCTAGTTGGCAGGAGACAGTGCCAACTTGTTAGGGATGGTGAAAGCAAAATGAGATAATATTTGTGAAAATAATTTCAATTTTTGGATAAAAGATACTCTAATTATACAAGGCGGTGTTGTTTCATTGTCTCTTATGAAATGCTTCTAACGGTGAAGCCATCACCAATTTAAACAGTGAGGCCCTTTTTTTGATTTATTGGCCTTTTAGGGTTTTGAGCATTGCCCCATATTAGGGAAAAGAAGACACCTTGACTGAGAGAACTTTGTTATCTCACGGTTCAGTATCCTCGCAGCTAAGTGGTTTTTATACCCTTTGAATAATTGAAGAACATGTGTTAATTATGACAACTCATGGGTATTGTGCCCTCTTGCTGCGGCCAAGAATCAGAACTAGTTTCTCTTTGAAATACTATGCTGACTGCTAGTAGCTGGAAGATTTTTCAGCACCAGAAAAGGAATTGGCTGAGTTTCTCAACATAGCACGGCATCGTATAAAACCCCATTGTCTAAGTGACTAATATCACACCACAGGAAATCAGCACTTGGGCGTAAATGTCTTCCAGTCTTTGGAAATCCAGTGTATATTATCTAGTTCCTCCGTCTGTGTCATGAAATATGAAAATAGTCTAGGAAAGGCACAATCACTTGACCTTTGCAGAATGATTTAATAAAGTTCGCTTGATACAAAAATATGAAAGAGCAATTGCTGATAAAAGCGGAATTGTGGCTTCTTTCAGATCCTCCTTTCTTTGGAAACACTTCACAGGCTTTATTAACTCTTTAATGCTTTTGTAATTGGTGGCATTTGTCCCCGAGGCCAAGTCCCCAGCCCTGGAGTTGGGTTCCATTACAGCCGAGATTCCACATCGCCTAGGTTTTCATCTCCTTTCAGCACTCCTCGTGATATCTTTGTCTGTATAATTAGGCAAATATGTTTTCAATTGTTTTTATGTGTGTACACATTTCACCCCTCTTACTGCTATCTTGATTGATGTTTTATGGGATATATTTTCAAATGGTGGTCTCCTCTCTGAGAGGTGCCAACGTTTGCTTCTGTATTCACTTATGTCTCTATCGTTTCCATCTGCAGGTGTAACTGAATATGGTTCTTCGCTTTCCAGGGGAAGGCTGGACCTCCTGGGTTTCCCAACAGGGTTTCCCACCATTTTATCTGCTGTTGTTTTTTTAGTTAGTTTATAGTGTTATTATGATTGCAATTGAAATATAGACCCACTTGGGAGCATTTGGGCACTGGAGAGAAGTTTAAAGAAACTCCTTTGTGGTTAGAACTATCATGATAATTACCACCACCAGCTGAGGCAATTTCTTCCCAGAGGCCTCTTTGACTTCCCAAAGTGTCACCCACTTCCTCCCAGCATGCCACTTTATTTGCACTAGCACCCACCTATGACCTGATATCTTCTTCCCCATTTATTTGTGTTAATTATGAGAGTGGGTATCTTGTCTGTCTTATATAATGTACTTCTGTAGTGCCTATAGTTGCCCGGGCCATATTGAGTCCTCAGTAAATATTTGCTTAGTTGATAAGTAAACCCATTTATTATTTTAAAGTATAGTTTTCCTCAACATTTAAAAATACTAAAAATACTCTAATTGCAAGTTTTATGTTTTTCTTTTCATTGCTATTTGCTTTGCTATGTTGAATCAGTCAGGATAGGCTGGGTGATGCTGCCTTAACAAACAATCTGATATCAGTGGCTTAGACAAAGAAAGCTTATTTCTTGCTTTCAATACATGTTCAGTGTAGGCTGACAAGAGAGCTCTGCTGTGGTCACTCAGGGACTCTGGCTGATGGAAACTTTACTCTGCATATGCTTTCAACATGGCTGGGCGATAGGTTGGATATTGGCTCTTAAAACTTCTGCCCAGATGTGATGCTACCTTTTTATATCTGTTCATATTTTATTGACCAAAGCAAGCCACATAGCCTAACCTCAAAAGTCATGGGGGGAATGCATTCCACCATGTGCCTGGGAATTATCCTAAGTATAGCTCTCATGATAAACATGTGGGTTAATAGCACATTGGTAAACAATGAAAAGTAATTTTATTTCAGTCCTTTCTACCAGCAACAGGCTCTGGCATACTGAGCTCAAAATTTTCTCTTCATATATAAACATATAGGACATGGATATGGATAAATGTATGTATCTTTTTTTGGATACTCAAATAAGAATATTCAATAAACATCTGTCTTTATTATTGGATTGGTTTATTTCTATATAATAAAGGTTGAAAACCTCGCTATATTTATCACCTGATTTTCCTGTGTTAGTGTTCATGGTCAAATACATCAAAATTCACCACTTCTTTTTTGATGTCCGTTTTTGATGGAGAAAAAGGGTGTTTCCAATCTTTTGACGACAATGGTAACAGCACACTTAGCTGAAGTTTCTGTGGTGTAGTATAACAGGAAACAGCTTGACTTGGTTTCAGAAAGATCTGGTTTGCAAACCCAAATCCCACTGATTAGCTGTATAGGCAACTCATTAAACCTCGTAAGTCTTGGTTTTCTTAGCTGTAACATGGAGATATTAGATCATTTCTCACAGGGTTGTCATGAGAAATAGACGAGATAATTTTCCTGCAACCTAATGGCTGTTCAATAAATATTTGTGGGTGTTTAAGTTATTGAACTTGATTCTAAGTGATTGTTCATATTAAATCTTCTACTAGTAGGTAACAGTAAACACTCAAGTGTAGAGACACCATGACTTTTTCTTTCATTACTTTTTCTGTTCTCAGTCCTTTGAATATTATGTCTATATCTCTTGTGAGTAATAAACTGCCATAAAGAAAGTGAGCAAGACAGGAAGGGTCAGTGGGGGAAAGGTCTAGTGTTAGATTGAGTTGGGGATTTTCTCTATTGACTTACTTGACAATACGTACAACATGGTCTATCCTGCTATTGTAAACTATCACCTACTGGAAGTCAAATGAGATGAGGATGAGCAAAAATCAGATATCATTGGCCAATGCATGCATTTATTATATTTTCCTTACTATCTCTCTCATGCAGGTCATCAGAATTGACTGTTTTGTTTTGTTTTTTTTTTTCTGCCAAGAGGGTAGTTCTTGCTAAATGTACATGTGGTGTCCTTTGGTGTTTTCCATTCCATTCCATTCCAGTCTACCCCCTTCTATCCTACCCCACTCTACTCCATGCCCCCTAATTGACTCCATAGAGGAGTCTCCCTCCTCTTATACACCCTCCATAGAGTGCAATCATCTCCCCCTTGTACCCAAACCCCTGCCTCAATCCTTCCACATGGAATCTTTGTGTTGTTTTCCAGAAAACACCCAGACTGATTTATTTATTTATTTTACTAATTTCCTATTTCCCTCTCTCTTTTTAAATTATTTTTTTACATTGTTGTTAATTTTTGGACATTATCTGGACATCCACTCAACTCCACTCCATTCCATTTCATTTCTTTACTATCTTATTCTATCAATTTCATTTCATTAAAAGAATTCTGATCATTACTCCTACATTAATTTCATGGCTAAGAATTTGCAAAATGCTGCCTGCAAAGCTTTGCATTTGCTCTGTGGCTTGACTAGCTAGTCATCTAGATAGTGATGTTACTCAAATTTACATCTCCACCACAGTGGCACATTTCACTTCTGCTTTAATTTCATTAGCCAAAGCAAGCCACGTGGCCATGAGGACATCAAAAGCAAAATCACCCAGTTTCTCCAAGTGGATGTCAAAAAGGCAACCCAAACTTAACCTATCCTTAACCTATTTCCTCTGTCACAGCTTGCTTCTATCGTATTGCTCATCTCAGTAAATTACATCACCACTCACTCAGTTGATGGTGCCTGAAAAATGGAAATCATGGGCACTCTTCTTTTTGTCACATGCTGCACATCCAGATTATCAGCATCTTCTGGCAGCTCTGCATTCAAAATGTAACTTAAATCCAATCACCTCTTATTCCTTCTGCTGCTAACATTTAAGTGTAACCATCACCCCCTCGTACCCAGACCACTGCCTCAATCCCGCCACATGGAATCTTTCTGTTGTTTTCCAGACAACACCCATTCTGATTCTTTTGTTTATTAAATTTACTAATTTCATATTTCCCTCTCTCTTTTTAAATTAATTAATTTTCTTGTGTTATTGTTATTTTTTCAACATTATTTGATTTCTTTCCTCAGGTATCATCCCATAGTTCTCCCAACACCATAGCACCTGGGGTCTGTCTCCCCTGATCCTTAAGCTATTTCTTCCTCTGTTTCCACCCCTCCCCTGGCCCTGCTGTATGCCACAGATCTCTGCAGACTGATTCTTGTAAATGTAGATCAGTCTTGGAACGCCTCTGCTTCTACTGACTTGGAATAAAATTCAATCAGTGTTTTTCAAACTGGTTTATGATGTGTGTGTGTGTGTGTGTGTGTGTGTACAGGTACCTAGGCATTTACAGATCTGTGATACAAAAATGCTTTTTTTTGAATTGCAGTGAAAAAATTGAAAATCCTATGTGTCATAATCTGGTTTCTCGCTTTCTTTACAATTTCTTTTGTTCTAATCCTCTTGTTTACTCAACTCTAACCACACTGACCCCTTTGCTCTTATTTAACACTACAAACACCTAGGATCTCAGGACCTTTACACTTGGTGTTTATTCTCCCTGAAACATTCAGCCTCCAGTTAGCCTGCAACTTCACTTTCCTTTAACTACTTGTATGCATAAATGAATAAAAAAATTCTTAAAAAAAGGAGAAACCTTCCCTGCTTTTTCATCATCTTCAGAGGCATAAAGCTTGGTTCAAAAAAATAGATTCTTAGAACAAAGGATTAAAACAACGGACAGGGGACAAAACTTATTTATTTTCCTCATTAATCTTTGTTAGAATATATATTAATACTTGTATATATCTATGTGTGTATATATGTGTACATATGTAAAACTGATCCATATTTAACAACTAAACCAGAAAGACACACCTAAATAAAAAGTTAATATCTTGCTCATCTCCCTCTAGTTTCCCATTATTAACAGCACCCTTTCACTGACATCTTATGCTCTAATGTACATAACCTATCTTTGCATAGACAGTCTATTGGTTTTTTTTTTTAAGATTTATTTATTTATGTGTACAAGAGCTGGGGTGTAGGCCAGAGGTGCAGGGCGGGGCAGGAGAAGGGAGAGAGGATTCCCCAGAGAGAGAGGGGGGAACAGAACAGGCAGACTGACTGAAATACACTGCTGAGGGGAGCAGCAAGCAAGACAGGAGAGTTCTGCTGCGCCATGTGGGTTAGCTCCCTGGCCAGGGATCAAACTCCAGCTGCAGTGGCTGGCTTTATAGTGCTGAGACTTTAACCCCTTACGCCACCAGGGAGGCCCTGGAGTTTATTGTTTTTTAGTATATTGCTCCAACAGTTGATAAAATGGAAATCCTGCTCATGATTCAGAGAGAGTGGTGCATCTATCATAATTCATTACCCCATTTCTATATGGAAGGACAAATAACCAGATATTTGCTACTAAATATACTGGGGAAAACTTTTTGTATACCTATATCCTTCCAAGTTGGCACTTGTATTTCCATAGGATGGATTTCTACACAAGTGATTGGTGCAATTTGCAGCTATTTTCAGGCACCATCCCTCTGCCCCTTAGTAACCCCTCATCCTTCTTGCCTCTGCTCAGCTCTCGGCTCGCACCTCCATCCCCCCACCAAAGTGCATGCAAGATGGCAACAGCAGGAGGTAAAGTAGCTATTGTGGCTCCTGACCCAAGCTGTTTGTTTATAGTGACCTGCCTCAGAAGCCGACTGTCTGCTCCTTTTGCTGCTGACAAAGGTGGCGGTTAATATAAAATTCATGTGCTTTTCTGGATTGTATTCTGTGCTACCTGTGCTTTTAAGAGGAATTTGAATAAAACTAAAAGCATTTGGGAGTTAAGAAAATGTTTACATAGCTCATAAAAGAGGAAAACTGAGATGCTCCCAACGTTATTCAAACTCCTATTAGATTGTGTTGCTGCAAAAAGCATGAAAAAGAATGAAACTAGACCACTGTCTCACACCATACACAAAAATTAATTCAAAGTGGAAAAAGATTGGGATATAAGACTTGTAGCCATAGAGCAGATAGCAGAAAGCATAGGCAAGACACTACTACACTGACTTCAGTGATGTCTTTGGGGATTTGACTATAACGGTAAGGGAGGCAAAAGCAAAAATAAACAAATGAAACTACATCAAATTGAAGAATTTGTGCGCAACGAAAGAAACTATCCTTAAAGCAGACACCCTACCAATGGGAGAATATATCTGCACATAACACATCTGACAAGATGCTGATATCCAAAATCGACAAAGATTTCATAAAACCCAAGATAAAAAAATAACAACAAATAACCCAATCAAATATTAGGCAGAAAAATAGAAATCATCTACAGTTTCACTAAGAATAAAAAAAGAAAATTAAAATATTATTTCTATCCATAAAAAAAATTAGGCAGAAAAGCTAAATAGACATATCTCCTAAGAAGCAGCACAGGTGACTAACAGGACATGAAAAATGCTCATTATCATTTATCATCGCGGAAAACTAAGTCAAAGCTTCATATCTGTGAGAATGGCCCAGATCAAAAAAGATCAGAAACAAGTGTTGGCGACAACATTGAGCAAAAGGCGTCTCTGTGCACTGCTGGTGGGAATGTACACTATCCAACCTTGATGGAAAACAGTATGGCCACTTCTCAAGACTCTAGCAATGAATGGACTATAGGCTCTGTGGCCAAAGAATACAAGCTCAAAGAGATATACGCAATCCTGTCTTTACTGCAGCACTATTTACAATAGGCAAGCATGGAGACAACCTAAATGCTCAACAATCAATCAGTGGAGAGAGAAGCGAGATGTATTTTGTATATATAAACACACACACACATATAAATATATATAAAATCAAATACTAGTCAGTGTAGTCAGCAATATAAAAAGATGAAATCTGGTGATCTGGGACAATATGCATGGAACTGGAGGGCATTATGTTAAGTGCAGTGAGAAGGGGAAAGACAAATACTGAATGATTTTACTCATATGTAGAATAATAAAAACCAAGCAAAGGAACAGTCACAACCAAAACTTTGAAATCTTACTGCAGAAATGAGGCTACCAGAGGGCGCTTGAGTGGGGGCAAAGGGGTTGGAGCCCCAGTAAGCTGTGGTTGAGGGTAATTGGGACTTTGGTGGTTGGTGTGATGACTTCCATTCACAGAGGGTGCACCTATACCCCTGAAACATACAGTGCTGTAAACCAACATTGCCTCAATAAATACAATTAAATTTCTTTTATTGCTGGCATGTATGTATGTGTGTGTGTGTATGTGTGTGTGTATATATATATATTATATATATATTATATATATATATATATTTCTCTGAATGTTTGAGAAAGAATATGTCAAATCATTAGAGTACCTGAGTGCCGTAAGCAATTTTAAATATAAATCCAACATATAGGTTAGAATTTAAATCTTTGTTTTTATTAGAATTCATTTAGCGGTAATGTAACTTTAACAATTTCCCTTTTCATTCTAGTTTCTCTTTCATTGTTTACTGTTTCTGTTTCAGCTTTATCCTTAAAGTGTCTACATTTATTTGATTTTCTTATTGTTTCAAATAGTAATCAACAATTAAAAAGGGCTGTGATGGAAATAGCTTCAGTTTTAGGTTACCTGGAGTTAAGGCAACAAAAGCAAGAAAAGAAATATGTGGACCAGAAAAAAAAAACAATGTAAAAATTGCTCTAAGGGCCTCTCTGGTGGTGTAAGGGGTTAAGCACCGCATTATGAAGTAATCCGCAGCCTTGGCAGCAAGAGTTCGATCCCTGGCCTGCCAGGGAGCAACGCATATGGTGCAGCAGACCTCTCCTGCCTAGCCTGCTGCTCCGCTCAGCAGTGTGTTTCAGTCAGTCTACCTGTTCTGTTCCCTACTCTGTCTCTGGTGAATCCTCTCACCCCCCACATCTCTGGCCTGTACCCCAGCTTTTGTATGCATAAATAAATAAATCTTAAAAAATTGCTCTAAATACAACAGGAATGAAATCAACTAAGTAGCTGATAGATACACATATTCAATGATTAAAAGTATGTTCCTTTTTAAGATGTGCATAATTAGTTCTATCAAATTGACTAATATAGACAAACTGAAACACTTTTAAAGTTCATTTAAAGGATTAATTCCTGATATCAAAATGCTATAAGACAAAAGTCACAAGCTAATCATGTACAAAGGCCAAGTTGCTTACCTGAGACTGAAACCCAGGAGGCAGGGCACTGATCAAAAAAAATCAAGAAATGAAAGGGAATTTCATGATTTCATCATTGTTGACTACGCTCTCTTAGCTTGAGGTTTCTATTTTTTCTATGAGAAAATGAAGAATTTGATTCTAGAAAGCAGTGGGGGTGTTGCATAGGGCCTGTAACTACAGTGCTATCGCTTCTATTCTGATCTTGCTCAAGTTCATCAAGGAAAATTAACCTTGGCAGCTTATTCAGTGACTAAATCTTGATATTTTTCTGGCTTAATTCATAACATAACTGTAAGCTATTGCTTCGTGTTTATATTTCCCATCCATTTCTCACATTTCCAAAGCATGCTGATATGTGATCCGGGCAGTTTAGCTACCATAATTGGCATTTTTCTTGGGCCAAAAGGAAACAAATTCCTTATCCGCCATACTTTTTTAATTTCTGAAAAACAACAAGTAACATGGTTAATCCTCTTTTTGATCTTTTTCCTTTTGAATTTTCCTTATATTCTTTCTCTCTTTTAATCTTTTCCTCTCTTTTTAATCTTCTCATTTTGCCCCACCCCTTTTATTTGACTTCTCGTTATGTATTTCTTTAAAAGAATTGATCCAGTTTATGGAAATGGGTCTTTCGAGTCTGTTCAAAGAGTCATTATCCACATTTAGAGGCCCCTCTCTTGCTTGAAAGAACTTTGTGGCAGCATTTGCCAAGATGTTTCAACAGACTATTTTTCACAGTATTAATAGAACATAAATCTTGTGGACAAAATGATGCTCAATGAAATTATTTCTTATGATGAAATGTTAAAAAAATAGCCTTTTAATCTGCTTAGACATATTAGACAAAAGTTTGTCTTAACTCCCCAAAAATGGCAAGTGACTTACTAAATCATTTAGGTTTTTAATCAGATGCATCCACACGCACCCTTTTTGTGAATTTCTGTGAGGTCACATTAGAGACAGTAGTGAGACCGAAGGAGATTTTCAGATGCAGGCACTGTTGAAGAAATAATCTTTACTTTCTTATACAGTTTTGAAACTCACCTAGCAGTGATATTGTTCATGCATAAAACAGGCAATAGTTCGGAAGAAAAGGAATGAACGTTAGGGGACAGAAAAATAAAAATATACAGGCCTTCGACATAACTTGAAAGACTTATTTAAAATGAGTTGCCTATTTCTCTTATAAGTCACCTTTTCAAAACACACTCATAAGATGTTTGGCTGCTGGTCTAATATTACACCTTTCTCTTTCATCTTCCTTTTTACTACAGATCCTTAATGACAAACGCAGGCAGGCCAGTGCTACTGATATACCGCGAGCTTAGCATGTGAATTAGTCATCAGACAATCAGTTCAGGGGTCAGGCTTAGAGAAACAGTGCAAAGTTTGCAAAATGCAGGTCGGCAAAGGTGCTCCCCACTTCAAAGGGGGTGTACGTGGCCCCGAGAATTCGGATCCCAGGCAGAAACAGCTGGGATTGTCGTTTGCCCAAGAGATGGAAGGCTTGTGTGTGCTTGAGCATGTTTGTAGCTGAGATAGGGTTTCACTACTTTGTAAAACAACAATTTACTTTAGATGGCTGTGCTGGTGAAGCACAATAGGAAGTTAAGAGTCCCCAGAAGCCTAGGTCACTAATACCATCCAGGGGACAAAAAACATGTCTGAAATGTCCCCCACGAGGTTATCCCAGATAGTGAAGGATTTTATTTTCTGAGAAGTTATGAAAGCATTTCCTTGTCTTGGGAGTGAAGCTAGAACATGGTTTGGTTTGTTTGGGAATTGAAATGAAAATGCTTAAGTTTTAGTCTGTTCTGAAGGTTTTAGAAGCTGTTTTTTCTATCTTATTTTTTTCAAGGACAGATATGTGAAAAAAAAAAAAAGGTAGGATTCAAATTTTTGTTTGAAAATACCATTATAAAACCAGTGTGTCCAATTCCAATTCCAATTTATTATTCCTGGGGGTGGGGGGACTGTGAAGTCAAGACTGCATGTTGCCCTAATACAATTCAAACTTGTTTTAATTAAAGTTGCAATGAGCATTTGCATTTGTATTGGGTTTGTAAGTGCATTTTGGTTTCAGTTTTAGAAATGAGCTTTCTTCTCAGGGCATTTAGGTTTTTAGAACAAATCATCCAAGGATTCAGCAAGCAGAGACGTTGCTGCCTTACAAAGGAGGAAAGTAATGCTCTCAAGGTGAAGTTACCCCTTTTTTCTTCTTGGGAAAGGCTACAGCACAAATCAAGAGAACTGGATTCTCACATCTTCAGTGTTTTTCAACTACTGGAAAGAAAACTGGAAAGCGAAGTAAAAAATGCCACAGAAGGGAAAAAAAATCCAAAATCCAAAACATATGACAATGCCTATTTCTTCGTTTTCTTTGTCATGTTGTTTTACTCTTTCCTGGCATTAACTGTCTTTTTGGGTTATAGTCGCTCCAAGAAAGTCATTTCAAAGAAAGATCTTTACCAAGGAGTTCAATGAGAGCAAGCATTGAAACAAGAATGTGACTCTTCCATGGCGGAGAAGTATTACTTTGAAGACGAAAGTACTCTTTGAACAGTGAAACAAGGATACTGTGCTAAATACTTGTAGGAGGCACCTATCTTAGGGGGGACGTGTAGACATCTTATCCATCTAACTCCAGCTTGATAAGCCAAAATTATCGTCTAGATGCAGATGATGTCTGAAGCAAAAGGAAAAAGATCAACTTTCTCAAAGTCCGATTTATTGGCAAAAGATCTTTCAAGAAGAAGCATAACTTGTAACGACTTTTTCTCCCTTTATAAGTCAGTATTAGGATGCCACTAATTTATCAGGATGCATCAGTAAAAGATTTTTTTTTGGACTGTTTTTGTTTAAATGATGGGCAGAAAAAAAAAAGAAATGTTGTTGCGATCAAGAATAGTTTGTAGGAATTTTTCACTTACGATATTATCTAGCTCTAGAGCCCAGGGCTCTCGTTTCTTTGGGCATTAACTTCGGGGTATATGTGGTACAATAGAAGAGGTTTTACCCTTCTTTCTTAACTAACACCCCTGAACATGGAAATATATCAATTCCTTCTTTGCCTCGCTCCCCACCCAAACGAGTTCATATGCAATGGGAAAATTATTAGCGCAACATCTGCAGAGCATAATTACTGTGCTGTTTTATATCCTTTTACTGGAAAGCTGGGACTTGAAGGCTGACATTTTTCCTTTCCATGACTTGAAAACATTCATAAATCTTATAACACAAGAGTTTCCCGCAGGTTTGTGTATATGGTGGTTGTCATATTTGCCTGACACGGGACTTTCTCTGATTTTCATTGGTGGCCATTAATGCTCATTGATTTCCACCGGGTAGACCCATCAAACAAATTCCTCACTTTGTAACATGGATAAGTTAATGCAAAGGCACAGTATCTTTAACATGCATCGACTTACAATATGTCAGATTAACATTTTTGCCAACGTAAACTAATTTAGAGACACTTTGTTTCTGGTTTGGATATTTCCAGTGACTTCTAGAGAATTCAGAGAAATTCTAGAGACTTTCCAGTGGTTCTCTTGAAGGAGTTATAAGAATAATGACATATTTATATTAACAAAAAATGTATTGCGGACATTATTAGTAAATAAAGAACACTCCTACTGTCTAGGAAAGCATCCCATTCTTGTGTTGTGGCCACCTTTTGCCACTGTGCCCTATAGTCATTAATTGAGTGTCTACTATGTGACAGACACACCTCTAGGAGCTGGTGATGTGTAAGGGGGGGCCTTAGACACTGCAGCATGATGATTAACACAAATCAAATTCCTGCAAAAATGTCATAATGTAAAGCTAACTTTTATCAAATGCTCCCTTTTCCCTAGGAACCTCGGTCAACAGTTCATTTGAATTATCTTATGTAATCATCACATTCAAGGAGATGGAACACCTCCAATTTTAATGAGTTAAAGAGAGATTAGGAAATTTGTCCAGTGTCACACAAATGGCAAGTAAAAGATTTTGAACCCAAGACTTGTTTGACTCCTAAGCTCCTATATGTCTCTCTCTATCTATATCTATATCTAGTAAATAGATCTATATCTAAATATATATAGTAAATATATATATCTAGTAAAATCTCTCTATATAGATATATATAGGCACATATATAATACACACACATGTATATTATACCACAGTTAACAGGTCTTATTGAAATTGGAGGCTGAGAAAAGCTGACAAAGAGAAAAGCTGATAAAACTTGGACTTTGTGTAATGGTCCTTCAATGCTCAGGACTGCTCAGGGGATGTGTCCAGGGGCCAAGGAGGTAAGCATCTGGGCGGGGAGATGGAAGTGATAGGGTTGGGGGATCAACTTACTCAGCTGTGGATGAGGAAGCCTGTCTGGATAGGGAACTTCTAGGGCATTAATTAACCATAAAATTGCCATTTAATTTTTTTGTTTGTTTACATGTCTGATAAGCTTGACATTTTCCATTTTACCCCTTTGATAGTCAATTGGGGATAAACAAACAAAAGGGTAAAGCAGCACATTTACTGCACAGTGCTCCGCCCCCTTCCCTCCCCCTTCCTGAACCTGCCCCTCCCCATTTCTAAGGTCTGCATGGACATTAGAACACCATAAGGCTCTGTGGCCAATAATTGAGTCTTTTAAGAAACGAAGTTCACAGACATGATTTCTCTTGCCTCTTACATCATTGCTGGTCTCCCTGCACCCACTGCTTCTGCCTTCCTAACAGGACTTTTATATTCTTCGGTTATTCAGTGAACCCCATGCAGCTGTGTGTCTCGGGGGGACGGGATCCCGCCCCACTTGCATCAGGCATTGAGGAATAACCAAATACCTCTTGATGGGCATCTGTTTAAAAGTGAGCAGGTGACCAAATGAGGGGCGTCTGTGAGCTGGTTTCTGGTGAAAGTTTTGCCTTCCAGGAGAAAAGGTCAGAAGAATAGGGGACACTTTATCTTCCTGACATTATTCATGACGCTCCTCTGGCCATTTAGATCCAACTCTGGGAGGTGTCTGATGTGAGCAGATAGGAGGAAAGAAACTGTCCTCCTTGGTTTGCTAAATTCACCCACGCGGAGCTTTCTCCCACTTCAGACTAGAGGTTACATGAGAGAGTAAAGTTCCTTGTGTCTTAAGCCAGTTTGAGTTTGGGTCCATGGCTTAAAGGCAAATACCATTCTTCCTGGGGTCATCTGCTCTTATTCTGCGGTGCCAAAGGCCTTATTCCATCACCTGCACTGTTGCTGGAAAAATGTTAGGAAAGAGCTGCACGTTTTTTGGACCTCACTTACTCTAGAGGAACAGTGCTTCTAAGCCACCCTTGGGCACCACTTTTATGAACCTGCCTCTTCCAGGAATGTAATATTTGGATTTGGAAAAGGCTCCTTTCCTGCTCACTCCTCCATGGTTGAAATCTCCCACTTTTCAGTCGTGGAGGGGGCCTGCTCGAGGGCCATATTTTCACAGGTGACTTGTCCCATTCACTATTGACCACATGATTCAGGAGACCCGACAGTTGTCTCAACTGGACTGACCATATTTATGTCTTGGGATTTTTTTTCTTAAGCATGCATGAATAGAAATTACAAATACAGAAAGAACACAAAACAAACACATAGCGTAATGAATTACAAGGCTGATATCTTGATAGCCACCCTTCAGAAGGGCTAATAGAACTTTGCCTTTCAACTTTGAAGTCCCTTCATTGGCCCAATCCCATTAAGTATTCTTATTTTATTATTTTTTCTGAATATTGGGTAATGGAGTTTTTTCTTTTTATATAGTTTTGAGGTCATATTGCATTACAGCACATTGTTTTTAGGTGTGCATCATTATAAACCAACCTTTTAGAAGCTACATTAAATTCAACACTCAAAGTCTAAATCTTGCCTTCACCACACAATTGACTTCCCACCCTACTCTTTCTCACCCTTCTTTTCTGGGAACCACTAATTTCGTATCCTTATTTATGTATTTCTCACTTTCTTGACTTTCTTATTTTATCATTAAATATTGTACCCCTCAATGTTGATTTAGTCTTGTTCATTAAAAAAAACAAAACAAAACCAAAAAACAAACAAATGAAAAACAACCCAGGTCTCTCTGATCTAGAAGTTTCTTCTAATCCACAGTTACCTCCTTGGAATGGATATTATGGTGGTCCCTGTAGCCCCCAGCCCCCAGGACCAACACATTCATGCACCATGCTGCAGGGGGCACCCTGAGGCTGGCCTTGCTGCTGCTGGGCCACAAGTCTTTGCATAATCCTCTCTTTTGTAGGGACAGAAGCTACCACTTCCTCTATCAAACAGAACAGGGACAATGCTGGAATGTCACCTCTGTCTTGTTGGTTGACTCACTGTAGACACTTTCCTTGCTGGCTTGATGAGGTGACTCTCCTGGGCAAGGAAATGTTGGTGGTCATGAGGCCATTTACTCCTTCCTTGGGGACAACCTGCTTCCACTGAGCAGTGGGTACAAAGCCTGGCTCCCAGGTCTGCTGCACCATGTGGACCAGCTCCCTGGCTAGGGATCCAACTTGTGCTGCAGTGGCTGTGGATTGCTTCATAGTGCTGAGATTTAACCCTGTGGCCCACCAGGGAGGCCCTCAAACCCCTTGCAATTTCTTTTTTGAAGACTCCAGATTGTTTGACCAGTAGAGTTTGCCTCCATCTGGATTTTGCCCCGGTGCAGCTCAGTACACTCCTCTGTGGAGATCTTTCTTGTCATTGTGGTCAATTCTAGTAGATTCTTTAGGAAGGACTCATGGGAACAATAATCTGAATTGTTGGTAATTGTTGTGTTTGCCCTTTTACACTTGAAAGTAAGATTTGCAGGATATAAAATCCTTAGTTCACATTTTCTTCCCTTGGGGATCTTAGATGTATTAGTCCATTTTCTTCTTCCATAAATACTGCTGTTAAAAACTCTGAAGATAATTTAATTTTCTTTCTCTCATAAGTCATGTACTCTTTTGCCTAGATGTCACTCAAATTTTTTTTTTCCCTTTAAGCCCCAATAATTTTTCTAGAATATACTTTGGTGTTGGTGGCTATGATTCAATATCCTCATGCTCTTAAGCATCACACAGTTTTCTTTTTTTTAATTTTGGGAAAGATTTTAGAGTTACAGCTCTTACTGCTAATTCCTTTATCTTGGTTTTCTTTTTCAGGGACTTTCCTTATCTATACATTGAACTTTCTTTTGTTATCTTTATTATTTGTCATGCTTTCTCAAATCCCTTTTCTTCATTGCTTCTGAAAATAGTTTCTCCTTTTCACTCTATTTTTCTTAAAGCATTACTTATTGTGCTATGGTCTTTCACAATTGTTTAGTCTTCATTTCTAAAATGACTTTGCCCTCTATTTCTAATTCTTTCTTTTTTTTAATTAAAATTTTTTTTTACATCATTGTTTGTTTTGAAACACTATTTCCTCCCCCCCACCCCCTCAGGTGTAGTCCCCATAGAGTTTCCGTCACCAATGCACCCGTGCACCATCACCACAGTCCCCTGGGCTCCTCCCTCCCTCCCTCTGACACCTCTCCCTCCTCCTGCCCTGCAGGATGTCTCTGACTTATAATTGTCTGTTTTTGTTTTATTGTGTTTGGTATTGTTACTATTTTTTACACTGATATATCCATTTCTAATTCTTTCTTAAATCCAGTTGTGCAAATTTTGAGTTGTTCTGATGTTTATTTGAGTCTTGGATTGCTTTGGTGTTGTCTTTTAGCTTGTTTTGACACAGCCCACTACAGTTCTGATGTGTTTTTTGGAGCACGTCTCTGTCCTGCTGGACGGCACTGCGCTCCTATTCTCTTTTTTCCCTTTTGTGTGAGATTTGACCTTCATACTTTCAGTTACTCATTTTTTACGTGAATTTAATTTTCTCAAACTTGAGTTCAGAGACCTTTTTAGATTCACAAATCCCCTCTTTTCCTTGTGCACATGATAAATATGGATTGGCATCTTATTTTCTGAAATTCCCTGCCTGATCTTCCTCTTGCCTCCTTTGATCTAAACTTCCATACATCCCTGTGGTCCCTAGTCTGCTCATCCTTGTTCTCTTCCAGCAGTTTCTCCTCAGTCTGGGCTGTTGGGGATGCCTGGGAGAACAGGGGTTAGTCTGTACCAGCCTCTTCAAAGTTCCTTGGACACCCTCCCACTTTGACCCAATGCTGGACAAGGCCTGGCCCCTCCCCTCCCATTTGCTGATTTCAAGTGGATCTTCCACATTTTCCAGAATATATCTGTTTATTCTCCATCTTCTCAAGTTTGTCAGATGTCCTATTGTTTCTTTCATCCATGCAGACACCAACAACAAACAGGTCTAGAGGCTGTTGGCTGTTCTGCCCTACCCACTTACATTTGGGGTTTGTAGACCGCCTTGTCACTCAGTTTTTAATTGAGGTGAAGTTCACGTAACACAAAATTAAACACTTTAAAGTGTAGAATTCAGTGTCATTTAGTACATTCACATTGTTGTGCAACCATCACCTCTACCTATACTTCTTAGACATTTTCATCATTGTAAGAGAAAACCCTGTGACCATTCAGTAGTTGCTCCCTATTCCCCTGTGGCCCCAGCCTCTGGCAATCACCACTGTACCCTGTCTCATGGATTTTCCAATTTTGGATATACCATGTGAATGGGATTTATACAAAATGTGACCTTTGGTATCTGGTTTCTTTCATTTCACATAATGGCTTCAAGGTTTATCCGCTCTGTAGCATGTGTCCATACTTTATTCCTTTTTATGGCTGAGTAATATTCCATTGTATGCACATACCAATATTGATTGAGCCATTATTCTTGTTGGTTAATTTTATTGAAACTGCCCCCAGGCTTTTGGGGGATTCCTTGGTTGCTCTGTTGTTTTGTGTAGGGGTTCAGGAAGACCTGAATGTTTCAGTCACCTCTTCAATAATCTCCCCAGAATGATAGGGAAGTTTTACTTAAGACTGAGTTTGATATCATTAGTGGTGAAAGGAACAGAATTTGGCAGCACAGCAAAGAAAATGTCCATAAAATCTGCTGAAGACCTGGTGCTTGCCTTTTCTTTATTTGTGTTGAGGTTGGTTGTCAGGTATTTTATTTTTTTATTCCATAGTCCTGCATCTTTGTTTCCTCTACCACTCCCATTCCTTTAGGCAAGCTGAGTGGGTTTCTGTACCCGGCAACTCAGCTTGCGTTGACTTCAACCTGCCTCCCAATCTGATTGTATTTCTCTACAGTCCACCCCAGCTCCAGTTGCTCTGGGAACAACTGTAGGGATAACTTCCATTGTGTGATTCTGCTCTGCTTGAAGTTTTTTTTAACATCCTCCAACCAAGCAGATGACTTTGCATGTACAACTCATATCCTTTCTCCTGATTTTGTCTTTTATTCTTTCCTCTGTTGTAACCTGGCTTTGGTTGGGTTCCCTGGACAGAAAACCTGAGGCAGGGGATCCTGAGCAACTGCTACATTGAAGCAGCGTTGATTTGCTGAGTCAAGTGAACACTGCCTGGGAATAAGCAACAGAAGCCAGGCAGAATGTGGTTTCAGCTGAAGTCTGGCCTCAATGTGATCCTGTAGGGAATTCTGTGGTGTGCATTACATCAAGAATGATCTTGTCTTTTATTTTTCAATTTTTTAATTTTATATATTTTTATATCATTTTTCATTTTTGCACAATGGATGCATTTTCATCTTGGTTATAGTCCCCATACAATTCCCACCACCTTTGTTTTGAACTTGTTTTGAGAAAAAGGAGCAGGTCTTTTGTATAGGGCTCTATGAACCTGTCATACTGGGAAAGTGCATTTCCTCTGCCAAAGATAAGCCAATGAAAAAGGGTGTAGGCGTGAACTATTAGCATCCATCTCAGTTGGGGGACGGGAGCACCAGTTCATTAATAAGGGCTTGTGTGGGGCACAACTATGCCTACTTTACTCCATCTGTATATCTGTATCTATAAATGCCACATGCATATAACACATAGAAGTAGAGTATGTACCTGTGTATCTGTGTACAAATGTACAGGTACAAAGTATATATATTATGCACATGTATATTTGTATGCTTATTAATGTCTTTTAATTTTAGTGCCATCTATTTAGACAAAGTTGGGGTATAGGTAGGTGGTTAGGTACGGGTTGAGGAAAGAACAAGGCAGATTTTTGGCTACTAGGGTTAGGGTCAGGGAATCCCAGCAGCAACTTCACCAGGAAGATGCTGCTATGATGCTGGTGCGTTTATGTCTGGGGCTGGATTGTGGGATCAGGGTCTTTTCTCTTGGAGGCAGTTGCTTGTTTTGGAAATCTGTGGTATCTCCTCTTTTGAGGCTTAAAATGAAAGATATTTTGGGGTTGTGGTGTGGGGTAAATCGGGAGGCAGTAGAAGTAATTAATGTCTCAAGGTCAATTTCATCTTTAAGATTTGTGGTTCTGTGGTTTCTCTTTGATTTTGTTTTCTTTCTGTAGCAAAACTTGTTAGAAAAGTGATGGAGTCATATGGACCTTTTATAAGAACTTCCAGTCACTGAGAGCACCATCCCATGTCTTCCACATTACATTATTTAGCTCAAATAAGTATTTAAAATTTTTGATAGGAAAAATTACACATATTTGCCTTTGAGATGTAGTGTGTATGCTTGTGATATCTTAACCCCTTCATGGCCATGTTGCTTTAATGCTTAGATGTATTACTATATCAGCTGTCATTTGTTGTGTATGGAATCCAGGTTTCTATCTACATGGGTAGAAAGAAAAAATCAAACAGGCAAAGACGTGGCTTCCTTCCTCTTGTAATTTTAAAGAATTGTCAAAACCCCTTTGTTTCCTTTCTGAGTGTGAGCCCTGCAGGCAGATAGTGGAGGGTAATTTTAGAAGTGGGTTATATATATATAAGGAGCCCAAAATAAGGGAGGTCATGACCTATTCCTTCTCTAAGTAAAGAGTGTCTATTTTGGGAGGGCGGTGTTTGCGCTGCTCCCTGATGGTGTGCAGATCTGCCCGCATGGGGTGTCACCACTGGCCTCCAACCTCATTTTCAACCCACTTTCTTTTTTTTTTTTTTTTAAATAATAAATTTTATTTTTATATTCCCCATACAATTGCAGCCCCCCCATTCTGACCCCAATCCCTCCCCCCCGCCCCTCACCCCCCAAAAAGTGTCTCTGGTTCATAGTTTTTTGTTGATTTTGATTTTCACTTTCTTATAGTTATTCATTTTCCTGGTCCCTTATTTAAGTTTTCTAGATTCCTGCTATGAGTGAGACCATCCGGTATTTTTCTTTTTCTTTTTGGCTTATTTTGCTGAGCATGATCCCTTCCAGCGCCATCCATGTTGCTGCAAATTGCATGTGTTTATCTTTTTTGAATGCTGAGTAATATTCCATGGTATATATGTACCACATCTTCTTGATCCAGTCATCTATTTTTGGGCATTTGGGTTGTTTCCAAAGCTTAGCTATTGTAAACAGTGCTGCTATAAACATAGGGGTGCAGGTGTTCTTTGGAATTGATGTTTCTGTGTCCTTTGGGTAAATACCTAGGAGTGGAATTGCTGGATCATATGGAAGCTCTATGTTTAGTAGGTCCAGAAATCTCCACACAGCTTTCCACAGTGTCAACCCACTTTCTTGAGACAAAGTGCAAGCCAGTTCTCTCCGATACTCTCTGGCTCTCTCTGCAAGCCCAATTTTCTCACCCCCTGGCCTGTCTTAGGGCATTTGTTAGGGCATCGTCTCCTCCACTAGAGACTGATGAAAATTTCTAGCTTATTTTTGTGCCTTTTGACACAGATCCAGATTTTTGAATTTCCAGAGAAAGCTGTGTTTGACGCCATCTTCATAAAGGCCACCGCCTTGTGATTTCTTTTCCCTTCGGCTTCATAGTTCTAGAACTTTAGCTTTCTGGCAATTGAGCCAAAGCTGTCTTCCCCTAGAGGGGAATCATTTCATGTTTTCTTTAACAGACCTTAAATTTTGAACTCTTTGAAATTATAAGTTGTCATCATTTAAGAAATAACAAGAGCCAAAAGTGTCTTAATCCAGCATGAAATGGAGGCAGAGTGTGTACTTTTAAGGGTTCATGGGAAAAGGTGACATTTTAAACAAGCAAGTGAAATAAATGAGATGTTAGTACTCAGGAAACTCAACAGAGGTTCCTAGAAGTTAACTTTGGCCATGTGACATGAGATAGTGTCTTCACAAAGAATGGGTCCATTTAGACAACAAGATGTGTCTGATTCCCACGGCCAGAGAACACTGTGCGATGTTTGTGATCACATGGCTTTATAAACATGTGTCACGGTCAAGTACGTGGGACTGGAATGGGGTGGGCAAAAGTTGCTCAGTTTAAAACTGCCAAGGAATAGAATGTGTTTCTTCTGTGGGTTAAGAAGTGCACTGGGAAACCTACAACCTCTCTCTTTGCAGAGCCAACATGCGCTGAGCAGAGATCTTGCAGTTCAGCCTAACAAGTCACAAGTCATATACTCTAAGGCAGGAAACAGCAAAGCTTTTTCTTGGAAAAGGGGCAGAGAAGACCCATTTTAGGTTGTGCCGACCAAAAGGTAAAAATGAGGATGTTATGTAAGAATTTCTACATGGGAAAGAAAACATTTTCCACAATATTTTTATTAAGATTAAAGATATAATCATCATCATCATCATCATTATCACAATATACAATTCTTATAATGCAAGTCTACTCATGAAAGGAGTGAGATTTGGGGGGAATGGAGATACGGTTTCACTTCTTTGGGCATCAAAATTAGTTGTCCCATTGTTTGTCAAATCGGCTGTGAATGTCACCCACGAAAGTCGCTCTCAGCTGGGCGCTGCATACAGACAGGTGGCAAGTTGGATTTGGTCTGCAGGGCAGTGCTGTGTGTTTTGGTTTATTTCTACTGTCTGAAAAAGCATAACAAAAGTAGTATCTATGTTTAAGAATGTGAATGCATGAAGGCAAAGTAGTGGTTCATCCCTGTTTTCTTTTAAAATTGCAGAAGGATGGAGCTCTCCGCAGTTGAGCACGGAGTAAGTTATAGCTTCCTTTCCAGTGGTGGGGCAGTCCCAGGACAACATGCTGCTGTGGTGGCCTTTCGTTACAGGTGATGTTAACTGCTTTTCCCAGGGTTTTATTTTTTTTAAAGATTTATTTATTTATGCATACAAGAGCTGGGGTACAGGACAGAGGTGTGGTGGGGTGGGGGTGAGAGGATTCACCGGAGACAGAGTGGGGAGAAGAACAGGCAGATTGACCGAAATACACTGCTGAGTAGAGCAGCTGGAGAGGTCTGCTGCGCCATCTGGGTAGCTCCCTGGCTGACGGGGGGTTGAACTCGTGGTGCAGAGGCTGCAGACTTCTTCACAGTGCTGTGCTTAACCCCTTGCACCACCAGGGATGCCCTTCCCAGGGTTTTAAATCGCCACCGCTTGTCAGGAGGGGAGACAGGAGCGAGGAGTGACAAGTCACACTCTTAGGAACCTGCATATGAGTGAAACTCAGTGCTAAGTGCCTGATACTGGCTTAACCCCACCCCTCATGTGTGCTGGTCCCAAGGAACAGGAAGGAAGTGGGTTCCTCCACCAGGAGATTACCACAGGAAAGGGATGGCTTTTCTATGCCATGTCTCAGAGAAGAGGGAGCGCCTCCAAGGATGGGTGTTTTCCATGGAAGGACCGTGAGCTGAAATCAGGGAGTGTGGCTGACCTGCTTGTTTCCTTGTTGGTCTTGGGAACATCACCTAGACACACAAATCCTCAATTTCCTTGTCTGTAAAATGGAGCTAGTAACACTTGTCATGAAGTAGCTCTCAGAAATGTTTAAAACATTCTCTTCTTCTGCGATGCTTAGTTTTCTGCATCAGTTACGCTAGGCTACAGTGACTTAATTGAACACTCATCAGTGTCTCAAGGCTTTCTAGATGTGTTTGATTACTTGACTGTAAGTTGACCCTCAATCCTGTGGGTGGGCTGCTTCTGATCAGTTGAAGACCTCAAGAGCAAAAACTGAGGTTCCCTGGAGAAGGAATTCCTCCTCAAGCAGCAGCAACTGCTGTCTGAGTCTCTAGCCTGCCCATCTGCCCCACAGCATAGGTCCAGGGAACCTCAGGGATACAGCCTCTCCCAGGCCCTTCCTGTGTGGTCACCCAGGAGCAGCAGAGACAGATGCCCATAGAAAACCTTTGAATCTTGGTGTGCCATAGGACTCAAGTATCTGCATTTTGCTTTCATTCCATGTACACATTTCAGACCTGCAAAGTAAAAGCACTCTTACTTTTGAATTCCATCTCCATCACAAAATGTATTGGCAATACAATTTTCTTTGAGCAGCGCTGCTGTGGTAAAAATATAGATATGGTTCAGTCATCCTCAAGTCTGGCTGAAGTGCTGATTAAAGGAAAATGGCGTGGTGAATGGAAAGAGGTTTTAACTACTATATCTAATTACAAAGAAGAACATGTTACTTACCAACATTTAAATGTGTTCTATAATAAAAAACAAGGGCAATTAACAATCAAACAAGCCACTGCTTTCTTGACAGGCAGATGACAGAGAACAGGACTGAGGAAATGCAGAGGGCTTTCCTTGACTTCGAAAGCCGAGCTGTGCCTTCGAATTGTAAGGTAAGACCCAAAGGGCAAGCTTGTGACTTTGTGGTTAGAAGGCCAGGGAGGGACTCAGGAAGCTCCGGAATTGCTAGCTGGGTTCTGTGTTACTGAAGCAAAGTTTAATTTCTCTTTAAAAAGGGGGAAAATGTGTATTGACAAGTTCTGAGAAACTTTGATTATAAGCCACTTTTTTCCTCTATGTAATTTTACTTGGACATAAACCAGTACTTATTATTTGAATGTCTACTTAAACATTTTTCAACTGTATTATACTTAAGATATTTAGTTTTACATTCAGAATTTCATAGTCTGACCTCTGGGCTCTCCCATAAGGACTTGGGTAGTTAAGAAAGTTAACATTTGCAAATTGCCATGAGCTTTCAGGAGGAAAATACTAGAAAAGTTAAAAATTTCCTAGTATATCCAGTTCTTTCCTCTCATGGGCAGGTCTGTGTTGTGACTCTTTCTCTGAGCCACGCAGCCAACAATTCTCGGTCAGTCTGAGGATGGACCCATGCTTCTCACTGCCAATCACGGGGAGGGCCCTTTGTTTGTTTGTTTTTGTTTTTTTTAAAGACTTATTTATGCATGCATGCAAGAGCTGGGGTGTAGGCCAGAGGCACAGGAGGGTGAAAGGATTCTCCAGAGAGAGTGGGGAACAGAACAGTCAGACTAACTGAAATACACTGCTGAGGGGAGCAGTGGGCAAGACAGGAGAGGTCTGCTGTGCCTTGTGGGTATCTCCCTGGTGGGGGATTGAACTCATGCTGCAGAGGCTGCGGGTAGCTGCATAGTGCTGTGCTTAACCCCTTGTGCCACCAGGGAGGCCTAGAAATTTTAATTTTTAACAAGCTCCCTAGGTGATCCAGAAGCATGTTTTATGAACTACTTCTCTGAAGCAGTTTCCACCTTTTTAATAATTTTTTGTTTTTTGCCTGAAACCCCTAATAGTAAATGATAACATAAGCCCTAATGTTTATTTACTATTAGTACCTTTGTTTATAAGTTACATACTTTTTTATATATATACACACATTCTTTTCATTGTAAAACATATATAAGAATGGAAGTTAAACATTTTAAGATGCTTCTAAGAAGAAACAAATAATATCTTATAAACAGAATCTATTTTTGTTCATTACTGTATCTACCTTTTTACTTTCATGAGAATACTTTTACTATATTTAACTCAGTTATTACTAATTATATTTTAATAAGTGTAATTAAGCATGCTATATTATTCTAGAAATATGGTTTACATTTATTATGAAATAGTTACTTAAAGATGTATCTCCAAGTTCAGTTTATTTTGAGCCTTGGTTATAACAGGTTTCATAGTTGTTATAAACTTTTAAAGATACATAGGTTCAAATGAAAGACAGACATCCATGGCTGGGCTTTCTAAATTTTCTAACTTCCTAAACTTCTAAACTTAGGAAATATTTTAAAGTTTTACCATTCAACATTTACATTGAATTTTGACTGATAAATTTCTCTATTCTCTGATATCATTTAATATTTAAAAAATTAATCTCAATATGCTGGATTTTTATTTCAATTTAGTTTTTAAATTAAATTTATTTTCTTACATCATTGTTCATTTTTGTTCAATATTTGATTTCTCCCCTCAGGTGTAAGATTTTTCAGTTTTTTACAAATTTAAAAAATTACACCCTGAAGTCCCTTGTTTGGAAGACTTCAAAGCAGGGAGAAAGTTCTTTTCCAGGTTTGAGGACAGACCTATGAATTTTCATAGTGACATATATTTTTTCCTTCTAAACTTCTGTTTTCAAATGCATGAAATAATTGCTTGAATTGCTCTCTAAAAGCAATAGCATTTGTCAGTTATTATTAAACCATCCCCTTTATTGTGAAGGGATAGAAGCAGTTGAATATATAGATTGATTTCCATAAATCGATGCAGATATATAGCATATGGAATAGGTCTCTGCTAATCGTCATACAACTGGCTCTTTTAGTTGTCACAGCAACACTGGCAGAGTTGGAACACTTGTGTTGTAGGAAAAGAAATAGAGGGAATTCTCTTTTAAGTTGGGAAGTTTAATAAAGTCAAAATGACTTTATTAAGGGACAACCAAGAGGAAACAGTGGAACCCTCAATTTTCAGGTAACTGTGTCACAACAGAGCACGATGAACATTCTGTTGTAGAAAAGTGCTATTTTTCCAGAAAAAGAGTCTCTTCCACCACCTCCTGAGGAACTTTGTGTACTTCTGGCTTCCATTTCTTTATTCATGGCTCTGAGTGGGGCAGAGTATATGTTTCAAGTGCGATGATATCTCTGTAATCTCAGCCTGGAATTGTTTGTGCCAAACAAACATTTTTGTCTTTCATTATTATGCAAGAAACCTCAAAAGTGACTTCAAAACATTTTCCGTTAAGTTTCAGAGAAATCTTGTAAAGCTCTGGCTATTTTGTGACTTTAAAAATTGCTGCAAAAAAAAAAAAATATCCGTTTGCATTTCTCATTCTGGATGTTGAGGTTTGAACGACCTTGCTGGTCATGGTGACTGAAATCCGTCCTTAAATAATATCTCAGGGCACACCCTACACTCCCAGGCTGGGTATAGTTGGGTACAGTGGATAAAAACCCACATGTCACAGAATTTTGCTGGTGTCTCATTTTGCTGGTTGTCTCTTTGTCAGATCTGATTAGGTTTTTGCTGTTTTTCTTACCGATGTGTCTCTGAAGAGCTTGTCATGGGAACAGAAGTCTCTACTCTGCCTTTTGTCTATTGAAAATGTCACTTGTCCTTCCATGATTTGTGTTATCTTCAGTGCATAACTTCTTTGCCAGGTTTGTTTCAATTCGCTTTTCATGTTGTTACTTGGTTCAGTTAAAACCAGATAACATCACCCCTAAAACAGTTCAGTCTGGTGTATGTAAACTGCAGTTTTCTAGTGTGTTGCCTCGAATGCAGGTGTCTGGGTCAAGCCTCTGAATTAGGAAGCTTCTGCTCCTCCCTCAGGTGCTCCCGGACCCGGGAACACATGCTGTGCAGCCCGGCGTGGGGACCAGCATCAGTCCATGCTTAAGCATTAGGAAGGCTTTAGTTGTCCTTTTTACTGCAACGAAATCCAAGAAGCTTTTGTGAAATTGTCTTCGCTCCTCCAGCAATCACTTGGAGCATCTCCATGTGGTATGCACTGCCCTTCTTTAGAAAGTGGTAGGTGTCGGTGAAAACAAATCATTTAATTTTTCTAAGGCGATATTCAAAACCAGCCTTGGTTATATGTTTCCTATCTTCATCATGTGGGAAAACCAAAATTCATCCCTAGTTGAATATGTGGGTCAAATGGTAACTCCACAGACTTGGAAAGAAGCTGTCACAGAGTAGGGAAGTGGTTTCCAGAAGGATGGTAGTGCAGTATTTTACCAGGTACAAAACCTGGGGTTTTCTATATCAGAATGTGTTGAATTGGATATTCCAAATCCAAGGGTGAAGACATTTTTCACCTTCTGAGCATAAACTTTTATTAATAGCACCATGTTTGTTTGTTTTTTGTCCTACTCCTGTAGCACAACAAATCCTTTTTCTCAAAAGTCTGCCTTCATTCCAACTTTCCTCCATGTAAGCAGCATACTTCACAGTTGGAAGAAAAGAACCTTACCTCTTTTGTCTACCCTTCCCCACGTCCTCAAATGTGAAATCATCTGTAAGCCTTAAGAGTGTTGTTGTGGAAATTACTCACCCTTGGAGAATTTCATGGTAATAACCACACCACATTCCAGATAAATTAAGTGTGCATGAATTACTGCAACCCCGAAGTGCCACTCATCCGGCACCTCCATTATCACTGTGTCATTAGCATATTGGATGTCACAATCTTCCTTCATCTCATGAGACACACCTCCACTTAGGTCAAGATGATTTCAAGACAAACCCTAGATAAAACATGAAGGCATAAAACAACCTCCTAATCTCTCTAGTAGGTTCTGTGGAGTTTTGGAATGGAAATGAATTGGTTTTGATTGTGCATGTGTGTTTGAAAATGTGATGTTCAATGGGTATCATTCGTGTGTCTTGAAAATTTGAGGCATTTAACTTATTCCTAACTTTTATAGTGGATCCCTGGCTTTAGTACTGAATCTCTGGTTTTGTGATGAAACAAACAAACAAACATACAAACAAACAAACCTGTAAGTTGAGGCAAAGTTGAAAGTTAGCTGATTATAGATTTAAAACTGTGTGAACAATGTGTCTCATTTCAAGAACATGTCTTCTGTGAAATTCGCTTGAGGCTGAAATCATTCTCATTTACTTTAAAGAGTTAAGTACTTGAAAGAACAATATTCCTTGATGCTAAGATTCATGTGATTTATCACATGAAAAACTAAAAGGATAGGGATGAGTTTTGTTGAAGAACCCCCACTCCTTCCCTAATTATTCCTTAAAATGTGTGTTTTCAGATTGCTGGAGGGGCAAATTCATAAACACAGAAATGGTTAAATTCTGACTTGGAATTCCATGGGAATTAGCAGTCTGTAGACCAAGACTCTGGCCTGAAATGTCATGCATGGACCATGACTTCCTATGGGCTGCTGTTCATGGCCAGTTTCTTGTTTTTCTTTCTTCAATGCGTACATATGCCCAGAGGCTGTTTGTAATGGGAGAATTTTAAGAAATTCATAAATTTAAAACACCCCACACATACAAAATTCTTTCTGAATGCGTCATCTTAAAATTCTTTCCCCAAATTCACATAAAATAAAGCAGCCCAATAACCATGTCTTTGTAATATTCTAAGTTCAGTTTAATCTTTATTGATCTTTACCCACAACCCCCCTATAACATCACAGCTAGAGCAGTATAAACTGCCCATCTAAGTGGAAATTGTCAGTAGTCATCTTTGGATGTTTATTTCTTTGAAATAAATGCACCTCACATTTAATTTCAGAGCCAACAGATGCCGTATGCTTTGACGTGTTTTAACATGTAAATTTAAAAAAAGTTTATATAATATGAATTAACTTGCTTTTGTATATAGAAGAAATATAGACTCTTCAAAGAGCATGCATCTGATATTTAAGAGCTGAGTTCATTGAGGTTAAATTGTGCTCAGAGAGTTTAAGGTAAAAAAAGAAAGAAAAGAGATTATACCTCTCCCTTGGCAGGAAGAAGTTCATTTCCAGGGTAGAAAATCCTGAAATCCATAAAATACGTTCCAGATCCAAATCTTGATGCGTTCATGCATCCTATCTGGACGCTTCTCTTCTTTTTAGAGAGAGACTTGGGACTAATTTCTTTCATTTATTGAATAGGGATGAAAATGCCTGAAGTATATGTGAGAGACAAGTTTTACAAATTAAAGTAATTGAATTGATTCTGTTTAATGCTAAGGATCTCCGTTTCTAACTCCAACTTTGCAAACTTGAAAACTCAAAACTGAAATGTGGGACACAGAAATACAGAGCATTGATGAATACCTACTAAGCCATTATCAAAACCCTCATTAACATTCAAGAAGGTAAAACAATCTGAACAAGGGGTCCTTAATCATTTTGTGTCATGGATCCTTTGATAGCCAGACAAGTGGACCCTGTCTTACAATATTTTTTCTAAATGCATAAAACCAAATGCATAAAATCAACGATGCTGAAACAAAACATCGGTCAAAATGTGTTAGCAAATTTCCAAATTTGTGACAGATTAATATTTGTGTCCTTTTTAACTGATAGAACAACCAGTTTGCAAGAGGTTTGCTAATAACTGGCATTTTGAAGGCGGAATGAGCACAAATGATAAATGAGATATCTGCAAAGTTGTAAATTGACATGAAAATATCTTTGATTTCTATGTGGTGGCAGTGCTAATAATATTGTAGTTTATTGGAGGGAAGATCAGGTTTCAGGTAGAGGCTACTGAATCTGGAGCTATATAAAGTTTTTCTATTTAGCATTACAGACCTCCCTGAGATTATCTGGGAGCCCCTTATGGAGCTGAGGACGGCAGTTTAGGAAGCCCTGCTCGGAATATAAAATGTCATGCCCCAGCCAGAACAATGTTGCTCCACTGGCTCAGGTCTTTGGTCAAGATTTAGCCTAACATTTGGGTCATCTCAGCAAGTGAGTAGTGTTTACCATGTGGGTAATTACTCCAAGGACATAAAAAACAAAAACCCAACAATTGGCAAATGGTATATTTTTTTGGTTTGAGATTATTCTTTAAAGGCGTAAGACAGACATCTCTCCCTTTTAAAGACCCAGACCCACTAAAGTTTATCCGGTTTGATGCATATTTATATTCTGTCAAATAACACCATTTGATTGGTCTCATATTTTTGTTTATTTTTTTCTGTGTATTTATCTAAGTAAGTTGTTGCAAATTCTTCAAGAAAAGGAATACATATTTATTTTTTTAGAAAAAGTCAAGCAAAATGATACCCAACAGAGCACAAACTTAGTATCTTCAGATTGAAAGAAATAAGCTATTAAACATCACAATATTCCTAATCCATGAGACACACCTCCACTTAGGCCAAGATGACTTCAACGCAAACCCTGGTATTTGTTTTCTTTTTTTTTTTTTAAAGATTTATTTATTTATGCATACAAGAGCTGGGGTACAGGCCAGAGATGCAGGGGGGTGGGAGGATTCACCAGAGACAGAGTGGGGAGCAGAACAGGCAGACTGACTGAAATACACTGCTGAGGGGAGCAGTGGGCGAGACAGGAGAGGTCTGCCATACCATGTGGGTTTCTCTCTGGCCAGCATCGAACTCATGCTGCCGAGGCTGCGGAGTGCTGCACAGTGCTGTGCTTAACCCCTTGCGCCACCAGGGGGGCTCCCTGTTATTTGTTTTTTTAGATAAACACAAAGATGTAAAATAACCTCATAATCATAATCTCTCTAGTAAGTTCTGTAGGATTTCAAAATGGAAATGAACTGGTCTTGATTGTGCAAATGTGTTTGAAAATGTGAAGGAGTTGCCCATTGGTTATCATTTGTGTATCTTGAAAATTCGAGGCTTTTGACTTTCCCTAATTTTTATACTGATATAACAATATTCATGCTGCCTCCTTGGAAAATATTTCCCTAGGGAAGCTGGAAGCTATTTGGTTTTTAAAATTCATTCATCCTTTCACTGTTTTTAGAATGAAGATGTGAAGGGGAAGGATGACAGATGGTAAGGATCAGTAATTCCATATAAAAACCAATGTTTTCAACAGTGAGTTTCATGCACAGATTATTTTGCCAACCCACCTGCCAGATGAATGCCACATACTCACTATATGGTCATCAAGTATATGCTGTAAAGCTCATAGGACAGTTTATTCATTTTTGGGGGGGATCACTTATTGTTAGCACTTCTTTGGAATGAAGGATGTTTGTCCCCCTTTCATTTTTAGGAAATCTTTATGATAGAAAGGGTGGCTAAATAACAGAAGGCAAGAATTTTGCCCTGAAGGGCTTTGTCTGAAGACTGAAGAAAAGAGAAAAAGACATTGATTCTCACTGTAGCCACAACTAAATTGAGGGCAACAAAATAACTCTGAATGATTCCATGTGACTGAACCATCATCTTTTGAAAAAGATTCTGTTGCAGAGTTGTCATGTGACATGTCTGGAGCCAGGCACAATAGAGCTGAATCCTAGTTCTGACTTTATGAACTGGTGTTAAGTTAGGAAATGCTTTGTAAGCCTCAAGTCCTGTTCTGAAAAACTGCAAATGTAATAGCTGTCTTGTAGAACTTCTAATTAAAATTAAATACGATAATGTAAGAACTTCATCGGTTCAGTACTTAGACTATTAATGGGAATGCTTTGGCAGAAAAAGACAGAAAGTTTCAAATCAAGATAGCTCGGACAAAAGAGGAATTTGCTGTTCTGCATAATAAGAGAACTTGGAAGTAGGGAAATTCAGGGTTTGATTTATAGGGTTCAACAAAGTCATCAGAGATCCTGTTTTATTTCTTTACTTTTTTTTTTTTTTTTAAATCTTTTAGCTTAGTTTTCCTCACCATCTTGCTTTTTTCCTCTGGCTTGTCATGATGTCCAAGAAGCTCTTAGCCTCATGTCCTTGCACAGTAAGCCCCACAGCAGGCCCTCTCTTCATCTCACTGGCCAGTGGCAGCACAAGCCCATTTCATAAGCCAGTCGTTGGAAAAGGGAATTAAATTACTATGTTGACTTAAGTTCATCAGGCATTACCTCCTGGGATCTGGGAAAGATCACCCTCATTCCTGCGCAGGAACGGTTCACCCAATAACTAGGCACAATTTTGGTACTATTAACAAGAAAAAAAGTAACAAAATGGATGCTTGGATCCAACCAACAGTATCTGCCATTTGACTCTTTATTATGACATTATTACATTATGATAAAATCCAGAAAGATAGAGGGTTGTGGCCATTGGCTAGCAACATGATTGCACCATTCCTTAGGGGGTGTGATCTTGGGCAAGGCATTTAACCTTTCAAGTATCATTTTTTTCCATCTGCAAAATGGAGATGATTAATCTTGTCTATTCTTCAGGTAGTAAGAAAGTACTGTGAAAGTAGGAAAGTAAGGCGAAAGTCTTTTATCAAAAAAGTTGTCCTCTAAGTTTATTTAAACTTGTAAGGAGAAGATATTTAATGATGAAGTCATGAAAATGATAACCACTCAGCTTTTCAGTTTTATTTTATTTTTTAAAGATTTATTTATTTATGCATACAAGAGCTGGGGTACAGGCCAGAGGTGCAGGGAGGGGTGAGAGGATTCACCAGAGACAGAGTGGGGAGCAGAGCAGACATACTGACTGAAACACACTGCTGAGGGGAGCAGTGGGCCAGGCAGGAGGGGTCTGCTGTGCCATGTGGGTTGCTCGCCATGTGGCTGGTCAGGTATCAGACTGGTGCTGCAGAGTCTGCGGATTGCTTTATGGTACAGTGCTTAACCCCTTGCACCACCAAGGAGGCCCAGCTTTTCAGCATTAAAGCTGAGAACTAAATCTTATTCTCTTGGAGTTTCTCATATGACCTAAAGCAATGTTTATAATTGTGTATATATTAAATATACAGAAAAGTGCTTAAAATGTAAGGGTACAACCTAGTAAGTAGATGTTAAATGAATAGTTGCGCCTCAAAAGCTCCTTATCATGATGGAACCCTTAAATATATTTATTTTAAGCATAATCAGTTAACACTTTTTTTTTATTGGTATTCCCGTCATGTGACAAAATCTTAGGCTATCTTATACTATTGTATCGACCATCCTCTATACGATCCTGCAGTAATCAGTATCCATGCACAAGCATTTATTGTGTGTTAGGCTTCATCCAGGCATGATTCTGTCTCTCCATGAAGGATTGCTCCTTGTAGCATTCTTCCCGCAATTAGAAAATGAGATTTTTATTAATGTGATTTCTTCTGCCAAACCCCAAGGCTCAGAATTTAAGTTCCGCAGAAAATTTCCCCTAAAGGTTTATTTGAGTACTGATCAGTTCATGTGTTTAAGGAAACTTCTGGGTACTGGTGAAAGAACCACTCAAAAATATTAAGGGAACAGTGTGGAATATCACCTGAGGTTGGGAAGAGCGCCTGTTCCCAAAAGCCAGATGGAAAATGTCATAATTCATGGGGTACCAGTTAGAGTGCTAAGAAGGGTCTTTCCCCAGTGTCAGGGAAAATAGAACCAGACTAAACAAGCTCTGGTTCTGCTAACGAGGCTTAAAAGCAAGATCTGAAAGGCTCCAACTATTTTCAATAATTTAACTGTGTCACAGAATAAAGTTTAAAAATATTTATAGAAGTACCGAAAATAACTAGGTGAAGTCAAAATGTCTGGCACCCAATTAAAAGTTGCCAGGCTTAGGAAGAATCAGGCAAATATTACCAATAATGAGGCAAAAAAAATCAATTGAAACTGACTCAGAAATGGCACAGATGATAGAACTAGTGGATATGGACATTAAGACAGTTACTATTACCGTATTCCATATATTTAAGAAGCTAGAGATTGAACATGGTAAGTATAGACACAGAGAGATACAAATAATCCAAATCAAGAGAAAAAAAAAACACAGCTAGTAGATAAAAGTACACCTTGAATGGGGATTAACCATAGATCAGACATTGCAGAAGAGAACACTAATGATTTGGATGACATGGCAATAGACACTATTCAAAATGACACAGAGGGAAAAAAAGACTGAAAAAAAAAAAAAAGGTCAGAACAGTCAGTGGACTGTGGGTCAATTTCAAATGGACAAGCACCCAAGGAATTGTAGTGTCCATAGGAGCTGACATGGAGATATGGAAGAGGGAGGACAGAAAATATATCTGAACAAATAATTCAAATTTGATGAAACTTTCCAAATTTGATAAAAACTATATAGTCACAGATACAAAAAGATCAATAGATCCCAAGTACAAGAATCATAAAGAATATCACATGAGGGCCTCCCTGGTGGCGCAGCGGTTGAGCGCTGGGTTGCGAAGCTGCCTGCAGCCTCTGCAGCGCTGGTTCGATCCCCCGGCTGCTCCCCGGCCACCGGAGGAGGGTCCCACATGGCGCAAAGACCTCTCCTGCCGCCCGCTGCTCCCCTCAGCAGTGTACTTCATCAGTCTGCCTGCTCTGCTCCCCTCTCTGGCCCTGGTGAATTCTCTCACCCTCCCGCGCTTCTGACTGTACCCAGTGCTTGTATCAATCAATCAATCCTTTAAAAAAAAAAAGAATATCACATGAAAACACCTGACAATCAACATGCTTAAAATAAGTGATAAAGAGAATATATTAAAAGTAATGATTGAGCTTGAGAGTTGTCTGATTCCCCCATCTCATGCCACACAGGCATACACACCGTCTGCCCTCCCTCCTTCCCTCGATTTCTCCCTCCCTACTTTCTCCTCTTTTTCTGTTTTACAAACACACATATTCTTGAACTATTTTGAGTGGGGTCTTTCTCTCTCTAGCATTTGGTTTGATTAAAACTAAGCATTTGCTTTGTGTAACTGCAGAAGGACAAATTTTATTTTAAAAGTTAATTCATCTGATCCGATTTGGAAATAGCATATCCCCTTAACCATAAAAACTTAGACTCAAGCGAGACAGCTGTTTCCATGTTCTTGCTGGGAATCAGGCCCCCAGCAAATGTTTCACATGCATGTACAACGCCTTTGAGCTCTTGATGATTATCTACAGCAATTAGGATGCTATGACATCTGGTGTCTCCTTGATTAGATCTTTCATGAGCTTCTAAGTGTTAAGAAATAACATGGTTAGGATGAGCAGCCTCTTTGACGAAACAAAGCACTCTTCTTTAGATCAGACAACCATTTAGGGGGAGGGCAGACATTTTCCACCATGGATGATATGGGCCAGCACTGTAGGATCACGGAATGCATCCTAGGGTTTGGCTTACCTCCTCTTCTATAATTGCAAAAGAATAAGAGAAGCCTCAGGGGTATTTGATAATTTGCCATTTCCACATTAGAAATCACTGACTTCTAGATACTCTGAGTTAACAAAATTCCAATTTGACCAAAGAATCTGATCATTCCTTCATATTTGTTGCAATGGAACAACATGTTTTCGAGAGCAACATGTTGACATTTGACTTTGACCCTTTAAAGTTCGAAGCCCCTAAAAATAACTCCAAGTAACCAGTTCTGAGAGAGTACTTTATCTCTAGTCCCCATTCTCTTTTTATTTCTCCATAGTTTATTTTTCCACTTCTTCTCCCTTTGACTTTTGTCATGTGTTTTCATTGGCCAAATAACATATTACAGATTCCTTACATTACTTATATTGTGAAAATGCCATTAGCTTTGTTGCTTCATGATTTCTACTGTCTATCTCTTAGGTTTTTGTAGCGCCAGTATTTCAACTATGGTACAGTTACCCATCAAGAGCTTATCCCATAGCTAATGGTATAAAATTTAGGAAAAATTGAATTGCAATACTAATAATATCTATATGTGACTTCACAACAAAACAGTTCTGCTATTTGAAATCCTTAATTACAAGAACACCATTGATATGTATCTCATCCAAAGACATTAAAATTCTTATCATATCTGAAATGCTAAATTGTCATTTATGCTTGTTGATTCACTGGAAGCATCTTAAATCAACAGATCATTAAGCATATTTAGATATAGTCTCAAAATTATAGAAAGTCTCTAAGGCTTTGTTTTTTATGAAAGAAGAAGTTGAAGAAACAAACTTTTGGGTAAACTTACAGGTGGCATTTATCAATAACAGAAACTGCATATTAGCCTACATGTAACAGGATAATTCTGTTCTCTTTTAGTGCATTTGTGTGTAGCCCTTGGATCCACCCAAGAATAATAGATGGGGCCCCATTAGCAATTGTGGTGGATTCCCCTCTCCACCTTTGAAATTTCTCCAGCCTCACCCTCTCTGCATTGTAACTCTTCTGTATGCATGCCACGGTGTCTTGTATTAGTGTCAGCCCTGATTTCTAATTAGCAATTTAGGACTTAAATCACTTGGTCTTCATTTGTATGCATGTGTGCGTGATGGCCATGGAGATTATTTGTTCTGTGTGCTATAATCCTGTTTAAGAAATGTCCCAGCTACTCCTGTCCCCAGTCTGTGCCAATCTTACCTGTTACCTAATTTCTTGACAGGTAAAGAAGACTGCCCAGATCTTCACAAAGGGTGATATGGAACATATCCATGCAAATGCACAAAACAGATGAGTTTTGTGTTCTGTAGGCTTTGCTAAGCCAACATTTATTTACTCACTCACCTATTCATTCATTCATTCAAACACTGAACCATGCTGGGAACACGTACATGATGCTGCATCCATTGCCATGCACTTAATCTCTCTTGTAGGCCCTGTTGCAGCAGGCAGTGCTATCTGTGCAGTGCTCACTGGACTAGTCTCTGGACTCCAGTGTTGGGATTGTAAGAAGATGAATTATACAGATTTCCCGAGTCAGTAATATGATATCTAGTGTATTTTTCAAGGTTCTATTAATGTCACAAGTAATTAATTACCATGATGTTTAAAACCTCCACTTTTATCAAAGCAAAATTTTTAGACAAACACACTCTTCCTTCACGGAGAGACCATGCAATGTGCCCCAGTGTTTCTGCGACGCATTCATCCGAATCACATTTGCACCAAAATGTGGAAATGAAGTTGGAGCTTCTCCCCTTAATTTCATAGCACCCTGTTGATTTTTTATCTACCTTCATCATTTCCTACTCCAAATAAGTTCCATGTCTTAGTGTTCCTGTTTTGCTCCCCCGTCATCCTCCCAGTTACCCAAAGCCAAGCCGGGAAGTCAGGTCTGCCCTTTCCTGGCTACTTCTCCAGATGGTGCCATCAGTTTTCTTCCCCATTGTTTCCTCTTATTGATACCCTTCCTTCCCACTGTCACCTTTTTTTTTCCCCAAAGATTTATTTATTTATTTGTTTGTTTGTTTGTTTATTTATTTATACAAGCACTGGGTACAGTCAGAAGCTTGGGAGGGTGAGAGAATTCACCAGAGCCAGAGGGGGGAACAGAACAGGCAGATTGATCAAGTACACTGCTGAGGGGAGCAGCGGGTGGCAGGAGAGGTCTGCGCGCCATGTGGGACCCTCGCCAGCGGCCGGGGATCGAACCGGTGCTGCAGAGGCTGTGGGCAGCTTCACAGCCCAGCGCTCAACCGCTGCGCCACCAGGGGAGGCCCCACTGTCACCTCTTGAACTTATTTACTCATTTATCAGTTCACGCATATGTAGTCATTCATCTTGAAAACTGCTAGGAAGTGCTTAGTGTGTAATTTGCAGAGAAAGTCTACTGCTGAAATTTATTTATTTATTTATTTTTTTCTTTTCTTTTTCTTCTTTTTCTTCTTCTTTTTTTCTTCTTCTTCTTCTTTTTCTTTTCTACTGCTGAAATTTAAAGATGATAAAGATATCATTTTGGAGATAAGCTTGGGACACTAGTATATAAACAGTGACACTCGAAATTAAATGGGACATAAAGGCAGGACCCCTATGAGTATTGTAGACATTCAAACTGACCTCTCTCACTTTATGAAGTCCCCACAGTGTTCACAAAACTAAATACAAATGCCTGACCCTGGCATTCAAATGCTTCTGCAGTAAGACATCAATCCACTTTGCCCAAGTCAACCTCCCACTTTAACTGGGTACATGGTACCCTATACTCCAGCCAAAATTTCCTTCTCTGATCCTGTAAATACTTCAAGTACTCTACTCTCTTCCTGTTCCCTCTTTCTCCATCTTCTTCTGTAAAAATGCCTCTCAAATGTCAGTGGAATGTTCTCTCCTGTACTGGAGATGAACTCTCTCTCCTTTTTTTTTAAGTTTATTTATTTATTTAAAATTTTTTTTTCAAAGATTTATTTATTTATACAAGAACAGGGTACAGGCCAGATGCGCGGGAGGGTGAGAGGATTCACCAGAGACAGAGCAGGGAACAGAACAGGTAGACTGATGAAATACACTGCTGAGGGGAGCAGTGGGTGAGACAGGAGAGGTCTGCTCACCATGTGGGTTGCTCCAAGGCCGGCAGGGATCGAACCGGCACTGCAGAGGCTGTGGACAGCTTCACAGCGCTGCGCTCAACCGCCTGCGCCACCAGGGAGGCCCGAACTCTTTCTCCTTTTGATTCCAGGATCATATTGTTTGCACCTTCTTTGTGTCCTGTGTCACTCCCATGTTACAATTATGTGCAGACTGGCTTCGAGGTGTTTACCTCAGACTGTGTGTCACTTTGTTGACTATGTGCTCAAAAATACTTGTTAAATTGAATGATGTGTGTGACAAGTTTTATAATATGAAAAGAAGATTGAACAGAGAGAACCAGAGTGCTAGCACCAATTTTTCCACCAATTTGTGGTGAAAACCCCCAAATTACTTAACCTCATAATCTCCACACACTTACCACCAAATGAGTATATCAATATCTGCCCTATTTATCTTCCAGGATGGTGAGAAATAAAAACTTAAAATATGGGTATGAAAATACTTGAAAAATGTTGAGAACCACAGAAATCCATTGAGGACGGCAGCAAAGGAATTGTTAAGGATTTCTATGGAAAGTTTGAAAATGTATTCAATATAAAAACTACATTTTCACCAGTTTTTAACTAAGTCTAGGATGCAAGCCCTTCAAATATCTGGAAGCTGTCATATAGTTCCTGAGAGATTTTTGCAAATAAATTTTGATCTGAGAACATCTGTAGCCAGTTCTTGATTTCTACTTAGCTATAGCTATCAGATTCTCTCCCAAAATCCAGGTCATGTCTTGTTTTATTGAAATAACATAAATTATAGGGTGTTCTTAAGTGGTGCCCCTTTTGGCTGGGAATGTTCCACCGTCAACAGACTTCTAAGTCTTCCAAGGTTTGTCATCAGTATTGTTATAACCAGGTTTCCAGTTTCCTCTTCTTTCTTTTGTAATAGTTTCTTGGAGTGAAGGGTTGTTGCTTGTTTGTTTTGAGTTAGCTTTTTCTAAAAAACAAACAAAAAAGCCCAACATTTCTAGAACACCTGCACGGAGCCTTCCCTTTCATCTCACCTAACCATGCTTACTTAGGGATCGTTAGGATGAAACTCTATTAGGGGAATTAAGAAAGCAAAGTGCTGGCGTGTCTTGGGTAACCACCATGGCAGAGAGATCATGTCAGACAATTTGCATACCTAATCGCACATAATCCTCACAATCACCCCACCGAGTGGGTGTTATTATCCCCATTTTATAGATGAGAAATCTGAGGCTCAGAGGGATTAAGAGGCATGACTTATTTCAAATCCTGGTTTGTCCTTTGATGAATTCAAAACCCGATTCTTATTTTCTATGTTGCAATGCTTCCCAGATTTTTCTCTAAGTCTTGAGATAGTTCTTTCAAGAATATTTAACTTTGGTCTATAATAAGCTTGCTGATGGCAACCATGGAATTTTCTAAATTTATAACCTTCAAAGTCCATAGTTCAGCCCTCTTGGATGCCAAAGACTCAATGAGTTAATATTGAATAAAGTACATCAAGCAAAGTCTTTCATCCTCATAAACTTTGCCTCATTTACATTAAGCATTTTTCAGCATTACTCTTTTCCTTGATCAATTCTTATAGACTAATGGCTTATCCCTAAGTTTTCTATAATGAGCTATAATGACTACATGACCTCCTTAGCCTTGTAATCATGTATCAGTGGTTGCCAGGGGCACAAAGGACATGTCCAGCTTCACCTGATCTTCTGCTATGTGCAGCACAAAGCACTTAAAGAGAATCCCTGATGCATCTTAGAGGCATCTGCTCTTTTAGAGGCACCAAGGACCCTCAGGACTAGGTAACTCTTTGTTAGCGGAGGCTGTCCTACACATTGTAAGGCATTGAGCAGCATCCTTGGCCTCTACCTCCCAGATACCCGTAGCCCTCTCGCCTACCATAAAACAACCAAAATATCTCCAGACATTGTCAGATGTCTCCTGGGGAGAAAAATATCCCTTAGTGGAGGCCCTCTGCTTTAGTATATTACAAACATGTAATAACCCAGAAAGAAACAAGAACAACGAAGAAAAAATCCCAGACTTCCTATATTAAAAAGCACCTCCTACGTCCATGCTTAAGAAAGGACTTCTTCATTTGATTAAATTTGGAGCATGAAACTAAATCAATAGCTATCTTTCTCTTAAGTTTATATGATACTCATTGGATTACAAATTAGGTAAATTTTTATGTGCTTGAGCATGTATATATTTTTTAAAATAAAATGGACTTTTATTTTATTTTTTTAATTTAAATTTTATTTTTATATTCCCCATACAATTACAACCCCCTTATTTTGACCCCAAGCCCTCCCCTCCCTGCCCCCCACCCCCCATAGAGTGTCTCTGGTTCATAGTTATTGGTTGATTTTGATATTTTCTTTATTATAGTTATTCTTTTTCCTGGTCCCTTATTTAAGTTTTCTAAATTCCTGCTATGAGTGAGGCCATCTGGTATTTTTCTTTTTCTTTCTGGCTTATTTCGCTGAGCATGATCCCTTCCAGCGCCATCCATGTTGCTGCAAATTGCATGTGTTTATCTTTTTTGATTGCTGAGTAATATTCCATGGTGTGTATGTACCACATCTTCTTGATCCAGTCATCTATTTTTGGGCATTTGGGTTGTTTCCAAAGCTTAGCTATTGTAAACAGTGCTGCTATAAACATAGGGGTGCAGGTGCTCTTTGGAATGGATGTTTCTGTGTCCTTTGGGTAAATACCTAGGAGTGGAATTGCGGGATCATATGGAAGCTCTATGTTTAGTAGGTCCAGAAATCTCCACACAGCTCTCCACAGTGGTTGGACCAGGAGCATGTATATTTGAATCACCTGTTTTATGACAAAGAAGAACACCTGCGAGTTTTTGGTTCTGTTCCCCCCTAAGTCTTAACAAATTTTAATTGTATCAGTGAGGCTTGAGAGTATGGTATTACTGATATTCAGGATGTCTTAGTCAAAAGGGCCATGATTTTCCTTAGTTGCTCTGCCTCTTCATGTGTGAATTTGACCTTTCTTCATTTATTATCCCATCTTATTTTTCAGTTTGAAGCTGTTTTCTACTTGACATGTAAAATATACTTTGCCAGTCCCAAAGGTTAATTATCCCAAAGGGGGAAATACCCTACCCAATCTGAAATCTAGAATGCAAAACAATTAGGTATCTATGTTTTCACTAAACTGTCAAGAAAATCTATTTTTCCATCATCATTTTGGCAAACCCTTGATTTTCTGCTGAAGCCTGCTTTCTGAATGTGTAAGATTGATAATGAGTATGGCTTCAGAGCATTAATCCCACACACTTACCCTTTCACAAGAGCTGTTCTCAATGTTTACATGTTCTGATGATAGGACTGTCTGAATAATTAGGGGATTATTCAGTCACACTGCATTTCTCATTCTTCAAGCATTCACCAAACTTTAAATACAAATAACATCTCTTTAGGTACAACTTTAAACTTTAGGCAGCACCGTCTGATTTAGTCTTTACAAGTCCTGTGGGATAGAGATGATTTATTTTCATGCTAAAGAGTAAAAATAAAAAGAGATTTCACAAGTTTCAGTGACAGATGTGAGGCATCTCTGCATGAATATGTGTGTGTACACGTGTATGACATGTGACTGTATGGTGTATATATGGAATTAGTATTGGCCATTTATAGCTTGTCTGGCAAAAGTCTAGGCCAACAGTGTCAACAAAATAGAATGTAAGTCATGTGGAATTTTAAATTTTCTAGTAGTCACATTAAAAAATAGTGGAGAGACATGTACAATAACTTAGATCATATTCTACTTAACCTTATAGTGGAAGTAGCATTTCAACAAGTAATCAATATAAGAAATATTTGTGAGCTACTTTTTTGTCTTTTCTTTCTACAATATCTTCAAAAGCTGGCTTCAAGTCTGGCATGGGAGATTCTATTGGGGTGCTCACTGCACTGTGTGTGACCCATAAGTGTGCTTTTGGCTAATCCATCAAGACATCAAGGATGTGGCTGGTTATAAGACCAGCTCTTTGTGACATAAACCTACCTTTGCTGTGCAGAGGTTCTTCAAATTGTTAAAAATGGAGCTACCATATGACTCAGCATTTCCACTCCTAGGTATCTACTGAAAGAACTCAACAATTCGAAAGGAAACCTGCACTCTGATGTTTATTGCAACACTATTTACAATAGTTAAGATATGGAAACAACCTAAATGCCCCAAAATAGATGACTGGATCAAGAAGATGTGATATATAAACACAATGGAATATTACTCAGCAATCAAAAAGGATAAGCACATGCCATTTGTAGCAACATGGATGGAGCTAGGAGGGATGATGCTCAGTGAAATAAGCCAGAAGGAAAAAGAAAAATACCAGACAGTTTCACTTATAGGAGGAATATAGGGGAACCACGTAAAGGATGAGAGGAAAAAAGAAAACAAAACTAACAGGCGACTATAAATTGGAGACAGTCAGCAGGGGAGGGGGAAGGAGAGGGATTAAAGCAGGGGTGGGAAGAGCACAAGAAACTATGATGATGGTTCACGGGTGACTTGGTGGTGGAAATTTTATGGGGACGCCACCTGAGAGGAGAAATCAAACGTACAAAAATGAATGATGATGTAAAATAATTTTATATATATATAAATAAATATTTAAAAAACCCTGCCTTCTGGGTGCAAGTCAGACTATATACAATAACAAGGTGATGAAGTAAACAGGTATCTTCTGACTCAAGAGCATAAGCCTCTTTGGGGGAGACTTGATGTGTTGCACAGATTTTTAGACTGGGAGATTCAGACCTGGGGTTGCACCCTGAAAGCCATCTGCTGAGAAAGGGCAGTGAAAGCCTGGGTGAGCAAGACGGGGTCCCAGGATGTGTGTATGGGGGCAGGTTTTGGGTTCAGTGAGGTGTGTGATTAAGTTGCAGACTTTAGGGAAGTGACATGGAACCAGGTATGGATGATCAAGTGGTGAAACTGCAGCAGGAGGCCACAGAGGAGGTCAAACTGAGGTTAGGGCCTGCACCCTGTGTGACAAGGCCAGAGAAGACAGCCACCATGGGCAGACACTTCCCGGGAGACCTTGCCTGGCAGCTGTGGGCTCCACCAACCCGGGTCTTTGCCCACCCAACCGCCAGCTCTCTGTGGGCAACCTGTGGTCTCTGATCTTAGCTAAGCGCTTTCAAAGGAAAAGGAGTATGCTGTGTATTTGAAAGTTGCAACAGAGTAGATCTTAAAAGTTTTCATCAGCAGGCAAAAAACATAACCGTGTGTTAATATCTAAATATATTGTGCAATCATTTCCCAGCATGTACATTTATTAAATCATGAGTTTGTACACCTAAAACTAATGCAATGTTATATGTCGATTATATTCTAAAAAGAGGGGGGGCAGTAAAAGCAAAGGCTACTTAAGATGCATCTTCTATTTGTTCAAGAAGGTTAAGATGCTGCACAGGCACTCTGGTCTGACATCCATCAGGACCTGCTCTGCATTCTTTGTTTATGCCTTTTCAGATGCTCAGCCTCCTTCATTCATTTTTTTCCTGTAGTATTTGGCTTTCGGTTTTCATCTGTTTATTTGAAAGAGCCCACTGGGCCTGTCATTCCCTGTGCTCTGGCCACACCCGCTTCTGTCAACCTCGGAGCTCAGCTGCTGTCATCGCCCACACCCTTACCTGCTCCGTGTGACACCATCCCTTCTGGCCTCATATCCCCCTTAGCGCTGGGGAATCCAGACCTGGGCTACCCCAGGTCGCGCCCACCTTCCCGCGTGCCCACCTTCTCCCTTAGTGTCCCCCCACAAGGGAGAGGTGTGTCTCAGCAAAACCACCACCAGCTGCAGTTTCTCCTGGACTCAGTTCTGTCCCCCATCCTCGGTTTGTCCTGCCCCGCAGCCTCCACGTCTTTACTCCATGGGGTCTGCGCCTCCAAATGAATACTGACCTCTGCACAGACTCCTCATTGTCCAGTTCCTGCAAAGCTTGGCCTGAGTGAGCACAAAAACACAAAGACAGCCAGGCCAGTCCAACAAAAACTAAGGAACTTGGAAGAAGAGTCTTGGATGGAAGGTGGAGCAGGAAGAGGAGGCCTCTTCTCTCCTGATACCCAACATGCACTTGAGACCGACTTTGAACTCCTGAGAAATGCTTTTTGACAGGCCCTTCCACAGTCACGTCTTATCATTTAGGGGGAGATGATCAACATTGAGCTGGGCTTTTGGGCACTGCTGGCATTACAGTCACAGGGCGTGGGTGTCTCCGTTCAGGTCTGGGCAGAGCTGTTGAGGTGGAGCGCGGAGCCGGGTGGACCGCCGCCGGAGCCGGGCCGGGCGCCTTCCCACAGCGGGACTGGCACAGCGGCCTGGCCTCCCACAGGCTAGACTTACACGGCGGCTTCCCTTGAGGCACACCTGTGTCCAATTAGGAGCAGGAAGACTTCCAAGGCTCAGGGAGGTGCCAGGGTTCCTCAAGGGTCTTCATGTTGGCCCTCCCAGTTGTTTGCATTGCTTGGCTACCAGCTTGCAGTATTTTCAAGGTTGCAGAGAAGAGGCATTGCATGGTGCAGATTTCTGGCAATGAGAAACAGAGCTTGCTTTCTAAATGTTTCAAGAGCAGGTCAATCCCAGGTAGAGTGGGTGTGTGTGCACAGGAAGACTGTCTATGCTAGGTGGTCTGTTTTGACCATACAGACCCCTTTCCTTTTTGTACCTTATTGAGTCCATGTTAAAAGTCTAGGTAGGGTCCCCCTGGTTAAGATGGAACCTATGAAGCTATCCTCAGCTGCTGCAGCATGGGTTCAATCCCCAGCCAGGGAGCTGCCCACATGGCACAGCAGACCTCTCCTGACTTGCCTGCTGCTCCCCTCAGCAGTGTATTTCAGTCAGTCTGCCTGTTCTGCTCCCCACCCTGTCTCTGGTGGATCCTCTCACCCCCTACACCTCTGGCCTGTACCCCAGTTCTTGTGTGCATAAATAAATAAATCTTTAGAAAAAAAAATAAAAGGCTAGGTAAACAACAAAAAAAATTAAAAAAAAATGAAACAAAATTGAGGCTCCTTGTCCAAATTCAAACCACAGAGAATGGCACAGCATCAAAAAGACCTTCAACAGTACTGGTGATGATGGGGAAAAGGAGGAGCATTCATACATGCATGAATATATAGGAATGTAAATTAGTGCACCCATTGGGGAAGGCAGCCTGGATTTACCATAAAAAAAAAGGGAAGTAACATATGATCTAGAAATCTGACTTTTGGGCATCTAGCCAAAGAACATGAAATCATCAACTTGAAAAATTATAAGCACCACAATGCTTATTACAGCATTATTTACAATAGCTAGGGTTTGGAAGTGATCTAAGTGCCCACTTGTAGGGTAAGTAAATGATATCAGGCTTTTCTGCCCTTCCACCATTAGGATTGATGATGGATCCTTGCGATCCTGAATGCATGCCTGATGGCGGGCACCTGGAGTAGGGTGTGGGCATGCGTAAGTGGGTACACCTGGGCTAAGGCTGGGCTTATAAGGGTGGTGTCGTGGGGACTCTAGCAGAACCATGAGAGCAGAGAGCAGAGAGGCAGAGAGAACAAGAGAACACCGGAGAGCCCAGAGTGAAGACTTGCTAGGGTCTGGGAGGCCTGCCAGCCTCCCGGCCCCCCAGAACCCTTGCCTGCTGTGTACCTGGTAAATCCCAACAAAAACCTGCAAAAGCCACCGAGGGCTCCAGGATTCTCCTTTACCCCATCTGCTCAGATCATAGAGAACCTGCTCCGTGTCCTCCTGCCCCTACACCACTGCTGGAGGATTGGATAGAGAAGATGTGGTCTATACACCCAATAGAATATTACCAGCTATAAGGAAAGATGAAATGCCATCATTTACAGCAAAAGGGAATGAACGTGAGGGGATTACACGAAGCAAAGTAAGTGAGAAAGATACAGACACATATTGGATGATTTTACATCTCTGAGTAACATAAGGAAACAAAGTGGATGAACTGACAAGGCCAAATAATTATAAGCTAGTGGATGTTGATAACCAAATTATATTCTCTGAGATTAATGGGATGGGAGTGGGAGGTGGAGCCAAAGAGGTAGAAAGGATGGCTGTGGGGAAAAAAAAATCTAAATAAAACCCCAAACAGGGCCTCCCCGGTGGTGCAGCGGGTTGAGTGCCGCGCTGTGAATCTGTCCGCAGCTTCTGCGGCGCGGGTTCAATTCCCGGCCGGCCAGGGAGATTCCCACATGGCGTGGCAGACCTCTCCTGTTGCGCCTGCTGCTCCCCTCAGCAGTGTCTTTGGTCCGTCTGCCTGTTCTGCTCCCCACTCTGTCTCCGGTGAATTCTCTCACCCTCCTGCGCCTCTGATCTGTACCCCAGTTCTTGTATAAATAAATAAAATCTTAAAAATAATTAAAAAAAATAATCAAACCCCAAACAAATACACACACACAAAACCCTCCAAACTCAAACATTTAAAAAGTTTAGAGTAAAAACGGAAAACCCCATTTATGTTCTCTCTTCCTGTCAGTGCTGCTGTTACCAGTTCCAACGACTGCTTTCCTTTTCCTTTTCTGTTAATACAGGAACACAGAGAATATGCACATCTCTGTCCATGTGATGCGTATCTTCATCAACATCTTCTTAACCCAGGTGAGCTCATCAGGCATGACATAGTATCCCTATACTATGATCTGCTTAGCCTTGATCTGCTTCCTACTTATTTTAGGTTGTACCTGAACTTGAAGTCATGTCTGCCTTTATTATGGTTTCATAGTATTCTATTACATGAGTAAATATGATTTATTTATCCGTTTATTGTGGAGCAGCTACTTGCTTTTCTTCCTTCTTCTTTGTACTCTAACCACAAAACAGCAATAAGCACAAACATGCTAGAACATATACCCTCAGGACACTAAGGAATTACTACATTTGTTGAAACTTTTTTAAATAACCAAAGAACATGTAACTCCTATTCAGTCTTTCTGATCAGAATGAGATCATCAGTATTATTGCATCAAGTTGCAAAAATTCTGGTCAAAAACTTAGGCATGCGGTTATTTAGTCAGGCTGTTAGGCTTTATCTTGGAAACATATTTGATATCTGTTCAACTCTTTGAAATGCTGAAAATAATCTTCAAACCTTCCTTCTGCCCCTCACCACCTCATTACCCTACTTCTCAAGGACCTGAAAGATCTGACTATGGATTGTGAGTGTGTGCTACACACGCATGTAACTCACCGGGAAACACAAAATTCAACTGGTTGTGGTTTTGATTTGCAAAATTAAAAATCAAAAGCGTACACAAATTGACTGACTTTCTTAATGGAAATATCTAATTTTCCTGAGTGATAATCAGCGTTGTGGGGGGTACTCTGTAAATACTGCCTCTATAAATGTAACCACATATACCAAATATACTATTGGTATAATTGTTTTCAATTGTTAATTTCATGTAGTTAAGCAGGATGGGTAACCCAGTAATTTTTATCTTTCAGGACTTTTATGGAAGTGCTTTATAATTATAAGTTTACTGGAAATTCAATAATTCTGCTAGAGTGGAAATAACTCTAATTTGAGTTCTAGAGACCTGTGACTGAAGTCAGTTTACAACATGATTCGTTGTGTGACTTTAGAGGAGTTGCTTGATACCTTAGAATCTTAGCTCTTCATACGTAAAAGTGGGTAGTAGTGTTACCTACTTTAACCTCAAGTGTGGTGAGGATTAAATCAGATAATGTCTTTAAATGTACCTAGTTTAGTGCTTGACATCTGAGGCTAGATATTCTTATTAAACTGTTACTATTGACTAAAAATGGACCACATGTTTATAATTTGAGAAAGATATGCCTGAAATCATGCCTCATTTGGTGTATTAAAGAGTGTTGCTCTTAGAGCCCCTGAGAGAACAATGTGGTTATTATAGTCATTTTATCTATTGGAAAAATGAGACATTGCAAAACGAGGCAAGCTCCTGTGGGAATGCAGAACGTCGGGTGTGAGACTAAGTATCTTCCAGGCGGCTGACCTCAATGCTGGGACATGAGGTGCGTGACTTCTTGAAAGGAATGTACCCCCTTAAAATGTTAGAGTGGGGAAACCAGACTGATGGCTATGTGTAGCTGAGGCACTCACTCAAAGAGATGCTTTGGTGGACAAAGTGCACAAAAGTGGTTTTGTTTGACCCGGAGTGCATCTGAGTCTTTGAAATCCCTAGCTGTACTTTAACTAGAGGTTACTGCGTTTCAGTAGTTCTTAAGGAAGAGCCTGAATTTTATTATTCAAGTGTAGTCATTTTAATGCACATTTTAAAATCTTTCACATTGAATCTTGCTAGGGTCTTTCAAATGCTTCAAATCAGACAGCATAGCTTTCACTTCTAAAGAACAGATTTTAAATTAAGTTTGTGAACCAGCAGTGGACAGAGCTGCTTCTCTCTCTCTCTCTCTCTGCTTATTCCTCAAGCCTCAGGTCTCGTCCGGTGCTTTACAAATAATAGAAGTTAAGGGACATCTGTTAAAAGAATTAGGCTTGCAGGAGGACAACACAGACCCACACTTGATGCTTGCAAATATCTTAGGGCCTAAATTTCTTTATGACGCTAGTGGGACTTGGCCTGTGTGCCGGGGTTGGGGTGAGTGTGAGGTGAATACATTGTGGGGAAAAGAACAGCCTGAGTTCTGTGGATCTGCCCAGGACAAATGACTGTAGAGGCATCGTTTCTTTGGAAAAATGATTTTAGAGTCTGAGTCACATCTCATTGGCTAAATGTTCTAGTCAAGTTTCTCAGCTGCTCAGTGGAAGTACCCAGGATGCGACAGAGCCTGATGTGATGTTTTCTAAACTTTTTTATTAAGTGGTGCTCAAGAGGTTCATTCCAGTGTAAACTCTCCTGGTTTCTAAGACCTGTAATCTGTGTGCCTCAAGGAAACCCCATAAAATAATGGAAGGCCCTATTAACCAGCACTTCATTGTTTAGCTTGATTGCACATGGGGGTACTTTTAGGACCAGAACAAACATTCCACTTTGTAGGAGACTGTATCTTAAGAAAAGGCTGTAATTATTGCTTTAAACTTAAAGCAGGAAATATTTCCCAAACTAGTTAGTAAACAGAATGCTGTCATCAACTGTATTAGTGTTTGTATAATTTATAGAAATATTGGTCATTTACCACTTAAAATTTTAGGGATTTGGATATCCCTCAATGTAAAAGAGATTAATTTCCTGGTTTCTAGATGCATTTACACAAGTTAAAATTAGAGTTTTTCACTTGACGTTTTTGAGCCTCTTTCTTCAATTCCACAGGTAGAGCTGGTCAGACGGCATTTTCCAGAAACAGTTCGGTCTCTTGATCTGTTATGATCCTTTATATTGTGTATGTCAGTAGCACAGCACTGACACCTGAATTATAAGTTAACCTCGGAATCAGTTTGCTCCAGGAACACTCTGGTATATCCAAATCTGCAAAAGCCTGAGAGGTCTTTCCAGAGAATCCTTCTTTAATACTGAAGAGCCACTGTAAACTTGCACGATAATGGGAGATCTCCCATCCCATTAATCTCCCTTACCTTTAATCTTTTGTAAAAGAAGGCTAAATCTTGCTTAACATAGTTTAGTCTCACATTTTAACAAACTTTAAATAAGTTATTGATCTCACACAGCTTTCCAGGAGCTAAGTAATACACCCAAGAAATCAACTCTTGGGTGTTGATGAATACAAGCTTGGGAAGGTAGGTGACCACTGACCTCGTCATTAGTAAAATCTTGATCTCCAACTCTAAGCCTATAGTCTGTCTTTGCTCTTTCCTCTAACAATGGCAGATAAGAGCTGGAGATGTGCATTCTTTGGTGATTCTTAAGGTGGAAACAATTATTGAACATGTTTATTCATGTTTATTTAGGTATTTTCTTTGCCTCACCTTTTCTATTTAACATTTGGTTCACATAGGTATTAAAATACCTATGTGTATTTTCTGTCATTCAACAAAGATTAATTGTGCATCCAGGATATGTTTAAATCCATGCTAGACATTGCCAAAAGCAGGGGAAATGAACCATCTCCTATACAGAATTCCAAAGAATCAGAAAAGAATAATATCTATAGTTTTCAACATCTCCTTTGAATTTGTCCATGCTCTGAAAATCCACTATGGTTAGTGAAGTGCTTGTAATGAAATTATTTGACAAATTACTTTGTCATTTGACTACCTGTTAAGAGAGTAGAAGTTGTCAGAGGTTGATTGACACATGAATTCATTCATTCACTTGCTCATTCATTCACAAATCACGTATGAGTGTTAACCTCCAGACACTGTGCTAGGAAACAGGAAAAAAACAGTTATCAAATAGGTATTATACTGATTTCAGGAGCTCCAGTCTGATGGGAAAGTGAATAGTTCCACAAATAAGTATATAATTACAAAGTATAATAAATAATATGAAGTATGAGGCTGCTAGAATGTCTGAAAAAGTGATTTGATTCAGGTTGGGGAGTTATAAGAGGCTTCTCCAAGAAGTCATCTTTCAGCTGTGTGGAGATTTCTGGACCTACTAAACATAGAGCTTCCATATGATCCAGCAATTCCACTCCTAGGTATTTACCCAAAGGACACAGAAACATCAATTCCAAAGAACACCTGCACCCCTATGTTTATAGCAGCACTGTTTACAATAGCTAAGCTTTGGAAACAACCCAAATGCCCAAAAATAGATGACTGGATCAAGAAGATGTGGTACATACACACCATGGAATATTACTCAGCATTCAAAAAAGATAAACACATGCAATTTGCAGCAACATGGATGGCGCTGGAAGGGATCATGCTCAGCGAAATAAGCCAAAAAGAAAAAGAAAAATACCGGATGGTCTCACTCATAGCAGGAATTTTGAAAACTTAAATAAGGGACCAGGAAAATGAATATAAGAAAGTGAAAATCAAAATCAACAAAAAACTATGAACCAGAGACACTTTTAGGGGGGCGGGGGCGGGAGGGGAGGGACTGGGGTCAGAATGGGGGGGCTGCAATTGTATGGGGAATATAACAATAAAATTTATTAAAAAAAAAAACCTAAAAAAAAAAAAACCTAAAAAAAAAAAGTCATCTTTCAGCTGAGACCAAAGGAAAGCACAGTGGGTGGACCAGGAGCCGAGCAGGGACCTTTGTGAGGAGGGAGAGAGGGAAGAGCCCACTTGAGTGTCTGAGGACTATCACGTGGTCCAGCCTGCAGGTGCGGGAGCACAGGGGCAACTGAGACCGGAGGTGATGGGGCCACGCAGTGACACACTATGCCTCACGTCCAGGCACAGAGGTTCTGAAAAAGGAAGATGTGGGTGGTCTGACTTTGGCCGCAGCTGGTTTCTTGTCTGACACTTTAGCTCTCACTGATTTCCGCTGGCCAGAAGGTACCCCAGGTCTGGTGTTGTACCTTACAGATCTTGCTCCTGTCAATCACCTGTTTCTGTCCTTACCTGGACCATACATATCTAGTGATTCCTGATATATGGCAGTTCTAAAGCTTAGGCTTGTGCTAGGTCAGAGACCTGGAAGCAACAGTGGACTTCTGCTCTAAAGTAAGATTCAGGAGCAATTTTTTTCTTAGTCACAACAAGGATGACCGGAGTAGAACAAATCAATTATTGATGAGAGCGTAAATTGTACCTTAGTATCGTTCTTCCTTGCCACCTTCTCCTCTCCTCTCCTCCCCTCCTTTTAGAAAATTCATACCGTGGAGCTCATCAATCATCAAATGTTAATTTACTCAGTAACTATAAAACAAATAGTCATGCAGTCTTCACCCAGAATGCAAGATAGAACGGGGCCTGCTTGGCAACCAGCAGTGTCTTCCGGGAGTAATGTCCTTCCCCCCTGCCAGAGAGGACTGTCCCATCATGGCACCCTATTATGGGATTTTGCTACCACATACCTAATACAGCTTTCATTCCCTTACTTTTCTTTATAGTTTTACGCATGCATACTTAAAGAATTTAGTTTAATGTTGTCTGGTTTTGGAATTCATGTCAATGGCATAACACCACCTACTCTGTTCAATCTGGCTTATTTTGATCAATTGTAAACTGTTTTAAAAACCTATATTTGGAAACAATATAAAATTTTTAAAAAATTGCAAAGATAGTACGGCACAAAGAACACCCATTTAACTTTTATCCAGATTTACCTGTTGTTAACATTTCACTTCATTTGCTTTTTTGTTTGCATGTACTCTCTCTCCCCCGAAAGACAATTTTTTTGAAGCATTTGAGTAAGTGGTTTACATCATGGCACTTTCCCCAAATATACTCAAGTGTTTCCTAAAACAGCAGCATTCTCTTATGTCATCCTAGTACAGTGATTGACTTTGTAACTTTTTTATTGATACAATAGATCCTACTGTCCAAAATCCAATTTTGTTAGTTGAACTAAAAACCCTTTATAGCATTTTTCCCTCCTGCCTGTGAAAGTTTCTCTCTAGGATAGGGTGAATGGTTGCATTTAGTTGTCGTGTCTTTTAGTTTCCTTTAATCTGGAATATTTTCCTTTATTCCTTTTTGATAGAATGACTTTCATAATTCAGACACCCCCTACTCCTTTTGAAATGGAATATCTTTCATTTTATCTTTATCTAATTCCACATTATTTCTTATTTACCCATGTTATTTATTTTTTTTTTTTGCAATTTTAAAATTGGTGTTGTTAAATCATTCATGTAACATTCTAAATGGATGTCTATTCTGGAGTTAATAGTTATTTCACATGTGTGCAGATAATTTTATTAAGGAGAGAATTAACTGAGCTGTTATGAATTATTAGTTGTGAGAAAACCTGGTCAGTGAATTTACAGAGTTTCGTCCAACTTTACCTGGTGGAATCAACCTGATGCCAAAATGATGACCTGGAAGAAATAAACAGCCTCGGAATAATTAGGATTGCAATCCAAACCCACAAAATGATAGTAATCACAGTCCTAAGGCTTTAGCTTTAAATATCTGTTCTGAAAAGAAGCAAAATTATCAGTGACTGAAGTCACTGAACTAGGATCAGGGGGTATTAGGATGTATAGTTAATTGGAAAATGACTAGTGATGGATAAACCTCAGAAACTCTAATATTCAGGGATGCTTATGTGAGACTTTTAAAATACTTTTAATCAAATGGACTCAAATCCTTTTGGTTAAACCCTTTTCCTCAATTACTAGTTCTCTTTCTACTCAAACCAACCAGAGTTCAGATGTTATTTGCCTTGCCTCCACCAGATCTTCTCTCTCATGTCTAAGAGTGATCGTCTTTGTTGATACTTCACTTTGAAGTCGGTACAGGGTTGCAGAACATGACGACTTTTACGATAATAACCCTACATTTGAGCCAAAAGAATTCCAAGAACTAAGTTTGTTCCAGGAAGTGGTTTTAACCTTCATTCTTTCATGTTCAAATTCTGTATTTATCTGTAACTTGCTGTTAAAAGGTGGATGTTTGTAAATTTAAGATGCACATTTCCAACTTGTCTTCTTCATAACTCTTTTCAATTGATTCAGATAGTGTGATCATAGAGCGCCTTTCTAAATCAGATGCAGCTCATTAAGAAATTGATCAATGATCGTGGAAAACAAAGTTTGACAAAGATTGGGCAATTCTGGCCTAATTCTTCTAACAAAGTTGTTTACTTGATTGAGGAGAAATGGAAGGCTGAGTGTTATTACATAGCATTTTGATTATAAAAATTTTCATTGAAAATTTTGATTACCTTTAGAGATTATAAACTGCTTCAAAAAATAATAACATAAGACTGTTTTTTTTTTTTTTTTTTTGCAGTGAGGTAGAAGGGGAACTGAAAAATATAATCATTATTTGAAGATAGCAGACAGGCAGGCAAAGGGTTTCTGTGTCCACAGATGACTCACATTGAGAATAATATGTAGGTTTGAACAATGCAGCTATACAAAGGTATCAGATTTCAAGAAAGTAAATTTTGGGGAATTACGAAATCTAGTGAATAAGGTGCAATAAGAGGAAGTATAAAATTCACGAGCATGAAAGCAGCTGAAGAATCTTTTAAGACACCATAATTAAAGCTCAAAGAACCGCAGTCCTTCTGAAAAAAGAAGAATGTGGGACTTAACAAAAATAGTATGTGCATAACACACTGGAGAATGCGAGGAGAGCGTGTAAAGATCTGAGAGAGAGAAACAAATCATTACAGAGGGTTGTCCTGCTTTCTAAATGGAAATGATAGGGGCACCAAGAGGGCTGCTCAGGACAGAAAGGACTGGAGAAATATCTGAAAGCGTTGCTAAAAAAAAAATAAAATGACAGAAAGGATCAAAATTGGTTATTTTTTAAATCAGCAAAGAATCTTTTATTTAGAATAAAACAAGCAAAAAAAACAACAAAAGAACTTGCTTGAGAGGATAAAAGTCTAAAATAGTTGATCTGATTAATTTCAACAATCAATTTAGCTGTTTAAAGGAGAAAGTACATGAACAACTGGAAACAATTAGATTGTAGTTTAATAAATAAATTATGAGTTTTCTAGATTTGGTTAGATGGATGATTCAAGTGCATAAAGCCGTGAAGTGGAGGATTTGGAGAAAAGTTCAGGAAATGTTACTTTGGTCCAGAGAAACACATGTTTTGAGTCCGAAAGAGAACCAAGAGCAGAATCAATGTGGAGGAACCCAATTGAAAGGAAGCAGAAAGTGGGGTACTCTCCCTGTGATTGACAAAATAAATGGTGGTTCTTTTTTTAAAAAATTATGCATACAAGAACTGGGGTGTAGGCCAGAGGTGCGACAGGTGAGATGTTTCATTGGAGACAGAGTGGGGAGCAGAACAGGCAGATCTACTGAAATTCACTGCTGAGGGGAGCAGTGGATGAGACAGGAGAGAGACATCATAGTCTGTTGAGTTCTCTTCCCACCGTGTCATGTTCCTCTTCCTCCACCTCTGGTAAACCTCAGTTGGACAGTCAGATTTCTAGGGCTTGCTATTGATTTGGCTTTGTCTGACTCTTTGTCTTGTTTCTCTGGTTTCATGAATACTGATGAACAGAACTTCCAGTGCTTTAACCTGGGCAATCCTAGAAAATGTCAATGCAGCTGACTTGACCCAGAAAGATGGACACAGTCCATGGAATCTCTGCTGTCCAGTTCCCTGAAGAGCTGTCACATGGTTTCCACTCGAATGTTGGGAAGTGAATGCATAATGACTACCTGTGTCACAACACTAAGCACCCAAGCAGTAACCAATAACTTCAGGCAAATAGTCGAGCAATTTGTCTAAAAGGTGTCAGATATTTGAATTTTTAGAAGCCGAAGTGAACAGAATTCACCATTTTTATTTGAAAGTCTGACCTGGTGTAATGTTGCTGGGGTCTGGCCCTGAGCTTTGCTGAGAAAACATGTTAGTTTTTTCTATAGTAAGTCCTCAGTTACTATCATCACTAGGTTCTTAGAAACTGACTTTAAGCACAGAAAGAGTTTCCCTTGGTTACAATTTCTTCCTAAGACAAGGATTCAGTGTGAGTGATTGCTGTGGAGAAGGATAAATCCCTAGGAGAGAAGATCAAGGAGGGAAGGCATCCAACAAAGGGTGGGGTACTAAGTTAGCTACTAGTCACTGGTTACTAGTAACCAAGCTAGTTATTCTGTAGGCCTTTCTGTGAGTGCTTGATCCCCAATGAACTTTCTGAGAGCCAGTGTGCACAGAACATACTCTTCCAAGTTGTGTTCCTAAGGAATGAGGGAGCTGAGGTATTTATACACCAGTCTCACCTGCCCTTGCTGAATATTGTCCCCAGTGAACAGTAATTCCTGTTATCTCTGACCTGCCATGTGGGTGGATAACAGACTTTGGTGGTCAGAGAAAGCAGGTGTGGGCAGCTGGAAAGAGTGTATTGAAGCAGAAAGGGCACAGAATATCATAAAGTGGGGCCCAGTAGCCAATGCTAGCTTGTGATGGAGTTAATGGGACAAAAATCATAACAAAAAGACCTAACATTGTTTGAGAATTCGGTGATGAGCTTTCCTTGAAGTATTTTATTTAAACTTCATAACAAACTCCCCTCCAACTTTATAGACAGAAAACTGAGGCTGAAAGTAGTGATGAAACTAACTCCACAGTTGGCATATCTCAGTCAGGACAATAACCTAGTTCTGTTTGGCTCCAAATCACCAGTCTTAGCCATGGAAAGTAGAGGTAGATATACTCTACCTCTATTTGAAAATCTGGGGCCCTTCACTCTTTCCCAACTTCAGCTAATGGGATGAACTGACAAATGGAGAAGACTAGGCATTTCTCAGACAATGGATTTGTTTAGCATCATCATGTTCAAGATTTATGGATCTGATTAGCTGTGATGCAAAGATACATTGACTGCCAGTGCTTGAATCTGAGTTGTATGCACCACCTCATCCCTGAGATAAGGTAAAGGAAGCTCAGAAGTGATAATGGCTGGGACCTAAATCAGGCAAATTCAACCACACAAACAATGCAAACAGAAGACAGGCTGGGAAACTTTATTGCTTTCAGGCATAGATGGACACCCATGGGGAGCTTCCTATTTCAGAAGTTCGACTTTCCAATTGGTTTATTGAAAACTGGTGGGAAGTTGAGGGGGATGGCAAGAGTGAATAGATAATGTTGACGAGTGTAGAATCAGAATTCAGGTTCTCCAATGTGAAGTTCAGTGCACTAAGGTTTCTTTTCCAGTTGTGAGTCTCACTGCCTTCTGGTTTCTCCTAAAAGTTCACAGGCTAAAGTTACAGGTAGCAATTGCAAGAACAGATTCATCAACCCTGGGCAAATGCTTCAACCAGAGAGAAAATATCTTTGTGTATGAATTTATGTATTTGGAGAGCTTGATATAAATTAACATGACTAGCAAATCCTGTGCTCTGCTCTTTTTAAGCACTCTCTCATTTAACTGATAAGGAAAATGAAGCACTGTCGAATGTTACACAGTAAGATCCAGTGCTGGGATCTAAAAGTTATTCAGACTTGCTCCAAAACATATACATGACCAGTATTTCTCCAAATAAAATTCAAATCATGGTCCAGTACCATTATGTACACACACTAAAATGGCTAAAATGAAAAGATAGACAATATCAAGGGTTGACAAGGCTATGGATCACTTGAAACTCTCACATACTGTTGGTGAAGTTGGTAAATTGTTATAACTTCAGGAAACTTCAGAATCTATTAAATATAAATATATGACTTCTATATCAAGCAGTCTTGCTCCTAGCTATAAGCTCAATGGCAAAATAACCATATGTGTATCAAAAGACCTGTACAAAAGTGCTCATAGCCCACTATTCAACCTGGAAATAGTACAGCAAACTAGAAAACAAATGCCCATCCACAGTGAAATGAATAAACAAATTGTGGTGGAATGGAATGGAAAAATTTATATTGATGAGAATTAGTGAGCTACAATTACATCAACTACATGGGTGAATCTTACAATCTCGAGTAAAAGGAGTTAGACATATAAAGCACATAGGGCCTCTGAACATGAAGTTCAAAAACAGGTACAACTAATTGGTGGTGTGAAAAATCAAGCTAATCTGAGAGCTGCCCCATTCTTGATGCAGTGAGACAGTCTCAACATCAAAGCTTGCTCAGGGAGGAAAGGCAAGTTTGGATGCAGATTGCAGAAGTCATCAGTATCACAGGGAGGAGAAAGGGATATCACTCTTGGGGAAAGGTAGTGACTGAACTACCTGGGGCATGGGAGGCTTCTGGGAACATTCTGCTCTTGTTCTGGTTGTGTGTGTCCACTTTGTGAAAACACATTGCCTTGTGCTTAGAATTTTTCTTTATGTTTGTTGTATTTTAATACATTTCATAAAATCATCGATATCTCTGAAATTAGGTCAAGATGGTAATAGGTATAGTTTCAAGAGAATGGATATTATTTAGACACAGAGATTGGCATGCTCTTTTCTCGCAAATGAATGTTTTCTCATGTTTCTATACTGTAGTCAGATCAGAGGAGAGGCCAGCTGGGAGAGTACAAGATCCTCCCAGATCTATCATTAAAGCTGTGTTGGCTTTATCCCAACATAATAGAAATAAGCTGTATTATTTGTTCTTTTTTTTTTGCTTTTCCCATTTCCTTCTTCTCGAGCCTTACTTTTTATGCCACATAACATATTGCTAATGTAATAGGGAAAAATATTTTGTGAAATGTGTTCATGCGCTTCTCTCCTTTGCGTTTCCTTTTCCTGCTCTTCCCCTATTCTTCCAGACAGGCCCATTTATTTGCCTTGGGGAGGTTTAGGATTGCTACAAAGGAATGCAAAGACAAAGACACAAATTGGATTTCTTTGCAGGCCAATAATCTTGAAATCCAAGCTTAGTCTGGAGAGAAAGGATTTTCTAAATTCTTTTAACACTGGTTAGAATATCAGGACCAAGTCTGGAAGACTCAGAGTTTAGACCCAGTGCGCTGATTTTTGTGTAGATCAGGACCTACCCTCCTTCTCCTGCCCTCTTCTGTGATGTCTGAGCCTGAGGTATGCAGCTTGGAGGTAGGAGGCAAGGAGAGTTTAGAGGAAGAAGAAAATCTCAAGCCTGCCCATCTGGTCCTTGAAAATCAGAGTGAGGGAGGTAGGTCAAATTCCAGGTCTCAGCAATCCCATTTTCTCCTCCATGACCTCCACTCTGGGCTGAATCTCCAAGGACTGGGCCTTAGAAAAGCCCAGGAACTTATGGAAAGTACCTGAGGCTGAGAGATCCACCGTCTCTGACCCCAGAGAGTTGGCCAGCAACTCTGGGAGGGACCTGTGGGAGGAACTCTGAAGGGCAGGGGCCCATGGATGGGCATAGCCCTGATAGCAGCTAAGAAGTTGTTCTGTGCTTGGACAACAGCCTCTTTGGGAAGTGGGCAGGACCTTGCATCAACTATAACATTCACACAACCAGTCACTCCTTAGCAGCTGCAATTCTAGGGAGCAGCTCTGACCAGCCGTTCTTTTTTTTTTTTTTTTTTTAAGATTTATTTATTTATGCATACAAGAGCTGGGGTATAGGCCAGAGGGGTGTGTGTGTGTGTGTGTGTGTGTGTGTGTGTGTGTGTGTGGCAGGGTTGGGGGGGTGGGTGAGGATTCATCAGCGAGAGAGTGGGGAACAGAACAGGCAGATCTACTGAAATACACTGCTGAGGGGAGCAGCGGGTGAGACAGGAGAGGTCTGCTGCGCCATGTGGTTCACCTCCCTGGCCAGGGATTGAACTCGTGCTACAGTGGCTGCGGACAGCTTTAGAGTGCTGTAACTTAATCCCTTGTACCACAAGGGAGGCCCCTCTGACCAGTCATTCTGAAAACACTGTGTAGGAGAGATCAGGGCCAGGAACAAAATTCTACAAGGAGACTGAAGCATTACCTGGAGAGTGTTTGAATTACTGCATTGGACTGAACAAAAATCGAGTTTTCTCTAGCCAGACTGATATGGCTCCTGAGAAAGAACAGTCAGAGAGAGAAGGCAATTGCATCATAGCTGCATTTCTGAGATGGTGAGGAATTCTGAGGTCCTGGAGAACCAGGAGTGGTTTGAAACATAAGGTTGCTCTTCCTATGAACAATGTCCCTTGAAACTAGAATTTAGGTGAAAGGAGTTGATGATCTGCCTGAGTTGGAAATGACAGCTTCTGGAAGCAAAGAGTCTTAATGGAAAATGGAGTTTTACAAAAGTTCAGACAAAGACAAACTTTGACACTGACCATAGATCTGAGGCATCCAGGAGGAGAGAGGGAGGGGAACAGTGGGGTAGACATTGAATTAAGACTAAGACTACCGGAAGGGGGATGTGTTGTGGTAGGAAAAAAAGGGCAAAGGGTAGTTCAAAGGAGGTGATTACTGGGGCTTTGGTGGTATTTGTGGTGAAATAACATACATTTGTAGAGGTGTAAACCTACAACCCTAAAATAAATACTGTGATGTAAACAATAGTACCTCAATAAACCTAATAACAACAAAACAATATAACTTCACATCAATGTCCCCTCTATGACATTTTCTTTGGAAATGCTAGTTTCATGCTCTCCTTTTCTTGTTGCAAGGAAATAAATACTTGTCTTTTGAGTACTCAAAAAAAAAAAAAAAATGGAGTCTTAGTGAGGATATACCTGCCCACCTTTACAAAACTGAAATCCTAGGAAGGACCTTCAAGATCACCAAGCTCATTTATTGTCCAGGCAAGGCTGGAGTGTTTCAGTGGCTTGTCCCAGCCCTCACTGATGGATAAGCAAGGCTGAGGCTTGAGTCAGGACCCCAGACTCCCAGAATGGCGTGTTTGACCCTCCCACACTGCGCCAGCATTTTCATGTGATGTCTCCGTGTCCCAGAGACCAAGACTGGAGGCCGTGGTCTTCGTCATGGTTTCTCTTGGCATTTTCTCCTAGTATGTGAAGTATGCTAACTGTGCATTTGAAATAAACTCTTTACTAGGACTGTTGACAATGTGCACCCAAAATAGACTTGTGCAAGGAAATTGATGCTGTGCATGATCCTCAGCCCTTTTAGGAATGTTTCACTGTAAACTCTTTGGAAAACAATCCTCTGAAAGAAATCTCATTCAGTCATCACCATCCCAGTTTGGAGAATTCTTTATCAGTGTTTTTAAAGGGCACTCATTAAAATGCACATAACAACAGCTGTCATTTTCCCACACCACTAAATGGGAAATTAATAGAGGCTAAGGTTGAAAATAATGATGTAACATGAGCTAAACGTATTTTTGCAAGAAAATGAATTTAACAACCGTATAAAGCAGTGCATTTGGAAATTCGTTAAATTTATCCACACAGCAGTGAGTCTTCACCCGCTCCTGTAGACAAGCAAGAGAACTCTTCCCAAGAAAAGTTAGGAGGGAATTGGGGGGTGAGGGAAAAAGGATGGCAAGGAAACAAAGTGATTGAAAAATAAGTAATCAGTTAGGATAAGGGGACTAATTCACATTCATGGAAGGAGCTTTGGAGTGTTGATGAAATGATGCTCCCCTGCCTGCCTACCTTTGGTCCCTGTCCTTGGAGGTGGAGATTTCAAAATGATGGCTGATAGAGCTTCATTGCATTGAGGACAGATTCTCCTTGAGGCTCTTGCCTCTGGCCCAGGATGGCTTGAGTGTTGCTCACGCTGTCTTCTGCGCTATTGAGCTCAGGTCACTGGAAGCGCCTTTCACCCAACCATGACAGCAGCTGGTGTAGTCTTGGGGTGACACTGATATATGGGGTCTTCACAGACTACAAGGAGTTGATCACTATAGAAATGAGCCTTATGAAGGGGCCATCAGAAAGACAATGTGTTTGAAGCTTAGTTTCCCTTGCAGTGATGAGCAAGAAGCACAAACACTTGGAGGACTATCTAGGCACTCTTCCAGCACCTCTGGGTTCATGGGCTGATGGACTCACATAGGAAAGCCAGGGGAAGGCTTCTTTTACTCAAAGCTTGTCAAATGCAAAAGGAAACCACCATGATACAAATGGAGGGAAACCTGTCACCCACTCAATTGCTTCTTGTATATCCTTCCAGAATAGGTTTATGCAAATACATGCAAATATAAGGGAACATATACCCATGCATATGCCTGAATTTTTCTCTATGCTCTATGTTCTTTTCTTTGTTTTCAGAGAATCTGTATTTCTTGTGCCTTGATCTTAGGAGAGTCTTCTAAAACTGTACATACACTCACACACAAACACACACACACACGTACACGTATATACTCTCCTTTCTTATTCTCTTTTAATAGTTATCCAGTATTCTAGTCTGGAGGCATTGTAATTTCTTGGCACAGATTAATACTGTTTCCCTGTTTCTTATTGTCTATACGTCTGTTTATTCAGGAGACACTATCCATTGGATTTGTTTAGACAAAAGTATGAATATTTAAAATTTTGGCAAATATTGCCAAAATGTCCTCCAAAAATGTTGCATCATCTTTGTGTTCACCAATAATTGATGAGAAAGTCTGTTTTCGCAACATCATTAGGCCTATTAGGTTTTAATTAAACCTCTAAATATTAAAATTTTTCATTTCATAATTGAGAAAATAAAAAGTATTGCATTGTTTTGATTTGCATATATTTAATTACTTGTGAAATTAATACATGTGTTCGCTGTGTTTCATTTTCTGTGTGCTAGCCACTGACATCATTTGCTTTTCTGTTAGTTTTTATTAGTGTTCATTCTTTTTTATTTATTTGTTAAAGCCCTATGAACATGATCATAAATTTTCTCTTTATCATTTGCCTTTTGCTCTAATTTTCTAGCTACATTAGGATTAAGAAATTCATACATATTAGGATTAAGAAATTTTATTTTATCTATTTTTCTTTTAATTCATTTATCTTAGGTATTTAGCTCCAAAGAAAAATGCACTCCAGGTTATTACTTTCCATATATTTAAAATATTTAAACAACTCTGTATCAAGCATTAGGGAATTTAAAAGCTGGATGTAAATCCATTTCAATTTTATTTGGTTTCTTGTACTTTTTCTAAAGTGAAGTGTTAATGGCCTTCTCCAATCACTGACGATTTTATTTTATTTTAATTTGACAATGTTCTAAACACACATCTCTTCTGGGAATGCCAATTTAGTAAGGAAGGGGCATCCCTTTTGTAAGAAAAACTCCTCTGTCCTGGAGAGAAAGGACTTGAACTTAAAGGTTAATATACTTAACCCCTGCAAAGGAGGGGTTGGCAAGGATAGGATCTAAACTTGAGTGAATTTTCAGCGTCCTCTCTAGGAAGGTTGACTTGCTCAGGATGAAGTGGGTCTCCTCACACTTCAAGCTTACATCCCAGTACCTGTCTTCATCAGAGGGCTAGATCCACACCTATAACTGGCCCTGCTCTACCTCTAGGTCCCTGGGCTTGTCGCTGAGCTTCTCACATCCTCACTCACTGCGCCTACCATGTGGTCTGGGGCATGCATCTGAACTCTTGTCACTTTCCTTTATGCTCAGTTGCTGTTTGTCATATTTTGCCCAGTTCTCTAGGCATTGTAAGACTAAGACTAGAGGCCTACTTTGTGTTTTTGCTAGAATGGAAGGAATGATTGTGACCCCAGCTGGACTGGTTATCTGTTACCATCCACTTTACAAACCATGTTGTTGGCCAGGTTGCCAACATGCCTGGGGAGACCTGCCTCCACAGTCAAGATCTAGCTCCCAGACCCTTCTAGGTCATGTCACAAGACACCACAGTGTTGACTTATCTGTGACCTGCAGGTAAGTTCCCCCTTTGGGTTAATAGCCTGAAAAGAAAGAAATTCCTCTTATGATGTTGGAAGCCTCTTAGAAAACAATGAATCAAAACAATTTCCTTTTTGTCCAAGGGAACTGACCGATTTGCTCAGGTCTGCTTTACCCTCATGACGTTGAGGTATACACAAAGAAAATATGGAGGAGCTGGTCATTGCCATGGATGTGGACCATCTGAGGGGAGAGCATAGGAGTTTGGGAAAGTGAGGGAGGTGGAGGGGGCTGTTTGTTGAATGCTAACCCCAAGGTCTTTACATTTCTCTGAGGTCATTTGCTGGGACAGTGGCTGCTTTATAAATGTCTCCTTTTACATGAATATCCCTTTATAGTTGTCATCTGAAAATGATAAATCCATCTTTATTTAATAGAAGGCAAGCATTTCCACTAAGTGTGGTTAAGCACCTTTTTCCATGGCTATGCATTCCATTGATTCATGATAGGAAAAAGATGGAATCCCTCTCCCAACAGTATATAGGTGTCCTCTGGAATCAGCCATGTAGGAATCTTTGACATATTAACAAAGCCAAATTTAAGTTAGCTGCAATGAGGGGTCCCTATTATATTATTATTCTGTTGAAAATTCTGTTTTAGGAAACACTTCTAATGAATACATGCATGCTGAATGATTTTCTTCTTTTTATATTTAATCTTGGAATCTTGGAACAAAAAACAGTCCTCTTTATTAATCTAGTGCAGTGATTTCATATTCCAGAAAGAGGAAGAGGATTCCAAAGACATTCAATAGATGGTTTAAGATTACTAAGCATCTCATAAAACCTGCATCTCCTGGTTTACACTCTGGGGCTTTCTCTGCGCACATGTTTTCTGATATTATCCCAGGTTAACAGAAGAGAATGCCCCCAATGATAAGAGTAGTTCTCAGAACTGATTATACATCTGATAGCTCTGAAGAGCTCTGATAGCTCTACTTTGACTCTACTTTTAGAAATTTTTAAATAAAATTTTATAAATACTCTACACTCATTGACTCTCACTTCTACTTGGCATTGGGATAAACCCTGAACAGGAGCAGTATTTAATAAAAACTGGTCCCCGGGTGATGGTAATTTGTTACTGGGATTGAAACGGATTGGTATGAAAACAGGCAATTCTGAAATTCTGTGTCTTTCTCGTCTAAACGTTGTGAATCTTGCTGGTCTAGACATTTTCAAAGTGTCCAATCTCCCATTACTCTTATTTTATTTTTACCTAAATTTTTAAAAAAGATTTAAATATTTAGAAAAATGTCACAACTTACCAAAACATCTGTATTTCCACCACCTTTATTAACATGTGTTAATACTGAATCAAATTTGTTGAGTCTTTTTGTGTTATGATTAATAGCTGAAAAGGAATTCTGCAGACAAAATTGAAGTATGCCCTTTGGGGTTCTCATTTTATTTCCAGGTTTTCCTCTGTTATGACTAAGGTCAAAGAACAGACAAACAGTTGGCGCCCTCCCTTACTCCCTCTCCCCTCCTTGGGGTCCAGGGGCAGGGCCTTCCTGCAATAGGAAAATATCTAGCACCCTACACAGAGCTCTAAGAGTCTCTCAGTAAATGATGATAACTGTTACGCTCTGCGTGCACCAGCTGACTCAGGCCAGCCCATACCTCATCCACGTCTGGGTAGGAGAAAAGTGGCTTAGTGAGAAGTTTACAGAGGTTAGCTTTCATGCTCACAAAAGGACTTGGGAATCACAGACCACAGACATGTAGTTAGGAATGCAAAAATCCAATTGCCCAAGATATGCAGAGCTATTATTTTTCTTGGCTAAGACTGATCATTTTCTTCTTTCCCCCATAAATTAGGGTTTTAAAATGTTGTTGCTACTGCTTATTTCTCTTGGCATGTCAAATGACTGAGTTTCTTTGTTCCCACTGCCTTTTCTGTGGACCCTCTTGAGTGCCTTCTCTTGAGTAAATATTCTAGCTTTTCTGTGGCTTGTGTAGCAGCTTAGCACTCCTTCAGTCAATTTTTTCCTCTTTGGCTAAGGGGTTCTATTGACAATGCTCTTAGTATATATGCTTTCCTTCTGTAGTTTCTGAAGTTAAGTGTGTTTTGTTTTATTGTTCTCCAATGGACCATTGTGGTTTCCCCTCCACTCTTTGCAGGCAGACCTCTGTTCTGATTTCACACTTGGTCCATTTATCATCAGGCAGTGGTTCAGCTAAATGAAGTGATTCCCTCGGTACATGCTGTGTGGGGTAGATTTCTACCAAAAAACAGCATGTTCTGTGCTCTTATTTTTTGTTGTTAAAAACAAAATGACAGGTGAAGACCTCAATTATTACTACATGTCACTTGTCTCTTTAATTTTCTTCTCTGTCTCTGTTTCTTTCTCTTCCATTCTACTCAAAAATGACCTTGGGCTAAAAAATAGTTGCTTTCCCTTCCCGAGTTTTTCTGCTCTGTGCTGGCTGCCTATTCCATAGTTGTCAAATCAAATTTTTGCCAACAAAGAACAGAGCTGGAAGGTCCAAGGAACTCCCACAAACAGATACCTGTGTTTTCATAGGTTAATGTCAAGCCAAACGAAGAAGAAGGAGAGTAGCTTGAAACAGCACATCCATTTAGGAAGCTGTAATACGGTCCATTCATGACTGCCTGCCGTCCTATTCACACAACAGATTTGCTTTGAATTTTAAAGGTAGGGCCTGTTTCTCCATTCTGTAGTTTAAAGATCTCGGCCTTGTAAACAGGAGGGAGAAACAGGATTCCAGCAGAAGAGTGAGCTGTTTTCTGAATGTCTGGGAAGCATTTACTTCCCAGGAGGTGTGAGCAGGCTGAGATCTCAGCACCCCCCCACCCTCATCTCCCCATCTGCAAGGTGGCTTTTGAGTGTGTGCTGTTGGGATTCCCCATTTGCCTCTGGTGTGCCCCTCAGAAACATACCATGGGCTGCGAAACTGGGCTGTCTGCATCCTCTGCTTTAGGAGAGGGACTTGAAGGATGGGGTGGTGGATTACACCCAGATTTGCTTTATGTCGCTCAATCTTATTCTGAATTCCAACTTTTAAAATAGATTGCAAATGGTGTATAGTCATTAATGCTGTTTTCCTTTTAAAAAGTTCCATTGCATACTAATGAGCAGTTCAGCGCTCACAGAAGCTACATTGCCATGGAGCTGAAGTTTGCCATATGCTTAACTCCTGTTTCACACAAGCACTAAGTTTGCAGAATGCAGAGTTGCCGCAAAACATCCAAGTGCAGAATTAGGTCCCATGTACAAGTATGTGAGTGAAGAATTTGGCTCATGCATATACTCTTGGAAAAAATTTTCCCATAGTTTTCTTTTCTCTAAGGTATTGAATGGGCCAACACTTGTCCTCATGTTTCAAACATTTCAACCCCCCTGAAACATTCTGATTGCCTCTTACATTGACTAGAATTGCACAATACTATGTTCCAAATGATATCTTTTTCATTGGCTTCATATAATTCCAGAATAAATCCTCTCCTTTATACGCTATGCCCTTATGGATATGGCTTCTATTTTTACTTTGTTTCTTCCTCTGTGTTCCTTCTACCATTTCATCCAACATGTTTCAAATTTGTGTAGTTGTTTATATTTGAGACAATCATACTTGAAACCAACAATACTTACTTTATTTAAAAAATATTTGTCTTGATGCAATTCCCAATTTGGGGCCCTGGCACATCAAACTCAATAGAAAGAATGCAAGCCTTGGGAAGGCGGACTAGACCCATGATGTAATCGGCAGAGTTGATGTGTTGATTCCACTCTGGTGGAATTAGGATCTTTATTTTATTATCCTCGAAACTCAACAATAACAGAAACTTAAGAGTAGTCTTTTAGCAGTAAAAGCTAAATTTTTTTATGTGAATGAGGATATTTGGAAAAGAACACTAGTGGTCTTGTTCCTTGTTCATTTCATTTCATGCAGTCATCAGATATGCCCAGATACCTACGGTAGGATAGGTGTGTTTGTGTGTTTCTGAGATGTTGGTTGGTTAAAAACATGCCTCCCTCAGGAAGTGGGAAGATCTAGTTTCTAGATCTACCTCTAATGCCCTATTGGGTTGAGAGAGGCTCATGAAACTTGGCCTCATCTCATTGACAAAGCAGAATCAGATGTCCAGTTTCTTTGGAACCACTTGACTTTCTGGGGAAACTTTAGTTTCACTTCTTTACTTTCTACTGTAATTTTCTAGAAGGGTCACTAGTGTATATCAGAGAGGCTCTAAGTCTGTCTATTCATTTAGCCTCCTGAGTTAGCTCTTTTTTTTTTTTTTTAATTTGATCATCCAAACTTCTCCTGCAATCACTTCAAATCCCCTAGTCTTAATTCTTGGTCACCTAAGTAGCAAGAAGGCCTGTCTGTTTGGTTGATGGGTGCTAATGTCTGTATTCTAGCTCATGTCATACCTGAATATTGAGCCCATGGCCAGTTTTACAGGCCTGCACTCAGCACCTGGCTCTCTGAAACAGACCCTTTCTTCTTCACTCTCCTCCCCACTAGAATTCTGATAATTTCATAACCTATTAGAGTTTTATCTTTGTATTTTTGCTTGTCTTGAGTTAACCCACAGCAGTTCTCAGATTTGGATAGAAGAGTTAATTAGGGAGGTGATCTCAGGAACCACAGAGGGAGAATTGGGAATTGAGACTGGGAAGAGAGGAAAGTAAGAGTATGTCAGTAATGGGGACCTTCCCAGAGCTTGTGGAGAAAATACCTCAGGTGTTCCAAATGATGGGGTATGAAGGTTGGGGTACAATCCATCCCCAGCCCTCACAAATTGGGTTTGTACTTAGCTGGGTGTTAGCTGCTGACATTTACATCCTGCCTTGCGCTCTCCCCTTTGGTCAGATAGACACAGGTGCTTGAGTTAAGAAGCTGTCAGCACATTCAAAAGGGTCTGCCAAGCTGCAGGCAACATCCCTGGTGGGCTGTGTCAGCAATAGGTAGGGTGCTGGCTGCGTTTGCTATGCTAATTCTTTTAATTCAGTCTTAAAAGAACTCATTGGAAGGGACCACTGCTGGGAGCTGGGGTGTGCTAGTGATGGAGGATTTATTTTCTATTGGGGGTGCAGGGAGGGTGGGATTACCTTTTGGGAGAGCTCTTCCCCACCAAAGGCAACACCTGAGTTCCTGAGAGGTCAGAAAACAGCCTTTTCCACTGTGGGCAAGAATGGAGGAACAGAGAAAGCATTGACAGGAAAGCCTGCGTCTAGGAAGGGTGTGGCCAGAAGCACAGCATTACCTGTGGTCTGTCCGAGTTCAGCCCATCCTGCGTAATTCTGTATTGTGGATCTGTGAGGATGACTTGCATTTTTCCAAGACAAGTGTGGCCCCACATGGCCCACGCCAGCATCTTTGTAACTGATGGTTCAGGTCCACTTTATTGCTGCCTGCAGTGCTCTTAACTCAGATACTTGTTAACTGGCTTGATGAAAGAAACATTTTGTTTGTGTTAAAGAAGAAGGGCTCTATGCTGGGCCTGGCATTCTACCGAGCTGGACTCCATGAACAACACAGCAGACAGGGAACAAAGACCCCATCCGCTCTGCTTCCAATTCCGTCTTGGGGGAAGTATGGGTAATCTAAATGAAACTCACATATGCATAGTTTATTTGTAGATATGGTTGTATAAGAGATTTGTAATGAGTTGTATATGCTTAATTTGAATGCTTGGTAAATGTTGGTTATACGCTTATGCATATGGTATGTGCATTAAGCCAGGCTAAGGGTTGCCTTTGGTTATGAAGTCGCAGTTTAAGAACTCTGTCAGGGCAGACTCCGCTACACATCTGGTGGTTTCTTTGTTCCCAGGCAGTGACTAATTTTGATCAGATCTACTTGCACCTCCTACCTTCCAAGTAAAGAGGAGATAGATTCCAGAATTAAAACACCAACATTGATGTTTGTAAGGGCCGGACTGGCCACAGTGCAGGTTTTCTGATCCCATGCAGACCGGGTAAAGGAGGAGCCAGAGTCCTCAGTAGTTTTGCAGGTTTTTTATTTGGGGTTCACCAGGCATATGGCAGGCAGGGGTGCTGGCTGGGGGGCTGGGAGGCCTGCCAGCCTCCCAGCCCCCAGCAAGTCTTCACTCTATCCGGGCTCTCTAGCGTTCGTTCTGCTGCTTCTCGGCTTCTCTTTCAGCTTCTGCTGCTGCTGCTGCTGCTGCTGCTGCTGCTGCTGCTGCTGCTGCTGCTGCTGCTGCTGCTGCTGGCGTCCCCGTAACGCCGCCCTTAAAAAAGCACAGTCTTAGCTCAGCTGAATCCCATCTACCTATGCCCACACCCTATTCCAGGTGCCCGCCATCAGGCATGCATTCAGGACAAGGATCCATCGTCTATCCTGATGGCGGAAGGGCAGAAAAGCCTGATATTTTCTTTACCCTACAATGTTTATATATAGAAATGAAAAATCCCTCTATAAGGCAGAAATGCTTAGCATTCTATGCTGGAAATGAACTTTAGAGAGATTAAGAAATAGAAGTTTATGGAAGAACAGTGATTTACCCGGAGACCTAGAGTTAATGGCTTATCTTTCTCTTGTGTATAATTTTGGTGATATACTTGTTTTGTTGATAACAGACCATCACAATTTTGATTAATGCTACTGTCTGGTGTCATGTAATGTTAAGACTCATTTATGGATTCCTTTCAACACAGTAAAAGCTATTGCAGTCATAAATTTCCTCAACTGTGGCATCTGCTGGGCAAGACAGCAGTAAAAATTCTAACATTAATGTTTCCATTTTTCCTGAAGATTTCACTACTTTATGGACTTTTAAACCATCCTTTACAAGTTGAAGTGGAGCTGTATGGTAGTAGCTTCTCCCAGAAAGGAACCAGGGACAAGAAGAGCCTTGCTTGATACATGCTAAGGAAAAATGCTGGGGAAGAAAGGGAAAGTGGGCACTGTTAATTCAGGAAAAGGGTATTTATACGAAACTTTCAAACTAGCCAGGTGATGCCCTGAAAGAATGATCTGGCTGGCATTGGCAAAGGAAACACGAAGCTAAAAGTCACAGTAAACACTCTTTCTTTGTTTCTCCCCAAAGAGTGCCAACACATTTTTAATTCTCAACAGATACATTATACCTAGAGCTAAACAAGGTACAGATTTATCTTCCTGGGCTAAGGATGTATTAACTCTGCAGCAGTTTGGAGAAAGATTGAATCATTTATTCCATGGTCAGTAATAAACAAAAACACACAAAGAGGAAATTATTCCCTTAGTACAGTCTAGGCCTCTCACTGTCTGTTTTTGCTTAATAACTATCAATGTTTACGACTATCAAAGTTTTCTGGCTTCTTGTCAGAAAAAAATCCTTGCATTGTAGTTAGAATTTATCCAGACAAATACAGCAAATTTCTTTGATGCAATGGTCTGTGTTTTAGAAATGGATTCCTTAGTGGGTTATACGCTTTCCCTTTGTAACATTTTGAGACTGAACAGAGTATTTAAAATACAACATGCTAATAGCAAAAACCACATCCCAAAAAGTAAGCACGAAAACAAAGGACATCCTATTAGGGCACAAAGATACGCTGATGACTTTCATTCAACGAGATAAGATCAACTTAGAGCTGTAACTGATGGTTTAATCTAATTCAGTTTTTAAATCCATGGAACAGCCAGAGTTGAAGACACCTGCTGTCAGGGTGCTGAAATCTGAGAAAATGTTACTTACCCTTGATGGCAATTGGAGGTAATTTAATTGCAATTACTGCACAAAATTTGTTGAATGACATTCTAATACGCTCTGCTGAGGTAAATATCATTTTATTACAAACATAATTTCTGATTTTCCCTGCTTGAGGTAGATGAATGCCAAAATTAAATTCCATTTCCTAAACATCTAAACAACAGCTATAATCATAACTGTTTATAACATCCTTAGTCTGTTTTCTGATCTGTGATTGAAAAGCCAGAAAGGCATAACCTGTGTCCATTTTCATGACTGGGAAATTATTTTCTCTCTTCTGGTGGGGAGAAGGAAAGGCATTTTTTTCTTTTTAGCTCTTGACTGATATCAGGGAAGTGATGGCTTGTCTTGAATATCAGGTATTTGTGCTCAATGTTGGATCAAATATTGGCTCATAGGAGTTTTATTGAAAAACCAAATTAAGGGGCCTCCCTGGTGGCGCAGTGGTTGAGCACTGGGCTGCAAAGCTGCCTGCAGGCTCTGCAGTGCCGATTCGATCCCTGGCTCCCAGGCGAGGGTCCCATATGGCGCGCAGACCTTCCTGCCGCCCGCTGCTCCCCTCAGCAGTGTACTTCGTCTGTCTGCCTGCTCTGCTCCCCGCTCTGGCTCTGGTGAATTCTCTCACCCTCCTGCGCTTCTGACTGTACCCAGTGCTTGTATAAATAAATAAATCTTTAAAATAAATAAATAAATAATTAAAAAAAAAAAGAAAAACCAAATTAAGATCAAACTGACCTTCATCTTAGTGATCGTTCCATCAGAGAAAATGAGTGGATCCTGACATACTTAAAATTTATTTGAATTTTCTTGAGTCTTCATTCACAAGGACACATAATTCAAAGAGGGAAATATAGAATTTAATTGTCTGGAAATCACATCAGGCAATATTTTTCAAGCTAAAAACAAGAGAAAAAGTGATGGAGGAACAGGATGTGGGTTAAAGAGGTGACTACAAAAAATGCGTGACCCACGTTTATGGGAGCACAGACGTGAGTCTGTCTCTAAGAAGTATTGATTGTGGAATAATGGGGATTTCTATCTCAAGAAACTACTGAGTCATTAGGTCATGAGCTGGGCTAAAAGCAAAAGGTTAGTGGATTAGTTTGCTAGGGTTGCCTTAGTAAAGTGCCACAGATGGGATGGGGGTGGGTTGAAATAACAGAAATTTATTTTGTTGTGGCTCAGGATAGAGGTGTCAGGGGCTTGTTTGAGGCCTCTTGTCTGTAGAAGGGCAGCTGCTCTCTGCTTCTTCACTTGGTCTCTCTTTGGTGTGTGTCTGTGTCCGAGTTTCTTCTTTGTACAAATCCACTGCTGGGTTAGGACCACCATAACAACTTTATTTTAACTCCCTCATCCTCTTAAAGACCCCATCTTCAGGGCCTCCCTGGTGGCCTAGGGGTTTAGTCTCAGCACTATCACCCTTGCAGCCTGAGTTTGTTCCCCAGCCAGGGAGCTGACCCACATGGTACAGCAGACCTCTCCTGTCTTGCTCCCTGCTCCCCTCAGCAGTGTATTTCAGTAGATCTGCCTGTTCTGCTTTGCATTCTGTCTCTAGTGAATCCTCTTACCCTCCGCACCTCTAGCCTGCACCCCAGTTCTTTTCCACAAAAATGAATAAATAAAAATCTTAAAAAACCCAAACCATCTCCAGATCCAGTTACATTCTGAGCTACTGGGTATTAGGACTTCAATATATGAATATTTGGGGGCACAATTCAGTCCTTAAGAGATGGGTTTGTGTGCCTCCCTGGTGGTGCAGCGGTTGAGCGCTGGGCTGCGAAGCTGCCCACAGCCTCTGCAGCGCCGGTTCGATCCCCGTCCGCAGGCGAGGGTCCCACATGGCGCGCAGACCTCTCCTGCCGTGCCCGCTGCCCCCCTCAGCAGTGTATTTCATCAGTCTGCCTATTCTGTTCCCTGCTCTGGCTCTGGTGAATTCTCTCACCCTCCTGCGCTTCTGACTGTACCCAGTGCTTGTATAAATAAATAAAAAAATCTTTAAAAAAAAAAAAAGAGATGGGTTTGTGACATTTGAAAGTTTTAATGAGGCTGTCTGATAATGCTATGAAATATGGTTGCCTGAATAAGGGCGCTTTGGATTTTGGATGTACTGAGAAAGGTTGTCAGGCAATCTTTTAATTCAAAAATACTCTATTGAGAAAAATGCTTATTTTGACCATCATCCCTAGGTTTTTCCCCTAACACACAGCCTGGTCCTTGAGTGGCCCCAGAAGGAGGAAGGAGGAAGGCTGTTTGAGAGCCAGCTACTAAACCGCACCCCTGGGGTGCACTTAGAATGTATCCTATTTAACCGGGGTCAGCATCTTTTGGGAGAAATCTCTGTCTTCAGGCTGCTTGTCCAATTAGTTAACTCACAGTAATTGTTCCATCAGATCATCTGTATCAAATGTGTACATTCAGCCATCAGTGTAAGAAAAAGAGATTTTCAATCAAATCTATAGTTTGCAGATAACATCAGCTTCAATAAGAAGTGGGTTCTTTTAGTAATGTGTTTACTTTCCCACTAGTTATCCAGGCCTCAGCTCTCAAATCTAATGGGGTCTCTGCAAACCCAGGCTGGGTGCTTTTCCGGCTGTCAGGCCTCCATGAAGCAAAGTTTCCAGGTGCTCATGTTAGGGCTTATGTGAAGGGCGATTTTAGGTATGGGAACCTATATAATATTTACCTTACAATAGTCCTTCCTTTGATGGAGGTTAGCTGGTATGCAGACGTGGGAAATGTTAATGTCATCTCACCTAAATATGTTTGACTTACCTTGTGTAACCCGACCCTGAAGAGTCCTTCAGGGTGTAACGCTTAGGATGGGTAAGGAAATTTCACGTAACTTGCTTTGAGACTCATAGAATCCACATGAGTGGGATGAAGACTTTTGCAGATGAAGTTATTGTGCCTCTGAAGATTTGTCCAAAGCCATGTATTCACCACTGAGTGGAGGTACCTGCCTCCAAGTTCAATGTTCTTGCTATTACCTTGAACTTGCAGAGAATGAAGTCATTCCCTTAAGCCCACCTGGGTAACAGAGCATTTACTACCATGTAACCAAGCATTTTTCTTTGAACCGATCACAGCAATTAGCACAGTATGTGGAAAAAGACCTACGTAGCTTTGTGTTTCCCATAATATAGGAATACAAATTATTGGTAGATATTCTATCTTCCTTTGTAAACTTTATAAATAAGTTCTATTTTGCTTATTTCTCTGTATAAAAATGATATGATGATACCCAGAAGTGTGACAGAAATTAAAAATTATTTGCATTTTTTGATTGGGTAAATTTTTTCATTGCTCATATTGTTGGGAGAAAATGATCACACTCAAGAGGGAAAAATATTGTGTGTGTGTGTGTGTGTGTGTGTGTAGGGAGGCTCAGAAAGAATCAGGAAGGATAAAATTGAAGTGGGAAAGATTACTCAAAGGAAGTAATTAGTCCTCAACAGTTACAGAATGTTCTAAAATTTAGCAAAACCATGCTTTATTATCCTTTTACTTAATATTTTTTCTTTGCCCTTCTTTTCTTCATAAACTTTCTTTCCTGGATATTTTGTAGCTCTTTCTCAGAAGGATCCTTTGAATTATCATTTATTCAACAGCTTGACTGAGCTACCTGTGAAGTGACTCAGCCATGTGAGGTGGACAGGAAATTCCAGGTGTTCTTGTATAGGGTCCAGACCCATCTGGAGATGTGCCTGGTTTAAACCTGTACCTGATAGTTTCTATTTTGCCATTTATTTTCATTCTGCTTTAACAATTTGCTTTTCTGAGTGATTTATAGTCACATTTATGTATCTTTGATTGCATCCTAAGAGACAACTAATACTAAGCCAGTCTCAGTATTTTATGTTTATGTGTCCTGTTTCTTTCCTTGATTTCCTTGGCTCTCTGATATGCCGCAGAACAAACCACCCTAAACTTTCCGCTATGTTCAGGAAATCAGAAAAAGCACAGCAGAAATAGCTTTTTATATTTTTCCTGCATAATATCTGTAGCCTCAGTTGGAAAGAACGTGGCTGATGGCTGTGGCTTGTGATTATCTGCAGGCTCGTCTGCTCACATGCACAGTGACTGAGGGTAGGGGTTGGCTGAGTTCTCAACTGGCGCTGTCTCCCAACATGCACCTTCTCCCTGAGCTACTTGGGCTTCCTCAAAATATGGATGCTATGCATGAGAATATGCCCCAAGAGAGCCAGAAAACCTGGTTTGCCTTTTAGAAGTCACAGAGGTCACTTCTGCCATTTCCCAGATTCAAAGAAGAGAACATAGACCTATGGCTTTAGGGAAGGCAGGTCAAAGATGGGCACAAGTATGGGAGTTGTTTTCATGGCAATCTTTGTGATAGCATGAGCAGTCAGCTTCATCCTCAGCCTGGCTTTCTGTATAGTGGCAAAGATGGTCCCTAGGAGCTCCAGGGATGTCTGGTCCCATATGCTGAGGATGTCAGAAGGAGAAAGGTGCTTTCTCCCAGAGTCATTGTCAATCCCAAGAAAACACATTTGATGGGCCCCTCGATCACGTGATCACCCAGGGGCAGGAAGAAGGGTCTTATGATTGACAGCAGATGCTGACAAGGCTACAAAAAGTCATGGGCAGTCAGTCCCCCAAAGGAAAACAATTCCTTTGAGAAGGACAAAAGAATACTGGCAGACTAAAACAGCCATGTTCACTACAGCTGGTTTCTTTCATCACTAAATATTTTATGCTACCCGCTTCTTTTTATCTGTTGTGTATCACCAGGAAGCCAGTGTTTTATTTTTCTGTGATAGAATTTCTGAGATGACCAGGATTGTTGGTTTGTCTTCTACCTTCCCTGCTAGAGTCTACAATTTGTACATTCATGCCTATCCTTCTTTGACATGATGCCTACATTATTACCTGGATTCTAGACTGGTGGTTCTCAAAGTGTAGTCCCAGCAGCATTACATCACCAGGCACTAGCTAGGTTTGCAAATTCTCAGGTCCCCTCCCCAGACCCACTAACCCAGGAATGTCGGTGGTGGGGCAGCGCTCCATGTTTTCATGAGCCTTGCAGGTGATTCTGAAACTCACTGAATATTAAGAACCACTGTTCTAGACGCTGAAGAAAGTTCACAAGCTGTCAAAAAGGGCAACCTCTATCCTCCTGCTACCCCCAGTTCTTCCTGTAAGAACATCCTCTGGCACTGGACTTTTGTTGTTGGGTCATAAGCAATCTCTTTGCCAGGGAAGCTGGTTTTCCATGACAGAATTAGATGGGACCTGGCGGCACTGCCCCTCTAATCTGCTGAGCACAGAGTGGAGTCTCTCACTAGTGGGAGGGCTGAGCGGGAGGGTGGGACAGGACCCTGCTCAGTTACTGGTAGGAGCAGCTAGTAGAGTTGGAATTGCCAGGAACCGCCCGGGCACTAAATGCTAGGGAGGAAATGCTGCTTGTCTGCATTTACATTTTCTTTTCATCATGTTGGCATGAACGCAGTATGGAAAAAAGATAACTCATTCCAAATAGCACAAGATGTTTCCCTGTGCAGCCTGGCCCCTGTGCCTGCGCTTGCGTGGAGACACATGGAGACAAAAGCACATGTGGCCAAATTATCTCCTCAGTTACACATGTACAACTACTAATGATTTCAGTGGGAGTTGCCTGTAATAACCAGGGGTAGGATTTGGCCCATGCAATTTAAATTGAACTAAAGCCCAATTTGTAAGACTTTAGTTGAAAACCAGCAGTGATTATAAGACTAGTGTGTGATTAAAGCTTCACCTTCAAAATCTGCTGCCCAGAAATAAAAAAGTTTAAAAAATCATTATGTATTTTTTCAACTTGTAGCAAAGGATGAATTGTTAAAATTTCCAGCCTAAGAAAAGAATTAAAGTATTGGGGGAAATTGGATATTCAGGATGGCTGGTTTTCATTACTCTGCAGCTAATGAAAAAAGTGAGACTTCAAATAGGATTCTGCTTTTATTGTTTCTCTTTTTCCCCCAGAAGGACCTTCATCACATTTTCTGAAATCATATCGATAGCTTATTTCTGAAGTCTGTCTCCTCCTAGGAAACAACATTTATGAATTTTCAAATTCTTAATTTTGAATTTATGCTTCCAAATTCTTCCTTTCCATCTTGATGGTTGTGTAATAAGTCGCCCCAACACTTAGTGTCTTAGAACAGCCATTAACTTTGTGCATGATTTTGTGGGGGCAGGAATTCACGGAGGGCTTGCCTGCTCTTTTCTAGCTGCTCCACCTGAGTCCCTGGGATGGCAGAGGCTTTGGGGTCCATTTCCAAGATGGCTTCTCTACTCCCTTTGATGCCATTTCTGCCTGGTTTCTTACCATGGCGTAGGCTGTACACAGCAAGGACATTTCAGGGAAGTCACCCTCTTTCCTATCAGCCAGCTTTCAGAAGACAGGAAGAGGCCTTTGCCAGGCTAGTAAGTGCGTCTCCTAGAAATAGGGCAACATCACTTTCATTCTGTCTATTGGGCAAAACAGTCACAGAACCCACCCAGGCTCAAGGGGAAGGAAAACAGATTCTGTCTACTGATGGGGGAATGGCATAGACTTATGGGAGGTGGGACAAGATGTTTTGATCATTTTTGGAAAATGCAACCTGCCACATTCTCAATGCAGATGATGTCTGTATTCAACAGATGTCTTATTTCAACAGACAGTCTGGCTTCTACATCCAGTTTATAAGGCTCTGTGATCACAAAACCCAAACAGCATATCATTCCTATTGTTAAATATGTGGAAACCATCCACCCTTTATACAAAGAAAAATGGGGGCCTAGCTTGAAGGGATCGTTTTGTGTCACCAAACCGTGGAAGCATAGATCACACTAATCATGTGTTAGATGGAAATGTGGACACAAATTAGTAAGCTGACTTTAGAATTGTGGAAGTTGTCTGCTCAATTACCCCATTTTAGAGATAAGAGGGTCTAGCAAGATGGCTTAAGGATACTGTTAATTTGTCTTAATTTGCGTTTCGCCTAAAGCAGACTCTGAGACATATATGTGGATAGAGGAGGCATTTTGGGAAGTGATCCCAAGAAGCAGATGTGATGAAATGGGGGAGAATGACAGGGAAGGAGGAAACCAATAAAAGTCAAGTTAATGAGAGGTTTACCCAGGTTTACGACTGAGGCTCTAGCATACTAAAGACCCCCGAGACAGTGTGTGGAATGCACCCCAGAAATGTGCAGAGGATGGAGGATCTGATAAATTATCCACTGAGCTTGGCAATTGCCTCTGGCTGGAGAGCTGACCCCTGCTGTCAGGTGAGCAAGGCTTGGTGATGCCAGAAAAATCCTTCAGGCCGAGAGGAGGTATTTTAGGCTGGAAGTTGGCGCAGCTGGGAACTACCACCACACTTGCTGGTGAGCTCAGAGGTCCTCAGCGGGGCTGGGGCAGGACTGCCACAGCATCTACTACATAGTTGATGGGATGAATGTGAACTGTCACAATCACTATCATTTGCAGGCACTGACTATGTTGCAACAACTTAATATGTATTGTTTCATTGGCCCATCCTTACAGACATATTAAATAAATATTAACATCACTCTTTTCAATACTGAGACTCACAGAAGTTTAGTGAATTCCCTGAATTCATCTGAATAGAAAGTGGCAATGTTGACACATGAACCTCGTTATAAAAACACATTCATGCTCACTGGGTCAAATCTGGATCCCTGCAATAGTCTCTTAACTCCTCTGCTCATGTCACTCTTGTCTCCCACAGAGCAGTTAGAGTGGTTAAAAAATAAAAAAGCCAAACATAACAGTTTACCTCTACTAGATTCTCACTGCATTTGGAAAAAATCCCAAAGCCATACTAAGACCCACAAGGCCCAGCATGATCGAGTCCATACTTATCTCTTTAATTTCAATGCACTTGTTCACTCTGGTATTTTAAGCTGTGATTGCACCAAGTTGGCCTCTGTTCCTCCAATACCTAAGATTATTCTTGCCTTAGGGTTTTGCACTTACTCTTCCCTGGAATCAATTCTTGGGATGCTTTGCTCCTGGACCTTGGTGTGGCTGCCTCCTTAACCATTTCAATCTCAACTTAAATGTTACCTTCTCAGAGAAGATCTCCAGTCTAAAATTGAGCACAGGAAATCAAATTACTTAAAGACTGAGCTGCCAGCCTTTGGTGTTCCCCCCCAAATTTATCTATAATGGAGTATAGCACACAAACTCATGTAGATAAACTGATACAGACATACAGGATATAGGTATATATTGTTGTGACATATGGATAGTATTTATACATATTATATACACATGTGATCTGTATGTCAACACAGATATTTTGTTGTTTGTTTATAGGAAATGACTTGTTTCACATATTTTTCATTAAGCGACATTTCTGTCCTGGTGTCATCAGCACTAATACAAACTTGTTTTAATCAAGTGAACCACACCAAGATATGTGTGTGCATGCATGCGTGTGTGTGCATACAAGTCTATAGGAGCAATGATCTAAGTAAAGCATCATACACAAGTCCCTTACAGACCTCCTCTATCATATTTCTGATTTTATCCTCACATATGGACATGCCTGAACTGTTATTTTTTTTGTAACAACTTTTTTGAGGCATAATTTACATGGTATAAAATTCACACATTGTAAATATTCAGTTCAGCTTTTAGTTAATTTATACAGTGTGTATCCATCACCACAATCTGGTTTCATAATACTTCTATCATCCCCTAAAATGTCTTTATTCCCATTTATTTAGTTAATTTCCATTTCTACCTTCAGCCCCAAATCTGCTTTCTGTCTATTTTTTCCCCCCAGGAATTTTATGCGAATAAAATCCTACTGTGTGTATACCTGTGTCTGGTTTCTTTCACTTAACATGCCTTAAAGTTATCTGTGTGACATGTATTAGTATTTTTTTTTTTATTGTATGAGCAAACCACCTATTTCACTCATTCACTAGTTGATAGATGTTTGGTTCCTTCTCAAGTGTTAGCTAGCTGGTATAAATAATACTGCTATAAAAATTTGAGAAAAGTTTTTGTGGAGACATATATTTGTCACTGCCCTTAACTAGGTACCTGGTAGTGGAATTTCCAGGTAAAAGTGTATTTAACTTTTTAAGAATCTGCCTGTTTTCCAAAATGGCTGTATCATTTTACATTTGTACCACCATGATAAGTGTTTAAATTTGTCCATATCTTTGCCAACACTTGTTAATTGTTTGCCTTTTTGATTACGTCTATTCTAGTGGGTATGTAGTGATAGCTCCTTGTGGTTTTGTGTCTTACTATTGACTAATGACATTGGGCATCTTTTCATATGCTGATTAATTATTTTTACATATTCTTTGGTGCTCCTTGGGGCCCCAAGCGTGAATGCCCGATTGCTACAAACATCATTGGTAACCCAATTTTTACTGGGTTATCTTCCTCTTATTAAGTTTTAAGTAAGTACAATGTATTTGAAACGTTTTTGTTTGTGGATTTTCTTTTCAATAGCATCAGGAGTGTTTTCGAGTAATGGTGCCTTGGTTAGATAATATAAGTAGTGGTTATAATAGAAGAATATAATAGAAGATAATATAAGAAGTGGCCTTTGAGATCATTTCTATTATTTTCTAAAGTGGTATTCCATGGAGGGACGTTTTAGATGTTAAAAGGGTCCGTTTGTTAAAAAAGTTTGGAGAACTCTGCTTCTGTACCCCTCATCTTGAGGGACAATAACATATATAAATATATTAAAGCCCCAAGAAATACTGAAGTAACAATCTATTAACTCCTTAACCCAGCATTTTCTAAACCTAGTTGAACATAAATCACATCAACAATTAACTAAAACTAGTGCTATTCCCCTGTTTATGAAACAGTAACTTTCCAAGCTGTGTTCCATGGACCTAGTTAATATCTGAAAAATCCGAAAGACACTCAGAAGTTTAAATGATTTCCTCAAATTTGTGGCAATGATGGTGATGAAGTACATAGGTTTCTTAATAACCATCTTGATTCTCTTTCTTCGGTGCCCCTTGGCTTATCACTTAGCTGCTGTCAAAATCAAAAGAGAAGAGAGTAGATGAAGCTGAAAAATGTTTCATGAATTCTGGCCTGTGGCTTCCAAAAGACCCCTCTCTTCCACATCCAGGTTGCAGGATACAGACTTAGCCTATAATATGCTTCCTTTCTATTATTTTTTTGTTTTCATTTAAAGATGATATATTTATCTGTGAAGTGGGATTGGAGAAACCTTAGCTTGAAACTCCTTTCATGAAACTAATTATAAAGCACTCAGAAATTGGATCTTCCTCTGCTTCTCCTTCCCTTTTTTTTTTTTGCAGGATTCTTCAATTTATCGTTTCAATAAGGCTTATTTATTTCCAGGTATAAAACAGGCAATTCCTTAGGGAGTAGGAGGACAGCAGTCAACAGAGTATAATCGCTGTGACCCTGGAGTGAGAATCGAGAAATCAATCAATAAATACTATAATGCCAAGTAGTGTGATGTTCCATGAACAAAAGTAGAACAAGACCAGGGAAAAGGAATAATAAAGAACAGTAGAGGGAGTGATTTTAGTGGCACCTTGGGTGAAAGGAGGGCTAAAGTCATGTGATAAATTTGGGAAGAGGTTTCAAAGCTTATAGAAGGAAAATGCAAAACCCTCAGCCTGGAGTGGGCTTGGTGCTCTAGGGTGGTTAAAAAAAAAAAAAAATGAAAACAAACTACAATTGAGATAAATTAAAACAATGTCTATTTTCCTATGTGTTTTTTTTTTTTTTAAAGATTTATTTACTCGCACATACAAGAACTGGAGTACAGGCCAGAGGTGCAGGGAGTGAGAGGATTCACCAGAGACAGAGTGGGGAACAGATTGGGCAGATCAATGGAAACACACTGCTGAGGGGAGCAGCGGGCAAGACAGGAGAGGTCTGCTGCGTCAGGTGGTTCACCTCCCTGGCTGGGGATTGAATTCGTGCTGCAATGGCTGTGGATAGCTTCATAGTGCTATGTCTTAACCCCTTGTGCCACCAGGGAGGCCCATCTTTGTGGGTTTTTATAGACCTGATTAACAGTTTTGCCAAAACAAAAAAGGTAGGATGGGAAGGAAATTTCTAAATAATTGGCATAACAGTATACCTTACACTTAACTTGAAGATTCAACACCTACGTATATACACATACACACATATTTCTGAGAAGTTCAGCAATGAAGAAATACCTTCAGTTGTTTAACTCAACATGTATCAGAATATTCTACCATGGAGATATGTTGTTTCTTAAAGAATGCTTAGGAGCATCTTAATAAATAATGTGTGAGGTAATTTTTTTCTCTTTTTTTATAAATCTGTGGCTTCCTCTTTGGATGATAAGAATTCTCAGAAATTAATTTCTTTAGTTTTAGGAAAGGATATATATTTGTTCTGTTCACAGAAGGTATCTAAGTACTAAATACAGAAAGCTAAAAGCTCATAATAGGAGCTTAAAGAGCTTTATCTTTATAAGTAGATAATTGGCTCTTTTTACTTTGAATTACTTCAAATTAGCTCCCAAACATTTTATTATGTCAGCTCTGACAATCAAAATTAATAAAGACGAGAAAAGAACAACATTATTGGATTCTGGCTCAATTGTTTGGACAGCTCTTCCAAACTCTAGCCTCTGATTTATGACTCATCTGAAACATAATAATTTTAAAGAGTCTATCCTAACAACATTGTTAAAATACTAGATAAATTCTACTTTGACTGTCAGATGAGAAATCTATCTTCTATGTTTCAGGACACACAAAATGGAACTCACATGAAATTTTATGTGCTTGAGAATGAAATAATCCCCGATTTGTGCAGGGAGACCATGAACTCTAATGCATGCATATTTATGGATCATAGAACTGTGAGACTTGGCCCGCTGCCCCCACACCAGTGGTGGTTTTTCTGAAATGGCAATAAAATCCACCTGTTCCTACTTCCATTAGCCCTTCTGTGAATGTAGGGCCAGCCTATGAAGTCCTAAGGCTACTTGAATTCATGACTTTGGGAATTGGTCTCATTACCTTGTACCCCACATCAGAGACTACTCAAGAACTTAAAACAAATTTGTTAAGAAGACAAACGAAGAAAAAATATCAGTTAGCCATGTCGTGACTTGCTTCCCTACACCAGTCCTTCTTCCTGAGGCCCATGACCACAGCCAGCATGAGGTCTCCATGTGGGATAACTGGAAATTATTATTTTTTTGTGTGTGTGGGACCCTCGCTGGTGGCCGGGGAACGAACCAGTGCTGCAGAGGCTGTGGGCAGGCTCGCAGCACAGTGCTCAACCGCTGTGCCACCAGGGGAGGCCCTGGAAATGATGTTTGTAGCAATCAGGCATTCACGCCTGGAGCCCCAGGGAGCACGCGTCTTCCTAGAAGTGACAGTTTGGGAGTCTTCTGAAATCATGCAGTTGAAAGAGGGTGCTCACAAGGGTGGGCTTGGGTATCTGCCTGGGCCCCAGGTAAATTTGCTGAGAGGCATCAGGAAAGTCACACCTCTCCTCAGACTACAGTTCTCTTCTTGCAGTGGAACATTTGAGCTCTGAACTTCTGAGCTAGGAGTCTATATTTTTCCGCATTATTGTTTATTTAAATGTCTGAGAAAAGAGTATGGGGGTTCTTAAAATACATGAAGTGTTTACCATGTGATGCATCAATTCCTCACCTAGGCATCTACAGGAAGAATGCAGAAACTCTGAGTTAAGTGGGCTAGGAGGCCTAACTACTCCATCATCACAGCGCTGTTTGCAATGGCCAGTCCATGGAAATAAGGTAAGTGCCCACAGTGGGTGAGTGGATCAAGAAGATGTGGTCCATATACACAGCGGAATACACTCGGCTATAACAAAACATGAAATCTGGTCATTTGCAACAACATGGTTAGAGCTGGGTAGATTCTAAGAGAAATAGAAGGAGCAAGACAAATACTTGATGGTTTCACCCACCTGTGGAGTATAAAGAAACAAAACATAGGAACAGACAAAACTAAAGTCAAACAAACCTAGAAATCTGATTAATAGAGTGGAGGCTACTAGAGGAGTGTGGTGCGGTGTGTATGGGGCTCAGGGCTGGGGGGCCCCATGGACTATGGTAGAGGATTATGTGTGCTGTTCTGGTGGCTGTGAGGTGACAACACATCTGAAGAGGTGTGAACCTGTACCCCTAAGTCATACACACAGTCTTGTAAACCAACACTACTGCCATTAAAAAAAATGAATTTAACAAAAGTAAAATTTAAGAAATACAATTTTGCAAATGTTCCTGTATTCAATATTTAATCTTTGGAACCAGTAACCAAAAACTCAGTATTATTTTTTTCATGATGCCCCCCACTACACTTCTAACTCGTGGAGGAGTTGAAGAGCTGGTCCTCAACACGCATCCAACTGCGGGTGCTGTTCCGAGGGCCCCTTCTGTCTACTGGGGATGGGGGGATGGGGGAGAGACAGCTTTCTTTTCCCATGTCTTCTGAGTGGCGGCCACAAACCTCATCACTGAATCCCTGTTAGAGGAAAAGGGACTTCTAATCTATGCACATTGATTGCCATGAAGCTTCGTCCATTCGTCTGAAACCAGAGTCTACTGTTCTAAGTCTCAGCCTTTCTAAAAGTCCAAGCTGATCTAATCAGCCGAGTAGAGGGCAGGGTCTCTTGTGCCGGAGGTGCTGTGCCCTCTGACCCTGCCTGCTAGTGCCCACACCCTCCTGAGTGCTGTGTCTACCGCTTTCCCAATATCTGTAACGGTCACATTTGTGTTTTTGCCGTGTGTGTGTGTGTGAGTGTGTGTGAGTGTGTGTTGAGAGAGACAGAGACAGAAACATACACACATGCACACACATACACACACACAGACACACACAGAAAGAGAGAGAGAGAGCGAGTGAGCAAGCGCACCATGGGCTCCAGCATTCTCGGAGCACTTCTGCTCCAGGGTCCATTTTATGACCCTCCTGTGTCTGGGCCGCTGAGGTTAAATATTCCAGATGGAGTGTGACCACGACGACAGGTTAAGTTGTTTTATTTGAACATACTGGGGATCCCTCTGAGTCCTCTCGCTGCTTTGTGATTTTGTTTTACTGCTCTTTTTGCTTCTTTTCCTGTTTCACTGGCACTCTTTCACCACGAGCACGCTGCCAGTCTTGGTGGCATCCAGGACATTAGGACCTGAACTTGTAGATGTTCAGATGAAAATCTCCTTTTTCACTGCCTCCTGCTTCCATGGTGTGGGGATCTTAAGTTAGAGGAAAGTCCTTCTTGTTCTCTGTTCACTTTCATGTGTCTCCAGTGGAAAATTAGAAGGACTGCCTGATAGGTGAGTTTGGAGAAAGCAAATGATACAGTCCTTTCCTTTCTCTTTTTGTTTTTCTGTCTCTTTTTTCTTGCTCCCTTTTCTGTGTCTGTCAGCACAAACAGATAGTGCTTTCTGGTCGGCTGCTGGCAGAAAATTTTCGTTACCCAGCTCTAGAGACCAGGCAAAGGGACAAGCCCTTTAAAGGCAATGCTGAGGTCCCAGCACTTTCAGGCATAACTTGAAAGCCAACTCCCCCCATTTGCTTTGCCTCATGTTCCTTCTTTTTCATCTTCATAAACCGTAAAGCTAATTTTTGATCTCTAAGAATCTGATTCCTGTCTTCCAATTTCCTCTGAAAGCTGGAGAGGTGGTATCGTAAGCCATGATCCGCTTTTAGTTTGAAGACCTATGGATTTTCTGCTCCTAAATGTTCCACTTTTTGCAATGTTGCATGAGACTAAAAGAAACTTCCAGAAATTTTTTACAAATAGAAACTAGATTAGCTTTTCAGAATCAATTAAGACAAATAACACTGGGGACGTTTACTTAGCAACACAACAATCATCAGGATGGAATGATTTAATCATCTCCAACGACAGTGGAAATGGGAATAATGACCCAGCTTCAATTTTCAGAAGAATGTAAGTGCATAAACATATGTCCTTCGGGCTGCAGTTTTCTAGTAATCAGTTTCTGCTCCTTACCCACCTGTGCAACAGTAGGGATTAGTCAAAAACTTTCAATTACACATTATACCACACGCATGCCATGTGGGACAGGCAGCATAGGAAAAACATAATTTCTAGCTTTCAAAACAAACATGAAAAGAGATATTACACAGAGTGGCTGTGGGGAGCAGAAGAGAGCATGTTATGGGCATGGATGCAAGGTGACTTGAGGCTGTTACGCTGGACAGAGAACGGATTTTGGACAAGGATGGGGGATGTCCAGAGGTGTCCAGAATGGCCAAGGTTGGGATGGACACTTTCTAATACTCGTTCCTGATTACCTGTAATATGTACTGGGTTTTTTGGGGGGCACATATTTGACTTTTAGCAGCAAAAAAAAAAATTCCCATATGTACCATATTATCCTTAAGTCATATTGTGAGCAGCCATTCAGGAAAAATGGCAGCTATGAAGACATCTAGAAGAGACGTGCCTTCTAGATGTGCCTGTGAGACTTTAGGTTCACCTACAAAGCCTAACCTTTATTAAGCTGGAGTCATTTTGGAAGTAGAAATGTAGTATTTCCAAAAATTTTACTTCTTTTTCAAATGTTTTCACATTTCTTACAATTATGAAGATATGTATGAATTGAAAGTGTTTCCAAAAGCTTTGCGTTTTCCCATAAATATTTTACATGACCACAGAGAGAATAACTTCTTTCTCTGGCACTCCTGGCAAACATTTTAGGTCCCTGGAAAATAAAAGGGGGACTGAAAATATTGGGGGAAGGCCTTCTCTGGTTGGAGACAACAAGCAGGCTGCATCCCGCCCTTTCTGATAGCAGGTCCCCCAGGTGAATGTCTTTTTGGTTGCAGAGTGAATTTTTGTCCCTCGTCTGGCACCTCCTGGCCTGTTGGCTCAGGGGCTTTCCTGTGCACCTGTGAGAATGCTCAAGGAAGCAATTCACAGTTGTTCTTGGATTTCTTGGAGAATTCACAACAGCCTGATTTTAAAAACATGGATGCTGGAGCACTGCCTGATTGTGAAATGTTTTTAAGGTGTTATGATATGTTTTGCAAGGTCCGCATTTTAGACACAGAAATAAATTAGATGTTCGAAACTGAGCCGTGCATATGTGGAAAGCAAATATTTGAAAAATAGAAATAAAAAGTGAAAAGTAATTGGACATGTGAGGAACTGTGTCTTGAACTGTCTTATTTGATGATTTGCAAAAAAATTTACTGGACTTAAGAGAAATATATAGTAAATGAATATACACCAATGTTTCTACAGAAGGATTCTTTACTAGCCATTCAGCTTAAATAAAGCCATGTATGTTGGATTGAGAAATAGTCCTGTACAACCGGGAAGACTGTTCTGCAGGGGAGCTTGTATTTTTAAGAGAGGTGTACATGGGATAGAGGTGGGAGAAGGTGGTATCCTCTTGCAGTGAGATTTTTTAAATTAGCCATGGTGGTCATTGGTGCAGACAGCATTACCGATTGGCCCCCCAACATCTACATAACCTCCCCTCTCCCCCACCCCCCCATCGAGTAGCTTCGTTTGGTCTGAGTCATGTTGATTCCCAGCTCTAACTTATTGGGTAGACTCTGAAGGGCCAGGCCTTACTGTGGTTTTCCCCACAAGCTGTGCTAGAGAGAGGTTCACCAGTGGGCATGTGACAGATAGGGTGAAGCTCATGTCTTTTATTTAGTAGTTGCCCAATTAGAATCATGCTTTCTTCTAAAGGGGTGGTTTAGGGATGTGATGACTGTAGCCATTTTGTTACCATGGAGAGTAAGCCAGTTTGAATATAATCCAATTAGGACTAAGCCAACTGGCATGTTACTCCAAATGCATATTATTTTCTTGGCCACTGAGATTATTTCAGAGGTGGACACATGGTTAGATCTGATCCTTAAGGGAGAACCTGATGACTTTGTTCACTGTGGGGATGAGATAAGTTCTTCTGTGATATGGCAGGAGAGTCTGAGGTCATTTGCTGTAAGGAAAATGTGACCTGAGACAGAGCTAATATGGAGACACAGAGTCTGAACAACTGTAGAGAAATAGGACTGAAACCTTGATCAAGCCTCTCCTGAAGTTTTTCCCTTTCCTCAATTTTGAGTTTTATGGATCAATATTTTTCTGTTATAAATAAATGAATTGATGAGTGGGAAACATTAATTGATTGAAGTGAACTTGAGTCAAAGTTACTCCATAAGAAGAGCTGATTTCTGTACTGCTACATGCTATCATACATACAAAAAAGCACATCATGTTTTTAGAAGTGCTGTGAGGAACATTAACATGTAAAGGACAAAGAACAATAACACATGCAAATTTAAATCTACACCTTCACTATGTAGGTCAAATGTCACAGTCACTTAGTTTCAATTGATTTACTGGAGAAAACACAAAAGCATATAATAAGAATCAGATGTACTACAAGTTGCATATAACTAATTGGATTCAACAAATCTTGGAGATGTTTCTGCTTGTTTTTATGAGCAATCCAACAATTTAGTCAAAATAGAAACTGTCTTCTTTCAATTCAGAGCAACAAATGAAAAATATACAGCACAGCATAAGAAAACAATATAATTTTGTTCAATTGAAAAACATATACATACATACCCAGAAAACTACAAACATATATACACAAACACACCAAAAAAAAATACAATGACACACACACAAATAATTTACCCAAAGACAAACCTAAACTGTGTCATATGCTGAGATCCATGGGCACCAGCATACAAAGAAAGGGTATCTGCCCAACCTCAGCGATTAGGGTTTCTCTAATGTGACAACCCCTACAAACCCCTACAATAGAAATAGTGGTTATTAAATTCATGACAAATATTTAATAGTTGTATTTTTTTTAAATAAAGCAAGGAAAAAAGCTATTCCACAAAATTGGTTAAGAAGCAAACCCTAATATAAAATGAATGGATTAGAAAGTGCCTGGATCTTTATTAAAAAGACCACAAGGCTGGTAGAACAAAGGTGGAGGGGGAAGACAGGACATGTAGGAAGAAAGAAAGGAAGAAAAAGGAAGAAAAAGAGAGTGAGAACTAGAATTATGTTGCTTAGCAAATGAGTAACATCAATTAGAGGATCAGAGGGAAGTGTAGAGACTCTATTTCTAGGATCTTTTTTGTAATGCTTAGTTTTTTCTAAAAAAAAAACATTTTTTTCATTGAAGTTACATTGAGTTTAACAGTGTGTCAGTTTCATGGTGTGTATCATTTTATCAATCAACATCCATGTGTACTCCAATAAGTTCACCATCCAGGATCTTTTAATTCTACCATCAACATCATTATCACCAACCAATCCATCAGTTTAGCTATCATCACCTTTATGTCAAAAAGCCAGTTGAGTTGGTCCAATCACTTCTTTCAATAAAAAATTAAATCAACATTTTTTGGAATAACAAGAGCAAAACCAGAAATCTTTCTGAAGATGATAATTGCAATACCTGCTTTGCCCACAGTCCTGTCTAAAAGGAAAATATTCCGTCCACAGTGCCCATTGAGTTGGCTCTCATCTTTCATTCCTTGTTTATCTAGGCCCTGCGCTCACAGCTTGGTAAACCAGATATGGGCATCTGATACCAGGGCAGTGACGCCATAGGCTCTCCAGCAAATTTGAGCATGACCTGGCTCTAGGGGACAAACTGGACCAATCTGATTTTTCATCTCAGGGACTGAAATTAAGACAGATAAAAGAATCTGCCAGTTGGCAATAAAGCAGAAGCTGAAAACATGCCTTGAGGTGAATTCGAGGCATCATAAGCCAAAACCATGTGCAGCCAGAGGTCTGAAGAAGCAGCTATTTGGGGGAGGGAGAGAGGGAAGCAGCTTGGGGAGCGGATAGAGTCCCACAGTGTCTTAAAGCTTAGTCGCACTGATGGCAGGGGATCAAGGAAGAGCCAGGGACTTCTGTTCAAAGGCATCTCTGGAGCTCCTGCGACTTCCCAGTTCTTTCTGAGCTGGGGATCCATGAGGGTCCCTATTTTGTGAGATAACTGATTCCACCAGGACCCCCAAATCTATTTCTTTCAACACCAGAGGAGTTGGCTCAAATCCTTCAACTCATGTTAGATGTCCCTATCTTTAAGCCTTTGGTTACCTGTAAGAATTAGCTGGGGAGGTTGTTAGAAATAGAATGGCCTCCAGAGATTCTGACCCAACGGTCTGAAAAAGCCCCGGATTTTTGTTCTGGAAACCCTGCCCTGATTTATGTTGTCCCTTTGCCAGAAAGCAGAGTCCTCAAAACTTTGGACCTCAACACAGCTTTTATCTTTAAAAATTACTGAGTACTCAAAGAGTTTTTGTTTCTGTGCTTTATGTCTATGCGTAGTTACCATATTAGAAATTAAAATAGGGCAAGTTAACATATCTTTGTACATTTATTAAAAAGAATAAGCCAGTTACATGTTGTATTAGCTTCCTGCAGCTGCTGTAAAAAAGGGAGTGGCTGAACAACTGACATTATTTTCTCAACCCCAATCCAGGTGTTGGTAATGATCCTTGAGGGCTGTGAGAACAAATCTGTTCCCTGTTTTTCTTCCAGCTTCTGGAAACTGCAGGTGTTCCTTGACTTGTAGATGACTTTCTCCCACGTCTTTACATCCTCCTCCTACTATATATGTCTCTCTGTCCAAATTCTCCCTTTTATAGGACACAAGTCACATTGCATTTAGACCCACCCTCATAACCTTAACTTGATCATCAGTAAAAGAGCATATTTTCAAATAAGGTCAGCATCACAGGGACTGGGGTTAGGGATTCCACATCCTGTTGGGAGTTCAGTGCAGCCCATAAGACGTGTTAACACCAACAACACGTATTTGTGAAAATAAATATACTTTCCAACATACAAAAATTGACTGAGAAGATGGACATTTTTTCACCCTTCCAGAAATCTTAATATCTGTCTTAATAGAAGACAGCTAAATTTAGCGCCCCAACTTGCTGGGATATTTTGCTTTAGTTGAAGTACATAGAGAAAATCTGATTTTATACATAAACATCATTGGAAAGGAAGTCATTTTTAAAGACTTTTCAGGTACTTGTGGATAATTTTCTATAATATTATACACTAGCATTTAACAGATTGTAATTTCTTCAAGATTATTGGTATGTGGCATTTAAAATCATGTCTATAACTTTTTATATGTCTATAACTTTACCATCTTATGTAAAAATTTGGGTGTTCCTTTTGTAATTTGAAGGGTTCTTTCATCCATACATAAGTTTATAACATCCTGTGTTTAAAGGATTTTTTATTCCCTCAATTACACAGATTTTTCACATGTGTAGTGGAAACTCCACTGTACCCTTGTGAAAGAATGAGAAGCAAAAAGGCACAGAATATCTTAGCATTTTTATGAAAATAATTTTTTAATTCATGGATCATCTAAGGAGGTCTCAAGGGCTACCATAAGCCCCCTAAGTACACTTTGAGAATGTCTATTTAAGATATATATATATATATATATTTATGTTGTAATTAGTTTTTGTACAATGTTTGATTTCTCCCCTCAGGTGTAATCCCCATAAAATTCCCAGCAAGTCACCTGTGCACCATTGCCAGTCTCCTGTGCTGTTCCCTCCCCTGTTCTGATCCCTCCCCCTCCCCTGCTGAATGTATCCTATTTACAGTTTGCCTGCTATTCATTCATTCATTCATTCATTCATTCATTCATTTATACATACATACATACATACAAGCACTGGGTACAGTCAGAAGTGCGGGAGGGCGAGAGAATTCACCAGAGCCAGAGCAGGGAGCAGAGCAGGCAGAAGGACCGAAGTACACTGCTGAGGAAAGCAGCGGGCGGCAGGAGAGGTCTGCGCGCCATGTGGGACCCTCCACCGGTGGCCGGGGAGCAACCGGGGATCGAACTGGCGCTGCAGAGGCTGCGGGCAGCTTCGCAACCCAGTGCTCAACCGCTGCGCCACCGGGGAGGCCCAAGTTTTGTTTTTGTTTTGAGAACATCTGTTTTTTAGTTCAGCCTTGCTTGAGGAAATGCCACCAACATGTTAAGTACCATTTGAAGTTCTCGTTTCTCCAAGACACCTTAACTGTTTCCCCACATTGGTGGACTTGCCTCTGCCTTGTCTGGCTCAGTTTGCACTCACAAGCTGGGTCTGGATCTTCCTCCCACAGGTAAAGGACACAGTGTTTGAGTCTAATTCTCCTGGTCTGAACTGCATCAAATTCATTATGTTGTTTTCATGTAGAGTAACTTTAAATAATCAAGAGACCCAATTTTGCACATTACTATTTATTATCTTGATTATTATTAAATAATCAAAAACCCACTGTTTGGTCTCCTTGGTGGGCGCAGGCGGTTGAGGGCTGCACTGTGAAGCTGTCCGCAGCCTCTGCAGCGCGGGTTCAATCCTGACCTGCCGGCGAGAATCCACATGGCACGGCAGACCTCTCCTGTCTCGCCTGCTGCTCCCTCAGCAGTGTATTTCATCAGTCTGTTCCCCGCTCTGTCTCTGGTGAATCCTCTCACCCTCCCGCGCATCTGTCCTGTACACCGGTTCTTGTATAAATGAAACAAAACAAACCAAAAAAACCAAAACACCTCACTGTTTATCATAATGTGGGCCTTCTTGCCAATTAAAATAAGTGTATATCTTCCCTACCTAGCGAAGAAAATCATTTGGAAACAATAAATAAATCGCATACACTTTCTTGGACTCCAGCAGATGCACCCTCACGCTCTCCCAAGTGCCTGACTCCGTCTAGACTGCTGTCTGCCCAGGAAACCTCTGCTCATTCTTTGTGATGCAAATCAAAAGTCAGAGTTCATCTCCTAAAGCATTTTACTCATTTTCTATTGTGCTCTAAACTCCTTTCTGCATTTTCCTGTTAAAGCAATCTTTCAAAGATGCCAGAGTGTTTTAGGGAAGGAGAGGCCTAGCTCTCCACTCCAGTACAAGGCTTGTAGAGTGGATTGTGTACTCCCTGCTCCTATCTGCACGATAGAAAGGAACACCGAGCTCTGGATCAGGATAACTCATCTTACAAATGATGGATTATTTTTCCAGTCAGACCCCCACTGGCTTTCAAAGGCAGAAACTCAACTCCAACTCAAGTAAAATGGGTGGGCATGTGTGGATGTTGGGGGGAAGGTTTGCAGAATCAAGGAACAACTATACCCCAAATGTTAGGAAAACCAGGCCTCCCCTGGTGGCCCAGGGGTTGAGCACTGGGCTGCAAAGCTGCCTGCAGCCTCAGCAGCACCAGTTAGATCCCCGGCCACTGGCGAGGGTCCCACATGGCATACAGACCTCTCCTGCCACCCGCTGCTCCCCTCAGCAGTGTATTTCGTCGGTCTGCCTGTTCTGTTCCCCGCTCTGGCTCTGGTGAATTCTCTCACCCTCCTGCGCTTCTGACTATACCCAGAGCTTATATAAATAAATAAATAAATCTTAAGGGGAAAAAAAAAAGTTAGGGAAAAACCAGAGCCAGGCTGGTCCAGGGAATTCAGAGACTGGAACTAGAGCCAGAGTACTTTCAGAAGGCCATGTTCCATCTTCTTTTTCCCCTGTAGACCAGCTTTCTCTTTGAAGCTAAAACTATGGCTGCCGCCAGCACCTCCGTACCACCGGTGCCCTCCACAAGAGACTTCTTCATGCAGTGTCCGGAACATATCAGGACCACCGTAGGGGACTGTTTTGGATTACCTGCCCAATTTTTGGGCAAATGGATGTGACTGCGAGGGTGAAGAATTAGCCTTGGCTCCTCTTAGGGATAATTTCCGTGTCCAGGGCGGGGATGAATAAAAGAAAATGGCAGCATCCTTTGAAAACCTTTATAAGTGGGGAATAAGGGAATGGGGGGAATCAGCGCCCCCAAAGATGGCCCGTTGTGTTTACAAAAAAGAGGAGGGGTCCTACATAGATGAACCATTAAATGTCCACCACAATCACTGCCTTTACAAAATCTTGGTCTGGTCTTTACAAAATCCTTTGTGAAGACACTCGAAAATACCATGTTAGCCAGCCATGGCCAATTTAATCATGTTGTAGGCTTTGGAGTAGTGACATCAATTAATGTCTGTGGCTGAATGAACTTAGTTATTTAATAATTGCATTTTAATATTTCAGGTTACATGCTTTCCTAGTACTGCAAATCAGGACTTCATAGGGAACTGTTTTGTTATTATTTTCCTATGGCAAATAATGTGATGAAATTACACGGGCACTACTGGATTTTACACAGAATTGGCGTTCGCATTAGTTTCGATCAGTTTCCCCAGGATTAGCCTGGGTCTGCTTTATCATGTGGTTGTCTCGGGGTAACTATTGACCTGATAAGACCTTTCCTGGAGAGAGGACTGAGAGTCACCACACATTCCTGAGGTCTTGACCCTTTGAATTTATCCTGAATGCCAAACACTGGCTGGGCACAGTGGACACAGACTCACTGGCCATTTCAGAACAAGTCCTATGTCTAACTGCTCCACCCAAAACGGAGTATGGATTTCATGCTCCACTTTGACTTTACCCCTGCTTTCTTATTTATCAGTTATAGCTTACTTTTTGTGATTGCCTATCATTTCTTAACAATCTAGTTTAACGCTTTACACACAGAAGGCCCATAGATAATTCTACTCACATCATTCTATTGTTTGCTCTGGCTAAGCTCTTCAATATCGCTATCAGGTTAAATGTCAGAGGGGCCTTTTGCTAGGTTGCAATCTATATTAGATTTCCTCTATTAAACTGTTTCATTTTTCCTTTTTTTCTCCTTTCATAGCACTTAATATAATTTACAATTATATACTTGTAAGTTTATTTGATTGTCTTCTCTCTAACTACAACCTCATGTACATAGGTACCCTAATTCTGTGTCATTCTTGGAATGCCCTCTATCCAGCACAGGTCTTGACATATTAGGTGCTCCAAAAAATAGTTATTTACTGACTAAGGAAAAGAGGAACATTTCTTAGTCACATGCCTCCAGGAAATAAAATCTGCCTCATCTGCAACAGGTAATTCAAAGTAATGAAGGGAAAAAAAGAAAGGACAAATAAATGGCAGGCAGCCAAAATGCAAGGCCAACATAGATTTTTAGTTTTTAAATGTTGTCTCCCAAATGGCCTCTGCCCCATGAAGCTCTGGAACACTCTGACTATGAAGGCACATGTTTCACATTTGCCTATGAGGAAGCAGAGGCATCTGGCTCCCTACTGTGAGCACCCCTAGGGTGGTTGGTGGTGACTCAGGGCTGCTCCCCTCCAGTTCTCTGTTCCTCTTTCCTTTGCAGGCCAAACAGATTGATCTAGAGGCCAGTGCTGTGACCCTCTCGTAGGGCTGGTGCCCACAGCTGTTACTTCACACACTGCTCACCTCTGAAGGGCAGAGAAAAAGTACATTGAGCCGAGTTGTTTGCTCTAAAAATGTCTTCCTTCCTCTGTGCTCCAGCATGTGTTTTTCAGTTAAATTGGAATATATTTTTCAAAGCACAAGAAAGCTGTGCTTCTTTCCAACACTTCATCAACATCAAAGTGCTCACCAAGTCCTCCTCTGCGCAGCACCCTGCTACTTGTGTCCCATTTCAGCTCTGTCACTCGTTAGCTGTGTCACTTGGGCATGTCATTATGTTTCATGACATTTTTTACTTTAATTCTCTCATTTGTAAAAAAAGGAAAAAAGACTGGAGTAGACTGAGGTCTTCCCAGGTCTGACAATCAAGGGAGAGAAACAGGCAGGTCCTTTCCTCTGTGAGTTTACTGAATGCCACCCTGCAACCTCTGCCCAAGGAAACATGGAGATTCATCCATTCTCTCCTTCCTGGGGAGTTGGGGGGTGGGGGGCTGGGGGGAGGGGGGAAGGCATGTACACTGCAGCCTCAGCTGGTCTTCTGGCTTTGCGCCTGGCCTGACTCTGGGCAAGTGATCTAACTTCTTTGTGTCCACACCCTAGATGAAAAGGTAGGACAATGACACCAGTACTTAACTAAAAGGCTGCTGGGAAGATTAAGTGGCAAAACTTATAAGATGCTTAGACTGTATCACAGATAGTGAATAAATATTAGCCATTATCGTGGAAAACTGACTCGGCCCAGGCACTGTTAAATACTGGGGTGTAAGAGTGAACAATGGCGCGGCTAGGCTTCACTGAATCCAATCAGGCTTCTAAGTTCGTGCTTCTTAAACCTGGCTGCCTCTTAGAGTCACCGGAGGAGCTTGTGAAGTTCTCTCTTTGTGTCACTCCATAGGGGTGCAGGTTCAGGAACCAGCAGAGATGTGGAGATCCAGGCTACTCTTATTGCTTATTGAGGTTTATTCAGACGGAGCTAGTTGGCTGTGTTTGGATACACACAACTGGGATTGCAATAAAGATTGAACTCCCATTTACATAGGGCTGGTAACTGAAGCTAGGCATATAAATGAGTTTATCAGAGAAGGCATGAAGAATGAGAAGGCGAGGGACAGAATTTGGGAGGATGTGAAAGTTTGAAAATAGAATAAAGGAAACTGCTGTGGACTGAATTGTTCACAAAACAGAATTCATATGGTGAAGTGCTAAACCTCTCCCACCCCATGATAATGGGAAATAGGAACTGTGGGAGATAAATAAGGGCAGATAGAATCCTGAGGATGAGGCTCTAATCTAACAGGATTGATGGCTCTAGAGGAAGAAGAAGCGTGTGAGAGAGCATGTGCACACTCCTTTTCTTGCCACATGCATGCTCAGGGGAGAGACTGAATGAGACACAGCAGGACATCAGCTATCGGGAGGCAAGGAAGAGAGTGCTCACCAGAATCTGACACTGCTGGACTTCAATTGTTACAGGGCAGGGAGAGCGGTACCCCAGAGCCCGCAAACCTGCCTGCTCTAAATGAGTTCTGCCATCCGCCACATCAACACAAAACATATGAGACCTTAATGAAAAGGAACTTTAATACAATTAGGAAACAATCCAGGAAAGGCAAAGAATATAGTTTTTAAATCAAGCACCCAAAGTGACCCGTCCCCTCGTGGGTAAAAGCCCACCCAAGCAGGATTGGCCCAGAGCAAGTCCCCAAAGCCTGTCACAAGTCTAAAGCACCTTCCAGTGGGGACCCACAGAAAAGGATCAGAAACAACCAGACAAGTCTGGAAGGAAAAGAGCAAAATCAAAATCAAGACAAAAACCGCCATTGTCACCTCCCCACGGGTCTCACCCACATCTGTGTCACCCAGTCCATGACCCAAAGGCAAGTGTAGTTTCTTCACATGTCTCTCTGCTCCATGTGCCTGCTCCAGGTCTCCTTCTGGCTCCATCCTGCTTCCTTCCTTCCTCAGTCTCCTCTGCAGCTTCTTCTCTCCCTGCTCAGCTCCACCCTCCTTTTGGGTGGGGCAGGAAACCTGGAACCTCCCCCTTTCCTGGGGACCACCCTGTTACAGGATCTGAGACTTTTAGCCTTCAGAGTGGTAAGGAGTACATTTCTGTGCTTTAAGCTGCCCAGACTATGGTGTTTAGTCATGGCAACCTGAGGAGAAGAAGAAAAAAAGTCTGTTGTGGAGTCCAAGAATAGATGATCAGATAAGAAAACATACCAGGATAGAGTGATGAAGTTGAGGTAGGAGTTGGGCAAAGGGACTAGTAAACTCAGATGGCCCAACGGTCATAATGTCTGACACCGAATCATTAGATCTGACAAATAGGAAGTCATGGGCGACCTTGCCAGGCTGTGGAAGTGCTGCTCCAGAGGCCGGTGTGGTGAATTGAAAAGTAAGTGTGAGATGAAGAAGTGGATTGTCTTGTAACCCTTTGTACTAGCCTCATTGAGGATCCCGTCAGAAGTTCAGGCTCTTGGACCCCATCCTAGACTTGCTGAATCATAACCTTACTTGACAAAGATGCCCATAGATTAAAATTTGGCAGACACTGGGCTAGAGTGTAGATCACTTCTTCTAGTAAATTACCTGGGAAAAGGAGGAAAGAGAACTAGGAGATAGCCAGAAGGAAGCAGAAGAGAATTCTTAAATGCAAGACACTTGATTCTACTGAGAGTCTGTGAGGAAGGTATCAGGTGAAAGGGAAGATAAAGAAAGAAAAAAAATCAATGGAGCAAGAATATAGGGAGAGGATGAAAAAATTAGGTGGAGAAAATAGCTTTGCTTGAAAGTAAAGACACTTGTCCCTTTGGAAAGTAGAGGATTATGAGAAAAAAATCTGCTGGGAGGGCCTCCCCGGTGGCGCAGCAGTTGAGCGCTCGGTTGCGAAGCTGCCAGCAGCCTCTGCAGCGCCAGTTCAGTCCCCGGCCTCCCAGTGAGGGTCCCATATGGCGCCCAGACCTCTCCTGCCTCCCACTGCTCCCCTCAGCAGTGTATTTCGTCAGTCTGCCTGCTCTGCTCTCCACTCTGGCTCTGGTGAATTCTCTTACCCTCCCGCGCTTCTGACTGTACCCAGTGCTCGTATAAAATAAATAAATAAATCTTAAAAAAAAAAAAAAAAACCTGCTGAGAGGAGAATCTGGAGAGATTTACCAAGACTTGAAGGGATGAAACTTGACTGCCAGGATTTATAAAATGGGGGGATCCTTGGAGACTTTGAGTTTCAAGGGTGACAGGATCAGTTTTGTATTTGGAGAGATAATTTATAGGCAACGAAAAGGATGGATTGGCAGGCAAGAGATTAGCAACCAGGACATGAATTAATATTTGATGCTACTGATTGGAGTAAAGTAAGGTCTGAATCTGAGAAATAGTTGGAAGGTAGTTGTAAATCATCCAGGTCCATGAGGTTAAGAACTTAAATCTTCATGGATCATCATTGTGATCTGAAAGATGTGAAAGTCCATTCTCCTTGCGAAGATGGAGTAGCTATTGGGTCACACTTACCGTATGTCCTCATTATTCTTATTTTGCAATTAACCTTTGAATTCTTTCACTTGTTTTTGTTGGAATAATCCACTTCAATGAAAATAAGGAATTTCAGCTAAAATTTCATACCAGTTACTACACCAAAATTGTGAAGTAAACAAGAATACAGGAATATTTTTGACTGTAGAACACAATTTATATTCATATACTCCCCAGCTATCCATTTTTAGACTTTTTAATTGTGATAACATTGGTTTACAATGTTGTATATGATTTGGAGGTATGGGACGCCCCCCTTCAGGTGTTACCACACTCATTACCAAAACTCCCATAGTCCTATACCATAGCTCATTATGCCCTGTGCCCGCTTTGATCTACAGTCAGATTTCTAGGCTGTTATTGGTTTGGCTGTATCTGACCCTTTGTTTTTGTTTCTTTACATTCCACAGATGCCGCACCATCTGGTACTTGTCTTTCTCCTTCTGACTTACTTAGCATTGTCTCCATCATTTCCACCCATATTGTTACAAATGACAAGAACTTATCTTTTTTGATAGCTGAGTAGTATTCCATTCTCTATACATACCACATCATTTTTAGACATGAAGACTACTCTTCATTGCTGATTTTGGAACTGGTTTAAAACAAACTATGAGGGGCCTCCCCGGTGGCGCAGCGGTTGAGCGCTGGGTTGCGAAACTGCGCGCGGCCTCTGCGGCGCCGGTTCGATCCCCGGCTGCTCCCCGGCCACCGGAGGAGGGTCCCACATGGCGCGCAGACCTCTCCTGCCGCCCGCTGCTCCCCTCAGCAGTGTACTTCGGTCCTTCTGCCTGCTCTGCTCCCCGCTCTGGCTCTGGTGAATTCTCTCACCCTCCCGCGCTTCTGACTGTACCCAGTGCATGTATAAACAAAACAAACAAACAAACCAGCAAACAAATAAATAAAGCATGCCTCTATAAAAAAATAAAAAATAAAAAAAAAAATAAAACAAACTATGAGATTGTGTATCTGTCAATATTACAGTTGTGACCATTGAAACTGTGAGGCCGGGTAAGATATAGGAGGAAAGAATATATGGGCAACAAGTAAGAGTTTGCCAAGAAACAAATATCTAGATTTATCTATTGTTAAAGTGCTTCTTGGTGACATTTTTTCTGGGTGATCTCATTTTTATTAGAGCCTTGGTTTGCAAAAAAGAAATCCTTAATTAAATGTGTGTTCTCATAATGGAGGCACATGATTCTACTTGTAAATTCACTTGGTTATAAACCCAGGACTGTCTTAGTTTCTTTTAAAAATGGAAGAGGCTGGGAATCCTCTTTCTATTTAATTCTCATGTGAGGCTAAGCAAAGTACCTTTGGAAAAATGGACTCCTGGAGCCAAGGTACCACACTGAGCAGAGTAAGGTCAGATGGTTTCAGGTTGCGCTTCAACCTCCTTAAACAATGCATTTGTCCTTTAAATTACATGAATTTCATTTGTAAAATGAAACATGAATTAACAGTTTGTTCCTCTGAGAGCTGTTAGGAGGTTTAAATGAGATGATATATACGGAGCCTGCCACAGTGCCTGGCACACAGAAATGATCCAGCATTATTATTTTCATATCCCCTTTTGTAGAGTTATATATAGTTTTCAGTAAGGGAGTTATTTTTTTCTATTCAAACTATAACTAGGGAATCCAGAAGAATCTTGAGGAAGACGTGAAATAAAGGTATTTTTATTTTTTTATTTTTATTTTTTTATATTAAATGAAATTTAATAGCCATAACAAACCAAACAGAATGTGTGTGTTTGGAGCCTGTAGAACAAACTACCTGCAAGACACACTATAGACAATGGAATATACATTTGAATATACACTGGCTACCAGTACATGAAAGACTTATTGTAAACTTTGTTGGGTGTGGCAATGGCGTTCTGATTTGGGACTAAAAGATTTTATTTGCATTTTTTAATAAGTGCATCACAAAATATTTTTTTTTTGGCCATCATTTATAGACACTGTTTATTATTTAAATTATGAATATTACCAGAATGGGGATTTTCCTTTATATACTTATTACCCACTGAGCTTTAACAAGAGGAATATCTGGCTGAAATAGGTCAATAGGTTTAATTACTAATGTCTATTGTCCTATCACCACATGACCTTTAAATAAAGGTATTTTTAGATATCAGAGCCAGAAAATTATTGTAGGGGAAAAGAATGTAAAATATATAAAGATAAGTACGTTGAAAAAGAAAAGAAAGAAAGATGAACAAGACTTACAGAGAGGTAAAATGGTAGAAAAAGAGAAATAAATACAAGTCATGACCAGTAGGTGACAGGGGGACACACAGTCCGCAGATGGAGTTTCGTGGTCACTCGAATGACTCTGGGAGTCAGAGGCTCTCTCTGTGCCTTGGTTCTGAGGAATGTAGGGACTGTGTTTCCTGGTCTGCCTGACTCAGAAGATGAATGTGAAAATCAGATGATATGTGATGAGTGTAGGAAAGTGATTATAATGGGGGCCTCTCTGGTGGCACAGGGGTTAAAGACAGTGCTATGAAGCTATGGCCAGCCACTGCAGCATGAGTTCGATTCCTTGGCCCACCAAGGAGTTGAACTACATGGTGCAGCAGACCTCTCCTGTTTCTCGCCTGCTGCTCCCCTCAGCAGTGTATTTCAGCCTGTTCTGCTCCCCACTCTATTTCTGGTGAATCCTCTCACCCCCCACACCTCTGGCCTATACCCCAGTTCTTGTATGCATAAATAAATAAATCTTTTTTTTAAAAAAAGAAAGTGATGATAATGGAGTCATTTCAGCAAATGACAAAGAAGGCATGTATTTCCAAACCCTACAGATGTTCCATCTTCTCTTACTTAAGGCCCATTTTATGACCTCCACTCCACTTGGAGGGGAACAACCTACCTGGAAGCCAATGTAGTCATCCAGGAGTTCAGCATGTGGCAATATCCACTGTGGGCAAACCCTATGACACAGGTCATTGGCCTGGATTCTGTCCATCAGTTTCCCAGATGTGTGAACCTGTTGCAGAGACACCATCCCTTTGGCCCAACTTCCTCAGCTATAAAACTTCTTCAGCTATAAAATAATCAGACTAGTGGCTCTTTCTGTCTCATGGGCTTATCTTGAGGACCACAGAAGTTGTGAATGATTCAATATAACTGTCTTATACAAATCATCCATTGTTTACTGAATCCATTTGACTTGTAGATGTTATTGAGCACTAGGCAAGGGAAGGTATCAAGCTCCTCCAGAAAAGGGAATATGCCACCCTGAACAATTGTGCTTGTGAGGAAAATTTAACAAGGTAGGAAAATGTTTATGAAATGACACTAAGTAGGTAACTTTTTTTTAAAGATTTATTTATGTATACAAGAATTGGGGGTACAGGCCAGAGGTGTGTGGGGGTGGGATGAGAGGACTCACCAGAGACAAAGTGGGGAACAGAACAGGCAGACTGACTGAAATGCACTGCTGAGGGGAGCAGCAGGCAAGTCAGGAGAGGTCTGCTGCGCCATGTGGGTAGCTCCCTGGCTGGGGATTGAAGCTGTGCTGCAGTGGCTGCGGACAGCTTCCTAATGCTGTGACTTATCCCTTTGATCCACAAGGGAGGCCCAACTGTGGGTAACTTTTTACCTTTTCAATGAGGTTGTGTGTACCTCTACCCAGGAAAGAAAACAACTGCGAAGCAGTACACCAAAGCATCAATCATGATCCTCCCTCCACTAAGATTGTAGGTTATTTATTTATTATTTTCATCTCCTTAACCTATGTTGCATTTAATTTTTTTAAAAATCATAAGCATGTGTGACTTTTTAATAGGGGAAAAAGTTATTTAAAAAATTACTTTTGGGTCTCCCTGGTGGTGCAAGGGGTTAAGACACAACCTAAGAAGCTAGCCACAGCTACTGCAGCATGGGTTTGTTTCCCGGCCGGCCAGGGAGCTACCCACATGGCGCAGCAGACCTCTCCTGACTCTCCCGCTGCTTCCCTCAGCAGTGTACTTAGGTCAATCTGCCTGTTCTGTTCCCCGCTCTGTCTCTGGTGAATCCTCTCACACACACACCCACACCTCTGGCCTGTACCCCAGTTCTTGTATGCACAAATAAATAAATCTTAAAACCCTCCTTTTTAAAGTAAAAATAAATAAATATAAGTAAGGTCTGCAAATAGTACCAGGCATGCACTGAGATGGGACTTCATTCATGTTAGTTGAATCTGAGTGAACGCTTAAAAGAGAAATCTTGGAAGGCGTGTGCATGTTCTAGGCTTTTCCATCAAATGGTGTTATTCAAAGGAAATAGAAAGACAAGAGCCGTCAAACACGGCAGCCAGGGAAGCCTGGACTGAAGCCTTCAAGTGGATGTTAGAAGAAACGTTGACCCCGAAGCCCTGAAGGGGGGCAGGGACTACTTCCACTTCCTTCAAGATAAACAATTAACATTTCGGCTGCTCTTGTTCTGGGTACGATCAGAACCACGTGAAGGATTTAAAATATCACTGGATGACATGTTACAGAGCAGCTGCCTGGCTGGAGGGGTCCATAAATGTCACAAGGAAACTCATACCAATAGGGACGGCAGGAGACAAAAATAATAACAATAATTCTTTGCATTCACATGGCATCTTTCATCTGAAGAGCTCAAAGTATTTTACAGATGTTATATCCATTAAAACGTATGTGGCAAGCATTATTCTCCCCGGGATTACAGATGGAGAGGGGACTGCAATCCTGTCATTCAGACTAAAAGTGGAATAAACATATAATTATCTTTGAGAGGAAATCTTTCTAATGTAACCCTTTCCTTCTGCAGCCTCCTATTGCTTCTGAGTGAATAGGACAGGTCACATCCTTGAGCCCGGGATATGTGCTGCAGGTACCCAAACACTGAAATGAGATCACCTCCCAATCTTTCTTCCCAGACGAAACATATTTAACTTTTCAAGTCTTTCTTTAGAAGCCTGAGCTTCCCCTTACTCATTTCCCTACAACCTGGAGGTGGTTTTCGAGTTGAGTAAATAAAACCAGGGCCGATGCCACAGCCAGAACCCATCAGCCCCTTTACCTGCCTCCACCGACAGGGTAGACGTTAAATGTGTATTTTTGCAGCTGGGTCTTCCCTGAAGACGCCTTGTTTTCAGTTTTGGCATTTTTTGGACTGGGCCGATTTTTCAAACATCGTTTGTTCCTATGATTTGAGAGGGGCTTCTTTTCACAAGGCAAAACATCTCCCTGTCCTCACGGGACCACTATCATCACTTTGGCACATTCTATTTCGTCCTTATTCATGGGACACTTTGCATGAGTTACCGCTGGCCACAGCTGCCATTTTGCATTTCTTCACATTGTATTCTGCTTTAGCAAGTCCCATGATCTGAGAAGCAATTTTCTCCACAGTTTCATGGAAAAAAAGCACAACTTTGCCTGATCAGGATTCTAAGTCTGTGTTCTAATTTGCTTAGTTGCACCAAGAGAAGATACCAGAATTGCCTCCAGCTCTTCTGTGCAGGCATATTGTTCTTTGTTGAACATCTTGCACTTTAAGTTTCTTTTGTGTTGCAGGTTATTTCCTTAGGAACTCTGGGTATACATTTCCAAAGGGCTTTCCCAAAAGACTGGAGCTAATGAGGGGCCCCTCCAATAATGCCTAACAGTATCCATTTCACTGTACTCTTGTTAGAACTGAATTTTATTATATTTTGAATTGGTGAAAATATTTAGCTGGATTTAAAATCTAATTTGAATTTCCTTACTATTAGCTAAATTGGCTATTGGCTATTTTCCTTTTTTTTTTTTTTTAAGCAGAGTAAATGTACTCTCACTTGGGGGGAAAATTACATGTTGGATGAAGGATGATATATAAACCTGATCTATATTAAAAAAAATCTTGATAGCAAAATAGAATAAAATCTTGAATATGTAGTGTCTGGCATATGAAGTGTTCCCTGTTACTTTTTTCTTTAAAATACTTCTAAATGAGAAGTATTATTTACCAGATTAAAGATGAGGAAAATAGCAAGACTGAGAGTTGGTGCTTGACTTGCTCCAACAGCCGTGTTAGCGCAAATACACTGGCTACGTTTCCTCATTGCTTCTTCCTATATTCTTGGAGCGATTGAGCTTCCTCCAGTCTCTGGCTTAGCCTTATTCAAATTCTTCAGACATTATTGCTTTCCCTTTGTGTTTTGAATATACATATGATTATTTCTTCCGTGCCCAGATAGTAGGGGGGAAAAAAATCAGTGGAGCCAGTTTGGCAATATGTAGGGGAGTAAAAAAAAGCACTTGTGAATTTAATCTGTTCTTAGAACGAAAATGATTTTCCTACGCATCAAAGAGCTCAACTAGTTTGTGCTTGCAGACACCGGCTCAGACAGACTGATTGCCGTTCGTGATCTATTTCATATTTGGATCTAGCTCGGATTCCTCTGAAACCTTCGTTATGATTGAGCTCTATGGGAAATCCTGGTCACGAACCACAGATTTCAAATTCTTTGACAGTCTGGGGTTCACCCTTTCCAAAGCTGCACTTTCTCATTATCTCTGTGAAGTTGTCTCGGCTTCTAAGTTCAGAGGGCTTCTCCCTCGTGCCAGCGTTTGAATGTGTAAACTCACTAGCTGGTACCTACAGAAATGAGGTTTTCTCCTGCGGCTTATGGGAGTGCAGACTCTTGTCTTCCAAGTGAAAGCACCAAGTCCTGTCCTCCAGCCCATGGACATCCCGGATCCTTCAGAGGAGGTGCAACTGGGATGCTCCACCGGGAGGGAGTTGCTTTGTAATGGCGTGCACACTTTTGGAATGAAACTAAGTTTTGAGGCAGTAACTGGGTCTCTAAACAAAGAGAACTTGCCGAGCTATTTATTTCCCTACGATCTCCCTCCCTTCCAGATCCTTCTGCCCCTTCACAACTATGTGAAGCAGGGTGAAGGGAAGGTAGTTTCAGGCCATACTTGTCTTACAGCTCAAAAACTTGGACTGGATTCATTAGGAGAAATGCTGCAGATTATTAAACAATGAAACCTTTTCAAGTGGGAGATAAAGTAATGAGTAGGGGCAGGAGAGAGGTAGGAATGCAGACAGCAAAACAGCAGAGTGAGTCCGATAAGATCTCTGGGAATCTGAGACAAATCGGATTCAGGCTTGTGATGTCCTCGCTGCCCATGGCTCGGCCCTGGCACTTTCCAGTAACTTCTGTTATGACAGGGACCTGAACCCATGGTTCTCCTTACCTGCTGTCCCTCTGCTCGGAGGGCTCTGTCTGGCCTACCTGCTCCTGGAAGGCTGTGGTGGCTGAAAGCCTCCCTGGTCTCCCGGTTTCTGTCCTGACCACCTGAGAATAATTAAGCGCCTCTCCTACCTAGAGCTGAACCGACTGGTTCCAAAATTATATTTTCCTGGAACATCTTGTTGAACTGGAATGCTTTGGCAGTTAAGAAACCACTGCTCACACCTGAACAAATCAGTCTGTTTTCCCTGAAATGGAGTCCAGGTTGCCGTCCTGGCACATGCAAAGGGAACTGGCAGATCCACTGGACTGAGGCTGCTCTCGCTGAGATCACGAGACCATGGTAAAGCGCAGAGCGATTGCTGAGATGCTCAAGTCACGCTGATTGATTTGTCCTCTAATCAGGCAAGCAGGTCAGATTAAAAAAGAAAGAGAAACAGAGAAGGAAAAGGCTAGTGCGCATGTCCCAAAATACTGGAGGTGCGTCTACCTCCAACAAGGGCATATTTCCAAAGGAACAAAACTCTTAGAGTAAAAATAATTCTCTCTCTGTTTCTCTCTCTCTTTCTCTCACACACATCGAAAATCTACTGTCCATTCCCCACCCTTTTGTTGAAAAATAAACTCTTTCAAGATTCAGAATTCTGCTCTATATTTTTATTACCATTACTGCTACTTGCCACCTCCTTTTCTTTGGGCAAGAGGCTAAATAATTCCATGCTAATTTGTAGGGCAATCTGAGAAAAAGAGTGTGGCCGACTTAAGTCAAAACAAATGCTTAAAAAGCACTTAACCAAATGAACCTTTGAAAGCGGTTCTCCCATATCCAGATCTGAAGGTAATAATTTTTTGGGAAAAATAACAGTACAAATTAGAAGCATTTAGGAGGACAAACGTCTTAGAACTGGAAGGCAGATTTCCTCCTAACATTCCAGTTACCCCTGCCTGCTCACAGGGCTCCCTACTTCTCACTACATGGAAAACTGCTCTTGTTTCAAAGCTCCACTGTGACTAAAGCCCCAAACACACCCCAGGATGCAGCCCCTCCTCCTCTCTGGGGCCTGGGGGCAGGGAGTGCCCAGTGCAGCCTGCACAGCAATCCCGAAGGTCCTGGGCTCAGGCTTGGAGCCCAAGGTGAGTCAGCTGCACCAAGGTGGGGCCTGGGGCCTGCAGGCTGGTGGGCATATTCACTCTGGCAGCCAAGTACTTTTCGAATGTCATGTGGAAATAATCCTTCTTAAGGAAACAGATAAATACAGCCAGAAAACCCAGAGAGGAGACAGCCTCCTAGGATCAGGCTCATTTCATTCATTCAAGCATCTTTTTTTTTTTTTAAAGATTTTTTTTATTTATATAAGAACCGGGGTACGGACCGGATGTGCAGGAGGGTTAAGAGGACTCACCAGAGACAGAGTGGGGAACAGAACAGGCGGACTGACTGAAATACACTGCTGAGGGGAGCAGTGGGCAAGACAGGAGAGGTCTGCTGTGCCATGTGGGTTGCTCCACCCTGCTGCCAGTGGGGACTGAACCAGCGCTGCAGAGGCTGCAGACAGCTTCACAGCGCTGCGCTCACCTGCGCCACCAGGGAGGCACCATTCAAGCATCTTTGGGTGCTGGCTAGTACCAGCCCACTTTTCCTAAGGCTGACTTCCTGCATGGACACACAAGAATTTGTCCCCAAGCAGTGGAGCATGGTAACAGATATTGAGAATGGCCTTCTGAACGCTGAGAGTTTATTTCCCTCCTTTTTTTCTTTTTTCCCCTTTCCTTCTTGGAAAGAAAAATCCACATCTCTGTCTTTGTGGCAATCGGGGTTTTAGAGAAGTTGTAAACATTTTGAAGATTGATCTATTCTGGGATGGAGTTTTACATTGGGTGAAACTGCACATGAGGTTGGCATTGGATGGTAAATGCAAGTGTAGACACCTGGAATGAACAAAACAGGCACCACCTACTCAGATGCAGCTTCGCAGGTGATGCCCAGCCTACCTTCCTAATTCTACTCATCTCCTGCCTCTTGGAAAATACAGAGCTTGGACTCATTGGTTTGCTTTAGGTAATCCTACATGCCAAACACAACATATGAAACATTAACAGCAGTAATGTTATGGCAGTAGGACCGCTGTACTACGAGAAATAGATGTCTATTGTGAGTCTTGCTGCTATGTCACATCAGTTCTGAATATAACAAATGTGTTTGTCAAAGACAGTCTTAAAAACGTAGTTACATTTTATTACTCCTTTAAAATTACCCCTCACAAATCCCACATCACTGAAGAGTATGTTGGTCCAATCTTTTATTGAGTGCAGTCCTTGTCCTATTTATGACCCACAACTGATGCATCAACCCAAATATGTGATTTCTCTGAAGCATAGCAGGACAAACATCTCAGCGCCTATGACATTTTAACAGTCGTTTTATACCCTAAAAATGCTTCTGTTGCCAGCACCCCAGATAGGAAGCATGGCTTCCCATGGCTTAGGCTGCTGCGAGAAAAGCACAGAATGTTTTAGAGAAGGTAGTTCTAATTGGTGTGAAACATCTTGAATTGCTGAAGTTCTAATGGACTTGAAAAAGCCTCTGGAGAATCAAAGGAATAACAAAAATGATGTAATGGCCTTTAAAAGATAAAATACAAATAGAATGAAGAAAGCTTTAATTCATTTCAGAAAAAGATGTCAACCCCCAGTGTTTGTGGATAAAGTTGCCAGATAATCTTTCTCATTCCAAAATCAATTTTGGGGGGAACTTTGGGCAGAAAAGAGGACTATCAAACAATTAGTGCCATCCTGTGGCTGTGCTGGGTAAAGACAATTTCAGCAACGAGTTAGTAGTGTCTGCGAACTATAGAATCTGGCCACACTATAGAGTCCTAGAGAGTATGGCTCGAATTTATATTTCTATTCTCTAAGCAGCACCTTCGAGTTTTGATAATAAAGTATTAATAGGAAAGAGCAAAGCCCCTAAAAGTCACATAAAGAAAATAAGCCCTTTGATATCAATATGCGAATGTTACTATTTCAACATCAGAGTTAAAACTACTAGGTGATATTAATGGGGGAGAGGATGTCCTGAGCAAACTCCATACAGGCTTTGTGGACTCCACCCCCACTTCATCAAGACACTGGGAACTACAAATCCCGTGATCCCCAAAGGGAAGTTTGTGAGGACCTGAGGGCAGAGTTAAGCAACTAGGCTCTCCATTTGGGTATTTAACTGGCCATGCAGCGGGGAGGTCGCTGGCTTGGCTACAAAGCGTGCTAGGTTTGTTTGCCATCTGGCTGGTCATTGGGATTCCAGGTCAGCGGAACGGGTAGGATGCATTTATGAACTTATCTCCCTCTTTTTCTCCCTGAATTATTCATTTTCCATTTCCCCTTCCCTTGTAAATAAACCTTCTAGCAACGTTTTGTGTATATCTGCAGTTCAGCATTAATAATTCCCCTTTAAGCACACGGGTGAGGACCCACAGTCAGGCAACCCCATTTTGTATGGGGGTTTGCCCTGTAACGAAAGAGGAAGAGCAGCATCAATTTCAAAATATGTGAGAATTTCCTGTTACCTGTAAATAAGATTGTAAACTCAGACAACTGTCCTGAGCATCTGTTCAAGAGGAACAGGGAAGAATCAAAGGGTCTATGAACTTGGGTGGAAAAAGTTTACATCATTATTTTCAGCACCCTAAGTCTGAAACTGAGGATTTACCTCATTAAGAATGTGGGCTACAAACCACAGTCACATTAGAAATATCTGGGACTTTGACACCAAACGAAATCAGACATTTTTGTATCTCTCTATGCTCTTCACTGCTTATAAAGGAAATAGTTATTAGACTTAACACTGGGCTTCGTTATTGGATGGGTAGTCAAGAAGGAGGTGACCACATGGCGCAGCAGACCTCTTCTGTCTTGCCCACTGCTCTCCTCAGCAGTGTATTTCAGTGGATCTGCCGGTCCTGCTCCCTACTTGGTCCCTGGTAATTCCCCTCCCCCAATTCTGGTATGCACCCCAGCTCTTGCATGCATAGATAAATCTTTTTTTTAAAGAAGGAGGTAAATACATTGCCATGTCTTGAATGTGTCTTTGGAAACCATTTAAATCATTGTTTTCAGTATAATTGATTCTTTTGGTAATTCTATGTATTTTGCCCAAGGCATTTACGAGGCATTAGGCTTTGTTGCTCTGCCCCAGGGTTTCATGATGTGAAGAGGTAAAGAATTCTAAGGGATAGTTCAATCATGAAGTTGAAGCATACATAATTTAGTAGGTAAGAACTCAGTCTCCTTATCCATTACTCAGGTAACTGGGTTTTTTACTTAGCCTCTCTGCTGTGACTCAGTTTCCCCACCTATAGTGCCCAGCCCTTTGGAGAGGTGTGAGCTTTAAATAAGTTAAAACAGGTAAAGTACTGGTGTGAACTCTTAACCATTAGAAATTCCCAGCGACTGTCAGTGCTTACCATTGTACAATGTAGTCATTAACTTCAGAAACCTCCTGTCCCAAACTGAAATGACCTGCATTTATAACGTAAACTACAAATATTTCAGTAGGTGGTAAAAGCATGTATTTCATATACTTTCTTAATATTTGTCATATAATGTTCATAAATAATATTTATAATAACTGATATTTATAATAATTACTATAAATAACAACTAAGAGGGTAATAGTATTCTCATTTTCAGAAACTTGGCTAGTTAAGTGCCTGGGTAATTCAAAGTCATAAAGATTTAAGTGACAAGAACCTAGTCTAAATTACTTGCAGGGCCTCCTTGGTGGTGCAGGGGTTAAAGTCAGAGCTATCAAGCTATTGCCAGCCAGGGATATGTTGGATCTCCTGCCAGGGAGCTGACCCACATTGTGCAGCAGACCTCTCCTGCCTCTCCCGCTACTCCCCTCAGCAGTGTATTTCAGTAGATCCACCTGTTCTGTTCCCCACTCTGTCTCTGGTGAATCCACTTCCTCACCCCAAACCCCTCCACCTCAGGCCTATACTCCAGTTCTTGTATGCATAAATAAAGTAAAACTCAATCTTAAAAAAAATAGACTTAGCTCTGCCCACTGTTGGTATGATGCAATTTGGTGCAACCTTTATGGAAAACAGTATGGACGTTCCTCAAAAAAAAAAAAAAAGAAGAAGAAAGAAACAGCACAGGACCCAGCCATACCACTGCTAGGTATTTACCCAAAGAAATGGAAACACTAACATGAGAAAATTTATGCCCTCCCATGTTCAAAGCAGTGTCCACAATAACCAAGCCATGGAGCCAACCTAAATACCCATCGACAGAGACGAGACAAAAAATGGTGCAATATATACTCAATACAATATTACTCATCTATTAAAAAAGATGAAATAATGCCTTTTGGGTTAAAGTAGGTGGATGGCAAGGTGATTATGTTAGGTGAAACAAGAAAGTGAAAGACAGTTACCAGATGGTTTCGTTCATTAGCAGAATATTAATAATAGTAATAAGCTGGCAAAGCACAGCAAAAATAATTCTTAGACTCTGTGGAAGATGTGCTGGTAGCAGAGGTGCTGGGCGAGCGAGACGGGAATGGGTGAGAGAAGGGTTGGAGTGGGCCCTGGAGCTTTGGCGGTGAGTGAAGTGTGGGCGCACATGGAGGAGTGAAGTGGTCCTCCAAATGATATATAAATGATTGAAACTCAAGAAAACTGAGGGAAAATTTAGAGTTATCTCACCAGGCTTTGTGCAGATTAAACAATCCAGTGCTTATACATCTAGATAGAAGTCTGGCCCACCATCAGCTCCACAGTAACTCTGGGGTGGAAACGGCCCTTAGTTACTCTTGTGCCCCTAACCAAGGAGGCGTGGCTCTCCCTCCCTTGCCCCCAACCTCATCTTCACCTCTCAGGCAGGGGGACAGCTCCTGCAGAGCAGAGGTGGAGCGAAGCATCACAGAGGCCACAGAATGTACCTGGTAGAGTTTCTCGCTGAGAACAGGTGGTCATGAAATTGGACCTCTTGTGACCATCACGGCTTTCGGGCCTACTAAAGCACTTTATTAGGCGGCTTAGAAAATGTTACAAATTTGGGTTGAGATACTGTTGATGTTTTCTAATGTAAAGACTTTGGAGTATTTTGATCAAAAGCGTCAAAGAGAGAGAAAACACTGATGAAGCCAGATATGCTCAACATCAAGGAGGCCATGGGGGTCACATGGACGCGGTATTTTTCCGTAGTTCTTTAGTAGTTTAGACGTTAAGGGGCCCCCCGGAAGCATAGCTTCATATTTCAATGCTTCTCTGGCTTTGTGTACAAATGAGATATCAGGTGTGCACCCCTGTAGGTGCTGGGGAGCTCTAGAAGAGGAGTGTTTATGGGGCCCTGGCTTTCCCTGGCCCCCTTGGTGATCTAATGAGGGTGAGCGGGTGGCCTAGCATGACTGACCATTCAGTTGGGGACAGTGTGCCCATCGGGCAAGAGAGACTTTAGAGAAGAGTTAAATGGGAGGGGAATTTATTTGTAAACATTATTTGGGAAATAAGTATTCAAATTAAAAATTCAAAATACTCCAAAGTCTTTACACCCGATGCCATCTTTACAAGGGTGGGACTCTGGCAGCTCTTCTAGGGCTGGGTCCGGATTTACTCCCTTACCAAAGCGTGTTGTCTTACAAAGGAGGGGTTGGTGATAATGAAAACATTATGGGTGTCATCCTTTCAAGTGTTCTGCATGGTTGAACAGTGATTTCCTACTCCCAACACAGACACACACATGCGCAAACACACACACACACACACACACACACACACAGAGTCCACAGTCCCTTCAGCTCTTTTTATATTGAAGAAGTTGGCAAGGTGAGGCACGCAGCATCATTGCATTCTCTGGGAGAAATGAAGGGTTTTGCCAACAACAAGGACGAGGGTGGCAACAGCTACATGTTGAGCTAATCTTTCAAAAGGCAAGAATTCTAGCTTGTGTAAGAAGCCCCATGAGGTCAAGCCGGAGGCCAGGCTTGGGAGGCTGAGGGCTGCTGGTCCAGGCTGGCTCAGGCTGCATTAAGAACAGGTTTTCCTTCTGGCTTCCTTTCTCACTGCTTCCAGGAACTTCCCTTGTCTGGGATCACAGGTGATTTTTGGTCCTCTTGAGCAGCTCCCCCCTTAATTCGGGCACTTTGTCTCCCTACCAGCCCCAAAAACTGGTCCCTAAACGTGACTGGCCTCCTGAAATTTACCAGGACTAGAAGAGGGTTGACAGCGGCCTTTCTGTTCTGCTGCCCTCCATTGCCCCCTGCTGGCCAGAGAGGTTACTAGCCCTTGAGTTTTCCACCCATCCAGAGAGAACATGCAATTCAAGTTTACTGGCCTAGGATAGTCAGGTTTCCAGGAAGAGAGTTAGGCTAAAAAGAGCAGAGAAACATATTACAGAGGCTGCAATACTCTGTTTTTATTTGAGTCTTAAACCAAGGTGATGATGTTGAAAAGATCCCGTTTAGGTAATTGGCTTCAACCGATTAAGTGATAACAAGTGGTTTATTCTATTTTCAGAGTAGAGTCTCTTGATCCTCTTTCTCTAGTTAGTCTCAGAGTCCTGCATTTTACATAGTTTGGCGGGTGTCCCACATGCATCAGAGCTCCTGACACACCGTCACCGCAGGAACACCCGGTTCTTCTTCCCTGGGTGGGCCTTGGCTGTGATTTGGGTGCCTGGGAGAGTTGTGTAATCTTTCTTGCCCAATGCTGATTGGCTAATCACAAAGGATTGTGTTAGATTAATCTTGTACGCATGTTGCATACGCGTCCCGATCTCAACACAGCAGGGTGAATCGTAGGCTTTAGACATCTTGCACTCAAGTGGGTTCCAGTGACGCAGTTGTCATGGGCCACAGGGTCAGGAAGGCGCAGGGAGAAGGATCCAGCTCCAATTTCCACAGCGTGTCCACCTAGGCCTCCTTCAAAGATATCTAGGGACCCCAACAATCTCTAGCCTGGCCCAGTCAAGTTTGTCCCTCTGGGAAAGCTGAGGGCAGAGCCTCAAATATCACTGTGCCTGTAACTCACCCCAGATTGTTAGTAAACTGTGAGCTCTGCTTTGGGGGCCCTGGGGTGTGCCTGAGAGTCTGCATTTCTCATAAACTTCCAGGTGACGGTGCTGCTGGTGGTCCTCTGTGGGCCACAGTTCGAGTAGCAAGGCAATCAAATCATCTGATTAAAGGATTCCTTCTAATTAAAGTATAAATGAATGTTAGTCCCCACACAGCTGGTGTTTGCATTTTAATGGGTGTTGAGCTCTTTCCAGCAGCCCTTGGAGATTTCAGAAAGAACAGCGGCGGCGTAACCCATACACTTCCTTTTAAGCTTATTTTCTGAAGTGATGAGGGGGGAGGGATAAATTAATGCCAGGAAATTTTCAAAGGTAATTCTTTGCTTGCCTCTTTCGGTGTCTTTATACCTCTTCTCATCCATAGCTCATTCCCCAACCCCTCAAGCCCCTTCCTGCTTTGTGACTCAAGAACATAAAAAACAAAACAAAACTGGTTTTTATAACACAATTTAATATTTAAATATTCTTTTGCATGACAAAATAATTTTTATAAATTCTTGGTAATGGGTGCATTCTGACTCTGATTTTGCACATAATTCCAGTACACCTATGTCATACTTCTTCACCAAGGGTGAAGCCGTCAATATTAGCTTCCAAAACCCAGTAAACTTTAATAATCCTAGAGATAAAAGATGAACAAAAAATGGGCGTCAAACTTTGTGCTATGGGCCTCCCTGGTGGCACAGCGGTTGAGCACTGGGCTGCGAAGCTGCCCGCAGCCTCTGCAGCGCCAGTTCGATCCCCGGCTGCTGGGCGAGGGTCCCACATGGCGCGCAGACCTCTCCTGCCCCCCGCTGCTCCCCTCAGCAGTGTACTTCGGCAGTCTGCCTTGTTCTGCTCTCTGCTCTGGCTCTGGTGAATCCTCTCACCCTCCTGCGCCTCTGACTGTACCCAGTGCTTGTATAAATAAATAAATAAATAAATCTTTAAAAAAAAAAAAAAAACAACTTTGTGCTATGATGAATTTACCAATATTTGTTTAATAAGAGTGTTGCTCAGTGGAAAGATACTGGATGGGAGCTTAGGGATTTTGGTTCTGTTCCAACTGTATGCGCCGTAACTGAATAGCCCTAGAAACTGGGTCTCAGTTTTGCCATCTGTCAAATGTATTTATTAGTTGAACTAATATGTGTTTGGAGATCTTTAGATGTAGTAAATACAGAATACTCACGTATTGATCAAGTTCTTATGTATGTCTGAAGTCAGAGGGTTTCTGAAGTTGCATTTATTTACCCCCAGGAAGTGATTTGGGCACATGGAACCATGACCAATGACTCTATTTCTTGCTCTGTGCTCCTTGATGTGGCAGGCAGGGGTCCCCCTCCTGTTTCCCATTGCTTTCCTGAATCTGAGGTTGTATCTGGAAGTCCCAGGGACTCCACAGCCTGGTTCTTGTAGCAACTTTCTCTGTTGGGTGAGGGCCAAGGAAGGTGTCCAGTTGCACAGGAACACCCTGGACCTGGTGAGCTGGGGCTGTTATAACTTGGGTGGGCTCCACTGTCAGGGATGCTGGCCCTGGCCAAGAGGAAGTGTTGGAGAAACCTAGGACCAGATGGAAATGGGCTAGGGAACTTTCTCAGCTGTAGGACCCACTCCAGAGCCAATGGTACAATTTGCAGTGTCAACAAGGCCAGCCACACCATGGCTCCTGAGGATAAGCACATTTGGAATGGTCCTCCTGCCAGCCACTGGGAATAGAGGGGATAAGCTTCAACCTCCGGGGGGGGGGGGGGACCGGGGCAAGGATGCTGTGAGGTGCTGGATCCCTGCCCAATGGGTTATGATGGTTCTAGGCAAAGCTCCAGACCCAGCAGTGGACTGGAATACTAAACAGGAAATTGAGACTGAAGTCTGGTGAGAGAACAGGGCTGCAGCCTGGGCTCAAGCTCATCAGGCATCAGGCTTGCAGCAGCGAGATGAATTCCAGACTCCACACACTGGTGTTAATCCTTGCCCTAGCCAGGCCTGACTGACTCAGAGTCTGGGCAGGGCTGTGTTTATAATTGGCCAGCACTGGGAAGGCAGGGATTTAGAAGGAGGGGTCAGAGGGAGAACTCTGGTTGACATCCTCAGCCCCCAGATTGTCACCTCCACCCCCTCCTTGTGGTGACATGTTATGCCAGTAGAGAATCACTTCCTTGTCTCAGGAAGATTTTTTAAATAAGAGTGGTCTTGCAAAGTGTTAATGTGTTTGAAAGATTTAATATCTTAAGCATTCTGGAACAAATTTATTGTCACTGCCTTCTGTCCAAAGACCATCAGGGACATACCTGTAGCTAGAAAGTTGAGTGGATTACTCATTGCAACAAGGGAGGACATACTGCAGGGATCTAAGAGATGCCTCAGTGAGACGGTGTTAGAAGTGACCTATAGGATCTGGACTTTGTTGGGTGTCTTTGGAAAGGGTGGGAAGGGTCTAAAGTAGGAGTTCTACAGCGACTTCGGTCAGAAAGCAGGGACAATTCCGTGATCAGGTATCTCAGTAAGTCTTATCTTATTTTTATTATCTTATTACCTTATATTATTATCTTACAGGGAGGAGAGTCTAGAGCAAGAATTGGTCAATAAATAGCATTCATATCAGCTGGGAACAACTGGGATGTTTGTGGACTGTATAATGATCGCATTTTTGTCAGTTGTTAGATAAATTATGAAGTGCTCTTGGGTTGTCTTACTTTTTCATGGCCTCAGAGTGATTGTGTTTGAGGTGGGAGCTCTGTGAGATGGTATGTCCACTGGGACACTTGCTGTGAGCATCAGACTAGCTCCTGATGAAATCTAAGCCCAGATGTAAGTGCCAGATCAGTTGCCAGATGTCAGTATATTCTGGCTCATTCATCCCAGCAGGTTGGAAGAAATAGGATTCAATATGTGTATTTTTGACAACACCTTGGGAGCCTAGACAAACCCATGTTCTCACGCGACTGTTTTGCTGTCGGCTCTTACACTTGACTTTGCTGTCAGGAAATGCAGGATATCCTGGAACCCTTCATTAATCCCACTCAGATGCTTTACATTTTACAGTGAGGCAACTGATGGCATAAAATGTGAGGAAAAGTTATTACTGATGAAACAAAAGTGAATCAGGTGGAACTAGAAAAAACACACGCTAGGGCCTTCCTGATGGCTCAGGGGTTGAATCTCAGCACTATCAAGCTATCACCAGCCACTCCAGCTTGCGTTTGATCCCCAGCCATGGAGCAACCCACAAGGTGCAGCAGACCTCTCCTGTCTTGCCCGCTGCTCCCCTCAGCAGTGTATTTCAGTAGATCTGCCTGTTCTGTTCCCCACTCTATAACTGGTGAATGCTTTCACGCCCTGAACCTCTGGCCTATACTCCAGTTCTTCTATGCAAAAATAAATAAAAATTTTAAAAAAGCACACACAAAAACTCCAATCACCAAGGTTGTAGGCAGTGACCCTCAGGAGGCTTTGTGGGGAGCATGCTGCATGTAATTGATGATGAAGGTGGTGATAGTCTTCATGGTCAGGAATGTGTGTTATTGTTACTGTATTGTTGAGGCCATGCTGGTTTCCAACACTATGCATGATTTGGATCAGGCTCATAGCTCTTCAGATGTCTGTTATCACAACACACCCACCATCAAAACCTGTAATCCTCCACCAGCCATTGAATCCTTCCCCTTGACTCTTCTCTAACCTTGATATTTCTATTCTTTAACACAATATAATTCATTATATCACTACCTGCAGACATTTTATTCAGCCAATTAATGTGCCCAGTTTTCTCTCTGGACAAGTCCCTTGAGCTCACTGCCCATTCTGTTAAAGAGTGAATCCTCGTTCAATTTATTATCACTTAGGCTGTCTTCACTGGATTATTTGCTGCTTGAAGTTAAGGACAATATCTTCATGAACTACTAGAACTTAATACTGAATAAAGAGCTGTTTGTGAGCAAAATGTGTTTACTTATTGGTGGAATACGCTTATTTCATCCCAATACCAAGGTTTTATGATAAACTCAAAATCTCGTCACCACCATAATTGAAATTGTAATCCCCAAAGTCTTTGATCATAAATGAAAAACTCTAGGGAATGAAAACAATTGCTCACAAAGACTTAGATATCAATTTTATGGCAACTCTTATTTATAAAGCTCAAACTGTAAGCAATTTAAAGATCCATCATAGGTGATTGTATATAAAAATGGTGGTCTATCCATACATAGGACCACTGCCCAACAATAAAAAGAAAATAAGTACTGACTAATGCATGAACATGAATGATTTTCAGAAGCATGTTAATAATGCAAAGTAAGATGAACAAAAAGATTATATACCAAATGATTCCATTTATGTGGAAATCTAAATTCAACTTATAATGAAAAAGTAGATCAATGGCTGCCTGGATCAGGGGGTGAAAAACTGATTGAAAGGAAGGGGCACAGAAGCTTTGAGGTGATTAAATGTATTTCCAGATTGTGTTGATACTCAACCAGATGTATACATTTGTCAAAACTCATTGAATGGTACACCTGACATTGGTGAATTTCATCGCATGTAAGTCATACCTCAATACATTTGACAAAAAATTTCTTGACTCCAATCACTTTTCAGCTACTGCCTCTTTCCTTATTCCTCATTTAGATCAAACTTCTCAAAAGAACTATCTAAATTCATTTAATTTCTTTCCTCTCACTCACTTTAGAAGGGAAGACTCCTGCCAAGGTCATCAGTGACTTCAGAATTGAAGCTCCATGGTCAGTTCCAAGTCCTCTGCTTAAGAGACCTCAGTGTTGCTTGATAGAACGGCTGACTCCCTCCTCCTGGACACACTTTCATCAGTCTCAAAGGGTTCCCATGTCACTGGCAAGTCTTCCTCAGTTTCCTTCTCTGCTTAGACCATCAAATTTTGGAGACTTACCTCCTGATGCACTCATTTAATTTCAGGGTTAAAATTGCCATCTCTAGTTTTATGATTCTCAGAATTTTTTCTAGTACAGACATTTCCCCTGCCCTCCAGATTCATGTGGCCAACTACCCACTCACCATCTCCACTTGGATGTCTGCCTCACACTCATCATGTCCCCATCTGAACTCCTATAGTCCACAGTGTCTTCCCCTTAGCCCCCGCCTAGCAAACCTGCTTCTCACACTGCCCTCCTCACCTCAGCATAGGGCAAATATACTTCTACTAGTTCCTTAAGCCACTTCCTTGGAGTAATTTCTGGCTTCTTTCATATTCCACTGAAATTCTGTTGACTCTACCTCAAAAATGTATCTAGACTCCCACAAATATTTACTAGTCTTATATTAATCCACCATTGTGGTTGTGTTCTGCCTGGATCATTGCAATGACCTACTCCTTGATGCCCTTTGATGAGTAAGCAGTGTTTGTGCACCTCTGTAGGCTAATCTCCACACAGAAGCCAGCATAATCCTTTTAAAATGCAAGCTAGATCTTGCTATTCTGCTGAAACAAATGTTCTAAGTTCTGATGATCTAAATGTAATACTTTAAACCCGAGTCTTTATAATGACCTAAAAGGCCCAACAAGATCTGGCCTCCTGTTGCCTTCCCTTGACTCACTCTGCTTTAGCTATACTGGCCACCTTGCCATTCCTGGAATGCACCAGGCACCCTTGTACCACAGGGCCTTTGCACCCCCCCCTTTTTGTTCTGCATCCTTCTGGAATACTCTCCCTTAGATATCCATATGACTTAAGCCCTTATTCCTGCAGGATTTTGCTCAAATGACATTTTTAGGAGTGATGTCAGACAACCTTCTTGAAAATTGAAATCCCTTCTATGATTTTCTATACTAAGTTTTTAAATTTTCTTTCGTGATTTATTTTTCAGAGAATTTATCACTATCTTACAGCTATATGTTATCCTTATGTATTAGTTCAGTGTACCTTTTCTTCTGTTTGAATATAAGCTCTCTGAAGCAGGATTTTTTTTCTTTGTCATTTTATCTACAGTCTATTGTCATTTTATCTTCAGAGTCTATTGTCTAGCACATTACAGAATCAACAAGTATATATTTTTTAAAATAAATTTTATTTTTATATTCCCCATACAATTGCAACCCCCCCATTTTGACCCCAATCCCTCCCCTCCCACCCCTCACCCCCCAAAAAGTGTCTCTGGTTCATAGCTGTTTGTTGATTTTGATTTTCACTTTCTTATAGTTATTCATTTTCCTGGTCCCTTATTTAAGTTTTCTAGATTCAACAAGTATATTGTTAATTAATGAGTAGAGGAATAGACAGGAAAGACTAAGTGAATTGATATATGTTGTCCGAGAGAGAGAGAGGATTGCTTTCAAGAATCAATACCTTGTATTTGTACCTGACCCTTCCACTATAGAGTTACATTAAATTCACTCTTGAAAACTCACAATGATGTAGAAAGGTAACAATGTATATTAATCATACATTTTAAATATAATAAGTTTAATAAGTTTTTCCACATTGGCAGGATGACTCTAGTAATTAGTTACCCTTTCAGAGTTGACTTTGATGAAACTTCCTTAAAATTTCTCAGATATGATCAATATCTATCTAGTCTTCAGCCAATATCTATCTAGAATACTTATCTAATTCTCCCTTGTCAAGGGGTTTGTGATCATGGATGAAAGAGTAGCCATTTGCTACTGGTGTCTGAATTATTTTGAGGTGTTTCTGTATGATTTCTTTTTTTTAGTCTCTTTTTTAAAGATTTATTCATCTATGCATACAAGTACTAGGGTGTAGGCCAGAGGTGTGGGGGGTGAGAGGATTCACCAGAGACAGAGTGGGGAGCAGAATAGGCGGATCTACTGAAATACACTGCTGAGGGGAGCAGCGAGCAAGACAGGAGAGGTCTCTTGCACCATGCGGGTAGCTCCCTGGCCAGCTGGGGATCGAACTCATGCTGCAGAGACTGCAGATAGCTTCATAGTGCTGTGCTTAACCCCTTGCACCACCAGGAGGTCCTTGGTTCTGTATGATTTCTTTGTAAAAGAGCTGCAAGGATGTTCAGCGAGGGCACTATTGGTGTGGAATTTCAGCCCCAACTCTTCCTGCAGATGGAGCCCTCAGTGCTGAGCATAAAGATGCCCAACCTTGGGTCTCCCTGGGCAGGAGGGTACGTTACTGAACTAAATATATAGGTGAACAACACTACCAAGATCTGCAGTACCACAAACATGAAAGTGCGCGCAAGTATCTAAGATGTGGTTTTAGAGCAGGTGGTTTAAGCTTGCACACAAATAAAGCAATAACTCTGACAGATTCTGGTGATTAAAGATCATAGTTTTTTGGTGACTGTAAGCTTACTCAGGTGTGCCGTTTGCTCAAGGTGTTGTAACGTGCGGCTTAGGCCTCCAGACCTTGCAGGTTTGCTAGGTAATTACCTTACTGAAGACCAGATTACTTATTGTTTGGATGTCAGCTACCTGAGAGTGTGCCAAAAATCTCTCAGACAACTGGGAATTACCAACAATACTTGGCTGATGAAGGCGCCTGCATTTTTCAAATCACGTGTGCGGCCAGGGTGGGTAAACTTGTTCAGGGGCATGAACTGTGTTCTATACTGCAGCCTTCGCAGATCCACTTCCATCCTGACTTGGGAAATATGAGGAGAGTTGTTTTCTCTGATGGGTTGAGCCTTCAACCAAGAAGAACAAACAATCTGACATTTGTCCTTCTTGGCAATCTCCTCAATTTGGGAACTTCTAAACTGCTATCTATCGACATCAGATATCAGAAAATTTGATGTTCTAGAAATTAGATCTCTTTTGAAAACTTAAAGGTGAAGAGGATCTATATGTATGAAAAGGGCCATGATTTATATGAAAAAGTACACTCTACATCTTATACTGTGGGATTGAAACCCACTTCAACTCTCTATGTGTTAATCTCGCTAATGTTCTTCTATAAATTGGTAGACAATAGTCATTTCACAGAGTTATTTTAGGGGTGAGGAAAAAAACATGTAAAAGGATCTGATGAGGAACTGCCTATGAGTTATGAACATAAATAAGCATAGTGCACATTGGGCTTTTTTAATCAACCAAGTTTAAATCTAAATCTGGCTGTAAGGGTTGAGATTACAGTTGATGGGACAGTTTTTCTAAACCCCCCTGATCTAATGCACATTCTCCTGATTTGCATTTCTGGGGAGCACTGAGCACAGTACCTGATATACGGATGGTTTTGTGAACATTAGCCATTACTTTATTATTGTTGTCTGCTCTGCAGCATTAAGAAAAAAAGATCACCCAATTGAAACTGGATCATCCTAAGTGTGCATGAAGTACTGGGGTAGGAGTGAGGGAAATGGAGGGACATAAAGCATGGAGACGTGATTTAGTAAGTGAGGCAAACATAAATATTTCTACATACCTGGACCACAGGTTTGGTTTGCAGGGAAAACATGAGGCTTGGACATAGACGACCTCACGTTCCAGTCTGACACTTTCCAGTTTCCAGATTATTTCCTTGAATAATCCAGTTAATTCTGTCCCAGGGACTCCTTAACCTATGAAATGACTATAGGGACAAACCAGGTTCGTGGTCAGGATAAAATGAAATGATGCATCAGTATATGAAACTCTCTACAAAAGGACATATCCATTTTAACTATTGTTCTCAGAGATATAATCTGAAATCTTACATTTGTGTCTGAGGCATCATACAGTAAAACATGTTTAGAGAAAGACATCATGGTGGCTTGAAGAATATTCCCCAATTTCATGGGGAAATAGACCTAAAGCTAAGCCTCAAAGGAAGGATACAGCTTGGAAAACAAGCAAACAGAGGGAAGTACATTTTCCAGTGGAGAAAAGGAAAGAGGGAAGACCTGGAAATAGAAATACTAGTCCATGCTTAGCAGTTCTTAGTTGAGCAATCCAGGTGGATGTGGAATTCAAACGGGTTAGCAGCAGTTGGAGTTACAAGACTGTGTAGAGTGTGGTGGATGAAGCGATATGGTAAGAAGTCAGAAGTCTAAGAGCTCAGAGTTTGATTCTGGGCTCTGTTACTCACAGACTGTGATTCAGGCAAGTCAAAGTGCCCGACTATCACTGCTTTTGTGAACACTCGGTCAGGATCACACAAAGCAATAGCCTAGTGTCTAGTTCTTAGTTATTGCTTAGAAAATGCTAGCTATTCTCCAGTAGTGCTTCATCATTCTAACCCTTTCAACTGATCTTTTTCCATGGTAGAAACATCCATAGTTCCATCAGCTCAACAAAGTAACAGCTTTATTTTTTCAGATTTCCTATCACTACATATCAACTTGTTTTTAATCATTTCAAAAAACAGTATAGATAAAATTTTTACAGCAAGGCCGAGTATACATTTTTTTCTAATGTTAAGTCTACTGGAATTTTGGTAACCCAAGGACTTGAAGGTATCTTTTTGAAGCTTCAGGTGACTTTCATTGTCTTCAAAGGAGGTTTTATGAATTATGTTTTGTTTTTTTTTTCATTTGTCATCTGCCTCCCTCATCTGGATGTTTTCAGAAATACTGTAGAATGGGAAAAGATTTAGAAGAGTGGTTTTCACCCAGGGCCAACTCCCTCAACCCTGGAGACATTTGACAATGTCTGCAAATATTTTTGGTGTCAAAATTTGGGTGGTACAGAGAGGATATTGCTGCTGGCACCTTGTGGGTCAAGGCCAGGGATCCTACACCATGTCATGCACAGAACAATCCCTCCACCCTCAGCATAGGTGGGCTAGTCCAGAATGTCCATGGTGTTGGATGAGAAACCCTGTCCTATATAATTTCTTTCATCCTTACTTTCTTGAGTTAGATTATATGGCATGGCCAAGGGTGTTTGAGGGAGGTAATTAAACACAGAAGATATAACTTGGCAATTTTGCTCTTTACTCTTTTGTGTCTGTGTCAGCCTGCTCTAAGCCTGTTTTCAAGGACCAGGGCAGGACAGGACATACTGGAAAATCCTGCTTCACAATTGCAGACACAGCAGCCATGATTGTGTGGAAACTAGGCACCACCAAGGGGACCAGTGCTATTCAGACTTAGTAAGTTTCAGATAGAAATTTTCAGTTAGAACCTATCCAACTATTCACAACTACAGGTCTACTTTTGACTGGGTGTGAGATGGTATTTCAGGAACTCATTTCACTCCTAGTATTTTGGATGACTGCTCTAATGATGTTTTTTATCGCTACAATCAGCTGTCCATTCTGAGGGGCACCATGATTCTCAGTGTTGTGTAGTCTACTGAGAAAATGCAAGAATGAGGCCTATTTTAATTGTACTAGGCCACTTAAGGTCACATAGATGCCAGAGTCAGATATGTTAAAATGTGAAAAAATTAACATTGCCGCTCATAACTAACTTTGTTGGCCAAGGAAAGGACTATGTGCCTTTTCTGAGCATGATAGACTCATGGGGAATTTAGCATAGGGTCATGATACCAGCTGAGTCATACCTGTGCAGATCACATTGCTGCTCTCTGGAGGACTGACAGCTGTGGGACAAGACTGAGACAGCTTTTGCTGTGTTCCCTAGAGATGATGATTGTTTGGATTTAGGTGAAGATGGTAGAAATGAGGCATAGAGGTGTTTCAAGGTAATTTCGAAAGGATATGGAGAATGGGGACGGGGAAGAGCCTGGCTAAGTGACCACAGTGCCAAGGCCTTATGGTACACTCTTGGCCAAGAGGGAATAGGAACCTATGGATTAATGCTTCCGACTCTTACCTGTGTAGGGGACAGTTCTGAGCTGTATCTCACAGGGTTTTCAGAAGGGCTCAGAGGAACTGAGTACCAGTCATCTGTAATGGTGACCAACTTAATATTATATCCTTACATTTCCTTTTCTCCTCCCCTGTTTCACTCCCACTTTATTCCTGCACTCTAGGGCCATAATCCAAAATATGTCTCAATCCAGCCTTTACTGTATGCCAAGCAGTTACACTTGTCCTTCTTAAGGTATGTCCCTGTCACTCCTATACCTATCAGAGACCAAGTGGACACAACGCGATGGGCAGCAGGATGGCGGGCGTTCCTGGTAGTTTGGCCTTCTGGACTCTGTGGAGGTGGCTTCTGGTCAGGGATTTCTGAAGGGGGAGTTATATGGTGAGCTTATTGGGCTACCAATTATTATAGTTTACAAGACCCATAATAGCACTCAGCTGCTGAAACAGAAAATTGCAGTTTCCTCTCCTAGTTTCCAAATCAAGTCAGTTCAGGCGCTGGGATCTCATTGATTGAAGGGGAATTCAGATCCTTTTGAGGAACTAGTATGATCTGAAAGTCTGTGTCCTCTTCTTCCTCCACCCCCAAATCCATAGGATAAAATCCTGATGGTCAATGTGACAGTATCAGAAGGTGAGGCTTTTGGGGGATGCTCAGACCATGAGAGTGGTGTCTTCCTGAATGGGACTATGCCCTTATAAAAAAGACACCCCACAGAGCTCCCCACCACTTGAGGGCACAGTGAGATGTCAGTTGTCTGCAATCCAGAAGAGGCCCTCACCAGAACCTGACATTGCTGGCCTCTCATGTTGGGCTTCCAGCTCCACATGAGAAATAAATTTCGGTTGTTTATAACACCCAGTCTGTGGCATTTTGTTATAGTGTCCCAAGTGGACTCAAATAAGACCAGCAAACCCCAATATACCACCATGGTCCTGCAGTTAGCGTGGGCCTTCTGGAGACCTGCAGGTACAAGGTGGTCTGGTCCAGTCTGTACCTTTCCACCAGATGTAGCTAACTTTTGCACATTATTGGGGACATCTATGTGGGTGCTGAAGGCACTAGCTGATGTCAGGGAACAGTGACAGAGAGAAGGTGTGGAAATCAGAAATAAGAGGCACAAACCAGGAGGTGGTGAGCTTAGCGCTGGAGGGAGCAGTAGCAACCGGCTGTGGCCTTCAGAGGACTGGTGTCTAGAGAGGGAGAAATGGGTACAAGAGAAGCAAAGGATTTACCTTACTCAAGAACCCTCTGGAAAAAACAAGGAGGCTTCACTTTATCAAACTGTAAACCCATACAAGGCACCATGAGTTCGGGACACTGACTTATCCTCCTGGTCACCACACACCTTTGTCCCACAAATCCCTTAACCTTTCCTGCTGGCAGCTTCCAAGGTGAGTTGGCTCAGCAGCAATATCCAGTAGACGCAGGATGGAGACTGTCCTGTGACCAGGTGACTCTGTGCAGGTGTTTCAGTCCTGCAGCTTGGGGTTTCATGGCGCTTTGTCATGCCCATAATGGCTGTTACCCCCAGAGAGGCGGAGTCCTGGGTTAGGGGAATTCTGTCTTATCTTCCCTGAGTGCCCACAGCTTGACATCAGTCTTCAAGGGGGTGTCCGGTACCCTTCTGAATAACACCTCAAGGCGTTTCCTGGAGACAACAAAAGGATTAGTCCCACCAGAAAGAAACTGCTCTATGGGGTAAATTTTCCATTGATGCTGGCATCAATATAAATATGTACGCTTGTTCATGTAATACATGTATGTTTATTTCTATTACAAAAACATAAATGTACTTATTTGTTTAGTGAACAGTATTCATTCATTCTCTGTCTTTCCTTATATGCAGCAAATGACACAAAACATGTCAAAAATCAGGGGGTGCCAGTACTGTAAATGCCCCACATGGCTGGGATGGCTTCAGACCTGGTGGAGGGAGGGACCTGGGCTTCAGACCTGGTCTCTCTGTTTTGTTTCCATCCAGATCACTTTTTTCTGCTCATCTTTGGATCTTCTCCGACCTTGCTGGTTCACATCCCTCATAGTTCAGGCAGACAGATGACGGAGCCTCTTGGCAATGCTCAAAATTCAGACTAAAGACTAGAATTTCACTCTGTTCTCCTTCCTTGAACTTCTATGTGGGTCACGGTATTGCTGGGCGTGGTCCTTCCCTGCACTGACAAGCACCAGGGCTGCTCTCGGGGGAGCCGCACCAGGCCTGTCTCACACTGTCTGCAGAGGTGGGAGGGTGGCAAGGCTGTTCTTGAGACTGGGTGGGGGGCTGCACCAGAGATGGGGTGCTGCTGGGAAGCAAGGCTCCCTGCAAAGGAGGAGAGGCCCTGAGCTGGCAGGAATTAAGGGCTAGCTTTCTGGTATGATCTTTTCCTGTTACCCCACCCAACACCCTTCTCCTTAAGCCCCAACCTAAAGTGTGGCTCGAAGCTTTTTGTTGTTGTGTCCTTGGGGTTCACAGTCTCCTGGCAGATTTTACTGCATGAATATGGCAGTTTTTATGCATTTCCCAGTAACCCCTGGAGAGAAGTGTGTTAGCTCTTTGAGAAAGCAAATTCGGGGTCCTTCTGCCCTTTTGTGAGCTCAGAGCCATTTGGCTGACTCACCCCTGGAGCCCCACATGCTCCCTGAGTGTGGAGATGACACTTCTGCCCCCTCCCATTACCCTGCATCCACTGCGGGGCCTTCTCCACCGTATTTGCTGATGCTCTAAGCACCAAGTCTTCTTGGTTTCCTATGGGGAGCCCCCTATTTTCTATAATTTAACATCTTATTGTCAGTGCAATGGGCTGGAGACTGGCTTTCTTCCGCCCTGGAGCTCTTGGGCTCCTTTGTGGCTGTTTGCCTTTGAATAAAAGGGATCTGCCACCAGCAGCCACTGCCCCTTCTCAGTGTTAAATTACCTCCCAAACATAAAGAGGAGGAGGGGAGGTGGGCCGTCCCAGAGGCAAGGCCTCCTATCACAGGAGCGCCCCAGAGTGGCCCAGAAATGAAGCTCTCACCTGTCTTCTGTCCCTCATTTGAGTGGTTGAGGCATGTTACTTGGGGCAGGTTTTTTCAAATTGCTTCAGCAGGAGGCATGGTAAGGGACTGTGTGTGTGTGTGTGTGTGTGTATGTGTGTGTAAGAGAGAGAGAGAGAGAAAGAGAGAGACAGAGATGCAAACAGTAGAAAATAAGCAATAGGAAAAAACAATATAAAAAAGGAAGCAGACAAATGAAGGCTTCCTAAAGCATTAATAGAGTTATAATAACTTATATTTCCTGTACTTGCCCAGGAAAGGGCATCTGTCTTTATTTACTTTTAGTTTTTCTATTGACTTTCCCCCAGGGAGCTACTCTCTGCATCTGGCTCCCCTACCATCTCCTGTTTCCTTTCTGTCCTCAGATCTAACATGAGTCTGCTCTGGTCTGGCCCAGGAGGAGGCTCTCGGGGGTTTATGTTTTCAGATCATCACTGCAGCCTCCTGTCCCTTGGGCTGGCATAATCCACAGGGATCACTCAGTGCATACTCCAGAATGTTCCATCATGGGAGCCCCAAAATGTGTGGCCTCTGTGGCCTCACTTGGGGTTTTCATCTTCATTCTGCCTCATGTGCCTTGTCTAAAAATTCTTGGGTGTGGAGGCATTGTAGGGTGGCCTGACTTCTCCCCAGCTTTGAGGGCGGTGGTGCCAGTGTGAAGAAAAATGCCAACAATCAAGAAACAACAAAAGCAGACTTGGAAAACAGAATGAAAAGGCTTGACACTGCATAGCAGAGGTGTTTGGATAAGAGATTATTTCTTTCTCCTCCAGCAGCCTACCTGTGTGGTAGGACAGGGTTTCCTTTCAGTCTCCACTGACCAGGAAAGCTGGTGACCAGGGACACAGAAGTGCTGACTCTGTCCCAGCCAGGACAGCAGCTGGGGCGATGACCAGGAAGCCATGGTGGCCGCCTGTACTGCCCAACAGGACTTTGGTCAATTCCCCAGAAATGTCTGAAGACACTAAGATGTACCTGGCACCGGGTCCTGAAAGACGAATATGTGAGAGAAGGTGTCAGGATTTGGTGCCCCTTGGGGCCAGGAAGGCGGAGCAAGGGCGGGGCAGAGGATGACTCCCCAGTATCTGGCTTGTTAGAGAACAAAGGGACCTTTCCAGAAGCAGGTTTGAGCAAGGCGAGCAGGGAGGGAGTGGGGAATGATGTGTTTGGTTTGGGAGGTGTTGAGAGGGATTCCTCATTCAGCATCTAAGTAGAGTTTGGGAAGGGGTGGGAAGCCTTGGTCTAGGGTTCAATAGAGAGAGCTCAGGACTGGCAACTTGATCTGGGAGTCATCCTGAACCGTCACTCTGAGCTTAGGTTTCCCAATATTCCTTAAGGGACCAGACACCTGCTGTGAAATAATAGAATGAATGCATATATGTGGGTGCTCGTATGTCCCTGCCCCCAACTTCCTGGTGCAGCTCTTAAGCCCTTGTAATTTTCTAAGTGATAATTATGCTAAGAACATCATTTGTTTGAATATTTGCTCTGTGACCCCAGTCCCTTCGCATGGATATCCTAAGTTACTTGGGGTTTTCTGGGTGACAGGGGTTTCTTTTATTTCAACAAGGCGATGCGTGGTGGGACTCTGGCTAGCTTCAGCATGGGCACTGGACACCATAAAGGCCAAGCCATGATTGGAAACTTGCAACGTTTCACCCCAATCCCCAGGGTCTGGGAAGAAGAGGGGGGCTGGAGACTGAGTTAATGACCCCTCATGGCTCTATGATGAAGACCCCATAAATATCTCCAAAGTATAGGATTCAGAGCACTCCTGGGATGGTGACCCTATCTTCATGCCAGGAGGGGAACTCTCCACAATCCCACCTAGCTTCTGTATCTCCCCGCCTGGCTGTTCATTCATATCCATTATTAATTCCTTTATAGTAAATTGGTAAAAATGCTTTCCTGAGTTTTTGAGTAACCCCAAATACTACCAAAACCAAGGAAGGAGATCCGATTTATAGCTGGTTGGTTGGAAGTACGAGTGACAATCTGGGACTTGTGATTGGAGGTCTGGAGTGGGGGTAGTTGTATAAGGCTGAGCCCTTGACTCTTGGGATCTGACACTAGTGCCAGCTGGCTAGTGTAGGTAAGGGCTTACTTACCTGAACTGTAGGACACTGAGCTGGTGCTGCAGAAGTGAGACCAGTGTGGAACACACACACATCTGGGGTCAGAACTGCTGTGTGTGTGTGAGGGCAGGAGAAACACAGGCGTGTTTTCCCGACTGCACAGCTGTTCCCCAACTGGTGGGATTATTGTAATTGTCAAGTGAGACAATTAATGTGAAAGTATTTTAACATCTATTTATTTATTCAAGATTATTTGTTTGTTTATGCATACAAGAACTGGGGTACAGGCCAAAGGTGCAGGATTCACCAGAGACAGAGTGGGGAGCAGAAAAGGCAGACTGACTGAAATACACTGCTGAGGGGAGCAGCAGGGAGACAGGAGAGGTCTGCTGTGCCATGTGGGTAGCTCCCCAGCAGGCTGGGGTTGGAACTCTGCAGAGGCTGTGGATTGCTTTATAGTGCTGTGCTTAACCCCTCGCGCCACCAGGCAGGCCCGTATTTCAACATTTAAAGGGCTGCAATTGCAGGATCTTGGCATGATTGTTTGATCAGTGTGTTATCATGTGTCACTTTATAATGTGAGATGTAAAGTGAGACAAGATGAAGCCCTTGATCCAAGGAGTTTGCAGATATTGTAGGGTCTAGAGAGAAAACCCCACCTTCAAATTACTGAGGAAGGTGAATTTTGGGACATCTCTATTAGAAATTGGGTAGAAGTGGGGGTAACAACATTCCGGGGGTGGGGGAATGGAAGGAATTCAGGCTCTCATTCCTTTATCTGGAAAATGGCCCCTTGTTGAAAACCCCCAAACACGCTGGTGGTACCTCCTCCACAGGGACCAGTGTGTCTGCTGGTGAGACATTGCTCTGTCCCCCGAAACCCCTTCCTTTAGACTGAGCTCTGTTATTGAGCCAAGGGCCCTTTGAAGACTCCCTCCTTCCCCCAAAACCCCCAAATTTATGAAGAGTGGTGTTGTCCACCATAGAGAGCTGGGGAGAGAGATTTCTGAGGTCCCCTAGAGGAAATCCTGGGTCTTGTCGAAGAGCTGCTGATTTATCAGTCTGGTATAAATTGTGTCATTGACCTTGCTTACCACTTGAATGGTAAAGAAGCAAGCCCTTCTTAGTTTGTAAAAGCCCGCTGCCATTTCCCCAGACCCAGGAGCTCTAGCATCTTCCAAAAGGTGCAAGGCGCTGCCAGATGCTATTGAAATCCTCACCTCCCCCTTACCTAACTTCCTTTTCCTTTCTCCCCAATTTCCTACTTTTATATTGATGTAGTGCTTGTGGTGCTGCTTTAAATCTCTTTAGAATAAGGCGATGTAATAAAGTAATGCACAAACAAATAAATACAGAGAAAGTAAATAAATTCTAACCTGTCCTCAGAAACACATTCTCTCTTTGCCCCACCCCTTCCATTCCCATTAGTTCCCCACAGTCCCCCTGAGGAGAGAGGAGAAACTCAGGGACAAAACTAAATGACTGATATATTTTCTTTTATCTTTTTATCCTTTTATTTATTTTTAAAGTTTTTATTACACTTAATTTTCTTACACAGGTGTTCATTTTGGGACAGTATTTGATTTCTCCCCTCAGATGTAGTCCCTGTAGTTAGTTCTCCAACAGCATAGTCTCTTGTGCCCTTCCCTTCCCTGTTTTGACCCCTCTTGCTAACCCTTCCATGCTGCAGGCCTCAGATGGCTTGCTAGCTTTGTTTTTTTCCTGAGCCTTTGTTCAGTTTCTCTATATTCCACATATAAGTAAAACCATCCAATATTTCCTTCTGACCTATTTTAGCTTCATCCATGGTGCCACAATGGCAAGTTTACCCTTTTTGATGGCTGAGTAGTATTCCGTTGCACACACACACGCACACACACACACACACACACACATATATATACCACATCTTCTTGCTCCACTCATCTGTTTTGGGACATTTGGGTTGTTTCTACATCCTAACCGTGGTAAATAGTGCTGCCATAAACACAGGAGAGCAGCTTTTTTTATGTCCCTGCCTATTTGCAGGGCATAACTGAGGATGAGTAATAAATCATCCAGTTACAGGCGTAATTGCATAGTCCATGTTGGAGGTTTGCTGGTGTTTTGCAGGAGGCACGTGGCATGGGCGCACATGAGGGAACATTCTTCACAGGAAAGGAGTCTTTAACCAACTCCAGGCCCCTAGCACATTTCTGGTCACATGTGGAATGTGTTGATGAGGATGAGAATGAGGCTTCTGTAGGAGGTGGAAAATTCCTGACAGTGTTAGCAGCAGGCTAGATAACTGACTTTAGGAGAACTTAGTCCTAGGTCTGCAACTCAGGGGCCTGGATCAGGACACAGACAAACCCTTGGGATCCTTTTAGCTTCACAACTTAGAGGCTGGAGGTATAGATTCTCTCAGCATAGATGCTTTCCCAAGTGGTGTTTTGCATATTTAAATTTTGCTGCTAATGCCAAGTACAGTGCAGATGCATCCCACTTTGTGGAAAGCTATGTTCAGGGGCATTTCCATGTAAATTGAGCCCTAGTACAGTAAATGGGATCATTTAACATGCAGCTGGGCACAGCTCTGTTCAAAGGAACCCTGGAGTGAATCCTTTTGAAAGCAACGATTCCTCTGTGACTTAAGTAATCACATTCTAATTTATATTTTCTCTTAATTTGGATTGTAACTTAAAGACTTTATAAATCTTGACTTAATGTAAGTAAATAAATTAGTGAATATCCTATAATATATTTTCCCCAGAGGCAAAATGATCCTAGATGTGTCATACTGGTAATTATATTTAAGTCAGTGATTTAATCATAGCCTTAGGAGAGACATGGATGTCAAGAAAGGCTTCTGCTCATTAACTCTTACAATGCAGGGACAGCCAGGGTGGGGTTTGTTCCTCTAAGAACCACTAAGAAACATTGTTGCCCTGGATGTCCTGAATTCTTGGCTGAAGACCACAGAGGACTGTGGCGACACTCCATGAGCAGAAACAAAGATAATTTGGTTTCCACAGTACCTTGATTCAGTCCTTTACTTTAACTTGACCTTGAGCTAATCTTACTATCTTTTTAAGATTTTAAAAGCCTCCAACATAGACTATGCAATTACGCCTGTCATTGGATGCTTTAGTGCTTGTCCTCAGTTACACTGGACTTGAATTTCCTCGACTGAAAAAAAGGGCTAAAATGTTCCACAGGGAAGGGACAGTTTTCATCACAAACTTTATAAAGTACCCAAAATACAAGGCACATTGATAGAGGAAAGGTGTTTTTTTTTTTTTTAATTGATCTTTGTTCCTTAAAAGCATTTTCCTAGCACTTTCTCATTCAGGTTTTTCTAATGAGCCTACCTAATTGTTTTAAAGGTTTTCTGGATATTAACACTCCTTGAGACCATGTTGGGGATTTCTAGAAAAGAGAAAGTCTGCCCTCCAGTGGTGCCTGTGGGAAAAGCAGAATACAAATTTATGAGCTAGTCTCACCGTGCTTTTAAGAGACTACTTAACAGAATTATTATTTTATTCTGGTCTTTGAATTGAATCCTTATTGCCTTACTAATTTAGCTTGACTGTGATATATTTACTCTATTACTCTTCAAATGAGCTATTTATGTTTTATATTATTCCACTGATTTTTAAAAAAACCATTGAAGTCATGTAAAAGTTTCAGAACTAGTTCAATTTTATTCTTACCGGGTGGTACTTTTATTGTCATAGTTGTAATATGGATGCTAAGTAGAATCTGTCTTGATTTATTTTGCTTTGATTTAATTTCAAATTAAATAACCTCCATCAAGACTATGAGCAAAAATGGTTGATACTGTGTCTTATAAAAAGACCCCCTCCTGGTAAGTAGAGGAAGGACAAAGAAATGAATACTATCCTATAATTTCAGAACAAGGCAGATATTTAAGCACATTAGCGTGCACTGGACTAATACTGAAGGTATGTTCCCTCCCATGGAAATTCCCATGGAATTACTGGCTACTTTTATTGTTTTATTTATTTTTTATTTTTTTTAAATAATAGATTTTATTTTTATATTCCCCATACAATTGCAAACCCCCCCCCATTTTGACCCCAATCCCTCCCCCCCACCCCCCAAAAAGTGTCTCTGGTTCATAGTTTTTTGTTGATTTTGATTTTCACTTTCTTATAGTTATTCATTTTCCTGGTCCCTTATTTAAGTTTTCTAGATTCCTGCTATGAGTGAGACCATCCGGTATTTTTCTTTTTCTTTCTGGCTTATTCCACTGAGCATGATCCCTTCCAGCGCCATCCATGTTGCTGCAAATTGCATGTGTTTATCTTTTTTGAATGCTGAATAATATTCCATGGTGTGTATGTACCACATCTTCTTGATCCAGTCATCTATTTTTGGGCATTTGGGCTGTTTCCAAAGCTTAGCTATTGTAAACAGTGCTGCTATAAACATAGGGGTGCAGGTGCTCTTTGGAATTGATGTTTCTGTGTCCTTTGGGTAAATACCTAGGAGTGGAATTGCTGGATCCTATGGAAGCTCTATGTTTAGTAGGTCCAGAAATCTCCACACAGCTCTATTGTTTCAAATTGACCTGGGCACCTCTCCACCAAGCTTTGAGCTTTATGACATTTTTTCATTCCTTCTTGGGACATCTTGTTTTAAAAACCATAACATGTATAAGTTTCACAAGACACCTGGTTAAATATACACATCATGCACTATCTTTATTTTCCTATTGCATGACATAATATGCAGCTTCGTTCCCATTACTGCCTTTTAACAAAAACTTAACCAAGTCACTTCCAAGGCTGGTGGTGGGGTGGAGCTGACTCATACCAGCATGAAGAACCAATTGCTAAAATTTCAGCAATTTTCCAAGTTGGAAGTTATTAACAATTCATTACTAAAATTACATTGTATAAATTTACAATGGAATAAGTTGCACTGAAAACAAAGATTATAAGCATGCAAGACTCATTTCTTCCTAATAGCTTAGGGGGACATTAGAATGCACTAAGGAGGTCTCCACCCTCCCTGCCACTCCAATTTGCTATCCCTATTCTTCTCCTTGGCCTCATATTTTGATCTTTTTCCTTCTGGCCAGGCCATTCACCTCTGGTCATGAGTTGAGCCCCTTCTTTTTCCCCACCAATTGATGATTGGGTGCTGTACCTCACCCTCAGCTTTGTCTTTCAAGGTCACCCTTAGTGAGTGTGTAGTGTAGCCACTCAGCCTCTTCCCCACAAATGGAGCTGACCCCTCTGAAACCATGCTCTGGCTGCTCCCCATTTCCTTACTGATTGTATCTCCACATGGTGAGAGGTGTGAGCTGAGGTGTGTGCTAGTGTGGTATTCGTGGGTGCCAGAGGGTGTGGGCTCATGGATGTTGTCTGGTTCTGCTCATGCTCAGTCCTGATGTGCCATTTTCATCTTACGGTAGCTCGCTGCTGGGCACCTGTGACTTCCAGGGCTGAGGGACATAGCCCGCGGTGGGGAATTCTGGCCAGATGGTTACCTGGGGTCCCATCTCTTCTAAGGCCAAGAAGTTTGATGGTGATTGCTTTGGAGATGGTACATAATTCTCTTCTGTGCAAGACCTGGTCTTGCTCCATGGACTGTGGTGTGTTTCTCTTACATCCCATAGTGTGGGGTGCACCATAACCTCTACACAGACACTCTTCTCACTGCTGATACCTCCAACAGAACAGCATGGCCACGTGTCTTTCCTCAGTGGTAGATGCTTGCCCCAGAGGCTGAACTTTTCAGAGCCTTTAGTTTCACTCAAAGACCACATCTCTGAAGTGTCACCCCATGTATATGCAGTAGGTATTTAACAGGCCACCTCAGAACCCAAAGAGTCTCAGACATTGCACTTGTGTCTATGTTGTGGGGTGTGTGATATAATCAACTGCCTTGCTCCTTGGACTGGACATCTCCACAGGCCTCTGACCAATGCACCTATAAGCAGTTTGCAGATGCTCTGAATGCTTGCAGGGTTCATTTCCCATCCGCTGTGGCGTGTGTATTGATCTGCAGCATGGAAGCCACCTCTTGCTCAGCTAGTCCAATTAATGATGTCACAGATGTAATAATGGATCGATATACTGTTGTGTGCGATGTTCAAAGGGTCCAGATCTCTTCTGCCTCCTCTGATTTTATATCAGAGAGCAGAAGAGTTAATGTAGCCCTGGAGCAAAGTTTTAGTTCTATTCTATAGTTTATTCCCCATCAATACAAGCTGATCGTGGTAGAAATGAACACCTCACCAAATCAATGTCCAGATAACCATGTACTTGAGACAAAGGTACCTCGGTTGGCATGGCGATTTCCATTAGGGTTGAACTTGGTCACCTACTGTGCTCCTCCAGGATGCTCCTGGGCTCCATGGGAGCCAGACTGGTGAGTTAAATGGGGTTGTGATGGGGACCATGACTCCACATCCTTTAAATCCTTAGATTACTCATCTGCCATCCTCCAAAAATGCAATATTAATTTTGATGTATTTTCTTGCCCAGAGGGCATCTGTTTCCGAAACTTCTCTGCTTTCCCCTCTGTGGTAGCTCTTACTTTGAAGGACAAGCATGTTAGTCTCAATTATATGTTTTGGGACTGGAGAAGCAGCATGGAGTGGCCCCCAGACCGAGTGTGAGCACTGTCCGGGCAGCAGCCCACTTGCTATACGACACCTGTGTGCCCCTGCTTGAGCTGGGAGAGAGGCTTGGGGTACTTATGGTGTTTGGGTGTTCATGGTCATTCAGACTCTCTGTTCAATCATTCTTGGGATGTCTGGATAGTCACTTTCTCCAGCATGAAGCTGTCTACATAAATGGCTCTAGTTCCCTTTGAGAACAACTGAAACTATCACCCCCGTGTGTGTGCTTGGTGCGATGTGCAGGTTTCTCTTCTCTTTCTAGCTCAAGTCTGGAAACTGGGGAAGGGATTGTGACTGTTCATTGACTGCCCCCAGCCTCCTGGTCATCCGCCTTTGATTTCTGTGTTGGATATAAACTGAGTAGGATCCTTGCTACTCAGGCTGGTAGTTCTTCTACCACCTTCTGGCTGGTAGTTCTCACTGCTGGCTGGTAGTTCTCACTGCCACGCCTCCATTGCGCTTGCCATCCTGGCATTCTATTGCGGGCTGTCAACCACGTTCTACAACAGCCTTTCCTGCCTGTCAGCCTGGGTCTGCAGACACCATTCCCGAACTTCTTAGTGATGCTGGTGACCTTCCTACCAGCACATTCCTATGGCCTTGTGTGTCTTTGGGATCTCCCATAGAACAATGTTATGGGATGAGTTGGTTTATCACAACCAGGTGATGATGTGGCTTAACCCTTAACCCTATTAAGCCGGGAGCCAGGATCCTGGAAGGGCACCTAATGGTTCTGTTGCTAATACAATCTCTGGAACTTTCCTGAACTCCTCGACTCCTCAGGGACATGGCTCCTTTGTGTCTTCTCCAAAAACATTTGTTACATGACACAGTTTTCCAGACAGTAAGTGCCACAAGGTGGACAAGGACTAGCTCTGTTTCAGCCACTAACACTCTCTGTGCTTAGCCCCATGTCTGACCAGCATATTTAGCAATGTGTGGCTTGAATAGACTTCTTGTCACAAAGGTCAACGTACATTAAGCTTTCGCCACAGGGCAGTCACTGTTCAGTCTCTGCTTCTTTTTTTTTTTTTTTTTTTTAAGAAATTGATTTTTTTAAAAAAGATTTATTTATGCATACAAGAATTGGGGTACAGACTGAGGTGTAGGGGGTGAGAGGATTCACCAGAGACAGGGTGGGGAGGAGCAGAACAGGCAGATATACTAAAATACACTGCTGAGGGGAGCAGCAGGAGAGACAGGAGAGGTCTGTGCACCATGTGTGTATCTCCCTGGCTTGGGATCGAACTCATCCTGCAGTGACTGCAGATAGCTTCACAGTGCTGTGCTTAGCCCCTTGCACTACCAGGGTGGCCCTGTTCAGTGTCTCGTATAAGCACCAGGTCATTATATCTCCAACTGAGGTAGGAAATGCCAATAACTCCGATTTTGCAGAGGAGAAAGTTAGTTTGACTTTCGCTGATTCTCACAGCATCCCATGCATTCCACTGCCACGCCAACTCTTGCTTTATATACTTGAATTATTTCCTACCTTAGACTTTGAACTACATGTGAATATGGAATCATAGGAATTAAGTTCTTTTTTTGTGTGCATTTATGGCTGAGTAAATAAATTAACTCCCAGAAATTAGCTAGAAGAGTTTAAGCATTTAATAATTTCAATCTTTTATTGTGGACATTTTGCATTGTATATTATTCTCAGTTCACACACTCTGTTAAAGAAAGGTCAGATCCTTTAATCTGAAGTTCATTAAGCCATTATTGCACTCACCTTTACAATCATCTGTGACTAGTAAACGAGACATATATTTTATAGACCAGTATGCAAAACTTTATTTCACACCATGAACATGCTTTTTTATGTGTGCGTCCCTTCTCTTGCAAATGCAAATCAATTTTTTATGTCTGTCAAATACCAGCACACATTCCAGTGATTAACAACCCAGTGTTAATGTGATGAAAGAAATTAATTTTAGATATGTTTGGAGTTTAGAAGTAATTTGTGTAAAAATAAGATCCTGCTGTGATTCAACTATTTCCTACCAATCTGAAATATGCTGCCCTGGAAAATGTCTTATTGGCACATTTATCATAGATCACAGCTCATTATTTCGAGGGCTGACAAGTGTCTCATTGCACATTTATTAGGGAATAGAGCCTTAATCATATCTGTGGTTTTAAGAGTTTCTGTCCTATTAGATTTGTGACTTTTTTTTACAGAAGAATTTTAAAAGGGAAAACTCTCCCAGACCTGGAACTGAAAGCACGATAATTTTATAGAGTATTAAAAAAGAGTTATAAGGACTCACCTACATAAAAAATATGGCTCTTATTTTATTTTTATGTTCTGATGAGCAAACTCAATTTTTTGATTCCATTCACTAGTTCCAAGCACAGTTACATTCTGAGCTTGTAAAACCTCCTGCCTTGTTGAAATTTCACAATGCTGCCTGTTTCTTTTCTTTCTTCTAGATTTCCATAAGCACCAAATAGGTGAATTAATCATTTGGAAACATAAAAGCAAGACCAAATCTTCACCTGCACCCCTATGTTTATAGCAGCACTGTTTACAATAGCTAAGCTTTGGAAACAACCCCAATGCCCAAAAATAGATGACTGGATCAAGAAGATGTGGTACATATATACCATGGAATATTACTCAGCATTCAAAAAAGATAAACACATGCAATTTGCAGCAACATGGATGGCGCTGGAAGGGATCATGCTCAGTAAAATAAGCCAAAAAGAAAAAGAAAAATACCGGATGGTCTCACTCATAGCAGGAATCTAGAAAACTTAAATAAGGGACCAGGAAAATGAATAACTATAAGAAAGTGAAAATCAAAATCAACAAAAAACTATGAACCAGAGACACTTTTAGGGGGGCGGGGGCGGGAGGGGAGGGATTGGGGTCAGAATGGGGGGGCTGCAATTGTATGGGGAATATAACAATAAAATTTATTATCTAAAAAAAAAAAAAGACCAAATCTTCATTATATAAAAAAAAAGTACTTTGAAAATGTTGAACTTTTTAAAATACTTTAATTATTTCAACAAGTATTTGAGTCTCTACAATGTACCTATCACCATTCTGAGTGGCTTTGATATATTGGTGAAGAAAACAGCTACAATGAAATGCCTGGGTGGGGGGTCTGCATTCTATTACGACTAGACATCAAACAATAAACACAATATATAATCAACTTGTAAAGCATGTTAGCAAGTGCTCAATGCTCTGGGGGAAATATAATCAGATGAGAAGTAACAGGAGTGCTTGGAGAGTGTCTGCATTTTTAAATATTGTCACTTTTAATGAAATGTGGACATTTGGGCAAAGCCTTAGAAGAGGGACCAGTAGGCCTTGAAGATATCTGGAGAGGCATTCTAGGTTATAGGATACAAATCCATAGCCCTGGCTTTTATACTTGGAATGTTCAAGAAGCCGCCAGGAGGCCAGTGAGGTGGGGGGCGAGAGGAGAGGATGAGCAGATTCATCAAGAAGTCATGGCCTGATCTCAGGAAGGGACCCGGGAGCCAGATCAGAGAAGAGCTTGTGGGCTAGTATAAGGCATCTGGCATTTATGATAAGCTAAGTGGGGAGCTACTGGGTTGAAGCAGGGAATGACATGATTGGTCACGAGAATCAGTGTTAGGTGAAGAATAGAGTGTGAAGTGCAGGGGGGTGATAGGGAGATGAGTTAAGAAATGTGCAAAAATTTGAGGTCAAAGATGGTGGTGGCCAGACCAACTGGCTAGTAGTGGGGATGATTAGAAGTGGTCAGATTTTCACTTTGAATATAATTTTAGTATAAACACAGATTTTCCCAGTGGATGTGATATGAGATGTGGAAACAGGCAAGAAATGAAGATTAAATCCAAGGTTTTGAGCTTGAAGAAATTGCAGGGTGGCACCGCCTTTAATTACGATGAGATTCAAGTGGAGCAGATTTGGATGGTGGTGATGGTGGTGGAGGTCTGAAGCTCAGTTTTGAAGAGATTAAATTAGAAATACCCCCTCAACACTCAAGTGAAGATCTGGAGGCGTGATCAGGATAGGAAACAACATCTTTGTAAGTTATCAGGATTAGACAATTTAAGCCATGGGACTGGCTGAGATCATCGATACAGTGAATGCAGATTGAAGTGAGAAGGAGCTTAAGGGGCTTCTTTCATTTTGTACTTACACTTCAAGTTGACATGAAAGCTAACTAACAAAATGCAACAAGTGCAACTGGCTTACACAAGTTTAGAAACAATTATTTTCATTGTGTAGAAACTATGAGTCTGGGAAAGTTGATGACTCACCTGTTGAAAACAGGCTTGAGAGGAAGGTCTCTGTGTACTAGGCAGGATTTTTATAGAAGGAATAGAGTGTCAGTCAATCAGGTTGAGACAACTTGAGATGGTTTTTACTTCATAGATGTACACAAACAAAAAAGGGAAGTATAAGACCCAAGCTCCTCATTCGGTGGCTTCTTCTAATCACTACTTCAGAACAGACAGACCAAGGCAGAGTCAGCTTGTGGGCTGGGAATGCTCTCTCTGGCCCCACTTCTCTGTCCTACTCTAACTTCTGGAATGCCTGGCCTTCAAGCCCTGGCACTCTGGCTTCTAGGCGGATTCTTCCAAGGGGAGTTACCTGTGGGAGGCTGAGGGAGGAAGAGGGAAGACTGGAGAATCCATCCCTCTTCTTTGTTGCAAATCAGTCAGTGCTGGCCTTTCCATGATCACAACTTCTGAGAGCGGCTTCGACTCTTATCTAAGCTCCTGTTGCGAGATCTTCCATTCTCTCCCCTTTGCTCTTTAGTTCCAAGGCCAGTATTGACTTCCTGCTGCTGGCACTCCTTTGGGGGCTCATGATCCATTGTCCACACCATGTAACCATCCTTCAGTTAAGCTCTGAGAATGCTAGCTGTTTTTTTTTTTTTTTTTGGGCTGGGACCTTGGCTGATATCCAGCTCAATAATCACTTTTAGCTACATAGTGTAACAAGCTAATAAATACAAATTGCTACTTCTTCTTCCTTTTAATATTTCCCCACTGGCTCACCCGCATGAGATCAAACAAAAGTTACCAAGGAATTACACACTAACTTAAGAAAAGATAGTTGACAAAAATATGTTCCTTATTATTGTACAGGAAGATATAAAAATTGTCTATAAATACTATTTATTATTTGAGTTGAATAATAAATGTCATCCAGTTATTCATTATCGCAGGAACAGATATTTGTTGAAAACAGGACTCCAAAATGCCATCCTAGCTTTAAATTTATGAGGAAGAAATTCAAGAATGTTGTTCTGCTGCAATACCTCGCAAAACAGTCCAGTGTACAAAGAGTCTGCAGTAATTGACAACCACCACTCTTTTATACATTCAATAAACCTTTATTGAATACCTTTTATATACCAGCCACAAAGATAAATACAGCATAATTACTGCCTCAAGGATTTTATAGTACCGAGAGAGAGAGAACTATTTTAACAGACAGTTCCTTTACAGTGTGATAACTTTTTTTGAGGTGAATACAAGACATTGCAAAGCAGAGAAGAATTAAACAGGAAAAATCAGGAAGGCTCCTCAGAAGAAGTGATGATTGAGAGGATTCCTGAAGAATGAGGAGAGGTTAGTGGAGTAAAGGAGGGTGGTGGAAGATAGGAACGTGGGAGGACCACCTGAGGGGCTACAGATAGATTTTGGAATCTGTAACTTATGTGGAGAGTAAAACTAGAGATGGGAGTGAGATCTTCCATGGAAGGGAGTTAAGAGTAGGCTCAAGGCAGGATGTACTATTTGAGACTAAGAATATAAAGAGAAGTTCACTAAAGGAAAAGTTGAATGGAAGCTGGCTCCGGGGGAGAACCACAACAGAACAAGGGCTTGGAAGTTAGGAGAATGAACAATGTCCAACACGGCTACATGACCAGGAAACTGGTCTGGGGAAGGAAGTTCATTGTCTTTGGCAATTAGGTTGTCTATGGTCATTTTTTTTTAAAGATTTATTTATTTAAGCATACAAGAGCTGGGGTACCGGCCAGAGATTCGGGAGGTAAGAGAATTCACCAGAGACAGAGCAGGGAGCAGAACAGGCAGATCTACTGAAATACACTGCTGAGGGGAGCAGCGGGTGAGTCAGGAGTGGTCTGCTGCACCATGTGGGTAGCTCCCTGGTCAGCCGGGTATTGAACTCATGCTGCAGAGGCTGTGGATTGCTTCATAGTGTGGTGCTTAACCTCTTGCACCACCAAGGAGGCCCTATGGTTTTTGTTTTAAGGGTAGTTTGAATTATGTAAAATTGAAGATAGGGATACAGTGCTTGTAAATCAGTGTTTGGAAGGATTTGATTGTGAAGGGAATGAGAGAGATGAGGAGTAACTGGAGAAGCGCCAGGTCATCCAGGAGTTTTCTGTCTCTCTGTTCAGAAGGATATAAATATGTGTAAATACAGTTGATCCTTTGAACAACATAGGAGGTGAGGGGTACCCAACTCCTGCACAGCTGAAAATCTGCATATAAATATCATTTCCTCCAAAACTCAACTATCATCCTCACTTTGTATCCTCATGGGTTGGTTTCAGAACCCCCCAATCCGTACCAAAATTGGAAGATGATCAAGTCCCTGATAGTCAGCTCTCTGTATCCTTGTGGTCTGCCTTTATTAGCTACATAGTGTAACAAGCTAATAAATACAAATTGCTACTTCTTCTTCTTCCAACACTGGAAGTTGGTTGAATATATGTATGCAGAATGTGTAGATATGCAGGGGCACCTGAATTTATAGGGAAAAAAATTACAAGTAGTCCGGCACAGTTAAAATCTATATTTTCAAGAATCAGCTGTACCATAAGAAAGAAAACAGAAAGGTAGAGAGTGAAAATACAGGTTAAAGAGGGAGTTATTATACAATAAAAATAGTTCCCATCCTGGAAAAGGAAGGGGATGTTATCAAATGCAAGGACAGAAGAGCTCTCTCAGCATAATATATCTGACTCCACTCAGCTGAACGAAAAGAAATTTTATATTTACCTAATTGGGAAGTTTCAGGACAGGATCCAGGGATTTATCAAATAATGTCATCTCTATTTCTCAATTCCATTTGTCTGAATTATCAAGTATACTGTTTCCATGTGGAAGAAAGTTGGCACTGATAAAGCAAAAATGAAATTACCCTTGAATTTTTTTTTGCTTTGCAGATGTAAAGATATATTTCTATTTTGTTCTATCAAAATTCTCAGGAAGGAATGCAATTATTCTGACTCGGGTCACTTCATCGCCTAGAACTTATTACTGTAGTTGGGGAGGGAGATTACGCTAATATGCTAGATCAGAATCAGGTGTTTATACTCAGAACCAGGTCAAAGGTTCAAGACGCAGAATCAGTCTCAGATGAACCATATTCAACGAGCAGGATCATTATGGAATTGAAGAAAGGTGGTCTTAAACTTGGCTGCATGTTAGATTCTATTGAGATTAAAAAAAAAAAAAAACATTAGTGCCCCTAACCCCCAATGTATTGATTGAATTGGTCTGATGTGGGGCTAGGGAGAGGAATTTTTAAAGGTCTGCCTTAAGTAATTCTAATGTACATCTGGATTTAATGTGATTGCCAGGAGCCCAAGGCTGCTGACTAGATATTTGTCTACTGTAACTTTTAACCAACAGGGTAATGACTCCTTGGCTGTGGGATGAGTGCAGATGAGGAGCATTCTGGGTACGGGAATGATGAAACTGGGATTGAATAGCCTGGCTTTCGCCTGTGACACAGGAGAAGGCCATGGGTGAAGAGCAAGGAAGCCACTGAGAAATAGGTGGTGCCAGAATATTGGTGAAGCTTCACTGGAGTAGGAGCTGGGTCCAGCCAGGGGTATTACTGTTGGGTAGAACCAGGGGCCACTTAGATATAGCTGTTTGGGCACCAAAATTGGATTGCTTCTACTTACTCAGAAAGATGAAAATTAATTATAGATATAAAAAAGAAGTTAACACCCACATATTAATGTTTTAGTATTAAGGAGGCTGTGCATATTTGCTACTTTGTTTATGTCTAATTTTTTATTTTTAAAGATTTATTTATTTATGCATATAAGAGTTGGGGTGCAGGCCAGAGGTGTGGGGAGTGAGAGGATTCACCAGGGACAGAGTGGGGAGCAGAACAGTCAGATCTACTGAAATACACTGCTGAAGGGAGCAGTGAGCGAGACAGGAGAGGTCTGCTGTGCCATGTGTGTAGCTCCCTGGCCAGGGATCGAACTAGAGCTACAGTGGCTGCAGATACTTCATAGTGCTGAGACTTAACCCCTTGTTCCACCAGGGAGGCCCACGTATATGTATAATTTTAAAGAGAATTTGACTATGAGAATAAAGATCGGTTCCAGGATTCTAATTTCAAACATGTCATTAATTGGGATAGACTTGGTATTTTAAGTTGGACTTTTACTGTTTCAAATTTAACATATATGTAGAAATAATAAACATAACACACATAAAACATGCATAAAAAAGAGACCCTATTTATTTGAGCCTTTATTATGCCAGATTTCTTCTTGCTTTGATTTGATTTTCAGGTATAGATTATTCAATCATTGCAGCCCCAGCCGCCAGTCTCTACCATTTTCTCTCTCAAATACTCATATATATGTGCATAATATATGTGAATATACATAGGTGTGTACATATACACACACATATATGTAAGTACAACTATCAGGACATTGTATGTAATAAGATTTACTGTATCTAAAATTTAATTTACTTGACTTTTTAAGAATTATTTATGTATTTGGGAAGTTTTGTTGGGCAGAAAATTGAAATAGTTTAAAAAGGAAATTACATTTATATTGCAATTCAAAATGTTTGAAGGTATCTAATTAAGTTTGCAAATTGGAATACATTTATTCAGAGTCCTAAAATTTGTTAAACTTATAAATAAAATAAGAATAATAAGCAGAAGTGAAAATTTTAGGTAGAATGTGTAAATTTGATACCTCAAATACGAATTCATTAACCAACATGCATCTGAACAGTCTTTCCCACACAAAAGAGTGCTTTGAGGGTGGTAGGTACTCACAGTGTGTCTAGAAGCCAGTCCTTTGCTGGGCTTTCTGCTATTCCATTGTCAGCTTCAGTCTATCCCTGGACTTCCTTTAGGAAATAATGTAAGGCCCAGTTTCTGGGGACCGTTGTAAGTTGAGTTTGTGTTATGTTGGTTTCTTGTTGTTACTTAACTTTCAGATACAGACCATTCATCTGGAGGATCCCTGTTAAGCAATGCAGCATTCTGAGGCAGGGCAGAAGAAACCCAGAAACAACTGGTTCCACCCCCAGTCTTAGCCTGCAAATCTTTTAGTAGCATCTCTCACACGCACAAGGTTGCCCAGTCTCTGTTTGGATGACTCAAGTAACAGACATGTGATTCCTTAATAGAAGCTTCTTATTTTCGGATAACTCTAAAAGTTAGTAAGATCTTCCTGAGATTATGCTGAAATATTTCTTCTTGCCCTTTCATTCCGAATGTTTTCATTTCTTCTTAGACTCTACAGTCTGCCTGGTCTATTTCCTTCCTAGATTTCACAGGGCTTTCTTCTGCCACTGCTTTTTAATGACATCGGGCAGAGCCTTCTTGATGTCTGGTGTTTAGAACTGAACACAAAACTCCCAAGAAGCTGAATGCAGAGCCACCGCTGTCCTCTCTGTCACCCCTCACCAATACTGTATTTCCTTCAAATCCCATCTTGTTCTTCTTTTCTGGATAAAATAATTGACTTGGAAAATCTTGAAGCTTATGAAACCAAATAGCTTAATTACCCAACTTTTTTAATGTCTATCTCCTGCCTCATTTAAAATTGGTTTCTGGGCCTCCCCGGTGGCGCAGTGATTGAGCGCTGGGTTGCGAAGCTTCCCGCAGCCTCTGCAGCGCCAGTTCGATCCCCGGCTGCTCCCCGGCCACCGGAGGAGGGTCCCACATGGCACGCAGACCTCTCCTGCCGCCCGCTGCTCCCCTCAGCAGTGTACTTCGGTCCTTCTGCCTGCTCTGCTCCCCGCTCTGGCTCTGGTGAATTCTCTCATCCTCCCGCGCTTCTGACTGTACCCAGTGCTTGTATAAATAAATAAACAAATCTTTTAAAAAAAATAAATAAAATTGGTTTCTATGCCAAATGTTGCCATGCTTTCTACGTAGAATTTAGGGTTAAAGCTGAGTTTGAATTCTTTCTGAGAAACAACAGACCAGTGAGCTGTTGAGAGTTAAGTCTGTGGAGAGGTTAAACTTGAGGGCAGAGGGAAAAGGAAACACTTCTTTTCCTTTATCTGCGGGCATAAAGAGCACAGAAATATCATTGTTACCCTGTTAAAAATCTCTGCTTTGGGATAAGCGTTTCAACCCTAAGTACTGCTTGAAGTGAAGTGAGCAGTTCTGTTTAAAGAATAGAGCTACCTGTGTCAAAGCATCTGCCAGGCTCATTTCTATTCAAAGACATCATGCTGATTAAAAAGAATTAAATATGTAAAAGCGAAAAGTTACAAAGGAACTGTGAAACTCAACCTGCAAAAGAATTCAAATGGTGAGCCACTAGGTGGTTATTTGCTCTGCCTTTTTTCTTCTGGGAAAAATAGATTAAATGGGGTGGGGTAAATTTGCAATGGATTCACTCTCCCTATGTTTGGTTACGATTATGTGTTTTTCTGTTTCAACTCCCCTTCTTAGCTCATCATCATTCAGATCCTTCAGGAAATGAAATCTTCCTAAGGAAGGATGTAATGACCACATTCACTAAAGGAAAAGTAATAGAATTTTTGCTGACTGATTTTTTTTCCCCCCTCACCATTAATACTTCCTTATGATGGTAATGAAAACCTTGAAATATTAACTCGATTAAATGTTTTATAGTGAGAAGGAATTACCATTTTATAGAAGTTGAATTTTGGCCCGACAAAGGTTTTAGTGGGTTGGCAAAAGCAAGAAGGGAGGTAAAAGAATCAATGAGAGAAACACAAATCTCCAAGTGCAAACTTCGGAGGGATGGTTCACAGTCGTATTTCGTCCTGATTAACTCTCCTTTTCCCAGAAGCCGAGAGGAAGTCCCCTGCTGGGGCGATGCAGCTCGGCCAATCTGTCATCTTTAATAGTACCGCTAATAATAAGAAGCCATTCTGAAGCTCTTTCCCTTTAATTAGATGCTGGGTAACTCTCCTCGTAGCTCATGCTGTTCTTTCAAGAGCTTATATGTGATCGCTTTTGTTGAAGTAGAAGCTTTATTTTATAGACACCTGTTTAAAGTTATTCTGAATATAGCAGGTACTTTTATATTTTATTTTATTTATTAATGGATTTCTGCCTACAAGAGCTGATCAGGGAGGTGAACAGACCAGTGCTATCTAACCAATCCCAAGGGGAAGGTTTATTTTGGAAGATAACAGATGCCTTCACTGGTTTGAGGCAGGCAAATGTTATACAGCCCCTCTGCTTTCTAGTCTTGCCACAAGGTAGTAAGTCATAGCTTCATCCTGCTGTCTTCCACTCCAGCAAGCAATTATCAGCAAACTGTCATAAAACAGCCTTTTGCTAGTGGGAGTCCATTCTTATCCTTTATTCTGTCTTTAATTGTATCACCCCATCTAGTGAAAAAATTCTTTGTATGAAAGGTTTTCTGGAGACAGATGCAACATTATTTCAACAGCAAGATTCAGCTAACCATTGTGTTGGAATAGGGTGACAGGCTCCTCTGTCAAGCTGTGGGGCTCACGACTGAATTGGAGGCCAAGGACAGTGCCATTGGAAGGATGTCAGCCTGCTGGGCTTGCTAGATTCCAGGGGTTAAATATTGCTCATTTCAGCCATAAAACATTATTTCTAATATTCTTTATGCAAATAAGCAAGCTCTGTAGTGCTGATCTAGATAAAATAGTTCAAGTGTTTGTTGCTCAAAGGCTCAGTTTTCATCATGGCTTGGTTATTTATGATTGGGGCCCCTTAGATAAAAACCGTCTCTGCCTGTCTGTCTATCTCACACTGTGTGAAAAGTAAATTACAGACAAATATTATTCAAATTCATGAGCTAGTAACTAATCATGAAGCATCAATTTTCCCCTTGTTTCATTGTATTTCCTCTTCTCTTTTTTTCTCCAATCTCTCTTCTCTCTCGGATGTTTGTTGAATGACTAATTGGAGGTCAGAGGACCTGGGTTGGAAATCAACCCTTACTAGTTCCCTCATGTTACGATGACGAGTGGCCCTGATTTACTTGGGATCAGGGGTTCTCCAGGATCTCCAGGGTAACTGGGTATCTTGGTTACCCTAGTTGTAATCTTGAATTACTTCACTTCTGAATCTCAGGCCTCTCATCTTTAAAACAGGCAGTGAAAATATCTACTCCATAATCTTGTGGTGAAAAACTTGTGACTTAGTTCACACAAAGTGTGTGAGAGACACAATGTGAAACTGTGGAGGACACTTCACTTCCTGGCCAACAGATCTCCTGAGAGAGACCTGTTGTTGGCTGAATAACTAGATTAACAGCTGAGGTGGCTTTAATGTGGCCTGGCAGCTGATGTTAGGGAAGTCAGCTGGCACTAACCTTTTCTCTAAAGGGTAGGGGGGCATCAAGTGGGGGATTTCTAGAGGTTCTAAGTATGAAGAGGGGGTGTGGTGCGAACTGAGGTGTCTAACGTGAAAGTGGAGGGAGTCGTCCTTGAAGTGTGATATATTTTTCCATCTTCCTGTAAATGTCTTTCTAAAAACACATTCCTCCATGTGTTTGCAGTCATATCTTATTTTTGATTATGGTGAAGAACTGAGTCTGTCATCAAGAAAGACATCCTAATAACTCATTAGGATTAAATGGCCTTACATGTATTTGTGACCTGGCATTCACCGGGGACTCACAAAACAGTGCCTGGTTCATTATGAATACCCTATAAATGCTTGTTTTAAAATTATTATTATTATTATTATTATTTTTAGAATAGTCTGTTCTCCATGAACACTAATGTTCTCCTCCCTGTTTATCTTAGGCCTGGCACTACACATGCCTATTTCTAATTGGCTCTCAACTTTGGGTTAAGATCTAGATGCTGTTGTTGCAGGAACTTTAAAGTCCTGCGTAAGTGATTCCCTGTGTTGGAGGAGCTGTCTCTCCTTGACCCAGCAGGGTCCCTACGAGGTCTTCCTTCCCAGGAGAAAGGGGCAAAAAGGGTTATTCTTGGAGGTCCCATTTTTACTTCTTTAGAATCCCTAAGACTTGCTCTCCTAGATGCATAGAATGTCTTGATAACTGTTTGGTTCTTTTTTTCTAAATTGGAGTAGAAATTTGGGGAAGACATATTTAGCTCACATATAGAGCAGGAAAAGTAAGTAATTTTTGGTAGTTCTTGGTATCTTGGATAGAAGCTAAGTCTTTTGACCTTCAAGATTTCATAGGTCAAGCTTCCACTTTCAAACCCTCATGAATAATTGAAGTCATTACACAGATAGTCCTGTTAGAAACCCCACTTGATTGATTCAGCCTCAGGTTGTCTCACTTCTGGGTTACTCATTCAGAACAACTTCTAGATAAACTGACAGCTTCAATTACCCAAACTGAGATTTGTGTATTGATGCCTATAAATTTGAGTGATTTAAGGGCCTGCTCTTTCTATTCAGCTCAATATATATTACGCTCATATAAGAATCTCAAATGTTTTTATATCCTGCCTGAACTCGCCTTCTACATGGCTAAGTGATGACTAGATATAGTTCCAGGTGATGCCTCCTGTTGAGAGCCTTAAATACTGAGTGTAAGTCATGCCCAATCAACAATGCAAGGTCAAGCTTAATCTTTCATGGGGATGATGTTAGCATCAGTGGCTACGGCCTCCAGGGATGGGAGGCAGAAACACTATTTGGGAACAAATAAATCTAGGATAATTTCAGAATGGACATTTATCTAAGCAGTGATTATTACTGAATACTCATTTCCCCCTGTGCTTTTGCAGTATGATAGTTATCTGAGAATTCTTGCGTAGAATTGAAGGAGGTTACTCATCAATTCATGTTTTTCAGCGTTTGATATAAATGAAGTATTTTAGAGCCATAAAAAAATTCTTTGAATATTAAAGCTAATTGAAATGTCAGGATAGTTTCCTCTGCTGTGTTGAAACTCAACCAGCTTGCCTAAAGGTAAATTTATAACATCCCAGATAAATATGCAAACACAGAAGAATCCGTTATTTGTATTGATAGTAACAGAAATAAGTAATTTTATTTTATTTATTTATTTTTTAATAGAGGCATGTTTTATTTATTTATTTATTTATTTGTTTGTTTGTTTGTTTTGTTTATACAAACACTGGGTACAGTCAGAAGCGCGGGAGGGTGAGAGAATTCACCAGAGCCAGAGCGGGGAGCAGAGCAGGCAGAAGGACCGAAGTACACTGCTGAGGGGAGCAGCGGGCGGCAGGAGAGGTCTGCGTGCCATGTGGGACCCTCCTCCTGTGGCCGGGGAGCAGCCGGGGATCGAACCGGCGTCGCAGAGGCTGCGGGCAGCTTCGCAACCCAGCGCTCAACCGCTGCGCCACCGGGGAGGCCCAGAAATAAGTAATTTTATACTTTTAATTATATGAAGTTATATGGTGAATGTGGTTAGTGTTTCCCATGTGTAGAAATGTATATATACCCAAATACAAGTATTTATTTGTTATTCTCAACCACTCTCTAATAATGTCAATCTAGCAGGTTTGACTTACATGCAGTTCTAATGTTGATGCCATTTTTAAAATTAAGACATTCTTAGAAATATGGCTGTAGAATTGAGGCTACTTGAGGGGGCAGGTGGGGACAGGGCATCAAGGGGGGGGAGGCCTGTTGCTCTATGGGGGGAAGGGGATTTTACTGGTAGACATGGTGAGTAACATATATTTTAAAAGATGTGTACCCCTAAGTGAGAAGGTGACTCTACAGGAGCACACCTTCATTTCTGGCGGGAATACAAAATGGTGCAGCCACTTTGGAAGAGAGTTTGACAGTTTCTTACCAAATTAAACATATTCATACCATAAATGTAGCAATACTGCACCTTGTTACTTACCCAAAGGAGTGGAAAAGTAACATTCGCGAAAATGTGCACATGGGTGTTTATCGAAGCTTTATTCATCTTTGTCAACATTTGGAAGCAACCAAGATGTCCTTAAGTAGGTGAAAGGATAAAGAAACCATGGTCCATGCAGACCATGGAATATTTAAATGCTCAAAAGAAATGAGCTATCAAGTCATGAAGAGACATGGAGGAATCTTAAGTGACAGAAGTCAACCAGAAAAGCTACGCACAGAGTGATTCCAACTAAATGACGTACTGGGAAAGACAAAGCTATGGAGACCCTAGAGAGATCAGTGGTAGGTAGCAGGGTGCTTTGGAAGGAAGATGCACCATCAGCACCCAGTAAGCTTTTACAGCAATGAAGCTCATTTGCATGATATGTTGTAGGACAGGGATAGAGACCTGTCATGCCTTTGCCCAAACCCACAGGATGTACAACACAATGTTAACACCAGAGAAAATTGGGGACTTTGTGTGGTAATGGTGTGTCCGTGTAGGCTTATTGGTTACAACAAACGTACCACTATGGTAGGGGATGTCGACTGGGGGAGGGGTGAGTGTGTAAGTGTGGGGGCAGGAGGTGCACGGGGTCTCTCTGTACTTTTCCTTCAGTTTTGCTGTGAACCTAAACCTGCTATAAGAATAAAGTTTATTAACTGAAAAGCAAAACCCGACTACAAAACTTATCTTATTCTTGTTGAGAAAAAATATTGCAAAGCAAGGGTATAAATATGTCATGAAGTCTACTCATAAATGAAAAACAACATTCTCTTTAGTGAGTTATCATTTGTCTGGCATTATACTATAAACTTAGATATTTAATTAATATTAATTACCCTAATATATGGAAAGATATATACAAGCAACAAAATGTGTCTTCAATCTGTATTTTTCCTTCCTGCCGTTCCCTCTCTCCCTTTTATTTCTTTCTCCCCCTTCTGCTTTTTTTCTCCTCCTCTTCTTTCAGATGAAGCTAACCTTTCAGCCTTAAAAATGAGAATATGCATGTTTGCATTTTTTATTGAGAAATGAACCCATCCCAAATCTCGAGAGAAAAATCTGCTTGTTCAAGATTTCCTAACCAGACGTACATGTAAATATGCATACTTTTCAGAAGCCTCATGTTTTGTGGTTTTGTATTCTAAAATAAAATGACATACTGAGAAGGATGCAACTAGCTCCTCTAATGAGCAACTCTGTTCTCTCCTGAGTATCAGGAGGATAATCAGGATGTGATCTATTATCTTGGATTAATTTTATTTACTCTGAAAGGATGGGTAGTTTTTGAGTGCATGTTTGTTGGGAGAGGGTCATGTATGTGACATGAGCCTAATTTGTCTTGTAGTAAAGGATCAGAATATATGTCTTAGACTTCTCAGCAGTGTTTTACACACTGCAAGTTATGACTCATTAAAGGGTCATAAAATCAACTGAATCGACTGCAACCAATATATCTTTTTTTTTAAAAGATGAGACGGAATAGAAACTATTAGAATATATGACACTTAGGAAGAATAAGTACTATTGCATGAAACTTTAGTTTAGTTTAGTATAAATTATATTTTTTGTTATTATTTAATTTTTTAAAGATTTATTTATTTATACAAGACCTGGGGTACAGGCCAGAGGCACAGGAGGGTGAGAGAATTTACCAGAGACAGATCAGGGAGCAGAACAGGCAGACAGACTGAAAACACTGCTGAGGGGAGCAGCGGGGGAGACAGGAGAGGTCTGCTGTGCCATGTGGGTATCTCCCTGGCCCGCCGGGAATTGAACTGTTGCTGCAGGGGCTGCGGACAGCTTCATGACACTTGCATTCAACCTGCTGCACCACTGGGGAGGCCCTAAATTATATTTTTAAAATTTGAGCTTGCAGGTAAAACAGATTGAAACCAGTGTTTAAGACCACCGATGTCTCCCTTTATGCGTTAAGAATAAAGAGTAGTACAATATCACTATCTTACATTTACTCACTGTCCTCCCCTCCTAAGCACACCCAGTTCTTCATGAATAAGATGATCTCATTTATAAAGATGACAGTTTTGCAAAACTATGCATAGAGCAGCTGCCACAGAGGGGAAATGGAAGCCGTGAGAGACTCGTCCCGGGGCTGCCAGGGAGCTGGCCAGAAAGACTTCAGGAGGCTGTGCATGAGAAGGAAGGGGTGGAGATGGTGGTAATTGCTCCACCTTCTCCTTCACTCCATGCCGCACTCTCCACCACCTGCCCAAAGTATGTGTTTAACATTTTAAATAAATCTGAACATCTGGTACGAGGAAAGACTCAAATCCCATCTAGAAATCACAGAAGTCTGGAAATTCAATTGTACATAAGAACACAGTGCATTTGGATTCTGTTCCAGCCCATTTTAGAATGGGCTTTCCGTGAGAAATCTCTAATGAGAATCACAAATGCTAAAGTGAGTGTTATCTTTCTGGAACGCTAATAAAGCAGGAGGGGAGACAGGAGACTGCATGGCAGTCATCAGGCTTTGGACGACAATGTCCCACTGGACTCAGGCTGTTCAGCCCCATCTGGAGGGTGCTTTCAACAAGAAGACCTCCCACCACAAGGATGACCATTTATCAATTGCTTCAGGAAATCACTGCCTAGCATTTAATTCTTCTCTGAATATTCATATTGACTCCCCAAATGAGTAGTTTGCCTTGAAGGGTTCATGGGTCATGTTTCACTTGTCGCACCCCCATTTGATATGCTCTGGCTCAGCTTGAAGCAGGTGGTTGGTGTTCCCTGGTGAAGGGACCCTTGAGTGAATAAGCCATCAGGACTCCAAGGTAGGTGCTGGATCGAGAGAAGCACAGCAAAGCAGTCACTACGACCACATGAAACTTGCTGAGTGCTCGTGCGCTCCGGGAACTTGACTTGAACCTGGAAGGTGGGTACTGCAATAATCTCCACTCTACAGAGAAAGACACTGAGGCTTTTCAGGGTGAAGAAATGTGTCCCAGTTCAGACAGTGGCCACCTGGGATTCCTGGCGAGTCTTGTTCCAGTGCCATGCACTTCCTTAGCATGAAGGTCAGGCCAAGGACTGAGTTGTGTTCACTGATGGGGGCAGAATCAGGTCCTGCCAAGAGAGCCCTGGTTTATCATCCCCTGCCTCGGGGCAGCCACCTCCTTTTCTCAAGCCCTGGTTTCTAATATTAAAGGCCGACAACGACACCTCTATCATTGATTTGTGAGAATCCACTGGGTGAGGGAAGGTGTAGGCTGCATCCTGACGGTACCTGATACACAGAAAACCTGTGTTTCTTCCTCAAGCAGATCTCCTCAGTCTGGAGTGTGGCAGGCAGCAGTTCCAGACTGTGGCCCACAGCCTACCTCACCCAGTGGCTCGCTGTATGGAGATGTGGACTGGGAGCCAATCCTGCTCATTAGCTGGTGGCGGTAGAACCTCTGATGTCCACCATGGACTTGCAAGCCTGTCACTTGCTGCCGACAACTCTCAAGCCCCAGCAGGTATTTTCTCGAGACCTGAAAACTGCGTCTATTGCAATTGTCAGCAGCACAGCCTGCAGGAACAACCACGTTATGGTGGAGTCTTCCTTTCACTGCTGCTGCTTCTGGACGTAATCTTTGTTGTCCCCTTCCCGAAACTTGCAGAGATACAGGAACTGGGCTGATGCGTAACAGGTAGCAAGTCCCAACCCCTCTGTTGCTTCCTTCTGCACCACCCAGCAACACCCACTGTCATCTCTGTGGTGGTCTGGCAGACAGAGGCCCTGGAAGTGGACCTGGGGCTCATGTTTCAACAGAAAATTCTGGGATCCTAGAGTATGGTCTCAAGTGGTAGTTTCAGGTGCTGGCAAGGCACAGTCTCTTCACTCTGTGGACTCCCCTCCCTAAGCAAAAGGGCACAGCTGGAAGAGGGCACAACAAGGCCAGCTGCAATTCATGGCTTTGATCTTTAGACAGGAATGTATGTAAGGATGGGGATTAACTGGTCTGAATTTGAGAAACACAGTATAGAACGGATGGAAGGGAGAAGAGGTTATCTCGGAGGGATGTATGTTAAGTAGGCTCCATCCCCCCATGTGTTTATGGCCCCTGTCCACTGCTGGAAGACTAATGGTGAGGGATGTTTGAAAGCAGATAGAGTCAGATGGCAAGTTTTTTTTTTTTTTTAAAGATGTATTTATTTATGCATATAAGAACTGGGGTATAGACCAGAAGGATAGGGGGTGAGAAGACGCATCAGAGACAGAGCGGGGAACAGAACAGGCAGACTGACTGAAATACACTGCTGAGGGGAGCAGTGGGCGAGACAGGAGAGGTCTGCTACGCCATGTGGGTCAGCTCCCTGGCTGGGGATCGAACTCATGCTGCAGAGGCCACGAATAGCTTCACAGTGCCGTGCTTAACCCCTTGCGCCACCAGGGGGGGCCCAAGATGGCCAGTTTTGAACTGAAGGATGAGAGGCTAATCCCAGAATGTAATTCCACAAGCAATAGCCAAATCATAACCAAACAGGCTAGTGATGTTGGTGTAGCAATTTATTGCTTAGTAAAAAGAAACACATGAAATAGGGTTCTCTGAATGACATTCAGTGCAAACTTGGTAGGGGTGGAGGCAGGGAAAAGCACAGGTAAAGATTAATTTATGCTACTGAATGTAAAATTGAGAAGAAATAGCCATGAAGAAGATTTGGAGGCTCATGTCACCTGTGAGTCTGTTCAGAAGACTCTATAAGATAAGTGCAGCATCTTCATTCTTCATTCCATAGTTTCGGATTTTTGAGCACCTCCTAAGTGTAGGCACATGTTGGACAAGGGATACCCAAAGATGCACAGTTCAGGAGCCCAGTACTGAAGGAAGATGTGGATTTTGAGATCATCTAAGTAGAGATTTATTGCATGTTCTTTTAGCTGCACACCTGCTTCCCTCGCTAGTTATTATTTTATATATAAAATATCAAAAACATTTTGCTTTGCCTCCTAAAGGGTTTTAGGTACAAATGAATAGGTGGGAGGTTTAGTTAAAAGAATTAATTCAACATTTTAAATGAAAGTTCTACCAATGCAAATATTGAGTCTCTTTCATTTTCATTAATTTGACTTAAAAAGTCTTAAAAAATGCATTAAGTTCCACAATGTTTCACTCTAATTGTAATTTATGTTTCTTTTCTTCTTTAACCTCTATCTTCCACTTTTTCTTTTCAGCCTTTATTTTCATTTTATCTCACAGTAGTGTTATATGTCATCACCTTTCTCAGTAACAGGGTTTGTGATAGTCAATAATTATGTGATTTTAAAAAATGGTAAGTTCTTCTAATTGCTTTAGCTAATAAAATGGTTTAGAACTGATCAGACTGAATAATGCTGCTTAATTGCCATTGCTAAAGATAGAGTTGGCTGGCATTAGCTAGAGTCTTAACTTTCAGGAAGCAATACAAATGTTAGAGAAAATCATGATGAACTCATGGGAAAAATGGTACTTAGTTACCTTTTTTGTTGGCAGGAAAAAATATAAAAGCATCTTAGCACAACTCAGTTGTATATGTTAGAATTTAAAAGATTTTAAGTTGTTTTTTACTAAAATACAATAAAGCATAGCAACAAAAGAAAAAATAGATTAATCAGCTATACTCAAAATAAAAAAATACACTTCAAATTATACCATCCAGAAAATGAAAGAACAATCCATAGAATGTGAAAAAAATTGTTAACTTCATATCTGATAAGGCTTGGGATCTGGAATTTATAAAGAAGTCTTATGACTCAACGAGAAAAAGGCAAATTATCAAATTTAAAAATGGACAAAAGAAACAGATAATTCTTCAAATGGAGAAATAGATATTTCTCTAAAGATGCACAAATGGCTTGTTTGTGTGTGAAATGAAATCCAAAATCATCAGCCACAAGGGCAAACCAAACAAAACCACAGTGAAACATAACTTCACATCCACTAGGGTGGCTAAAATGGACAGACACGAGCAGGTGCTGATGAGGTGGAGAGATGGAAATCTTCAACATTGTTAGTAAAAATGGAAGATGGGGCAGCTATTTTGGGAAACAGTGAACAGTTCTTCAAATAATTACATATGGTATTATATAATAATGCAGCAATTCTATATGTCAGAGAAATGAAATACACGTCCACTCAACTTGTACATAATGATTCATAATAATAATTCATAATAACCAAAAAGTAGAAACAACCCAATGTCCATCAACTGATAAACAGATAAACAAAATGTAGTTTAGCACTCCTATGTTCATTGCAACACTATTTACAATAGCTAAAATATGGAAACAACCTAAATGCCCCAAACAGATGACTGGATCAAGATGTGGTATATATACACAATAGAACACTATTCAGCAATCCAAAAAGATATATTTATGCCATTTGCAGCAATATGGATGGAGCTGGAAGGTATTATACTCAGTGAAATAAGTCAAAAGGAAAAAGAAAAATATTGGATGTTTTCACTTACAGGAGGAACATAGTGAAACCATACAAGGAATTGAAAAAAAAAAAAAAGACAAAACTACCAAGCAAACTATAAACTGGAGACATTCAGCAGGGGATAGGAAGGAAAGAGCGCAAGAGTCTATGGTGATGGTTCACGGGTGTCTTGGTGGTGGTAATGTTATCAGAACAACAGTTTTATGGGGTGGTGATAATTTTATGGGGATAACACCTGAGAGGAGATATCAAACACTGTACAAAAATGAACAATGATGTAAAATAAGTAAAAGTGAAAAAAAAGTAATTTATAGAAACTGGAATATTATTTGGCAATAAAAAAGAATGCAGCACAGATACCTGTTACAACACTGATGAACTTTAAAAATGCTAAGCTACAGCGAAATAAGCCAGAAAGAAAAAGAAAAATACCGGATGGTCTCACTCATAGCAGGAATCTAGAAAACTTAAATAAGGGACCAGGAAAATGAATAACTATAAGAAAGTGAAAATCAAAATCAACAAAAAACTATGAACCAGAGACACTTTTTTGGGGGGTGGGGGATGGGAGGGGAGGGATTGGGGTCAGAATGGGGGGGTTGCAATTGTATGGGGAATATAAAAATAAAATTTATTATTTAAAAAAAATAAAAATAAATATTTTAAAAAAAAGAAATAATCCAGTCCAAAAAAATAAATAAATAAAAATGCTAAGCTAAGTTAAAGAAACCAATCATAAAAGAAAACATATTGCTGATTATATATCTATGAAATGTCCAGAATAGGCAGTAAAGTAGATTAGTGATTTCCTAGGACTGAGTCAGGGACTGGGAAGAAATTATTACTAGTGAGTATTGGTTTCTTTTTGGAGTGATGAAGATGTTCTAGAATTAGATACTGGTAATAGTTACACAACTGTGAATATACTAAAAACCACTGAAATGTATGCCTGAATGGATGAATTGTATGGTATTTTAAGCATAGCTCCTAAAGTTGCTATAAAATAAAATGACTATGTGCTATTAGAATTCTGTAATCCTTACTTCTCTATTTAGAAACTCCTTGGAGCTTTACATGGCAATACATGCTCTTTAATTAGTTTCAAAGAGGTCATTTTGCTATTTCTACTATATTATACATATTTACTATTTGCATTTCTACTATTAATATATTATACATACATAATTTCATCCTTTGCTTTCTCCTCAACCATAAAATTTGAACAAATCCATTATTTTAGCTTTGGTTCTTGGCACCATGTTCCTCTCTGCCACAGTCCGATTCTTAATTTGCAAGTAACATTCATTATGAAAGGATGGCAGATGGTATGAGTCAGAGACTATACTTCCACCCATCACACCACATCACCTGCCAAGTACATCAAAATATGTCCACGATAGTAGAAGACTAGAAAGAAGGCCACAGCTGGCATGGTGTGGGGAGAAAGGAAAGGTCTCTGGACGAGATGACATTGGCAGAGTTCAGGAAAGCGTGTTTTGCTAAGTAGAGAATGGGGGTGGGGAGCATGTGCCAAAGTACACAGGCACAGAAGACAATGTGTTTAGGGCAAAGTGAAAGCCCTGTGTGGTTGTCACCTGGACGTTGGGGCCAGAGTAAGTGCTGGGGAAGATGAGAAACAAGACTGGGCTGCAGTTGGAAGGTCAGGCCAGTCCAACATTGCGAAAGGCTTCTGGACAATGGAGAGTCCCCCAGGTTTTCCAAAAGGAAATTATTTGAATTGGCCTGGTGCTAAGAGGATGACCTTGGGACAAAGGTAGAGGAAGGACAAAGGGGAATAGCCCCAAGACCTCCCTGATGGCGCAAGGGGTTAAAGCACAGCACTATGAAGCTATCTGCAGCTTCTGCAGCATGATTGATCCCCGGCCTGTCAGGGAGCTACCCACATGACGCAACAGACCTCTCCTGTCTTGCCCGCTGCTCCCCTCAGCAGTGTATTTCGGTTAGTCTGCCTGTTCTGTTTCCCACTCTGTCTCTGGCGAATCCAATCACTCTCTGCAACTCTGGCCTGTACCCCAATTCTTTTTTTTTTAATGGGAAGGAACTTTAATACAATTAGGAAACAATACATAAAAGGCAAAGAATATAGTTTCTTTTTTTTATTAATAAATTTTATTTTTATATTCCCCATATAATTGTAACCCCTTTATTTTGACCCCAGTCCCTCCCCTCCCTGCCCCCTACTCCGCATAGAGTGTCTCTGGTTCATAGTTTTTTGTTGATTTTGATTTTCACTTTCTTGTAGTTATTCATTTTCCTGGTCCCTTATTTAAGTTTTCTAGATTCCTGCTATGAGTGAGACCATCCGGTATTTTTCTTTTTCTTTCTGGCTTATTTTGCTGAGCATGATCCCCTCCAGCGCCATCCATGTTGCTGCAAATTGCATGTGTTTATCTTTTTTGAATGCTGAGTAATATTCCATAGTATATATTGTACCCCAATTCTTGTATGCATAAATAAATTAATCTTTTTAAAAAGAAAGAAAAAGGGGAAACAGCTCAAAAGTAGGGTGACTATCCCAATAGGAGATAGTCCAGAATTATGATGCTGATTCTGAGGTCCAGCATAGGGCTTACGGGTAGACCAGCAGTGGGAGGCACAAGCACTCAGGGTTTGATGTTCAAGAACAAAGTGATTCCAGCTTCAAAGAGCAGCCAGATCTCTGGGAAGGTAGCCAAGTGCTTGCTAGTCAGTCTATGGATTCAAGAAGGGAAAAAGTCTTTCCTTGTTAGGTTTTGAGAAAAGCCTGTCTTCTGAAGAGCAGACAAGGGTTGTGATTGTAAATTGATGCAGCCACAAGGGAAAGCAGTATGGCACTTTATCAAAAAATTAAAAATAGAACTACCATAGGATTCAGCAGTTTCATTTCTGGCCATTGAAAGAAAATGAAAACACTATCCCATTGTATAGACAAGGGAATATTATTTAGCCATAAAAAAGAATAAAATTTGCCATTTGTGACAACATAGATGGAAACTGACGGCATTATGCTAAGATAAATAAGTCAGAGAAAGACAAATACTGTATGATTTCACTTATATGTGGTCTCTAAAGAATACAATAAAATACATAGATACGTAGAAACTCTTGGTGTTTGCCAGAGGTGGTATGTGGGGGTAGGAAAACAGCTTATTTATTGTAAATAGTGCTGCAATAAACGTAGGGGTTCAGGTGTTCTTTTGAGTTAATGTTTTCGTGTCCTTTGGGCAGATACCTAGGAGTGGCATAGTTGGATCTTTTTTTAAAGATTTATTTATTTATTTACACAAGCACTGGGTACAGTCAGAAGCGCGGGAGGGTGAGAGAATTCACCAGAGCCAGAGCGGGGAGCAGAACAGGCAGAAGGACCGAAGTACACTGCTGAGGGGAGCAGCGGGCGGCAGGAGAGGTCTGCGCGCCATGTGGGACCCTCCTCCTGTGGCTGGGGAGCAGCTGGGGATCGAACCTGTGCTGCAGAGGCTGCAGGCAGCTTCGTAACCCAGCGCTCAACGCTGCGCCACCGGGGAGGCCCCATAGTTGGATCTTATGGAAGCTCCATTTTTAGTAATTGAGGAACCTCCACACAGCTCTCCAAAGTGGCTGGTATTGTCCTTCTTTTCTTCAATCATTTCTATATAATTTATCAATTCTTCATTCAGAATTATTAATTTTTAAAAATGAATGAAATACCATTGTTTTACATCCTTGTTAATATTTTGACAGTATAGGGTTTCTCCCCTTAGGTGTGGTCTCCATAACTCTCCATCAAAACACCCATAGTTCATTGAGCTCTCCCTCCCCTCCCTGCCCTCACCCCTCCCCTCCCTGCCCTCACCCCTCCCCTGCTCCCTCCTCCTCCCCTTCCTTGGAAGTCTCAAATCTATGGTCACCTTTCAACAATTCCTTTTAAAAGTTCTTCTGTGTCTGACCCTTTGTTTGGTTTCTCTATATTCTGCATATTAGTGACATCATCTGGTATTTATCTTCCTCCTTCTGGCTTACTTCTCTTAGCATTATCCCTTCCAGCTCCAACCATAACCTCGTGTTAATTGTTTGGGATAGAAATGCTAAGGGAGAGGGTGGGGCTACAGACCTCATTTTAACTTCTCCAGCGGTCTCCCAAGGCAGGGGAGGGCAGCAGCCAGAGGAAGGTGCTGGGTACTAGCACATGTCCCTTCTGTGATCCTTCAACCTTATAAATGGAGTGTTTTCATCCGTAAAAGAGTTAATTTGGATGATTAAGTAAGATGAGGTAAATAAGTGTTGTTTTCTTTGTAAATCATTGTGCCTTGCATATACCAAATGTTAGCTATATTTGTCATAGTAGTTTTGATCAACCCATAATAATGTGCCTATAAACAACTTGATAAGTACAATAGTACGTGATTGTTCTGAAACAGCAATAAAAGAGCAATTCTCAACTGGGGTTGATTTTGCCCACCAGGGGACAAGTGGCTATGTGGAGAATTTTCAGTTGTTATCTACTAGTGGAATCTACTAGATTGAAGCTGGAGCTGCTTCTAAATGCCTGATGATGGCTGAGCTGGCCCCCACCAACAAAGTGTCATCCTGCTCAAGATGTTACGGTGCCAAGGTTGAGAAACTCAGCAGTAAAAGTGCGATTTGACTTATAGGAATTCTGAAACATATACGTGTATTTAAACCTAAGATGATTTTACTATTTTTGGCTAATATTGAAGGCGACATAAAGGAAATAATATTTCCTTTATATAGCTATTTATTGCTATTATTTCCTTTATATAGCTATTTATTACTAGTAGGGGCTACCTGAGATATTGTTCCAGTGACTTCAAAAGATTTGTCCAATTGCTTTATGGGCATAAAATGTGTATCTTAGCCATTCTGGTAGAATCATCCACATGGAGCAAATTTTTTTAAATTAAATCATGGAGCATGGGAGAGGAGATAATGACAAATTGCCCAGGTCCAGAGTATCAAAATAAAGCTATTTTTTTTACATGTTAATGTATTTTTTCTTTATCTAGTTCAAGACACAGAAATAATAGATTTGTGTTTCTAAAAGTATGATCCAAATTCTCTTTGCTTAGATTCACCAAAAATTCCATTGCCAGGAAGATTCCTGTGTTCCACCTCATATCATCTAAATTAGAATTTCTTGATGATAAGACAAGGGAATCTGTATTTTTGCAAAGATTTCCTGTGGATCAAAGCTTTCTGATAGAGAACCATTGGAATATAATATGCAAGGAGTCAAAGGGAAGCAGGCAGAGCTGTGGTCCTGGGGTCCTGCATTAGAACATACAAATCTCTGGAGCACAGAGGCTTAACATCTTCTTTCATTTTTTTGCCCTGAAAAAGTCTTCAACATATTCTGCAACTGAAGATATTAGTTCAACTTTCAATAAAAGGACCTGCTGTTTGAGCCCTTGGTAAAGCTATTAGGATGGAACAGCTATGGACAAAAGCAAAGTGATTCTATATTTAGACCGTTCTACGTGGCCGAGTCTATGACAAATTCATTCTTGTTCCTCTTAGAATTGCCTAAGAATTGTTTGCTATATCCTAGCCCTTCAATCTGAGTAAAATTTAAGGTTATTTATAGGTCCCTCAGGAAGGATGATCTATCTAAAAGCACATTTTTCTTCCTTCTTCACACATCAATTCTTAAGTTAAAATAACATCACATCTTTGGTTCTTATTTTACGAGTTGTTCTACCTTTCCAAGCTCCAGTTAAAGTCTACTGATGCTAATTGCTAATAGGAATTACATGTTTGGGGAGAAGAATAGGAGAGGGGAACAAATTAATTCAAACCTAATTTGCATTCCTTTGCCAAGTTTGAGCTGGGACCAATTTGCAGACTGAATTATCTCTCTAGCCTTGATAGAGTTTATAATAATGCTCAAAGTTTCTTAACTCATGGCAGTGCCTTTTTAATAAAGACACATTCACAGTTGTAGTCTTGGTGCCTTGTAACATATCGCTAATAATTGAGCTAATAAGATTTTAAAGTTAATTAAAAGGACGAGGAAACCCATAAAATCTGGTGCAGCTCAAACTGGTTGCTGTATAACAGGCTGACCAAGCAAAACTGCAGAGAGAAAAATAAAACTAGTTCATTAGTGACTTACCAGTGGTGGGCAATGTTGTTTTTTTTTTTTTTTTTTTTGGTAAAAAATTACTGTTTTTTGTCTCTCTTAAAACAATTGATAACAACTTAACAAGAATTACTTAGTGCTTATTATCTTGATACTCTTTTCCAGACTAATGTAGTCACAGAGGTGGCACACAGGTAGCTTGGCACTTTGTAAAATTGTTGGCCCATGAGAATCTGGGGGTGTTGACACAACTTTGCAGGCCTGAGGGACCGTGCAAGCTCTAGCCTGGCCCTGCAGTCTGTTGCAATGCTCAGAGGGTGGCTAAGTACCAGGATTCTAGGACAATATTAATGTGACTCCTGTCCAGATTATCTAAAGATCCTTCAAGCTCCTCCGTCCCATTCCATTTGTGAGGTGATCCAGAGAACCTGAGGAGAAAGGGAAGGAGAAAGCAGGTGAGTGTTCTGGACAACTTGAGCACAATTGAGTTAAGGGTCTTCTGAGTAACTATGTGGATCACACCTCAGGATCTCCCTACCAAGGTGGGCAGGAAGCTAGTGTATCGATCCAACTCTCATCCTTCATTGGTTAAGGTTGCTCCTGAGGATGTTAACTCATTGGCATCTCTGGCAGTTTCTGGGACAGGTAGAGGTACAACTATTTGTATTAAGAAACCAATAGCTTACAAGAGAAGTGTGTATGAAGCGGAAAATGATTGTGCTGTTACCAAAGGGGCTATAAAGAAGGCACTAACAACATCTGGAGCTTCTTCCCTTACACTGCTCGGGACTCACGTTTGGTCCACTGTGTCCAAACCCATCACGAAGATCTTACATTTGGTCTGTTCTGTCCCATCCAATCATGAAAGGAGAGCTGCCAACATAAGGCTGCATAATATTTGCTTAATAGTATGATCTGAGTTTCTAAAGGTAGGTCACTGTAGGCAATACTGTGCAGAGGTGTTTATGGATTATTAGAGAGTTACTTTAACCTTGACAGCTGGCCAGAATTTAAATAAGAGGAGAGAAGAGGGGGGCATGCATGTCAGGAGGGCCACATATCATGGGGGAGGGTTTGAAAGTGAAAGTGTGAACAGTACAATCTTTGAGTTGGTGCTGAGATCAAAGGTCTAGCATGGGAGGTAAAGTTAGAAAAGTCTTAAGGGATTGTTTTTCAGGGACCCATAGTTCAGACTAAGTGTTCTGGCTTGACTTCCTGCCAAGATATTCTTTTCTATTTAATGGGGCTAAATTTATATATAATTAAAAATTCTAGTCCCAATTTAATGGAAAATATTAAACATTCTTACAGGGGTAATTCAAGAGCAACTGTTCTCCACCTTTTTATTCTTTTATGGTGGATATAAAAAAATGATATTAGCATGCCATACACTGTCCACAGACAGGATATTTCTGATTTCTTATATGTTAACTTCACCATTTTCTCTCCAGTTTATAGAGGCCTTTGAGAATGCAAAGATACAGCAACAAAGACTTTAACATAGCTGAAACAACCTAATTGCTTAAGAAGAAATGAACTTGCAGATGCTGGTCCTTTAATGTCTGTGGGGTGACAGATCGCTTATGATGCACTGTGGGATGGGTGGCATGTGGTCTCTTTCACAGGCTGGCTGACAACGAAGGCTTTGAAGCCAAGTTTGCAAATGGGGGACATAGGCAGACATTTGGTGATTATCCCACAGTGTTGGCCTCAAAGGGATGAGGAACAGGGCTCTCTGGGTCACAAGCTAGCTTCATAGAACTGGGACTCAAAGGTGAGTCAAAACCCTGGGAGTTTTGCCAAATCTGCAAGTATCCTTCCACTCCAACATTCCCATGTGGAAATTCACTGGAGCTGAAGTGCACACCTGATCCCTTGGGTGGGGCCTGTTTTTATCCCTCCAGGCTTCCTTCAATTTCTTGTTTAACTTGAATGGTTTGTAGGTACTTGGGTGTGAAATGCCACCTTTGGAGCATAAAAGGAACACTTTAATTCCAGAGGCTCCAAAGCCAGTTGGCGATACTGTTTTCTACTCTATACTTCTTCCATCACATGTCCTTTTTCTGTCTTTTATAGTTGTAGTTGGAAGCAACATTTTCCTCTCTATAAGTATATGATGAGTATCTTCAAGGTACCATCAATTTGTGACCCCTAACTGAGGTCATTTAATTGCAAAGATAGGATCAGTCTGATTGATTGATAAATATCTGGATCAGTAGCCTTCATTCCTTCAACACACAACAACTATCTATTGAGAAGATGCAGTTGATCACACATGTTTTCAAATACCAAGGGTACAGCAAAGGACCTTACAGAATTTCCTGCCCTTGGTGAGCTTCTGTTCTAGCTGGAAAGGACTGTGCTGCACGAATAGACATTTAATATGGCAAATGGCAAAGCCAGTGGGAAGAAACAAAGAAGGGTAAGGGGAGGATGGGAGATATGCTATTTCACAGAGAATGAGGAAGACCTTTCTGAAGGCGAGATTAACCAGAACCTTGCAGGTTCCTGCAGCACAGGTATACCAAGATGGGAGAAAAGAGTATTTGGGTACAGGAACAATAAGTGCAGGGTTTTTGACTGGAAATGTCCTTGACCGCCTTCTTCATTTTTTTAGAACTAGCAAGGAGCCAGTCTGGGTGGTGCTCATTGGGGGAAAGTTAATAGGTGATTAGATCAGAGAAATGACTGGGACAGGTTCAAGATGGAGGTAGAACTCACTGATTTGATGTGAAATGTGACATACAGAGAAGCATTAAGATTTTGACAGAGCATCTGCATTGCTAAGCTGTGAGATGGGGATACCACAGGGGGAGAAGTTCTGAAGATGTGGATGTAATGGGAATCAAGAATTTAGTTTTAGATATATTAACTTTGAGATGATCATTCAACTTCCAAATGGATGTCAGGTGGACATTTTGATATACAGATATTGTGTTCATGGGAGAGTTTAGGATGAAGAATTACGCTGGGGAGCCATTGCATACTGAAAGCCTCTGAGTCTGGATAAGCCTATTCTTGAAGGGTGCAGAGGGAAGGGGTTCAGGCACTGCCCTGGAGCGAGGACTGAGTGGGTTGGGTCTGGCCATGTCTGGCTTAGACAAGAGTACTCTCAATGGATGGGAAACTGATTGGAGAAGAGGATTGAGAATGTGGTAGAAGTCAAGGGGGCAGTGACTATAGATCATTTTCTAATAGGGAGCAAAGACATGATTGAGGCAGAGATGGTCATAACTGCATGGTAAAATTTCAGGCCTTCTCCTTCCTGATATCCTCTTGCAGACCTAATGCCCAGTGGGGGAAAGATGGCATGTAGCGTACAGAGCTCACACATCTGCTGCCACCTTTTCCCTTGATCTGCTGACTTCTGTCTTGCCCATTTGAATCTAGGCCTCTGCCACTGTTCTCTGTTCATTGCTGTGGTGCCACCTCAGCCAACTGACTTGTGTCACTTCCATGCTAGCTCTGACCCACCTTGGCTGGTGACACCCTCTTAGCATGTTTCTGTCTCTGTGTTTCTATTCTTGCTGCCTAGAGCTTCTTGTCACCAGCCTGCCCCAGCAGTGTGTGTGCACATTGTGTTCTGAGGTCATGGAAATGACTTTTTCATCCCCCATTCTAAATCCCATATTTCATGTCTTTCCACGGCACGGTGTGTTTGTGTCCCATGGAGTGTGTGGGGGTGGGCAGCAATGGGGAGAAGGAAGGAATGATAGGGTGTAAATTAGAAAGCATGCCTGCATGCAGGTGTGAGTATTGTTTACTTCTTGGCACCTGACTGGCATGTTATGTCTTGGCTCCATCAGAACCAGGCCCCCTGTTAGAATGGAAACTTACCTGTTAACCATTGTAAACGTAGCAAATAAAACCAATTAAAAATGTCACTTGAAATGCTTGTGCTTTGAGGGAAACAATTTTTATCTTTGTTTGATTCACCAGGTCCCTGAGTCCTTGTTCTTGTGGCTGAGTCAGCCTGTACTTTCTGCAGAGGAGAAAGCCTGCACATACAGGAGATGATCTGGGGCTGGATCTCGATCAGCCACCTCCCCTCTCTCAGCAATCTCCCACTCCAGTGTTTAACTCTGCATGTCCTTGGACACCAGGTTCTCTAAGAAAGATTTTCAAGACAGTTATCACCATTATTTTAGTCTTCAGTCTTTTTCTCTCTCCCCATTTCTTTCCAACCACATTCTTGGGTGTGGTAGTTTCAAGTCTAAGGCAGAAAGCCATAGGATTTTCTCCATTGCTCTTGCTGATAAGTCTACTAAGTGGATGGACTTTAAACAAACACAGATCAAGTGGGATCTTGTGTAAGGTAGCATATCCAACTCTCTTAGGGATGCCAGTAAGACTCGCCAATGATTCCCACTGAAGTCATTGACCCCAAATTTGCAGGTGGAGAAAGTTAACCCATCACCCCCATGCTGTGGTTATAGCCCATGTCTTCGTTTCCTTACTGTGAAGTTTGTCTTTTTTTTTGATCATTAGTTACAACTTTGCCCCACCTGTGGGGATGTTCTGAGGCATTAAGAGATCTTCAGTTTATTATCAATGGCAGGGTTTTTAAATAAGTTTTGTCAATGGCAGTTATGATCATTTTAAGTGCATTCTTTGGGAAAAGATCACACAAGAAATCATATTATCTGAGTTCTTCTAGGATTGTAGATTAAATTGTAAATTCACCTAATCTTCATCAGTTATATTAGTCCTTTTGGATTTCTACCAAGAGAGCAGTTCAAAGTTTAGTCTACTCATCCAAAAATAAACAAATGTTTACAATTTATGATAGTAGCAAATCAAGTTGCAATTTCTTGCTCTTTAGAAAGACCAATTCAACATTTCTTCTTCTCTGGATGAACCACTTTTCCCTCTGTACTTACCTTCAAATGTTCTGTAATTATCCTCCTGCATGTTATGAGGCAGCTGTTTACTCGTCCTACTTCTAATAGGAATGTGCAAATGAAAATTCAACACTTTCACCTTTGTCTAAGCTTAAACTTAAAAACTAGCGTTGCGCATGTCAAGTTGTATAATGTCAAGAAAAGAGCGCGAACGAGACCAGGTGCACCAGGTCAGTGCAGTGAATGCACATGGCGGAGGGGTGGAGGGGGGCTTCGATGAGATGTGATCTGGAGAAAGCTCTGCATGTCTCTCAGGGTAAAAAAAAAAAAAACCCTGTTATTTAGCATGCTTCCAAGGTTTTTAATAAACAATGCAACTTAATACATGGATGATAACCAAATAGGAAAGCACCACTCTTAACTCAGACAAGAAGAAACCTGAGCCAGCCTGGCCAGTTTATAATTATATGTGTCGTAATTAGAGGAATGATTTATCAGAGCTTCACGGAGTGTGGGTTTCCGTTCAGAGACTTCCAGGGTATTTTTTCAGGTCTTTGAATGACTGACTTCATTTTGCATGCTGAATTTCATTTCAGTTCTGGGTCTAGATGAAAAAAAAATAATGTTCTCATGCTCTCCTTTCCAGGTAAGTGATTAGTGAGGAAGGACTACATTCAGCTTTGATATAAATCAAGCCCATTAGAAACCAAGGTCACCTAGCTCAATTTATTTCCCAACATTAGCTTCATTTGGGTCTCCGACCTGTGGGTAAGAGCAGAATTTGGACTTATTCTGCATCTCATTTTTGGTTACTCCTTTTATTGGATACTCATGACAATTTTCTTTTTCTTTTTTTAATATAAAGGTATTTTCTATTTAGTATCATGAGAGCATGTGAATATTTTATGCTAAATGCCACCTTGCAGACAGAAAAGAAGATGGAAAGCCATAATAAAGTTAGATAATTGGTATGGGAAGAGTGTTTAATCTACAGCTTGAAACTTTTTCCAGCTTATTTGTGTCTGTGATATGAACTATTACATTGTGTAATTCTTTAGGGTATTTCCAGGCATTTTATCAAGATCGGTGAATTGATTAGTCAGCCCTCTTGGCAGAGTTGGGGTGTGGGTGGCACGTAGTTAGTATAAGAATGGGCAGGGCAGAGCTGTGGCACTGGTTTGGAGCTCCTGGATCTCACTAACACAATAGAGAATGAGGACCCCTAAAATAAAGACTGCTCGCTCCACTGAGAGGAGCCCTACTTTTAAGTTAAAAAAATAGGATCTTATTAACAAAACAGTGAAAGCTAGGTGCTTGTGTCCTAAGTTAACTCTGATGGAATCTTATATTAGCAAGGATGGGACGTGGAATCTCCAAACACAGCTTCTGGTGCAAATTTCATTCTGTGATAAAAATGATTTTATTTATCTATTTTTTAATTTGTTAAAATTTCCTTGTTAATTTTTCAGAATATAGGATGTCCACCCTCAGGTGTGGTCACTATAGTTTTCCCACCACCTAAGCACCCTAGTCCTCCACCATAGTCCACTGTGATTTCCTACCTGCTGTTTTCCACTCTACCCTTCTTGTCCCCTCCCAATGTCTCTGATTTATTGTCTGCTTTCAAGGGTCAGTCTTATAGTTTATTATTGTCTGATACTTTGGTTAGTTTCTCTAGATTCTCCATATAAGGGAAACCATCCACTTCATCTGACTCACTTCATTTGGAATAATCCCTTCTAGCTCCATCCATGTTGCCAAAAATGCCATGAGTTTATCTTTTTTGATCACTGAATACTATTCCATTGTGTATATGCAATGCATCCTCTTGATCCACTCATCTGTTCTGAGGCATTTAGGTTGTTTCCATATCTTTGCTATTATAAATAGTGCTACCCAGGAGTGCAGGTTTCCTTTCAATTTAGTATTTTTGTGCTGATAAGAGATGATTTTAAATTAATCCCAATGAGACTATATAATACCATTAAATTGTAAAACACAACTGTAAAGTACTACGACTAAATCATAAGAATTAAATGCCACATCTATGCCTAACTATAATGAGAATGTATATTGTGGTTGGCAATGGACCCAACCAAAGTTCATCACTGGAGTCTCTTTGTAAAGAGATTTGCCCAAACCGTTTTCTAACTTTCATCTTTTTCTAGTCCTTCTCCATAACTCTTTTGGTGTGTCCTTATGTCCACATAGAATGACTGCATTTGCCAGTCTATAGCTAAATTCTGGGAAAAATAAAAAAAGCATAAAATACTCTGCCCTTCTAAGGCTCCCATTCTAGTTAGAGACACAAGACATAGTCACCAAAACACTTGAGATGAGTATGTGATTGGAAGTCTGCATTGATTCTATATGCACTAGGAAATCAAAAGGGAAGGGGGATTGGAATGTTTGAGGCAGATTTTTCTTGAATAAATTAGGATTTGATGGGTGGGTAAGATCTGAAATTGAGGAAAGAAAGCAAGATGCTTTGGAGATAAGGTATAATAAAAGTGATAAAATAATGAACTCAGAATATATTCATCCAATAATTATTTATTGAGTGGCCACTAGAAAAATATAGCAGTAAATATGATGAGGTATTGACTCTCATCAAGCTTCCATTCCTACATAATGAGAGATAAAAAGAAAAAAACAAGATATTTCAGATTGTGAATATACAACTAATGAAATAAATGAAGTGATGAAGGTAGGGAGGTGGTGGCTTCCACATTTCTCAACATTATGTCCATCTTGATCTCCTGGGGGTCTTGTTAAGGTTTAGATTCTGATTCAGAAAGTTGGGGGTGGAGCCTAAGAGTCTGCATTTCCAAAGCATTCCAGATGTTGTCAATGCTTTTGATCACAGCCCACACCTGGAGTAGCAGGACTTTAGATGGTATGATCTGAGAATTCTGGGGAAATAGGGTTGTTTTTATATAGGAATCCTGCTAGGATAGGATGGGGAGGAAAATGAGAGAAGAGTTGGACCATATTGAGGTGAGCCTGAATGACAAGATTAGGAGTTAGGACTCTGGCAACAAGGCTGGTGTTGACAACACTGATGTGGCATGCCCCACTGGCTCTCGTCAAGCAGACCTACTGGAGATGGGTAAAGGAGAGTCCTGGAGCCCTTGATGGCTTTTCCAGGCTTTTATTGAGTTTACCAGGTACACGGCAGGCAGGGGTGTGACGGGCGGTGGGGGAAGAGAGGCTGGCAGGAATCCCAGCCCCCCGCGAATCTTCACTCTTTCTGGGCTCTCTGGCATTCTCTCATGGCCTTCGCTTCTCTCTCTTCTGCTTCTCTTTCTCTCTCATTCTCTTCTGCTCCTCCGTTCCTTGTGATGCTGCCCTTATAAGCCTAGTCTCAGCCCATGTGTACTTAGATACATATGCCCACACCCTATTCCAGGTGCTTGCCATCGGGCATGCATTCAGGACCACTGGCATCCATCATTAATCCTAATGGCAGGAGGACAGAAAAGCCTAATAATCACTTACCCTATACCTACCAACCCTCATGTCCAGCTGCACATGGAAAATGATGCTGTCACTGCACAGTGGGGAAAAGTGGGCTTCTGCTTGGTGAAAATTGGGGTTCAAAGAACAAAAGACTAAAGACACGATGGCAATGACTCAACTTGCCGTGATGAGCTCCTTGTTGGAAAGGAAGGTGTGAGCAGGAGAAAAAACTGAATGAACCGCTTTCTCATTCAGAGTTTTGTGTTTGTTACACATGGTGAAGAAGGCACTGGTTTTAGGGATGGTGCGTATCAAAAATTCCAGCAAACACTGAACATACACAACTGGCATTCAAGTGAGCGGTCTGTTCAGGGCTTGAACATTTATGAGTCAAACCCTGGGTAAAAGATGTGGAAATGAATAACTCCTTTCAGGCAAAAGTGTGAAGAAAGAAGAGCAGATTACTAAAGGCGATGCTCTCAGGAATGTTTGCCTCAGACAAAGGCAGGAAGGGGTAGTTGAGAAATCCTGTAAGATCAGGAAGTCCTCAGCAATTGCATGTGCTTTGTATGGGCAGTGGATGCTGTGATGATGGGACTTTGCTTGTGGTCACTGTGTCCAGTGACCCTACATCCTCCCTTTGGCCACACAAGCTCTTCCTTTGACCACAGTTGAGAAGTGCCTTTCATCTCTGGCGGGAGGGGTGGGAGAAAGAGAAGGTGACAGGGAGAGACCATGTTCGGGACCAAAGCCAGATCTGGCTGTCCACAGCTATGGTCCCAGAAGCCCTGGGACTGCTAATGGCACCCCAGAGGAGAGGGAAGAGGAACGCTTTCCCTTGTCTTTGCATTTTGCACAATAATGGAGTCCTGAAGAGGCTCAGGGACTTGTGAGAGATTACGCTGGTGAGTAGCACGTTTAGCATGAAGACCCAGCTTTCTTGACTTGAAGAGTGCTGATCTCCTATTGCAACTAAAGTAAACAGCGACCAGCGCTAAATACTGAGCATTTGCACAGCACTTCGCGTGTGGGTGAGGGGAGGCTTCGCTTTTGCATTCATTGACATTAGTCTTTACCCTTTCTGGATTCAGGGCATAAGGTGATATTTTTGTCTTTACTGCAATTCCTAATGTTAGGAATTTGGGAAAACCTTCAGGGAATGTTCTGGGCAGTGCCAGATCGCGATGGTAGGTGGCAGTCTAACACTAGCTTTGGATTCAGATTTCCTGTCTGGTTTTCAAAATGGCATTTTTAACAGAATTTTCAAGAAATAATTTAAAGAGAATAACTTCAAGAGGACACTTTACAGAAATAAATAAATGATGGCGTATAATGCATTTGGAAATCACCCTTCCTCAAACTTGTATTTTTTTAATTACAAATTTTACATGCAATTGAATAAGGTATTTCAAACTTAAGATTTAGCAGAAAAAATAAACAAAAGACATAGATATTTCACAAGAGGAGAAATGCCTATGGTAATGAGCATATGCAAAACACTTAACCTCCAATAAAAGAAAATTCAAATGATATGAGGACATTTTTATTACCTCTCAATTTGAAAGAATTATTTTCAAAAATTCTATCCTGAAGAAAAATCAGAGATGTGGTCAAAGATTTATGTATAAGCTTCATCCTTGATGTTTTATTTATGATCATCTAAAGACATTAATGCTTAGAAGACAGTATTTCTTAAGATGGAATATTATTCTTAATTTATAGGACTTTACATTTTAGTTAGCCTCTAACAAAATTATATTAATGATGGCCAATTAAAATAAAAATGTAGACATATAATATTTAAAAAACAGGGAGAGAACTATAAGTGCAAGAAGTGTAAGTGAAAATCCTGTTGAAAGAACAGTTTGTGATGCAATTTTTGGGTCGTTAGGAGAATTGATTGGATCTAAATAAGTCTAAGTAGGTCAGTGCCGGGTTGAAGATGAAGGAGCAGAATTACAACCAAATGGATCGCAGGTGGCTCCACCCAGCTGCAGCTGGTTAGCCTAACTGCGGGAGTGTCAGGGAAGGAAATCATGTCTCCTCCTCGAGAGGCTTTTAGGGAATCACATGAGTGCGTGTTGGGAACCTACAGGCCATACTCAGATTAGCCTTTAGTGCATAGACTTCCTGGTGACAACTAAGAAGGGGGGATTCAGTAAATCAGAAAGAAACCCTTCTGAGTGATTATTAAAAAATCATCATCTGTGAATACTTTGCCACATTGACAAAAGTATTATCTGCTTTTGATTTCTTTTTTAGCACATTCTATTTTGTTCAGCCTGATGTTTTTTGGTCAAAAGCAGATTATGATTGTTCAGTTTTTTGTTTGTTTTAGGTAATGATGTGGAATAAACAAGACTAAGGAACGATTAATAGAATTGTCTGGTCCAAGAGGTTGCTTATTGCATTCTGCAAGAAATATATCAATGGGATGTTTAATTTGTTTATTCACTTAGTATATTCAATTACTCATTGTTTTTATGGCGGAAATAGTTGATAAAAAATGAAGGCAACCTTTGGCAAAATGTTCTGACAGCTTGGCAACTGTAAAGTATAAGGAATAAAGAAAACTGAATCTTGGAATGCAATAACCCAAAAGAATTTTTTGAGAGGTCTTAATTTTTGGGCAAAACTATTTTTAAAGCAAGAGCCTCCTATGGTGTTGGATTAAAAATATGATCATCATCAAAACATCATCCACAATCTGGTCTTCTTGTCTCACATATGGTAATATCACTTATTGAGAACCTGGCTGGCAGGTAAATTCTTCAATGTTTCTGCTTTCAGCAATTTGTATTTTCTTTTCTTTTCTGTAAACAACAGAAAACCACACCAACTTGCTCCATGATTGCATTTTTCGAGATCATATCCTTCGATAAGGAAACAGATTGTGAGGTGTCTAAGTTCTTTCTTAAATTTTGCCATGATTAGGAAAACACATCATTAACCCAGAGAAGACTGTTAGGTGTCACAGAGACATTCAGGCACTTTTCCATTTCCAGGCTTCCAGCCTATTGATAGAGTCCTACCCTTTGTGTAAAACTGCGATGTTGCTGACCTATTAGCATCATTTCCATGGAGAATCATATAATATTCCACGGGGGAGGAAACAGTGGCAATTGTGCCCCTGAGTCCTCTCATTTCACAGATGAGCTTGCACATTTGAATGGTTTTTCCAGTGCAGTTCACAACCTACTCTAATGAAACTGATGAAACAACAGATTTTATTACAATGCAACACAAAGGAAGCTTATAATATTATTCATTATTTTCAAAATTTGCATACTTGAAACAAATGTTTGCTCTGCCTCTTATTTGTACAATTAATAAGGTGGGGCAGGGGAAAGGGAAATAGACAGATTTTAGCAAAAGCAAATTTTGAGGCATGGGAAGGTTTGTATTTCTTTTACAATTTTAGTTTAGTGCCATTTGAAATCATCTTAATAAAAACGTTCATATTTTGCAAAGGGTTGGAGAATTTCTCTCTCATTTTTATTGTTTAGATTTATTTACTAAGTAATCTTTGTGTCAAGGGTTCCTACAGCATGAAGGACCTGGGTTATTTATTGTTCATGGCTATTTTTCACCTGTGATTCTACTTTTTTAGAACTTGGGAGATGAGCTCCATTTGACTTTGTTGTCTCAGTGACTTTAGAAGTTATGACCACTTGAAGGAACCACTTGGGCCAATCCTTGAATTTTACAGGTGAGAAAACCAAAATGTGCAGATGCCGAGTATCTGTCTAAGGTCAATGGCAGAGCTGAGATGAAGCCCTGGGTCTCTTTCCTGCCCGGGCTAAGTGATTTTTTTAGCAATGCCACTCTTGCCTGGCAGGTGTTTCCTCTTCTCAGCAAGCTAATGAATCCATGAGTTATCTTTCTCATAGACACTGATTCAGTGCTGAAACTCTGCCTATGGATCCCCTCTTAGAGCTGACAGTCCCTTTCCAGGGTGACTGGAACCTTCCTCTGGTCCGCTTATCCTTCCTAATCCTTCCAACAGCTCATGACAATGCATTCCCAGCCTCACTGGGTACTAAGACCCACAGAAGCCACTGGAGACGGGGACAGTTTGAGACCACCAGCCTCTCCCCAGGCAAAGCTGTGCTGTGGGCTTCAAAACTATCTAGTGCAGGGAACCAAGTGGGGCCAGGCTACCCTGGAGAGATCAAGTGTGAGTGTGAGGCAACAGGACTCAGCATTCTTGTTTCAAACCTTGCCTCCACCCCTTGGGCAAAGTGTGTATCTCCTTGCTCAATTTCCTCATCTGAAAAATGGGGATGATAGTGATTATCTCTTCACTAGGAGTGGTTGTCAGGATTCCATGAGTTCATGCACATTGAGTATTTAAAATATTGATAATATATAATAAGTGTTCAATTAATAGCGGTCGTTATTATCAGTGTGGGTTTTAGTATATGAACAAAGTAAAATTATTCTTGGTCAAGACAACCTGAGAATTAAAGGTTTAAGTCTGGCATTTCTATGTCCCAGTTATAGTGGTCTTTTTTCAGTCCACAAAGCAAGCTTTTTCTGACCTGCCCCAGGGCTTTTGAATGGACCATTCCCTCCGACTATATGTTTTTTCTTCCTGCACTTTTGTGCTATTGTTAGATCTTATTTTTCCTTCAGATCTTAGAACTAGCATTACTTTTCCAGAGGTCATGATTCTGGAAATTGGCAAACTGATTACTTTATATGTTGGATTGTAGATTTCTTGAAGGGAACACTTGTATTTTATTCCTCTTTGTAAGACCCAGAAAGATTTGCACACAGTAGCTTCTCAATAATCTTTGCTGCATTAATATTTGTTAAATAAGTTATTTTATTAAAATGTCGTGGTACCAATGCATAACATTGAGACAAAGGGATTTGCATTCAGCAATTTTTGCCAACTGTATTTGTGGCTACACATGGTATTTTTCACCTGGTAGATTTTCTAGTTGCTTTAAAATGAATTCTATTAATACGTATTATAAATCAGCAATTGGATATAGAGTTAGATAGCATGTTAGACATTCTATTATTTGGGACAATTGAATTCAACCTTCAAGGACACAACTTTTCCCTAAGAATACTCACTCTCTTGTGAAACATTTAAAGTCATAGCTAAGGAATTCATTAGGCAGAGCTTCTCAGTCATTGTTCACAGATTACAATGAATGTCCAAATGAGGGACAGGATACTCACGAAGGGATTGAGACCCCCGCCTGGGGTTCTGTCCTGTCCTGGCCTGCTTGAATCTTCCCATCTCTCTCCCTCTCTCCTCCCTCTTCTCTCACTCCCTCCCTTCCATGCAGGCATGTTTATTTAATTATAGAACAGTTTTGATAGGGTACAGGAAATATATACATATCATATACTGCTTTTAGGAATAGAAATTTATATACTCTTCCTGGAACATAATCATCTGAATTTTCTTTATATATAGTACTTTGTCTCAAACTTCATGAGAATTTTATGTTCTTTTCCACACTTGCATTTGTTTTACTCCAAAGATATTGCCCTGTAGTCTCAATCTTTAAATAAAATAGATATTCCATGCTTTCATCTGAGGCTACTGGTGTCCTGATGCCCTGATACAGCAGGGTGCTGGGCCGGCAATTTGAGAAGAACGATGAAGGTTTGGGGGGGTCCTTATATAGGCGTAATGGCAATCGGTGAAGCAGTGAGCTGGGCAACAGCTTCCAGGGAAAGGATGCGTTGATGTGGGAGTTAAGAGTGAGGGGGAGAAAGAACCAAAACAAAAATACAAAGAAAAACTTTCAAGACACCTGATTATTGCCAAGACAAATTGACAGATCAGCCTTGCCTCTATCCACTCTTTACTTCCTACTGATTTCAGGCTGCCTTTGGAGATTGGAGTGTGTGTGTGTGTGTGTGTGTGTGTGTGTTTGTGAGCATGCTTTCGTATATACTCAACATGAGTTTGTGTATGTAGCACCTTTAAGCAAAATTAGGAATCCATTTGTCTAGATAAAAATGGAGGGAAGGGAAAGTCAAAGTGTCATTTTTCTAGAACTTTCTTTCTCTTGCCTAAATCTATTTAGAGATGGAGATATGCTACTCATCCTCCTTATTTTGGGAACTGGTAGTTTATATACACTGTGTTGTTAAATCACCATTTCAGCTCTGAGGTACAGATGTGTTCTTACCATTTGATAGATAAAAAAACTGAGTCCCAGAGGCCAATCGACTTTGCCTTGTCTGTTCAATTTGTAAACAGCAGAGTCAGGATTAAGAGCATCTAACTCCCTGCTGCTGCTTCTCCCTTCCCTGAGAGGCAGGAAAGAGGCTTTTTCTACTTGACTGTCTAATTTCCTTTTAGTGCCTATGAACCAGGGACCATGCTAGACTTAAAAGAATGTACACAGATGAATAAAGACATGCACCCTGCTGACTCCCCGGCCAGAAACTTTCCTCTTACGTGACAGTCAAAGTGGCTTGTAAGAAGGATAGTCACTATTAAACGACTTTCTGGGGGCAATTCATTCTGAGTAGCCTAGAGTTAAACATTTCTTATTTAACATTAGCAGATGGTGAATGAAGCAACAATGTCGGCACTAGAAACAAAACAAAAGTAATAAAAAGAATTGGCACTTGAGTAGAAAAGATGAACAGCCATTCCTGCAGGTCCTTTGTCTCAATCATTTGCTACAATGAAAAAAAAAACACTTCATAAATCAGTCAAAGCTGGTCTGATTCTGCCATTCACAGAGCATGGAATTACTTGCTCAGGCTGATAAATGGATGTCTTTGCCAGAGTACTGTCACCGAGACTTATGTAACTCGCAGTGCAATTATTACTTATGTCCTAGAAAGGACTTATTTATTTTAGCTTATATCATCTTTTCATTCTTGAAACGTGTTCTTTATGTGTTTGCTTTTGAAACTGGAGTAGATGCCAGTGTAGAAGGAAGCTCTTCTATTACAGTAAGTGAAATATAATTTTGAAAGTGAGTGATAAGAAACAATGCGTTGATTCTTTGCACTTAACCACCAGAGGCTAGAGTCAAAGGAAAGAGCAACTACATTTTTTGTAAAATTAAGCTAATCCAAAATTATAGTTGGATCCCGAGAATTACTAAAAACAGAGTGTGGGGAGTGGACAAGCCCTAAATTTGTTAGTCCTTGCAGATTGGTTCTTTGCATTTTAGTTATTAGAGGACAAAAAGGAGAAACACAATTTACCTACATGCAAACACACACACACGTGCATGCAGATATAGACACACAACACATGCATCATGCATGTATGATCTGAATAGCTTTAAAAACTTGTTTAAAAAATGATTTCTTTTCTTACCTTTTTTAAAGGGTGAAAAGGTCCATTCCCAATTTTTGCTCTCTGTATCCCGTAATCTCAGTTAATACCTTGGGGGACAGCAATAGTATGTGACCTGGGAATTGGGCACAACTCCACATCATTTTTTTGGAGTGCCAGGAGTTTTGGAAAAAAGTTGAAAATTAGTGTCTTAGTCCTTCAGGTATGAGACGTGTGTTGCAAATCTTTTTCTTTTTTTCTCATAGATTATGGCATATCTACTTAAAAAAGTAAATTAGAAGTGTAACTTTTCACTGGGTAACCATTCCATTTTTGATAGGTGACAGTCCACATTTTGATAGGTTGGCTAGAGACTATCCAACATTTATCTAATTCTCAAAATCAATGATAAATGTCTCAGTGAACCCCAGATATCAGTATCCGCTTGGCTCATAGTCAAGTTGGCAGATTTGTGACACTCTGAAATTAGAAGAATTTTTTGATGCTACTGCACATCACAGATCTTCTGTGTTTCTGCAGAAACAACTGTACAAGTTTCTTTTCTAAATAATAGGTAAATACAATTCTCTAGTAAAACCCAGCCTTAATTCCTTCCATCCCCATTTTTATATGTTGTGGTTCAGAAGTCTGTTTTCTAGCTATTTTCCTACTCCCCAGACTTATAACCCTATTCTGTTCTTCCACTTAAGGCCTCATCTCCACACCCTACAAAGTCACCAAACAAAGAAGGGTGGCTTCTCTTAATTATTCGTTCATCATTTTTTACTTCTTTTGAAGATGTCTTCAATTTGAGAATTTTCATGAATTTTAGAATGTAATTCAAAACACAGATGAGGGAAGTGCTTAATCTTTCTTACCAGGCTACCACATACACTTCACAGCATCTCAAGACTGTATGTGACCTCGTGTCCTTTGATTTCCACTCTTCTAATTTTCTTTCCATTTTTCTTATTTATGTCAAATAGAATATTAGGGAAACAACAGTAGAAAATATCAGGGATGGACACAAATCAAGACAATTGTGTGACTGTTTTCTTCACACACTATGTAATGTTTGCATGTTTCATGTTGATTTCAATGTTAAAAATCCAACTAATCTAATAAAATACTTTTTCTCTTTTATTTCCAATTCTCTTACTGCATGGATGTTCCAAAGTTTCTCCTCAAGCCTGGACTTTTTCTTAGCCTAGTTTAGAGGAATGCTTTTCCCTTCTTGTTCTCTCCCTCTTTTACCATCTTTGATTCTTGGTCTTGCTTTTATTATTTAACCTGTTGTGCAGCAACAGGTTAAATAATTGGTAAAAAAAAGAAACTCCTAGGTAAAGTGAGGCATGGGGAGATGGAGGTGATGAATGAGCAAAGATAACATGCTTTTAGAAGCCATGGTAATGGAGCCTGGGGCAAAGTTGTGAACACGGTCACACCAGCCTTCTCCCCACTATAAAATTGAGACCTATTTTCCCTCCACAGATTCTCTATAGATTTCTCTTTCCCTGATCCCAAACTTTCTGTCTTATGTTAAATTCTGAAATTGAAAACTGGGGTTCCCAACCTCCAAAAAACAATTAGTCTATAGCATTTGAGCAGAGACACTGGGTGCTTACACACACTATGTATTTGTGTAAGAGGGTGGTCCCCAGGAAAAGGGGAGGTTCCAGTTTCCCTGCCCCAACCAAAGGAGGGTGGAGCTGAACATGGAGGAGAAGAAGCTGGAGAGGAGACTGGGGAAGGAGGGAAACAGGATGGAGAACAAGAAGGAGGCCTGGAGGAGGCACATGCAGCAGAGACATGTGAAGAAGCTGCTCTTGCTTCTTGGTCCTGGACATGGGTAAGAGACCGTGGGGAGGGAACAATGGCAGCTTTTACCTTGGTTTTGATTTTGCTCTTTTCCTCCGAGACTTGTCTGGCTGTTTTTAACCTTTTTCCATGGGTCCCCGCTGGAAGGTGCTTACACCTGTGGCAGGCTTTCAGGCCTTGCTTTGGACTAGTCTCTTTTGGGTGGACGTACACTCATGAGAGGATGGGTATCTTCCGGTGCTTGATTTGAAGAGTATATTCTTTGTCTTTTTTGGATTGCACACTAATTGTATTAAACTTCCTTTCCATTAAGGATCTTATATGCTTTGTCTTAATGTGGCAGATGGCAAAACCTATTTAAAGCAGGCAGGTTTGGGGGTTCTGGGGTGCCCTTCTCCCTGCCCTGTAACATTTGTACTAGTGCTTTACATTATTATGGGTCAGGTCATGAGGCAAATCCACAACAGGAAGTGGACACACCCATTCTGTGGCCATTACTTGAAAGGAAAGAGTTTTACAAAGCAAAGATTTTTTTTTTTTGACATTCTGGATAGCATCTTGCAGTACTTGATAGGAATCCTATGACTATTACTTAATGTGAGGTATGCTGGACCCATGGTCATTTAGCCCTATTCAAGCCTAAATGAAATGTACTTTTAAAGACAGTGCTAAAATTTTCCAAAAGTGAGTCTAATATATCTCTTGTAGAATTCAACATTTCTGAAACTATTCTTGGGAAAAATATAGCCACACACAATGAATAACAATTAGACAGATTTTTAAGAGTATGGAAGGTTCACAACTTTATAAAATCTGAGACACTGTCAATTGAAGTCTATCATTATCTTCATACACATAACATGATACTTATTGGTTATAAATTTATTTTATACATTTTGAAAGATTTCTTTGAGGCTTAATAAGAATATATTTTGGTTTTGTGTATATATCAATAGGAAATTAAAGTAAAAGTAGGTAAGGTATTCTTAAACAGCCAGGTTCCGGCTCTTTAAAATATTGAGGGGTTGTAATTGTCCAGTTAAGTCACCAGGGGTAAAAACTGAGTCCAGATATGCCCAAATAATAATAACTACTTTGCATTTCCACCAAGCCAATAGCAATTGTGAAATGTACTCTGATTTTATAGATGTAAAATATGTGTTCATCTCAGAACTAATGAGAAATCATGGGCATTTTTTTAGAAGCCAGACATCATGTTGCACTGATCATTTTACAGAAAGAAATTGTTGGATTAATTACTCATTTTACCATTATGTATCATTAGACACAGCATTATTCTAAAGTTCACCAATGAAGATATTTTTGCTCATCCTACTTTTTTGTCGATTCCACATATTTGGGAGATTCTGAGGCTCTCTCAAATCAAATATGTGGTAAGATTTCAGACTTGTTCCTTAAGTGTGGGGTGCAGGTATCCTACGATACACAGTGCTCAGGTCCATTCCTCATTCCTAATGTGTGGTCTACCCCAATCAGGGTATTAGGATGATGATACTCTGGATGATGATTTCGTCTGTCATTTCATTTGATGTATTTAATGCAGTATGTTTGTTTAACTTTTACTTAAAGTGATATTTAACTTGTGATTTTATGAAGACTCAAACTTAAACAGAATACAGTAAATCATGTAAAGTTATGAAAATGACTTTTATTAAAATATACACATATGCTTGAATTTCAGATGGTGTTATGGATCCACGGTGATGGGGCATGGGCACACTGACTCCTTCTGCTTTCTCGTTAGACGAAACTTGTTGAGTTTTTAGCCAAGAATGACATGGCTGCACTTCACATCTGGCCCTGAGATGAATCTCCTCTCCGTGATTGACTCAGCAGTGTCTTCTGCTCCACCACATTGCTTTGCCTGGATCCTGCGAATCTTTGATGGATGAGTTGTTTTCTTCTATCATTGGTGATATGCCAATAGCTGAGAGTCTCCACTCCATGGTCTGTAAAACATGGATCTTGAACTTGTTGAAATTTATAGACTATCTTTTCTAAGGGGTTCTCCTAGCCCAACCCCTTATTACACAGTTTCTTCTAAACATACATGGTCTCTCTACTTCTCCATTGAAATGAATGCTGAGAACTGTCTTCTGTTACTAAGTGATGGTAGTATCTATTTTCCCCATATTTGATTCTATTTTCCTATTCTCAGAAGTTCTCATTGACTGCAGCAACTGAGGTCAAATCCACTTGTCTTTTGGGTTATCTCTTAAAATTCATGTACACTGGATTGTATTAACACAGGGGTTGTCTTTGATGAATGTCACATTGCTAAAACAGTTGTCTCCACAACTGTCTCCACAACAGGATGGGCATAGTCCCATTCACGGTTAATTCATCTTTGTAATTGTGAAGTGGGCCTTGCATAATGAAAGGAACATGGGGATTAGAACATGGGTAACCTGGGTTGGAATTTCACTTTGTCAGTTGCTAGGGCTATGACTTGGCACCCCTGGTATGACCAAAATGGTGTGACCATTTTACATAAATTTCCAAGCTTCAATCTTCCCATTCATAAAATGGAGATAATTTTACTTTATCAGGTTAATGGGGATATTCATTCAGATGGTATTTGTAAAGTACTGGACACAGGCAAAGTGCTCAATAATTAATTGTAATTATGAGTGTGCCATCCTATGGCATTCAGGGAACAATCAGGTGTTGAGACCTCACCTTTGGGAGTGATTTCACTCCCTGTGGACTGATGAACTTTCTAGATTCTTCCTTGAGCTCTCTACTCCCCTGCTGGTGGGCGAGGAAGAATTGCCTTTAAATATGGTGTGAATGGTGCAGTTATAGGACAAATATTTAAAAGTAAAACCCTACTAAATCTTAATGACTTGTTTCCTTTTACTGCTTGAAATTAATTTTTGTATTTGGTGAGGAGAACTGTTCTGAGACATGGCTTTAAATCGCTCATCTGTGTTCCACGTAGACCAGCATGTCACTCCTTGACTATAAGTCACAGGAAGGAAATCCCCTCACATCACTAATACAGACTTTCTGACTTAGTGGAGCCTAGATTTCACTGCCTCTGTTAAAATGCAGCATACTGGTAACACGATATAGCTTTACCACACACTTGTGTTTTAAATTCCTGCATGGAGAGAGTTTTCACTCGCCGAGCTGTGAAGAGGTCTAATGGGAATGCACACGTCTTTACATCTTTTCATATTTCCATTTTTAATTTTCTATTTTTTTAGGAAAAAGTTACTTTCAAAAGCTAAAACATTGTATCAGGTAAGTGGAAATGTTGGTACTTTATTTAAGCATTAATAACATATTACTGTTCCCCCTAAGTCTTATTATTCAAGCAATTGTTTATTCTCTCAAGCATCCATAACATGTATCTTCCATTGCAACACATAAAGAGCCTGGCAGTAATGCAGGGTTTATAGTACCAGGAGCTTCCTTTTTTAGGACCAATTTTGCTGATATATAATTGCTGGCATAAATGTTGGCACTTCCTTAACCGAAGTTGTGATAACGGGTGTTGCTAAACAAAACAAATGAGATTAATGATCTTTTTCCAAGTTTTTATCTGGCAGTGGTCACAAGATTGAAATTCCTTTTGCTTTGCCTCATCCAAGGTTATTTTTTTCCCCCACTCTGAATGAAGTAACACAGAATTTACGCACTCAGTGTTTTTTTAGAATGTGCAAATGGTCTGTGTTCATGTTGAAAAAGAACTATGCAAATGTAAGGTAGTTTTAAAAATAAAAGGACTTGCAGATTCAGTGGGAAAAGATTTGCCTTTTAAAATTGGTATTATTTAATGTCAGTAACACATTGGTTAAAAATTAATCCCTTGATCTAAGTGTGGTTTACATTATAGCCAGAACAATTCAGGGTTTTAATGTCATAACATAAACTTATTTTAGAAATGTATCTTAACTGAAATACCTTTTTTTTTTTTTTTGGCAACATAGAGGTTATAGATGATAAAATGACAGTATCCTGACAGCAAGCCGATGTCATAGCTTAGTTAAATAATTACACTTTGTATGTTATATTGTTGTTTATTTGTAGTAATTCATGTAGCTGACTACAGCTGACTCAGGTGTTAGATATTGGCCTCCAAGGAGGGATACAGTAAAATTTGTCTACTTAAAGGATTTATTTAACCTGAGTTTTAATCACATTGTAAAGAGAGCCTAAAGAAGGGATTTTCTTCTCTGCCAAGAAGTATGCAGCCTGTCAGTTTCTTCCATGAATAGATGACCAGATTATACACATTTTCATTACTGTATTCAAGAACAATATTGTTGAGTAAATATTTGCACTCATCTTTTGCCATTTTAGGGTTTCCTGAGGTATATATAGTCTCAGTAGGTAAATAATTCAAGGTTCTGCTTTCTTGGGTAGCACAGAGCAGCGTGTGATATAGGTTTGATTATTTAACTTGTGTCTTTGATAATCCATAACTGTCTTGTATAATTATTTTCATCATCTCCCCGAGCAAAGATAAAAGATGGAACATGTTCCTTCCACCTACTCCCCAGGAAACTCCATCATCCTTGAAAGGCCACGTGACAGCATAAAACCCAATCTGGGTTGAAGGCAGCAATCGGCACAGACAAGCTTAGCGTGAGCCGAAAAATGAAGTTGTTACCAGACAGCAAACTGCCGTCCTGGCTTCTTATGAATATTTGAATGAGTAACTAAAAACAGCTAACTCTAAGCAACTATGACAGCTGAAACTGCCTGGAAGCCAGGAGTCCACCAGGACTGTGATGAAAAAATCACCAGTTACCTGGCGCCTCCTCCCGCCATGGTCTACTGAGGGACAGTGTCAGCTCTTTTGGACTCAAATATAGGTTATGAAAAATCTGATTTATCTCTGCACCAAGTGAAACGGCCCCCAACTCTCTCATGTTATTTTGAATTCATTAAAATGCAATGATTTCTAACAATCTTTTCAAGGCACAAGAATGGTCATTTTTTTTTCAGTCTCTGAAATATTGATGTTGCTGTTGTTCTTACTCATAGAAAATTGGCCTTAGTCAATCTTTCATGAATCTCTCTCAGCCTGTTCCATGTGGGAAGAAAGGCAATGAGAACAGAGTCCCCGAAGCCAGAGTTCCCTGAATAATTCTTCCAAAAGCTCTAATAAAAAGAGTTACATGTCAGGCACATGGCCTGACTAATCTAAGCCCACACAGGTTATTGCTTTGCTTCTTAAAAAGCAGGATAAATAGCTGTTTTTGTTGAAGTAGAAAATTCAGAACAGATTTTGTCACATAAAAGAGTTCTAGAAAATATTTGTAGAGGATGAATTTCAAAAGAAAACGAAAGATTTATTCAGTTTGATTTGACCTCTTTGGATATGTAGACAAAAGATGACAGCTTCAATTATCATCTTCAAGTTACTGAGAAATAAAGTAGTCCATAATTTTCAAGCTGGTGCCTTTAACTGGAAGGAGAGTCAGTTATTTAGTTTGTCTAAAGTGTGTCTAGTAAATTCTACTTAAATCCACTTAGTTTTGTGCATTTTGATGAATAGTATAAATAAAATGGAGTCCTCTTCTAGCCCATAAATTCCTTGTAAAGAAAGAAGATGTGTCTGGAATGGAGAAGTTGCTGCAATTCAAGTTCAGTAACTGAGTGAAGATGAAATCAAGCTGAGGTGAACATCAGAGAGGCTGTCATTCATTCAGAGCTTATTTATAAAATCTCTATGAAATGTGAAGTTTCAGTCAGAAAGTCTCTTCAGAAAGTTCCAGAAGACAGTGATCATTGACTTATTTGCTGAAGAGCTTGAGAGCAATTTCAGTGACAGTGGGGGCCATGATGACTGTCCAAGAGCCCACTGCTCCAGAGGGCCCTGCTCTCTCATCAGGGCTGGAACTGGAAGACATTTTGCCCCCCAGCTTCACGAGTTATCTGAACAACACAGCAAGAGCAGACCTGTTTTCTTTTAACCGTGTGAGTATTTCAACTGGTATTCGGTGTTGCTATAGTTTTGGTTTTGGTTTTGTGGGGTAGCTGTAAGGAGGCAGTCAAATGCCATTCTGGTTTATGGTCACACAGTGGTGAGGAGAAGCCTCAGAAAGGAGCTGAAAGATTGAATGTGGGTCACTTCTACATGAGACACCCAACTCCTCTCAGTGAATAGGAACCTACTTACTCTGAAGTAGTGTGAGGAGATGGGGGCCCCTTTAATAGACAAAGGTAGTCAGATTTAATTCACTTGCAAACTCTAAACTCAGCAGGGTCAGGGATGACAGTTGACTGGGAGCTCCAAGTACCGCTCGCCTTCAGAGATTCAGCCTATGGCCTCCAGAAAGTCACTGATGCGCTCAGGCTGCCCTGAGGTGGGGCTAATAGACAATGACAAAGGCCATTCTGGGAACAGAAACAGCATCGTGCGCAGAGTCAGAAGATCTGGGTTGGCATTTCCCATCCATCCTTACAAGCTGTGTCAGCTTTCTGAACAATCTGGGTCTCCATGCAGGAGGGGTAGAGAGTTGTCTGACAGAGTTGTTTGTGAGGAGCAAAGGGGGTGATGAGCTCAGGAGTGGGCATGTGCAAGGACACTGATAAATGTGTTTACTCCCTCTTTTACTTCAAGTCTTTCCAAGCTTTAAATTTTGCAAAATATCAATTAAATAATAAAGACTTTCCTATAGTGTCTTCCTAGGGAAGAGAATGGGATCAGATTTCTAACTGATGCTGTACATGTTACACGGGTACATGTTACATGTGGCATAAGTGAAAGATTTAAAAATACAGTGTGAAGGATGCCTGGGAAAAATCACGAGAGGCAGAAATGGTGAAGAATGGCTGGGTCAGTTGATGTCACTATATGCAGTATCTTTAATACTTTCTAACTCTTTGGTTTTATGGTCTATGATGTAAACCTGTTTTATATCACTATGCAATATTTTTAATTTTAAAGGTCACAACTGGGTCAGAGTTTGAAAATTGAAGTTGTTTCTAAAGACTTGCGCTATTGGGCAATGAATATTCATTGGTGCACATTCATTTTTCATACATTGTATTGGTTTTCAAGATAATGAAAAAAAGAGCTTATAATCAAGTGATCCTGAGTGGCTTCAGATGACAAGAGAATACTCCACTAGGAGTATAATCAAGAACCTAGCAGAAGTAGATTCTGAAAAGGTTTAATTCAATGCATGGAATAATTGCCTCTCAAAAAAGTCACCTCTGGAGTTTTGTTGAAAATACTCTGAACACTGATCTCCAACAGTTTCCCTCTTAGGTAGTTGACCTGAAGAGATGCCATCGTCATAAGAGCAGTGGCATTCCTACATTTAAGGCAAAATTTTTTCTAAGACCAACTAATCAGAAATGGCCTATTTTCCTCTATAGAAGGGAATTAAAGAAATAACATTACATACACACCATGAAATGTGCTACTGACAAATAAAAAGAATGAAGCAGAGCAGACATATGTGTGAGCTCTGAGATGTCTGTAACATATTTCAAGGTGAAAAGGGTAAATTACTGAGTCATAGACTTATTATGTATCTATTTTGAAACAAAATTATTTTTATCTGCATGTATATGTACATGCATGTGTCATGTAAACTTGTGCACGTTAGGCAAATGTAGAAACAATTGAAATGACACATATGTAGTTGTTTATAGAAATTACTCCTCAGATTAGATCTTTTTCATGCAATTCTATTATGGTTTAATTTGTTACCACAAATGCAATACTTTTGCAATTAAGAAAAATAAAATTTCCATAGCAATGTAGTACAGATGGCCAATAGGCACATGAAACATGCTCAAATTCTCTCATTATCAGGAAACTGTAAATCAAAACTACAATGAGATAACACCTCACATCTCTGAGAATGTCCTATATCAAAAAGACCAGAAATACCAATTGTAGGCAAGGGTGTAGAGAAAAAGGAATCCTTGCACACCATTGGTGGGGATTTATGTGACTGAGGCTTCAGTGGAAAATAGGATGGTGATTCCTTACAAAGCTAAAAATAGAAATACCATATCATGCAGTGATTCCACTCCTAGGTGTCTATCTGAAGAATATGAAAATACTAATTGGAAAAGACATGTTCATCTTCATTATAATAGTAGCATTATTCACTTTAGTTAAGACCTATAAACAACCTAAGTGCTCACCAATAGGTGAATGAATAAATGTGTATATATATATGTATGTATGTATACACATATATATCCATTGGAATACTACTCAGCTGTCAAAAAGATGAAATGTCTTTTTCAGCATTAATGCTTGAACTTGAGATGATTCTGCTAAGCAAAATAGGCTGAAAGTAAAGGACAATTACCAGATGGTTTCATTCAAATGTGGGAAAGATGAAAGATTTACATGATCTGAAGAGAAACCAGAGTATATATGGGAAAGAATAAACACAACAAAAATAACTCTTAGATTCTGAGAATAATATGATGGTTACCAGAAGGGAGAATGGGTTTGAGGAGTGAGTAGAGGGTGTCAATTTGATAGCGTGACTGGTACTAAAACTTTGGTGGTGGGTGGAAAACTACTAACCAGACCTGACTCTGCTTAACTTTCAAGATCAAATGAGAGTGGGTGGATTCAGGGAGGATGGACATAGACAAAAGCTGTCATCCTGAAACTTGCATTGCAGTAGAAGTCGATAACAATCAATTAAATGTAAAACATAAAATTAAAAAAAAATACAAAATTTATAAAAGTCTAGATTTTGCAATGACCTCAGAAGATCAACACATTCCTTCTAGTCTTTCTTTATTTCCTGTTGCAATTTGACACTGGTGTGATTTAAAAACTGAGGTCCACAAGGAAAGTAAATTAATACTTGGAATTAGTTCTGTGTTTTTCTTCCACTAACTCATTGTGTAGCTCAGAAAAATCATTCCCCCCTCTCAGCTTCCTCATGTATAAAACCAAAGGGTTTGAAATAGATGAAGGGGTTGGGCAGAGAAATTTCTCTCCAGTGCTGAGTTACTGTGTTTATTCAGATCTTCACAGAACTGCAGAAGGAAGGTCAGAGGCCTGAGCTTCTATAACTTGTCCGCGTTAGAGGTGCCACATCTTGACCCACTCTGCTCTTCCTCACTGTCTCCTGGACTGCTTGCGATGGAAACCCACAATCCTTGTCCTCCTAGCAGGCCCAGAAAGGAGGTGGGCAGACTTTGTGAATGTCGCGTTCATTTCATTGTTCAGCTAGTCCATGGCATGTATTTGCAGCAAGCTGACCTTTCAGGAGAATGCATTCCAAACACCACCATGATTTGTTTGACACTATTAACGTTATTTCACTCTCTCTGACCAGAGTGAGATCATGAATTATTTTCCTTCTCTGAGAAACCGGTAAACATGACTCCCAGGATCATCCACCATGTACAGGGGCGTGAGAGGCACAGAAGACATTGTGCCTGCCCTTGGAAGTTTAAATTTGCTCAGAGCGAGACAGCATAACAACACAATAAATCCACAAAAGTGGAACACAATGTGCCTTAAAAAAAAAAAAAAGAACGCAGCAAGATAAGTGCTCTGAATGGGGAGAGAGGAGACCGTGGGAGGCTGTGTTCCAGGCTGTACTCAAGTGGGTTCTCTAGGGCTTGAGGGAAGCTCTTTACCTGGAAACACAGAAGGGAGGAAAGCCAGAGATTTTTATTCTATCACTATTACGAAAGGATTTCTCTGATGATTTTTTTGTAAAGATATCTTAGGCCACATTGGATTGCCTTGTACTTAGCAAGCTAAAATAAAGTTATCACTTTTATACTTCCAGTGGATTAATATTAGACAGGATCTCAGGCAGCCAGAAATTGAAGAGGTGCTCTCCTGGGTAGTCGGTTCCCTGAGGGGGGTTTGTGTGTGGGGGGGTGGTCCTGCATGCTCTGTTAGAAAAGGCAAGAAAAATACTAGATCTAGAAGAATTAAAAAAAAAATTATCCTTTATATTTTCCTGCTTTTGTATTCATTTATGATGTTCAGCTAGTAAGTATTATTTGTATATAATTTACAAATAAATAAACATTTGTTTGGGGCTGCATCCTTAGGCATTTTAATTCTCAAAATACGTATTTGTTAAATTCTATGTCTATTCCAGTATTTTGTACATTTTGGTGAGTAGTTTAAATGACATATGAACACAGTAGCTAAGAAATTTAGAAATCAGTCTTTTTCGAGAAAACAACTCCAAATTTAGTTTGTATTATAAATTATAGATTTTTATAAGAAAATTTTACAAAAGTCAACTCTAGTGTTTCTTTTGAATGACTCACATATCAATAAAATTCTTCATAATGAAGAATTTGATAGAAAAATTGAAGATTAATAGTGGATTTTATCCCTTTCAGATGCTTCTGGCTTTTGAGTTAAGTCATGAAGGATTTTCATGCGGGTCAGGAGTTAGAGGTAAGAGGTTTCCTTTTCTCTCATGGTTAGACCATGATGCGTTCAGGACTTCCGTGATTTATTGGCAGAAAAGTAAGTTTGATGGGATGAGTGACTTGAAGCTTCCCGCGGCTGAACTGATGTCAATGTATTGAGATGGATGCTATGGAGTCCACTCATGTCCAGTGCCCCCACGTTCTCCCTCCCCGCCCCGTGTGATTAGCTGTGTTACCCTGTTTCACCCTCCTACAGACCCTCTCCCTCATCCTGTGGCAGGTGTGTTACTCATCTTGAATTCTCACCTGACGAGGTGACATTTTTCAATGCCAATATGACAGTTGGTTTCTATTGTTTGGCTCATGGAAGGGATGACGATTTCTGTCTTCTTTCAAAACTATCCATACACAAAAAGAGTAAGTTTGGAAAAACTGGTTGGTTATAGACTGGGCCATCTTTTTGTTTTATGAAATTGTCTTTTTTCAGTAAATAAAAAGTGAGAATGGAATTTTATTCATAAAATAAACTTATAAACCTCGCGCAGGATATTCTTAATATCTGTGATAGGGTTCACTAGAGAAACAAACCAATAGGGTGTGTATGTGTGTATGTGTGTGTGAGTGTGTGATAGAGGTGCGTGAGAAGAGGTAGATTTATTACAAAGAATTGGCTCACATGAGCATAGAGGCTGTCAATTCCAAATCAACAGAGTAAGTCTGCTCAGTGAAGATCCAGGAAAGAGGTGATTTTCAGCCCAACCCACATTTTGGACTGTTATCTGTTTTACTCAAAGTTTATTGCTTGAAATATTAATCTCATCCACAGTTATATATCTTCATAGAAACATCTAGAACGTTTGACCAAAATATCTGGGAGTATTCTACCAGCAGTAGAATTCTACCACCAGTAGAATACTGCTGGTAGAATACTCCCTTATTGCCAGGCGGTCAGTCTTTTTTCTGTGAAAGTTTTCAATTCATTGAATGAGTCCCACCCACATTTTGGACTGTTATCTGTTTTACTCAAAGTTTATTGCTTGAAATATTAATCTCATCCAAAATTATATACCTTCATAGAAACATCTAGAACAACGTTTGACCAAATATCTGGGTACTGTGGTCTAGTCAAGTTGCCACATAAATTAACCTTCACAACATGCCAGCAGTCTTGGACTTCCGATGGATTGCTCTTCTACTGTACATTTTATGAAGTGCCTCCTCAGGAATCCCTCTGTGCTAGAAATAATTATAGTTCAGTGATGTCATTTGCAACAAAAGCATTGTAGTTATTTCCTTTTCAGAGAAGTCAAAAATAAGCTTTGATTACTGAAGTTCTGGCCTGCTGTCTAAAGTTAAAATCTTTGCCAGGTTCTGTATAAAGAACCCAGAGGAGGCATGTCTGATATGATTAGTGTGCTGGGTCACCACTGGTGCTTGAGTCAAGAATAGACCAGCAGGTGATAGTGAAAGTCTCCCTATAAGTAGCTTGCCATGGAACCAAGTCTTCATTTTTCACTTTCAGCAGATCCATACCTTTCCAATACAATCCATTTTTGTAAATATTAGTCCTTTTTAAATTGGGAAACAGTCAACCACTGTGAGAAATTAATATTATTAAATTCATAGCTACTACTTACCTCTGAAATATCTTTAAGACTTCAGCTCCAAAATTGCTCCTTGCCAAGAGCCCACATTTCCTTCCCCTGAGTTGGATATGCCTGTAGATAAGAGATGAAGAAATATCATTTCCTTCGTAACATTACTAGAATGCAGTGTCCTGCACCCTTAAGTTGATGTTGCTGATGCAAGTTCAAGTACCAGATGCTGTTCCATTCATCAGCCAGAAGGGTGAGTTGCAGGTTGGTCTCCTAATTCCCCTGGCATCAAGCAGAAAATCATCGTCAGGTAAACACACAGGCCCACATGCATGCACACACATGCATGCACGCACACACATGCACAGGCACCAAGGACACATCTTCTAGAAAGCAGGAACTAAATATACATGGTAATGACATTTTTCTTGCTATTCCATAGTACAGCTCTGCTCACAAATAATGTCAAATTTTTACATATTATGCAGAACTGGCACAGCCACTACTTATTTTTCATTTCACACCTATATCCCTGGGTTCTCTGAGTCTAGGGACAGGCTAAAGCTTTGTGGCCATTACTGAGCCATTTGCCTGTTGTGGCAGCCTCTTAGCACAAAAGGCCTATTTTGAAATTGTCTTTGTTTTTAAGTGAGGCCAAATCAATTTCAAAAATTGTATCACCATTGCATTTTCTTTGGTTAACTGAAGACGAGTGGTTTTAGAATCTGTGACTATCTATTAGTAAATGCTGTGACGTGGTGGTGGTGACGCTGAGACTTAGCTGTCTGCTCTGCTTGCACAGGTTGATGAGAGGGGTCCATGGAGAGGGTTACAGTCTTGTCTGGGAACTTGAAATTTTCAGAGTTTCTTTACATAGGGAAATAAATAACATTATTACGGACTCGAATTCCCCACCCCCACACCCCAAGGGAAGAAATTATATTTGTTTGGGGCATTACCTTGATAAATTGCTTATAAGTGGAGGCGTAGGTGTTTAGGAACAGGAATTTGGAAGAAGGTAATGAGATAGTTAACCTTTTCTTCAAAGATGCATGAGTAGGGACTCTCCCTGGTGGTGCAGCGGGTTGAGCACAGCACTGTGAAGCTTGTGCAGCCTATGCAGCGCGGGTTCGATTCCCAGCTGGCCAGGGAGATACCCACATGATGCTGCAGACCTCTCCTGTCTCGCCCACTGTTCCCCTCAGTAGTGTTTTTGGTCCATCTGCCTGTTCTGCTCCCAGCTCTGTCTCTGGTGAATTCTCTCACCCTCCCATGCCTCTGGCCTGTACCCCAGTTCTTGTATGGATAAATCTTTCAGAAAAAAAGAAACACATGAGTGGAGAGAGTGGGAGTGGAGAGCAGATGTAATACAATGGAAGGGGTAATGTTATGGGTATGTAATATTAGGAAGGGGGTATGGGTTCTTGGGTGGATCGTGAAGATTTGGATCCCAAGTTGACTACAGTTACTAAATGACTGGTTTAAGACTAGAAAAGAGTAATGACCAATATTATCTGCTGAAAATTTCTCTAGCATTATTCCATCTTCTCTAGTAAATGTCTATTGCCAAGCACTGCCTTGTAGGGAGGAATGCATGCAGTGGGAGGGAGAATGTGGTAAAGAGAAGCACCAAGAAAAGGAAAATGCAAGCACAGACACTGACTAGAGAGAAAGGAAGGAGAGAGAGAGAGAGAGAAAAAAGTGCAAGTAGAAATTAAAACCAGAAGTAGTTAAAGAGCGATAGCAACTCCTATAATTTCTGAATGTTTCCTGTTGAGAACTTTGGATTTCCCAAGGTATGTGAGATTTTAAAGTCAGTGTAACCCAGGAATGATACCATGGTTGCACTTAATGAGGATTGGATTTTTGTAATTTAGAAGGAATAATATTCAGGGGGACTCACTAAAACAACAGAAAATCTCATAAAAATAAAGGCTAAAATAAGTGGGTTATGACAATGACTTGGGTATACACTTTGCCTTAGATGCATTTGGTTGAATTGAACAAAGATGTCCTCAAGTAATCATAGCCAATATTTTCCAAAATTCGCATCAAATTATCATTAATTATAGTGGAGAGTAAATGTGCTCCCTCGGGGATCTGGAACTTAGCCTCTTGCAGACTTTTGTAATTCCTTCTCCTCTCCAAGTCTTTGAAGTTTCATGTTGTGTCCTGAACAGTCATTAGGTATTTGTATAAAACTGTATAACATGTTATTGTCTCCACATTGAAATCCCCCACCCCCGTATACAGTGTTTATAGAAATACCAACCAGTTAGGAAAATTTCCCATTCCCTGAAAGCTATCTTCCCTCCAAGTTTTAAAAATATATATAGTTGACTGACATATTTATTGACTGTCTTCTCATACAGAATGTAAGGGATTGGAGACTAGGGAGTGATTGTTTTATTTATTTCTGTACCTAGAGTGGGAGTTTAATACACATCTATTGAGCACATGAATAATCCATTGCTTGCATACATACCCCTGATGTACCTTGTTTGCTATTTCCAAGGATGTAAATAAATTAGCCAGAGACATCTTAGAGTAGGGATTACTGGGAAAATTTCAACTCTTTTGCTCCAGTGGTACTACATTCTATTATTTCCCCAAGGCCATCACTGGCACATAAGAAGTCTTGGAGCAAATCAGAAAAGGTACTTTTACTAAACAGGTGAGTTTTAAAAAGACATCCCTTTGCACGGTTGACACAATTCACGCTAGAGCTCCCGTCTTGGCAAGCTGAGCTAGGTCTACACCCTGCTACCCTCGCCCTGGTCTCTCTCTCTGAATCTCTCAGGGTGTTCTTGTTCATCTCTGACTTCTACTCCCAGGTCCCTCAAGCAGGGAACAATAGGACTGGTCCATTCTGTCACATGTGGAAACTAAGATTTATTAAAAATCTGTGTTATGACTCAATGTTTATATCCTTCCCAAACTCATAGGTTGAGACCCAGCCACCAGTGTGGCTGTCGTTGGAGATGAGACCTTGAAAGAAGTAAGTGAAGTTAAACCAGTCATAAGGTAGGACCCTGATCCAATAGGATGAGTGTCTTTGTAAGACAAGACACAGAGAGCCCCCCTCATTTTCCCTTGTGCACAGAGGAAGTCCCCCTGGGCACAAAATGAGATGTTTATCTAAAGGACAAGAAAAGAGGTCCCGGCCCCAAACTCACTCTCCCAGAGATGGGTCTTAGATGTTCTAACTTCTAGACTGCAGGAAAATAAGTTTCTGTTGTTCAAGCTACCCAACCTGTGGAATTTTGTTATGACGGTCCTGTCTGACTACTACTGCCTGCTCTTGTTCATACTTGAAGACTAAAGTGAGGTGTCCTCAAGAATTTGGAAATGATGAAAACAAGACTGAGTGACACCGGGCTGAAACATCACAGCGCCCGTGCCAGTTTTTCTATTTATGCGGTGCCTACTACATGCCAGCCGACTCGGCACCTCACGAGTGTTAAGTCACTTAAGCATTCCCAGGCTGTATTAATAGATCTCTCATTTTATTTGTGCCTTGTAAGTATAGTCACACAGTCTTGGAGCAGTTAAGTAAAGCTCAAGCTTGCACAGAAACGAAGGCATGCAAACGTGGACTGTGTAAGCACAATCTGAAGTGCTTAACCTTGTCCACACTGCAACTCAGCTGAAAGCCTGTGAACCTGAGACAAGTGCAATGGACCTGGAGTGCCCCCCTGCCCGATGTGCATGGACAGCCAGCTCTGATACAGTGGCTTTTATAGCAGGGAAAAAAATCTTTGCTGTGCAGTTGGTCAGGTGGTGAGACAGGAGCTAGCTCCATTCTGTCTCCCCACCTTTTACAGGGTTATGGGCTTTAAAGGGTGAGTGGAGAGCAGGGAATTGTCTCGATCAGTCAGGGAGAAGTCCCCAAAGCTCAGATGTTGCGGCTGTTCATATCTCTTCATGGGTTGCGTGGTCATTTTTGGGGGGTGCGGGTGAGGATGTGGGTGGTTTAAGTGGTGAAGAAGTAGGAGAACCTAGCATGTCCTTTTGTGGAACTTTGGGGGGTTTGACAATATTTAACAAAGTTACAAGTGGACAAAAGGGAAGAGAAATGAATAATAACCAAGACAGTCCCCAAATCTCTACAGTCAACCTAATTTTCTGAACCGTCAGATTAATGGGATTTGACCAGTACCTACTGGTCAAATGTACAAGGTCAGGAGCCTTTGACTGCTTCCATGTTGGCATCTGCTTAGTTATCCAACATTGCTCCTGGATGAGAACAATCTGGAGAAACTCCAATCAAGCCAGGGTTATTATCAACACTCCAATCAAGCCACCCTAGGGTTATTCTCAGTGGCTCCGACTGGGGTATGCACGTGTGCTTCAGAGCAGACTGCTGGATAACCTGTTAGAACCTGCTTCACTAGTTTATACTGGTCAGGCTCACTGGCCTTGGAAAAGCAAGACAGCAAGAATTTGTAGAAAAGGAGGAGGGAGACACATGGAAGGGGAGACCATGAACATATTTGACCACTCACTGCAGAATACATGTGCACTTTGCAACAGTTTCTGCCCACAGTTTTAAAAAGTGTGACTATCAGAATAGTTAATTCACAATCAAGCATAGGAAATGGAAATTATAGACACAAAACTAACATACTTCATCTTGGGAATTCTAAGAGACTGAGCCATTGTTGGTGTTGCTCAAATCAGTTTCTAAAACTGCAAAGCTAAAAATCAGGTAGGGTTTTATAATTAATAGGGGTGAGCTTGCTTTCCGTTTGTTTTACTCATTTTCATTTTGTGTCTTCTATAAGATAATGAGCTCTTTAAGATATCTGGCTTGATTGGAGTTTCTCCAGATTGTTCTCATCCAGGAGCAATGTTGGATAACTAGTAAGTACTTAGTAGGTACTGGTCAAATCCCATTAATCTGACTGTTCAGAAAATTAGGTTGACTGTAGAGATTTGGGGACTGTCTTGGTTATTGTTCATTTCTCTTCCCTTTTGCTCACTTGTAACTTTGTTATATATTGTCAAAACTTACTATTATTGAATATCTTCTGGGTTTATGAGACAAGCTGTAGGTAAGAAACAAGCAATTTTACCCTCAACCTTTTGAAACACAGTCTCTCATCTGCTCTACCTCCATTCAGTATCAAGAAAAAAAATATATCACAAAGATTAAAATTAAATAAATTAAATTAAAACATGTGTAACCATACTGTTGGTGGGAATATAAATTGGTGCAGTCAGCTTAGAAAGTGATCTGACCTTGAAATTAACCTAAATTTTTATTTCATTCATTGAGTTATGCCAAAAATTGTGTATCCACAAAGATTAATTTTGACATCATGCTTTTACATCCTTTTATTTTTTATCAAATTCACACCTAATTGACCCTTGCTCCTCATTCCTCCCAGCTAGACTACAGGGTACACACTCTACCTGGCACAGACTACCCATTTTCAAAGTTGAATGCATCTATTTCTTTTATTCATTGAGTTTTACGTAAATATATCCTTGTTTATGGTAAGTAAAGTGAGTTTTTGACAGATAAACCGCAAGGGTGAGAGGCAATCTCAGGAGGAGACTTACTGTGCCAAGAAAATTTGAGGATGCATACTCATCTTAATGAAAACTTGCAAGTATTATATTCAATAATAAGTTAATATCACAACGTTTATTTGCTATTCATAGATTTGGAGTTTATATTGTGAGTATTTAGACAAACTTAATCTAGACATTGGTGTGCCTCTTTCGGGGTCTACCCTGTGTGGATGGAAGTACCCAGCACAAATATGTTTTCTATCAGATGAACTAAGATTTTTGATGCATGTTTTGTATAACACCCATTATTAATGCCTGACCCGGTTCTAAGTTCATTTGCAGTCATGGTAGACAATTTTTGTACACACTGATTATTTTCTGTCGGAGCTGCTTTCCAACATGACTGCCCATTTCTCTTGCCTGCAAAGCCACCAATGAGACTGGGAGTCAGTGAGAGACTCTGCAGTGTGGAATGCCTGATAACTCTGTGGGACCCAGAGTGTTGAGTTTCAGTTTCCTGCAGTTGTAATCCAATCACTAATACCCCTTCATTGGGTGTTGCCTCTTGAAATTAGACAAAGCAGTCGAGAGATGACACAAAGCCTGATACAGATTCTTGGTCTGTTTCTATATTGATTTCTTGTAAATGTCTCTTAAGCAATGTGATCACTTTGTTCTTTGTATACTTCATGGGTAAAATGGTAAAATAAACACACTTCCCTTTAAGATGGCTCATGAGGACAGGAGCCATAGCTGTTCTGTTTGTGTCTATGTTCTTATCAGGTAACAAAAGACTCAATACAAAGTAGACCCTTAATAAGTATGCCTCAAATGAAGATGTATGAATATGTGTGTGTGCATGGATTGAACAATTCAATGGGTTTTGCTATATTTACAAATTTATGTAACCATCACCATTATCTAATTCCAGATTATATCTGTACCCCCAAAAGAAGCCCTATATCACCAAATACCTGACTTCTCTAATCCTTTAGCAACCAATAATCTACTTTTCTCTGTCTATGAATTTGCCTATTGTGGACATTTAATGTAACTGTAATTATGTAACATGTGACCTTTGTGTTTGACTTCTTGAAGGCAGCATAGTATTTTCAAAGTGTGTTCATGTTGGAGCATATATTATAATTTCATTCTTTTTTATGGCTGAATAATAATATTCCCTTAAATGGATATGCCACATTTGTTTACCCATTTGTCAGTTGGTGGACATTGGGTTGTTTCTGCATTTTTGACTTATAAATAATACTGCTGAGAACATTCATGTACAAGCAACTGTATCCTTTTATATTCCCATCAGCAATACCTGAGGTTCCAATTTCTCTATATTCACACCAATTGCTATTGTTTTCATTTTTATTATAGCCTTCCTACTATCAGATTGAATTTGATATGAGAAGAATGATTTTTGGAAGACATCTTAGCATTTCTTTTTACCTAACAATTTTCTTCTCCTTGAGACTTTTCTCATTTTGCAGCAAATGCAGAAAAGGAATTTCACAATGTGGCAGATGTTGTTGACTTATGTGAAGATTGTGGTAGTCTCCTTTGAAGGCCAATAAAATCAGAGGTAGTCCAGTATAACCTAACGCTTAGACCCTATCAGATTTTTTTTTTTTTTGGTTTATGGATACATATTTATTTAAGAATGTTTTATAGTCAGGAAATGCATAGCACTTTGGATCAAAGAATAAAGTCCACATTGAAGAACTGACTTCAGAGAAGCCAAAAACAAATCTGAATTTTATACTTTTCTTGCACTTCATAGTGATCATGACCAGTATTACTAAGTCTGTTAAGATGACACAGAAAAAGCAGACCTCGTCTCTCGCTCTTTCTAAATTTATTGAAATTTAGATGGCGGAAGAATGATAATTAGCTCCATTGATTGCAATAGGTATATGTTGGTTTGCTTTCTTCTGGTAATTATACCCACATTTTTCTTTGGAAAGCCTCTCTGTCTCATTTTATCTGAACCCCCACTTCCTCACTTACACTTGACTATTTTTGCACCCCGGGCAAAGCAAATGGGTTAGACTTAGGGATGGACCCATGACCAGGCCAGTTCAATAAAATTCATTTCTCAACTACCATCAAAAAGAAACTTCTCCAGCTTTACAGGCAACTTTTTTTTATATGAGGAAAGTTGGTTTTTTTTGATCGGGATCCCAATCCAGGTGCTATTTCAAGGACCCTCATTTCATCACAGAGCCTCCCAGAGTATTGGCAGCTTATGGCTCCATACTCTCCATCACACACGAGCTATAAGACTGGACATGTTTTCTTAAATATTCAGAGCCTCACTGTTCTGTCAGCTATAATAGAGGACTGATATTATTTAGTTCACGGGTTGTTTGGATGCTGCATACAAGAGTTTAGATAACAGAATTGCGGATACATAATACCTTGTGGTAAATTTTCTCCCTTTTTCTGTCTAGAAACTCTCCCTTGAAAATCAAACTAATACATTTAAGGACAAGAAAGTTTTCCCTGAAAATTATATAAAATAGTCCTTCTGATACATGTTAAATTAATAACCATTTATTTGGGATAATAAGTTCACAAACCCAGTTAGACAATATAATCTAGTGATTAGCCCAGGTTTTGGCACAGGAAAACTAGCAGGCTGAGATTGATTGTTACTATATTAACTAATCCTCATGGAGGTGAAGACAAAACTAGAAACTTAAACAGCAGCCAAAATGGATTTAAGAATTATTTTTTTCTGAAAAGCATGGATTTTCTGATTATGAGTTATAATTGTAGCCATCTCCTCATCAAATTGGTATCATAACTAAGAAATCCACTTGTCTTTGACCTTAGGACTAGTTGACACACACACAAAAAAATGAAAATAATGTAGCAACCCAAAGGGCATCCTGGTGAATCTCCCCCATATTATTATTGTTTAATGGGCACATAAATACATTGATGTCATGTTAATGCATAATCAGTTTATCTTCTATTGACCCAGTGCATGTATAAAGTGTTCATTTGACTTCAAGTTGCATTCCTGGTTATTCCAGACCTTAGTTATTCTTAGTTGCCTTTGTCTTTATGAGCTTGACCCTAACTATAAGGTGATCAAAATTTGCTGAAGTAGTAAAGAAGCAATTGAAAGTATTTAAAGATATTTCCTTAAAATAATTATTCATTAGTGCACATGTCTATACTAAAAATCTGAAATGGGATAAAGGTTGCTACTCCAGTCTAAAACAATGGCAAGTTTGTTTATAGAACAATCATTCTTCGAATCAATTATTTTTCTGATTAGATTACACTCATAAAGAAATGAATACAGTGCCCTTTAGAAATGCAATATACTTATGAAAAAAAAAAAAAGCCCACCCTTTCCCTGTACATTTTAATGATTAGCAAGACTATCTCATGGTTTGGATGGAGGCCCAGGAAATGATCCAAATGGGATTATATTTTCTTAATCTATTAGGATAATGTACAACTTGCTTCCATTCTCTACCATACCCAGTCTCACTTGGCAAGCATTGTTAGCAGAGCCCGAAACACTGATATTCTAGAGACAGAGCCACATACAGTTTATCATCTCCAGACACTGTGTCTGTCATAGCCTGAAATCTTAAGAAGTATTGCTGACTAGAAGAGAATTCATGTGTTTTAGAATTTGATTGATCATGGGCCCCCAGTTAATAGTCAGTATGATCAGCATTATGCAAACATATAAGGGTTGTGGCCTTAGGTCACTGGTAATGATGGACTCACACACACACACACACATACACACACACGCGCGCACACACACACACCTTAAAAAGCAACAGAGAGTGTTGAGTTTCAAATTCAAAATCAAAATTCAGAGAAACCCAAGGTGATATGGAGAAGTCATTATTTCTGGGCACCTGTTAACTGAACCCAAAAAACATAAGGGGAGGAGAGAAGCTTTTCTACAGTCATCAGGGGTCCAGGCAGGCAGCCACCTGGGCCACATTCAGAATCTGAGGCCCGGATGAAAACCTGGCAAGACCTCAAGATTGCTCTCTGTGGAGGTGATCTTTCCTAGGCATGACCATGACTCTGAGGGTTTCAGGGGTGAGAGCAAAAGTTGCCAGTCACCCCAGAGCAAGGGGGTGCTGCACTTTCTCTCCACAGATGCCGCTGGTTCCCAAGGGGTGTCAGGGCCTGTGGGGCCTGGGGGGTGATGCCATGAGCTAGGCAGAAACCCTTATTTTGTGTCTCATTTGGAACAGGCTGCTGACAAGACCATGCTGCTCCTCTCCATCTGTGAGAGAGAGAGCTCCATCTGTGGAACCTGACAAACCAATCTGACAGCCAGAAATCAACGATTCTGGAGGGGAGAGATCCTTCAGCCACTCCTGTGCCATTTGGACCCCAGTGGGTCCTCTGGAGACTGTGCTACTATGAGTAATTAACATCCCCTTGCCTGAGCTTTATCTTAGAGTAAAAATCAGAGACATTCTGCAGGGGTGGAGGATGGAGTAGGATCAGAACAGGGGTGGGAAGAGCACAAAGGACTGTAGTGATGGTGCACAGATGAATTGGTGGTGGGAATCGCATGCAGACTGCACCTGAGAGGAGAAAACATACTTTGTACCGAAATGAAGAATGGTGTAAAAATTATATTAAATAAAAAGATAAAGTATGTACAGGTCCTGGAATAAAAATAAAAACCACAACTCATAAAACCTCTGGTTAGTGAACTGACAGGTATGATCGCCCACTAGGAAACTTACTACCTGTTTTCTAGATGGGAAATTTGGATGAAGGAAAACCTAATGTCTCTTACCTCCCCTCATCGCCCACTCACCAGCTAACTGATTTTGGCAAAATTATAGGCAAGTTATAGTTGAATTATACTCAAATGGAATCTTATTTTCTCATTTTGTTTATCTAAATGTAGCAGGGAATAAGAAAGGGGTGTGGATGAGGAGGCCACGTTTCTGCTTATGTCAAACACCTTTGTCTTTTATTTATTTAAAGTAAGCAAGTGTGAGCTTTGATATCAATTTTAAAATGAACGCATGGACAAAAATTGGCCCCCCTGCAGGAATGAGAGGATTTCCTCCCCTGTGATGGAGAAATTCTATGTGTGGTGGTGAAATCCTGCAGTTTGGCTTTCTGAGGCCTGATCTTGAGAAACAGGTTCTATTCAGTGATCCCTCTGAACTGAGAGTGAGGAATTTTAGGGAGATGATTGATGGAAGGCAACCTGGGCATCTGTTTGGCATTCACTCATTAATTCAGTCATTAAGTATTTACAGAGCACCCACTCCATGTCTGACACCCTGTTGACAAAGGGTTCTACCAAGAACAAGATGATTTCCTACCTTCATGTGTCTTCCTGTCCACCAGTCAGATAATGCGTGCTGAGCACAACTCACGTGCAAAGCAATGTGATGTCCGGTGCTGGTGAACAGATGAGGAGAATGTATCCTTCTTCCATGAGTTCACAGTGAATGTTGAAGTCGATCTTAAGATTTATTATCATCCCAGGTTGTATGTGATTAGGGAAAGCAATGGGAGGGACACTTTGCCTTTTGTTTTTGTCTTAACCAATGCACAGTTCATCTGCACTCACACAACAACTCTCTGTGAATACAGTCCTGGGGTCTCCTTTCATCCAAGAAGCTATAAATGGAACTTTCTTACTCATGGGTCTAGCTTACTGTGAATCCATGAATGCAGGCTGCTGAGATACGTTGAGTGGGTGCTGAGAGAACAAGGAAGAGCAGTGGTAACTTGAGCTTCCAGATTCTCATATTACCTCCAGCACTCATGTCTGGATCCAATGCTTATGTGTTAGCTCTTCCTGTCCTGCCCACTCCCCACAAGGCTCTGACCAAGCTATCCAACAATTTCTAGAATGTCACGAATGACATTTCTGGAACCAACTCAATTATTTGATTTCCCTAAAGCAAAACAAAACAAAGCAGGCTGAATAGTCTTTTAGGCAACATACAAAATAAGGAAATATATAATGGAGCAAAAGTTTTTAATATCGTTACCAGTTCCATTTTCCATTTGTGTATCCATTCAACATTGCAATATTTCTGGAAATATATAGAGCTATTGAGTCACCTATTTAGGCATCTAGAGGCGGGGTTGCTTAAATTATTAATCTATGAGGGTGATTTGTACTTTCAAATATGTGTTTGTCCTTTAGATCCTTAACCTTTAGCCAATTCCATGTTTGTCATGATTTATTTTCTCTATATGTTTTTGACCTTCTCTTGGCAGATGGCTTCAACATTATCTTCATTGAGAATGATTCCAACACTGGCTGGAGAGATACAATTGTGTTCTGTTTATGCAATATAGAAAGCCAGAGCACTTTTTTAAAGCTGTCGTCATACATCACTGTCAGTATTTTGAACCACTAAATTGTTATTAAAAATTCAGGGACAATAATCCATTTTGAGAATACCACGAGAGAAGCAAATGCTGTAATGACTGATTGACATTTCAGGAATACCATCATTCAAGACATGCTAATTTCTCTGCAACCCATTTCCTTGGGTTAGTATCTATTGTATAAATAAGTTTGTTTTCAACCCCTTCCCAGCATTTGCTTTTTTTTTTTAATTTTTTAAAAAAGATTTATTTATTTATTTATACAAGCACTGGGTACAGTCAGAAGCGCGGGAGGGTGAGAGAATTCACCAGAGCCAGAGCGGGGAGCAGAGCAGGCAGACTGATGAAATACATTGCTGAGGGGAGCAGCGGGTGGCAGGAGAGGTCTGCGCGCCATGTGGGCCCCTCACCGGCAGTGGCCGGGATCAAACTGGTGCCTCAAAGGCTGCGGGCAGCTTTTCAGCCCAGCGCTCAACCGCTGCGCCACCAGGGGAGGCCCCCAGCATTTGCTTTTGATGAGGGAGTCTTGATAATACAAAAGAAAAGCATCTGAAGCGAAATATGCTTATATTCTATATGGTTCTACAGCCAAAATAATAATAATAATAATAATAATAATAATAATAATAATAATAATCCTGCTTCATGGCTAGAATAAATGACTTTCTTTACCAGAAAAGATCTTTGTATCATATGGTTTCCACTATCTTTCAAGAAATAAACTACCACAATCAGCACCAAAATTGGCTTGTGCCCTGGTTCAGGAGTAATGAGCTGTGATGAGAAATACTAGAGAGAGAGTTCTTGAGATGAGAGAGTTCTGGCCCTGACTTCATCATGACAGAACTATCAACAGGACCCTGAACAGAGGAGGTAATTTTTCATAGTTGAGTCCACAATGGGGTTTTTGCTTTTTTCCTGTTTCTGTTTTTTAATCAAGCATGTTCAATTGTGATCTAATTCTGGGAGGCTAAGATAGGAGGCAAAGTTGAAATGTAAGAGAATGGTTACTCGTTCCCTTTCTCTATATTCTTTATAGAAGGATAACTTTTTTTTTTTTCAGTCAAGAGTGGGAAATTGACCTATTTCTATGGTTTTCAGTTATCTTCATCACATGAACCCTTTTGCAGGACAACAAACTCACAGATGATTTACCCTATAACTTTCATTTGTCACTACAAGAGACAAGAAAAAATAAATGGGCTTGTTAATGGCAAACAAGTTGCTTCTTTCACTCAGATGCTAATGAGAGTGATCATAAGCAAACTGTTAATGCTATTTTTGTAACAGAAAACAGAGATTCCAGTATCATAAGAGGATTGATAATAGTAATTTGCATTTATGTAGTGTCCAAGTTTATAAAACACTTGCATTTAAAAAAGCCTCATTTGACCTCACATAACAGGGTGACATCTTTTCTGTTTGATAGATGAGAAAGTTGAAGCTGAGTTATGAGAGGCAGAGCTTGATCAAAATCCTTGTCTTCTATTTCTTAATTCAGTTTGCTTTGCAGACCATGCTGGCTCCATCATCTCATAGCAGGGCAATATAAACCATGAATAGCTGAGTGCCTCCAGTGTGACACTTCCTCCCCAAGATAATGTGTGCAAATGAACAACCACAGGGGAGGACAGTACTGACATTTGAGGGAAAATTACGATAATAAAGAGCACCTAATATTTGTGCAGAAATATACAATTTACTGAGGACTTTTTAAAGGAAGATCCTTGAAACAACAATCTGGCCAGGATTCTATTATCTTTGGGTTATAGATGTGGAAACCTAGGATAGGAGACTGAGTGCATGTGTTATACAAATAGCGTAGGGCAGAACTTGGACCAATGTGGCCGGTTGGTGATGGTCCTGTCATGCAGAGCTACACAGGTTTGGACACCACTGGGGGCAAAACGCTACACAGTTAACACAAACAACTGAAGGACACTTTGATGGAGGGTGCCTATGAGGCAGTGGTTAAAAGTGTTGGTTCTTGAGTGAGATAAAACAGATGGGGTGATTTGGTGATGGGTGCATTATGGTGGCAATTCCTGATGGGAGTATCCAAAATAATACCCAATCAAAATGAATAAATTTAAAAATGAAAAATGATGTAAAAATTAAGTTTTTAAAAAATATTCTTCTTTTTAATTGTGCCATAATAGGATAATAGTAATAGTATCCACCTGAACACTCTGAAAATTCTTCTAAGGAGAAGGTGTCTCTCTAGAAGGGCTTCCTTCTAACTGACTGCAATGGAATTCAGTTCTAATCTTAGCACCTGATCTACTCCCTCTCTTTCTAATGAAATGGATTTCCCTTTTATAGAGTTGTCAAAGCAAAAATCACAAGTGCTTGTCACTTTACCAAGCATCTTTTTAAAAATGATATCTGGAATACATTAATATCAGTAATGACAACGTCTCAATTATGGGGTCTGCTCCCCTCTTCAGCCACAATTATTGTGGCTTGGTTAACACTGGTCCAGGATTTTGCTTCCAGAGTGCAGCTAATAGGAGACTTAAGCTCTGGGATTGTGATGGGTTTGAGTATACATCTGTAGATTTTATTTATTGATTAATTGATGATTTATTTATGCATACAAAAGCTGGGGCACAGGCCAGAGATGTGGGGTGAAAGGATTCACCAGAGACAGAGTGGGGAACAGAACAGGCAGACGGACTGAAATACACTGCTGAAGGGAGCAGTGGGCGAGTCAGGAGAGGTCTGCTGTGCCATGTGGGTAGTTCCCTGGCCGGCAGGGGGATCGAACTCGTGCTGCTGTGGCTGTGGATAGCTTCACAGATTGCATCTTAACCCCTTGCGCCACCAGGGAGGCCCTACATCTGTAGATTTTAAAGTCTCTTACCACTTTCAATGTCTTGGTCATTTTTCTGTGTGTGGCATGATTAAAAGACTATCATTCAAAATGGCAAATGAATTACTCATGAATAATTCAAAACAGATGACGGTCTCCTTCCTCCTGTTGCTATGAAGTAACAAGAGAGAGGTTCTGGGATTGGCTGCTCCCTCTGCAATATTGGTTGGGATCCTGAGAGAGTAAGGAAAGAGGGAAGCTAGTTGTGTCCCAAAGACCAGAACAAGCTTAAATGATTGATGCATGTGTCTTGTTAGATACTTTGTAAGGCATTCCTCAATAGCTGTTGGCTGAAATCCAATATCGCCTCGTTGTTTTACACACCAGCTTACTGGGGCGAAGGGCAGGAATGATCACATAGTCCTAGTTTTTGTGTACATAGTCTTGCAATTCATTTGAAATACATTAGTAGGCTGCTACAAAAAAATCACAGGTTGTGTGGGAATTAAATGAGATATTCCCTCCACAACACTAAATACTGTGCTCCGTGCTGGGCACGCTGATTCTGATACTAAAGATAACATGTATGATAATAATAATAATAATCATTATTCAGAAGTTGAGTCCCATAAAGCAGATGCCTGGGGGTCAAATAAAGAGAAAAGAAGGGAAGGGACATTGTTTTCTTCACTTTGTATTCTGGGTCCACTGGGCTCTGAGGAATGGGTACTGTCCTTGGCTGCCTCTGCGAGGCTTTGTGACTTAACGTGTGTGGCTTTGTGGTCTGACATGAAAACCAGAGGAGCATCTCCTCCGACTAAATACTAGCAGGATCTACTGAATGAGAAATGTGCAGTGAGATAGAAGCTGGAGCTCAGTACTGCAAACTGTGGTTGCTAGCATTATGAAGTCTAAAAATGTGGACCTGAAAATCAGATGCTTCTGGGGATAGGCATCAAAGGCAGCTGCCTTACTATTGATGCCCAGGACTTTAGGGTTTCATGTTATTGGTCTAGACACTGACCATCTTTGTCCTGGCAACCATCTTGGTCCTGGCAACCAGTGGTCTTTCTCGAATAGATCATCAGCAGAGACGGAGACAGGCTGGTTGTATGGGGTCTTGCTATTCTACAAAGAGTTATAGAAATGAAAAGTATTCATGAAAAGGTCCTTTTCCTAAATAACAGTCCCTGCCCACAGCTCATTTGTCTTAAGTACAGTAGGTCATGAGCTTCCTATTCAATTAACTTAGGTGAGAGCAGAATTCATTTTTTGTAACCTTTTTACCCCCCAGGGCAAATGCTCTTCAAAAAACGCCATCTGCTTCTTTGCATCACTGTGCTTGAAGCTATTCAAAGAGATTTTGGCCAAATCCAACAGGAGGGCAGAGAGCTCAGAGGTAGGTAGGTGTCTGACAAGTGTCACAGAACCAGGACAAATGAAGGTGCTTGCCGTGCTGGGAGGGAGCAGGCCCCGCTGGCTCAGTGCACGCCACTTACAGAGACAGGGCTGGCCACTTGTCTGTTGCTGTCCGAGCTCTCAAAGATGATTTTCCTTGCCGGAAATATAAACCTCTTCAAGACAGAAATCCTTTTTTTTCTTTCTTTTCTCCTAAATACAACTTAATGAGTGGGGTGATTTCAGAACCACCAGGAAAACAAATCAATTTTTTTTTTTTTAGTTTTTAAAAACGAACAAGAAACGCTGAGTGAGTAAAAGGCGACCAGGCTGCCTTCAGTCAATGCACCCGTATCAGGAGGGAGGTCAAGTTAAAATTGGGTTTGACTGTTGCAGTTTACTAAAAAAAATTTAAGTACCATTACTGGAGATAAAATATTATATGTGTGCATTAGCTCTTGGCTAGCTAGCCAATACTCTTGTACATGGTATAATTTTTATATATAAATGGACGCACCACAAATCAATGTTCTCTAATCTCAGCCTCGCCCTCACTGCTGCTCAGAAATCCTGTTATTCATCTGATTTCCTACCACACGCCCCCTCAGGCCAGCACAACCTCTACAAGTCCGATTGGCTTTCCTCCCAACTATTGTAGCTAATGACTTCTTCCCAGAGGCTTGCTTTATTTTTCTACTCTTCCAAGCAAGATTCTTCATGGGCAGACTCTGTTTGATCCTTCTCCATCCATTTGGTATCTTAGGGTATAACGCCTCCTTGTTCACCCTTCTAGAGTTTTGTTTCATAGTTTTGCAATCTTTCTCTGCTGCATCTCTGCTGCAGACATTTAGTTTGGCTGAAATTCTTTGTTTGCGGGGCTCCCTAAGCGCCCTTCTGTGCTGGGTCACTGAGTCTGATGGCCCCCCGTGGCCGCACCTGACCTGGAGTGTATCCAAGCTCCTTGCTTCTCTCTCTTACACCTTCAGTGACGCCTTGATGGAATTCTCCTAGTCCCAAAATACTTTGCCTGAAACCTTACCTTCCTTCCAGCTACTGCTCATCTTTCTCTTTCACTGCTCAGCTTCTAAAAACACAAAGTTTTAAATGAGTCGCCGCTGCTTGCTCACTTCACACTCATACCTCAAACCCATCCACACTGGCAGAAAAAAAAAAAAAACAAAAAAAAAACAACCTTCCTTTGGCTTCTATATTTTCCTGGTTTTTATTTCTTTCTGTGACTCCTCCTCATGCTCTTCTTTTTTCTCCCATTCTCTAGAGGTAGATATTCTTACCTGTGATTAAATGATAGGACATTTTGGAGGTTTACTTTATTTCCATATTTAATGTAATTTCCTTGGGCCTCCCTGGTGGCGCAGCGGTTGAGCGCTGGGTTGCCAAGCTGTCTGCAGCCTCTGCAGCGCCGGTTCGATCCCCAGCTGCTCTCCGGCCACCGGAGGAGGGTCCCACATGGCGCGCAGACCTCTCCTGCCGCCTGCTGCTCCCCTCAGCAGTGTACTTCGGTCCTTCTGCCTGCTCTGCTCCCTGCTCTGGCTCTGGTGAATTCTCTCACCCTCCCGCGCTTCTGACTGTACCCAGTGCTTGTATAAATAAATAAATAATTCTTAAAAAAAAAAAAGGTAATTTCCTTATGCCAATGATTCCAAAATCTGTGTCCATTCCTATCTTCTCTCCAGAGCTACCATTGCCTATTACCAACCCCACTGCTAACATCCACCTGTGTATCCATTATTAATACTTTGACCTCATTTTTTTTCAAAGATTTATTTATTCACGCACACAAGAACTGAGTACAGGCCAGATGCATGGGAGGGTGAGAGGACTCACCAGAGACAGAGCGGGAACAGAACAGGCAGATGGACCGAAGCACACTGCTGAGGGGAGCAGCAGGCGAGATAGGAGAAGTCTGCCGTGCCATGTGGGATTCTCAACCGCCGGCCGGGATCGAACCCGCGCAACAGAGGCTGCCTGCGGACAGCTCCACAGCGCTGCTCTCAATCTCCTGCACCACCAGGGGAGGCCCTGACCTCATTTTTTTAACTGCATTTTCTCATTTTCAAAATCCCTCCTCCTCGTACCTTCTCTCATTCAGTCCCCACTGGTTCAGTGTGTACCATTTACACAGACAAAAGACAATCATCACCATAATCTTAGCATTACCTTCATTTTTTCCTCCTTTCTCTGTGCCACCTTAATTCATCACCATCTCGCAAGAAGCCACGTCCCCCTGGTCTCCTGTCTATTCCTGTGTCTCCCATCTTGTTCCTGATGCCTCTGTCCAGGCCTCCCCTTCTCTCACTATGTCACTGGAGTTCTCCACATTAGTTCCTCTGACTCCCAGTATCTCTTACAGGTCCCCCACCCTGCTCTTAGAGATTTCTTCTTTCAGCTCAGCTGCCTTCAAGCCAAGTTTCCATGCTTAAGAATATTCTGTATTCTTCTGCCTAGAGAGTTGAATTCAGAACAGGATTGATATTATTTCAAGTCTTCTAGAACCTAGTCTTAGCCTCTGCCCCTCTCTCTACCCATTACTTACGTTTACACATCAATTACCTTCCTCTTGTCATATCTATCTGTTTTTTTTTTTTTAAGATTTATTTATTTATGCTTACAAGAGCCGCGGTACAGGCCAGAGATACGGGAGGTGAGAGGATTCACTAGAGACAGAGTGGGGAGCAGAACAGGCAGATCCACTGAAATACACTGCTGAGGGGAGCAGCGGGTGAGACAGGAGAGGTCTGCAGCACCATGTGGGTTGCTCCTTGGTGGGTCGGGGATAGAACTCGTGCTGCAGAGGCTGCAAATTGCTTCATAGTGTGGTGCTTAACCCCTTGTGCCACCAGGGAGGCCCACCATTTCTATCTGTTAATGTCAAACTCATATTTCAAAGATAAGTTCAAGACTAAAGACCCTTGTATGAAGCCTTCTCTGGATACTTTATTCTCCTTCTACCTTCTGCTGAGTCTTCTCTGCATCCTTTTCCTCTGCCTTATAGTATTGTCAGGTGAGTTATTGGAGAGTTGGTGCTTGTATTTGCCTCTCAAATACCTGGCAGCTCCAAGAGTCACTCAGTGCTTCGTGGACCAAACGGAAGTTGACCTGATAATGATGGAAACAGACCCTGATGCTCATTATTTTGAAATCATTAAAAAAGACATTTTCAAAGATCTTATTCAACCATGCCCAAATAAGGGAATTGTTCATTTTTGGGTGATTTATAATTTATACAACCAGACAGGTGTAAAATGGCTGTGGAAAGACAGCGCTGCAAATTAATTATCCATTTAACCTCTGACAAAAGACAATAATCAGACACCTTTTCAAGAACTTTCCTTCCCCAACCCCAATCACGGCAATAATGCCAAATTTCACTACTATCTTTTGAGGACAGTGTTGCTCATACAGTCCTTTGTCACACAGCTTCTTGTAGCTGAGCAGACTGTGGGTAGGTGATAAGGGTGGATAAACAGAGCTGCTGAGAAGGAGGCAGGTTTATATGCAATGCATCACGATTAAGGAAAGAGCTGGGTTATATCCGATGGGACTTAACATGTGCATTAACAGAAAGGAGGAGAGAGGGGCTAATGATTGTTTGAGAAGTGAGTAAACACAGATTAGGACTGTATCTGGAATTGACAAAGTAAAATTAACTGAGGCAGCTGTACATGGTCTTGTCCCAGTCCCGAAGAATTTCGTTCTGAATTTTTAGAAGTTTTCATTGGAGAAATCAGTACACAGAGAACTTTTAGAAGTTCTCCTGCCAGGTTCTCAGTTCTTTGCTAAGAGATGAAAACTTTCAATATAATCCACTCATTTTAGGATGACTTTAATATTTAGCACAGAACATCTTTTGCTTCCTCCCAAGGCAACAGTCCCCAAGTGGGTTTTGAAGCATTCTAAAGATACAGCATTGTCAGTTATCTGCAGAGAAAGTCTATCAACTTAAAAGCTGAAAGGAACTCACTTCAAATTCAGCATTTTGAGAAATAATTCCTTAAATAAGTGTCCTTAACCCTAAATTAACTTTTAACATGGTCCTTTATACAGCAGAAACGTATCTGTAATATTTTTCTTTTTAAAAAACTTTAAAATCAATGATAGGTAAATCGTCTACTTTTTATGGTACTGATTAGGTACTGAATAATATTGCAGCTCCATTCTATTTTCCCACCAGGTATGTATCACCCACAGGGAGATGAGAATATGTGCAAGTGTCCTGGATTCCCACCGCAAACAGGATGGTAGCCCAAAGCAGGTAGAGGGGGCAAGAAGGACAGGAGCAGAAAGGCTGGTGCAGACGCGCCCATTCCAGGTCTTTCTAAACAACCACCGTGGCCAGCAGGCCTTTTAGAAGAGAGTAAAAATATTAGGAACAGCTGCTCTGCAAAAGAAATGAGCTAATCTCCCAGACCACCTTAGGAGGGACACAGGCCCTGAGAGTTGGGTGACATCAACCCTGGCTACAGCCCTGTGCCCCTCCCCCCTCAGCTACCCCAGGCACCTTGCGCCCCTCCCTGCTGAGAAAATGCTGCCCCATTGCTTCCTCCCCCCTGGCCTGTTTTGGGGTAATTACCTTCATTTGCTGCTTACATTTCCTCATTACCAGCTTGAAATCAAACTCCATTGTTTTCGTGAAACTGCGTTTTAAACCATCTCCAACAGCCTCCCAGTCTCTCACTCCAGGGCTGTGTCTTCAGTTCTTATCCTGGTCCACCTCCTGCCGTATTATGGATTATATCATAGATTAATATGTTATAGATATTGTAGGGGCAGGAAGGGAACAGGGCAGGTTTTCTAGGATCGGAGCAGATCAGGTAAAGGACAGCCTGGAGCCTCGGTGGCTTTATCAGGCTTTTATTGAGCTTGACATACATTGCAGCAACCAGGTACACAGAACACAGGGGTGCCCTGGGGCTGCCAGGAGGCCAACATGCCTCCAGGCCCCAGGCAAATCTTCACTCTGGGCTTCTCAGGCCTCTTTCTCTCCTGCCTCTCTCTTGCTTCTTCTTCTCTAGGTGACTATCTTAATACTCCTCCCATGGCCCACAGAAGTAAACACAACAATGTAACAACGGCAGGTGCCCCATCAGGCAGGAAGATCCTAATGGTGGGAGGGCAGAAAAGCCTGAAAACTATTTACCCTACATATAGACATGAATACTTTTTTTTAAAAGATTTATTTATTTATTTATTTATTTATTTATACAAGCACTCAGTACAGTCAGAAGCGCAGGAGGGTGAGAGAATTCACCAGAGCCATAGCGGGGACAGAACAGGCAGATTGACAAAGTACACTGCTGAGGGGAGCAGCGGGTGGCAGGAGAGATCTGCGCACCATGTGGGACCCTTGCCCGGCGGCCGGGGATCGAACTGGCGCTGCAGAGGCTGCGGGCAGCTTCGCAACCCAGCGCTCAACTGCTGCGCCACTGGGGAGGCCCTATACATATACAAGTAGAAAAGAATGAGCAGGTATCTGTGAGTATCCATACATTCACAATCATATCTACAAAGTATCAGAAACAGGTAAACAAAAAGCACAGAAAATAGCCATAATCATACTCACTTACAAGTATTTTAAACACCTTGATTTATGTGTGTCCAGAATTATATTTTCAATACTTTGTGTATATACCTTCTGACTGTTAAAAAGGATTGCAAATACTCGCACATTTAGACCAACAGGATCACACAATTTCATGTTCATAACTTTTTAATTCCTTAATATATTTGAGCATCTGTCCACGATCACACATTTATACCCACCCTGGCCATGCCAGCTACTCCCTGTTGTGTGTAAGAGCTCCTCCCTGCGTGTCCTGCTCCTTTGGGGTCCACCCTGTGAATCACACACTCCCTTTCCAGAGCTTCCACGCAGGTGAGCCCTGTGGAAGCAGTAGGGAGTAAAGGGTGCCCAGCTCAACAGCCTCAATATTCACCATGATTCATCTCTTCCTGTTTTAAGGGGAACTGGCAGGTCAGACTATGTAATTTCCAGGGCTCAGGGTGAAATGCACCTGCAGGCCTCTTGTTCAAAAATTACTGAGAATTTCCAGATAGCAGCATAGCCCTGGATCAAGCGCCCCCAGGTCCCTCTGAGCGCAAGGCTCTGTGTGACTACAGGGTCACATGTCAAGAATCTGGCCCTGCTCCTTCTGGGCTTCAGGTTCTTATCTGCTGGCCTTTGACACAAAGCTCTTTGGGTGACTGCTTGGGGGACACCTCTCCAAATGTCCTTTAGCCCAGTGGGTCACAGTGGCTTCCTGTGATTTGTAAAACTTTGGTTTGTTCCACCTTCTCGATTTCTTCTTTCAGTTTTTCCAGCACTTCTCTAATAGTTCTCCCCATTAAATTCCGTCTACTGAACTGAACTTGAACTACCTGTCTTTTTTTTTTAAGATTTATTTATTTTTATACAAAAACTGGGGTATAGGCCAGAGGTGCAGGAGGGTGAGAGGATTCACCAGAAACAGAGCGGGGAACGGAACAGGCAGACTGACGAAATACACTGCTGAGGGGAGCAGCGGGTGCGACAGGAGAGTTCTGCCATGCCATGTGGGTATCTCCCTGGCTGGCCGGGGCTTGAACCTGCGTTGCAGAGGCTGCGGACAGCTCCACAGCACTGCGCTTAACACACTGAGCCATCAGGGAGGCCCGAACTACCTGTCTTGACCTTGACTGATAGTTACATAAAGGAGGGAAGGAACCTGAGCATTGTACTGGCATTTCCTTTATTCTTTATTTTTTTAACTTAATTTTCTTACATTGCTGTTCATTTTGTAGAGTAACTGATTTCTCCCCTCAGGTGTTTGTAGTTCTCCCACCACCACAGCACTCATCACCTTAGTCCCTTGTGCTTTTCTCTCCCATTTTGAACCCCCTTCTCTGCCCCCTCCCTTGCTGTATGCTTCAGATCTACGGTCGGCTTGTTAGTTTTGTCTTTTTCTTGACTTTTTGTTTGGTTTCTCTGTATTCTGTGTATAAGTGAAACCATCTGATATTTATCTTTTTTCTTCTCACCTATTTTGGCTAGCACTGTCCCTTCTAGCTCCTCCCATGTTGCCACAAATGGCATGAGTTTGTCTTTTTAATTGCTTTTTAATTGTAATATTCTATTGTGCAAATATACCACAACTTTTTGATCCATTCATCTGTATTGGGGCATTTGGGTTGTTTCCATATCTTGGCTAGTGTAAATAGTGCTGCAATAAACATAGGATTAGTGCTTTTTGTCCTTTGGGTAGATTCCTAGGAGTGGAATCATTGGATCATAGTGATTAATGTTCTGAGGAACCTCTTTATTTCCTTCTTTCTATGATTGTTGCAAGCATCACAAACTGTGAGTAACAGCTTTCCCACTGTAAGACCAAACTCAGCTTGAGAATCTGTCTCCACTGCGTGCTTGCAGGTGATACAAACCCTAATTCCAGCACGGTCTCCTAGCTCTTAATCACGCTTTAAAGCAGCTTCATGCTTTCACTGTGACTGTGGTATATTTTAGTTAACTAATCTTTAAATGATGACAATTAGTCTGATTTTCATTTTTTACCAGTTCAGTACTGAATTGTTTTACATAGGTATTTTTTGTTTACTTCTGCAAGAAAGTGTCTTTGAAGGGGAATTGCTAGGCTGAGGCTTTACAGGATTTTTATTCTGATACATTTTGCCATTTCGGAGTGGTTGTATGAAATTATAATGTTCAAGACTGAGATAAGGCTATAATATGTTAATATTGATCTTTTTGTTTTCCTTCATCATTGTCTGGAGTCATTACATTATTTCAACAGATGTTTTTGTAAATCTTCTTGGAAATTGTCTCCAGATCCAGTTTCAAAGGTGCTTAGCAATCATCCCTTTGTATTCAACAGGCAACTTATTTTTAAATAAAAATAGTATTACTCAGCTTAATCACCTCAGTCTCCAGACTTGCTTCCAATGGACCTTTGATTATTTTTCAAAATAAAGATCTATTTTCATGTGTTGAAGTTTTCTCATTTTTGAAGATAGTCAAGAAGGTAGACTGTGGTCCCTGGAGGCTTGAACAGAGCAGTCAAAACTCTTTTAAGAAATTGCCACAGCCTTATTTAAGCTCATAGCTTCCCAATGTAATCCCTTTGGGAGAATGCAATGCTCATGGAGATGTGCAAGTTTGATTTGTTTGTTTCAAAATTCAGTTGCTTTATGTGAGTGTGATGCCCCATCTTTGTTAGTGGCAGGTTACCTGTAATTTCTTTAATCAAAATCTTTTGTCAAAAAGGCTGTAAAATATTTATTCAGCATGGCTTCATCAATATAGCAATGGAACTATCTCATCGATAAGTACCTCATCTTTCACCTGAAATTGTTCTGACTAAAGACCATATTTTTATCTAAGCACACAGTAAATCATGCCGCTTGCTTTTATAAGACAGGCCACCCTTCAAAAAGCTTTGGGTCATTCCATTTTGCACGTGCTATCCAAGGTAATTTCTAATTTGCCTTTTTCAAGGAGAACATGGGAAAGCGCTCTCATAAGATTTAATGTTTTCTCTTTCTTTTCTTCCCAAGAATGTCATGTAACTTTCAAATTATCACAGAGCAAACAAAAACAATTTTCCACCCCCTCAATCCCACCCTTCTCCTCCGTTAAAAATCTGTGGGTTTAAAGGCAATGTCTGGTTCCAGTAATAAGAAATTCTTTGTTGGCCTTAGAAATGGGAGATCAATGACTTATTCTTATAATCCCTTAACTCTTAAACAGTCTAGCAGAAAGCTGGTTTCAAAAAATAAGACCAGGCTTTGCATTTAGATAGAGACTCCAATGAGTCACTGGGACCGTGTGTCCTCCTCTTGGGCTCGTGTTTTCACCCCGTCAGACCAATAAATTCCTGCAGGTCTCAGCTCTTTAATTCCCTTGAGGCAGGACTGGGATAAAAAATATCAGGCTATTCTAAAAAAAAAAAAAAAAATCCCGGGGCTTTTATGACGCACAGAAATAGCTACAAGAAATGCCTTAATCATTTCTACTTGCAGGGCCATTCAACATTTTTTTTTGTCTCAAAAGTTAACGATCACTAAGGGCCCGCACACATGCTCACAGGCCCCCGGCCCTTAGGTCTCCCTAAGTCACCTTTACAGTACAGCCCCAAATAAAACTCTACTTAGTTGTCTGAATTTGTGTCCCTGCTATCCACTCTGGGGTTTATAGGCTTCCATTTCATTTCCTCTGCTAGCCATGTTGCAGCTGTAATATTTCAGTCCCTGAACAAGGTATTTAGCAGGGCCAGACTAATCCAGCTTAAAATTGCACTCATGGTGTAAAATTAATGGAGGCCTGTCTCCATTAATCAGAGCCCTCTAGGTGATCGGGACCCTCATTCTGACATCTAGTACTTTCGAGGATTCTAGGGTGCCTAGAATCACCTTCTGAAAATGAGCTAACCTGAGAGGAGGGGGTGACCCAGGTGGTGGGTCCTCACCTGCACCCAGGGCTGCAGGACGCGCTCTAAAGCAGACACATGGGGAGAAAAAACAGTAACAAAATTTGTAGGCCAGCAGGTGTTCAGAGGCAATGCGTCCTGCTCCAGATACTGTTCCTGGAGTGGAGAATTGCCACGAAGCAGGAGCCCTCTGGCAAGGTGGCAGCTGGCCTGCCCAGCGAGGAAAACTGGGCTGGGCAAGTGGAGTAAGGGGCCCACCATCTGATCAGAAGAGAGGTCCAGGGACAGGACATGAGTGGGAGCAGGCGCTGGGCAGCCCCTCCAAGGAAGACACCGGAGCACAGGGAGCAGAGGGTGAACTGAGCAGTCCACCCGGAGGGCCGCCCTCGTGCTCCCGCCATTTTAAGTCTTTCTGGTCTTTCTACTCCTCCCCTTGCTCCCAATAGCCCCTGTTCAGGAGGGGGAGGGGGAAGATGAAGTCCTGACAGCTCCATCTTCCACCTGAGGGCATCCACTGCCCCAGAGGTTTGGGTCCTAACTGTCCTCTGGGTCCCAGCTCAGGGCCAGGGTATTTAGGAAGATGGCAGGTCCACACTCAGATTTGGCGCATGGCAACCTGGTACAGGGGGAGGACATGGGGCCACCTGCCCTGTGCACTTGGCCCTGGGGATATGCCCAGCCTCGTAGCCTCCCGCTCCCAGGGTAGCTGTGGAAGCTCAAACCATTGCTCTGCTAGTGGAGCCTAAGGCCTTTGCCCACCATCTGCTGTCCAGCCTGTTCAAGCAGCCATGGTGCACGCATGCATGATGTCTGGAGCACCCTGAGGACACCCTGCAAGCCTGGGTGGCTTTGCCATGGGAGGGATCCACTCTTCCTGAGTAGTAGCGGACCCAGGCCTAAGTCGTCTGCCTCACAGATGCTGATGCAGGCATCTGGTGGCAGGCAGGCTGCAGGGCGGTGGGGCTCAATGCAGCCGCACACGGCACAGGGCTGCAGGCTGACAGCTGTCACCCAGGCCTCAGCCAGGCCAGTGGCTGCTGTGGCCCGACAGGACTGGCTTGGAGGTCACTCCTCCAGTACTTCTTTTGCCTTTCTAGCCAGTGAAATTCTTTCTTTCATCGACAAGTCCTACCTCCTCCCGTGAGCCTTGTCCAAGTTTTAAAATTATTAGTTATACATTTTGCTTTCTCCTTTGAGAATAATGTAATACAAAATGCAGTGCTTTGCACTTATTTATGTATTGTAATGGTTTTTTTTTTTTTTTTAGATTTATTTATTTATGCATACAAGAACCAGGGTACAGGCCAGAGGTGTGTGTGTGTGGGGGGAGAGGATTCACCAGAGATAGAGCAGGGAGCAGAACAGGCGGATCCACTGAAATACACTGCTGAGGGGAGCAGGGGGAGAGGCAGGAGAGACGGGAAAGGTCTGGAGCGCCATGTGGGTAGCTCCCTGGCTGGGGATGGAACTCGTGCTGCAGTGGCTGCGGATAGATACACAGACTGTGTCTTAATCCCATGCGCCACCAGGGAGTCCCTGTAATGATTTTCCAAAGGACTATGTAGCACTTAAGCGGGGAGACTTCCTTCCCCAAAGACTCCCAGCACAGTGCCAGGGCAAGAGACAATGCAGGACCTGGTGCATTCTCATCTGCTGGGTCAGTAACACAATCTTCATGCAGCAAACGATGTGAAACCAGTGGATTTATCTCATCTATTCAAATTGAAGCCTTGGTGACAACTGTTTTACTCATTTTCATTGTTTTGATCAGTAATTGCATCAAATGCATAATATCTTCTTCATGAATTTTATATATGTTCTGTTTAACACAAATTCCTCCCTTCCATTGTTTCCAGTTTTCAAAAATTTAGTCAAACCACCTCCTTGGAAAACTTCTGGGTTTTTTGGCCAGCATTTTATTCTTTTCTGAGTTCCTCACGTATGTATATTCTACATTTATCACGGTCTTCCTTTGCACTCATTCTCAAGAATCTTAGGAATTAAAAAAGAACATGTATATATGTACTCAAAGCTTGCAAAACTTAAAATATTTTCATCAGCAATGTAAATTCAAATAAATGTAACAGTTTAGCAATTAAAATTACCTTGTCAAAAATTTAATTTTTCTCTAAAGTTTTCAAAATTACTGAGATTAAAAGGAAAATTTAGTTATTAATAAACATTAAGATTCTAAACAAAAAGAAGTAAAACTGAATTATAAAATTTTATTTAAATTTTGTTTCTTTTTAAAGTCGTTAAATTATGGAGCATTTCAAACATGCAAAAGTAAGCAGAGAAGCAGAATGAACCCCCATATACTTACTATGTAGCTTCAGTGATTGATCAGCTTGTGGCTGATCAAACTTATTCATCTCTCTTTTTATCCCTTTCTCCAGTGTTATTTTGAAGTAAATCCTACCTGTCATATAATTTAATCTGTAAATATGTCATTAATATCTCAAAAAGAAAGGTGAAACTCAGTATCATGATTGAAGAAAGGGGTAGTTTGCACAAAATTGACATTTTACAAATGCCTTGAAAATAAGTTTGTGTGCAAAATTTCAATAAGCTCACTTGAGAAGGGTTTCTCCATAGAAGAGGAAGAGCAAAATGTTTTACCAGAAACTAACCTCTGATGGTAGCACATCCCCATTTTAGGATTCACTCAAGGGACCTTTACCTTGAGGGCTGTAGAGTCATCATGTTTGGAAAATATTTGTCCCCTGTTTGTTTACTAAGACTCTTTTTTAAAAATGTGATTTATTATTGTAGTATTTTTTTTTACAATCAAATTATACTTGTACACTGTATAAGCTGTGCTCTCAATGGTTTCTTTATATCTATGAGGAATTTTGCCTGTCTTCTGGGTCCTGTAAATAGAGATTAAATTCTGCCCTTTACTTCAAACAAATAATCATAAACACATTATCATGATCACACCTAAACCAAAACAATAATACCTTAGTATTTACAAATAGGTAGCAAATGTTCAATATTGCAGTTGTCACGAACGTTATTTTGTTATTTTTACAGTTTGACTCAAAATGCAAAGTTACGTGTCGTGATTTGTTGAAAGGTCTTTTAAGTGTCTCTTAATTTTTAGTTTTCTCTCTCGATCTTCTTTGCTTTTTGTTTTGTTGAAGGAATCACCTTGTTTGCCCTATTCTCTCCAGTCTCACATTTGTTGATTGTATCCCAATTTTGTTATTTAACATTTTTTACATTCATATTAATTATTTAATATTTTAAAAGCATTTGACATTTTATTTCATATTATGTTGTTAATATTGGTTTACAATACTGTGTGTGATTGAGGGGACTAGGTTTACATGTCTTTAGATATATGTCATCACGCCACACCCACCAGAGTCCAATTAATTGCCAATGAAAAGAGTGTGCCAATGAAAAGGGTAGCAAAGGAATGCTACTCAGTTATAAAAAAAAGGTTGCAAACCATCCATTTGCAACAACATGGATGGTTCTTGAGGGTTTATCCTAAGTGAAATGAAAGAGAAAGACAAATACCATAAGATTTTGCTCATATATGGAATATAAACAAGCAAAATAAAATAAAACAAGCTTTTAGATTCTAACAGAATGGTGGTTACTGGGAGGTGGTAGAAGGAGTAATGGGTGGAGGGAGATTTTTGGATGGTAATATATACCTTTGCTGGTGGGTATGGTGTGGTGGATACATTTGTGGAGGTGGGAAGCTGTACTCCTGACATTTATATTGTCTTGTAAACCAAAGTTATTTTAATAAAAATAAAGGAATTTGTGTATGTGTGTTTGCATGCGTGTGCATGTACTTACATAAACATTTAAGAGTGTAATGACCACCAGGGCCTCCGAGGTGGTGCAGGGGTTAAACTCTCAGCCCTATCAAGCTATAGCCTGCCACTGCAGTCTGAGTTCGATCCCTGGCCAGGGAGCTGACCCACATGGCGCAGCCAACATCGCCTGCCTCACCCACTGCTCCCCTCAGCAGTGTATCTCAGTCAATCTACCTGTTCTGTTCCCCACTCTGTCTCTGGTGAATCCTCTCATTCCACCCTCTCTGTACCCCTGGACTACACCCCAGTTCTTGTATGCATAAATAAATAAAATAAATCTTAAAAGAAGTGTAATGATGTGTTTAATGCTGCAAAATTTTCCCTAGCTACTGTGAAACTTTTGCCCTTACCCTGAAAAGTCACCAGAACCCCTGAGAAAGGAGACACTTAACACTAGGGGGAAACTATACTTCAGATGCAAGAAGCTGAGTGTACATGTAGAGGGAAGTTTCACAACATTTGGTCCATCTCTTAACTTAGCTTCCCCCATTCAGTTCTCCTTGCATCGTCTGTGTCTGCTACCAGGGGAGAGCAGCATGGAAAGCCCCTCCCCCTCAGGTTTGGTTTCCAATCTCTGTGTGAGAAATGGGTACAAGCATGTCCATGGGCCTGGATGGTATTCGCGGTGAGAGCAGATGTTGAGACTGATGGATTGCACGGGGCCAGGAGCGAGGGGAGACCCCAGCAACACGGAGCCCACAGATGGCTCATTTTCTGTGTATTTGTGATATTAGATGCCCTCTAATATGCAGGCATGTGGCAGAGGCTCTTTTCTGCATCTAAAAGTTCTGTCCCTTGAGTGGGTGATGTTTTCAAACCTCAGTCCTCTGAGCCACCAGCTTCCTGATTTTTGCCTTTGCTCCATACCACTGCCCATTGTGGTCTGCAGCAAGGCCAGGCCACCAGCTTAGTGGGTTTCCAAGCCTGGCTGGAGTCGTAGCTCAGGCTCTCAAATGACTAAAATCAAGGTGCTGCAGGTTTTCAGTGTCTCATCTGAAGATTGGCATCCTCTTCAACTCCTTTCGGGTTATGGAAGAATTCCATTTTCTGTGATTGTGAAACTGAAGTCCCTATTTTCTTGCTAGCCATCTACTGACAGTGGTTCTCATGTTTAGTGGTGCTGCCATTCCCCACTATGTGGCCTTGTCCACATCTCAGCGGGCTCCTTCCGGAAGGTCAACAGGAGAGCACCCTGATCTACTCATCCTTCTCTTACCAACATACTGTGGTTGTGTGAGTGACTGCCCCAGAGTCAGTTTCCTCCCATCTTGGGGGGAGGGATTCTATAGGCCCTGTAATGCAGGAGATGGGATGGCAGCGTCAAGGATCTTGAGAATTCTGCCCAGCACATTTATTTAACATTTTTAATTTTCCCTTCAAGGGACTCACTTTTTAAACTTGAATTCATTTGTTAAAAGAACAGATTGCATTATACATTTGATGTTTTGTGTGTGTTTCTATCTTTACACACACACAAATATGTAACCATTAAAATAAAAATGTTTACCAGTATATTCCCTAACTGATATGATCTTACCCCACTATCCCCAAGGTTCATTCATATACCACACTGGGTAACAGTAGCCCTCAAAACCACTTGTTGAATGCATGATGGTTAAAGCAGTTATAGATTAGAGAGTTTCGGTTTCAGTGAAACCAAATATGTTTATTTATATTTCTACAACTAAGATTTATTTATCCCTAAAATTATGCAAGCTCTCTCTCTATATATCAGAATTCATCAAAATATGTCATTTATCAATAGTATATCTAAATACATATATTTATATGACTATGTATAAACTATACTATATACTATGTTTGATAAGATACTGTGAATTTAGAGAATAAAATACCTGTATAGTGTCTATGTATGTATTATATGAACAATTATATATAATAACTAAATTAAAATACTACTATAAAGATATTAAGTTACTTAGACGATATTAAGTTACTGATACAATATATTGTATCAGTTAGGATTTTTTGGAAGCAAGTAAGAAAATTCATCAGACTAGCTTCAACACTAAGTAAATATATTATCTCACATAAAACAGAGTTGTGAGGCAGGGTAGACACAGCACAAGACCATTCTCATTTCAGGGATATTGTCAAACACCTAGGGACTTAGGATCTCGCACTCTCTGTGTTATGCCCAATGTCAGCTTCCCTTGAAACTTCAGGTTAGTTTCCCTCAGTGCTGCAGAATGACTACCAGAGTTCCAGCCATCACACAGAGGTGTGACAAAGTCCAGAGGAGATGAAACCATTGTGTTTTGTGTGTCCCAGGAGACATCCCCTTTGTCTTATTGACCACCATTCTGTTATATCCCCTGGAGGCCAGGACAAGGTTAGCACCATGGTTTAAACCAATTGGTTATTACCATAGCTAGAGTTAGAGTGGGAGGACTTGTTCTTTACTCCCACAGGGAAGGGCAGATAAGTGAACTACTTGTATTTAGAGTAGAGAAGGAAGAAGTAGAGGACTACTAGAAGTATCTGCCACCATTGTGTTAAAGGAGAGAAACAGATACAGGATGGTTGTTTGTTCAAAGTCACAAGGCTGTTAAATAGGATCCAAATCCAGGATGAAAAGCTTGAATATATCTTAGAGATCAGCCTTCTTGGTTTATAAGTCAGGAACCTTCAGGTCAGAATGTTGAATTCACTTGCTCATAGTCACAGAGATATAATTAGAACCAGAAGTGCATGCCAGTCCAGAATTTGTTCTATTCCTGCTCACTGGTTCCATCAGTGCTAATTCATATCTAGCCTATGGAAATATGCAGGAATGAAAACCACCTAAAATAGAGCCTAGCACATAGTAGGTGCAAATTTATTTATTTTTCAATTCAATAAATATTTAAGTAACCTGAATCTAGACAATCCAGTTAGTTCCAAAGTACTTCCCAGACCTCTAGCCTTATGACTAGGTATTTTCCCCAATTCTTTCTGTTCTGTTATCATTCTGAGACCAGTATTCCTTCTGATTTAAACCAGGGAAAGAGGAAATAGCATGTCTGGTGTGGGGAAGCAAGTTATAAAGATAGTTAAGTAATACAGACCACAATTATTATGCAAAATAGTATGCAAATTCAATTAAAGAAAGCATCAACATGCTGTTTTTCCTAAGCTTTCATTTGTGTCAGCCTGGGGAAAGTTGAGAAGTGCTGTGTTAAGCTAATATTGGTCTGCGCAAGCTTTTGTAGAATAAAAGCACAGTAGCTATTAACCCATCAGAAAATTGTTTATGAAAATAAATAAAGCAACAGCATGTCACCTGTTTCCCACTAATAATAGAGGCTTAGAAATTACAGAAATATTTTGGTAAATTATTTGAGTTGTCTATATCAAAATAAATATATTTTTTTCCCTTTATATTTCACTACATTCTACAAAGTCATTATCCTTTTGGGCTTTAATGCCTTGAATTTCTATGGCATCTATTCCTGCTAATACCATTTTCTGGTCATACTAATTTTTTTAAAGTAATTGTTTCTGAAGTATGACATAACACACCTACAGAAAAGGATGCAAATCATGGTATATAGCAAAATGAACACAAGGCTAACCATCACCCAGACCATTATGTGTAACTACAGCAACCTACCAAATCTCCCTTGTCAGTCAATTAACCTGATTAAAGCTAATCACTATTCAGTCATCTACCACCATGAATTGTTTTGGGGCTGCTTTTTTTTTGAGCTCTGCACAAATGTATCCCATCTATATGGGATATATATATATATATATATATATATATATATATATATATACATACATACATACACAGCACCAAACTTTTTTTCTGGATCTGGTTCTTTTGTAGAGTTTTACATTTGTAAGATCTTCCATGTTGTATTCTCTTTATTTGTGTTGGTCTTACAGGGTTGCATCATAGGGGAGCCATGGAAGTGGGAGGGTCAGGCTTGAGGAGTGTCCTTGGCCCTCAGGCTACAGCCATACTGCTTTGGGATCCACCACAGCATTCAGACCTAGGACATATTCTCTGTGGGCATCTCGGTCAGCGAATGAGCATGGTGGGAGGGGATGGACAGTGAGCCTGAGTGTTTCTGCCAGTGTAGATGCTGTGGGACATATTTGCATGGGGCTCCCCATGAACTGGCTGGAACAGTCTCAGAACCATATGATGCTCTGAGGGGCCTCCCTGCCCAGTCTTCCTTCAGCCTCCCTCCCCCTTCACAAATGTTACATCTGCTTGGTCTTGCGAAGACCCACCCTGCTCCATCTATTCCTCAGGCATTCCTATCTGATCATGGGCTTCCCAGAGCATAGGAGCTGACAATACTGCATAATACACCACCGTTTTTTTTTCATCCTTTTAGTATTGATAAATATTTTGGCTATTTCTGTCTTGGGGCACCATGAACAATTCTGCTATAATGATTTCTGCCCATGTATGTTGGTGCACACATTTATGTGCAAATTAGGTGAATGAATGTGAAATTGCTGGGCACAGTTATGTCTTCGTTGAGCTTCTGTATATCTGACAGTTGATCCTGTTAGAGCTTAACCAAATGATTGTAGCTTATATTGCCAGGAAGGGGATATGGAAAGTACAGTTGAACCACATACTTCCCCCAACTTAAAATTTTAAGGTCTTTAGATTCTCTGATCTAATGATGGTGCATTAAGTTTCTCAGTTATTTGTTGTCTATCCTTTTATATAAAGTGCCTATTTATTAGTGATAAATTTTCTATTACCTCTATTTTTTTCTGATTGACTTCTATGCATTCTTTATGTATTTTGGATATGACTTCTGATGATCTTGTGCATTGGATAAGAAAATCCATTGCTAATTTACTAAAAGTTTCATTTTTATCAAAAATGTGATTTGAATTTTATCAAAAGCATTTCTGTATCTGTTGAGAAGTTTTTCTCTTTTACTTTGTTAATATTGTAAATTACACTGATTTGTTTTTAGATGTTAACTCATCCTTTCATTTTTTTGGAATAAATTCCAGAAATATTATATTTGGTAATGATATATTATTTTGATTATATATTATTGGTAATGATATATTATTTTGATTATATATTATTTTGATTATATATTTCTTAGTACAATTGGCTAATATTTGCATAAAATTACTCTGTCAAAATACGTGAGGGAAGTTTGCATATAATTTTCCTTTTTCATTAGATTCTTATCAGGTTTTGGTATCAAGGTTAATCTATGTATCTCAATCATTTATCTGTATCTACCTACCTATTTAGTGTGTATGTGTATATATTTTAACTAATTCTTTAAGAATTGCTTTACTACACTCCCTTTTAAATAGGTTGTATTTTATCTCATGTTATTTTCTAATTAGTTTTTCAATACTCATGCTATCTTCTACTTTTCATTTTGATTTCTTCTTTGACTGTTTGCTTATTTAAGAGCATATTTGTTAATCTATAGGTATTTCCTAGTTAATTATTTTATATTACTTTGTAGTTTAATTGCACAGGACTCAGAAACCTGCCATATACATATTTTCATTCTGTTGAAATGTATTGAAACTCACATTAAGTCCTTGTAGATGGTTAATTATAGTGTTCTATAATTGTTCTTTGTAGTATTCTATAATTGTCAGTTTAATCAAGTTATTTATTAATTGAATGGGTCAAATATTCTATGTCTGTGAATTTTAATTGTTTGTTGTTTCTTGCCTTTTTTCAGTTACTCTAAGAGTAACTTCCAATTACTGAAAGATGTGTGTTAAACATTTCCAACCATGACCAGGGATTTTTTCCTTCTGATTCTATCAGTTTGGATCTTTGTAGGTATTCTCTTTGTCTTTGGTGTCAGCAGTTTTATTACATTATGCCTGCATATGGTTTCCTCTGCAGTTATCTTCCTTGCGGTTTGTAGAGATTCTTGAATCTATAGTTTGCTGACTTTTGTCAGTTTGAAGATATATTTTAGTGATTATCTCTTATTGCATATGCTCATTTTCTCTTTTCCCTTCTCTTTAGAGTCCACCTGTACAGGTGCTTGACATTTTCTTCATGGCTTATATATCCCAGGTTCACTATGGAGTTTTTCTATTAAATCTTTCTTTGTAGAACTATCTACCAGTTCACTTTTTCCTCCTGTTTTGTCTGCTTTGTTATCAATTGTAGCCCATTTATCGAGTCCTTAACTTTTACTGTACATTTCTGTTCCAGAATTAATTATTATTTTTTAAAGTAAATTCTACTTCTCTAGTGAAAATGTTCACTTTGTCATCTATTTTTTCTACTTTAAAGATGATATGGATCATGGTTATTTTAAAGTTCTAGGTCCATAACTCTAATAATTTGATTTTCAATGCAAGATACAATTGTTTGAATGTTCTCCTGGGTTTTGGTTATTGGCTTTGTTTTCTTGCATAGTCAAATGCTGGATATTATATGAGAAACATTTTTAGAGATTTGGACAATTTATATTCCTCCAGAGAGGATTCATTTTATTTTTTGTAGGAATGTGGCTTGCATGTGTATATAATCTTGAACCAATTCCTTTGAAGTTGAGGTTCAAATTTTGTGAAAGATTGTCTGTTTCCACTTTCCCTTGATTCCTAGGCTGTTGCTATTGAGGTATTGCAACTATAACCTAGAATGTTGGCCAGAACCCTTCCTCCTTGGCAGGTGCTGCATGCCAATTCTTTCTCTCTACAGTCCATGGGAAAGCTGAAAGCTCATAGCTTTTTTAAAAAAGTCAATAAGCTGAGCTTTTTAGAGCAGTTTTAGGTTCATAGCAAAATTGAGTAGGAAGCACAGAGTTCTCACGTCCTCATTGCAAGCCCCTCGTACGCATTCTCCCCTCTTGTCAACATGCTGTTCCAGAGTGGTGCACTTGCTGCAATTGACCCATCATTCACACTGACACATCATTATCACCAAGTCTGTATTTTACATTAGGGCTCACTTTTGATGTGCATTCTATGGGTTTTGATAATGTATAATGACATGTATCCACCATTGAAATATTGTGCAGAATAGTTTCATTGCCCTAGAAATTCTCTTTGCTTGCATATACACTTTCTTTTAACCTCTTAGAGCTGCATTTGTTTTAATTTATTGGCCTCTTGCTTCCAAAATCTTAGAATTTATCAAATGCTGAAAGTGCAGAAGCAAGTGCTGTTTAGAACTCCTTCTCTGAGTTTTTTCTCTGCTTCTAAGTTCTAGATTCCTTGGCTATTTTCCAAAGTCTTAAATAGCTGCTGTTTTATTTTATCTTGTTTTATATTGTAAGTAATTTTTATGTTCTTTCTTAGCAAGCGATTTTATCCAATTGAAACTAGTTTTCCAGTCATGTTAATTTTATAGAACCACTGATATAATTGTTTTCATTTGAACTAATTATTTTGTTGACATATAAAGACATCAAAGTTTTTAGGATAGAGAAAAACTTTACTAGTAGTGAATGCATCTTTCCCTCATCTATTTATTTATTCATTCATTTATTCATTTGTCGACATATTTATGAGCATATGTAATGTACTTTTGTGAAGTATGCTGGTCTCAGGGGACACAGTAATAAATTTAACAATGGTTACTGGATTTGAGAAGCTTTCAGCCTAGTAGATTCTGTGAGTGGAAAGATTAGAGAGTAGAAAGATACCAAGTTTTGGACGCAGATGGACTAACATTATTTATTAGTTGTGACCTTGAACAAGTTTTTCAGATATTTCTGAGCTATAGCTGGAGAAAATATTGAGTGCTGTGAGATTAGACAAAAAGTATGTGATATTCCTGTCACTATGCCTGCAACATAGTAAGATATAAATAATTTGTATTTCTTATTGGTATTCCAGGTGAAAAGACATATAAAGTGTAAAGTTCCTGAGAGTGTTTGTGGCAGATAAGGAGATTTTTATAGAGGTTAAAATATACAAAGAATATAGGAAAGCACCATCCAAATTAGGTAGGAATAGCAGTGTGCGTGTGTGTGTGTGTGCATGTGAGTGTGTGATGGGAACAAGCTTGGGAGACAGCAAGAAGGAAGGTATTGACATGATGGGAAATACACAGGTCTTTATATCACAAATTGAGCATTTTTAATGTGGCTGCACAGTTTTATGAGAATACAATGGTCAATAAGATAAACATGGTTGACTAACCTAATGTGACAAAGCTTACTGGTAATTAAGGATATAAACAGGTGAGTTGGAAATAATACATTGTATGGGACTCTCCATCTTTGGAATTAGCAGCTCATTCTATAGCTATTGGTCTCTTCTTTAAGATGGAGCTTCCAGTAAATGCCTTCCTTCAATAGTCAATAGAATTGTAACAGAAATTCGTAATTTCAGGGATATTTAGTTTTCTCATGTTTCCAAAGCTGGAGCTGTGACCTTCTACAGTCTTCCATATGGCTAGAGAGCAGAGAAATCTGGCTTGCAGAAATAGAGAGGAAGGAAGTAGATATGCATAAGTTTGCAAAAACATGAGTGAGAGAGAATTCTATCAACTTTCAATTTCTGGTTCTAGTCCTATTCTAAGGCCTGATTTCAATTCTGCCCTTGAACTATGTGAGATAATACTACATCTCCTAATTGCTCACTTTCCCTCAAGCTGATTTCCTTGTCATGCAACCAAATGTCTTAACTGATAGATTTATGATAGATCTTTTTTTAAAAAAAAGATTTATTTTTTATTTATCCAAAGCTGGGGTACAGGCCAGAGGCGCAGGAGGGTGAGAGGTTTCACCAGAGACAGAGTGGGGAACAGAACAGGCAGACAGACCGAAAGAACTGCTGAGGGGAGCAGTGGGCGAGACAGGAGAGGTCTGCCGCGCTATGTAGGTATCTCCCTGGCTGGCCGGGAATCGAACCCACACTGCAGAGGCTGCTGATAGCTTTCCAGCACTGTGCTCAACCTGCTGCACCACCGGGGAGGCCCGATTTATGATAGATCTTAAGATTGAAGATTTATATTTTGCCATAGAATGACATATAAATGACACATATGCTACTTAACTGGTAGGTCAAGGAAGGGTCTTGACGGAAGCTGAGATGAAAAGCATCAGGGGGAGTTACCTAGGTAAAGAGAGGAACAAGGTTGTTCTAAGCAGGTGTGAACTGGACAGGTGAGTGGGTGGTGCAGGAGTAAGTGCAGAAGTTCAGTTCTACAGCAACACAGGGTTGGGAATCTGGGAGTAAGAGTAGAGGGGTGTGGAGTTAGAGAGGTGACCAGCTTCAGATCATCCAAGCCTAGTTGATAGGGTTGATAGGGATGAATGTAATGTGTCCCCCTCCCCTGTAATTCCAGGTGGGAGTCATGGTGTATATCTCTCATCCTAGGCCTTACTCTTTTTTCTCTGGAGAAGAAATGAGGTGCCTGAAGGTGAGTGATAGGTATTGTTCCATATATCCCATCAAAGGGAGCTCTGCATTCACAAACTGTGCGTTTGGTCTCATACCTTCCCTCTCTGCCTTCCTTTATAACTCAGTCTTCAGAAAATTAATACAGTTTGTGCCAGTAGGCAGTAGGGAATCATTCCTAAGATGGCTAGAAAAGGAGGCTCAGGTATTCCACTCATTAGGTGGGGAATCCAAACATGGTAAATTGGTTAGTACTTTGACAAAGTATTGTATTGGGGCTACGATGACATCTAGCATGGTTTTATTCTAGAGATTGTTAGTCCAACTTAGTGAGGCAAATTAAAAGTTAGCAGTAAGACACTTGAGTTTTATTAGAGTCAAATATTCTCTTTGGTGTTTTTTTTAGGCTGTTTATAAACAACTTGAGTTATTTGGAGAAATGTGTCAAGTAATTATGCAGTTACTAAATACTTCGTTTTTGTAACTGACACTCCTTTTAGATTGGTATTTAAGAGTGACTTAGTTTAGCAAGTTTGGATGTGGGAGAAAGGAGAGTTGTCTGGTACGTGGCTATTTCCCCTAGAGGACACAGCAATATTGGTTCTGGAACAGAAATGCAATGTCAATGAGTATTGGGAGCTGTGTTCCCCTGAATGCTCCCTCTTGTCCCAAGAGGCACCATATTTCTCCATCGATCCGAGGCACTTCCCCTTCATGCTGCTAATCAGGGACAGGATAAGACAGAATCTGGTGTGTTTCCATGTTATCTTGGGCTCTGTGTATTTGACCAGACGCAAACCCAGATGATCCATCAGTCATTACAGATGGCCTTATTGTTTATCCCAGGCTAATACCAGTTTATCTGGAGCTGCCACTTTCTCCCCAACCAACATCTAATATCAGTTGACAACTAGTCTGAGAAGGATTTGGAGGATGATAAATTAAATCAATGAAGACAGGGAATAAGGAATCTATGTAATTTCTGCAGGTGCATGGAAATGCTAAGAGGTTTACCCACCATCCCAAACATGTGAGAGCAGGAACTTACAGGAGTCAAAACACTCGGGAGTGAGAGTGGTGCTATCAGCCTGCCCCAACACACCAATACTGAGAGACACCATTTTGTTTAAATGCTTACAATATGATGGACAGTGGACCAAGTGCTTTTGTGGATCATCTCATTTAATACAGGCAGCCGTGTGGTTAGGTGCAACCCCTGGGTCCAGTGAATAGAGAAGTACCTCGTTGAGTGTCCCACCCATCAGCAAAGAACAGGGAAGGCCACGCGGCTGGGCCTGGCCTCAGGACAGGAGCCTCCACTGCCACAGGTGCCTACGCTGGCCACCTCGTGAGCCTTTTTCTTTAGCAGCTGTACCTTGACCTTCTGTTTATTCGGGCCAGATGGGCATTTTACCTCATGACCTTCTCAAAGTCCAGCCTGGTCACACTCGCTAGCTTATCGTTCCTTGGTATGGCCATTATCTGGAGCCAGAGATCACCATGTGATGTCCTCAGCACAGCAATTATCCCCTGGGGGGCAGAGGGTGAGAGGTGCCGGTGTGCTGGGGGCCAGGTTGAGAAGGGAAGCCTGCGGCCGGCCTCGACTTGCTTCTGTGTGATCCCTTCACTAGTGCTGCTCCTTACACTCGCCTTGCTTAATAAAACAGTGTCAGCATTACCCACTTTTGTTCTTGGCTTCAGCTACCAAGCAGCCTGGCACTCCCTCCCCGCCTCACGTGCCAGCAGACGCTCAGCCAGGCTGTTCCCATGTCCCCTCTCCCTGCCCCCGTGGCTTCTTCCCACACCTGCCCTCGGGGGCGCTGTAGCCACCCCATCCCACTGTCCATCCCGAGCGCCCCGCGGCGGGTGGGGCGCAGGAGGCTGCCATGAATGGGCGACCTGTCAATGCTTTGTCCATTTCTCTGGTTACCACTTCAAGATCTTTGCTGAAATAGAATTTGAATTTCAAAAGGTTTAAAGAACATTTCTCAAACCCACAATTTCCCAGCAGCTTGAAAACCTCTTAAAACATTACCTTCCATCTGCAGCTAGTGATGAGTGGATATTGAGCACTTCTGCGCGCTTGTCACGCTGGCGAGTGGGGGCCGCCCCTCGCAGCTCCCGCTCACCCACAACCAGCATTCAACCAGCGAGGCTCCCCTCGGTTTCTGGGAAGAACAATCCAATTCTCAGAAAGCTGATACCTATGGAGTCTCCGCGGAGAAAATAATTCCCTAAATGCAGACGGGCTGCTCATCTAAATAAAGAAATGGCACGTTGGATTGGAGGATGCAGGGATGAAGAGAGGATTTATACAGCAGGCGTAGGAAGGGGGCAGCTCTCGCTCCTGGGGTAGCCTGGGAGGCTGCTGTCTCGGGGGGTGACCTATCTTTGGCAACATAGTCATTTTTATTTAGGGTGAAGGAGGCTGCTGGGAGGGCTTCAGTGGGAGTTTCATTGTCAATTCTGCATTAAAGAACCATTAAAATAAAGTGTTACAGTAAGAAGCTCTGTCTGCTAGACATTTCTCAGAAGAGCTCTGTGCCTCTTCTGAGGGCTGCCTGCTTCTTCTTTTCATTTTCAGGAGGGAGAGAAGTGCCCCTAACGAACTGAGCCTTTTTAATTGATTATAAAAACAGAAGCGAACACAGCAGAGGGAATTGTTGGCAGTGCTTTTACAGCAAGTGGCGAATCACTGCATATTCATTTGTTTCTCATTGGCCAAGATGAAGCCTCTTTTGGTATTAAAGCAAATGTGCTGTGAAGTTGCAGAGGACAGGGTTTAACAACTTTTCCTGGCTGGAGGCCGGGTGATTTTTTTGGTGGAAGGTGGGAGGGCCAGGAAATGGCGGAGGTAGGGAACTGGGGTGGGGGGCAGGAAAGTGGGGTGAGCTTAGTGAAGGCAGGAGCTGTGCGGTGCTCACACACTCTCTGAAGAAACTGAAGAAGATGGTCTCATTCGCTGGGTGTCAGGTGGGAGAGTTGGATTACAATATGGTAACTATAGGCATCATGCGACCGCAGCGCGGCGGGGCTTGGCATGTCACACCATTATTTTCATTGTCCAGGAAACAGAATTAACTTATGTTATGACAGAAGAGAGGAAGTCATTCATCTGACCCCAGTTTCTACTCATTGTGTGACTGTGTGTGTTCTTATGTAGTTGGCAAGAACCTGGCTCCATCTTAGGCAAATTAAGGAGCAGATCCTGTTCCCTTACCCCCTTCTTCTGTCCTCTGCATTTGACTCTTACAATCCCTCTTCGTCCTTCTCTTTCATCTTATTGTCTTCACTTCTCAAGGTTCCCCCTCTGTTCCAGGCAGTTGGGACTCTATTACACACACTGTTCAATTCCTTTAAAAGGTCAGCTTATTCCTGCCTCAGGGCCTTTGCACATGCTGCTCCTTTCTCCCTAGTGGCTCTTCTCCAACCCCCTGCTCCTTCCCTCAAGGTTGAACTGGCTCTAATCATCCTTCCTGCTTCTTCAAAAAAGGTGTCCAAAGACACCCTGGCCAGCAAGAGATTGCCTGCAAGGGATGCCTTTCATCCTCTGCTTTCCCTTTATAGCAAGTACTGCAGATTTCATTAGGTAATTGCGGCTTTACCCAGTGTAATATGCATATTTCTGTCAGATCTTAATCACTGAAAAACTCACCAATTATATGACTCCATATATTCATTTCATCTTGAAATATAAATGACATTTTGGAGATAATGTGATTTTAAGGATGGGGTTCTTGAGCCTGCAGCACAGAATTCTCCCTGCCTGAATATGGAAAGTATTGGACTGTTTGATCAGAGATCTGTAATTTTTGAACTATAAGACCAATAAATGTTATCAGGAGGGAAGCAGGAAGGGGGGTTTGTGTAAATTGAGACAAATGGGACAAAGGGAAGGTGATGGATGGAACTGGATGCTTGGGAGAGAACTGCATGTGGTGTACACGCAAGGCGATTCTCTGCTGCACACCTGAAACTTATATAATGTTATAATGCAGTGTTACTTTATTTTTTTTTTAAGATTTATTTATTTATACAAGAACTGGGGAGCAGGCCAGAGGCGTGGGAGGGTGAGAAGATTCACCAGAGAAAGAGCGGGGAGCAGAACAGGCAGACGGACTGAAGACACTGCTGAGGGGAGCAGAGGACAAGGAGAGGTCTGCCGTGCCATGTGGGTAGCTCCCTGGTTGGCCAGGAATCAAACCCGTGTTGCAGAGGCTGCGGACAGCTTCACAGTGCTGCGTTCAATCTGCTGCACTACTGGGGAGGCCCATTGCAGTGTTACTTTATATAATTTTTTTCAATTAAAAAAAAAGACTTCTCCTAAGAAAGTGAAATCTTTTTTAGTCTATTCACTAGGATTTTTTTTTCAAGAGATATAACTAAAATAAAGGATTCAAATAGAAAAACAAAAAATTCACATTCCATATAAATTTAACCAAGTAAATAACTTTATGGTGACATACATATCACATTGAATGGGAGCAAGCACAAGTGAACCTGGGAAAGCAGATGGCTGGTGGGGACAGGCTGAGCATCCTGGCTCCGAGACTGCCCCATCAGTCGGGACATTCTGTGGAGCCAATGGAGGGTGTTGCTAAGTGGTACGTGGTGAATGAAAAGAGTTTTCTCAATGTGCATGTGTTTTGAATAGCTTACCAACATAAGTCTCTGTGGACTGATAGAGAGTGCCATGGAGGCCAGGTCGGTCCCCACACACAGTAGGTCCTTACTCATAACTTGCAGAGAAAATGAATGGCGTCCTAAAACCACGACTCAATCTTCAGTCCATACCTGAAGGTCATTTTCTACCCCAAGCTTTTTGTAAAACCAACTTTGGAGTTGGATTGAATGATTTACTGACAAGCCCAAGAATCACAGGCGCAGCTGTAATAGGCTTAAGCAAGGCATGACATTTTAACTTCCTTTTTGCCATCAAATAAACAGAATAAGAAATGCCTGACAACCTGGAGATTTTCATTTTTGAAAAAATGTCAAATATAGTCCCTAATGCAAACAACTGTATCTTAAATATATGTGACAAATAAAAATGTGATAACATTTAAAGTCAAAACAGATTGGTGAAAGAGGTGGATATTTATAATAGAGTGAGGAAATACCTGAATCAACACTAAAGGGGTTTTATGTCCTGATTATTTCAAAGTTCTTTTGCAGTTCAGAATACTAATATCGAGGAATGATTCCTGATGCATGTCTGAAAATATGAGCAGATATTTCATGAGAACTGCTTGCCAAATGCCTTGGCTGGTGGGGGGCTCTGATGACTACAGATGAATAAGGCATGGTGTGTCTCTTTGAGAAAATGACAATCCAGTGGCCCAGACTGTCTGGAACATCATCATTTTATCAGAGTGAAAAAAATGTTATGAGGAGAGAGCAGGGAGGAACGAAAAATTTGATTTGAATTGAGAGACCAATAATAAAGAGATTTGTGAAGCTATGCACAGTTAGCAATGGGAAAAATAGAACATACTTAACCTGCTTGGAAATATTACTTAGAGGCATTGGCATGAGTCTCTGGGACCCCAGGGACGAGAGAGCCCTACAAGCTGGAAGCTCTGTTTCTCCTCTCCTCTCTGCTCTTTGTCAGAATCAAAGCCTAATTTCTCTCAATAAAGAATAATAATAATGTCGTGAGAATCAACCTCTGCGCCAAGGCCAGCAGCTCCTTCTGATTAGCAACAGGGACTGAAGTGAGGACAGGTGGGTGGTGGGTGGTTTCTATACCAAAGCAGCAGAGGTAACTGGAAGCTTCAGCGTCTGCTCTGACCTCCTGGGTACATTCCTCAGGTAAGAGTCCTGGGCTTTTCCAAGCCATCTGTGGGAGTGATGTTCACGGACTTCCCTGTGCCTGAAAAGGTGTGCTAAGGACAGGATTCCCTTCTGGGAGGTGACCACAAGATCGTCCAGAAACTTGTGAGAAATACCAGAGAGGCTTTTGGGCAAATAGGTTTGCTAAGAGGTCTATTAACCCGAGGAAAGGTAGAATTTAAGCTGGAGAGCAAATAGTAAAATCTCCTTCCTTAACTCCAGAATGAATGTTAGTGGTGATGCAAAGTTGGGCGTGTATTTAAGACTGAGAGCCTGGTGCACGGATGTGGCTTCTGATACCAGGTGATCAGCAAGTGCTTTCCATGTTGTTCTCCAAAGATTTCCTAGAGCAATGAAATAGATGAAGAGATTCTCCATTTCCTTACTGTTTCCAAGTCCCTTCTGGTTTGTCTGTCACTCAGTTGCTTATAAAGTGTTTTTTCAGGGCCTCCCCAGTGGTGCAGCGGTTGAGCGCTGTGCCGTGAAGCTGTCTGCAGCCTCTGCAGCACCGGTTCGATTCCCAGCCGGCCAGGGAGAACCCACATGGCGCAGCAGCTCTCTCCTGTCACACCTGCTGCTCCCCTCAGCAGTGCTTTTGCTCTGTCTGCCCATTCTGCTCCCCGCTCTGGCTCTGGTGAATTCTCTCACTCACCCGTGCTTCTGACCTGTACCCCTGCTCTTGTATACATAAATAAATAAATAAATCTTTAAAAACAGAAAGCTTTTCTTCAAAGTATTAAAAATTTATTTAAAAATAGTGCCATTTTTATAGAGCATTGGTTTACAACACTGTAGATGACTTAGGGGTACAGGTTCACATCTCTACAAATGTATGTTGCCACATTATATCCACCACCCATAGTCCTACACCACAGTCCATCGGCCCCTCCCCTTTGGTAGTCTCAATTCTACAGTCAGATTTTTATGATTTGTTTTCTTCTGTTCCTTTTTAAAAAAACAGATTAATTTATGCATACAAGAACTGGGGTACAGGGCAGAGGTGTGGGGGGTGAGAGGATCCACCAGAGACAGAGTGGGGAACAGAACAGGCAGATTGACTGAAACACACTGCTGAGGGGAGCAGCGGGCGAGTCAGGAGAGGTCTGCTGCACCATGTGGGTAGCTCCCTGGCCAGCTGAGGTCGAACTCGTGCTGCAGTGACTTTGGATAGCTCCATAGGTTATGTCTTAACCCCTTGTGCCACTAGGCAGGCCCTGTTCCTTTGTTGTTATTGAAATATTCTTAATATGAGTGAAATCATCAGTATTTGTTTTTCTCTTGATTTATTTCACTTAAGATGGTCTCATCCACTTAAGTGGATGTTCGTGTTGTTGCAAATGACAAGATTTTATCTTTCATTTAATAGCTGTGGACTAGTCCATAGTGTATGCGCGCGCGTGCGCGCAAACACACACACACGCACACACACACACAGGCCATCTTAGTTTTCTACTCATCTGTTGTTTTGCTGGTGAACAAGTGAACAACTTAGCTTTTAGGGAGAATAAGCAATTTTTGAGTTTCTGATATGGAATCTATCTCTGGCTATAATAATTTTCTTTATAGAATATCTTCCAGGATTACAGAAGAATCTCAATAATGTTAGTGGTGTAAAATGGGGAATGTGAAGAATCTGTGACTCTGATGAGCCATAATCTCTTGTCGGTATTGGGTAGTAATGGTTAATTTCTTGAGTCCACAGATGTTGGCCAAATACCAACCCTTAAAAAGATATATCTATCAATATTCTTCAAATGGGGGTCTCATAGGTTGGTAACTTGCCAGAAACTAGACAAATTTATCTTTTAAGAGTGATCCAATTTTTATGAAACACCTAGAGAAAAATTTCAAGGAACCACAAACCTCAGGTTTATTAATATTTCAATTCTAGAAAACTCTGCCCATACTTCTGATTAACTAATGGTTTTGAGATGGCCAGTAAAATGACTCTAAAGAAATATGTTATTGTGATAGGCAAAATGCATGTGCATTTTTATTATGTTGCAACCTTATAAAGCAGGCAGGGATGACCCACTTCTTCCCACACACTTCTCTTTCTGGTGCAGCTCCTTCTTATTTTTCTTCTTCAGGCCTTCAGAATCCCTAAGCTTTTCACTATGTCCCTCTAGCTTTGCTCTGTCCTCTCAAAGGCTGCTCTTATGACCATGTGTGCATCTTGATGCAAATTTAAGGCAGTGTGATACCGCGACCAGGGAACTTAGAATAAGGATAGGCTGGGGGAGTGTCTAAGGTTTTAAAAAAATTGAAGAATGAAAGTACTTTTAGTTCAAGGTTTTGAATAGGTAATACATTCATGGATTTGAAGAATTTTTCTTGTTATTTTTGTATCATTCCAGAATTTTTTATGAGTATGAAAGAAATAATAAATATAAATCTAATTTCTGATCCCTTTTACTCAAAAGGACACATTACATACACAGTTCTTATTTCATTTTTTCACCTTGGACAGGTAAGGAGATTGATCAGTACATTAAAGTGTATTCATTTTATGTTATGTTTGCACCCACAGAGTTTCATTCCACGGTGATACCATACCTTATTAATCAGTTTGCTATTTTGGAAGCTTTTTGTTTCAACTTTTTTCTATTTCTTTTTTTTTAAAGATTTATTTATTTATGCATACAAGAGCTGGGGTACAGGCTAGAGGTGCAGGGGGTGAGAGAATTCATCAGAGACAGCACGTGGAACAGAGCAGGCAGACTGACTAAAATACACTGCTGAGGGGAGCAGCGGGCGAGACAGGAGAGGTCTGCTGCGCCATTTGGGTCAGTTCCCTGGCAGGCCGGGGATCGAACTCACACTGAAAAGGCTGTGGACAGCTTCATAGGCTGTGTCTTAACCCCTTGCGCCACCAGGGAGGCCCCTTTTTTCTATTTCAAACAAGGCTGCAATGAACTGTTTCATCAGCCATTTTGAATATGTATAAATACATCTGCAGGAAAATTTCCCAGAATCTCTGGGTCTCAGGGTGTATGCATTTGTATCTTTAACAGATATTGCCAAGTCACCCTCTACTGCACTTGTACCCACTGTCACTCCCACTGGTGATGTTGAGAGGGTGCATTTTCCCCAGAGCCTCAAAAACAAAGTGTGTTATAATGAGATGTTTTTAATCCTTATTAAACAAATTTCCAGGGCTAGAGTGCTTTAGAGGAAGGAATTTGTTTTATGTCTGAAAACCTCCTCCATCTTCTGAAGCCATTTCCCTTGGGCAGAAACAGCAAAGGAATACTTGCTATGTTCCAGGCACCATGCCAAAGACTCAGGAAGCAAAGATAGAGGCATTAGGTTTTACACTCTTTTTTTTCCCCCTGCCCCACCCCCCCGGCACCCTTCAAAGTTATCAAGACCTATTGATTTTGTGTTTCAAGGTAGAAAGTTTATTTATTAAACCTATCTTCTCGCTATCCTTACGTGTGATTGCAACAGCCCCCTAACTGCTCACACTATCCACGCTCTCACCTTGCATCTTGTCTCCCTTTGCCTAAACGATCTTGCTAAACTATGAATTGAAGCTCATCACTCTTGCTCATATTTCATGGCTGCTGGGACAGAGTCTACATTCCTCAGTCCAGCATTTAAAGCCTCTCACATTCTCACAACAACCTGCTTTCCAGCAGCTCTCTTGCAGCTCAGTTCAGATGTGTGGCATGGCTTCCTTCTGGAATCCTCTCTCATTTTCTATCTTTAACTTCAAGCACTATATCCTTTCCAATGTTTGTCCAGAATCTGCCCCAAACTCTGCCTTGCCAACTGAATTTACTTTTCTCACCTCCCTCTGGTAAACCATAACATTGTTCTGCATGTCTGTTATCCCTATTCAAGTGAGAACTTATTGAAGACAGGGACCCTTACATTACCATCTTTAGATATTCAGTGCTCAGAACTAAGCCTGGTCAGAGAGGTTCAATAATTTTGCTTGATCACGTAATAATAATTAGTTGATAGGCTTCCGTGGTGGTGCAAGGGGTTAAAGACACAGCACTATCAAGCTATCGCCAGCCACTGTAGCACGAGTTCGATCCCTGGCCAGAGCAATCCACATGGTGCAGCAGACCTCTCCTGTCTCTTCCTTGCTCCCCTCAGCAGTGTATTTCAGAGTGTCTGCCTGTTCTGCTCCCCACTCTGTATCTGGTGAGCCCTCTCACAGCCCCCCTCCTCCGCACCTCTAGCCTAGTTGATAATGGTTCTGGACCTGTTCTGAGATCCTATTCTAAAGAGAAATTATTTCACTCTTGTGTTTGGTGATATAAAGGCTGTTACTACTCCACAGGTGGAAAGGTGTTACTTGGAGTGTGCCTTTTTTTTTTTTTTTTTTTTTTTACACAGTGTCAGCACAAATTCTGTCTCCAGCTTCAAAATACTGAAGAGCAGAGGATTTGCTAAGGTATTTTTCAACATAGCATGTTTCTGCTTTTACAGAAGTGGTGTTTATTCAGCATAAATTGACCAGAAGCCACTTCTAGAATCCGTGTTCCTTTTAACTAAGTATCATACATATCCGTTTCTTTTTTCCTTCTATAATACTCACGCCCCAGGGAATCATACCCAGCCTAGTGCCTAAAAATAATCTGTGTGCTGGTAACTGTCAAATACGTATTCCACAAGCCGTCTCTCTTGAACGTCAGATGCTTACATCCAGCTGTCTACACAGTGGCCTTACTTTGATGTGCAGTAGACATCTCTAACTTCAATTCGAGTTCCTGAACTTTCTCCTTTTTTCAGCCTTCTCCACCTCAGTTGTGGCAACCCCATCCTTCTATTGCTTAGCTCAAAAACCTCTGTGTCTCCTCATTCTCACACACCTCACCTGGGGTTGGCAAATCTAGTCATGTGCAGGAAGCGGAATGTGGGTGAGGGCCTAGCCATTCTCTCTGATGTTACTATTGGCAGCTGGATTCGAGCACCAGGAACACGGTGAGTCCTTACCTCCTGCACACCACAGTTCTTACCTGTCCCACTGCTTTCCACCTGGACCAGTACGGTAGATTATTACTAGGTTCCTCTCTTACCTGTGTTCCCCCACTCACATAGACTATTCTTAACAATGTGGCAGGAGTCATTGGCTCAAATAGAAGGCAGGTCATGTCAGCCCTCTGTCCCAAGCTCTTCTAATAGGCCACATCTATATTAGTCAGGCCGGCCAGGCTCTGCTGCAGAAACAAATGTACCCTGACAATCGGCAGTTTAAGGCTGCAATGCTTAAAAAAAAAGAAAGATAAAACCAGCAGTCGAACTATAAATTGGAGACATTGATCAAGGCAAGGGGAGGGAGAGAGATCAAAATGGGAGGGAAGAGCCCCAGAGATTGTGGTGATGGTTCACGGGTGTCTTGGTGGTGATATTTTATGGGGACGTCGCCTGGGTGGAGAAATCAAACATTGTACAAAAATGAACAATGATGAAAAATATATAAATAAAAATTTTAAAAATACTGCAATGCATTATTTTTTACTCACCTGAGGTCTGATGTAGGTCAGATGCTGCTTCCATTTGGAACACTTGACAGTAGGGCCAAGAAATGAGAGCAGACACCATGTCTCTCTACTGCCTTTAGTTGCAAGTGAGAAACACCACTTCACTCAGAGGTAGGAAGTGTCAAGAACCCGGCTGCAAAGGAGATTGGGAGATGCAGAAGAGCACATGATAATTTTGACTATTTTGGTCCTAACATTTCTCCTGAGGAAAAGCCAAGTCCTTGCTGTGAACTGCAAAGCCTTCCAGGATCTCCCTCCTGACGTCTCCCGCTTGGCCCTGTTATGCTGCCTTCCTGCTCTCCTCCCCTTCAGTGTTGCTTCTCCAGCCTCCCTGACCTCCTTGGTGCTCTTTGCACATGTTAGGTGCAGCCCTGGGACAGAGGTGTTCTCTCTGTCTGGAATGCTCATTCCCTCACAGTCATTGGGTTCTAATGCAAAACTCACCTTTTGGCACCTGTTCCAACATTTCAATAATCCTCTTCCTTGGTGCAATTTTCTCCCTAGCACTGGTATACATCTTTTATACTTTCTTAATTATCTTGTTTATTAATTATCTCTTCCATCAACACATAAGCTCCATCAGGTCAGACTTTTTGGTTCCAACACCTAGAAAGAGACTTGCACAGAATTTGTGTGCAAATATTTGTTTAATGTGTGTAAATAATTCCTTTCTAAACTGTTCTATGATCTTCTATTATCCTGACTCTCATTTGGAAATGATATCATCCTGGACTTGTAGGTTTAGCTGCATTCAGGCAAGACTGGAGTCAACAGCCAACATGTAAGCATTTCTTTTTTTTTTTTTTTTTTTGGTCACAGGTTGTGTTGCAGAGAAAATTGGACTCACACAATTATTTTGTCTATTTTCTGACATCACTTCTGATAGAAATGTGTGGTGTTTTCTGACACAAACCAATTCTCTGATCCTCCATAGCACAACCTGTGACCAAAAAAATACATAAATACTAAGATGAATTCAAAGGACTGCCTTGTTAACGCTGTAAGTAATGATATACTGTCTATAAACAGCAGCACATCTAACTACCTGTCTGGATGCTTAATCTGCGGAGAAGTAAAGTCTCCAGCTAGAGTCTTCCTATCCTTTATAATCCCCCTTTGATTTAAATGCATCTCTGGTTTGCTCCCATCAGGATGGCGCCCCCTCAACAAGGGTCTAAATATTTAAAGAAGAAGAAGCCCTTCAATCTAATGACTTTATAGCAGGTGATACAACTCCTTCGATCTTCAGAGGTGCAATTTCACATCCCTAAAATTATTTTTAATCATTTCTGTTGCTTGTTATTGGAGAATAAAAGCGTACATGTGGACAGAGCCCACTGGAGGTAGGACAGGAAATCACGGTCTAGGTTCTTCCACAAAAAGAATGGCTCTGCTGGGAGCTGCCCTCATTCTGTGAGGGATGGTTAGCACCTACTATTGGTTTCCTAGCAACACAGAGCTTTCCTGCAGCTAGGACGGAGGGTCATTTTTGCATCTTCATTTTCTCTTGGACTCAATGAGAAGAAATTAGTCTGGAAAATTCCCAGAACATCAGATGTATTGAAAAAGGTGTGTGTGGGGAGCCAGGGGAGTCAGTGTGTTATCAGGTGGGAAAATGGGGGAAATGACATGAAAAGATCTGAGACAGGAGTCTTAATGATATGCGGACCAGAAGAATTTTAGGAGCTTGTAGACTCATCACAACCTAATATGTTTTCTAATAGGGCCGGGCAGGCGGTGCTCAATCACCAACTCACAGCTTATTTTGTGGGGTGAATAAATTGAACAAACAGGGACTCTAGACCTCTGATTTTCTTTCCTTGTCTAAGCCAATGCACAGGTTTTCCCTGTTAAAATTCTGAAGCTCTTTTACATGATAGCTATCTTCGAATGTTGTTCCCTGGTAGCCTCTGATTCCCTCCCAGAAAAACTGCTAAAGAAAATATACCAGTTTTGAGAGCCTGGACTAGTCTTGTTTCATTCTCCAATATCCACCTATTAGCTGAGTGACTTTGACCAAAGATGTAACCTTTGAAATCTCAACATGAAAACAGGAGAAATAAATATTTGCATGCTTATCACTACCCTTGGGCCCCTTCCTTTTGTTAATGTTGCCCTGATTTGTCTTGGACAGCAAAGTGTGTAGTTTTAAAAGAAAGGAAAATCCAAATCCAACATGCTTCTCCAGAAGGAATGGATATGGGATCTTACCAGCCAATTAGACATAAAGAGAGACCCGTGGGTGGGGCTTCCAGAAAAACATTGTTCTCCTGATGGAAAAGCATTGGTTCAGCTGGGCTCAATTTTCAGCTTTTCTGCAACCCCTGTCAGTATCTAGAACTGCTGCTTGATTTTGATGCTGAAGGTATGACAGCCAGCCCCTGAGATTGGGGGGCAGGTATGGGGGAGGGGAGCCCAAAGACTTGTGATTTATTCCCTCCCGTGGCTGTGTCCACTGTCTACCTGCCTGTAAATTTTAACATGATAAAAATAAGTCTGTATTTGTGAAGCTACTATTTGTTGTTTTTCCATTTGCTGAATTTTCTGCCATTTGCCATCAAACTGACACTCAGCCTGAAGCGTGGTGGTGAATGTGAATTCAAGGTGATAATTAATCAAAGCACTTATTGCATTGAAGGGCCACCCTAAGAGTTCCATGGCCTTTAATTTTTCTCATTCTGTGTTGCTAATAAATTCCTTTCTGTTTTAAAAGAATTTACACTAGCATCAAAATGAAAGATTATTTTTCATTGCTTCTAATTTTCCCATGATCTGTATTGTTCACTTCATATAATATCATGCATAATCACATTCCCCCATGTCCTTCTAATAGTTCTTACATAAAATATAGGATATGTAAGGAATTTTGATTTTATTGTTCTAGTTCTGTCACTGCTTTGCTATTTTGCATAAATTCCTCCTATAACATCTCTTTCTCACATTTAAAGTGAGGAAATTAAACTAGGTCAGCATTTCCCAAGCTGTATTTCATGAAATGTTCATCGATGTTTCATGAAGAAAGAGTATCTATGGTCAAATCAACCTGGGGATGGTTTGTGCTGTTCCTTTAACTTCACGGGAGTGCGGATCCTTTTTATATGCTCCTCTTGGAGATGCTGGGATAGTAAGTTAGCACCTTTTAGGGCTGTGAAAAGTAAACACGAAATAGATGGGATTTTAGCTTATTTAACCAGCACTTCCGAAATTTGATTGCTTGACCCTTTTAGCAGCAAATATTTTATAATATCTGCTGCCCTAGGGCTTTTAAGACCACAATTTCAGGAAACCAAACTCAATTGAACTTAAGTTTCTTCCCACTACCAGCACGCTGAGTTTATCTCAATTTACTGCATTCTTGGGAACTCCCACCCACCTTTCCGATTTGCAGCTCCAATTACTCTAAAACACCACATTTTTTGGAGTTACACACCAACAGGAGGAGGAAATTTTTGTTGAACTCAAGCCATGGACGATATCTGCCTTTCTTCTGTAATTATGCTTGAAATGAATGATTGCTTTAAGCAACGTTATGAGAGAATTATAAAGGGATAATTAAACATCAGCTGAAGATGATTAGCAAAGGTTTTCCTTTCTAAGTTCCTCAACTCTACTGGTTCTTTAAAAATTAGTATCCACTCAAGTCCTCACTTATTACTTCTGTCAACCCAGAAATGGAGATGGCATTCAGGAATGGTCTCCATGAACCCCCAGTCCCTGAGGAGGCAAGAACTGCTGCTTGATTTTGAGGCTGAAGGTATGAGAGCCAGCCCCTGAGATTGGGGGGCAGGTGTGGGGGAGGGGAGCCCAAAGTTGATGGGATGTTTTCTGCCTCTCCTCCAATAACGGCAAGTGGTCAGTTACACTTCTTAATTTTTGCAATTTCCTGGGAAAGCAAATAATGTCTAAGTTTAACATGCATCTCCTTAGGGATTAAACTGGATTAGAAGCGGGAAAAGTGAACAGGTCAAATTTGCATACCAATTTATTCCTACTTGAGTGTGTTTTTTACATGTGTGGAAAATACCAGCGGTTAAGCCTATGAGTAGGCAAGGTGGATGCTTCCAGGTTGGTTTTCATGAATGGATTTCTACTTTAGACCCCAAAGGCTTAATGTTTGTGCTTGTTTATTTTAATTTATTCTTCTTTACACTCAACTTTTACCCTTTATCTTTATTACTGGTCATATCTTGGGAAGTCAACTCATAAGAAACCAATAGGAATACACAAATTCAGGGTATTCATTTATTTTGGAAGATTTCATTCATTTAATCTGGAAGATTTTCATTGGTTAAATTGGAGATTTGCTTAGTGGGCAAAGTTTCATCCCTCAAGAAAATTATAAGTAACTAGAAACAGCATATCAGAGGAATAATTTCTGCGTGAGGACTGGCTTGTTAGGGATGTTTTTTTCATTTATCCATTAGTTTATTCATACCTTAATCAATCATTGGCTCATTGACTATCAACCACATGTATACACTGAAGGAATCTTTTTTATAGACTCAGAATATTGATTTCTGTCCATCTATGCTTGAAACTCACAAATCAATACTTAGTATCTGGTCCTTTTTCTCTATTCTCAATTCAATACATAAACTTCATATCCTGGCAACCAAAATCTTATGATTTATTAAAGTATCAAAAGTTTTGCCTTACTTCAGATTATTTTCAATTTAGAGGCAGAGTGTTTTAAGAGATGAGCAATGGAAAGTTGGAAAGAATATTTACTTTAAAAAGTGAATGTCCAATTCACAATTTTAAAGAAACCATATTTAATTCTAACTATTAGGTATTAATGCTCACTTACTTCAGTTTTAGAGAATGAGTCTTTCTGATGATTTCTTTTCTAGATTCTGGATCTGAAACTCATCTGGTCCCAATAGTGACTCATGTATTACAAATATGCCTTTGAAATTTTTAAAAATATATTGAATTATGTTTTTCAATTGTCTCACAACATCTGTGCAAGGACTCTTTTTCAAAAAAAATCTCATTACTCACCATCATTAAGGGATTTTTGACTTGACTCATCACTTAACATTTTTTTCCCAGAACTCTTAAACCTTATCACCTCAACTTAATAAAATATGATTTGAGTATATTGAGGGTGTTCTTTCAAATACCCAATTTTGCATTTAGTTAACCAAGGGAAAAAACTTTTGTGCTATAATCACTATTTTTAAATTCTCTGTTTTTGAAATCATAAATCAGGGGTTTGAATTGTTACAGTCCCAACATTAATATTTTATTTTTGAAAAAAAATGCCAAAACTATTTTTTACAGGTGTTTTCCTGTCTATGTGTTGGATTTTAATTCAATACCTCTGAAGTATCCTATTTGCTTCCTTTCTGAAGTCCACATTAAAACAAATAATAATAATTATGATGACCAGAAGTTTCCATGGTAGTCAAGGAAATAAGTCTTGTAGCAGAGTAACCAATTATAAAATATCTTGGGGCAAACTCCTTGGAAAGATCATTTTGCTCTGTTCATTCTCCACTGCTTCTCTTTCACAGATTGAGATATTGTCCAAAAATTTATAAATTGTGGTATTTCTGTATTTATGCTTGATAACTTATTTTAAGAATCATTCATATTTATCAAAAATTGTTTTTCTATGAGTGCTATTTTAAGCACTTCATTATATTCTTAGTTGGTCTTATTTCACTCTGTGAATGTCATATGCATGTGAATATCTCTTATAATTAAATGAAAGTTAACAGAAAATTAGACTCATAAAATTGTGTGGTCTGTTTTCTGACATCACTCTGACACCAAATTGTCATGTTTTCTGACACCCCACGAGTCTCCCATTCTCTGATCCTCTGATGCCCAGTGGGTGCCTTATCATTCAAGTCAATTCTGGCACTAATGACCCAGAGTCAGCACAGACCCCACAACTGAAGGACTTCATTCCTCAAAACTGTTCCCTCTTCATTGTCAACAGTGAACATGCAACGAAGTCTCACACTCTGCCTGACTTATCGAACTCAGGAAAAACCTTTACTGATTTTCTCTGATTATTGTAAAGGATCCGGACAGACAAATGGAAGTGATGCAGAGGTCAGAGTGGGGGTGGAAGGGTTGTGTGGCCCTCCCTCGCCCTCTCCCTGTGTCGCGCCCCTGTCACCCCAACACTTTATACATTCATCACAGAGAAGTTCTCTGAGACCTGCTTTAGAGTTTGGAGGGTCGTTTCCTTATGTAGATGTGATGGACAAAATCACTGGCCATTCTTGACTATCTCAATCCTTGCTCCCCAGGAATGGGGTTATTAAGACTTAGTCCTCTGGTAACCTGCTCCTACAATGAAGATGTCTCAGCACCCCCATCCAATAGTCCTTTCACTGACATACAAAAGACTTCTTCCTCATTCCAGAGAACCTCAGGGTTTTAGGTCCTTTGTGCCAGAAACCAAGGACAAAACCCCAACATATATATATTTATAGTTGTGTCATAAAAAGAGTTATATTTTTAGGTATTTAAAGGAGGAACACACTCATTCATTAAATGAGTCATGCTGTTACTTCCACATTAACCATTATACGCATGGCAGGGAATTAGATTTCAGGATATTTATTTAATTATTTTTTTATTGAGGCAGCGTTGGTTTATAACACTATATGTGATTCAGAAGTATAGGTGCACACCTGTTCAGATGGATGCTGCCACACCACCCCCTAGGTACCTCTGGCCCTTCCCCTTGGACCATTGGGCTCCCTCCCTCATTTAATTTACATCTTTCCCCTCCCCCTCAGATATTCTCAAATTTACAGTCAAATTTCTAAGGTTTGTTTCGGTTTCATTTTTTCCTTTGTTTTATTTCGCTATATGCTACATCTGATTGAAACCATCAATATTTGTGTTTCTCCTTCTGACTTATTTCAGTTAGTACAATCTCTTCAAGTTCCCATCCATTTCATTACAAATAGCTAGAGTTCTATTTCTTTATAGCTGAGTAGTGTTCTGTTGTGTATATATACTGTGTCTTTTTATCCACTCGTGTCCTAGGGCACTGAAGTTTTTTCCATAATTTGGCTATTGTAAATAGTGCTGTAATGAACATAGGAGTGCACATATCCCTTCAAATTAGTTTTCTTGCACCCTTTGCATAGCCACCTAGCAGTGGAATTGCTGGGTCATATATTAGATATGTTTTTAATGTTTTGAAAAACAACCATACTCTTTTCTATGGACCAGACTACATTCCCATCAACAGTGTATGCTGTTTTTTTTTTTTATTCCTTTTTACTCTTTATATCCTCACCAATACTTGTTGTTTTTGTTCTTTCTATATGGACCATTCTCACAGGTGTGAGATGGTATGATGTGCAAATATTTTCTTCCATTCAGTTAGGTATCTTTTCATTTTAGCGATGGTTTCGTTCACTGTGCAGCAGCTTTAAAAAATTTATTTTTGTTTTTATTTCCCTCACTAAAATGGAGTCGAGTCCCCAAAGTGATCTGTGAAGACAATGTCATGGAGGTTTCTGCCTGTTTTATTCTGTGATTTTATGGTTTCAGGTCTTACATCTGAATCTTTATTCCATTGTGAGTTAATTTTTATATACAGTGTTAAGATAGTTTCATTCATTTGTGTGTGGCTGTCCATTTTTCCCAATCCCATTATTTGAAGAGAATTTTCATCCCCTGTGTATTCTCTTAGCTTCTTGGTCATATGTTAACTGTTCATATAGTGTGTACTTATTTCTGGGATCTCATTTCTATGTGCCTATTTTTATCTCAATACCATGCTGTTTTGATTACTGAAATTTTGTATTATAGTTTGAAAGCTGGGAGCATGAGACCTCAGTTCTTTTTCATCATGATTCTTTTTGGCCATTGGGGGATTTTTGTGGTTCCATATAGACTGCAGTAATATTTGTTCTATTTATTTGAAGAATGTCATTGACACTTGGGTAGGAATTGTATTGAATCTGTATATTGTTTTGGGTAAGATGGCCATTTTAACAATGTTAATTCTTCCAATCCCTGAGCAAGGGATATATTTCCATTTCCATGTATACTTTATTTCCTCTAATAATGTCTTACAGTTTTCATTTTATAGGTCCTTCACCTCTTTTTTAAAGTTTATTCCTTGGTAAAATAAAGGGAGGGGGGCAATTGTATGGGGAATATAAAAAAAAATCTTAAAAAAAAGTTTATTCCTTGGTACTTAACACTGTTTTCATGTAATAGTAAAATATATTTTTCTTATTTCTTTATTCTTGATTTATATTGCTTGTCAATTGCATAAAGAAATACAAGTGATTTTTGTAACTGATTTAGTAACCTGCCAATCTACTGTACTGATTTATTATTACTAATAGTTTTCTGAATTTTAAAAATCATGTTTTATAAAATAGGGCATAGATAATGTTGATCAGCGACTTTTAAACTACATGGTAAAGGATCATCTACTTACTTTTTAAAGTCTAATCTACTATAAACTAATCATTTTGTAAAGTACAATAAAAGTGAATTACCATAAAAATGAAACAGGGAAAAAAAGTAGAAAATACAGTCCAATTTTTTTATTATAAGATGTATAGGTAGGAAGTTACTTTGTTAAATTGCTAAAACCTTCCTAACTGTTGATTTGTACTCTCTATATTCATGTAGTTAAGGACTGGTAAGAGTTTATAGACCACACATTTTGCGACTCATACTTTGAGTTGCGCTAATATAGACTGCCAGATATTCTCATGCCAACTTAATTGAAGAGATAAAATTTAATTAAATGAGAACCACTAATATACTGATCATTCAAGAGTTTATTAATTTCTTGTTCAATTCTTCTTTGAAAAATTTCTAAGCCTGAAGAGTTAAACACTATTATCTTCTGTTCTTATCTCAGCCAGAAGTAATCTTTCTGTTAAATGAACTCTCATAACACTTAGTAATTCTTTGCCTGAACACATTCTCTCTGTTATCATTATCCATGCAGCCTCCTTTCACTTGCTAAACTGTTAGTTTTCTAGGCCTTAAGATCATGTTTTCTTCCTTACTCAGTGTCTACTCGGTCTAGTAGACCAGGAGACACCATGGCTAACATACCCCAGATTCTCCAGTGAGTGACTGAAGTGGGGGTATGAGGATCAGACACTTTGGACCAGCAGAGGACACTCTAGTGGTCAATACTAGCTTTGGAGCATCTTGCAGGTTGGCTGAGAACTTGGGGTATCTTGCAGGTTGGACTTGAGTTTCAGTTCATCTTCTCTGTTTGCCCAATTTTATTTCTGCCCTCTCACTTCACAAAGGCTTATCCCTAATAAACATATTACACCCCAAACTTCATTTCACTGTCTGCTTCTGGTGCATCCAACATTCAATATAGTTTCTGAGACATTCCATGAATAAGCAAATAAAACATTTATTCTCTACTTCATCAGTCTGGTTTAAGAAAGCTTCTTGGAAGAGCTGATAGGAAGTATAAATATTGGCATTGACCTCAGGATCAGAGGGGATAAAGATCTTGCTGAAGAGTTATAGAATAATGATAGTGATGATGATGATGGAAGTTCTTACTATGTGACAGATTTACTTCTGCGACGACACTATAAGGCAGGCACTGTTGTCTTTCTTTGTTTACAATGTGAAAACTGAGCAACAGAGATTCAGAATGTGCCCATCACCTAATAACAGGTAGAGTCAGGATTTGGACTCATGTCTTACTCATTCCTTATTTTTCTTATCTAATAAGAATGCTCCATGAGGACAGGGATTTTTTTTGTCACTTGTGTTTACTATTGAGCCTGCCAGTACTGCAACAGTGTTTGGTATATAATATGAGCTGAGTAAATGTTGAATGAATAAATGAATGGCCATTAATTAAGATTTGAAGGTAACAGTTTTCTGATTTTTTTGAAATCATGTTTTATAAAAATAGGGCATAGATGATTTTGCCCAGTGACTATTAAACTGCATGATATAGGAACATCTACTTACTGCTTTGATGGAGGCAGTTCTTTTTTTCCTTTTTAAATAAACCCATCTTACATAGCATAATGTTTTGTATATAGTACATGCATATGTTGATGCTTGCTGAGTAAGAGTAGTACTTTCTCTTGATTTGTATCAAGAGAATTAGTGCCTAATTAGTGTTTGTAAATTAAACTAGGGTGTTTCCTGGATTGCCACCTTTCTAGTAAGCTCCAGAAGATTCAGTGTGGCTGTAATTGACAGGGAGTATGTGTCTATGAAGGTCTTCACAGAGAAACTCAAGGAGTACAACAACCTTCCCTTTCAAATTATAGCTCTTAGGACCCAAAGTTGACTTTTGGTCACATACAGAGACTCTGAGCAAGATGATGGAACCTAGTTAACAGGCACAGGTTGGACTAGTGAGATATTCATTAGACTATCTATACCATGAGATATTCTCCCTTGAAAGTTTAACCTTTGAACAAAGAGACACCAAATCGTACAGCCTTTGAATCTGAGCCATGTAAATATAGAATGGGGGTTAGCAGATCTGTGGACCCTTGCAGCTAATGTCCCTGGAAACATCCCAGTTCCTGCCCTAGCTGAGGCCTACTTGCAAATGAAAGATAAGACAATATTCTGCTAAATATCCTCTTCAGCTGAATCATGAGTGTTGATTTCTAAGAATGGCAACCTAAAGAACCAATACCAACATCCTGTGACCCAGAGGGCCTCTGTGTTCACTTGTGGTGGGACATAACATAAAGGGCCAGTTATGTCCACCAGGTCAGGTAAAATAGTAAGTGCCTGGCTTTTGTGGAGATGCACACCAGACCTGGGGTGGATGTGGTTCTCTGGGATATTTTATTTATACCTTTACCTGATCAATTCCTGTTCATGCGTGTAAAAAGGAGAGACTAGCAAAGGGCAGTAGACCGAAAGATTGTTTCTTTCAATTTTAGATTTAGAGAAGAGTCAAGTTTCATGATTTCCATAGCCCAACAGAATTTGCTTAACAGTATATTAAAAGTCCTACTGATTTTTAGCCTTTTGTTTTCTAGTTTAGCACGACCCTTCCAGTGAGCTCTCTCTCATGCCATGTTGGCATTCCCATGGAAGATTCATGATGAGATTATGTTCCTAAGCAATATAAATCAAACCTGATGGCAGGGATATGTTGATGGCTTGCAGTAGGTGAAAAATAAATTAGGATATGAGAAGGCCTGCGGTAGCAAAGGCATAAATTTAAAATTTAAACCTCAAAAGATGAAAAACTATAAAAAGTCATTTTGAAAATCTGGCTTAGGCTCTTATAAATGAGTGAAAATTGGAACAAAGGGAATAAGTTAGGAATGTGTGAGTGAATTTGGCTTACACATAAATCCTTGTAACTCTGAAGGAGAAAGTGTACATGTTTTACGTAATGCCAGAAGGCTGTTACCAAAGGTATTATAGCCTCTGGAGAAGTCATTTTAAAACCTTTAAAAACATTTAAATAATAAAATAGATCACTTGTGGCATTGATAAGAGAGCTTTATAGTGATTGTATACAGTCATCAGACTAGGCAAAGCTACTACAGTAAATTTATTATTTTACTTTTCTGGTATTGTCCACTTTTTTTTCATAAGGCTAAATTCACATGCTTCAGAATTTACATTCGTTATTGCAACTAATGGGAACAAATGTCCTTAAGAATAGCAAAGAAGAAAGGGTTGCAGGCTTTGGACTGAAATAGACCTTCAACTTGAGCTTGTCTCTTAAGCACGTGAATGACCTTGGGCAGGTCACTTGGCCTCTGAACCTCAGTTTTCCCAACCCAGAGAGGATTTGGCAAACAAGAAGCAAGATACATACCCAAGCCAAATGCCACAGAGCCAGCTCACTGTAGATGCCTAATAATTGTGGATTATTAATAGAGTCCCCCCTTCCTTTCTCTCTGAAACTTGAAACTTAACAAAGTAAGATTTTAATTTATGAAAATTTGTCCTAGTTTAGAGAGACAGCTCCCTTGTGGCAGAGACAAGGAGGATGATTATAAAGTTCTCCTAAATTAATAAAAAGGGTATTCTTCTAATCTACAGAGGCTCCATTCAACTGAAACTTATTCAAAGTTTCCATAGCATATAGTTTATATACCAGCACACACATCTGCAGCTCCTCTGAATCCTTTTTCTAAGGGGGAGACAAGGAGGGGTCAGTTTGCAAATTATTTTAATCCAAATTGGAAGTGAATTACATTGAATACTTTAGATTCAGGAAGTTTTAATACATTTTAAAAAATATTTATGTATTTATGCATACAAGAACTGGGGTGTAAGTCAGAGGTGCAGGGGGAGGGGTGAGAGGATTCACCAGAGACAGAGAGACAGAGTGGGGAGCAGAACAGGCAGATCTACTGAATACACTACTGAGGGGAGCAGCAGGCAAGAGAGGAGAGGTCTGCTGCGCCATGCGGGTCAGCTCCCTGGCTGGGGATCAAACTCATGCTGCAGTGGCTGGCCATAGCTTGATATCACTGTATCTTTAATCCCTGTGCCACCAGGGAGGCTCCTAATACACTTTTTTGAATATTTATTTATTTATGCATGCAAGAACTGGGCGTAGGCCAGAGGTGTGGGGGGTGAGAAGATTCACCAGAGACAGAGTGGGGAACAGATCAGGCATATCCACTCAAATACACTGCTGAGGGGAGCAACGGGCAAGTCAGGCGAGGTCTGCTGCACCATGTGGGTAGCTCCTTGGCCAGGGCTTGAACTCTGCTGCAGCGGCTGCGAACAGCCTCATAGATTTCGTCTTAACCCCTTATGCCACCAGGGAGGCCCCTAATACATTTTAAATGAGTGGTTGTTTTATTTTTCACTTTAATTTTTTGATTGTACAGGTTTTATTTCTAGTTCCTTCTCACCTTCTCCTCTTTCTCAAACCATAAGTTAGCAATAAAAATATTTTCTTGGCAGCTGTAGATACGTGGATGGAGTCCTATATCAATGAAAGACATAAACTGATAAAACAAAAACCCAGCTCTCAAATGCTCAAGTCTCACCACTGGGGCTGGCGTCTCTAGCCAGGGAGTGAAGATGATATGGGTGGAGGTGGGATAAGAGGAGGATTTGATTTAGTTTAGTTGACATGGAAGTTTTTATCTTCTTTAAAGGCAAGGTGTCTAAATATTTCAAATAATACTGCAAGATTTTTCAAAAGATACTAGTGTTGCTGGTGCTGTGTGTTCCTTGGTGTTTCCTCCTGTACTGAGAACATTCCAGCATTGGCTGCAGGGCTCCTGGGTGAGCCCTCTGCTTCAATCAAACAAGGAACCCTTGCAGAAATTCTGCTGCTGTTGTCCAAAAATCTTGGGTCAGGAATTGCTAAAATGGTTTTCAAGTCTGTCCTACCTTACAGATGAAACAATAAAAGGACCTACTTTGAAGCTAAAAGATATAAAGCTTAAATAAGCTTTACTTCCTTTAGAATGTGCATGCTTATTAAACATCAGAAAACTAAGGAACAAGAAGGAAGAATACAAATTCCCCACAAGTCTGTCATGTAAAGATAGCCACTGATGAGATGATGGTGAATTTCTTCCCAGGAAATTTCCCAGGTGTCTCAGTGATGGTGGAACGAGGAGCACTGAGTGTTGAAAGCTCACCCCCTGTTGTTTCTCCAGGAATGAGAACCTGTGACGGGTGAGGAGGCCGCACGAGGGTGTCAGGGACTTGTCATGGATTTCAGGGAGTTGGCTCAATTCCTTCCACATTATCCTGGGTCCAGCCGATTTGTCATCTTGGCTCTGAGCAGTGAGTGATGCTCACCTCCTTCGCTCCTACCTTATGGCTCTCGTCTCTCCAGCACATGTGCCTCCTGCTTGTCAGCTGGTTCCCGTCAGCATTGTGTGTGGCTGCGGGGGTTTGCCAGCCCCCTGAGGGCTTGCTAGCGCACACATGGTCTGTATGGATTTTGGGATAAATCTCCAAAGGGAGGGTATGATGGAGGAGAGCATTAGCGGTGCCAGTGCTTTAAAACCTTTGCCAAGCCCTTTCATTTAGACAGAAGGAATTGACATTTCTCCCAGGACATGAGCGAGTTCTCAAGAAGTCGGCCGTGGTTCCATGAAAACTGAGATTTGATAGGACAAGTCCCTTTCTCTCTCTGTGCCAGGGAGGGCACAGAGTTGGTTCCTTACAATCAGGGAAAAGATAAGCCACTGGGATATCCTGGTTGTGGCTAATGGCAGAGACTATAAGTTAATAATATATGCTGGGCTGGGCTGGGGGACACAGTAACATTTTCAAAGAATGCTTTCCTTATTAGCCTGCTTGCCATGGAGAAGTCTGAATGTGGGCAGAGAGAAAGCAAGCAGACAAGTAAATTGTAATACAACGGTGAATAGAAACCTTGGAGTTCTCATATTCCTCTTTTACTCAGAAGCCTCCCAAGTGACAAGCTCAGGCATCAAATATTTAGAACTAAGAATACGCTGGGAATACACAGCCTGTGCATCTCCCTGAATCAGAGCGATCAAAAATGAGACTCTTGGGATGACAGAAGTCCCATGGAAGCAAGAATACCGTGAATGACAATTTCCTGTAAATAAGCCACAGAAACAAAGGGCAAGGCTGAGGGGTGACGGGAAAGCAAGTTGGGGGGCAAGATAGACATGCTAAACTTTTCTAAGATCTTCACTTCCCAGATTCCACCATCATTGTACATTTCTTCCACATATACATGGACATCCTGTCTGGACTTTTCAATTTCCAGAATCTTTTCTGGTGAACCACGACCTCTGGTTCTCTTCAGCCTTCCACATACAGGGGCAAACCCTATACTCCAAGTTGTTCCAGAGGTGAGACCTTGCGTTAGAAGACCCTACTGTCTGAGGGTCTCATCCTCCGAGCAGAGCCATCTTCTCCCTCCTGTCCTAGAAACTCTCACTGAGCTGCCCACACGGCTCCAGCTGTCCGGTCATGCGAGTCCACCCCAAATCCCTGTCCACCTCCACTGCTACTTGGCCAGCCCTGCCTGTGCTTTCTCCCCACACAGTGTCTAGCATCCATGACTCTAGTCTTCCTACTCTTGTTCATGCTACCCTCTCGCCTCTTATTTTTCTCATGCACCTGCATATTCAGCACACCTGTCAAAAACCCATATTCTCAGTTCCTACACCTCGACTGGAGAGCTCTGGGGGAGAAAATCTACACAATCACGAAGATCTGTGTCCCTAAACTTACAACCATGAATTCAAATCAAGGGGTTAGTGTAGTGGTGAAGGCCATGAGCTCTGGAATCAGACCAACTAGGTTCAAGTCTCTGTCCACCACCTTACCAGATGTGAGACCCGAGGCAAGTTACTGAAATTTTTTTCCCTGTGCCTCTATTTCCTTATGGGTGTAATTGTTGTGGGGACTAATTTCCAGGTGCAGAGAGCAGTACCTGGCAGGATTGTTCAAATCCATTTCTATCTATCTCACATTCTCAAATGATACATTCCACTTCATAAAGAAAGCAGAAGTCATTAGATGAGAGAAACTCATCATCAGTTTATAAATTTAAGGAGCTGTTATTATCTTTAATTTGCAGGGTTTGTGATAATATTCCGGGACATTCAGGAGATCATCTTGATAATGTTCTTCTGTCCATGTCCAGAGGGGTAGAGAGTACCTGATCAGCCATAAACTCGGTATTTCCATCATTTGCAATGATAATATTAATCTGACAATAATGTCTTGGGTACATATTTGGATGCAGAAACATGGTTAGACAAAACAGGACAAAAGGCAAATGGGGTGGGTACATCCAGGGGAGTTGGAATTTTCTTGAATATCTGAATCTCACAGCTCTCACTTGAGAAAGAAGCTCATGTGCTTTTTATCTGATGTTGGCTCTTTTTTTCTGACATCTTCCTTTATTTTGAAAAAATCAATTGGCCCCTCCCCCATGTTAATGACTCCATTAGAGAAGTTTGCTGCTGGACTATTCAGTTAAAAAAAAAAAAATCACGCATGTCTGGATGTGATATTAAAGGACTTCGTACAGTAAATTGGACCACAGCTTGTTCTCTTTTAAAAATTCAGCATTTTGAACCTTAAACACAGAGTCTATGGAGCTAGAAAATTTCAACTCAGGGCAAATCATTTGATCCACTTGGATATGCTTTTCTCTTGGAGTACAGCCTCCCTATTGCCTGCACACTCTAGTGCCCTTCAAATGACTTAAAACCACGTAAAATGTCAACTCTAAGCAATATGACAAAAGACCAGAATTAGATGTCATTCACTGTTTTATGAGCTGCGATGTCAAAAAAAAAAAAAATGATTTCTTGGAGAATTTTCCTCTCTACCCTAGCTAATGTGAATCAAAGGGAAAGCTCTAGATAAGGCCAGGAAAAATAGTGGAGTTGAGAACACTAAGCCTTTGAGATTAAACTGGCAAAACACTGTTAGAATCAACTTTATCAGAGTTATGGAAACGAAGATTTACAGCCACCAGATAAACACTTAATCTAGAATAAGGTGTTGGATTTCAGTAGGGGCCTTTTATGGTGTTTTAATTTCTTTGGCACCAAACTGCCTCTGCAGCTCAGGAGTGACAATAAAGATGGACGCCTGAATTCCTGCTGTGGGCTTCTGGGCTGCTAGCTGAAGTGGGCAGGTATGTTCCCGAGCAATTGTGGTTGAAGGTTTTGACCTGTCTGGTAGCTCCCTGCAGGACTAGCTTAAAAGCTTCAGCTTTAGGTCATCCAACTCACAACACTTCCAGGGGGAGTGTTTCTCAGAAATTTTTTTAAAAAATACAATTCCAGTCATTTTTTTAAAGATTTATTTATTTAATACATACAAGAAGTGGGGTACAGGCCAGAGTTGTGTGGGGTGAGAGGATTCACTAGAGACACAGTGGGGAACAGAGCAGGCAGACTGATGAAATACACTGCTGAAGGGAGCAGTGGGCAAGTCAGGAGAGGTCTGCTGTGCCATGTGGGTAGCTCCCCCTGGCTGGGGATCAAACTTGTGCTGCAGTGGCTGTGGATAGCTTCATAGGTTGTATCTTAACCACTTGCGCCACCAGGGAGGCCCTTATCAGAAACATTTTAAGGTAACTGTATTAGCTAGTGTTATTTGAGACAAAAGCTAACAGTTGGAACAAAATATAACTGCAGTGAAAGCAGGAGAGGGAAAACTGGAGAGTGGTATGTTTTAGAGAAGTAGGGCTTTGAAAAGCAACCCCAATTCCTAAAGAATCCACAAGGCCTGATACATGTAGGGCAGGATGTATACTTAGAAAACACATGAAAATGTCCCAAATCTCAGGCTGGTTGACCTTTAGACTCTGTGTGAACAGGAAGTGAAATTTAAGGCAGACAAAGTTTTAACTGTTCATTTGTGTTTTAAAGGTATGCACCAACACATACACAGAACTTACCTGCAAAAGCGTGGCAGACTTTATTTTGGGTTGTGGATTCTAGGTTTAAATTTCTCGAATCACTAGTTGACCATTAAACTGACCATATCAATGGCTCCACATAACAAAAATACAGATTTTTACTAAATTAAGAAAACAAAAATTAAGAGCCACAATAGGAAGCAAAAAGAAACCCCAAGGAGCCTCCCTGGTGGCACAAGGGGTTAAGACACAGCACTATGAAGCTATCTGCAGTCACTGCAACATGTGTTTGATCCCCGGCCAGGGAGTTATCCACATGGTGCAGCAGAACTTTCCTGTCTCCCTGCTGCTCCCCTCAGCAGTGTATTTCAGTCTGTCTGCCTGTTCTGCTCCCCACTCTGTCTCTGGCGAATCCTCTCACCCACCACATCTCTGGCCTGTACCCAAGTTCTTGTATGCATAAATAAATAAATCTTTAAAAAAATAAAATAATAAAAAAAACCCTAGGAAAAAGAAAATCTGATTTTAAGAACTGCCACTTTATAATACTCAAAACTATCAATTTTTATTTAAAAAATTTTTAATTGCTGAGTAGTATTCCATTGTGCATATATACTACGTCATCTTAATCCACTCATCTGTCCTAGGCCCTTAGGTTGCTTTTCCATAACTTGGTTATTAGAATTAGTGCTGCAATGAACCCAGGAATGCACATGTCCCTTCAAATTAGTGCCTGGCAATTCCATTCCTAGGAGAGGAATTGCTGGATCATATGGTAGAACTATTTTTAATGTTTTGGAAAATATCCATGTTGTTTTCCATAGGGGCTGAACCAGTCTAGACTCCCATCTACAGTGTATGAGGGTTCCTTTTTTCTTTAGACCCTTGCCATACTTGCATCTTAAAAAAAAAAAAAAAAGATTTATTTATGCATACAAGAGCTGGGGTAAATACCAGAGGTGTGGGGGTTGAGAGGATTCACCAGAGACTGAGTGGGGAGCAGAACAGGTAGACAGATGGAAAACACTGCTGAGGGGAGCAGCGGGCAAGTCAGGAGAGGTCTGCTGCACCATGTGGGTCAGCTCCCTGGCCAGAGATCGAACTTGTGCTGCAGTGGCTGCAGATAGCTTCGTAGGTTGCACCATAACCCCTTGCACCACCAGGAAGGCCCCTCTTTTTTTTTTTTTTTAACTGGTCCATTCTCACTGGTGTGAGATGGTATCTCATTGTGGTTTCAATTTGGCATTTCTCTGATGATAAGTGATGCAGAGTATTTTTCCCTGTGCCCATTGATGATCTGTGTATTTCTTTGGAGATGTGTATATTTAGCTCTTCTGGCCATTTTTTTATTGTTGGTTTTTTTTTTTTTTAATTTATTGTTGTGGTTGAGTTGAATGAGTTATATTGTAAATCTTGAATGTTAACCCCTGTCAGATATATGATGTGTAAACATTGCCTACCATACACTGGGGAATCTTTTCTCTTTCTTTCTTTTTTTAAAGATTTATTTATTTACGCATGCAAGAACTGGGGTACAGGCCAGAGATAAGGGGCTGGTGAGAAGATTCGCCAGAGACAGAGTGGGGAACAGAACAGGCAGATCTACTGAAAGAGACTGCTAAGGGGAGCAGCGGGCGAGACAGGAGAGGTTTGCTGTGCCATGTGTGTAGCTCCGGGTAGCTTCATAGTGCTGCGTGTTAACCCCTTGCACCACCAGGGAGGCCCCACACTAGGGAATCTTTTCATGTTAATGATAGTTTGGTTCACACTTTAGAAGATTTTTATTTTTTAAATATTTATTGTTAGAAGCTTTTTAGTTTGATCTAGTCTCATTTGTTTATTTTTGCTTTTGTTTCTCTTGCTTACTGTCAAGTCCTCAAAGGCATCACTGAAACCAATGTCATGGAGAGTTTTGTCTATATTTTCTTCTCTGTATTTTATGATTTAAGATCCCATATCCATATTTTTAATTCATTTTGAGTTAATTTTTGTGTTTGGTGTGAGGGAGTGTTCCAAGTGGCTATTCAATTTTCCCAACATCATTTATTGAAGACCCTTTACTTTAGCTAATGTACCTCTTGGCTTCTTTGCTATAGATTAGCTATCCATGTAAGTGTGTGCTTATTTCTGGGATCTCAATTTTAATCCATTGTCTGTGTCTATTTTTATTCCAATGCCATACTTCTTTGATTACTATAAATCTGTTGTATAGTTTTAAATTTCAGAGTGTGATACTACTGTTTTTGAAAAGGTTTCCAGGTATAGTTTTTTCAACAAATGATGCTAGGACAACTTGACAGCCACATGCAAAACAAACAAACAAACAAAAAAAAGAACTTATACACCACAAAATGGATCAAATATCTAAATGCAAGATTTAAAAGGATAAACCTAGAAGCTTAAAGTATATAAAGTATAAATGTCCATAACCTTAAGGTATGGCAGCAGTTTCCTACAAATAACAACCAAAGCACAAACAATAAAATAATAAAAAATAGATAAAGTGGGCTTCATAGAAATTTAAAACTCTTAGATATCAGAGGACCCTATAAAAGAAAGTAAAAAGACAACATATAAAATCAGAGAAAATATTTGTGAGTCATCAAAAATCTGATGAAGGTTTAGTATTAAGAATATAAAAAGATCTTGTCCCGGTGGAAGACAAAATGGCCCCAAAATCAAATGAAAAAAGTAAACCATATCTGAATAGTTATTTCTCCAAACAGATAAACAAATGGAAAAAAATCATGTTCAAAATGTGTTCAACATCATTTGTCTCTAAAATAAAGGGAATCAAAACCACAATGAGATATCAGTTCAATGCCATTAGGAAAGCTATAACAAACACACAAAAAAACAGAAAGAAAAAAAGGAAAATAACAAGTATTGTAAGGATGTAGAGAAACTGCAATTCTCATATATGGCTGATGGGACTGTAAAATGATACAGTCATTGTGCATATAGTTTTTGGTGGTTGTTCAAATGTTAAACAGAGACTTGCTGTATGATCCAGTAATTTTTCTCTTTGGTATACCAAAGAGACTTGAAAATGAATGTTCAAAGAAAATTTATACATCAATGTTCATAGCCAGATAATTCATAAAAGCCAGAAACTGGAAACAACCAATATGTCTATCAAATGAAAATGGATAAACAAATGTGCTGTATCCATAAAGTGGAATTTTATTCAGTCATGAAATGGATGAAGTACTGGTACATACTACAACATCAATGAAACTTGAAGACAGTATTCAAAATGAATCAAGACAGACCAAGAAATCATATCTTGTATGATTTCATACAGATTCCATTAAGGATGACGGTGTAATGTATATAGAACACTTTTTGGGGGTGATGAAAATGTTCTGAAATTAGGTCAAGGTGATGGTTATGGAACACTGTGAATGTACTAAAAGTCATTGAATCATACATTTTAAAATGGTTAAAATAGTGAATTTTAAGTGATGTGAGATTTACCTCAATAAAAAAGTAATTAGGGGCACATTAAAAAAATGATTTAAAATAGGCCTCAAATCATTTAGACTCTTTCTTTGTGAGTTAAAGTCCTCAACCGAAAAACCTTTATGTTCCTCAGTAATGCAGGCTTTTCAGTAGGGGCTTGCATCACGCTGCTATAATTAACACAATTTTCTTGTGAAATTACATTTATAAAACTATAGATGTGTTTTCAGTTGTCTTGTATTCCTTCCAGACAGCACACCATCATCATGTATTATGCCAGGAACTGCAATAATTTAATCAATATTATAATTAAACAGTCGCCACTATAAGTATTTATTTATACACTACGTCGTTGACAACTGGCTTTTAAACAGCCTAGAGTTTAATAGTTTTGCGCATCATTTACAGTTCTCTTGCACTGCTGACATGATTGATTATGACCACAGTAAGAAATTATGTCTTCTGCAGAATCCATCCTATATTGGAAGAATTGATTATATTTCCCTGGGGAGGTCAGATTTCATAATGCAAATGTTAATTAATTTTTTGTATTAAAAGCTAAATACAAAGATTGAATCACTTTTATTAGGAATTTCTTTTAACGAATTTGCTGCCCTTTGAACCCATGCAGTTTATCTTTTGCACATGCATCCTATTAAAGAACAAACACAATTGATTGTGCAATCATCCATGTGGAGTCTCTCTCCTAGTTTATAGAGATATCATCTGCTCAGTAACTGTTAAATTTAATCTCAGACTATTAGCAGCTTTCCTTCCCTTATTTTTTCTCTCTCTTTTTCTCTTTGGAAAATACTTGGAGGAAAAAGTCAGGAAGTTAAAATGGGTAGTATCATTTTATATTTTAATGTGAGGATTTTTAATGGAATGGGCTGTTTATTTCAAGTATATCATACTAGAAAAGCATCATATCAAGAATCATTATGGTTTTGTAGATGGTGGAACAGTCTATAATTAAACTACAGAATTGCTAGGATGTATTTCATAGGCTTTTCTGGACAATGAAAGTTCATGACTAATAGAGATCACCTCATATATATTTTACTAGAAGTTTCACTGGAAATTTACATTAAAATGTACCAATGGTGGTTTGCAGTTGACCTGTCTTATTGCTAGGTCTGTGCAAAGCATGCATAGTTTTTTGTTTTTTTAAAGATTTATTTATTTATGCATACAAGAGCTGGGGTACAGGCCAGAGATGTGAGGGGGAGGTGGTGAGAGGATTCACCAGAGACACAGTGGGAAGCAGAACAGGCAGACTGACTGAAATACACTGCTGAGGGGAGCAGCAGGTGATGTCTGCAGGAGATGTCTGCTTTGCCCTGTGGGCTGCTCCCTGGCTGGCTGGGGATCGAACTCATGCTGCAGAGTCTGCAGATTGCTTCGTAGTGCGATGCTTAACCCCTTGCACCACCAGGGAGGCCCCCATGCATAGTTTTGGAACTCTCTTGCAGCCTATAATGTCTGTACGAAAATTTTAATACTTAATTTGATGCGACATATCCGGCTAACATCATAGTTAAGATCAGATTTCTGGAATTAAAGGTATCTTTTTTTTTTTTTTTTAGGTTCAAAAATATTATTATTCAAAACTATTTTACTCAATATTTGAAAATGATATTTTTTGAAAACCATCCATGATAGCACTACTCTTACATAATGATGATAATAGTTTTCTGGTAAATTTCTGTATAGTCTTTTTCTCCTACATATTTTTACATAGTTATCATCAGAGTAAACTGATATTTGCTAATTCTACATTTTCTTTTTTTTTAAGATTTATTTATTTATTTATTCATTTATAAATTTATTTTTATATTCCCCATACCATTGCAACCCCCTTATTTTGACCCCAATCCTTCCTTTCCACCGCACCCTCCCCCACCATAGTATGTCTCTGGTTCATAGTTGTTTGTTGATTTTGATTTTTTCTTTCTTATAGCTATTCTTTTTCCTGGTCACTTATTTAGGTTTTCTAGATTCCTGCTATGTGTGAGACCATCCGGTATTTTTCTTTTTCTTTCTGGCTTATTTCGCTGAGTATGATCCCTTCCAGCTCCATCCATGTTGCTGCAAATTGCATGTGTTTATCTTTTTTGAATGCTGAGTAATATTCCATGGTGTATAGGTACCACATCTTCTTGATCCAGTCATCTATTTTTGGGCATTTGGGTTGTTTCCAGAGCTCAACTATTGTAAATAGTGCTGCTATAAACATAGGGGTGCAGGTGCTCTGAATAAAAGTATCTTATTTAATATCTACAGCATAGAAGCATTGCATTTGGGTTTATTTTCTTAATATTCTTCTGATTTTCTTTCAAAAAGTTTTGTAAGCCTGTCATTAGTCTGGAAAATATCAGTAGGCATCAAATGAGAAAATCATTTAAAGTGCTCTGGCTACAAAGCCCGCTATATTTTGAATCTACATGACTGGGGGTGTTAGACTTCAGAGCCCCGTGTTTATCAGGCCTTTAGAGCAGATTTCAAGGGTCATCTTTTATTTCTGAAGATATGTGTCTCATCTATGAATATTGATGGTGACATACATTTTAGGCCTCCCCAATTGTAGAATAATTATCCCAAGGCAATCTTTCTCTCTAATGCCTCCACAGTATGACCTACCTAAAGAAAAGAGAAAACTTGAATGGGTTGTCTCTAGTGTAATTCCTTCTACCCAACAACTGCCCCTCTGTTGGCATCCTCCTTGGCTTTTGATCTTGGTATTTAATACTTCCTATTGCTATTTTACTCCTAGTGTTGTTCAATTTAATGACCTACCTGGACACATTTCTTCCACACAGTACAAAGTTAAAAGACACCTGGAGGGCTACCTCACCATCTTCCAAAGCACAAAGGAGGGGACAAGTAGCTTTCCAATGCATGATAGTGCATGAAATCATCTCACAATTTATAAAATAGACATCAGAGTTTTATCTACTTTGTTGTAATATAAAATGGCATATTTTTCAATAACAAGGAAGACCATGATAGCTAATCTAATTACTCTCAGGATGTGAGATTTCTGCTCATTGGATCAGCAGCTAGTGTTTGGAGGAGCTGGGCAAACAGCAGAGATGTCAGATAAATTTATATGATAAACACTTGAGCCAGAGAGTAGAAGAGTAAGAAACAAAAAAAAATCCTCTAAGAGCTGGGTCTGTGAGAATGTGGGGGAGGTGTACTGGCTATTGAGGGAATTGGCACTGCTGTGGAATGTGAATGAAATGGAGAATGAGAGATATGGGAATATAGTTTTCAAGATGTTTTGCTTTACATTGTAAATGAACTTTTTGTTTGATAGTTTAAAAAGATGTTGGAGTAGTTTAAATGCCTTGTGACTATTTTGGATGCTGAACTGACGTATCTTAGAATGGCTCCCATGGAAAAGGAGGACCACTGATGATTTAGTTTTAAAATTGCATGACCATGACTATGAGCGCCCTCTTGTGGGGACTTTGACTACTAGTACATGGCTTGCTTGATCCAAGTATTATTGTCTCAAGTTTTGACATCTTCCAATGAGCTTCAAATTCTTTCTTGTTGATCAAAATTACATCTATTTTGACAAGACTTTTTTTAGAATTTGTTTTCTGCTGCCTACCTGTTTGATTCATTTATACTAATGGCTCCAATCAGGGTGACATGTTTTCCTCCTGATTTGAGTATGTAGAAAATTGATTCAATTCAAAGAAGAATTTTCAGTTATGAAAATATAAGCCATTATGACATTTTTTCAAGCCTGGCCACCAAAACACACAAGCAGGAAATAACTTCTACTCTGTATACTCATGTCCCACCTATTTTCCATGCTTTTTCTTTAAAGAGACTGTTTTCTCCAGTGTTCATTAGAGACACTATTCAATTAAAGATAAATCAGGATAGGAATCAAGTATGAGACCAAATATTTGCTGACTATGACTTTTTGCTAAGTGCTGGAGTTATGGTGGAATGCAGAAAGTCAAGTTCCCATGCTTGAAGAATTTGTTATCTCATGACAAATAATAATCAAAGAAACACATGTGGAAATGGATACCCATGAACTGTGCTAAGTGCTGTGGAGGAAATAGTTTAGACGCAATGAGAGCATATGACAGGAGAACTATGCTAGAGCTGGATCGAGGATGGCTTCTTGGTGGAAGTGTCAATAAGGCAAGATAGTATTTGTAGACAAATATCAGGCAAAGGGGATGGCGGAAGAGTGGTCAGGTCAACAATAGGGAATAGAATGTGCAAAGGTCCAGAGAGCGCTCAGAGCATGGAATCTTTTTCAAGGAAGAGGAAAGTTGATATGTCTGAAGGACTGAGAAGAGACAGAGGGTGTACTATGAGCCTGAGTGACCGAGAGGGCAAAATCACATTTACTGGATTTACTGGGCTACATCAAAGATTTTTTTCCGCACAAGATCTATGAAAAGTCACTGATGTATTTTAATCAGGGAAGTAATATGGTCACATTTGCTTTTGTTTCAGAACATGAAGTGGAGAAAAGTGAATACTGGAAGATCAGTTACTACAGTCCAGATGAGGTATGATGGAAGTTGGATCTAGTTCTATAACATGGGTGAGGAATTCATGGAAAGATTTGAAAGATGTATAGGAGATGGAATTTTACAAGGTTGAATGATGAATTAAATTATGGCACAGAGAAGAAGAAAAATTAAGACTGACTTCTAGGCGTCTGTCCTCTTCAGCAGCTGATCTGAGAGTGGGGCCGTTCCCCAAGGTTGAAAACAATGAGAACAACCAGCATGGCGAGGAAACAGGGGTGGTGATGGGGCCAGATCAAAAACAAACTTTGTTTCATCATGCTAGATTTTCAATTGTCTTTGAATTAACTAAGTTAAGATTGAATCATCTCCTAAAGTGAATCCAGTAATACCTGTCTTACAGGATGGTGTTGGTGTATGCAAAACATAGTTCCTGCCACATAAAAGGCTCTCAGCAAAGGTAAGAATACTGTTTGAGAATGACATTATGTGTGCATGTGTGTATTTAAGTTTGAATGCCAGTATGCAAATACTCAAATCACTGCTCTCCAGTTATATTTTAATTCAGTCAATACAATGCTACTATTGTATAGAGGACAGTTCTTATGTTTCTTATTAACCTTTGAACTTCTGAGTAATTTAATTCCAAATACAAGATGGACAAGATAATATATAGCCAACTTGTATTGTGCTACTTTGTCTCTGCATTCATTTGAGCCTATGAGTTCACAAAGTCAGTAAAAAAAAATGGCAGCCCTATTCTAAATAATTGCAGTATTTTAACTCTAATTTAATTACGGTGCATTGAACAGTAGACCTTTAAAACTGAAGTGATTTGCCTCAGTGAGTTAGACTAATCAGTAAACCTCATTATTCTCAACACATAAAAGGATGTATGTCTCCCACTTTATAACACATTCCTGAAAGTGGTCCCCCAGTGCTATCAAAACTGATGCTTGAGCATTTGTAGAGCTGGCTTTGCTCCTTTTAAAGTTAAAATCCTCAAATGTAAGGTCTTAAGGGAAGAGCTGTAGAGAAAGAAAGCTGGAGAATTGAGAAACAAGCTCTGTCTTGGTAATATCTGAGGGAGTTACAAAGCATCAGTGACTCAATTTTTTTCTGACAGTGACATAAAGATGATCGATGGAGTCATCACCATGTCTACGTGGATGGAACAAGAATATTAGGAAAGTCCAAATGAAAATAACTTTGCAGTGGACATTCAGGGGATGTTCCATGCATTTCTGCATAAAAGATTTCTACTTGAGTGACTGTTAGGTATATCTCCTTTGAAAAGACGGGAACTAGCTAGGGATAAGACATTAAGCAGCTAAATTAAGTGAAGCCATTTTTAGCATGATGAAGAATGTTTTGAAGAGGGAGAGTTACCAAAAACAAAAGCAATTTTTGAGCTGTTGTTAAAATTCTCTACTTATCTAACTAATTGTATAAATACCAGGAGGGCAGAGAGGTAGAAGAACTAGGGCTCGAGTTATTAAATGAAATTTAAAGAAGATAAATTTGGTTAAGTGAGGATGACTAGTCAAATGATTTTCATCTTTACTGAATTGAGTGTGGAAACAGAAGAAATATTTGGGGCAACAAAACTGCAGGCTATGACTTGAAAGGCCTCCAAACTGAGCAGGCTTCAGGTCCAGATGGTTCCAGTCCACTGACAATACGGTGCAGACTAAATCTGTAGTGTTAGAGGGACCACATTCCAGAGTAACTGCACTGTGGGTGTCAAATAACAGCTACATTCTCTTTGGAATATTGAACGGGGATGTGGCTTTACTTATTTACTAATGAATTGTAGGAGTTGGTTTGGCACCTGTGGTTTGGATAAAAACACACCATTCCTTTTGCCTCTCCTGCTTCTCATATCCCCACATCCACTAGACTTTGGTTTGGACTTGCATTCTCCAGGGCTTCCCAAAGTTGCTATAGTGGGAGAAACAATTTTCCAGCCTTGCCGTCCTGGAGTCACGTGGTAGTGAACAGACCCCCACAGGCACCCCACAGGAAGGACCCCCACTTCCTGCTGCTAGCCACACCAGCAGGATTCACGAGCATCTCCTGTTTTAACCAGATATTGGAAACATCTTTCAAAATTATGAGCATTTGCAATGGAAATTGACTTTGTCTTTTCTCTTTTACTTCTTTCGGCCTCCTCTGCGCCTCGTGGGTTTTCAGAATAACACACACAGCTAGTGTGGGCTCAGTGAGAAGACTCGTGTTTTTCCAGGATCAGATCAAGCCAGGGCCCCTATCTATTGGACAGTGTAAGTTTCAGGGAGGGCAGTATTCATTCCAACTTGCCATAATTTCTAGTATTCACTTCCCCAACTTCTTCCTAGGTATGTCCTCAATGCAGGCAGAGAGAAATCGTGAAAATCTCTTCTCTCTCCTCTAGCTCTTGTTCTGTTTCAGCTTTCCTGGGTCTCTTTTCTTTCCTAGATCTCTTTTCTGGTGAGAAACAAAACAAATTCCTATCTTTCGTGGCAGGCCATATGTTCCTTTAAGTACCATCCTGATGTCCATGGAACCACATTCCCCCAAGACAGCAAACATCTCTCTGAATTTCTCACTTTCTTCAGATATTTGTGTCACCCTGGTGGATTTTCTGGTATTTAATACGTTTCTGGATGTGTCTCCTGTTTTCTACTTGACCTCCTCTATCCCACTCTCCCCATACACACAAATGCACACACAAACACACACGCAAACATACACACAGGTTTTTATTCCTTGATTGCTCTGTTTCTGCCCTGGCATTTCTAAAAACTGGTTTGGCATCTGACAATTTCTTGCATGCACAATGGAACAAAGGAATATGTGAATCATGAATGAGGGGTGTGTGTGTGTGTGGAGGGGAATTATCTCTGCTGTTGACCTATGTGGCTACAGTCTATCCTGGAAATGTGGCGTGACAGTTCAGAAGGTGTGCTGTGTCCACCAGGTACAGATACAGGTATGGACAGCGTGCACAAGAGATGTCTTTTGAGGCACTGGGACACCTGTCATGGACATTAGTTTTGCAACAACAGAGTTCCTTGATTTTCACGATTTGAATTTTTTGTGGCTATTTGCATCAAGTCAGGCCAGCAATGTCTTGTTAACACCATGTGAATATATGACTACATAAGGAAGGTAAAATGAAATTTGTCATTCTCCACAGATAGGATGACGATTTCAACCAGAGTGATGACTGTTTTTAAAAACACATACACCAATAGAGATAGAAATCATTTTCTCTTTCATTTTTTCCTATTCTTCACCTTCAAGGTGTTCTGCTTTATGTGACACAAAATAGTTGTTTCTATTACAAATTTATAAATTGAGGTTAGTAGGATGAGTGTATATGACTGAAAAGTGATTTTCCCTTTGTAAATTTCTGCTGAAGAAATAATGAAAACTTTTCCTGCCTCCAACATAAAAGTGTTTGAACATTGTTTAGTTGTGTTATGTGCTTAAAATGGTCACTCTGGTTGGAGATTTTCATTTTTATTCTGGGGCAGATGTTGATACAGAGACATTTAGTTATAGAGATGGTGGCTTCATGGCTAGGTGAGCATTTTTTTTTTTGCAAACTGGCTCTGATCTGTGTGCCAGGAGAGCCGAGGAGGTGCCTAGGGGAGGGTGGCTTCCCTTATACTCCAGGGAACAGAGCATTGGAATGGGGAAAAAAACTGTATAAAGCTGGATGCTTATGGGAGTGGGGGATGTGTGAGGAAGAAACACGGAGACAAGCTCACTCAAAATGGACAATCTGCATTCTATTAAATGGAATCCTGTCCCTCAACCTCTGAGCAACACATGAGAAGTGTCTTTTCCAGAAAAATCATAGTACCAGTACCTGATTGTGAGCACAGAGCACCAAGGAGGGTCCACAACTGCCCGCTTCCCATATCTGTGTCCCCTCACTGCAGACGTAGCTGGTTTTTATTCAGAGGAGCTTGAAGTCCCCTATGTTGACCCCCTCCTAATCCTATTTTATATTTCTCAACCTCCTCCATCACTATCAGTACCCTTGGCCCATTCAATTGTCCAGAATACTACATGATTAGATGCAGACAAGGTTTTTTCTCTCTACCCAATGCCCTGATACAGAGAGCCCCTCAACAGCTTTATTGAATTATAATCTGTGCACAGAAAACCACATGTAATTGCACCTGTGCCATGGGGCAAGTTTGGACAATGCACAGACTGGCATTTCCCTTGCCACAGCCCAGGCAGTGGCATATCCTCCTCCTGCAGAAGCTTCCATCCATCTCTTTGTTTTGTTTTTGTGGTAAAAATATTTACCATGGAAGCTCTTAACATGTTCTTAAGTGCAGAATACCTTATTGTTAACTGCAGGCGCTGTATTGCACAGCTGGTCTTTGATAGTTACTCTTTTTGTGTAACTGCAACTTTACTTTGTACTTTGAATTGCAACTCCCACTTCTCTTGTACCCTCTCCCACCCCCCACCCCTACCCCTATAACTCCCAATCTGTTGTCTTCTTGTATGCCTTTGACTACTTCAAATGGCTGTATAATAGTGCCCTGTTTGCCTTCTGTCACTGACCTATTTCACTGACCATGATGTAGACATGGTCATGGAAAGAACATCCATGTTCTTTCACATATATATTCTCTGGGGTTATGTTTTAAGATTTTTTTTGGAGACATAATTGACATGTAAAATCATATTAGTTTCACGTGTATAACGTTAACCATTCAATATCTGTATATCTTGTTAAATGATTACTACAGTAAGTCTAGTAAACATTCATCCCCATATATCATTATAAATTTTTTCCTTGTGATGAGAACTTTTAAGATCTATTTCCAGCAGTTTTCAAATACATAATATAGTATCATTGACTGTGGCCTCAAGCTGTAATTATACCCTATGAATTTACTTATTTTATACCTGGAAGTTGATGTCTTTTGACTCCCTTCACCTATTTCAACTCCTCCCTTTCTCTATGGCAACCATCAATATGTTTTCTATGTCTATGGTTTTGTGTTTGTGTGTGCATGTATGTGTGTATGTTATTTTTTGTCTTTCTTCATCTGATTTATTTAAATTAGGATAATGCTTTCACCGTCCACCCATGTTGACACAAATGGCAATAGTTCCTTTTTCATGCCCATATAATATTCTATTGTACTCATATATCACATTTTCTTTCTCTGTTCAATCATCACTGGACCATTAGGTTTTTTCAATATCTTGATTCATATAAATAATGTTGCAGTGAACACAGGGGTGCATATATCCTATTGAGTTAATATTTTCATTTTCTTCAGATAAATACAAGAAGTAGAATAACCCAATCATTGGTAGTTCTATTTTTAAATTTTTTGAGGAAATTCCACACTGTTTTCCATAGCTGCACCATTTTGCATTCCCATCAACAGTGCAGGAGGGTTCCCATTTCTCCATGTTTTTGATAACATTTATTTCTTGTCTTTTAGATAATAACTATCTAACAGGTATGAGGTGATATTTCATTGTAGTTCCTGATGGTTAGTGATTTTGAGCATCCTTTCATCTTCTGTTCACCCTCTATGGAAAAAGCATCTATTCAGATCTTCCCCCCAATTTTAATGTGAGGTGACTATCCTCAGTGGTTCCTAACATTCATTAGGCTGGCAAACCAAACCCTCACTAGTTTTCACTCATCTTTTGGTGTAACTTAGAGGCTAGAAATTCCCTTTCCCAAGAAGTATGTTTCTTTTGACTCTGTTTGCCTATTTCTTTTTTAAAAAAGATTTATTTATTTATGCATACAAGAACTGGGGTACAGGCCAGAGGTGTGGGGGGGTGAGTGGATTCACCAGAGACAGAGTGGGGAACAACACAGGTGGATTGACTGAAATACACTGCTGAGGAGAGCAGCGAGCAGTCAGGAGAGATCTGCTGTGCCATGTGGGTTAGCTTCTGGCCAGGGAGTGAACTTGTGCTGCAGTGGCTGTGGATACCTTCATAGGTTTTGTCTTAACCCCTTGAGCCACCAGGGAGGCCATCCCGTTGCCTATTTCACCTCCTCCCTAGTCCCATTCCTCTGTGAAACTCCAAAAGGAGTGAGATTAAGAAGTATTTGAGGGGGTGAATAGAAGACAAAAGCCATATTGTCACTTTAGGCATCAACTTTCATTCCAGTGGTCATGAGTAATAAATTAAAGTAGTAAGAAATCAATCTAACTGAGAAACTGGGCATCTTGATATCATAGAAAGGACATTCTATGGATCTGTTTTAATTTTACTTTTGACCATCTGCTTTCTCATCAAAAATCTACATCTGTCCTTTTACTTGTAAAGAAGGAATAGACAGAGTTAAAAGGGCTAAATAATTTGTTAAAATCTTTATCGTAAGTGATTTGAAGAATAGGGGTTAGAATTAGAATCCCTGGTGGACACAAGGCATTAGCCCAGGTAACCCTAATTTCAGGCAGTTCCCTTCAAGTATAGCTAAATTTTGTACAAATTCTCATGACATCTATTTTGTGAACAATTCAGGAATATATGGAAAAGTCTTTGACCCACTTAACAAGTCAAAGTATCCAACGCAAGTAGAGGCTGGTGCCCTACGTTCTGTCTGGCGTAGAACATTTCAAAGGTGAATAACAAGTTTCAATTGAATGTTGAGTCTGGACTACAGTTTAGTAAAGCAAATCTGATCCAGTGCTTGAACAGCTGACTTTGGACAAGAGGGTCATCAGTGCCTTCGCCCGGGGAATCCCTCAGAGGCACTCCTAGGTAGAACAAGCACATGTCAGAGTGGTATGTTGGTCTCCATGGTTGGAGAGATCCATCACATGGTCTGCAGGCAGTATGAAGGTTTCAGAGGAATGCAAAGGCATGATTTATTCACAGACATTGTTGAACCTGAAAGCTACGATTAATGGTTATATTCTGAAAGACTGCTTATTCTACCAGGACTGCAGTGACCCATTTCTCCTTGCTGGGTTATTTGGTAAATAGTTTATCTTGATTACTTATTTTTATCTTATTTACATATTTTGTCACATTGGTTAGATTTCCAGCATTTGTTCTTGTTTTTTTAAGGTGTTCTTGATTCACAGAAATGTTTCAGGGCTCAAGAATTGTGAACTGAAGCATGTAAGTCATGATGGAAATAGTAAAGGAATACAGCAACTTTGAAGAACTTTGTGAAAATAAACAATGAGCAGGGCCTATGTGTGGACATAACATGTGACTCTTCAGGTACCGAGATGACTGACTTTCCAAATGTGATGAATTTTCACTAGTTGTCAAAGTGCAAAAAGAACAATGTATGTCTGAAGTCTGATTTTATTGGACCAAACTTTCATTTTCTCTAAAGATTTTGGTGTTTTGTCTGATATGGAACTTTGTCAAATAGGGGCACAGAGCCACCAAATTTTCCAATCATTCTGAAGTTTAATCAACACACTAGGAAGGTTGTCAATATTATTTTTAGAACAACCATAAAATAATACCTTCTGCTGCTCCATGACCACATTTTATTTCTGAAGGCTGAGAAAAAGCCAGTCAGTGTTTTCCTCCTTGAAGGGGAAAAAAGCAAAACAACAAATCCCTGTTCCAGTTATAATGTAGTTGACAAGCTTAAAAAATTTAATGACAAATATTATGCTTGGAGAGGAAGAAGTACAAGTACTGGAAAATTCTTTTATCAAAAGATGCTGGTGAATGTCCTATAATATCAATGGCAAGGGAGCAGATATTTTGTTATTTAGTTTTACCAACACCACTGCTGTTAGTGTGTGTGGATCAGTTCTTGCCAAGTTAAAAAAGATACTAGAGAAAATATTCACTGAACATATTCACTGCTCTATGCTCTGTGTTCTATCTCAGTCCATCAGTCCCCAAGTCCTATGAAGTAAGCACTGTTCTTATGCCTCCTTGACAGCTTGACAAATCAGCTTAGAGAAGTTTAGAGGTATAACTAAGGTGCTTGTCTACCCAGGAGTCAAATCCAGAGACTAAGCAATCACAATCTATTGCTTATACATATATCAAAACATTATGCTTTGTATCTTGAACTAATACATCAATTACAGTTAATAATACATCAATAAGAGTTGTTGTGCATCAATGATAAAACTGGGAAAAAATTTAAAAAGATAAATACTTATTGGGGATGTAATGTACAGTGTGATGTGATGGATTGTGTATTTGATCATTGCTATGAGAGTAAATCCTAAACACTGTCATCATAGCAAAAGCATTTTTTCCTATTTTTTTTGTATCTAGACAAGGTAATGAATTTTAATCTTATTATGGTAATCATTTCACTATATATGTAAATCAAGTGAATTATACTGTATAGATTAAACTTGTACAGTACTGTATGTTGATTATATCTTAATATAAATATAAAAATATATCTGATACAGCAAATACAATTTAACATGGTTTTAGAAGAATGAGTCAAAGAAATTAGATGAAAGGGAAATTAGATGCATAAGAGGTAATTGTTTATCTGGAAATTGTATATCTGGAAAATTCAACAGAATAAACAAGTGAATGTAGTAAAAAAAAATCAGGATAAAATTAATGTACAGAAATCAGTATAGCTTAGTGTAGACAAATGTAACATATTATAAAATTAATCCCGTATGTGTGAAATTTGGTATATGATCATAATGGTATTTCAACTCTTTATGGAGAAGCTAGAGTTCTAAATGCATGGTGTTGAGACATTTGAAAAAACATGAGAATAGTTCTGTAGCTCGTGCCATATGCCAAGAGAAAATTCACATTGATTGAAGATGGAAATGTAAACATCTAAAGCATATAAGTCATGGACACAAGCATGGATAATCTTTTATAAACTGGAAATAGGGCAACTTAACAACTATGATTCAAAATCCACAAGCCATTTAAATAATTAGGTTCAGTTACATAAAAAAAAGGAAAAATAATATGATTAAAATCCCCATAAGTAAAAAAGTAACTTAAAAATATTTGAAACTTACAAAAAATAATTATTATAAAAATATAAACAGCTAACTAAAATTGAGGAGGAAAAGGACAAATAACATAATAGAAAAATGAGTAAAATATATGAACGAGTAATTCACAGAAAAATGACAGCAAGTAACTTCAATATACAAAAGTATCGGGGCCTCCTTAGTGGTGCAGTGGGTTGAGCGCTGCACTGTGAAGCTGTCCATGGCCTCTGTAGTGCGGGTTCAATTCCTAGCTGGCCAGGGAGATTCCTAAATGGCATGGCAGACCTCTCCTGTCTTGCCCTCTGTTCCCCTCAGCAGTGTGTTTCAGTCAGTCTGCCTGTTCTGTTCCCCACTCTGTCTCTGGTGAATTCTCTCACCTTCCCACACTTCTGGCCTGTACCCCAGTTTTGGTATAAATAAATAAATCTTTAAAAAATATCATTTGTCTTATTCACAATAAGGGAAATACAAATTAAATTACATTGTCATTTCTCGTGTGCCAGTATGATGAAAATCTAAACAATTAGGAATTGGAGAAGATTGGCCAGCCTATGTGGGAGCAGTCTATCATATTTTTTGTGGGAAAGCAATGTTGTACAGCCCTGTGGAGGGACCCTGAGTAATATCTAGAAAATATATTTATGTGTTTATCTTTTTTTCAGAAATCTAACTTCTAGGATTCTAGCCTAAAAATATAGTAGAAAAAAATGCAATGACTTATGCTCAAGATTATTCACTGTGGCACTTTTTATAGTAGCAAAAGATTGAAATCAACCCCAATATTCATTATTTGAGACTGGTTGAATGAACTATGGTGCATTTGTACAATGTGATATTCTTGGCTATCTAAAAAGAATAAGGAAGGTCTTTATAAGGTCAGGTGGCCTGCAAATCAAGATGTATTTAAGGAAAAGAGCTAATTTCACAAAGTATATCATATTGCTGCATTTTGTCTAAGTTTACTGTATAAATGCAAATGTTAATTAGTAACAAATATTTCAGATATTTGAAAAAGAAATACCAGAAAGTAAATTAAAAATGAGTAAAATTTATTATGCATAGTACAAGAAAACAGAATGGAGAGGACAATGATGGAAATGTGGACTCTTTCAATGTTAATTGGTTATGTAGTTTTGACTTGGAAATCATGTAAATGTTTTACATATTCAAAATTTAAATAGAGTCAAGAAAAGAGAAAGTGATTCCTAAAGATTGAAAAAATTATAAACATCTGTTACTGACAGTGATACAGAAAGAGTATTTTCTCACACATTGGTGGTGTGAATTAAAACATTTTTTTAAAACAACCTGCTTGGCAATATATATTAAAGTGTGTGTGTGTGTGTGTGTGTGTGCGCGTGTGTGTGTGTGTGTGTGTGTGTGTGTTGATCTAACAATTCTTCAAAATCCATGCCACAGAATTAAAAACATTCAAGGATATTTGGACTTGTCATTTAATGCAGCAAAACTCTGGAAGCAAAGTTCTTGTTTTTAGGGCAGTGGTCAACAAAATCAAAGTGTATCTAAATCAGGGAATATAATACACCATTAAAAAGAATGAACATTTTCCTCCATTAGGAGTCTTAGATGAATTCCTATAATACTTTTGAATGACAAAGATAAGATGCAGAAAACAGTGCATATATAATTTTATTTTGTAAAGGCAAGTCATGAGGATAAGACCCCAGAGACATGTACATGCAGGTATGTGGGTGTGATATGATAGGATCAGGAGGAAAAAAATGTACAACCACAGAAATGACCCACAGGTTCGGGGTAAGTATTAGGGAGCAAGAAGACCATGTAAAAATAATAGAGGCAACAAACCTGCTTTAAAATAGATTTAAGGAAAAAAATTGTATCTGCATAATTTGATAACATTTGATTACATAATTTGATTACAAAATTATATACATGGAGATAGGTAACAAATCAGGCCAACATTTAAGAAAAGGCATAAGGTTATAATTTTAGACATGGAATGTATAATGAATGTTCGCCCAAACCTTTGAAGAGGAAGAAGGATGAGAGAAAAGAATAAAGGTAAAAGGATCAGGACTAGAAGACAGGGAGGCTGGAGGAGCCAAATATTCTGGAGGCTGAGGTGAGCTGCGTGTTGCAGTGCAGGGCCACAAAGAGCACTACTCAGGTCTTGCGCAGCAAAACTGCTTCTCTTGCCCTAAGTGGAAACCATCACTTTCTCCTTAATAACACCTGTGATCTAGTGTTCACCTGCAGCTCTCTCATTTTGATGTCATATTTCATGTGCTTCCTCTCCCTTGGTCTCCCTGTTATCTTTGTTAAGATTTTTGTAAGCTGGGTCTCTGTGTCCATGTCTTGCATGTAGAAAGCATTGTGTAAGTATTTATCAAATGGGCTGTTAACATTCAATGGGTAAGGACAGATCCTCAGTTTTCTTTCTCCAAGGCTCTCTTTCCTTCTGAAATAAATTGTTACAGAGTGGAGGTTGTTTTGAAGGTTCTGAAACACTTGTAGCATCTGAAAAGAGCAAGGATGCCCACCTGGGAAGTAAAGCATGGAAATATGCAGGAGTGAGACCTGCTTGCTACTCAGTCCTTTAGCCAGTGACTGTGAAGTTCTCTCAGCAATTGATCACAGCAGTAGAATAACTAAACCACCCATCTCCTCGGGCTGGGAGGAGGGTTAGTTATGATGATGGCATTTGCAAGCTCAGAAAACGTGAGTTTAGGGTGTTGGGACAATGGCAGTCTCTCCTTCCGTAGGGTCCTGAGAAGTGGTCTGCACTATGTACTGCTTTTGCTGGAAGAGAGGAAAGACTGGCCTCGAGAAGCAGAAAGCCCCCTTTCTGCTCTCTCTCACTTTGCTTGCCTTCCCCATTTTTAGTGTAAATCATACTTCTGGGTTACACATCCTCTCTCCTTTTCAGAGCAAGAGCACCTACCTAGTACTTTCCATCATCATCATTTTATTTTCATTTTTTATTGAAACCACAAGCTTGAGGGCTTAAATTGCCTATGTGTAGTCTTAATTCATTCTAAAAATACTAAATCTATTCAACAGTTTTGAGTTATAGGAGCAGGGTGATAAAATGTGTGCCTTTCTATTTCAAGATCTATGTGCATAAATATCTCTAAGCAATAAAATCTTATAGTTCTGTACTTTTCAAAAGGTAAGTTCCCTGTGTGAAGTTCGAAGTCTAAGAAAAATGTTATATTTTAATAATACAGTATTACTTACTTAACCATTTCAATCACTTCCTCCACATATTATTACAGTGTATGGATTACTTTCCTGCATATTTCTTTTCTAATGTGTGTGGTTTTGAAAGCAGCAAGAAATCTCCCATCCTAAAAATAGAATAATGATGAAGATAGCTCTATGTAAGTATTATCTTGGAATAAGTCATATATAGAGAAACAGAACTAACAGGAGACAAACACACATATACATATATACACACAATTTTGATTGTATCTATAGACATATATATATAATTTTCATATATATACAAAGATATAAGTATACACATACAGAGTGTGTCTATATATTCATATATATAAAAAGAGAGAGAAAATAAGGACATCACTCATACAATGACGGAGATAGAGATCCCAAGATGGAGACCCAGGATAGTCGGTGGTCTAATTCCAGTCTGAGTCCATAGTCCTGAAAAATGAAAGTCACTGATACAGTTGAGGTCAGGAGAAGAATGACACTCAGCTCAAGTTCCTTTTCACGCTGTCTTTTTTGTTTTATTCCGCTTTCAAGTGACTGGAGAAGGCCCATGCACTTTTGGAAGGGCATCTGTTTGACTACCAATTCATATGTTCATCTCCTCCAGAAACACCGTCACAGACATACCCAGAATAATATTTGAACAAATGTCTGAACAGTCCGTGGCCCAGTCCAGTGGAGACATAAAATTAACCATCACCATATGAACCACAGCACACGCTATTAAAATATACCCTTTGCGGGCATGGCTAGAGCATGAATGGTGCTTGACTTCCTTTAAATAACACTCATATAAGATATTAGAACTTGCCAATATGGGCTGGCAAGGCATTCTTAATGCCTGAGATTGCCACTAGCAATCAATTGTGTCTTATAGATACAATTTATTTCATGTATTGTTTGGATTGGAACTTGACATCAATCTCAATTTGGCGCCATTTTGGTTTAGTTCCAATTCCTATTATTAGGTAGATCAATGGCTCTTATTTAGAAATGTTTTGTGTAACAATTTTCCAAAATAGTTTTTAATAAATTATCTGTCTGACAGTTTTTTTCTCACCAAGATAATTAATTTTATATTTTCTCCCCATCATTAAATATTTTAAATATGCAAGTCTGTTGGCATTTTGTACTGTCTATCACAGCAGTGCCAAAAAAGCTTGCAGGATCTTGTTTTCAGAGATTTTGCTCACAAGCTTCCTTAATAGGGTATAATTTGCATAAAATAAGCTTAAATTGATTACATATTTCTGATAGGAGTTTCTATTTCACAAGACTGGAGTTGGGAGAAGGCATCTGTGTGTCACCCTGGCTGGTTTTCCTCCCTCTGGTGAAATGGATGTGTGCCACGGGAGCCCAGAACAATGTACTGAAGTCATGAAATAATTTGTCAATGTTCGTTTTAACACTGTGGTTATGCATTCCATGATCATTAAACATGCACACACCTGATTAGCAAGCTTCAACCAAAATAAAGATAAGCAAAGATAGAAAAGAGGAGAAAGCCTTTATAACAAATTCTCCAAATCCTGAGTTTCACACCAGTGGCACTTGGCATGCACAAGTTATGAACCTGGGAGATGTTTGTTTAGATATTTGGCAGCAAATCACAATGGAAGTGATTCACTCAGCATTGAAAAGTCAGTTCAAAGTTCGGAAGTGCATAAAAGCTTAGATGTATTTCCCCTGCTTGTTGAGAAAATCATAAATATTCCTTTCCTTCAACAATATTCATTCGGCAAATATTTCTTGTCTACCAGTAACAAGGGGAGAACCTGACTAATGAGGCAAAGTGGGGGGGGGGGGCAGAAATAAAACCTGCTCCTGCCCTTTGGGGATGAGCACACAGGAAGGAAAGAGTCCTGTGGTGAAAATGAGCTATACCCTGAGACAGGTGGGACAAAGACACCTACAAACTGACCCAAATCAATTGGGTCAATTTGATAGTTCTCAATATCAATGTTATTTCTGGTAGAATAAGGTGGACTCCGAAAATGAGTATTATCCAGGCCTGCAATTCTCCCCCTTCGTCACTCACAACCAGGTGTAGCTACGGTGACAGCAAGGCACAGATGGAGTTCTGTCACAGCAAGGGTTGTTGGTTAGCTAACAAGAAAGAAAAAGAAAGAGGGAAGGCAGGAGCAAGGGAGGGAAGTGAGACCAGAGGAAGGAGGAAGTGAAGAAGGGGCATGTGTACAATTTGGTCTGTGGGTGGATAAAGCTCCAGCCTTTGCCCCTCCTCGTGGGCAGGGCGTCTCAAAGGTCACTGCACAGAAATCATGCAGCTCTTGTTGAAATTTTGCAGGCTTGTAGGGAGGGATGGGGGCCTAAAAGTCTGCTTTTCCAGTCAGTTTTCAGGTGCTGCAGCCCCCAGATCACACATTGAACAGCAAGGCTTTTAGATGCTCTATTGAAAGTTTATTTGAAATTAATATGACAACATTTCTGCAGCAGAATTCAGATGCCAGTATTTCCTGGAAGCATATGAATCCAGAACTAGATGACCTTCTAGTCCTAAGGCATCTCTTTGGAGAATTTACCGATTTCTGTGAAAACAAGAGCAGGTAGATGAAATTTCTAGCCAATCTGCACTGATTCCAATGGCATTCATGAAACAACATCAAAATGTTTTTAACGCAATTTGTGGATTATCAAATGATCTCATTGATTTGAGATCTTTAAAGCCTTTGTGTAGCTATCTCTAGATATAGATTATTGTTTTATTAGCGTTTTGAAGTGCTCACTCTCCATACCTTAAATGTGTAGTTTATCTCAGATTAAGGACCTTCAAGTATGAAATAGACACCCTTCAGATGGAGATCAGAACCCTCAAAGACTGTGTATGTGAGCCACTTCACAAATAATTTACAGAAAATAACAAATTGTTTATAACTGGGTTCTAGGAAGTCAAGCACCATTCATTCAGAAGAGCTGAAATGTGAAGAAGGTGCAGTGGCCATGCAGGTGAGGACATTCCAGGCAGAAGGAAGAGCATTTGCAAAGCCCTCCCCCATAGCAAGACAAACATGGTGACTTACAGTGAGTCTCCAAGGCAGACCTCGGACTACCAGCTTGGGTTCTTCTTTCTCTGGGGCATAAAGTCTCAGTCTAGAGGGTACTGGACAGCTGCGGAGTCCCAGTGCTGCCATTAAGCTGCAGAGCTGACCTTTCTTATCATTCTGCTTTGTCTTTTGCCTGATTGTGCCTCTGTTAGCACCTCACAGACATTCATGCTCTCTCTGTCCACTAAGAAAATGCCTGTGGCTTTAGCAAGTCAGCTGGGAAAACCAACTCATGTTCCAGAAAGAGCATGTGTTAACAACACCAACTTTCCCTTTGGTTCACGGGTTGCTTTTGGATCTCATTCACACTCATATGACTTAAGACTACACACAATGACAGATGACACATAGTCTGATGCATCCACAAAAACTGTACTGTTAAACAGCAATGGCAGAAACACAAGTTATAATAAATTTTTTTGATTTGGAGAAATTTGTAGTATATAAAATTTGTCCTTAAAGTGATATTTCATTAGGATATTTTTATTATGCCTCTTCTTATGAATATAATTCAAGGTAATATCAAATGTGACTACATAGAATATACAAATGTTTGCCCTTTATGTCATGTCCCCTGTAAGTTATACTTCTTGGATTTTTTTTTTTGCCTCAGATTTCTAGTGTCCTATTCCATAGTCACCAGTTTGATCTTCTGGCAGCCTGTTCCTTCTCCACCCCATCCCACTAAAGATGTGTGCATGATACTTGCAGAAAAGGAAGGAGCAGGAGAAGGGACATTGAGCAGATTCTGAGGCAGAGTTAGGGTTTTATTTGTTTGAAAAACTAATGAGCATGTTTGGAGATGAAAATTCATCATCTCCGGAATTATGTTTTAACTCAAGGTAACACAACCTAGCAAGGACTTCATATATATATTATTATATATATTATATATATAATATATATTATATATGTGATATATAATAAAACCTATATATATTTATATATTAATATAATTATATATAATAGCATATAGTGTATATAACATATAATGTAGATAATATATAATTGTATATAATTATATAATATATAATTATATTAATATTATGTAGAATATATTATGTATGTTACTTATAAATATATACATTTTAACTTAATAAAGATAAATGTTCAGACTAAATTTACTGGAGCTGCGGATAGGAAGCACTCACATGTATGCAGAACTTATCTCCACAAGTCTAGACCAGACTGTGGGTTATAAAATATCTTATAATCACTTTAGTTCTTGGTTTTCTCTTTTTTTCATATATGCACTTACCTTTGTGTGAAGATTTACTGGTTTAGGTAAGAAACTCAGTAATAAAGCAAAATTTGTACTGGTTGAACTGCTAACCTCACTGCTTGGCTTTGGATTCCATTTACCGGGAGTTGCATCTAGTGGGTCAAATGCATGTCTGTGTGCATCTTTATCTGTCCCACCACCTCCTGATTCTGCTCTTATCTCCATGGCCTCCACCAGGCTTCTTCAGAACTGGTACAGCCTAGAAACAGAAACAGTTCAACAAAATGTTTAGATAAACTCATGGATGGGCTGTGTAATTAATTATTAAGGGAGGCTGGCATGGTTTGTGTTACCTCCCTGGCCTTTTTATGGTTGAGATCAGAAGCAATAAACATGCTGCCTGTCAAACTGGCTATCGGAGACAAAAAAAGGAGAACTGCATGCACTGGTCTGATAAATGAACATTTTAATGACCTTTTAAATCACCTTCTATTTTTAAGAGAGGGAGTTAGACATGATATCTTGGGCAGATTTTCTTAAGCAGTTAGCCTAAGTCGCTTGGAGGCATGGTCCTTTATAACTGTGCAAGGCAGGCTATGATCTTGAAAGTCAGGGCTGCCAACACTGCCAAATTGCAAATATGGCTTTAGTCAAAATGTAATTGTGCAGTATTGAAATGATCTGCTAGTTATGCAACTATTTTTATAGTCATAAACTGAAAAAGTAATTATGAAGCTGTCTGATGGGTGCATAGGAGTTCATTATCCCATTCTACATTTATGTATGTTTGACATTTTCCATAATAAAACTTTCAAAGTAATTGTTGGTAATGTCATGATTGAATAAAGGGACTGGCGGAGTGTATGTTTGGCCCCCCCAATTCATAATGAAATCTGATATCATTGAGTCTTGGTTAGCACTTGACCACCCAATGGGCCATGGGACAACACAGATTTGGAAGACAGACAGCCCCATTTCAGGGTTATCATGAGTTCCCTAAGTTGGGGTGGCATGGTGCTGTTAGCCCAAGCAGCCCAGGGGGGATTAAAGCCATGATCAGGGAAATTTGAAAGGTAAGAGAAGTCATTTAACTATGCAGCGTGGGGACAGCCAAGTCTCTGGTAGGACTCATCTTGGAGATTGGGAACCTGGGTGATGTCAAAGGAGAAACAAAAGAGAAAGGACTGAGAATAACCAGAAAGGTGAGGGATTAGGTCAAAATAAGCAGAGTCTGCAAGGTTGATCCGGACTCTCTCCCATACCTTCACCCCCACATCCCCGCCCTTACCCTGGAGCTTAGTCCATTGCCCTCAAGTTCCTCATTATATGAGAAGCAGTGAACGTCTGCATGGAATCAAGACCTACCTGCCCAAACCTACCAAGTGTAAAGCTATTTGCTCCCTTGAGAATCTCAGATCTGGATAGGATTTGATAATTCTTGTCTGAACAAGAGACTAAAGACTTCACAGAGATCATGGGGTTAGTAAGCAAAACACTTTGAATGAGTAAGTAAGAGTCTTAGTTTCAGCACAAATCATCAGGGTGGACAGACAGATGGACAGTCAATTGGGCGGAGAGCGAGTACTTGTATAGGTAGATGCAGTGGGTGGACACTAGATGGACAAAGGACATCCAGATGAACTGGGACAGCCCCTTCCTGATCTAGACCCTCTTGTGGAGTTCCCACATTTGGTTATTGTGCTCCCTCCAATTTTCCAACTTTAACCTGTCACTCTGGTATAGGAAATGGAGATTTATTTCAGATTTTGGCATGTCAGACTGACAAACACTGAAAACACCTGCTTCTGATCTTCTGGGCCTGTTTAGAATTGGACTCTTTTATCATATGCGTGTCTTTCATTCAAGTACCCATTCAGTCTGTGTTCACTGAGTGTTTCTTGGTTCTTGGCAGGGTAATAGACCCCAGGGATAAAATTATGAATGAACTATATAATTCTTGCTCTCAAGTGCTTATGGATTTTTTCTAATGATGCCTTTGGGCAGTTTCAACATTGTGAAAACAGAGAATGACTCTTTGCTAAAAGGACGCCTCTGTGGTTTGCACAGCAGGGCTCCTCATTGCTGATTCTCTACTGCTTCTATGACCTTCCTCAGGTAGCAAAATAGAGGGAGGCAGCCAGGCACTACCGGAAATATAAAGCATCCTACTTTACCCAACCACCCTTACTAGATTTTCTACTTGTTTGTGGCTCGGGTTGCCAAGGAAACTATTAGCATTTTATCTGGCTGAGACCAGAGATGATCAAACTCATCTGTTTGGGACAGTATGATGTGCAAAGGGACCTCACATACACCTCGCAAGGTGTTTTCATAGCTTCCTATAACCTGATGTTTTCTGGCTCCACAAACATCACTACTATGGGGCTGTAGGAAAATTCTGCATTCTGCAACCCTAAATTTCTCAGAACCTTTCTTATATGATCCCCTTCTAGAGTAAGTAGTATCCTTCATAACAAGAAGTGTGTTTGGCAGGCTGCAAATTGAGGCAGTGACAATTTTATTTAGAGAGCTGAATCTATTCCTAGGCTGGAATTTATTCACAATTGTCTTTCATGTTCACTGTCAATCTTTTTCAGCTGTAGCAGCAGTTGTAGCTGCCTGGTCTTCAGCAAATCGAGACGCTATTGTCATATCATTAGATGTTAGGTTTAGAAGGCTAGAACCATTCACTGAAACAGTTTTGCTCTTTCAGGCAATTTTATTGACTTCCCTTTCAACCAAAACCAGAAATGGGAAGGGTATCTACTACCCTCATTTGACAAAACCACTCAAACATATCACTTTCTAGCTCAGTGACTTTTTAGTGCTTTCAAATTTTTCCTTTTTTAGTAACCTCATTACCTTCCTTGGTTTATTTTTCAGTAAATTCCTGGTTTGGAGGGAAAGTGTATTCAGTTGATATGGGAAAGAACAAACCACCTTTGTATTTTTTGGACCTTACCTTTCAAGAAATAATAAAGGCAAGGTGTTTTCATTTCACAATCACAGTAACTCATCCAGCTTGTGGTGACCCTGAATTTTTTTTTTACTTTCAATAATCATCTCTTTGTATTCACTGAGAGCCTTGGGTTATAGTAGCAACACTAATAACTGCAACCAGCTATTTATTTCATACTATCAGTCAGGAACTGTGCAAGGCACTTAATATATATGTGCATACACACGTACATATATAGTGTATGTATACATAGTTGTATATATAGTGTGTATGTACACACACACACACAATCCTTTTGTGAGTCCTGGCAACAAACCTGAATATAATTATGACTTTACACACCAGGAAACTGAGGCACAAGAAAGTTAAGAAAATTAGCCAAAGACATATGATTCACATTGTCTTATGTGTCTCTGTGGTTCACAGTGATTGAAATCAAGTGTGTTCTTTCTCTTGCAATGCCCTCTTTATTCAATACATCCTCATCATGTACTTTAAATATAATAACTCAGGAATGGCATAAGTAAGGATGGAAATGGCAGGATGAAAAAGGAGCCAAAGGCTGGGGAAGTTGCATAACTTCTCTGAGTTTCCCTTCTTTCATTCAAAAATTAAATAATTTACCTTGTAGGCCTTTGTAGTTGATGTAGATTATGATACTTCCAATTACAGACTAGAGGCACAATCAAGGTTAGATATTTTTTCCTTTCTGTGATTGTTATCTTTGTCTGCTCCTTTCTTTCTTCTCACTCCATCCAGTTAGTCCCAGCACAGGAGGGTGCTGGGTGGGGGGAATGGTCAAATCTGTATCAATCCGAGTATCCCGTTCCATGGAAGAGCACATGACTCGAGCTGAACCAATCAGAATACTCCCCAGGGCTTTCCAGACTGAGATTGGCAGGGATGACTGTCTTTCCCTGCGGAGGAAGTTCAGAGGTACAGGTCATGGCCCCTCTGTGTGGGAGGCAGTCAATGTGTTGGAAGCTTGGCTAAGTCAATAAAGAGATAGATGCAGGGATAAGAGATGGAAAGAGAAAAAGATAAGCCAGGCCATTCACACTGCTTTCTAGTCCCTGGAGCTTGCCGTTCCTAGGACTGTTTACCTTCTCAAGCTGGTGATTTTGTTAATCCTTTCATTTCTTCGCATTATCCTGCCATAAGTAAAAGAAAATTTTTTCAAGTTATTTCATTTCCTTTTCCCCTTCAGAAACCTAGATTTTACCATCAGTTTCTATGTCATTAAGTCTAGGACAATTAAAAACATGTCAGGGATTTGTTTCAAAATAACATAAGGATGGAGTAGAGGAGGGGGCTGTGAATGGGGTGGGGTTGGCTCTGGATTCATGGTTTTTGGGGGATGTGTGAAGAAGGTTTATTATACTATTTTGTTTAAGCTTTGTATGTTCTAAGTTATTCATACCATAAAGTTTAAACTAATAAACAGCCACAATGACAAAAAACACACAGAGACTAGGTCGTGAGAGTGAGTGTCATGTCCCCCCAAATGGTGGGCTTGACGTATAAACAGCATCTAAAAGATGGAAACAGGAAGCCCTATCAGTACCAGAGGGAGAACCCAAGCAGAGAAGGGGAGCAAGGTAAGAGTTCAGAATAAGACAGCCCAGCCATTTTTCTGGGTTGAATTTTGGAAGCAGTGGAGAATGTAAAGGGAAAAGAAGCATTTTGAAGACTGAGGTTTTTTTGGAGTTTCACTTTCCCTTCATAAACACTACCCTCGAAAGACTCTGGAGCAATGCAGTAATGCAGATTTGGCAGGCATATCTTCATTCATTCATTCATTCATTCACGAAACAGAAAACCCTTGCTAATGCAGTGCCTGGCATGGAGGTAGTGCTTACTAAATGTTTGTTGACTTAATGAATGGATGAAGGGAGATGCTATAAAGAAACACCTTTAATTATGAAGTTCTTTTGACATTACATCAATATTCAATCTGCTACATTTAGAACCTGCCAGAGTCTCTGCCTCAAATTCTATTTTAAAGGCCGCAGTAACTTGGCTAGGGAAACATTACCACTGAAATTTTGCATAGACTTCCACAGCTTGAAATTTGTTCTAAGTGACAGAGTTTGAAGCCCCTAAATCAAGTTTTCTGGCTTTGAGTGACAAGGATGTCAGAAAGATGGAAATTAATCTTTCAAAATATGGTTTTTGCTTGTTGAACTGAAAACCTTTTATTTTCTTCTGGGTAGAAAAGCTCTTTCAATATGATGAATGCATGATGCAGACTTAATTGCCTTAGTAATTTTAATAGCAGTTAATTTTTAGAAGATGTAACAGGCACTTGTTATATTTAAATGAGAAGAATCTAAATGGACTATTATAAATCTTCTAATAATGGATGTATGGATGGACCAGTGTTCATCAGTACCTCTAGTTATAGAATCTCCTAGTAGATGCAGACCTACTACTGTGTCTAGTAGTTATAGACCAACTGTGTGCAAGCTACTACATGCTATCAAAAAGAATGAAAAGGCCTGACTTACACCTTCAAGGACATACTAAACTAATAGAGGAGAGAAACTCAATTTTTTTTCACTCTTTCAGAAGCAAGTCAGTTGCTTTAAAAATAAACAAGGAAATTGTCATAAATTATGTGCCACCGTCTGGCATGTACCATGTAGCTCCACCGCATTCTTCTCACCAAGCTGCTTCCCTGCAGGGCACACCACAAAGGTAATTCTTCATCTCACTGTTTCTATTTGTCTTCAGATATATGAAGGTAAACATAACTGGAGCTGTGAAAAATTGAGGAGTCACTGAAGTTTGTATAACCCAGGTGTCCCAGACATGTCCAGATAGCAGCATTCCCTTAAAAACAAAACAAAACAAAACAAAACAAAACAAAACAAAACAAAACAAAACAAAACAAAACAAAACTACTCTTTTGCTAGAGCAGTTTTTAATTTACAGAAAATTTTTGAGATTTTATGGTATATTGTATAATTGCTGAGTCAATATAAATCATGATTAGTAGCTACAGTCCATATTTTGTTCAGATTTCTTTTATTCTAGACAATTTCATTTTACACAAATAAGGATAGTCTGAAATTAAGAGAAAATCGAAGGAAATGATATGGAAAAAAAAAAGTCAGTGACCTTTCTTATTTTGTGCCACCTGCTGATAGCTCTTACCCACTACATGTTGATTTAAAAGTTCTTTCACATCCACTTGGACATTCTAAAATCCCAAAATTTCCTCCCCAAACTCAAGAATATAAGAAATGGACCAAGAATGTGAAAACAGGCTTCCTGGAACACATTTTCCACATCAGGTAGCATCTCTGCTTGGCTACTAAATTCTGCTCATCTTGCTCCAAGCTGTCTATGGCTTGGAGATTGCTTTTTCCACTTCTTTTTATAGAAGCACACAGATGTGGTTGGTGCCCACCAGGGGACATCTGATGTGTTCTCTATTCTACCCAATCTTATTTTTTTTTTGTCCCTAAGACATTTATGGTTTGCTTGTACATTTCTTCTTATTTTAGTTACAATTTGTTCATATGTTATTCCTTGTCAGACATCTCATTCCTATGCCATCTGAATTATGTTTAGAATTGAAAATGGATTTTTCAGATCAGACTGGATTCTACTGCTGCAGGAGATTCTTGAAAATCTGGGAAAAGACTTGTAGGCTGGGGTTGGTCAAGAACAGTTTAGTGGTAGAAGCTGGTTTTGAGCTTGACCTTGAGGACTGGATAGACCTTACATCAGGGGAAGGAAGGTCAAAGTTAGGGGAAGAAGACCCAGATCATAAGTAGTATTACATGCCTCTGAAATCTTACTTTTTCTACTGTATCACACAGGTTCTTATAAAGAACTTACATATTCTCTGCTGCAGGGCATCACGATGAAAGGGAATATTTTCAACAGTTAAGCTGCTAGCCAGACAGAAGTGGACTAGAGTAGAGTGGAGAGGGAAGCGACTAGAAGGAACATTATCAGCGTAAGGTGTGATTGCAATATCTATAAGACATTTGAAAATTGTCTTCCATAGAAAGTGTAGATTTTTTGAACATTTTTATTTCTGTAGAGCTTGATGAACTGATTCTAAAATTCATATGAAAATGCAGAGATCTAAATACTCACAATAATATTGTAGTTAGTCTTTTCAACAAACTGTAATTAGACCATAAAATAATAACAATAATGATATATAACTAAACCTTGAACTTTAACTCACACCAAATTCAAAAAAAATGACACAAAATGGGTGGATTACAGACCTAAATGTAAAAACTGAAACTCTAAAATTTCCAGAAAATACATAGGGGAAAATCTTTGTGCCTTGGAGTAGCAAGGTTTCTTAGGACACAAAAAGCACAAGAGAAAAATCCAAAATTTGCACTTTATTAAAAAACAGTGTCTTTAAGAGACATTGTTAAGGAAATGAAAAGACAAGTCAAAACTGGAAGAAAGCATTTGAAAACACATATCTGATAACAACAACAACAAAAATAAACCAACAACAACAACAACAAAAAACAACTTGGATCCTGAATATATGTAGACAGTAGAAGACATAAAATTCTAACAAATTTAAAGTAGAAAGGCAGGCAACTTGATAAAAGTGTGTAAAAATTTGACAGACATGTTGCCAAAGATATATGAGTGGCAAATAAGCAAATGAAAACACGCCCACTATATTAGTCATTGGAGAAATGCAAATTAGAAACAGAGATAACACTAGCCACCCCCTAGAATCATTATAATGAAAAATTCTGATATGTGAAGCAACTCCCAGATATTTCCCCAGGAGACCTGGAGCATATGTCCACACCATCCCTTGTGTATGAAAATTCACAGTGACTTTATTTAAACAGACTCAAATTAGGGAAAATATACATCAACTAATGAACAGATATGCAAATTGTAACTCACCCCTATAAAAGGCTCAAAAACATTACATTAAGTAGAAGAAACTGGACACAAAATACCTTATATTGTGTGATGCCACTTATATGAAATGAAAGCAAATGCAAAAATATAGTGGCATAAAGCAAAGCAGCGTCCAGGGCCGAGGACTGGGGGAGGAGATTGGTGGTAAAGGGGCAGAGGGGACTAAATTTGGATAACAGAAATTTTGTGGTCTGTAGGGATGGTTGCATACTTATGACAAATATTTGTCAATGTACCTACATTATGGTAGATGAGTTGATTATATGTAATTCTCAATAATGCTGATTAAAAATATTCTTCTGCCTTAGAAAGAATTGGTAAGTATTTTCTCTAGATAATGATTTATGAAGCACATCTTATATCCTGTGCCTTGGCTTCGAGGAAGTTTACAGCTAAACTGACCACTCAGTCATAATAATGACTGCCCTTTGGGTCAGCAAGGTGCTTTCTGTATGTAGAGTATATAGCTTCTATTTATTCTAATAAGTCCACCTTTTGTATGTCTTCTTTCATCAGACACTTCAGAACCTTTTAACAAACAGGCAGAGCATAAAATAAAACCTAAAACATGCATATCTTCCTAAGGAAATAGAGCCTAAATGAGATTAGCAGTGGTGAGGACAGCAAAACCCAGGGCCTGACCAGGCTTGCTACCGATTCAGTTTGCCCAGCAATGCGGCCAGCCAGCCTCAAAGAAGAGAAGGCTTCTGCAACTGATTTCCAATAGAAACTTCTTTACAAAGGAGAACTGCTTAACTGTGCATAATCTTGAAATTAAAGTTTAATAAAATATCATCTTAGCAACAATGTTTGTGAGGTTAGGCATTTCAAATGTGTGAGGACATGTATTTACAGGGTTGAGTGATATTATTCCTTTCACAATGAAAAGACGGAGCTCACTCATTGAGAAAGCTGTTGCACAGAAGCAATGGCACTCTGGGAACTGGAATCTTTTTTTGTACCCATTGAGGAGGATTTACTTATCTAATATGCATCACCACCTGGAAGGTTCTTTCTTTGGAAAAGTGAAAATAATCAAAGGATTTATTGAGAATGATCTGAATCTGCACTATGGAAGGAAAAAAATGGTCTACAGTGTAACAAGCAAAAGAAATTGAAAGAACAATAAACAATACAATATAAAAGAGGCTCTGAAACCAATTCCTAGTTCCTTCTCACTGTAGAATAAGTGGTCATTTTAACCAGGGTGTTTTATTAAACAAAGTCCTTTCCTCCCAGTTCCAAAGTCCTTCCACAATCAGCATGTCCCTGTCTGATATGTCTGGGATGAAATGAAAACTTAGAATTAGACTTCTAATTATGATTTTCAGATTATCTGTTTGCCTAATTGCACACAAGTTTATTTTAATATTTATTTATTTATGCATACAAGAGCTGGGGTGTAAGCCGGAGGTGCAGGGGTGAGAGGATTCACCAGAGTGGGGAGCAGAACAGGCAGATCCACTAGAATACACTGCTGAGGGGAGCAGCGGGTGAGACAGAAGAGGTCTGTGCCATGTAGGTTAGCTCTCTGACCAGGGATCGAGCTCGTGCTGCAGTGGCTGCAGATTGCCTCATAGTGCTGCTATTTAACCCCTTGTGCCATGAGGGAGGCCCCTTGCACACAAATTTAAATGAAGGCCTTCTCCTATACCTTTGGTGGGGACCTGCTTTGGCAAATATGCTCTGTAAAATGAGGGTTGCCTCTTCTGGCGTTGCCCCTCACTCACTTCTGAAGACCTCTCTACTGCTGCTTTGTCTGTCATCCTAATGTGCTAGGAAGGGTTGTCATCTTGTCCTGGACTGGGGACTATGTTTTGACTGCGGTTTGTCTCACTTATCAGTTTCTGCTGCTACTCGTTGCCACCACAGCTGCATGACCCACAGTCACATCCCACCTCCATAGCTCAGGGACCTTCCCTCCCTGGGTCCGAAAGTAACTTGGGAGCAACCCTCAATAGTCTGCAGCAATTTTGCAAAGACCCTTAGGGCATAAGTCAAAAAGGCCAAAAGGTGTTCCCGGAGAGCTAACTGGTCCATTACTACCTTCCAGGCCTCAGATCATTCATAGTGAGGTTATTGACCTGGCAAAGTTGAGATATAAAGTTCTTTAAGCAAAACTATGGGGAGAAAACTGGCATTTTTTGTTATACCTACAGCAAATTCTTTTTCCAAGGCAGTAATTCTAAAGTTTTACTGTGCATTCTTATTTATCTGTGTAGTTTGCTAAAATGCAGATTCTCCTGTTTAACCCTTAAAAATTCAACTTTGTTGGTTTTGAGTGAAGTCTAGAACTTGGAAATTTTGCATTGATGCACCTAGGAAACTCTGGTGCAGGTAGTCTTTGTCTTAACTTTGAGAAACAGTATTTAGAAGTATTAGAAGGATATCTCATGCAATCAAGGAATTTGAGAAGCCTGAAAGAACAAAGGTCGTATTCCAGAATTCACCTTTTGGTATATGAGGTTATTGATTTGGGGCAATATTATTGTCTAAGGTGCTGATTTTAAAATGCATATTACTGGGCTCCATCCACTCCTACAGGCGCAGAACTCAGGAACCTGCACACACACAGGCATTCCTAGTGACTGGGCAAGTTGAAGTTTGAAGACCTTAGGAGAAGGGATCTTGTATTCAGCCAATTTCACACTCATTACCAGGAGTACCGCCAAAAGTAGCTTGATTAGTAAAGGACTATGGTGTGGGAACTTCTAGTAAAATTGGGTGGCAAGCAGCATTGGCTTAATTAAAATTCAAATCTCATCTCTATTCCTAAAATTCAATTCTACTGCCATGGCAGAGAATTACCTCTGCATAATGAAAGGAACTGATGAGATTAACATGCATATGGCTTACTTTTTTTTCTTTTACTGTTTTGAGCAAGGTAAATAATGTCCAGTGTAGTCACTTCAGCATTTGCTCTTTTGCTAACAGCCCGCAGCCAAGAAGGCACTGTTTTCTATTTCCACTTCGATATCTTAATGGAATGAATGTGATATTATTTATCAGCTGTAAGCTTGATGGAATATATCATATAAATCATCTCAAATGTTATTTGCCACCTGCCTGCCTGTTCTGAAATGCATGCCGGCTTAATTAATCTAATTAGTCGATGCACAGATCAGGAGCACATTTACAGCTTCTCTGTCATCATAAATAAACTAGTTTTGTTTTCATAGGCTAAATAATTCATTTTAAGGATGGATAGTAGGATGACTCTGGGAGAGCTGACCTCTATTACAGTAAAACATGGAATAACGATGACAGGGTTTTCTTTTTGTTCTGTGTGCCCTCCATTAACCTTCTATTAAAATACTCCTTTGTGGGGGAGTCTAAGGGGGAGGAGGCGGCACGCGGCAGAAATGTCATGCCCTCCCACCTGGAGTGGCATACCTGCCATTTGCTAAGAATGAGCTCACCCATTTTAAACCTCATGATTGAAAGACACATGGAGTCTCAAGTACACGCATGTGCACTGGGGAGCTGAGGAGCACAGCTGCCATAAATGGAGGAGCCCATGCTGCTGAGTACAAACCCAAAAGGAGAAAAGGGTCAGGGTAGCAGGTGAGAAACGAGACCAAGCATAGTAAACAAGGTGGATGCTGTGAATGAACCATCATTTCTATTCAGGCATGGACCTAGTGCAGCCATGCTTTCTGTGTCATCCCAGGTCCAGGAGGCGCATTCACCTGGAAAACAGGTGAATATAACACTGAAAACCCCTAGTAAGATGCAACCTATGCAACTATCCACAGCGACTACAGCAAAAGTTCGATCCCCGGCCAGGGAGCTACCCACATGGTGCAGACCTCTTCTGACTTACCCACTGCTCCCTTCAGCAGTGTATTTCAATCAATCTGCCTGTTCTGTTCCCCACTCTGTCTCTGGTGAATCCTCTCACCACCACCCCCCTACACACACACCTCTGGCCTGTACCCCAGTTCTTGCATGCATAAATAAATCAATCTTTCAAAAAAATCTGGACTTGTATTCCATCTTGCATTGCTTACATCCTGTGTTTCCTTAGATGATCTACCTAACACTTCTGTGCTCCTTGCTTTTCAGTATTATGTGGCTACCTCACAGGATTGTTTTAAGGATTGAGTGAATAATTCAAGCACTTAGCATACAACCTGCTCCTAGTATTTTGTGGGACTCAGGGCAAGAGTATGTGTGGGAACTCCCATTTCCATCTCACTGCTTGTTGATTTCTCCCACTGCCCTCACCTGCAAAAAGCCTGCCCTGGATTTCTATCCCCCTCCCGCACCCTCGTCCCAAGTCTCTGAGGAGAAACCCAGGGAGGAAACAAATGGTGGATCTGGAAGTGGATTTCGGGCCATTTGCACAGAAATATTCATAATCCTTTTACCCAGAGAAAGAGCAAGAAGGCAGGAGTAATGGAGGTTGGTGTGGACTCTGGTAGGGCATGTCCACTTGCTCCAGAGATGCTTTGCCCCATGGGGTACTCATGTCTAAGGAGGGTGCTTTTAACACAGTACATGGTACATGATAAGTGTTCAATAAGTCTCAGCAATTGTATCATAATTACTATTGTTATTATCATTGTTGATTTCAGAGCTCATGAATCCAGCAAATCATCATTCAATAGATTGTGAGAGATTTTTATAATAAATCTAAAATCATTCCTTCAAGAAGCTTGTATTCCACTTGGCAAGATTAATATATTAATATATTCACATGCACTATATGTCTTGATTCATTTTACCAAGAAAGTGAATTGAATTTCATTCTGTTACATGGATGCTTTACAACATTTAATATCTCAGTGCTGGCAATGGGAATTATCCAAACTTTTCATACTGACTTTTAGCCCTTCCTCCTAAGAAAACTGCTGAGAACTGTTTGTGAATCTCTTGTCTTCATTCTCACTTCCCTCGGTGATCTTGTGGACACCCCAATGATGCTCCTACCATCTCTACTGCTTGACAAATCCTGTACCCTTAGATTTCCTGGGATACATCTTGGGTTCTAGACTGGATCAGGGCCCCCCAAAAAAATAATCCAAGGGTAGGGTAAATAAAAAGTATAAGGCTTTTCTGCCCTCCTGCTGTTAGGATTGATGCTGGATCTGCGGTCCTGAATGCATGCCTGATGGCGGGCACTTGGAGTAGGGTGTGGGCACATGTAGATGGGATTCACCTGGGCTAAAACTGGGCTTGTAAGGGTGGTGTCACAGGGACGCCAGCAGAAGCAGGAGAGCAGAGAAGCAGAACGCGAGAGAAGGCCGGAGAGCCCTGGAAGAGTGAAGACTTGCTGGGGGCTGGGAGGCCTGTCAGCCTCCGGGCCCCCTAGCACCCCTGCCTGCTGTGTACCTGGTAAATCCCAATAAAAGCCTGAAAATCCACCGAGGGCTCCAGGACTCACTCCCTCCTTCACCCCATCTGCTCAAATCATACAAAACCTGCTCTGGCCCCTCCTGCCTTTACACCAAGCAATTAGGCCAAACAATTACAAATAAAGAGAAAGATAGGGAATTTCCTGGATAAAAACTAAATGTAAAATAATCAATGTGTTTAAGGCAGGTCCAAGACGGGCTACCCTTTTCTCATGTCTGTGCCAAACCAAACCTTTATGGATGAGAACAAGATTGCCCGAGAGTTTGAGATTCACGCCAATATTGTAAATGATGGGCTAATTCAAAACCCTTTCTGCTTTTTGTCTTCTAGAATTCACCGTAGTCCATACTTAAGTGGTCTGGTGGAAGTTATTCAATTTTCTTTTCTGTAACAGAATCATTGCCTACAGTACAGAATAAACACTCTGGAGAGCTTTTTGAAAGTATTTAATAGTGAAAACTCTCCATAACATCTGCCAACACACTTCTGGCAAGATGGCAGCCATTTCCTAGTTTCTTAGAGCTAACCCCAAATCGATAAATAGAAACAACAAACTCTACAAAGAAATATTTAAATGTGATTCTTAATCTTTATGTGATTAAGTGTATCTGGTGACTGCTGAGTTTGGTATTCAGAACAATGACAGCATCATACCCCTTGATAAATATCGAATTTTCAGATACAGCAGTTTCTAGAAATCTACTCTTGACAAAGGAGCCACTGCCTTGAGTTTCTAGACCCTTCACTACTGCCACCTGACACAGACCTGCCTCTCCAGGCCTACCGTCCCAGTGCTGCTTCTGATCTACTGAACAAGGGCAGTAAATTAGAATATTTCAAGCAGTAATTAATCTGGGACTTAGATATTTCGTTCCAATTGGCAACTTTCATTTGACTTCCAGTCAACACAATGACATATTTACATTTTGTGTTAAGCAAAGAGTAAACTCTGGGGGGGTACAGCTAAGAAACAACTTTTCTCCATCCCAGTACGCAGATTTGCAACAGAGCTGTCTGCCAAATTAAGGTTGAGGCAGAGACAAACTGTTTAATTGGCACATTGGAGTCACAGGAGCCTTTTATTGCGAATAGCTTTGGAGACAACAGGAATCCTCTGGTTCTGTTCCAAGGATTCGGCTGTATTTAAACATTTCCCTTGTAGAGTAACACTGATCACTTTGTATGCTACATCTATTTTCAGTTTAACCTGCTTCTTATTCTCAATTATTTATAAAGACCCTCATGGAATCCTGAATAAGCCTTCTCCTGCCCCCCTGGCTGCTGTCTCTTTTCTATTTCTTTCTCTGAGTTTCTCCCTGTGATAATATTCACAGAGGGGCTCTCTTCGCTTTCTTGTTTGTGCAGCAATCTCAATGGTGAGGCCAGAGAGAAGGTTAAATTAAAAAACAGATTTATAGCACCTGGCAGCTGGCCACTTGCCCTGGTGACTCCGAGCAGGGCTTGGAGGCTTTGCATTTTGGGGGAGGCCTTTGATGCGGGGGAGTCGGAAAAGCAATACCCGCTCTGTCAATATCACTCATGGCGATTCCCGCTGGCAGCGTCGGTTCCTTCCAGGCGATCCCAGCAAACAATTGAGATATCAAAATGGCATTTTTTTTTTTCTTGACTGCTTTGCTGGAATGATTGGTGCAATGTCTAGTGACCTTGGAGCGTGATGCCAGGTCTTTCATGCATTTGATTGTCTCTTCAGTGGCTTCATCGAGATGCTGATTTTTGGATTTACCCACCGCAGAGGAAAACCACTGCGCTCAGGTGGGGCAGGTTGGGGTTCCGGGTAGGGCTCTACCCACTTCTAATTGTGTTCCTTTCTGCCTCTGCCTTTGCCTCGTGGAATCTTAGTTTTCTCTTCTGTAATATACCACTTATGTCTTTTTATATTTAGATTAAATACATTTAGATTAGATAAATCAAATCCAGATACATTTAAAATGTATTAATGCTATATTTGCTTTGTTTTAAAATAAATTTTTTAAAATAAATACATTTTAGGGCCTCCCTGGTGGCACAGTGGGTTGAGCGCAGCGCTGTGAAGCTGTCCGCAGCCTCTGCAGCGCAGGTTCGATTCCTGGCCAGCCAGGGAGATTCCCACATGGTGAGGCAGACCTCTCCTGTCTCGCCTGCTGCTCCCCTCAGCAGTGTGCTTGGGTCCTTCTGCCTGTTCTGCTTCCCGCTCTGTCTCTGGTGAATTCTCTCATCCTCCCACACCTCTGGCCTATATACCGCAGTGCTTGTATAAATAAATAAATCTTAAAAATAAAATAAAATAAAATAAATACATTTTATTTAAACTTTAAATAAATTTAGGTTTGTTTCAGCATTTAGATTAAATGGTTTGTTTCCAAGCAAATAAACACAATGACAAGTCAGGTTCCTCGGGAACGAAATTATGATCAGACTCTGTTCCGAAACTGTTAACATGGAAGGTAAAATGCCTCTAGCAAAAGTCTTTCCCTATCCTTCAAGGAATTAAAATACTGAAGAAGCAAAAGTTTCAGAAGTCATGAGGCTTCCGTATTATTCTCTCTTGAGGTGAGATATCAAGCGTGGTGATGTGAAAATTATTTTATCGTGACCATGTGAGTAAAACAAACCAACAAAAAAAACCTGATGGTTTCACAGTGAAGTCCAGAGTGATTATGCTAATGAGCCAACAACAGAGGGAAATCTTTAGCTTGTTCAACATATTACCTTTATTATGTAATTGCAACATCTGGACTCAAATACTAAGTAGTAGAAAAACCTGGGACAAATCCCTGACCCAGTCTGTGGGCTACAAATCCCTCGTTGTGAAATGTTATGATTGAAATAGGTCACTTCCTAGGTCATCTCCTTGTTAACATGTTCTAGTTTTAGGATTTCAACTTTCTGTAACGATAGAAGTTGTAAGAACGGTAATGGTATGGCATAACCAGCCACTGATGTGGGGACCTAATATTTCCTTATATACTTGTTGCCCCCCCCCCTTTTTTTTTTTTAGGCCAGGCCATGTATTGCCACCATGAGGACACTGGCCTCAAGATCCGTAAGACACAATGCAATCAATGTTTTGGGATAAACACCTTCCATTCACTGAAATTACCAGCTGTAGCAGAAATGAGATTTTGGAAAACACACGTTGATTCTATGTGCTTCATAAGTTTAGTTAAAACATCCCCACTTAATCAAAGTATTTAAAGATTCATTTCCTTTTTGTGTGTAATTAGTAATTAGCATTAACAGGGGTGTTTTTTTTTATATCAAGTAAACAATGGCAAGAAGTAGGACCAGGTGGCAAAAGATCAATTAAGAAGACAAGGGTGGGGGGTGAAAGATCTAATCAAAGTGTAAGAAAATTACAATAAAAAATGAAGTTTCCCTTCTATTCTTCCCTTTTTTTTTCTCTACGATCCCCCCCTTCATTTCTTATTTTAAAATGCAATAGAAAATACTCTCATTGACTAACTTTGTCAATCAAGGGAAGTTGATTCACCTCTCACAGTCTTATTCATCTGTAAAATGGTATAATCAATTAAACATTTTCCCAAAGTTTGCTATATAAGTAAGATGAGATAAAGAATGAACAAAGTTTTATAAGCCACAAAATGCTTGCCTGCGTCAACACTGTTCTGCTTTCGTGCTTGGAGAGAAACACTGTCACTACCTTTCACTTTTCCTCCATCATCCCTGCCTATAAACCTCTTTTCCTCTTACTCTAGCCTCCCCATCTTAAAATAGTCTGTGGGACCTATAGAAACCTGCCATTTTGTGATGCCTGCCATTTTGCTATGCAGTAAGGATAAATGATTTCATAAACAACGCAAAACAGGGTCAACGGAAGTGAGGCTCATAGAGAGCCATTCTGCAGGTTTCCTGGGGGCAGAGAAAAAGTGATGATGCTCAGTTCTGTTGTGTAAATTGCACCCCTAGTACCAAAGTTCTGAAGCACCTCTAGGGGGCCAGTTTGCACAGGGTACTATTCTGCTCCTCTGCCCACTGATGTCCTCAATGCTTAGTGGGTCAAATTATGCATGACTGATGTGCCAATCGTTTCAGTCTACCACATCCTTGGCTGGGGAGGGATAGGTGTCTGTGTTTCTGGCCTTTGAAGACTACAGTCAAGGAATTTTGCATCTTTCTCCACCTCAAAGACCCAGGGCTAGTCCTTAATGATCTCACAGTGCTTCTCAAAACTTAGCATGTGCACATACATGTCACCTGGGGCTCTTCACAAGATAAAGGTTCTGCTCCAGGAGGTTTGGGGTGGAGCCCAAGGTTCTGATCTGTGGGTCACACCTTGAGTAGCAGGTGTAAGGGGACAAGGGACAGGAATGAGCGCTAAAGCAGTTTGTTTCTGGTTCAGTTGGTCGCTGAGTGATAACAGGGGTCTGTGAGAGGGTATATATTTCCCAAATATCATCTGGGCAGGTGAAAATTGAGCTGGTGTCCCCTCCTGCCCATGAACCTGCTCATGAAGTGGCACCTCAGTCTAGCTGCATGCCCAAAGCCTCAAGTACCAAATCAAAGGTTTTGTGTGTTCTTAAAACCACCCATTTTCCAATTCTTCTTTTCAGCCATGCAATAGGGAGTGAAAGATATTGATCTTGCCCTCTAGCTCCAGAGTCAAACACACATTCCTTACACCCAAAGGGGGAAAGTCCCTAGCTCTTTCAGGTGTGTACTCCTCCATTTTGTTATGTCAAGTAGGCACTCTTTGTGGAGGGAAATGCTCTGCAAAACATGCAGTTGGTTGATTCATGGAAGACTGAGTAGGTCTCACTTCCAATGGCTCCTCTACTCTCCAGTGACACCTCCACCCCATCAAATGGGTCAAAAGGGTGTGTCCGAGTGTGTGTGTGTGTGTGTGTATGTGTGTGTGTGAAGGAGGAGGTGTGATGGGGGAAGGGTGGTATTTTTCCTTGTGGTTATTATTTGGGAAGTTGGGAGAGGTAGGGAGGAAGGGTGGTAAAGATATCTGTGGGGGGGAGTAAATGCTAAGGGCTCTTGCTCAAGTTTATGGCAGCTGCCCCCACCCCTTCCTGGGAGTAATCAGGGCTGCCTTTCATGGTCTCAATCCTTAAGCAGTTGAAGGGACCTAGCAGAGAAGCTTTTCCCTTCCTGTTAACCAATGAATGAGCCTTCTTGTTTTCTCTGTATGTAACCACATTCTTTCCTAACTCAACATGCAAAGAGTGGATTTTGAATGAAGCAGGTTGTATGAATCTTTCGTTTACCAGCACAGGATCTTGGGAAAGTTACTCGAGTCTCTGAGCCTGGTTTCCTTGTCTCTAACAGAAGAGGTAAGAACATGTCCTATTGGGTCATTGCTAGAGTTAAATTATAACCAGGGAGTGAAGGGCAAGGCTGGAGCCAAAGGCTGTGACAGGTGGTGCCCCCTGGAGGGGGGGGTGGTGAGGATGAACAGGGCCAGGGAGAATATGCCTGGGGCAAGAAAATATCGGTAGTGGGGGGATGGTGGAGACTATGATAGAGAATATAAGGAACTGCAGAAGCAGCCCCTGAGGTCAGCCATTCCTGCCTCCACCATGCTGACCTTGCAGACAGCTGTTGGCCTCCGAAGGGTTTGTTGAGAAATCCAGCAGCCAACCTCAGCCGACAAATGTTGAGATGTTTTGCAGGTAGCCGGGTGGTTGAAACTGTTCCCAGCTTTGCTGCTGTTACAGCCCAGAGGGAAGGCGAGGGCCAGAGCTGGGCACCCGTTGAGCCGTGGGAATGTGGGCTGTTTGTCAGCATGTTTGGCTGTGGCCGCAGCTGTTTCCAGGGTTGCTTGTCTGATACGGTGTTGCTGCCTCAGGCACATCTCAGGTGAAGGTCTCCTGCTCTCTTGGTGACTTCTATCCTGGATCCAGGCCTGTTATCTCTGGCTGCCTCGAGCTCCAGGCCTTTATTGGCAGGAAGATGCCATCTTGGTCCTTTTGTTCGGGATTCCTGTTCCACATCATCAGTAGTGGAAAGTCGCCTTCTTGGAAGCATTTTGGTTTAGGACTTCTTAACACTGGACAATATCTGAGGTGAGATAACCGGCCACTTGTGGCCTCAGTGACTCTCTGTTTTTCTTTGTTAAGTAAATCCCATTATTGTTGTTCCCTGAATCTGAGTGGTCTTGTAATTGTGCTTGTAGGTGAAAAACTCAGTGACCTATGAACTATTTGGTCACTGTCCTTGTCCAGTTTTTGTGCCCCTGACTGCCCAGTAATAAAATTACATTCAGTGAGGTAATGTCTGTAAAAAGGCTAGCTTATGCATTGCCCCTGAAGATGCTTGATTGATCTTACTATCATTATTGTAAGTAATTTTATTTTTAAAATCAGAATTGGTGTCGACAGACTAAAGTTTCTCCAGACCACTGAGAACTTGCTTGCCTTGGTGTGCATGTGTGTGTGTCTTCTGATTGTTTATTTCTGTAGTGATAGGGTTCAGTACAAGTATGTCTGTGTTCAACCCCTAACCCCCTGTCTGTTCAGTCTGTGTTCAGCGTTAATCCAGGGCATGATTTTTGCTCACTTTGAGATACTAATTGTATTTGGATTCTTAGTTGGACTTGTCTTCAATTTTTACCAATTATAATAATGATGAAAATAATGATAGTAATAATAGCAATTACAGTAACAACTAAGCCATGTATAATGCTCACTGCATACCTGGCACTTTTCTAAGCCCTACGCTTTATTAATCCTATGATGACCTGTGTGCTGGAATCTATTATCATCATTCTACAGATGAAGAAACTGAGGCAAAGTGGTTTTGACTATACCTCTTAAATTATGGTGCCTGAATATCAGATAGTCCTCTGGATATATCGACATGAGATCAGAATAAAGTGGGTAACAAATTCCTACATCTTAAACCCCAAATCATAATTTATCTGATGACTATCCTGCAATGGTGGCAACTGTTAGTCCAGCACCACACAGCACATAGGGGTGGGAGTCAAAGACAGGCTTTGTGGAAACTGAGCTGTTGCTCTGTGTGGAAGTGCGTCCTAGAGATGGGAGCGGTGGAGGTTTCACTGGATTCTCCAAGGATTTCCAGCTCCTCCCATTCCCCAAAAACCTTGACACAAGGAACTAAGGTAGAAGTTTTCTGGTACAAAAGATATATTTTTTTAAAGCTGATTAAAGAGACACTTTTAAAATATAAATACCTTAAACATTTTGTTTGACTTAATACATATGTATTTGGACCTTATATCCTTTTTTTAAGACTGATTTAATTATTTTTGAGTAGAAGAACTAGAGTGTAGGCCAGAGGTTGGGGGGTGAGAGGATTCACCAGAGACAGAGTGGGGAGCAGAACAGGTGGATCTACTGAAATACACTGCTGAGGGGAGAGACGGGAGAGGTCTGCTGTGCCATGTGGGTTATCCCCCTGGCCAGGGACCGAACTCAGGCCACAGAGGTGACAGTGCTGAGACTTAACCCCTAGACTACCAGGTAGGACCCCATTGTCCTTCTTTAATGTAGGGTCAAAGCCTTTTTCATTCTGCCTGGTAAGTTGATTAGAAATCTGTCTGTCTGCTGAAAAGCACACTATTAACGTGTCATTTATGAATTCCCATTTTAATTTGCCCAAATGAGAATTTGAGAATTTGAAGATAGTAGAGAAGTAATATGAACGAAGAATTCCAGAATTTTATAATTTTGTAATGGAATTTTACAGTTGATCTGCTCAAACTTGAATCAGTAGCACGTGTCAAGTCTTTCCAAAGCATTCAATTCAGTTGAATGAGCAACTCTAAAAATTTTCATCAGCTTGAGTACTATTGAATTCAATTCAATGATGTAATTAGATTATTACAGTCTAAAAAGAGGGATCAATAATTAGAGCCCCTCTTTCCTACTTAGGTTCTAAACAAGTTAAAAATAAAGCAGAGAACAAAATACTGAAGTCAGAATATCACTTTTATAATGATAGGAGTTCAGTTGAAGAACTGAACTTAAGGTTTATTGGCCAAATTAAAATTGTAACTTATAATTTTGCCAATACTTAACCATTCAGTCCCAAAAAGCATAGGGACAGAGAGGCTGGTGAGCAGAAGTAGGCATATTTTTCCCAGACAGAAACTAACCTGGGTCAACCAACCCAAGTTTTCTTCCCCACTTTATTATTTGTAAATTGATCCAGCTTCCCAGGGGCAAAATGAATGAAGAACAGAGAGGTTTGGAGAGTGGTGGAGGGAACCCCTCATGAAGTCAAGGAATGGGAAAAAGAAAGGGCTTCTCACTTAAAGTGATACCAAGTGCCACTGGCTTCACTAAGGTCAAGAGCAAGCCATTCTGTCACCATCTGTGTCAGCATGGGACTGACACATGGGAGCAGAATAGTCTGGCTCCCTGCGGAAAGCCTGCTTGGCTGGGTGTGTTTAGTCAGCAAGTTTTTCAGAAGCGATGATGTGTTGGTTAATCCTTCTCTCGCATAGAAGTCAGGTAAGAGTTCAGTTTTCTCTTGAGCCTGTCCCATTCTGTCCACAAACAGTTTACATTTCATTAGCACTCAATTCTGAGGGACATTAGGAAACAAGCATACTGCAGGCAAAACCAAAACTTGCTTTTCTAAAAACTTTCAGAATGCTCTCAGACAAAGCAAACATTCTTCAATTAATGAAGTTGTAATGAAAAACCACAAGAACTTTGTTTAAGGTTTACAACCATCAAATTGTTCAGTTATATGTGATCATTAGATTTTGTCAGGATTAAAAACCAAGAAAATAATTCCATCCAGGACTCTGCCAAAATTTTATTTTAAAAAAACTTAACAGAATATAGATAATTGTTCAAGGTATTTTTTCCCACATAGAAAATCCCACAGGTGGGTGTACAACAGCTTAAGAAAAGATCTCATTGTTTGCAAAATTCTTAATAGGGAGCTAAGTGATTATTTTAAACTGCAGTTTTTTTTTTTTTTTTTAATAGAGGCATGTTTTATTTATTTATTTGTTTGTTTATACAAGCACTGGGTACAGTCAGAAGTGCGGGAGGGTGAGAGAATTCACCAGAGCCAGAGCGGGGAGCAGAGCAGGCAGAAGGACCGAAGTACACTGCTGAGGGGAGCAGCGGGTGGCAGGAGAGGTCTGCGGGCCATGTGGGACCCTCCTCAGGTGGCCGGGGAGCAGCCGGGGATCGAACCGGCGCCGCAGAGGTCGCCGGCAGCTTCGCAACCCAGCGCTCAACCGCTGCGCCACCAGGGAGGCCCTAAACTGTAGTTTTTGAAACATTTCAACCCTTAAGACAGAAAACATGCATATGCATCCCCAAACTTTTACAAATATGTTCTGATTCTTACCTTAGCGAGCCAGTTGGCGTGTATTCTCTGAATTCTACTTTCTGAAACAGAGAAAAATCACACATGGCTTTCTTTGGAAACTGAGATTGTTTTGTTTTTCATTTTCTACAGTGAAGTCTCTGTCTCCACATGATGCTCTCCTTCCCCACCCCCACCCCTGGTCCCCCACACCTCCACAGCTCTGCAAAGCCTTTGTGGTAGGCGTGGCTTCTACACATTTAAAGACAGGTTGTTTCATCAAGTCATTTGAAATCTACTAGTATGTTTAAGATATATTCTAGAAAAGGTGTGAGAGTTGAAGTGGAGACTGAATAGAATTTGTACATTAATTTATTTACCTACATACGCGAATGTTATCATCTTGGCTTGCAAAATCCATATTACCTTAAAGAATATGTAAAAACAGACACACGTGCAGAAAATATGGCTTTCTTGGTAGCAGGAGAATTGGCTCTGGTTTCTGTATTCTTCATTCCGATAGAATCAGTGTCAGCTGATGCAATAGTTCTCAAATATTTGGTCAGCAGCCACGGCTTCAGCATGAAATCCTTTAGTGGATCTCAACTGGAATATTAAAGGTAAATAAATAGAACAGAAAGAAAACAGCAGAATGCATTGCATATGGTCACCATAAATATTGTGTCATGAAAATTTTATTTGATTTATATTTCATAGTTAGTGGGAAGAATAAGGGGTACTCCAGGATGCCCAAACATACGTGCTCTCAATGGGATCTACTATCTACTGCATAAAGACAAAATATACTCTTAGTGCATAAGAACTTCAAGGAAAAGAACTTTAACACAATTAGTGTGCAATAGAAAAGAATAAAAAGAATATAGTTAAAATGGTTTCCCCATGAGATTCCTAAAGTTACCCATCCCCTTGTGGGCAGATGTCCAGCCAAGCAGAATTGGCCTGCAGCAGGGCCACTGAATTGCCATAAGTCTAAGGCACCTTCTGGCAGGGAACCACTGGAAAGGGGCAGAGGGCCAGGCAAGTCTAGAAGGAGAAGAATAAAATTAAAGTACAAGTCAAAACAAAGGCTGCGATTGTTGGCCTCCCCATGGGTCTCTCACCCACGTCTCTGTCTCTTTCAAGCGTCTCCTTCATCGTCCCCCAAGTCCCAGGTCTAATATGCACGTGGGTTTCCCCGGGAAATGTATAAATGTGTAAGATACATTTTGTTGTATTACCTTGGTCTCTCCTCTTCCTCCCACAAGAAACAAAGATCACTCAGTGTGACTTTCACGTTTGTTATTATTGCGTCTGAGCACAACCTCAACCCTCTGTGTGAAAGTCAATTCTCCCTTGACTTAGTAGCAGCTCTGACCTGTCTTCCTACTCTCCTGGCCATCCCTTACTATCTTTCCTAAAACCGGTCGGTTTCCTTTTCCTCAGCAAAAAGCACACATTCCTTAGCTTAGCATTCTATCCTTCATCATTGTCTGCAGCGGCCAGCCCCTCTAGCTCACCTCCTACTGCCCTCCCTCGGGCCCCATCCTGTAGCCAGACCAAATTACTCCCAGCTCCCCACTTGTTCCTTTGTTTAACTGCTCCCTATTTCCTAGCCAACGACCAAGTCTCCTTTGAGAGAAACACTGTTCATGCACATTGCAATATATCACACACACATTTATATATGTGCATGATATATACTCACATATACAGTGTGTGTGTGGTGTGGATAGATAGATAGATAGATAGATAGATAGATAGATAGACAGACAGATAGATAGATAGATATGCACAGTGCAGATGCATGTGATAGAAAGTTTAGAGGAAGAATGCCTACCATTTATCTAATTTTTGAATTTTTGAATTTATTTTTGCATACAAGAGCTGGGGAGCAGGCCAGTGGTGCGGGGGGTGAGAGGACTCACCCGAGACAGAGAGGGGGGCAGAACATGAGGATCTACTGAAATACACTGAGAGGAGCAGTGGGTGAGACAGGAGAAGTCTGCAGTGGCATGTAGGTTACTTCCCTGGTGGGGAATCGAACTTATGCTGCAGTGGCTGCAGATTGCTTCATAGTGCTGAGACTTAACCCCTTGAGTCACCACGGAGGCCCAATGCTTACCCTTTATACCTGAGATGCTGGTGTATGCCTTCCTCTATCTTTCCTTCCATTTTAGAAAATGCTAGTTCTGGGCCAACAAATTAAGTTTTTCACCCAGCAGTGGGTTTCACTTCAAAATAAGTCAACCTATTAATGGAAAAACGGTGAAGTTTGTGAAAGTCCCCCTTCTAAGACTTTCCCTTCAGTGTGTCTTTTTCTGTTCACTTCTATTCACCACACAAGCATTTCCCCTTGCTGTGCCTCCAGAATTAACCACTGTGAAAATAGTCTTAGCCTTTCTTACTCACCAGCTGTGTAACTCGCTCAGGTCATTCATGTAACAAATATTTGCAACTCGCTATCCTGAGCACTGGTGACACTGACCCCAGATGCAGGAGACACACTTGTTTGTGGCCTCATAGAGCTTGGCAGCTCATCAGTCCTCTGGAATGTAAACCACCCCCCCCACCACCACCATTTCATCCTGTTGAACTTGTTAGGATTTAGCCCATTATTATGACCTTTGGAATCATTTTGCAACTTAATTCTGCCATGATTGCCATGATTTCCAAACATAAACTCAAGTCATTTGAAATAGACTGTTCCAGAGTTAGGGAGAGTTTTAATTTCTATTATTGAGAACCATGTTCTAAGTGCTGGTGGGGATCAAGGGGAAAAGTTGTTGCTGAAACAAAGTCAAAGTTAAAATCATTCCATAGTTTTCTAGGTACCTCTGATTAAGATTTTCACACACTCATACACATTGATTATAATCTCTTTAAGGGGAAGCAGGACCATATCTTGTATTTTTTGTGTATTGTCCATAATGAGAAGATGGCAGTTCTTCAGTAAACCTTTGTTATAGGACAGGGAGAGGGGCAGCCCAAGCCCCGCAAACCTGCCTATTCTAAATGGGTTTTGTCATTCGCCGCATCAACACAAAACACATGAGACTTTAATGGGAAGGAACTTTAATAAAACTAGGAAACAATACAGGTAAGGCAAAGAGTTTAGTTTTTAAGTGAAGCACCTAAAGTTACCCGTCCCCTCGTGGGTAAAAGTCCATCCAAATGGGATTGGCCCAGAACAAGGCCCCAAAGCCTGCCATGAGTCTAAAGCACCTTTCAGTGGGGACCCACAGTAAAGGGTCAGAAACAATCAGACAAGCCCAGAAGGAAAAGAGCAAAATCAACATCAAGATAAAAGCTGCCATTGTCACCTCCCCACGGGTCTCACCCACATCTGTGTCACCCAGTCCACGACCAAAAGACAAGCGCAGTTTCTTCACATGTCTCTAGGCTCCATGTGCCTCCTCCAGGTCTCCTGGCTCCATCCTGCTTCCTTCCTCAGTCTCTTCTCCAGCTTCTCCTCTTCCTGCTCAGCTCCACCCTCCCTTGGGTGGGGCAGGGAACCTCCCCCTTTCCTGGGGACCACCCTGTTACAACTTGACTGATTCATGGGTTGGTGGATAGAGTTAATGAAATTGTGCACGTTTAAAAAAATTCCATCTGGATGTAGAGGAACACCAAGGGTCACACACCCAGAGCCTGTAGAGGTCCTCATGAGTATCAGTTCAACTCCCAGGTTCAATCTGGAGTATGGACAACAGTGTAGTGTCCAAGACTAACACTATTTCTTATTTCACCTGTTCACTTCTGCTAGGTTTAAATAATATACTTGAAACTAACAATACCCACTATTGCCTTTGAGATTGGCCTTATCAGCATTTAATACCCATCCTGTGTTAAGATAATTACATGCGATAGTCCCAGCTAATTAACATTGTTCTTTAACTAAAGATTAAGTGGAAAGAATTTATCAGTAACTTTAAAATCAGATCATTTCTTCAGCTCGGTGATTCTGAGCAGGGACGCAGCCTCTCTCTGAGTCACCAGCCTCTCTTCCTCCTCCCCAGAGTTGCCTTCAGCTTGCAGGGACTTGATAGCTCCCACTACACTGTTTGAAGGTAGAGGTTTTTGCCACCGAGTGGAACTCAATGATGGAACAAAACACCAGGCGGGCATTGTTCCTCCCACAGGTCCTCGAGTCGCCCTGGTTACCCAGCCTTGTTGGGGAAAGATAAGGGAAAAGCATGGGGGTGGCCTCCAGGGAGTCTGCTCCATCACTGGCTGGGCCAAAGATTCACAAGGCAGAAGAAATTTATAAAGGGCCCAGAAGGCTGAGAGTGCCTTCTGTCCCCAACCCCCTAGCAGGACTCAGGGGCAGACAAAAGGGCGGTTCTCAGGAAACTCAATTTGCAAACTCTGCACCTTGCAGGGATGCCATTGTCATTTAAGGCTTCTGTCACTGGAAGTTAATGGTTAACCTCTTCTCACAACCCACATTGGCCTAGATCCTAGGCAGGGAAGCTAATGGTTAATGTGGCAGGAGGAGCTGCTGCGCCCACACAGCCCTGAGGAAATGTATATGTTCAAGTTTCTTTACAAATGTTAGAAAACAAAGAAGTTTCTTCACTTATTCAGTGTTTTATTATCACCAAGTAATGTTTCTCTAAAGCTCCCAGAAAGTTCTCTGGTTCTCTGTCTCTGTCGTCTCTCTCTCTCTCTCTCTCTCTCTCTCTCTCTCTCTCTCTCTCTCTCTCTCTCTCTCTCTCTCACACTCTCACACGCACACACGCACAGAGGGTATGGGGCACAGTCGTTACCCCTTTGTGAAGGAGCTGAGAACTCTAGTTTTAGCTACATAAGTAAGTTCAGATGAGGCAACTGTGTGTAAACCAATCTGATAATGGGTTTTTTCCCTCAAGAAAAGAGTATGGCTATGAGATGTCCCATTAGTCCATCCTGCCTCTCTCTCTGTTGATGTCTCTCTTTCTCTCTCATGTGAATATATAGATAGAACAACTCTAAGATGTTTGACTTTTATTCAAAAATGGAGGAGAGGGCCTCCCTGGTGGCATAGGGGTTAAAGTCTCAGCACTATGAAGCTATCCACAGCCACTGCAGCATGAGTTCGATCCCTGGTGAGGGAGCTACCCACATGGCGCAGCAGACCTCTCCTGGCTGGTCCGCTGCTCCCCTCAGCAGTGTATTTCAGTGGATCTGCCTATGCTGCTCCCCACTCTGTCTCTGGTGAATCACCCCCTGCACTCCTGGCCTGCACCACAGATCTTATATACATAAATAAATTAAAAAAAATCTTTAAAAAAATGAAGGAGAAAAGGGAGGAGATGGTTCTGTCTACTCAAAGCCTGCTTTGCACATGCAGTGCATTAGCAACTTGACTTCCAGTGACAGGAGCCTGGTAATACACTCTGAATTGCTTCTGTTGAACAGAAACAAAAATAAATCACATGGGCCTTAATATAAACTCTGATTCTGACCTAAATTTGCTGTGCGATTTGCCTAAGTTGCTTTTCATCTCTAAGCCTCACTGTTCTCATCTACCTGTCTCCCACTGCCGTGCATTGTGGTGCAGATAAAATGCAATGAGATCATGTATCGAAGGTGCTAGGTTCTTCCACAAGACCTGGTCCATTCTAGATATGGTTGTGATAATTTGTGATCCTGTAATGGCTTCTCTGCGCACTGTGCGAAGCCAGGCCCTGGGTATTGCATTCATCTCCGAGTTCAGCGGTGCTCAGGGGTGCAGAGCCGTGCTACTCCGTGCTGTTCCAGAACATGTGTGCTGTTGTCTTGCTTTCTTTTACCCCTTAGAGGATAAGCTTTCTCTGCTTCAAGGTTGATTGCCATGAATTACTTTGAAGACCAGTTCCTCAGTGACTTACTAAGTCCCTCTGCCCTGCGCCAGTAGAAGCTTCGCCCAGGGTCTCTGCTCTGGGCACAGAGCTGAGCACTTTGCCGCTGCCTTTGATGTGCACAGGGAAGCTCGAGGACTCTGGGTTCCATACACGTCTGCTTCATGGTGCAACGCTGCCACTTGTCACTGGCAGATATCTGTGCCAGGCAGGGACACACAGATGAGCCATACACAGCCTCTGGCTAGAGGAGCTGAGGGTCTGGAGAAAAGACAAGTAAACGGACACCGTCAACACAATGTTCCTTCTGGGGACAGAAGACAAGAGCACAAGTCAGCTTGATTCCAGAAGCTTTGATCTCTGGCAGAGCAATTAATTCTTACTTTCCACTGACTAATGATATGACACCCTAGTCTGCTCCTGCACTGCTGAATCTCACTGACATCTCTGTTATCCATCCTGTGGCTCTTCTAAGTTGGGGAGTCACTGAATAAGCAGCATCTTTACCCCTTGGGGTTTATTAGAAATTCAGAATCTCAGACCCTTCTTTAGCCGACTGAATTGGAACCTGCATTTTAACAAAATCCTCAGGTGGATTCTCAGCTTCTTGACAGAAGTCCAGCAGTTGTCCCAATAGCTCGTCACATAACATTTCTTCTTTTCTGTAGGATTCCAAATGAGGAATCCCTGAAGGATTAAAAATTGTTCTACAGCCTACAAGTTGTGAATAAGAGAAGAAACTGCAAGTGAATTATGCTGCAGAGCTACTGCTTCCAGAGGTGGCTGTTATGATGTTGATCAGAAGGGAAACTAGTTTACACTGAACTCCAAGCAGAAAGTCAATTCTCATGTCAAAGCAAATAAGCTCCTCAGCTTCCCTTGCTCATCAGAAACGTAAGTCACCACTGGAAAAATAAGCCCACTACAGAAGGGAACAGAGGTATGGACACTCATGGTCAGCTGGAATCAAGTCTCAGAAAGAGAATCATAATCCTTCCATGGGCTACCAATGAGCATCCAGTGGGTGGCAAAGTCCAGATAGTTCCCCACATAGCCAATGAAAATATGTTGAAGTTCATTGAATATATTTTAATATATTAAATTCATATAATATCAAGTTAATAGGAATATATCAGTTAAGTAAAATATGGTATCAATTTACCAGCAAACTAGAAAAAAATAACAATACTATAATACCTACTTCTGGTGTGGATGAGAGCAGAAGTGTTCTCATGTACTTTGTTATTGTGAAAAGTTAGAATCTTGTGGAAAGCAATTTGGTAAAACCTATTAAAATAAAAAGCATATATTTAAAAGCACTAGTGTACTTACGTAGATATGTATACTCACATATACAACATGCATCTATGCTTACAGACACGCATATGTATACACATATTGCAGTGTTGTTCTAAAAGAAAAAAAATTGAATTTTGGAATTTGTCACATCATGAGATATTATGTACTCATTAAAAAGAATAAATGGGGCCTTCTTGGTGGTGCAAGGGGTTAAGCCTCAGGACTATCAAGCTATTGGCAGCCCTGGCCAGGGAGCTGACCCACATGACACAGCAGACCACTCCTGTCTCACCCACTGCTCCCCTCAGCAGTGTATTTCAGTAGATCCACCTATTCTGTTGCACATTCTGTCTCTGGTGGTTCCTTTGACCCCACCCCTCCCCCGCCCCTCACCTGTGGCCTACACCCCACATCTTGTATACATAAATAAATAAAATTCTTTTTAAAAAAGAATAAATGGAAACTATGCTGGTTAATTTGGTAAGATATCTTCCAAGTATTGCAGAAAGAAGTGGATGTAGAAGTTCAAATAATATGGCTTTTTTAGAAAACAATAGCAAAATGGATTCTAAACTAATGTCTTCATTTTTCCCCTACATATCCATTCTCCACCCTTTCACCCTGCTCTGCACCCTGGAGGGCTGATTTGCATGGACTAGATCCCTGGGTTGGCTGTATGGACGTCTGGTACCAGACCAGGGACTTTCTGTCAGACTCAGCCAATGAGCGACTCGAGCAGAAGAGGATGGTCAGAGCTGGGTGAGTCTCTGAAGACAGGGCATTCAGTTTACTTCCCTTCTGTTTCTACCATTTATTCTGCCTCTCATCCCTTTAGTCTTAGGGATGTTAATGACTCTGAGGGATAGAGGATCTCCAATCTTTTTAGCTTTTGATACCCAACCTGAACTTTCTAAATAATCCCATTATTGGGTTCTGTTTGAATAATCTCATGTGGGATTTGCTCTTTGGATCCTTCTGAGACCCCTGCTAAAACAACCCCTACTTCTGCAGATCTCTATGTGTTTATTGATGCGTGTGTACAATTGCATGAATATGGAGAGATAAAGAGGGAGCTACAATATGTGGTTGGAATGAGGTACAGACGTTGGATGGAAGGGAATGATGAAGTAGGAATGATAGTGACTAAGACAGAGGAGAGGAAATCTGAGAAAGAAGAAAAAGAACAAGGAAATCTGTACTAAATTAACCCAACCCAAAAAATATCATTCATGGCAGCCCATTTAACATGATACACTTCTGTATATATGCACACAGATACATACATCAATATACACATATGTATGCTGTATATATTTGTATGTGTATTTATATGTATAAATATTTAATTTTAAGACTCCTGTAGGCAATGAGGCAAAGAGGATGAAACAATACAGATTTCCAGACTTACAAGGTGTTGGAGAAGCAGAGTGAAATGTTAAACATCTGATTCATAACACAGACTCAAATCCTCCTAAGAAGTAGCAGGTGTTCCAGCAGAAGAGGGAGTTCTGATGGGTTTATAGAGAATAGGAATGAATGCTTTCTTAGTGATTGAATATGTTCAAAGGGAATATAGAGTCACACGTCTTGGAAAATTTCCTTCATAGGTTTTCCTTAGCTATAGAAAAGGGAGACGAAACAAAACCTCGGCTGAGTCTCATGTTGGAAGAATTTTGTATTTGTGGGACAGAGCAAAGAAGCACACACACAAGACTGGTCGAATAGGCCTGCACTTTATTCAGTGATAAAAAGAAGACGTGATGAGATGGGACATCCAGGATTTGAGAGAATGGTTTACTGGCATAAAACCAATTTTATTAGGAAGAATGACAAGACATATTGGACAGAAGTGTCAGAGCTGTGAGAAGTGTATAGAGCAGAAGTCCGGGGCAGAAAGGGCAGCCAAGCTAATGAAGGCAGTGCTCACAACATGAAGAAGGTTTTTGCACTGAATTCCTGTCCCTGGAATCAGAATTGGTCAGAATCACTCTACTAAGACAAAAGTGATCACATCACAATGACCAAGAAAGAAGCTAGCACATTATAGACCCACTGTGGCAGCCATTATAGGTGTGGGTAAATGCCTCTGCAGATCAAAAGATCAGCTTTGAATCTGAGTTAATCAGGAACAAAAGTTGAGTTTTAAAAGGATGTTAGCCTATTCCAGAGGAAGCCAAGGAGAGAGAGCCAATGCTACACTGCCCAGTGAACATGTAGATTCAAGTTGGATGAGCAAGCTAAGGTTGGAGAGTCTACACGGGGCCCTTTGTCCAGCCACTAGCCATCCCTTAAACACAAGAGTTACCTTATTACTATGGTTGACCAGCAACCTTTACTGCCAGTTGATTTGGTGTTGGGTCCTAGCTAGAGAAACAGATCCACAACCAACCATTCTTTGCCTCAAACCCTTTATTTTATTTTTTTTTAAATAATAAATTTTATTTTTATATTCCCCCATACAATTGCAAATGCCCCATTCTGACCCCAATCCCTCCCCTCCCTCCCCCCACCCCCCAAAAAGTGTCTCTGGTTCATAGTTTTTTGTTGATTTTGATTTTCACTTTCTTATAGTTATTCATTTTCCTGGTCCCTTATTTAAGTTTTCTAGATTCCTGCTATGAGTGAGACCATCCGGTATTTTTCTTTTTCTTTCTGGCTTATTTCGCTGAGCATGATCCCTTCCAACGCCATCCATGTTGCTGCAAATGGCATGTGTTTATCTTTTTTGAATGCTGAGTAATATTCCATGGTATATATGGACCACATCTTCTTGATCCAGTCATCTATTTTTGGGCATTTGGGCTGTTTCCAAAGCTTAGCTATTGTAAATAGTGCTGCTATAAACATAGGGGTGCAGGTGTTCTTTGGAATTGATGTTTCTGTGTCCTTTGGGTAAATACCTAGGAGTGGAATTGCTGGATCATATGGAAGCTCTATGTTTAGTAGGTCCAGAAATCTCCACACAGCTCTCCATAGTGGTTGGACCAGTTTGCACTCCCACCAACAGTGCAGAAGAGTTCCTTTTTCTCCACACCCTCGCCAACATTTGTTGTTGCTAGTTTTTTTAATATGTGCCATTCTCACTGGTGTAAGATGGTATCTCATGGTAGTTTTGATTTGCATTTCCCTGATTACAAGTGATTCAAACCCTTTATTTTATAGATGAGGTTGCTGAGGGACCAAAAAATCGGACATTTGCCTTAGGTCACTTAGCACATTTTATAAGCAACATACTCTCAAAATAGACCCATGGTTAGTAAGCATAAAGGAATCTATCCAAAATCTAAAAGGAAGCATTATTATAAATGTAATAGCACAGTTTAGAGCAATTATTTACAGAAATTTGTGCTGCCTCCTTCAAACATCACACATACACATACACCTTGGTAGTCATCATCCTAACAACCCATGGAGATGTATCTGCCTTGTATATGTAACCAGGGAAATGTTCATGATACGGATGTGTGCCAGTACATGATTAAAACAGGAAGTCATCAGCCCCCAAGTTCTCTCTTCATTTTCTGTAATCTTAATTCCCTGCATCACATGTCTGCTGCCAACTGCTGTCACATTGCGGAAACCCATGAGGGACCTCACTGTCCCTGCCATGAGGGTTGCTAATTATGGTGACACAGTTGGACTGACCACTGAGGGTGGTCACTTGGAATGACTCATTCAGCTCTGCAGAAACTACAAAACTGACTCAAACAAAGAAGTAGGCAGGAGCCTGAGAATCAGGAAAGCTGGACCAATTCACTGATGCTCCCCTGGGCTTGATCCTGGGTGGAGAGATAAAGAACATTCTTGACAGAGCAACAATGGCAAAATCAGAGGGATGTGGGGAGCCAAGGTGAGGCCCCAAAGGTGAGCCAAGGGCACCCATGGTTGGAAGCTCATCTTTGCTGATGGAATAATATTCCAGCTTAAAAATATCTGACTCAGTTCAAAGTAATATACATCTTCTTGTTTAAATGAGATGGGTTGGGATTGCTAATTTTTGGTACACTGATTAGAGAGCAGCTACCCCACTTGGGATTTTGTTGATGGAGCTGGTCAAATATTAAGATCTAGTCTTCATCCATTAACAATAGGTGAGGACTCTCACTCAACTGAATATGTTCATGAAGTTAAGACCCCAGACAGAAAATAATATTGATAAATACTCTCATGAAAAAGTCCTATTCCGTAGATGTGTCTTCTTGCCCCAGGTGAAACATCCATTCTTTCTATTCTGTCATCTTCATTACTTGGCTTGTTTCTACCTGGTTCTATCTCATGAGAGAATGCTGGGTTTTTAATGAGGTGAGCTGTGCATATGTAGAGTCATGGGCCCGTTGTTTAACCTTTCTGTGCCTTAGATTCCTCCCCTGAGCTGATAGGTACGTAAGTACATGAAGAAGTAAGAAATTCACCAATATATGGTGATGAGTGTTTGGTGTATAGTAAGCCCCCTAAGCTTTTGCTATTTTCAAAAAGTATTTAAAAGGCCTTTACTGTTCCATGTCCCATATTTGCCTGAGTCTTTACAGATTTTAAGATTGCTGCTCTTGTTGTGGTCATTCATTGATTTAGCTATAGTTTCTAAATTCCTTCTCTCTTCTCTCTCTCACACACACAAACAAATTTGTGTCATGTATTATATAATATATTAATTGTTCCCACATTTCACAGTTATATTAGTTTCAGAGGCTTCACTGTGGAGGTCTCTAATAAGATGGCATGTATGCCTGATATTATGAAAATGCTAGGGCTGTAAAGAAAAATAAGCTATACCTTGTCTTTAAAGAACTGCTGGCCACATGAGCAAGTGTACACACTGACAAATAATTATCCAACATTGCCCCGAATGCTACAGCAGAGAGCACAGACCACATACTGTGGAACCACTGTGGAGACCAGAAAAGTGCACCAGAAGGGCAGAGAGGTGTGGAGGGCAGGTGCCCAGGGAGACATACCTGAAGTGTAACCAGGAGCTTAGGAAGCAAGCAACATAAGAAAGGGTGAGTTAGTTGCAGGTGAAGAGGCTGACAGATACGAAGATGGCCATTGCATATTTCGAGCACTGTGAATCAGTAAATTACAGTTGGTACAATAAATTATATCTGTCAGAAGGATCAAAAGAGAAGAAATGACTGGAAAAGTGTCAAGAGATGAAGCTGGTGGGGATCCAGTAACCACAACAGTAGCCGTGCAAGCCACAACTGGATCCTGGACGTGATCTACAGTGTGGACAACAAAGGTCCCTGCACGGATTTTAAAGGGCAGCACACGTGGCCAGATTTAAAGGGCAGCACACGTGGCTTCCTTGCTTCTCGATTCCTCTATTCTCTCTAGGGACACAGGAGCAAAAGCTGCATAACCAGATATTTAGCTGACCTGGCCCCGTGGGTGGGCCGGTGACCCAAACAGCCAGAATTTTCCTATTTCCTGTTGTTAAATGGCCTTTGCAGCTGTAGCCCATGGACAGGCAGGACAAGAATGAAATCCTAAATAGAGTGGCTGAATCCCATTAAGTGATGAATCAATCCAGGTGGGAGATTAGGGGCTCCATGGTCCCAAATTTGGTGAAAACTGGTAAAAGAAGTCACAAATGAGGCAATATTTAAGCTCTCCTGGGGAGACTCCGTTTGGCTTATGCATCCCATTTGCAGGGCACTCAGGCTGCATGTGACCCCGCACCCCCCCCCACCTCCCCCCGCCATCACTGACTGTACTGTGCTTGTCAGAGACGTGAGAACACTCAAGGTGAAAGTCTTTAGCTTCTGAGATCAAGGTCTGGATCTAAATTTGTGGTTAATGAGAATGCCGTCCAGTGAGAAGGTAGTGCTAATTTGCTGGGAATTATAACCCTCTTTCCTTACCAGATGAGTGTTTCTCAACCTTGGACGGTTGTAGGATTAACTACAGAGAGAAAGAAGTAAACAAAACCCACACTTTTTATATTTTTGTGTTGAATTTCGGATAATTCCTGTATATCTGCTAAGGAAAACATTTATAATCCTTTAACGTGTTTTTAATGCTTGACAGATCCTGGCATATTTGACCTTGTAATTAAATATGTGATTCTAGTTTAAATGACTAATTAAGTGGTTGATTTCAAACTTAAGCTTCAAAATTGGAAGTTCAAGGAGAACTTGCCTAAGTCTGTAAACAGTATTGAAAGATTTAAGACAACTTCAGGGGCATGGTATTTAAAGGTTTAATTTATTCAAGTTATAAGAATTGCTTAGGTACTTGGGAAAGTTTTGCTTGTTAACCCAACATTTGAAGTACTTTAAAAAGAAAATCACACATATTACATTTATGAATGTGGTTTAAACTGTTTAAGGGAACTTAATTGCAAAATTGTAAAGTACCTCTTAAAAATTTATTAGATTTATAGATAGAATAATAAGATTTATAGTTTGAACTTAAAAGCTTAAAGAAAGAAACAAAAACTTCATTACTCTGGTATATTGAATATTTATCTCAGAAACCATGTAGCTGCACACAGTGCTTTGTGTCTGCACAGGTTGGCCTCAAGGACCCCAGAAAGCTGACTTCTTTCTGGGGTTTGTGTGAACGGAGGCAGAGTGTGAGTCTTACCTTTGCACATTTGAACTGAGAAGCTGGTGGTCTGGGGATGTGGTATGAAACAGTTTAATTGCCCTGGAAGAATGAAGCTGATAAAGAATGTCCTGAAGGTGCAAGGCTGGGGGAGCCAAAATGTCACAGTTGGTGGGTTCTCACCCCAGCACTTGCAGAACATGACTCAGGCTCAGGGTTCAGACAACCGGGTTTATTTACAAAGGGGAACAAGAACTAGAGAAGTTGGGGGAAAGGAAAGAGAGGCAGGGCCAGAGGCAGTAGCAATGGTTCAGAGGTCAAAGGTCTCTACAAAGGTCTCTGTAGAGGTGCCACCACAGTGATCTGGGTTGGGAAGCACTGGACACCAGACCAGACATCACCAAAGGCAACAGAGGCCCTGCCTCAAAGCTATTTTGATCCCAGGGTTCTGTCAACCTCAGAGCCAGTTCCATGCCCACCTTTATCAAGGACAGTCTGGGTGAGATAAAGCTTGTCCTTGACTTGCTTTCATTAGTTGGAGATGGGTTCCTACCTGTAGGGTAAATGATTGTTAGGCTTTTCTGCCCTCCCGCCATTAGGATTGATGATGGATCCCTGTGGTCCTGAATGCATGCCTGATGGCAGGCACCTTGAGTGGGGTGTGGGCATACGTAGGTGGGTACACCTGGGCTGAGACTGGGCCTATAAGGGCAGCATCACGAGGATGCCAGAGGAACAGACCTGAAGAGAACCAGCAGAGAGAAAGTGTAGCAGAAGAAAGTGGGAACGAGAACACCAGAGAGTCCAGTAAAGAATGAAGGTTTGCGACGGGCTGGGAGGCCTGACAGCCTCCTGGCCCCCCAGCTCCCCTGCCTGCTATGTACCTGGTAAACTCAATAAAAGCCCGGAAAAGCCCTCGATGGCTCCAGGGCCCTCCTTCACCCATCTGCACAGGATCATAGAAATCCTGCACTGTGCCTTCCTGCCGCTACACTACTCCTTCCAAAAGAGTGCTCACTCTTGCTGAGACAGGAAGGCAGGACCCATGAGAATGCTCTCCAGTGGGCCGGATTAGGTGGTTTGATTTGAAACACACAAAAACCCACAACAACATCTATTTGACCGTTTGGTCTCACAGAGTTGCTGGCAAGAGTCTTCCTGCCATCTTTTGAAGACTTCTGACGCTTGACCTTGCCCTTTGTGGTGATTCCCACCCTCACCAAAGCCCAGGAGGCTGGAGACACCCGGATGAGCCCTTGGTGGGTAGGGATTTCTGTTCTGCTTCCCTCTCCTGTTTTGTCCTAGGGTCTGATGATATGGGAACAGACAGAGGAGCAGCGATTTGAGAGAACCACATGTTACTCTGCACCTTTCCTCAGTTCATTCTATGACTCATCTCCAGCTCGAGAAAGAAAATACCCTGGAACAATTAGTTGTGAATCTCAGGTGAAGACTTTGAAACTCTGTTTAGGACCCACAGAGCACAGGTAAGGAAGGGGCCTGAACGCTGACTTCAGCAGTTGGGTTGAAATTAGCAACTCAGAGGAGCAGATTTAGGGATAGAAAGAGGGCTTCAGTTTGGGACCAGAAAGAATTTGAGGGGTTGTGTGACATTTCCACGGTGGGGGGCGGGGTGCCTTCAGGCAGGAGGGATATGATTCTAAAATTCTGGAAGCCCACTGGGATCGGAGCAGCAGGTTTTTGAGTAACTACATTTGAGGTAGTCCTTGAAGCCTGGTTGCCTGTGTTTTTACTCCACCTTGTTTGTGGCGAGGCAGGTTGCTAAGCGCTAGGCAAGGGATTGTATCATTGTAGCAATGAGTTTTGGCTTAAAGAATAGAAAGCACAGTTTAAATTGGTTCAAGAGAGAGGAATTCTTTTCATTATTATGTAATAAGGTACTTGGGAGGAGGCATCTTCTGGCATGGGTGTCGTGGCCAAATGAAGGTAGCACTGGCATCTCTGCTATTGTCTTGGGATTTTCCTCATGGTCTCCAGAGGGCTGCTGTGTCCCCAGGCATAGAATCTGCATTCCAGACAGATGCAAGTTACATTGGTTCCTTTTATTAAGGAAGAATGGTCTTCCAGACCCTCTTACTGTGCCCATCAGACCTCTGCCTATGTTTCATTGCCTGGCACTGTGATACAGGGCCAGCCCTAGCTGCCCGGAAAGGCAGCAAAGGAAAGGAGAATTTGGGGTGATTGTGGAGTCAGTCTATGCTCTCTTAGGAGTTTGTCAGGTTATGACTGTTATGCCCTTAATTCCTAGGAGCCCAGTACCCAGATCTGGTGCATAATGGTTGCCTTAGTACTAGGCTGATGGTTTAACAATTCATTTGAACTCCTGTGATTTATTCTCTTCCTCTCTTGCAACTTTAAATATAAATGTGGGAGAAACTGTCACCTGACAGAGAAACCCGCATCAATGGCAAAGAACCTAGAGCTTCTCTACGGCTCTGAAAATCCTTGGACATGAAAGTCGTTTGGGGGATAAATTCAGGGTATTCATAAGCAGGTAGGACACCTGGCTGCAGCAGGCTTGTCTGGGCAAGAGGAGGCTGGAGGCTGCAGATTTTTGAATTTTCCTGAAAGCTTCAGGCTGTGTCTTGTGCTACTTGCACCAGCAAGTTGTCCCTCCAAAAATGGCACTATTGCGGCAATTAAGCATCTTATCACCATCAAAAAGAGTACCAAAAAAAAAGTCACCAAAGTTAAAGTAACTCTTCTGTGATTCCTTCAATGCTCAGGGCTGCTCTTTGTAACATAACACTCAATGCAGGACACTGGGTTGTAAAATTTAAATCTATATTTTCGAGAAGCACAAAAACTCAGAAGCTGCCTCAGAAGAGCTTTGGTTCTGCTCAAGTCTTTGTATTGTTTTAAAAGCTTCGGTGGAGTCTTGCTTTAGAGCTGTGCTCATAGATCTTTGATTTCATCAAGCTCTGAACTGGAAGGTGAGTGCTATTTCTTTTGCCTACTGCCCATCAGATGCTATAATAACTACCCCCATAAATGTTAACTTTTCAATGTTTTTCTTGGCCTCCCACTTGAATTTTCTATTTTTTTCTGTATCATCAACATGATTTTTTATTTCCTATTAAGAATTTTCCATATATTCTGTTCTAAATATACCTTCCTTTAGTGGCTAAGAAGGTTCTCCCCCAGATTTGCTTCTTGTATCAGACATTTAGAAATTAAATATTTCCCACTCACTTTTCTTATGCATTTAGAAATGCTTTGTTTAAATTTCTCATTGATGTTCCACTGGCAAAGGCTTCTGGCGCTCTAAGCAGAAGATATCCTCAGCCTACAACTTCTGTGTCATGTCGTTAATATTTTATAGGAGCTGAGCATGCTCGAGCAGCTTATTAACCTATATAATGAGATGAAGGGTTTTATTCACTAATACTCCAGGGCCTGTTCTCTCTGAGATTAACGGTAGTCACGGGGCTTCCTGGAGGCGCTGTGTGAAGACGAGGGTCATGACTTGGGAGTGGGCCCATAAGTGGGAGAGCAGGGTCGAGGAGTGGAGGGACAAGGAGCATGGGGGTGTGGGAGAAAAAAAGAGAAAGTCAACAGACACAGGGAGAGAAACACACAGAGACACACCAAAGGGAACTGTGCTAGGGGGAGCAGCTACAGGGGAGTTGTTGGGCAGAAGAGCGGTCATTTGTCATTTTCAGATGACAAAGGTGGAAGATGCTAGATAAACTCATACATGCCCTTTCAAGGAGTGAAACCTCAGGAGTTAGATTATTCATCAAGACTTCTGAGGTCAGAAGGATGTTGTTCCAGGGAATGCATCACTGGACTGAGACTGGCCTCAAGGCCACCGAGTTACATTTGGGTTACAAGATGTTTTAAGCGTCTTCCGATCATTAACGCCCCTTCCTGTCTGTTCTCCAGCCGCTGAGCAATATTATTTCTTTAAAGTGGGGCATCCCCCAAATGAATTGTGACTTGCTCTAGACAGCATGTGTGTAGTGGAAAGGGTGTCTCAAATTTGGAATCAGAAGTCCTAGTTTCTAATCCCAGCTGTGCTACTTAACTAACTTCTCACCTGAGCTTTCTTACCTCTAATGAGGCTACAGCCCTAGGTTGTGAGAATTAAATGAAATAACATTCCTTCCACTGGGTCTGGCACATGGTGTGGATAATGGATCTCACATCTGGATCAGGGGAGAGTCCCTAAATTATACCATCAGACTATTTTTACCCCAATTGCTCAGGTGGAGTAGAATGAAGAGTTGTTCTATGACTGAGATGAATTACTAATCAAGCATTATCAATGAGGTCATCAATAAAACAAGTCCAAATAGTATCAGCAGACCTATTGTCCTTTAAAAATATGCTTAAAAAATACAAAACTAGTCAAAGCTTGCTGAATGCTATACTAACAGAAAGATTCCACGGAAAGTTAGGGGAATAAAAGGAGCTTTCTTGTCTACGTAGAGCTCCACTGTGGAGTCATTTATTCCTCCATGAATTGAGCCAAAGGAAACATTTGTTCCCTGAACACTGGAGCTCTGAAGGCAAAATGCTCCATGCATTCTATACACCTAACTGTTGTCCTAGAAAGCAGGTCATCTCTGACCCATGGGGCTGAGAATGGTGAGCACAGGGTCCTTGTGAAAACACGCTGTGGAGTGGGGAAGCTCCCTCCTCGCTGCTCCTGTGTGCTCAGCTCAGCAGTGCCGTCGTGGCTGAGGAATGTCAGGGATGGTGTCTCTGTGCCATCTCTGAAGTGAATGGCAAAGTGGTCCCCGAAGGGCTATGCCTTGGTTTCCATCCAGAGCGATGGCATCTCACTATGAACTGAAAGAAGCTGCATAATCACATGAGGCAGAGAAGCTGTTGAAATCTTTGGTGTCTTTTCTTAAATCAATGGTGATTCTAGAAATAATCTTGGACATTCAAAACCACTGTTGAGCAGGAGTAGTGCACAGAAGGATTAAGAGGGAGCTGGAAAGGACCTTTCCCTTCTAAGCCCTATACTGTCAACCCACACATCTGAATGGAGCATTGTTCTTCTTAGTCGACTGAGCCAGAGAACCCCAGGACCTCAGTTATACCCTTGCATGTCATAGTTCAGGAAACTGAGGCTGAGCAACTTTGCCAAGGCCACATGGAATCAGCATGAAAGGAAGGTCTCATAATGGTTACACTGATGTTCTTTCTCTACCCCCTTTAATGAGACCATCTGGGCCCTTGTGGTGACAGAGGGCAAGAAAGAAAACATTTTTGACCAAAATTTTCTAAGGTATTTTCTCTCGACAAAGATATTGACATTGCAATAGCCGAGCTTCTAAGAATCACCACATTAAAAAAATATACACCAAGGCTTGGTTGCATGGGTATCTAATTTAAAATGAAATTAGATTGAATATATTATTGCTAAATATTGGTAGATTTCAACTTTCGCTTTCAATTCCGGGACCTCTGTTTGTCCCAAGAAGCCGTGGTGGTCCAGGGCTTCCCACAAAAAGCTCTTTCTCTCTTGTCTCAATTAAGAGTACTCACGACAGCGGTTACCATTCCCAGGAAGCCCAAGTGGGATTTTTATGTATCTGTCAAAGAAGAGGTACAGTCTTGCAAATACTACACGTTTGCATTTCTCTTTAGCGATGTATGCAGCGTGCATTAATATGGAAATAGATGCAGCCCTAAGGCACTTTTGAAGTTGTCAGGGCTGTTCTCATGTGACAAAGTTTTCATGTCTCCGTTCATTGTACAGCGCTCCCTTGATTTTAGAGATCTGTGCTTACCTGATGTATTGTAATTATGGGATCAAAAGTGACAGGATGATGCTATTCCAAAGTTAAAATGAATGATAATAATACCTTAGGTTTAGATAGTGTCTTCTGAAAAAGTTAAAGAGTTTTTGCATATATTATCTTCTGTATCCTCTTGACACCCCAGGGAGGCATTGTTAGCCCCATTTTACAGATGGGGACCAGAGCTCATAGGTTACTGGACTTTGGCAGGTGCAGTTGTAAGCTCTGGTCACTGAAACACCCCCTGGGAAGCACTGAAGGACCAGCTTCCTGCTGAACTGTCTCAGCACTTGGCTTCCCTCCCTCAGCAAGCATATGGCTGCAGAACTGGCTGGTGTCTCCACCAGGTGTCTGGTAATCAGATAATTTCTTTCCTTGCTCCTTCCCAACCCCACCAGCCTTGGCCTTTCCTGTACAGACAGATGTGCGCATTCAGGAGAGCTAACTCCCTCTTCCTGCCCTCTGGGGACTCACAGCTGGAGAAAAGGCAAGAAGCAAGCCTGGGATGCTCACCTGGTGTGTGTTTCCCAAGCAGGAGGCTGACAGTGGCTGATGGGACCCAGTACCCATGCAGGAACGGTTTTAAAAGCAAAGACCCTGGTTAAATCTATCTGTAAGTTCCCACGCCTACCTAGTGGCATTCATGCCCAGTAAAATGTCACAATTTATATTCTTTTTTTTAAAGATTTATTTATTTATGCATACAAGAGTTGGGGTACAGGCCAGAGATGCGGGGGGTGAGAGAATCCACCAGAGACAGAGTGGGGAGCAGAACAGGCAGATTGACTGAAATACACTGTTGAGGGGAGCAGCAGGCAAGACAGGAGAGGTCTGCTGTGCCATGTGGGTTTCTCCCTGGCTTGCTGGGGATTGAACTCGTGTTGCAGAGGCTGCGGATTGCTTCACAGTGCGGTGTTTAGTCCCTTGTGCCACCGGGGAGGCCCCACAATTTATATTCTAAATCAAGCTCATGAATGGTTAGGGAAGTGAGTTCTGTCTCCTGCTTTGGCAAATAGACCTTTACATTGAACAAGGAGGCTGAGTCTTCAGTAGTTAAGCTGGCAGCATAGGAGAGCAGGCTCTGTCCAGGTATGGCCCTGAGCTGCCTCCCTTTTCTTGTCTTTCTAGCTCTGGCTGCAGGCGCCCCTGTGGATACCGGCCTGCATGGACAACTCCATTCAGATGCCTGCAAACTGCTCCCCAACAGCTTAAAACGGCACCTATTAGGGTGTGGTCAGCCTTGATGGGAGAGCCCATACCAGCTCTAAAAATGGGTTTAGGGCCTTTGGGCAGAGACTGTGAAGTTGTGGTTACCTGGAACTTTCTAGAAGTAGCGTGGGCTCTGAATGGGCACACAGCCTTGGCCTCCTGGACTCCTCTCCCAGTGGAAAGGGGTACAGCTGAAGGAAGATGAGAGTAGAACCTCAGGCAGGGACTCCTCTTGGCAGAATCTAAGAACAGTACTGTCAAACACAGAGGGCTACCCACTGTGTCTTATCAACACAAGCTAAAGGAAATGCTTTTCATTTCATCTTAAGAAGCTGCACACAGTGTGTCTCTTTCTAACCTATCTTAGCACATGGCAGACCCAATTTTTCAATTGCTTAGGACTGGTCCCTTGTCATCCTCGACTCTTCCCTGAGTCCCTATAGCTACTGGCCAGTCCTGACAAATACATCCTCACTTTGACCTCTGTCACCACTGTCACTGCTATTGCTATAGTCTAAGCTACCTTCATCTCTTGCCCAGAGTTTTATAGGAGCCTCCTGAATGGTTACTCTGCCTCCACCTTTGTCCCTTCTCTTGTCCCCAACCCTTACTTTCTACCCACAGCATAACAGACAGGAGGATCTTCTAAAAATCCAAGTTAAAACAAACCATTCTTCTGCTTAATGTCCTCCAGTGACTACCCAACCCCCCACTGTATAAAGCAAATTCTGTGGTCCTTCCCTCCCATCTTGTCTCCTACTGTTTTTTTCTTCTCTATCACAAAGTTCTTGCTACGCCAGCTTCCATATAGTTCCTGGAACCCATGAAGCATACCCCTCAACCCCAGGGACATCTTTCTTGTTCTCCCCCAAGAGGTCTGATTACCTCTTCCCTCATTTCCTGGAGAATGGGCTTGAAACAACTTCTGACCCCGTCATGACCACATGCCCCTCATCTGGCTTCATTTCCTCCATTGCACTTATCATGGCAAATTTATGTCTTTGTTTTTATCTACATCTCATCACACACACATTCCATAATGTAAACCCCATGAGGCACCATGTTTTATTGGTGCCTAGAACCATGTGAACACATAATAGTCACTCAATTAATATATTATTGTATGAATGAATTCCAGAAAGTTACCTCTTATTGCTGTAGATTATTTCTTTTTAGTTTCTTAAAATGGAAGTGTTAATAAAATGAATCTGACATTTGTATTAGTTCACTATACCTCAACTAGTCAGATGGAAAGCAATGAAACCAGATGCTCTGTGTTTGTTTTGTAGAAGACAGACTGATACTTGAGTATCAAACTTGAGTATGAATCTTGGCTTCTTGTTTATGATTCTGGACCTTTTTACATCACACCCTCTATTTTCTTAGCAAGGCCTTACCTCTGTGAGAGTTGTTTGGTCTTCTTATGACTGACTTAGAAGCACACTTCCTCAAAGTAACACAGCCTTTAGGATCGCCTCTTCCCAACTCTTATCTATACTCCATTTATATGTCCTTGTTTGCTTGCTACTTTGAAGTGCTATCTAATTATGCCTTCCTAGTAAAACCAATTTCCATAAGCCACTCATAAACCCCACTCATGCTTGTAGTCATATCTTGCCTCAACAATTGTAAGCTCCTCAAGGTCAAGAATATATCTTGTTTTCATTTTGCTCTCAACCCACATAAGTCCTTCTCCCAACATAATACCAAATGATTCATGAGTATGTGGCCATTGTTCAAGAAGTTAATGTCACATAAGGAAAAGAAACTCCCTTTTGTAACTTGAGACTTCAGGGAAGGCTTAGCTCTAAGGCAAGTGGTTGCAAGTTTTTTCACCCTGTCACTGATATCCTCTGAGCAGTCCCAACACCTTAGAGTCATCCTTATTATTTTTATAGTTATGGATTGATAAATTTAGATTAAAGCAGAAGCATTCAGACTTTCTATATCTTTATTAAATTATTTTTCTCCATATTCATTATAGAGAACTCTGACAACATCAATAAATGAAAGAAAAAAAAGAAAAGCGATTTCAGCTTTTATTATTTTATTTTTCCTTAGGGATGGCCATTGTCACTCCTCTTTGGCTTTTGTTCTGCCTGCATTTGTTTGATCATTACTTTGCTCCTGATTAAAAATTTTTTAACTTATTTCCATAAGTAATAAATCATCCTCATTTTAGAGCATGTATGTACACAGAATCAAAAAGAAGGGAAGATTACTTATCTCAATATCTCAAGATTTTTGCTGTTAGTATTTTAGGAACTATGAATGCACTCATGCATGTGCATCTTTCATGGTATACGTTTTGTTTTTCTAGCAAAATGTTGAAATGTGATATATAAAACTCAACAAATGTACTTAACATCACTTATCCAGTCATGTCTTCATCATGATTTTTGTGACAACATGTTCTCCCATCCTGTGGTTATACCAAAGCTCATTTTTTCAACCTCTAATTTTGAATATCTCTGTTTTTTCCTGTTTAAAGTGACTGTCCATGTAAGAAAGCATTTTTACATAGTCAGGAAATTTGTAGGTGTGGAATAGCTGAGGTAAGAGATTTCAATTTCATTGGAGTTTTGCTTCAAAGTAGAATCTTCTCTGGATTTTTTTTTTTTTTAACTTTTGCACAATATATTCTTGGTCATGTCTCCATACAAACATGGATATCTAATACTGTATCTTTTCCTGTGTAGAATTTTCACCACATACAGGACATTTACACTTGATTGATCTTTTCTATTTATCAGGCAAACATAATGTCACATGGTTTCAAACTGATGGATGTTTTTGTTGTTCACAAAGCACCAATTTGGCTGAATCAAACAATGTCACCAAAGTCCCCCATTCCAGGTACCCTGACATGTACTCATATTGACTTTAAGACTTTGGGAATTAAATTGAATGTTACCTAGTTATTGTTGTAAATACAGGTCAACATTCCTGCAATATTATATTCACTATTACCAGGTAATAACTGTTAACAGCTAATCTGCCAAGCCTCACACCTGTAAAAGTATATATACTTAGTGTAATTTTGGCCTTTCATAACCTCTTGCTCTTTAAGACAAGTCAATAGGAGGTTAAGTTTCAAGCAAAGAAACCCTAAACAACTGAATTCTTTCCAAACTCATTAGGGGAATAAAGGGAGAAAAATCAGGAAGCATCCATATTGCCTTGTACCTGAGAACAGGTGAGATGTATTGAGTTTGATATATGTGGTGTCATTTTCTGGACCATTAAAAATCCTGTCACCTCCGGAATGAAATGCTGCTGTGATTTACCAGCAGATGACATAACATCGCACTATCATTTAGAAAGAGAAATGAGAAGCACAAGTATTGAGCTGAACATATTTTTTAGTTTATCACCTTAAAAAATAAGATATTCTGTGCAGGAGAAAACCTGTAAATTTATTCTCACCGATCAAGTTCTTCATCTAAATCATTTTGATTTAAATGACAAACTAAGCTTTGGGAGAATAAACAAGTGAACGAGAGAAAAGCTTTTACCAACAGGGCCCAAAGAATGACTGGCAACAAATTGCAGGCTCTTTGAGATAGGTTTTCAAGGCCATTCAAGTGATTTAATTATTTTTGTTGTTCTTAAGACTCCATTCACCTCTAGTTTGAGCCAGAATAAAAGGGCACCAAAGCAATACATTTTTTTTTTCTATTTCATGTAAGTTTCACAACATAATTCAAAGATAGCAAAGACTCAGAAATAGCTGGCACTTATGGAGTGGCCCATTGGTATAAGTGAATCCAAGGTGCATGGCAGACGTCCTGCTCTGATAATATTTATGCAGAGGTTCAGATGTGCTGTGAGCAAGATAGGAAAGATAAGGCCTTCTGAAGGGTGGGGCTCCCCCCAAATGAGTGGCTTTGTCTGAGGTGTCCAGAGCGGCCTTTTTGTATCATCTTGGTCAGTGGATGTTGTGTCAGCAAGATCATGCTGATGAACGGGAGTCATGGAGCAGGCTACACAATGCAAGATGCTGCTGAAAGAGCAAGATCCTGGCCTTTTTATTCACAGAATAATCAAATAGCACCAGTTGCGTGGGGAAGGAAGACAAAGAGAAAAGGGAGGGGTGAAACTAAAGAATATTCTATGTCATCTAGAGCTACATGGATAGTGAATCTGCTTTCCAGGCTTTTTATTTTTTTTATAGCTTATTTATGCATACAAGTACTGGGGAACAGGCCAGAGATGGGGGTTGGGGGTGAGAGGATTCACCAGAGACAGAGTAGGGAGCAGAACAGGCAGGCTTTTTTTTAATCTATTTGATGACCCAGTATTGTGTTCGAAATCCTGTCTTAGACCCCCCGACATGCCTCCAATATTAACAACAAGGTGTTCCCCTGATCAGTTTCTGGGATGCCTTGTTATACATCAGTCAACAGCCCCCAGGGTGTTCCTGGTCATATCTTGTGATGTACACCCTTTCTCCCAGGGTGATCAAGCTTTCTGCTCCTAATTGATTTGAAAAGCACCTTGTAGGGTTGGGCTACAATAACAAAAATGGTGGCCGAATAGGCTGCTTAAGTCTAGCAGAACCACAAGTGGACCTAAGGTCAACTGAGGCCTGTGAGTTTGAAGAGAAATGAACCATAATCTTAAAGAATGAAGACTATCCAGATTTAGGGTCATCTCCAGAAATAACCTTTTTATAGGAGAAACTTATAAGGCCCCGGAGCATCTGGCTTTGTCATCTGAGTTCTCCTCGTCTTGTCGTATAAGACCCCCTCCACGCTCCTTGAGGTGCTTGGCCTTACCCCATTGCTTAACTGAAGATAAAATGCTCAGTTTGTCCTATATACTCTAGAATGTATAGTCATGTACATTCTCAATTGCATCTGTGCTTAAATGTGTTCTTTCTCCTGCTAACCTGTCTTATATTAATTTGTTTGTTTGTCCAACCTGAGAAGAAGCCAGAGAGATGCAGAAATTTTTGTCCTGTCTTCCTTTACCTCAAAATCTATTTTAAGCATAAAAGGGCTCATTCATATTTGTGTCAGAATGAATCAGAAACACTCATTATTTAAAAAAAATAAAGATGGCTGCAAAATTTTGCCAAGATCATCTATAATATAAATGTCTACAAATGAAGAGAACAGCCAGAAAACTATTTGTAGAAACTGATGATGTTTGTATCAAAAACATATCTATGTTTTGTCATAACTGCAGATGTTCTATCTAGGGATAAAACTAGTTTTTAAAGTTTATGCTAATTTTCTCTGCAGTCCCAGGAAATTGGAGAGTAAATAGCAGAAATCATGTGGTATGAAAGTTACTTACAGTTCGTAGGATAGGATTGTCAAAGATTTGTTAGGTAATAGAGGTGGTGAATTTATTATATCTTTCCAGAAAATAAAAATGAATGCATTGAAGATAATAAAATCCCCAGAAGAATTTCTGATACAAACAGTAAAATAGTAATTTTAGGCTATGACCCAATCCTTAACTTTCTAAACGCCCCCTGCTGTCAGAGGCCCATAGCCACAAATGCTCCTGCCGAAAGATGCTGACTGGGAGGCTGTGCTTGCATTCAATGTCCTTGTTCTCTTGGCTCCAGCTAATTGCACCAAAGCAGCAAATCTCAGACTCGCTTCCTCAAAACCCAAAGAAAGAAACTAGTCAGATGGCTGGAAACAGTGGAACTGGTTACAAGATCAGAGTTGGCCTAAGGTCAAGTATGGGTTATTGGAACCTGTTAAATGAAAGCAGGCTGTAAAAATCCCAATAAACCAGATGTTCAGGGAGAAGACAAGATAAGAGACTTTGAAATCCCAGAGAAAGTGGTGGAGAAAAAAAACAGCTGATGACTTTGCAGATTCTGAAAGCCCAGAATTAGGTTAGCTGAGATGATCCTGTGTCCTTTTAAATAACTTTTTTTTCACCCCTACCCTTTTTGAAAAGTATTTTGAGTAGGTTCTCCATTTGTTGAAATAAAAAATCCTAAAGAAATCCAATAACTCAAAATCTCTTCTGCCACTCCTCTAGATGCTAAAACCAGGATAAATACATAGAAGTTATAGGGAAATGGATCTTATTTAATGATTGAAACTCTCCAGATCCAGGGTGGGTCATCCCTGAAAACATCTGAGCAGACTCTACGACCCCTGTGCTGTCACAAAGCCTTCCTCTGGAGCTGTTGTGTTCCGTTGGTAATCACTGGCTATAGTCAGAGCAGGGTTTAAGGTTTGGGGAAAAAAAGTAATTTCCTAACTTCACCATACATGGCCTTAGCCCTCACCAGCTGTCTGCCAAATCTTACCGATAATCCCTTGAACTATATAAGATATGTATGGGGAAGTAACTCTATACTTAAAAGCTGTTTGACCTTAGGAAGTTTTCTAAACCTCTCAAAACCGCAACTTTATCATCTATCATTTGGATCCACAGTATCTTGTCTGAAATCTTTGGACCAAAAATATTTCAGATTTCAGAATTTTAAGATGTTCAACAACTCTTAAAATTCACAGACTGTATTTTCTGTAAATTTATCACTGAAGTGTGTGCAAACGCCCTGGAACCACACCTGTGAGACATTTGACTATTCACACCACCTGGGATAAAGACCACAAGCACAGCTCCCATCAATGCAGGTCAGATTATGCTATCAAGTGAGTTTGCCACCATATTGTGTTTCAGAAATGTTTTCATTTCAGGACAGTGAGTTGCAGCACTTACCTCTTAGGGAGCACAATCGGTATAAAATGTGACCACTTTCTACAGGGGTGGGAACAGGCTCTGGGAATCTGTTTTTCCACGCTGGTCTTGCATGTAGATTCAGCCACGATCCCAGGACTCAGATTGTATATCTGCTGCCACCATTTTGTCCTGGTCATTTCTTATTCTCTCTTCAACCTTCCCAAACTTGAATGACAGATTCAGCCCCTGGGAGCCCACACTGAGGAGGTGAGAGGCTTCAAAAGAAGCTCCATGCCCCACAGAACTTCTTGCTCAGCAGGGTGCTTGCAAGTTGGTAATGTTACAGGGCAGGGTGAGGGGCCCCCCAGGACCCCAAACTTGACCACTCTAAATAGGTTCTGCCATCTGCCACATCTAGACAAAACATTCTAGTGTGTAAGACCTTCAATGGAAAAGAACTTTACTATAATTAGTGGGCAATAAAGAGAAGAGAAAGAATATGATTAAAATAGTTTCCAATTAAACACCCAGATTACCCATCCCTTCATGAGTAAATGCTCAGCCAAACAGGGTTGGCCAATGCAGGGCCACCGAGGCCCAAAAGCTTGCCACAAGCCTAAGGCACCTTCTGGTGGGGACCCATAGGAAAGAGGCAGAAGGGGCCAGGCAAGTCTGGAAGGAAAGGAGCAAAATCAAAACCCAAGTCAAGATAGAAGCTGCCATTGTCAGCCTCCCCACAGGTCCCTCACCCATGTCTCTGTCTTTTTCAAGTGTTTCCTTCCATGTCCACCAAGCCCCTGTATAAGTCCAAGGTCAAGAAGCAAGTACAGCTCCTTTACATGTCTTTCAGCTCATGTGCCTCCCCCAGGTCATGGTCTTGCTCTTCTTCCTCCCTTCTCCTAGTCTTCTCTAGCTTCCCCTCTCTGCTCAGCTCCATTCTCCCTTGGGTGAGGCAGGGAACCTGATACCTCCCCTCCACTGGGGACCACCCGGTTACAGCAAGCGCTCCTCACTGACCACCATCACAGCTCTTTCCACCGTAACTGGCTGGGCCATCATTGTCTTTCTACTCCAGATACTAGTGTCTTCCAGACTTCCTTTTTCAAGGGGGATTTGCATCCAGAGTGTCATTTTCCTGGCAGCATAAAATCATGGAAAAACAAGATCTGGAAACAGTAAACAAATAGCTTTTTTTTTTTTTTCTTTTTTAATAGGAAGAACATCCAAGTTTGCATTCAAGGTCATTCTTATCTTGACTGGGATCACACCATCAGGTTCTAATGAATACAAATGGAGCACTGAAAATTGGCTATTTGGGTCACAGTCTTTGACTGTTAAACTGAACCACGATGTGTGTGCACACCCTTCAGAAAGCTATTTGAGCATTTTAAACTCCCAAGCCACTACCCTTAAGATGTTTGTAAAACTGAAGATCAATGAAAACTTGCAGGGGTCGGGGGAGAGGGGTTCTTGTCTTTTATTATTCAAAGATTTTTTTATCTTGGAAAATGCTGCATTTAAAAGTCCCAAACATGGGGCCTCTCTGGTGTCCTAGGGATTAAGTCTCCTGCTACCACCTTGCAGGATCCCTGGCCAGGGAGCTGACCCACATGGCACAGCGGGACCTGTCCTGACTCACCTGCTGCTCTCCTCACCAAGATCTGCCTGTTCTGCTCCCCACTCTGCCTCTGGTGAATTCTCTCACCACTGCCCCTGACACCTTTGGCCTGCACCCCAGTTCGTCTATGCACCAATAAATAAATAAAATCTAAAAAAAAAAAAGTCCCAGACACTCCTGTGGTATCCAAAGGAGGATAAAAGTGTTACCAGCATTGAGAATGTCACCTTCTTGGTGTTCCATCTCTTTTAGTAAATCTAAAGGGCTGGAATTGCTGTGTACTGACTTTCAACATTGTCAAAATCTTGGAATTCTGGAGCGCTTTCATTTTCCCACTTGATCTGGCCCCAGAACTAATTGCAAACTTCTCAACTCTTTGGTAACCTCAACAGAACTGAAATCTAAACTTTATAAACATAAGGTGAACCAACAAGATACATGTGGATTTAAAACCAAGAAAGTTCAAAATATTTCGTAAACATTAACAAGATTTATTGAGAACACTGGAGATTGGCAGAAAGGTTCTAGAACATGGTAACTAAAGACAGTTCATGCAGATAAGACCAAATCTTCTTGTGCCCAAAATGCCTAATTTGTTGCATACCAGCAAGAAAAGTTTCTAAAAGCCAATTGATTTTTATCTCATTAATGGTTAACCCCCTTCAAAGCACTGATACGTTTTCCACAAATTTGCTTCTAAATGAAAAGAATAATAATCAAATTTAAAATTAAGCAAATTGCTTTAGCTTGCGATTTAAAAACAGTACATGTAATCTAATTAGCTAAATTTATTAGGAGTAAATGTGAATGAACTCAGAAATTGAATTGGGGAACTAGCACTGGCACATTCTCTGCATCAACATCTGAAGGAGCAAAGCTACATAACAATCCCTTGTCTTTTCAAAAGCCTGAAAATACATAAAATAAAAGAGGATGATTTCTAAGTGAGAAGAGACTGACTTTATCCCTCTGCCTCTCTCTGCAAAAATTTCATAGTGTCTATAACAAACCCACTTCCTGAAGTTTAAGTATCATCTTGTGTTTTATAATGAATGATGAATTTGGATTTCTCAGGCTGATCTTATTAGTATTTAGTAAATGCAGACCTCTTGCCATTACTTCCCCATAAACCATCAGATGCAGTTACCTCCCTATAAACCCATCAGAAGTGCAAATACACCAAGTCAGAAGTGCAGGCAATAGTGGACTGCCGAGGCAGATTGCTCCCTGCGCTGGGCTGGCTGGTGGGCAGCACAGCTAAATGCACTGCCCAGCATCCCAGAGGGCATCTTAGCCCATATCCATTGCCCAGGAAAAGATCAAAATTCAGAACTAGAAGTATGGTTCTGCAACAGCAGTTCCCAGGGCATTATTGGGCAGGGTGAGGGGCACCCTGGAACCCCCAGGAAGCTCAGGCTCAGCAATGCTGTGTGCCTTTGGCTCCTTCTCCAGTCTTTCAGCAAATAAATGATGGAATCTCCATTCCGAGACAGGAGAGGACAGGACAAATCATGCTTTTATTTTTCTGAGTTCAGAGACCATTGTTAAAAGTTGTTCAGTAAGTACTTATTTCAATGGCCACATTTTATTACAATAAAGTAGTTTCATTTCAATTCTAATAACATCAACAACCAATTGGTTTTCTATATGTAAATCCAGTCTCTCTACACCACCTTCTTCTTCACACAGGATGTTGGTGGTAAGAACAGTCACTATTCTGATTTTATAAATAGAGACCCAGAGAGCTTAGGGAACTTAGCCCTAAATCACACAGCTGTAAGTTAAGCATGGATCTCCAACCCCAAGCTTTGCCTGCCCCTCCAAGTCTCCTCTGTCCCAGGAAAATGAACACAGAACAGAGAACCTAAGTTTGTCTTCTGACCTCTGACGTCAAACTGTGACCAGCTCTCTGAGACTCTGCTTAGGTAGAGAAGAAAAACAATGACACCATAAGTAGATGATCACTTAATTCAAATTATAATAGATGAGCTATTTGGTGGTCCAGTTGTGATTTGACAAAAAGTAGATCATCCGGGCAACACAGCAAATTTCTTGCAGGACATATAAGCATAATCCCCCTAGAATTGAACAACACCACTATTATAAATTATTCTTTTGGTTTATTCCATAAAGCCGCTGACTTACAATTTAATCCCACTTTTGCTTTGCCCCTCTGGGACCCTGGGTTGCTTCCCTGATTTCCAGGGAAAGTGTTAAGCCTCATTTTTCCTTAAGTTAAAAGATGGAAGCCATCAGAAGCAGACACAACAGGGATCCGCCAAGGTCAAGAGACAACTAGACACCCATGCCCCCGTACCTGCCTGAAAGTTTATACGTGGTTGGTTCAGGACAAGATGCCCTTCCTACTGTGAAGTCAGAAGCTGAGAAATGTTCTTTAGGTATGGCAGAGGGTGCAACAAACCCCCTCTCTTGATTTGAGATCCTAGTGTTCTGTTTTACGGCAGAGCATCTGCTTATCTCGTCTCCCAGAGAGTCAGGGGAACCCTATCATCAGCCCTGGGACAGGATGGGGCTGTCTGCCATGACTGATAACCACTCCGTGGCAGGGAAGGGATTTCTTTCTGGGCAAGGAGTACAAGAGAGAGAAGCAAAATTATAGCTACTTTGGGGGGAGTCCTTCCTATGCTCGGGCACACAGGAAAACAGACAAGCAAAGAGAAACAAATGCCCAATTTACTTTATGTTTCCATCAGCCCTGTGCACCAGGGCCAACCTTATCCCCACTTTACAGACAGAGGAAACTGAGACCTGCCCATGGTCAGACTAAGTGAGAGTATATCTCTTGAATGTCTTATAAGAAGTAGGTTACAGGACGCTTGCAGATATATTTCTAAATCAATGTGAAGACTCATTCTTTGAAGTGTAAATTCTTTACCTCATTCCTTTTATTTCACAATATTTTCATTAAAATTGTTAGATTTCCTGTTCTAGTCTTCTCTCTTTTTTTTTTTAAAGATTTATTTATTTATGCATACAAGAACTGGAGTACAGGCCAGAGATGTGGAGGTTGAGAGGATCCACCAGAGACAGAGTGGGGAACAGAACAGGAAGACTGACTGAAATACACTGCTGAGGAGAGCAGTGGGAGAGCCAGGAGTGGTCTGCTGCACCATGTGGGTCATCAACCCCACCAAGGATCCAACACGTGCTGCAGTGGCTGCGGATAGCTTCCTAGTGCTACATCTTAACCCCTTGTGCCACCAGGGAGGCCCTAGTCTTCATATCTTAAAACGTATATTCCATAGGAAAAATGTAATATCCAAATATAAAATGTTTTTAAAACTTGACACCAATAATCCTCACTGTTATGACCTAATAAACAGGTCAACATGTTTCTAAAATATCAAATCCACCTGCAGACAGATGTCTCTCAGCAAGCATTTGAGTGACTACGCAGAACCAGGTAAGTTATTTTCTTTAATGGAGCTTATAGAGAACGCAGGCATTAGAACATGATCATTGTATCTAAATAATTTGGTGTTTCTAAAGCTGAAATGCAAAATACAAAAAACAACAACCCAGTAGTCAATTTTTTCATTGTAAACTTTCTTTCTTTGCTTATTATCAATTAAACAACAGACACTTAGTTCTGCAGGCTGGGAAGTCCAAGTTCAAGGTGTGGCAAACTTTGTTCTTGGTAAGGACCCTCTTTCTGGCTTATAGACAGCAGACTCTTCACTGTGCCTTCACAAGGTGGGTGGACAGAGGGCTCTTGTCCCCTCTCCATATAAACACACTAATCCCATCACACGCTCATCACTTCAATTAAAACTAAAGCCCTCCTGGCAGGTACTATCACATTCGGGAGTTGTTCTTCTAAATGAACTGTTTTATTTCTTTTTATAAAATTGAAATAATAATGCATTATTAGTTTCAGGTGTGCATCACTGAAATTCAACACGTGTATATGCTACATTGAGTTCACCACTGAAGGTTCTATTCTATCCTTCACCGTACAATTGTCCCCTATCATCCAACTTATCTATACTCTTCCTCCTCTTTTGGTAACCAGTAACTGCTCTTCCAGTCTAGAAGTTTATTTTCAACTTTCAGAGGACATAAACATCCTGTCGACAGCAATAAATGTTCATTTGAAAGAGCACAAAATGTGAATTACACAGAAAAAAATCACATAAGGACAATTTTATTGGAGAAAAAGAAGGTCACCTTGACTGTTAAGAAGTAGTTTTAAAAAGAATTAATGAAAAAAAGAATGGACAAGAAAGTCAAAAGCTATGCTATGATTAACAACAATGCAGGCGTAACAGTCAACAGTTCTCCTGACAAGCTTCATCGCCTTCCTCTTTTGCCTGAATTGAATCAGAAAAGGATTCACAACAAACATTTTATTGTGCACGTGCTGGGTGTGCCCTGGGCTGCGTCTCTAGAAAATACCTTTCAGCAGATGTTTTTCTAAGAAAATTTGGATTCTACAGCGACGAACATAATTCATTTATTTCCTGATCTTGAAGGGAAAGAGTTAGGGAAAAAATAGATCAACTGAACAATACCTGTCATCCAGAGAGATAAACCAAAATCATGGATACAATGTTTCTCAATGAATCATTTTACAGAGACTTCACCATGCCTACCTCAATTTAGAAGAATAGCTTTGAGACCTCCAATTAGGGCTATAATTGAATGTCATTTGGGGACTAATAACCGGGGCTTGCAGTATTAACTGAGTTGATGGCAGTGGGGAGGGATGGAGCTGCAAGGTTCAGGTTCTGGTCAGAAATGCCAGCTGGTCATTATAGCCCACTAAATTTCATGCACCAATGTATTTATTGCTACTATAAACTGAAAATGTGAAAAGAAGAGAAAGTCGAGATAGATTGAATGCATGATGGGCCTTGGAGGTTCACTGTCATAGCCGTTATCCCTTGATAGCCACCGCACCTTTTGATTGTGCCTAATCAAACTTGTTGCCCTCTATTTTGTGAAGATGAGCTTCAGATACAATCATGTGTATTTAAAGCATCCATATCTGCGTGTGAAGGTCTAATTTTCTTTTCTTTCCTTATTCTTTATTTTTTTTCTTGGCCCAGGACACTGGTTAGACACAGAAATTCTCTCAGTGTGGAGACCTGGGGCATTTAGGACTTAGAATTTGGATCTTGGGGAGTTTGGGCATTTTCCCTGTCTCAGTTTCCCTATCAAAGGTGGGCATTCTTATCGCGCTCTTGAGATAACAAATTGTTTAGCTACAGTAGGTGTAGATATGCTTCCTTTGGAAGGACATATTTTTGAGCTAACTTTATAATTTATTTGTTGTTCTTTTAGATTCTTAGAAAAGAAATATACAGAAAAGCAAAACTTGCCTTGAATAGATTTTTTTTTTTTGCTTTGGTTAAAACCTTGATTGGTGCATTTGGGCTTAAACCAGAACTGAGAATCAATTCTTCCACTAGACTCTTCAGAAATAAGGGATATAAATGCATGGCAGGAAAATGACTATGAAATTGGAATAGCTTGAGGTTGGAAACACTTTTGAGAAAATTATGTAAAAGAAGCCAAAAAAAATCACTAGACTGATTTATAAATAAATGAAGAGCAAAAATGGATGCATAGATGGAGGCTGTGGTGGGGCCAGGGGAAACATTGACTTTTAGATAAGTAGGAAGAAGTTGAGGAAGTTAGACCAGAGAGGAAGCAGAAGGATTGGAACAGATCAGCAGCCTTTGACCTATAGACCTATGTCCGCAGATCTGGCGTATGTGTCACATGGCAGGGAAGACTTGATGGGGAGTCCTTTAGTTGCCAGGTGAGTAACCAGATGCCTTTGCCCATGTGCGATCGTTTCTGGGAAAGGATTTAAAAATTCAGGTCATATCACCCAAAATAGGAAAGTGGTGCTTCTTGCTTTAAAGGAAATTTATGGATAATTCAAGATAAGCCATCTGTGCAATAAGAAATATACATCCTACAGATGGTGAGAATTATAGGGCATATAATATTGTTAATAATAGCATCACTTTCAGTTGTATAAGAAATAAATGTATATGTTGTTCATCAAGTCTTTTAGGATGGTATTTTATATTTATACACATAGTAGGCTATCAACATACCTGGAAGGAAGACAGAAAGATGCAAGGAAGGAAGGAAGGAAGGAAGGAAGGAAGGAAGGAAGGAAGGAAGGAAGGAAGGAAGGAAGGAAGGAAGGAAGGAAGGAAGGAAGGAAGAGAAGTTATAAGGACCAAACTCTGGGGTTATCCTGGTGTTATATGTATTAATGGAAATTAATTATAACAGTCCATGTCACTTAGTGAATTTGGTTAGGTGTGATTACATGGAGGAAAGGAAGTAGCAATTGATTGTTGTTGTTGTTTTTTATATTTCACCTAGAATTTCTCCCTTTCCTCACAATTCCATGATATTTACCTGCACTCTCAGTACCGTAGTGCCAAACGCTGGCAGAGTTGAGGTTGTTGGTCCCATTTCAGATCACCAGCAGGAATCTGGAGCCATCATGCATCCTGAGACTCTTAAGACCTGAATTCATTTAGAAAAGAAACACCCACCTTTCCCTCCCATTGCGGTTGGTTCAGGGTATATATGTGGTCTTTTTGATTAATTTCCCATCATATTTTGACTACTTCTATTTTAGTCCCATGTAGAATACTAGATCCAACTTATATAGCCACTTGTTAAATTTTTCAGAGATTAATTTCTGAGCCAGTTGTTTAAGACAGCAATTATTAAAAATTAAATCATATAATTTTGCAATTAAATAAATGGTATTAAAAACAAAGTCAATAAACGTTCAAATTCATTGCCTCCATTACTTTATGGTATTTTACAATACCTTGGAGGTTATTTACTGCTAATGTATCGGCATCAGGGAAAAGCTATGAAGGCTTTGCTTCTGTGTGTATCTTTCCAGCTCCACATGTGGTGATGTCACACGTGTAGCTAAAATTGGCCGTGGGAGCAGCTTTCATGCTGCAGGGATTGGTAAGTGCTTCAAGTCAGGGCTGCTTTTGTGGGTGATGAGGTGGTTTGTCTTTTCCCAGCACACTATTGAATAGACATCTGGTTTTTCATTGTGAATTAGTTACTCCCTGCTTCCTACAGTTGCATTCTACTTGGTTTAGATAACCATTCCTTGGTCACAGATAGAGCAGGACCCCGGTGGGGACAATAAAAATCACCCTTCCTCTGACAATCAAAATAGACCCTGCATGAGTGTGTGTTGAGGCCAAACCAATCTGTCCTTTGCTGAGATTTTCTAGACAGAGGCCAGGAAGAGGAAGCGTTCTCTTCCCCCGAACCCCTTCTCTGGAGTAGCTAAGCTGAACTGGTATAAGATTAAACTGGCTATGGTTATGCTTCCCCTAATGTCCACCCCACTTAAGAAGCAGTCCCCCCTCATAAGGACCTGAGACCAGTGGGCAGCTCAATCTGATGACAAAGGATAACCTGAAAATATATCAGAGCCCATAGTTTCAGACGTGCTGTGGGCTGACCCACCTTCTTTGCAGGTATGTAAGCCAAGAAACTCCAGGTTTTGCTTAAGCTGTTTTGAGTTGGGATTTGTCGCTTACAACAAACAACTCCTAATGGATAGAGTTAGTTTGTGGGATTATCCACTACTTGCTGATTGCCTCTGTTTCCTTGTTTCATCAATTGTATGGATGTATGCATTGTAAGTGCTACTTTAAAACTGATGTAGAGAAACAAATTGTTCTAGAGAACCAGATGCAGTCATTCAGGAAATACATAAATCTCTCCTAACCAGTCCTTCCCTGATTTTGCTGGGACCAGGGGGATTGGGAAAAAAAAGGCAGAGGTTTATCACCTTCAAACTCAAACTCTTGCCAAGAAGAAGCAAAATCCCAGCAATGTAATTCATTAGTGTTGCTGCAGCAGAAGAATTATATAATGATGGGAATATCTTTTGAAATGAAATCCTAAAAAATAAAGCAAAGCAAAACAAAACAACCCCCCCAAAAAAACAGAAACAAAACCAGTTGACTTGATGTCTTCATTGAGTTATAGAAACTGAAGGCCAATACATCACTGATTAGCAGAGCTGTGATCAATTGATATAGAAGAAAGGGAAACAGAATAGAGGAAAAGAGAAGCTGAAAGAAAGGGAAAATGAAAAAAAAAAAAGATCAGAAACTAGTTTTTGGCCTCTCTGTGCCTTAGTTTCCTGGGATGTAGTTATTAGGGAGATTAGCATTTATAAAGCACTTAAACAGACCCTGATTCATATTAAAGACTATGTAAGTATTAGCTTATGTTTCTGTCAAGGTTCTAGAAAGATACAAATGACACTCTCAAATAATTAAGTAATATGTACTTTAATAAAAGAATTCTTTCAGAGTATGGGAAATCCCTCCCCTCAAGAAATAGGCATCCCCGAGGCTAGTGACACAGTGGGAGGTAATCACCCTTCCAAGAACTGAGGAGAGGATGGAGTGACTCCCAGTGCCTGGAAAGGGAATGTTGTGAGGAGATGGTTGCCTGACAGGAATTGTGGATTATTCTGGGGACAGAAAGTTAATCTGAGGCAACTGAATAAGGAAGAAGATGAAACAAACCCTTATCTTGTTCTCCACTGTTCTACTTCCAAGACTGCTGGAGTCAATTTGGAGTCTAAGAACAAGAGTCCATTAAGGTCACCATGTAGGTCAGCCTTCCCCAAGTACACAGCATGCTGGAAAGGGTGAAAAACAGGTCCATGTGGGGTAACCAGCTCACCACTCTGCATCTGCTCTCACCCTTCAAATGAGTAGGATGTTTATAACCTTAAGACAGGAAATACGCAAAGTCCAATAAGCTGTCATATCATCACTGATGATCTGAACTCAGTCATCATTTTGTAACTAAACCTAGAATGTTTGCCCCCATTGGTGTGTCCTTCATATAAGGTAACAACACAAAAGAGTTCTGCAGCTGGTCAGAGAGGTTGAGAATCATGACCTCTTACTTTTACTATCCTTTCTATGACCCCTAGGCCTCTGCAAGAATTTAAAATGGACCCACTGGGGTGACCAAAACTTCATGCTGTAACAGCTGTTTTTGGTGGTCTTGTCTTTATTGGTTGGGTGCAGGTTTTCATTGACCAGGGTCCTTGGGCAAAGAACCCTCTAAGTATTTAGAGGTGCCCCGTAGATTCCACAGGTTTCAGGCAGTCTTCCTTGCCCACCTATGATTATGTTGCAGCAAGCTGGTTTCCCGCTTGTCAGTGGGATCAATAACCTTAGCCTTCTATACTATCCTCTTTCTTCACATGTTAGTTTAGCATCATGAAGAAGAAAATGGCCAGGGGGCAATCTGAGCTTTTTTCCATCAGTATAATAAATGGATTTCCTTTTGGAATTCTTTCTTGGGGCACTTATATTTGTAGTTTAAACAACTCAAAGGCTTGGGAATAGGAAAAAAAGATTCTTCTAGGGGATTGGTAGGTGTAATAGTGAAAAATATCACTTTCACCATCCCTCCTTTATTCTTGCACCTGTGTTGTCTGGCTGTATGGAAGACTAGTTTATACTGGCTGATGACTAAAAGCATGACTAAGTCCTGCAAGATCACATCCTGACCTGAGAGGGTATTGTCTCTTGTCCTGGACTGTATATGGCCTTAAATAGGGTCCACTTCTCTGTTGTATCAAACCAATAACTTTTAAATATTGGGGCAAATGTTAAGACCACTCTTATGAGCCTTAACGCATTTCCATAATGCTGTCATAATAAAACATGTCTCTTGGTACTTGTGTAGAATCCCATGGTAATGGAGAAGGCATTCTGTTAAGTCCACAAGTGGTGGCAATGCTAGAAGTTCTCTAACCATGGAAAACAACACACCTGGATGTGTATTATCTGCCCACTTCAATGATGGAAGGGATCCAATGTAATCAAGCTACTAATAAGTGGCCAACTAACACTTTTCAAGAGATAGTGCCATGCTGGGATCCAACATCAGCTTCATCTGTTGGTAGTTTGGGTACTTTGTAGTGGGAGTAGCCATATTAGCCTTGGAGAAATCTATTAATTAAGTGGTCAAATGAATCAGATTATGAGTATGAGAAGCCTGTTTGCCCAGCCACCCTGATGCTTCCTGAACAGGTGATGTGACATAGCTTTGATGGCAGTCATTGGGCTCAACAACATAGACCTCAAACAGAGCACCCTGAGTTCAGGGTCAGTGGTGTTGCAAATACAAGCAGAGGCACCTATCACCTCATGAGGCAGCAGAATTGTCTTCATGTGACTAGTTTTACACCATGATTTTAGACATTAAACCTCACTCCGTAGATTGAATCCTTCAAACTTCCCAGAGATTCTTTGAGTTAGTCAAGGTAACAATAGTATTTTTTTCTTTTCTTTTTTTTTTTATAGAGGCATGTTTTCTTTCTTTCTTTATTTGTTTGTCTGTTTTGTTTATACATGCACTGGGTACAGTCAGAAGTGCGGGAGGGTGAGAGAATTCACCAGAGCCAGAGCGGGGAGCAGAACAGGCAGAAGGACCGAAGTACACTGCTGAGGGGAGCAGCGGGCGGCAGGAGAGGTCTGCACGCCATGCGGGACCCTCCTCCAGTGGCCGGGGAGCAGCCGGGGATCGAACCGGCGCCGCAGAGGCTGCGGGCAGATTCGCAACCCAGCGCTCAACTGCTGCGCCACCGGGGAGGCCCTAGTATTTTTTTCTACTGAAAGCAACCAGAGTCACTGCTGTAGCTAATACTTCAGTATCATGGCCAGTTCCCTGAGACAACACAGCACCAAGGTCATGGCTGAGAAGGTGGTAGGAAGTATTAGTTCAATGTGAGGGGCTGAGGCTCAAAATGGAAGGGCAGGAAAATCAGCAGAAGTCAGGGTGGTGTGTGTGTGTGTGTGTACTGTATCTGGGTGCACAGCTCAAGTGCTGAAATTCTCCCTTCCTTAGCAAGAGGGTCCAGGGACTCACAAGTTTGAGCCAGACTAGAAACACAGACTGCTCAGATTTTTCCAGACAACAGAAATTAGAAAGTGAAAAGGTTTCACAATGGATATGGTAATTTTTCCCAGAATTGGTATTTTAGCTGGAAATATTTAATTGGGGTAATACATCTGTTGAACCTCAAATGAGGCAGATAATAGGGTATGAAAGGTCACATTATTCATCATATACAATCACTGTTCCAAAAAAAACATTGCTCAGAGCAAAACTCTTCTAGAAAGTTATGGCTGTATATCACCTACCTTAGAAGATGGTAAAAATATGTATTATTGGCGTTTTTGTTAAATGAGCACCTCCTTGGAAAATAACCATTCATTTTTCATTTCTCCTTAAATTATCTAAATTTGAGGGAATTCCCATCATAAAATAGAAATTATTTACCTATTTTTTTCCTTATTAGTACTTAGCATTTACTAGCAATTTCTCTCCACATAATGCTTTTCCCAGCCATATATCACTAATTAATTGTTTCAGTTTACCATATTCTTGCATCTGGTTCCTCTCCATCTCTTTTTATGAATTGCATTTTTCCTAAGTGATCCTCTGGAGGCACCTCTATTTTGTCTCTGGTTAGAGGCTTGTTCTGTTTCTCCTTAATGGACTATGGATCCATTATTTCTTTGTATTTTGTGGAGCAGGAGGTGCAAATGGAACTGAATCATCTGGCTTTAGGAGCCACGAGAGGCAATGTCTCAGACAGAGAGGTATTTTCTCCAAGAAAGGGAGGGCGGTTTGAATTGATGGCTTCTGTTCTCATTGGGGATTGTACGGGAGTGTCTGGCTGGAGAGATTAGGTCATGAGTTAGGTATGGAAAATTCTGGACACATTTGATCCTCTGAGGTTAACTGGGCAACCTTGGCCCCTGGGCCCTTTTGATGCCTGCCTTGACAGTCAGGGGGATACGTTTAAGAGCAATAAAACCTCCACTGCCTCTGGAGGACAAAACAAGTATGACTTGGTGTTGGCAGAGAGGACGACTTGACTTCAGTGGTGGCAATGCTAGAAGTTCTTTGAGCAGGGAAGACAAATATGAATTTCACAATCAGGGAAAGTAATTTATTCAGTAAGGTTTATTTGACTTAAGGTAAGCACAGAAGTTTTCCTTTTTCTCCTCCTGCTTGCCTTCAACCTATCTCTCTACTTTGCACACATGTATTTCTTTTTCAGACCATTCAGGTTCAGGCACCAAGATGAAACAAAGCCCCAGCTCTATGTGGTTCTCCTGATGAAAACTCCAGGCTACCCAGTCCCATGATTCAGCCCTTGGGTCCCATTGGATCCCCACATTTGTGGTGATGTATAACATGTCAACCATCATCTCACAGTAAAGTCATAAACCAACTGTTTGTTCCTTAACACTAGCATTTGAATGAGGTTGGCCATAATGAAATATTGTCAGATATATGAGCTTGAGGATTTTCCTCCCTACTTCTCATATTCCAGGTCTATTAAATAATTGATGTTCACAAGTGAATGCACAAAGGACCCATGGATATTTATGTGGTTGAACTAAAAGGCTGAGAACAGACCTTCCAAGCATATGACAATGTATAATTTGGAGCCATCTGACATGAATTTAATACTGGAAAAGCAAATGATGTTTTGCTAAGAATGTGGACTTCAAATATACTGCTGTACTTCTAAATCACAGGCAGAGTATTGAAATGGCCTTAGATTGCTGCCTTCTCCAACTGCATTTCCCACACCACTTACTCTGGACATAGTACAAAGGCCACTCTACCTCCATCTATCCTGAGTTAAGACCAGGAATCAAGAATCACATATTTTGAGGCAGCTATTGAAGAAGTGATGTTTTGGTCCTAATGTTGGTTGTGTGATAGTAAAAATGTCCAGACTAATATGCATTCATTTGTTCAAATTATATTATCAGACACTGTCAGGAAAATAGATACAAGATTGAATTATGAGTGGTCACTCCAAAGTGGGGCGATAGAAAGATCAGGAGGAAGATGATAACAGTCCACGTCTGAGCAGGACGGGAGGTTTGCACAAGCTGCTGTAAAGACTGGACAGCATCATGCTGAGGGTCTGGATTTGAGCTAAAATAAACTCATACAATCTTCAAAAAATTCCATAAAGCACTTATCACGATTATCATTATTGTTTTTTACTAGTAAGAATGAGGGGAGTACCTGAAGCACAGAGATGCTCAGCAATTTTCTCAAGGTCATAAAACTAAAGTGAGACACAAGACATTTCATTTAGATACTCAGACAGATGGACAGACATATACATAGGAAGGGACATAAGTAAAACTTGTTTTTATACCATGGGATTATATAAAACATGTTTTTATATGACCCGCTTTTCCACTTAACAATGAAAACAGGGGGCTTCCCTGGTGGCATAAGGGGTTAAGACACAACCTATGAGGCTGTCTGCAGCCACCGCAGCACGAGTTTGATCCCTGGCCAGGGAGCAACCCACATGGCGCAGCAGACCTCTCCTGTCTTGCCCGCTGCTCCCCTCAGCAGTGTATTTCAGTCAGTCTGCCTATTCTGTTTCCCCACTCTGTCTCTGGTGAATTCTCTCAAGCCCACATTTACTTCTAGACTGTACCCCAGTTCTTGTATGCATAAATAAATAAATCTTTCAAACAATGAAAACAGAAACTCACACTCACTTGACAGTTCTACAAACTTTTTATTTTTAATTTATTTTTATTAATTTATTCTTCACTATGGGAGGTGTACAGCTTCACACCTTGAGATGTAGATCTGCTCCACTGCCCCCCACGACCACAGTTCTGGTGCCCTTTACACTGCCAGATTGACACTGCCCCTCTGTCCTCTCCCTGCACTCCCTCCAGCTTGCCCTCTGGTAGCAGAATTTTTCACACAGTCTAAGAGTTATTTTTTTTGTGTGTGTGTGTTATATTATTAGTTTGTTTCCACAGTTTTTTAGATAGTTGTGTTATCAGCTTATTAACATTTTGAACTGGTAGGATCCCAACATGAAAATGTTTAAAGTTTCTCCAGTTACATCTAATCTCCTTTGAATTCTCTTGGAGGCATGTAGGCCTCCCTCTCAGTAATTTGGATACCAGCAAACACACCATCATCCAACCTGAAAGTCTCATTTTCTATCCTTCTTCTTCCCATTGTGGACCTGCCAGGCAGAGGTTTTCCTTTCTTTGCTGGTGAGGTCTGGGGTACAGGAGGCAGAGGTGGTGGTGGTGACGAAAGGGCAAATATCATTTCACTAGCCTGAGAATACTAGCATGAGTTCATGTGTGAAATGCTCTGTGTGGCAGGTGTTGAATGCTGGCTTACTTAAGGGACATATGTGAGTTCTTCTGGGTCTCCAGGACACCTGTGAGAGGCAGGTGGCTGTAACTGAGAGTTTTTCAAAGAGCTAGAATCATTAAAGCTCTTCTGATAAGAAAAGAAACCTGCACTATCTCCTCTGGGCTTTCAGTGGAGAAGGAACATTCTCCTGGGAGGACTTACAACTCCTTCCCCATGTGGATTTATGAAATGTGAATTTATAGTACTTATCTAGTATGGAATCTCCAAAAAAGAATTGGTTAATAAAATAGGAGTCAAGAAGCCCTGGCAGTCCATTTGAAGCAAATGTAAAAGCATTCTGTAGGTCTGCTTTCACAAGGCAAAAATGAGCTCACACTGAAAAATTACAAACCACAAGAAGAAAGAAACCACCATGTAAAAAAAGATCATGTCCACCTGCAACACACATGAGAATGAGCCCCCAGAGAACAAATACTAGAGCAATCCGAAGGAAACCAGGAGGCAAGTCTTTAAATGATTAAAATGACAAGGCTTAAAATCCCAGTGAAAGAATTGAAAAGATCAAAGTGTAAATCATTTTGTTAATCATTTATGGAATTGCTATACATATTTAGCTTCTTATACTTAATTCTTTAATCTACCTACAAATTATTTATTCAGATGATGTGAGGATTAAGTTTATTTGTCCAAATGGATTTCTATTCCCCAATTTCTTTTTGAATGGTCCTCATTTTCTCTACTGATTTTGGAATCTCAAAGTGAGCATAATAAATCCCTAAATATTCCATGTATGTATGAATCTACTTCAAGATGCTGTTCTTTCTTGTATATAACTATACTAACATTTAATTATTTCAAATTTTATATGTTAGGTTGGGAAGGTGATCTTTCATAATTCTTGTTCTGTATATATTTTCAAATTATTTTCTACCTCTTTAACACTTGGTCATGCATTCCTAGTGGAAGTGATATTACCCCATCTCCAAGAGGGCAGAATTTAGTTTTTCATGGGTGTAAAATCTAACTCTTTCTAAGTGTTAACACCATTATATACGTATACATATAGTACTCAGACAGACATGTTCTGTATATGTGATATTAATATTTAATAGAGGTCATTAGGAAAAATATTTAAAGTTATCCTTATGGTGGTAATGATAATAGTAAATAATAATAATAACAATAATAATAATAGTAAAAGGATTGAAATACATTGTTCTAGATGAACTTTGGAATTAGCTTGTCAATTCATCCTACTGACTTTTGCAAAAGAAGGCCCTGGAGACCAGAGAGATGATGTGATTTGACCTAGGTCACATTGCAAATCAGGAGCAGATCTGGGATGAACACCCACTCTTGACTTTCATTTCCAGATTCTTTCCACTGTGCAGGCTTTGCTGATTTATGCCAGTACCTTGAATACAAAATCTCTCCCAGGCTTTTAAGCAGCTTCTGTGTCTTGGACGACTCTAGCAACAACTGCCTACAACTCTCCCAACTTGGGAGACTATGTCTGAATCTACCTGTTAATGTCCATCTTCTGTACCATCCCTTTCTGACCTTTTATTAGAGCCTGGCCAGTCAATAAACACATCAACTGGGACCCTCCATAAGAGCAGAGATAAGCATCCTGCCATGAGGCCAGTGAGTTCCAGGTTCTATTAAAGCCTACCAGCAGTTCAGAGATGGGGAAGATTTCTGGGATATGTTGATCAGGAACAACCAAGAGATTATAGATGAGAGAAGGTGAACATGAAAAAGGAAGGTGAATACAAATATGAATAAGAGAGGGAGCAAGTTGTTGACAATTGCTGAAGCCAGTTATACTATACCTTCCTCTCTAGTTTTGCATACTAAACAGTAAACAAAAACAAAAATTTTAATTTATCATCAAATTCATCACATTGGGTTCTGCCTTTACACCAGCTCACACCTCCTCTGTATTTCTGCTGATAAACAATAGAACAAGGGGCATTATCAGTCTTATTCTCTCCTTTGATCCACCTTCTTGATCCACCTTCTGTCCAGCTTCTTGCACTGCTTCTGACTCCCTCAGGCAGGGGAATGGCAGGACAAGAGAAGAAGGGATAAGGAAAAAAGGACTCTTCTACTTTACAGGTACCATCTGTAATTCTCTCTTTGTTATTAACTCCACTAATCGCCAATGACAGAACACTAGTTAGCTAGCCTTTATAACTCTGCCAGGTGGGTTCCAATGTCCTCACCTTTGGGGATTTTCCTCTGTGTCTTCCCCTTCCACATTGTACTAGGGTTGCCGAGAAATGATAGTATGTCACTTCTGAGACCAGGCTCATAAAACACACTGCAGTTTCTATCTTGGTTACCTTATTTTAAGATTTATTTTTTTATTTACTTATGCATACAAGAACTGGTGTGTAGGTCAGAGGTGCAGGAGTGAGAAGATTCACCAGAGACAGAGTCAGGAGCAGAACAGGCGGATCCACCAAAATACACTGCTGAGGGGAGCAGCGGGTGAGACAGGAGAGGTCCACTGTGCCATATAGACCAACTCTCTAGCCAGAGCTCAAACTCATGCTGCAGTGGCTGACGATACCTTGATAGCACTGAGACTTTAACCCCTGTGCTATCAGGCAGACCCATCTTGACTTTTTCCTCTCTGTTACCACTCCTCCAAAGAGAGCCAGATGCCAGATTATAAACAATGCTCTGAAGAAGCCAAAAAGCTGAAGATCTCCTAATAGTCAGATTGAGTGAAATTGAATCCAGCCAACTTTCAGATGCCTGTAGCCTCAGTTCACAGATTGATTGCAGCCCCACAGGAGACCCTGAGCCAGAATCACCAGCTTAATTTATGTCTCTTCATGACCTTTAAAAACTGTGTAAGATATAAAACTTGTTGTTTTATGCTACAATGTTTTGGGAACATTTGTTACAGAGCAGTAGACCACTGATACATGCATTCATCTCTGACTTTAGAAAACATGCCTGGAATTGCTTTTCCCTGAAAGCAGTACTCTTGGAAAAGGTCTTTACATGAAAAGTCTATGCTGGTTTTCCAATGAAGTGTTCACTTAGTCCAAAGGAAGCACAAATCTTGCTCTGTGCTCTGTGAATGTGCGGCCAGCTCGTTCCACTGACCTCTCTCTCCTCACCTTGATGCTGCAAGGTGCCGGCTCCAGGCTCTGGAACCCCAAACTTCAATAATCTCCCCAAGATTCTCTTGTGCTCCATTTTAGAATGGGTCTGTGTATTAGTTTTATGCAACTGCTATAGCAATTCATCACAAACTGGGTGGTTTAAAACACCAAACTCTTGTTTTCTTATAGGACAGGAGGGAAAATTCAAAAATCAAGTATCAAAAGACCCAGGCTCCCTCCAAAGACTCCTGAAGAGAACTTTCCCTTTCTTTCTAGCTGCAGGCACCTCCTGGCACTCCCTGTATGATGGCTGCCCCATCTAGCACCTGTCTCTGCTTCATGGGGACTCTGTGGTGTCCCTCTCTTTCCTCTTTTCATGTCCTATAAGAACTCTTGTCATGTGACAGAAGCCACCTGGGGAACCTAGGGTTACCTTAATTCAAGAACCTTAGTTCAAAACCCCTTTTTTTCCCCATATAAGGTAACATTCACTAGTCCTGGGGAACGGTGAGGACATATCTTTTGTATAGCCTGTGAGTTCCCTTATCTCAGAAGTCACCAAGCAACAAAGAAAAATAACCTGATTACTCTTGGATTCCCCTTTATTTAGCTTGAGGAGACTAATAACACTTCTCTCTTACTTTTCTCTCTCATTTTGGCTAGAGGTGGATGCTGGTTAAGGCCTGAGGATTAATGTCACCCTGTATTCTGGTTTACACTTCTTGGCCACTGTAATTATTAACAGTACCCCTTTTCACTCTCATTGAAGTTACATAAATGCCCCAAATTAAAGTTTTGGCCAATTTTTAGTAGGTGTCATAGATGGATATCTAGAACTTGTCTTTAGAATCTTTAGACATTGGGTACCAAGTAATCTAAGAGATAACTGAAAAAAAGTTTTATTTAATTTACGATTATAGTTATTATTATTCTTTTCCTGAAGCGTGAGCTCCATAAAGATTTGGCGGTAACATAACCATCTAGTGAGCATGAATCGTGTGATTCAGTGATTACACTTTGAAGTCCAGATTGAAAAGCCCTGATCTGGAAAAATGTTATGAAGCAGGAACAGACTTCTCATCCCCAAAGTCCTTCAGAATTTGTTATATAAATAAGGTTTCCCAGTATCCACACCTATAGGAAAAAGGACTTTTGGGGCTCTGAATGTGGGAGCCGCTAAATTTTATATCCCTTGCTGAAATCTCTTGGATTCAGAGCAGGCCTGCATGCTGGGGCAGGAGCAATTCCAACAGGCCAAGAATGAGGCCCGGAAGGCAAAGCCACAATCTATGGAAAAAGTGGCCTCATTTAGGTTGACTGATTCGTCTCACGATGTTGGGACACTGTGTTCCCAACCACCAGCATGGGTGGGTAAGCCCAGGTGAGAGGAAACCAGGCCATGTCACTGTTCCACAACAGAGAGGTCTCTGTTTTCATCAGTTACTTACTCATCATATTTGCATATCAAACTTTCTTCACTCCCTGCTCTGTCCCAAGTACTTAAGAGAGATTTGCTGTGTCGTCAGGTCTGTTTCTGCTTATATTAAGTGAAAGTGCTGATGCTTGACGACAGTGGGGAATAATCACCTCTTTAGCTGGCCAATTGCTACTCATGCTCCAGATACTAACTTAAATGTCACTTCTTCCAATACTCCATTCTGCCAAGATCTCTCCACACCCCTCCTGGTCCAGGACACCTACCTAATTCAAGTACTTCTTTAGCCATGGGATAACCATGCCTTGTTATAATTGCTTGTTTAATTGTGAGGCTTCTAGATTTTAAAGAGCAGTAACATCTATTTTGCTTGCTCTATAATTTTTACCTGTAGAATTGGACATATAACTACTGCTCATTAAATATTCTAGAATGACTGGAAAAGTCTGACCTAAGGTGGTTCCTTCATACTTCTGGATCATGGAAATTTCAGTAACAGATGAAATCAATGGATTGTTTTGTTGTTGTTGTTGTTGTTTTTCAGTTTCAGGGGATTCACAACCATCATCCAGTATCAATATTCTGGCTTAATAACCCGTAGGCTGTTTGATTTATCATCAAGCCTCTACCAGCCCTGACAGTCTAAGATTTTATGAAACCAGAATCCTCCAACCTCCTAGAACATGGTTCTCTGGGTCCCTTGATACAAAAGATAAAGCAGAGTCCAACTCAACAACAGTGCAATATCTCAGGACTGTGAATGACCATGCCCCCAAATCATAAAAGACATGTCAGAGGAGGAAAGTGTCATAGCATTAAGTTATGGTGCCTTCGATTTGGGAAGGACCTTGTGGATCGTGCAGCGATTCCTTGTTCAAAGCAAGAATCCTCTTCAGAGCCTAAAAAGAAAGCTCTCGCCCTTTACTTGAACAAAGCCAGATAGTAGGTACACAAATTTTTAAACAAGATTTGAAGACTCGTGTACATAATTTGTACTTCAGTCTGTACCCATATCCCCTCCTCCCCCACACACTCACACTGGTATTTTAAAATTCAGAGAATTTCGCATGAAAACATCCATACTTCTGGGTTTTCCTACAAGAAGGTGAGCTTGAAATATACTGGATCCCTTTACGACAAGGAAATGTGGTGAAAGCAGAGGGAATCCCTGGCAAAGTGCTCTCCGTTCCACCCAAGCTCCCTCCTCTGAGAGATCTGCTCAGATTTAGTAAGTCTTGTGCCCTGTAGATGGCGCTATCCTGGAAGTGTAGTGGGGACCAGCTTTGCTACATTTGCCAATTTCCCTTCTGTAAATACTCCCACCATGACCACTTCAAGCTACCCACCTTATGGCAATCTGTTTCCTGGGTTCCTTAACATTTAAGAACCCTCTTACATGAATCAGTATAAATTGGCTTTAGCATTTCATTGTTGCTTGTATCTTACTATGTTAGGAAACCAAGTTCACTTAAGTTGAACCAAAATGTCACTTCCTACAATTCCCACCTTTGCTTCTAGATCTTCTCTCTGGATCAATACAGAACACATTTTAGATTTTTTTCATAAGATAGTCTTGCGACTATTTTTAAAGGTGTGGTTTCACTGACACTATCAAAAGCTTCAAGATCTCTTTCTTACCTAGTTTTAGAAATTAATTACAGTGGCTCCCCAAAAACTGATGTTACATGAAAAAAACAACAGAAAAGAAAACCCCTATATGCTAAGAGAAGTTCTGGTGGTGTGATTATATGTGATTCTTATTTGTTTTGTGTGTTCTTTAGCAGTATTCAATCTTCCTACAATAAATATGCATTGCTTGTTTAAAAGTCCTCCCATCATACTGTAAAGAAAAGAATTAATCATTTCAGGCCCACTGCATGGTATAGAGCTGAACTACACTTTGTCAGGTAAAAAACAAAACATTTTTTCAAGTCCCTGTCATTTACCTACTTAAAACAGCGCGGTGGTGAATGATTTGGCATAAATTAACTCTGTTAACTGAACGTTCCTGTGAAATAAGAAATGTGAAGAATTACAAATGAAGCTCAACAAATTAGGAGGGGATCCTGGTGTAGCAACAGAAAATACTGAGGTGGTGGAAATAGTGGAGTGAGTGTAGTAAGTTACACCTTAAAGAAACACTTTCTATTTCCATAGAACTTTTCCTCCTGAAAGGGGAGTGCAGGGAGCAACTTACACTCTCTGTTTTGTCAGGAATCTCCTGATCATCCTAAACAAAGTTTGACCACCTTTTTTATAAAATATTTATTTATTTATGCATACAAGAACTGGGGTGAAAGCCAGAGGTGGGGGGGAGTAAGAGGATTCACCAGAGACAGAGTGGGGAGCAGAACAGGCAGATCTACTGAAATACACTGCTGAGGGGAGCAGCAGGCAAGACAGGAGAGATCTGCTGTGCCATGTGGGTCACATCCCTGGCTGGGGATCAAACTTGTGCTGCAGAGGCTGCCGATGGCTTCATAGGCTGCATCTTAATCCCTTGTGCCACCAGGGAGGTCCCAAGTTTGACCACTTTTGTGATGACCACATTTAAAATATTATAGCATTCTTTGGTCTTGGATTTATTACCTGTAGGAGACTGAAGCTCATTTGCATATCAAGTGAGTCTCTGCACTAGAATCTCTCTCTCTCTCTCTCTCTCTCTCTCTCTCTCACAAACACATACACACACACATCCTTTGGATGTTTTCCAAGCTCTTCTTTTAAAATAATAATGGCCAGATAGATTTCTAGATAAAATGAAAAACTCTCACCTGTGTGATTAGCCATGGTAATGATATCTGAATTATATAGAATGTAATAAATATTAAGTCAATTAATAAATTCCCTGAATAGATCATTTTTAAAATATGCCTCCAACAGAAAACATTTCACTCACAATGAATATCAAGAAGACTGATGGAAGAATGTATTTTCCTTCCAAATAAATATACCTTTACAGATAAATAAAATCAGTAAATCTGTTTATGATATTAGAGATAGTCTCAGTAGAAATCAAAATGTACCAGAAGTGGTGGTATAAAATAAGTAAAATATAATGCTTATATAACTTTTCTCTTTTTATAAAATGCTTAGGTAATTATTCTAAAAGGTTGAAATACACAAAATAAGTTAATGCCATTTATTATGATTTTTCAGAAGCACTTACACCCATTGGCCCTACTTAGTGGATTTTCAGGAACCCATTGCTCTTTTGAAAATTGGTCAATAAGAGGGTAGGATTAAATCTGTGCAATCTGTATTCAGGGCACTCAAATAATCATGGAGAGAAATTTCCTTATGGAGAAAGTTCAGATAAAAATACTTAAGAATTTTTACAACTGTAATATCTCCATTAGACAACCCCAACTGAAAGAATAGATATGGCTCTTTAAGTCCATTAAGAGCTGCCAGAAATGTTAGAAGAAATGCTGAGGATTCCTTATTGGATGGACAACCTGCCATAACTGATTGACTACATTATTTGAACATGAGTGTCATATCTCATTTAAAAAAACATGCTCGGAAAGTAATTGTGATCCTGCTGAAACCTCCAGCTGTCAGAATGTTTTTCCAGCATTGTGCATGAAAACAAAGTGCAAGTATCTACACTTGATACATCTGACAAGGAACTAATATCCAAGACCTACAAAGAATGCATACAATTCTGTAAAAAGAGAAAAAAGAAACCAATCAAAAATGGGCAGAGAAGCTAAATCGACACTTCTCCAAAGAAGACATGCAAGTGACATACAGGTACATGAAAAACTATTCAACCTCACTTATCATTAGGGAAGTCCAGATAAAAACCACCAGCAGATACCACCTCACTCCAGGAGAATGGCCCATATCAAAAAACAAACAAACAAAAAACCAGAAATGACAATTGTTGGTGAGCATGTGGAGAAAAAGGAACCCGTATCCACTGCTGATGGAACTGTAGAATAGTTCAATCCATATGGAAAGCAATAGGGAGGGCTCTCAAAATATTTAAATTAGATCTACCATATTATGATCCTGTCATTCCACTCTTTGGCACTTATCCAAAGACTGCAAAACCATCACTTTGAGGAGCTACATGCATTCTTATGTTCATTGCAACACTATTTACAATAACCACATTATGGAATAACCTAAGTACTCTGAGAAGATGTGGTACATAAACACGATGGAATACTACTCCTGCCATTTGTGACAACATGGATGATAGTGAAGGGGGTTATACTGATTGAAAGGAGTGAGAGGGAGAAGACACATGCTGGATGACTTCACTTTACTGGATGTGAAATATAAAGAAACAAAGGAACTGACACAACTAAACCAAAAGAAAATCTGAAGATGACTGCAGAATTGAGGTTACCACAGGAGAGGGGGCCTGAGAACCAAGTGGGGGAGGGCCCCACAATAAAGTGGGGGTCTATCTAGTGGAAATATTATAATTGTGCAACCTGGGGGTAGCACAATAAAGTGGAGGTCTGTCTAGTGGAGATATTATAATTGCAACCTTCCTTATGTATTTATATTTGGAATTTCTCTATAAGGAAATTTGGTCTTGAGCAGATTTGACATGGTGCTGGTGGGCACGCTTTTAACTAAAGAAATGGGGCTGTGGCTTAACCCCATTGTCTTACTTCTTCCTCCAGACCTCTTCTGGTTCCCTATCTGATCTTCCTTGGTTTCAGCCAGTCTGGCCTTTATTTATGTTTTTTTCTTCAGGAATGGAGCAAGGATCAGAAACTTATTGTTACTAGATCCAGTGAAAATACTAGCATGAATAAATGCTTTTTCCTAGGTACATAAAAATATTTAATTTCTAAAATATGTCTTTCAATCATGAATCATTTTTCACAGTTCTGGAACTGAGAGCCAGCTATGTTCTTCTCCATTTTATTCACTTTAGCCCAGCTTTATATGAGTTTGGTGGACTCTACCATCTGCCAGCCAAGATCAATGATAAATGAATAAGACAAGATGGCTTCCCAATGGAATGTACATTCTGATACTAAAGACAGGGGATAAACACCTGAATTAATTTCAAATAGTTGTAAGTGCTATGAGGAAGATCAGATGGGGAACAGAAGAGGTCTGGACAATCTTGAGTAGAAAGTAGTCAGAGAAGATATCGCTGCAGCAGAGACCCTGGAACTAAACTATGAAAAGAAACTAGCGACACAGCATTTTCTGACAAGCTTTTCAGACAGAGGAAAAGAGCAAATTCTAAAATCTTGAGACCAGCAGTAGCTTGCATGAGATTCAGACAGTCACCACAATGGCCAGAGACTAATTGGTAGGGAGAACAGGGGAGGCGTGGAATGGGAGAACTGGAGATTGGATTTCTGAGCACATCCGGAAACAACTGAAGGATTTTAAGCAACAGTGATCAAGGATGAAATGGGACCCTTAAAACAACTATCCAATGAACAATTTTCCATGTATCTTATAAAAAAATATGTATATGAAGAAATGTCTTCCTCATCATTTGGTAACTCAGTTGTGAGACTAGTCTTTATGAACTGATTAATCTCAGAAACAAAATGGTCCCAATATGTTCCAGAAAATTCCCATCTCTTTCTACATTCCAGAAAATCGTGCTTGCACTTGTTAAAATGTGTTTTATGATCTCAAAATGCTGGGTTAAAGTGTTTCCTTAAATGAGCTGCCATAAATTAGACTGTCTGAATACTGCAGATTACTCCATAATTTGTTTTCTGCCAAATAGATAATGCATTCAGCACATCATATTTATTAGAGCTGCTAAACTTCTACCCTTTGCTCTCTAATTAGGCTTTTCTTGTTACCATGTGTTTCAGAAAATATGACTGTTCCATTCCTTAAACCTAATGAGCCCCAGCTGGGGCAGGATTAGAGCTGCGTCAAGCAGGAGTGGGCTTAACCTTTGTTCAGCTGTGTTCATTCAGAATTTTCAGCCTTGGGAGACTGCTGTTGAATGGAAGGGTCCTGCCAGGATGGGCTTGGCTACCTTTGTGTCACATGCCTACCATTCACTTAATTCTGCCCCATTTGTCACGGTAGCAGAAGGATGTCTCAATCAGCAACATCTGGAAAGTTACTTGATTAACTCCTTGTGGATCCAGATATTCATTATGATATCATGCAGGGTTGGTTACATGGAGACCAGTTGATGACTGGCAAGGCTTTCTGTTTCTTAAGACATGATTAGAATTTTATTTTGTCTAGGCCTGCGCCACTTCTAATTCAGGAAAGTGTCAGGAATATAATTGGTGGGCCTTATAGTTTTTCCTTTGTAAATAAAAACTCCTTCAATGTGCGTCATTGGAATTTGGATGGGGAAGAACTCATGGGGAGATTCTGGGAACTAATTATGATTGATTTTTTGATCCTGGGAGGAAGTAACACTGTGCTCACATTATATGTATTCATCAGGCCACATGTATGCATTGTGCATACTTTTTGGTATATATGTTTATTTCTCATTTTTTGAAAATGTGATTCATTTGTGTATGCCCATGTAGAGTATATCTCTTTTAAAACAAAGCACATGTAGCAGAAATGCAATCTTTTCTCCAGAGTCAGATGGAGTCCCACTTACTCCAAACCTGCTGGTCGCTGCAATGATGACATCATCTCAGCTATTTAGAGTCTGCACCATGTACCTTTCTGCCCCCACTAATTCTACTCATTCTTGTTATTGTTTTGAGCGGGTTCTTTTCAGCTTCCAAGTTAAGGTTATAAACTTGTTAAGCCTAGGATCATTCTCTTATGCTTTTTATCTTGGCTCAGCACATTCTAGATGTTCAAGAGTTCTTTGATTATGCCTAATAGATTTCTAAGTGTTCTGTTTTCTCGGTAATGGGACCTAAATCTAATGAATGAGATTGAAGATACCCACTCATATTCTATTGTTAAAGAATAAAAAAAAATGGAATCTTGAATAACAGTCAAAACCTGGCTCTTGAGTCTGGCAGTCTTGGATTCAGATTCCTATGGCCATACTGGATAATTATGCATCATTGGAAGAGTGAAGCTTTAGTTCCTTAAAATGATGAAAAGTATCAATTTGATGGTTTTATAGGGACAAAGTAAAGGTAATGCACCTGGAGCATTTAGAAAGGCACCTTCCTCATTTTAAGAGTTCTACAAATGGAAGCTATTATTATTGTTTTTTTGTCATTGCAACCTAAATAGCCTTAGACTAACCTGTAGTCAATCACTTATTTCAACAGCATAACCTTTAACTCTAAAAACTGGAAGATCACCAGTGGTGTTTGACGTTTTAGTATGTCAAGTTTTGGCATACATTAGGAAAAAAAAAGAGTCAAATGCATAACCATGTATTTACTCAGTTGCATGATTATAATAAATAGATGAGCACTGTTAAAATACACTATGGTCACAGATTATATCTCCGCGCATAGAATTCAGTGTCATGTGGTCTGAATGACCGATTCTACCAGGGGTACTTCATTCTGCTGCAGTTTCACCTACCACAACATGGTGTGGTGTCACTGATTCCAGGGACAGCAAAACATCCAGACTCCTCCAGGGAAGTGATCTGTGTTGGCATCTCTTTCCTCTGCATGTGTCATATAAGATTAATTATACCCATCTATTTGCATTCTATATACTGTTTTGCCACTCATACATTACAAGTTAGAGCACGTCCCAGTCTTAAATACTACCACTTCTGAAATGAGTATGGAGTGGAGTGATGCAGCCAAGTCCTAAGAATTTTCTCCATAGAAGTAAAATTCAGGGGTCTGCCCCATCTGCCTGTGTCCACCACATGAGCCCGCCCCCACTCCAATATTCCAGCAAGAAATTGGGGTTTCTCATCTCAATTTCTGATCTTCCTCCAAATGCTAAACTCTGATCACTCAGCAATGACCTGCTTCTTCCCACTTGTGTGTGCCTTCTGCCAACCTCCCCACATCCTACTTCCTCTGCTTTTATCCAGTCCTGCGTCTTCCTCTGCAACTATCAATACTATTGTTTGCAACCAAAATAGGTCTTCACCTTCTCTAGTTAGATTATCTTATCCCCACCCTTGCTGTGTAGTGTTCAGGTCATTTGGGTCCAGGCTGTATTCTCTGCTGGGATCCTGATGTGTTGGAATATTTCTGGGGGTGCCCATGGAGAAACTGGTCTTCATGAAGAGATGAGATGAGAAAGTCTAAGAGATGAGAAAGTCAGCTTACCCTAACAGATGAGAAAGTCAGCATCTCCCCGGTGTCCGTCATCACAAGAGAGGAACAATCTGAGTCAAAGCACATCATTAGTCATTTATTCACTCATTCATTCATTCATTCATCCATTCATTCACTCAGATGCTAGAATGACCTTAGGTTATACCTCATCTATAGCCTTGAAAGCATCCTCATAGGTGACAATTGATAATTAACGATCTGCTTAAGTATAATCAAGTTCAAAAAACTAAATACTTAAGCATGTATAATGTGGCTTTCACTCCCACTGTTTTAGCATTAGTTGAAGAAGTGTGTAAGAGAAAGATGGGATGGGTAGCCGTCACCTGGTGAGACACAGCTCTTCTCAAGGCTCTCACAGCGCCCCAGGGTCTAGCTTTCTATGTTGGAGTCTGTTTGATTGATATGAGGCTGCTGGATCTCCTGAGAATGAGGTCCCAAGGTGCTGTTTGAATGTAGCTAACCTCAGTGCTCCTGGAGCTCAGAATATTCAGCTGTTAGTCGTCAATGACTCACTTAAAAGGCGCAGGAAACAAAATATCTATTTTCATCATGCTCCCCCCATTGTCATTTTTATGCAAAGCCAAATCATAATCAGAAGTTACTTTAATAATTAACTATGACAAACCACCATTGGAAATCAGAAATAACTCAGAGTTCACATGATCAATGCATACTTTCTCCGTAGGCAGACCCCCATGGGAAGCCAAATTATAATCAGAAGTCTGGCATGGATTCAGAACAGGGGATGGCGGATGAATTGAAAGTCTAATGGCTGAGCCAAGATTTAAGAGCAGAGGATAAAGGAGCTGGCTGGTCACAATTATGGGAATCTTGCCTGGGAATGCCACGGTCACCATCACCCAGAGACGGCTTTCCAGACCCAAAGTCTGGAAGCTGAGACTATCCCTCTGCGGCCCCCCCCCCCCATTTCTGTGCCTCCATTGCTGAGTATATACATCTTCATTTGTTAGATATGTTAATATTTTCAGGCAGGTTATAGTTAGTTCTGCAGTTCTCGGCTTCAATGTCACTTTATCAGGAAACCTAGTTAGTGATGCAGGTCTCAACTTTAATGTCTCTTCATCAGAAAACTTTCCTGACTTCAATCTAAATTTAGTCCTTTATTACACTGTCATATCAATCTGTACATTTTCCTTGAGAGCAATTTTCATAATCTGTAATGGTACTTTTATTTGTGTTTTTATTTGTCTGTTGTCTCTCTTTTTTTAGACTTCTTCATTTGCATATCTCTGATATCATCCATTATGTGTTGACCTTCAAGCTTAACTACCAGTGGGTTATGTTTCCTCATTTCCAAGCTGACATGAGGAAGGGTGATAGCAATGAGCTTGGCAATATTCATCTTCTCTATTGTTGCTATTTTTCTCTAGCCTTCCTTCTTAAAATTTCCGCATATTTATCACCATTCCTTGTTGGAATTCTTTGGCATATGTGGCTCTATACCCTGATGGTTATCTTCATAACATTTTGTTCCCTCTTTTTGTCAGCCACCTTCAGATGTGGTTTTCCAAACATTTTATTATGCCTAAAATCCTGTTTCAAAGAAACATGTTGAGCGTTGCAGATTTGTGTGATTCCTGTTAATATATTTGATATATATTTATTGTGAACCTACTATGTGCAAACACTGAATGATAGGCTGTCTTCTAAAGATAGGTGTGATGTGTCAGTAATCAGATTGCTCACCATCTCACTGGTGAAAATAGTTACTATTTTTAAAATATAGTGAACATTTTTGAAACATGGCGCAATAATTTACGATTTGAGATGCAGTAAGTCCAACAGATGAGGAATGATTGCCATTGAGAAGGTAGATTTTATTCACAGTTCCTAAGAGGAAAGGGTATGTCACTCCATGGGAATGACACAGGAGAAAACAGCAGGGTTGATAGGGAACAGAAAGAAAAGGGGGAACTGTGAAGCAAGAACCTTTATTGATTTGGGAGGAAGGAACTGATGAAGCAGGGGAAGCAGTCTTTGCACTGGCTAACTTGAATAATTTCAGAGACTGATGGGGCAGAGGACCTGTCCCAACTTGTCTGGTACATGGTACTTGGGTGATTAAGGCAGGTGGAGAGTGGTCCAGAATGTGAGAACCTCTAAAGGAGGTGTTTGGGATGTGGGTTCTGGATTGGTTGGTTTGTATTTGAAAAGCATGCCCTGTGGCAAATCGTTTGCACCTCTCAGAAGTGGCTACTCCTGGAAGGGGCAGTCTCCCAGAACAGAGAAATTAAAGAACTGTGCTAATGTGTTAATCAGGAAAGGTTAAGTTATGCTGCAGGGGCAATTAAATCCAAAGCTTCTTTGTTTCCCACTCTCACAAATTCTGCTGTGGGTCTGATTAATCTCCACAGTAGCTTGCTCCTGTGGTGTAGCTAAGTCCTCCACCTTACTGCTTCCCACATGATACTCTGCTGCCTTAACTCAAGGTGTCCAAGCTCCAAGGTAGAAAAGAAACTTTCCGAAAGACTATACATCAGTAGACCCACTCTGAAGGCCTGCTCTGTGCACGCAGGGCTGGGCTGGCTGTATTTTCTCCCACTTGCCTGGAGGCCAGGGTGAAAACTGTTGCAGAGGTGGTCAGTAGACAGTCCAAAGTCAGGGGTTGGTTGTAGGATGTGATGAGCCCTAAGAAACCAACAGCGTCATGAAATATCTCTGAGTCAAAACCACACCAAAACAAGCCATGTGCTGCACCAGACACTGACGCCAGGGAGCTGTTGATGGAGGCTGCCGTCCAAAGGCCAGGACTGGTGAAGTACACCTCACTTGGAGGTCAGAACAAGAGGGACAGCACTAGAATGAGAGAATTCTCCTATAGCCAAGGTGCCAGTGGGAAAGAAGGTCAAGGAAAAACAATTGACAATACTGAGTATTTATCCCAAGAGATTGCTTGAGTCAGCCAGCAAGACAGTAGGTATGAAGACAGAATGAACCCAGTTACCTGGAATGGACAGTTATTTTTTTTCTTCTCCCAAGCAGAAATATGGGTCCAAAAGTAAGTTGGGGTCCTTGATAAAGAGTGAAAGAAAGTTATATTTAGCATATCCAAATTTGTGACTATTACTTTGAAAAGCCCCTACATGTGTCTAGTTTTATTTTCATTTATTATGAATGAAACTTCTATTTTTGGTCCACAACCAAAATTAGGTTATGTGTATTAACACTACATTTCAGCCATTCACAAGTACTTTTCATTTTCATTTGACAAATAGAGCACCAATTCTGCTTCAGAAACTATGTAAGATTGAAGATACAAAAGTGAGCATGACAAATATAGTCCCTGAAATTATAAAGTGTATGGTCTACGAGGGGACTTATTGAGGTAGCATTGGTTTATAATGTTATTTGTGATTCAGAGGTATAGAATCTTGACCTTTGGATGTTTTTATCATACCACACCCACCACTAAAATACCCACAGTCCTTCACCATAGTCCACTGTGCTCCCTCTCTGTTTTTTCTCCCTTCCCCTCACCCTATGGTATATTTGGTTTACAGTCAGAGTTCTAGGATTTTTTATTGGTTTGGCTTTATCTGACCTTTTGTTTTGTTTCTCTATATTCCACATATAAGTGATATCATCTGGCATTTATCCTTCTTCTGAGGTCTTTTGCATAACAAAATCCCCATCAGTTCCATCCATATTGTTGCAAATGACAGAAGTTCATAATTTTTTATAGCTGAGTAGTATTCCATTGTGTATATATACCAACTCTTCCTGATCCATACATCTGTTTTGGGGCACTTAGTTTATTTCTGTAACTTGGCTATTGCAAACAGTCCTGCAATGAACGTAGGAATGCATACATCCCTTAAAATTAATGTTTTTGTATTATTTGGGTAGATATCTGGGGGTGGGGTTGCTGGGTCATATGGTAGATCCATTATTAACATTCTGAGAAACTTCCATACTGTTTTCCATAGGGGTCTACATTCTATTAGGGGGACTTTAAAAAAGTACTCAAATAATACATTAAAGTCAATGCCATGGAGGTGAAGGTGACAGGACTGTGAGACAGAACAACAGAATATGTCATACACTTCCTTCACTAGCCTGCTAGATGCAACTGGCTTGTTTCTGAGGAACATATATCTTTTCTTCTAGAAGCCAGACACTGTAGGAGATATTGGGAGTATAGTGTCAAGTTAAGAGCAGATTCAGTCCCTGACCCATAAGTGAGACAGTCTAGCTTTGGGATTCAAGAGATGAGTGAAAGAAGTGAAGATTCTTCACATGAGAATGAACAGAATGTCATTTATTTGGAATCTGCTCTGACAAAGGAGTCAGTCACCATCACTAGCATCACAAGGCAGGCAGTGGAGTGGGGAAGCTTCTAGAGGGAAAAGGGAAGGCGTGTGCTGATTGGAGGCTGTGGATATGAGGACCCCGAAGATGGGTGAAATAGAAGCAGGGCATCCTATGTAATTGGTGATGGATGCATATTTGGCTTTTCCTGGTTGATGTTGAGTAGGAAGCTGGAGTGATAATTAGAGAAGCTGTCCATTATTAATCAAGTCCTGGCTATTTGGGACATGGATTGTTGTTTGACCTTTTGGATTGTTTAGTATAAATAGGTTGGCTTTCTGAGCTGGCTGCTACTGATCGTGAGAGTTCTCTTTTTTATGTACAATCTGGCCATTGTCACTTTGTATATTCATTCTCTCAGGTATACGTGACAGGTTTCCTGCTCCTCAACCAAAAATGGGCTGTTTTCTCTAAGTTCATTTCTAAGTTGACAAATGGGACTTCCAAGCACATTTTCCCCAAAGAGTGAATGACGAGCAGCCATCACATAAGGATGGTTCAGGGTTTGCTATGTTAGCCTGATCAAGTCTCTCATTCAGTTTTTACAATGACTCTGTGAGGTAGAAGCTGTCAGAAGTCCCATCTTATAGATAGGAAGACTGAGGCCCTGAGGACTTAAGAAATATGTCCAAAATCCTCTAGGTTGTAAGCGGGAATTTTCACTCATCAGTCTGACTATAGACCTTTCCATTTTAATCAATGCACCATTATCTCAGGACTGCTGATTCCCAAGATAACCTGAGGCAGTAACAGATCTCTTCTTATAAAGTCAGAGTATTGTCATGGCCGCCCATACTGGTGCAGGGGTAAAAGTCTTGGCCAGAATCAGCAGGATTCTGATGACACAGGCATGGGTACAAATATCAGGAGTGCAAATGCCATTCAGGTACAAATATAAAGGGGTTTCTGTGGAAGACACAATTATTCTATGGAACAGATGGTATAAAATCAACTGTGCATCGTCAAGGACAGCTTGTATATATTTTTTATTCCTGAAATGTCTGTGGGGTCTGGAGTAGCTGTGAGTGTACTGCTTTCACGTGCTCTTGATATGACAGCCACACGACCTGTTCTCCCACAACGGCTCTCCCCGTGCCCCAGTCCCTGCAGAGCCATGGCACCCTGAGTCCAGTGCATTACCACCTACCGCCCTTTTTATACCTTTCTCATTTATGATTATTTTTTTGCTTTCCAGGCATGGGGAAGGGCTGCCTGAGCTGTCTTTGCACACAGTGGTGTGCCAAGAAAGGAAATGAAAAACACTGTGATTTTTCCTTGCCTGAAAGGCAACTCCCAAGGGTCTTGGAAAACTAAATTATAACTTAAGTCAATAGTTTGCCACTAAAGGGTAGTTTTCATACATTTATAATCTGAGAAATGAAATAAAAAAATTCTCTTTTGATATCATGTATAATATTGTTTCCCAATGAGTTACTTTTTTCTTTTTTTCTTGTAATGAAATTCCAACCCTGTTGTGATGATATAAGTGTGTTGGTTACTTTAGAGTAATTTCAAAAATGTCCCACAGTGTTTCTCAAGAATTTTATCACTTTGCATTTATCTCAAAGCAGTGCTAACAAGGAAGCATAACTGTTACAGCATGTTCAGTAGGGTTTTGATGTCCTTGTTACATTATAATCTTAACATTCCATTTATCAGAAAGGGCAGGAACCTTATTACTCCAGTGTAACTAGGCAAGCCATCCAGGAAGCTTCATTAGCAATTCCAAGACACAGATGTTGTGTTTTGCAAGTTAGTGGTCCTGTGCTCTAAGAAATGTGATGCTCAACATTCTCATTGGAACCAAATTCTTAGCTCAGGTCTGTAAATGCCACTCACTGGCTGGGAAATCCTGGCAGGAAGTGATTGAAGATTAGCCAAATTGCAGGTATTTCTCTGAACAAGATGGCTGCCACATCTTATTCTGGGTGGTGGGTTTAAGATGCAGAAGAAACCACTGCATAGTGAAAGGGTAATTAAAAGTGGCTTTCCCAATGGCCAGATTGCCCAGTGGAACCATCAATTTTGAATAATGCAATTTAGCTCATACCTCTTCTCTTTCTCACTCATCCCACCTGTGAAGAAGACCTACCTTTTATGATGCTATCCCTATCCCAGGGATCATACTACTGAGGAGTGCTCATTTGCCACCCAAGGCATCACTTCTTTTTTTTTTTTCTTTTTTTTTTTAAAGATTTATTTATTTATTTGTTTGTTTGTTTATACATACAAGCACTGGGTACAGTCAGAAGCGCGGGAGGGTGAGAGAATTCACCAGAGCCAAAGCGGGGAGCAGAGCAGGCAGAAGGACCGAAGTACACTGCTGAGGGGAGCAGCGGGCGGCAGGAGAGGTCTGCGCGCCATGCGGGACCCTCCTCTGGTGGCCGGGAAGCAGCCGGGGATCGAACCGGCGCCGCAGAGGCTGCGGGCAGCTTCGCAACCCAGCACTCAACCGCTGCGCCACCGGGGAGGCCCCCAAGGCATCACTTCTGACTAAGGTGACCATCACCAATGCAAGCCTCAGAGCGTATTGTTTGTGCTGGATCCTGTGTCAGCCAGTCTGTTCTAGAGCATCAAGTGATCTCAGGCCACCTCCAACCAGAAACCTGATCTGTTCTCAGTTTGATCCTGGTCCAGATTTTTGGTTCCATTTTCCATTCCATCCTCAAGTCCTGGCACTATGTCTGGACTAGGCCATTGGACTTTTCTTCATCAAGTTTGGCTGTTCGTCTTGCACACACTGTGCTAGAAATGTAATAGAAAACTCATCTTTCCTTTTGCAACCATAAAAACCAGCCCTAATGCTAGTCACCTAATAGTTACGTCAACAGGAACAACTCCAGAAGTGTCAGGGAGGAGAATACACAGAACCTGCGGGTCAAAGACAGTGTGGAATTTCTATGAACAGCTCAATCTGGAATATTAAAATATTATAAGGGCTTGGTTCTTATTTTATTTTATGTTATATTGTAGCTGTGAAGTTTTAAAACATGTAACTAGCATTTTAATATGAAAAATGGTATGAAGTCATTTGCAGATGACTCTACAACTCCTAGAGTTTTAGAAATGATACATATTATGCAATAAACATTTTGGAGGTCTTTTTCTAACACTGAGCTCATGGAATTGATAGCTAGAAAAATATCACCTCATCTTGGCATATGTATCCTATGACGAGAGGTTTCATGTTGATAAAAGATGGAGAAGCTTGTTTCTGATTGTTGAATGAGCCCCTGGATCATCTCCCACCAGCTTAATATACAATGAGGACATTGTGTTTGCTATAGCAATCCCTATACAATTAGCATCGACCCATCACTTACACCTACTGCCTGTAGAAGATTCACTAGAATAACAAAGTAGAGCAAAGGAACCAGGCTACACTGAGCAATGCCAGTGCCCCTCCCCACCTCTCCACACATGCCTTACTTCTTGAGAATTTAATTTTCATCTTAATACATGAAGCCAACTTTCAAAAGAAAGTGTAATACTCGAAGATGACAATTGCTTTCCTAACACCATGAGAACTGTTCACTTAATGGGTCAAGATCTCAAAAGGATTAAGTAGGTGTAAAGAATAGAAAAAGGCTTGATCAAGTATTAATTTCTTATTAAAAAAATAATGAATGCACATAATAAATCTGGACATTGCTGGGAGGTAAATCCTGCTGGGACCCCAAGATACTGCTTGTCTCCCCTCTACAAGGAGATACAGCGAGTCCCAGCAGGATTTGACATTTCACGTGCATAACCTGTCACATGCTGTGGCTAAATTCGCAAACCCTTCCAGCAAGTAACATGTGTTCCCACAAAATAGGTGCTTGATGTGTTTGTCAATCAAGGGATCATGAGGAGATAGATGTGTAGCACAGAGAATGCCTACACAGCCATATCTGATGCAGCCACCTCCTTCCAGCTGCCCTCACTTTGGCTCTTAGATGTGCAACACCAACACCGCAAGGTTGTTCTAAGCACCATATTAGATGATGTGTGTGGACATTTGTTACCAACTATAAACAGTCAGCTGACTGCAGTGATCACTATCAGGTGTCAATCCAAAAGTCCCAAACAGAAACGCACAGAAGTCAAATTCTGAAGACTCATCAAATCCCGGTTAGGTAGAGTAGGATTTCTTTCTTCCAGAGAAGAAGCCTTTCAGTAGAATCCAGTATGCTCTGGAATTCAAAATCTCTGAGTTCAAATCTGGATCTTGCCACTGGTTTTGTGTCTACTCTGAGCTTCACTTTTTCCCTCTCCTGTGAAATCAGACTGCAGAACAGATTGATTTCTAAATTAATTCTGTTCTGTAATTTTAAGCCGAGAAAATAGTGGTGGTAGAACAGGAGACACCTCTGCAGAGCAAGGAATCTCAGTAGAATGGAAGGAGCTCCGTCATGAGTAAACTGCACAGCCATATCCTAGAGGAGTTTAGGGGAAGGGTAACGTTTCACCTGGAATCTGCAGAGGAGTTTTCGCCGGAGAGTTTGAGGTGAGTTAGAATGTATTAAAGGATGTAAGACATATGTCAAGGGGTGAATACCAAAAGTAACAGCGCAAAGGGGGGGCACATACAAGGATGTTTTCCTGACAGAAAGGCAGCCTGAATGCAGGAGGTGGTCAGATACGGTGGTGGTAGAAAATAAGGCTTGAAAAATAGGTTCCTCCTAAGGGGGGATGACATTTAATGTCACTCAGTAGATGAACTTCAAAGGACTTTCTTCTTCAGGCAATAAGGCGTACATTCGAAATTTTTAAGCCAGACAGTAATGGATGGAAGTGTTCCATCTAATAAATTGCCCATCATTTACGAGAATGAGTGTATAAATTGGAAAGAATGATAACAAGCAGAAAAATTAACACATTATTCCCCAAGTCCAGGTCAGCGTTGACAAAATCCTGAACCAGGTGGATGGCTGTGGGAACTCAAAGGCAGAGAGGGAACACATGGGGGTGGTGGGGAGGGAGGGGGGAGAATTAAATTCCTAGGTAAGAGGAATAAAACAGAAATGGCTCTGAGGTTTTAGGTCTAGAAAATTGAGCAAATTAGCGGTAATTTTATTATTTTTTTAAAGATTTATTTATTTATGCATACAACAGCTAGAGTGTAGGCCAGAGGTTGGGGCCAGGGCAGGTAAGAGGATTCACCAGAGATAGAGTGGGGAGCAGAACAGGCAGATCTACTGTGATACACTGCTGAGGGGAGCAGCCGGGGAGACAGGAGAGGTCTGCTGCGCCATGTGGGTAGCTCCCTGGCTGGGGATGGAACTCTTGCTGCAGTGGCTGGCCATAGCTTGATAGCGCTGTGTTGAACCCCTGGCCACCAGGAAGGCTCTACATCAAAACTTCTAAACAAAGCCAGCTTTTGTTTTATCTTATCACCTTAAATTGGCTTTTATTAATTTGCCATTGGTTTACAATACTGAGTGTCAGGGTCTAGCTTCCCACCTTGCTATGGAGATAAACCTCATTAAGCACCTCTGAAGTTCCTGTGCCCTTCCCACCTTGCAAGAGTCTGAGAGTTTGGTTTTTTTTTTTTTTCAATTTTCAAAATCAGCTTTTAAATATCATTTTCCTAAGCACATTTTTAAAATAAAATTTCTTTTTATTTATGCATATAAAAACTGGGGTACAGGTCAGAGGTGGGGGGGGTGAAAGGATTCACCAGAGACAGAGTGGGGAACACAACAGGCAAATTGACTGAAATACACTGCTGAGGGGAGCAGCAGGTGAGACAGGAGAGGTCTGCCGTGCCATGTGGGTTGCTCCCAGGCTGGCTAGGGATCAAACTTGTGCTGCAGAGGCTGGCGATAGCTTAATAGTGCTGTGTCTTTAACCCCTGCACCACCAGACAGGCCCAGTGGTACTTTTATAAAGAAGGGAAAATGTTGGAAACTGGGCATACTTGGAGGAGCCTCACAAGATCTTTAGCTCTAGAAAGTGAATTTGGATCACAGTAAAATAATTCAGGTGAAGTAAATTTTGGTGGAAGATCCAGGCATGACCTTCTCTTGGAGTAGATGTCACCACAGCGGCATTACTCGGGGTGACCCTGCACTCACTGATGTGTGAACCCGGCCCAGAGGCAGGAGAGCCTGGATTTAGGTGTCAGACTTTCCTGCTTTTATCTCCTAGTCCTGCCATTTGCTGGTTCAGGCATTTAATAATCTTTCCCTCAGTTTCTTCTCCTACAAAAACAGACAATGGTACCCACCTTTGAGGATTAAGTAAACAGCATTATGTAAAGTTTTCAAGACACTAAGCTCTTTTTATTTATTCTTCTAAACCTTAATTTTCTCCTGTGTATAATTGGAATTATCATAGTATTTGCCTATGGACACACTGTGAGGATTTACAAAAATAGTACGCAAAGCTCTTTGCAAAATGACTCTGGTCCCCAACTCACCAGACACTGTCGTGGCAACTGGGAATGTGTCAGCGAAGATAATGTTAACTTTTCTAGTCCGTGCATTTTTATAAAAAGTAAAAAGAAACTAGTGAACTTGACTCAGTGTGTTCAAAAGATCATTTCAACACACGACTACTCAACATATTTGCTTGTCGTACTGGATCTTTGGAAACTTGTGGGTACTTCCCACATACAGCATATCTCAATGCAGACCCACCATGTTTTCAAGTTTTGGGTCCTTATGTAGCGACTGTCCTGGGTGGTGCAGGAGGGGCACAGAGCTCTGCCGTTCCCAGAGAGAAGTTGGAATGCGTTCTGTGTGGAAGAGGAAACCACTGGCGAGTTGAGACGGGGGAAGGTGTGTGGGGAGATGGAGTGGTGAGGTGACATGATTTGATTTCATTTGAAATAATCGCTCAATAGATATTGCAACAAGAGCGAATCTTACTTCGCCCACTCTGTTAAACAAGAAATAGCTCCTTGATTTAGGTCTTTAAAATCAAATTAAATCCAGTTCCAAACTCCATCTGCTAAGTTGACAAGAAATTTATTCCTAAACATTATTGTGATTCCACGTCCCTCTTTCCTTCTGTTTTTACATTTTAACTAATTAATGAGTTTAGCATTTGTGAGGTGCAGAGGGAAGGTGGTGCACAGAGTCATCTACTCTGCTTGCTCCCTGTTCTATCTGACTATCTGACTATCTCCCTGTTCTATCTGGCAGAAATCCATGGCGTCCAGGCCATCAGGGGCACAGGTGCCTGGTACTGTTAGGGGGAAAGGCTGTCCTAAAGCTAATTCCATACAGGCTTTGTGGACTCCACCCCCACCCCAGGCCAAAGCCAAAGACACTGGGAACTCCAAATCCCATCACCACCCAAGGGAAGGTGGTTGGGACCTGAGGGTGGGGTTAAGCAGCCAGGTGGATATAAAGCCAGACACGTGGGCTTTGGAGGGGGGGGTCCCCCATTTTGGCTCTCCGCCAGCTCGCAGCTCCGGCCAGCTCTGAGAGTGCCTTTGGGTTTCCAGGTCGGCGGATCGGGTAGGACGCATTAAAGACTTTATTTCCCTATTTTCTCCCTGAGTTGTACATTTTCCTTATTTCCTTTTCCCTTGTAAATAAGCCTTTTATGAACCTTTTGTGTGTGTCTGTAGTGGAGTATTCATAAGTCCCTTGTAAGCGCACGGGTGAGGACCCACAGCCAGACCCGTTCAACATCAGGGCTGCCCTATAACAGCCCCAGCTTGTTCAGCACACTCGAGGAGGCCATCCTGTCCAATCCCCAGGTTGTTCTTAGATTTATCAGACACACTGGTTTCCCTCTCTTTGGCTGGGCTGAGGGCAAGTTTTTTCCAGTTTTTCTTTTTTCCACTCCTCCCATCCCCAAAGAATGCCTCCTATGATCTTTTCAATCACTCAGATTTCAAAAGCGACAGGAAGAAGGATGTCTCCAGCAGCTCTCTCTCTCCCCACCCCCTGCCTCTTGAAGTCTTTGAAGCAAAGAATTTGAATGGCCTTGACTACCTGCTCAGAACAAATGAATGAGAAATAAAAGGGAACAAATGCAAATTAGTACCTCAGTGAATTACCCTGACACACTAGCTATTATTACTAGATAGAAAACATTTAATTGGTTATTGAATATTTCTAAAAGTCTCGAAACTGGATAGATTCACATCAGCCAGAAGTGTGATCTACATGTGGCTCTACAGAAGCATAAAAAAGCAAAGGAATTATTAGGAAATGATTTATTCATGCCTAATTTCTTCACATGTAAGACCTTGCTACTCAAAGTGAGGTCCTCACACCTATAGCATTGGCATCCCTGGGAGTTAGAAATGCAGAGTGTCAGGCAGCACCTGGTTCAGGGAATCAGAAGCTCCTTTTTATCAAGATCCCCAGGTAAGTGAAGTGCACAGGTAAGTGTGAAAAGCACTGATACACAGTGGCTCTCATTTGGAGCTGAGATTTGCTTTCAGCTAGTGGCTCTTCCTGATAAATTAATCCATCAAAGGTAATAACCAGGTGTCTATTATATGTAAGGTGCTGAGCTCAGATACGGTGGGGCTGATAACAGAGTAAGTCTGTGCCTTCAAGGAACTCAGAGTCTAGTTGGAAAGATAAGATACAAATACAAGAAAAGCGATGAAGGGTCTAACAGAATGTAGACAATTGCAGGTCAATGGGAGTTTATAATAGCTGGGTGCTTAGGGGATAGAGAGGTGGGATTTCAGCCAAGTCTGAAAGATTTATTGGTCCAAATTATAGAACTTTATTCTCTTTGAAGCTAAGGTCCTAGGGAGAAATGGAAAATTCATCTAAAGAAGTACAAGCCAAAGGCAGAGCACACTCGGAGAAAAGTAATCAAGTGCCTGTGTCTTTATACACAAACCCAAGCATAGCATGAGACAGACTCCAGAAGGTGACAGTTTGCTGCCAGATTTCTCTTTTCCTGGAGGCATGTCTGGTGGCAGAGTGCTGAAAAGAAATAGCCTGCGAGACATCCTTATGTGTCCTTGCAAGTGGAAGATACGTCTCAAACTTCAGACGACACCCTGACACCCATCGGGGGGCGGTAGGCAGAGGGGTAAGTCTGGAAAGGCCTTGATTATGAGCTGAAGTCTTGTACTTCCTTCCCCATGAGGTGGCCTGGTGACTTTCCTCCTGGTGTACAAGGAATTATAGGTACTTGGTGGTACAGTGAGTGTCCTGGCTGGGTGGCACAGAGCAGTCCAGAAAAAGATGCAAAGGTTTGTTCTTCATTTATGCTCTTCGTCCTCCTTCAATATTAATAAAATGTAATGGAGAGGCCCTACCTTTTGTTGAACTCATAATCTTATTTTAGCATTTTAATGATTATTCTTTATGATTTGTAAGGGCCACATGACCCATCACACACAATTAGAGGTAAAATGCCCTTTCTAGGGTCAATGGTGCCACACAACTTTTGTAAATATGCCTGGTATATTATACTTTTATTATTTGATTAGCTTTGGCAATCAGGAATTTAAGATCTAATTAAATCATGTCAAGTACATTTACATTGCACATAAATCCAAGAAAAGAATGTGATGAGTATACCATCGGTTTAATTCAGGGTTATCTAATTGTTTTATCCTAAAATACAGCTCCTCTCATCTCTCTGGAACCCACACACTAAATTAAGGACTTCTGGCTGCCAGAATTCATTTGTGTTCTTGGGTTTTCACTTTGAAAACTTCCAAAGGAGATCAGGAATCCTGCTGATAGCAGAGGAAGCTCAGCTATGAAAGTCAAACTGATGATAAATCTGAAGAAAACCTTAATCAGTTCTAATGAATACAAACAGCATAATGCCTGGGTCAGGGGACCCAGGGAAGCTGGCATTGTTTGTGGGTGTAACTCAACAGTTTTTTAAAAGGGAGCCTGTTAGGATAAAAGAATCCCTGGTTCTGGTAAACAGTCTCGGTGGGGGAGGGCATGTGGAACAATTATTTGTGCTTGGATAATAAGTCTTTTAAGATTAAAGCACTTTTATAAAAAAATAATTTCTCAGGTCTCCCTGGTGGGTCAAGCTGTTAAGACGCAACCTACGAAGATATTCTCAGCTACTGCAGCATTAGTTCGATCCCTGGCCAGGGAGCTACCCACAATGCTCAGCAGACCTCTCCTGACTCGCCTGCTACTCCCCTCAGCAGTGTATTTTAGTCAATCAGCCTGTTCTGTTCCCCACTCTGTCTCTGGTGAATCTTCTCACTTCCCATACCTCTGGCCTGTACCCCAGTTCTTGTATGCATAAATAAATAAATCTTTAAAAAAATAATTTCTCTGTTCAAGGTAGCATGAACATCCATGGAACAGCTGGTAACTAGAGGAAAGAAGCCCTGGTCTGGACTGGAAGTTGTCCAACCAAATGAGAGAAGCTGAGGGAACCCTGTCCTGGTAGGTTCTTAAAATGGACTTCCTGGGCTTGGATCCTACCTGGTTCTCCACTTCGTTTCAACATCAGAAGAAAGATGGGCTGTATTGGATTTACTGAAAAGAGTATGTGTATTTTTCTGTCTCTATTGAGCATGTTAATTTGTCTCTCTGTGACCCAAGTTCTCCATCTGTTAAATAGCAATTCATACATCATATATGTATACGCACATTATGTGTATACATTAAATAGATACATAGCTATCCTAGAAGAATGCATGGCATATATATGACAGACATCAATGTTTGTTCTTATTAATGTTGTAATAATAATTGTCGTTGAGTTGCAAATTACCTGGTATTATAGGAAAATAAATCATCAGCAGGAGCCCATGGAACAAAATTGTTTCTATGTCTCTCACTCTCCTTAGAGTGTTAAGAATATGGCATAATTGCTTTCCATGGGGACCTTGAGCTGTCAGCCATGGGTGAGAAATGGAAAAGCTTAGCTAACAGGGGAAGTGGCAGTGTTATAGGTATCCAAGAAAGTTTCCAGAGGAGATGATGCCTCAATTGAGATCTTAAGAATAAAACATTGTTTAGGTGAATGTGAAGACAGAAGATGTGCAAAGGCCCAGAGGCAGGGGAAAGCATTACTATTATTATTTTGATTTTGAGAATAAAAGTAGTACAGTGCCACTGGAAGTGGTGATGGCCTAGGTATAAGAAGAGGCAAGGAAAAAACAGGGAGAAGGTTATGATGCCTCCTCTGTCATGCCAAAGACTTTAGACTTCAGGTTCCTATGTCACATACCAAAGACTTTATACTCAAAGGTTTTGTGTAGAGAAGTAACAGTGAGACATGATCAAATCTATGCTTTGAGCTATCATTCTGGCTAAAGGGTAGTGAATGATTTGAGAAGAGTTAATATAGAAGAAGATAGTCTATTTAGCAGGCTTTCATTGTGATTCAGGCAGGAGATATTGGTACCTTATAATAAACACTGTGGGGTCTTGTCATTTGTTAACTTGAATTAAATTATATGCTCTCAGTGACAAAATGAGAAAAGGGAATCAGAGAAAGGAAAAGATACAAAGGAAAAAACACTTTAATGCCACTAGTTACAGCTACCATTCCACAAAAGAACATCCCCTGAGAAAACCCAGACCTCAAACCCTACTGAATGTCATCCTAGGTTCAAATATGTATATATTTTCATCCAATGTGAACCCTCAGTTCAAATAAATGTCTTCCTCTAGTGTTCAACTGGAGCAGTAGCAATTTGTCCTAACACTATAGAGAGAATTCTGTTGGATTTTCCAACAAATGGTATGTCTTTCTCTACTGGTGTACTTGGTTGAGGAATTTTCAAGGGTGATCATAATTGTACATGACTTACATGTAGCCTCAACTGCTTAGAGCCTAATCCTTAAATAAGGTGTGACTTCCCTGCAGGGACAATGGTAATAGAGAAAAGTCAGGATCAGAGAGATAGCTAGTAAGTAGAACAGGCAGTGCCTTGTGATGGCTTGAATGTAGGCCTCAAGAGGCTGAGTCTAGATTGATGAGCATGATTCTGGTTTGACAACAGGGTTCGCCTCTTACTTTCCATTCCCCAACGTTATCCAAAGAGTGGGAAATTATCCCTCAACACCCCTGGGTTCTGGACTATATAGGAATGATTTGGGTTACCCTTGGGGAATGATAATGGAAAATTTATGCTGTGGCCTCACATCCTGTCCTTATGTTTATGCAAGGAGATGCTCAAATTTAAAGAAACATGAAAACAGACATAATTGAAAAGCTGTGATCAGATTTCTCCAGTGGTTAAAAGGAGTCCGTGGAATTCCTAGAAATTAAGATACTCAGACCCTATAATCTACCCAGTAGGTTCAAAGCAAGTAGATTCCCTGGAGCTAAAAGAAATATAGTTGCCATCTGACAGGTGAATAAGCAGTGTTGCAATGAAAGGAAGAAAGGAAGAAAACTAGGGATTAGTCTAAACTCCAGGGAGGTAAATAATTTCCAGGGTTGACAGGCAGTCAAAGGCAATCCGGGAAGATAGATGAGTCAAGTTCGGTAAATCGCAGTGTAATCCTCATGCCAGAGGCTTCACTGACACGAAGGACCGGTTTATGGTCTAGGGATTTATCACATTTGGGGGGTGTGTTTAGAGCCTCCATCCAAAATCTGCCTAAATACACCCTACTAGCTCTTGGAGAGGATGAGCTGGGGAGGGAATTAGAAGGGAGATTAGAGGATATATTAGTCTGGGTTCTCCAGAGAAACAGAATCAATATGATAAGTGATTTATTATAAGGAAATGACTAATATGATAACGGAGACTGGGAAATCCAGAAATCTGCTGGAGACCCAGGAACACTGATGGTTTAGTTCCAGTCTGAATCTGAAGTTCTAAGAAAAAGAGGCACAATGGTCTCAATTCCGGTGTGAGTTTGGTCTGAAGGGAGGAGAAGACTGATGTCTCAACTCAAAAACAGGTAGAAACAGAGTGAAATCTGTTTTACCTTTTTTGTTCTATTGAGACCTTCAATGGATCAGATGTGACCCAATTTCACGAGGAGAGCAATGTGCCTTTCTCAGCCCACTGCTACGAATGCTAATCTCATCTGAAAATACCTGCATAGACACACCCCAAAATAATGTTTAACTAAATATATGAGCACTCTACATTCAGGGGAAGTAAAGGTGATATACAAAATTAACCATCACAGGGACTCCAGGTCTCCATGCTCACATTTCAAATAGATGAGCTCTGGTTGGCTCTTCCCCTGAGATTCGACTTGAAGAAAGGCCTCTATAATGAAAAATCTGCAGGGCACTTGTAGAGTTCAAATCACCAAGCATTTACATGATTTGCAGGTAAGGGTCCATCTGCCCTTTGCTTGCTTTCACAATCCCCCTAGACACACCCTTGCTGCTGTGGAACACCTGCTCCACCCAACTCACTCAGTTGGCGTTTCCTGCCATGCAAATTGCTCTGGGTTTCTTAGGTCTTACAGTGCATCCTCCCTGCCTGGCCTGGGACTTCTTAAGACACAGCTTTTCATTCAAAAGGCATCAGTTCATCTTTTAGAGCAAAATTTTGCTGCAGCATTTGCCCTAAAATTTGCACTGTCTTCTGATATTATCACTTCTAATAATTACCTGGCTGTGAATAAGGCCATCAGTCGAGGCTCAGAAGTTGACTTTGGAAGGCAGCACCTGCACCCAAAGAAAAATGCCAATTCTTCCCAGATTTTCCTTTAGAGGTCCTGCTAGAGGCCACAAGAGGGAAGGGGAACAAAATAGGATTGGAATCATATCTGCTCATTAGAATCTTGACCAGATTCTAAATTTTGCCCCTTTGATTCCCATTTCACTTTGGGGCAATTCTTGTAAAACACTCACCTGGACATTTAGGAAGCTCCACAGAGTGAACAGCTAAGCCATGTTCCATTGGAAGAGTGTTTGCAAGGATGGGCAGGGGGTGAGGGAGAGGTGGCAGAATCACCCAAAGGAAAGGTATTTTTGAAGAATGCCATCTGGTTGTCAAGTTTACAATGCAAAAATAAATAAGTGATTGTACTAAATCAGGCATCACCCTCAACTCCGTCCTGGAAGGGACCAGGGAAGCTGGGTGTCGCAGGCTTACCATAGTGGTGGCAGCAACACTAAAAATGGAAAAGATGGTATCTACAAAGTTAATTTTTCCTGAAACGTGGGAAATGACTGCCATCAATCAATTTTAATGGTAATTTCTGTGACCCCACTGAGCAGCGCTGAGTGAGGTTATCAAGGCCTGCCAGAAAGGGGAGGTAATTATAAAAGGAATAGAACTTTCTAATCCCATTAAGGTAGGTACTTCTGTCGAGAATGAACTCTGCTGACCTGCACAAAAAAGGTTCAGCTAGTCAGAACACCCCACCTGGAGGTCAGTTTTATTCCATGGCTGCTGTGGAATTGCTGCTTGTTAATATCACCTCTCAAACCACAGAATCCCTGACGGGATTCAGTTTTGCATCAACCAAGATTGTGCCTTGATTCCCACAAATGTCGTTACAGAAAGAGAAGGAGCCCCTACACCTCTGATGGACATGTCCCTCGGGAGGGAATAGCTCACTCTGTTCTAAACTCCATAGACATCCTCGCTCTGTTTGAGTGTGTGATGGTATAGCACCTGCCAAGCCCACTGATAAACCTGTTCCTGGCAGGGAGAGAATGGGATCCTCTGCCTGCAGCACAGACAGGTGTGTTCAGCAATCCCCCGAAAACTGTTGGCTCTGCGACCAGTGCGCTCTATGGAAGCTCTTCTTACTCTGCCTCTTAGCTGTTAGTGAAATGCTGCTCCATCCAGGGCAGGCAGTGTGAGTCATATGTAGGGTAAATCCTTTTCAGGCTTTTCTGCCCTCCTGCCATTGGGATTTCCCTACCTGATGGGGCATCTGCATTTTGTTGCATTGTTGTAAGTTATGTTGCTGACTTCTGTGGGCCACCACAAGCAGTAGAGAAGGAATGGTGGGAGGCAGGAGAGAGGACCAGGTAAAGAAGGCCAGAGAAGCCCAGATTGAAGACTTGCGGCGGGCTTGGAGGCCTGCTGGCCTCCTGGCCCCTAGCACCCCTGCCTGCCATGTGCCTGGTTGCTGCACTACATGTAGAAGCTCAATAAAAGCCTGAGAAAGCCACCGAGGGCTCCTGGATTCTCCTTTACCTGGTCTGCTCGAATCTTAGAAAACCTGCTTAGTGCCTTCCTGGCACTACATCACATCTTTCAGGTGACCCCAACATCTGAAACAATATAGTAGGTAGGCATGTTGAAAGGGCTGGCATTTTTGTACTCTCTGCTTTCCTCAGGCAACTGGACACCTCTCCGACCTGCAATGCAGATCTGCTTCCTACCACCTTTAAGGACTGAGTTTAAAACAGCGAAGAAGAAACCTCTGTCATACCTGTTGGGGAGAAAGGATGCCCTGAACCAACTCTACAAACAGAGGTTTTATGGACTGTACCCCCATTCCAGCCCAAAGAGATGCAAGACACCAAGGACTACAAATCCCATAATGTCATCATCACTGAAGGGGGGATTGCTGGGAACTGAGGGTGGAGTTAATCAGCCAGGCTTGGGATATAACCAGATACACGTGGACCTCAGGGTTTCTTCGCTCATGGCGTCTTGCAGCATGCTATTGGGGTTCCAGCTCAGCGGAACTGGTAGGACATATTCCCCAATTTATGTCCCTTTCTCCGAGTTATTCATTTCTTCATTTCCCCTTCTTTTGTGAATAATCCCTTTATTAATTGTTTTATGTGTGCCTGCAGTTGAGTCTCACTATAAATCCCTTTTAAGCCAGCAGGTAAGGACCCACAGTCAGGCAACCCATTTCATATTGGGGCTGCCCTGTAACATACTGAACTTTCCTCAGAGGCAGCAGAGCGCTCCCCGTGGCCCCAGGAACTCAGGAGACCTACTAAAACAAACCTCTGATGCTGGAGGCACTGGCATCCGTGTGCTGAGAACTTTGGGCCTCAGGTTATTTGTATTAAAATCAGATGAAGAGTTGGTAGCATTGTATTTTATGGTGATGAAATGAATATATGCATGTCTTTGCCCAGGTGCCTCCAAAGGCTAAGACTGGAATAAGGTTTATTTGCAGGCAGAAAGTTTATTTGGGAGAAGGAGGGGGAGATGGGAAAGAGTAAAGAGGGGGGAAAAGAAAAAAAACAGCAATGCAAAGGTCTGTCCCTGTGCTGGAGTTAATGGGCACAACCTGCTCTGGTCCCCACTGCCAGCAGCCAGGGGCAAGTTGCTGGGATCTGCAGGGGTTCCTAAAAATGCTTCCCAGCATTGTGGGGGGTGGAGGGAGGGGCAATTAGGGGATTTATCTAAAGACTCCACCCCTGGTTAAGGATTACCTCCTGGGGTGTTAATGCTCCAGTGCCTGAGGTCCCAGGAGAGAGAGGGTGGAGCTGCTCCTGCAGGCAGGGAGGATTGCAGTGGTGGTTTGAGCCAAAGAGGACTTAGTGCAGGTCAAAGAGGTGTCTGATGTTGTTGAATGTAGAAATGTTGGAAAACACAAAATTGGCAAAGATTTTGTTTTAATCACAAACATGTCTCTCACCACCCAGAGCAAATCTTTGACCAGCATCTTAATATCATTCTATCTACACTTTTTCAAATTCTACATTTTGCAGATTTTTCTTTACTAAACATTTTTGTGTCTCCAGTATATTTTCTTGCTGAGAAGTACTATTCTGTTTTGTTTTTTTTTTTTTTTAAGATTTATTTATTTTTATACAAGAGCTGGGGTATAGGCCAGAAGCGCGGGAGGGTGAGAGGATTCACCAGAGACAGAGCAGGGAGCAGAACAGGCAGATTGACTGAAAGCACCGCTGAGGGGAGCAGCGGGCGAGGCAGGAGAAGTCTGCTGCACCATGTGGGAATCTCCCTGGCCGGCCGGGAATCGAACCCGCGCTGCAGAGGCTGCAGACAGCTTCACCACAGGGCTGAGGTCAACCCGCTGTGCCATCAGGTGTATACTTGTTCAATTATTTCCTTAGTATTAACCCATAGGGGTAAAATTCCTAGGTCAAAAAGTATAATGTTTACCCAGTTTGGATGCTTTAGTGCCCATTCCCCCCAGAAATTGCCCGACTGTTATAGGACAGGGAGAGGGGCAGCCCAAACCCCGCAAACCTGCCTACTCTAAATGGGTTCTGCCATCCGCTGCATCAACACAAAACATATGAGACTTTAATGGGAAGGACTTTAATACAATTAGGAAACAATCCAGGAAAGGCAAAGAATCTAGTTTCTAAATGAAGTACCCAAAGTGACCTGTCCCCTCGTGGGTAAAAGTCCATCCAAACGGGATTGGCCCAGAACAAGGCCCCAAAGCCTGCCACAAGTCTAAAGCATCTTCCAGTGGGCACCCACAGAAAAGGGTCAGAAACAACCAGACAAGCCCGGAAGGAAAAGAGCAAAATCAACATCAAGATAAAAGCTGCCATGGTCACCTCCCCACGGGTCTCACCCACATCTGTGTCACCCAGTCCACGACCAAAAGACAAGCGCAGTTTCTTCACGCGTCTCTAGGCTCCATGCACCTCTTCCAGGTCTCCTTCTGCCTCCATCCTGCCTCCTTCCTCAGTCTCCTCTGCAGCTTCTTCTCCCCCTGCTCAGCTCCACCCTCCCTTGGGTGGGGCAGGGAACCTGGAACTTCCCCCTTTCCTGGGGACCACCCTGTTACAATCCCCCCTTTTAATTTTTATTCCACCATATCTATGAGAATTCCTGTACTCTCTCCATCTGATGGTCAGACTAAAATATGATCATCATTTATAACTAAATGTTCTAAAATATTGGTATTTTCTTAACTTTTAACTTGTGTAGCTCTATTGTTAGATAATTCTATAATTTTTCAAGGTTTGTTGATAATGTGCATTTTCATTCTGTGAATTTTTAAAATTCATGTGATTTGTTCCATTTTTCTGCATAGGGCTTCCTCTTTCCTTGTTAACTTGTGAGGTCTTTTTAATATATGAATGCAATTAAATATAAAATATATCTAAATGCTACCACTTACACATTACAAATTTCCCTTAATTATTTTCATTAATGTGCTGTCGTTTTTGGAGTCAGTGGGTTTGGAGAGCGGGTCCTTGAGTTCACTCTGGGAAAGCTGTCACCAGAGCTCCTGTTTCAGCGACAGGCGGTGAGTTTCCCAGGCCAGTTTCTGCACCAGACAGAGGCATTAGTTATATTTAAAGAACAGGTTTGTTAGGGACAGGGACAGAAGAGTAAAAGACAATTGTATAGACACAAACAGGCAGAAGAGCTGCCCCAAAAGGGACAGGTTTGCTGAGAGAGGCCTGCATGGGTACAGGCGGGCGGCGTGGAGGAGAGTGGCCTCAGCTGAGGGAGGTCAGTGAAGAGAAGTCCCGGCATGGCGCAGGTCACTGGCAGGCAGGAGGCTGCTGCCCTGCAGGAAAGAGTTGGTGAAAAGAGGCACCTGCATAGTCACAAATGGGCAGAGGGAGTGCTGCCCCAAGTCTTTGCAGACAATGAACTGATAAAGTCTTCTGTTTGGGAGGGCTCACTCCTTGTGAGCTGTCAGTTGGTTGCTAATTTTGGATAACTATGTAGAATCTGAAAGGGATGGGAGATTCTACAATGGGCTCAATCTCCATATCTTTACCTTTGGGGTCTGTTGGGCTCAATCTACAAATCTTTACCCTTGGGCCTATGCTCCACAACAGTCTGATACCTGCTTGGATGTTATGCTTTGTAATCTAGGCATCCTTGTCCTGCCTAAGGATATTAGTCTGTGCCTAAGGATACTAGTTTCCCTAATTGTGTCATCTGTGCCTAGGGATCTTAGTTTCCATAACTGTGAAGGATCTTGGTTTCCATAGCTGTGTCAATGGCTATGTTAATCTCTTCTACCCCCACCTCCTTGTGTGAGTGAGATTTCTCTTCCTGTGGCACACCTCCTTTTCAGTTTTTTTTTTTTTCCATTCCTGTCCTCCATCAAATGGGTTTTTTGATATTTAAATTAATCATTCAGGTAGCCAAATCTATGGAAGGCATTTGGCACCAGGTAGTTATGACTTAGCTTCAGGAAAGATTTGGGAAGATGCAAGATCATCTTTGTGAGGTCATGCAGCTAGGAAGTGAGATCACTGAGGTTTGAGCTCCATTCAGTCTGAGACGTCAATGTCTTTTGCACTCACACTGCCAACATGTCTCCCTGAATTATATATTTGGTTCCCATGATCCAAGATTTATGATTGATCTTTGGCAAAACTTTATTATGAGATTGTTATATTTTGATTGTAAACTACTCTAATGAACTAATATGTGACGGTGTGTGGGTCTATCACCTTCAGTCAATCTCCACCCTCCATTTTGTTTTTTTCATCAGCACATGGCAAGTTAATTAAGGAAATGAGAGAAATGCCTGCATAGGCACAGGTGGACTGTAAGCTGCCCACCCTCAGATTTTGTGGCATAAAATATAAGATAAGAAGGAATACCATTTGATACAGATACAAAAGATTCTATATGCTGGATTTATATAAATTTACGCTCATGTGAATATAATGATGAGGTTGATTATTCTGAAGAAACACCTTGAATGGTGTAAATGGAAGGTCTGATAATAACAAGAGAAATAAGAGATAAGGGGGGAATGAAATTATCCAGATAAAGTGTTATATTTAAAGAACAGGTGAATGCAGCTTCTGGCTCTGAGATGAAATATTTTTATAATGGAAAAAAGGTGCCTGACCAAGACTGGATAAGAGTGAATATGAATCAGCAAAAATAGGGCCTTAATACAGAGAATGAAGACACTTACCTGCAGCTGGAGAGAGATGCCAATGACATTTTTTTACAATACTTTTTTTTTTAAAGATTTATTTATGCATACAAGAACTAGCGCACAGGACAGACGTGCAGGAAGATGAGCGGATTCACCAGAGACAGAGTGGGGAGCAGAACAGGCAGACTGACTGAAAAATCACTGCTGAGGGGAGCAGCGGGCGAGACAGGAGAGGTTTGCTGCACCATGTGGATTGCTCCCTGGCTGGCTGGGTATCGAACTCATGCTACAGAGGCCTCTGGATAACTTAATAGTGCTGTGCCTAACCCCTTGTGCCACCAGGGAGGCCCTACAATACCTTTTAATCTACATCACTTATTACACAAACCTTTAATTGAGGCAATTCAGTGCTGTGAGTGAGGAACTTAAAACATCAATGATGATGTGGGCCTTTCCACAGGGAAATACGATCTAGTGAGAGGGACAGGTGGTAAAATAACCCAAATACACAGCTGAGTGAGAAAAACAATAAAGAAATACACAGCAAAACCTAGATGAGCTTGGAGACGTGTGATTGGGTATGTGGGCCAGGGAAGTTTTAATTCAGTGGTATTAGACCTAAGGACTAAGAAATGAAAAGATTTTGATAGACTGAGAAAGGATTCTGCCCTGAAATAGCAGCTTAGAAGAAGCCAAAGCCACGTGAAAATGCATGAATCCTTTTTTGGGTCTGTTGAGTTGGCTTAACATGAGTAGAACATTAGGTGCATAGTGGTATACAGTGGAAAATGGAGACAAAGGGATAAGGCTTAGTTATGACTCTTTTGAGTGCAGGTGATCAAAATGTAAATTGAACTAGTGTGAGCAAAAAGATGTAAATGGAAATATACTAGCTCATTTCAGATAACAGAGAGAACATGGTGACAGCTAAACCTCAGAAACAGTGAGAAACAGCTCCCTAGCATCATAGCCACTTCTCTCTGTTTGCTTCCAGAAGGGTGATCTTACACTTTTCCAGGGATGCACCCTCATGGACTTTCATGCTATAGCTGTGTGCTCTTTCATTCACTTTGGGTCAGGGATCCACCTCAAACCAATCAATCTGGTCAGTGGCAGAGGAAGACATTTCCTGGGAGAGGGGAGATACACACGGTGAACATATGCCAGATGAATGGCTGTACTGTTGTCTCATTTCACTGACCAAACCAAATACAATTTTTTTTAAGATTTATTTATTTATTTATACAAGCACTGGGTACAGTCAGAAGCGTGGGTGGGTGAGAGAATTCACCAGAGCCAGAGTAGGGAGCAGAGCAGGCCGAAGGACCGAAGTACACTGCTGAGGGGAGCAGCGGGCGGCAGGAGAGGTCTTCGTGCCATGTGGGACCCTCCTCTGGTGGCCGGGGAGCAGCTGGGGATCGAACCAGTGCTGCAGAGGCTGCGGGCAGCTTCACAACCCAGCGCTCAACTGCTGCGCCACCGGGGAGGCCCCCCCAAATACAATTTTTTAAGTAATTGAATGATGTAGTTGGGATGCAAACTTAAGCTCTTTGGCACTAAAATCCTTGTGCATAATCACTAGATTATCTGAAACTGGGTTACTGTCCCTGTCCCAAAGTTCATCATTGAATAGAAGATAGCCCATAGAGCAATGTTTAACATAACAGTGATGATTATTGGCTTATTAATGGGACGAATGGCTGATGGGGGAGGGGAGAGCTGATCCAGTCTGGGAGGCTTCCTGGAATGTAAATTCTGGAACAAGCCTGTAGTTTGTTGGCCAAGTGAGCAGGGCTCACTTTAGGAGAAAAATAAACAGCAGCACAAGCATGAATGGGAAGGAGGTGGTGGTGAGCACTCATGGAATGGCGTGAGGTTGAGCAGAAAATGTACATTGGTTGGCATGAAAATTGTGGGAGCAGATGTAATTAGAAAAGCAAATAGAAGTCGCATGAGAAGGGTGTTGTACATTACACGAAGGACTTTGGACTGTATCCAGAGGCAATGACTAACCTCTGAAGGATTTCAAACAAGATCAAAGAACTAGTTTAGAAAGACCACTCGTAGAAATAGTGTAGAGGCCAGAGGCCAGGAGACCAATTAAGAAGTAATTTCTAGAACCTAGACTAAGTAATTAGGGGCAGGTATAAGTCTTTCATTTCTATATCTCTAGGGACTAACCTTTTTTGTTGAATACATGGATGAAAGAGGAACTGCTACAGTAATGTAGACAGTGTTGGGGTACAAGGGAAAATCCCCCCCAACCCTTTCTGGGGTCTTTTGAGGCTGGACAGGTGAATGAACTGAGAAATGAGTAAGAGAAAATGTACAAATTTAATAAGGTGTGTAAAAAAAGCCACATGACTGCAAATCCTAAAGTAACCAAGGGTGTAGAGCAAACCACAGTCCCCCCTGTGCTGGGGGAGCTTGGGCACTGAGGAGAGAGCAGGGACTTTCTCACAAGGAGGGAATCACTTCATCTTTACTCAGAGGAAGAAGATGAATTTCTCAGAGAAGACCTGTTCACTAATGAAGCCTTACCTAGATGACACCCCTAAACTGTATTCTAGGTGATAAAAAGGGAGCAGATTATTTCTTCAACTAGGAAAAGGGTAAAAACTTAGGGGAAGGACATGAGTTTCCCCTTAGCCTCCAAGGCTTTGGTTGCTTTCAAGTCAAAATAATCTGCATTTGTTAAGCAATGGCAGCAGTTTCTCTCAAGGTTCTCTCAAGGGCCTTAATTGATCTTAGTTCCATATAGCAAGGTGTCATACATTAGAAAAGACCTACTCCTGGCATCTAGAGGAAAACCTATCTGACGCTTTGGGGGAGACTGGTGGAACAGTAGGAAACAGACCTGAATTAAGATAGTCACAGTGGGGATGGATTCTCTAAGCAGTGGAACTTTAGGAGATTCTGCCTTCCAAATCATTAGTTATTCTTGTCTCTTTGTTATTCTGAATAGCATAAAAAATATTGGGCAGTATAGGAAATAACATAGTATTTATCATCAACTATTAATACATCTTAACTATTTTCCATAGACCTGCATCATATCTTAAATATTTTTCATAATGTTAGAATTTTCATTAGGATTTAGAGTTGTTTCATGATGTAGGTTGATCAAGGTGATACACTACAATTTACTTAGGCATTTCTTTTTTATTAGATATATAAGCTGCAGGCATATTTTTATTACAAGTGTGAGTCAGAAAATTTGATTCTTGGTGTCATTGCCTTCATTCATATTGAGTTGCCAGCCATTTTATCCACCATTTGCTTTTGCACCTTCATTGCAAATACCAACAAAATAAAAATGACTAATAACATATATTATTATAAAACTAACCTTGACTGAGGCCCTAATGGCATAAATGAGGTGGTATCTGTGTTAAGGAGAACTTGATGACATCTCCAGGTGTGTAGTTGAACAACTAGGCTTCTGATCCCAGGTGAAGATGTGAGTTCTGAAGGGAGGTGTGAGTCCTCCTGTTGTGAACTTAATCCTTCTGGACCTTTCTAGTTCCCTCTTTCCCCTAATGTACATTATGATAGTATCTATGCTGAAAACCAAGGGCTCTGAATCAGACAATGTTAGCCCTACCTTATATTAACTATAATCTTAGGTAAATGAACATCTCTGTTCTGGCTTCAGTTTTTACAGTTTTAAAATGAGGACAATAATAGGTTGCATTGGGGATGAAAAGCTGGGGATAAGATCAAGTGCTTAGGATTCTCCTGAAAGTTGTAAGCTCTCAAGAAGTGCTAGTTGCTGATATTACTGTTATTGAAATAATTTTCTCCTTTTAGTGAGACTGACATGTTAGCCAGGAATATCTTGTGCAATAGGATTGAATGTCCAGTGATAGACAAGCAGTCAGCAGTTTGTCTTTTTAATTCTTAAGGTTCCATTTTGGGGAAGGATAGAGATTTCAGAGCCCTTGACACTGTTTATATAGCCCTCATGACTCAATTAAATGACTGTGTTCATAGGCACATTCTTAGTGGTTGGCTACTACTATCCTCCCAGAAAAGCCTATGAGAAGGTAGCTGTCTGTGCAGTTTTTATACTATGCAATTTGCACTTAGCCAAAGTCTAATATATGAATGCAAAATCTATCCTTAAAAGAAAAAGTCACTTGCAAGTGAATGGCTTCTTGGAAAAAGGAATTCTCTAAAAGCAATATTCCCCAAGTTTCACTGACCAAACCAAATACAATTTTTTAAAAAAGAAAATAAAACTTGAAATAATATGTGTCTTCTGCCAATAACTCCCAGCAGTCCATGACACGCGTGAGCTATCACTCCCTGGACCCGTTGGACACTGAAAAGGCAGCTGTTCATTGCATAAAAAAATAAAGGCTTAAAAATTATTTCCCTACAAAAAGAAGTAAAGTTATTGCACAGATCCATATTAGTTTCTGCACCAGCAGAGAGTGGCTTATATAATTGTATTTTGGAAACTCTCTTGTAGAGAGATTTATAGTTTTTTGCTTATATAAACCTATTTCTATTTTAAAATATAGACTCTCAGCAAGTGTCACCCTGAAGAATTGGGCCTACTAGACTATTTTGTTACATTTTAGGGGATAAAAACTCACGCAGCAGTTACACTATTAAGCCACAGCAATGGAACTGCCACTCTCAACCTCATTACTCAAGACTCTCTTTAGTTCAATTATACACCTCTACAGCTAAGAAAGATAGATGGGGGTCATTTGGGAGCTGTAAACCACAATGACTTGAATGCAGAACTATGTTCTTAAACTGATTTACACCTTGTTCTTCAGTGTTCTACAGCGGGGGCTTGGATTGAAATGCAGGGGCTGTGATTGAAAAGGTTTTCTCTTGGCTTTAGGATCACAACCCAGGCTGGCTGGCAATTATGACCTCTATGAAATGACCAGGGACAATGAATGTCACCTTCATTGCTTCAGTGGTAACAGCAAAACCAAACCATCCCAAAAGGGAAATAAGGGTTCTTGGTCAGAATGTCCTTTGGGGAAGGAGCAATGACATTTTTGGTCTCCTGTAAGTTTTAACTGGATTGTATGTATTGGTCCAGTGAGAAAGGAACAGGGTAATTGAAAGGAGCAATTTGCTTTTCCAGCATTGACAAAAATACAGTCCTGCTGTTCTGATTTAACTCACATATATCTCCCAGTGTGAGAGATGTAAAGTATATCACAGGAAGTTAATTAAGCAAGGCAAATCCACATGAAACTTCTCACAGAGAAATGAAAGATCTTTACGAATTGAAGGTAAGTGTATTTTACTGCCTTGTAGCTGCTATTCTTTAATATCCTGGGTCCAACTTCTATAACTTATTCTTGCGGTTTCTCTAGTGTCGCTGCAGAATGTTGTCACCACTGTGAATTAAAAAGCACATTAAAAAACCATGAACTAAAACAAAAACTTGCCTATCAGCACATCATGTTCTTATTTTCCTTTACCTGTGGAAAGTGGAATAGAAGGAAGGCTGTTTTAAAAAGTAAGGTTTCCTTGACTCAGAAGTTAATCCTTATGGGTCACCAGGAGCTAAATAATTTAGATCTTTCAGTCTATGTGGTTCCATTGGACATATATCCACAATGCCAAGTGTTTCATAAAAGTTCACTTCTGAATTACAGGCTATAAAGAGTTTTATTTCCACTGATATGTTTTCATTTGGAAAGGAATAGATCTTTTCAAAAACTACTTGAGGTCAATACAGAATCAATCCTTGTCCTTCTCAGAAGAAAATAATAATTGAATTCAAGTCTACAGCAAGTCTGCTGTGACATATTTTCTCTATGTAAGTTAAACTTAAGTTAGATTCTTTTTTGGTTTATGAGATGGTATTTAAGGAGTTTTTTAAATTCCTAACAGCCGTAAAAAAGAGTGGACTTACGAAACATTTCATTAGCATTTAAAGTTATCTCAGACATACTGTCGAGCTGTAGAAAGTATATTTAAAGGCTAAACAGTTTATGACCATCCTAATGGTGCCTTATAAAAGAGTTGAAACTTTCTAGGGTTCTGATCAGCCTTTGAATTCTGTGTCTTATGGAATATTACAACTAAAGATTTAAATTTTTTCCCATTCTGCATAATTATTAGGGTTTTACCTATGTAATTATAGTAAATGTTATATAATGAAAAATCTATCAGCTACATTTTTGGAGCACCTACTATGTGTTCCACATTATCAGAGCCTTCTTTGCTGGCAGCATTCTTTTTTTTTTTTTTTTTAAGCTCTTTGTCTTTTTTTTTAAAGATTTATTTATTTATGCAAACAATAACTGGGGTACAGGCCAGAGGTGTGTGTGTGGGGGTGAGAGGATTCACCAGAGACAGTGTGGGGAACAGAACAGGCACATCTACTAAAATACATTGTTGAGGGGTGCAACGGAAGAGTCAGTAGAGGTCTGCTGTGCCATGTGGGTAGCTCCCTGGCCGGGGATTGAACTCGTGCTGCAGTGGCTATGGATAACTTCATAGGTTGTGTCTTAACCCCTTGTGCCACCAGGGAGGACTTTCTGGCAGCATTCTGTACCATGCAGCTTCCTCACTGAGCGCACTCTGATGATACTGGTCTTTTTGTCCTTCAGATATGGCAAGCTTGCCCATAAATGCCTTCTTCTTGGAAATATCTTTCCCATAATACATGTAGAATTGGCTGCTCCTCACCTTTGGGTTGAGTACCTAAGTCTCTCCAGAAGTCTGCTGCTCTGTCACATTTCCCTGTTCCGTGATGCACACTTATCACCAGCTGAAATACTTTGTTAATTTGTTTATGATCTGTCTCCTCCAACTTCAAAGTAAACTCCTCAAGTGTAGGGAACTTGTCTTCATATTTACTTCAAATCTCTAGACCCTGAATGGCAGGCAGGCAGCAGGCACTAGTTGGAATGAATGAATAACAGGTTTCAGAAATCTTGAGAAATTCATATTCATCAAGAAGGTGAATATTATTAAGTAGTTTAAAAGAATGAGAAAATCTGTAACCATTGACACTGAAACTATTGATGAGTACTTCTGGGAGTGATAGTTACATGGGAAAATAATTTGCAAGGTAGTTCGTTTAGGAGAGCATGTCCTAATTTTGTAAAAAAGGGGAAAAAAAAAGGAAGGATGTAGTTAGTGCCTTTGCACATGAGCTATAATTAGAACAGAAATGAGAAAAAAATTGTAAAGAAAAGGTGAATGGAACAGAACAGAACTGAAAGTCTAGAAATAAGACAATACATCTATGGACAGCTAATTTATGACAAAAGAGCTAAAAGCACACACACACAAATGAATGTCTCCAATAAATAGTGTTGGAAAAACTGGACAGCAACACGCAAAAGACTGAAACTAGACCATTTTACATCATACATAAAAATTCAAAATGGATTAAAAACTTGAATTTAAGATCTGAAGCCATAAAATATATAGAAGAAAACATAGACAATAAGTTCCTTGACATGAAACATATTTGCATGTATTTTTGGACAAAACAAATAATCAAATATATTGAAGTTGTTAGAAATCAGCATTTCAACTGTGGGAGAAGGCATAAGTGGGAAAAGGAGAAAGATCAGAAATATCCCTACTGTGTGACTTCTGAAAGGATCATTATGGATTTATAATTATTCCTTCTCACTTCTCTGAAGAGGAAATGCAAATGGCCAACAGGCATATGAAAAAATGTTCAACATCACTTGTCATCAGGGAAATGCAAATCAAAACTACCATGAGATACCATCTTACACCAGTGAGAATGGCACATATTAAAAAAACTAGCAACAACAAATGTTGGCGAGGGTGTGGAGAAAAAGGAACTCTTCTGCACTGTTGGTGGGAGTGCAAACTGGTCCAACCACTGTGGAAAGCTGTGTGGAGATTTCTGGACCTACTAAACATAGAGCTTCCATATGACCCAGCAATTCCACTCCTAGGTATTTACCCAAAGGACACAGAAACATCAATTCCAAAGAACACCTGCACCCCTATGTTTATAGCAGCACTGTTTACAATAGCTAAGCTTTGGAAACAACCCAAATGCCCAAAAATAGATGACTGGATCAAGAAGATGTGGTACATATATACCATGGAATATTACTCAGCATTCAAAAAAGATAAACACATGCAATTTGCTGCAACATGGATGGCGCTGGAAGGGATCATGCTCAGCGAAATAAGCCAAAAAGAAAAAGAAAAATACCGGATGGTCTCACTCATAGCAGGAATCTAGAAAACTTAAATAAGGGACCAGGAAAATGAATAACTATAAGAAAGTGAAAATCAAAATCAACAAAAAACTATGAACCAGAGACACTTTTAGGGGGGCGGGGGCGGGAGGGGAGGGATTGGGGTCAGAATGGGGGGCTGCAATTGTATGGGGAATATAACAATAAAATTTATAAAAAAAATAAATAAATAAATTTTACCTGACTGAAAAAAAAAATATATATAATTATTCCTTCTCAACTCTGTCCACTTAAATGCCCAAGAATCAATGATGCTTAGTGGTCATGGGCACACTTGATGCCTAGTTCTGGCTTCCCTAGTGCCTTTCCCCCACTATGGCCTGTGCTTGTATGGCTATAGAGAAGCTGAAAAAATATATTCCAAATTGCTTGCATTGATAATGGAGTGGAGCAAATGGGCAGCATAGTGTGCTGAACAAAGGAGGAGAATACCTGTATGTAGATTGACTTGTTGCAGTCAACAAACACTACTGCAATTTAAAAATTCAGTGAAGAGAATAAAAACAGTACAAACAAAATGAAAAGAGAACCAGGTATGTGTTTTTTTTTTAAAGCAATCAACAAGTAAAAAATTTTAAAGCAATCAGAAAGTAAAATAGAGCTTTTGTACTTTCCATTTAAATTTTTATAAAATGTGTTTCAAACTGAAATTTGGAGTATACTTATTTCCATGAGTTATTTCATGCCATCCAAAGACATACAAAGGCAATCACCTCACGACACCTCCTCTACACCTATTTCTTGAAGTTGCAAAGATAGTAGAAAGGTTTGTATCACTGCATGTTTTATCCTCTGTCATATAAACATCTGGAATGTATTGTTCTACAGTGTCTGGTTGGGACCCAATTTTATTTTCTTTTATATAGATAACCAATTCTGCAGACTGCACCATTTAAAAGTAATTCTTTCTTTAAAGACATTCTTGAATAAATAAATTCTGGAAACTTTTTTTTTCCCAGTGACCAGCCCAGCCCACCAGGGAGAAAACCCTAGTGGCTTCCTGTGATATTCTGCTAGTAGCTTACTCAGTGTGGATATTATATTGTTGAGGCCAATGTTCACACATGGGTTGGGAATGGCATACCTGGTACAGCTAGACTCTGGCGTGCCCTTAACAGAATCTGATGCCAGGTTAAGCCTTTATCATTGTAAGTGACTTGTCCTTTCTCCAAAAGAAGTGCAAGATTATTTCTTTATCCTTTATCCTTTATCCAAGGATAAAGAGATGAATCCTACTGGATGAAACCTTTAAAATGACAGATTCCATTCTTTAGTTCAAGGAGATGTTCTTCTATTACCAGATTATATGTGCTCTCTCTTCCATCTGTTCCTTATTTCTATTCTGCAATGGATATTATATATACACAAGGCTTCATCTGGCCATCCCCAAAGTCTCTTATGTCTCCTTTTCCAATTTTGATCTCTTTCTTTGAGAAATTTCTTCCACTTGATCTTTTTAGTCGCTTATGACTATCCTTTTTTAAAACCCACTTATGTTTTTTTATGTTGAAAATAATGCTTTTCATCCAGAAAGACATTTTGTGTTAGTCTTAATCCACTCAAGCATTATAATTATGCAAGTTCTCACCTGTCTCTTTACATAGGTCAGTTTTGTTATAAGACTAGTCTATTTATTTTCCCTCCCTTGGCTCTTGAGTCATGCTTTGATATGTCTTTTATTTCTTTCCTCTATGTTGTGCTCCTAAAATGTCAGATTTCCAGCAAGAAAGAGACCTCCAGGTGTAGTCACCTGTACCTGTGCGTTAATGGTATAGCCACAGACAGGTGTTCAGAATTCTAGGTGTGATCTCTGTTCCAGCCTCCTGGGTGGGAAGAACTCTGCCCTCCTGCCCACTCACCTAAGTCCACATGGGCTAGGATGGCCAGTCACACTCCCGTGTATAGAGGAAAACCTGAGAAGGCAGAAGATGCTCCTCAGCTTCCTGGCTCTCTCCTGACCAGAGAGGAAGAGGCCCTCTACAGCTCTTTTACTAGTGCTTTCCAAGCTCACCTGACTCTGGCCTCAGGAGCTGCTGGCTGAACAGAGACAGATGAGTTAGAATGGAGTTGAAAGCAGCAAGCAGACAAAAAACTTCCGTCTTCCCAGAATCCCCTGTCTCCTCTTGAATGAAGGTTGATGTTAAGTAGTTTCTCTTCTGTGAAATCAATGATTCAACCAACTGATGTTTACATAAGAATATTTGAGGGCAGTTGTCTTGTATAACATAGGTGATCATAATTAAAAATATTTTCTGCATTATGAAAACAGTGTGAAGTAAATAAAATATACTTGAAAGTCAGCTTTTTTTTTTTTTTTTTTTGAGATGGGAAGAATATAGGAGAAGGAGAAAGATCTTTTTTATATCCAAATAACAGCTTTGTCCATTTTAAAAAACGTATATGAGCAGACTACTTTCTCTTTAGGACAAATGCTTTAAAAAATGTGTAAAGTGAGAGGAATAGAAAAATCCCAGATTTAATTGAATTAGGTCCTTTTCATAGTTATACATGAATTTTTTTTAAGATTTTTTTTTTTAAGTGGGAAAGCTGAGTTGTCAGTGGTGAAAGTGAGTAGGCTGAAACCAATTCTCTGCTTCTACCTGACTGGTTAGGGAGAGGAACTAAAGAGAGAGCCATTTTTAAATGCCCATCATTTTAGGGTTACAACATGAGCAGGTACTTCCTGTATTGGTTTCTAGGTTGGTGTGTAACAAATTAGCACCAACTTAAAGTCCTGGAACAGCATACATTTATCATTTCATGGTTTTGATGGGTAAGGATTCCGAGTGCAACTTAGCCAGGTTCTCTGCAAGGCAGCAATTGAAATGTGGATGGTGCTGTGGTCTCATTGGAAACTTATCTAGGGAAGGATCCACTTCCTCACTCATGTGATTCTGTTGGCAGAATTTAGTTCCTTGTGATTGTGGGAAGGAAAACTTCAGTGTTTTGCCACTGACTGTTGACTGGATTTCACCTCCAGCTTCTTGAGGCCCTCCACAGCTCCTGAATATCTGACGACCCCCCAACTCGATAGCTCACAGCGTATATGGAAGCTTGCTTCATCAGAGCCACCAAAAAAAGAAACTTTTAGAGAAAGTCTATTAGTAAATGTAATCATAAGAGTGAAAATTCTCCCTTTTAGCATAATTTACTCATTAAATACAAGTCACAGGTCCTGCCCACACTTGAGGGGAGAGGATTATATAAACCAAAGAAATCAGGGAACAGGGATCGTGGAGTTGGGTGGACTCATCTTAGACTGTCTGCCACACCACTTCTATTTTAAGGATTGATTTATTTCTGTGTTTAATTATTTTGAATTCCATAACTGCATTAATGTTGTGTAGTGAGTGGTGAAGAGTTTCAATTTGTGACTAGGTTCAAGTCTTAGCTCCAACAGTTCCAACTTTGTGTGATCCTGGGCAATTTTCATGATCTCTGTGTCTCAATTTTCTTATCAGTAAAATCAGTATGGGAAGAATATCTACTTCATAGATTTTCTATGAGGGTTAAAAATATTAATGGTTTTAATATTATTTTGAATTCCATAACTGCATTAGTATTGTGTAGTGAGCGATGAAGAGGTTCGACTCTTTTAAAATAACCTTTAGAATAGCGCTTAACACACGTTAAGTGCTCATAAATCTTAGTGAATATAAAATGTAAATACATAGTAAGATATCTTTAAAGGTAATTTTTAAATAAATAAACTTCTAATGAGTTCTTCCCACACTCCAGGAAATAATTTTATATGCCTCCTTTAGTCCACAGACTTCACTTTGAAGACTTCTGTATAACTTACCACGCAGGTTATGGAATCCTAACAAAAAATCCCATAAAGTATAATAGACATTGGTTTATATAAAATCACAGAATCCTTAGATTGGTGGCTAGTTTCTGAGCCATTTTTCCTCACCTCTCTGACCAGAAATCCAAAATCCAGAGAGCTCAAGGGCTATGCAAGAGGTTCCCTTGACCCAAAATACTGGAAGAAACAGAAGAAATCTCCTTTGGAGCTCAAAGAAAGGATTCCTAAGATCCACTCACTGTCTGGTGTGGCAGACAGTCTAAGATGACTCCCCCCAATTCCCCAGCCTATAGTAAAAAACAATCCTTATCTATAGCTATTCTCTGAGCCAGAATGTTCTTGAAACTATCTTATCAGTTAAGGTGATGGCCAGTTTAGATATGCTGATATCTGACTTCCATACTACATAAAAGATAAAAGATCTTTTTTAGACAATCCAGAAAAGAAATTGTTTTGAGTTGGTAGAGATGAGGCAGATTTATTGGGGATAATCCCCATTAAAAGAAAAACTAACTAAATACTACTTAATCATAGTGGGATGATAGATAATGTATTAATATTATGTGAGTCCAATGGGCATTGTCAGATGATTGGAGTCTCCATTTAGGGTCCTACATAATTATACTTCCTATCGTGGCTGAGGCTTTGGTGCCTTTTGTTAATCAGTATCTCTCTAAACCACTGTGGGACTCTCAGCCAATCAGACTGCTCAATTACTGTGGTTGAATGGTCCTGACCTCATGAATATGAATAGAGGCAGCACACAAAAGAGGAATACTTTTAATGACAATGAAACTGCCATGAGGGATGAAAGAAAGTTTGGATTTAAAAAAATAATTAAAATTGCAATGAGAAAAAATATAATTAGCTGTGAGGATTACATATATTTGTTAAAATGTGTCTCACTTGCCTTTTAGACAAAGAATCTAAGTGAGTCATTTTAGACTTCATTTCCTCTAGATACGGACGTCCCAATTGCTGACAGCTGGACCTGTCTTACATCTCAATAATAGAAAGATCCATGTAAATATTTGGAAAACAGAAGCAGAAGGATGAGAGTTCAGACAGGCTCTTTAACCAAGTGTTATAAGGTTTAACTGGAGATATAAAACTTGAATGGTGTACCATCAATTTGTCGACTCAAAGGCGATGCAATGTGAAGGGTGTCAGTCAAAGCCTTCAGACACATGGCATAGTATGAAAAATGTGTGATATTTACTGACTTAGTCCTCTTTTTCTAGTTGCATCTCTTCCAAAAAGTGGTGGTTATGCTTTAACTTATAAAGATAAAAAAAAAAAAGAGCAAAATGACATAAACTAGAATCAGTGGAGAAAGAAACAGAAGAATACAAGGGGCAGGTTGTCGATGAAAACGATGAAAACCCAGATGAAGTTAGTGTACAAACAAGCAACCATGAAATTTTACATAGAGGGGATTGTTATGAGCTGAATTTATTATTAGCAGAGTCCCAGAAGTTCCACGGGTTGCATAAGGAAAGTCAAGTTAGCACAAAGATTTTCACTGAGGAGTACAAACTTGAAAATCGTCTCCTGCTTTATTGTAATGTTGGGGTTCAGGGAGTGGGGTTTTTGGGTGTCCTCTGAGAAAGATTTCAGGAGTGTTTTCCTGCTCAGTGGAACACCATTAGTTTATTAAGACACAAACAGTGTTAGGGGGAAAGGATGTCCTGAGATAATCTCATACAGGCTTTGTGGACTCCACCCCCACTCCAGACTAAAGCCATCAGGACATTGGGAAAGACAAATCCCATCACCACCAAGGGGAGGGTGGCTGGGACCTGAGGGTGGAGTTGGGCAGCCAGGTTGGATATAAAAACCAAACACGTGGGCCTTGGGCTCTCTGGCTCGCGATCGCTCGCCTCCTGGCTTCACGGCTCCTGGCTGGCGGCAGCTCTCAGAGCGCCATTTTGAGATTCCTGATCGGCGGATCGGGTAGGACTCATTTAAAACTTTGTCTCCCGCTTTTCTCCCAGAGCTGTACATTTCCTCATTTCCCCTTCCCTTGTAAATAAACCTTTTATTAACCTTTCACGTGTGCCTGCAGTAGAGCATTGATAAGACCTTTTAAGCGCGCGGGTGAGGACCCACAGTCAGGCACCCCGTTTTGTATCGGGGTTGCTCTACAACAACAGCAGGAGCTGAATTTTGAAATGGGGACATTTAATAAGAAAAAGAGACATCTGCATAGTCAGGCAGTTAGTCTTAGGACAAGCCCTGTGTTTTGCTAAATAAGGCATATCCTTATAGAGTGTCCTTTTGTTAGGGGGAAAAGGATGTCCCAAAGCTAATTTCATCTAGGCTTTGTGGACTCCACCCCCACCCCAGGTCAAAGCCAAAGACACTGGGAACTCCAAATCCCATCACCACCAAAGGGAAGGTGGCTGGGACCTGAGGGTGGGGTTAAGCAGCCAGGTGGATATAAAAGGCAGACACGTGGGCTTTGGGGCCCCCATTTTTGGCTCTCCGCCAGCTCGCAGCTCCGGCCAGCTCTGAGAGTTACTTTGGGTTTCCAGGCCGTCGGATCGGGTAGGACGCATTGAAGACTGTATTTCCCTATTTTCTCCCTGAGTTGTACATTTTCCTTATTTCCTTTTCTCTTGTAAATAAACCTTTTATTAACTTTTGTGTGTGTCTGTAGTAGAGTATTCATAAGTCCCTTTAAAGCGCGGGTGAGGACCCACAGCCAGGAACCCGTTTAGTATCGGGGTTGCTCTGTAACACTTTGGGGGAACTCAATCTTTGGAAGAATTTTATCACTTTGGAGTCAGGTTGGGTTGGCTGTCTGTAAAGATAATCCTTTCTGACCCTACTTTCTAATTACTGGAAACTTCCATAGCTGGTTTAATCATACCTACCTTTGGTTTTTGACCTTGTGGAAACTTCCATCCTAAATTTTGTTCTCGAAGCTTCCATCACTAACATCCATCCTCACCAGTTGAGTCCTCTATCAATCCCCCTGATTGTTGCAATTGTGCAAAGCAAACACCATGCATCACATACTGAAACTGCAAATCAAATCTGGAAAAAGATGTGGAGCTTACAGTGTTAAGGCAAGTCAGATTGCACCCTTGCTGGAATCACAAGCCAGTGGCAAATGAGGATCTGGCAGTATTAAGTGAGTTAACAACTAAATAAGGGAAAATGGATGAGGAAGACACTACTGAGTATGCTTCAAAGGCAAAAGATTTGAATATCAAAGGATTAAGGAAGACCCTTGGGAAAATCAATTTCTGCAGGAGTGACCTTCTCTCTCTGTGCAAGCCCAATGTGAATGATGTCTCACTAATCATAAAACTTTATGAAATAAAAAGCCAAATAATCAACATAAAGTGTGCTTTATGCTTGAAAAATTAGTGCATACTTTCTAAGTATGTTAAATATCAGAGAAAATAAAGTTCCTTATGATTTAAATTTTGCTTTTTAAGATAAAATTTCTATCAACCCTATCTACCCTCCCTCTCTCCTACCCACCTCCATCTGCAGTGCCCTCAGCACAATCAATTATTTACTCAAAATTTTTGGTCTCTGATTTAAAAGTTCTTTTTGAAAAATATTATTGCCAATAACATGTGTTTTAATGTATGCATATAAAGGTGTCCTAATCAGACAAGACCAAGATTCTCAGAACTAGTCTCAAAAAACCTTGCTCTGACATGCAAAATATTTTGAGCTAAGAGCAATAAAATTTCTTGAAGGTGAGGAGTAGCTTCTCCCTGCCTAAATCCTTTACCCTTCCCTAATCTGAGAAGAAAATGTCATGCCCTAAGCTTCTGGAACTTTTCCTAAAGAAGCAATTACTGCTCCCTCTTTTATGACCTAGAAAAATCTTGTACCAATCTCTCAACCCAATACTCTCAACTTTACTCAGAGTAAGGGGGAAGTCACCCCCTCTCTTCCCTTGGTGCCTTGGCCCCTCAATAGGGAATTGATACCCCTTTCTACCTAACTAATGATGGGACCTGTGACACTGTAGTCCCCTGTGCATGTTATTAAATTACTAAGTTTTCTTTGTTAGCCTGTCTGATGCTACTTTGATAACTCATCAGCCTGAGAATTACCTAGAGGGGTGGGGGATTTTCCCCTATGCCCCAAAACTTGAATGGGCGGAACTCTATTTTTTGAGCAAAACACAATCAACTATATGATTCATAGTGTCCCTGAGATTAAAAGCAATTCATTGGCTCAGATTTGAAAAGTCACATTTCTTTATGGGGCAAAACCTGGAGCCACACGATCAAGGGCAGAGTGAGGTGTAAAAACTGCAAGTTCCCACAACAAACACAACCTCAATTTGCATGGACTTGTGCTTTCTTGGTAGCTCATGATATAAGCGATTGCTTCCTCACCAGAGCCCAGTACTTCATAATTAAGTTTTATAGAAGACTTTCAGGACCAACCTTACTTTAATCCAAGAATGGATTTTAGAGTTTGCAAAGCATTTCCCAGAACAGGCATCAGGAACAGTCTGAAAGCTCCTCCAGAAAAACAAGGGGGATCGGGGAAATGGGTCCAGAAACCACCAAGTTTGGTAAAAGCCATGTGTTATTCTTGGAGACTCCCAGTGTATGTTCTGCTGCAAAGATTTTGGGCAAATCAGTGTAACATGGTGTCTGAACCCAAAATCTGGAGCCCAAGAACCTAGGTTTTATCCTGTCAGTTGCACTGATTGTGTGACCTGGGCATGTTATCATTTTCAATCTCATGTCCTCATCTGCAAAGAATAAAAATAGCAGTACCTTCCACATTGCCTTGCTTTTCAGGTTGACCCATCATGCACCATGTCTGACACCAGCAGCTGCTACGTAAGTATCACCTATAGACCTGCACAGTAGCAGTCCAACAACATTGAATTCTGTATGTCACACCATCTTTCATCACAGAAGCTGCCTTTCTCTCTGATAATAGCAATTAATAGGCTGGAAATAAGCTGTATGAAAATTCCCAAAATGTAGTTTTTAAATAAATGTGTCAATCACTTGTAAAACTTTTTTTGCTTGTGGGAGTGCAAACTGGTCAAAGCACTATGGAAAGCTGTATGGAGCCTCCTCAGTCTACTAAAAATGGAGCTACCATATGACACAGCAATTCCACTCGTAAAGATCTATCCAAAGGATATAAAAACATTGATTCAAAAGAATACCTGTACCCCTGTGTTTATTGCAGCACTATAATAGGTAACACCTGGAAACAACCCAAATGCCCAATAATTGATGACTGGATCAAGAAGATGTGGAATATATACACAATGGAATACTATTCAGCAATCAAAAAAGATAAACTCATGTCATTTGCAGCAACATGGATGGAGCTAGAAGGAATTATGCTCAGTGAAATAAGTCAGAAGGAAAAAGAAAAATATTGGATGGTTTCACTTATAGGAGGAATATAGGGGAACCAAATCAGACATTGGAGGAAAAATAATAATACAAGACACAACAAAACAAAACAAAACAAAAACAGACAATTATAAATCAGAGACATCCTGCAGAGGAGGAGGAGGAGGGAGAGGGATCAGAGGGAGGGAGGGCGGAGCGCTGGCAGCTGTGGTGATGGTGCTCTGGTGAATTGATGGAGGAAATTCTATGGGGGCTACACCTGAGGAAAAAAATATTTATATATAAATAAATAAAGGGGAAAAAAATACCCATTCTCCATCTCAAACCAAGATACTGATTCAATGATGTGGAGGAGACATGACTTTCTGAATTTTAGGTTGCTCCTTAGGGTCCTCATAGGGTTCTTAAGCATTATTGGGGGGCAGTGGCTTTCAAGGGGGGCTTCTGCATCAACATCAACATCAACTGGGATTTAATGGAAATGGAAATTCTTGGCCCATGCTCCAGGCCAATAGGTTAGAGACTCTCTTGGGGGCCAGCAGTTACCTCCAGGCCATTCTGTTTGCGAACCACTGATGTCAGAGACTGAGCAGAGGCACTAACTACCCATTGGTCACTCCTCCAGACCTTGAACTGTCCACTAAGATTTTGGTAGATTTCAGAAAGGTGTGCTAGATTTCAGTGAATCTGAGGTGTTTCCCCGGAAAAGAAGAAATCATTTTTTTAAATCTTGCTAATTAAATTTAGAGTCAAATGTTGCAGCATCAGCCGAACTTGGATCAAAATGAACTTTGTACCCACAAGGTACTGCATCTAAACAACAGGCCACCTGGGGCTGCCGTGTGCAGTGTCAGCTTAGTGAAGCTCAAGCCATGTTGTCCAAGAGCCCCATTCCTGTATGATGCTGCCTTAGGGCAGGCTGAGAGAAGACTATGCATACAAGTGGGAAGGCTGATGTGAGACAGCAGCAATTGGTCTCTGAAGGTCACAGTCAGATGTCAAGTGCCATTAAAGTCTTGGTACATGGTGGCATGCAGCAGGCAGAGGCAGCTGCCCAGTCTCCCCTGTACCTCCTGGTTCAGGTTCTCCAGGTGAGGAGCTTGGGTTTCTTCTGTAGGTCATAGGCATCTCTGGTGTTAAAGATGTGGGTCCTCGTTTGACTCTCCTCTCTTCTGCTCCACATAGGCTTCTCCTCCCCATTGGCTATCCCTCTGACCCATGGCAACCTGACTCTTGCCTCCACTCCTGTCCCCCCACCCCCACCCCAGCCGCTGAATATTTTAAGGACTTTTTTGGTCCGGTTTCTTCCCAACCAAATGAGAAAGGATCTGACTTATAAGTAAACTTCATTGGTCTAACTCCATAGTCATTAAATAAATTTACCATGATTTGTCCACTCACAGACTTTTTTTTTATTATGAAAGTAAAATATTTATTGGGGGAAAATTGGACAATGCAGATAAGTGTAAAGAAGTGAATAAAAAATCATGCAGAATCCCATCAATTAGGAAATTTCTTTTAAAATGACTTTCTACTACTTCTACTTTCCATAAAAATAAAATCCACTTTATAGGTTTTCTGCTTCCACCACTTCTCATTTTAAATACATGTCTGTTTCTATTAAACATAAGATGATTTCAATTTAAATTTTATGTAAGAATGAGCTCTTTGGTGTGAACAGAATTGTCTAATATTTGAAATGCATTCATTTAGTTAATGGTTAACATGCCAAGAAAAGAGCTTTAGAAACAATAAAAAGTGGTGGTGGTGGAATTAACTTTTAATGGTCTCTGATCAGTTTTTACTTGCATTCTGAAAAAAAAAATCATTTCCACTCTTTTATTGAGATGCCATGGAGTCGCAGGGGCTGAGATTTACTGTTGTTAATATGCCCTTCAGTATCGCTAACTTCAAGTAGGAAAGGCTTAGGCAGCGCCCATGATCTCTAGCTGCAGTGGGCTCCTGGGGTCACTGTCATCATGTCCTTTATGGGAGGAACTAACCAACGGGTCAATGAATGGCCACAACAGGCTTGAAACACTTGCTTTCTTTGTATTTCTTTGTGTTTTCAAGTGATACAATGATCAGTGGGTGCTAAGCATACAGACATCACTCATTGTGAGTTTCCACCCTTAACATCCAATCTTGCAAATGATGAACTCGCAGTGTCATGGAGGCACCATGCAATTATCTAATAGGAAAGTGAGAGCAGCCCTGTTTTTTGAGTAGCACTCACCAGGTCAATTAATTAAATGAGTGTAAAAGCCTTCCTGTGAGAAATTCAGTTCCCAGCCAGGCTGTCTCATGATATCAGACTATAAGTAGCTAAAAAATGAAAGACCAGGAGAAATAAAAGGGAGGCAATTTTAAAGAAAACACCAAGCTGATTTTACTTAGATGAAGGATCAAACATAGAGCAACTCAGAGATGCAGAGAATACAATGGTGGTTGTAGGGCAGGTGGAAGGAACGGGGTCTTTCAGTGGGTACAAAGTTAGAATAATGCAACATGAAAGTGTTCTAGAGATTTGCTCTCCAACTTGGGTCTATCGTCAACAATTCAGTGTTGTGCATTTAAATACTTGTCAGAGGGTATGTCTTATGCTAAGTGTTCTTACTGAGCACACACACAGAGCAAGGGGACACAAGAAATCTTTTGGAGGTGCTGGATATGTCTGCGTGGACATATTTGGGCATGGTGGGCTGCATAGATGTATACTTATGTCCAGACTCATCAAAAATAAATGGAAATTGCGTGCAATTTTTGTATATGAAATCTACCTCAATCGAGTTGAAAAAAAGAGAAATAATTCTAATTCTACCCACTGTACCCCAAAACAAGAGCCATGTTAAATATTTGTTTGGTCCACATGAACTGTTGAGGCTTTCTATGGTCACTATAGCTTAGGAACTTAGTCTATTGAATTGCTCTCCATACAAGCTGATTTGGGTCAAAGACTCTGAAAATGGGCTGCTGTGCAAGTTATATACTAACCAATTATTGATTTGGATTTAATGGTGCTAGTACCGATGCCTATGTTTTTTAAATTTATTTATGCATACAAGAACTGGGGTACAGGCCAGAGGTGCAGGGGGTGAAAGGATTCACCAGAGACAGAGTAGGGAACAGAACAGGTGGATCTACTGGAATACACTGCTAAGGGGAGCAGCGGGCAAGACAGGAGAGGTCTGCTGTGCCATGTGGGTATCTCCCTGGCCGGTTGGGGATCAAACTCGACTGCAGAGGCTGCAGCCCCCTTGCAGCCCCTTGCGCCACCAGGGAGGCCCCATATTTAGCTTTATACGAAAACCAAACAGGTTTTCAAAATGGTTGTACCACATTACATTCAAACTAGCAATCTAAGAGAGGTCTAAATGTCCCGTATCCTCACCGGCACTTGGTCTTATCTGTTTTCATAATTCTGTTCATCTAGAGTCTATTTAGTGGTGTCTCACTGTGGTTCAAGGAGAAATTCTGATACTACCTATAAAAGCAATTAAATTTTCTCTGCTTTATTACAAATTCAAACTCCAGGTGCTATTAATCACTACTTAGAATAATCCTCTCATTCCCCAGTTACGTGAGCGAGAAATTCACCCTGAAATTTTCTTTTTATCTGGAGTATATCAGTGTTTTCTCTGTGGTTCTGGAATCACTAGTTGTTAAACAAAAAGTCCACCTATAATTTTCTCTCTGTCTAATCATTATCAACTTCCTGTTTAAAACATTATTTTTAGCAAATCCTCTTTTAAAGTTATTTATTAAAATATTTACAAATACAATGGTACGATGAATAGAATTTGCTTCAAAGTAACCTGGAGTGGGGTGGGCACTGTGTAGTGGCTGAACATGAACTCCTAATTGTTGATTATGCATTTGGGTACACATGGACACTGCTTCTATATGAATTTGAAATGTTCCTTCATAAAACATTAAAATACATTTTAACATATTGTTAATGCTTCAGCATATTTCACCAATGGCTTTGATGGTTAATATGAATACTTATAAAATGGGAAGATAGAAGTGGATACAAATCATGAATCACTAAAGCCAAGTAGTGGGCAAACAAAGAGAATGCAGGGCCTCCCTGGTGGCACAAGGTGTTAACATGCAACCTACGAAGCTATCCTTAGCCATTGCAGCAGGGGTTTGATGCCCGGCCAGGGAGCTGACCCACACGGTGCATCAAATCTCTCCTGTCTTGCCCGCTGCTCCCCTCAGCAGTGTATTTCAGTCAATCCGCCTGCTCTGTTCCCCACTCTGTCTCTGGTGAATACTCTCACACCCCACATCTCTGCTCTGTACTCCAGTTCTTGTATGCGTAAATAAATAAGTCTTTAAAAAAAAAAGAAAATGAAATAGACAAGGGGTCTACAAGTGGCAGGAGGACCCAATTAGAGGAAATGGGTCATGCTTAACAGCAAAATGACAAGCAAATATCCCCAAAGGGGATGCAGGTGACTAGTTTCACATGCTCTCTATGCCTGGAAGGTAAAGACAACCATGCTGAACTCAGGATAGAGCCCCAGAAAGGGACTGGAATGAGGGTATGGGGGGGCAGCAGAGGCTGGAATCGGGATGCAGGTGAGCAGGACCAGCTCCTGCACTGCTGAAGTTGGGATGCAATACTGGATCCTGTCTTCTTGGTGGATAAAGCCCAGAAGGAAGAACGATCACTTACATAATTTTGCATTTTACATGAAGGGGAAAAACACATCTGGTCTCTAGGGAAAGCAATGTTTTTCATAACACAAATATATGTTTATGTAAGCATATGTGAATATATATACATTTTAATTTTTAGACATCGGGATCAATCTTAGGGATGCTGGGAACTGGTTAAGCACTGTGGAGAAGCATTCTGCCCCTCCAGCAAGGGCAGATAGAGAAACAAAACCCCCAAACCTTTACGCTGCATATGCACTGGTCTGCAGCATGGCTGGGCCTGGCCCCTTGAGCCCTCTGGCCTTGTACCCAGACCTACTGCTATGGGCGGGGGCCTCATCCCAGTACCCCAAGGATATCTGCAACTCTCTCTTCTCAGAATATGTGAAAACTGGGCCTTCCTCGTGGCTCAGGCAGTTGAGTGCAGTGCTATGGAGCTGTCTACAGCCTCTGCAGCGCAGTTTTAATCCCAGCCGGCTGGCAGGATACCCACATGGCGTAGCAGACCTCTCTTGTCTTGCCTGCTGCTCCCCTCAGCAGTATGTTTCGGTCAGTCTGCCTGTTTTGTTCCTCTTTCAGTGGCTGGTGAATCCTCTCACTCTCCTGCACATCTGGCCTGTACCCTGGTTCTTGTATGCATGAATAAAGTAAATCTTTAAAAAAAAAAAAAGAATATGTGAAAACTCAAAAGAAGTAGAAGATGTTTTGGTTCCTTTCAAAGACTCAATTTTCACCATCTTTGGGGAAATTTTAATCCCACTGAGAATATGCACTTTAGACTGAGAAGCAATTGGGATAACAAAAAACAGACTTGTGAAAAATAACCAAACAAGCAAAAAACCCAAGAGCCTTGGGCTGAAAAAAACTGTGTGCAGGTCTAGATAAATGGTTCCTGAATGTTCAAATCTGGCTACAGAAATAGGAAGAACAATTATATTTCACTCACTTGATAAAATAAGGGTCTGCACTTGACCTTCCTAGAACTGGGAGTCTCTAGGTGTTTTTGCATCATTTAATTAAAAATCCAATGAGTTTCATATTATCTCTACTTTATAAAGAAACTGAGGCATAGAGGTGTTTAAAAAAAAAAAAAACAAAACTTGTTCAATGCCTCACAGCTAGAAAGTGGAGTGAAGCTGAGATTCAGTAATCTGAATCAGTTCTCTGAATTTTGTCACCACTTCAAGGCTTAAAGCATTAGCAGTTGTGGCTTTGTCTTGCTTTTCAAGCAATAACATATAAAAAAAAATTCACAGGTTCCCAAAAATCTTAAGCTGGGTTTCAACTCTTTTATTGATGCAGTTTTTATGATTTCCTGAAAAGGGTCAATGCAAATATTAATACCAAATTAACAGTCTACTTTTATATACTCTAGTGGAGAATGGTATAGAATGTTTATTTCTGAAATACAAGAGTTAAATCTTTGATAAAGGGAATACATGGTATTTATTCCTTATAGATAAATGATGTTTTTCCTGTAGAAAATTCTCACCCTAGATAGACAAAGCATTTGTTTAGCATCAAAGGTCTTAAGATATAATCACCAATCATGTGCTTGATAACCCCAGTCAACCCTGCCTATGTATATACTTAATACTCTTGACTTTGATAATTTAAGAGAAGGGTCAGAGGCCTGAAGAATTCACTTTTGTTGTGTCATAAATTTGAATCACATGAACTTAACGATGATGCTTAGGAGCAAAGACAGCTACTGAGTGATCACAGCTGACTGCAGTCTCCACTGCTCAGTGCAACGGTGAGAACACTGGTTCTTGAACTGGACCAGACATCATGTTAAGTGTTGGCGTTATCCATTTTATTTAATCCTTGAAATTATTTTCTTTTTCTATTTTGTAGATAAAACAGCTGAGGATTGGAAAGTCAAATTTTCTAAGGACAGCAACGAATGAGTATCAGGGCTGAGTAACCAGGTGAATTTGCAAAGCAAGCCTGTAACGCTCCTTATTGTCATCTGTATTATGTACTAATGATAAAAATGTACTTACTTCAAATAATATTAAAAGTAAAAACTGGTGGGCCTCCCCGGTGGTGCAGCGGGTTGAGTGCTGTGCTAAGAACTTGTCCGCAGCCTCTTCAGCGCAGGTTCGATTCCCGGCCGGCCAGGGAGAAACCCACATGGCACAGCAGAACTCTCCTGCCTTGCCTGCTGCTCCCCTCAGCAGTGCTTTCAGTCCGTCTGCCTGTTCTGCTCCCTGCTCTGTCTCTGGTGAATCCTCTCACCCTCCCATGCCTCTGACCTGTACCCAAGTTCTTGTATAAATAAATCTTTAAAAAAAAAGGAAAAATTGGGTGGATTTATAACAGTATTTCAGTCATTGACCTGCATTGTGCTAGCCTAAAGGAGACAATAGAAACCAAGCTAGATATGTTCTCTGCCTTCAGAGGGTTCATATCTGGGGAGGCTAGCATTAAACAAATAATCATGGAATTAGCTTTGGAAATACAAGTGCTAGCAAGGAAAATATGTGGTCTCTATGAAGTTAATTTGTGGAACTAATTTTTTTTTATTTCACTACATTATTATATATATTTATATATTTTAAGATTTATTTATTTATGCATACAAGAACTGGAGTGTAGGCCAGAGGTGCGGAGGGTGAGAGGGTTCAGAAGAGACAGAGTAGTGAGTAGAATAGGTGGACTGACTGAAATATACTGTTGAGAGAAGCAGCAGGAAAGACAGGAGAGGTCTGCTGCGCCATGTGGGCCAGCTCCCTGCCCTGGGATCGTACTCATGCTGCAGTGACTGTGGGTTGCTTCATTGTGCTGGTGCTAAACCCCTTGCACCACATTTTATATATTTTTTTCAATGTTACTGATTTCATTTTTTCCTTTTTATTTTTTAATACTTTTTTACTTTCTTACATTGTTCATTTTCGTACAATATTTGATTTCTCCCTTCAGCTATAGCCCCCATAAATCTACCATCATCACATCACCCATGACACATCACCATGGTCTCTGTGCTTTTCGCTCCCCTGTTTTGATCCATCTCTCCCCTCCCATGCGTATGCATCAGATTTATGGTTTGCCTGCAAGTTCTGTCTTTTTTTTTTAACCCTTTGTTTGACTTCCCTATATTCCTCCTACAAGCAAAACCATCCACTATTTTTCTTTTCCTTCTGACTTTTCCCTGAGCATAATTTCTTTTATCTCCATCCATGTTGCTGCAAATGACATGAGTTTATCTTTTTTGATCACTCAGTAGTATTCCATTGTGCATATGTACCACATCTTCTCGATCCGTTCATCTATTTGGGGGCATTTATGTTGTTTCCATACCTTAGCTATTGTGAATAGTACTGCAGTAAACATGGAAGTGCAGGTTTCCTTTCATATTAATGTTTTTGTGTCTTTTGGGTAGATTCCTAGAAGTGGAATTGCTGGGTCATGTGGTAAATTCTTTTGTAGTAATTTGAGGAAACTCCACACAGCTTTCCATAATGGTTGGACCAGTTCTTGCAGGAAGTAATTTAAACTGAGACATGGTCATGACAGGCAAGATTAATGTCTACCAGGAGTTGAAAAGGTGATTATTTTGTGGTATGAAGATAGATGAGGGCACAGGAGACTCTCAATGGAAATGTGACACAGGAACAAGGCAAAAACCCATGTACACACTTCTACACTGGGAAAGGTAAGCTTCACCATGGCTCCTGAACACACCCTCACATAAAGGACATGTGTCTGCCATATATGCCTTGTATGGCGTGGTCTCTCAGAAACATTCAGTTGACTTTATGAAAGAACAATAAGGGGCTGGAACTTAGCTCTTTAGAGCTGCTCAGGGTCTACAATGAATAAAACCAATTAAGTACATGTTGAAGCAAATGAAAACTCTGCAGAGTATCAAACCCCAATAGCCTCAGAAATAACAGGTTATTATTCATTTAAAACTCCCCAATGTCTCTGCATTCTAATCATCATAGGAGTGATTGCAAAATGATTTGGGTTTTTATTTAAAATATGCTTCCTTAGAACTTTCAAAACTGCTCTCCTATCTTGCTTCTTCAACCTTGGAGGTAATTACTGCTATTAATGTTTGTGTATCTTTTCAGAGTTTCAAGGTTTATACTAGCAAATGCACACTCTTATTCCTGCTCTTCTGTACACAGAAGTTAACATACTATATGAACTGTCTTGGAAAGTCCTTTTTTTGCACCTATCAGTCTATACTGGAGATCAATTTCATTCTCTACCTTTTTTCCTCTTTTCACAACAGTGTAGTCATCCATTATATGAATCTACAATAATTTATTTTATTATTATTCTCTAAATGGACATTGATTGTGTTGTAACTCTTTGACTGCTATAACCATGACACAATGAATTATCTGAAAATATCTAATGCTCACCCATGAGTTTATAGTACAAACCCGCAAGACTTGTAAATAATGACTTATCTTCTTTTTCTAGACATTATTAAATAGCTCTGTGTTTCTTTTTCCCCATAACTTTCCAAAAATCCAAATTAAACTGTTGGCTTTTTGTCACTGTGATATATTAAAAAAAGGTATTTATTGTGTTTATTTTGCTTTTGTTTTATCTTTAGTGACTTCAACTATCTCTTAATATGCTTAAGGACCATTTGCATTTTTTCCTGTCATATTTTATACTATTCCACTTTGAATTAAATCACTTTTTCTAATCAGTGCATTATTTTATAATATATGCAAAATTAAGAGCTATATATATGTAGATATACACATACACATATAAACACATGAGTATATATGTGTATGTGTATATAGATGAAATTAATGTATGTGTGTCTATACATACATATACATACATATATTTAGTCCTGAAATAGTTCTAAGTAACTGGGCTAACTTGCAGGAGCAAACTTGCTTAAAATAACTCAAACTAAAAACAAGAGCATTATAGAAATGAAGATAAACAGTTCTTCAATTTTTTTTAAAGATTTATTTATTTATTTATACAATAACTGGGATACAGGCCAGATGCACGGGAGGGTGAGAGGATTCACCAGAGACAGAGCAGGGAACAGAACAGGCAGACTGATGAAATACACTGCTGAGGGGAACAACGGGAGAGACAGGAGAGGTCTGCCGCACCATGTGGGACCCTCGCCACCGGTCTGGATCGAACCCTCACTGCAGAGTCTGCCGACAGCTTCACAGTGCAGTGCTCAACCGCCTGCGCCACCAGGGAGGCCCAACAGTTCTTCAATTTGACGTAAAATTCTTTCCAAGTTTTAAAATCAATTTGGACTTTGCATCTTCTTTTGTGATCATGGGCTTTTAAAAGCACAGTTTGAAGAGGGAAAACATTTTATACACAAAAAATTTAAGAGGAAAATTAGGAAAAGGAAGCACTTTTTTATTCAAAATCTATCACATAACTCAGAGGAACAATTGATCTCCCAGGTTTAATCAACATGTCATTTCCATCCCAGATCTACTCACAGAAGAACTTGTAAAAAGGATTTTAAATGTAAATAATATTAGGTGAGTGACTTTTATGTTTAAGGGGGTGCTTATTTACGTAAATGTATGAAAATCTGCCTATTTATTTTTTTGACATCAGTGCAGCAAAACTTAAAGATTCTTAAAGTAAATGCACACACAAAAAAATCAACGTAAGTCTTCAATGAAAGTGAACAGAATTGTTCTTTTTTTTTACCAGACAGCCACTCTGTAATACATAAGACTTTTTTCAGAAGTCAGTATTCTTTACTTACTGGATTGATATCAACATTCCTGGAAAACATTTTTATTATAACAGATTCTTTATTGGGACTCCTTGACTTCCCCAGGAATCCAATCAGAGAGCTCCATTCCAAGTTGGAAATCCTGACTAATGTTTATTTCTACTCTTTGCCATTGACATTGTGCTTACTCCACTTTCCTACAAAGACTTAAGTCACAATGACTTTGCTTATCTGATTAATTAATACATACCTCATCTTGAGTCTACATGTTTTCATCTTTTTGGTTGCTTTTTAGAGCAGGTTTGCAGACTGAAGATTCTAGAAAGTTATTTTAAATATTACTACCGCATATGCCCTTTACCACTCTCTAGGCTTCCCCCAGCTATCCATGAATTCTCAAGAGATAATGAGCTGTGGTTCTGTGCATTCAATTCTTTAAGTGCCCTGTGATGAATCTTCAAGGCTCACAGAGACAATAGCTACATTTAACTTACTTACAGACTCTCCCTACTTTATGGTAGCTTTTGATTCTCCCATCACAAGTGCCTCTTATTTTAGATCATATATGGTCCTCTTTATTTAAAAAATATTTTTATAAAGTCCCCCAAATTATTGAGAGTACCTTTTCTTTTTTTTTTTTTTTTTTTTTTTTAAATGCTTTTTTTTTTTTTTTTTTTTTTTATTTTTTTTTTTTATAGAGGCATGCTTTATTTATTTGTTTGCTGGTTTGTTTGTTTGTTTTGTTTATACATGCACTGGGTACAGTCAGAAGCGCGGGAGGGTGAGAGAATTCACCAGAGCCAGAGCGGGGAGCAGAGCAGGCAGAAGGACCGAAGTACACTGCTGAGGGGAGCAGCGGGCGGCAGGAGAGGTCTGCGCGCCATGTGGGACCCTCCTCCGGTGGCCGGGGAGCAGCCGGAGATCGAACCGGCGCCGCAGAGGCCGCGCGCAGTTTCGCAACCCAGCGCTCAACCGCTGCGCCACCGGGGAGGCCCGAGAGTACCTTTTCAATGTCCTTGAATTAGGGACATCTAAAATGGATAAACCATGCAGTCATAAATATGCTCTGATATGTTATACAAAGATAATAGAGGACATTGGAGAGTTCAATTGAAATCAAGCAGCTCATTAGCATGTGTTGATGATTGTCTATTTCTATGAAGAGGTCTCAGATATTAAAAGCATAATGACCACCAGGAAAAATAGCCTGCCCTCTCCCTACCCCCTGCACTCCTTGCCTTTCCTTTCTGTCTACTTTACACCCTCCATACAAAGAAAGCCCTCTGCTCTTTCATTTTGCAGAGGCCACCATAATTTTTCTTGACATGGCAATTACTTTTTAATCTGGTTAGCATAGACTGTAATGGAACCAAGTTGTAAAACATCCTTTCTTGTTTACTCTTTTATTTTGCTTTTAATTTATTGCCTTGATTTCAGTCCCTTTTATAAACCCATTAAAGCTCAATTACTCACTTTGAAGTCAATCACTAATCAATTCCATTTATTTTTATATTATGGGGAGTAGGGAGGGTGGTTAACTATATGTCTGTGTTTCAATAAGTTTTGTGATAAAGATCAGGTTATTGCAGCACTCATTATGGAGATGGGGAAGTCTAAACAATTACAGGGAAAATCTTAGGAGAAGAGATAAAATCCATACTCTAGCTGATGTTATAGAGGGCAGGAAATAGATGATAGGTGGAGTATTTAAAACATGCACTAACTTCATGAATTTATATCGATTAATGAAGAAAAATGAGTAAATGTCACTATCTTATTGACTGGTATCTCCTATTTGAGTTCAGAAATAGATATAACATATTTTGATAGTAGTTTACATTTAAAAAAAATGTGTCTGCACACATGGTTTCTCTCCTTTATTCTTCAGTGTGTCTCTTGAGACAGGTAGGGGAAGAAAGCAATATTTTTTCTACTCTATGGACTATGAAACTAAGGCCCAGAAGAACTTCAAGTGATTTGCTTAATGTTTCAGAGTTTGCAAATGGAAGAACTAGAAAAATCTTAACTTTTGGTGTGTTTTGATATTTTATACTCCATGCCTATATAGGCTGGGAAGTTTCTAGAGCTGTTGTCTATATGTAGCTATTTTTCTTATAAAGCGTTGCTCCCTAGATTCCTATTTGGGTGGATTCTATGAAGGCGCGCAGGAATTCTATGCCTGTTGACTATTTCGATTGCTATCAGTAGTATACTGGTGAACCATTCTCCCAAAAAAGGACAAAAATACAAACCTGATTTGTAGCATTTGCCAGTAGGATCACCATGACTGATTTCAAGCTTCCCCAAAACAAATCACTGACTTTAGAGTTGGGAAGACATGGGCACAAGGCGGGGAAACCACCTTCAGTCCAGCAGCGCAGCACCTCACCTTTGTAAATGAGGCTCCTCTAATTCCTGTTGCCTCAAGGACGTATACGATGCTTCTAAACATGTCCATGTAGATGAAAAATAGCAAATATCATCTGGCAAATACTTAAGAACAGTGGAAACATATTAGACTCTGTGTTGAGCACTGTGATGAAATAAGGTGTAAGCTGGATTTGGTCTGCCATCAAGAAGCATATCGTTTAGTGAAAGTAAGAGACTTGGAGCCTCCCCAGTGGTGCAGTGGGTTGAGCACAGTGTTGTGAAGCTGTTCGCAGCCTCTTCAGCGTGGGTTCGATCGTGGCCAGCCAGGGAGCTACCACATGGCAGGGCAGACCTCTCCTATGACACCCACTGCTCCCCTCAGCAGTGCTTTCGGTCCATCTACCTGCTCTGCTTCCCATTCTGTCTGTGGTGAATCCTCTTACCCTCCCATGCCTCTGGCCTGTACCCCAGTTCTTGTATAAATAAAAAAAAAATAAATCTTTTCAAAAAAAAAAGAAAGAAATTTGCCCACAGTCAAGAATAATTCAGGGCACAGCCTGTCAGGTGCCATAATGGAATACACTGGGAAAGGGTGTGAATACATTTATAGTAGAGGAATTGGTGAAGAAACAATCCACAGAAAGGCTAGTTGTTGCACTGGGCAATAAAGAACACATAATTTGTCAACAAGGTTGTGAAAGTAAAGAGTTTCCTAGTTTGAAGGTCAAATAAAACAAGGAAAACTTCTAAACATACCCAGTTTGTGAAAGAATAGAAACCGTGTTAAAAAAAAGTAATGCATGAGGAAATTAGTTGTGAGAGACCATCTCATTGTGAGAATACTATTTTTTTCAGAGCGGTATGACTCTAGTAGTGTTTGAATCACCTAGGAAATTTTTTTCAGTATATGAATTTTGGAAACTCATTCCAGAATTATATTCAGAATCTCCCTGGCTCACTTTGCAACATTAAGTTTAAGGAACACTGTATCATCAATAAAAAGTTTCAAAGAATTTTTGTATGAAAGTGGTGTTTTAGAATCTGAGCTGGAGAAAGTATTCTGGAATGGGGATACCATGGTAGATTTAGGCAAAGAAATGATGAATCTAGAACAGAGGTCAGAGAAATGGGAAGGGTTGTCTAGTCTGGAAAAAATATTTTAGAGCTGGGGCTCTCAACCTGGAATTGCTGACACCTACAGGACACTTATAGGGGATGTGGGTGGAGGGGTCTGTTTTCCCTAAAAATGGCCTGCTCTATAAACTTTTTATACACTTGAGTTAATTATTATTTTATTTTTTTGTGGGACCCTTGCCAGCAGGTGGGGAACAAACCGGTGCTGCAGAGGCAGGGGGCAGCCTTGCTCAACTGCTGCACCACCAGGGGAGGCCTTTGAGTTAATTATTCTATGGACAAGTTTCATGATTTTACAAATTCTCAAAAATGTCTTCAAGGCACAAATGAGTTGGAAAATCATTGTTTAAAGGAAAAACTGGCAGTGGTGGAAGAATGATAAATTGAATTGGGGAAGGAGAAATGTAAGGGATTGGGAAAAATAGTAAAATAGTTCCCAACCTGAATTCATTTGGGAGACTGGTGATATTATTAAATAAGAATAGGGGTGGAGGGGGGGCCTTCCTGGTGGTGCAAGGGGTTAAGTTGCAGCTCTATGAAGCTATCCATAGCCATTAGAGCACGAGTTCGATCCCCTGCCAGGAAGCTGGCCCATATAGCGCAGCAGACCTCTCCTGTCTCGCCTGCTGCTCCCCTCAGCGGTGTATTTCAGTAGATCTGCCTGTTCTGCTCCCCACTCTGTCTCTGGTGAATCCTCTCACCACCCACACCTCTGGCCTGTACCCCAGTTCTTGTATGCATAAATCAATAAATTAAAAAAAAAAGAATAAGAAGAGGGAGAAGAGGAGCTTTGTTGGAAAGTAAAACAAGTTCTCTTGTATACAGAAGGATCTGAAGATATTCGCACCTACTCATTATAAAGATGTCCCTCAGGTTCCTTTAGTGACTGTAGGACACAGAGGCAAATAGTAATATTTCCGTGCTAAGTGTTTTTTGGTTGCTAAATATCTTATCAAGTGCTTTCTAAGCATTTTACATACATTCTTATTTAATTCTCACAACAAGCAAGTAGTTTCTAATATTTAAATTTTATAGAAAAGTCAAGGCTTGGAATATAAGTGACTCTATTTAGGTCACAAGCTTGGTGAACGGTAGAGGCAGAATTCACATCTCAGTGATCTTCCTAACTGGTCCCTGGGGCCCTGTTCTGAACTTCTCTGCTCTGGCTGCCACCTTGACTTTCAGCAGTTGAAGATCAGGTCTATGTGAGCAAATGGATAATGATGTTTGCATATGAAAGAAGTTAAGCTACCGCATCTACAGACAGGAATTGGTCAAACTTTTAACAACAGTTTTCTCATGTACTAAATCAGAAAGAAACAATTTCTAAGTCAAGAGATGCAGATGAGAGCATCATCAATATAAGGCAGATTTATCTTAAGTATTCATCTTCTCCCGGGATCAATCTCTGCACCAAACCCAACACTCTTTCTCTGCCCTACTCACTCTGCTCATCTACGTCTATTAAAAAAGTCATTCATTTGATTTGAAAGCCTATAAATTAAAACTCACTAGAGTCAAAGTATTCCCTTAAAAGACTCCATATGAGATTGTTTGAACAATGCGATAGGCAATTTTAACTTAACATTAAAAATAAGAAATTAGTAGAAGCATGTAACTATTTTAATATGTTCTGCTCTGTGTGTCAAGCTATACTTATTTCCAAAGTTATTTTCCACTGTTTATATTTCATGAAATGTCACGGTATTGGGTTCTGGGTATTTTATTCCTACTCCTTTAGAAAGATGGCTTCCTTGACTTGGAGCAAAAAGAATTGAAATAAAGCATAACATTATGCTTATATGATTGTATGTTAACTTACTTTTTTAGTTAGTGAGATTGTCCCTGTTGAGTTGAGAACCTGGGGGAAGCGTTCTTGGAAGAAAAGTAGAGAGCTGAGCATGGGAATTGAAAAGGAAGAGAAAGTCTTTGATTCTCGGGACGTTATGTACAAGAAGATTTCATATTTGCTGTCAGGAATTATAAGAGATGGAAGATCAGGTCAACATAGATGAAGGAGCTGTCTGGGTTCCCTAGGGATTCAAGAGCCTGTATGATAGAACACAAAACAAGGATAGAGAGCTATGTTTTTCCCCTCAATTGATTTTTTTCTCATCAAATACATACACTGACATTGCTATAATAGAATAAAAAATTGACTAAATAAAGCCCTTCATCAAATCAATAACTCTTCATATTTGAAAGGATTATTCTTCAGAAACACCAATTCTCTACCAACTTTGAGAGAAAAATAGCTTGTTTTCGTTTTTGTTTTTTTTCATCCCCAGTTCTCACAAGGAGAGCTAGCAGGGAATCTCTTCTTTGAAAAAAGACAGATGCTCCTCCCTATACCTCTGGAAGATGTTCTTTCTGGGGATACACAGTCCACCCTCTTATCATGAAATTGCCTTAATGATGTCCACTCCTCCCACCTTTCATCAGTCACCAAGCCTTCGGATGGGTCTCAGATTTGTCCCTGTCTTTGTCCTTGCTGTTCAATGAAAGTGAGCACAGGTCCTCGTTGCTACACCACATTTCTCTAACTCCCTTCTGACGGCCTGTGCAGTTAAAATAGTTTCCCCACAAACCACTCAAAGTTACCCATTCCCTCATGGGTAGATGTCCAGCCACACAGGGTTGGCCCAACGCAGGGCCGCTAAGGCCTGAAAGCCTGCCACAAGTCTAAGGTTCCTTCTGGAGGGGACCCACAGGAAAGGGGCAGGAGGACCAGGGAAGGCTGGAAGGAAAAGAGCAAAGTAAAAGTACAAGTCAAGATGAAGGCTGCCATTGTCAGCCTCCCCACAGGTCTCTCACCCTCGTCTCTGTCTCTTTCAAGGGTCTCCTTCCATGTCTCCCAAGTCCCTTGTACAAGTCTAAGGCCGAGAAGCAAGCACGGCTTTTTCTTCATGTGCCCCACCGCTCCATGGGCTGCCTCCAGCTCTTCCCTTTCTAGTCTCCTTCTTCCCCAGCCTGCTGTCCCCAGGCCTTTGAACATCCCCTCAGGTCACTCGGCTCTACCCTTCAATAGTTGGGACAGAGGACATGGAACCTCCCTTTTCTATGGGCGTTACACTGTTACACCAGTGCACGAGGGCTGAAGACTTTTATAATTCAAAAGGAAGAGGCATATTCATTGATGAATTTCAACTCTTTTGTCAAAGATGGTTGCCAATTTTATCCTAGTAGCACAGAACCAGAGACAGGGCTCCTGGGGTACACTTGCTCATTTATGGAGATATTTGGGATGAAAAGTCTCACCAAGTCTCTCACCAAGTCTCCATGAAAATTCTCACCAAGTCTCCATGACACACTATGTCATGGAGGTGGTTAAAAGGCTGGGAGGTCAAGATGGCTGCAGCCTTCGGACGTGTCTCCTGGTCACTTCAGGGAAGTGTATTCTTTCAAGGAGCCTTTTCATAGGATATCTGGGCTTTGACAGCTGAAAATGGTGATCCCAGAGGCACAATGAATATGTGGCTGCAAATGAGAAGCGAAACCTCTTCTTAGCTTTCCTGCTTTCTTGTGAAACTCTTTTTCATTTAAATAAACAAATTAGGCATTCTGAAATTCAAAGGCCTATACAATGAAAGCAGTCTGTGTTCATGATGGATTAGTCTGATGTTTAAATGGAAGGCAAAAAAAAAAAATATGCAAAACAAGCTGCCTCCACTAGTTACTTGAGGAATAGATCACAGGTGACACTGGCTTCTGTTTCATCTGTGGGAGGTTAAGAAGAAAGACATTTGCCAAAGAATACACTTCACCTCCAGGTATAACTGGTGGGGGGTTTCTGGGATGTGCTTATATATTGTTCTTTTGAGGCCCTGTATATACTCCTTGAAATTCTAGCTGCTTAGAATAATTTTCATCTCAAACCTGAAAAATCAGACTCTCCGATTTTTTGAGAAGCAACCCCTCCATATCCAGCATGTGTGATATGCTTTCTGATCCACCCCCTCCAGTGATGGCTCAAGTAGCTTAAAAGGAAAGAGATTTTGTTGTGTTGACTTCAAGTTCTGGAAATGAGTTAATTGTTTATTCACCATGAGCCTCAGCTATAGGACTTCAGGTGACCTGAGTCTTGATGATTGGTCTGATATGTGAACACCAAGGGCTTGTGGCTTTTGTTCAGTGTGTGGTAGCACAGATATAACATGTATACAAAGACCTTCAGGGGTAGCTGGTCACCCAACCAGTCTTTGACATTTTTTGGAGTGGACAATGGCAGCTTCCAGAAACTCAGAAGAGTTGTGGTCTGCTTTCTGTCTTCCACCTTTCTTGGTAAAAAGTGGGTCATCTCCTAAGTGATCTTCCTTCTCCAGGCAGTCCACCAGATTGTACCTTTTCAACATTTCCAGCCATCTACTCTGCTATCTATCCCTTGAGTCCATTTCATTCAGTTCAAATGGCCTAAGAAGGCATTTCAGGGTCTCAACTATCTGACCCCAAGTCAACTTAGCTTTATTTAATGTAAGCTGCAATGTCGCCTTTTTGTACCCTAGAATCTAACAGTTCTGTATTACTGGCTATTTCCTCAACATGCCCTGAATTTTTATGATTTTGTGCCCTTATGTATGCTTTTTCTTGACCATGGACCCCAAAGTTCTAAATTAAAATTCTATAGCCACCTTTTTAGGTATGAACACTTCTGTACAGACCACTTAACTCTTCTCAGTCTCAATTTCCTTAACTGTCATATGGGAATAATATCTACTTTACAATAGGCTTCACAAAGGATTCAAGATGAAATGAACTAGTGCTCATTTAAACATATTAAAGGATGGGCCTCCCTGGTGGCGCAGGTGGTTAAGCACCGCCCTGTGAAGCTGTCTGCAGCCTCTGCAGCAGGGTTCAATCCTGACCAGCTAGCGAGAATCCCACATGGCTTGGCAGACCTCTCCTGTCTCACCTGCTGCTCCCCTCAGCAGTGTATTTTGTCAGTCTGCCTGTTCTGTTCCCCGCTCTGTCTCTAGTGAATCCTCTCATCCTCCCGTGCATCTGGTCTGTACCCCAGCTCTTGTATAAATAAAAATAAATCTTTAAAAAAAATTTAAAAAATAAAAATATTAAAGGAAGACTTTATAAGCTGGCAATATCATTAGCTTTATTAAGATGCTATTCCTATAGACAGGTCAATTCTACCCAAGAAAACCAGTTTGGAGATATATATATATATGTATATATATACACATATTTGTTTATTTGGAGATGGCAGGTTTTTTTTGTTTGTTTGTTTTTTTAGCAAGGGTTTTCTATCTCAGTATAATTGATATTTCGTGCTGTGAACTTTTTTGTAGTGGGACAGTAGCCTGTGCCTTGTAGGTTATCTAACAGGAACCCTGGCCTCCACCTACTAAATGCCAGTGACACCTTCCTCCAGTTGTGACAACAAAAAAAAATGTTTGTTTTGTTTTGCTGTGTTTTGTAGTGTTGTTACTTTTTTCCCTGATGTCTTATTTGGTTCCCCTATATTCCTCCTATAAGTGAAACCATCCGTTATTTTTCTTTTTCCTACTGACTTATTTCACTGAGCATAATCCCTTCTTGCTCCATCCTTGTTGCTGTGAATGGCATGAGTTTAATCTTTTTTGATTGCCGAATAGTATTCCATTATGTACACATACCACATCTTGATCCAGTCATCTATTTTTGGGCATTTGGGTTGTTTCCAGGTTTTACCTGTTATAAATAGTGCTGCAATAAACATAGGAGGGAGGGAGGAGCATAGGGGACTGTAGTTATGGTGCACGGTGCATTGGTGAATGAAATTCTATGCAGACTACACCTGTGGGGGGAGCAAACATTGTTTCAAAATGAACAACAATGTAAAATATGTGTGTGTGTGTGTGTGTGTGTGTGTATTTACATTTCTAGACATAGATAAATGTCCTCCTCTCCTCTTGTTCCCAAGACAGGGACCAAATTGCCCTGTCAGAACCACATAGTCCTTACCTCGGGGACATTATAAGTTAGAGAGACAAGCAAATGTGTAAGCTAATCCCTGTAAAACATATCCAAAGCAAATGAAAGCTATAAAAGAAGCATAAACCCAAGACTTTGAAGCACAGCAGGAATAATCAGGATTTGGTAAGTGGTGGTTGCATTCAATGCAACACAGAAAGAGAAATTGACTTTAGCCTCAGTCTGGAGAGCAAAAAAGCAGTTGCTGGCCCATGACCAACTCACCACTAAAGTTGAATTTTAGTATAGATATTAGGAAGGGTAGATTTTTGGGAAACTGAGTAAGTGAGAACTTTTGCAGAGAGACTGAGCTTCAAAATAAGCAAAAGCAGAGAAAAGATGGGAAGGCGCAGTGTCTGAGATGAAATATCTGACTTTTCAAGACTTGTTGTTGGCTAATTTCTTAACTCTGTGAAACCAATCAACTCTGCCCACATTGGCAGTCTTTTTTGCTTTCTGCTTTTTTTTACTATTTCTCCTTCCTAAGAAATGGCTTTAATATGTCTGTAGTTCAGGTTCTTGAAAGTATTGCAACATCTCTCCCAATACACACACACACATACACACTCCTTGGTAGTTATCAGAGTAAATCTATATTACCAGTGAACCAGAGGAACAGCCCTTCCTGTGCCGTTCCAGACAAGTAGATCGCCAACTCTGAATATGCAGAGGGAAAACAATTATAAACTGAGTTTTAACATGAGTCCTCCATGCGTGTCTCTAGGAGATTAAAGGTGGACAGTTTAATATGGGCAGCCGAGTTGCACAAGCCAGTGCACAACAATCCATCTGGCTGTGGGAGCTGGGATTCCAAGATTGGGAAGCCACAGAACGTGCCATATTGACAGGTCCCAGCCTGGGGCTTTCGAGGTCATCCCTACCATAGCAGCCTTTTATCCCACCCTGCTCTGAGAATGCTGAGAAAGCCAGAGAGGATGTAGGTGGCGTGATGTAAAACACCATCAGTCTAAATATCTCAGCATGCATCTTGCTGACAGTGGGAAGTCCAGCTCTGGAAGAAACACTGTCAGCAGTAGCATCTATTTATGTGAAGGATTAAGCTAGAAAATGCTTATTCTTGTTGATATTTTTAGTAGTACTCCCAGAATTTTGAAACTGTTTTCAATATGCACTTTTGCTGGCTTAGACTTATAACTGATTCTGTTGAATGCATCCATAAGGTTTGTATTGACCAATAGGCACTTAATACCTAAGTTAAATCACAATGGAAAGGTTAGAGATACTAAATAAAAGCTCTGTATCAGGTGCTGGGAAACATGAGTTTGAACCTTAGCTATAGCAACTGTTTGTTTGTTTGTTGACCTTAAAAAAGCCACTGATCTTAGTAATATTGAAATATCCTTCTCAGCATTCGTGTAGTCCTGATTGTTTCTCAGGGTTTCTATGAAGGCAAGATAAAGTGATATGGTACTATGCTGAGAGAGAGTGAGAGAGAGAGAGAAAGAGAGAGAGTGCAAGAGAGCAAGAGAGAGTGCACGTGAGGGCACAAATGAGTGAGCAGACAGACTATGAGATACAACATTCATTTAAAAGTTCACTGGGCCTCCCTGGTGGTGCAGTGGGTTGAGCTCAGCACTGTGAAGCTGTCCCCAGCCTCTGTAGCATGAGTTCGAGCTCTGGCTGGCCAGGGAGATACCCACATGGTGTGGCAGACCTCTCCTGCCTCCCCTGCTGCTCCCCTCAGCAGTGTTTTTGGTCTGCCTGCCTGTTCTGTTCCCTACTCTGTCTCTGGTGAATTCTCTCACCCTCCTGCACCTCTGACCTGTACCCCAGGTCTTGTATAAATAAGTAAATCTTTAAAAAAAATGAAAGTTTTCACCAATTAATTCAAAATACTTTTTCAACATGATTGAGGTACAATTCACAATTAAAATTGTGATATATTTAAAGTGTAAATATGATGATTTGATAGACATATACATGATGAAGGAATTCCCCCATCAAGTTACATCTTTCACTTCACATATTTATTTGTTTTGTTTTGTTGTTAGAACATTTACACTCTATTCTCTTAGCAAATTTCAATCATACAATACAGCATTAATAACTAGCCCACATGTTATAAATTAGATACTTAGATCTCATTTCTTATTATAACTGAATGTTTTTAACCTTTTAACAGCCTCCTCATCTCTCGATTTCCTTCACCCTCTTTTTTTTTAAAGATTTATTTATTTATTTATTTATTTATTTATTTATACAAGATCCAGGGTATAGGCTAGAATTGCGGGAGGGCGAGAGGATTCACCAGAGACATATGGGGAACAGAACAGGTAGAGCGACTGAAATATACTGCTGCGGGGAGCAGCGGGTGAGGCAGGAGAGGTCTGCTTCGCCATGTGGGACCCTCGCCAGGATCGAACCCGCGCTGCAGAGGCTGCGGACAGCTCCACAGTGAGGTGCTCAACTGCCTGCGCCACCAGGGGAGGCCCTCCTTCACCCTCTTAAACCTTGAAATCCACCTTCATTTTTTTGATTCCACATATAGTGATGCCATGTGATGTTTATCTTTCTCCACCTGAGTTATTTCACTTAAGAAAATGCTCTCCACTTTCATCCTGTTGTCACAAATGACAAGATTTCCTTTTATTTAAAGACTGAATAATATTCTATTATATATCTACTTCCATATCAGTATCTTTATGAATGTATATCTCTTTATCAATATCTATATCTCTATATTGCTAGATCTCTATCAATATCTGTAACTATCCTCATTTAGATAACCTTTTCTTTATTCATTCACCCAATGATGGAAAATTAGATTGTTTCCATACCTTTGCTATTGAGAGTAATGCTTCAGTGAATGCCTTCTCTTTGAGATAAAGACTACATCAAACTAAAAACCTGCTTAGCAAAGGAAAGCATCAACAAAATGAAATGTTTACCTATGTAATGGGAGAAAATATTTGCCAACTGCATATTCTATATAGGGTTAATATCCAAAATGAACAAAGAATCTTTATAACTTAATGGCAAATAATAATAATAATAAAGGGGTAATAGATCTAAACAGGCATTTCCCAAAGGAGACATACAGGTACAACAAAATGTGCTCAGCATCCCTAATTATCAGGGAAATACAAATCAAACCATAATGAGATCCCACTTTACTCCTGTTAGGATGGCTATTATTTAAGAGATAACTATTGTTATTAAAGACATGGATAAAGGGGAAGCTTTGTGCACTCTTGGTGGGAATGAAAACTGGTACAGTAACTGAAAAATAGAGTGTAGCGGTTCCTCAAGAAATTAAAAATAAAATTGCCATACAGTCCAGAACTTCCATTTCTGGGTACATACCCAAAGGGATCAAAATATTCTTTATAGTGAGATGAGAACTATTTCTAGTAGAGCTACTATATCCTGGTTAATGGCCATCTTAAGTTATATTCTATGCTTAAATCTTTGGGTTGCTGCTGTTCTTTTTTTTTTTTTCTCACCCTATTGTCTTCACATTTGGTGGAGAGAACAGGGGGTAAGCAACTTCATTTTCATGTCTTAGAGCTTGTTTAATGACAAAAATGTCAACCCAGCTTCCATCTACAACTTGGCTATTGGCTCTAAACTGATTGATGAAGAGTTTCTGCCTAAGTAACACTACCTGGGGAGATTTATTGTTAGAAAATGCTAGTGTTTACTGTGCTTCCTTTCGGGGTAGACAATAGCTACAGAACTAGGGTGTAACCTCATTGCATATGACTGACAGGGTCAATTCTAACTGACACAGGCTTGTTAAGGTGGTCACAAAAGCACTAGGACAGTTCTATTTGAACTCCTCTGTTCTTGAGAGTAATCACCTAGGAAGAACATTTAAATTTTAAGTAAGCAAATATTAAATCTTATTTGTTCATGCTTTATTGGAAGTGGCACCCAGTGATAAAATAGGTTTGGAACACTCTACTGAGGGTTTGTTGTTTGCTCCCTTGATTGATTGAGTGTTGTGGCTGTTTACACTTTCTTCTGATAAGTGACAGAGGACATATCTTTCTTCATTTTAGCTTCCCATGAGAAGGGTTTCCTACCATCAAGCCAACAAGATCCAGATGTAATTTCACTGATGAGCAAGACATCCCTGCCAGCTGAATTCTATTGATTAGCATCTGACTTTGTTTGTCAGCAAAAAGAAAACTTATTCTTTAATGACATGTCTTGATACATAACCAGCAGGGGTATGTGGGAGGGAAGGTATAGATGGAGGGGTTGCTTTCAAAAGCTGATGAAAATATATTAGTGTGTATGATCGTTTCTGCTCTCAACCATATAAATAACGTCCATAATCTTAAAGCAGCCAATATCTTGCGCTGAAGAGTTGGCTGGATAATCTTCAATGTTGGAAGCTATCATGGCCTGGAAGGGGGCATGATTTGCTGATTATAGGGATAACTGTCTGCACAGCTCCCCTGTCCTCCCTGGAGGACTAACATGGGTCACACACAAGCCAGTCATTCTCACCACATAGGAAGACTGACAACATTTATTGACCAATTACAGCTGTTTTGGCAGCATGAAAATAGGTTCTTCAACATAGTCTAAATGGGAATTTCAGGACAAATAGAGTAGATCTAGATTTTTATAAGCAGCTATAAATGGGGGTTATAATTACAAAATACTCTTGTTTACCAAGAACTGTTTTTTTTTTAAAGATTTATTTATGCACACAAGAACTGGGGTACAGGCCAGAGGTGCGGGGGTTGAGAGGATTCACCAGAGACAGAGTGGGGAACAGAACAGCCAGATTGACTGGAATACACTGCTGAGGGGAGCAGCAGGCGTGAAAGGAGAGGTCTGCTGCACCATGTGGGTTTCTCCCTGGCGGGCTGGGAATTGAACCTGCACTGCAGAGACTGCAGACAGCTTCCCAGTGCTGCTCTCAACCTGCTGCGCCTCCAGGGAGGCCCTTTATTTCTATTTTAAAGCTGCAGAAGTCAATGCTCAAGGATATCTATTCAATGACTCACCCAATAGTATCTTACTTGTGAGTTACAGACCTAAGGTCTGAATCCAGGCCTGTGGCACTAAGTCCAGTATTCTGTCCAGTATACACAACTTTCCATTTTGTTTGACTAAGGGAATATATGTTTTCCATGGTTTTAAAGTGGAATACTTGTTACCATTATTTTTCTAATGAGAACTTTGTTACTAATCACATACAATTTAAATAATTTATGAATGCAAATAATGTATTACTTAGGTGTCAGAAGGGAAGAACTTAAGGACTCAGTGTTAATATTTCAGCTAACTCTTATGCCTATCACTAAAAAAACTTATTTTTTTTTTTAGCAACTGGATATGCTTCTTTCACATTAACCTGTGTATCCTTATACCAGGAGAGGGTAGTAAAAGGGTGCACCACTTGATTAAGTAATACAAAACATTTCCAGGAAGGACTTAAATGAAATAGATTTTCTTAAGTGATTGACCGAAGACCTATCAAGAGTTCCCTCTCAATTCCCTATACAGTCAAGAGTGTTTCTGGTCAATTATGGCCCCAAAGGAATTAAGAAATTAGAATCCCATCATAGTGCTGAGATAAAATTTAGAGTAACACATAAATAGGGGGGCTGGCAGAAAACATGGAGCCATTCAGTCTATGAAGGCTAAGATATTCTCAGTTTATTTGCTCTCGAGTGGTGATGAAGAATAGAGTTAGGGCCTCCCTGGTGGCACAAAGGGTTAGACATAGCACTGTGAAGCTATCTGCAGCCTCTGCAGCATGAGTTGGATCCCCGACCAGCAAGGGAGATACCCACAGGACACAGCAGACCTCTCCTGTCTCGCTCGCTGTTCCTCTCGGCAGTGTATTTCAATCAGTCTGCTTGTTCTGTTCCCCACTCTGTCTCTGGTGAATCCTCTCAACCCCCACACCGCTGGCCTGTACCCCAGTTCTTGTATGCATAAATAAATAAATCTTTAAAAAAAAAAGAATTGAGTTAGATGAAAGTGGGGAAGTTTTCTCCCTTCTAGTAAATGAGATGCTATTTATTTCATAAAACAGGGTCATGAAGCATGGCTCAGTATGGAAAATATTTTGGTAGTAGAATTTTTATAAAATCTTTCTAAAACTGTGTGGAAAACTGTAGGAGACTTTAATATTTGATTTTTGTTACTGTTCTTATTCAGATTGCCTTTCCCAGTAATCCTGCTATTTACTGTGCATTAAGACATCTTTCTCTTAAGAAGTTCAGACTTTTTTATTTCTAAGACACTCTCACTCCCTTCAAGCCCTACTGGGCTTTTAAAACAAATGAATACAACATAATCTAAAAGTGAAAGATCATGATGAAACATAGGAGAAAACTTTGGCTGTGCAGTATCTCAATATCCCCTCCAGAAACCAGGGAGAAACCAAGAAGATTTCAGTTTACTCCTATTGTTTCCTGGAATTTACTGGGTGCCTGATCTACAGGTGGTAGAAAATGGTGTTTCTAGGGGTACCTCTGACATTGGGGACTGTGGTCCAGAAGGATCCACAAACATGCTTACGCCTGCCTAGCCCAGCTGCAGCAGGTGTGGTAGCTCTGTTGATTTGGCTCAGTGGAGAAAATCACATTATCCTCTCACCTTTCCCATCCTTACAAACACCTTCAGGGGCCTAAACTGCCTGTCAAACTCGGCCTACTCTTGGTGCTGGGAGTTCGAGGAGAGCTCTCCTTGCCGGTGTTGGGAGAAATGTGTGACCCGCCTCCTTTTCTTTTCCACTGATGATTTGTTTCGGTCTCTCCCAGATAGTGCTTGGTAGCAGCTGTTCTTTTTCTTTGTTGCTTATACATCTCCTTTTTATCTTGTCAGACAGGGCAATTTCTTTGAAATAAAGCCCCCTTCTCTGTTTCGAGTGACCTTGAGACATTCAGCGCTATCATGTCCCAGCTGTATTAATGACTCCAAATTCAATTTCCAGGTTCTTGAAAGCTTTCCCTTCTCCACCTTGTGTTCAGTTGCGTTCATCTAAGTGTCCTACAAGGCAACTGCTTTGGGACCCTTGTGTCGGTTTTAGCAATTGTCTAACTTAGCCAAAGAGATTTGCGGCAAGCATAGCTTCAATGCCTGGGTCCTGGCAGTGGTCCAGAGCATCACAGTTGGTGCTTCTGTCACATATTCGGATGCTGTGAATAGCCAGTAATGGGAAAAGAGGGACATGTCATCCTAGGACTTTAGAGTCCAGATCATGCAAATCACTTAACAATATCTAGTAGAGACTCAATTACTCGTAGAACAGGAGCAAGAGTGCTTTTCCAAGAGTAAACTTGAATAATCAGCAATTATAAGCATATTTTAAAATGCAGATGCATGCTTCTGATGGATGGGCGGGATGGTGTACATGGCCATGCCATTGAAACATAGTATTTATGGTTGTCATCAATTATATTAGTGTTTGTCAGAAACAGCCTTCAGAAACTTCGCTTCCTCATTTGTAAAATTTATGCCCAAGACATCTTTCAGATCAGACCTTGTAGGTCACTTGCTTGGTGAGGTTTCAGAAATATGTTTGATTCAGCTGTCTGTGATTTTTTTTGTCCTTTATCCCACAAATCTTACCCCAAAAAGTACAAAAAAGGTTTCATCTCTAGAGCCCAAGATAATCTAGTGATTTTGGTTGCCTGGATTGCAAGATTGTGAAGTTACGCTTACGCTCACAAGGCAGTGGGTAGAGGCACAGAAGCAATATGCCTCAGGGAGGGCAGGCAGCCTAGGGCAGTGTCTGTGCATTGATCCCAGAGCATTCTCACCACCCCCATCCCACCCCAACCCACGTCTAATCTACGTGATTCCTTGCTTCCACTTTTCAGTCTTTTGGTGGGATTCAGAAACCCTAATATGAAAATCTAAAAGAAGTCTAGGGCCTCCCCGGTGGCGCAGCAGTTGAGAACTGGGTTGCAAAGCTGCCTGCAGCTTCTGCAGCGTGGGTTCGATCCCCAGCTGCAGGTGAGGGTCCCACATGGCGCGCAGACCTCTCCTGTCGCACGCTGCTCCCCTCAGCAGTGTACCTCGTCAGTCTGCCTGTTCTGCTTTCCGTTCTGGCTCTGGTGAATTCTCTCACCCTCCTGCGCTTCTGACTGTACCCAATGCTTGTGTAAATAAATAAATAAATCTTTTAAAAAAATAAAGAAATAAGTCTACAATATCCTATTTGAAATTTAAGATGATTGTAATTACAGGGTAAACTGACAGAGATAGATAAAAGAGCTAGCAGTTCAGATTAAGTAAAAACTCAAAAATGTATTATCCTCAGTACTTATTGCAAAGTAAATGGGTTCATCCCAATGTCTTCAGGAATCCCTGTTCATAGTAGAGCCACAAACTCTTTATGTGCCTCTGTCTCATTCCACTGAAAAGAAGTACCCATGGTTAGTACTACTATTTCCTGAATAGAATAAAGAGCATTAAAAAATGTCACTTAGGAGGAGCTTCAAGTATCTCAACATTTGAAGGAGATTAATTTATATGGCAGATGAAATTAGAACATTAACATTTTTTTCCTCCACTCTGAGCCCCCAAGCTCTGTCTTTAAACAGGAAAAATCAGCTTTAGTCACAACTTGATAATGTTGTGCTCAACACTGAAAATCATGTTGTATTCTAGGATTGTCTAATCAGCCAAAATATCAACTTAGATTCCCAAGAAAGATTCACTATCACTGACGGAGAATCATTCTGACTGTCCTTTTATACTAAGTGCAGCATGCTTTTTTTGTCTGCCAAAACTCTTGGAGTGTGCAATTTCAAGTGTTATTTTACATAGCCCATAAAATTCAGAGTTTTGAGTTCAGAAAAGGGTTGTCTTCTCTGTAGTTTCTTCATAGATTTAATCTGTCACTTTTGGAAACTCAGACTCACATGTGCATTTATGCTGAGTGTGTGTGTATCTAGCGTTTGATGGGGGAGATTTTTGGTATTCGCTAGACAAATGAGCAGGAGGACTGTTGGGACATATGGGGGTGAAGATGAAGGAGCAAACCCTTGGACTTCCCTGATCATGACAGGCTTGGTCCTACTTTGCTCCATTCCTTTGTCTTCCAGGGTTTATTCTACCTCATTCTAGTGATTTTGCTATCAAAGGTGAGGAGAGGATCTATTTTCATATTTCAAGACGTCTCAGAGTTGTAGATAAGATTCCTACACTTTAAATATGGAGATGACTTAACAAAAATAATGCAGACACCCTTATGAGTTCTTGAAAGTTGCCCTTTTAAGCCTGGACGATTATGGTGAGAAAGTATCTGACTATACTTTCTTATCTAAATTAGCAATAGTCTTTAGTTACAGCCCCAGTGACTGAAACTGAGCATAATGCAAGATCATCAAGAATTCCATGAGTGAAAAAAGTTGTTCTGGTATGAGTGCTAATATAAATGCTGCCTGTTTAACCTCATGGAATTTCATAACTTCAGGATAACTTAGAGGTGATCTTGCTCAAACCCAGTTTAAATTAAGTGAACTCAATCTTGGGAATCTTTTTTCTAAGCCCTAATATTATCAGAGAGAAATTACCTAAAAGATCATGTCACAGACATACGTAGATCTGGGTCTACAGCTCCAATGTCCTGACTTCCATAGAGTTTCTTATCCTCCCTTCTTCTGAGTTTAGCATTTTGTTTAAAAAAGAGACATATTCCCACTTGGTGATGTTGAAGTGGGAGAGAAATCCTTCATGTAAGTGGCCTGTGTCCTAGAAAACGTGTGACCCACCATCATAAAAGATTATTTCCTTCTTATTCCTCTAAAACTATTGGTTAAAAAGCCAGCCACCAACAGCCCTATTCTTTGTCTCCCTGAAAACTGACACCTTTGCCAAAAAGGTACCATAGAAAACTTGGTGTCTTTACATTTGGCCACCAACATCTGCCATGGAATACTGGTAGTGGAAATGGGAGATAACTTCTTCAAAATGACAGACTTCTTGACATGATATCATCAGAATGACAATCCTGTCAGGAAATGGTTCAATATATTTGCCATATAAAACCAACAAGTACTGGAATGAAGCATTAGTGAGTTATTTTTGTTTAAACTTTCTGCATTTTCCCTTGAGATTCCGCCTTCTGTCAAGATTAAGTTGTTCAGGTCTTACTATTTGCCGTGAAATAAATGCCTTTGATCTCCCAGATGCCATGGAGACACAGGGTGGAGGAGCCCCATTACTCAGAGAGAAAACAAATGTCATGGGCTGCAGGCATCTATTCTGAATGTCAGGCCTGGGAATAGTAGTCATGCTCAAAACAGAAACCAAAGGGCCGGCAGAGAAATGTCTTTCCCTGCTCTTCAGGGAAGGGATAACAGATCAAGGTCCAGTTGGGAAACTGAGTTTTTCTGTTTCAAGGCCTTTTGCTGTGGAACAAGACACCCATGTGCACCCCAATATCTCATTAGACATGGGTCTGTGAACCCAGTAGACAGAAGCTAGTTAAGGCCAGAACCAGATTTCCTTGGCCGTTTCATCCCAGCCTCTCACAGAGGGAGCACTCTCAGAAGTGCTCTGAGTGAACCCACTTATAGCAAATGGACCTGGAGTCTAGGCCTTTGGTACTCCACTGCCGGTGGTTTGGCCCCTCCCTCTCCAGGGAGCTTTGGCAACATCTGGAGGCATTTTTCGTTGCTACAATTTGGGGTGGAGGTTGTATGCTCTAGCTTCTAAGCACTCCTCAACAAAGACAGATGTGGCCCAGGTGTCAGTGGTGCTGGCGCTGGGACACTTGGCATAGGCTGTTAGAGAGGGCGCCTGTCAAGCTGCAGGTTTTCTTTCCCTGGAGAGCAACCCATCAGCCTGACAGCTACAGCCTGGTCCCCCACACAGCAGGGGCTGCCGGCAAGATGAGAACTTGTGCGGATAAGGCCCAGCCCCTTCTTTTGGGAATGAGTGTCAAAGGTTTCAGCTGCACTCCTCCACACCAGCAACCTCACAGTGCAGGCCTGGGCGAGGTCTGAGGCCCCACCGCACCTGAACCTCAGTGGATGAGTCTCTCTAATTTGGGGGTTCAGTATTAGCAGCCCATTGTTCTCAGTGGACAGTCGCTTCTAGGAGCAGGCCCTGCAGACACAGATTCCTGGTGCCAGGCGTGCTCATAGGAAATGGCCTTCAATGGTTTGGAAACAGGGGCCTGAGATGTGCTTGAAATTGTGGCCCAGCCAGCACTGCTGTGATGTAGATTCACACAAACTACTTTTAAAATGAGGGTTTCAAGGTAAAGACTGGCCTGAATGTGCTACTATGGAGAGGGTGGCCCTCATTGTTGGGGTGGTGGGGTGGTGGTGAGGCTATCTCAGGATGAATTGGGCTCAGGCTGAGGAAGGGCCTTCCAGGACACAGCCGCAGATGTCCCGCCTGTACCCAGAACAGAAGGCTGCACATGTTGCTCAGATGCTCTATGCTGCAGAGCGGAGTTATTTCATGTTATCATTCTTATGTAATGATATGCCTTGGAAAAAATGCATCTTAAAATGCTTTCACCAAAACGGACAGAGAAAAACGACCTTATTGGTATCCATTTCTCAGCCTCTTTTAAAGCCTATACCTCCAGGAACATTTGTTTTATTGCGAGTATTTTCCCCATAACATCATTGATTATATCTGATTCATAATTAACTTAGAAAATATGAGCAGACTTGTGATTTCCATTTCATATATAGTTTTGGGAACAGGATTTTTTTGACTTAAGTTAGTAACTCTTGGTAGATGGACAGCAGACCTCAATTGTACCCTGTTCAGGGATACTATTGATATTTGAGGTTGAGCAAGTAATATTTATTTTGGAAAATATATTCTCTCATTCATTATTGTTTATTTGTTTCACAGCTCTTTTTTTTCTGCTTGTTAAGATTAAGCTAACATCATGAGCACTACACATCAGCTCAGGTGATTTGAGTACCTACTTTATCTAGCAACTTATGTTGGGTATTTGACACAATATTGCCACTGCATATTACCAGAATCCCATGAAATGGGTATTACAGTTTACATTTTATGGACAAGGAAACTGAATCTCAGAGAAGTTACGTCGCTTATTCAAGGTCACAAAATTATGAGGGGCAGTATGTGGGTTCAGAGATTTGTGTGACACTTTCATCAGGGATTCAGCTACAGCTCAATACTACCAGCATTAGTTGAATGCTTCGATGGTGTGCCCTGGGCTGATAAAATGGTAATTGCAGAAGGCATTGATCAGGAATGCCCTGATCAAGGAGGTGGACAATAGCAGATGCAGAGGAAACTAACGGTGTTATTCAAAGTTTATACCAATGTCTCTCTTATGTTTTGCTGTCTTAGGAGCAGGATGAGGCTGTTTTTCAAGTGGGAGCAACATGTGTAATTGTGACCAAGATGGTGGACACTAGTAGATAATGATTAGCTTTAGCAACTCACTCTTTTCTATATGTGTGTCTTTTGCTGGGTGATTTTTTAGCTTTTTTGTAGAGTCAAGGATTCCCTGTGTGATTGGCTTCAGTCTTGGCCACGTGACTCTCATTTGTGAGTGGAGTATTAGCAAATACAAACCAAATAGAGTCTTGAAATCAGTTGGTGCCCTTGACTGGAATGTTGTCAGCCACTGACCTGTGGGAATATGAACAAGAATAAAGGGTTGTTGTTAAACATTGGATTTGGGATCAGCATATTTCACTGACATCCTAATCGATCCTTCTAACCTAAAATACTATTATATAAATATATGTGTACCTGCTTTATACCAGGAACCTGCTGGGGATATGATTGTAAATAAAATGGACATGCTACCTGATCTCACAGAGTGTACAGTTATAAACCTATCATCCTTTGTGTGAAAAAGAAAAAAAAATCTTTCAGACTGCAAATCATTACTCTTCATCATCAACTGCTTTTAAAGTTAAACTCGGGTCTTGAGAAATATTCACGGTTATCACATTTCTGGAACAAAGCTACAGTGTAGAAATGATAATCTGCTGAGTTTTGGTTTTCTGGTGTTTTTTTTTCCCCAAAGCAGAGCAGCATAATTAGGAAATATGTGGTGGTGGGATGCAGTAAATAACATAGTGATTTTCCAAGGCCATGAATGTGCATACTTGTGTGTGTGTGTTTGTATGTATAGAAGAAATTTTTATTTTTTTTTATTTATTTTTTTTTATAAATTTTATTGTTATATTCCCCATACAATTGCAGCCCCCCCATTCTGACCCCAATCCCTCCCCTCCCACCCCCGCCCCCCTAAAAGTGTCTCTGGTTCATAGTTTTTTGTTGATTTTGATTTTCACTTTCTTATAGTTATTCATTTTCCTGGTCCCTTATTTAAGTTTTCTAGATTCCTGCTATGAGTGAGACCATCCGGTATTTTTCTTTTTCTTTTTGGCTTATTTCGCTGAGCATGATCCCTTCCAGCGCCATCCATGTTGCTGCAAATTGCATGTGTTTCTCTTTTTTGAATGCTGAGTAATATTCCATGGTATATATGTACCACATCTTCTTGATCCAGTCATCTATTTTTGGGCATTTGGGTTGTTTCCAAAGCTTAGCTATTGTAAACAGTGCTGCTATAAACATAGGGGTGCAGGTGTTCTTTGGAATTGATGTTTCTGTGTCCTTTGGGTAAATTCCTAGGAGTGGAATTGCTGGATCATATGGAAGCTCTACATAACTGTGAAACCTGATAGTTATCTTTGACTCATCTTTGCACAAGTTTTCCTAAATATCCCTGAAAGTGTAAACTTCTCTATCATTGTATCATCCCAACCAAGCCATTGCCACCTGCTCCTTGGATTCTGAATCAACAGTATCTTAATAGATCTCTGTCTCCTCTCAGCCTTCTTTTCCTGTCCATCTACATCACAAAGATCTATCAAAAATATAAAACTGACCTTAGTCCCCTATGCATGATACCCTTCAATATTTGTTATTCATGTAGAATGACAACTCCCTACTTAGTATACAAAACAATGTTTTGCATCATCTCACCCCTGCTACCTCCTACTACTCCCTGCCTCAGGCTCATGATCCAGTAAGTAGACATATCTTTTGTGTAGGGACTAGGGTGATGCAAACAAGGGCTCTAGAGTGCAGAGTCTAAGGAGCATGCTTGAGAGTGAATGCCTTGATGCCTTGAATCCTGCACCCGAAGTGCCTTGCTTGCCTCATCCTGCTTTCCACCATGCTGTTTTGTATCTTCCACTCTATGGCTCACACTCTTCCTTCTGCTGGAACACCATTTCCACCTTTTCAATGATAATTGTCATGAAAATATACAAAATCTCATCCATGTATTTTAGCGTTGGCTTACCTCTGTATTTCCTGGGAAGCCTTTCCTGATTCCGAGGTAGGGTTAAGTTGACTCGTATCCTCTGTGCTCCTGTAGCAACTCTGGACTTACATTTACCATATTAGTTTGAAAATGCTTGCTTCCTCCCCCTTTGTGACTCTTATATCTCTTAAGATGGATTCTTTGTTGCTAATCTTTGTAGCAAGCATAAAGACTAGAAATCATCCTTGGAAATCTCTCCTAGTTCTCATCCCTAATCCACCACTGAAACATGTGGCTATTACCCCTACACAACTTTCAACAGCATCTACCCCTCTCTGTCACCACTCAGACCAGAAGGCTAGCATCTCTGTGCTGTTTTAGTAGCTTCTTTTTTGTTTGTTTTTCTTTGTTTTTTGTTTTTTTTGTTTTTGTTTTTGTTCTAGTAGCTTCTTACTGCACCTTCTTATGTCTGCTTGACCTCTCACTTGCCTACCACCCTCTTTTGTTGTTAATACCACATGATAACCTTTGCAAAATGTAAATAGGACCATGGTCCTAAACTTTTTTGATGCTGATTGTTCTTAGGACAAGAACACAGGCAGTTCCCGCTATTTAGAATGCTTTGTCCCTGTCATTATTTCTCTGACAGCAGCTCTTCCTCATATCATCCCAGGAATCCTTAGTTCAAGTCCCTTGATGCCTCAACCTAGGTCCAGGTCCGTCCTAGATTTCCTAGATCTGTGTTCTTTTCTATGAAAACACTCAACTTAGTTCTTTTTTTTTTTTTTTTTTTTTTTTTTTTTTATAGAGGCATGCTTTATTTATTTGTTTGCTGGTTTGTTTGTTTGTTTTGTTTATACATGCACTGGGTACAGTCAGAAGCGCGGGAGGGTGAGAGAATTCATCAGAGCCAGAGCGGGGAGCAGAGCAGGCAGAAGGACCGAAGTACACTGCTGAGGGGAGCAGCGGGCGGCAGGAGAGGTCTGCACGCCATGTGGGACCCTCCTCTGGTGGCCGGGGAGCAGCCGGGGATCGAACCGGCGCCGCAGAGGCCGCGCGCAGTTTCACAACCCAGCGCTCAACCGCTGCGCCACCGGGGAGGCCCCTCAACTTAGTTCTTAATGTTTCCTTTTTCTAGGCAATTATTTTTGTTTAATGGCATCTAGCTTTCTTTGCATTCCCAGAAAAACAACATTTTATTATGGAAATTATCAAACATACCCAAAGTGCAGAGAACAAGATGAATACCAGTTTCCTTCTCTCAGCTTTAAAAATTAACATTTTTTTAAATCTCAAATCGTTTTTGCTGCCCTATTTCCTCCCCAAATATCACAATTTATCCTTAAATAATTTAGACTGTATCTCTGGAAAATAAGGACTCTTTCTAAAAAAAAAAAAAAAAAATCCACAACATCAATCAAAAATTACTATCTCTCAAAATAATAAAATATCCTTGGCCAACAGGCATATGAAAAAAAGTTTGGCATCACTTGTAATCAGGGAAATGCAAATCAAAACTACAATGAGATACCATCTCACACCAGTGAGAATGGCACATATTAAAAAAAATGGCAACAACAAATGTTGGTGAGGTTGTGGAGAAAAAGGAACTCTCCTGCACTGCTGGTGGGAGTGCAAACTGGTCCAACCACTATGGAGAGCTGTGTGGAGATTTCTCAACCTGCCAAAGATGGAGCTTCCATGTGATCCAGCAATTCCACTCCTAAGTATTTACCCAAAGGACACAGAAACATTAATTCAAAAGGGCACTTGCATCTCTATGTTTATAGCAGCACTGTTTACAATAGCTAAGCTTTGGAAACAACCCAAATGCCCAAGAATAGATGACTGCATCAAGAAGATGTGGTACATATACACACTGGAATATTACAGGGCAATCAAAAAGTATAAACTCATGCAATTTGCAGCAACATGAATGGAGCTGGAAGGGATCATGCTCAGCAAAACAAACCAGGAAGAAAAAGAAAATACCAGATGATCTCACTCATAGCAGGAATTTAGAAAACCTAAATAAGGGGCCAGGAGAAAGACTAATTATAATAAAGTAAAAATCAAAATCAACAAGCAACTATAAACCAGAGACACACTACGGGGGGAGGGGGGGAGCATTGGGGAGAAGGCATTAGGGTCAAAATAAGGGGGGGATTGTATGGGGACTATAATCAATATGAAAATGCATACATTATGCAAAAATGAAAATGATGTAAAAATATATAAAATAAAATTAAAAAAATAATCAAATATCCTGTTAGCATTCAGAGATGGCATCAGACTTTTAGTTAAGGCTGATTTCCCATCATACAGGGAACATAGACAAACAGCCCAGCAGAGCAGGTGCCATATAGCAGATACTCAATAAACACCACTGCATAAGTGACTGAACGAATGAGTCACTGCTTTATAAACGTTAAAGAACTGAACTGGACACAGGAGGTCAGGGACACCTGGGGAGCAAGTGCTACAGAAGCAAATGGCCACCTCTTGTTCAGTCCATAGGAACCAGGTGGCATTCTTGCACCTTAGAGAGACATAATGGGCCTCAGAGCCTCAGTTTTGCTGTCCAGCTTATTATATCCTGCCCTCACACTGGAGCGAGACAAATGGATGACATGGTGCTTCCTGGCTCTAGGAGGGAATTCTTCCCAGTTTTCTCTCTTTTCCATTCTCAAAAAGCACTGGATATCTACAAGGAGTGTCCACCAATCAAACACAGCTGACCTGGGCATTTCAGTGCTTGGCTTTTGGTCTGAAGACTGTCTTTGTGCAGATACCTGAATATGGACCAGTCATGTTATTAAGTGACTCAAGGCACATCTGATCTCACCATTGGGGAAGAGAACTGTTATCATCAGATTTCATGAAAGGGAAAATAAAAGCTTTAATGCTTAGGATTGCTACATGCTTTTACCTTCATTTTTTGAATGTGTAATTCATGTAATGTTTCATTATAAGAATAGTACTTACTCTTAGTTGTGATCTACTTTTTTATAAACAGTTTCCCATGTTATTATAAACCCTTGTTATTATCTTTTACTTTGTAATATCCCATTAAGTGGGATATTACTATTATAATTTATGTACTGAATATTTAGGTTGCTTCCAATTCTAAATCATTATATATAATGTTTTGATAAACAACTTTGTACATAAAGCTTTTTCTATATCAAGGACAATTTTCTTGGGATAGATTCCCAGAAGTAGAATGACTGGGTCAAAGAACAAGAACAACTTTAAAGTTTATATATGCACATTACCAAATTGCTTAGAAAGCAATGTTGCTTATTTATAAAATTAATTTGCCTTTAAATTAAATTTAATTTTGAAGTATCTTTTATTGTTTTTCTACTTCATAAATAGTACACAATCATTAGGGAAAACATTAGACAATACAGATACTTAACAAGAAGGAAATAAAAAGCAGAGCAATCTAGTCCTCAGTTATCTACACAACATCTTAATGCATAGTCTTTCAGATCGTTCTTTATACACATAAACAGTAAGATTATATTGTGCACACACACAGATCAAGCTCTATAGGTCTTAGAGAAGAAACATCACAGATAACTTTTGATAACAAGGATTCCTGGGTACATAGAGATGGGAGATTACTAGGAAGCTGTTGCAGCAATATAGTCATTCCAGGTTCAAGAGCTTCCAAGACAGGATTTAACAAGACCAAATGGGGAAGCAGATTGGGTGCTTGCTTTAAACATCTCATCCTAGCTTGTCAGATGATTTTAGCATTTTTACTTCCTGAAAGATTCCTTTTGGCTTAGTTGTTACTCTCCATATGGAATTCCTCTACCTCACTTCTAGATAAAACTCATTTCACACCATCTCCAGAGTTGCTTCCTCTCTGGCACCCAGCCTGTGTATTTATTGACCGTGGGCTCTGCACAGTGGGCTTCCATCAGCCCTGGAGAGAGCATTGTGATGGGTGCCACTCCTAGCTGCCATTTATGAAGTCAAGAACTAATTCAGGCCACTTTTCTTGGAAGAACAGGCTCTAAGGAGGAGATCTATTTTTAAAAAGACATTCACATTAATGTCAGTGTAACATTGCTCCGTCGTCCATTTTATTAACTTGATACTGAATCTTTAACTCTCAACATTCTGCTTTCTGAATACACCATAAATTATTTAGCCAGTCCCTTGGAGCTGGTACCAAATTGCTCCCACTTTGGGGCCAGACTTTTTTTTTTAATAATAAAAGATTTTTTTAATGATAAAGTAATAAAAGTTTGTAGACAAATATTTATTTTTTTTGTTTCCTTCTGTCTTGAGTTTTCTGTGTTCATCTCTTTTTGATCTGAAGTTTGCATTTTAAGCCAAAGTGACATTATTGTTTTTAATAGGAAAGTTTGACCAGATCACATAAAGTGTATTGTTCTGCTTTCTAGCTCCCTATTTTGTTGTTTTCTATGTTTATTTGATTATGTTTTTCCTTCTAATCTCACTTGTTTTTTTTTTGGAAATAAGACACATTCTCTGATTTAGAATAATATAGTTCATTTTCCTTCTATTTACCTTTAAGGTAAAAAACAAAACAAAACTGTTTTTCTAACAAATGGTAAAAAGTATCTTCTAGTACTTTTCATAGAGGCTCATAACTTTAAAAAAAATTTTAAATTTGCGGTATACCCCCTGAATTTACAAACCATATTTTATAGGAATAAACTATTTATAGGATGAAACAAGTTGTATAGGGATAAACATATCATTATGGACAAATACAGATATAATTTATTCCTCCGTAGTCAGAAATTTCAAGAAAACGTGAAAATTCCAAGAATTTTAAAAATTCAAAAAATTTTAGCATCATCAATCTGTATAATTATTTTCCAGTTCTTACTTATATGTTATGAATTACTGACTTAATCATAATTTCACATATCTTTCCTAAAAATTTAGTGCATTATTTTGATTAATTAATCAGCAGTAATTTCTTCCTAAAGTTTAGTAAGGAAAGACATATGGGAGCTATATTTTCTGAGTGCTTGCTTGCCCCAGAATAGGAGAGTTTCTTGATTTCTCAAGAATTAGCATTTGGCACAAGCCATTTTTCTATTCACTACCCCCACTTAATTTGAAAATTCAATAATCATATTTTTATGGAAATCCACACTTTTCTGATCTCACTTCTTTCTCTTTTATTGCCCAATACCCTAAGAAATTATACTGCTAATATAAATTTATATTTGATCATTTCTATTTTTTTTCTTATAAGTTAGTTCCATACAGAAGCATTTATCTCCTTCTTCAGACTGGTCCTTTTATGCTGTCCTTTGGTGTATTTTTAGATATCTAGTAATTTTTTCCCCCTATAGTCTTAAATTATGGGTGGTGGAGTGTATTTGAGTATGTATCTATATGAAGTATATTTTAGTACATATCTGTAGTCATATAATCACACATACACACATATGTATATCTGGGGTATTATTTCTTTATAGTCAATTCTAGATATTCAGATAGTTTCTTTCATAGAGTCCATAAGATAGTGTAATGATCAATATTGGTAGTTTACTGGTGCTTTGATGATGGGCATGATGTGGAAACACACATATGAGTAAGCGTGAATCTATAGTCCTAACACATACCCAGTGTTATAAACCAATGTTGCTTCAATTTAAAAAAAAAAGGCTATTTATGCTTAATTAAGAGAAAAAAAGAGAACATTTACATTTGTAGCATGTGTTGTTTATTTGTTTGCATAGACAATTATTTCTCTGAAGCAGAGTTATATTTAGGGATGAAACTGTGCTATATCCAGAGACAGACCTGGCAGGACTTATGTGAAGAAGGTTTTTCTTATGTCTTTTGTTCTGTGCTGTGGTCCCCCAGGCCACTCTTCTGAGTTTTCTTCTAACATAATTTTAATCTATACTTTACATTTTAATTCCTTCAAACCTCCCAATTTTTTCATCAAAATTACTGGATTACTTGTTTTGTTTATGAGAACCCCTTCTACCTCAAGTATTTACAAATATTTGCCTATATATTTCTCTGCTATTTAAAATTCACAGGGATATTGAATCCTTCTGTAAGTTATTTTTGTATATATAATAAAACAGAAGCCCTTCACTAGTTTCTCTCAGTCAGTCAGTTTTTCCAACACTAGATTGAATAATCCATTATTTTTCCATTGACCGGTAAGGTTGCTTGTATCATAGGTCTCCATGTGAACTTGGCTTTATATCTATACTTTAAACTTCAATAATACCTATTGATATATAGATTTCAATGATTTACTTTGCTAATAATTCACTAATATCAAGCTCTTTTTGTTAACAGTTGCTTTTATCCAGGATTTGTGACTTTTCCTCCTAAACTATAGCCTATCTTTTACAAAATTCATTTTCAACACATTTAATTTATTAATTTAAATTTTATTCAAGATGTTACATGTTATTATTCATCATTGTTTCTTCTGCTGTCTTCCCTCATCTTGAGTTTTTGATCAGATATAATTTTCATGTGGCTGATTCCTTAGGTGTCTAGTGTGTGAATTTTCTGAATCTCCACATGCCTGAAAAACACCTCCTTTTGCCTCAGGTGAAAGATACTTGCACGGATGACAGAAGTCTTGGATTTATAAGCATAAGCACATTGTCTCGCCATCTTCTTAACTTTTGATTTTGCAAAAGAGAAATCTAATACTTCTCTGATTTTCTGAGTTTTTTTTTTCCATCTACAAAAAGAACCAAACCAGGCCCTCCACTTCTTTCAGCAAATAAATCTTTATGGGGACAAAGTCACAGCCATGTGTTTTCACATCATCTATCAGAGCTCACGTGGTGGGTACTAGCAGTGTTGGGTTGTCACAACAGGGACTGGAAGGTACACAAAACTTAACATGTATATACTGGGCCCTTCAGAGGAAAAGCTGGCTCACCTGACCCCGAACCTAACTGACAAGAATGACACATTCTGGACCTCACGGAGGAGCAGTAGGGAAGACACTGAGCTCAGCCCCTCTGGGCAGTGCTTCTAATTCCACACCACAAATAGGGCCTCTACAAATATGGAGGCCAACCTTGCAAATCCTGCTGTAAAAGCAAGAGCGTGCCAAACATCTGATACCCAGATCAGTTTACACTAACTCTAATTCCAAACAGCCTGCTGGTGCCAATTCCATTCTCCCTGAGTGTGGTAGGAGCTGAGGAGAGAGGAGACGACCTTTTGGAATGACTTTCTAAATTCTGTGGCAGATCCAGCTGTCACGTTATTGAAGCTGCTTACTGCCTGTGAGCAACGCTTCCTTTAGGGCAGAGCAATCTTGCTCTGGAAGAGGTTTAATTTATAAGCAGTCTAATTTAATTTGCTCTGTTTGGACAGACTGCAATTTGGTGCTAGAAAGAAACCCTTCGAAGAGCATTGTTGTTTCAGCTGACAATTACACGACCGTACGTCTCCCCACCTCTGAGCCTCGTGGCTCACACAGACACGGCAGATTTATATTCCTCTTCTCTTTAGCTGCTGTTTCAAATCAGCACTTCGGTGATAGCAGCTTAGGCGGACAAGGTAGCTCGTCTAATTCTACTTATGCCAAATTACGTTTGGTACAAGGGAACAGAACATTTAAATCATGATCTCCAAAAAGTACAACTTCTTTCAGAGCTCCTAATTGGAAAAAAGTAACATATTCAGTAATACCTTGGGACTTCAGAGGAGCTAATTCATCTCACCAGAAGGAGCAATTATTACCAAAGGCCAGTCGACTTAGCTCACTCCACGTAGGACCAGACTCACGGAAAGGCATTGGGCTTTCTAGAAGACTGAATTTAATCTACATTTGCTTTGACAAGAATTTAACTTGCATAAAGCACCGAGCAAGCAAGATGAGTTTAAGACCATCCTGTAGTTCACTGTTCTCATATGTGTCTAGAAATAGGTCAATAATCTTAGCAGGAGAAGAATCAAGTCCATCTGTTCTGGAGACTCAAAAATGTACCCCTTTGTCATCACTGAGAGCTTTGAGCAGAGCTCTGGAAAAGAAAAAAACAAAAACAAAAACAGATTCATTCAGGTAACATCCGGCACTTTCAGATCTTTTTTTTTTTAATTATTATTTTTTTAAATAGAGGCATTTTTTTTATTTATTTGTTTGTTTGTTTTGTTTATACATGCACTGGGTACAGTCAGAAGCGCAGGAGGGTGAGAGAATTCACCAGAGCCAGAGCAGGGAGCAGAGCAGGCAGAAGGACCGAAGTACACTGCTGAGGGGAGCAGCGGGCGGCAGGAGGGGTCTGCGTGCCATGTGGGACCCTCCTCTGGTGGCCGGGAGCATCAGGGGATCGAACCAGTGCCACAGAGGCCGCGGGCAGCTTCGCAACCCAACGCTCAACCGCTGCGCCACCGGGGAGGCCCCACTTTCAGATCTTTACTTATTTTATTTAATGCACACTGGCATAGTGCTCACCTGCATAGCAGGCACTGTTCTGGGCAATTGGCCAATTAAAATATTTAATCTTCACAACAGCCTATTAGGGTAGGTACTATTATTGAAGTTCATTTTATAGATGAGAAAACTGAGTCACAGACAGGTTAAGTGATTTTCCCTAGATACACCAGTATGCCTTTGTGCTCAGGAAGCCTGGATTGAGCCAAAACCCTGAACCACTAGGTCACATCAGCATCTCTCACTACTGAAGAACAGTGCTCTCTCCCAGCTTCGCTGAAGCACCCTTGACTCGCCCCGAGCCACCACTGTGAGGTCTCCTATGGTGATTACCTCTGCCTACAGATCACCACTAAAGATTTTTGTCTTGCATTGTTAAACAACATTTGCATGCTACAAATCTTACTCAAAATTTCTTGGCAAGAGTATAAACACATCACTGTGCTCAAAAAATTCTTAAAGATGGACTTCTTCATTGATTTCTTATAACTCCTGGAGTTATTGAAGCTATGGGTATTTTATTAAAAATGGAAGTATCCCTTGGGATGCGTTTACCTGGGGCAAATAGTGAGTATAGCATTAAAAGCATCTCCTAAAAAAGGCAAGAGATCTAAGCCATGGTGTTTTGATGACTTAGGGACCTCTAACTTTGAAGGCTCTTGCTGTTTCCAAGTGGACATCTGGGGTTCTGATTATCTACTAATGAGTCAGAGTCCAGAGGAGCTAATTCATTTCACCAGAAGGAACAATTATTACCAAACGCCAGTCAACTTAGCTTTCTCCACAGAGGACCAGACTCATAGAAAGGCATTGGGCTTTTCTGTGTTTTAAACATTTTTCTACTTTGGTATGTGCTAGAATCATGTGTTTCAAGAAGAGTATGAAAGAAGCATAGCTGAGAGAGACTTGTTCATCAGCCAAGCTTCCTCTCAAGCTAGCTGTCTGATCTCTTTATCCAACATAAGAGCCCATCAAAACTCCATAACAACTGGTGATGTGATGGTTATTATTATCACGTTGTAGATCAGAAAACTAAGAACAATCCTTGTATAATGATGATCTGCAAATAATACTTTGAGAATTGTGAAGGTCTCAGGATAAAATCCTGGAAAAGATCCAGGTTCTATTAAAGTCAGTAACTGATAGATTCATGCTACCATTGATCATGTATTTTCATACACATTTATAACAATAGAACTTTATCTAAAATGAACCCCCTTGGTGACTAGGGCTTAAGTCTCAACACTATCACCACTATGGACTGAGTTTGATTCCCAGCCAGGGAGCTAACCCACATGGTGCAGGAGACCTCTCCTATATCACCCGCTGCTCCAGTTATTTCAGTAGATCCACCTTTTCTGCTCCTCACTCTGTCTCTGGTAAATCTCACTGTCCCAGCCCCACCCCACACCTCTGGGCTACAACCCAGTTCTTATATGCAAAAATGAAATGAAATGAAATGTTCCTTGGAATCCCAAAACATAAAGCAAAGGACAGAGCTCTTCAACTTTGCCCCTGTAGACCTTATAGAACATAGCTTGAAAACATCACTACAGGTCAAGGGCAGCTACTAATTTTCTGTGTTTCTGGTAGGGGACAGGCAGGACCCTACAGTGGACAGACATGTTCCATGAGCATGTACTCTTTATTTTCACTGAGTATTTTCATTTGCGAGATGCTACGAGCAGAATTTGTAAACTTTGCCTTAAATTGAACTCAGGTTATCACTTAGGCATTTATATCATTCCTACTAAAATTAGATTTTTTAATTACATTTATTTATTTTCTCACATCACTCTTCATTTTTGTAGAGTATTGGTTTCTCCCCTCAGGTGTTGTCCACACAGTTCTCCTACCACCATAGCACCCGTGATCCATCAACTGTGCTCCCCTGTTTTGATCTCTCTCTCCCCCTTGCTGGATACCTCCGATCTGTGGTCTGCTTGCAAGTTTTGTCTTTTTCCTGACCTTTACTATGGTTTCTCAAATCATATCTGTTTTTTACAACACAAACATGAACTCTTAAACTCTTATTTCATTGGCAATACATTCTGACAAGAATTAATCATTGTAATCCAAGTTACTGCTACTTAAAATGGCTCTAGAAATTCATAATTTGAAGCACCCTTGCACCATCTCTGTTCCAAGTATTCATAAAAGACTGATAAAAATCAAAAAGCGGGGTTGCAGTGAATACACTAGAAACCCTAGTCTGATGAGCTCTATTGCTGGAAGCCAGCAGTGGTATGAAGAGTCAAATTTATGAAAGGAGGTGAGGACCAAAATGACACAGTGGAAGATTAGAACTCAGCATCTGAAGGGAAGTGCTGGAGGTGAGGTTTGCTGACTTATAAAGAGAGACTGATTAAATAAGGCTTGCGCTTTATTTATTTATTTATTTATTTATTTATTTATTTATTTAGGGACCTGATTTAATAGAAAGTGTGTCCTGACATTCCTGTAGCCAGGGATCATGAATCCCTAGACTGGGTAAGTGACACCCTTGAAATTACTACAGAGCAATTACCCTCAAACTGAATTGTATGACCTTGTTCTAAATAGGGCACAAGGGCTTCAGTTAAGGAACTCAAAATTACAATGTCAATAAAGACAAAGAAATATAAAAACAAAAATAAAACAGAATCTAAACCATGTCACTCAAAATGAACTCACAAAGCAGATATTTAAACATGAAAAGAATGTGAATATTAAGAAAGACAGATAATAAAATTAAAATAGGTTTTCTATTTTGCTGTGTGAGTTTCTCAGTCTCTCTGCTAATATCACATTCTCTTAATTATATGCTTTATCTGTTTTTTTTACTATATAAAATAAATTCTCTATCTTAATATTTCTTCTTCATAATTGTCTTAATTTTCACTTTTAGTTCTTCTATTATACTTATAAGCTTTCCACATTCTACTTTAAAAGTGTGGGATTGAAGGGACTTAGAAAGTTTATGTCTTTATTACATATTTCCTTGAGTATGTAGGAATATATATGTCCCTGATCATGGATTACCCTTGGGAGTGTTCAGGTATATCTGTAAATGTTATGTTATTTTCTCCACAAAGTCTCACACATTTTTTCTTTTAAGTAATTTATAGTTTTTTTGTTAGTTTTGTGAATATGACTTTAAAAATTACATTTTAAATTAGTTATTGCTACTGTATACAGAAAAGCAATACAGTGAGAAGTCATAAGGAACAAAAGCCAATAAAAGATTGGTAAGTTTCCTTGTTAATCAGTTATGAATTTATTTTGACTTATCTAGTTTAATATTCAAAGTATACCTCTGTTTTGAGATTTTTTTTTTCTCTTTAATTCTAATCCTCAGTTCTTATCTCTTCACATTCAATTGTTTTGAAACTTATGTTAAAGTCATACTAGAGAATACTGTACTTTGGGTCAATGTTATTCCTTCACTTTTTGAGCACCTTAATTATGGTCATTTTAAAATTATTTAAAGTTAAGAAATTTATTATTAATGTTAAGAAACTTTATTGTATTTTCTTAAAATCAATTTGTTTATCATGAATCAATAAGATAACAACCAGTGAAATGGACAAAGGTTATATACAAGAAATCACAGAAAAGGAAATCTTGATGGCCAAATAAACATAAAAGTGGGATTTCATGTTTTTTTATTTTTTTTAAAGATTTATTTATTTATGCATATAAGAACTGGGGTACAGGCCAGAAGTGTGGGGGATGAGAAGATTCACCAAAGACAGAGAGGGGAACAGAACAGGCCGACTGACTGAAATCCACTGCTGAGGGGAGCAGCGGGCGAGACAGGAGAGGTCTACTGAGCGGTGGGTAGCTCCCTGGCCGGGCAGGGATTGAAGTTGTGTCTCAGAGGCTACAAGTAGCTTCACAGTGCTGTGCTTAACCCCTTGCACCACCAGGGAGGCCCCTGTCCATTTTCATTAATAAAAATATCAAGTCATAAACCAAATTACTAATGTGAGAAATGTGTTTTCCCTTACCCGTATTCACACTCAGTCAACTAGCAACTCCAAAGTGCAAAGTTCTAGAGTCAGTAACTTTCTTCTTCCTTGCTGCCAAGCAGGACTAGACTAGTCTTCTGCCTGTAGAAAGCCTCCAATAATGGGAACAGATGGCTCCCTGGGAGACTTGCAGACATTGACTGGTCTCTCTCATGACTAGAGTCTCACAATAGGTTTGCACGATAGTATTTGCACAATAAAGATTTGTTGGGCTAAACTGAACTAAATTCAATTGAGTTGAACTAAATTGTTGGTAATGAAGGGAGATGGTGCAGATATCCTCCTTCCAGAATTTCATGGAAGAAACAGGAAGCGTCATCCAGGCTGATTCAACTCAGGTATCAACAATCCCAATGTAACCCCATTTTTCCAGCTAGTGAGTGCTGCCTGCCAGGCAAACAGCCCTCTTGTTAATTTCATGTGCAAGGATGGCCCTCAAGGGGGAAAACAGGCAGACTTAGGAGCCTTTGTCATCTGAAAATTTATTTTCCTTCTTTATTTACTTAGTAAGCTCTACCTCTGGGAACAAGTGTGTCAAAGCCTTTGTTAGTATGGGTTCTTTCATTCTGCTCAAAACAAATCAAAGAAACATTTTCCTTCTGGAAAAGATCTCTTAGGTAAGTTTTGAATAAGCATCAGAAAGTTTTGAATAAGCATCTTACATTTATCAGAATCTCTCAGTATATTCTAATTTGCCCTCTACCCCCCTATATACATATTTCCTTGGACATGTCACTTTACCAGGTGACAACTGTCCTAATGTGGCCAGTTTCCCACAGCAATGTCAGAAATGATAAGCTTTCTTTGGTTACACACAGCTAAACTTGGACTTTTAAACACTGGTCTTTCCCAGTCTATTACATGCTTACAAGCCTTTGTTTTGCTGTCACTCGAGGGAAAAAAGTGTACAAATCAATTGGGCCAGGATTTTTTTTTTCCCTTTGAATTAACTAGTGAAACCTTTCTCTTTTCTAGCCCTTTTACTTACACAACTCATCATCTGTCTTAATTCCTTCTAATAGTACCAGACAACTGTATTGCAAGACCCTTCAAGTTGCACCAGCCATCATGCTTTGGGCTCAAATCAATCATAGCTCTACAAATGAGAACAAACTCTGGAACACATGTGAAAACAGCAAATGGTCTCCGCTTTTAATAATGCTGCCTTGCCCATGGAGCACATAATAGCCTTTAAATTAAGAAATTAGTTACATTTCCTTGATAGCTCGCATTCTTATTAGCACAATTGGCATGCTCACTTGGCCTCTTTCTAATTATTCATAAAATGTCATCTTACACGAGTTGTCTCCTTTTCCATGAATTTTTCCATTTTCAAAAAATATCATTATTATTAAATGGCATATGCCCAGCTCCTTATATAAAAGGAAGAAAAAAGAAAAGATCTTTGCCATGGGATGGGAAAGGGTAATTATGTTCTGCTAAGCACATCACCGACGCCCAGCTGGCACAATTAAAGAAATAGCTGATCAGTTCCAGTTATTGATTCTGCTAACATGTTTGTTCACGGTTGCTTCTTGTCTAATTAGTTTTTTCTGCTTTCTTAGTCTAAAAGCATACCTTTCCAGAAGGGGCTATTTTCAGACATTAGTAAGCCAGACTTTCTTTGCTTGTCTTCTAGATCTCTTTTGTTGTTTGTTTTTTGATGCAAGAGTTTGCCGATTCATTTATTCATTTAGCTAGGAGGCGGCCTGAAAGTGCAACTTTTCTCTGAATTCCTTATTGAATTTCAAATCTGGATTTTACATGTTTCTCTTTTTTAAGAGGGTATCTCTGGAGTGTTGGTACAGCCACGTTTGAAGCTGCTGTCATCTGGGGGTGACATGTGACCGGGCTGTTCCCACAAACTAGAGCAAACTGCAAATGTCTGAAAGATGCCGGGTGTCCTTTTAGTGAGGCTCGACAGCAGTGCTCATTCTCTCTTGCACCAGAAAGGAAAAACTGAACTCAGTGTCACTTCCATTTCCTAAATGTAGATTTCCAAGAAGTGAGAATGATTTTTGCTATTAATAAATGGGGGGGGGGCAAAATGCTGCCTAGGTTTCTGGGGGGAAAAGCTTATGGTCTCCGTCTCGTAAGACAACTGAAGTCTCCCTGTTGGAGGAGCAAATGCATGTGGTATGGAATCTTTGCCTTTGTCAAAGTTTGTGGTATAAATCTCTAAAACACGGCACCAGATGCTAGTGTGAAATGGAGGCAGCGACTCAGTGGCCCAGCAGAGCAGTTTACCAATAAATCCGGCCGGCAATATGGCTGCCCTCAGTAGCAGTGGCAGCTGCAGCGAAGCTCGGGGACACTGGTGTGCTGTCAACATTTAATCACTCCTGTGAAGGCAAAAGCTAAATGTTGCTCTTTTTTAATACGGTTAATATTTTTTTCCAAAGCAAGATAGAGAAGCAAAGGCATTTGTTTACCTAAGCCTTACAAATGAGACAGAAAGAATCTTTCAATAGGAATTTCTATTCTCTCACTAAAAAAGAGGGGATGGATCCATTTTCAGCTGGTGTTTTTTGCTGTTAATTGCTGATTGAGTTGGTCCTGTTGCTATAAACCTTTCAAACCAGGGAGGATGAGCCAATTTTCCTTCTTCAACAAAAGAGCATCTTGCAGATTATAATATTCCATTAACTTTACAGTTTTATTTTAGCACCATATCGAGGCATTGGGACACTTTGATTCAAACGATAGAAAATTAATTTTCACTTTTTTTATTACATTTGCAATGGAAAACTACTTGCTAGCATAGCTGCTGTGGCGTAAAAATGACACAAGAAATTATGAATTTTATTTCCTTCAGGGAAAAGACAATTAAAAGCTTAAATACTGTCTGTATCTGTCCTAGAGGTACACAGAAGACTGAAATCTGAAATAAAAGAAAGAAAAAAAATTAACCTTTTAAAATTTCTGCTGTCAATATTATAGATTTTGTGTAATGCATGATATAGAAGGAATGAAAATAAATCCCAGCAATTCAACAGCAAATGGTAGCAAGTAAAATAATCTGCAGCAGAAGCAGATTTTAAAATGGTAATACAACACAATATTGACCAACTGCGGCTGTGGGTGAAATTAGGCCCAATGACTGTGTAAATAAAGTTTTATTGGAACAAGGTCACACACATTTGCTTACATGTTGTCCGTGACTGCTTTTGCATTAAAACAGCAGACCTGACTGGCTGTAACAGAGAAGGCATGAATCACAAAGCCTAAAATATTTACTATGGGTTCTTTGCAGAAAATGTTTGCCACCGCAGAATACATAATATTTAGATATGTTCTCTGTTAACCAAAGCAGCAATAGAAGTAAAATGAAAGCTCCCTTGCTCTTTTTTTTTTAAATAGCCGAATATGCAGGATGATTTTGATTTAAGATACCAGAGCATTTGCTAAAGGAAATCCTGATGAAATAAAAGCCTGAAGAAAATTTAGATTCTGGATCATTCTTGAAGAAATAAATAAATGTTATGGTCTGGTTCATGTTCTCATAAGAAGGAAGGAAAGACGGCTAACAAGTAGGGATCTTGCCTTCATATCTTTATTAAGTTTATTACCATTGGTAATGCTTTAGTTTCTAGACTATTGCCTAAATTTGCTCATTTCTCTGTCACTCCTTCCATTACTTTTGTCATGCTTAGTTTACCCCCTTTATACCCACTTAATTCTATGACCTGCACTCAGTAACATGATTCGTGTCCTGCTGTCCTGTCCTGGGATTAGTTTATTGTTGGTGTCCCTTGTCTGTATGGTTGTAAGCCTGCCTCCCTCTTCTTGCCCTCATCCCTACCTCATGGTATGTTTAACTTCAGGTTCTACTCTTTTTCCTTCTCAAACTTGTTGGGAGAGAGAATTTCAACTTCATTCACTTGGGCACGATATCTGAGAAGATGGCAACCATGCTCCCTCCCTCACAAAGCATTTGATTTTATTACAGGAGATACATGAAATACACCTGTTAACACAACAAGCCGCTGTGAACGGGGAGTCCACCCAGCCATGGGACATTTTCCAGAAGATGGTCTACAGAACTTGGGGATGGTGGTCATGTAGGTGGCCCTTGGATTATCTTCCTAACACTGCTCAAAGCCTTTGACCAAATTAGTTGCTGCTGACATCTAGGATGTTTGGGCAACCCAATATACTTTGGACTGCCTGCCCCCAGCCTGCTGTGTCCCTTATCATGTGACACCAGGAGACCAAATTCTCCAATAAACTGTTAATTCCTTCAGGGCAAAGACTGTGTTCACATTCACCATACTCTCCAGTACCTGACTCAATATGGGGTTGAAAGCTCAGGCTCATTGAAAGTTTAAATTCACGAGCAGTTTCTGCGGCTCACATGCCCCAGTGGCTACCCTCTTGACTCAGAGGTAAAGCCCAAAGTCCCACCTGGTGTGATTCCCCATTCCTTTTCTTTTTTCTTCTTCTTCTTTTTTTTTTTATAGAGGCATGTTTTATTTATTTATTTGTTTGTTTTGTTTATACATGCACTGGGTACAGTCAGAAGCGCAGGAGGGTGAGAGAATTCACCAGGGCCAGAGCGGGGAGCAGAGCAGGCAGAAGGACCGAAGTACACTGCTGAGGGGAGCAGCGGGCGGCAGGAGAGGTCTGCGCGCCATGTGGGACCCTCCTCCGGTGGCCCGGGGGAGCAGCCGGGGATCAAACCGGCGCCGCAGAGGCCGCGGGACAGCTTCGCAACCCAACGCTCAACCGCTGCGCCACCGGGGAGGCCCTCCCCATTCCTTTTCATCTGTCATCGTCTGGCCCCTGCTTGGGATATCCTGGCCTCCTCACTGTTTTTTTTTTTTTCTTTTTCTTTTGCCACCTCAGGCAACAGAGGTTTCTTCTGTCCATTATACTCAGGATCTACCACCCTCATCTCTTTGAATTTGCTGCTCAAATGTCATTCTTTCCAAGAATTCTCCATCCTGCTTTATTGTTTTCCAGAGCTCCTGCCACCTTCTCAGGTAATATAGAGCATACTTGTTTATTTTTTCTCATTTTCTATCTTTCACCACTAACACATGAGCTCAACAAAAGCAGGGCATTTGTTTTCTTCTTTGCTGTCTTTGGAGGATGTAGGCCAGTGCCCAGTGCTCCGTCAGCCTTCTCAATGATTGCTTCCAAAGCATGAGAGCAAGAAACAGATTTTCCATTTCACTCCTTTTCTTCCCACCTTGACTCAGTATTGTAAATATGTGCAAACAATGCCTAATTTATTGAAAATGAACTTCTTTCTTCCCACTCTTCACTGCCCCACACCTGTGTCTCCTATTCCATGAGTTTCATCTCACCCCTCTGCTGAAGTCTCAGATGCAAGAGAAATTCTCCCATCTCCAACCCTGTATCTTTAAGACCCTAGCCACTATGCGCACCTTCAGGTCTCTGCCGAATACCTGCCCAGCTGCTTGAAAGATACAAGAACTGTAGCACGTGGGATCCTCTGGACCTATGCCACACTGTGTTGGATGCTATGGACCTTTCAGGCAGCAAATCTAATCTATGTAGAGTCTGAACAGGCCACTGTTCTGTGTCTACAGCAGAGAGAACCTCTACAGCGTGATCATCATTACGTAGCCATATGATGGGCCTCTCCCCTGACATATGGCCTGGGAATTGGGATGACTGTCATTCTACTAAGTTCCTAAATTGCTCAAGGGCAAAAGGGATTTTCTTGGGACCAGATTAGTATGATGCTTTTCTCCCAGTAAGCCATGCAGAGACAGTAGAAATGAGGACACAAAAGAGAAATAAAGCAATGACTTGGTTGTTTGTTTTGGATAATGTGTCACCGTATGTAGGAGATGGGTAGTAGCATGTGGAAAGGAGTTGCTTTGATGACATAGGTATTAAATGGCCAGAGAAAGGCAAATGTGAAGAGTGTATGTGCAATGGAGAGAATGCAAATACTTTTATATCGGAATGAATTCATGTTCTTTTCTTGTAATATCCAGTGTGCAAAAATATTCACAGAAAAACTAAATCATCTGTTTCTGTGCTTTTAAATTTTTATCCCAAATTAAAATGTGTATTCTTCCAGAATTAAATATAAGGCATAGAATTTCCAGAAGAAGTTTCGCGTCTTATAATTTCAAAATAATTTAATCAAATCAGCTCTTATCTGTGATCTCATTTATTTATTTGTTTTTACAGTTAGAAAATGAGCACGATGTCATGGCTCCTGGTGAAAAAGCAAAACACAGAAGAAGTATAAATAATTGAGTTGAAGAGGGTTGATGATGTTGAGATGGGAACTGAGATTTGCATTTAGGATTGAGTGTCTGGGGTGACCATTCCAGCTGCTTTGTACATAAATTTGCAGTTTCCCTGGTTCTGTACCAGTCCCTCCAGCTAGTACCGACCTAAAAATTCACTTTCCTTCCCAGCCTTTATAGTCACCCCCTCCAGTGTTCTAAATACCTGTCTTACCAACAGTGAAGCAGAATAATGAAGGCAAAGGAGGGCACAGCTGCTCTGTTTCTACCATGACCCTGACCCAGTCTCTCCATCCCTGTCCTTTCTGTCCACCTCTGTGCCTGCTCATTGCTGTCACTGGCCCCCTGCTGTCTCCCCTGAGCCCATCCAGCACCTCCATAATCCCCTTGGATTGTGCATCTCACCCCAGAGTTCCGACCCTGGTTTCTGCACTCAGAGCATAAGCTCTTATTCCTGGATTTTCTTTGTCTGCCCATAGGAAGCCCCACCAGTAACTTCAAGTCTACAACAAGCACAAAGCAGATTCAATAGGATGAGTAAACACCTCCACTCTCACTTCTATGCCTGCAACTAAGAGTAGAGATGGTTCTGGTAGTCACGTTGGCAGCAGCAGTGCAGTTCTTCTAGGAATCTAGTTATACGTGTGATTAGAACCTTCGGTGTCAGGCAACCAAAAAGACACAGAAGTCAGTGAGAATGGGGAAAGAGTTATCCCCACAACACATGCATAATACTGCTAGTTAACACCTCCAACACATAATTTTCGTGATAGGACCACATAAGATTACTCTCTTTGCAACATTTGTGTACAGAATACAATATCATTAGTCATAGTAACCATGCTGTACATTCGACCCCCAGAACTTACTTATCTTATAACTGGACTATTGTGTCTATGACCAACATCTTCTAATTCCACTTTGGCCCTCCCAACCCCTGCCAACCACCATTCTACTCTATTTCTATGAGTGCTGATATTTTGGATTCTGCCTGTAAGTGAGATTATGCAGTATCTGCCTTTGTCTAACTTATTCACATAGTATAATCTATGCTGCCATAGTGGCAGGATCTCCTTTTTCATGGCTGAATAATATTCTACCATACATATTATATATATTATTTTCATTAAGTATCCATTACCTATGTATAGTTGCATCTTCCTTTTCCATTAATCCATATATGGATATCCATAAAGGAACTCAATATCCTGTGTTACCTAGACAGTTACATGAAAAAGATGCAATTTCTACTTCTTCTAAGTCACTACATTTTGGGCTTTTTATTACAGTAGATTAAATTATTTCTTAACTAATACTCAATGCTGTGAAAGCAGAAAATGAAAAATATTTAGAAAGGGGGGAAAGAGGAGAAAATTTAAAATTTTCTCATATATGATTTATTAATTCACTGCTTTATCACTTAAAATCAATACTTTTCTAAAAACTGATAAAGAAAGATGACCAAAGAGAAAAATGGAGAAAGAGCTTGAAAAGGCACTTCAAAAAAGAAAATAATGGGCCACACATATTGAAGGACTGTTCAATCTCATTAGCTACCCAAAACAATAATATCTTACAACCGCTAACTAAAATTAAAACCACCCACAACACCGCATGTTGCTGTAGATGTGAAACACCTGGAATTTTCCTATGTTGTTTGTTGGGAAGGTATATAAAAACTCTTTGGCAGTGTTTACTGCCAAGAGTGCATCATATACATCCCCTGTGTTTCAATTGTAACAGCTAAAGAAACGTGTACATGTATTTCTCCAAAGATACTCATTAGAATGTTCATAGCAGTATTACTCATATTAGCCCCAAACTGTGACATCCAAATATCCTGCAATAATAGAGCAAATGAATTAATTATGGGATGTTCATACAAGGGAATAGCATACAGAAATGACACTGTCCAAATCACTGCTCAACAGCAATGCAGGTGTAATATGCAGGGGCAGGAGCCAAACGCAAAAGACTAGAAAAACTCCCAGACTTACTGCTTCTGACTTTGAGATTTCTGGCTTCTAGTAAATCCCAGCCAGTTTTTCTCTTTTGCTTCCTGATCCCTTCGTGATATCAACACTCAAACACCACTTGAATGAGGACATTCAAGACTCAAACAAAGACAAATTCTTCCTAATCTAGGGTAGCCAAAGAAAATAGAAGGAAAGACTGAGTGATATATTATCAAAAACGGGGAAAACTTTATCATTAGAAAATTTTTAAGAATCAAGTTCATGAGTTTTAGATCATGACTCCAAGTAGGTACGTTTTCCGGGCCTGGGCATGGCTGGAACCTGGGATTCATCAACGAAAGGCTGCAGTTAATTGATAAGAGTTGGTCTGGGCAGAGAAAAGTGATAGAGATAGGTCTGGGGAAGAAAGGACTATTTAAGAAATAATCTGAGTACTTGGTGGGAAGAAATCATGCTTAGAAAAGAGGCCAGGAACCAGATGGTCCCTGGTTCTATCAGGACAAGTCCTATCTGTGTGTAACTTCCGGCAACTTATTCAGTTCTCTAAGCAAGAGGGGGAGAATGTTTCTATCTTTTAGGATTTGATGAGGATTCTTGAAGCCATTGAGAACCTGGTATGTACACACTGTTCAGTGTATTTAAGGTCTACTCATTTCTGTAATTACTACTAACTTTGTGATAATACTCATTATAACACACACACGGCTTAGTGGAGCATTAAAGCTGCAAGATCCTTTGTATTTCTGCATTACATTAGATCACGTAGTATATCCTCAAGACTACTGAATCTTAGAATAGATTTCATATTTAAAACATTTATTGATTGAGGCATCATTGTTCTTAAAACACTTTTCATGGGTTGTATTCTGGCTGCTCTTACCCACGCACATGTTGTAAGCACCCTTTAGAGGTAAATATGAAATTGAAAAATATCATTTAGACATTGTCTGCAAGAACATAGGGCTATTTGAGATCACTCATGTCTCTGGGATGCTAGTCTACACAAACCAATCAAAAAGGAAAGGGGCGATTATCTGCATGACAGAGAAGTAGACACTTCTAGAAATAAATTAAAAGGGAAACTTCACTGAAGTATCTCCTCTATGATGAAGCTCACCACTGAGTTGTTTGAGTAATTTCTCCTATTTGTGCCACCTTTCCATGCCTTCTAGTTGTGGCTTTACTTGCTTTTATAAAATGATATTTAGTGTTTGCATAAATAGGCCTCTAAAATATTGAAATCTTGTTTATAGACATGGTTTTATAGAGAAATACCTGCAATAATGCTCACAGTGCAAGATCATTAGCAACAAAACACCCTCTGGCTAGCTACAAATTGGAATTCCTAATCTTACCCCCAAAGAAAGGTGGATGTTTTTTATTGCATTCTGAATTTATAGACTGTTTTGGATTCTCACATTTCCACAGTCATTTGCATAGTACAGAAAACATATTACATAACAAGTCAGTCAAGCTAAATTATAGGCAGTTCTTTTCAATCAGGCCACTGCAGTTCTGTGTTGCTCAGTTGAGCTCCTGTCTCCCACTGCTCAAATGTTGCCATGGTGACCAATTTTTGTCATGTACATTCTTAGGTCCCGTGCGGCCCCCTTATTCATTGCTCTTTGCCATCACTACAGCGACCGCTAGCTGTTATCTTATTATCTAATCTCCCCTTAGTAATACCTATCACCTTTAAGCTACCTGAGTGAATTCTTGAAACCTGAGTATAAATGATATACTAGATAAACAAGAAAATAAATTTATATTAAATAAAATTATAATAGAAATAACAAATAAATAAAACTCCTTGAGTCATCTACAAGTTAGATCTCTACGAATTTGTTCCCTTACTGTTCTCTAGTTATAGCACCTTCTATATCATTGGAAAGCTGATTTGATTTTTTTTATGACAAATGGAAAAGCAAGATTGCAAACTGTTAAGCTGAATTTGATCAACTGTGTTGCTATCCATCTGATTGTTGAGCTTTCTACTGTTGCGACAGCTGAAAAACACAAATTATTGGTATATTGGAAGAAGGAGTTGAGGTATAGAGACAGTATGTGGATAGAAATTTATCCATATGCTTAAAAGGCAGTGTCATATGGGTAAATTAAATTTCACCTTTTTTTCTTTTTAAATATTGTAGGCTGAACATCTTTTGAGTAAAAACACAACCTTAAAAAATCACAAGAAACCAGATCAAAGACATAAATAGAACAAAATATGCACAACCACAACAGATCTCATCCAAGATCAAAGATGTGAACGTAATCGCCGTGAATAAGAAGTGCAGAGCTCACCAGAACAGAATGTCTTCAGCACACAGAGACTTCTACCAAAAAAGAAATAGAAGAAAAGGAAGAAAAAAAAAGTCTCTGGGAAATCAAGCCCTCTACAAAGCAAGTAAAACGTCTTTATTTTCCTCCTCCAAGTAAGCAAAATTTCTATGCCATTTCATTGAAACCACCAAATATGGGGCAATATTCACTAAGTCTGAAGGAGAAAAGCACATCAGAACCTTTCCATTTTCTGGGCTGTCTTTTATGTTTTCTTTCTGCCAAAATTCACTCCAAACCTCAGTCTTTAAAAATGTTTCAATGCAAAACAACCCAGTACAGAGAGAGTTTTCAAGAGTGTGAAATAATGTGGTAGCATTTGAGAGAGCAGCTTTGCTTGTTAAAATGAAGTAATTAATTTAATGCATATGTGGGGAAAGAAGGTAGGGGGAGTTCCCTTTATTAAATATTTATCACTGGAGCCCTGGGTAGATGCCACTTAGAGAAGCAATCATTAGAGATGGGACATTGATTGAAGTGAATATTAAGTAGTACTCTACCCTAAGTAATGATTGCTGATTTCTTGGAAAAAAGTTCTTGAGATTCTTAGACACTAGTCTTTCAGAGTGTCTTACTGCATGCACTTAATTTTAAGTAATTTGGTCTTTTAAAAATGTGTCTCCATCTCTGACCTTATAGATCTTTCAGCTCATTCACGTCAATGAACTTGACTCTTTTGGACTACTCTATGGGGTGTAAGAGGGAGAGAGAAAGGGAAGGTGAAACAGTGAGAGAGAGAACACCTGAGAGTAGAAGATATCAGAAATGCAAGGGTGTACCTGCAGAATGATGAGAGCTAGCATGTTAATAATCCATAATTCTATTTAACTTACTACGGGGAAAACAAATTTATGATTCCAGCTAATGTTTGATCAGGTATGCTTATCACCGAAAGGAAATTTTCTGAACTTTGAAGTAAAAAAGAAAATTGGGGATGCAATGCATTTCCTAATAACATTTTAGCATCAAATATATACATTAAGATATACATACATTTTTACCTTTATAATACAGATGTAAGATTTGCAAGTTTTTTTTTTTTACATGAATTTTGGGCAACCTATCTTGATGAGGAAATATCCCCAGTCACTGCCTGAATTCACATTCACTTAAAGATATTTCTTACACTGCATATTATTATGGAGAGCTGTATTTTCATATCATTCTAGATTCTGAATATCATTTGATTATTAAAGACCAAAAGTCTTTACAGGTTTAATAAACTAATTTCCTGGGCTCACGTCACCTGAAAGTAAAATACAGACTTCACCTGCATAAGACAAAGCACACTTTAAGGACATAGCATTACTTATCACAGCGATTGTTATTACTGTATGAAAGGAAAGATTACATTTCATAGAACATACAAGGGACTGCGTAGAGGAAAGGAATATAAGATGTTATAAGTAAACCCAGAGAAAAACTAGAGCTTATTTTCTCCTTAATCTCAATTACAGTGAAAAACAAACAAACAAAAATTGTCAGAGAACGGAAGTCCCTTTCCAGTGTCAAACATTCCTGTACTGCAGGTTGGAAGCATAAGCATGGACCACGAAGGAAGGAAGTCAGCTTCCTGCAGCAGCTGGAGTTTCTAAGAGAAATTCTTTTCACACCCATCCAGCTATTTGTGCCAACATTGCTATCTGCAGGCTGCTTTGGAGACTCCATTTTCAGAATCTTTAGAAATATCAGGATAAGGAAAAATATGGACACTGTCCCATAGTCCAAAAGAACAATGCTGTTCTGTCATTGATCACAAACACCTTCAGGATCATTTCTTGACAAGATAATTAAATGGTCTGGTAAAATGGAGTGGCAGCTTTTGACTGGTACATTAAAGTAGCAGTTATCAGCTAGGGGTAAACCTCCCTACCCACCAGGACAGGCAACCATGTTTGGAGGTATTTTTGACCCTTGCAACTGCACGGAAAGTGCTACTGGCATCTGGTAGTGAAAGACCAAGGCATTGCTTAGAGGCTGCAATATACATGGATCATTCTCCCTACAAAGGACTATTTGATCTGCAATGTCAACGGTGTCGCGGTCAAGAGACACTGCGAGTCCCTCCACTTTTCCCTCCACTTACCCTTTGATTCTTGGGAGTTAATGTTTTTTTATTGATATACCACTGGTTTATTTTATATCCATGTTAGTGTTTTGGAAGTATAAGATTCTCCCCTTAGGTGTTGTCACAGTATGCACCCACCACTGAAGCACCCAGAGTCCACTGTGCTCTCTCCCACCCTGTCCACACCTCTACTCCTGCCTCTCTGGAAGCTTCAGTTCTATGTTCAGCTGTCAAGGGTTGGTTTTGAAGTTTGTGTTTGTTTGGTTTCTCTGTATTCCACATTTAACTGACACCACCTGCTACTTATCTTTCTCCTTCCAGCTTATTTCACACAGCTTAATCCCTTCCAATTCCATCCACATTGCCACAGATGGCATGAGTTCATCTTTTTGATTGCTGAGTAGTATTCCATTGTGTGTATAGGGCATATCTTCTTGATCCACCGATCTATTTGGGGGCGCTTAGATTGTTCCTTTTGCTTGGAATTTCTGAGTCAAATGGAAGATCCACTTTTAATCTTTTGAGAAACCTCCTTACTGTTTTCCATAAGGCCTGGACCAGTCTACATGCCCACCAGTAGTGTAATTGGGTTCCTTTTTCTCTATACCCTTGCCAGCATTTGTTGTTTCAGGTCTTTTTGATATGGGTAATTCTCACTGGTGTAAGGTGGTATCTCATTGAGGTTTTGATTTGCATTTTCCTGGTGATTAGTGATGATGAGCATTTTTTCATGTGCCTCTAGCCATCTGTATGTCTTCATTGGAGAAGTGCCTATTTAGCATTTTACCCATCTGTTCATTGGGTTATTTGTTATCTTTTTGTTGAATTGTATGAAGTCTTTGTAGATTGGGAGTTGTTGTTTTTCTTAACCAAAAAGTAGTTTATATTTCTTTAAGGATAATCAAATCACAGCTTTTCTTTGATAGCAATCACATATCCATAGTCATTTATCATAATGAGTTTTGTGATGCTTCAAATTTATTTATTGAAAACTTGAAGTTTTATAAATAGTCACCTAGATTTTTGGACTCATGTTAGTAACTGGGCTTAAGCCTAAATCTTTGGTTGGGTTGATGTAATTCTCACACCGTTTGTCTTTACATCCTTCTGGTGATTAAGGGTCTTATGCCCAGAAATGGCTCAGCAACACAGATTACACATTGACATTTTTCTTTGTTGGGGACTTTTGGAAAACCAGACATACTTCAGATAACATTCTTTTTTTGGAGATTATTTGATTTTACAAATTATAGCCTTTGCAAAAAAGAAGTGATTTCAACCACCTTTGTCCTCCATTTTCTCCCATAACACAAAGTAGACTCCTGGCAATTTTCTCAGAGAGCTCAGATAACTTTGTTGAATAATATACTTGCTCTGGTAGAAATCCCCCCCTCCGAATAATAATAATAGCCTTCTTGCCTCGTCATTTTGACTCAAGTCCTGCTGGTTCAAGTGAGAATTCTAGATGATGTGAAGCTGATAGAGTGGGAGACTTGGGGCTTGCCTTGGTAATACAGTGTGGCAGGCCAGCGGGTTGCCATGCCCTTTTTTAGATGTTTCATAGTTCAGTGACAGAAAACAACACATAATCAGCCTGATCTACACACTGTGACAGGACCCACAGCACAGCAAGTCCTGAAGTGATTTACTCATGATTGTGTAATGTGCGTTATCATGTACAATGTACTCATTACAAGTTATTTATGTCTAAGAATTCAAATTAAAACAGATCGGGCAAGACTTTTACCTAAAAATTCCTTTTATCCATTGTCAAGCTACCCTTGAAATTTCATCCACATTCCTTCAGTAATATTTTATTGCCCAAGGTTTTCAAACCATCACTCAAAGATATGTCTTGAGTATCCATCACTTAAGGTATGTATAAAACATACACTTTGTTTACTTCTAAATGTGGAAGTGTGACCTTAAAAAGTGAAACAAAACAAAACTAGGAGACATTTATTTTTCCTGGAGTCAGTGTTTTTAAAATGTCCTGAGCATAATATTACCTGGATTACTTATTGAAAGAAAAAGTTCTTAGCTGGAGACAGACCACTGTGGAGGGGCCTTAGCATTTTTGTATTTTTATTTATTTATTTTGCTGTAAAATACTTTATTGTTTTCATGTGGTCCATGGCTTTGGAAAGGGGGCAGAGGGGGCTAAAAGCTGCCTAGTTGTGTGGGCAGAGGCCCATGCAGAAGTCCTTGATGGAGAGGTGCCACTTGGGCCCCTCAAAGGCCACTGGGCTCCAGAGGAGGCTTCTAGTCATTCTTGAAGGTGAGCCTTTCAGGATAGATGCTCTCCCAACCCAGGCTTAGGGGCGGTCACTCCGTGGTGGTCATTTAGGGGTCTTCCATCTTTTTAGGCATTTTACCTCTTTATCTAGGCACTAGCTCCCCAGGAGGTCACAGATACAAGCTCTAAGTGGGCAGAACCCAGAGCAAATCCACCTGGTTCAGTTTCTTCTCCAAGGCCACGGGGCTTCCATGATGTCCAGGGTTTACCCCACTCATCTTGGGATGGCTCCTGGACATTTTGAAAGAGCATGCTGGCCCAGTTTTTGCATCTTCAAGAGATGCTGGATGCCCTCACTTCTCACTGACCAACTCAGGCAGTGGCTCCCCTGAACCCTGGAGCCACAAGGTAGCAGTGGAAATAGCAGCCCAGTGAGAGGGACACATAGGCGGTGGCAGAGGCGGGTTGACCATGTGGTGGACAGAGGCCCCCACCTTGGTGGAATCATTCCGACTAGTAAGGAACTCATGGATTTCAGGCAATAGGATCTAAGTCCCCAAAATGGTGTTGGTTGGTTCAGGAGGAAAGGGTTGAGAGAAGATGGTTCCCCTGGTGGCGACTGGATAAAGATTGGGGGTAGTGCCAGACTGATGAAAGAGGGCCCAGGGACTGTTCCGGGGAAACACTATTGAAGCCAGATACAGGCCCTGGGAACTGTAGGGAAAACTTGGAATCTGTATTTTTATTTATTAATTTATTTTTTTATACATTTGTATTTATTTATTTATTTTAAAAGATTTATTTATTTATACATACAAGAACTGGGGTACAGTCCAAAGGTGCAGGGTGTGAGAGGACTCACCAGAGACAGAGTGGGGAACAGAACAGGTGGATCTACTGAAATCCACTGCTGAGGGAAGCAGCAGATGAGACAGGAGAGGTCTGCTGCGCCATGTGGGTAGCTCCCTGGCTGGGGATAGAGCTCGTGCTGCAGAGGCTGCGGGTAGCTTCATAGTGTTGTGACTTAACCCTTTATAAGTTTTTAAATGGAAGTACCATTGATTTACAACACCATACAAGATTCAGGTATGTAGGTCTATACCTCTTCAGGTTATGTTACCACTGCACACCCTCCACCAAGGCACCACAGTCCTCCACCGTAGTCCAGGGACCCCACCACTTTAAATAGCACCCAGGGCGTCACATGATTTGATAATTTGGGAAAGAATGACTTAGGGCAATGTCCTCATGGGGAGAACATGCCCGACACCATCCTGGACAGCTATCCACCCAAAGGTAGTTTGTGATATACAGAGCATTGCAAGGTTTCCAAGTGGCAAAGGAAGGTCTTAATAAATGTTAGAGGTTTTCCTTGTCATACTCAGTGCACACTGGGGTTATTATTTTACTAGGTCAGCCTTCAAAAACCATTAGCCTTCTCAGTCAGTGGCCCCAAGTCCAGTGTTCATGCCCATGGCTTCTTGTGTCCTGTTACTCAGGTGTTTGATCATAAATGGTCACTAGCTCTTCTCTTTTGGTCGCTTTCTTATCTCTCCTTCAACTGAATGTTCCTCTGATACAGACTCATCAAAGAGTCTTTTAATTCTTTATCTCTGCACACAAGGAGCCCTTCCTGGGAATGCTAAGATTCTGTTGGTAACCATCAAGGTTAATGTCCTGATCCCCTTACTCTTTAAGCCCAACTGACCTGCAACATGAGTTTGAGACTGATTATTTAAAATCAGTCTAAATCAGGGGCTTCCTTGGTGGTGCAAGGGGTTAAGACACAGCACTATGAAGCTATCTGAAACTACTGCAGCACGAGTTGGATCCCCAGCCAGGGACCTGACCCACATGACGCAGCAAACCTCTCCTGTCTCACCCGCTGCTCCCCTCAGCAGTGTATTTCAGTCAGTCTGCCTGTTCTGCTACCCACTCTGTCTCTGGTGAATCCTCTCACCCCCCCACACCTCTGGACTGTACCCCAGTTTGTTTATGCATAAATAAATAAATCTTAAAAATAAATAAAAAATAAAATTAATATAAATCATGTACAGTATTGGAAACTGATAACACCTCAATTACAAAAAGTAAATATTTAAGGACATCTTCAAGAGAAAGTGTATCATGACAGAGCAGTCTACAGAGGAAGCACACCAGTCTTAGTGTAGATATCCTCCCTATGGTAAAAGCTTTGACAGTGTCAAGTAATGGAATTACTTGATTAATAATCAGACTACCAGGCACAAAAAGTGTAGAAGGCATTAAAAAATAAAATTTATTATAGAGGAAAAAATAATAGAATAAATTAGTCTGAGATTATAAGGATCTGTGTGGCTTTCACCTTCTCTAACTTATCTTATCAATCCTAAAGTATGCAAACACAAATTCAGCGTGTTCCATTTGAGTGATCTGAACCACTTACACATCACATATACCACAAAACCTATGTTGAACCTGGGTGAACCCAATGGCAGTATTGTTTTCTTTCTATAATTCAGAAGAAATTCCTGTGTCTACTCACCGACCTTCCCATAATTATAGCTTATAATACCTTTCACATAACATTTGGAACAGTCATCATAAGAAAGGAACAGGGAAGACAGTCTATAAACCAATCTGGTCCTTTCCATATTATTTATCATTGCAACTTTTCCTAAGTAAAATATTTGCTGCATAAATCAGACATGTAAAATGTGTGTCATTGTACAAGAGAGAGAGAAAGGAGCTGCTACCTTGGCCTATGAGGCACTCAGGGATGTTTAGCCTCTGCACCTAATATGAATTATTAAATTGTTAGACTGAATTTTACAACTCAATACTCACTTCACATTTTATTAGGAATTAATATATATTTACCAATGATGTTATTCACAGAGAACATTTTTTTCCTTTATAAAGAATAACAATTCTGAAATGGGTCGGAAAAACAGTTGTTTTTATTTGATTTACAATTCTATCCTTTCAGATCATAATGAACTAGATTAGGGGAACCTCTGGAAATTCCTAACTGGCCACAGTAACTACTACTACTCTGTGTTAGAAGAGGTCAAGCTGCCCAAAGCCATAATTTCAAGTCTTCATTGAATGGTAACAATTCAACCATGAGCGGCATCCCCAGAAGAATGGCGGACCTCTCTGTGGGCTCCACACAATGGGAATGCGTGGGTAGATGCCATCTGCAGCTCTGGGGTGGGGAAACAAAAAGACATTTGAGGAAAAGGGGATTTCTTACAGATATGATATAATGGAGAAGATCTGAAACTCATCCATCATGATGGTGACACACATTACACCCAACAACAGCCCAAAGCCACAAGATGTCACATACCGCCTGCAGCGTGTCAGACCTTCTGGCATCAGCACTTTTGTGCATCCCGCCACCTCCCTTTTGTTGCCCACTTGCTGCACTGGCCGGGAGGCCCAAGAATGCCTCTGCCCACCCCCACCCAATGATAGCTAATGCAGTCTTTATTATAAACTGCCCCACAGACTCTGGGGACACATTCATCTGGTGACAGGGAATGACAATCAGAGCTGAGCCAGGATGCCAATGCCAGCAGATGTTGCTGGAGCTCATAAATCGGGTTAGCACAACCACACTGTCTTCTGAGGATCAGAACAATGTGGGCCAGGCCAGGACACATGGCTGATCGAAGCCCTCATGCTGACAGCTGCCCCAAAACAGAGACTGAGCTCAGGGTCCCATCCACCTGTTTCAGTTTTTCTCATAGGTCTCACTTTTAAGTAATTATCTAAAAATATAAGATACAGTTGGGGGGAGATGAGCAAGTAAAATGTAAATGTTCATTACACTGTGTCATACCCCTGTCACTTATGTCCCTCCTTACATTTCAGTGTAGACCCACACACATATTTAACACGAGAATGAGTCATAATTAAATTTTATTATATTTTCTCACTTTAAACTCTGTCTACTCTTTGTTTTTATCTTGTCTACCAACAAAATTATAAACACTCCAAGAGTAAGAGTCACAGTAACTGCCCCCTTTGGCCCTGACAGTGCCTAATTAAATATTAAACATAATCTAGTTGTTTGATGCCTTATCTGTTGATTTTAAAAGAGCTTGTGTTTGTCTTTAATATTTCAAAAGGCATGTAAGAAAACTGAAGCCAATGAAATAACCAAGGTTGGAAATTACTAACTTGGACCAAATGGAAGAAATATAAAGCTAAGCCGTGGAATTTTATTACTTGAATAGAAGTGAATAGTAGCCTGGAATTCTTGTCTTTGGTCAGAATAATTTTCTAGGTTAATATCCTAAAAGTTGTGCCAATATGTCCAGGTTTGTTTATATCCCAGTATAAATAGCCCACCTGCAGGGGCATTCATCACTAACTCATAAAAACTACAAATTAAAGGACATTTCTCCAGAGCAGGAACTTGCTTGAGTATAAAATAATCAGGGCCCTTGCTGACCGAATGAATTGCAGTGTGTGGAAACTCCACAGAACACCAACCTTGGCCTGAAGCTGGCAGTGCAAGTTAATGTGGGAAAATCTATGGAACGTAGGCATAATATTCAGTTTTTCGTTTCTATTCTAATGTCCTTTGTATATATTTGTGTTAATGACTCCTTCTTAGATTTTAAGGATGCTTTATATTCAAGTTCATTTATATTGTGATCAAGGTTTTATGTCCATTTCTGAAAATGTTGTCTTGTTTGATTTCCATAAGTTGGTACACATTTAATATTATATTGAGTCCTGAGACAATTTTTATCTGGCATTAGTGTCATAAAAAGATTTTATATTTATCATGTATATTAGTGGTGGAGATAACCTGGTAGTACAATGGACTCTTATGCTCTTTGAGGAAAATCCACGTTTGGTTGTGCAAGAAAATGTGAGTTGGGAGCAATAACAGCACAAAACCAAGCCCATGGCTCTTAGCAATTATTAAGAACAAATTGTTGTTGTTTTAGAGTCAGTAACGATAGTGTATCAAGCCATTTAAATCCCAAATCAAAAAAAAGTTATGAACTTAAGTACAATAACTATTAATTCAATATGCCCCCTGTAAACAGTTTTCTTGTTATAATGAAACTGTAACTTAAATAACTTGATTTAATGCAAGCAAGAAATGGTGCTAACATAAGATGATCAGACTTAAATATCTGTCCCTTTTTAATCAGGCATTTGGAGACTGACAATCTAAACACTATTGAGAAAAAGATTTGGTTCAACTCAGCATAAAGATACATGTGGGGCCTCCCTGGTGGCACAGGGGTTTAGTCTCAGTGCTATCAAGCTTGCCAGCCACTGTGGCATGAGTTTGAGTCCAGGCCAGGGAGCTGAAACACATGGCTCAGCAGATCTCTCCTGTCTTGCCCACTGCTCCCCTCAGCAGTGCATTTCTGTCATTCTGCCTATTCTGTTTCCCACTCTGTCTCTGGTGAATCCTCTCACCACCATCCCCTGCACCTCTGACCTATACCCCATTCTTATATGCATAAATAAAATAATCTTTTTTGAAAAGATGTATGTGAAAATGTAATTTATCAGTTATGTATGAAAACTCTGAGGACACACCCAAGAACATTTTCCACATATGCAAACTTCTCCCCTGAATGGTCCTCTCCGACCCTTAATTCTGCAATAGCAAAGGTCCTCAACTTTCACCTATTTCCCCCAATTACTGGTTAGATGATATGATTTTGCTCAGTTTCTGTATTGTCTCCTCCCCCACTAGAAATTTACCACTAAGAGAAAAGGAACTTGGCTGCTGTGGTCCCTACAGCATTCCTAGTATTTCAGCTAATGCCTGGCACATAAAAACTACTTGTGTCTGAACATATATATGGAATACAGGTGTTCTTTTTCAAACAGATAAAAGAAGAACACCAAGATGGCTTTGCCTGTGTGTAATTATGGTCGTATAATATCAGTTATAATATAAACTATTTCATTGAAATTAAGTGCTTTACGCTGAGTATTTTAGTATGCATGGCACAAATAATCTTTTTCAGTAAATCATTTTCAAAAAGTGCTTTTCCATAGAGCAACTGAAAAGGGAGTGTGAAAGCAGCTTATAGATTAAACATAATAAAGCTTTATGATTAAAATTTCTGAAATCCTCAAGGTATTATTCCATGACTCAAGAAATAAAAGCCCACAAAATCAATTAAATGAAACCCAGTTCAGCAGGTTGTATTCAATACTATACTTAGATTTTCTGAATTTTATATAATGTTTATGTTTGCCAAAAAATGATGCATTATTTATGCTTACATTAGATTTGCTGATGGTAAGCAACTACAGTGATGAATGGGGAGATTTTCTTGATCACAGAGAGTGTGATAGTGATACACTATTTTAAAGTTTCAGTGAGCATGTGTGTAATTTTAGTATAACATAATATATTAAATACAATATGATTTTTTTTGTATGTAGTAAGCACCTCTAATTCTACTTAGCTCTAAATGCACAGACAGATGGGAATGTTGATAAAAATGGAAAGTAATTCCATAATGAGAGAGTTCAGTTGTCAAAAAGTCTTTCTCTAAGGGACTTGAGATTATATTTTGGACAGATTTGAAAAAAAAAAGGGGATGATTCCAAAACCTTAAAATCTACTTTATTTACTTATTTATTTAAAAGTTCTTTTTTTAAAAATTATTTTTATTTATAAAAATATCTGGGTACAGGCCAGATGCACAGGAGGGTGAGAGGATTCACCAGGGACAGCGCAGGGAACAGAACAGGCAGGATGACGAAATACACTGCTGAGTGGAGCAGCAGGCAAGACAGGAGAGGTCTGCTTCTCCATGTGGGGTTCTATCCAGCCCACCGGGATCAAACCCGCACTGCAGAGGCCGTGGGCATCTTCACAGTGCGGTGCTCAACTGCCTGTGCCATGAGGGAGGCCCTCTACTTTTTTAAAAAACAGTTTTTAATGATCTTCTCCTGCTTCTGCACTGGTGTATGACTGACTGTTGGAGTTACCTGACCCCACATCCAACCATTGACTTGGACAATTGATTAAAAAAAATGTTCTATGGTCCCATATCCACCAGATAATTTTTTTTAAAGATTGATTGATTGATTGATTGATTGATTGATTTATACAAGCACTGGGTACAGTCAGAAGCGCGGGAGGGTGAGAGAATTCACCAGAGCCAGAGCGGGGAGCAGAGCAGGCAGAAGGACTGAAGCACACTGCTGAGGGGAGCAGCGGGCAGCAGGAGAGGTCTGCAGCCATGTGGGACCCTCGTCCGGTGGCCGGGGAGCAGCCGGGGATCGAACCAGCGCTGCAGAGGCTGCGGGCAGCTTCGCAACCCAGCGCCCAACCGCTGCACCACCGGGGAGGCCCTCCACCAGATAATTTTTGAAAGAAGCAATGTTTCAAAAATTGCATACAATGTCATTCTAGAATTCTCTTTGAGAGAAGGCCAAGAAATAATGGTATTTTATTTTCTAGCATTTGTCTTTCTTAAGACACACTGTTAATTTTTTTTTTTTTAAAATATGTATTTACTTGATTCAAACAGCAAAACATGTGAGAAGTTCCTTTCCCTTACAGTGTCACCAAGAAGTAAATCTGCATCTTTGTTTTCTGTTTTACATCCTGCTCTTGTGCATTTCTAGGAAGTGGTGTTTATAGGGTGTTCATCTTAGAAGCTCGACTTCTTGATGGAAGACTCAAACTAAATCCCTGGATCTCTCTCCAATACCCCGGCCTGCCAGTCTCTCATTGCCAATCTTGCTATCTAGCTACTTGCCTGCCAGCCTGTTACTTGCCTGGAAACTTTCTCTATTATTTTTTATCCTAAAAAAATTCTTCCATTGGCCCATTTTCTAGGGCACTCTAATTCTCCTGTAGCTCTCAAAGCTGAAATTCCTCAAAGAAAAATGCAGATTTGTTGCTGCCATCTTGTCATCACCATCCTACTCTTTAGCTTTGTTCAGTCTAATATGACGCCACCACCACATCAACCCCCTTCCAGACACACACGCACACATGCACACGCACATAGGCACACATGCACACAGACAGACTTTAATAGAATTTTTCTTTCCTGGACCATAGAGACCTTCCTCACCCTAACCAGCGGTTTCTGTGACACAGGCAGCTCCATCACTCCTGAAACCACAGGTGTCCCCTCCCCCTGTAGTCCCTCCTCCATCAGTGGTCGCGTTGCTCAACCTGACTTTTTTCCCTGAGCTCAAATCTTTTTTGTTCTAACACCTCCCTACTTCCCAAGCTGTCTCATCCATGGGTACCTCTTTGCAACATAATACAAAATCTTCGCCTTGATCTCCCTCTCTTTTAGATTTCCGTTATGTGTTTACCTGGTCTCCTGGACACTTTCACCCCATCTTCTCAGGGCTGCCCCCAAGTCCACTAACCTCATGTTCTAGTTCCCTAAACCAGTGGACCCAATGGAGGGTCATTTCTGCTGCCCCCACCTCCTAGGGACATTTTGCAGAGTCGGCGGACACAGGAAGGTGCTACTGGCCAGTAGGGGGCAGAGGTCAAGAGTGATGCCCAGGACTGTGGCTGCAGCAAAGCAGCCTCAGCCCTCAAGTGTTCATGGAGGCTGGGCTGAAACTGCCTGCATCCTCTTGCCGCTGTCGTCTTTCCTTTTCTGTCGCTGGTCATTGGCAGAACGTCCTTGAGTTCACACTAGTTCTCCTCCTGTTTACCTCACATTTTCCAGCCCATTCAACATCCAGAGTTTCATTTGGGTTTTGTCTTTGCAAGTTTCTGCTTATTGATTGGTTTCTGCATCCCTGTTTCTACCCGTTTGGCTTCATGCACTTGGGGAACAATTGCACTTTCACTGGTCAGCAGCAGCTCAGTTCATTTCCTCCTTACCTAACCCTCAAATTAAGTTTCCTCAAATACTGGTTTGTGCACATCACTTTCAATGGAGCTTCCTGCACCTTCTCTGTTTTGGAGTTCCTTGACAGGTGGGCCCTACCGCTGCCTTCTTGTGGGCCACATGAACCTTCCATTCTAGTCAAACTGGCCTACTCATTATTCCATTTCTTTTGTCCCAAATGTGGGCCCTAATTAAATAATGCTATTATATTTGTTCCCTAGATAACAAAATAGTTGGTCATCTAACTATTAAGAAGATTGGCTAATGTTTTTAAAAGTTCTATCCTAGGTATCTTGTAACACTTCTGAGGAATCTAGAGGCATCAAGAGGCTAACTGGAATCAGTTCTAGTCTTGGAGAGTTACCAGTTAGACAAGTTGTTTAATCTGTAAAATGGGCTAATAGTGATGTGTAACTCAGGGTTGCTGTGTAATTTCAAATAGTCCCTGGTGCCCGGCAAGCACTATAATATTCAGTTATTTCCACAAAAGAAGAGTAGTAAGTTCTTTACCTTTTAAACTCACACTTATAAACCATTATTGGTGTATAGTGTCAATAATTTTATTGTGCTTTTTGATATGGTCGCCGAAGTCATGTACCCTTCAATTCAGGTCTAATCATTTGATCAGTTGCTGAGTATTTTTTGATCATATAATCAACCAGATTTTTTGTTAAGTATATTTTCTTTTCCTGAGAGCCTCTAAAAGATTCTGGAAACCTAAAAGTCCCTTCAAGATGCAAAACCTCAGTATACCACTGTTCCCACATCAACAAAGTTCTCGTAGTTGCCAGGATTATCAAGTTTCTGAAGTTCAGCATTCAGCTTGTTCACTATTAATTAATACATGGCTCTGATCTACTTGGGGAAACCGCGAAAAGCAATTAAGGGCAAATCAGACCTAAGAATAAAGGACAAGCGTTCTTTCTCCTTTATATCTTTTCCCAGGGTTTCAATGTTTTTCTATGTAGCAGCTCCTGGGTGGGTTGGGAGATGGAGCAATTTGTGATTTATTTTGAAATAGTTCGGGGAGGTCAGCCCTTCTCCCCAAATCTGTGCCTTCCTTGCTGAGTTGCTGTCACCCCCTGGTTCACTGCCCTCCTTCCGTGGGTGGTCTCTCTCCCCCTGAGTGATGTTAAGAACGGAACAGGCAAACATATGGGATGTGGAGCTAAAACTACATGACTTCATTGCCCACTGTACAGGCTCCAGATTGCAGAACTCAAATTCTTTCCCTTTTGTGATCTCCTCTTGCAGTATCAAACTCTTCCCAAATTCCCTCTCAACCACCACCCCCTTAAGTGGAGCTAGTAGAACAAGGGAGGATCTGCTGTAATTACTGCTTAATTCATTTGCATGTGGATGTTCTCATTATAATGTCATTAGCATAGGGAGGGAGTCTGGTTGCCAGAGCAACCAGGAGAGGGGCAGGTGCAGTTCAGCCTCAAATGGATTCTCAGCTCTGTTTGGTCAAACTCCACCTGTATTCCTGGCTCTATTCATACTGTGGTTGCCAGGATGAAAACATACCACAGCTTCCCCTTTTTATTTTGGCTATGACTCTGGTATTTCTTGGTAGCCAGTTCAGTTTGGCTTGATTATTCTAATAACCCCTTTTTATTTAACGAACCATGCTTGAGGACTTCAGCTTCTAGTCTGTGCTGTCCAATATACTAGCCACTTGTCACATGAGGCTATTGGGGACTTGAAATAGAATCAGTCATAGTTGGAGTTGAGATTTTAAGTGTAATATATACCAGGGTCTCAAAGACTTAGTATGGAAAAACAGAATGTAAATTATATCTATCATTTCCTTAATTTTGTGTACATACTGAAATAGTAACTTTTCAGCTCTATGGGGTTAGATAAAATATTTTTTTAAAGTTAACTTCACCTGTTCTTTTTATTTTTAAACATGGCCACTAAAACATTTTAAATGGCATAAGTTACTTATAGATATGCTCCATTCTATAATTTTATGGGCAACAATCTCCTAGATGAGGGGTTTCTCTTTTAAATCTCCCTTCTGATTAGTGCTGCCTTAGTCCTTACAGGAATTCAAAATAGCTGTCATCCAGGGTGGAACTTCCACACCTAATTCTTTCTGGATTGACTAGTAAATTGCCTATTTTACCATCATTTCATAAATACTCTTAGAGGTTATGGAGTTTGATTTTACCTATCCACACAGAAACTCCCTTCAAAGCAATGTGGATAGATGCTTAACCAATTTCTACTTGAATATTTCCCTGAGGTCCACTACTTTACAGAATAGCAAATCGAGAAAAACTCCAATTATAAGAAAGTTTTCCTACATTGCCAAGAATTGTGCTTCGTCATCAAAGCTACCCTCCGATCTTGATTCTGATTTTGGAACAAAATAGACTTATGATGTTCCTCTTCCCAGACACCCTCCATTGACTGAATATGGCTGTCAGGGTCTGCTAAGCTTAGCTTTTCTTTGTTAAACATCACCCGTTCCCATCAACAATCTTTCCTGAAGTCATGGCCTCAGGCCCAACCATCCTTGCTGCCCTTCTCTGGATTTTTGTCATTTATCAATGTCCCTGAAATAAATGTGGCATCCGGAAGAGGACATCCAACTCCAGCATGAAGCACACTGTGCAGAAACAGTAAAATGACTCACCTCTTTGTCTGGATTCTAGCATTTGGTTGATTTAGCCTAAGGCTGCCTTTGCTTTGTCATCTCTTCTATCCCACTGTTGACATGTTGAACTTTTCATTCATCAAGTTTAACATCTTTTTTTTCCACAGAAATATGTATGAAGTCTAAGCATCTTTATCCCCAATGACATCATTGCTTTTTCAAATTTAAATTGATTCTAAAACTCTAAACTCATGACTTTAGGTTTGTCTCAGTAAAATTTCACTTTGGGGCTTTACTCCACATATCCAGTGTACCAAAATAATTTTAAATCTGGTTCTTGCTCAGTAAATTAGTTTTTCTTCTCAGTGGTGTCCCAGTCAAAGATACAATCAACCTTCTTTTGATGTCACTTTAATCACGGATAAATGTGTTGAATTAGACAGAGCCTCTTGTCCTTCAAGATACAGGAGATTTCGTTAACTGTTTTTCTAAAGTCAAGATACACTCTGGCTAGATCTAACAATTCTGCTAGAAAATAATAATGACCAAAAACTCTGTATGGTGTACTCATGATGTGCCAGAATTTTCTGGGCACTGAGGCATGCGGTATGACTTTAGTTTGGTGAAATAATTCCGATATATAGTCATCTATAGTCATCTCTTTCTTATCTATTCTAACTTGTGTATTTTACAATATTATAAGACTGAAATCATTATTAATCTTAGAGTTGTGATTTCAATAATACAACCTTTCCACTTTTGAAATAATGGGATGCCACTTATGATTTGCTATTTTTTTTATTCCATTTATTCTTAGAGTGGCTTAATGAGTATCACTATGGCTCCACATTTATACCTGTAAGCTTCTTTATTTTCCTGAGTGGGGGGAATGAACTGTATTGGAAGTGTATATCTATTTAAAGTAATTCTCTATTCTCCTATTTATTTTCTCCCATCCTGGGGAAATGGTATCTGCTTATCCCTGTAGTGTGGTAATCTAGCAAAAGGCCTGATTGTTGGCTGTTGAATTTTCCTGTCTTTCTTTTTTCTTTCCTTATCTTTCTAGTTTGAAAGTCTATTTCTTCACTCAGTAGAAAAGAAAGGACAATAAACTAAACAGGTCTTCTACTTTCTTCTCTCTCTTTTTAAAGATTTATTTATTTATGCATATAAGAACTGGGGTACAGACCAGAGGTGTGGGGGGAGCGGTGGTGAGAGGATTCATTAGAGACAGAGTGGGAAACAGAACAGGCATATTGACTGAAACACACTGCTGAGGGGGGCAGCGGGCTAGTCAGGAGAGGTCTGCTGTGCCATGTGGGTACCCGGCCAGGAATCGAACTCATGCTGCAGTGGCTGCAGATTGCTTCATAGGTTGCATCTTAAGCCTTAACCCCAGGGAAGCCCTACTTTCTTTTATTAATAATATGAAAACACCTTTCCCCAGGCATGGTTAATAAATCTGCTCCTTATTCCTTTTTGGAAGGCAAAAGATACACCTCACTTTATATACATAATTTTCATCAAGACAATGAAACTGAATTCCTGGAGGCTCTTTGAGTTTCATATCTGGCTTTATGAGTAGAGCATCTGGAGGTTTTGTATATTTCTTTACTATCTTTTTAGATTATAAAGATGAAAAAATGCAGTTCTTTAGATTTTTTAAAAATGTAAAATTTGTCATCAGATTTTCTATAGAAACAATCCATTGAATTTTCAATTTAGGACTGAAACTTTTGTACCTTTCAGCAAAAACAAGTTGTATCTTGTCATTAGCACATTTGATTAAATAGACTAATAAAATATTGTCAAATTCATCATTCCTTTATTTCTCAGCTCAGTGTTTGCATTGTTAACTTTATGTCCTACATGTCTATGCCACAGTGGTTGGCAATAGTTTTGTGGTTACCCATTGAAATCTTTTGTAAAGCAATGCTACAGGGTCCCAGAGGAAACATTCTAAATAGGTGCTTTTGAAGAAGAGGGTGATAAATTGTTACTATCCATGTTGCCAAAAGGTAAGTGATTATATATAATTGGATGAATCTTGAAAGGTACTGTAAGCTATGAGTTTAGTGTTCTGCATTTATAAATGTTACATCCACACTTAGATTGTATCTACGCATGTATTGAGAAGGCAAACTGTGAAAGAGTAATTTGACTAATTCAGTCAAAATTATCATATCAATCATTTGGATATTTCAGAAGAAAGTTTTAAGTGCCTAAATTATGGAAATAATTACTTCATTTCTCCATGCCTGTACTCTGTGCATATGAAGAGATAATCTGATCGACTATTTTTTTTTTCTTTTTAGAAAAAGACAGTCATTTAAAATTGGGACCTACCCAATATAATCTCTGAAAACCTTTGCATCTGGCTTCTTTTGATAAATATTATCTACTCATTTTTATAGCAATTTTTCTAAAACAAGAAGCATCTTTTCCCAAAATTATTTGTCAGTATAATGCAAATTAAATACTAAAGCATAATATTGTAGATTCCTTCCTAACAATATTACAAAAACAGCTTTGAGTTCAATAAGGCCATACTAGCTTGCTTAACTGAGTTAAAATCAGTTAGCATAAAAGAAACTAGATACTGATGGAAATTTTATTCATGTCTCAGATTTACAATAACCTCAAATTATTTTGTTTGATTTGTTTCCCCACCAGTAATTTACTTTAATTTATCACTATACAAAATCTGAATAGGTTATCAAAGTATTGAAATATGTATTTCTTTTAGGAAACCTGTGATTCTGAGATTGTCCTCATTTTTGCACTCAATGTAAGATTTTGTTAGAACCTGAAAGGGAATTTTCTAACCAAAAGATAGCAAAGGATTGACTAATTAAAAATGCATCCATCTGTTGGCTTGCTTGTTGCCTCGCTATTTGAAACATGCAGATCTGAGTACTTGTTTTATTTATGAAGATCCTCTAACTGTAAGGATTATGAATTCATAAGTTTGCATTCATAAACACAGTAAAGGTTAACATATAGCAAAAGTTAAATATACAGAGCATTTCATATCCTACTTTAATAGGTTTGAGTTTTTAAACATATAATTTTGGAAAACAGACCATTTTTATTTATCTAAAATGCAAAATAGGTTTTGACTATTTTCCTTATAGAAGTCTTATAGGAATTTATTCAGAAAGAGGATTTACACACAAAAATGTCAAGCTGCATATGACCCATCTTATATTTACTTTTTTATGAATACGAGGATATATATGTGAAATGATTAAATATGAAATTTATTCTTTCCTAAGAAAAAAATGTGAAAATTCTAGAATTAATGGTATATTATTTTAGAATTGAATGGAACCATCAAGATGATCTAGATTGAAAACTGAGACTCAAAGAGATGTGGTTACTTGCCTGACATCAAACAGCCCAGAATCCAGAGCTCCTTACTTTCTAACATGACATTGCTTTCATTGTTTAATGTGTTATTGCAGTATCCGAGCTAAATTGTTGGCTCTCCATGGTCTGCTTTGTTATAAGTAGAATCCACATTCCTAATTAAGAATCTGTCATCCGTTTGGGAGAGAGAAATTTTGACTGAGATCTGTATTTCAAGTAAGTTTCAGGTCCAGGGAAGAAGTTATAATTCACATTTTTGTGGTTAACCAAGCAAAGAAGCAGTTTGTGCATGAATGTGCATGGACATGCTTCTCACACACACACACACACACACTCACACTACATACTCACACTCCACACACACACACACCCCTCATACACACACTCACATACACACATACGTTCTGCAACAGATGAAACTTCACAAAAGAACTATCCAAATAAACAAACAGATGACTCTCCGCCTGAGATGCTGCATGGAAGAATTTGAATCCCTGTGGACTAACAGAGTATCCACTTCTGAATTTAAGAATAATGACAAATGGAAACAGTCTTCTTTGGCAGAAAAGTATCTTTAAGCCTCTTTGAAAACATCTTTTAAGCAATTGCATTATATAATAGAAACGAATGGTCCAATTTTTAAAAAGTGGTTTACGCAATTGTTTAGCATTTCATCCTTTGAACACCAACTTAAGGCACAACAATATTAACAGCAAACAACTCTTCTGGGCCAGGCACTCTGCTTTTGGCTGCATTTAGAGTATTTCCCTTGATTCCTATAACAGCCTTTATCTACATACTATTATTAGCCCCATTTTATAGATGAAAAAATTTGGTTTCTTACTAGAACACACATTTCCATTCTAGAATGTGATAAATATAAAGAGAATTACTATGTATGAAATGAAGACCCAAAAATGTCAGAGCTGAGATGAGGTTGAATACTGGTTCGACAATTAGGATCCTTCAACAAAATGACACCCTCTCCTGCTTAACTGTGAAGTATTTCATTTGATTTGGTTTTCGATAAACTTAAAACCTGCATGTCATGGGCAATCAAGGTTACTCTCAAATCTGTTTAGGGTTCTACTATGTCCATGAGGAAATAGATTTTTATGTGCTGCTTTTTTTTTTGACAATATTTTGCAAAGGCAGTTGATTTTAAATTATCTTTGATTCATGAAACAATTGAGAACACGAGAAAAACTGAAAAGGATTAGTTTTTCTAAACTTCATTTTAACCAACAATTTGAATCCTCTAAATAACCATATTTTAAGCATAATTACTAACAATTGGCTAAATGATTTGTGTTTGATATGGTTTTTATTCCTCTCTTTGTTAGAGGCAGTCAAATAATCAGCTATAAGAAGAAGCAAATGTTGGTGGCTTTGGGGACAATTTGCAAGCTCCTGAAGTCAACAGTTGACTGCAGAGGCAATGGGAAATGTAATTAGATACTCTCTTTACAGAAGTGGGCACATTTGTCCAATATGGTGCAACACAAGGCCATTCATTTTGGTTTGGCAGGAGGCAAATAATTGTGTGGAAATCTACATTTATTCCCCAAATGGCTATAATGAATGAGTTCCATAAGGTGAGTCAATGCAAATCTTATGTGGTCTCAGAAAAATAGTAAACTTTCCACATTTGGAGGAATTTTTACCATCAATTAATTCAATTTAATTGCATTGATTAATCAATTGCATTGATTAATTGCAACCAAACTCACTTACAAATGCATATGTACATAAACACCCTTCCATAAACAATACCTGCTGACATTCATCGTTATGGTTGTTATTTCCCAAATTAAATATACCACGCATAAATGGAAAAATGTATGTTTTCCTTGGTGAAGAAAGAATGAAGGAGAAATTCAATAATGTGTATGGGAAAGAACAAATCAATAACTTATTTTGAGGTTTAAAAGGCAATTTTATACAGATGCCAATTTTTAAGGAGTTTTTTTCTTTAATAAGCAACCACAAGTCTTCCCCTCCCTGCCATATAAATTGCTTTTATTCTGAGCTAGAAGACAAGATGGTATCAGTTAAAGGCATATTCTTTAGAGATAATAAACCTCCTGGGCTTACCAAGAGTATTTCTTGAATTGGGTAAGTTTGTGCCTCTGTGTGTGCACATGTGTGTAATATCTGCACAGATAATCTCCAGGTATATTGTGCATCGAAATATAGCAAACCACCATAAATTGAATGTAAAGGCCAATATTATTCTTGGCATTATCTTACTAAAAAGACAATTTACTAAAAGCTTATTTCTATCCACAACCAAGAGTCATTTATTGGGGGTTTCCAGAGCTTTAAAATATTAATTTTGAGTACTGCTCCATTTGTTCTCACCAATTTCATCATTTTGAAAAGTAATCAACTATCAAAAACTCTAAGTGATATTAGATTTAAATTATGCATGTGTGTTTTATCAGAATATGAAGAACAAAACATATTAACAGAATTATAAATAGGTAAATTATCTTTGAAGAAGAATGTAAGTAAACTGAGTAGAATCTATAATATGGCTTTAATTTTAAATGTTAAAGCCTTTACTCTCTTTGCAACATTTGTGTGTATGTAATTTCCTAGGATTCCTGGCATTTATACTTGTTCTATTTTTTCTATAATAAGTAACACAAGGAGAACATTTTTTTTAAATGAATAGTATTCAGAATAAAAAATCAAAAAAAGTATTTTCTCTGTAATTATTAGTTTTACACTCAATAGGTTTAAGGCACTGGTGAATCAAACATTGCGGAACATTCCCCATGGATTTGCCAACCATCTGTGTTAACATACAAAATAAGCTCCAGGGTTATAAAGTTATTTGCTCAAGTTATTTGTTACACTCTTGCTCTTGAATAACTGCTGTTTGCCTTTTGCCTAGTAGACAAGATACCCATTAGTTTTAAGCCACAGTGCTCCCAGACAGACAGCAAAACAGACAATTTATATAGGAAGTTGAACTATAATACTCACATTTATATCATTCACAGCTTTGACTTTTATATTTTTCCAATAAAACAGAATAAAAATAGAACATAACCAAAGTAAAGCTTGAGTCTAGCTTATGCAAAAACTAAAGTATCACACATATCTGCACTAAATTGTATGAAATACTTTAGGTGACATGTCTCTTAATTAACATAGAAGCTATTATATTTTATTTTCTGGGACAAGATCAAATGTATCTGTTTATTTTTAGAGATTATCAGTTTCCTAGTGATGTTAGTGTAAACTTGGAACATTTTTGTTTAAAGATTCTGCAACTTTAACTGATCAGGAATATGAAGTCAAATTTAAGAGACTCTTATAATCAGAATGCAGATGGCACCAAATAAAAACAGAGTAATTAAAATAAGGCCTACATCTTAATTCTGGCTCTCTTTCCAGGGCTCAAAATTTTAATTTGCACTATCTGACTTTTCAGGGAAGTGATCTACTGTACAAATAGAAACGTCTCAATAGGGTGGTATCATACGAGAGAGGCAACTTCCTCCCAGGATGAAGACGTCAAATTATGCCGGATGTAATTTGTACAAAGTTAGAAGCCGGCCATTCCTCCAACTACTCTCCAATTAGCAAAAGCAAATGTTCCCAAGTAATTTGATGAAGCATTTCTAGGGCTCACAGTTCAGCTAAGAATCAGTCAATCCAAGAAAGAAAGAGCTAGCCACGTCTGACCTAGGAGAGAAACTAGGACTATTCTGCTGTTCCAAACCCCAATCCAATTCAGAAGGGGCTTTATTCTTTGCATCAAGTAGCCTTGGAATGTGTGCCTTCCCAGGGTAGTTTTGCTTTCCGTTGGTGCTGGGCTGCCGATGCGGGGGTTGCTCTTTGTGTTTGCATTTTTGCACGTGTTTGAGAAAACGGTTTCTGAAGGGCTGTGGACAAAAACCTCCCAACAGCAGTCTCCCACCCCCAGTTTTCCAAGAATGGGTGATGTCTCCCCACCGTTTTCCATCTAAATGTGGGGCTGAGCCTTGGGAGGCCTTGTTACACAAAGCCTCCATCCCAAGCTGTCACTTGATTGACAGCAACAAGGTAGTAGGGAGATGGACAGTTGTGTGTAGGTGGACATGGAAAAAAACAGAGCTGAACAGATGTGATGGGCCTGCAGCATGGAAGCTTCTATCTAAATCACAGACCTTTCCAGACTTAAAAGCTAAACCTCGATTGTTAACCATGCAAAGGACTTATGTTTAAGGCTGACTGATCTCAATTTTAATCTAAGTCAGGTTTTTAAAGCAAGAACCTGAGTTCATAAATAGATGGATATCTGTCACACCTAAGTACAGATTGTAAAGCACAAGAAGCCCTGTGCGAAAGAAATCTGTCAGTAGAGAGACCCCAATATTCCTGCATTTCCTCATTAACTTTGCAGTTCAACCTTTGCAGTGATTTCTGCCTTGCAAATGCAGTTCTCAGAGTAACTTAACCAGGGTGACCTACTAAGCAGTACAGGCCTAGGGAGGCATATATCAAAGTATTTTAAATGATAACAATCCAAGTGAAAACTGTAAAAGTTTCAGATGAGAATATAATGAGACACACAGAGGAAATGGGCCTGACTTTACTGAACTGCAGTAAACTGACCATTTAATGGAACAGACTTGATTAATTTCCTGCCAATGTCCCATGGCCTCTGCTAGGTGTCTAATGTTATAGAAGTAGGGCTGGAGTTGCCGCAACGGGACCTCACCTTCAAGTTAATGTCCAATGGAATATTCCTTAGAATCACCTGTGTGTGTTTTGGTTCAAATTGATTTTAATTCAGAGCTGCAGAGGATAAGGAGGAAAGAGCCTTGAAGATGGTGACACATGTACTATCCAATCTGCTAATCCTGAATGTCTAAGTGAGACAACCCATCTCAGGAGAAATCCTATATTTACAAGGTACAACTACTCTAGTATAGAACAAAGATTTATCTCATACTGTGAAAACTCAGTCTCTGATCCAGCTGGATATGGCGAAAGGATTCTCTTGGATTGCTTTCATAGAGAGGCATACATGTAATCAGTAGCTGGCATGGAAATGCCATTCTCTGTATTTTAATGCCTAATTTTTAACTCCTTCTCTTAGTGCCCAGCAAGGAGGCCGGGGGTGGGTACTCACAGCACTGAATAAGAAGAAAAACGGTTGAACTGATACACTTTAAATGTCAGTTTGAGACAAATGATCCATTACTACCTTTTTTTTTTAACCTCTCTACTTCAAATAACACATTGTTTACTTGAATTTAAAAGGCAGTTTATTTGTGCAGATATAGCCAAGGTCTAAGGAAAAGTGTTCCCCTAATACAACTAAGCAGAAGAGGTTTTCTTAATACATCTTTAAGTTGTAGGGTGTATATTTACATACACCAGAGTTATCCCCTATTTCATATGAATTCTTTATTGTTTTTAAACATTCTGTGTCCAGAGTCCCCAAGTAATGCCATTTCTAACCAAACCATGCTCATAAATCTCCCGTTTGCTTGTCCTTATACAATGGGTGTGCTTATGTTCCATTGATTTTAATAAGGTTTGTTCAATTGACAGCAGAGGTCAAGTAGTATGTGATGCAGAAAAGAGTTTACACTGTTTCCTGGCATTTTCTTTTCTTTCTTTCTTTCTTTTTTTTTTTTTTTAAAGATTTATTTATTTATTTATACAAGCACTGGGTCCAGTCAGAAGCGCAGGAGGGTGAGAGAATTCACCAGAGCCAGAGCAGGGAGCAGAGCAGGCAGACTGACGAAGAAATACACTGCTGAGGGGAGCAGCAGGCGGCAGGAGAGGTCTGCACGCCATGTGGGTCCCTCCCCTGGCAGACGGGGATCGAACTCCGGGGAGGCCCTGTTTCCTGGCATTTTCAACTGAGTTTCTTCTTTAGTCTATTTGCATAGTTGGTGAAGAAGCACAATGTATTGCAGGGAAAGGGCTTTTCCTGTTTCTTAATTGGCATAAATGACAAGGTTAAAAGAATAAATTGTAAATATAATATTCAAACTAACATCTCCTCTATAAGTATACGTAGCTGTCCCATTAACCAAAGAAGCATTTAAGGCATTTATATTACACATAAAGAAATAGGTCGCCTGCCATTTCAGACATATTCAGAAGAGTCTGAACTCTTTTGAAATTACAAAATAAGTATAAGTAGTCTCTAGATCCTTTGGGCTATGATAAAGGAAAAAAAAGTCAGGTTTCCCAATTTATATCCTCATTATGTAGTGAATCATAAATGGTGAACCATCTTATGTTTTGTGTAGTATTTCATTGCGATTACACATTGTTTTCAAGAAAGAAAGAAAGCTGTTGCAGTATTTCCATGAATTAGTTCTCTAACCAGACAGCTCTTCTTTTCTTAAAAAACGACCAAAAAAATGTACCAGTTTATATTATTCACTATATTGTCATTAGTTTTTCTTCATAAAACAACTGTAATTCCAAGAGCTCTCTGAATGATCATAAATCAACAGAGCTATTAAATATTTAGGCATTTAATAGCTAGCATATTTAATGGCTGTTACAGGCAACTTTTTGTTGGCATTTGGAGTTCAAATAACTGAACACCATCATTTCTTTGGGGACATGGCTTTCATGCTTAAAAAATGATAGTTTTAATGTTTAATTTGTGGTCCTAATGCAGCCCAAAGCATGTAAATAATCTCCTCTGAATTCTCCTAAACAAAGGTTCATTGTCTCTACGAAATGTTTTATTTTTGGGACTTTTGGTCTCTCTACCTCCCTGTGGCACTGAGAGAACAAGTGTCTCCTGATGGCTGTGATTCCTCCAGGTCTCCCACATCCCATGTGGTGCATGTCACTCATGGTCCCAGCTAAGAAGAAACCTTCCATATACCAAACACATGGGATCTGGCATAATGTCTGCACTAAGGAAACATCTATTAGTATTGAACTGAAATTCAGGCTTGGCATCAAGGTTTCAGGAAGGTCTTGTCCCTGGAGAACCCCTACCTTTCCTTCCTGCCCTTTTCTATCTCCATGAATCCAAAGGACCTTTTCTGTCTACTCTGCTTTTCTGGCTCATCCAGGCCTGAGTCATAAGACCCTCTTCTACTCTAGAGGCAAGAGCCACAAGAGTCCACCTTCTTATTTGCATAAGAAAGAACATCAGTCTTGACATCAAAGGGTGAAATCTCCAGTAGGGTTCCTGGAGCTGTGAGAGGCCCACCCATGTCCTTACAGGGTGCTACACTCTGGGTGGAGCTGATGGCCAGGAAGTCTTTTCCCCCACTAGGCAGGATGCTGGGTATTCATGATCATCAGTATTTGGAGTTGGTATTGGCAGTGGGATCTTCGATTCCTTACACCTTGTTTCACTTTATGTTTTGGAGACTATTATATTTGAAGACAGGTACAATCCCTGCATTCAAGTCCAGTTGAATCATCTAGGAAAATGAGTTGAGTGTAAGCTGTAACAAGTCAGCAATGAAAGAAAGGAAGAACTCAGAATTTTTTTTTCCTTTTCCTCTAGGAGTTGGTGAAATAAAACATCCTCCTACAGAGCACAAAAGGTAAGTTGCGGTGCCTGGTCTCCTCATGGAAGGGAAGAGCCAAGCTGAACAATTGATTTCCTGTTTAATGATATTAAATTCTTATTTATTAAATAGTCACTAATGAAATATTTTTGAGTAATAATAGCTGCTTGTCTCAGGCCAGATACTATATTATGTGCTGTACAAAACTCACTCTATTATTAGAAGAATCACATCATGTAACTATCTACAACTCACGGATGAGGAAACCATCAGAGAGCTTAGTTTCCCAATTTGCACACAGCTAGTAACCAGTGGGAATGTTAAGCCAGGATGTCTGCTTTGATATTTGTGGTCCTGGGAATGCAAGGGTGTCACTGGAGCATGCACTGCTGGAGGCTCTAATTACTGATAAAAAAAATTGAGCTCCAAGGAAGTACAGCAGAACCAGGTAAAAAAATCTGACCAGATATCTTGTAAAGGTGGAGTGAATTCATATTGTCCTTCTTACCCTTTCTTTAGCCTTCTAATCCTCTCTTTATTGCTGCCTATTTGTCTGCTGGTCAAAGACCTTTTCCCTATTACTATGGAGAAATTGACTCTCAACTTATAGACAGAAATTCTGGGATACTTGGTGCTATTTAAAAATGTCTTTACAAATTAGGAATACATTTCAAATTCAATCTTAGTTCAAGTTAGCATTCAAAATGTATTTTGTAGCTCAAGTCTTTGTGGTGGGCACTATATGAAAAAGTTTAGCCAAATATTTGAATGACTTAATGACTATATTCATTAGGTTTATAAGCACACGCATTTTGTTTTTTGCTTTTTAACCTTGTTTTTATTTTATTTATATATATATATATATATTTTACATCATTGTTCATTTTTAAACAATGTTTGCTTCCCCCCACCCCCTCAGGTGCTGTCCCCATGGAGCTTCCTTCCCGGATGCACCCGAGCACCATCACCTCAGTCCCCTGTGCTCCCCCCTCCCTCCCTCTGATCCCTCTCCCTCCTCCTGCCCTGCAGGATGTCTCTGATTTATAATTGTCCCTTTTTGCTTTGTTGTTTTCACATGTATTTTAACTTGTCTTTTAATGGATTCAATGTATCCTTGAATTCTTACAGCAGTTGGGAGGCTTGTTTTACTCAAAAGTCAAGCAAATTTATTTATAAAGTAGGTACTTTTTGAAAGTCTGATGTTCTATTATATAGTTATGGCTCCAGTGGGTGATTTGATTTGTTATAAATATTCTCAAAGGTTTGTATAATCCAGGGTATTTCCCAACAAAGTGTGTGTGTGGGGGTAGGAGGAGTGTTCAGCACCCATGGTGGAACACCCTCATCTTTGCATGTTTGTCCTATTTTTAAGCGGAATCATGTCTATTAGATTAGAATCCTTTTCTCCTAGGTAGTCACAACTGACAGAAGAATTCTCAGCACCATATTTCTGCTCTTCAGTCCATAAATGCTTAAAAGAGGAAGTTACGGTTCAGGTTTTCCAAGTCAGCATTGCCTGCCTCTCAGATCTCCAGATTCTTGGGTAGTTTGGGGGCCAAAAGGAAAAATGGAAAGAAAAAAAGGGAATTTGCTGGATGCACCTTGGCTAATGAAGCCTGACTTTCAGGCAGCTGTGGCTGGAAAGCCTGTGCTTAATATTCAGCATGCATATTCCGGGGGGGGGGGAGATACATGTTGTAGAAATTTTACTGATTTTAAAGAATGCGAGCAGTCAACGTCCCATTTCAACCCCACATATACATGCCAAACTCAAGCTGGTGTAGAGGGATAACCAGTAACTATTGTTTAAAAAACGTTTACAAAAAAATTCACATTGCTCTTTTTCTCTTCTGAGTCTGCGTGCCAAATCATCTTCTTTCCCTATAAAACTCGGAAGGACACATGAAAGAACCTAGAAATACCTTCCTTCAAGGGACTTGTGCAGTTATTTTAAATAATTTATATAGACACATACGTCTCTATCCCCCGTGTGCACACCTCCCTTCCCTTCGTACTTGTGTAAAATCAGTTGCTGCAATAACTGAAATCCCCTTGTGCAAGCACAGACGGGCGACATTTCAGCGGGTCTCCAGCAAGAGGCCAAAATGCCTGGAGCCTCCAGGTCACCGCTCCGCGCCTCGCCCTGCGCGCTCCGGCGAAAGTTGCCCATTTTGCAAGGCGGGGGCAGCTCCGGAGCCCTGGAGGCGACGCGATGAGCCAGCCAGGCCAGTGACCTGACGCCGGGGCCGGTCACTGCGATCTGCTCGCTCCCCACGCCGCCCTCCAGCTCTCCCCCATCACTAGGGCTACTTAGGCCATCCCGGGGATATGGTCCCCGAGTTTCTTCTCGAAACACTTTTCTATTCCCTTTACATCATCCAGTCGTCCAGAAGCGACACAGGCCTCTGTTTGCTCTCCACCGCCGTCCGCCTCGGCCGCGCAGGGGAGGCCAGGGTGCCAGGGCCCAGGGCGGCGGGGCGCAAAGATGCGCCCCCAGCCCCGCGCCACCTCCCCTCTGCGGGCTGCGCGCTGCGGTCTTTTGTGCCCCGGTCCTCGGCGGCGGCCGCGCACTCCCACTTCTGGCCGGCAGGTGGCGCGGTTGGTTCGCGATGCGCCTCGGCTGGAGCGGTCGGTAATGCGCCTCCACCGCGCGGCGGGCGCCCTCCCCCTGGGACCCCGACTCCGGAGGAAAACCCGGCCCTACCCAGGAACCGAGAGGAGAGTAAGGGAAAGAGGGCGCCCTCGCTTGGAATGGGGAGCCCTCAAACGATCAGAGATGTGCTGCCGTCCCCGGGCCGCGACTGCCTTATGGTCCCGCCAGGCGCTCAGGTGGCTGCGCCCTCGGCCAGGACACGGGGTGACGACCGCGGTCCCCGGGTTCCTGTGCCCCCCGGGAGGCCGGCGAGCCACCGCCGCACCGTGACTGCGGGCGCTGCACCGATTTTGCGGCTCCCGCTGCCCGCCACCGGCGCTGGCGCAACAAAGGTGTGGGTGTCCGCGCCGGGGAGCTGCGCCCGCGCACAGCCAGCGACCCCTCCGGGCAGCTTCCGAGCCCGCAGCTGCCACGTCGAGGCGGCCGCAGAGCTCCGCACTCCCACTGAAGGCCTTCGCCTCCATCCTCCTGCGCCCCGTGATTGCTGGACTGTGTTCCCGGGACGCCCGTCCGCAAACACGCAGCTGGTTCCCTGCAGCCAAGGCCATCTCGGGGCGTCTTGCCGCGGTGGGGACTCCTGTTCTCGTCGGGACGAGCCCCAAAGGGCCCGGGCGCCGAGATAGAGCAGAGGGCCCCCTCCCTTGCTTGCAGGTTTTTGGTTCTTTCTCTACAGACTGTGGCCGAGGCCTGCTTCAGGCCAGGCGCAGAGCTCGACGTTAGGGACAGATGAGGTCCCCGCTCTCCAGGCAGCTGGAACGCCTGGGATGAAAGGAGTAATCAAGCCACAAAAGTCCCCCCTCACAGAGCATTTCATATGGAGATGCGGCATAAAGACACAAAACAGGGCAAGACAGCAGGGGCTGCCCGGGCGGTGCGCAGGAGTTGCCTGCAGCTCCAGCCAGGGCGCGCGGGACGCGCACACTTCGATGAGCAGAAAAGAGCAATAGCAAAGAGGCAGGTCAACTTTATACTTATTTTATTGCAGTGAAGGAGCCTTTTCCTCCACCTCCAACCACCGTGGGCTGAAGCAGAGGTGGCAAACCTTTCCTCGAGCTACCACCCCCTGCACCAAGTCCGACTCCCAGCCTTCCGCTGCCCGGGGACTGAAACCCTGAGGCGACTTTCGGGGACCCCGGCGTCCCGCTCCGGCGGGGGCAGGGACCGGGCACAGCTAGTCCGCGGGAACCTCAGGAGACCGCGCGCCCCGCGGAGCCCGGAGGGGGTGGGGCCTCTCCTAGTACGGGCGGGGCCGGGTCGCCCCATCTGTGCCACCATTGGTCGCGGGTCCCGGACTGGCGGGCGCACGTCACGGGCCGGGCCCACCCCCTTGGCAATGTCTTCAGCCTGCTGCACTCCTAACTTAAGCATTTATTCCACTGGGATAGAAGCGGCAGGAGCAGGGTTGGCACCGGCGAACCATGGCTGGGATTTTCTATTTCGTCCTCTTTTCGTTTCTCTTTGGGATTTGCGACGCTGTCACCGGTTCCAGGGTGTACCCCGCGAATGAAGGTAAGAGACGGGCGGCCTTTCTGCGATCGGGGACAGAGAGGGGCCGATCTGCGGGTGAACGGTGCCCGGGAGCGCGAGGCCGGCGGGTGCAGGGGATGCGGGCAGGAGCCGTGCGCCCCGACTCTGGAGAAGGGGGCTGAGCAGAGGGGGAGCTGCGCAGGGGAGGCGGGGAGCGGCGGTGCAGCCTGCCCCGCGGCGGTGACCCGTGCAGCGAGGCTACTCAAGTTTGCGACGAAAGGACAAAGTTTATCAGCATCAGCCAGCGAGGCCAGCTCGGGGTGTCCCGAGGGGATTCACGGAAGCCAACGCCAGGATTGGGGGTGTGGGGGGAAAATCTGTGGACCTCGTCCTCCCTACCACCACCACCCCCATCCAGCCCAGGTCGGGGGATCGGCGGCAGCCTGGAGCCCTGCAAGAGCTTGGCGCTCGCGCTGTCTTCCAAAGCGTTCCAGCTCTGGTTTCTGCAAAGTTTCCCGAGCCCCGCGCGTCCCCGGGCCCGGCTGGCTGCGGGGCCTCCAACGCGCCGCAGTTGGGGCGCCTCGCGCGGATCCCCCCGCGACCTGATTCGTAGCTCCAGACACCTTTCTCCCTTCGGGCCGCGTTCCCCGGGGGTGCGATCACTGGCCTAGGGGGGCCTCGGGCTCCCCAGATTATCCCACCGACCCTGGGAACCTGCCGGGGCAAGTTGAAAGTCCTCGAGTTTTTGCTTTTTGCCCCCCCAGAACTGCAAACTGGGTTAGTTTGGAGGGAACGTGAGGAACGGCCTGGCCCCTTCTGGGTGTCCAGTATTCTGCGCGTCTGTTAGGACGTGCTGGAAAGACGAGGTTTGTGTCTGGGTCTGGGAGGTAGGGGCAGATCATTTAGCTTCTTATTAGCTCAGAAAAAAAGGGCGAGTTGAGTGTGGGTGCGTGTGTATCTGTGTACGCGCGCGCGCAAATGCATGCGTGTGGGTGCGCGGGTGTCCGCGTGGACGCCGATGATTTTGTGCCTGGGAATGCCCGCGCTCCATCCTGGGCGCAGCTCGGCTTGCATCCGTCTCGCCGATGCTTTAATTTTAACTGTCCCCCTACGCTCCCCCCTCCCCTAGCTCTCCATGCATCCATCAACCCACCCACCTATCCATCCATCCGTCTGTCCATCCGTCCGTCCGGCTTTCCAGGATCCGTCCATCCACCCCTGTGCAATCTATCATTTTCCCTGTTCCGAAGGAGGGAGCCAAAAACCAACTTAGCCTTGGCTGGACTGCCGGTACCCAGAGCCGCCGGGCGGAGGCTCCTGGAGACCCGCACACCTGCCGGCGGGTACGCCGGGGAGCGCAGCGCGCGCTCCCGCCCGCCCCATCGCGCGCCTCCTCCGACGGGGCTCCCGCGAGCCGGCTCGGCCGCTGCACCCCTCGGACCTCAGGGTCTTTCGTCTGAATCTAATCGTGGACCCCGCGTTCTCGCGACCAGTTCGCACACTTGTGCCGACGCGCACCCCCACCGCCCCCCCCCCCAAATGCCTTTCTCGCCTCAGAAGTGGAGATTTTCTTTTCCTTTACCCTTTTCTTTCTTTTTTGGGGAGAGGCGGATGCAAAACTTGGGAATCCTAAACCAAAAAAAAAAGGGGGGGCGTTGATGGAGCCGTAGTCTGATGTAGAAACACGGGGGGGGGGCGAGTCTATCCCCCCTCGGTCCCCTCCCCCCTTAAAAATTAATTCATTTTGTTGCTTTTTTATTCCCATCACGTTTCCTTTTCTCCTTTTACCCTCCCTTGCTACTCCCTCCCTTTTTTTGTAAATTGGGTCTTATTGTTCCCTTTGTATCCCTAATCCACCTTACATAAATCCAAATGGATGTAGCGGGCTTTTCTCAAGGGGCCGAGCGGAGCGAAAATGGGGAGGGGGCGCCTCTGCGGGCGGGAGCTGCCCAGGGAGGGCTCTGCATTTTAAAAATAATTAACAGACCCCAGGAATTCAGGCTCCTCTGGAAAGAGGCCGATGTTAACTCCTTTGACTTGGGGGTGAAATGAGAGAGGAGGGGGCCAGAAATCAGGGGCGTGTGGGGAGATTGATAGTTGGGGTGCGGAGGAGCCAGAATGGAGACTTCCTATTCCCACCCCTCCCCCACCCCGAGAGCCAGCTTCGCTCATCAAATTAATAACCCAGTGGTTCCTTTGAAATGGGCCTTTCGACCCCCAGGCCTGCGGATCTCAGTGGGAACGGGACTGTGAAGAGGTTAAGGGATTCATGGCGTCCTTTGCAGGGGTCTCGGTGCCTAGGACCGGCCGGCCTGGGTGAGGCACCGCAGCTCTGCGGCCCCCCCTCTGCAGCCGCGCTCCCCGCGCCGGCGCTGGCACAGTCGCAGGGGTAGAGCGAGCAGGCTAAATGGAATGGGCTGCAGCACCCGGTACCTAAAATTCGAACCAGTGATTTCCTCTAGGGCTCAGGACGAGGCTGCGATTGTCCTGTATTTCTAAAAGACCTGGGAAAGAGAATACTTCAGGATATTTGCATTCTAATTCTAAGCGTCTGGCATTTCCCCTTTCTGAAACTTTGATATTTAAAAAAGCCGAGATATCACCTCCAGGGACTGCTGGTGGAGGGGGTGGAGCATGCTAGTGGGGGAGACTTCCCTTGACCCTTTGCAGACTCCCTGATAGAATTCACTTGTGACTCTGTCACCATGATGATGAGTTATGTGGTCATCTGAAACTTGCAAAAACAAATAACTCTAGTAGATACCAGACAGAGATGAATGCAGATTTTTGCTCCCGAGTCTAACTGCTCTACACAGATATATTTATTTTTTTGAATTGTACTTGGGATTCTCTATTCATCCTTTTTAGAAAATGAATCAACTGAGTCCTGGGATGGAATTTTAAATGCTAAGCAAGTTAAATAAATAAGAACCTGCAGGTTTAAAGAGGGGAGAAGATCAAGTGAGTAATGATTATTTACATAAGTGAGACCAAGTGTAGGTTTTGATCCGGGGCTGGATATACCAGCCCTTGCACATATGGAAGTGCTCAGGCCATGGTTTTTATAGTATTGGCTTTTTGCAATTGGAAATTAATCTCTTTTTCTTTTTTTCCCCTCCAGTTACCTTATTGGATTCCAGGTCCGTTCAGGGAGAACTTGGGTGGATAGCAAGCCCTTTGGAAGGAGGGGTAAGTTCCAAGTCACTCTTGGATGTAAAGGGTGAAAAAGAGTGATTAGCAACTTTCTGAGTATCCTAATGGCTTGATTCTTGTTGATTGTGGTGAGGAGGTCAGATTTCCAACGTGGCCCATGAAGTGAATTACGCTTTGTTGGAGAAATCTTATACTCCCATTGGATAGCTCTGTCTTGGAAGAATTAGAAACCAAAAGGGCAGAAAGGGCTTTCAAAATTAGGAGATTGGTGGAGGCCTAGACTTAGATGCCTATTTAAATCTAAAATACCAACAAGAAAGATGATCTGGGGACCAAATTAGAATTTATGCTTATTACTGCAATGACCATGACGTCTTGAAAGGGTTAATTTTAGAGCATTTGCTGTTTCCAGATGAGGAAAATGAAGAAGTAAATATACCAGGGAGAGAACATTTCCAGCGGGGCCAGGCACAGTCTTAATTCTGTGCTTTTGCGGTGGGGGGCGCCGTGGGGGGGCTCCTTACCTTGCTCTCACAACCTTAAATTAGTGGTTGTTTTCTTGCAAACCTTAGGAACTATGCCAGAGGTATGTATAATACCTGCAGGAAAAAACAAAAACAAAAACAAAAAACCCAAGCTTGTTCATTGTTGTACGAAAGGTGAAAAGATTTAAGCATTTGGAATTGTGACTTTCCAGGGAAACTGGATTAGAAAGTATGAGAGAACTCATCACTTCTCAAATTTGGCATTCCTGCCTCCATAGGAAGATTCAGAAAATAAAATTAGGTCAGTGCCATATTCTCCCACTCTACCCTTCCCCCTTCATAACCAGTCAGAATGAATCAGCTTTGGAAAGAAATCAGAACAACATGTACCCCCGACTTCTGCCAAATTGAAATAACTCGCAGATTCTTTAAAAATTAAGTAAATCATCCAACCTTTACATACTTGAAAGTCTATGACTGAGTCAATTGATTTAAAACAATGGGATGAAAGATCAGGAATTTTCACCAGGCTAAAAAAAACAAACGCAAAAACAAAAAGATAGATAATGCCAGTCCCCAGCACTGGAGCTTCACACCTGTCCACCGAGTAAACTATAGATGATTTAAAAAGGCTTCATAGACACTGCTGTAAAAGACATGCTTCAAAAATAAGACAAGGCAAGTAAACATTTTATGAGACTGGAGGCCTTTTTCTAAAGCAGGATTTGTAATTCATTGGAAATAAAAGTAGAAATTGCCTCGCCTTTCTGTTTTTCTGCCTGAACTTGACGGCAGTCAGTTGGGTTGCTGCTGAAAAATCCTAGTCTGCCCTCAAAACCATTTTTTTTTAAAGGGAGGGAGAGTGATTGGCAGGCCTCTGGCAGTGTAGACAGGCTGTATTCACCGCTGATTGCAGGCAATTGCCCTCATCCTTTGAATGCGAAGAAAGGTACAGCTTTATCTTGGGAGAGTCAGACTCTTGTTAATCCTATACCCTGGAAAGGTCACTGACTCGCCAGCCTTTCCCATGCTACACCAGGGCCGTTGCTCTGTAGGGTGAATAGATTAGAACTGCTAGCAAAATCGAAGGTGGAAGCTATCAGTCCCTGCATTAAAAATTTTAATGAGCCTTGTTGTTCTTACTGTCTGCTTCATAAATCTTGTATGATTTTGGAAGTGACTTATTAGCATTAAATATATATATATGTGACTTATTTAAAAGTGAGGAATGGCACATTTCTGAATACAGTCTCCAGTCTATCTAATTTCTGGAAAGCTTTTATTGCAATTTAATATGCTACAGACGTCTCCCCCTCCCCACTCGCCAGAACTGCTGAAAGAACACCTGGTTACTTTTTCTAGACACAAAACTTCTCTTTGGTTGTCTAGAAGTCTCTTAAAATACTCTGCATAGTTGATTGTGTACAACCCAGAACTTTTTATGGGCTTAGTGTAGGCAGGCACCCCCCCCCTTCCTTAAATATTATGAATGCGACATTTAAAGTATGATTGTGAAGGGCTCAATATAAAATTTTATTTGGAATTACTCATTCCAAAATATACAGTGGCCATTGAGAAATTGCGTGCCAAAGAATTATATAGTTTAATTAATCTCTAGATTTGTAATTAAAGAGCACTTTTTCAGGCTTAAAATGAAAGGGAGAAATTGGACATGTACCAAGAAGGGATGGGTTGACTCAGAAAGTTGTTTCTAGCAGAGGGTAAATGAACATTTGAGTTTCTGGATTATTATGAATTCTCTACTTGGAGTAAGAGCAATTCACCTCTTTCTTGTCTGGAAACCTGTTTTGTCCAATAATGGCATTTTTTTTTTTTTTTGTGGTTGCTATTTTTAAAAAGAAAAAAAGAAATCTTATTTGGCAATAGTACCAAGAAAATATGACATAATCCAGAGACAACTTACTCTTCTTTCATTTTCCTTAATAACAACTAAGCAGAACAGGAGAACCATGCAAAGTGATGATTTCTGATGGTGACATTGTAGCAAAAACCCTAACTTCTTGGCAGTGTTCATTTAAGGGAGTATATTAAGTTTCTGACACTGATTGTAAAATAGAAAACTAAGGGAGATTTGGCATTGTTCTAGCGGTTGATCAATGTGTAGAGGCCATTAAGTTTAGGTTGGAAAATTCCCTTTAGACCTGAATTATCCTGTGTGAACTCTGCCCAGGTATCCGAGGTATCCCTATGTGCTTCCATTTACATTGATAAATGTGTTTTTCCATATTCCCTTTGTTCTGAGATGAGAAGCATGCTGAGTAAGCTTTATTTTGAAGGTAGAGAATCTATTTTTGGATTTACATGAATTTCCCCAAATAAGTAAATTACTGGTGATTTATTGCTTAGTGGATACAAAGAAATTCTAATCACCACAGGGAACTTATCCCTCCCGGTTCCAACTTTCATGATGGGTAGCAGATGAAAGGATACAGGATTTTTATGCTTTATGGTCCCTCACATAGCAACATTTCCATCCATTAAGAGTTTTCCGATGCACAGATGGGAAACCCGTTAAGAGATACTTTACGATTCCATGTACTTCATTGAATTGAATGGAGCTTTAAGTAGAGTTATTATTGAACAGAATTTTTTCAGAATTATCTTTTTTTTCCACTTAATTATATTCATGTGTTAGATACTTAAGCTCTTTTATAGCAGTACTATCAATATTAATGAAGTATTGGGGGCTGCCTAGCCTCCTGGTAGGAACCCCGGGACCCTCTTGTTGCCTTTAAGATCATTTTTAAAAGCTATCATGAGAGTGAAACTATGACTCTAATCATAATGGATTTTGCTGAATTCAGATGCTTCCATCATCAGAATCTTTATGTTAAGCAGACTGCAGGAAAACTACTGTCCTTTAATTTTGTTTCATCATAAATACCACTTAGAACTTTATTTTCAATGTTCACAGATTATTTAGAAGCAAAGCATGTATGCATTCATATTTACTGATTTTTAAGAGTTAGAATATAGAAACTTCAAAATTGAATTTATGCTCTTGAAAAGACATCTGTCATTATAAATGACAGCGTCATTGAGAAATTCAACCATAAAATGTGTTCTCTGTCTTCCCAGGATTATCGAAACCTGAATGGTGAGATTTTCTTTCCCCCTTAAAAAGTAGAGATGGTGCCAAAAAAAATCGACTGACATTTTTTTAGGTATTAGAGAGCAAAGTTCTGACAGGAGCACCACTAATTAACTGATAATTGTCTTCCTTTGGCAAGCTCTACTCTTCCTGCTCTTAATTTGCAGATCTCTGCTCAGTTGTTGAAACAATACACATACTAGTTTTTCATTTATGAGTAAATTTGAACTGTTGCCACTTGAAATTGTAGCTGTTGTAATAGGTGAATTGGAGGTTGTTAGCCCACCATCAGGCACTGCTGAGAACTCATAAGCAATAAATCCACCCTTGTCCTTGGATTTTAGGCAAAGGAATGAGACAAACAAAAAAGACCACATCCCCAATAAATACTGCCTTACCTCCCACACGCTATTACCTTTATTAGTGAGGCCTGGTACTCCGTTTTCCTTATTGAAACAAAATCGTTGGGGTCCCTTGAAAGTGAAATAGGATTGGTAGATCATTGTAGGATGAAATATTGTAATTGATACATTTCTGCTGGATCTTTGCAGTGGGAGGAAGTGAGTATTATGGATGAAAAAAATACCCCCATCCGAACCTACCAAGTGTGCAACGTGATGGAACCCAGCCAGAATAACTGGCTCCGAACTGACTGGATCACACGCGAAGGGGCGCAGAGGGTGTACATCGAGATTAAGTTCACCTTGCGGGACTGCAATAGCCTTCCGGGCGTCATGGGGACTTGCAAGGAGACGTTTAACCTGTATTACTATGAATCAGACAACGACAAAGAGCGCTTTATCCGCGAGAGCCAGTTTGGCAAGATTGACACCATTGCCGCTGACGAGAGCTTCACTCAGGTGGACATTGGCGACCGCATCATGAAGCTCAACACCGAGGTCCGGGATGTAGGGCCATTGAGCAAAAAGGGGTTTTATCTGGCTTTCCAGGATGTGGGGGCCTGCATCGCCCTGGTGTCCGTCCGTGTGTTCTATAAGAAGTGTCCGCTCACCGTTCGCAACCTGGCCCAGTTTCCAGACACCATCACAGGGGCTGATACTTCTTCCCTGGTGGAAGTTCGAGGCTCCTGTGTCAACAACTCGGAAGAGAAGGATGTGCCAAAAATGTACTGTGGGGCAGATGGTGAGTGGCTGGTACCCATTGGCAACTGCCTTTGCAACGCTGGGCATGAGGAGCGGAATGGAGAATGCCAAGGTAAGAGAGCCATATTGTACTTTTCATTAGGGCTTAGTGCACGTAATTAAATCAGAGATGAGACTAAATGGAGTAAAGCCAGTAATTAGCAGCCCCAGTGGGATGTGGTGGGACAGAGGGGTCTAATGAGTAAGTGCTGTAGCTCCAGGTGGCAAGGCTAAGATGCTTCTAATACTGACAAAATAAATGATGCTGCTGTAATCAGCAGAAGGCCAAACACATTTGCTAACAGGCACTTAGGTCTGAACCGGCTTGATTCGTCCTCTAAAATGGAAATGAAAAAAGCTGAAGCGAGGGCTGACAGAGCTTATGCAAAGAGGACCTACTCATTCTCCAGCCATGGCTTTCCTGTCTGCAGGCTTGGTGAAATGGTACATCTCTGTGATCTGAAGTGTGTGTGTATATGAGTGATTTAAATGAGAAGTTATTAAATTGAGCTGTGTCAGGAAAATCCAGTTTTTCTTGCCTTGTGGACCAGTATAGACTTGGCCCAACAGTGGAGTGCTCTTCCACTGAGTGCCCTTGATGTGGTGTCGAAGTGAAATTAATCTTGACTAAAGACCTCTTTATTTCCCTAAGGAGGTAATAAAGAGCTAGTAAGAGTCTTCTTATTTGATCTGTAGTTAGAGGCAATAGTTACTTTGTGATCCATTTTGGGTTATTGAGTTCTTGAAGAAATCTAGGTTTGTTTATCATGTTAATTGCTATTTATCATATTACCAAGGTGATTTTTACTGCTTCACCTAATTTCCCCTTTCTGGCAGTATACTGGAGAGTTTGTAAAATTCTTTGTACCAGTTTTTTTTTCTGAGTGACCAGAGTAATCCATATTTGTAAAGATAGTTTGTGTCACGTGAGGGTATAGGCTTAAAAAAATCTGGTTTTCCCAAGGTTTGGGGAAGTTTTTTTTTTGTTTTTTTTTTTTTTTGGTTGGCATTTATTTTTAGTGGATATCACTAGTGTGCGCCTACTGATTTTATTGTGATAAATGCTAAGCAGTGTGTAACTTGGTCCATCTATGGGGCAGATCAGTTGAGCTTTTCCCAGGGTGACTGTTGAGCGGTAGACTGGATTGCACATGGTTCATCTGATTTGGTGATTAGAGAGCTCAAAATAACTGACTGGCAAACCATTTGTCTGGCATTTCAACCATTTTAATGACAGAGTGGGATTAACTATGGGGCGATCCACTTGACTGGAAATCAACAGTTATACGCTATAGAAAATTGCATTTTTGGTAATTTGGTGTCATACTTTATACTTTTCTGAAGGGACTTTCCTGAATTGTTATAGCTATTTCTAGGAGTGGCTGACAATGCATGCCTATTAAGTTCATTGTAAATAAAACAGAATAAAGGCTGACTACCTTTTGCATTGTCCTAGAGTAGAAAAGTAAACTTGAACATTTAAAAGTTGGAACTTTTATTAAAGTTTCTCTTGCAAAATTTAATTCATTGCCATTTTGTTTGCTCTTGACTTTGCAAATACTAGATAAACTGTACCACTTTGAAAGTCTGAAATCTATTCTGGTATTAATATTGGAAAATATGTGAATGCATTTTTATTGGCACCTAAATTACAATAATCATAGCAGGAAGAATGGAGTGAACGGGGCGATGACACTACATCACATTTTAGAGTAAATTATCCTGCCTTTTCGATTTTTGTAAGACAGGACTCGCACATCTTCACATGTCAAGAGTCTTTTATATATTAAAAAAATCATTGTCTTCCATTTCCTGCTCAAATGCTCATGCTTCTGACATTAGTACATCTCTCTGTATCTAATGTCATTGATTTTCAATTGTCACAGAGCCCAGTAACTCATACATTGCAATACTGTGAAACTCCCTGACATTTTTACAACCCAAATTAGAAGGAAAAGAGAAAAAGATGGAAGGGGAAGTGAATGTAGAAGCAATTGAACATTTTAGTGGCTTGCTTTATGGAAATAATCTTGGGATTCCAGTTAATCATGTGGTTCATGGAAGGGAAGGGCTTCCACCTTTCAAATCCTGTCCATGTCAGAGCAAAAGGTTCCTAACACAAGGACTGATGTTTCGTGGAAGAGAAAGGTTGACTGAACTATTTTTGAGGGTTTTCAATGTTCCCCTACCTCCTACCCAGGTAGTTTCTTTACTGTTCATAAAATAATTAACTCAAGCAGACTTTTTTTTTGCACAAAATCCTGCACTTCATTAATTTGCTTATACTCGTAGTTGATCCTGTATGATTATTCTATCAATAAAACTGGCCAGGATCTTGCTCTCAGCAGCATCCTGCATTACGTAGCCTGTTCCACGATTCCCAGTCTTTGTCAGTGTGGTGTTGCCTGACACAACATACTACTACTAAGTCAGACTTTCTTATGAATTTAGGGAGGAAGAAAAAACTTGAATCACTAAAGATTCTTAAATTCCAAAACTGAGTCAGAGTTTGAAAAGATGACAACCATCTTAAACGGAATGAAAATGCTTGTCTCCATCCTTGACATCACTAGTGGAAATTTCGAGAGACATATAACTAGAACAGAAGAAAAAACACACACACAAAATACCAGGTCCTGATTTTACCATGTTCCTTGAACCCTCTGAGCCTTCATTTGTTCAATAAAATGGGTTGATAATAATCGTGCTTGGCCTGCAGACTTGCTATGAGGACACTGATTTAAGGTTGGTAGAAGTCACCTTGCAGGTCTTAAAGCATCAAACCGATGTTAACACTTGGATTTCTTTTGTCACTGCTCTTCCCAAGGTCATAGCTGCTTTTAAGGGTGTTGAGTTGACAAAGCACATGGGAAGTCCATATCTCCCCACCACTCTTTTGAAGTCAAGGTTAAAGATAGGAAGCATTGCTATTTTCCTAACAAAGAATAATGTCCATGTTCACACTTCTTATTCAGAATGATATTTGGGGAGTGTCATTTTTTTCACCCCTGTAGGAAAGAGAACTTTCCTTTGAGTAAGAGAAAAGCAGTTGGAGGGTGGGACAAGAAAGACAGGTATCAAGGGGGCTTGGGAGGGGACTGAAAGGAGAACAGGCAAGGCTTCAGAACTCTGGCAGGCTCCTCCCCAATTGTCTTTTCAGTGGGTTTACTGTGGCAGGACAAATAGAAGAACAGGTGAAAGGTCACCTACTTCCTCATCCATCTTCCTTGGGGTCTGGGAGGTCAGAGTGAAGATTGATTAAGATCTTAAATGTTTGACAAAGGGTCCTTGGCAGAAATGGCCAGGGCGGGTGGGGGCCTGGGCTGTCTTGTTTAGATCTAACCCTGGTTATCTGCCCAAGTCATCCAGGGACCTTGGGGACAGAACTACACTTCCTCTGGAGTCCTTACCTCCAAGCAGTACATGCTAATGGAGCCGGAGGATGAAGACAGGCCTCAAAAGTGTCGAGAGCACGGGGTGAGGGCAAGCTGGCCCTCTGAAGCAGCTACAAGTTCATTCTGCCCTGGAATAACATTTTCTAAAACAATTTAGCTCTGTCTCAGGACAACAAAGAGGGTTAATCACTCAAGTGTCTTCTCCGGGAAGAAAGTGTGACTGTCTTAGTAGCAGTTCGTACTTGCCCCCTCATTGGTACAGAAGCTAAATTAGACTTGTTACCAGGCCTGCTCAGACAGCAGAAGGAAGGGAAAAAATCCATCTCAGATGTCCCTGCCCCTCATGTACCCACCCCCCCTTGAGGAAATGTTCCAGATGTTTTACAAGTTGTTTTCATTACCTCACAACAGTAAGCAGAAGGAAAAGAGGAAAAAATTCTTTATTCACTTATTTTGTGTTTAATTCAAAAGCTGGAAAATAAAAAGAAAGCCACAGATTCACTCTGTGAAATATTAATAAGCCTTATTTTCAGAGTATATATAAAACTAACACTTGTAAAAAGAGAGAATTCTTGTGGAGTCATGTTTAAGGCCAAATAATCACAACTGTGACAAAATTAAGAGTTGCTCGAATACGTAATACTCTTATAAATTGTTTGGGTCATAGTTATCTAGGACCTATATCATATATCCTTATATATGGTGCCTCTTTATATCAACAAAAGGTATTTTATTAAAAGCTCTTTTGAAAAAAAAAGAACAAGATAGAAGTTCTTTGATGGCTGTAAAATAGAAACATTTCAAATTTGTGCTCTGCAGAGGGAGAGAGAGCTGTGTTTTTAAGAAATTGCTTACTTTGTTTTCCTAATATGCTATAGAAGGATCTTAGAAGAAAAAAGAAGTACTGAAAAGGAAGCATTTAATGAACAGTTCAGAGAGATACTGTATGATACGCTTTCCACTTTAGAATTTTTTCTTCTACCTTTGAATCAGGTCTTTAAGAATCAATTGCCAGAATCACATGGCTGCTTTTATCTCCTGCTTTGAAGCCTGGCTGTGATCATGGAAAGGCACATTTCTTTACATAAGAGAAGAGCAGGGTTTAATTATTGTCCTTTTTCCATTAGACTTTTAAATTTTTTTTTTTTTCCTTCTTGTGACCAGGCTCCTTCTCTGTGTGTGAAGCATGCAATACTCTATTTTGGATCCAGCAAAACATCCCCTTGGAAATATCTCAGGGATTTTTAAATATGGTGTGTAAGATTTGATGACTTATTTTAGGCTAGCTGAGTTTCCTTGCATCTTACACAAATGAATTAGAGGTACTTACTCTGTAAAGACTTGAATATTGTCCGAATACTGAAAATTGGCTTTTCAGTTACTACTGGGCAAAGCAGAGGGGGTCTGGGTGTAAGTTTGACTTTCATATTGTTGTGCTTAGTTTGTTTTTTGCATTTAATGGATGAATGTGAGTATTATCACAGAACCGCTTGCTGCAGACTCTCCAACTTTGTGTGTGTGAGTTAACATTCTTTATGCTTTGAGAGGATAACTTACATACATGTATTTAAAATAAATAACATAATTGGAATCATCCTCTTAATTGTCACCTTGTTTTTATGAAGTTTAGCTGTTCATCATGGATAGCGATCCTTGCTCAAGACTAACTTTTTTTTGGTCTTCACAATTGATGATTTAACATTCTGTAGTATGAATATGTCATACTTTATCTCATTTTTCTCTTCTGGATAGATATTTAGATTATTTAGTTTTTCTGCTAATACACACTTTAGATATTTTAATCATAAATGTATGTTTTTTGTTAACTATTGAATGGTTAGCCCTGATTTGTTAATTTTCTGGCTTTATCTTGCACAAGTGAGTTTAGTAAACTTCCTCATGAGAATATAGAAGAGTACAGTCCAAATAAGTAAGGGAGTGATGATTATGGAATATAGCGCTATCTCTTTAAATGTTCATTGAATGAATAAGTAGATGCAGAAGGAATTGTGGCCTATGTCATATGAAACATTTATTTATTGGAGTGATGTTTTAGGGTGTCAGCATGCTGTATCAGACTCCTTGCATGTGACTAATGTTTATAATTCCTACTTCAATTGGATCTTAACTATTTTCATCATGTTTGAGTCATCGCTAAACCTGAAAGTTCAAAATTCTCTGCAGTGCATGAAATTAACAGAGTCAGTACAACATGGTTAAGACCTGCCTTTGGATTCTGAGATTTGGGTTTAAGTTCTAGTTATTCCACTTACCCAGATGTGTGGTGGGGGACACCAGCCTAACCAACCTCCCTAACCTCACAGTCACATCAACAGTCATATAGAAAGCACACTAATCAGTGTGATACACATGCAATTGGTGCCTGGAATTGTTAAGTGTAAATAATGTTGTTATGGTTATTTTATTGTTGTAAATAGAAACAAACTTGATCAGAAACATGGGCCATTTTGCTTCCAGAGTAGAACTTAATGGTTTTTGGTGACAATCAATTGGTAACTCATAGGTGAGGATAGGGCATGGTATGAAATCGCTGGTATTTTGTATGTCGATCAAATCTGCAGTTCTCCAAGTTATGCACTAGTGCAGTGGTTCTCAAAGTGTGTTCCAGCGGAGTTCTTGAAGGCCCCTCCTGTTTGGCAAAGTCAACACTTTAATGATACAAAGATGTTACTTGCTTTTTCCATACCCTTCTGTCATGAGTAGGGCTACCCTGATGTAGCACATTCAGTTGAATACAGCGGCACATAGGAGACTCAAGCTGCCCTCGATTAAGTCAGATATTACATTTGCAATAACAAAAAAAGTAAAATAATACCACTCTTTTCCCTAGTTTCCTTTTGTTTTGGAAAATTCAGTTATTCGTTTGTTAAAATGTTGTTTGTGTTTGTGCTGACACATAATGGCTTCATTGTTAATACTTGAAAGTGAATTAATAAACCACTACTTCAAAATTTTTCAATTTCCACTTCCAGGACTAAATGTTGAGATATTTAACTCACGTAAAGAAGAGGGCTTTGGCATCTTCAATATATTTTTAAGAGTAGATATGGGTTCTGAGCCCCCAAAAGTTTGAGAATCCCTGTAGAACTCCATCAGCCCCTTCTTTTCTCTGGCAGGTCCAGAGAAGGCCTTCTGCCTGACTGCAGGCACTTACAAGTGAAAATGAATTAAGAAAGCCCCAAAGACCTTTTCAGAATCTGGAGATTTAGGCAGCTTAGAAGGATGTCGTTTTATTTATTCAACCCTTTGGGTGTTTCTATAAAATTAGGCAGCAATTTATAGCTCTTGGCTTTTTAGAAACTGTTTATCTGTGTCCAATAACACGGCTCAGTGCTCTCTTTCGTTTTATTGTGCTTGTTAGGAGAAACCTTAAAGAAAGCCTCTGCTGTCCCCTGGCCCCAGAGAGACTGGATCTTTATCACTTGGGACACAGCCCTTCCTCCCGGTGTCTCCCGACAGCTGGTACCTCTAAGCTGTTGGGGGGGGCGGGGGGAGCAGGTGAGGTCACTGGGCTCCACGATCTGGATGTCTTTAATAATCGACTCAAAATTCAAGGTCTCTTTCGCCTTCCTGGGAAACAGTCGTGGTGGTGCTGCTTACATCTCCCTTTGAAGACCGGGAGCTTTTTCTGGGTGAATGGGGTCGTCAGCTGTCTGCGTAAGGTAGCTTTTCCAGGCGGCAGATTCTTCATTTGCATATTCTGTATGCACCCTCATGCAAAACAGCACACCCATTTCCCCCTCTGACAAAGGCAAGGAGGGCTTCCTTTGGAAACTCCAGCCAAAATCTCCTTATGTTTATGCAGAACCCAATGATTTAGACACCATGCAAATTAATTCGCTTTTGATTTGAATGCTTCCAGAGATTGGGGGTGGGAAGTGCAGAGTGGATTATTTGCACAGGACTTTTTGTGCTCCCCTCCCCCTAGCAGTGTGGCTGGTTGTCACTGCCAGGCCCCTTACCCCTTCCAAACACCCAAGCTCCTGCTGCTCATTTCATTTTGACCTTTGGAAAAGAACCTAGCGTTGGTGCATCCTTCCCTTGTCTGCTAGTGACAGCTTCAGCTGGAATCTTGCTGTTCATTCAGAGGTGGGAAGACGTGGCATTCTTCAGATTATGCTAGGAATGTTTAGAAGTGGCCCAACAATGGGCTTAAAAAATTGTCAAGTAAAAACATAAAATTCTTTGACAAAGAATTGTCAGATCTCAGGAAGTTCCGAAAATAGACCTTAGGTCACTGCTCCTGGAATCCATTCATTCCCTCAACAAAAAGATGTCGAAAGCATCAAATGTACAAATCACCTCTGATATTTTCTTTCATCTGTGTTTCTGTCTATGAATGAATACATCAGTCTTCCTGCCTATTAATTCAAATCACAGTTAAAATCCCTTATTTTAAAGGTGTATTTATTTAGAAAGTATATTGAGTGTAATTGTGCTTCTTATCCCTTATATTCACTTTGGGCTAAACGCTATTTTTTGAATTCCCAACGTAGTCATTCATCCTCTTCAACTTTACTTAACCTTGGCTTTATTTCCCTGTTATGGTAACACAGCACACTGAATATGTATCTCAGCAAACTTCACTCTCCTGGAAGACCACACTGTCTTGAGGAAGCCCTGATCGCTTGTATTCTTAATCTAGAAGGAGAAGACTTTGAGGAAATGTTTTTGAACTCAAACTTTAGTTTTGAGTTCAAGCTCATTTCACAGGGCAGAAAACAGATTTCGCCATGTAATTAAATGAAGGCAGGGTCAGCTACAACAGCATCTAAATGTGGAAGAGCTTTGGTTTAGCTCCACATGGTCTGACAAAGTTTGATGATGCTGTTCAAAGTCCATTTGGGATGGATTATTTAGGATTAAAGAACAGCAGAAAGCTCTGTACTTGGTGTGTTCTCTGGTGTCATTAGTGGATGAGAAAATTCAGCTGCTTATCTGGCTCTTGTTTCTAAGGATGGATTTAAACAGACCCACACTTCTCAAAGGTGATCTTACTAACCTCTTCTTAATAAGTTACAGATCTCAAATTGCTCGAAATCCTTAAAATACCATTTGAAGCAAGTTGATTGATAATTATCATTTCCCCTACGTGTACAGATATTTTCTGCAGCAGTACAAAGCTATGGTACAGTTTCTTAATTACCCAGATAATCCTGTTTGCTTGTATTTTTAAACTATGAAGTGCTGGGTAATTATTCAATTCTTAATAGAAGGCAAATGGCAATGTAAACAATAATTAGGATGTTAGACAGACTAATACGCTTCAAAGCAAATTGGATTTTTTTCATACTGTTCAGCATGAAGTCCCATAAAAGCTAACAATTTAGAAGCAAGGCAAAAAAGGTTCCATTTTGTTCATATTTTATGGAGTTATCTCTTCATGGCTTGTTTCTGTGAATAGCAGTTTGCCCCAATGAAGCCGGCTGTGCCCAAGCCAAATGTTTCCCTAACAATCGCTTCCCTGCTGTTTGACATTTGCCTGTGTTCTCCCAGGACTCCAGATTGGTCCTTTGTCTGCTGCGGATCCCAGGGGTCAGAGGTTAACAGAATACTGATTTCCTCCCATAATGCCATGGCAGGTAAATATGGGACAACCTCAGCATCAGTGAAGTCGGAGCTCAGGGAGGAATTCTTTTCTCATGGGCTTTTTGTCCTTAAGAACGTCCCCAATTTTAGACGCCAGGGTTCCCAGGCGTTCTTCACGATGAGTGCTGCCCTCTGTTCTGTAAGGCTTTTCCCATTAATGACCATTCAAAGTAGTCCCAGAAATTCATGAATTGAAAACTGCCAGCAAATCACTGCTTTCGAGGAATTAATTTTGCAAACTTAATATGGTGACATTTTGCAGTCTTAATGCATTTAATTATGTCTTGCAGTCTTTTCTGTACTTACTGGGTATTTCATTGGTAAAACGATAGATTGATAGCAAAGACTGTATACTAAAACTGTATACTTTAATAATGGTGCTATAACCCTTGCTCCCTCCAGCCCCCCAGATTTTTGGTCTCCTTTCATAGTATGTTGCCAGTTAGTGGTATAATTAAATGAACAATCAGTTTTATTTTCCATTTTCATTTATAGAGATAACCAAGCATTCATCAATATCAATGTTATTAATGTTTTACATCAGGTTAATTACATCAGTCTTAATTTTTCTCCCAAGTATTAATGCAACTCCATAGATTACATCCTAATGGTTTATGATGCACACAGACTTTAGAAGTATAAATATTTTTCAAAGTACTTATTACCATCAATTCATTTTCTTAGCTATCCCACTTCTAATTGGTCTACCTCCTTCACATTGCACTGTGAACTTGATGCTGGGATCCATTTGTTTTCAGTTTGAAGTGTTTGAAAAAGACATCCCCACTTTGAAAAACAGTTTCCTTTTGAAGTGTCTGGCTTGGCAAAGCCTGATGTGGCCCCCAGGGAAATTAGCATGTTAAAAGAATAGATCAATACCTTGCTGGCGCCTCTACCCTTCTTGCTCCCTTCCAAGGGGAAGAGTTTTGAAGAACCCTAGGAGGTCTATGACAGACGTGCCAGGAGCCCTCCAGAGGACTGTCGATTTCTGAGTAGAGAACACTGACAGTTTGATCTGGTGCCCAGCCTGCTGCTTTGCTGGCCATTTGCAAATGGATGCAAGAGGAATTGACAGCTCCAGGAAAGCCCTAGCAGTTCATGTAATTACGGAGAGGATTAGAAGGAAAATGTTGGAGAAAGTAAGAGATCAATATGGGGCACTTGTTGACTGAACTTAACCTTCAGCTGTTAGAGCAACTCCATTTTGTAATGTTTAGCTTGTGCATTGAGAATAGTATTTAAAAAGTTTTGTTTTAAGGATTTTGTAAATCTTTGCATATAAGCAGCCCCTGATTTTTGAGAGCAGACTGGTAGGTAATTAACAGTATAATGCTTCCAGTACTTAAGATGCAAAGGTGCTAATTAACTAATGGGAGAAATTGAGATTTCATTACTCTGTTCTCTAGCTGAGGTGCCAGCCAACAAGTGCAACTGAAAATCATATTTGAACTTCAGGTGTCCTTTTCACCATTTTCTTTTGGAAGTGTCTCTTTGTATCCGATAGTTTAAAATACTAATGCTGGGTTACAGTAAAACAACATAAAAGTTGGGAGTTTTTGTAAGAAAGGAACTCATGTTGATGGAAAAATGAGAACGTGATCTTTGCATGAATGAAAAGTGAAGCATTTTTTAAAAAAGGTTTCAGATGATCTTTTAGGGAGTTAACTTCCACACGGCAGAAATGGCTGCTGTGCTCAGCTAAAATAGATCCAGCCACATAATTTATTCCAACCTTCCTGAAGGATTCTGAGATCCTCATTCACAAAATGTTCTTGCTAATAACTATTTTAGTAACTTTTAAAGGGGTAATTCTAATGGTGGGAGCCATGCATTATGATTTCAGAGAGACTGTACCAAAACTTTCAAAAGTTCATTGTTAGATCATTCCTTTTCTTTAACTAGGGAAACATCAAGAAATTTATTGAAGAAAATTAATGTCTGGCTTTATAAAAATCAGAACCATTATTGAACTTTAAAAAGTAGGTAAATTAAAAGGACCCATCCTCCCCAAGACTGTTGACTTCTACTTCAGATAATGATTGAAAAACACAAATCTATTGAGTTTTTCCAATATTTTCCATTATATCTTCTAGCTAGTTATCACTCTTCTACCGGGAAGCTATTGATTTTTGTGTTTATCTTGCATCCTATCTCCTTATTGAACTGACTAGTGAATACTAATAGGCTTTCAGTTAATTCTCCAGAGTTTTCTCTAGAACTAATAGTTTGGGCTGCAAGCAATTATATATTTTCCATCTTTCCCCAGATTAGATCTTTTGTTCTTGAGTTTTATCTCATAACATAGGTCAGAATTTTCATACCAGTCAGTAAATAATGTAGATTTTAGCATCTTTGTCATGCCCAATTTTATCTCGTCTGTCCGCTATGAGATATATTTTCTTTAATATCATATTTCCAATTTTGAAGCATTGCTCAGAAAGAACACATTTTGTTATTTCAAGCATCTCTTAGAAGTGAAGTGACCTTTTTGACTCTTATTTATGAGATTGAATTAGATTTTTCGGAAAATAAACTATAGACTCTGCTTTTTGTGGGAGACACCATTTTTGGTGGCAGTGAATTTTGATAGTCTCTTGAATTCTAATTGGAAATAGTGATTAAGAATAATCACTTGGACTAAGAACTGAATTTTATTCTTAGAGCTGTCACAGTATGAGCTAGTTACATATGTGGGCATATAGAGAACAGTCCATGGGTATTCTTAGGATTAAAAAAGGAAACACAGGGCCTCTCCGGTGGCGCAGCGGATGAACACTGGGTTGCGAAGCTGCCCACGGCCTCTGCAGCACCGGTTCAATCCCCGGCTGCTCCCCGGCCAACGGAGGAGGGTCCCCCATGGCACGCAGACCTCTCCTGCCGCCCGCTGCTCCCCTCAGCAGTGTACTTCGGTCCTTCTGCCTGCTCTGCTCCCAGCTCTGGCTCTGGTGAATTCTCTCACCCTCCCGCGCTTCTGACTGTACCCAGTGCATGTATAAACAAACAAACAAACAAATAAATAAATAAAGCATGCCTCTATTAAAAAAAAAAAGGAAATTCATCTAAGTCTCACCTAGGAATTAGCATTGATTTAGTAAAATGTTCAGTAAAATGTAAAAAGTTTTATTATTGTTTTATGTTGCATTTCTAATATATATCTAAGTGATATTAATCTACTTGTTCTCACTTTCTTCTCTCATGGTTGGCAGGTGTTAGTATTGCTATCTGTTCATAAAATTAGTTGCATTTTGTATTACCTTTGCAGAAAGTTAGTGTGCAGAACTAACTGTTCCTTGAAAATTTGAAAGATTTCACCATTAAATTTGGCTCTGAAATGCACTTGTGATGCAGGCACTTTTTTATTTATTTGTTAGACTGGGTGGAACAGGGGTTAAAGACATAGCACTATCAAGCTATTGGCAGCCACTGCAGCAGGAGTTTGATCCCTGGCCAAGGAGCTGACCCACATGGCACAACAGACCGCTCCTGTCTTGCCCGCTGTTACCCTCAGCAGTGTATTTTGGTAGATCTGCCTGTTCTGCACCCCACTCTATCTCTGGTGAATCCCCTTACCTCCTGTACCTCTGGCCTACACCCCAGATCTTATATACATAAATAAATCCAAAAAAAAAAAAATGCAACAGCCACAAAAAGGAAACTGGCTTTAGGACCTTGTTGAATTGCTTTTCAAGTCTCATAAGTGGCTTTTCAAGTCCAATTCAGTAGGCATGACCTTTGATTTTGGTTAGGGCTGTTCCCAGCCTCTGCTGACTTGATGGTAAAAAGCAAAGATGCCAGTAGCTCTCATCCATAATTACGTTATTGAGCTTCCTCATTACTTGTTTAGATCTTAAACATATAAGTTAAAGGTAATGGGATCATTAAACCTGAAAGTAGTGCATAGACATGGTTAAGCTGCTCATTAATCAGGAGCCTGGCTGTTAATGAGAATCTAGTTGAGAAAATATTTAATATCCCATTAGGGAAAGCTACATTTCACTGCAGAGTGAGTGTGGATACAAATCCTCTGAATTGTGGTGCTTCACTTTTTTTATCGAGAGAGAGGGAGCAAATGTGAAATGACGATCCACTGTTGTAGAAACATCCTGTGTGTTCCTTGAGTAGCCAGTTTGATGCAATGATTTGCAAATATTTTATACTGGTTTTGAGGATTGGTAAGTTTAATTTTTCACTCAACCCAACAAATTATTCCATGAACTACAGTGGGCAGAACGAAGACTGAATAACAGCTATAGCCTTAAAATAAGAAAAATCTTTCTTAATATTTTGAACTATATAGGAATCCAGAGTGAGGCCTTTTGAAGCTATCAGCTCCACTTTAAGGAGGTGTTCACACCGGCTAGAGGGTGCTGGGGCAGGTAGCAGTATTCCTGCAGTAAGAGTTTGGAGATCCAGTGTTTCTTGAAAGGAGCCCTATTCTTGTTTGGGGCAAGACCATTCTTCTTTGATTGACTCTCCCCCAAGCACGCCTGGCCAGAGCACAGTGTGTGAGCATGCATGTTGCAAAGCATTTAGTATCTGCCATGGTGCCTGGGCACTAAATTCCTATGGCATCCTGCAGGCCCTGTAACAAGTCAAAACCTCTCCCTCATGTTTCCAGGCATCTTGCTGTGGGTATGAAGACTCATCTTGATTGTAAACATTTAGAATAGATAAACTGGGCCTCCCCGGTGACGCAGCGGTTGAGCGCTGGGTTGCGAAACTGCCTGCAGCCTCTGTAGCGCCGGTTCGATCCCCGGCTGCCGGGCGAGGGTCCCACATGGATCAAAGACCTCTCCTGCTGCCTGCTGCTCCCCTCAGCAGTGTATTTCGTCGGTCTGCCTGTTCTGTTCCCCACTCTGGCTCTGGTGAATTCTCTCACCCTCCCACACATCTGGCCTGTACCCCAGTTCTTGTATAAACAAAAATAAATAAATCTTTAAAAAAATAGAATAGATAAACTGTAAGATTACTTGCAACTAAGATTCTAAGATAGTTGGGTATTTGGTGTCTCTTATTTAGGCATTTTTTATCTTTCCTACAGGGTATGTAATCCAGGTCCAGGCTTTTATAGTTTAGAAAAGATGGAGCTCTCCAAATCCCAGCTATATCAATCGCTCTCTGTTTTTATTTTCTTTAATTGTAAGAGTGTTTCAGAGCATCCCAAAGTCAGTATAACATGTCTCCCCAGTAGACTTCCATTAAGACATGGGAATGCCTTTTGAAGAAGTAACTAACATTTTACAAAAGCATCTGTAATGTTGGCCAGCAACCAACCTTTCCACCAGCTTTATTTCTTTAGTCCTATACCAGCTTTATAAAGCAGATGCTGTTATTATCCTGGTTTACAGTTGGGAACATTGAGGCAAGGAAAGGCGCCTGAGGCCTTGCAGTCTACCCCTGAGAATTTGAAACCAGATGATTGATGCCAGTCTCCATGGCTACCAACTCTATACCATACTGGGTATGAACTATTTTAAAGAAAGAAACCTCTGCCCAAGTTAACCAATATTATGGAGTCCACCTTGTGTTCATATAAGGTTTGAGGAATATTTAACACACCTAAGCTAAAGGCATATGTAAACAGTACCCTGTACTTACTCCCAAGATTTGTCAATCACCTGTCTGCCCTTTGTACTATTTCCAAAGGCCTTGCTGAGAGCAATATGTGACTTTTCAATTATCTAGACTAAAGACCTTATCCTAGAGTGGGTTACTGAGCAAATTATTCTTATTTTTTAAAAAGATTTATTTATTTATGGGGTCTCCCCTGGTGGTGCAGAAGTTGAGCGCTGGGCTGCGAAGCTGCCCGCAGCCTCTGCAGTGCCGGTTCGATCCCTGGCCACCGGCGAGGGTCCCACATGGTGCGCAGACCTCTCCTACCGCCCGCTGCTCCCCTCAGCAGTGTACTTCGGTCCTTCTGCCTGTTATGCTCCCTGCTCTGGCTCTGGTGAATTCTCTCACCCTCCCGCACTTCTGACTGTACCCAGTGCTTGTATACATAAATAAGTAAATCTTTAAAAAAAGATTTATTTATTTATGTATACAAGAACTGGGGTGCAGGCCAGAGGTGAGGGGGGTGAGGGGATTAACTAGAGACAGAGTGGGGAAGAGAACAGGCAGATGTACTGAAATACACTGCTGAGGGGAGCAGCAGGTGAGAAGGAGAGGTCTGCTGTGCCTTGTGTGTCAGTTGCCTGACTGGGGATCAAATTGGTGCTGCAGCGGCTGTAGACAGCTTCACAGTGCTGATGCTTGCACCACCAGGGAGGCCCTGAAATGAGACATCTTGCTTGGAGCTAGAGAATATTCAAGCTGGAAGCATCTTAGTTCTCATTGTACAGATGGGGAAACTCATTAGTCAATTATCTAGTAAGTTAAGAAAGACTGGAACTTGAAGTCTGGAATTTTAATGTTCTGGAATTTAAAATACTAGCGGGAAAGTGAGCTTTGAAAAGGTATGGACAGCCACGCCAAAGCACAAGCATTTATTTTCTTATAGGTTTGAAGATCACAAGCCCAAGGTTAAGGTGCTCCAGGGTTGGTTTCAGGGTTGATGAAACTTCTTTTCCCGTCTTGTCAGTTTCCTTCTCCCCATGTCCTTGCATTACTTTTCCTCTGTGGCCACCTAAGGACACTAGTCCTGTGAGATTAGGGCCCCACCCTTAGGACTGAATTCAGTGTGGATTACCTCCCTGAAGGTTTTGTCTCCAAATATAGTCACCTGGAGACTTTGGATTCCATGAATGAATGAAATGGGGAGAAGAGAGGACACTGTTCATTCCGTCACAGGAGAATAAACATTCCTCCTTGTTTTATTAATGACTGTGGATATATGGCAGATTGTGAAGACTTAGCCTTTGTGTCAAGGTTTCTGTCTTGATGTCCTGGAGGTTCCAGCATTTGTCCATCTATGCTTATATGGGCTTGTTATGAGACACGTTGGCCTAGAGCTTGGGCCCTGGTACCAGGGTTCTTCTTGTGGGTCTTGCACAACTCATCTAATCCTTCACCTCTTATGATCCTCATTTTCTTTTCTTCAGGAAATGGAGATGCTATGACTCACTTTTAAGTTTGCAGTGTAACTCATGCAATTCCTATACCTATTCTATTTGTGCATTATGTTTTTGGGTAGAGCCGGATATTTCATTCATGCATTTACTCATATGTTTATTTTAGTGGTAGATATGTCATTAGACTACAACACAGTCAAATATCTCATTATTTCTACATTTATTGTGGGCATGACTGCTAATTATAGCATGGAAAATCCTACTTATGGTGAGACCTAAATAAATTTAAATCGTGTTCAAGGAAGCTACTAGAACACAAGTATGTGGATTCAGGAAAAAAATTGCTATAAAGTCATGTCATTTCAGAAAAATGTGGTAAGACAGGCACATAAAAAGACTGGCAGAATTACCAACATTGTTATCAGTAATGAGAGCCAGACTTAACATTTTGGTCTCTATGATTCCAGAATTTCTTTGATGTCCACACACACACACACGCACATACCCACACAGATAGTGTCGCATATTAATAAAAATCCATATCAATAGCTACTCACTTCCTAATATCATTTTTGAATGGCTGTAGAGTTATCTGTTTCTTGGATATACCACAGGTTATTCATTTATCCTGTATTGTTGCTGCTGATTTGATGCTTTTAATAGTATTGCACTGAAGATCCTCACAGCAGAATCTTAAAATATAAATTTGGTTATTTTCTAGTAATTGTTGGTCTGAAAAAAACGTATAATTTAACGACTTGGCTATTTACTAGAAGGAGCTCAGTTGTGAGAGAACATGCTTACTTAAGCTTGAAACAAATAAAAAAAAAGCATAAGAGAAATCACATCTCTATGCCATTTATACGGTTATTCCCATACTGTCCTCATTAATGAAATGAACTACCAAATAGAGGTTGCTTTACTCATTAACACTTGCAAGTGAGAAGACTTCTTTTCCATATTTACCTCCTTGAGGTTTTTTCCAGCAGAGTCTTTGTTTTCATTATAAAAATCAGTTAATTTTACACTTGTTTGGAACAAATATAGGGTTCTTTGGCTGTTCAGATCTACCCTTTAATAGAAAGGATCATAGAGTTTCGTTGCTGGTGGAAATTATTGCCTCTAATCTACTGTTGAGTTTTCCCTCCCACTATCTAAGGAGCATCATTGCTCTTAAAAGCCAGAGAAATGCTGCCTTTCAAAAAGACATTGTAAAGTGAGCTTGATGAGGCTGATTGTTTTTATAGAATCACTAGACACTGCTGCCTTACAGTGTGTGGAATGCCTCTAAGTTTGCACCAACCGGAAGGGCGCGTGACATCATGGGCTGTGCATGAACTTTATTTTTTTTTTTTATAAATTTTATTGTTATATTCCCCATACAATTGCAGCCCCCCATTCTGACCCCAATCCCTCCCCTCCCACCCCCGCCCCCCTAAAAGTGTCTCTGGTTCATAGTTTTTTGTTGATTTTGATTTTCACTTTCTTATACTTATTCATTTTCCTGGTCCATTATTTAAGTTTTCTAGATTCCTGCTATGAGTGAGACCATCCGGTATTTTTCTTTTTCTTTTTGGCTTATTTCGCTGAGCATGATCCCTTCCAGCGCCATCCATGTTGCTGCAAATTGCATGTGTTTCTCTTTTTTGAATGCTGAGTAATATTCCATGGTATATATGTACCACATCTTCTTGATCCAGTCATCTATTTTTGGGCATTTGGGTTGTTTCCAAAGCTTAGCTATTGTAAACAGTGCTGCTATAAACATAGGGGTGCAGGTGTTCTTTGGAATTGATGTTTCTGTGTCCTTTGGGTAAATACCTAGGAGTGGAATTGCTGGGTCATATGGAAGCTCTATGTTTAGTAGGTCCAGAAATCTCCACACAGCTTTCCACAGTGGTTGGACCAGTTTGCACTCCCACCAACAGTGCAGAAGAGTTCCTTTTTCTCCACACCCTCGCCAACATTTGTTGTTGCTAGTTTTTTTAATATGTGCCATTCTCACTGGTGTAAGATGGTATCTCATGGTAGTTTTGATTTGCATTTCCCTGATGACAAGTGATGTTGAACATTTTTTCATATGCCTGTTGGCCATTTGCATTTCCTCTTCAGAGAAGTTTCTGTTAAGCTCTTCTGCCCATTTTTTGACTGGATTATTTTCTTTCTTGTTGTTGAGTCTCATCAGCTCCTTGCAGATTTTTGTGATCAGTCCTTTATCATTAGTGTTGGGTGCAAAAATGTTCTCCCAGTTGGTGGGGTTTCTCTTTGTTTTTGTTATTGTCTCTTTTGCTGTGCAAAAGCTCTTTAATTTGATATAGTCCCAGCTGTTTATCTTTGCCTTCACTATCACTGCTTTGGGTGATGTGTCTGTAAAGATGTCTTTGATGTGCAAATCACGTAGTGTTTCGCCTATATTTCCTTCTATATATTTTATGGTTTCAGGTCTTATGTCTAGTTCTTTAATCCATTTTGAGTTGATTTTTGTGTATGGTGTGAGGTGGTGGTCAAGCTTCATTCTTTTGCATGTAGCGACCCAGTTTTCCCAGCACCATTTATTGAACAAACTTTCTTTGCTCCAATGCATAGTCTTTGCTCCTTTGTCAAAGATTAGTTGACCATAAATCTGTGGGTTTATTTCTGGATTTTCTATTCGATTCCATTGGTCTGTATGTCTGTTCTTGTTCCAATACCATGCAGTTTTGATGATTATGGCTTTGTAGTATAGTTTGAAGTCTGGGAGTCTGATGCCTCCATTCCCTTCTTTTTTTTTCAGGAGAGCTTTGGCTATTCGGGGTTTTTTGTGATTCCATATGAATTTCATCAATAATTGTTCTATTTCTTTGAAGAATGACATTGAAATTTTGATTGGAATTGCATTGAATCTGTATATTGCTTTTGGAAGGATGGCCATTTTAATAATGTTTATTCTTCCAATCCATGAGCAGGGTATGTCTCTCCATTTCTTTGTGTCTTCTTCTATTTCTTTTAACAGTGTTTTATAGTTTTCTTTGTATAGGTCCTTTACCTCTTTTGTTAGATTTATTCCCAAATATTTGATTTTTTTTGTTTCAATAACAAAAGGGATGGTCTTTTTGATTTCTTCTTCTTCAGATTTATTGTTTGTGTATAGGAAGGCTACTGACTTTTGCGTGTTGATTTTGTATCCTGCCACTTTACTGAACTGATTGATGAGTTGAATTAGCTTTTCTGTGGAGTTTTTGGGGTTCTCTATGTATAATATCATATCGTCTGCAAATAGTGATAGTTTGACTTCTTCTTTTCCTATTTGGATTCCTTGGATGTCTTTCTCTTGTCTTATTGCCCTGGCTAGGACTTCCAGTATTATATTGAAAAGCAATGGTGAGAGTGGACATCCTTGTCTTGTTCCAGATCTTAATGGAATTGCTTTCAGCTTTTCACCATTGAGAATGATACTGGCTGTTGGCTTGTCATAGATGGCCTTTATGATGTTGAGGTATGTTCCTTGTATACCAAGAATTTCAAGGGCTTTTATCATGAATGGGTGTTGCACTTTGTCGAAAGCTTTCTCAGCATCTATTGATATTATCATATGGTTTTTATATTTCTTTTTGTTGATGTGTTGGATAACGTTGATTGATTTTCGGATGTTAAACCATCCTTGTGCCCCTGGAATGAATCCAACTTGGTCGTGGTGAATTATCTTATGGATACATTGTTGGATTCTGATAGCTAAAATTTTATTGAGGATTTTTGCATCAGTGTTCATTAGGGAGATTGGCCTGTAGTTTTCCTTTTTTGTGTTGTCCTTGTTCGGTTTTGGTATTAGTGTAATGTTGGCTTCATAGAACGTGTTTGGTATTGTCCCTTCCTTCTCAATTTTTTGGAAGAGTTTGTGAAGGATAGGCACTAATTCGTCTCTGAATGTTTGGTAGAATTCATTTGTAAATCCATCAGGTCCTGGGCTTTTGTTTTTGGGGAGGTTTTTGATTACCATTTCAATTTCGCTAATTGTAATTGGTCTGTTTAGGTGTTCTATTTCTTCTTTATCTAGCTTTGGGTGATTGTAGAGTTGTAGGAATTTGTCCATCTCCTCTAGATTGTTAAACTTGTTTCCATATAACTGTTCATAGTAGTTACTGATTATTCTTTTGATTTCTGCTGTGTCCGTTGTGATTTCTCCTCTTTCATTGATGATCCTGTTTATTTGTGCTTTCTCCCTTTTTTCCTTTGTGAGCCTGGCTAGGGGTTTGTCTATTTTATTGATTTTTTCAAAGAACCAGCTCTTGGTTTCATTGATCTTTTGGATTGTTTTTTTAGTTTCAATTTCATTTATTTCTGCTTTGGTTTTTATTATTTCTTTTCTTCTACTGGTTTTGGGGTTTTCTTGTTGTTCTTTTTCTAGATCTTTGAGCTTCGAGATTAGGTTGTTTCTTTGCGTTCTTTCTTGTTTCTTGATGTGAGCTTCTATTGCTATATATTTTCCTCTTATTACTGCTTTTGCTGCATCCCATACATTTAGGATATTGGTGTCCTCCTTGTCGTTCAATTCAAAAAATTTTTTAATTTCTTCTTTGATCTCCTCATTAGTCCAATGGTCTTCCAGTAGTGTGGTTTTTAATCTCCATGAGGTAGGAAAGTTCCTTGCCTTCTTTTTATGGTTTATTTCTAGTTTGATGCCTTCATGGTCAGAAAAGATGGTTGATATGATTTCAATCTTGGTGTATCTGTTGATGTTTGTCTTGTGCCCCAGTATGTGATCGATCCTGGAGAATGATCCGTTTGCGCTTGAGAAAAATGTGTACTCAGATTTTTTTGGGTTTAGTGTTCTATAGATGTCTGTTAAGCCCAAGCGCTCTAGATCCTTATTTAGAGCTTTAGTGTCTTTACTTACTTTTTGTCTCGTTGATCTATCCATTGTTGATAGTGGTGTGTTGAAGTCTCCCACTACGTATGTGTTTTCTCTGATGTCTGTTTTCAGAGAGGACAACAGTTGTCTGATATATTTTGGTGCTCCTTCGTTTGGTGAGTATATGTTAATGAGTGTTATTTCTTCTTGAAGTATTGTCCCCTTGATCATAATGTAGTGACCATTGGGGTCTCTTTTTATCTTTTTGAGTTTGAAATCTGTTTTATCTGATATAAGTATAGCTGTTCCTGCTTTCTTTTTTGGTCCATTTGCTTGTAGGATTGTTTTCCATCCTTTAACTTTGAGCCTATTTTTATCTTTTGTAGCTAAATGTGTTTCCTGGAGACAGCAAAAGGTTGGGTTTTGTTTCTTAATCCAGGCTGCAACTCTGTGTCTTTTTATTGAAGAGTTTAGTCCATTTACATTTAGAGTTAATATTGATATGTTAACATCTGTATTTGCCATTGTGTTTGTCTTTCCTTTGATTTTATTTATTTATTCTTTTAATAACTTTTTTTTTTTTGGCCTTCTTTCATTGTTATTTGTCGCTCTGAGGTTCTGGCTTTAGGACTCCTTGTAGTATTTTTTGGAGTGGGGGTTTAGTTGCAATGAAATTCCGGAGTTTCTGTTTGTCTGGGAAGGTCCATATTCTTTCTTCAAAGAGGAAGGAGAGCTTTCCGGGATAGAGTATTCTTGGTTGGCATCTGTTTTCTTGGAGTCTGTTGACTATGTCCCTCCACTCTCTCCTTGCCCGTAGTGTTTCTTCGGAGAAGTCTGATGTCAGCCTGATTGGTTTTCCTTTGAATGTTATCTGTTTCTTCCCTCTTGCCAGCTTCATTATTTTTTCCTTGTCCTGGATTCTTGGGAGCTTTACTATTATGTGTCTTGCTGTATTTTTCCTTTCGTCGTGGAAGTTTGGTGTTCTTCTTGCTTCTTGTATATCAATTTTCAGCTCCTTCTTCACATTTGGGAAGTTCTCTTCAATTATCTCTTTGAATATTTTCTCTGTTCCTACATCTCTCTCCTCTCCTTCTGGTATTCCTATAACTCTTATATTTCCTTTCCTCATGGAGTCAGATAGTTCCCGAAGTCTTTCTTCGTTCTTTTTCCTTCGTACTTCTCTTTCCTTCTCTGTTTTGGTTCTTTTTATTTCTGTGTCTTCAAGATTACTTATTCGTTCTTCCATTTCATCTATTCTGCTTTCATTGCTTTTCCCAGAATTCTTTAGTTCTTCCATTAATTCTTTGATCTCCTGCATTTCTTTTACTTCCCTCTTTAGGGACTCAATTTCTTTCTTCTGACCATTGTTTTCCCTCTCTAGGGACTCAATTGCATTCTTCTGATCGTTGATTATTTTTCCCTTATCATTGTTTTCCTTTATGACTTCTGTCAGTTTTTTAATCACGGCAATTTTAAATTCTCTTTCTGGAAGGCTCAGAAATTCTTCCAAGTTATTGTCGTTGCAATCTGGGGGCTGGCTTTCTTTTTGTGGTGTGCTTTTTCTCTGGAGAGTTGCTAGGTTGCGTGTGGTTCTTCTCCTCCCTACTGTCTGTTTTCTAATTTGCCGTATGCGTTGGGACACTGTGTTGTTGGGACTGGCCGGCATCTTGGGTGGGCTTCTCTGTTCCCCTCTGGTTCTTCCAGGAGTCATCTGTCAGTTTCAAGCAGCCTTTACTGGAGAAAGGTCCCTGTTCTAAAATGCCGATGTGGGGACACACTCCCCTGTGCGCCTGGTCTGCCCCGGTGGTGGGTTCCTGCTCCCCTCTGGGCTTGGACTGCAGGCCAGAGGGGGTCTGGCGTGGGCGAACTTCCCCCGCTCACCTCTGGCTCCTGAGGAAGCCTTCTGCAGGTAGTCTTTACTGAAGAAATGTCCCTGTTCTAAAATGGTGATGTGGGACACACTCCCTGGGCTTCTGGTCTCAGGCACACTCTTCTGCGCGCCTGGTCTGCCCCGGCTGTGGGTGCTCGCTCTCCCTGTGGGCTCAGACTACTTGTTCAGAAGGGGCCCGGTGTGGGCTAACTCCCCAGCTGGCCACTAGCTCCTTCAGTAGCCTGTGCTGGGGTCAAGTCGCTAGGTGGCACCAGAGATCTCTCCTAGAGCCCTTGGGGAGCTGATTTTCCACCCCGTGGGACAGGGAGCAGAGCGGGGATGGTAGGGTACACCTCAACGGCTTTGGGGTGCTGTGTCTGCCTTGTGCCCCACCGTCGTGGGGAACCCACGCCCCTAATTTCGTGCCCCGGGTCTCAGTTCCAAAGCCCTCAGTTCCAGGACACGGGCTGTAGCCCAGATCAGTGGCGCGGGAATGGCGCCTTTTGAATCCCGCTCCCCTGCCTGGGCGCCTTGTTCCTGCTCACTCAGGGAGGGCCTCCGCCCGGGTCTCAGTTCCAAAGCCCTCAGTTCCAGGATGCAGGCTGTAGCCCAGATCAGTGGCGCGGGAATGGCGCCTTTTGAATCCCGCTCCCCTGCCTGGGCACCTTGTTCCTGCTCACTCAGGGAGGGCCTCCGCCGTCTCCCCGCAAGCCTAGGTCGCAGGCGCGGGGACCTGGGCAGCTGCAATCCGAGCGCCGCTTTCGCGCAAGCTTACCGGGCGGCCGGGGCTGTGTGCTGGTGCTGGTATCCTCCTGGGGGGCGGGGCTCTCTTTAATGGCGCCTGGAGCTCACCTCCGCGGGCGGATCCTGCAGGGTTCGCCTCAGCTCCCGTTCACGGGGTGTGGTGGCTGAAATAGTTCCTTTCCACTCACAGTCCCGCTTGCTGCATCCGTTTTTCTTGTTGGGCGTTTTGGTTTGTTGTTTCCCTCGTCTCTGCCGGTCGGAGAGTGCCGCCTCTGTGGGCGGGGGAGGGGAGCAGGGTTCTGCGCTTCCCTCCCTTCTCGTCCTCTTTTATGGCAACTTTCTTCTTCGGGCAGTTTGCTGGAGTCGTCCGTTTATCTTCCGTGTCCCAGTTCTCACTGGGACCTGCCGCTTTTCCTCCCTATTAACTTTTTTTAATGGGAGATCTTACTCGCAGCGTCTCCTCGCCGCCATGTTGCTCCGCCCCTTGTGCATGAACTTTAAATTACAACACACACAGAAACCAGGAGTTCCCATCGCTGTGTGGTTGGCTGATTCTCTGTGTTCATGAATTCAGTGCATTGATTGCTGTGTAATCAATTGTTTCTGTGACCTTCAAATTCATTTTGTTACCCTCTAGGGCTTCCAGACCTTTACCTGGGTCATCAAGTGCCTGAAACAGTATTCCCTGCCCTTACCTCCCTGGACAATTTTCACCATGGAATGTGAATTTCCCAGTTCAGTTTTTCACCTTCCCTCTTTGAAAACCAATTGAACATCTTGAAAATTATTTCTCTAGTTGCATGAACAGAAATATTAAAAAAAACAAAAACACATCATTCTTTCTTTTCTATTTCTCCACTCCTTTCATCTCCCTTTTCTCACGGAATGATCCAGCTCCAATCTGGAAGATATTGTCATTTGGAAGTTGGGTAGAGCCTCCAAAAATGATGAAACCATGGCTGCATTTCCTTGAACCTGAGACATTCATTCTGTTTTCTGTAGCTCGTCTTTTAGTAATAAGACAAATAAAACTATATATTTTTTCTATTAAATGAATTACTTTTTTTTAAAGATTTATTTATTTATGCATACAAGAACCAGCGTACAGGCCAGAGATGCAGGGGCTGAGAGGATTCACCAGAGACAGAGTGGGGAACAGAACAGGCAGATCTACTGAAACACACTGCTGAGGGGAGCAGCGGGCGAGGCAGGAGAGGTCTGCTGCGCCATGTGGGTTGCTCCCTGGCTGGCTGGGGATCGAACTCTCACTGCAGAGGCTGTGGATTGCTTCATAGTTCAGTGCTTAACCCCTTGCGCCACCAGGGAGGCCCAAATGAATTACATTTTATTCATGCAACTGATCCTTTCCATTGCAGAGTTTTTGGAAAATGCAGAGAAACGCACACTTTCACATACAAAGTAAACCTGATGTCACATCCTGGTACTAACCCCTGATTACCTGATGTGCATTATCCATGCTGAAGGATAGCATGCTCTTACTTGGCCTTTTCCTTGCTGCTGCCAGTGCAGACCAGGGAAGTGTTCACTGGTAATCTCAGAATGACCTGTGGTTGGCTACATTCCTGGCCACTGGGGTCCATATTGGCATCCCTGTGAGTGTCAGGTAACAGAGTCCCACTCACTTTATCAGCCTGGAAACCACAATTTTTTCTGTCCCTTTCCAATTCAGCATTCCAGTTTCCCACCGGAACCAGCACCTTTGGCTGTCACCCCAAACTCTATGAAGGAGCTTGCTGTTCCTGTCCCCTAGGGCTCTGTGCCCTGTTTCTTCATGCCACAGAATCTTGGTCTTAATCACTAGGATGGTTCAAAGGGGGCCTTCTAAGGACCCACACTTCTTATGTTCTCTGCCCTCCAGCTGCAAGTACAAAGAGCTTGAGATTCCAAATCAAGACTTAGTTTCCCATTACATTTCAGAACCTATTCTGACCCCACATCAGTTCATTACATCTAATCCCACCCTCTTTTAGTTACTTCTGCTCCGCTGTTGTCCATGTCAGTGACAGTTCCACATACCAGGACAGACAACTCATCCAAGATAAGCAGTGAGTTCTATGCCATATAAGTGTTTGAGCAGGACTGAGAAGGGAGTCTTTAATCAAGAGAAGCTTCGGCATGTATCCTCCCTGGAAAGATGGACTGGAATAACTCCTCTGGTCCCTTATAATTTTAAAATTATTATAATTCAACAGTGCCCCTCCCACTCACCGATTCAATAAAAATTCTCCCACAATTTCTCTGATCCTGTGCTGAAATAACTAGTTCAGAAAGCTTTGTTGTATGCATAGTGGATGTAAAATCCAATTTTAAAAAGGTCAGATCACTATAAAAAGAGGGAAAATATAAAGTGGATGAAAATGGCGTATTTGGTCATTTAAGTTGCATTGGCCAAATTGTTTAAGTTTAATGGAATCTGTTTACTTCTGTTAAAAAGAAAGACTGGGGAGAACGTGATTAGATTCCCTCACGACTGTGTATCACTAGCTGCACGTGTATCTGTTCTGTTTGGCACAGCCAAATTTATGTAATCCCGAGAGCAGCGGCTGAATATTGCTAGAAAGAATTTATTAAACTAAATAAGAAAATTGTCTTGTGAAAATAGACAAGTGCTCATAAGTGAAGTAGTATTGGGGTATAATGACAAATCTCCCTTCCCCCTGCTGTGCTCCTCCCAACTCACCAGCCTCATTATATCGGCTGGATTATGTAATTATAATAGAAATCTGTGTCTGTGGTCTGGGATTATAAATCTTCCTAATGATGAGTGTTGATTATGGGATGCTCCCACTTCAGAAACTGCCTCTGGCTTTGACACATGGCCCCGCTGGAAAGGTGGTCTTGGCCCTTGTTTTCACTCTTCCTTCTTGGCTCTTGGCATCCTACTGCTGGGTACAAGGTCAGAGCCTGCCTCAGGGAACTTCCTGCCCAACACAGCTGTACACATGGTTCAGGGCCCCGCCGAAGGGACACGTTTTCCTGCCTTCTGATTGTCCAAAGTATTTTGATTGCATTTCTTACTGTCACTTTCTGATGGCTTATTTTTACTTTTCAGGGCATAGAGTAGTTTACTTGGAAGACTCCTTGCTATTATTAACTGTTGACTTTAGGCAAGCTAATTGGTTTCTCTGTGTTTAGCTTATATGTATATAAAATACAGACAGTAGCAGTACCTACCCCCACTAGGTTATTGAGTGGATTAGCTGTATAAATACTGTATGTAAGCACCTCAGCCATGCTTAGAACATAGTAATCACTCAATAAATGCTCGCTCTTACTGTGACTATCACTGCTGCTGCTGCTGCTATTTCTGGGTTGTTTTGACCGAGTCTCAGGCCTCTGAAGTTGGGGAGAAGAGTTTGTAGCTTAGACCCCACTTTTCCTTCAGTTGGATATTCTTGTTCAGTGAACGACCTGTACAACTTTTCATGGCAGTTCGGTACCAGAATTTCTGTTCTTTTCTCAGGTTTAAGTCTATACTCTGTTAATCTTTGCTTCCCCTCTAGAACCTAAAACAATATCACTCAAGAAGTCCTTTTCTCTCCTGGCACCCCACATGTGAGTGTGGAAATGAATGAATAAACATGTTGTTGTGGTTTGTTGACTTGTAAATACCCAAGGTTTTGCAGACGCTCGTAGACTGTATCATGTATTTTCAGTAAGACACTAGTAGTATTTGTCACCATCTTGATGCAATACTGGATATTTCATAAATTTAAAGAGTGTAATTGAGGCTGAATTTTCTGTGGGTTTATTTACTAGATCAAAGAGTGACTTCAAATTTCAGCACTTATTTTATTTGCCAGCATAAACTCATGGATTTAGTCAAGTGCCAAGGAAAGAAGTCAATCATCTGAATTATGTAGATTCTGGCAAATCACTCTTTCTTTCTGGGAAATAAAAAGAACTTTGAATCTCTATCTCCCTTCAGAAAATCCAACTGATTATAACAGCAAGACTAAAACTCTAGTAATTAATCTAATAGCCCTAGACTGCTAATCATTCTGGAAAAGTGACATTATCCAGAATATACTGGTTATACTTATGCATGTCATTGATATATAATTCAATTGATTTTCATACTTTTTGCATTCCAAAATGAAATACAGCTTTTGTCATGTCACTAGATTGAAATTCTTTGACAATACATTAACATGCCAAAAATAATATAATACACAAGAATAATGTAGAAATAAATTACAGGTAGAGCTGTATCCCTAAGGAGATTTTCATTTGTGTCTTAGAATAGAAGACTTATAACCCTACTCACACATCTATTTCATTCCACTATGTTTAGACTCCCAGCTCAATTCAATAAATTACTCATTTTATGCTTGCTACATGACCAGCACTCAGTTTTGCTGGGCAGATAATTTCACAAATGTGTTTTTTTTTTTTTTAAGACTAAATACAAAGATTTTCATGCAATAAAATACTTGGAAGTAGCTAGGGCAATTGTAATGCTGCTACTACTTGGGAACTTGCCTTCTTCCAAATATCTCATGCTATCTTTCCACATGTGCCTTGTACTGGACAATTCTGCCCTTTAAAGTAGACTTAATTTTTGGGAAATCTTAGGATCCTAACTTAGGCTTCAACCATCCTAAACTGTGACATTTCTAACCCCTTTCAAAGATAAGGAAATTGACCAAATTGTGCTCTATTGAGAGATTTTCTAATTTAGGAACTAATGGGAGTTTGGAAAAATATATTTTAAGAATGTCAAGGGTCTAATGAAGATCATCCTAAGGCAAGTAACTGATGATCAGCTTTCACCAAAAGGGTAAACACTGGTATATTTATTTCAAAGTTATTTCCCATCTGTAAAGCCCAAGCTTCCCAAAGGCCTACAATTTTCTCCAAGGGAAGAGTAGTTTGGAGTGAAAAAACTCTAAGCTTCTAATCTGCCCTGAAAGTCCCCAGTTGTCTGATCATGGACAAGTTTCTTAGCTTTCCAGCATCAATTTCCTCATCTAGAAAATAATTAGCTGGATTAGATCATGTACAGGTTGCCTTTTAGCTCTTAAGTGTCACAATGTGTGATAAAATAAGTGCTTTTTTCCCAGGAGATCAAAAAGATCCATCTATGTTGACTAGAGTTAATCTGGAGAAAGGAACCTTGATAAAATGTAGATAAACAAAGGTGGCAGGAGAGGAATGAATGTGTCTTGAGCTAAGGACAAAGATTTGGCTGTCTCAGCTGGGAGGTGGAGAAGACCAAATTTTTTAAAGACTTTGATGGGCCAAAGGAGGAGTTTGATCTCTTCCTTTGAGTCATTCATCAGATAGTCTTTGATTGCATACTACCTTCTAGTCATTGAGAGCCATTTGTTTTGGAAGAGTCTAGATATTTCATGCCACCAAAGTGAATGTGCCATTGATAGGAAGATTTGTAATGTTTACCACTTCAGGCTACCTCTTCAGGCATTCAGAGAAAGATAAGGAAAGCCTCAGTAAAGTTGACATGAAGGGTATATTTAAAAGGTGATTGACTTTATTTAAACAAAAAGAAGAAAGTAACAAATCCGTTGTTTGAAGAGCAAAAAAAAAGTTTCCTTTGATTTAGCATGGCTGATCTTTTATTGCCTCATAAATGGATAATTTATGGAAGTAAACAAAGGATGATGATGTTTATTTAGATTTGGAATTTGGAACTATTCTAGAAAGTCAACACATGGTCCTTATTTTCCGTAGGTGTAAGAATGGCATAAGATAAGTTGGTGGGAGGTGATTGCTTCCTGGGTTTTTCTCTTTGATGATAAACCCCAGTGTTTCCAAAAATGAATTTTATATATTACCATCTTTTGGAATGCTTGCTACAAATTTGTATTCATAAGGTCGCATTGGAAGACTTTTGAGTTTGTGATATGAGGTTTTTTTTTTTTTTAAGATTTATTTATTCATGCATACAAGGACTGGGGTACAGGCCAGAGGTGTGAGGGGTGAGAGGATTCACCAGAGACAGAGTGGGGCACAGAACAGGTGGATTGACTGAAATACACTGCTGAGGGGATCAGCAGGCGAGTCAGAAGTCTGCTGTGCCAGGTGTGGGTAGCTCCCTGGCTGGGGCTTGAACTCGGGCCACAGTGGAGACAGCGCTGAGACTTAACTCCTACACCGCCAGGAAGACCCAATATACATGCACATTTGGATTGGAATTTGTGAATAATATTCATTCTGGCCAATTAAAAATTTAAAGCATGTAGATGCTTAAATGTAGAACATTTCCATCTACTGCAATGGTGTGAGTTATTTACCTATTTCAATGGAAACTGTTTCTTGAGAGACAAAGTGATCGGCAGTGCACAAAAGTGTAAGTTCAGTTTGACAATAGCCATAAAATTAAACTTCCAACTAAATATGGCAGCCCCAGTGGAATACAGGAGAACCAGCCAAAAAGTGATCAACTATTGAGACTTTATACAGACCCAATAAACAGTCCTTGGGTTCTGGAGTTCCAGCAGCTTGTTTGTACTCGTCCTGCTCAAGGGCCAGAAAATGGACTGCCAGACCTGTGAAGGGGGCATGTAAGGTGAGCAGCCTCTGTAAGAGGCAGTTTTCCCAGGAGAGACATCCTTCCAAGGTGACAGTTTTAGAACTTGGAACTTCTGCAGATAAAAGAGTCTCAGAATTTTCTGGAGTTAGCATAGCATCCCAGTTAAAAGGAAACTTGTTTAGAGCAGGGCTGGATGAAGACCACCAAATGGAAATAGAATCAGGGCCAGGAACGAGCTGGGATGGGGCAGAGAAGTTTTCCAAAGCCACCTGTGGGCAATTTGTTTATGAATTAGAGGTCTGGTTTGTATGCATTCATTCTTTAGTCAACAGGATGCAGTTTATTCTCTTTGAGGACATTTTTCAAATCATCTTTTTTGTCCTTAGTTTATTTTTTTTTAATAAATTTTGTTGGAGTAACATTGGTTTATAAAATGTACGGTTCAGGTGTGCATCATTGTAATTCTTGTGCATACAGTACATTTCATGACTAGCATCTAAAGTCTTGTTTCCATCCTCCAGTATACAATTGGCCCCTTCATCAGTTTCACCACCTCCTGCTCCTCTTTCTCTCTGGTAACCACCAATCAGTTCTCTATTTGCTTGTTTCTGTTTTGTTTTGTTTGCTTGCTTGTTTCTTTGTATTTTATATATGAGTGAAATGGTAAGCTATTTGTCTTTTTTCAGCTGACATTATTCCACTAAGCATAATTCCTTCAAGATCCTTCCCCCTTCTTGCCTGTTACAAGACTTCGTCTTATTTTATAGCTGAGTAGTATTCTATAGTGTATCAATACCATATCTGCTCTGTCCATTCATCTGTTGATGAACACGCAGGTGGATTTCATATCTTGGCTATTGTAAATGCTGTTGGAATAAACATAGAATTACATATATCTTTTTTAAGTAGTGTAGTCTTTGGAATATACTTTGTTCCAGAAGTAGAATGGCCAGGTTCTGTGATATTTCAATTATTAATTTCTTGAGAAAATTCCATAGTGGCTGTACCAGTTTACATTTCCACCAAGAGTGTGTAAGGGTTCCCTTCTCTCCACATCCTCTCTGACACTTTTTTCTTATCTTTTGGCTCATAGCCATTCTCACAGGTGCAAAGTGATACCTTATTGTGGTCTTGATATGCATTTCCTTAGTAATAAGTAATTATGAACATCTTTTCGTGTGCCTGTTGGCCATCTGTAAGTTTTCTTTGGTGAAATGTATATTCAAATTCTCTTCCCAGTTTTTCTTAAACAGGTTTTGTTGTTACTGTTCTATGAGCTCTTTATATATTTGGAACATTAACCACTTATCAGATGTATGATGTGCAGATATCTCAAATTATTCATTTAGTTATTTTTATAAAAACATCAATTTAAATGTTCCCTGATGCTATCTTTCAAGAGATTGTTGGATTGGAAGGCCAGGTGTCTGCTTATCCAGATCAGACAGACCAAACACCAATAGAATTAGGACTGTTCTTACACAGTATTTTATTTTCTTGTGCATGAAGCACACATGGCCCTTGTCTTGTAAGGGTCTGGGGGCAACTCTGCTGGGGTCCCCTGTAGGATGGCTCTCAAGTTGTCAGAGTCTGGGAGCTGGACACAGGAGTCCTCTAGAAGGTTGTGAATTTCATAGGGAAGAGATTATTGCTCCATGGTTTACAATCTAAGTCACAGGCATAGTTTTTATAGAAGAGTCAACAAAACTCAAGGACAGCATATATGTGGGATTGTCTTTGATGGGAAAGGTACTGTCTTAGGTGTCATCATAATTACCTTTTTTTTGAAACTCTCTCAACTGGAGCCCATTCGGTGTGCTGTCAACTGTGCGTCTATAAACTGTTGACTTTAGTCATCAGTAGGGTGTATACCAAGGCTTGAACACTCTTCTTTCAGAGACACACCTTTGGATTTATACTTAGAACACACCAGCTTCCCTCCTCCATCTGTATGTGATAAGTACAGTCAAGAGCACATCTGTATCCTTTGGGATGCGCGTGGGGAGCAGGAGCAGGGGTGTTATTTCCACTGCCTCCATGTCCTCCTTCAGACAGTCCCAAAGGGCCCCCAACCGAAGAAAAACAAGATCAAAAGGAGGCAGAACATGTATGTGACTTGCTCTAATGTATTTTGAAAAACAAAAAAAATGTAGATGATGAAATAAATAGTGGGTGTATTACAAAGTGTTTAGATTGTTTGTGAGCTGTTCTTTTTCATCGTATTTCTGCCAAGGCCACTCTTGTGGCTCAGATGACACATCACAGGCAAATTTGACATGACTGCTGACTTCATGCTGTTCTCTGGGAGCCTTCTAAAATACCTTCAAATGTTGGTGGCTGAGCAGGAAGTAGAAGTTAACACCCCCCTCCATCCCACCTTTGTAGTGATAAGGAATTTGGTTTGATTATGTGCCTTCTTTTTTTTTTTAAATAATAAATTTTATTTTTATATTCCCCCATACAATTGCAAATGCCCCATTCTGACCCCAATCCCTCCCCTCCCAGACCCCACCCCCCAAAAAGTGTCTCTGGTTCATAGTTTTTTGTTGATTTTGATTTTCACTTTATTTTTTTTATAATAAATTTTATTTTTATATTCCCCATACAATTTCAACCCCCCCATTTTGACCCCAATCTTAGCAAGTTAAAGCTGCCAACCATCAGAACTTGACTGTTAATTCCCAGTCAATAGTCAGCTTTTCTCAGTTTTCCATAGAATATTGAAATGTCATGGTGACCACTGATGCTTGAAATTTTACTTGCAAACACCCCAATGTGGCTGGTTTGTTTCAGCTGATCCCCTTTGAAAGAGCAAGGGTCAGTAAATACTGCTAGATGTCCTTGTGTCTGAGGTGTTTTCACTGGGAAAGCTCAGCATCTGGCATCTTCTCATCATTCCTTGCTTGAATCAGCAAACATTTGTCTTAGAACTCAGAGGAAAATCAAGCCACAGCCATTGCATGAAGACAAAATCCCATTGCATTAGAACTGCTGTTGTGCAAATATATAAAATAGACATTTGGATAAAATCTTTTTTACCTATATGTAGATACTAGAAATTATTTATACCAGTGATAGGTATGGTACAGATAGGTGCATATAACTGATGTCCTTTTATATTGATTTTATTCTTTAAAAAATAGCTTTTTATGTACATGGAACAAGAAGGAGATCATCTAGAATCTAGTTGGGCACAAGTGAGCTTATTTGTACAGCAAGTGCATTTGCCTATTTTTCTTCTATCGTGGTTCGTTCTTGAATTTTAGACTATCTTTTATTTTCTACAAAAAACACAGCACGATGACTTTCAAATCTTGCCCGAGGACTGCCAGGAATTTTGTCAAAATTATACAATGAAAAAGTTCTTTGAAAGAGGATTTTGAGTCTCAGGGCTTGCTGACTCTTTAAGCTTAAAAAGTATACTTGGCTTTTGCAAGCAGAAACAGGCCTAATACTTTGAGGAATGCAAGACATGATCAGTATTTCAGAGGCATTGAGGTGGTTAATCTATTCCTCTACATTAAAGTCATAAACCCCCCAGTATAAACATTCCCCAGCAAAGTTTTGGTATTCTAAGCTTATCTCAGAGAGAAAGTTTAACATGACTTCTCCAGTTTTGTGTTTCAATAGTGAGCGTGGGTTGAAGCTCTTAGTGGCCTTTTCCAGTCACAAGGCTGGCTGGACTGGCTTTTTTGAGTGGTCTTGGAAGATACTTATTTGCTGCAATTAAAGCACCTGTACCCTAATTGCTTCCCTTAACTCGATTGTATCTGGGTATATACTGAGCCCATCACGGGACTCCAGATGAGCCTTTGTAAGTAAATTCCCAGACCTTCAAGGTGTCAGCTCTGTCTCCAGCCACTTACAGCTGATATTTGAAGGACTTCAGGATATTTGGGGGTGGGCGTGAGCGCCCAAAGAATCATATTTGCCTACAACACTATGGAGCTGTGGAATCTGGACTGAGTGCACCAAGTGCTGCTTTTTGGATGACACAAAGAGCTGTTTCCTGCATACCACAATGCCCTGCTATAATTCTCACCTTCCTGGGTCCCACAGGAAGAAACACCCAGGGTGCCTGGAGAGATTTCCTCTTGTCCCCCATTCCCAGTGTAGATGCACTGGGATGCATTGCACACATTTGAGGATTCCTAGCCCAGCCATTTTCCCGATGGCTTCTCTGCTCCTGAGAAGGATGCCAGGGGTTAGGGGGGAGACTATCCATGGGCCTCTGGTCCCTCTATCAGCTCCCACATTCCCACAATGGGGACAGATAGTTACCCATCCCTAATGCCTTCTCACAAGCCATGGTTCCCGCTGCTGCTGCATCGTCCCATTCTAGAATTTGCTTCTGATTGTGCTCAAATGTTTTGTGCTGGCAAATGTTGACTTCCGGTTGCTTTAGGAAGGGACAGATGATGCCAACATGAAGGCAGGTGAAAGTGACAGTGTGACCGCATCCTTTCCTTCCTGTTCTGCCATGAGTCAGTGTCTTGGCCTGAATGTTGACACAGATCCTCACTAACTCATAACAGCTGATGGCGACTTGCTGAGGCATGCACAGTAAGGAAAGAAATTATGTATTAAAGCATTTGGGCTTTGTCCCAAATATTTTTTAAGGGGGAGAAAAGACAGAGGGAGGGAGAAAAACCTTGTGCTAATAACCGCCTCATGTTGCTGTGTTCCTTTCTCAGCCCAGTGAGGTCTGATTCCCACAAGTATTTTGATTTATGACCTGCTCCTCCTGGCCTGTTTGCTTGGGGTGTTTATTATTTTGATATTCAGGGAACATAAGCCATGAAATCATTTCACTTTTGGAATCTGTTTTTCTCCCTTTTTGGGAGTTGTTTAATGGTAGGTTGGATTTCCTCCTGTGAAAATAGTCACATTAAAACACTTTTCTGCATCCAGTGTTTTGTCTTCATATGGAGGAAAAAAAACTTGTGGGGTTCCCAGGTGAGGGGGGAGTGTTCTGATTGAGTCTGGGAACTCCCCACACAACATGCCTAGAAGCCTGGTATGTTGCTGGCCAAGCTCGGGACTGTCCCTGTGGACCCACAGAGAGGCGAAGAGATGGCCTGGCCTCCCATAGACTCCCTCATGATGTGCTTTTAAGTCCAGACTTAAAGACAATGTGTGTGATGACCTGAGACGATTTTGACTCAGAGGATACCAGGGGGATTGCAAAGCATGAGCTCAAAATAATTAGCTCAGTCTGCAGAATAATCAACTCCCTCACTGCCCAGATGCAAACAAACAGTCTTAAACGTGTTAGAAGGTAGGCTTTCTCTGTTGGTACAAGTCAGGGTGGTAGCTGTGGGAGGCTTGGCAGCCAAGAGCTGGCTGTTTACCAGAAGTCCTGATGAGAGAGGAAGTGTCCACTCCATGTCCCTTTTGTGCTCTCTGCGTGCTGGCTACCACCTGGTCCCCACCCCAGTGAGGCTCCTGACAGGACCTGGGCACTTCAGTCCCACGGGACTGTGTCCCATCCCTTCCTTCCTCAGGAGACTCTATGTTTCAGTGTTTTCATTGTTTAACATTTTGTTTATTTTTTTAGAAGATTTATTTATTTATACATACAAGACCAGAGGTACAGGCCAGAGGTGTGGGGGGTGAGAGGATTCACCAGAGACAGTGTGGGGAACAAAACAGGCAGATTGACAGAAATACACTGCTAAGGGGAGCCAGCTGGTGAGACAGGAGAGGTCTGCTGCTCCATGTGGGTAGCTCCATGGCCGGGATCTAACTCTTGCTTCAGTGGCTGCGGATATTTTCATATAGGTTGTGTCTTAGCCCCTTGCGCCACCAGGGAGGCCCTGTTTAACATTTTAAAAATCACCTTTCCCATGCCAAACAGTGCCATTGATAATTAACTACAGAAAATTTTTAAAAATATAGAGTAAAATTGTCCACTATCCTACCGTTCAGAGAGAACCACTATTACCTACTATATTGGATATATATCCTTGAGGTATTTCCCTACCTTTCTTGGCACTTAGATAGAGTTTCTCTAATGCTCTCTACTTTCAATTTATTTGAGAATCCGCAAATGATTATTTGATTTTTTTATCTGGTTGTATCAGAGGGGACTGAGACTAAGATAATAATGCCTTTTGTTGTATAAGCATTTGGAAAAGTTAAATTCTGGGATGCAGCATATTTGATGATGGCACAGAGGCTAGGATAGAAAGGAAAGGCGTGGAGCTATGATGATCGGAGGGAACAAAAGCAGTAGAATTCAGGAGCAGAACTGGATTTGTGTATTTATGTAAATATTGATGACATTTTTTAATTGAATACATTAATTTTTCACATCATACATGTTATGGCAATAAAAATCAACATCCTTGGGCCTCCCCAGTGGTACAGTGGGTTGAGCGCAGTGCTATGAAGATGTCTGCAGCCTCTGCAGTGTGGGTTCAATTCCCAGCCCACCAGGGAGAAACCCACATGGCACGGCAGATCTCTCCTGTCTCACCCGCTGCTCCCCTCAGCAATGTATTTCATTAGTCTGCCTGTTCTGCTCTCCACTCTGTCTCTGGTGAATTCTCTCACCCTCCCCTGCCTCTGACCTGTACCCCAGTTATTGTATAAATAAATAAATCTTTAAAAAAGAATCAACATTCTTATATACCACATTATGTTCACCAGCAAAAATCTAGTTTCCATCGTTCACCATACGATTCACTCCCTTTACCTGATTTACCAACCCTCTTCCTCCTTCCTCTCTGCCGACCACCATTTCCTTCTAATAGGCTGAGTTTGTTTTGTGTTTTGCTGTGGCTTCATTCCCTACACTGGATGTAGAATGAGGAGCTCTATCTCCTGCTGTTGCTGGCTGGGTAAGCTTCCTGGGATATGGAGAACTCTGTCTTTCTGGGTTATATTGATTCAGTCCATCTTATGAGGGGCTTCTTTATGAAAAGTGATTAGCAAACAAGCACTGCAAGCATCAGATCATATCATTGCAATGAAAATGATGTCCAGGCTTGGCCATGGTGGTTTCAAAGGGAATAAGGATAAAGTGACCAAAGGTGGCTGGGAGTTATAGGTGGGTGAACAGGAGAAAGATTTATTTAATTGACTCTTATAGTTTGTTGTTGTTCATGCCTGGAATGGTTAATAGGTACTTTCTGTAAAGGGGGTTCTCCAGCCTGGAATTAGGATGGTTTTATTTGCTATTTTGTGCTGGCCATTCCTTTTTCTTTAGTCTATTTTTAACTCAATGAGTACATTCTCCTGTAAAGCTAATATGTTTGCTCTCTCACCTAAGAGACTCTTATCAGACTTTTACTAGGGATTACAGGCCTCCCTATCAGGAATCTTGCGGCATTTACACAAGAGTGAATAGGGCAGGCCTAGCTCTATGTTTTAAACCACAGATAAGTTCTGTGTTGTGTGTGAGGAAGGGGGAGAAGAAGGGAAATAGTAGCGGTTGAGTGGTGGGGGGCTGGAAAAATGTATAAACACCTTTAATAAGTGAATGAATTTCTTTGTCTCTGTTCATGAGCCTCAGAAGTTGGGAGACTATTAAAAAAAAGGGTTTACAGGGCAGCTTCTTGAGCTCTGGAGTCAGGTTACCCGGGTGTAAACCCTCCCTTGCCAGTTACTTAGCTGTGTGACCTCAAGTCCTTCCCATTATTTTGTGAGTTTGTCCATTTCCTTGTGTGTAAAATGGCAACACCCACGGTGTAAGACTGTCGTGATACCTTTGATCCATGCTAACTAACACTGGCTTCAGTCCTCAGGAAGTGTTGGTGCTCATGGATCTTCTCCCTGGCTAGAGTTGGGAGTCTGAGCACACGGAAGTGTCAAGCAGACCCATTTGGACCTGCCCTGTAGGGCGAGGGGACCACACTTGATGGAAATAGGGTGGCGTGCACAGCTCCCCCTCTGACTATCACCCTTCCTTTCTGCAGGTGTGAAACACTGTCCTCAGTCCCAAGGTGGTGAGGTTCAGATGCCCAGATATCTTTTGGGAACTTTGTCTGTTCATCTTTGCTACCCCTTCCTAAGGGGGTACAATTTCCTTATTTTTCTTTTTCTGTTTCCTTCCTCTTACTGTTTTTCAATGAGAGACCGTTGGCACGTGTGTGCCTGCGGATGTTAATCAGAGACTCATGGAAGAGTGGCCGTTATTAGTTATTTATGAGAATCTCCTGAGCCAGGAATGTACAGGAGATGTTGAACTTAACCCAGTTACAACCCCATTCTCTCATGTCGTAAGGCAAACTCACAGATTGGGTAGGAATTGAATGCCTCTCATTTTAAATGTGTGTGTGCATGTGTGTGTGTGCACGTGTGTGTGTGTATGCATGTGTGTGAATTTCCCTAGACGCTGGACATACAGGAATAAGATTTGAGATGTGTGTGCATGTGCCTGTGGGTCTGAGATTGTACTGCCTTGGCTCCGATACTGACTCTGAAATTGACTGTCCATGAGTTCTCAAGCAAGGGCTAAGTCTCCATGCCTCATTTCCCTTAGTTTAAAACAGACATAATATGTCTCCTCATTCATAAGATCATCTTGAGTATTTAGTAAGATCATCTAAGTAAAGTGCAGAGGCATAAGTCAGTCAATAAATATTAGTTAAAGCTATTTTTACAATGTGGTAAACCTCAAGTTCACTCCTGCCTAGACCATTTATTTACTTGAAACCTTAGCTGAACCTCCATTTTCTCCACTAGAGAATAAAGTGGGAAGAATAGTATCTAATTCAGAGTTGTAAAGAAGATCACACAGTGAATCTGGAGACAGAGGTCCTACAAGTGCTCAATAGATCTATTCTTCCTTGTCCATTCTTGACTGTTTTTGTTGGCAAACATTTTTTGTGAAGACTCTCGATTTCAGGAACAAACACGTCTGCATTGAGGATGGAGGCTCCAGGTTTCTTTCCTGGGGACGACTAGCCCACAGGAGGCTGAGTGCCATGTCAGGTCCTGGTGGGCAGTCTCTCAGCATTCCTCCCACAATGCCCCCGTGTCATGGAGGAAGCCACAGCTGAGCTCAGCTTAAATCTCACGGTGGATGTTGGCACCTGTCACTCAAGCCCGCCTGACTTCCGGTCAGGCCTAACCACTGAGCAGCTCTGCTTCCAGGGACAATCCTGAGGAGAGCGTGACATGAGCATCCCCACCGCTGGCTCTAAGAAAAGGAGTCATCTCTTTCTCACCTCTCTTATCTTGTTGCTCTGAAAGGGAATTTAGGGAGCAGAGATAACTCGTTTTCCTTCACAGTTCCAATATCCAGACCATGAGTCAGAAAATGAACCCTTTAACTCAACGTGTACATTAAACGTTAAGTCTAGTGCCAGTTCTCATCATCTAAATGGTAAGTTTCACGCAGCATAATGGATGTCCCCTCAGCGCACACATTGTAAGGGACGGCGGCCGGCAGCGACTTTGCCCCGAGGCCATAGTGAGTGCTGTGTTACTGACAGATTGGTCTCGTTTACACCATCAATTTTTATCACGTTCTTTTATGAAATAGAAATTTTGATCATGGGCATGTAATTTGGCGAGTATTGGAAATAGTAAGGCTGTAAAATGACATTTATAGATTTATGAAATGCGCCCTTTTATTCTTGCCCTAGCTCTTACCCAATAGGAAGGACACTGTAGAAACTTTAAAGAGTTATAAAAAAATGATCACTGTTTGGAAAATTTAATTTTAAATATTTGAATTGGAGAAACCTTAACCATGTGCATGTTCATTTTAATTCATTGGCAAGAGCCATAAAATGTGATCACATTAAATCTGGGTGTGTGATGCTAATAAAGATCAATTATGAGGAAACTGACCTGGCTAGTATTTAGGAATTTGAATTGACACTTGGGATGTTGATAGTGATGGGGAAAACTCCTAATACAAATATCACTATGTTGTTATCTTCCTAGATCTATTTCAGGTGTATGTGGATGGTTGAATACTTGGGAAATTCTGTAGTGCAGCCAGGTCGAGCTATACTTCTTTGTGTTTTCTAGTTTAACAAAGGCTTTAATAGGATGTGGCAACTGTACTTTCAGGTAATATTTTTCCATAGTAAGACTAACGTGGTGGATCAGAGCAACTTAGGGAATTTCCAGGATTTAACATGGACTAACCATTGGCCTGTAGCCTTCTCCTATGAGCAAAAGACCTGTAGCATCTAATGTAACCCTTGCCTGTCGACTGTACACAGGTGCATCTCAAGTTTCTTGTGTCTCATTTTTCTTTCATCCAGAAGCCTGGCATGAATGGGCATGCTGGCAGAAGCTGATGGGTTTTGTACTCTCTGTTGGGAATGCTGGTACTCAGAAATAAGGCTCATTTAGCTGATGGCAAGAGGCTGCATGGAAGAGTGGCCAGGGTCCTTTGCTCTGAAGCCTTCTCCCTGCATCTGACCTCCTGTCCACCGGGTAGTAAACATGTAGTAAACATTGTTTGGGTGGCACCGTTTTCTGAATTAAAATATAACTATTTATCCACCCACCTTCCTTCCCCTGCCCCACCTTCAAAACACTTCTAACCAGTGGCATTTTCTATTGCTATTATTTTGTTGTTTTTGTGTCTCCTTGTTCTCCACTTCCCCTACACCAAATTGACAAAGGGGTTTTTGATTTAATCCTAGTGTCTGAACACTGACGAACATATTATTCAATTAATAAGGGCTCCTACTTCTTAGGGGTTTTGGGAGGATTAATTAAAATAATGAGTCTCAATAACTACTTGTTACACCTATTACCCAAACTATCAGTCTGTGTTTCCAAAAGTGTGGGAAGCACACTGGTGATACTAGGATTTCCAAACTCTAGGCGTGATAGCTTTAAGCAAATATAATAATTGGGATTTTTATCATCACCTTGAATTTATGGCAATAAATAATATTGACTTTTGAGTTAAAATATAAGCACGTGATTGAACTCTTAAAAGGTTAAAAGGGAAAACTCCTGAAAATGGAGCACAGGTAAATGAAGTTTGGGAGACTCTGCAGGAGTCTGTTCTGAGATGAGTGTTTATTGGTATGCCAATTTAATTGTAGAGGATACAGTTTTACCCAAAGTATGCTTTAATTCCTGTAATGAGCTATGTTGTGTAACAGCAATCTGTCGTCTTTATCATTTCTAGATCAGCCATTGCATAGGTGTTGTTAGCTAATCTTTTGATTCATTATGATTTACCACCTGGGATAGTCCTCCAGTTTAGCTTCCACCCACATCACTCCCCACTTCTCAAAGGTGAGGAGTATCTTTGTCATTGAGAATCCAAGAGTCTCTCCTGAGCTTCATCTTCCTTGCTACCCTTACTGACTACATGGAATTATGATCTCCTCCGCCTTTCTTCTTCCACTCTCTGACTCCTCTGTGGCACTGGATGCTGGAATTCAGGCACCACATACACACAGTGGTCATAACTCACACTGCCCATGTCAAGAGCGTTGGTAGGAGTTCAGTGAGATCGTAGATTTAAAGTGCCTGGCCGAGTCCTTCCGGTGCTCAGTAAATGCTAATTTCCTCTTCACTCTGTGTTCTCTTGACTATTCTACTTTTTCCAAATTCCTTTTTCTCCAATTGCCTTTGAGATATGGTATTTCCAAGATTCTTTCCTGAACTTTTGCTGAATCTACAGCTCCTCTACTTCCTCTCGTGATTCCTGTGCTCTTTGTAGATGTTTCCCGAATCTGTGTCTCTGGTGGCACTGACCTCCAGACCTTTATCTTCAATTGCTTCCTGAATATCTTAATTCAGACATCTCAGATCCAATGCCTGCCTAACTGACCTCATGCCCTTCCTTCCAAAACTGCCTCCCCTTCCTCAAGTCTCTATTTTGGTAGTAGTGTCTACTCTCAGGCATTTGATCTGGAAACCTTAAGGTCAGTTTTAATTCTAGTTCTATATCCTGCAACATCTAATCAGAACAGTGGGTTGGTCTTGGATAGAGCTTTCTTCCTTCCCTCGCTTAAGAACAAGTTTGGAAGTGAGGTTGGCTGCTTGAAGTTACACCAGGCAATAGCTACTTGATTGATATTTACAAGAGTAGGTCGCAGTCTCAGGGGTTGAGAAAAGAAAAGGAATTATTAAAAATGTCCCTGGGTTAACAATGTCTGCACCGGAACATACCAAGCTGTGTATGGAATGACCATTCTCTCATAAGCTCTTTACAAAAATATGCAGATGCTATTGTGGTTAATGAAATATATTACGTGAGTTTTCAAGAAAAAGATTTTTGGAGAGCATGTTTGAGTAATAAGTTTAGAACTCTCACTTCCTCAAGATACATCTATTACATTTAAGATAATAGGCACTGTGTGTGTGTGTGTGTATAGTCCTCTGGGTTGGCTGGATAATAAGAAATAGATATATCTGCAAATAAGTATAATAGTGAAGATGCTGTGTACAAAAATATAAACTTGAGTTTTGATTCCCAAATGCAGTAATGCTTGCTAGAAGAGGTGGTGGCTGATCTTAGCCTTTGAAGAGAGGTTTAAGGTTTTATTATTTGTCAGTGATTGAGAATGTGTGAATAATCCAAGTGGAAACAAATGGTATGCATCCTGGAGTGATTGAAGTGCAGGACATCTGAGGGACAGATTGGGCTTAGATGTGGGGCCCTTGAGGTCTCCTGTTTGAATTTTATGGCATACACACCTAGGGCCCTTGAAAGATTTTAGACACCAGTGTGACAGATTCACACGAACACCCTACTTTCTTTATTACAGAAGATGGGTACTTAAAATTAACCTTAGATCTAGATAATGGCCAGTAAAGGAAGTGGAAAGGAAACAAAGAGGAAAGGAGAGGTGGAGAAACTATAGGAAAAGAAAAAAATACCTTAGTCCAGTGACAAAAAAAGGGATTTGCTGGGCTTCTCTGTCATGTTGGAAGAAACCTGTTTTGTTTCTTGGCACTGTGGGTTTAGATGGTTATCTCTGCCTTGCATTTGGAAGGCTTGCTTATTCTACCACTGTGCACAGGTCTTTTAAATGGTCTTTTATCCTTGAGCTCTGAGAGGAGGAACAGTTAGTGGCAGGATTAACTGTGAGGGGCAGTGCCAGCAGCAGTAATACCATCCAAGACCAGGCTCCTGGGGATGATGTTCTGGTTAGTGAGGCAAAGAAAGATCTGTGGAATTTGCTGGAAGAGTTGAAGGAAAGGAATACATTTTCTCCATGTCAGTTGTCCTCTGCTTTACCACTTTCTTTCCCTCAGATTCTTGCTTTAAGTCACCATCTGTTTTCTGCCTCATGGTGCGTTGGGATTAATGTCAGCTCTGTTGCTTGTGACTCAAGGTCCAAACGCCCCTTTTCAGAAACTGCATCATTTCATGTCTAGCGAGGAAGGTTGGGTTTCCTCGGTGGCTTTTGGACCCTAGTAATCTTAGTGATCTAGTATTCTCAGACCCGGGGTCCTGTTTTGTTATATGTCAATCCTCTTTGATGCTTTTAACAAAAGTTAAAACTACATTTATAGGCACCCTGGCTTTTCCACTGCACTGTTTTGTTGAAAACATGTGCCTGCTTTGTTAGTAAAGGAACCTCTCTGCCAAGAAAATTGTATGTGGGAGGGTGTGACTAACTTAGCAAAAGGGACTTATCTCTTATCCTATCTGGCTGAGCTCTCAAGGCTGCCTTTGATATGACTTATTTCTTCCCCACAAGCCCCACACCCCTTCCAACCTTTACTGCTATCTTTGCTCCCCAAATTTATTCATAGCTAAATATTTTAGTTTTTCAAAACTAATCAGCTCTCAGGTTTATTTTCTGTTGGGTCATCTGAAGCGTGGGTTTCCTGTTCCTGAGTGGCAGGTACTCACAGGCAGAGCCTTAAAATTCTGCCTCCACTACTCCTCCCTCCCTAAGTATTATCAACAGGCCTTGCCAGCTTGTGTTAGGATTGTCCTGTTTCCCTTTTGGCAACTTTCAACAGAGCCTGTAATCTTGCCAGGCTGTTCGAAGGGAAATGCAAGTCTCAGTGCCCAAGAAACATAGGACTAGGAAAATGAACCCAAAATGCTTTCTGGAAAGCTTGGTTCACTGTCAAGAGTGGTCTGAGTTGCCTTCTGTGTCCAGACTTGTAGCGATGTTCAAAAAGATTGAGATGCAAAAGGCAACTACATTCTCATTCATTTCTCCATTTATTCAGTCTGCGGAAACGTCACGAGCAGCTCCCATTACAAGATGCTGCACTCGGTGTTAGAGGGATCGCAGTAAGCCAGCAGGGACGTTGGCTGCTGCCGTGGAGCTAGGGGTATGCTCTACTAGGGGAGAGAGACCATGAACCTCCAAACACAGCTCAGGATGAAATCACACCGCTCAGAGGAGGGAGCAAAGAGAAAGTCTGTAAGAGAACAGCTTTCCTCCCGGCTGGGCAGGCTCAGGAGTTGCCTGCGGCTTCTTACAAAGCTGGAGGTGAGGAGGACCACTTTGCACCAGAGGATAAGGACTCAGCTCTAAGACCACAGGGGCGATCAAGATAAAAGCTCATGGACAGCCCCAGGTCTGAATATATCTACTCTCAGAGCTCATTTTTCCTAGAATTCACCTAGCTCTCTGCCATCTCCTAATTAGGTGACAGTCTGCTCCGTGAGGAAACTGGAGCATAAAGACCTCACTCGCTCACAAAACAACAGAGAGGGCTCTGCCCCGACCAGCCAGCTACCTCATGTCAACTAGAAACCTTATAACTTTTCGTTTGCTTCTGCTGCTGTTGACACTCTTGTTGACTGCACTCTTGGCTTCCGGTTTGAATCATGCTCAGGAATCTGGCCCCTGAGCCGGCTCCCTTGAGTCAGTGGGTGCTGTCATGCCACTGCTATCAAGGTGTGGCCGCTCTCAGTGGCCAGAGATGGTCTCAGCGGCCAGAGACGGTCTCTTGGTTGCAGCGTCCCGAGGCTGTTGTGTTGGAAGATCCGGGAGGTGTGCTGTGATTAGCACGGGATGGCCTGGTCTGCTCAGAAGATGGAGACATGACTCATGTTGAAGGACAGGGCCAAGGGGGAAACCAAAACTTGGCACTTATGTCACTTGTTTGGTATCTGAAGTCCACTTACAGGAGCATCCTGTGACCGTGGGGCAGAGCAGGGCTAGTGTTCTGTGTCACTTACATGGAATGCAGTCACTGATGGCAGCACTGGTGCCTTCTCCCCGCTGCAGGCGACCAGCCTCTCTTCCTGGGCCCAAAAGCCTCCACACTGGTCCCCCTGTTTCTCTCAGTACTTCCTACCATCAATGTCCCAGCAGTAGCCAGAATGATCTTTTTGGGAAAAACTAGCAAATAACATTGCCACAATAAGAGTGAAATCCAGTCTCTGCAGTGAGCTCCAGGCCATCTTGATTCCATCTTGCATGCCTGTCAAGCACACCCCAGGGACAGCACTGCCCTTTCTGTCTAAAACCTGCTCAACACAGGGCCTTTAAGCTGTCTTTTCCTTGAAATGCTTTTCCCAGGTAAATCTTGATGTTGGCTGACCCCTTCTTAGCTCAGGGCCTGACTAGTCACCTAGGAGGGGCCTCTCCTCACCACCTGCTCTTGCATCCTTGTTCCTACTCCACTCCCCCTTCACACTGTCTCAGATCCCTGGTTTTGTTCTGTGGAATCACATCCCACCCCTAGCTTGGCTGCTCGTCTAAGGCTCAGACCTCGTCAGTCATTTCCCAAAGACCAGTGGATGCACACTCAGCAGCCCTGTGCAGCGAGTGGGTCTTGACACCAGACAAAAGACATTTCTTTCCTTCGTTTCATGATTTCAGTAAGTGGCAAAAAGAGCAGAGTGAGGAGCATGCAGTCTCCATAAAGTCCAAGAAAGAATTGGAAGCTATGACTTCATGGGGGTAAAAGGTTTGTGCTGTGAGCCCGTAGCTGTGGCCTCACCTGTGGTTCTGCAGCTGGTCAGTGACACAGAGAAGCTCCAGGCTCTGAGATCCACCCTCAGCGGTCCTGGAGGGAGGACAAAGGCCGGGGACCAATCTGCTCACTAGCATTTGAACCAAATCACATCACTTTGGGGTTCTGTTATTTTAGAATCATTGAGTCTGCCGGGTCGGGCTAGTATTGAATAGCAGGGCGGATACAGCATTGATGTCCTCAGAGGAGACAGAGGCCCAGCAGGCTTCAGCTGGCAAGTGTGGAGCCTGGGTCCTGGTCCTCCCCCGCCAGGGCGGCCTCTTGGATTCACTTCCTGTATTTGTTCATATGCACAGAATAGAGTCTTGCCTATGTTTTTTGACATGCCAGGTGCAACCTTGACATAGCCCCGAGGCAAAAGGCTTCATTTTGGTCACAGAGATGATCATCCACCTGCCAATTTTCTTAATGCTATTTTTTTTTTTCTGGGGGAAGGATTTATGACTACATCTATTTTTTTTTCTTCAAATTTAAGTCTCTTTCAGACAGATTCTGCCTGGGGGGTCGAGAAAGAATGCTTCCTATCCTCATAAATAAAAGGCAGGTCTTCGTGTTGTCTCAGTTCCCCGAACACAAAGGGGATGTATTTTTGATGCTCGGCTGGAAGAAATGATTTTCTTTTCTTTTTTCTTTTTTTAAAGATTTATTTTACTTATGCAAGAACCGGGGTACAGGCCAGATAAGCGGGAGGGTGAGAAGATTCACCAGAGCCAGAGCAGGGAACAGAACAGGCAGACTGATGGAAACACACTGCTGAGGGGAGCAGTGGGCAAGACAGGAGAGGTCTGAGGTGCCTTGTGGGACCCTCACCGGCTGGCCAGGATCGAACCAGCGCTGCAGAGGCTGCAGACAGCTTCATAGCGCTGCGCTCAACCACCTGCACCACCAGGGGAGGCCCATGAATGGTTTTCAACTGTTTTGTGAAGAATATAAAGGAAGAGCAATTAATAGTGAGATTAAACCATTTTCAACAAGGCTGGGTCATCCTGTAAATAGAATCCTTGAAAAAGTTTTCAACTTTCCATGCCAACTTCAAGCATTTGTGTAGATTGGTCTAGAAGTTTCTTTTGGGTGAGTAAATATTTGTGCAAGTCCGACACGAATGCAGGGTATGTTAATGATGGGCAGTTCTTTGGTGTTTGAGGATGAGCCAGACTTGCTCTCCTGTTTCCGTAATCAGTGGGCTCCCCCTGCCAGCCCCTCCACCTGGTCCGCGGGGCCATGGCTTCACTCTTTCTTCCTGCAGGAGCCAGCACTGTGGGAACCTGTCAGCATCAGGCTCTTGTTCCTGTTCTTATTAACATCAATAATCACCATGATTGCGCCTGTTTGATATTTAGGATGAGATACAGACAAACGAGCAGTTTTTGACTTGATATTTCCCCTTGATATTTCCGTGTGTGATTTATAATTTATACCTGGAAATGATTGACTGACCTAACTGATAATCCTTTCCAGCAAAAGATAAACACACTTAGAAGTCATCAGTGTAAGTCAGATGCACTTGAAAGGGAGCAGGAATTCACCTGCGAGCACTTTTGGCAACTTGCCCTTTCCCATGAATTCAGCCTGATGACAGAGAGGCTGTGGTTGCCAAGGCCCTTTCCACTGGAGAGCCGCCCAGCGTCCTGGGGGTGGGGCCGCCCCGCCTTGCCATGGTGGACTCGGCGGGGACACACCAGGAAAGAGGCAGCAGGGGGGTCTCAGCGCCTTGGGTTTCAGATCTGGGAAGGCACAGCCCCCTCGCCAGCTTTCCTCCTATCCCCGTGGTGCTGCAGGAAGCTGGTGCCTATCAAGGTGCTCGGTCAAGTTTCTTGAGGCAGGTGCATTTGGCGTCTCTGTGTCACCCTGCATGGTCCAGTTAGCCATTTTTTATAAAAGATTTATTTATTTATGCATATAAGGACTGGGGTGTAAGCCAGAGGTACAGGGGGTGAGAGGATTTATTAGAGAGAGTGGGACGCTGAACAGGCAGGTCTACTGAAATACACTGCTTAGGGGAGCAGCAGAGAGGCAGGAGAGGTCTGCTGCACCATGTGGGTCAGCTCCCCAGCCAGGGATCAAACTCACACTTCTGTGGCAGATAGCTTGGTAGGCTGTCTTTAACCCCTGCGCCACCAGGGAGGCCCCCAGCTAGCCATTTCTTCAAACCATTATCTGTCAGCCTAACACTTGCAGAATGTATTGCCTAAATCAGCAAATCCCCTGTATCAGGAGTGTAACTGAGTCCACAGGAGGAGGGATGGGTTGGTAGTAACAATATTTTACATAATAAAAAGTCATCAGTGTTATTTGAAGGGACTGGAGTCTCCTAAGATTGCTTCTAGACTATCTGAAGCAGCTGGTGCAAGTTTTCCATAAATTTCACTTGGTGTAGAGTAGGTGTCTTCAGGGAGCTCCTGGGGCATTTTTATTTTGTTCTCGTCAGACAGCACTGGGGCAATCAAACACATTTACTAATACATTCTGCCAGATAGATAAAATCATTAATCCACTACATAAAACACCAGAACATGATGTTTCCACCTGATCACATCCTTTAAACATAAAACACTTATTTTTTATCGTGAGTATTCAGAATTTTAAAATTCTCTTTTCAAAAATTCTTAATACCATCTTTTTCAAAAGCTAAACAGTGAACAAAAACCTCAGCAGAGAATCCTAATGCTTTCTAATGGCTGCACCATTGGGGAAGGCAGTCTTTTTTTTGGTTGAGATCCTCAGGCCCATCAACATAACAAAAAAGGAAGCAGGGCCCTGAGCAGTTATTACTGCAGTCATTTCAGCCGCATAAATCATGATTTGTGACAACGCAGGCTATAAAGTCATTTGGATGACAATGACTAGCCACGCTGCCGGAGTTAATCAAATAATTATTGAACACGTGTTTCTCTTGGTCTGGCCCTGCATTGACACATATTTCATTCTATCTTTACAGTGTTCCTTACAACCATTATTTGTTAAGTGGAGATACTGAGCAAGTGTGGGGTGTACACAGAGTTTATGAGACCCCTTGCTTTAGTTGGGCTGCAGGCTCCCTAATATGGGTTCCATTGCAATCAACTGGGTAGATTTCCCTCTTGACCTCACGGTGATTTGCTCCGGTTGTCAATCACTAGCTCTTATTTTAACTTCTGGGTGGACTCAGCTCCCTACTACACTGTTTTCCTTTAGGAATATTTCACTTGGGGGGGGGGTCTCCCTTTAGATGCCATTGCCAAGTGGCACCAGGAAGTTCCCTTAAAAGCTTGCAGGCGGGTCTCCCTGGTGGCTCGGCAGGTTGAGTGCAACCCTGTGAAGTTGTCCTCAGCTTTTGCAGCATGGGTTCGATTCCTGGCTGGCCAGGGACATACCCACATGGTGCAGCAGACCTCTCCTGCCTCACCCGCTGCTATCCTCAGCAGTGTCTTCGGTCTGTCTGCCTGTTCTGCTCCCCGCTCTGTCTCTGGTGAATCCTCTCACCCTCCCATGCTTCTGGACTATACCCCAGTTCGTGTATAAATAAAAATAAATCTTAAAAAAAAAAAAGCTTGCAGGCACTGCTGCTGGAAAGCTCTCCTACAGTAAGATGTCAGAGGTCTGCATGGTCTGCTCACTTCCAGAAATTTCATGTTTCTCAGCCTGTTGCCACTGAGTATCTGCTCAATAAATACTAGCATTAGTCCTCTTATTATTATGTAAAGGCATAATCAATATTTGCTAAAACACGAATGGCCAGATGAATGAGTAAATGTACATTCTTCCTAAAGGATAAGGTTTGAGGGTAATAACTCTAATTGCACAGACTCAAGTATTATATTCAGATGGAGGAGGTGTAGTGTGAGGATAGAGAAGAAGAGCTGCTTCCGTTACTAAGTGCTATGACCTATTATTTGTAGTCAGTGGACATGGAATGAGCTACTGGACATCATGTACCCCAAATATCAGAAGGTGAAGGAAACAGTAGCTGCTCATCCATAAACCTGCCCTACTCTGAAATGTCAGAGGTCATCAAGTTCTGTGGTAATGGCGTCTGATTTGCCATCTCTGGGAAGATGTTCTGTTCATGGTGAGGACTGGCAGTTCATTAAGGACAGCCCTTAATTAAATCTTTCAAAAGTACTCCCCTGTATGTTCAGTCATTTTGTATTTAAATTCAAGGCAGGGGTTCGGTGATTTGAGGGTTTTGTTTTCAAACCATGATTAAACACTGTCAATTTTTAGCTCATCTAAAGTCTTTTGTTGTTCTTACTTTCTTCCTCTTTATATTGTGGTCATTTTTGACTTGACTTTCACTTGTTTCTTTTTCTATATAAACTTTACCATTTTAGAAACAAATACGTGTAAGTTTGTGACAGCCTTGCAAACATTCAGTTAATTTCTGGTTCATCTGCTCTAATTTGTATCCTCCATAGGGCTGATACATTGAAAAAAATCAAACGAATATTTCTTTAATCTCAGTGTTTTCCACAGGAAGTCCTGGACATTGATAAGTGAAATTTAGATATTAGATAGTGTAAAAAATTGGCCCAAAGTATTAGTACTCTGGGGTTGAGATTGTTTCCCCGAATTGTTTTTCCAGGCAGTGTTAAAACCATGGTTTATTTTTAATAACAAATTTTCAATATCCTAAGTGGAAGAATAAGAACAACGGTTAGAGTAGGAATAAGAAATCGTTATTAAAAAACAATTGTTGTATTACAGTTTGCTGTGCTGCCTTTGGTTTTAAAATTGCTCCCTCTTATCAAATAGAAATAATGGACTTACTTGTTTCTAATGGTTCTTTGTTGTGATTTATTACCAATTCATATTTACCCTCATCTTAGAAACAAGTGTAGGGGCCTCAATGGTGGCCTAAGAGTTAAGTCTCAGCGTTATCATTGCTATGCCGTGAGTTCAATCCCCAGCCAGGCAGCTATCCCTCATATGATGCAGCAGATCTCATCTGTCTTGCCCGCTGCCCCCCTCAGCAGTGTATTTCAGTAGATCCACCTGTTCTGCTCCCCACTCTGTCTTTGGTAAATCCTCTCACCACCACCCCCCCAAACTTCTGGCCTACACCCCAGTTCTTCTATTCAGAAATAAAAATTAAAAAAACCCTGTAATGAATGAAACTAAGTAAAACTTTCTAACCTTGCTTTTTCAAAATAACCTGGTAACCACCTCTGACTTCAGACCAGAATGGACTGTCTTTTTGTGAACACAGCAGCCCTTCCTTGCCATATCGTTCAGTCTGTCTCTGTTGGAGTCTTTAACAGAGTCCATGAGAGAGAACCCAGGTTTACTGACTGAAGGATTGGTGCTACAAAGGTTAAAACAACAATCTTCACCACAACAATCTTCACCTCCACCCCCATCCCTATTCTGGGAGGGCTGCTCTTACTTAAGCAGTTTCTAGCAATTCCTAATAACTCAAATTCTTGCAGATGTGCAAGAATTGGAGCTAGTAGATGAGGCTACTAATTTACTAGCTTCTCCTCCATTTTCAGTTCACTTTGTCAGCTTTGGGATTTCTGCTGTCCAAGCTAACCCCCTCCAAACTCACCAAATAGAAACAGCTCCTCAAATAATTACATTCTCTGTTTTCCAAGCAAGCTGGGAAATAATAAGTTATTTATTTCTCCATTGTGTTCTTGTTTGTGTTCAATAATTTTTATGGAGTTGATGTAAATTAATCAGCCTCTCTGTGAACTTGCTTTAAAGGACTTTTCTGCATCTTATGTGAAAATTGTCTCCATCTGACATTTTAGAATCACCCCACCTATTTGTGGGATCCCACTGCATTCTATTCTTGAAAGAGCAAGTCAATTTTTGGCATAGATTTTTCTGTCATTTTTCTCTTTGTCTATTGTTATGAAAGCTAACTTGAAGGTGTGAGTGGAACAATGGAAGGACGTGGAGTGCAGAGAAGAAAGTGTGGCTTGGTGAAGAAATGGTCTGGATCAGAAACTAGTGGTGGGAAGGGGAAACCTCAAAAACCCCACCCAATAATTTATTTCATTTCAAAAATGTGTTTACATATTTTTTAAATAAAGATAATTTTTTTACCTGATACCTATCTTGCTATGGTCACTAAATGAACTACACATGCTCTGAGCCAGAATTCAATCCAAGATTTTCTTTATCATGGTAAGAGAAAAATAAAGCAATGATGAGTAAGTGATCTTATAGTATTTTAGAATTATTTAGTTCTATTTTTTTCTTAAAAAATGGATGGAGAGCTTCCCCGGTGGCGCAGCAGTTTGAGCACAGCACTGTGAAGCTATCCTCAACCTCTACAGTGCGGGTTCAATTCCCGGCCAGGCAGGGAGATACCCACATGGCACAGACCTCTCCTGTCTCTCCCGCTGTTCCCCTCAGCAGTGTATTTCAGTCAGTCTGCCTGTTCTGTACCCCACTCTGCCTCTAGTGAATCCTCTCACCCTCCTCCACCTCTGACTTGTACCCCAGCTCTTATATAAATAAATAAATCTTTTAAAAAAATGGATGGAGAGACATCCTGTAGGGGAGGAAGAGGGACCAAAGGGAGGGAGGGAGGAGCACAGGGGACTGTGGTGATGGTGCACGGGTGCATTGGTGAAGGAAATTCTGTGGGGACTACTACCTCGGGAGGGAGGGGAAGCAAACATTGTTTAAAAATGAAAAATGATGTGAAAAATGAATTTTAAAAAATGGATGAAGTTTAGTGCTTGGATTATCTGCACTAAACTCATCTCTTATAGCCACTTGGATCAAGCTGTAGTAATAACAAGTGGCCTGTCAAGTGAGTAGCTGATGTGGACCAGGCACTGGGCTCCAGTTCGCCCCCACATGTACCATCTCATTTAATTCCACATCAGCTCTGCAGAAGAGAAAACAGAAGTCGGAGCAGTTAAGCGTTTTCTTCTGGCTCACACGTCTAATAAATGTCAGGCTCAGATCCAGATTCGGTTCTATACGATTCTGGGTGGGAGTTCTGGCCTGTCCCATCAAGTCCCCGCCGTCTGTTATAAATTCCATGCGGCATGAAAGGAAATCAGACAGGGAGTATGGATGTTAGGCAGAAGAGGAGCAATGATTTGTTTCTAGTTTATTTTTTGCCTTTGTCTTCCTTTCCTTTTGCTGTTACTGATCATGAAACATCTCTGTCCTAAACACCCTAAACTTTAAAAGGATTTCCAACATATTTTTTATGAACTTGATTAAGGTAACTGAAATGAAGCATTTTCCTTCTCTTTGACCCTTTCTGTCTCTTCATCACCCCTAAATCCATTTCAAAATAGCATGGTGAGGATACTGACAATGAACAGTGACTGGCATCGGAGGCGTCACAAGTGTACTTACGGTTTACATGTTACTCAGTTGTTTCCAAGAAGAATCCCACCTTGAGATATGAATGAGATAAACTTGCATTTCTAGTTTTACAATGATCTTTTGGAAAATATTTCCCCCAGAGTGTATTTTTAAAATCCCCACATAATCGAGTTTCTTTAATAATTTTGAAAGACCTGGTGTTACCACTCTGAACTTACAGATAACAGAAGAAGGGTGTTTTCAAATCAAACAAGTGAGGATTAATTGCGCCCTGAATAGCTTTGACGGCAGTGCTGGGGGACAGTGATGGTGGTCAGGTCACAGCACTGGCATCCGGGATTGACTACTTTCCGAGACAGCACTTGTTTAGCTAAGTTTCCTTTGGACTTTGCCTGGCAACCTTATCTTCACAATGCTGTGTGTGTGTGTGTGTGTGTGTGTGTGTGTGTCTATTTCCATTTGTCTTTCTTTTGGATTAATTCATTTTTTTAAAGGATTTATTTTATTTATTTTATACAAGAACCAGGGTACAGGCCAGATGAGGGGGAGGGTGAGAGGACCCATGAGACAGAGTGGGGGGCAGAACAGGCAGACTGACGAAATACACTGCTGAGGGGAGCAGCGGGCAAGGCAGGAGAGGTCTGATGCACCATGGGGGACCCTCGCGGAACGACCGGGATCGAACAGGCGATGCAGAGGCTGCGGACAGCTTCGCAGCACAGTGCTCAACTGCCTGCACCACCAGGGGAGGCCCTGGATTAATTCATTTTTATCTACAACAAGATCAGTTCTTAATGGTGGGGGTTATTACAAGGTGTCATTATAAAGGTTGGAAGAATAATTTAAATTTTCAAGGAAGTCATCGTTCTTTATCTTTCAAATATTTCAAATTTCCGGCATGCCATCTCCTGACTCCAAAACCAATTATTCTTCCCCTGAAATAATTAGGCTCAGCTTTAATTCCCTGTAGCATTGAGCACTAAGAGGAGAATTAGATGGTTTTAGCTAATTTGAGCCAAACTGCTCTTTGACAGTTTTACTTAAGGTCTGTTTATTATTTGCTGGGTTATGGCTCTCAAAGTGGGCTCCCTAGGACAGAGCACTGTTGTCAACCTGGAAATTTCTCAGAACTGCAAATTCTCAGACCCCATCAAAAAAATCCTAAATTTTGATTGGGGCCCAGTAATTGGTTTCTAAACAAGTTCTCCAAGTCCTTCTGATGCTTGCTAAACTCAGAATGAATGCTGCTGAGAACAGAAGCTGGGCATTCCAAGCTGCAACCCAGCTTATTGTCACTTAAATGGCCCTGCTTTGTCCCAAACTAGAGCTGAGGCCACGCTGAATGACCTCAGACACCAGCTATAGCTTTCAAAGCACATAAACACTTCTGCCTATGCAGCCCCTTGAGTTGGGTTTGGGAGTAAACTCATCCCATTGCTAGACAGGTCAGGCAGGACTGGTGTATAGCGGTTGTAAATACAAAGCATTTCTCTGCTATTTCATTTGTTCTGTGATCTTTGTGGCTCATAAACCAAAAAATTGGAGTTATTATCTTTTTTTTAATTTCATAGATGAAAACAATTTAAGCTTAAGATTCCCCAAAAGAAAAACCCTAAGACAATGTAAAATTAAAATTAATCATCGTGTTTATGGCAGAAATGTGAAGTGTTTAAGCAAAGTCTCCCTCAAATCCAGCTACATCATTTTATCAATACTATGAATTTAAAAGTAAATTTGCTGAAAATAGTGTGTAGTGGAACCAGTTCCCTAGTAAATAATTAATACAAAGTTGATTCTTTTGTACGTTGGTAAGAAAGTGTTCTTTGTTAACCTTTGTCTTTGGAAAATTCAGGAAGACACTGCAGGGTAACAGATCAAGGAACCTGGATTCCAGACTTGATCCTGGCAAGCTCTAGAAGGAAGGAAACATGGACAAATCATTCATCTCAAAAATGAGTATCTTGGAAGTAGATCAAGTGTTGGCAAAGTATTTCAGCAAAGTGTGGCTCTTGGGCCTGCCATCTGTTTTTGGATGGTCTGAAAGCTGACCATGTTTTTTATAGATGGTTTTTCCAATAGATTCAGTTTTCTTTAAAACCCATTTGAGTGAAATGTTTTCCTTCCGGATAAGAATTCTTCTCACAGGTCAATCTGTATTACCTTTATAAATAGTATTTACTATCATACTTTGAATTCCATCAATTAAAAAAAGTATAAAAATTTGTTAGATTTTTATATTGCTGTGTCAGGAACTATGTAATATCCTTGGTCTTCCTCTTTGTCTGCAAAGCCTAAGCTATTTAATAATCTGGCTCTTTATAGGAATGTTATATCTTTAAGCTCCTTTCAAAAATCTGACTTTCTGTTGGGCCTCCTGGTGGCGCAAGGGGTTAAGCACTTCAGCACTGTGAAGCTATCTGGAGCCTCTACAGCACAAGTTCAATCCCAGGCCGGCCAGGGAGCAATCCACATGGCACAGCAGACCTCTCCTGTCTTACCCGCCGCTCCCCTCAGCAGTATTTTCAGTCAGTCTGCCTGTTCTGTTCCCCGCTCTGATTCTGGTGAATCCTCTCACCCCCCGCACCTCTGGCCTGTACCGCAGTTCTTGTATGCATAAATAAATAAATCTTAAAAAAAAAAATGACTTTCTGTTATCTGCGAAACATTTCAGCTGCAGAATACAGATGAGTGGGACAATGTGGATTTACCAGTGTTTCTTCAAACTTTGCTGTTTGGGAGCAGAATGACTCAGAGAGCCCCCAAAAGAGAGCCCCATTGCCTTGTGACAATTGTCTCTCTTCACCTCTAGGTTCCAGAAGCCAGAGGGGTTTCTAGGAGTACAGTAGCTCAAACAGCACCACCCACACTAGGAATCTGACTTTGCCTCGGGACTCCATGGCCCTCTCAGCCTTGGTTTCCCATCCCTACTGTGGGGAATCCAATAATGATCACAGTGTCCCCCAAGATAGCTGGGGTTTGGGCCTCCCCTGGTGGTGCAGGTGGTTGAGTGCCGCACTGTGAAACTGTCCACAGCCTTTGCAGCGCTGGTTCCATCCCAGCCGGCCAGCGAGGGTCCCACATGGCGCGGCGGACCTCTCCTGCCACACCCGCTGCTCCCCTCAGCAGTGTCTTTGGTCTGTCTGCCTGTTCTGTTCCCCACTCTGTCTCTGGTGAATTCTCTCACCCTCCTGCACATCTGGCCTGTACTCCGGTTCTTTTTTTTTAAGATTTATTTATTTATTTATACAAGCACTGGGTACAATCAGAAGCGTGGGAGGGTGAGAGAATTCACCAGAGCCAGAGCAGGGAGCAGAACAGGCAGACTGATGAAGAAGTACACTGCTGAGGGGAGCAGCGGGCGGCAGGAGAGGTCTGCAGCGCCATGTGGGACTCTCGCCCGGTGGCCGGGGATCGAACCGGTGCTGCAGAGGCTGCGGGCAGCTTCACAACCCAGTGATCAACCGCTGCGCCACCAGGGGAGGCCCACCCCGGTTCTTGTATAAGTAAATAAATCTTTTTAAAAAAAAGATAGCTGTGGTTTACACATTTTTACAAAACCCTCAGATCCGAAATTTTCTTTTATGGATTATTTTCTCATGATTTTATTTTTAATTATTAATTTACAACAGCTCCTCTAGTACCACTTTTCTGTCCGGTGTCATTTCCTTATAATGTTAATGAGAGAAAAACCATTGAGCCTCCAACCCAAGTCCACTGTGTGGAATTGTGCCCTCTCCCCATGTTGGCGTGGGTTTTCTGGGGACATTTTACAGCCCCAGGGGGTGTGTGTGTGTGTGTGTGTGTGAGTGAGAGAGAGAGAGAAAGAGAGAGAGAGAGATGTTCCTTGTGATAAAAGAGCTTCCTGTAGGGGGGTGGGTCCCGTCTTGCACCCCAAGTTGCCAGCATAGGTTCCAGTCCTCCATGACCTTGAATGAGATTAAGAAGGTCACAAATGAATGACCACCAAATGATTGTTTCATATTAGAAGTGTTTTGGGTCTTATTTAGAAGTTTGGTGATGTTTTTGTGACCAGAAGTATATTGTGGGAAATTAACATTCGTTTTTATCAGTTAACTGGTGGTAAAATTGGTTTTGTGACATCGTTTCACTTAAAGACACAGTTTCCAAGATCCTACCAATGAAGTTGAATAATGACTTACTGTAATAAATAGTAAGTGAACAATTAATGAGAGAACTAATTTGATTGTAGCCTTTTAGGGAGGGTGATGCTTCTAAAATAGGTTCATAAGCACAGGTAACTTGCTACATATCCAGTACCCCAAAGGCAGAGCTCCCTGGAGATGGTGTTTGGAAGTGTGTGTCTAACTTCACGCCCACAGCAAGAGGTTGGAGGAACTTGCAGGTCTCCCAGAGTCAAATGTTCCCTCTGGACCAGTTGGCATAAATGATTCAAGCTCCCCCAAGAGAGCCACTGGCTTGAATTTCAGCTTTGACCTTCCGGAGACTCCATATAAAAATGCAAATTTGTTACCTAGGAAGTTAATTTTTAACTCATTAATGTCTATTTGTTAGTACTTTAGCTCAAATTAGGTTTTTCAAATTAGTTAGTTGGCTGAGAGTGGTACTTAAATGAAGTGTGTCAAGATTCCTTGAGGTGAGCTCAGAGTAAGTTTTGAAAAAAAACTTCTTGGGAGTGATCGCAATATATCCCTCCCTGCTATCAGTACCAACCAGCATTTGCAAGAGTGTCTGTCTGCCCGTGTATACATGCATATACACAGTGGACAGGAGAATCAATAATCTAGAGTAGCATTGATTCTAGAGTAGCACTATCCAGTAGAAATATAAGTCACATCTATAAGTTTAAGTTTTTTAATAGTCACATTTAAAAAAAGGTAAAATAAAAAAATGTGAAATTAGGTTTAATGATACATTTTATTTAATTCCTTATGTTCAAGATATTACTGCTTCAATATGTAATCAATATCAAGATTATTGATAGGATTCTTTACCTTTTTCGGTTCTAAGTCTTTGAAATCCCTTGTGTAGTTTACACTTGTAATCTATCTTCACTTGAACATACCATGTCTCACATGGTCAGTAGCTGCCTATATGGCAAGTACAGTTATCTTATTGGACAACGCTGCATTGAAGGGCCTTAAACTAGAAAGTGGGTCACAGACTGAAGGGCACCAGCATCAGATGCTTGCCCACTGCTCTGCTATACCAGTGACCCATTTTTGGTGAACATCAATCTTAACCCTATGAAACTACGTACAACTTCTAGAAGACAAAGGGCCGGAATGAAAGGCTGATTCACCTGTTTTCTTGGATGTGGTAAATAAAACCCTCTGTTCTTCATTTGCCAATGGGAATAGTTTTGTTGTTTGTTTTGTTTTTTTGCAACAGACATCCAGGGTTGTTGGAAATAATGCTTGCAAACACAATAAAATGCTCAATGAATACTTGAAATTGCTATAATTAGCTATTTTTATAAATTAGTTTTAAAAGATGCTTATAAAAACAATTAGGTGTTTCCTATCCATCTTTTTTGCTTCTATCCTGAAGTGCAACCTCATTCTAGGAGTCAGTGAACCGAGACAGAAAAAAGATTTTCCTCCTCCTTGTCCTCATTTAGCTTCCTCTTTTATTTAAAGTCAGCAGAAAGAAAGTCTAATCAAGGTGACACAAAGGAAATGAATTCTAATCTAGCCACAGTGGCATATCTGAAAGCCCAAGGGAGGCGCTCCCTCATTCTGTCCCTGTGGAGTGGCCCCTCACCAGTAAGGGGACAGGAGGAAGAATCTTGAGTGTGCACTTTGTCTTTCTGCAAACTTGCTTATCAAGTCATTGTCATTCAAAAATAGAGTGTAATAGTTCCTACCTGAAAGAGAATGTTGGGAAATCACGTGTCATTGCTTGCTATATACTAAATACGCCTTTCATGGGATGTGTGTGGAGTGAGTGGTGCAGAGAAAGCTGGAAGGGGAAGTCCATGGTGAATAATTGTGGGGCTCACTCACACATGCACCAGGTGCTGGAGGGCTGTGACCCACGCAGAGCACGCGAATGGACTGAACCATTAATTTTGTAGGTCATTTATGTGTGTAGGCAGCAAAGTGGCTGTGTGCATGAAAAACCGCTACTATATTTCAAGAGATCCTTTCTAAGAAATCCTGAAATATTAATAACATGGTCTTCCTGTAGTTGAAGACAAAAGAATGTGTTAAGAAGGGTAGCAGGCGTTGCCGAAAATAGCACAATGACAATTTAGCGTTTTCTGCTTGCACTAAAAGCTAGAGGAAAAGAGAGTTAAAACAGTGTTTTTAAAGAACAGCCACCCTCAATTTTCCAAATAGGTCTAGAACTTTGTAGTCTCCAAATGAATTCACATTTTCCTTTTGGTCACATTTTAGTAGCAGCTTTAAAGAAAAGTAGAAAAAGTGTCGAATCGCAAATTCATTTTTCCCTTAAATTAACATATATGTGTGTGCCCTATATATACACCAACAGAAGGTGTATATAAAAAATCTTTTGAACTTTAAGGAATTCACAACATCCTGTAATTTGATTTGTGTGAATATGACTGTAATTCTTGAACTGGATATAGTCTTATCCGATTAGAAGTTGAGGAGAAAAGTCAAAACCTCCCCCATCTTTGTTTCCTGACGAGCATTAGAAAGTCCTCTCATATTGCAGTGAATCAATCATAAAGCCAACCTTCCCCTGCAAGCTTTTCGATGTTGACACCTGATGAAATGGAGGTCATCAGTGGTCAGTCGTGAGCATAGAACATTATGCTCTTACTTTCAGATATGAAAACCCCAGAGCTATTCGTGCCTTCTTGGCAGTCCTCACACCAAGCTGCCAGGTCTCCACAAGTTTCCTTGGTCAGCTGTGAAGGACTCAGTGACAGGTGGATCCAGTGGGCTGTGTCCTGGCTCAGGGAAGCTTTGTGTTGCCATGGAAAGACGTGCTTGGCCCTCAGTGTTTCTTCCTGCCATAGCCAGGGCTTCAGATTCTCATTGCAAATCTGGGGCTATCTAAAGTGTGATCAAAAAGTGGCTTGGATGTTGAACCTTCTCTAATGATATGATATGTATAAACTGGAGGCACGTAAATCACAGTCATTGGAGCAGCTTGTTATTCTAAGATGCTCCGGTCCAGTGAAAAGACGAAAGCAAATAAGGGAGAGATAGATCTCCGAGTGCTTTTATTGTCGGTGCTCCACACATCATAAAGTCTGAGCTCGTTAAAGGAAATTCCATAAACAACTTTAGTTAATAATGGTAGAAGTAACTGGGTGCTTTTCTGGAGCTTCTGCTGAACTCCCTTTCCGCCTGTCTTTAGAGAGTGTGATTAAGAAAATACCAACAGGATGTGCAAGAGGGTGGAACAGACTTCAACTGGAAGCCAGTACAGATGCTTGATGGATGAGTAACAGCAGAGGGATGGCACCCTATCTCCCCAAAGAATAGAGCAGTTTTGTAGAATTTTTTTCCCCTCTCATTTGCATAAGGTCTGGATTGCCAGCTTGGGTGGTCTCTTGGTGATTGGGTGGTGGGTCCTTCTGCATCTGGTATTCTTAATGGCATAGAAACATCCTATGGAAATGATAAATGGAGAGACTTGAGAGTGAATCATACTGAAAAGATTGTGGGTAACTGAACTGTCATTTTTTTTTTTTCACCTTCACTCTTATGAAATAACTATTTTTTATGGTCTTGTCTATGCGGGTTTATGACTGATGGTGCTGGTCAATTTTTATTTCCGGTTGTGGTTGTCTTAGGAGTTGACCCTGAAGGGTGTGGGAGATAAAAAAAAAAAATGGTGGAGCCAGCCAGTCTCAATTAGTTGTTTTTGTGTGTGTCGGGGGGGGGGGGGGATTCACAGAAGTGTTGAGTCCACATTAGTACAAGCAGGCCTAGGTGTCAGTGAGGGGTTTGTAAGGTCAAGTCATGGAGAACATGTCACAAATTGTATCTGCAGATCTTAAAAAAAATGGCCTTAACCTGTTGAATTCCAGACTCTACTATACATACTTTATTGTCCTTTGCCATGAAATTTCTTGTCTTATCAACTCTTCTTTTATGCTTGCTTTCTTTTGTCGGCCTTTTACTTTGAGCCTCTCGGTAGCTGTAATTGGGATCTAATCACCAACCGATTTTTTCTTAGCACTTGGACACTCTTCCAATTGGTTGGTTCAAGACCATGTGCTCAGATTGCATAGCAAGTGGTGAAGAGTACAAGCTTGGGGGTCAGGCTTTGACTTGGGGTCAAAGCTGGACCCTGGCATTTGCAAATGTACACAACTAGCAATTTGCAAATCAAAAGCCCTAGTATTCCTAGTTTCTAAGTAAGGCTGGAAACATGGATGGAAAAGGGGCATGGTGGGGATTAAACAACAGCACACATGCATGCAGGCTACCTGGCACATGCCCTGAAACACTTGAGCACCCATTTTACCTGATTCTACCAGTTTTAAGGACATTTCTTCCATAGCGCTCCTTTCCACCTGAACAGGAATGTTGATGACATTTTCAGAATGACATTTTAAGGAATCAATTAATGTTTTTGGTTGCTTTATCTGCATCTGCAGCCAGATGGTCACTGGGGAGTAGCAGAAAAGTCTCTCTTCTTTGCGGTTTGCTCTGCAGTGTGAGCAGTGATTTACATGGATTTGTTTTTTCTTCTTTCCTTTAGCCTGCAAAATCGGATATTACAAGGCCCTCTCCACAGATGCCACCTGTGCCAAGTGCCCGCCCCACAGCTACTCTGTCTGGGAAGGAGCCACATCATGCACCTGTGACCGTGGCTTTTTCAGAGCTGACAATGATGCTGCCTCGATGCCCTGCACCCGTAAGTTGTATCCTCGTCCCTCATTTCTGCAGTGCCAACAGCTTTCATTTCCACCTAGCAGGGTGCTGCCAGGTCTTCTCCCAGGATAACCACGCAGGGGGCAAATGAGATCAAACTTGCATCTTTTCTCAATCATAGCAGGGGAAATGCTTATGAAAAGAAAGGATCTTGCTGTTCTGGTTGCCTTCAGAAGGCACAGCTGCCAACAGACTACTCTGTGGAGCTAAGATTGAGCATTCAGTGCTTGTCTGACAGTGTAATTAGAGCTGAGATTGGAATTTATAAATGGTTTCACCGTCTCCTCGAGGACTCTGGGGGAAGCTTGACAGCTGCAGGGGAAACAGGTAGAGGGCAAAGTCCCGAGGATGGGCTCACGTGTGGGCAAGTGGTTTCAGTTCTGGGCACTGAGGTCATAGCTTGTGCTGTCATTACCCCCTTCCTTCTTTCTTCATAGTTTTGTATTTGTAACACCTGGGCCCGGATCCTAATAAATGCTTGCTTAATGATAGACACTTAGTAAAGGCTGGGCTATGAGTGGCTGGGGTTGGCACCCTGGTATGCAGGGGCGTAGAAAAACCTTTTCTCATACTTTATGTGGACAGCATTCCTTGGCATGCTTCTGGTCTTATATGTGTCCCTCTGCTCACAGCCCCTGCATGGCTGTGACCTGGAGCAGAAGAAGGGACAGTGGGCCCAGCTATTCTGCCTGTGTGTCCACCAGTGAGTCTGTGTGTGGAGGCCCTGCCCAATGGCCAGGCTCACAGACTTTCCAGTTTGGGGCTTGTTTTCTACCCCACCCCTTTAGAAGCTGAGTGACTGTTTATCTGCTTATGTCTCATTCTCCACATCTGTCCAATGGACTTAACAAGAGCACCTTTCTCATTGTTGTCCGTATTCATCAACTTCATTTTTTACATGCTATGGAAAATGAAGTTACTAAATGTAGTTTAGTATTGGCTACATTATGGCATAAAATTTTGCTCCCTATCGTAAATTCTGTCTTCTCCTACCTGAAGCCAAATAGAAATATTTTGTGGTTAGGGCAGAGATGATTTCCTTCCTTTTTTTTTTTTTTAATTTGAGGCAACATTGGGCATTGGGTTACAATGTGGTACATGATTTAGAAGTACAGGATCACCAGAGATAACTTCAGATGAGGCAACTCCGAGACCATTGTCTTGCCCAGTCAATACTACCTTTAAGAGGAGTGGGGAGGGCCTCCCCTGGTGGTGCAGTGGTTGAGCGCTGGGTTGCAAAAAGCTGCCCGCAGCCTCTGCAGAGCTGGTTCGATCCCCAGCTGCTCCCCGGTCACTGGAGGAGGGTCCCGCATGGCGTGCAGACCTCTCCTGCCGCCCGCTGCTCCCCTCAGCAGTGTACTTCGGTCCCTCTGCCTGCTCTGCTCCCCGCTCTGGCTCTGGTGAATTCTCTCATCCCCTGGCGCTTCTGACTATACCCAGTGCTTGTATGAATAAATAAATAAATCTTTAAAAAAAAAAAAGAGGAGTGGGGAGAGAGATTTCAGCTCTAACCTACATTTGTTTCCTTCATAACCAGAGATGGCAACAATTATAACAATAACTGTGATGTAATTATATCCTGGTACTATATTAGGTACTTGCAATAAACCTTATCACATGATTTCCTATTATAACAAGCCTATAAGTGAGAATTATCTTCAGTTTATAGCACAGGTAACTGCCAGCTCAGAGATATTAAGGTACACGCTTAACACTTCACCCCCACTTGGAGATCAGGCTGCACAGCCAGAAGACTGACTTAAGTATCTGCTAGGAGACTCTCTCGCCTGACCCCCCACCCCCCAGGTGAGTTAAGGAGTACACTAGGGCCAGTCTTGGGTGGCAGCCTAAATGGACAAAGACTTCTTTGTCTTCTTTTTCTGTTCTTTCCAGGGACTAAGAACTTTCTCTGGATGCCGTGTTCTTTGACATGCTTAATTCTCACCCTTTTTCTTTCCCAATCTAAATATTCCCATCCTATTTTCCATTTTGTGTGACTAGTTTGATAATAATCTCTCTTTCCCTATCCACATTCAGTTCCAGGCATTTTCCAGTTATGGGAATTAAGGCATCATGGCAAACTCCAGGGGCGTCAGCGTGGGCTGACAGCGCCGAGAGGCTGGCTAGAGCTGCAAAATTTCCTAAAATTCATCTTTGGCAAGGTGACCTGCTATTCCTTGCAGTGATTATGATTTGTTGTCCAGCATTCCAGGGAACCATGGACCACAGGCCTCATCACTGCAGCTCTTTACACGGGAGCTCAGGGACACCCCAGAGGCCTCTACACACCTGAGTTACTGGAACTGACATGATGTGTGTCAGTGCAGTGGCCCGGCCCTTGGAGCTTCATGTGTCTGGAGGAATGAGTGTCTCCTAAGGGTGCCCAGGGGGAAAAGGAAGCATTGTTTTAGCATATGGGGGGACCAGAAAGTTTAAAAATTTAAGTAATTGCCCTTAGCAGTGTTTTTTGACAGTGTTAACACAGGAAGTTGGGTGGCTTTTGGTGCTACTTATAAAAGATCCATGAGGAGAAGACAAAAGCAGTATGAGAGGCCTTTTCTCCTGGTCCGGTCCCATGGAACTGCTTCTCTTGTACTTTATTAACTCAAGCTCTTGTGCAATACTGGCCTTTAACACTTGATTATACTGATGGCAAGACTGTAAACTTGACAGGCAGTCCAACCTATCCAAGCCCAGTTTCCTCATCTGTAAAAGGCAAGTCCCATTATCTAACCTTTGGCAAGTTCCATTATCTAACTCTGGCATTGTTTCAAGAAATGAGTAACAAAATACTGATAACGGTCTGGTGCAGGGTAGGGATCAAATACATATTTGTTCTCTTCTTTTATCCCCAGCTTTTTACTTCCTCTCCCAACTACCTCTGGGACCGATTACCAGGGCATGTTCCTCCCTCTCTGACATGATTTGCTTCCCTTGACTGCACAAGTCAATTATCAATAGTGCTGTACACCCTGGAATATTTGGGAGCAGGACTCGGCCTTCAATATTTTCAAAAGTCCAACCACCTTCTACCATACAGCCATGGTTGAGACTACTCTTGAATTTTTAGCTGCATTTCTTAAACATAATAAATATTAACCTCATACAACTCTTAAGAGACCTCCTTTGAGATAGGGATATCAGGGAGGTGACTATACTTGGTGAATAGTAAGTTAAGCAGTAGAATTAGAATTTGTTCTACTCTCTGGTTCTCCCTGTAGATTTCTCCCTGACAGCTGTGGCTGTCCAGCCTAGCAGCAAAGGCGTATTTGCCTATTGAACTATAAAGTCACTACCATTAAATTTAAAATTCAATTTCATTGACACATGCCATATTTTAAGACTTCAGTAGCCACATGGGTTTAGTGGTGACATGCTGGACAACACAGCTATGAAATATTTCCATCATTGAAGAAAATTCTAGTGGATAGCCCTGCAAAAGGCATTTCCACAGAGAAGACAGTGGCTGTTTCTCAAAGGACCTCTTGTTCAGATAACCCAAAGAATGAAGCCCACCCCCCACCCCCAGCCTTATCGGATTCTCTTGACAAGCTGTGGGGATGGAAAAGAACATAAACATCAGGGATCCTTTCAAAGTGATTCCAGCCTCTAATCAGTTCTTACCAGTTGGTTAAGCCAGGTGACAAACCCAATTCCCTTGTGCTGACAGCCATGATAATGAGGGGCCTTCTTTGTTCATTATGCTGTCTTTAACCCCAGCATTCTTATGCAGCCCTGCGTTTAGTGATCGCTCACTGTGACGGCACACTAATGAAGAAATAAAACACACTCTCCGAGACTCATTCTTCTAGCCAAAGAGAGACTCTGCTCCACTGACTTGTAAAATCAGGTTTTTGTTCACTTGGAGAACGATTAGACCAGGTGAATACAAGCAGCATGGGCTAATTTAGGAGGAACCACCTAAGAAATTCTTCACACTGGCCACAATGCTTGAGGACTTCAGAGAGTTTGATGGTAAATAAACTGTTTCTTTAGGAGGACTTTGGATGGAGCCTTTGGTTAGGTTAACTGCCTGTGGGATAGGAAAATTATCCATATGTGTTAGAATGGACAATGAGAAAAGTGCTTCTTGAACGTTACTGTGCATGGAAATCACCTGGGGGGGAGGGAGAGCAGGGAGTTCAGGTTTGTGAGTCTGTGTTTCCAGAAAGTTCCCAAATGCCGCTTATGATGCACCACTGTAGAAAATGAGGGCTTCGAGTGTCCCTGATGGACAGCAGGAGCCTGTCCATCAGTTAGCAGGCCAGGCCTGTAACTTTCAGAACTATTCTTCAGCTCAGTGGTGACTCTGGAAAGATATGCCGAGGGTTCTCAACATTCTCCCTTCATGGAAATTGACTATTCGTTTGTCTACAAGATCAAGGAAATCCAACCTAACTTGCAGCCACATAACCAAATACCCTCACTGTGTAGCTTTATTTGTTTGTATTTTCTTCCAGAGTCCCCACTAGGTTGCTGCCAGGATGTGTAAATGTAAATTGTCACCTCAGACACCTGGGGTCAGTGAAGAAAGGCAACAGGATTTTGGGTGACACTGTCAAAGCCAGACGGAGTCTGTACACACAAGGATGTCATTTAAGCAGAGGAGGGGATTTTTCTTTCATGAGTCATTTCTTAGGAGAAATCTCAACGTGATTTTTATTAATGAAATTAATGTCCTTTACCGCTGCAGATAACCCAGCCCCCCTCCAGATCTCCCTCACTAGCAGGCTCTTTTCCCTGCCATAGGTACATAGCTGGCAGCCAGCAGCTGGGAGAAGTCACACATGTTTGTGCAGAAAGCCCTTGATCCCTTTAGTCCTTAGAGCTGGTTCAATGAATAAAGTGAGAAAAGTCTTCTCTCCCCCCACCTCGCTGTGCCCCCCACTGGGAGGTTGAACCAAGACTGTATTTAAGGTCCTTCCCAACCCCTGGTTGTGTTTCAAAATGTGTCAGGAAAAAATATCGTAAAAAGGTAGTAAATTGACTTGGTGTGTGGAGAAAGAAATAGCTAATTTGTTATTTTGCCACCTTTACTTCTGAACAGCATTACCAGCAGGGTTTCTGTGTTTTTCAATTGAAAATCTGTCCTCGCGCTTTTAGGTACTTTATTTAACTTGTTTGATGAGACTTATTAGAGCCTGGTGATTGGGAGCACTCTGTAAATAAGAGATTATTATTTTAGATTGCCAACTTGAAGGACCTTCACAAATCTGTCTCCCAGTAAACGGCCTTGAATAATTCACTCAGCTGCGCCAAACAAACAAAGACTGATTGATTGATACTTAGACACGGCCTAAAATATTCCAAAATTGCAGCTTTTAAGACAATTTATCCTGAAGGAGCTTAGAGCTAATGAGGGCAAATTTACCAAAATCTTTGACGGAAGGTCCTGACTTAAGAAAGATTTCGGCAGGTTTTAGGTTATTGAGACAGTGAAATAGCCTAGCTCTAAACAGCCAAAAAAAAAAAAAAAAACAAACCAAACACTTATTGGATCTTTACATTTACCTTTTCTAATTGAATTTAGGGGCCCACTGTATTTCCTCCAGAAAGTGCACTGTTTTAAAATTACCATCTCAGTTCTATTACTCAGAGTCCTTGCTTCTAATGCTTTCTGACAGTTATCAACATAATGAACCCTAATGAAATGATGAGCAATCTTCAGTGGAACCCTAAGCAGATCCCAGTGGTGCCGTGTGACTGTGTTGTTAAAATTTGAATGCAAATTAAAATAACATCTTCCTTCCTTGTTTCCAAGGTCATGAGCAGAGAGAAGCTTTTTTTTTTTTTTTTAAGTTCTTTAATTTTGGAAATCTTATATCCATTTTCAAACAAACCCTTGAAGGTGCCACTGATGTTCAGTTCAATTCTTTACCCCAAAGATTTACATGCTTAATAGTCCGACGAAGGGATTTGGGGAAGGATGTCTGGAATGAGGCTTTGATGTATAAACCATAGGATGAAAGGCAGCCTTCAGTTTCAACTGAACTGCACTTTTTTTCTATCCAAAAGCATATTTCGTTTTGCTTTAGAGCTGCAAGTAACTCGCAGTATAATGGAGAGCGGGAGGACATTGCATGAAATTGATCAATGGGAGCACAGTTAACTCTGGAGAAACACTAGGTTAGCGGAAGCGTAAGAACAAAGACCAAAGGTTCCCCTGATTTATTGATGAAAGTGTTCCTGAAGACCCATTGGCTGATCTCTAGCCATTTCACATTGATCATCCATGCAGTCAGTGACTTTTGTGAATCTATTTTTATGAAAATTCGTGAATTCAAGATTTCCCGGGGAATGTGTTATTTCATGCCTTTTACCACATATTGCATTCCACTGGTCATAGAATAAAAACTCAAATTGAGACACCAACTCCCCCATCACCACATTACATGGCATGGTTTTCAGTTCAGAACATATGGTGCAGTTGCCTGTGAGCCAGAGGATAAGCTGATTCATGTGCTTGTCCTCCGGACTGTACAAACTGATCAAAGTCACCAAAGACAGAAGATGATTCAGATTCAGCCTTCCATCCAGTCCATTGCCAGGCTGTTTCTGCACAGATCTCAGTGGTTCAAGGCCTGGCATTGGCCAGTGAGTACACCACATGCTTGTGTCTTCCTACTGGTTACCTGTCAGTGTTTTGACTATTAACAGGGCAAAGTACTCTGGAGAATGCAAGTGCAGGATTCTTGTCCAAAGACAATTAAGGAGAGAGAGGAAAGATCCCAGGTGTGCTTAATGGAAGGCATTATGTCCCAGAGGAATCGATCTTGCTATTTGGTTGTTTGTAAATTTTTCTTAAAAGCTTCAGGATATTTAATCAGGTATCATCTCACAGACGTCCATGTTCTACAACAATGCTGTGTTGCCTTCCTCTTTGACCTTCAACCTACTTCTCATATCACATGAATAAGCAGCTCAATGTAGACTTTTCACCTGGATTAACAGTGCCATGTGCATTCAGCTGGACAGTGCATAGGTTTGGGGAACATTCATGTATGCCTAAGTGAAAGACTGGAAAAATCTGCCAAAGCCATTTAGCCAGTTTATTACAATTTTCCTACCACCATGAATAATTAAGAGTGGCTTGTTATCAGCCAAGGGCTGTCATTTCTGGATAGCATTTTTGACACTTTTCATGGAAGTCATACAGAGGTTGTGCACAGCATGTGACTATGAAACAGGGTCAATTAGATAGACACTTCCCTGAGATCCCCCGGGAACTGGATTCCTGCTTTGCTATCAGCATTTTGATTTCCTCTCATAGTTGACTCTTGTTCTACATGCTAACTACAGCTCAGAAAAAAAATGAACTGAGGGAAGAGTCCTATTGCCTAGAAATAATTGTCCCACCCTTACCCTTGATAACGAAAGAACAAACATTCAACAGAAATCCTTAGTTGCCCTCTCATGTGGAAGGCAAGAACCAGGCAGAGAAGAAACTCTTAACAGAACAAGAACACCCTTCAGGAAGCCAAGGCAGTCACCTTCAGCATGGACAGGGAAGCTCTGAGAAGTGTAACTCTGGGGAGATCAGAGAAAATTGGGAACTTTCCAGATGGTTCCATAAAGAATTAGTAGTTTGGTTTTATTTTTTTCTCCTAATAGTATGTATATATGTGACAGGGGTCATCTTCACCTTGCAGTCATGATTTCTGATTGGTACTTTGAACATGTCTCTATGAATTTGGGTGAGCTGCTTAACTTTTCTTAGTTTTTGGTCATCAGATTGCTGCAGGTAATAAATGCTTTTCTGACAGGTTTTTAGTATGGGGATTAAATAAGATAAAGAGTGAAAAAGTTCCGTGTAAGCATGTCCATGAATTCATAGCCTAGCTAATTCTAAAGCAAAATTCTCATGATTTTATATATATATATATATATATATATATACACACATATACATAAAACACACATATACACATACATACATATGGTCTAAGCAAAATAATAGAAAAATAATAGAAAGGAGAAAGACAAAATACCAGATGATTTCATTCACATGTGGAATATAAAGAAACAAAACAAAGGAACAGGCGAAACTAAACCCAAAGCAACCCTGGAATTCTGACTGCAGAAGGAGGCTCCAGAGAGGGAGGGAGGGGAGTGGGGAGCAAGTGTGGAGGGGCCTTGATGGACGAGGTGAGGGATGATGGCTCCTTGGGTGATGGTGTGGTATGATTATACACATCTGAAGAGGTGTGAACCTATATGCCCCTATGTCATCTACAGTTGTAAAGCATGTGACCTCAATATAAAGTAATATAATTTGAAGAAAATACTACTTTTCTCAGTCTTTCAGTGGTGGCTTCTTCCTGGATAATGGGGCATTGGCTTTATAAAGTAATTCAGTCACACATTGGCTATCTTAAAGGAACCAAAACCCCAGTTAATCCCGTAAAGAAAAGACAAAAGAGAATAAACCAGAAAACTAGACAGTAGCAGAATTCAAGCAGGGAGTTACCTGTACAGGGAGCCAAGAATTTTTCATGATAAACGATTGGTCCATCTAGAGGCTTCTGTTTTTTAGTAATGGGCAGTTCTGCTTTGGCTCCATTCATTGTTAAAACTTACATAGACTTCCTTGATAAAAGGTTATGTGCTGTCCATATATCTGGGAATAGGTGTCCCCGAGCAGCAGTCTTTATGTAAACTAATCCCCAGCAGGGAGGCTGAGAGAAAGCAATTAGTGGTAGCAACATATACAACTGTCAGGGGGATGCATGGGCTTTCCTTCAGTCAAAACTTACACACCCTAACTGTTTACTCTGCCTTCTAACCTGTCTTTCAGCTGGAGAGAGATTAACGGAGGCTTATGTGAAGGGTCGGAGGGTTGATCGGCTAAGGCACTGAAGTATTATTGACAGTCCGAAAGTTGTACATGATTAATGAAGCCTTATGAGATGGAACTTGAGACCCACGGTGTCTTGTGCGGGTTGCCTTGCCATTTTAGCAAGGTGACAGCGGTGCTTAAAGAAATTGATCACTTAAGAGTTACGTTTCTACCCTTGCTCCTGGGGATTGCTTCTTTCCACATTCGGAATTCATTTCATAGCGCAGACATTGAATTTGAAAATGGTGATTAAAAATCGGTTAAGTCTTAAAAGTCTGTGATAACTCTGAAACCGCTCTCTATAACAGCCCAGCTATTTTGGTTTCCCATCAACAATCTCCCAGCCTTAGTGCCAGACTTGAATTTTTTTTTAGTCTTTTACCATGTGATTGCCTTTAAGGGGGGGTCAGCTTTGGACATGTGCACAGCGCTGTGGCAGTGATGCTTCTAAGCCTGGGCTGGACCATGTTTGGGAAGGATTGTAATGGACTTATTCAGGGACTTAGTGAATGTGGACTTTGACTTATTCAAAGTTTAGTCTCAGAAACCAGGACAGAGAGGATTCCTGTTCCTGTGCATCTTCTGTCCTATTGGGAATATAAATAATAATCAAGATAAGTTACAACCCACATTAGAAGCACAAAATAAAGGACTAGGTGATAGGATAACTCTAAGTGGGGGAGGTTGCACTTGCTTGAGTAGTCAGGAATGAGGAGGTGAGATCGAAGGGATAAGGAAGAGACATTGAAAGAGAAGAGGGAGAAAATTCTAGCCAGAGCTCCCTGGTCTTCAGTTACATTGTCAGTTTTGCTAACATGTAAGTTTTAAACAATTCAAGTTTTAGTACTTGAATTCCAGTTGCTAGGAGAAATATGGGTGCTTTGATGGGGGGAGAGCTACGATGACCTCACCTAAGAGGAGAAAACCTGTACTGTCAAAATATTTAAAAAGATATAAAAATGTTAATTCATTAATTAAAAAAAAGAAATAGATGTTTCATGTTTATGGGGCACATTATACCATGTGTTCATATGGATTTAAACCCTTTTGCAGAACAAAACCCACTTGCAAATCCAGTTTGCAAATTTCATCAGCAGCTGGTGACCATCTTTTGTTTAAGTCCCAGTGCCTTCCTATAAGAACATGACATGTTCTCTTCAGGCTTGAGGGGAGGGGTGGGTCCATGGAATGGTTTTTAGTAAATTCTTCCTTCACATTGGAGGTTCTTAGGATGTCAGTTCACTGTTGGCTGACGCTTTTTGAATGACATTATTAAGACTCATACAAAGTCCTGTGAAAACGTAAACATCAGGTTGTCCTAAATGAGGCAACTATTAAATCCCCATATAAGACAAGCATGTACTGTAAACTACTCAGGAATTAGGTTTTAATCTCTACATGGAAGGGAAGAATTAAGAATTGTGAAGTTACTGGAATTTCCTTTAATGCTTCCATGGCCCTTCTTCAATGCCACATTTACTTAATTTCTCCTAGATAGTGATAGTGTATGGTTCATTTCTGCACACATGTCTTTTCCCACTGGAGAACACATGAGAGGTTAAGGAAGATCAAGATTCCTTTTATGATATTACATGATATGATATTTTATGATATGATGTGATATGATCGTCCTTTGCTTCACTTGTAATTTGGCTATAGTTTCTTTGGGACTTCATGCTGTCAAACTCCTGTCAACTGAATGCAAGTTGACATTCCACTAGAAAATAATAATTACCCATTATTCGCACCTTTCACCGGTACCTGCTGTGCAATACAGAAAGTATTTCACACCAGTGAAGCGAATGGATGTTCATTAAATTTATCCACAGCAGCAAGAAATTCAGTGCCCATTTCACTATAGCAATGAGAACTCAGGAAATAGGCCCTAATATTTCATACATTTTATTCCTTCTTTGTCAATGAAGGTAACTAGAGCACTAGATGCCAAAGTTATCTGGGCTTTTGTAAATGGTAAATGTGTAAATCAGGGCACCTTGGACCAAGGTCAGTTCAGGGAGAACTAGAAGTCCCTAGAATTAGGTTAAAAAATTAATGAGAAATTTGGTGATCACCTTTCTGCTAAGGGTGGTTGTTACACCCATCAAATTACCAGCCTGCAGCAGCAGGACTGGTAAACTCTGACCTGAGGCCAAATTCTGTTACCAACTATTCTTGCAAAAAATTTTTTCTTGGAGCACAGCCACACCCAATTGTTTCACTATTGTCTTTGGCTGTTTTGAGACACAGTGCAGAATTGCAACAGACACCAAATGATCCATAACATCTAAGATATTTGACTATGGGGTCTTTCACAGAGAAATATTTGTTGCATGCTGCTCTTAAGGGTTCATAAATTAAATATTGCATTTGACTTTCAGTTCTGGTAGTGTCACTTTAAGATAGTTTAATACGCAGACCCTTTATTGGATGCATAGAATCCAGTGGACTTATATATTACTTTCAAGAGGGTTTTACAAATAAAACCAAAATATGAAAAGGAAGGACATTTGTTTTTGTTTAAATATCCTTTGTGTTTGATGGATTTATATTTAACACTGTCTTAATTTTGATATCAAGTTAAAAGGAAAAGTGTAATTAAAAACTAATTTTTTAATATTAAGACGTGCATAAGGACCACAAGGAAAATGTCAACCAACACTTTGAAAATGTTAAAAATTAACTTTCTGCAGAGATAAGGTTTTCCATAGCCTCATGCTTGAATCAATCAGCATATGAAGTCAAAATGGGAAAAGCAATCATAATCAATCCCAAATAACAAAATTTTAAGTGATAGGCCCCCATTTTACAATCTCCAGCCATACTGGCTGGTTATGAAACTGTAAAAACCAGAAAGAGCAGAGCATGTGCCCTTATAGCCTCTGATGCTCACATAACACACATTTTGCTTCCATTACTCTCTCCTTTCTCATTTGCATCCCTGTCCCTTCCTTCTCTCACCCAGAGACGTTTCAAAATGAATCAGAAATTTTCCCCCCTCTGCTGTTCCCACCTAGAGCCAGTTGCAAATATTAGACACTCAATAATTATTTGAATAGAGAATAATTATTTGGATAGTCCTCCCTACACCCCACTCTTTCTAAAGCATTTTCTAAAAAAAGATATATTTTTATTTATTTATGCCTACAAGAGCTGGGGTGTAGGCCAGAGGGGCGGGGAGTGAGAGGATTCACTAGAGACAGAGTGGGGAGCAGAGCAGGCAGATCTACTGAAACACACTGCTGAGGGGAGCAGTGGGTGAGGCAGGAGAGGTCTGCTGCACCATGTGGGTAGCTCCCTGACTGGGGATCAAACTCATGCTGCAGTGCCATGGATAGCTTTATAGCAACACTTGCTTATTGTGGCAGCAAAACAGTATAATCCACCCAACCATTGATGGAGGCAGCATTGAACTTGGACTTACCTGTTCCTCTGCCTTCCCTTTTGACTACCCCAGGGTCTTCACAGGACTCACCTAGATGACCATGTGTTTTCATGCCAACTCTTCATTGTGAAATTCTGCAGCCTTTTTGTATTTTTTTTTTTCACGTGGCAGTGTTATATCTTGAGTCCAGTGACCATTTAGTTTTCTGCTCCATTTCTTCTCTGTTTAGACACTGCCATGCCCAGTCCTACATACTAATTACTGACTTTTTGCTTCTGCAAGCTCTTGATTCATTGTGTTGCATTTTCCCATGTGAAAATGGACTAGGAACCTTGGCAAGGAGGTTAATGGATTTAAGAGTTACTCTTATTTAACCCCAGAAGTCACAGCGAAGTAAGAACCAGGACTGGTCCATTGTGTAAACAAGTGGTTGTCGTTCGGCTTCAGCTGTGGACTCGTAACGGTGGCAAAAGTCTATAGAATTCCAACGGGATTGAAGATACACCCCCTTTTCCTATCTTTATGTCTTGAACTTTGAAACTACTGATTTGTTGCTACTATGCACCTTTCATGCAGGCGTGGAAATAACTCCAGAGGGGAGTCCATAGTCTGGATTTCAGTCAGATTCTGTCACTAGGTTGCATGAAATTTTATCAAATCCACTTTCTGGGTCTCAATTTCCTCATCTTTAAAATGAGGATATTTGACTAAGTGATCTAAATCATCTTATCTGCTCTAGGATTCTGTGATTTTAAATAACTACTCTTTTATTCAAAATCAACTTATTTCACCCCATTGTCATCTCTCTGGGATAAGGACTATGAACACAAATGTGATATCTACACAGGAGAAGCATTCATGCTTCCTTTCTGAGGCTGTTTTGAGGGAATCTTACCTTCAAGGCAAATTTTATAGCATATTTCTTCCTTTAAAATTAATGCAATGAAGAGCACATCTTAATACTAAGAGACTTGTTGGTAATTAGTCATGGGGGCAAATAAGGAGGCCCTGCTTAACCTCCTCAAATAAAGTCTTCAATTCAGTTGCATAAAAAGAAGAGGCAAGTGAAATTACCCTTAGTCATTGTGACCACCAAGATCCTTTGGTCTTTCGCCATAGGAGTTGTGATAAACATTGAATATGACTCCTCTGTAGGTTACTCTTTCCAAGTCTCTCTCGACTTTGGAGCAGTACATCATTCTGATTGACTAACTAGCGCCTCTCCCAAGTGCATGCAGGCATCCAGTTAACTTCCTTTTCTTGAGGCTCATGAGCAAATTTCCTTCAAAGTCATCATTACAAAAAAAAAAAAAAAACACAAAATAGATGTAGAATAGATACAATGAGCAAGAAACCTCAAAAATTTCATTAAAACTTCTCTTCTTTTAAGATTTATTTTTATTTCTTTATGCATACAAGAATTGGGGTGCAGGCAGAGGTTTTGGGGGGTGAGAGGATTCACCAGAGACAGAGTGGGGAGCAGAACAGGCAGATCTGCTGAAATACACTGCTGAGGGGAGCAGCAGGGGAGACAGGAGAGGTCTGCTGCACCATGTGGGTCAGCTCCCTGGCCGGGCAGCAAACTCATGCCACAGTGGCTGGCGCTAGCTTGATAGCTCTAAGACTTTAAAACCTGTGCTACCAGGGAGGCCCAACTTGTCTCTTTTATTGTAAGACAAAGTGGGAAAGAGGAAGGAAAAGAGAACTTTCCCACTGTCACATTGAGTAAATATTTCCCATTAGAGAGTGCCGGATGTCCTTGAAACCTTCGGAGCCAACTCAGAACAGGAAAATTCCTTCCCTTTCCTACCACCCTGAGCCTTTTCCTGGAAGGCAGTCTGGGCCACAGTTCTTGGTTCATCAACGCTAGTCATCTGCAGCAAGAAGCAAGTGAGGGTCCATTATGGCTCTTATTCATCAGGGTTGTCATTATTAATAATCATTAGTAATGCTTCATCAGCTATTTATTAATAACTAGGTTTTAGTATTATTTTTTAAACCAACTACTCTGTTGTTCTCAATCATTTGTTCTGTTTTGCAATCCCCGCCACCACCATGTATGTTTCAGAAGCTCAGGTGTCAGTGGGAATGAACTTCTTTGCAAGGGCTCATCAGCCACCATCAGCCAAAGGGCAGGCGAGGGGCCCGGGAGCCTTGTTCTAGTTCTGCTCAGCGTTGAGATCTCCCAACTGTCTTCTCCCCTCCTGTCTGCAACCAGGTTAAACCAGTTCCTATTTAATTGCCCACAAACAAATTAACCCTCAACTGCCATGCTGAACTGAAGAGGCGTAGCTATACAATTCAGTTAATTTTATTCCATATTGATGACATGGTATACTTAGGAGTCATCATTTATTTTTAAAAGTGGTGCCTAACTGTTAATTTGCCAGAGTCCCACAACAGCCCTGGGAACTAGAATCACATTCAAGTACCCATTTTTTCGAGATAGTAAGATGGAAACTAGATAAGTTATATTTTCCTGCCACTTCAGAGAGAAAGCCTGGACTCGGGGCCCATTTGTGGAGATTTCACATCACAGCGTTTGTTTGCAGAGCAGAGAGGATGACACTTTTCCCAGCTTCTATCTCATTGTCCTTTCAAGAGATCTTTCTGATACCGTGTTTTGCTTTGTGCTTTCTTCGCCAAGTGGGTCCACCTGACCTCCCAAAGCTTCAGAGACAAACGCATGCTCAGAGAGCCCAAGGGGTTGGTGTCCGTTCTCGGTGTGAAAATATTGTTGTTGCTTTTCTGTTTCCAGGCCCACCCTCCGCTCCCCTCAACTTGATTTCAAATGTCAACGAGACATCGGTGAACTTGGAGTGGAGCAGTCCTCAGAACACAGGTGGCCGCCAGGACATTTCCTACAACGTGGTTTGCAAGAAGTGTGGAGCTGGGGATTCCAGCAAGTGCCGGCCCTGTGGAAGCGGCGTCCACTACACCCCACAGCAGAATGGCCTGAAGTCCACCAAGGTCTCCATCACTGACCTCCTCGCTCATACCAACTACACTTTTGAAATCTGGGCAGTGAATGGAGTGTCCAAGTATAACCCGAGCCCGGACCAGTCTGTGTCTGTCACCGTGACGACCAACCAAGCAGGTAGGAATCTGATCCACTTTATTGTATGGTCTAAGGGTGGGGAGGAGGGGCTTAAGTTGCTACCCCTGAATGATATTAACGTTCTACAACCAAAGTAGAACTTTTGGGATCTAATTATAAACCCGTGAGTTGTGTTATAATACAGAAGATACTTAGAAGGACATTTATTCATTCAGCAAGTATTTTTTTGCACACTGCATATGGCACGTCCTTGTGCTAAGTTGTGGAAATGAAATGAGGACCAAGACAGGGCTAGGCTGGAGTCTTGTGAGCTGGGTCACTCACGCTGGGCTCTTGCTGGGGATCCCTGCCACCATTTACCACAAGTTGCATTGTGGGACATTTGCACATTTATAGATCATTTAGGATAATGAACTAAATCTTTACTATTACAGAGGGTTATACTGGTCTTAGCTATTTTTTTCCAACAGAAGTATTAGCAGCTACAGCTTTGATGTTGTTATATTAATTTTAAAATTTAGAAAGTAATCGACATGGATCTGTGTCATCACCATGTGAACAGTGGCTGGGTCCCATGGACAGCTTTTATCTGTGTGGTTGACACAGTTTTCTTCTAAACACATAGTAGTTTTGCAACCACTTTCATAATTGAATCCATAATTGACATGTGGGAGAGAGAGCTAATTTACCTCATTTCCTATACCATTTTTCTCTTCTCAGGCAGGCTAGGAAATCATTTTCTGTTCAAGATGTGTTTCTGCTGAGTTTATGCGTAACTGTTAGGAAGACTTAACTACCTGCTTTTTACTGTCAAAACACTGGCAAGGATGTGAAACAATGGTACTTCAATAACAATAAGTAAATTAAAAAATAATAATAAAATACAGATTCTGGATCTGTGGAGTCTGACTTTTTGAGCTCTGTGTCTGGATCTGACTCAGTCTCGTTCTTTGCAGAAAGCTTCCACGTTTACTCTTGCTAATTTTCAATCTGAGATTTTTGTCACAGTTTTCACATTGCAGACTCCCTCTTATTTATTTCTGGAGAGTAAAAGAGGAGCAGAACAAAAGCACTGTAGCTCTTAAGAACAACAAACTTCACCGGAAAAGAATTATAAGTTGCCAGCAATCCTATCACCTCTTCCTGCACTTTTCTCTTAAATGAATGTTTCAGTAAGTGCACTCAATAGTTAAGAAAAATATATCTGTACTAATTGATCCTACAGTGAAAAGTATTCCAGTGTCCTGATCCAAAGCTCATTATTTTTTTCACTTTCCCCTGAACTTTATTGAATAAATAAAAAAGGTGAGACTTGGTGGAGATCTTGACCTGGAGCTAGAAAGGCAAATCTTACCAGAATGGAGCTTCAATCACACAAATGTGGCCCATCTTTTAAAACTTGTGGTGTAAATAGATCATTTGTTTATTCTTGTGTCTTGTAATTGTCTTGTAATTGTGTACTTTCTGGTTGTGTACGCCATTGGTGGTGATTGGCTGTATTTTTTGACAAAAACTAAGATGATTTAGTAGGTTGTTTTTTTTTTATGGTAAGTTTTTATTTTTTTTAAAGATTTGTTTATTCATGCATACAAGAACTGGGGTACAGGCCAGATGTGTGGGAGGGTGAGAGGATTCACCAGAGACAGAGTAGGGAACAGAACAGGCAGATCCACTGAAGCACATTGCTGAGGGGAGCAGCGGGCGAGACAGGAGATGTTTGCTGCGCCATGTGGGATTCTCCCCCGGCAGGCTGGGCTGCAGACAGCTTCACAGTGCTGCACTCAACTGCCTGCGCCACCAGGGGAGGCCCTGATTGAGTAGGTTTTGATAATATCACCTATAATCTGTGATTGGCAGCTTTTTAAAATTCTCTTCGAAAGAATGCAGTAAAAGTTTCAGAAAGAATGGGCACAAATCTTGGGGACCCCATTGGTGCTACCCGGTGTCCCTGAGTTAGGGAGACATCTTTGTACTCACTGGGGAACCTGGGTGGTAAGACTGTCAGCCACATGTTTGGTCTGATGTCACTTTTCAGTTATTCTTAAAACATGGCTACTTTGTGTTCTTAACTGCATTGAGGCTTCAGCTGTGCAAGGTGAAGTCATTCTCTATGGGAGTTTAGCTCCCAGCTATTTGGTCGGTAGATACCTATGACTCTCTGTATCCTTAAGGATTTGAGCCAAGGGGTTAGGTCAACCCCTACCAGGTCAGAAGGCACAAGGCATGCAAAGAAGACAGGCCAGAATCTCTCCAAGGGAAGAGAGTATGCAAATACAGTCTGGAGAGGGAGGGAAAAAGTCAATGTTTTATTAAAAACATGGGTGTAATTCTTGCAGATCTAGGAGAAAGGTGAACAGGGAATTCCTCTAAACATGAGGTTTTCTCTGCCATGGGGAGCAGCCATGCCAGGAGGTTTGCTGAATAGGACAAAATTCCAGCTTCTTATTTTAATTTTCATGAAGGGTAATGCTGGGAAGCTGTTCAAAATTAAAAATAAATCTTTCAATAAGGAGACCTCCTATGTGGCCAGCCAGAAAGCTTTCGCTTAGCAGAGTGGTATATGAGCACAGCATCGCCTCATTATCCTGCCACAATTTGGAGTTCACTAATTCAAAATCATTGGGATAGTTTATCTTTGATTAACAAACCCTTTCTTCATAGTAGTGCAAATTAATAATGTAGGCCAAAATTCTGGGTGAATGTAGCAACCATAAACTCTATCAAAGCTCCCCTAAGCATATTTACATATACACAATTATATTCTAATTGCAGTTGTTCCTATCATTTCATTAAATTAAATTCCTTTGGGACCTTTATAGGCAATGCTATCTCCCTCTATAAGGAATGCACAGAACAAATGAACGCTGGTATTTACTACCTGAAGAGCATGAATTCAGCCACTCTCCATTTTTACAGTGTTTTCATAGGGATCCTTCTCTCATCAGTAATGTATTTAACAACAAACAAACACACACAAAACCAAAAATTCCTGGTTTTATCATCACCACCTCTGAGTCGTCCACAGATGAGAACGCAGCTCCAGAAGGAGGAAATGACTCACCGAGTGGATATCAGCGCCAATGCTAGAAGCCAGGGACATGCCTGCATCCCCTTGGCTTCCTCCCTCCCAGAGGCCTCCAGAAGCTTAGCAGGGGGTGGAGGTTGAGCTGGGTTTTGATCATGCAGGTGTGGAATGAAGTCAAGACTGGTGTTCTCACAAGCATTGTTGAAACTATTCTGAGCGAAATCTTACTGTCCTTCGATGTCTTTTTTTTTTTGAAGATTTATTTATTTATGCATACAAGAACAGGGGTACAGGCCAGAGGTGTGAGGGGTCAGAGGGTTCACCAGAGACAGTGGGGAACAGGCAGACTGACTGAAATATACTGCTAACGGGAGCAGCGGGCAAGACAGGAGAGGTCTGCTGCACCATGTGGGTTGCTCCCTGGCCGGGGATCGAACTTGTGCTGCAGTGGCTGTAGTAAGCTTCATAGGTTGTGTCTTAACCCCTTGCGCCTCAAGGGAGGCCCAGTCCTGGGGTGTCTTAATGAGGCTAGTAACAACCTTTTTCCTTGAACACTCCTGAGTGCAAAACCACTGACACAAAGAAGAGGACAAAGGAGAAACCAGAATGTCAGGTTATTTCTCTGCAGCTGAGTGAAGGATGTGAATTTTATATGGATGGCCAAAAGGGCTGGTTCTAGTGACACTCCTGTGTCATCAGTGGCGCCCTGCTGGTTGACTGCAGGCTCCCTAAATTGAAAAGCCTGTGCTGATAAGTTTGCCCAAATGGATGGCCAGTGCAGATAGATGGGGGGGAGCAGAGAGGTGTGATCTGAGGACAAGTATGTCTCCCAAATTCTCTTCCTGAGATCAGCCACCCCCACCTCCCGTCTGCTGAGAGAGGTGAAAGAGGCAGGAAGAGTGTGAGGGTGGGGGCGCTGTAAGAAAACATCAAACCAGGAATATGGAACTTTTCCATACAGTTACCTTTTTTTAAAAAAATATTTATTTATGCATACACGAGCTGGGGTACAGGCCAGAGATGCAGGGGGTTCCCCACCAGAGACAGAGTGGGGAACAGAACAGGCAGACTGACCAAAGTACATTGCTGAGGGGAGCAGCAAGCGAAACAGGAGAGGTCTGCTGTGCCCTGTGGGTAGCTCCATGGCTAGCCAGGGATCGAACTGATGCTGCAGAGGCTGCGGATTGCTTAGTAGTGCGGTGCTTAACCCCTTGCGCCACCAGGGAGGCCCCTATAGTTACCTTTTGACATTGCATTCCAAAACGGGCAAAGAGACATTCATCTTGAAATCTCCTATTTCCCTTCCTCCACTCCCACCCTCCAGCGGCTTTCTGTCTTTTGTTTAGGAGGAGATGGTTTGATGTTTATGAAAAACGAGTAAACAGGCTCCCGGGTGATTTGGGTGGTTTATTTCCTAGACGGTTTTCCTTTGGTTTACTTTTACTGAAGTGGACCATCTCAGGCAAATGAGTCCAGGATGTGTCACTAGGAGAGAGAAACACTGTATGAATGAAACACGATTTTTCTGGTCAAGCAACAAAACTCTGAATATTTTTGCAAAAAGTACTTTGATGGCAGCCAGCAGTAGATCTTAATAGCACTGCCTTGGTTTTTACTTTGCACCCCTAGATCCCCACACCCATCTTCCAGCTATGGGGGTGAGCCCCACATTAAGTTGTTTTGTTTGCTTTAAATTATTGTAGACCCCTGAGCACGGTGATCTCTGCAAACCCCAAATGGTACCAGGGCAAATATAGCTCTTCTGGATTTTCCTTTTACATGTGATACAACTCTAGTGCCCTATGGACTAACATCTATAACACTTTTGAGTTTGGAGGAGTTCAAATATTTCATGGATGACATCATTATTTAAACCTAGCTAATCTCTAAGGTCTTTTATAATTCTGAAACTGTATGATTTCAGGAATAAGCCCTGGACAGTGATCAAGAAGAAGCAGGACTTATTTCCTGTGCTGTTCAGACCTGAGCTTCTGCTGAAGCCTTTTTTTAAAAAGGACTTGCCTTTTGAGCCCATGTCAGTGTCAATTTTTTCTGGGGAAAAAATGTTTTTGAAAAGCTTCAGCGGAATTATGAGAATGAATCTGAATCCTGTCTCTCCACCCTTACTACCCCCCACCCTATCGAAGCATTTAGTTTGGAGGGAATAACAGGAAGTTAGAGGCACCTTGAGTATCTTCGTTCCATGTCCCTCCCCATACACATGGCGATATCTGGAGGCATTTTTGGTGGTCACAGCTGGGCCAGTAAGAGTGCCGCAGTGTGTAGTTGACTGGCAAGGGACAGGGAGGCAGCTAAAACCCCCAGGAGTTGTCTGGATCAGAATGTTCTTTGCACCACGATTGAGGACCTCTACTCTAGTGATGTGTATGAAAAACAGATCTTGTGACTTCATAGCAATGCCCCATTTTCTAAAGTTTCCATGGCCCACCTGTCTTCAATTGATTCCACTTCTCCATGCTCGGAACATAACATTTCCAGCTCTGTTCTCAGAGGGCAGGCACTAAGAGAAGACCCCCCTAGGGCCCTGATGAAGAATCCTGTCCCAGTTGCCTTGCTCTCAGTGAGCTGGTGCTATCTGCTAGATCGGTCTTGTCCTCTCGGAAGCTTGGAGAAAATACCTCACCGACAGCAACGTGCCATTTCTTTACAATGTTGCTGTGCAGTTCCTTACAGATAGTCAATACCTGTTTGTTGATTAACACATTTATTTACAGTAGAAACAAATGAGTGAACTCTTTACCAACTAGTGATAAATTTAATAACATTAAAATAATGAGGAGAGAAAAGAAAATAACCTAGTACAAGAGGGTTTGTGTCTTATTACTCAACTGGGAAAGTTCCCGTTCTTTCTTTCTCTGCCATCTTTTAATTAGACATATTATGTTATTTGAGTGGGATAATGGAGAACAGTGGGAATTCTCATCCCCACTGGGTATAATTGCTACCTGTCTCCTAGACAATAAGAGGAAAGCTTCAGGGAGATGGTGGGGGATAGGGAAGACTCTCAGAGCCACTGAGTTAGGTAATGTCCTGTAGGCATGGTGGCGCCGGGTTTTATGGGGTCTGAAACTTAGACAATTTTTATGCTATTTGAAAATAAAAAACCTACAGAATTACAAATAGCAAATTAAGAACAGGGCTTAGGGGCCTCCCCTGGTGGCACAGCGGTTGAGCGCTGGGCTGAGAAGCTGCCCGCAGCCTCTGCAGCACCAGTTCAATCCCCGGCCACCGGCGAGGGTCCCACATGGTGCGCAGACCTCTCCTGCCGCCCGCTGCTCCCCTCAGCAGTGTATTTCAGTAAATCTGCCTGCTCCGCTATATCCTCTGGCTCCAGTGAATTCTCTCACCCTTCTGCGCTTCTGACTGTACCCAGTGCTTGTATAAATAAGTAAGTAAGTAAATAAACAAATAAATAAATAAATCTTTAAAAAAAAAAAGAAGAACAGAGCTTAGGAAAGGGCTCTGCAAACTTCTTTAACTTCAATCTATAAAATTCTGCCTTTGCCTAGATAGAAATGAATGCAGTTGTCAAGTAAGGAGACTAATGGGGTGCTTATGCCTAAGAGTAGAAAGAAACAGGAAGAAACTGAAGGCACTAGGATGTCTAGTTTGGCCTGACATGAAAGGTCTTGAAATCCAAGGTCATATAACAGTGGTTCTAGTCTATACTGATGAGTAAGGGGCAACCCTGGGCTGGGTCTGAGATGAGAGTCAAGCTCAAAGCAACAAGCAGAATCACTCCTTATGATTTTGAGACTCATGATGAGATATTAAACCCAAGATAGTGATGGCCAGGACCGAGATTTCTGTAACTTTGAAAATGAAGGAGAGAGAAAATCTGTTGGTCTTTTTGAGACACAAAAGTCTGACTTTTAGCTTTTAGTGCCCTGGAGCAAGGGTTGGCAAACTATGGCCTGAGGACCCAATCTTTTTTTTTTTTTTTATAGAGGCATGTTTTATTTATTTATTTATTTGTTTGTTTGTTTTGTTTATACATGCACTGGGTACAGTCAGAAGCACGGGAGGGCGAGAGAATTCACCAGAGCCAGAGCGGGGAGCAGAGCAGGCAGAAGGACCGAAGTACACTGCTGAGGGGAGCAGCGGGCGGCAGGAGAGGTCTGCACGCCATGTGGGACCCTCCTCTGGTGGCCGGAGAGCAGCCGGGGATCGAACCGGCGCCGCAGAGGCTGCGGGCAGCTTCGCAACCCAGCGCTCAACCGCTGCGCCACCAGGGAGGCCCCTGAGGACCCAATCTTGATCCCTCATGGGTTGTACATCCTTCTAGAAATGGTTTTTCTGTCTCTAAAGTGTTGAAAATAATCAAAAGAGAGTAATATTTTGTGACATGCGGAAATCATATAGAATTTCAGTGTCAATCAGTAAGTTTTCTTGGAACCGTCTCCCTTCTCTATTGTCAAAGACGGTTTTCACCAGACACAGTAGAGTCGAGTAGCTTCAAGGGAGTGAATGGTCCACAAACTGAACATATTAACCATCTGGCTCTTTACAAAGGTTGCCAATCTCCGCTGCTCTGGGGCACTAACTCAAGAAAGAGAACCAGTCAGAAAGAGGGCAGATATGGCATCGAAATGCTGGTATCATTTGTCTGGATCTGCCCCAGCTGGGGATGGGGGTGGATTAGCGTTTGGGTTACTCTCACATTTGAAACAATTTGGAGATATAGGCAAGGCGCCTCCTTTAATTTTAGAGATTTTTGACTATGACACAAAGTGTTCACAAAAATAAGTAAAATTGCAATCAACCTTGTCTGTCCTCTATCTCGACCTTTCCCCAGCATCACATGGGTTTAAGTGTAAAATGTAGACTGTGTTTGACTGTTCTGATGAAGCAAGTATTCTGGTTCTTTACAAAATCTGCATTTTTAAAAAAATATTGTGTGGTTCCAAGGTGCGGGCAGTCATTTTCTTTTTACATCATCATTTGCTCTGTGCTAGTACATTTTTATGTTGTCCAGGCTTAGAGATTTCCTCTTTGCCTTGGCTCTCAAGGAAATCATACCAGTTTTTCTTACTCCTAAGAAATTGAAAGGAAAACACATGATGAAGTCCGTGAAATCCATGTCAGAAATCTTTCCGAAGACTCATTTTAAATCCATTAAATGGGAAAGCAACTGCACTGAGAGGTCTTGCTGAGAGGTCCTTTGCACATCCTTAGTGGCGGGGATGCCACAGGGACCCTCTGCTGCGGGGCTGGGTGGACAGTCCCTTCCGCGCCTGGGTTGTTATCAGCCTGAATGAGCACACAATGAGCTTCAGAGGAGCCAGACTGGTTTTCTCATTAACAGCTCTGATCCAGCCACGGTTTAATTCATAACGCCAAGGAAATGTATATTTTTAAAACCTGCAGCACAATTTTTTTTTTGAAGTCTCTCGCTTCTCATGTATACTAAAAATAATTTCCTTTTTATGCAATATTGTTACCACCCCTACTATTATTAAGCACACTCCCTAATGATGATCCATAATTGAGGATAAAATAAACCAGCAGAGACAGGGCCCAGTCTCTTTGAGTCTGGCTCCAGGACCATAAATTTGTATTCAGGGCGGGTGCCCCCAGTCCTAGTGAGGAGAAAAATATAAAAGCCTTCCAAAAGAACCTACTAAATTATCCAACTTCAAGGTTGACTGAGCAGCAGAGACAAATAGAATGTCTATAGAGCCTAGTGGTAATTATTGCTTATAAGTAAAAATTGAGTTGCATTTTTTTTAAATGTGAATATTTCACTCTAAGAAAATGAAAGTTTTATTTATATACCCAGGACAGAGAACATGATTTTTCCTGACTTCATTCCCTTTTTTCCTGCATAAATAAGCAGATATGTTCATCTGTGAAAAGAGAAATCCATTCACCAGCATTCGCCCTGAACACTTAACAGTCTAATTCTGATTCGTGTTTCATTGTGTGGCTTTGGACACTACTGCCAACTTGCACACCCTCTGGAGAAGCCAGCCAGAGATTTGAAAAATAAGTGCCCGACAGAGATGAGAAATGAACAGTGCGGGACTAGCAAGGGTTTTCGATGGGCTTCTCAATTGTCTATTGTCACTCCAACTGGCTAAATTAATTACTCTCCCCTCTGAGGAGCCATAAGAGACTCTGGAGTCCAGTTTGCAATTGAGCATCCATCAAAAGATCCAGAGAAACTTTATTAAAGCTTCTATTAACCTCCTGCTGCTGTCTTTAAAGAGTTTTTTTTTCCCTTGAAACATCAGAAAAAGTAAGAGCCATGCAGCAGGGCTAATCCTGTATTGAGAGATCTTAAATCTGTAGGGTCTAATTAAAACGCCTGTCCATGTCACCCCAACACACAGAGCCTTCTCTGAATCTTAGCATTCATACGCATTATCATGTGGGTATACATTAAAAGACATTCTGTATGTTGTCTTCAGATAGACTTTTGAGGACCTATTTTTTTTAAGTTTTTTTTTTAAGATTTATTTATTTTTACACAAGAGCTGGGGTACAGGCCAGAGGTGCGGGACGGTGAGAGGATCCACCAGAGACAGAGTGGGGAATAGAACAGGCAGATTTCGGTTGAAATCCACTGCTGAGGGGAGCAGCAGGTGAGACAGGATAGATTTGCCGCACCATGTGGGAATCTCCCTGACTGGGCCGGGAATCGAACCCATGCTGCAGAGGCTGCAGACAGATTCACAGAGCTGCGTTCAACCCACTGCGCCACTGGGGAGGCCCTAAGTTTTATATTTTAATATGTCAAGGATGCTCAAACACTATCCATCATGTATTAAAAATCTCTCTTTTATTTGAATCTTCTCCCAGTGGCTACCCATTACCTCCCAACACAAATATTTTCCATTTCTTCCTCTGCCTGTGCCAGAAGAATGAAAACCTTCCCATAGGCTGGTCCAAAACAATAATAACCAAAAAAGAGAGATGATGCAAGGGTACTTTTGTGATCACAGGTCTGCTGGGTACCAAGCTTTTCACTGGGACATTAGTGGTGATTTGGTCCCATCTGTCAAGGACGGTACCCAGAATGCTGTGGGAATCTAACTGAAGAGTTAGCAAAATGGCCACAACCGTCAGCAAAATGGCCACCAATACAGATGCCTGACCAAAAACAACTCAAATCATATTCCTTCTTCCTCTGTTATGATCAGTTGGCCAGCCCTTCCCAAAGGAACTCTGTAGCATCACTCCCAAACCATCTTTACTTTTCTGTATGACAAAGGACAGGGACCACTTTCTAAAACATAATCTACCCAAAATATATTATGGGTAAAATGAGGTAATTTGAAAGATTTGTTCTCTTTTGCTATTGCTCTTGGAAGAAAGGGAGAGAAGCAACTCACTCTTTCTTGTCTGGCATCTTCCAAAGGCTAATCTATGTACCTGAATTCCTGAGGTAGCTTGATCCTGACTTTTAAAAGTAGCTCTTTGATGAAGACTGTGGGGAAGATAATTAAAATAAAATGCTGATCTAGGAACCTTTTGTGGGTGATGTGTATTTGCAAATAAGATTTAAATCTGTAGCTTCAACTTCTCAGTGGGTGTTCAATAGGGACCTACCACCCAGGCACTGTGTGTGACAAGCTTGGGGAAGAGTCATTCATTAGAACAAACACTGAAAGGGGAAGCTCACAGTGGCTCCCTGGAGAGTTTGTGTTTATCTAGATAACATACTGCAGGCTGTAAATCTGCCTCCTGAATTACACCCTATTTTATTTTTTTTAGCATAATAAGTGTGTTTTTTGAGCATAATAAGTGTGAAGGTGGATGAGAGCTGTTTCCTTTATCAAATCTAGGGGCACATATACAAACAGGCCAGGGACTTTGAAAATGTAACTTGCTGAAAGCTGCATGAAGTGTTCCTTCCCTCTCCAAGATAATCAAGGAGGTTTTTTGTTTTGTTTTTTTCATCTGAAAATTGTAGATGATTCTAAGAGTGGCTGATAGAGCCCTTGCCTGTATTGAAATCTATTGAATCTGATCCTGATTCTACACGACTCTAAGAGCACATGATTTTATGAAACTTCCAGAAGAATGCTTTCGAAGACTTGGGAATTTTGGAAGCTAACACTACCTCATTTCTCCCCATTTAAAATAGGTTAAGGGTGTCATTACAGTATGTCAGAGGGTTCTTGTAGCTGTCTTTTCTGCTGAAAGCGAGTACAAATGTAAAAGAATTCCACCCCTTGAAATTAGAGTATCTTCTTGTAACCACAAAGAGTTAAAAAGCACACTTTGTATTTATAGACCTCATTATAGACACCAATTCAGATTAGGTTACTAATTCAGATGTGACTTTGAGAGGCTGGCTGTGATTTAAGAGATCTTTATATAACATGGAAGTGTTCAGCTTGGAATAAAGGATAGATGAGAAAACCTTGAGAATCTCACACTACTAACTCTTTCATGGATAGCACTTGAGTGTACGTGTTCTTTGTTGGGTGGTGGCTTTCTCTCTTTCTCTCCCCCACATCCTCTTGTCTTTCAGAACATACAAAATCCCTTCCATCAAACTTCCTGTAGTGTCTTGGAGCCCTGCTCCATTTACCTCCTTAAAGACCATGCTGAGGGACTATTTCCAGGTGAAATGTTGCTCTAATGAGGACCTTCTGGTATTTACAGATTGAATCCTGGGTGGAGTTAGTGATTCCAAATTTCACACTTCAGCAAGTTCTGTTAAGGGGACACCCTAGTGAGATGAACCTTCTTGTTTAAAAACAAAATATCAGGTCCTGCAGCAGTTATAGCTTTCCTAATACCCTTGTTGTTATTCTTTATGACTACAAAAGTCATCTTGAATTCTCAAGCACAGATCCAGTTAGAGACATTTTAAAATTTAATGGCTCAGTTGTTTCAGCCTTAATCTTACAATGCCTATAGGACTTTAAATTATTTGGCACATACAATTTGGTTTCTGGATGATACCCCAAAATTAAAAAAAAAAATAATTCTAGGTTGCAAATTGCCAAGCTTAAAAACCTTTCTCATAAATTATATGCCTTTTGCTAACCTCTATCAGAGCCTTTAAAAGAAGGATGAAAATATCAGATAGAGTTTCACATCTGAGGACTGTAAGAATGTCCTTTCACGGGCACAGTTTTTGAGAACATAGCATGTGGTGACCATTTGTACACGCAGCGTTTTCAAAATGTGCTATTTGTCATTTAATCTAAAGGTCTCTTTCTCTTCTCTCCACTTACCAGTCTGTGTGTGTATGTGTGCGCATGTGTGCATTGTGTCTGTCTACATGGCAAGCAAGAAACTGGACAGGAAAGATTTGACAATAAGAAGGCATTCTCCAGTAGCCATTTGTATGGCTCATGGATGTTGCCTTCTAGATCCTTTGCTTCTCTGTTCTCAGACCTTTCCCAGTTTCCCATGTAGTAAGCTAGACTGGGAACACGATGGAGGTTTCAGGACTGGACCCAGAATTATTATCCAGAATTATTGTGTGCTCTCTTTCTCTCTCTCACTCACACACACATTTCTTACTTCTCACATTCCACGTTATCATCCCTGACCCTCATTTCTCAGCTTCTAGCTATTGTTGGTAAAGCCAAGCAATATTTGGATTTGGAAAAATTCCGAATAGCACAGAAACATGTCGATTTGCAACCAAAATTGTACTGAAATGTCTCTTCTGCCTATCTCATCCTGTCAGGGACAATCTGTAGCCTATAATTTTATGCTCCAGTTTTTTCTTTGTCAGATATTTTCCATTTCTGTGTTTTCCCTCTGTTCTGCCTATGTGTTTGAAAGTGCAGTTGAAGAAAGAGGAGGAACTAAAAAGTAGTCTCCGAGATAAAAATGACGAAGACTAGTGAAGAGACATTGTTTAAGGAGTTCAAGCCTCAACTGAGGATCGCCATGACTTTTTTTTCTTCTTCTTTTGAGTAGTCCATGTGGTTTCTTCAAATGACCATTAGGAAAAACAGGCATCCTGTTCCAACGATATATATGATGGGAGATTGGATGGCTCTGGAGATGAATAATGGGCTCTGGAACTTTCAGTCTCGAGGTCACCTCCTTGAATTTGGTCTACATCGTAAGTGATCCATGGCTTGACCAGCTGGCAGCCGTTCAGTGGCTATGTTAATGGAATTGGTCTCAGTCCAGGTCTAAGTCGACAGGTGTCCACATCATAAGTGACACTAATTGACTTCCCAGTCTCTCATCTTGGAAGATGGTGGACCGTCATGGAGATGGGGATGGGGGTGGAGTTATTCATCATATACTCAGACACCAGGGAAGGCCAAACATTCTGTGCCTTGAGCTGGCACCAGCCTGGCACCTGACAAATATTGTACTTGTCCTGGATGGGTTCCATTAGCCTCAGCTATGTACAATAGAAATCTAATTTCTAAAGCTTTCCAATAACTCAGAATGGTGTCTCTTGGCTTTGTATTATAGGGATTAGATGACCCCTATGAAAATTATATATAAAGGAGAAAAAAATTGGATTGGGGGCCTCTGTGATAACATGAGTCAGGCTGTTTGGTTTTCTTTTTGTTTTGTTTGTTGTTTTGCTTTGAGGTGGATTACCAGCTCAATTTTTCATAACAGATGCTGTGGATGGAATGCCGATGTGTAAAAATAACTTTGAGACCCTTTTAAAATTTCAAAGCATGGAATTCAAGGGGCTTCTTCCACTACATAGTCTTTTCTTTTATTCCCAGTACCTGAATCTAGGAAAAAAGGTATCGTTTATGCATTCTCACTGGGGACAATGACTTGTGAGTGATTGGTCTGGCTCAGGAGAGATTAATATTGGTATAATTAATACATTGTTCCCTGAAGTTTCCTAGATTTATTTTCTGGCTTTTAAACAAACAAACAAAAAACAAACAAAAGACCCACATATGCCTTGCGTGTCCCTATAGCAAGCGGCAAAGCCACACTCTTGAATTAGTTATCACATTTAAAAAGTCCAGATGACAACAGGCACAGCGGATCTATTTATTGAAACAGACAGGCTCTTTTAGCAGAATGATCAATGTCTTACCTCTTTCTGAAAAGCTTTGCAGGGCTAGGAAATTGTCAAGCATCTGCTATAAAGTAATGAACAGGGTTTTTTATTGGTCAGTTTCTAGAGCAGGCTTTTAAGCATTTCTGCCTGTAAATGCAGGGACCTGCATGTGGAAGCGAAAGGCAGGAGCAGAGATTTACTGGGTGCATCTATCATCCTGGCTTTTAGAGTCTTTGTGATTAATACATCTTTAATTGGGGACTGATCTAGATGCTGGGGATGTCAGGAAGCTAAATGTGACAGCATTGTCTCATTGGTTTCTAACACAGCAGGACGATTAGCAGCTGTCTGAGGAACAAAGAGAACCCCAAGCCCACAGCATAACTTTGATTTTCCAGATTTGGAAGGACTGAAGCTCTCTGGTGGAGTTGACAGCTAAAGAAACAGAGCCTTGATTCACAGTAGCTAATTTTTCCCCACTCTTTTTGTTGTATTTCTGCTCAGTAGAATAGAATCTTTGCCTTTCGCCATTCTCCTTATATTCCAGAGTAATTTTGGAGAACGTAGTCTGTTACTAGAAGGGTTCCCTTACCCAATCGTTCTTGGTCCTTACTCGCCATGACACACGGAAAGTAATTTCAACTAAGACATTTAGACTAGACACATTTCTATACACTGAGACATGACGGGAATTTTCATCATCCTAGAGGCATTCAGGAGAAAAAAAATATTCGATTTTTCTGTTGTTGCTAACTTCATTTTCTTATCATCAAAACAGTTGTCTTGTTCAGTCAAATTCTTATTGATTGCCTTCCAGTGAAAATACTTGTCTTCCTGTTTGCTTTGAATTGGCATTTTTGCTTCATAGGAAAGGCACACTGAATCCTGCCATGTTTCTGTTGGCAAGTATGGGGCTATCCTTGTTAGAACCTGCCAACAAATTTCTTAGTAAGCAAATAGAAAGTAAAATAAGCAGCTCTCAGACGAAACAGAAGTCACACTTGAACTGCAGCAGAGACACTCTGGTGCCCTGTGTCCTTCCCAGTCAATACTGTGGACAAAGTCCTTGGTTTCTGGATGAACTGTCTGCTCCCTTGTTTGTCACAATGGGTGGCAAGGAGATGCATGCAGTGATGCTAATTCAAGATAGTGAATTATTTTAAAAAGTAGAAACAGGCATTTAAGAAATAAGTTTTTTTTTTTTTACTGTAGAGAGCAGCAGTTGCTGTATGGTTCAAGTATTAACCATAGGATTAAATAGTTAGGAAAACCCTAATTTGCCAAAATTTAGACCTTTCATGACACCTTTAGGTCTATACCCAGGGGTTTAACTAAAGGTTATTTAAAATAATTTAAATGCGGGCCACCCTGGTGGCGCAGGCAGTTGAGCGCAGCACTGTGAAGCTGTCCGCAGCCTCTGCAGCATGGGTTCTGTCCTGCCCAGCCGGGGAGATATCCACAAGGTGTGCTAGACCTCTCCTGTCTCTCCTGCTGCTCCCCTCAGCAGTGTATTTCAGTCAGTCTGCCTGTTCTGTTTCCCGCTCTGTCTCTGGTGAATCCTCCCATCTGACCTGTACCCCGGTTCTTGAATGCATGAATAAATAAATCTTTAAAAAAAATAAAAAATAAAATAATTTATGTGCTTCCTTCTCAATGTTTTTTAGTTCACATTTTGCTTTTTTAACCTCTTTATTGTGAAATAAAGAATGAATGGACAAGACTCCAGTGATAGGTAAGGGATTATTGCAAAGCAAACACCACCTGTGTGACCATAAAGCAGGTCCAGAAATGGAACATTATCAAATTTCTAGAAGCTTCCTCTGTGCCCCCAATCCCTTCCTTAACCTCAAATACTATTGTTTTACTTTGTAATTGCATTGTTTGGTTTTAGATGATTCATCTATAAACCACAGCTCAATCTTCTACTTCTTGTTTTAGTTCGTTAGTATATGAGGATCTTTATATATGAAAGTGACTGTTGTTTGTTGAATTTTTACCTGAATGGGATACCAGCTATAACCCCAAATGTCAGCTAGTCGGATAATGCAATAGAAAACAATTTTCTCATTCAGTGGATGGTGATGAGAGGAGGGTTGGTGTAGGGTTTCCATGAGGGTTTGTGCACCAACTCCAAACTGATAGCTTGTAGGTTAGAGAGGACAAGGGGCCTCAGGGAGCTATTTACACCTCAGATCTAAGAGAGGACTAACCACCTCAACTGACATCCCTGTGCCCAGGACTCAGTCACAAGGACCAGCCTACCTGCCAAGGGGTATGCGGAATTTAGTCTCTGGCTGGGCAGCTCCACTCCGGAAAGAGCTCCTATAAGAGGGGAGCTCACGATTTTGGACATTTATCCATAGAAGCCCATTCCAACATCTTCAACTTCCTTGTGCAGACACTTAACATGAAGTCTAAGAATAGCATCACAGTTCGTTATTGCAAATATGTTCAGGAGCTCTCTAAAGAATTTGTCTAAAGAATCTGCCACCCATTTTTCTGGAAAAATAAGCAAAGTAATAGTCTGAATTAAATGCTTTGCAGTTTTCCTCTTGAATTACTCAGTTAAAGCCTCAGTAATGTTCCTAAAGAAGAATCTAAAAATCAGTAGCAGTGCCTGCTGGGGCCTTTGCTAAGTGTTGTTTTGCCCTGTTTTATTTTATAGTATTTGCTTAAATAGACTGTACTGACCTTGAAAATCACTTTATGGGGGAAGAATATTCCTCATACATTTTAACTATAAGTTTAATTAATATTAATATTTCCATATTTAAATATAAATGAACTTCATTTAGTTCAGTCTTCTGAAGCTTTTAATTGGGAATCTGGTTTGATGTCTTGTTGAATAGGAAAATATTTCCATATCAATTTTAGAATAATTAAATTTTTCTATGTCTTTATTTGTTTAAAAAATAATTTCTCATCTCTGCCATGAGAATACATGCTTATGTGGGTGAAGGCTGCAACCCCTAGAAGTTGTGGGTGCAGAGTTGATACATGTACCGCATGGGTAATGATGAACCCAGGGAGGTGGATGGAAATTGAGTCTTTTTAATGATTTTAGCTAAAAAAAAAAAAGTAAAGGGCTCACCTGGTTATTGAGTGTGGTACAAGTGCAATTATAAATATATGAAAGAACATGAGTAACTGTAAGACCATACAATGATAACAGTAAAAAAGAAATGCTCAGTGATTTGAAGTCACAGGTAGTGCTTAGCCCAGAGGAGAAATCCTTCCTTCTCTTCGGTGGGATGTGGAAGAAAGCAATTAATATCAGTGCTGGAGCGCTTCGCATCCATGTGAAGGCAAAAACCTTAATCACAAGGATATCATTAGTGCTCTGAAGCATTTAATTTTGATGCTTGACAGCATTTTAAAATGCACAAACCTTTGATAAAGAGCAAATCAGAGCTGTGGTGTAGAAATGAGAAAGAAAAAAGGGAACAAAACCACCTTAAGTTCCAAGTAATTAAATTTAAATATGCTATTTGCATTAAGCAGAGATATATATAAACTGTGGGTTTATTTTTTCTTATCAATGAGAGACCCCTTGAGTAAACATCATCTCTTTAAATTCAGGGCCTGGGAGGGAGAGGAAGCTTGCTGTGGTTAAGAAGTCATCTTCCCTCCAGACACTGGGCATTGTGTACCCCTGATGTGCAGGGCTTCAGGTTTCTTAACTTTCCTAAGGGGCTGTTTTCATTTTCTCTTGCCCACCGGCTGGAGACCTTTCATTGCATCTGTTTATTTCCTGCCTTACTCCCTCCGCTCCACTCCCCTAATTTGAGCCAGTCGTGAAATTCAGTCAGTCGGTTTCAGTTATCCCCTTGCAAGTAACCCCAAACTGTTTTTAATTCATTGCCTATGACAATGGACCCAAGAAAGCAATTTTCTAACCCACAAGTGAAGGTTTGTAGCGAATCCTCCCTTCCTTTCTTTTCTCTCTTCCTTTTCTCCTCTCTAGCCTGTCTGGGGTGTCACCAAGCCCCAAACTGCTGCAATAAAATGACTTGTAGGTGTTTAATGGCAAGTCATTGAGGAAGTGAATAAAAGAAAATTGCAGCATTCGCATCGGTGGGGAGCATGGAGAACTGCTGAGCTTTGAGCCAAAGAAAGTTAAATTTGCCATTTTCTTAAAAGGAGCCACCTCTGTTTGACATCAAAGCCTCTCCTGTAATTCTTCCTTGTGAAACATACCCATGTTAGAGAGTCACAAGAGAGGTCCTAAGCTGTGCTGTTTCTGTTTATCAAAAACATACGCAGAGATAAAACCCACATGTGCCTCCCGGACGCATTGTAGTCTGCTCTCAAACCAAATGTACCACAGGTACAGAGCAAGCGGGGATCCTGTTTAGAAAGCAGTCTGCATTTCTCAGGGAGGTGTGGAATTTCTAATACAGAATTATTTGGGGGCGGTGAATTTTTCTTGGTGCCATAGAAGCAAGCTCACATGACTTCAGCTGCCAAGTTTTGCTGCATTTTCCTTTCATCCTCTTTGGATTTAGTTCCATTTTTAAAAACAACTGATATTTTATGACCATTTGACTTGTTTGCAATAGATGTATGGAAAGAGGATGTCTGTTCCATGTGCATTAATCTTGCTGCGTGTCCTTACCCTGACAGTAGAATGTTCTTGACTCTTACCCTCAACTTTGATGCTCTCCTTTTGGTGGCCTTTCAGGCATGTCCCAATGGTTTCTCCTGGCAACATCTGATTTTGTTCAGGTTAGTGCATCACTGGAGGGTAATTCTAGTCTCAAAACAAGGGAGATGCTTCAGACCCTTTTTGGATTTAGGATTAAGATTTTGGGAAAATCTCAGCATTGCTGTAGCTTTGAGGGAGGGAAGTGAGGAGAACTGTTTACATATGTCCCATAGATGCAAGAAGTATTGAGCAGATTGTCAACACCTTCATCAAGCAAAAGAGCATTCCTTCAAATTGTTGTCTGTAACAGGTGCAGGGAAAACTACTTTTAATGTTAACTTATTTTTGAATGACATTTTAGAACCTGTGTATTTGAAAAAAGTTTGGAAACTCCTCTTATCGCTTAGAAAACAGAGACTCCATTTATAATTAGAATTGCCATTTGCTTTGCTCCTAATTGTCAATACCTAAGTTAACCTAAATAGGAAAACCAGACCCACAAAAGGTCATCTGAAACAGGTGCAGAGAAAAAGTTGTATTTAGGGATGACTGACTTCTGGTAGTCTATATTTAGAAAACATTTTACTACCTAAAGAGATGTTTTTTGGATCTACTTTAACATTTAGTTCAAATTTTTCATTGGACAATTTTTTAATTAGTTCATATCCTTTTTTTTAAAAAAAAAAGATTTATGTATTTATTTATGCAAGCACTGGGTACAGTCAGAAGTGCAGGAGGGTGAGAGAATTCACCAGAGCTAGAGTGGGCAACCGAACAGGCAGACTGACAAAATACACTGCTGAGGGGAGCAGCAGGCGGCAGGAGAGGTCTGTGCGCCATCTGGGACCCTCACAGGCAGCCAGGGATTGAACTGGTGCTGCAGAGGCTGTGGGCAGCTTCGCAGCCCAGGGCTCAACCGCTGCACCACCAGGAAAGTCCTTCATTGGGCAAATTTACTGAATGTCTTTGTATCATGCGCCTGATGTGGTTATGACTTAGTGAAGACTAGAGATGAGTGAGGGCCCTAACGTGTGGAGCATACACTCTAATAGTTTACAATGTAGGTATCTGGACAGTGGCGAGTGTTTTACAAATGAGGAAACTGAGGCAAGAAGCTATGACTACTTATCCAAGGTGGCAAATAATAAATGTCAAACCTGGACTTTTATCCAAAATCCTTTCAAAATTCATTGACTTCCCCCTCGCCACTAAATTAGTAAAGTGAAGAGTACTTTAAGTATGTAGATCAAATATTTCTCATCTTCACTCTATTTCCTGTGTCCTGAATGTCCCCTCTGCCCCCACACCTAGAGGGTGTTAGTGATCTCCTGAAAATTCCAGTCATATATACATCATTTCACCTCTGCTTAGCCATCTTTTCTCCTTCCTGGCTCATGCCTGCCCCTGAAAATCTTGGTCATGCTTTCCCAGCCTTGCTTCAAATCCCTCCATGTTTCTTTCTGCAATCCACATGCGCTCCCTCTGCTTCTGGCTTCTGGTCCTAGGTATTGTTTTATTCAGCTAAGTTTTGTTTAACTTTTTAATCATAAATGCCTATTGTGTTTTAATTTAGATTGCAAATTCCTCAAGCAACAGCTTAAAGAATATTTGTTGAATGGTTGAACATATGTGTTGGACTGATTTGTGAATAAAAAGAAGAGGGAGTGGAGGACATGTTTTGGATTAAAAAACTACTGACATCGGGGCCTTCCCAGTGGCGCAGCGGTTGAGCGCTGGGTTGCGAAGCTGCCCGCGGCCTCTGCGGCGCCGGTTCGATCCCCGGCTGCTCCCCGGCCACCAGAGGAGGGTCCCACATGGCACGCAGACCTCTCCTGCCGCCCGCTGCTCCCCTCAGCAGTGTACTTCGGTCCTTCTGCCTGCTCTGCTCCCCGCTCTGGCTCTGGTGAATTCTCTCACCCTCCCGCGCTTCTGACTGTACCCAGTGCATGTGTAAACAGAACAAACAAACAAAACAAATAAATAAAGAAATAAGCATGCCTCTATAAAATAATAATCAAAAAAAAAAACTACTGACATCCCTTTGAGAATAATAGGAAAGGTAGTCTCAGATACCAGTATCTCAGGACAAGGAAGTGCATTTCTATTGGTCATTGCAAATTGTGCTCTGAACATTTGATATTTAAGCACTGATTGAACAAACCAATCTTGCCATTAGTAGTTCTTGCCTTTGTGACTTTGACCCCATCAGTCATTTTTGCCTAATCATATTACTATCAATGCGCCTTCCTAACTGTGTGTTATTCTAAAATTGTAGCTATTAAAGAATGCCTGTTTCTGTCCAGGACACATAACGTTCCTAAGCATCTCTTTCATGAGGGAAGTCTGTGGGTAGATTGCAATGTTTGTCCATCTCAGATGCCTTGTTTCATCAGCCCGCTGCTTCCTTCTGGCCTCGCCTCTGACTCTTCATCAGGTGTATTTTGTTTACACGCATGGTCTGATGAGAAAGCACCACCTCTTCCTTCTCTGCATTTCCATGAGAAAATTTGGATCTAGAAGCAGGTTAGCAAGGTTGTCTCTTCTTGAGATCTAGAAATGGGCACTCTGGTTCCATTAAAGTGTGCCATCTCTATTAGGCAACTCTAAAAGTGTCTCCATATTTTTCCAGTTAAGAAGATGTTAAGGCCTAGGGGTCTCCCTGGTGGCACAAGGGGTTAAATGTCAGCACTATGAAGCTATCCACCACTACTGCAGCGCTAGTTTGATCCCCAGGCAGGGAGGTGACCCACATGGCGCAGCAGACCTCTCCTGTCTCACCCACTGCTCCCCTCGGCAGTGTATTTCAGTAGATCTGCCTGTTCTGTTCCCCACCCTGTCTCTGGTGAATTCTCTCAGCCCCCTATACCTCTGGCCAGTACCCCAAGTTCTTCCACACAAATAAATAAATAAATAAATAAATCTTTTAAAAAAAGATGTTGAGGGATAAAGTGGTATTTATTTATTTATTTTTGTGTGTGAACTTTTTAAAAATAAATTTTATTTTTATATTCCCCATACAATTGCAATCCCATTATTTTGACCCCAATCCCTCCCCTCCCCACCGCCCACCTCCCATAGAGTGTCTCTGGTTCATAGTTTTTTGTTGATTTTGATTTTCATTTTCTTATAGTTATTCTTTTTCCTGGTCCCTTATTTAAGTTTTCTAGATTCCTGCTATGAGTGAGACCATCCGGTATTTTTCTTTTTCTTTCTGGCTTATTTCGCTGAGCATGATCCCTTCCAGCGCCATCCATGTTGCTGCAAATTGCATGTGTTTATCTTTTTTGAATGCTGAGTAATATTCCATGGTATATATGTGCCACATCTTCTTGATCCAGTCATCTATTTTTGGGCATTTGGGTTGTTTCCAAAGCTTAGCTATTGTAAACAGTGCTGCTATAAACATAGGGGTGCAGGTGCTCTTTGGAATTGATGTTTCTGTGTCCTTTGGGTAAATACCTAGGAGTGGAACTGCTGGATCATATGGAAGCTCTATGTTTAGTAGGTCCAGAAATCTCCACACAGCTCTCCATAGTGGTTGGACCAGTTTGCACTCCCACCAACAGTGCAGAAGAGTTCCTTTTTCTCCACACCCTCGTCAACATTTGTTGTTGCTAGTTTTTTTAATATGTGCCATTCTCACTGGTGTAAGATGGTATCTCATGGTAGTTTTGATTTGCATTTCCCTGATGACAAGTGATGTTGAACATTTTTTCATATGCCTGTTGGCCATTTGCATTTCCTCTTCAGAGAAGTTTCTTTTTAGCTCTTCTGCCCATTTTTTGACAGGATTATTTTCTTTGTTGTTGTTGAGTCTCATCAGCTCTTTGCAGATTTTTGTGATCAGTCCTAGATAAAGTGATATTTAATAACAACACGGACCATACATATTTGATTCAGATTTATTTGTCCTTTCTCATCTTTGCCTTGTTCCATTGGTATACATTGAATGGATGAGTCACTTCTGAAGTCATGTCTCTACAAGGTTCCAGAATGTAAAGTAGAGAACTGAGAGCAAGCAGGACCTTTTTATCTCCTTGATGTTTTTACATTGGCCACACATTGCACCATGATTACAAGTCTTCTTTTGTGAAAGTTTCTGTTGAACCATAGATTTTGGATTAAAGTTCCAGCTGTTGTTTTATCAGTCTATTATCTCTTTTTATTCTGTTAGCAAAGGACAGAGCCTTGGGGTATTGGGACTCAGAATCCAAAACTTTTCTAAATTGAGTAGGGTTTGATGGTTTCACCAAAGATGAAATATAACCAATGGTGGCATCAGAGACTATTTTTAGGGTAGGCCCAGATGGAACATAATGTTGAATTGTCCTGTGAAGTTTGGTGCATTTTCTCTCTCAGTTTCTCTGATTAATCTCATGTTGGTGCCCAAATAATGCTTTTCCAGTACTGGCTAATCTTTCTTTTCGGCAAAGCGGAGTGAGGAAGCAAAGGTGTCCAGCCAAAACTGATAGCCATGTTTTATTTATATATTGTTTTCCTGCCTTTTATGGTTACCTGCCTTTAGCTCCAAGTGATAACAGGGTTTCACTTATACCATGGAAGTTTCTTTTTAAATATAACTCTTCCAGTAAATATACAGTGTGGATTTAAGAAGATACTACCTAAATCCTAACACAAGTTGTGGAGGGATGTGGCAGCAATTATATGGGTGACATCAGAAGATGGAAGCTTGGGAGCTTTTGGGGTAGGAACAAAGGGGGTGTGTGTAATGAATGGTGGTAACTATTTTAATTGGCTTGTTTTCTGTCTGTTTATTGTTTTTTCCAAAATAAAATTAAAAATGAATTAAGGCATGTACATATATACCTGCAATACACAATCATTGTAATCAATGAAATGAAAGTTTAACTTTGAGATATAGAAATGTTGACCTTAGTTCTTGGGTGGTATTGGGGGTAGAGGCTTGTGAAAGAAGACAGAGTGTAGGAGACAATGAGAAAACACCCAGGAGAGACAGAGAAGAAGGAAAATACAAAGCGTGATTGGTTTGGCTGAAGGCAAGACCCACTTAGGAGGAGGCATGAGACCCAAACAGGAGCAGGAAAAGGGGCCAGGCTGTGGGGCATTTGTCGTACTGGCTAGAGAGCTTGGTCCTCAGTAAGGAGGCATCAAGGGGACAGAGGTGTGACATAAGAGGTGTTTTGGAAGACGGTGATCTGGGGTGACAGATTCCTGGAAACAGAATCACAAGTGGCTGGAGACACCAGAACAGCATCACAAGAATGGGAGCAAACAATTCTGGACTTGACAGTCCAGACTCATGCTCTCTCTGAATTGTAGCAATTCTATTTTCCTCCAGGTTTATGACAGCTGGGTCAGTATACTCTGTTGGTTCATTTCCATATGTGTGCACAAGGATTTTCTGAGTGGTCCTGCTCTAGGAATGTTCTATTAGTTTCCATGATTAGTTACCATGATTGTATTGTTCATGCCCTGCCAGAGATTGTTCAAGAATTTTGGTCGAGCGCCTGTTGCCTTTGTTTATTTTTAGTTTTATTTATTTATGCGTACAAGAACTGGGGTACAGGCCAGTGGTGCAGGGGGTAAGAGGATTCACCACAGACAGAGTAGGCAACAGAACAGGCGGATTGACTGAAATACACTGCTGAGGGGAGCAGAGGGCAGGACAGGAGAGGTCTGCTGTGCCATGTGGATCACCTCCCAGGCCAGTGATCAAACTCATGCTGCAGATGCCGTGGTTAGCTTCACAGTGCTGTGCTTAACCCCTTGGGCCACCAGGGAGGCCTGCGCCTGTTGCCTTTGGAGAGGTGCAGGGATACCAAGGCTTCAGCTTTCACAGTGGAGTCAGATTCATTCCCACCTGCAGCAGGTTAGGAAGGCCTCCCAGAGAAATGACTAAGTTATCCACACACACCCAGGTGGCCAGGCCATCCCCTCCCGAGAAATCTACCCATGAAGATGTTCTGACCTGGACTATTTCAGAGAGAAAGTTCATTTTATCACTTTATGATTTTCCTCCCTCCTGCCCTCTTTCTAACAGCCTCACATTTCTATTTCATTTTCCAACCCTGAACATCAGAGTTTAAAGAGCACCTTTCTGTGGAGTGTATGCTAAAGTGCAGTTAGGCAATGTATTTATTACTTGGAGGGAAATAGCTTTTCATAGCCAGTCCAGCTGCCAGCCTCCTTGCTACCAAAGTCACCCCTTGCATTTTGTTGGACTCTGACTCTGTGTCAGCCAGTCACAAAAGGAAAAAGTGGGGCGTGTGTGTGTGTGTGTGTGTGTGTGTGGTGTGTTGCGCACACACTGGGTGGGGAGGTCTTAATACACCTAATGAGCACATTTCCGGTTCTCATTTTCTTCAGATGTTCAGTGGCTTCCATATGTCTGCTGCACGCAGCTCTGTTCATCTACGTGGTGTTACTAACCTTGGGTTGCCTTTGATGGCAGACATGTGTATCCGCTGTATCTTTCACTTATGTTTATGCCTGAGATCCAATCTGGAACAGTTTTAGGGTGGGAGGTATAGTGTGTGTGTGTGTGTGTGTGTGTGTGTGTGTGTGTGATATCTCTAGGGATCATTGGGGGGGTATAGTGTGTATGTGTGTGTGTGAAAGTGTGTGCGCGCATGTGTGTGTGTGATCTCTAGGAATCCTTAACAGAGTTCCCAGGCTGTCAAATGGCTGCTCCAGGAGAGTCTCCCAGTGAGAATTGGCTTCAGCTGGAAGCTTCCCCAAGCAGATCTGTGTGCCTAGTTGCTCTCCTTGCCTTCAGGCTCTGTCAGATATGATAAAGTGATGATCAAGTGGGTCTGAAGCTAGACCCCTTCCATATTCAGTGACAATTTATACTACTTTGTCTCTTCTTTCCTCTGCATCAGGGTTTAGCTGTCATGTGCATGTTGGAGAAATACAGGAGGATGCAATGCTGTGGTGTTGTTCCTCAGTAGCCCTTTTTGACATTTGTTTTCACATATTCCTGCAATTTAGAAACAAAAAAACTATCCACATTCACTTTAGAAAGACCCCTAATCTCTAGTTCTGCAGGCCAGCTTTGCTCTATATGATTACAGATTTCATGAATGTTCCCTCTGTTCCCTGGAGATGGCACATTTGCACCATTGTCAGTCACAGCAGAACTGGATGACAGCCGGCTGGAGACGTGGCCACCACAGTGGAGAAGCAAGCACCAGGCTGCTGGGCTTTCTAAATCTCAAATACGTACCCCCCCACCTGACCCTGCCTGATTACACACCCAATGGAGGCGTACTTTTGTGTTTTCTCATTGGAAAGAAAGCTTGCTACTTAACAGCCAAAAGCAACATTTCAACATTTGGAAAATGTTGCAAAACACCCTATATATCTAGCGAGACACCATTGCATTCTTCGTTATTTGCATGGTTGTGTTCAAACTGGAAAATTTTTCTGTGTTCAAACAGTGCTTCTGGCCTCCCTGGTGGCGCAATGGGTTAAGTCTCAGCACTATGAAGTTATCTGCAGCCACTGCAGCTCCCACCTAGGGGGCTGACCCACATGGCGCAGCAGACCTCTCCTGTCTCGCCCACTGCTCCCCTCAGCAGTGTATTTCAGTAGATCCACCTGTTCTGCTCTCCACTCTGTCTCTGGTGAATCCTCTCACCCCCACCTGGCACACACACCTCTGGCCTACACCCCAGATCTTATATGGATTGGATTAGAGGTAGTTTTACCGAGCTTGAAAGATCTTCCCAGGGCTTTCAAGCCCCAACAGTCAGAAACTGTTGTCTATGCTGACAGCCTGGTTCCAGGTACTGGGGTGGGATGTGAATCTTCCAGTCTTTTACTTTCTAAGACAAACTGTATACACAAGGGTACTAGAGGGAACCATTAAGAATGGTATGCTTGTGTACTAGGGAGGAGCCAAATAGGAGTTGGGAAGACAAGGCAGTGACAATTTTCTTAAGAAGATGAAATGATTGACTGATACCACCATTTTTTCCCCTAAAAGGAAATGTCTTTTTTTTTTTTGTTTATTTCTCCCAATAGCACCATCATCCATTGCCTTGGTCCAGGCAAAAGAAGTCACAAGATACAGTGTTGCTCTGGCTTGGCTGGAACCAGACCGACCCAATGGGGTGATCTTGGAGTATGAAGTCAAGTATTATGAGAAGGTATTGCCTGAGTGAGCAAGGCCCCTCCCCTACCCGCCACCTTTCTTTATTCCTTCCCTCTCTGTCTCCCTTCCTCATCCCTTCCCTTCATTTTTGTTTCTAATCTGTAACCAGTTTTAAATCCTGGGATACCAGTAAATCTGAAAAGCAATGTTTTATGTCTTGCAATCAAGTCCAATTTTATGTTTTAAGTCGGTTATCCTGAAAAAATATGAAAAAATGCCTTCTTTTTTTTTTTTCTTTCTAGTAATGGAAATCAAGATAGCTAAGAAGTTCTAATCTATAAGCCTCCTATCAGGCAGCGTGACTCATAAAAGTAGAAATAATGATCTGTTTAAGTAGATTACTGCTATTCAGAGTCAAGGTGTGGGTTTTCATGACTTTTAATAGAAAATCAGGGAAGGAAAATTACATTCTTCAGCTCTTAAAGTTATAGAAAGACATTATTTTTACAAATAACTTGTCTCTCTTAAAGGACAGAATTCTGAAGAGAGCTATTTGCATTCAAGGTTGTCTAGAAAATGAACAATTGTCTTCTCTCTCTTTTTAAAGATAATCACTTGTTGGCTTCCTTATTAAACACAGAAAAGGGACAGGGTTTTTTTTTTTTTTTTCCTCATTGAAACCAGATTACAATGTTTTTGACGTTTTTAGACATAAAATAGAAAAAGACAAGGGACCTTCTTACAGTTAATTTCTACTAAATTACTGGGTGTGGAATAAAGAAAACCACCAACTATTATTTAATGTTCTTTTTTTTTTTAAAGAAAAGATTATGAGCAAAAATCTGCATATAGTAAGTGTCAACATGAATACCCGAACTCTGAATTTCTGTCGACATCTTGAGTAGCATAGTACTGAAAATGCTGATGAAAATAAGATCTAGAGTTTATCCATCTCCTCTTCATTTCAACTTTTGAGTAGACTGGCTGAGCTCCTTGGTACCTTAAGTAGGTGGAGGGTTTTTCCAGCCTCCTTCCTCACTGTGCCTTTCCAATCACCCAGGATCAGAATGAGCGAAGCTACCGAATAGTCCGCACAGCTGCCAGGAACACGGACATCAAAGGGCTGAACCCCCTGACTTCCTATGTCTTCCATGTCCGAGCCAGGACAGCAGCTGGCTATGGGGACTTCAGCGAGCCCCTGGAAGTCACCACCAACACAGGTAAGGAGTTCTGAGGTGTAGGGTAAGTGAAAAAGCATCAGCCTTTTCTGCCCTCCCACCATTAAGGTTGATGATGGATCAGCGGTCCTGAATGCATGCCTGATGGTGGGCACCAGGAGTAGGGCGTGGGCATATGTAGATAGGATTCACCTGGCCCAAGACTGGAGATGCCAGCAGAAGCACAGAGAATGAGAGCAAAAGAGAGAGCGAAAGAGAAGCAGAGACCACCAGAGAAGGCCGGAGAGCCCAGAAAGAGTGAAGACTTGCTGGGGGCTGGGAGGCCTGCCAGCCTCTCGGCCCCCCAGCACCTGGTAAATCCCAATAAAAGCCTGCAAAAGCCACTGAGGGCTCCAGGACTCTCTCCTTTACCTCTGCTCAGATCATAGAAAACCTGCCCTTGTCATCCTGCCCCTACATGAGGCTATTTTCATAATCTGGGGTAAACCCCATTTGCAGTGCAATCCAAGGAGCTGTCTGTCCTTTCTGGTGAGGCAAGCATGTTGTTGCAGAGAATGTTGTTTGAAATTAGATAGCCAGTGTCTGTAACTTAAAGAAACGTAACACTTTTAGAAAAGAATATTTTTCATAATAGTAGCTGACTTGTCTTTCAAATATGATTGAAAAACATTGTATATTTTTCTTTTGTTCTGAGCATTCTGGAAACCATGAAAAATGGGATTGCTAGACCAAGGGAAAGTTGCACAGCTAGCTTACATGAAGATAGGGAATTTTCTTCCTGGGAAGATTAAAGAAGAAACCTCTTTTTTTTTTTTCTTTAAATTTCCTCTATTTCTAGGAATCTGTTTAAATCAAGATCAGTTTTTTAAAAGAAATTTTTGGGACAAATCCATCAATTTTTAACTTGAGGGTTGAATCACCTGGTTGACACAATCAAAGGTTTACATAAAATATATCCACTTGATAATTAACCAACCAAATTGAGCCTACTTAATAAGGGGAGGGACAGGGATCTTGACATCAATTCTAGCAAGGAATTTTATTCATAAAATATTAAATAAAACAAGAATGAAAAAACAGAAGAGAAAGTACTTTAGTATTGAATCGGAGGGGGGCTGACATCTTTTGTCACTAGGAAGGTGACAAGAGGAAGTGACTTTTGAACTGGATAATAATAAGCTTGTTGCTGATAGATTCCAGGGGGTAGGGGAGAGGGACATTCAGAAGGGTCTGTCCTTCCTGAAATTTCCACCTGCCTTTGTCACTAAGGATGCATCAGTTTGTGAAGAAAGAGCTAGGGGCTGAGAGCAGAAAGGAAAAGCAGGAGTTGTTGGAGGCGGCCACCCTGCGTAGTGAGCAAAAGGGCCTTGACCCGAGTCTCTAAGGCATGTGAAAACACATGCGTCTCAGAGGAAAACCTCTGAGTGACAGGACTTGGTGTTGAGAGCCTGGAAAGTGACCTGCGTGGAGTCGGGCTTCTACATCTCCAGAGCCTGAGAATAATAAAATGGAGAGATCCTGCGCAGTAAGCAGAAGGGCCTTGACCTGAGTCCCTAAGGCATGTGAAAACACATGCGTCTCGGAGGAAAACCTCTGGGTGACAGGACTTGGTGTTGAGAGCCTGGAAGTGAGCTGTGTACATCTCCACAAATTGACAACAACAAATAATGAGCGAACTTCCCAGGCTCAGGCTAGGAGGCGATAAGATTATGTGTTTGAGAACTAACCGCCTGGTATCCTACTGTCTGAAGTAAATAGATAATAGTAAGAAAATAGACTAATCATTCATACATGTTATCATTATGTGGTATGCTTTGATGTTACACCTGCTACAATTAAAATAGTATATAATGAGCACTACGACAATAAAGATTTGCTGCATGCTGGACATGACAGTCCCCCATGTCTGATTTCCCTCACCGTCGCGGTTCAGGCTTGGACTCACTAGAAGTCCACAAGGAGTGATGATGTTTGTCAAAATGTAATGAGTCTTCTGTTTGAAGCTCTTACCCTGACTATGAAAAACAATGACTGTGTCTCCTTAAGCCTGTCTTAGAAAATGTTGCTTCTAAGGCACGTCCAAATGATTTCAGATACTTGAAAGTTTGGACCAGGCAGAAGCTTTAGCTCCCAAGCCCTCCCCAGCGGTGATGCTTCTTTCTCTTGTTTCTGCAGTGCCTTCCCGTATAATCGGGGATGGGGCCAACTCGACTGTCCTGCTGGTGTCTGTCTCTGGAAGTGTGGTGCTGGTGGTTATTCTCATTGCAGCCTTTGTCATCAGCAGGAGGTAAGCACTTCAGCTCCTCACCACCCCCCCTCCCCCATTTTTTATGAGGCAGCTTTTTGTCTCCTCCACACAAAGCAAGGCTTTTGATTAGCATCATAAACACATTTGCATTGCCCGACCCCTTTCTGCTTTGATCTCCTCACAGGCCTCCTGGGGCTGCAGGCTGTAACCTGGTGGCAGCCCTCCTAGCTGAGAGACCTGGAAACACCCAGCTAATCCAGGAAACCAAGCTGAAAAGCCAGTTAATGGGAGACTTCTAGATTCTTTAAGCCTTAAGGTGTTACATTTATGTGTAGCTTCAACTTATTGCCAAAGGCAAAAAAAAAAAAAAAAAACCCACAAAAACCAGGCCCAAATTCAAGTGCTGCCCTTTGTCAACTCTCTGACTGAAGCTCCTTGAGTTTTTGTCTCTTACAAAATATGAATCATAAGGTATGATTAGGAGAATTTTGATAGGCAAATAGATAAGCCTGCACACAGTAGGTGCTTCTGTATGACACTGGTTAATACTAAAGGGATGTCGGTGCCTCAGGAATGGCGCCAGCATTTCTAGGGGCTACCCGATAAGAACACTGTGAGCTTGGAGCTCATGGAGATGACTCTAAAACAGCAGATTGTGCATTCTGAGAGTTTACAGTTGAACTTGATGTGTGAAGAACCATCTAGAAGAGAGCAAGAACTAAAAATGGCTTGGCTGCAAAGTTCTAAGAGCCAAGTATTTTTGTTTGCTCGTTTCCTCTATATACTTAATTAACCCTGTAGGGAGACACCAGAAGATGAGGGATGGGAAGCTGGATGCCCAGGGGGCAGCAGGCAGCACTGGGTGCCCACCTTCCTGTGTGACCATGTCCAGGTCCTCCTTTCTCATACATGGGGATCTGCTCCTCTTACCTCCCTCTCCTCTACCACTAGCTACTTCACAAGGTGGGACTTTTGGGTAAAAAAGCAGAACCTGAGGATGTCAAAATGATGCTCTTAAATGTAGACTTCTTGATGTTATGGAAGAGAAAGTGGTGCTCGGGGAAGAGTGGTACTTATGGGGCTGGTAACTTTGCCGTAGAAGTGGGTCTCGGCCTGGACCTCCAGAGCCACTTGCCTGTAGACCACAGTCTGCTGCATTCTCTCTGCCTGTCTCTCCTGGTGGAGATTTCAGAGCTATCACAGAGTGCCTCTGGCTCAGACCACTGAGTGAACAAGTCACCCTGCTCTCCCTTCAGTTTGTGTTATAATTAGGCAGATGACGATTTAATTTACCTGCATGGTCCCAGTTGTCACATGTATTAATATCATGCCTCCATTCTTTCTCCAAAATGTCCTGGTGTATCAATGTCAGCTATGGTATGATTGCCTTAACACGGTCTAGAACCCCCTCATTGTATGTGGACATCCACCTTTGTCATTGTCTTCATTGTTTTTGGTGTAAAGTTGATAAATAGGTGTGTTTGATTGGAGCAGTGAGTTCTATCTTGATGGAGTTCAATCTACCCCAAAGTCATCCCTGTTGCTGTAATATGCACATATAGGGACATACCGATGCCCGCTGCACCCCAAATGATAAGTATATCTCAACCTTTGGAAACTTCATGTTGTCCTGAATAGAATCTGAATTCCCAGTGTTCTTTCCTGTTCTGACATTTGATTTTGGAACTCAAATCAAAACAGACCTCTTTCTTGTCCATAACAATTTGACTTTGTGTGTTATATTTCCCAGGCGCATAAATACATGTGGTGCTTTATGCATTAAGTAGTGCGGAGCAGGGAATAGGATGAGGGAGTAGATAGAAATTATAGGAAGTCCTCATTAAATGGCGATAGTTTCTTGAAACTGTGAGTTGTTTAAGTAAAAAAAAAAAAAAAAGAATTTACTGGATTATATAATTGGTAAACCAAGAATAAATTTTATTTATTTTTTATTTACGTATTTTATTTAGATTTTGAAGCTACCTTTAAATGAAATGGTGTGTAATGAAATCAAGGCCCTCAATGACATGATTTCCTTCAACAATTGTTTTTTTTTTTTTTTTTCCTGCTCACTGATATTTTCATTATAATGTTCAGCAGTGTTGAACAAAACCTTATTTGAGGATCTGCTAAAAAAAATACATAGGCTTTTGTTTTCATTATCATGGATTTCTGCATTTGGAAATTTTAGTGTTGAGAGATACCTTTCTTATTGAAAAATACAGATTTTTAAAAGTCTGCAATGAGAGGGAAATATTAATTACCTTCACCTCAAAAACTCAGTTGCCTCCAGCCCAGGCTCACATAGTGGGTGCTAAAGCCACACTAAGAATCCTTGTTCATAAAGGTCGTTTGTCCTGGGACTCCCCCTTCTCTTGGGCAACACTCTCTGCTTCCAGTCCAGCTTTCCTTCTGACTCACTTTCTTTCTTGATTTTTAAGTCACCTTAAATACAGTAGTCAGACTGGAGTAATTAGAAATAAGTCGCCACATCATAAATTTCTTTTGGATGTTCTGCTTTGAAGAAAAGGAAGGAAAGCACATGAAAATGTAATGCACGAAGACAAGTTTATTAAAAGCCATAGCTATAGAAAGTAGCATCGCAAGCTAGATGACTTAATTTCCTTTCTGCTTTTATTGATCACTTTATTATTTAAGGCAGGATTGATAGCAGGATGCATCGGATTTCCAATTATGAGTCCCCACCTTAGAGAATTGAGCCTGTCAAGTTACCCAGCGATGATTCCTGTCCTTTCTCCCCCATTAAAAAAAAAATGTCACTTCCCAAGGCTGATAAACACGGCTTGGTGATTGGTCCTCAATGGATCACTTTTTAGAAAATGAAATGTCAACCCCTTGCCCTTCTATTGATTCTTCCTTAGTGTCGGCCATAAAGCTGTCATGGGAAAGGCTGCCTGAGCCAGGTAGCTGGCGGGCTCTGCAGCGGCCGATGCACACTCAGCTGATTCTTCTCTGTGTGCAGCCTGTGTGCTGTCATGTTGGACTGCGCATGTTTCAGTGGGACAAGAGCAGGTGAAGAGAGGCGACAGATAGGAAGGACAGAAGTCTGGTTCAGCAAGAGTACAAATGAAAGGTGGCAAATCGTACCCCTCTACCCCAAATAATCTTGCCATACTGGCCAGCAGACCAAGAAAGCAACAGATAAAACATTATGTCCTGGAAAACGGGGCTCTTCTCTCGGTGCCACTGAGCACAGATGGCAGAATGGATCCTAGAAATGGATCCTTTATTGGGTGATGATTCCCTTCTGCTGAATCCAACTGGCATGGGAGAATTTTTATTTCTTTTTAATTTCCTTTTAAAGATTTATTTTATTTATATATGCATGTAAGAAGTGGGGTATAGGACCCTTTATTGGGTGATGATTCCCTTCCAGTGAATCCAGCTGCAAGGGAGGATTTTTAAAGAAGTAGATGGACAGGGACCCCACACCACGAGCAAAGTTTCAGTATTTCTGATTACCTTAAAGACAAAGTCTGTTGGATGCTAATTTGTCTTTTAAGGAAGAGGAAATGGCCTCAGGCTCACAGCTGGTATCTTGCTGGAATTTTTTTATAGCTATTGTTTCATTGATTTCATTATATTCACTTTATACTGGGGAGCCTAAGCTTTAGGCAAGCTGGAATTTTTTTTTTTCCAGTGAGCAGACACACTCTTTTCTTTTGGCCAATTTGAATGTGTAAATATGTATCAATCTCAAGGAAAGATGCAGGCTACTAAAATTTGTAAACTATATCTACGGAAAAGGATACCTTATACAAAGAACATTGACTTGGATGTATTTTTTTTTTTTATTTTAGATTTATTTATTCATTCACAAAAGAAACGGGGTACAGGCCAGATGCACGGGATGGTGAGAGGATTCACCAGAGACAGAGTGGGGAACAGAACAGGCAAATTAACTGAAATACACTGCTGAGGGGGAGCAGCAGGTGAGACAGGAGAGGTCTGCCGCACCATGTGGGACCCTCGCAGGCTGGCAGGATCGAATTAGTGCTGCAGAGACTGCAGGCAGCTTCATAGCGCAGAGCTCAACCGCCTGTGCCACCAGGGGAGGCCTGACTTGGATGTATTTTTAACACGCCTGATCTCATCTGATCTCGGAAGCTAAGCAGGGTCAGGCTGGGTTAATACTTGCATGGGAGACTTGGGATATATTTTTAAAAGTCTAAAAGTTTTGGGCCTCCCCTGGTGGCTCAGGCAGTTGAGCGCAGTGCTGTGAGGCTGTCCACAGCCTCTGCAGCGCCGGTTCGATCCTGCCGGCGGACGAGGGTTCCACATGGCGCGGCAGACCTCTCCTGTCTTGCCCGCTGCTCCCCTCAGTGGTGTATTTCAGTTAATTTGCCTGTTCTGTTCCCCGCTCTGTCTCTGGTGAATCATCGCACCCTCCCATGCATCTGGCCTGTACCCTGGTTCTTGTATAAATAAATAAATAAACTTTATAAAAGTAAGTCTAAAAGTTTTAGCCACCCACATAATGTTAAGCCAATTAATTTGCCTTTTTATAGGCATATTTGATCAGTGTCTTCCTTGCCACTGGCATGTAATTTCAGAATTATGTGAGCTTTCAGAGCACATACCTATACTCAATACCCGAGCTGTTTAAGGTACCTGGGTGAAGCTGTCCCTGGAGATCTTACCCCAAAGCACTTGCTCACGTGGTCTCAGTCTCGCACCTCTAAGTCTCCTTTTCCTCTGGGTGCGTGTGATCTCCAATAGGTGGCCACTTTATTGCTTTGTAAAGTCAATTTGGAGAAGACTGTCAGCGATGACATCATACAATGCAATGTGAGGTCATAACCTTCAAACTAGTGATTGGGACTGTTAATTTCTCTTGTGCCCCCCCTTTATTGATTTCATCAGGTTATCTCCATAGTTTTCATTCACGTTGCTTTAAGTTAATGTGTCTTCCCCCAATTTTTTTTTTTATCCTTTTAGTGTGATAAACACTTCTCAGAAAGAACTAGAATACAAAGAGCCTCTCTTTTCTGATGGACAGTTTGAGGTTCAGAGACAGGTATTACCTGACAACGACGCGGGAGCAGCTTTTACACCAATTGCTGGCAGCTGCTGGCGGTACTGGGTTTCCATTTGTGTAAGGGTGGTAAAGCACCCCTTTCACCTGAATTAAAGAAAAACAGTGACTTGACTTTAGGGGAGAAAATGAGGTGACTGTGTCAAAATTTGTGAAGGAGCGATGCAGATAGCTCAGGATTAGGAAACGTACCGATGTGCCATCCTACGTATTAGGGACTGGAGACATGGAGAGAAGGTGAAATGATCAGCAAAAGCAGTTCACACAGAGAGTCAGTCACCAGATCAGGCAGGCGACCTGGAGTTCTCCTGACTTCCAATGGCATGGAGAAGGTACACGACTCCTGAACAGTAAAAACTGACCAATGTCAAAAACGAATGTCGACAGTTTTAGAAACGACCCCAAATGGCATCACCAGCAGTGCCGTCCTGGTGATGTGGTAATCTGTGAATGAAGGTGCAAGTCTAATGCACAATATAAAGTCAGACTTTTTCAAGTTGGTTGTGCCTCCTTGTGAAGGTTAAGATTTTCTACTTTGGTGCTGACTCTTTTTATAATGTTAAAACAGTTACCACACGGTCTATGCTGTCTTCCCTGGTGTCCTAATTGGAATATTATGATCCCATAAGAATGAATACACTTAAATGGTAGCCTAAATTGGCTCTGATGAAGTCATGTAAATTCATACAATTAGGGGGCAGATGGTACAGAGGGAACATTTCTAAACAACTTTCATGCAATCGTATGGTTCAATTCCAACCATTGCAAAATGTTGCGCGTGGAGAACATTTAGACATCATTTGGTGTGAGAACAATGACAGCTTAAGCTAGGGGAGAAAGAAAGATGATGTCTATGAATCTTCACGGGCGGTGCTGTGGGTACTGGAATGGATCCTGCTAAAGTCATGCTGGTTATTATCTCACTTTACCTCCTGGACTCTGCACTTCAGCTGAATATATTACTTATCTTTTACTAATTAGTTTTGGAGCAGTGAGCCACATCAAATCAAATCTATCCACTGATCAGGGAAGTTCGTATTTTAATAAAAGGAAGGTTGCACCGGGCCCTGCCACGCTCCCCCTGCGTGGATTGTTTGTTTATTGGGTGGTCAAGTCATGCCAGGAAGAACGCCAAGGTCGGGAGGGCAGGTTGGGGGCTCCTGCTGCTGTGCAGTAATTTGGGTTAATCCCCTGCCTGGCCTCCCTTTCACAGAGGGGAGGGCTGGCTCCCACTGCTTCAAAGGATCCCGGGAAGAGGGGCCCCTATTCCATCCCTCCTGCCCTTGAAAGGTTCCCTGTGTCCTTCTGGAACATTTGCTGACAAGCCCCTCCCTGCTTCCTTCATCAGCTGGCCCACCTCTCAGTAATTAGCAAATCCCCCACTAAGGTTTCCTTCTGTCACTCTGTGATGTGCCAGGGCTACCAATCAAGAGTGAGAACGCCTTAGGCTGTGTGGCACCCTCCAGGCTGGCTGGCCAGCGATTAAGCTTCAATGGGCTTTCTTTCCTGGGACAATAACATGGACCTTGTCCTACCCTAGGCAAGGAGACTGGGTCATCAGGTGACAAAGGCTGAGCAGGACTCAGGCATTTTAGCCCTCAAGGTGTTATTTAAAACCTACCAGGCTGCAATTAGCCTTTGAACAGTTGCAGTTGAGAGCTGTTTCTTTTTCAGCATCCTTGGTCTCGGATAGGGCCCTCTCCTCCAAAATAAGACTCCAAGGAAAGACATTTCTTTAGAAATACATGGCGCTCATTTCACTCCTCCTGCTAAGTTAGTCTGAGGGTGGGCTGGGCAGGCCAGCCAGGAATGAAGGAGGCCTGCACCCAAGGTGCTTGATGCAAAGCAGAAGCCCTCTCTCCCCGCACCCGGAGACCTGAGTTTCTCTTGGTTTATACTACAGGCTTTGACTCACTCGCTGACAATTTAAAGTTGAAACCAAAGCTCTCTGACTCTGCAGACTCTACATTTGTTTCTTTCTTAGAGTGTTAGGGGGAAAAGGATGTCCCAAAGCTAATTCCATATAGACTTTGTGGACTCCACCCCCACCCTAGGTCAAAGTCAAAGACACTGGGAACTCCAAATCCCATCCCCACCAAAGGAAGGTGGCTGGGATCTGAGGGTGGGGTTAAGCAGCCAGGTGGATAGAAAAGGCAGACACGTGGGCTTTGGGGGACCCCATTTTGGCTCTCCGCCATCTCGCAGCGTCCGGCCAGCTCTGAGAGTGACTTTGGGTTTCCAGGTCATCGGATCGGGTAGGACGCATTAAAGACTTTATTTCCCTATTTTTTCCCTGAGTTGTACATTTTCCTTATTTCCTTTTCTCTTGTAAATAAACCTTTTATTAACCTTTTGTGTGTGTGTGTAGTAGAGTATTCATAAGTCCCTTTAAAGCGCGGGTGAGGACCCACAGCCAGGAGCCCGTTTTAATATCGGGGTTGCTCTATAACAAGAGGAAGGAAATTCACATCAGCATTGGACATCTAAAGTGGTTTAAAAGATATACTAGTAATTTTAGATAATGCTTTTAGGACCTCTGATAAAATATAATCTCCCAGGCTAGCAGGACCTATAACACCCTTGGGACCTGGCCACGTGTTTCCCTGACATAAAATGACATAAAATGTTGTCAAATAAATGTTGTCAAATAAAATGTTGTTTTAGTCATTCTGGATCTACCCCCTTTCATTTAAAAGGAGGGAAAAGAGGATGGGAAGGGATTACATCTTTTGTAGAAACATGTTGTTTCTGGGTGTTTAAACCGGGTTCGTTTCTTTGAAGCAATGGTTTTAGAAGTAGTAGGCTCCACCTGCAGTGAATTGATTGATATAAAATCTAATATTACTTATAATTCACTCATACCAGAGATCATCCTGTAGCTACATCCCCTCTATGAGAGGCATGCGAGAGAGTAAGCCGGGTCCAGGCAGACACATCCCTGGACTGGCTCAGAGTGCCCCTGCCTCTGTTTCCTCCTCTGAACAATGGAACTTAGTGTGTGTCTGTGTGGTTGCTTTCACAGGCTGTTGTAAAGATGCAATTAAATTAATAGACATGAAGGCCCTTTGAAAAGTTAAATGAAAAGTAAAATGCGAAGTAAAATGCAAGCTATTATTTGGGACTGAATTTCATGCACTTTGCCTTTAACAGTACTAACCAGGGCTGTGTTTACAAAGTTGGTTCCTGCTTTGCAAACAGTGAAGGGAGGAGATAATATATGTGATGAGAGCATTTTGAAAAGTTAACTGCAGTGTAAAAGTGCAAGGTATTATTATTTGCAAGGGAATTATACACACGGAGGAACATCTGTAGGCTCTAGGATTGGATTGCTGAGCTGGTTCCTGCACTGCTGACAGTTAGGAGAGGAATGTGGGGGAGAAGCCAGGAGCATGTGACTGTGACTGGACCATCTCACCACATGGTTCCTTTGAGTGCTCGGCTGTCCCCTCTTTTCCATGGTCATCCTGCTCTTCGATGGGACCCACTGCACGGTCACACTGTGGTCCTCAGGGAGTCTTCCCTCGCCTCAGAGCTTCAGTTTCCTCATGTGTAGGAGTCTTGACGTAGCTCATCTTTAAGATGCTAAGAAAAGACAAAATGAGTATAAGCCAATGTAAATTATACATTTCCCACAGAAACATAATTGGACATATAATTTGGTTTCAATCCCAAACTTTAGAGAACTGTGCTTGGTTTTCCTGTTTCATTTGTGTGTGTGTGAGTGTGTGTGTATGAGAGAGAGAGAGAGAGAGAGAGAGAGAGAGAGAGAGAGAGAGATAGTTGATCCTTGAACAACACAGGTTTGAACTGAGTTGGTCCACTTATACCACATATATACAGCTTTTTTTCTCTCTGCGGGTCCTACGTTCACAAGTTCAGCCAACTATTGATGTCAGTGATTACATCTGTGGATGCAGAATCAGCAGATATAAACTCATGGATAGAGACTAGTGACACTTCAGTTTTCAACTGTGTGGGGGTTTGCGCCCATAACCCCAGCAGCTTTTCAATGGTCAATCGCTATGTGTACTCTGTGTGCGTGCACATGTATGTGCATTCAGCGTATCAGGATTTCGGATTCCCAAAGGCTTTCATAACGAAGTCAGAGCCCAGTCCACTAGGATCTCAGAGCAGAATGCTAACTGACCATCCACCATTTTTTGCAAAGAGAATTAGTCTACAAATGGAAACTTCTCATTTTCACACTTGCAAATTTTCTACCAAGTCCTATGTAATAATGTAATCCAGTACAAAACAAATATTTACTTTTTAAATTTTCATTAATAATTTAGGAATTTGTATGCAGCAGCTGAAACCAATAACTACCAAGCTGTTGTTTTAAGAATATCATGTAATATGATAATGACTTTTTTTGTAGGAGTGTTTATTGTGGCTTAGCAACAAGACTGATTATTAGCTACTGCAGCCTGAACATTATTGCCTTTTGATTCATCCAGAATTCACCTTTGGAAGCATTTTAATGCAGAATATAAATGGGAAAACTAGCCAATAATCTTAGATGTATTTCTTTTAAGGATTTGAAAATACAACAATTATAAAATGTTTGTCTTTTCAACCCAGTTTAATATCTTAGTTAAGAGAAGAGACTCTGAGTACTGTGCAACAAGTAAAGGCAACAAGTCATTCACCTTATTTTATCAACCTCCATTTTCTCCTCTGTGAATTGGGCACAGCATAGCTGCCTGACTTATATCAGCATAGCAAAGAACTTGTCTTATGGCTTGTAAAGCTTCTGAAAATAATTTTCCTTTTAAAAATTGTTTTAATAGACGGAGTAAATACAGTAAAGCAAAACAAGAAGCAGATGAAGAGAAACATCTGAACCAAGGTACAAAGAATGGATTTAAACATAATTTTATTTTTAGAGTGTGTCTTGTGTTTTCAGTTTAGAAATGTCTAACTGTCATGCGGCTATTAATAAATACTGCATATTTATTTTAATGAAATTGTCCCAAAAATGCATTTCATGGGTGTCAATATAAAATCGGTTTGGGATTATTTAAAGTAAGGCTAGAGAGACATTTCCTTCAGATTCTTCCTTTTCCCTTAGTATGCCCTCTACCCTGAAATGATAATTGGTTTCACTGACTCATTTTTTGTAGTTTGGTGGCATGTTTTAACAGGTGATTTTTTCTTATAATTCTTTTTTGAAGAAAAGAATTAGATAGACTAACTTCAACAAGATAAAAGACTATTTCGTGGACAGTGGCCAATGATGCTCCTTCCCATCGTTTGCTAGAACTGTTTGAGATTATGGCCGTGTCCGATAGTTCCCATCCAGTGTGCTAGCTCACAGCCTGAAATGTTAATTGAACCTTAGAAGTGTTGTAGTATGAACAAAGCAGTGAATTTTAACTTTTATTTAGTTTTAACTAATTTCCATTTAATAACAAGTGGTTAGTCACTGCCCTGTAAGCTCAGGGAGGTCAAAAGAAGAGGGAAACTAGGGTAAGAAGGAAATCTAGAGAAAGATTTTCTTGGCTAGAACATATAAAATGATGAAGGCTATGAGCATCTGACCACTTCCCACTTGTGCACCTCATTTCTAAAACCGTGCTTTTTAACGTGCCTGCAGTACATATTTTTAAAAGCAAGTATAATGTATTTTTTTAAGATGAGGACAAGACCGATGCACATAAAGTATCAAAAGAAATGGACCAGCTAGTGTCCTACCCTATCAGTGCCCCAAAGTCCCAGCAGCTCAAGAAGAGAGAGGCTGTAGAAAGTACCTGGTAATTACTAATGCATCTTGTCCAGGACATGTCTAGGCTGCCTCAGATCTCGCATTCTAAGTTAAGTTTGCAAGGAACTGGTACATGATTGAACTATATGTCTTTGATTTTCTAACTATTCGCTATGAAGCTACAGCATTTTCCCTAGCTGAGGTTTCCAGGGGGAGCTTCCAAATCTTTACTTACAGCATATACTTACATACAATATATACAAGCATATGTACTTATATACAATTCTAGGTATCTTTTCAAAATTGAATGAAAGTGGAGATCCACACCATATATACTTAAATGATTAGCTGATTTAAAAATCAGTTGCCTGATTTTTCATCACATACTTAATTGGTTTAGATATTGGGCAAAAGGCAACACCACAGACAAATAGCCAACTGAAAATGAAATTTCCTGTTGTCTTCCCTAAGGGTGGTTAGCCGGAGATGGTGGCTAGGACGTGAGGACGATATTCAGCTAACACATTTCAAATTTCCTCATAGAGATTCACCTTTCCTCCATGGGAAGGGTTGTTTTTAAAATTTCATTCCTACAGTGTGAAAGACATTTTAGGAAGGAGCCGAAGCCTCTTAAGTAGCTAACAATTCTTTGTTTACCCACTAATGAAAAGCAGAGCAAGCATTTAACCATTTTCGTATGTCAATGCTAAATATTTTTCTTATGCTAAGAGAACTTTCCCTAGGTTGAGTAGGTTTAGTTCCAGACAACTTAAGCTTATTCATGATTCCTGAGAAGTGTTCAGCCAGCCAACCCCCTTCTGTCTATTACTTAGGTGTCAGAACTTATGTGGATCCTTTTACATATGAAGACCCCAACCAAGCAGTTCGAGAATTTGCCAAAGAAATCGACGCCTCCTGCATTAAGATTGAAAAAGTCATAGGAGTCGGTAGGTGTCTGAGTGTCTATCTAATAAGCTTATTCGTGGATTTTCAGTCTGTAGATGTGGATTATTTACATGCATAGGATTGTATTGCATGTATGTACATAGCTATTGCGTGAAATTTCTTTGAACTATCTAAAATGCTAGTGCCATGCATAGCACAGTAGAAGCTCCCAAGGGTTAGCTTTTACTTTTTGATCTTGAATGTCTCTGGTCCATAGTAGATCCTTTTTCTCTCCAAAAGGTGAATTTGGGGAAGTGTGTAGTGGACGTCTCAAAGTACCTGGCAAGAGAGAGATCTGTGTGGCCATCAAGACTCTGAAAGCTGGCTATACCGACAAACAGAGGAGGGACTTCCTGAGCGAGGCCAGCATCATGGGGCAGTTTGACCATCCGAACATAATTCACTTGGAAGGCGTCGTCACCAAATGTACGTGGGTCCCTCTCTTTGCAAAGCCAAGTAAGAAGTTACTGGCAAATTGAACACACATTTTCTTTCCAGGGAAATGACAGATGGAGCAGACCCACTGATTGCTAATAGGAGAAAATCAGTATAGGACAAGTCATTAATCTTGTAGTCAGCTCTAAATGGGTCTATGGTTTAGGGTGATACCTGATTTCCAAGACAGCTTGTGTGAGATTTTAGGGAAATTAATATTGCAGATTTGGGGCTTGCCTCACCATCTTTCAAATCTTTGTTAGACCAAACGGATTGTCACAGGGTAGGCTCAAGCAGATGGTAAGCAAAATAAATTTTAAGTACTTTTCGTATACAACTAAACCTCACCACATCTTGTTTGAAGCCTCACTTCCAGACTCAGGGAGAAAATCTTGGGGATCTTTATTATATCAGGGGATATGCTTGTCTGCTCTGCCTGATTTATGACTGTTGCAGTTCAGCATCTATTTATGGTAACACCTGGTGAACCTTCCACTTTTAGTCCATTAGCACTCGCTGAGCCTGTGAACCGCGCTTCAGTTAAAATATGACACAGCTCAACAGATGCATTTTGTGAAGCAAACCCTGAATGCATCTGTAAGGCTAAGATCAGCTTATAAAGTGTTGCATGGACAGTACAGCTGAAGTGGATGCTGTTGAAGGGGCTCTGTTCCAGAAGCTATAGTACCTACTGCAGTGCTGCAGGTCAAAGAGCCTGTGAACCTGGCCTGAGGCTCTGTCTTCAGCATGGCCACAGTGCCTCTTATTGGACTGAAGGTACCTGTAATAAGCATCTTCAGTCAAGAACTAGAGCATCTGCTCCAGGGAGTAAAGGATGCAGCAGATAGTTCAAGAGTAGACATTGGACATGAGGCTGGCAGAGTGCAGGGAGCAGGTCACTAAGACACCTGCAAGTCATCCCTTGATATCCTCCATAGTTTCTTTGAGACTGCTATCTTTAAGCTGAGCAACTCTTAATAAAAGCAAGTCCTTGAGTGATATGTTGTACAAAGTACGCTGGGATTTTCTTTCATATCAATGTTGGTTATAATAAAAGTTTATTGACTAAAGCAGCATTAATCAAGGATCTGCTATGCAGAATCTTTAAGAAGAGAAAATGTGAAGTTTACTAAAAACTAATCCTAAGGGTGAGTGCACCCATCCCTGGTTGCAAATCTGTGCATAACTTTTGACTCCACCCAAAATTATGTCAGTCATCTTTGGGATCCACTAGCTATTGTTTCAGGATCCAGGATCCTCCATCCCCACCAAGCTCTGTGGATGCTCAAGTCTTTTAGAGTCCAGCCTCCATGTCTGTGAGCTTCACGTTCCCCATTTCCGCCAGCTGACATCCAAGGATGTGGAACCTGTGGAAATGGAGGCCCAGCTGGTTATTTATTGAAAAAAAAAAAATCACAGAGTGCAAACCCATGCTGTTTAATGCCTATTGTGCTCACAGATTCAGTGATCCTCAAACTCAAACATACATCAGAATTTTGGAAAACTTGTTAGAACAGTGCTCTGGGCAAAGTCATCAAGGGTTTGATTTGGCAGGTGGATGGGCCCCAGGGGTTTCCTTTTCCAAACAGGTTACTGAGCTGCAGTTCTGGGGGCCACACTTAGAGAACCTGTGGCGTGCCACCTTACAGCCCCCCTGTCAAGGACGTGCCCTTGACTGGTTGCTCAGTCTTTTGGTTTCCTCATCTGAAAAATAGAGCTAAAATAAAACTTTCCTTACAGAGTTATTTAGATGAAATATTGAGTGTGTTTAGTACAAAGCTTGGCAAATTAGAAAAAATAAAACCTCTTAAGTGTTAACTGGTATTATGATGTCTTAAGAAATGCATCTTCCCCCATCTTCAGAATCCTTCAAATAAGAAAGCTTGGTGGTTAGGATATGTAATTTTCCATCTAAGGTGAAGGCTATAATTAGCATAGAATAGCTTCATTTGCTTTTTAAGATTAGTTGTACAGACAGGATATTTTTCTGTTGCCTGTGGCCTCAGGGCTGCCCAGATCCCTTCCCTTCTTTAATTAAAAGATAACATTCCCTTTAAATACTTCTGCAGGTCCATTTTCTCAAAAAGAGGCTCTGTTCAGCTTGGGGTGTTTTTCCTGCCTCAGACAGTGATTTTCATAGCACCTCAGCAGAAGGGAGAAGAAACAGGGGATCTTTGTATTAAAGTCCCACCGTGCCTCTAAAACCCGTAGCTATTACAGCTGTAACTGTTATAAACGACTGGATGCATTTGCATAATGCAGTTGTCACTGAATTAAAATGATTTAAAATTTCCACCAGAGAACCTGTTCCCTTCCCCCACCTGCCCCTCCCCACTGCCTCCCTGCCTGTTCCCGGGAAGAAGCCCCCGCCACCACCCGCGAGCCCAGCCTGAGCCCGTTTTATCAGCCCTTCTGCTCATGGAGACATCCATCTTTATTTCTCCTGTACAGCTTCTAACAATTCTGACAAATGAACACTTTGAATAAACAGAAAGAGGAATGTAGAAAATTGGTGAGGATGTGCCCACACTCCAACTCGGAAAGCGTGAGGGTGAAGAGGTGGAATGAATTGGGTGGATGCATTACCTGCAGCCACTTGAGTAACTTTTGAGATTGGCAGGGAGACCATAAGTCCTCTCCCCCAGCCCCACTCTTGTGCGTCTTTTACTCTCTTCCACCCACCTCCAGGGGGATCTGGTGAGAAGCAAGGAGGCGTTCATCTACTGCCAAGGGTCACCCTTTCTCATTAGTTGACAAAGTAGCTTTTGATTGAGGTGGGTTAATTAAAACTCATTTAGATGCATTTGTTCCTGGGATGACTGTGGTCGCAGATGGAGAGGGTAATGAATTGGAGAGCTAAGAGCTTCCTATTTCTATTGATGGAGGATGGAAAGGTGTTCAGAGACCACCCCCTCCAGCCAAAGCTGCAAGTGGTTTGTTTTACTCATTCTTTGGTCTACACAGTGGTTCCTGCTGCTTCTGCCAACTCTCACTCATCACTTGAAAATAAAATCTCTATGGTATTATTTCCTAATCCAGAATTTTTGCCTCAGAAAGAGTTCTCAGACAAGGTACCAAAAATGCAATTAAAGAACAAATTGATACATTGGGCTTCATGAGAATGAAAGACTTCTGTTTTCCCAAATGTTTGCCTCCGAAATAAAGACTTGTACCCTCATCTGCTCAGAAACAGTCTATTCTGAAAGGGTCTCCTGGGTGGGAAGAATCTGTTTAGAATAACTATGGGGACTTTCCAGAAGGTACATACCTTAGTCCGTTTTCTCTGTCTGGTCCATAAGTACAGCAAAGAAAGTGAATATTTTTTGATTTATCAGACATTTTATTTTCCTCTCAGGGAATCTTTTATGGCCTTTTTACTTTAGCCCTTCCCTTAGTAAAATATTGAGGATTTATGTCATACCCCCACCCCTCCCGGAAATAAGGAATTCAGATCTTGAGTCCATTGCCATCCATTAAGAAACTAAAAGGTGGGTCTTATTTCCTGAGGTCCTCACAAAGAAAAGTAAAGTGAAATGAAAGTGTTGTTTCCCTTCCCCCATACCTTAAAATCTTTTTGATCCCTTGGCTGAAAAGAGGAGGAGGAGAGTAAGAAGTTTCTAGTGTGGGATTTCAATGAGTGTCTCAGATGAAATAACTTTCTGGAAATTCGCTGTGGTGGTTGTGTTGCTGATGAGGTTGGAACTTTAAAGAAGCAAAATAAGTTCATTTATAGATGAGAAAACAGGGAAGGAGGGATCCAGCCCTGGTCCTGAGCAAGACCAGTGGGAATGAAGTTGACATTATTCTTGTCTGAGCTTTAACATGAGCAGGGAGCATCCAGCCCAAGTACTGAGGCCTGAAACTGGGGTTTCTCTAAATTTCGTAACAAAGTTTTTCCGTCCACGGACACTGTAATCAGCACACAAGTGTCTCTTCTAGGGACAAAATTCATGAATTAGCCTAGTGATTTTTTTTTTTCGCCTTTAAACAGGCCTGCCTGTTTATCTTCCTTCCCTTTTGCTTGAGAGAGCAATTATCCATTCATGTACCCCTGGGTACGAGAGGCCACTTTAGTTAAAGACCTTGTCAACAAGCCACCCAAAGGGTTAACCTTCCAGATGGAATTTAAACCTACTCGTCCTTTTAATATTTCATCGCTAGCTCCCCACAGCTGAGGCATAAGCTTGGCTTGTTTTAATTAAATTAGATCACACAAGACAGGTGTCTTGGCAGTAAAATTGTGCGCAGCCCATTTTTATCTCATTAACTGCAGTGCTCATCAAGGGTTTGTGTTTTTCTTTCTGGAAACTCTAGGTAAACCAGTAATGATCATAACCGAGTACATGGAGAATGGCTCCTTGGATGCATTCCTCAGGGTATGTGCCTACTTTGTATTAAAGTCAAATTTTCTATTAAACCCAAGGCTGTTGGGTTTAGAAAATTTAGACTCTGCCTATTATGGACTTTTTTTAATTGGGGGAAAGGAAGAGGACAAACAGGGAAGCATGTGACTTAGTAACCCACATTCAGTAAGGGTGGGATCTGTAGCAAGAGGCTGTTGGAGCTATGGATTCATTATTGCTGGATAATGTCCATTTATCCCAGGAAGCACACCCTGCTCCAAGAACACACACCACTAATGAATTAGTGACTTTGGTCAGAAAAGCCCGGAAATAATATTGAGTTTCATTGCATACCGGATACAGATATCGAAAAAGATCCAAGTAATGAATGTGCAGGGAAAATCAATTTGGCCTGATGCTAATAAGACCTGCCTGTTCCCTTCTCTGCAGAAGAATGACGGCAGGTTCACCGTCATTCAGCTGGTGGGCATGCTTCGTGGCATTGGGTCTGGGATGAAGTATTTATCGGATATGAGCTATGTGCATCGAGATCTGGCTGCACGGAACATTCTGGTAAATAGCAACTTGGTCTGCAAAGTATCTGATTTCGGCATGTCCCGAGTGCTTGAAGACGATCCAGAAGCTGCTTACACCACCAGGGTAAGGAAGATTCTCTGGATTTGACTCTGATGAAAGTATTCCTCTCTTCTCATTTTCATGCTTAAGCCTTTTATGATTTTACCAATTTCCTCACCCTTCATCTATGTAGCATTTGTAATTTGTATTTCTAAGTGATTTTATCCAGGCTCTGGATGTGTGATCACTTTCCAACGTCTTCAAACTAAAACTTGACTTACTGAATTTTTTTCACTTTGAATCTGTCTTCTCTCTTGCTGTTCTTGGTTCTTTCTCTTCCTTCCTGTTTTATATTTTCTGTTTGGTTCCTTTCTATTATTTTTTTTTAAAGGCCTTATTTTAAATGAGATGCAACAATGTTGCTCCTTGGTTGACTACTGAATCTGAGGATGTATATAAGGATTTATGAAACATTTGCACTATGCCAGGTTTTCTGGTATGTGACGAGCTTCATTTTATATCTGGCAGATAAGCTGGGATTAGGGCACAGTTAAGAGTTAGCAGAATGCCATTAATGGCTATGCTATCTAAACTGGACAATCTGAATTAAGATACTAATGGAGAATCATAACTGATATTAGCCATTAGAGTTGACACTGCTAAAATCAACATGAAGCAGCTACCAGCCATTTTTCTCCTTGACTTGACCATTTGTTTCTGGCAGTCTTAGCATTGGAGTTTCCTGTTGGCTGTGTTTTATTATTATTTTTTTCCTTCTTCTTATAGTGTTTAGTTTCTTGGACTCTGGTTTTGATTCTTACACATCCTCTTTTGAATTCCATGTCCATTCATTTAGGAAAGGATGCATCTTTGGGAATGCTAAAGATCCTTTATTTTTCCCTACTAGTTGAAGAGAAGACAGTTAAGGGAGATTTCTGGAATGATACATTTACATATATAAAGCCTTAGCCAAATATTTAAGGAAGGCAGAAGGCAGCCCAAGTGTCCTGTAATAGGCAGACAAATCATTTACTGGGCTTTTAAACGGCACCAATTGTGATCACTGCCATTTCCATCCATTTGTTGTCCTGTTAAGTAGTCCTTATAATTCAAAGAAACTTTTAAATAGTCCTCTTGAACTGCTTAAGGATCTGAATTCAAGTTAAATTAAAATTTCCCCAGGTGGATCCCAAGGAAAATTTGAAACTTGATTAAAAACACCTTGCACATAAGCATATTCAAACAAGGCATTGGAAGCAAACATACAAACACAGAAGATGCTTAAGACTTTTCCTGGGTAACATTCAATTGCTTTCCCATTTTTGCTGGTGTTGTTTTTAAAAAGTAAATAATATCCAAAGTCCTGCCCTTACTCCATTAAAGTCAATACTGAATCCAGCATCTGGTATTATTTAGCTTCCTCTATGACTACTGAGTCTATTCTTGCTCTACCAGGCATGATTCTCATGCCATACAAGGTGAGGTGGCAGAGGATTGGATCGAAATTTTCATATTTAACTTCCTTAGTTCATGATTTCTGAAGCAATATTAAGTATTGCCTTTGTGTTTCTGGGTGAAAGAAAACAAGTCAAATGACTATCAGCTGCACCTCCATTGATATACATGTATTAACGTACATATTTGTAAAACCCAAGGTTGCCTTACTTCTACAATACTGCCTTAAGCAGAGTTCAGATAACAGGTAATTTTTTTTCTTTTTATAAAAAAATGACTGAGCAGATGACTTCTTCACTTCCCTGTGACTAAAGAAAACATGTGAAAAGAACACTCAACCTGGGAGACTGCATTGTAAAATAAACAAACCTCATTATTGTTTGGAGAGCTGTCTCAGGAAGACTGTCGTCCTGCTTGGCAAATAGCAATAACATTCAGAAACTAAAATGGCACATCACTCTTGTACTTAGGGAATAACTTATGGCTTAAACGTTCCTAGGGTGGCAAGATTCCCATCCGGTGGACTGCGCCAGAAGCAATTGCCTATCGTAAATTCACATCAGCAAGTGATGTATGGAGCTATGGAATCGTTATGTGGGAAGTGATGTCGTATGGAGAGAGACCCTATTGGGATATGTCCAATCAAGACGTAAGTCTTTTTGTTCTGAAATATATGTCTCTACATTGAGATTCAGGATGTCTCACATTAGTGTATGATGGAGTGAGGAGTGAGCTTGAAATGATGCATTAAACATCAGCTCCTTAGCACAGATGTGTCTAAGAATCTAGTTAAACCTATAGTCCTGGATTTCAAGGACCAAAATTACATGGTCTAAATGGTATAGTTTAGAGAGGGAGATAGGAAGATAGTTAGATGCACAGGCTGATAGATTAGTGATTGGAATAGTGTTTTTACCTGGTGCACTTTCAAACTCATACTGAAACAAAACTAAATTTTGAATTTTAAGAAAATGCAATGAAATTAAAAAAAACAAATTTCACTTATGATAAAATTGACATGAAAGGCTTACTAGAAGAAAACTAGGGAATGTTTTAAGGCTGGCATTGCTGTAATTAGAGCTTGCCCCTGAGAACTCTAAAGTAAAGCTTCACTAAATGACCCTTTGTAAATTATGCACATCCCTTTAAATGTACCATCTGGACCACTTCATAAGGGAGTATCCACAATGCCTGCAATTTCAGAAAAGCATTCAATAATGACACCAATAAGATTCCAGAGTAATAGAATTTAATTACAAACATCTCCAGTGAGATGGAAAAAACCCTAGACCAGAGTGTCTTCCTAGAACTCTTATGAGCTAATTTTGGAAAGATTTTAGTTAGTTTTAGAAGGATTAGAACTCAGATCAAAATCAAATGGCCACTTGGGCTGTCCTAATTTTTTAATTTAATATGTGAACTAGAATATTAGCATAGTGTTTACAAATGCAGGATCTCCAGTTTATCAGTAAAAATTATTTTTCAGAAAACATTTTCTTTAAAATTTTTTTTCTGATGTAGACTTATTTGATCATCTGGCTTGAAACAGCAAGAAGTTGTGAAGAGACCTTGCTGATGCCTTGATGATGAAGAACCAGGCACCTTTAAGAATTAGGATGCTGGTTGTTTTATTAATAAAAGAATGTTGAGAGCCATAGAGAAGCTTCTATACTCCATGTCTAGTGGACCAAAAAGAATTCTCTAATCATATTAGGAGGAAAGGTAGTATTGCCATTGCAGTAACTGTAAATTATAAAGGAAGGTTCACAGCCGATGGGAGGAAAGACATAATTGATAGATAATTACAGCCTGGAAGAAGGTTGTAAAGTGAAAGAGGTGTGATCTGTTGTTGGGTGTAACTACACTGTGTAGACAACTTCACGTAACTTCTTGCAGCCACATTTGGTTTCAGGTTAGAGACACTCAGATGGACAATGACAAGCAAAGTAAATAAGCAAGGAGTACATGCATTTACTTATTTAATTCTTACATACTTAGATTTTTCTTTATTTCAGTTAAGACTCGTGGCCAAGTGTTGTAAGAGTAAAATAAAGATGTCAGTTTTCCTGCCTTAAGTATTTTCAGACATAATTTTGACAGTTTCTATATTACTCGAAGATAATTTTTGTTGTCTTAAACTTTCAGTCGCCTGGCTTTATCTATGAGAAAGTATCTGAAGGCATTTCTCCCCCACAAATAATATTGATCTATAGTTCATGAGCGTTTGTCTCTGTGCTGGGCTCTGTAGGACAGGAATCAATAGAAATGTAACTGGAGAATTTCACGAATAGCATCAATTTGGCATATGGTGAATGGAGTTAAAGTAACTGTTGAAAATATGTCAAACTTAACAAGTTTTTGTTTGTTTTAATGCTCGCCTCCCCCCCTCCCCCAAACATTGATCAATAAACTGAAAAAATATGCTTTGTTAGCCCACAAGGCTCCTTCCAAGCTGGCATTGGGTAGGAAACTAAGGAAAAAGTATTAAGCCGCCTGAGGGATGATAACAAATTGTGTTACCCTGGCATCAGCCCAGTTTTGCTCGCATTTTCATCAACTCTATGTAAAATTTTTCAGCAAGTCTAGAGTCAACACCATGTACCTGGAAAGACAAAAGAAGGGATCAAACTGACCCAGTAAAATTGTCAGAAAGAAATAGAAAAATGCTCAGTAAGAGAGCATAGAGAAGTGTCCTATAGAAGGGTTAGATAATACTAATACAATAGAACAGTGGCAGAGATACATGAGAACAAAATGATCAGAGGATTAAATAGATCACGAGATGATGGAGAGACAGTAGACAGTAGCTGGTCAAAAGGACGAGTCATTCTGGTACGTGAAAACTAGACCCAATTCACCTATTTGCTTTTTGAAGGTCAACTGTTGATCAGTAAGTGAATCCACCTGGCTGGAGGTTACTGCAGTCACTGGCTATCTCCCCAGCAATTACCATTTGGTTAAGAAAGGGAAAAGGAACTGATATTAAAGAAGAAACTTTTAAAAATCCCCAAACAAAAGCATCTCCAGAATCTCATAGATACCCATAAACAAAACTTGAATGTCAAGAAATGATGAGGTCATTCTCCTTTTTACATTTGGCATGTCCTCCCATATTACATTATAGGATTCACACTTGAAGAAGAGGGATTTAGAGAAAATCCAAGAATAAAAGTATTGTAATACCTGTGAAAATAGGTTTTAAAAATTAGAATTAGGAGAAAGACAAGCAAATGAGTTACTTATGTTTTATTAAGCAGGGAAACTTCTGGACAATACAGCATTTATTATCTATCATTGGAACTTCTTTCTTAGATGTATAAGTGGCCCCTTTGAAATATAAATACCTAAAATATTTACTAAATTTTTTTACTAATAATGTTTTAAGTCTGTTTATTTAAATCTTTGAGCAGGGTTAATTAACAGCCAACCGAGACCAAGCAAAAGATTAAAAGTTGCTATATTCATTTATTTTGTTCTTCAAAAGTATAAATGGCTAGGTATCCTGAGAGGCCAAGCAGGTGCTTTTTCAGAGACAGGCAGTGTCACTGGATTGAGAGGTCTGGAGGTGAGCTCCACTGCTGACCAAGAAGACACTTGGTCAAAGTGTCCACAGTTGTCAGAAAAAGGGGAATTGCAATGCTGTCAAGTGGCTTCCAGCTCAGAAGCAGCTGTTACCTGCTTCCTAAGGAAGGTCTTGAGCACTAGGATTGGGTTTCTTTCACTAAGAATGTTCGCTGATGCTAAATAGCAGAACATGGAAGATCACGACTGTGTGATCTCTGAGACCACACCAGCACCAGGTTGCTGACCTAATTGGGTTCTCGCCACCATGAAGATTGACACATCTTCAGTTGCAGGCTCAGACTGGCAGAGCCTGCCATCTGACAACACCTCAGAGCAACACCTGGCTCCCCTTCCCTGCTGCCAGCGAAACTGAGGTCCAGCTCTGGCGTCTCTGCAGGGGTTGGAGGAGTTCCCATGCTCCAGCCTGCTGGCAGCTTAGCGTACAGGGAACATGCAGCCTGTGGGGGCAAACCTCTAGCAACAGCTTGCCTGGCAGCTTCACATACCTTTCTGTTTTCTTCGATAGGTGATTAAAGCCATCGAGGAAGGCTATCGGCTACCCCCGCCAATGGACTGCCCCATTGCACTCCACCAGCTGATGCTAGACTGCTGGCAGAAGGAGAGAAGTGACAGGCCTAAATTTGGGCAGATTGTCAACATGTTGGACAAACTCATCCGCAACCCCAACAGCTTGAAGAGAACGGGGACCGAGAGCTCCAGGTCAGCCATGCTTGCTTAATAGTGATGGATGAAAGGCTGTATTGGAGATGGCAGGCAAGCGGAGCTCACTTTAATTCCTGCCTTTTAGTCAGAGGCCACATCATAGCTCTCTACAACTTGGGTGGCTTCTTTCTCAATTAGCAGAGTATTTATGGTAGTCGTATTTGCCACTTTGAAAAGCCCAAGATTGGGTTCTGTGTAGTACTATGAAAAGAAACTGGTTGGGGACAGAAAGAAATAGCCAAAAACATGTTTTATGATGCTGGACTTGATTGTTAAGAAAAGGGATGAAATGCACTTTTGTGAGATATTCAGGTTACTAAAGGCTATCTTTTAAAAGGGAAAGGTGACTTATAAAGTGTTAATTGTATTAAGAGATTCATTTGGTTTCAGCTCTTAAAGTTTCTATTTTCTTTCAAGTCTTTCAAGAGTAGAAGGAAACAGGGCCAAGATGGAAACTGATCAAGTGCAGATGAATGTTTGAGAAGGGTTTTTAAACCAAAGGCACAGAACCACTTGTAAAAGAGGTAGTTATTTCGTTTGAAAGGGCAAAATGAAGAAACGTATCAGTCCAAAAGGAAGACAGAGATACGGCAAGCCCTAGACTTCAATAGGAACTTTTCTACATAGACACTGGGTGTAAGTTTCAGGATCCCTAGATACCAGCCCCTTCTGAAATTATTTAAAAAGACAGGTACAATAAGGCTAGCTGAATCAGACCTGCATGAGATCTACTCATCTCGAAAGCAGAGCTGCTCAAAGGCTTTTTTCTTTTATCGTGACTCTGAGTTAAAATTAGGAAGACATTTTCCCATGATATCCATGCCCTTCCCATCTTGAGCAATACCATTCCGTTCTTTCTCCTGCAACTTAGCCTACAGGTCACTGAAGAAGGAATATACTTGTTCCAATATATGAAAAAGAATATAGAGTACATAGCAAAGATTTGCAGAACCTTAACATTCACCACTCAACAGAGAATTTGATGGTCAAACTCTCCTGAAACCTCAATAGGCTGAATTCACATCTTACTCCTGCTACTTGGTAGCTATATGACCTTAAAAATTCAGCTAACATTTTGGGGCTCTTTATTGTTATTCTGTTTTCCAAGAGGGTGAAAATAGATGACTCTTAAAGCCCCCTTTCTAGGTGTAGCTGGCTTCTTTCTATTCCAAGGTAAACCTCCTCCAGTTTTTACATATCCATTTCCAAATCAACTCTGAAGTTCCCCAAGGCCAGTTCTTTGGTACTTGGTGCTTTCCCTGTTAGAAAGCTGCTCAGCAGCTACTATTGCATAATGTGTACTTTGCACCGACCTGCAGAACAAATTGAGTTATTGGATACACATTTTTCAATTCTGAATTTTTCTCACTGCTGGTGCTTAAGTAGCTTTGATGCTTATTACTGCTTACTGATAATGGGATGTAGTATAACATGGTATGCAACTCAGCACAAAATTAGGGACATGTCATGGTGTTCCATCAAGAATACAGAGACATCCAGAGCAAGCTTGAAGAATGACCCTTAGAGTTAATTGGAATTGAGTTGAGGATATTTTCATCCAAAGGTCGTTTTGACCTTGTCAGCTACCTAGGTGCTACGTGACACCCTATTAATGCTTTTGGCTTACAGATAGAGGTAAATGCAACTGATTGGTATTTGTCTAATAATAAGGATTACTGGTAAATCTCTACCATCAACTAGTATTTACAATTCTAGATGGTGATAGTTGTTGTTAACAATGGGTAAATAATTAAATCTTGATTATTCTTGCTACAAAATTCTGCAGAATTTTACTCAGAAATTGCATTATTTGAAATAATGGACATAGAAAGAGGTCACAAAATCAAGTTATTATCCAGACACAAAATTATTTGATAAAACAAGTTTTGGTTAAAATATTAACATAAAAAGGATGAAATTAAATCAGACTAATTTAGGTTAAATGAAAAAAAAAAGAAATTGGATTAATTCTGCTATATGGAATACTAATTGAGCCATTACATTGACTGTATTTTGTTTTTACCAGAAAAGGTTTCTTTGGGTGAAAGTTTACTAGTGATGATATAAATCTAATTGAAATGTTTATTTTCAAGTATCATAGTCTCAGGATGAAAATTGGGTCAACGTGTTAAGATCAACCCCATTCTTTAAATTTTAAGAGGGAAAAATTGCTCAGGAGAATATAACTTCAGTTTCTAGCAATGTTGCTATACAAGTAGTTACAACCGAGGTGATAAAAAATGTGCCCTGAAGGTTTACCTTCTGCTTCTGGAGTAGATAATGACAATGAGCATCATTGATAATGACAATGAGCATCATTCTTTAATAAATGCTTTCCATAAATAGATGATTTATTATATATCAGTATGCGTAGAATGACAGAATTCCTGCCTTGAATTAGAATTGGGCTTAACGGTGACCTAATATAAAACACCTGGCCTAAGAAATGCATAAACTAATAAATAAGTTAATAAGAAGTGCTTAGAATTTGTTGAAATGATTATTTAGGCGCGCCAGCAAGGGAATATGAGAAGCACATTCCACAGTCCAAACACTGATCAAAGTAGCCATTCTTCCTGCCGGTCTTGGCACACGTGCTGGTCAGACATGGGCTGATTAAAGAGGGGATTAACTCCCTGCTGTCCCAAGTTTGTTTGAATGCACTGAGCCTGCCTGCAGACCTGGCTAGAAGCATGCAGGACTTGAACTCTTGCTGTTTTCTCTGCTTCCATCAAGTCTGGCAGATTACGGGCTCACTCATACTTCACTAGGGTTTCCATAGTTGCCGGAGTAAAGTCTGCAATATTCAGTGCTGGCAGGGATGGGACTCTTTCTGCAAAGTCTGAACAGGTTCCAGCTACTAGGGCACCCCAATCTTTACCCCAGGCTAGGATGTTCAAAAGACCCACTGTGATCATTTGTGCCCTGAGAGGTCCACATAAAGCAAATGCGGGCAATGGAATTAGAACAAATAGGGGGATTGACATCTGCCTTAGCAGCTTTGTGAAATTAGGGGCAAAAAACACGATGTGATAATATTTAATGATGGGTTTTCAGCCAACGCCTGCTCTTGCTGTTACAGCTCCCCCTGTGTGTCCCAGGCAATCTGACTTGAGTCTTGCTCTCTCAACAGTAGTTCTTATCTGTCTACACTTTCCCATTCCATTTTCAGACCTAACACTGCCTTGCTGGATCCAAGCTCGCCTGAATTCTCTGCCGTGGTATCAGTGGGTGATTGGCTCCAGGCCATTAAAATGGACCGGTATAAGGATAACTTCACGGCTGCTGGTTATACCACGCTAGAGGCTGTGGTGCACATGAACCAGGAGTAAGTACTCAGCGATGTAACACGAAAGGGTAAATCTAGATTTAATAGTATTTTCCTTTTATTTTTTGCTTTGAGCTGCATAATCATCCTACTCATTAAAATAAAAAAAAAACACGGAATGCCTTTCATTTTGATTGAGTATAATTTTACACAGCCTCTATAAAGCACCTACATTGTTGCATTAAATTGCTTAATGAAACATTTTAATACACCTGCCTGTTGTGCCGTATTAATTGTGGCTGATTCAAATGTGTGTCTGCATGAAGCCCAGAAAAGAGAGGCTCAGCCCCATAACTGTTCTCTCCCTCTGTTCTCACTCCCAACCTGCAGTGACCTGGCAAGAATTGGCATCACGGCCGTCACACACCAGAATAAGATTTTGAGCAATGTCCAGGCAATGAGAACCCAAATGCAGCAGATACACGGCAGGATGGTTCCTGTCTGAGCCAGTACTGAATAAACTCAAAACTCTTGAAATTAGTTTACCTCATCCATGCACTTTAATTGAAGAACTGCACTTTTTTTACTTCGTCTTCGCCCTCTGAAATTAAAGGAAAAAAAAAATCTGCAGCGTGGCTTGGTGTACAGATTGCTGAACCCGTGGGGCTTACAGAAATGACAAGTGTCATTGGAATTCGACCTGGAACAAATTGTTTCTCAGAAGTACTTCCACCCATCACCCGTGTGTAAAATACGTGTACCTATAGGACTAGAACACCACCTTGGCGTTGATGCCGTTCTTGCTGCCGGACACTGGGCTTCGCTGAGATGTCCTTGGAGCATCTCTCCATTTGGAATTACAACCATACTCTTTGATTTGTGGCATAAACTAACCATCAACCTTCTTTCACTGGAATGAAGACTGTGTCCAGGAACATTTTTGAAGGACTCCGTTGTAGCTTTTAAGGCTTGGTTCATACCATGGGGGAGACCAAGGTGGGGCCACCTAGCTCATCAGTGTTGTTCCTTCAGGGCCGCCTGGTGGATCAGGAAGACATTAGGGGCTGGAAAGGAAAGGAAAGTGGAGCAAACCACACTAATACTACTAGTACCCAACTCGAGCACCAACCCCTCACTGGACAGACGCGGTCTGCTTCTTTGGGCCTGGCTGTGCCATAGAATGTCTTACTTGGAGACTCTACAAACTTACCCTAACTACCTGATGGATAGTGGACTGTGACAATCTTGAATAGGGAACTTTCATACTTTCCTCCTTTGAAGAAACAAAACCAAATCGACATGGTAAGTCAAGAGAATCCACTATGGGTCTTTCTTCATTAAGAACTTTTTTTTTAACTTGATATTACGTGATACACTGCTCAGGAATAGTCTTTCTCACCTGTCAGGTAGTCTGGTTCTTTCAAGATTTCAGTCCTCTCTTGATGGAGGGACAGGTGGCTGAAAACAGTATGGCGTCTGTGCTCTTCTCCCAAGAGGAGGGAATTAGGAACCATCTGAGGTCAGGTTTGGGAAGAGAGCACTGAGACCATTCCTGATTGTGCCACTCAGTCAAGTCACAAACACTTACTGAGCACCTCCTCAGTGCCAGGTGGTAACTTCTAACCTTGGAGCTTGCAGGTGCCTCACCATTGGAGACACTTCTTCCATTGAGAAGCACTGGAAGTTCTTTCCCCGTGGTCTCAGTAACCAGTGGGAAAGTTCTGGCCTGCTCTAGTAGCCCCTGTACCTATCAAACAGGGTCAGCTGGGGAGGGGGGGTTTATCTCGATGTCAATGGTGAGGCATGGCCCTCACCCTGACTTCCTTGTGATCAGAAAGTGACCTGCAGCAAAAACAAGCTTTTCAATCCCCATTAACCTTAGATGCTTCATTTTAATTCTGGAATTTTCTTCTTGAAACTAATGAATGAAATGCCTTTGTTTATTCCTAGAAATAAATGGCCGAAATTTTGTGACTGGACAAATTTTAACTTTTTAAACAATTTCATTTTTATCCCCTTGCAACAAAAGCTTGGCTGATTTTAGTGACCTTTTTAGCCCCCTTGGTTTTATCCTAAAAGCTATTTCCTATAGAGAATGTTAAATTTGATGCTGTCAAATCATGACAGTTAGTAAAAACCTTTTTGCAGCATTAGTTGTAAAAGCTTTTCTGCTCAGAAAGAATGTGAAATTTGGTTTTTAAGCTACTGCAACCATTTTTGTTTTATCACCTCTTTTGCTCAAGTCTGGGGAATTTGTATATTTGTGTTAAAAGTGGAGAAATGTGGTGTGGGTTTTTTTTTTTGGGGGGGGGCTGGCTTTTTAAAATATGTCCATATTTTCAGCAAAGCCAAGGAATACTTTGTTTTTAATCTCCACAGTCCAAATAAAGTATCAGTATGGCAATACTTTGTATATTGTGACAGAATGTACTCTGAATAATTAAAAGTATTGCTTTCCTATAGTCAACAACTTAAAACCTGAGGCATTTTCCTAAGCATTGAACATACTCAACACAAAAACATTTCAAAAGAGAGAAAGTGACAATTCTAAGATATCCCAACTGGTTAATGCTGTTTACTGTGCTGGAGTCATGTCTGTACTGCTCAGCAGGTATCTGTATGTGAGATAGTCCAGCAAGGACCCTATGAAAGGTGGACTATGAAATCTTATTTCATAACAAGTTTGAGTGTCTTCAGAATTTAATTTTAACACAAACGTAAGATAAAGTACATGCAATGGAATGGTCAAGAAAAGGACTTTCGAGTTTCGAATACCAAATAGCAGCAAACGTGTTAACTCCCTGCCTCCATAAATTTCTGTGACTAGAGGAGAAATGTGAGGACAATAGAAAGTCACATCCCTTCCAGGGTGTGGGGCCAGACTCTGGCACCCATCCAGTCAGCTATGGACTCTAAACCCAACTGCAATGTTGACACTGAGAAATTCACTCCATGGTTCTTTGTAACTCAATCCCTCCACCTGTAAATTACAGATAATGACACTTGAATGGCACCTCTCCTAAGGCATGGCATTGTTGTATTAGGGTATGAAATCTCTTCTGCAGAACACACTGAGCTTCCCAGAAGAAAGGTATACTCTTCCCTCAAGGTTTCCCAAGTCTTACTCACCCATCTCTCACTTGTGAACCCAAATGGTTTATTGCAACATGCCTGAGTGAGGTGAAGTGAAGTTCAGTGGTAGGAAGCCAAGCCGATGAAGCCTCCTCACTTTAAATGGATGTTTGTGGGTTTGGGGATGAAGGTGGATCCATAAAAGGCAGGAGACCAATGCACTCACTCCTGAAATTGTTACCGTGTAAGAGGAAAGAGTGAAATGTACAAATAAGACTTCATGACCCAGGAGAGCCCAGCTGGTGGAGACTCTCTGATGCCTTCATGGCTGACTCAAGGAGCCATACTTTGTCCCCTGAACCCCACATGGCTCCCCACATACTTTTTTTCTGGTTGTTGACCAGGCCCTAATGTAAAGGTGCTGCCTGAATTCAAAGGAGCAACGGATTTTCTATTTCTCTACTCTTTTTAGTATCAACAGCCTCCACAGGTCTATACCTCTCCTCAAGTATACAGTCATTTTCACATATGTACTAAGTCCCCAAATTCCCACATGATATTACATATACATATACATATACATATACATATACATATACATATACATATACATATACATATACATATACATATACATATATGCACACACACACACACATATATATATACACATATATATGCAGTTATTTAGGGAATTAATGAAGAAGGGGGTTGACAGAATGAAAGGGGACAAATGTATTTTTGAGACACCTCTCAAGGAGTAGAATCTCTAGCAGCCTAGGAAAATCACCTTCAATAAAGTTTGTGTATCCTCCACGTGATGCTGGTTGTATTCCCTTGGGGTCTCCAGGTCACATTCATGTACTTATTTCATATAAGCACACACCTGCCTGATGAAATCTCTGTATCTGTTGGACTTCCTGATCCCCAGGGAAGATGTAGTTGCAAAAATATGTCCATCTAATCCCTTTTATTTTTCCGTGATTGTCAAAATGAGTGATGTTGACAAGTGGCTTCTTGAAGACGCTCGTGGTTACACCCTTACGTTTACAATTTTAAATTGCTTACACAGTCATTTCTGAGTAATCTTAAGGAAAACTTTATTTCTGTGTCTCCAAATAGACAAAAGTGGATTTATTTATAAGTTTAAATAGTGGTCATTTGCCTCAAATAAATTAAATTTTATCTATCTCCTTCATGCAATAAAAACGCCTGCATGCACACAAGCCAAGGTGCATTTTGGTCTCAGCCCTGCTCTACACTCAATGCCAATTGCCAAATGCAGCTAGTGTAGGGGGAACTATGGATAGTCAGACAGGCCACTGTGAGGGTCAGTTGTCGAAAATGAAAAAAAAAAATTGCTTCTTTGGCTTAGTTACTTGACCAGTGAGAGCATCATGTTGATTCCATGGCATCATGCCCGCTTCATGGATTCCCAGGCTCATGGGCAAATGTGGTTGATTAGTTTTTGCTGTGCTATTGGGGGGCTTGTGCCCCCCCCAGCCTCCCTCCTTGCCCGACCATGCCTCTCACTGTGCCCCTGCCCTGGCATCCTTCCTGTTACCTTCAGATAACCTGTGAATCCTTTACTATTACAAACTTCCCTTCATTAACAGTGGCTTTTCTTTTTCATTCCTCACTGTTGAGTGTTGATGGCTGTGATATTTCCAGATTTGTTCCCCAAATATACAATTTCCCTCTTTGAAATGAGTGGAGGTTAGAATCAAGGACTTTGTGGTACAATTTACCTTTGACGTCCTTTCACCAACTCTAAGCCCTTCATCTTGCACAACCTCAACCACCACTGCAAGTCAGAATTTTCATTTTAAGAGAGGCTGTTGCCATAGTGGTAAAAGCAACATGGCAGACTTGCTTCTGCTGAATGCATGACCTTGAACACATTGCTTAGCCGCTTGATACTTCAGTGTCCTCGTCCGTATCATAAGGATGAGAATAGTAACTTTCTCAGAGTTGTTATAATTAACACTTTTTTTGTTACTATAGTTGTCATTTCTCAGAGGAGGATACTAATAATCCACCATCTTCCTGAACTATTTCTCCCTAAGCCAGACCAGTTTCTGAGGTGAATAACCTCTGAGGTGGCCCATTTAGACCGATGTTTTGTCTAAAGCCTTATTCTTTTCTCTGCAGGGAGTCGATTCTGCTCTCTTGACCTCACAGCCCTTCCTGTTGATGACAAAGCCCACAGAAGAATACTGAACACACCCTCCGCACGTCTTCGAGATGTGTTTCTTCTGCTTCTGCTATGCCAGTTCTGGAGCAAAGACACTGATGAAGCAACCCTCAGACCTGAAAAGAGTCCATGTGTGACTTTCAGACCCCTTTCCCAGTGAAAGAAATAGCGAACGCTCACGCTTCAGCCTCTGTTCTCCAGTTGCACTGAGGAATGTACTGTCTCGAAGCACCAGCTCTGCAGAGCCCTTGTTCCCAAACTCCTTGTGGTTTTATTTATCTGTATTTCCATATCTCCTTCCTGTACGTCACTGCTGCATTGGTGTGGCAGCAGGTGCCCAAAGGCTACAGGTTTTACTATGGACGCCAGGTCAGGTGCCACCCACCAAACAAAGCCAGTTCCCATGAGCTGCCTATGATATGCATTGCTGAAGTAACATTTTACCCAGGGTGTGCCATTGCAGTGATATAAATATATTTTTTTCCTAGACTAAATATGAGCTGACTATCTCTTTTGATGTGTGTATATAGGTGTGAGTGTGTGTGTACACGCGTGCGTCTGTGTGTGCGTGTGTGGATAACCTCCTGCTTAGAACTGCCTGTGAATGTTGTGGAATGCTGCACCTGAGGGTTCTGGTTTCCTGCCAGTTCTGAGGTGAAGAGTCGCATGAGCTAGTGGGCCTGGAGACCGTGCCCGTCCCCTTGGTAAGGCAACCCCGAAACGTTCCACGTCTTGTATCTAGAAGTGTATTTGTAGCTGCCACACTAACCTTAACGAGTAATCCTACAGCTTTGAACAGAGGCATTTTCACCTTAGTGGTGAAGTAATTTTAGAATATGAACCCATTCAGGTGACAGCCCATCATCCAAATCACAAATTCCCATGGAACTCCTCATCTGGATCACCAGTTCCTTGATGGAGGGGGTGGGGGGGATGGAATGTGTCTGGTAACTCCAAATGGAATACAAGTAGCCTTTGTTTTCCTGCATAAATGGACTTGTTGAATGCGAACAAATATATGCAATTCATAAACTTCCAGAGATGAACATAGACATGTGTGTCAGCTTTGTGGTGCTGTGTCCTGGATTAATACTTTGTCTCCCAATGTCACAGAAAAATACATGCCAGTGACTCTTGAGGTTGGCATAGTTGGGATTAAATGGCCTCAAGCGATTTCAGGTTCCCAGTTCATGCGGAATGTCCTACAGTTATTAATATGAAGTTAACTCCTTGGGCCCTTCTAGAGTGTACGACCTTGAGCACGTTGCATCCGCCTTCTAGAATCTGAGGTCTGATGTGTGAAAATTCAGTTTTGAGAGGGTAGGTATACCAAACTCCAGCCAACATACTGCCATTTTTCATAATCGGAGTGGCTGCCTTGATTATTCTAAGGAATGGTTGCTGCCACTGTGGCCATTTATATAAGCTATGACATCAAATCAGGGAACAATGGGGAAAAAAAAGATTCTGAACACTATGTTGTTGAATTCAGTAGAAAAATTCAGTAAATATTTATTACATTCTGACAGGGTGTATGGCATTGTATTCTTAGAACTATGCCAGAGTGACAAAGTTAATTCACCCCTTTTTGGGGACTTTAATATATTTTTAAAGGGATGTGCCTATGCATTGATGCCTGAACAAATGTGTATGAAGAAGTGACGGTGAACCTCTGAGTGGATCACCTTTCTCCAGAGGTCAGGGCAGGCCGCCGGCTTCCGGGGCTGCATGGAGCCCCACGAGTGAGTGTGGCCTGCTGAGCCGAGAGGCTGCTTCGTGCTCAGATCTTCCTAAGGGAGCATTCAGCTGTTCCAAACCAAGTAGCTTCACCATGTGTCTGCTGGCCCCAAATTATTTTTAACAATCTTATGAATGAAATGTTCTGGTGTGTTTAAAAACATTATTTTTAAGACAGGTCGTGCTCGCCACATGGCTGGTGTGTGTGTTTTGAGATGACTTGTCTTTGATCTGTGAAGGGCACGTGTATTAATCCATACACGCTTATAGCCTCAACCTTTGTCTGAAGAAACTTAAATTCTGACCAGTAAAGGAAAGTTCTAGAAGCAATATTTTCACTTATTTAACATTCTCCAAACAACATCAAGCATTGATACACACTGAAGAGTGCATTTATTTTTTGTATCACTCCAAGTATGTTGGAATATGCAAAGACTGTGGTTAAAATTAGAATGTATAAGGCATATTATAATTTAGTTCATACTGAAAAAGAAATTAACAGAACATTGCTTGGTTTATACATGTTCCAAAATTTGAATGATCTCTTGAGTTAGACATAGATTTTCTATTTTGTTTTAATTTGTCAAGGTATTTTTCTTCCCTTCATGAACTTTAGGTACACATAACTTATGTCATTTATTTATGGTCTTTTATACCTAGTTTGTAAAATTGTAAAATAGCAAACTAAATGCAAAGAGTTTGCATTTGAAAATAATAAAGTAGTTGCTGTATATGAAACTTGAATCTAGTTGTTTCTGTTCACGAATTTTTACCATATGTATGGTGTTTTTCAGTTAATGAGTTGTTAGTTGTCATTTGATTAAATAATACAAAATGAAACATTCTATTTGAGCACACTTATTTAGAGGATCAAAAGCATTGACTTCTGGATGATCCTTGCCTTTGAGAACACACATTAGCAAATCTGACTTAGATTCTGTGAGATCATGTATCCCATTGTTACTAAGACCATGAACCTGGCTGGAATCCTGACTCCACCACTTACTGCTGGTACAATCTATGGCATGTCTCATAAATCCCTGTGCCCATTTTTTTTTAACTTGGAAAATGGCAATGACAATGCTAAGAGCCTTTTTAAGCTCCCTACATCATGTTAGCCCAGTGTCTAGCAGCTAGCCACATGTCAACAAATAGTAGCTATTCCCAGCTATTCTCATATGGAAACTTTTAGAGATTTAAGCTGTCTTCCTTAACATACCAGGTTTCTGAATCCTAACATTTTCGCTGATCCAACTGACCTGCTACCCATTCTCAGCACCTTAGAACAGGCTTCTAATCTGTGACCCTTGGATCCCTGAGGGTGCATTGGTGCTCCCAGGGGTCCAGGAGTGTCCCTAAAACAGTGCAAATATTAATGATTGTACGCATATGTATGTTTTGATGGGGAAAGTTTTAGTAAGTAAACTATATATATTGATTAAATCCCTGCTAATTGAAAATCAGACTCAAGACCTAATTAATTAATTAAAGGACCCAGGGCATACGTACTCTGTACTTCACATCACCAGGACACTTTAAAATACAGACTTTGAAGTGAAAACCATCTGTTACATTTAGTTATTTGGTATTATTTCTTTCTAAAGCATCTCTCTAGGATTAGCTTCATTATTGTGTAGGATAATGGACAGCATTTGTGATCTGAAAAAGACTAACTCTGGCCTTTTCTTCCCCCCTTGTTTAGCAAGATAGAAAGTCAACTGTATTTGCCAGGATTCTCCAGAGAAACACAATCAATAGGAGATATGAAAAATTGGCTCACACAATTATGGAGGCTGAGAGGTCCCAAAATCTGCAAGCTGGAGACTAAGGGAAGCCAGTGGTGTTATTCAATCCAAGTTCAATGTTCTGAGAGGCCAGCCCAGCCAGTGGCATAAATCCCACTTGGAAGGCAGGAGATGAGTCTCCCAGCTCAACTGGGAGGCAGGGAAAAGGAAAAAAATCCCTCCATCCCAGTTTGCTGTGCTATTCAGGGTCTCAACAGATTATATTGATGCCACCCACATTTGCTGAGTTTATTGATTCACATGCTAATCTCATCCAGAAGCACCCTCATGGATGCACCCAGAAAGAATGAATTTGGGCAACTCATGGCCAGTCTGGTCAACACAAAATTAATCATCACTTCATTACATCACCAGGAACATTTTTCCCTACCTTTTTTAGAATTTGCTCATAGAGTGATCCCAAAATTGCTCCATATAATCTGAACAATGATATCAGATTGATTTCAGTGTAATGTAACATGGAATTTTGTATAACTTGCAATAATGAAAACTCATCTCTACAATAAGTCAACCCATATTCTGAGTGTTCAGCACAGTAAAGGTTTATTTCTAGCTCATATCACAAAATGGTGAAGTACCAGGTGGTCTAGATTTGGCAACATTCCAGGCAGACCAAGTTCTTTCCTTCCTGTGAGATGCCCATGCCCACCCCCAAGGGGATGAGAATGTGCACAATCGTGTTGAAGTCTTCATGAATAGCTTGAGAAGAGCTTATGCTTCTCCCCTTATCTCATGGGTCAAAATCCAACTATACAGCCTAACCCTAACTAGTTAGAGGCTGGAATGAAATGCAGCTCTTTTGGAGGAAGAAGAGTGAAAACTGTTGAACACCTTGCTAGTCTCTACCACAAACACAGATTTTCCTTGATTTATGAAATTGTGTTCTGATAAACCCATTGTAAGCTGAAAATTTTGCAAGTCAAACTGCCAAAGGTCAAGGACCATCTGTGCAGAGGAACAGCATGTTCCTAGGGGAGGTCAGGTAAAATCCAATGCATCTGCAAGCTTTGTTTGACCCTCCACAAAGGCAGCCTATGATCATTTCCCAAAGACACAAAGGAGCTTGAGTAATTCTTAGACTTGCTCTACTTGCATTCTCACCTTGTCTTTTTAATTTTTTTCAGCTAGAACTCTCCATATATTCTAGCCAAATGTTTACACAAAAATCACCTGCCTTTTGAAATTTAAATTTAAATTGCCTTAGTCACTCAGTCTCTCATAGTTGGGAGAAGGGTAGGCACATAGAACAAACCCTAACCCCAGGAAAGAGATTTGAAACTATTTTTCCTCTGAATACAGATACAACTAGGATGCACAGAACCCCACAACCATAGCTCCTTGACATTTGCCCAGTGGGTAAGACCTTGAAATCTTTTATGAGATATCCTAAGAATTGAATTGGACCGGAAGCCCAGGCATGGTTTTTCATTCCTTTAAATATTTTTGAACACTTAATTACAGCTAGATGTGTACTAAGCACTATAGTTATTTAAATACTCATAGCAGCCTATGATAGAAATACTTTTGTGCCCATTTTATGGACAAAGACACTAAGGCATAGATTGGCTAGACAACTAGTCCACAACCACCCCCCTCATAAGTGCTGGAGTTTGGGATTTAAACACAAGCAGCTAGACTCTAGCAATGTTCTGGTAACCTCTATACCATCCACACATATCATAGATCAAGTTTTTCATCCTACCTGAGTAGATAATTTGTGAGGCGGGTACATTTCAGACTGAAGATGAGGCTACATGCCATCATGAACAGGTCAATATGTTAGTGGATACTTCCTTAAAGGCTGCTTCCTTGTTCCATTTCCAGGTGGATTATTTTTTACTTATTTGCTAGGTTTATTATTTTGGGGAAGCTGTAGTGAAGCAAACTATAACTTAAGCCTGATATTTATCATACATTCTATGTTTTGTGAGAATTAATTTTCAAAGTCTACTTCTCACTAAAAGTAGCATGTAATCTATTATAACTAATCATCACTATCATAACTTAGGTACCACCATCTGATAAACAGTGGGGAGTAAGTAGTGATTTTCTTTAATTGCCATTTTCATGTGGCAGGTATAAAAGCCACATACAGCACTTCTCAAAAGCCATTCTTCCCTTTGATGACAGTCTGTGACAGAGAGACTAGTCATTAAGCAAATAGAAACAAAAAAAAAAAAAAGGGTCCAAAGACAAGAGAAAAATACAGTTAAATAGAGGCTGAGCTGATGTAATTAAAAAGGACAGAAACTTAAAATGAATCCTGCCTGGGCTGCTCACTGCCTATGTGACCTTGGGCAAATCCCTTAACCTCCCTGGAACTCAGTTTGCTCACCCTTAAAATGGAGTAACTGTTCCCTAGCTTGTCAGGATCTTGTGAAAATTTAGTGTGATAAACTTAATGGAAAGGAGCAGAAACCATGATAGGTACCTGTGCCTGTTTGACCACGTGAATGAGGAATGCCATGCAAATGTAAAACCATGGAGAGTGGTTAAGAACTTAGGTAACAAAACAGGCTGATTAGATGTTCAGTGGCTGGTAGATTGGGAGGGGAAGGGTTCTATGGCCAAATAAGATTGATCTCCACCTGGAGATCCATAAAATACATTGGGATATTAAAGACTCTAGCATTTTTAAATATATCTGAAAATGAAACCCTGATAAAATCCCCATGGAGTGAAAGTTCTTTGGAACACATTTGGAACATGTAATCGTTGGGGTTTCAGATGAGAAAATAGGAGGAGAGAGAGGTGAGTAGATGCTCCTCCTGTTGCACAACTTTTAGCTCAAATTCCTGTCTCCTAACCACAACGCCCCTCCTCAAGTGCAAGGCATATTCCATGTTCTTCTCTAGGTTTGCCACTGCTTGGGGACTTGCCTTTTGTCTATTAGAGGGCCAGTAGCTGCAATACTGTCTGGGGATGGTGCATGGCAGGTGGGGAGCCTGACTTGGAAACTATGAAAGTCAGTTCTTGATTTCAGAGCCCATGACAAGGTGGGGGTTGAATTCATAAACAGAACAGTGTGAGCCAACATCACGACCTGCACTAAGATATCTGAATTCTTCGGGTCATAGTAAGGAATCAAATGGATTTTGACAATGAAAAAATGCATGATCCACTTAAATCAACAACGTAATTAAGACTTGTAGCAATATGGAGGTCTTTGGCCTCAGTTATTTTACCCTTTTCCTTTGGAGGAAGTGCCTTGAGCCACTGACTGCTCCTAGTCGAATGGGTAATAGACCCCTGACATATCTTGTTTCTGGCAATCGCCCTGGACATAATTCTTTGTTTACAGCACTGCTGCAGAAAACTTGATGAATACTTAGAAGAAAATAGAATTAGGACCTAAGGACCCAGTTAAAATCAACTTAGTAGAACATAGACATTGCTTTGTGTAGAGTTGGAAAAGATAGCCATGAGAGAAAGTGGCTTTAACATGCATCCAGAGAAACTATATATTATACACATAATATGTAAGAGGCAATTATGGCCCAGTAATCTACAGTGTATCACTACCTAGCAATCAGATTGACGTATTCTAATGAGACCCATGTTGTTTGTAATCAGACTGGCATTGCTTATTCAGATCCCTATTCCATAAGATGCACTTTTTAATGGCTCAGATTGCGCCAGATGCTATAAGAAATAGCATTCCATTTTATTCCATTACCAGCATTTTTCCCTCTTCCAATTAGCATAATTTAAAATCAGCCAGAGGCAAATGTGAGGGGCTGAAAAGTTGCAAAGAAGTTCAAGAAATACTTGATAGAAAAAGGCAGCAAGACATGCATGCACATTTTTTTTTTAATATGGGCAAGAAAACATTGCAATTATTAGAGGTCTTATTCTTTAAATTGCTCAGAATTTATTCCTGTGAATTACTGAAATATTAGAATATCTCAGAGGACTAATTGCCCTGCAGGTTCTTCATGCTTATGCATTATTTTGTAGATGACATGAAAGAATCACCACCTCATTTACCATTCAGTTAAGGTTTAATTGAGTTCATTTTTTTTCCCCTCCTCAAAATGACCAGGAACTTAGAGAATCAAAACAAATTCTCATTTGTAAAATGAAAAGAATCCTTATAAAATTGCCTCTTGTAAGTTAGGTACTGGTTGTTGATAAAACACTTGAAGTTAAACCTGAGCTCACATAATACCCATCTTCCCCTGAAGGAGTCAGCCACAATGCCAGTGGTTGCTTTTTATTTATTTATTTATTTATTTATTTATTTATTTATTTATTTATTTATTTATTTATTTATTTATTTATTTATTTATTTATTTATTTTTTGTGAGGCCCTCGCCAATGGCTGGGGAACGAACTGGCATTGCAGAGGCTGAGGGCAGCCTCGCAGCCCAGCGCTCAACCGCTACCAACCAGGGGAGGCCCAGTAGTTGCTTTTTAAACATGAATTGACATCTGATGTTGGAAGACGAATTTTCCAGTGACCTTCCCCACCCATGGTCTTAGCATCTTCCTCGTCATGTTATCAACTCCCAGACCGTGTCTCGGGCATATGCTTGTATCTCACCCAACATTCACTTTGCTTGTGTTCCTTTCCTTATAGCACATAATGGAGTTAGTTGAGGACCATGTCCTCTCTATGTCATTTCATCAGGAATGACCCATGTCCCCACCATCATGACCCTGTTGTAGCAGAACCTGAATAAACCTTAGACAAAATGACTGTTTCAGAGGCGGTCCAATTAGAGTGAAAGTGATGACTTCTTTTCCATGGTGCTGAAAGCACTCTTTCTAGAATCCTACCCAGTCCCCACATGAACAAAAGGTACCAATTCTTCTGGCAGCCATGCCAGGACCATGGAAAAGTTATGTTCAGGTTGAAGGTTAACACTCGTCAGGAAGAGAATCTCAAAGAAACAGAGCAGAACCTGGGCCTCCCTGGTGGCGCAGCGGTTGAGTGCTGGGTGGCGAAGCTGCCCACAGCCTCTGCAGCACCGGTTCGATCCCCAGCTGCTCCCCGGCCACCGGAGAAGGGTCCCACATGGTGCGCAGACCTCCCCTGCTGCCCACTGCTCCCCTCAGCAGTGTACATTGGGCCTTCTGCCTGCTCTGCTCCCTGCTCTGGCTCTGGTGAATTCTCTCACCCTCCCGCGCTTCTGACTGTACCCAGTGCTTGTATAAGTAAATAAATAAAATCTTAAAAAAAAAAAAACAGATCTATTAAAAAAAAAAAAAGAAAAGAAAAGAAACAGAGCGGAACCCAGTGAGCACTGCAGCCCCTAGAACCACCCAGCTCTCCAGAGCTGATTGTTAAATTTCCAGGACTCTTGTCAGCTGGTGAACTTCGCGTAGGTAGCCTGCAATTGTCCACTGTGGGAGGATTTACACCTGGGAAATCTGCAAACACTAGAAACCAGGGCAGCCTCTTTTTTCCCTCCTTTGCCATTTCCTCCTCTTTCTTTTCCTGCTCCTCCAATGTCTCCACCCAAGAGCTGGTTGTTAAACATTTACCAGCTTTCCACTCACAGATTGAGCCATGCTGAGAGTTGGCTTACTCCAGAGCTTTTCATATCAAAAGCCCAGAAGTTACCTTTATTGTTTAAGTCCATTTGACCCATATTTTTGGATGTTATTATGAAAAGCATATCCATGGAGCCTATGGCAAGCACCAAGAATGGTGCGGAGGAGTCCTTTACTTGAGCTCAAAGCAGCTGCCTTGCCTCTACTAAAAAGGCATTTTTATTAATTCTAATCCACACAGGAAGAATCCGAGTTAGAGTACCAGTGTCATTTTTCCAAGGTTCAAATAGACTTACATTTTTTCAAATGCACCAAAACATTTTTATGCCTTGGAGTTTTGTAGGGTAAGTGAAAAAGTATCAGCCTTTTCCATCCTCTCCCCATTAGCATAAATGATGGAGCCCTACTACGGTCCTACATGCATGCCCGCTGGCGGGCACCTGGAGTGGGTGTGGGCATGCGTAGGTGGGCACACCTGGCCTGAGACGGGGCATATAAGGACTGCTCATGGGGACCCAGCAGAGAAGGAACCAGAATAGAGCAGAGAGAGCGAGGGGAAGGATGAAAATGCCAGAGAATCCAGAAGGAGCAAAGCCTGCCAGCCTCCCAGCACCCCCAGCACCCCTGCCTGCCGCATACCTGGTAAAAGCTCAATAAAAGCCTGAAAATGCCACCGAGGGCTCCAGGGCTCTGCCTGGATCATAGAGAAACTGCTCTGTGCCTTCCTGGCACCTCAGTTTTATGTGTGATACTTGCTCTCCTTATACCCACCTAGTGAATGTCTGTACACCCAGCAACACCCTGAGTCAGGTCTTGTCATCCTGTTACTCTGAACTGGGTGGCTTCTCACATATTACCTGAGCTTACATTGTTAATGACTTTAGCAATGCAGACCCTTATTGATTTTCTTTATTTTTGCATTTCTTTTTAAAATGGTATTAATTTTTAATGAGGTAACTTTGATTTATAATACTGGATTTGATGTAGGGGTATAAGTTCACCATCTTCAAATATATGTTAACACACCATCCCTCCCAACAAAACACCAACAGTCCTCCACCATAGCCCACTAGGCCTCTCTTCCTTTGCTTGCCACAACCTACCCTCCCTCTTTGGTAGCCTCAATTCTAGAATCAGATTTCTAGAATTTGTTTTGCTTTAGTTTTGTCTGTCCCTTTGCTGCATTTCATTATTTTTAACATATGAGTATTTATGGTATTTGTCTTTCTCTTTCTGACTTATTTCACTGAGCATAATCCCTTCCAGTTCTATCCATGTTGTCACAAATTTTATCTGTTTTAATGGCTGAGTAGTATTCCATTGTGTGTATCTACTACATCTTCTCAATCCACTTATCTGTTGTTGAGCATTTAGGTTGTTTCCATAACTTGATTATTGTAAATAGAGCTACAATTACCACACTGTTTGAAGGGATGAATGGTATCTCCTGCCTAGACCTTATCTCACTGGTAAGACTCTATAACACACACACACACACACACACATACACACACAGGGTCTAGTAAAATAAAAGGGGGGGAGTGAGTAATACAAAGAAAATCCCTACCTTACCGCATAGGAATGCCCTGTATGAGTCATCAAGCCAGACCACACAGGATGGATGGACAGTTTCCCCTAGACAGAAGGTTAATCACTCTCAAGCATCTTGGAAGAAGGAGTTCTAGAGTTGGATGTGAGTTGGCTTTTGGATTAGTGGGGAGGACTTCTTTTCTATGATGTAAAGTTGGGAACTGAAATGGGTTCTGGACTATAAGCATAGGAGCATTGCAGAGGTGAGAATTAGTGGGCCCTGACCAAGGAGGCAGATTTGGAGGTAGACTGGGTGTTGGTTTCATAAGGAAATCTAAGGTAAAATTGGGCATGTGGGATGGCAGCTGTTCTGAGTTATTCCCTGCATCCCTAAACCTCACTTAAGATAAATTTCACCCTCCCTAATCCTTTCCCAATTGTGATGTGGAAAATTTGCATGAACAATAAGTTCATGAAATTTGACTAGGGAGAAACAATGGGATTTGCAGTGAAAAGCAGCTGCTCTAAAGAGCAGTTTTATCATGGGGTTGTCATCAGCATCAAGAAAACCCGAGGGAAAGAATCTGAAAGATCTGTTCTCAACTGCAGTGGAGGCAGGATAGGGAAAAGACTCAGAAAATGTTGAGGGGGCTGTGTCAGGAATTGGCTCAAAAGAGTTCAGTTAATAATTGAACGAGAAAAGAAAAAGGAACTATTTTATAACCACAGGTAGGTGAGGCTGGTGAGTTATCACTTATACACAAATTTCTTATTTAATTGGCACAACAACCAGGCTGCAAGTATTATTTATTACTCCTGTTTTACAGCTAGAGCTGTAAAACCAAGAATTAAATAGACCCAGCACTTGCCCAAGTTTTAACTTCTTGAAAAATGGCTGTGCTGAGATTTGCGCCATCCGTCTGCCACCAAAGATGATGTTCTTCCTGTAACATCTTTATGCTCTTGACAGAGTGAATCAGAACTGAGAGGAACATGGTTCACGGGTTGATTTCCTGTGGCAGTTCCACAAAACAGACCTGTGAAAGTATTGCTTTCCATTTGTTTCAGGAGTTCTTTTGCGATAAGTTGCCTATCATTATTGTTATCTGCCCAAATGTCTTGATTGAGGAGTGAAATGGAAAGGAAATTTGTGTTTTCATGCTAGTAACATCTCACATCTTAAGTAAGACTTTTAATTCTCTGGTTGATGGCTGGAAATTGATTTTTTTCCCAGCTGCAGACTAATGTGATAGAAAACCTACTTAGTGTAATAGGCGATTTCTGCTTGATGTTGTAAAAAAACAAACAAACAAACAAAAAAAAAACTATTGCACAGTTTAGGGGATACTAGATCTAGACTGAACTATACTACCAAGAGCTTTGTGATTGTGAGACAGTCACTGGGGACTCCATAGTCTAAAACCAGGACTTTGAGTTCTTTATCTCTAATATCTTAAAGCCCTAAAATACAGTGATCACTTTAAGTTTATCAATTTCTAGGTATGAGTTTCTCAATGCAAAGAAGTTGATGCCCAGACACTGAAAAAATGGCAGCACTGCTGTTTAGTAGATAGGACTAGTATTTACTGAAACTTGTATAGCAGTTATAATCTTGCTGATATATGACTCTTGTTCTGAAGCTTGTAGAATGTCTCCTGTTACCTGAGTTTCCTAATTATCTCAATATGTATCCCCACAATCACTGAGTCATGTATCCCCACAATATGTATCCCCACAATCACTGATCTCATAGAAGTTTGCTATTTCTTGAAATATTTAAAAATATTTTCACACATATGACGTAATCATAATTCTAATTAAAGAGTGACTAGAAATAATAAAAATAAAGACATTGGGGGGAGAGAGAGAGAGACAGACAAGACACACAGACAGAGGGTCTAACATTGATTGTCAATTAGGTTGAACTAAACATGTGACACCATAAACATAAGGGTAGTTTCCTGGATCATTCTCGCTCTCTCTCGCACGCTCTCTCTCTCTCTCTCACTCCCCACTTTTTCCCTCTTCTACTTTTTCATCCAAGAGTTAAGGTAATGAAATTTCTATTTTCAGATTTTTCTTGAATCTTTTACCTAGGATTGTCAATAGAAGAGAACCTTAAATTGTTATGTACGGTTCATTAAGAAATTAGATTTCCAGGACTTTGAGTATGAAAACACTTAGAAGAAGAAAAAAAGCCTTTTGCCTTAAGTGAATTCAAAGTGCTTCTTGTATTCATTCCTCTATTTAAAAATGAACAAAATGTTCTGTGGTGTTTGGATGGTAAAGAGGATGAGACACACACAAGGCAAGGTCTTTTTACTGATCCATGGCCAGGGTTCCTTGCAAAAGGTAATCTAATAATCCTCTTCCATTTAAGGACTGTAAGAGCTTGTACATTTTTAGACATTTTAAATGATTTGCTCAATGACCCTTCAAGCCCTTCTGATCCAAGCATTGTTATGACTCTTTCCTGATGGAATTTAGGTGGACGGAGTTGAGCGAAGTGGGGATGCTAATATATGTCCTGCTGCTGTGTGATTCTCTTATAACTCAACCACATTGTCCAAAAAGGTCTCCCCAAATTACAAGCACATGGCTCTGAGTTTTTGTTCTTCTGAGTGATGTGAATAACTTTCAGAAAGCTCTCCTAAGTTCTTTGAGGATCGATTGCTATTCTTGACAGAGTTTTGTAGTTGATTGCTTTGAAGCACACTTATCTTCCTTAGCTGATTGAAGATGTTGCTGATGTGCTTTTTTAATTAGTTTGTGAAGTGGGTGGAGTTGGAGCAAAGTCAATTTCATCTTGCTAAAATCCAATCAATGCTAGTTGACGGAATGAGTTTCGTTTATTTAGCTGATTGACCCTGGACTTCTTCAGAAGTTGTTTTCTCTTATTTTCAATCTTGATGATTAAAAAATGATTTAATTACATAAGTCACTTTTATGTTGCTTAATATGTTGGCATGAAATTCCACTCTACTTCTCTACCTTATGTGGAACGCATAAAGCACAAAACAAAGTTCTGTTGAATTCAATAATATTTACTGTTCCTAACTCTAAATGAGACAACATACTTTTCTTTTTTGACTTTTCATTTCCTTTATTATGTAGACAAGTATTTATAGAAAGAAAAGATTACCCAAACGTTTGCAAAAATATTTAGAGTGTATTAACTTTTGTTACAATTTATTTCAGGATTTTTATGGTGCAGTGTTTTGCAAATCTTTTCACTGGTTAAACTTTTCTTATTGAAGTAATGAATAGAAAAATGGTGGTTCCCAATTATTTGGGGAAGAATTATTGTGACTGCCTGCCTGGGCATCAAGCTGAAATGCTTACAAAACCATTTCGCATCCCAAATAACAACCAACCAAATTTTGTTTCTGTCAAAATAATAGAGACAAATGGTTCCAAAGCAGAGATGTTACTAGTAAACATTTTCATCAGAATCAAGCACGGTGGCTATTAAAATTCATCCAAATTAAATGTTTATTTCTGAAACAAATGCCCTCTTTGTAAAATATTTGCCAGCAAATATACTACTCTTTGTTGGGTGAGTTAACTTATGTGAAAGATCTGTGATTCTTGAGAACCTAATTGAATAGAGAAAACTTTATATCACTTCTCTCTGAAAGGAAATGTTAAGATTGAATTTTTAAGATGATAGAGAAATCTTCTTTTGAGGTTTTTATTTCTCAATGTCTTTTAAAGAAATTCTACAAAGTGACTCATGAGTAACACTAGCAGGCTGCTATTAGTTAAATATGCCAAGATACTCGATTTGTGTTCTAAACTGAATTCCAGTCCTGGTTTCATTTTGGGTGACTTGGTCTTGGAGTTTCTAAAGAGGACACAAGAATTATAAAAATACTGGAATAGATGAATTTTTATCTAACTTCCTGGTTCAGCCAAAGGGACTGGTTTTGAGACAAAAGAAATATGACTGTTGGCACATAAAATGTGCAAACAAACCACCCTAAAATTCCATATACATTTGGAGCTTCTGCACACAACATATGCACTAATATCCTAGTGGAAAAAACAAGTTACATGGCCAAGTTCAAGGTCAAGGAGTAGGGCAGTATATTTCAGCTACTATGAGGTCAAAGCAAGTTTCATGACTTAGACTACCATCAATGAATAGAGACATGGTCTCCTGTCATAAGGGAAGAGGAAGCCAGTACATTTTTCCTGAACATTATAATCATAATCTACCATTAGTGGTAAAGCATGAGAATAAAGCACACACATTCATGAAATATTTATAAGAGCCAGGGTCCAAATACTGCCTTACACCTAGCACAGTGTCAACACTCCCAGGGTCTAGAATACCTTCCATGCTAAGCATGGTCCATCAGTTCTCCTGAGACCTCTTACCTATCATCAGTTGCCAGTTGTCTTGATAAGATGTTGGAGAACTGGAGTAGGCACATAGTTAGTGCTCAGTGTACATCAGATCCCACTACCCCTAAGGAATCTAAGAGATACCCAGGAGACTTTCAGGGGTGCTTAACTCCCGAACAAGGAACATCAGTATAGATTCATATTCTTTAGCCATAGACATAGTTGTTCCATACAGGGAGTGTGAGATTGTATCTGTTGCCTAGATAGTTCTGAAATAAAGGTCCAATTGAATCTTGTATCCACAATGATGTTTCATCTGTTACTACAAGTTGTGAGCTAGTGAGACCTAAAAATTTATTTTTAGAGGTATAATGGAATGAATATGTGTATCTAGTGGTGGTTCTAATCAAGTAAGTGAATAATCAATAGACCAACCAAAAAGCATGCAAGCAATGTTGAAGGCATTGTGGTTCTCTCATTTAAACCTAAAAAGCCACAAAAATTCTATTTGTGGAAGCACCTGCTCCTTCATCTGTCACCTTTCCCTACTAACACACACATATGCGTATTGTCACATCTAGCAGCTACTGGCATTAGCATGGGACTTGTGTGTGGCAGAACCCATGAGTGTGTTATCAGACTCAGTTCCTCTTTCCAGCTAGATCACACACTGCAAGTTCCTTGAAGGAATTTGTGCTGTGATTGAGTTCGAGCCAGTGGAATGTAGACAAAAAACATGTTCGATCACTCTTAAGACTGATCACTGCATACTCTCCATGTTTGAGTCTCTATATTCTTTTCTGGAGCTTGAAGTGGGGAAAAAGGTTAGCCTTGGAAGCTATATATTGAAGATGGTGGAGACATTAAATGGAAGGATACTGGGTCTTTGAGTTACTTCTTGGAGAAGAACTCACCAATCAGAATTTTACAGAAGCAAGAAATAGAACCCTTTCATGTTTGAGACTGTGTGGCCACAAACAAGCTGTTTGTCCTCTATATACATCAATTTCCTTATCTGTATAAGAGTACAATGGTACTAAAGGTGTATATAAACTCTGCTTTTAAAAGGTGGAGTATAATTTTCCTTCTTTTGAGTGTGCACTGGAATTAGTGACTAGTTTTCTAATAGAATATGGTGGTAGTGTTATCATGTCATTTCTAAGACTGACATAAAAGATATTTTTGCTTTCTGCTTGCTCTTGCTCTTGGATCCCAAACTTCTGGGAGAAGCCAGCTACGTTTTGAAGACACTCAAGCAACCCAATGGAGAGGCAAACACAGGGAGGGACTGAAGACTATTACCAGCAGTCATGTGAGTGTGCCATCTGGGAAGCAGATTTTACAGGCCGGATCAAGCCTTCAAATGACTCTAGTCCTGGCTGGGACTTTCATTTTTTTTTTTTTTAGGTTTTACCCATTTTGATTTATTTTGACATTTTGTTTCTGTTTTTATAAAAAAAAAAAAAACATATACCTGAAGAGCTGTGGACTTATCCTCCTAGATAATTAGACAGTGTTGTAAATCAATGTTACTTCAATATTATAGTAAAAATATAGAAAATAACATTGTCTAAACCATGACATGGCTCCTTATTTCAAGTAACTTAGAGAATTGAGCAACAATACTGAGAAGAGCTAAGAATTACAATGAATATGGCTTTAATATATTAAAAAATAACAGCTGTTGTATAGCTTGGCAATTGGTCCATCCCAGGAACACATGTGGAAATACGTTTGTTTGGGTACTGCAATCATTTGTCATAGCATTTATTAAACATTTATATATTTTTATAAATATCTTAATTCATTGACAGCACAATTCTACCAAAAACAGACTGACTGGGTTTTTTTAATTATTATTATAATTAATTTTAAAAAGATTTATTTATTTATTTATACAAGCCCTGGGTACAGTCAGAAGTGTGGGAGGGTGAGAGGATTCACCAGAGCCAGAGTGGGGAACAGAACAGGCAGACTGACTAAGAAACACACTGCTGAGGGGAGCAGTGGGCAGCAGGAGAGGTCTGTGTGCCATGTGGGACCCTCACTGGTGGCCGAGATCGAACCAGCGCTGCAGAGGCTGCGGGCAGCTTCGCAGCCCAGCGCTCAACCGCTGCACCATCGGGGAGGCCCCTGACTGGGATCTTGACTACAATTTTACCAGAGAGTCTGAGCCAGAAATAATTGTTCACCTTCTGATTCTAATGCAGACAAAGTAAGCGATCTATGGAATCTGAGTTTGGAGGAATATGAGCTTGTTTGGGAAATTGATCCATTCTATTAAAAGTCAGTAGACAAGAAGTGCCGATGAAAGTCAAAGAATCATGGGTGGGAGGGGTGTTCATATGTGAACTAGAAATATCCAGCTGACCATCTGAGAATACAATGGTTAAAATCAAGATAACAAAAGTGACATAATTATGGCTTCAGGATTCCGTAGTCTAGATTGTCAAAGTCCTAAGAGTTGATGGCTAAGGTGAGCTGAAGGAAAGATTGCTGGAAATAAGAGACTAGTGTCATGGTGGATTATTTTGTGAGGTGTTGAAGGTGCCAACAGTGATGACAGGACAAGATTAATTTGGGCAACAAAGGCAATGAGCTGAGTGCTAACATTTCTCATGAACATGGAGGCTTGATTGGACACATGTTGGATGAATATACAGAGGGGAGGCTGATGCTGCTGCCTGCTAGATAAGACACAAAGGGGTTTTAAGAATAAAAAATTGAGGAAAAATTGTGCAGAAGTGACCAAGCAGGTCAAGGGAAACATTGCCATGAACAGGACTCAGGGGCTATGGGACAGAAGAAAAACATTGTCATGGCTGGTAAGGGTTGTGGGAGGGTAGTGCTGCCAGACAATTGGATCCCTATTAGAGAAAGAAGGAAAAAGTCCTGCGGGGGGGAAATGTGAGTAGAGGGAATGTGACTGATAAAAGACTGTAAATTCCAAGTAAAAGAGTGAAAGATTTGAGAGTCAAAGAAGCTCTGGGAGGCTGCGCCAGATGTGGTGATGACAGAGTTCAGAAGGGAAAAAACTGACGTGAGGACAGGAAACTGGAAGCCCTGAAATTGTGGAGGTGGCTGAGGAAGTAGAGAATGGAAGACGCGATGGGAATTGCCTGGTGGCCTTTTAGATGACAGTGCATCGCAGACTCTGCTTATGGCCTTTTCTTAGAATTGTTCTTGGTCAGTTTGTAGAAGTGAGGTGGGTGACTGGTGGCTGCCCACCTGGTAAGTGTCCTTACCAGGATACCAAGGTGCTTCAGAGCCCTCCTGGAAACCCCTGAGTGTGAGGTGGGGGTGCAGGCTGCATGATGGGGGCAGCAGGTGGTATTATGGTCCAGACCCCCAGGTGACCCCACTATTGTCATTCTTCTCCATGGAGCTCTGAAGTCTTACCTGAATACCTCTCTGCAGAGCTCTGTTTGAACCATTGCTAGATCAATGCACCAAATATCTATAGGGTTTAAAATGGTGGGGTCAAAAAAAAAATTCACTTCTTCACTGGTCACCACTTGATAAAGACTCAACATTTAATACTCAGCTGCTTCTTTTTTTCCTTATAGCCTCTAAATGAGTTTCTAAAGGCTAAAGCCATTTTTCCTGAAAGCCTTCAATTATGATTAAGTACAAGTGAGTGGATTCAACTTTTTGAATGGCTTCTGGAAGATAGGGCTTCTTCATCCTGAGCAGAAAAGGGCCCCAGGGACCCAGCGCAGACGTGGAAACCATCAGGTCAGACAGCCTCGCCCTCACTCAAGTGCTCCAGAGGCCTGGCAAGGCACTCGATCTTGCTCTGCATGTTTCTAGTCTGTAAGATCTCTCCAGAGTGCCTTGTGGAATAAATAATTAATGGTTGCAAAGCATGAAACCCAACGCGCTATGGAAACAGAAAAGCAACAACAAAGGGACTCTCCTTGTTGCTCAACTGGCTCATGGCAGAGCGTGAAACTCGACCCCACTCAGGCTCCGGCCAGGCCCAAGCTTCCCCAGGACCCAGCACCAGCTCAACCCTCGGGCTACCTCTTGGACACCAGCCACCCTCCTTTTCTTTTTCCCATGCAGCTAAGAGGAAAATAGATGTAGTTAAACACAATCACATCGGTGTGGTTTCATTTCATGCATCTCCATCTTGCATTTATCCATTTAACATGAGCATGTACCAGCTCTATTCTGGCCCTTCACTTGACCTGGTTGCAAAGGTGGAGGGGTCCCAGCTTGAGGCTAAGCTGCTTGGAAGGCTTTGTGCTCACATATATGATGTGTGGAAGAACCTGTGCAGCAGGCTTCCCAGGAGCTTTTGCTCTAGAGCCTGAAAAACCTTGGAGGTGGAGGTTGCCGGTGTAGGGGAGCCAGGAGCAGCCCAAGCTTGACCTAGAAACAGGGTTTCAACTTGTACCTCCACAAAGCTTAGACTTTGTTGCCTCTGGTCTGGATTTTAGTCTTAGGTCATATTTTATGAGCTGTATTTCAGTAATATATTTGTATGTATATTCTGTACTGTGGATGGATTTTTGATTTTTGGTAATACCTTTTTTAAATGAATGTTACTCACAATGTTTTAGATTTACATAATAATGGAATAGATATAGAAATGTCCTATATTTCCCTTCCCTTTCCTCTATTATAAATATATTACATCAGTGAGAAGTATTTGTTATGATTTGAGAACCAATATTGAGAGATGACTGTTATCTGAAATCCATTGTTTATATGAGCTCATGCTGTGGACTTTTTAAATTATTAATTTGTTAGTCATTTACACAACTGTATAATTTAGGGAGTACAACTTCGCACGTCCAGATGTGCACATGCTTCACTCACCCTCCACCCATTTTCAGTCGTATCTGAAGGGTCATTCCTTGCCAAGTGTCACAATCCAGGAGCACTACTTTTCATGGTGAACCTAATATATTTGACTCTTGGAATATATCCTTTGTGAACGCAACACATTTCTTTCAGTAATAATCGTATGAAAATAATAGCAACTTTCTTGATTCATTCTTAAATTGAAAAATAATTTATAAAGAAATTTCCATTCAATGATATTGTTATTAAAATTCATAAACTATTTACTAGCTGAATTGAAGTGTTCATCTACCAAGAAAAAGTCCCAATTTGCACTCCATTTCATTGTTTTTAAATGTCAAACACCAGGGATCATAGAGAACGACATTGCTAATATAACTCAAGCCCTTTCTCATCATCTTTACAATGACCATGCTGTCATTATTCTGAAACTCCTGGTTAAAAAACAGTGGGAATATATGATAGTCAGAGGATTGAAGACATACAATGCACTCAAAGTGAGCTGAACTGATACCACACCCCTGCTTTCTCTTCAAATGAAATTATTGTAGTTGTCTGTGTGTTTGGAGACTTACTGTGTAATTGGGAGTTTCCTCAATCAACACAGGTAGAATACTGTGTTTAAAGGATCTGCAATGAAGCTTGCTAATTTGAAGCCTACATTATTATTGTCATTGTTATTATCATCATCATTATTAATCAAACTTGAGTTCTTGCTTAGTATTCAGGTCAATCAAAGATGCTTTTCAGGGAGGAGTCATTCATCATTGTTAGAATTACCAGTGAGTATAAAACAGATCAACTTTTAGTCTATTTTATTGTTTGTTAATTCTCTGCCTGTATTGGCTTCACCTAAGGCACACTGCTCTCATTTGTCTACCATTCCTATTCTATCACCACTTGGGGAAATGCTAGAACAAAGCAAAAGATAGAGAAAGGAGACCCCTTTCCCATGTGTTCATGAACCACTGCTCAGTTTTTGGTAGTGAGCGTGTTTCAATGGTGCCTCACACAAAAGGTGATCACCTCTGTGGACAGGGGAAGTAGCACATAGTGGGAGGCAGGTGTGTCCGCAGACCTTAGTAGGACCATGCTGCTTACCAGAGGGACACTGGTGGAGATTCCCAGAAATGCCTTGTAGTCAGAGGGGATGCTTTGCAGAGTAACACCTGTGCAGGGGGTGGGGCGAGAGACAGCACTCCTAAATACACACAAAGGTAAGAGGCACAGAAAGAAGTTCTGTCCTCAGGGAGCACACTGCCTAAGTAGGGCAAAAACCTAATAAATAAGCATCGTAATATAATGTAAAATGGTTTACCGTAGTGTGTAATCTGATAGAATGCTGGGCAAAGGTGTATGGGAAGTTTGGGTAAGTTTCCTGGGTGAAACCACACCTGAATTGACTCTTTTTTTTTTTTTTTAAAGATTTATTTATACAAGCACTGTGTACATTCAGAAGCGTGGGAGGGTGAGAGAATTCACCAGAGCCAGAGCAGGGAGCAGAGCAGGCAGAAGGACCGAAGTACACTGCTGAGGGGAGCAGCGGGCGGCAGGAGAGGTCTGCGCGCCATGTGGGACCCTCCTCAGGTGGCCGGGGAGCAGCCGGGATCGAACCGGCGCTACAGAGGCTGCGGGCAGCTTCGCAACCCAGCGCTCAACAGCTGCGCCACCGGGGAGGCCCTGAATTGACTCTTATAAGGAGAGTAGGTGTTAGTGATATCCTCATTTGTCCTGTTGTGGTTTCACATGTGGCTCTTGGGTAGCGAAGATATTTGGGGTTGGAGGCACTCTCAAAGATCCCCTTAAATTAAACATGACAGGATCTAAGTTTTATTGAAGATTTACAATGTATCAAGTAGAGTGTTCAGTGAATCACACTCATCAAATTTTGCTTTCAGTCCAGGCCTATGGGTTAAGTGCTATTATCATTCACATCTTACCTGGTGGGGAGCCGGGGGGTGGACAAGCTTTTAGGGCCAGCCAACCTGCCCAATGTCATAAACTACTAAGTGGCAGAGATAGGGCTGAATACAGACAGTCTGATTCACAGTCTAGGATTTATTTTTTTAAAGATTTATTTATGCATAAAAGAACTGGGGTACAGGCCAGAGGTGCAGGAGGTAGGAGGACTCACCAGAAACAGAGTGGGAAGCAGAACAGGTGGATTGAGTAAAATACATTGCTGAGGGGAGTAGTGGGGAAGACAGGAGAGGTCTGCTGCATCATGTGGGTCACCTTCCTGGCTGGGGATTGAACTTGTGCTGACGTTTATCCCCTTGCACCACCAGGGAGGCCCCCCAGAGTCTAAGATATCATCTTTCAATTGTTTCCTAAAAATAAGGATAGAAGGACACTCATTTTGGATCATTGTTCACTTGAACCCACAGTTTCCATGTCCCCCAAACTGTGTTATCAGACAGGCATTGCACTGTGTGGTATCTCCTGCAGGTGTGTGGCTGAGCTGTGGTAGGAGAACACAGAAGTCATGGTCAGCACCAGCCACCACCCAGATTCAGGTTGTGTTCTGATTTGATCTCTGCTATCTCTTGGCAATATAGTTTTGCCTAAGTCATTTATCAGTTCTGAGCTCCGTTTCCACATCCACAGCATGGGCTACTAAGATCTGCATCTCAGAATTTTTCAGAAGGTCAAATGCAGGTAGGTGAAAGAGAAACTGGCACATAGTAGGGGCTTCTTCACTTGCTCCTTTGACATTTGTCAGAATTAGCTAAACAGGGTACCACATCGCAACTTGTTTTGGCAGAAAATTCAGGTGGTATTCAGTTCTGTTCTTCCACAGTGACATATTTTGAATCCTAAGTAAAAGACCCCAGGATTGCTATTTATTTTAAACAACAAACACCTGTCATTGCTCAAATTAGAAACACTTGCAGAACCATGCTACAAAATATTTATAAATTCACAAATGTGTTTTAATTGCTGCTAAGTAAAATGAATTCAGCTGTAGTTTTTCACTTTATGAAAAAAGATGCCTTCATTCCTTTTTCCCTATCCTAATTATAATTGTTGAATATTGGATTTATGCAGCCAATTTTATGGTATTTGTGAAAAGGGGTTTGGGGGTGGGTAGAAAGGAAGATGAAGGTGTTGGAGAGAGATGGCTTAATGTGAAAGAAGTATTTCGCATTTCAGATGAAAATAAGCTGAAAGAATCTATTTCTATCTTGCTTTGCAGCTCCCGCCCCCAGTAGGCAATTCATTACCTAATTTGTGGCATGTGTTTTCCTTTAAATTTGATAATGTCATCCTGAAGTATCCATGCGGCACGCAAGTACTCATGTTTTGTTTCTCCCTGATGTCCAGGGGTAGTAATGCAGCTCTTCTTCCAGGTTTTAAAAATTGTATCCCTGACCCAATTTCCTACTGAACTTTTGCACATTAGGGCCGGAGTGTGACCACCACCTAACTTAGCATGACTTCCTAGTGGGTGAGCTATTAACGAAGAACACTCAGGTCAAATTCAATTCAAGTATGTTTTCTTTGGTGTTTTGAAACTTTCAAGAAAATAGGTTTTAAAAATTGGAAGGTTTCACCAAAAATCTACATTTATGTTCTCTTGATCAACATGGGCTATGCAGCAAACGGGGCGCAGTGTCCCCCGAGGCGGTGGTTCTCAAGATTCAGTTTTGCTTCAGCATCACCGAGGAGCTTGTCGAAAAGGGAAATTCCTGGGCCCTCTCAGGCCCAGAGGGGAAGGCCCGGTGACAGCAGTTACTAAACTGGTTTTTGGTCACCTTCAAGGTCACGGTGACGCGCCTGGAGGGTGAGAATCTCCCGAGTGCTCCCTGGCAGCTGGCTTCTGCCCCACCCAGTCCCCTGGCCAGCTCCCGGCCAGCTCCCGGCCCCTGCTGCAGGCTTGGTGTGTGGACAGGCGCCTCTGACCTTCCTCAGGATGATTTCCTCACCTGGGTTTCCGTGGCTTTGTGGGTGTGTGGCACAGGTGGCCCCGCGGGGCGCCACTGTCAGAGAGACTTGAGTTTGACGATGCTCTGCTGTTCTGTCTTAAAACACTTCTTCGTGTTGTCTTTGAAGCATAATGGATTAAAGTGCATGCATGTGAGCAGAGACAGGCCAGTTGGTAGCAGGCGTGGACTGACAGATGGGCACGGAGGGCAAGTGCGGCTTGTGTGCCCAGTGCACGTGTATGCTGGGGCGTGCAGGGCACCCGCTGCCCCCAGGGAATGATGCACTGCACAGAAGAGGCATTTTGATTATATACAGCCAAGGCAGGGACTCCTGGAACCCAGGCAGTAAGCTGTCAGTAAATTACTACAAAATAGCAGTGTGTGCATGGATATTGCAATAAAGCACATCACATCACGAGTCATTAGGATTTTTCCAGGAGCTTAGAATCTTTGTCTTTGAAAATGACTGCACTGTTGTAAAACAAATATCCACGAGCTTACACTAGAATTTAAATTTAAAGATGATCACATTTGATGGAAAAGAATACTGTTTTCTTATGAAGCTCTACTTTACCAAGTAATAATAAGAAAACAATTTTGAGATTCAAGTTTCCTTGTAACTAAAGATACATGATATAATGCACAGGCATTTGAATTCTATAAAAACTGTGAAACCATTTTCAGTTTCTTGTATGACTGCCACAAGCTACTCAGAATGTCAGGAGAGACATTAAGATGCCATTGTATAAATTTGCACTTAAAGTTGCATCCAGACTTAAACAAAGCTGATTTGTATGGAGAGTTAAATCATTTTAGAAGAATTGTTTTTCAAAACTAATCAGCTCTAAATGTACTAAATTTTATACTTCAAAATAACTTAAGAAAAATTTACCCCAACATTGTCACAACCTAGACAATTCTCTTAATGTCTACCCTTAGAGTTACAATAGCACAAAGATCTCTCTCAAAGTTAAAATTTATAAGAAATTATTTTCTATTTTTCATTTGCAAGAGTGATTCCTTTTAACAATATTGATTGAAAATAAAGTTCCTAAAAGTATAAATTTGGTTTGTCTAAAAAATAAATCAGTAGAAAAGAAAACCAAAATCATAAAAATCGTAAAAATCTTACGATCATATAGGTATTTATTATTAATATTTACTTTATTATTATTAAGCATTGCATAAAATATGATCTTAATAGTATTAACAACCAAGATCTAATGTTAATAGAAGGAAGGAAATAATATATATAACATTGAAAGTTAATGAATTCAGAATTAAAAAGAGCTTACCAATGAACCATGAAGCTAATGTTTCTTCAAGGGCTATACTTCCTTTTGTGGGGATGGAGGTAGAATGTTTTATTACAGAGGTCTATTGTGTCAGGCAGAATTATGATGCTGTTACCATTTTTATTTAAAGAGCGAGAATAGTCTAAGGAGGTGTGTAAGGAAATGTATGTCCAATTGACAAGGGAGTAGACTTGGTTGATGATGGCTAATGTTACAGGTCAGCTTGACAGGGCGCCCAGGTAGAATTGGTTCTTCGAAAATATAAACAAAATTGATAAATCTGAAACGAGGCTAACAAAGGAAAGAAGGGAGAAAACATTAATAACAGAATTAGAAATGAAAGAGGAGAAATCACCACAGATGGCATGGTAATTATAAGAGATTACTATGTACCATATGCCAATAAATTTGATTACCTTGAAGAAATGGAACAAATTTCTATGACAATATGGATTTCCAAGACTAAACAAGGAGGAAACAGGGGAGTTGAGCAAACTTATCACAATCATGGAAATTGAAACAGTAATAAGTACTCTTCTCCAAAACAAAACCCAGAGCCAGATGGCTTTACAAGCAAATTCTATCAAACTCAAACTTTAAAGGGATAACATATGCTCATCTTACTCAATTTTTTCGAAAAAATCCAAGAAAAAGTCATGCTCCCACAACAGTTTATGATGCCAACTTTACCCAAATACCAAAACCAGATAAAGATAGCACAAGAAATTTGTAGACCATTATCACTGATGAATATTGATGCAAAATTCTCAAAATCCTAGCAAATCAAATTCAATAATACACTACAGTAATTATACATCATAATCAAATGGGAGGTATTCTAGCTATTCAAAGATGGCTTAATACACATAGCATAATTATGCCAATACAAAAGGTTAAAATACGTAATAACATTAGTAGATGAAGAGAAAGTATTTTATAAGATTAAGCACATATTCATGATAAAAACTCTAAACAAGATGGAAACAGAAGAAACTTAACGTAATAAAGGACAAATATCACGAGACCTCAACCAATATAATTCTTTTAAAGTATTTTTAAAAAGATTTATTTATTTATGCATACAAGAGCTGGGGTATAGGCCAGAGATACGGGGGGATGAGAGGATTCTCCAGGGATAGAGTGGTGAACAGAATAGTCAGATTGACTGAAGAACACTGTTGAGGAGAGCAGCAAGTGAGTCAGGAGAGGTCTGCTTCCCATGTGGGTTGCTCCCTGGCCAGCTGGGGATCAAACTCACACTGCAGAGGCTGTGGATTGCTCCATAGTGTGGTGCTTAACCCCTTGCACTACCAGGGAGGGCCCCGATATAATTCTAATTGGTGAAAAACTGAAAGCTTCCCCTTAAAGATCAGGAACGAGACAATGATACCCACTGCCACCACCTCTGTTTCATTTAGTGTTGGAGGTTTTAGCTGGAGTTATCAGACAACAAGAAGACATGAAAGGAAAGAAAACTATGAAGGAAATCTGGGGCACAACAAGGAAATTTGAGTATGGATTTGTTATTAGATGATAGCACTGAATCAACCATTAATTTATTACCATCATAGTTTTGGTCTTATATAGGAGATTGTCCTACCCACAGGAAATACATGGCATTTGTTGGAGTGAGATGTTTTGATACTTTTCAAATGATAAAACCAGGGGGAACGGGAGCTACAAAAGCAAGTAAATGATCAAATATTAGCAACCGATGAATCTAATGAAAAGGGGGGCAGAGGTTTTCTCTTTCATTTTTGGAAGGTTTGAAGTTTTTCAAAAAAGAAATTTTTCAAATAAATGAGCACAGGAGGCTCTCTGCAAGCTGGCCATGCTGTCTCCTTGGATGTGGGTTGTGGTTGTGCCGATGCCTCCAAATTCTATAATCCACCGAATTATCCACTCCAGGTGTGTGTACTCTTTTCTATAGACACTATTTATCAATCAAACTGTTTTGTTTTTGTTTTTTTTTTTGGTGGGACCCTTGCCAGCGGCCGGGGAACGAACCGGCGGTGCCAGAGGCTGTGGGCAGCTTCGCAGCCCAGCGCTCAACCGCTGCGCCACCAGGAGAGGCCCTCAATCAAACTGTTTTAAAGTGCTGCTTCATAACTAAGTGAGAAATACTCAAATATGAGCCATCGCCCATGTTCTCTGTGGAACAGGGTGAGGGTGGGGGTCCAGTTAATCAGACACTCACTTTTCTTTTGCACATCAAATACCAAATTTCACATTCAACGTTTACATCCAAGTTCAGTTTGGAAGTGAGCAGGAGCTGTATGAGGGAACTTAGAGAAGGCGTTCACTGGGGTGGGTCTGAGTTAGAAGCTTGAAGTTGATACAATTTTGAGGACTCTCTTAAAGGGAAACAATTTGAAATTATTACTGAAGGTAAATATTGACTTTGGAGGGGTCTGCCAGTGAGGAATCAGAAACTTGAGTATGTTTGTTTTTATGAGAAATCTGCCTCTGGTGTTTATTCTTCATTATTTTAAGTTGGGATAAGGGAAAAATTTAAGTTATTCTTGTTTTGAGTCTTCCTATTTCAATCATTACTCTATTTACTACATTCTTGCTGCTTTTTCTGCGCACCTCCAGTAAGAAGTCTTAGTTTTTTCATGACTAACGAAGCAACCCTCCTGGATTTGCTTTAAATCACAGGGAGTAAAGCACAAGATCTATGGACTTGTAGTATGGAGAAGGCAGGATTGGATAAAAATTTTGTCTTCTTCCTATCTAAAACTGCAAAAATTAAATACACCCCCCCCATCATCCTCAAACTCAGAACCTAGAGTGTGCCCCAGATATTACATAACAGTTCACCAAAGTCCAAATCAAGCTTCAGAAGCTTTCTTTGCTGGGAATCACTTTTCCTGCTTCATAGCAGAAAACTTCTGACCCAAGTTCCTACAGAATTTAGACTTTTGTGCTCTGAAGACCATGACACTACTATACTGGCCGACAGGAGCAAACGGATTGCTATCTTAAGTTCCAGGGTATGGTGTCTGCTTTTTCATGCCTCAAATAAAAGACATAAATTGCAGACGGTTGCATTTTAAAGTGGAGAATGTCTAGAGTAAGAGTGTGGGAAGAATGAACTCAGTGTGGCTACATAGCTTCTAACAAGATCAGGCCTTCCTTCTTAGCCCCTGTAAACTCTCCAGAATGCCAAAAGGGAAAACAAGAAAATACTATATTTCATGAATAGAAAAATGCATCTGGCTGATGTATACTTGTTTTTTTCCCTTAATTTTCATACTTAAATCACCAAATTAATGTAATTTCCTAGTTCCTTTTCCTAATTAAATTATTTTTTTTCTCTCTATCAGCCAACTAAGCTTACCAAGATAGTTGAGGGACGTAAACATTTTGGTTTTTTTGAAACAACTCATTTTGCTCCATTTAGACTGGTTTATGAAATCATGCTGAAAAGGCAATCAGCTTCCCTCTCTCTCCTCTCTGTCTCTTTAAGGAACTGACAAACATAAATAAATAAACCTCAGGCTTTCACTTACAAATGAACATATGCAGGGTCAGATGTATTTCTAAAAAAAAAAAAAAAATCACATGGAAAATTTATGCATTCTTCCTGCGTTGTATAAACTTCAAATCAGCGTCAATCAGCCAGTCTTGATTTGGTATCAATCCCCAGAAATGTGACTGGCAAAGTTTAAATAGGTTTCAGGACCAGCTAAAAGAGGGACAATCACTGGTGGATGAAAACCAGGTAATCTTTTGGAGGCAGCATCTGAGAGCACTTGGTAAAATCAGGTAACCTTTGCCGGGCCAACAGCCTCGGACTTATTAAGTCTTTCTTTCCAGCATGAAAGGCCATCGCTTGCTGACACTGTCCATGGACTCGTTTTATGCAGTACACAAAACAGATATGTTTTCCTTACAGGTCTGGCAAACAAGTCTTGTCTTTCATAATAAAGACACGTTTATTGATGTTGAGACAAGCCGAGTTCCCACTTCCACGTGTACTTGAATTCCTGGGCTGTGGCTGAGACTCTCTGGATGAGATGTGTGGAATCACTACAGGCCGCTAATTCAGACCTGACTGTTTGGAGTTAAAACTCCTTTTCTACAACTCAGGACACAACAAATAGTAAGCCCTTCTATTTTTGATAAAATGGTGTTCTAATCCTAGGGGTGATGAGTACAAGACAGATTTTCAGTCATTAATTGTAAACATTTTTGTGGTGGTAGAAATATATTTAGTATTTATTCTCTCTCCTGCTCTGTCCTTTTTGGGGGGACTCCAGTCTTTCTGGGCAGAAAAAACAAATTCCTTTTGATGGCAATTTGAGTCACAGTCATGATGGGAAGGGTGGAAGTTTCTTCAAGATCCTCCTTCCACAAGTCTCCTGGAGGATGCCTTAACTATTTTTTGGAATCTGGAGAAGAAAGCTGCTATCCACCAGCCTTGCAAGCCACTCAAGAACTCTTAGGAGACGGATGGAGAATGCATGTTCTCCTAGGATGAAAACCTCTTGAGGGTCAATTTTCTAATCCACTCTTAGATATTCAGAGTCCTGTTGGCGATGCCAGGCAGAGTCATTCACTGCAGAGAAAAGCAAAACCATATAATGCAACGTCATCATTCCTTAAAACTACTATTTCCATGCAATGGTAGTTAAACACATAAGCAGATAAAATTTGCACTAAGTACAGGGAAAAACATGGATTTTACATGAGACTGTAGCTTCTGCCTAACCAAATCCAGCCATTATTTAACAAATATTTGCTTAATATGCCAACAGGGAGAAAATTAACTTAAGGTTTGAGTGAAACCTTGCTCTGCTGACCAACAACCTCAGCAGAGGTAATAATGAGCAGTGATAGATGCTAAACACTCAGAACAAGAAGCAGATGTGAGAAGCAGAGAGAACTGAAGCTTATAAATAAACAGTGGCTAATTAACCCTAAGTGATTAGAATAGGCCACCTGGCTATTTTCGAGGTTATGAAATGAAGCAGAGGGAAAGTAAAAGGATGAATTCAGCAACCTCGGAGAGCTCAGCACAGAATTTTGTTTAGGGAGCCAACTTAGGGTTGACAAACTATCCCCAGAAATTACGCAGAGAAACCAGGAATTGTAACCCAAGTGCCAGGATGGCGCCATGAAACTAGGCTGTGACTGTCTTGACTGGTTTGCTAAACATGTGAATAATTACAAGGTGACTGGTGACAGCAAAGAGCAATTGATCTTTGGAGGGTTCGACTACTGCTCTTGGAAGGGGCATTGTAGATTACTTGGTGGACTTCTCTCTCACTTCAACATTCGTAGAAATTGAAACTGGAATTCAGGAAGCGTTCTGCCTAAGACCATGTGTCAGGCGAGCAACAGATGCAGAACTCTGTTTAATTCTTCTTTTGGAATCCAGGTACCCAGATTGCTAAAACTTGGCACAAACGAGAATGGCAAATGCCTACACAAATCGTCTCAGACACACTTACAAACATCTGTGTGGGTGTGCTTACCTGGCTTTTCACAGGGTTGTATTTGAAAATCTATTTGATAAATTATTTGCACGTATATGATTATATGAGACAGATGGGATCAGGAAAAGGATAAAATGCATGGGGTTGGTGTAATCCTTTGCAACTCTTGAAATTTCAATCTCAGATTCTGATGATGGAAACATAATAAAAAATGTGGTTTTTCCAAAAGCAACTTTTATTTATTTTTTAAAATCATGTAGTGAAAATGATGACTGATCCTGTAGAAGATTTTAAAATGTGGCCAGTTAAAAACATAATCCCTGGTAAATGGGCAAACTAGATATGATTACCAAGGTGGCCTGGCAAGGTCAGTTTGGTATGGGTTAGGATATTGTGTATGGAAGCTTGAATGTGATTATCTGCATTAAGAGATGAACTGCTTGGATGACTAGAATGTGTTCCTTACTGTAATATCATGCTCATTCATCCTACATTATTTTATTTAAAAATCTTGAAGCCTGCCATTCTACCTCAAAAAGATGAGTTTTACATTCAGATATTTTTAAAAGACCCTGCTAACACATTTCTTATTTCTTATCATGTACTGATATATTGATTGGCTTTCATAGTTTTTAATCAGTTAGTAGATTCCTTCAGAAAATGTAGAGTGATTCAATTATTGATGGATGGAGACATTCAATGGGTGAAGTCTAGAACTGCCGAATAATACTTAGAAAGCAGCATTAATACTATCTGACTTTCTAGTCGTTTCTTTATTTATGTTTAGCAAATTGTTGACCAAATGTATATACTTACGCAGAACCTAGTGTAGATAAGACAATTCAATGATATCCTGAAATACTTTTTTCTTCTGCATTGTTTCTGGTTAGCTAAAGATAGAACAGAGGGGTGAATGGAAAATTGATATGGTCACCAGTCAGCAGACTTTCTGATGGAAAAAGAAGAGAAGCTTGCTGTAATTTGACACACTTACCATGTGGGGGTTCTGTGCATAGACCTTATAAAGCTTCATCAAATGCCACCTTATCAACTGTCCTCCACAAGCAGAGTTTTATAGCTATTTTCAATTTCTACACCGAGTTTGTAAGTGTTGTTCCCTTTCCCAAACCTTTCCATCTAACAGTTCACCTTTACTTGTTCTTCTGCTAGGAAGGGAATGGAGCAGACACAAATGTTACCTCAAATAGAATGGTAAGATCCAATGCAAATTGGCAGATTCACATTAAGTACCTACCCTGTGCAAGGTCCTGTATGACATTCTCAAACGCACCAGGACTTTGAAGTTAATCATGTTCATGGACTTCGTTGATACAGTTCTTAGGGTCCTGACCCTGGGAATGTCCAGATTTTAGTAGGTTCCTGTCTTTAAATTCATCAACAAAATGTGTCTGTGAGAATGTTAGTCCATTCCAAGGGTTTGGGAGGCCTGCTGGTATATTGCTTCTGCAGTGGTGAGGGGTGATTGAGAGGTTACACACTGAACTTCAATCTCTCTTTTCATGAAAAACAATAAAACATATTGAGAACTTTTTAAGTTTGAGATAATATTGGTTTACAACACTGTATAGGATTCAGAGATATAGGATCACACCCTTCAGATGTACGTTACCACACCACACCCAGCACTAAGGCACTGAACGTTCTGTACCATAATCCATTGTATGCCTCCCCACTTTGGTATCCACCCTCTCCCTCTGGTAGCCTCAGTTCTACAGTCAGATTTCTAGGGTGAGAAGAACATTTTCAACCCCTGCCCTTTGCTATCTAAATGTATCCATATGTATGATGCCTACATGAAGTAATTGTTCCAGATAATTTTTTTGAAAGAGAATAATTTAATAAATATGGACTCATCCGTAAACCAAGATTGAAGTATCAAGGTGCTAATTGTGGTAGAAATGATGTGAACTTAAAAAAAAAGGGAGTTTGAGATCGACTGGATGTAACAGACAAAACAGAGTCTACATTAAGATTTTATTTATTTATTTATCTATTTTTAAAAGATTTATTTATTTATACAAGCTCTGGGTACAGTCAGAAGCGCGGGAGGGTGAGAGAATTCACCAGAGCCAGAGCGGGGAGCAGAGCAGGCAGAAGGACCGAAGTACACTGCTGAGGGGAGCAGCAGGCACGGGCAGGAGAGGTCTGTCACGCCATATGGGACACTTGCCGGCGGCCGGGGATTGAACCATCGCTGCAGAGGCTGCAGGCAGCTTCACAACCCAGCGCTCAACCGCTGCGCCACCGGGGAGGCCCTACATTAAGATTTTAAACAAGATTATGTCAGGAGCCTCCCAACAGGTTTCCTTTCTTCCTATTGTGCTCGCTCTAAGTTATCCTACACTTTCAAGTCTTTAAAATTATCTTGTTAATTGTATGTTACTTACTATCTCGAAAGTCTCCAAGGAAATAAAATGTAAACACTTTCTTTATAGCAACTGATACAGGTTCTCATAACATCAGTTTTTCCATTCTACCTCCCACTTCTGCAAAGTACGTCTCTACCTTATTATTCCACATCCATTTGTAGGCCAATTCCTTTAATACAATGGGCCCAGAACTAGTGATAGTCATTTCCTGCCTGGGCCCTCAGCACCTCCTTCTTTCCACTCTTCTCTCCACTTTCTGTCTTACTAGTTTTCAGAATGAATCCTTGCACTAAAATCCCCATTTATACCCTCTATTTTTCACCATTGTTAATTAATGCACAGAAGGGTCAGTCTCCACATTAAATAAGCAGCAGAAAGTTTGGCCTTCTAGAGTTGGATACTTGTGTGACCCTGTCATCACTGAGATTGTCAGCTCACAGGGAGATATGGTGTATTTGTCAGGAATCTCCTTTGGACGGCATGTTTAGGTATGTATGATAATGTGTAGGCACTTAACCTTGCTGCGACAATCCAGGTCTGCTCCTTAAAATACCACTCACACACCTAAATCAACATGGCTGGTCCCTGGCAAATTGGGGTTTTGCTCCAAGATGGGTGATTCACTCTATTAACTTACTAGCACAACCTAACTAAATGAGTTGTTCTTTCTGAAATAGGGCTCCTACACTCCGCATGCTTAGAACCAATGAGAATGGGGAAAAAGAAAGGAAGATTTTTGAGTGAGGGTAATCTTTAGGGCATAGATTCTCTAGTACTTAGAACAGAAGAGGGAATTAGAAGACACAGTTTTTAGTAAGAGTGTATAATAGAAATCCAGAAAAAGAAAATTAAAATGGTTCTAAGAAAGGAAGATGATTAAAAATACTACTGAATGAATTAAAAAAAAATCGCTTGAAAATGCCAGATGCTGCTAAGAAAGTGGAGCAACTGGAACTCTTATACATTGCTGGCGAAAATGAGAGTGATTCAACCACAGAGCAGGGCAGTTTGGGGGTTCCTATAAAGTTAAAGCTACACTTGCCTTATGACCTGGCATCCCATTCTTAGGTTTTTAGCCATATGGAGTTAAAACTCTTGTTTATGGAAAACCTGAACATAAGCATTTATAGCTATTTCTATTCATCACCAAAAGCTGAAAACAGTCAGTGTCTTTTAGTGCGTGAACAAACAATCTTCGGGGCCCTGATAGAATGGAAAACACTTCATGTCAGACCATAACAAGCACATGCAAATCTTGGGCTGGATCACAAAAGCATTATGCTGAGTGTGAGGAGACACTTCTAAAAAGCTTACCTACTGCATGCATCTTTCTATATGGAAGTCACACCAAGGCAAAGTTACAATGGCAGAAAACAGATCCCAGGTTGCTGGGGGGTAGAGGTAGAGGAAAGGGTCTATAAAGGGTCAAATGAGGGATTTTAGGGGTACCCTGGCATATTTTGTGTGCTGATTATTGTACTGTTTACGTACATTTATACATGTTTTAAAATTCATGGAACTCTATGACTCAAAATGTCAATTTTACTATATATCAAATAAAAATTAAATTTTAAAATCAAAGTAAGAAGATGGGAAGAAAAGCATATCTAGCACAAACTATTCTTTCTTTAAAACATTAAGTACAATTTTTACAGAAGAATCCAGGCCAAAGGGGTTGCTTTCTAGATGCACAAGGAAGTTACAGAGAGAAACTGAATACTTACCAGATGAACGAGTAGGAATTCATCATTTTATTTTTTCAGTTTGAATAAAACTAGTTTCTTGATAGGCAAAATTGGGAATTACATGAGGAATTTATGTTTATATTATGATTGAAACCACAGAGAAGCCACATTTTACCCTTTGCATATTCATAGCTTGAAAAAGAAAATTTACTAAAATGTGTGCCTATAAAAAATATTTCCTGAGGAAAGTTTAAAGTTTAAATCAACATATTATCTTTGGAAATGACATTTGCTAATGGAAAACCATTGGCTTCTTTAATAGGCAACTTTCTCTTCTAACTTTTATGGCTTTGAGTGTGGTTTGCCATGGACAGAGACCAGAACAGAGATGGCAAATTCCAGTTTTTCCCTTCTCTCGTTGGCTTTACTTGTTCATGCTTTTCATTCCTGAGAATTTATGGCCTTAATCAGCAATCAGGAGACACAGCTTTGTTGCTTACATGGCAAGATGTGACTTTCTGTAGCTATGTGTTTCAAACATTCATCCCTCCACATAATCAGATAATTCCTTTATCATTTCTGTACACATCATCTTTTTGCTGCATATATGGATGTGGTTTTATAATTAAGCTACAAAGTTTCCAGGCCCTTATTCTAATACAATACTTATTCTTAATACTAGAGTTTACCTCAGTATATATTTTCTCCTTGAAGACTGGAGGATATTTATTTGCTGGAATTATGTAATTTGTTGTTTATCTAATTCCATTGTACAGATAATTCACAATTCAAACATCTATACTCCCACTTCTGAAATCTATTCTCTACTCATGGGTGACTTATAAGGACAGTTGTTATAAACTTAACACAACAAAGTCAAATCAAGATATCTGTGGCAGGACAGAAGAGTCTAGAATAGGAATCTGAAAACTATCACCTGTGGACTAGCTGCCTCTTTTTGTTAATAAAGTTTTATTGAGACATAGCCACTCCTACTTGTTCATATATTATCATTGTATATTTCAAGGTACCCTGGCAAAGTTAGGTGGTTGACACACAGCCAGGGATATTTCTATCTGGTTCTTTACAAAAAGTGTGCTGGAACCTAGACAGAACCTTGATCTCAGCCAACAAAATTCAAATGTTGTTGTGACAAATTTTATCTTAAATACCTAAAAATTTCATTATGTCTCAATACAATCTCAGTTCATTGATTTGAAAGTAACTTGGTAAAGGAATTCAAAATTAAGCATTAGATATATCTGTTGAGATACTGCTTAGAGAACCCGGATGTGGAAGGGCTAAAGTTGGGGCCCCACAATGAAATCCACACACAGTGCTCACAAAGTGTTAAACATCCCTTGCTGAAGGGTTTGGAAAGCAGAGGTGGGAGAACAGGCATTTGCGTAACAAGTACGTGTTAGGCACACCTACCTGAAAGATGATTGATAGATAGATAGATAGATAGATAGATAGATAGATAGATAGATAGATAATTTTTTCACTCTAAAAGTTAACATATCTTTTAAAGAAATCTTCCATTTCTGAGTCATAAATTGGAGACTGTTAGCAAAAGGAATTTGGGGGGCCTCCCCGGTTGGCGCAGCGGTTGAGCGCTGGGTTGTGAAGCTACCCGTGGCCTCTGCGGGGCCAGTTCGATCCCCGGCTGCTCCCCGGCCACCGGAGGAGGGTCCCACATGGCGCGCAGACCTCTCCTGCCGCCCGCTGCTCCCCTCAGCAGTGTACTTCGGTCCTTCTGCCTGCTCTGCTCTCCGCTCTGGCTCTGGTGAATTCTCTCACCTCTTGCCCTTCTGACTGTACCCAGTGCTTGTATAAATAAATAAATAAATCTTTAAAAAAAAAAAAAAGAAAAGGAATTTGGGTCACTTAAAGTAGTCACTGAGAGGGCTTAAGTCTTCCTTTTTTGAGTGTCTGTAACAGCCAATGGGAAGAAGCAGGAACCCATTGGGCTGCTTTTCTCTATTTGGGATTATGAATGAGTTATGTTGACTTTCATACCCAATTTTCATGGACTCTAAAACCTCACCTGATTGATGTCAGGCGATGGACAGTCAATTCAAGGCTCCCATTCCCTGAGCATTTCTGAGATTTTCAGGCTTGTTCATCAAGTTCCCGCATCAATTCCCCGCATTGTTGTCTCTTCCGGCTGAAAGAACCAGTGCCCATCCCCTGCTGACTGACCCTGGCTGATGCAGTGGACTCGGCCCTTCCAGGCAAGAGCTGCCTTCTATCTTCTGGCTGCTGCCGCCGGTGTGATATGTGGTGGTGGGGAGGCCACGACTGCTGTCATGGGGGTGTAGATGTCAGTGCCTCCTCCTCCATCCTATGACCCACAGCGACCAGGGTGACTGCTGGTGGGACTCCAGAACCACCTGCATTCCAGGGGCAATTCTTTTCTCTCTTCCTATGATGCTTAGGGCTTGGTGTTGTATCTGGCTGATGTGAGGACTCTTGCCTTTACGGTGAGGTCATCATGAGGGCCCCTCTTGCCTCTTCTGTAATCTGGCCTGATTCAGGCTTGCTCTGAGAAGTCATGAGCATATTTGGAGTAGAATATGGTCATGTGTTTTTCCACAGGGGAATTCCCGTGCACCCATTGAAATCTGAAGAATGTATTATAACTATTTAAAATATTTGTAACTAATTGTAATATTTGTAACTACTTATAATATTCATAATATTTTTTCCAGGAATTAATCACCTACCAAAGAACAACTTTAGGAAGTCAGTCTATCTGCTACATTCTGTTATATTTTATTCTTTTTTTTTTTTTAAATAGAGGCATGTTTTATTTATTTATTTTATTTGTTTGTTTTGTTTATACAAGCACTGGGTACAGTCAGAAGCGCGGGAGGGTGAGAGAATTCACCAGAGCCAGAGCGGGGAACAGAACAGGCAGACTGATGAAGCACACTGCTGAGGGGAGCAGTGGGTGGCAGGAGAGGTCTGCGCGCCATGTGGAACCCTCCTCTGGTGGCCGGGGAGCAGCCGGGGATCGAACCCACGCTGCAGAGGCTGCGGGCAGCTTCACAACCCAGCGCTCAACCGCTGTGCCACCGGGGAGGCCCTGTTATATTTTATTCTTAATTGCTTTTTGATGCTCTTTCTTTTCACTCCACCATATCACCTGCATTCTCTTTTTCTTCTTCTTTCTTCCTGTTTCTATCTGTCTCTCCTTTTCCCTCACTTGTCATTCTGGTAGGCCTCACGCCTGAAACTAGGTCATGAAACTGTCAAGATGTCAGCTTCAAATTTAGTTCTCAATTCCCTGTCTTTAAACCACTTTATACTTTGGGGATGATTTGCTCTTCTTTGTGGCTCATGGAGTGATTTGAATACCCTCTCTATTACACAGGAGTTTTTTTCTTTACATATACCTACTTAGATGACTTCTCATAAGTCATTGTGCATTGATATTCACACATTAAGGAATCTGGGTTAACTTAAAATCCTGCAGATCTTGATAAATTAAAGAGTGAGAGAGAGAAAGATCTTATAAAAAGAACATGAAGTTAATTTTTGTCACCACATTTTTAAAACAGTTCTGCTAACCAAACACAGCCTACTTATTACAAATGCAATTATGGTTATGCCTCATTGAGGAAAAAGATTTTTAAATATTAAAAATAAAATGAGCCACAGAAAACTCAAATATCCTCCCCTAGGAACAAATAGTAAAATCTGGTGTTCATTAAAATACTTGAATGTTAATGGAAGAGAAAAATGTAAGCCCTCAGTCTCCATTTCTTTGGACCAAGACTGTGTGGTTTCTCAGTTTTCTCAAGGCCTGGCCAACTTAGGATCTGGTGAGACTCTTTGGAGACAGGAAATGTGAGGTTGGATATAGAGCACAGATGGGTGAAATGGTTTGGGACTTCCAAGCACTGTGCATCTCTTTGACCTTCCCCAGGAGGTTACTCTCAGGCACAAAGAACCCACTCCCTTGCTGGCCCCCCTCCATTGCCAGGTACCCAACTAACACTGAACTGGGGAAAGTGTCTACAAAATGAAAAGACAAAACAAGGCCAGGCAATGCACAAATGTCAAGCTCCCCCCATCATACTCACTCCCAACCAGACTCTCAGTCAGAGCAGGGTAGTCCACAGCTACCTGGCTGGATTTTTTCACTTCAGTTGGCCTACTATGTAACATTCCACCAATGAGAATTGTTTTTATGATAGATTTGCCTCTCCTTATTAACTTTATTTTCAATGCAAATAGCTTCTGGAAGATCAAAAGACTATCAGCTATTAGTACTTCACAATAAATGAATTGAATTGGAGTGCTTTTCCTATAATTCCTAGATAAGACCAGCTGTTCCAACTGTGCTAAGGAAATAAGCTCATTGCAGGGTATGGAGAGGATTTGGTGAGGATTCTGGGTGGAGGGAGGTCAAGGTCTACTTGGGAAATAGAACTGGAGGTTAGAGTAGCTTGATGGTTCTGGGTAGAGAGAGGTTTGGGGAACGGAGCAAAGAGACAGTTGGGAGGCTGTCGTGGTCAATACTGCATTTTTTGAAATATTTGCTCCTGGCCATAAAAGGGAAGAAAGCTCCCAGCCTGATGGCCTCCAGAAAAAGAATCTGGAAGAGCTTTAAAAAGTTAGTCAGCAGCCACTTTCTGACTTGCCAATTAGGAGAAAGGCAGTGAAAACGTCATTACGTGTTCATTGAAATATTCATTGCCAGTTCTCTGTCTTTTTAAACTGAGGTATGCATGTGCCAAATTTGAATGTATTAGGTGCTAAATAAATGCTAGCCATCATTATTTGTAGCATAAATTTTTGAAACCACAAATGATTGTTTTCTAGTATGTGCAAAATTTGATTAGCTGATGAATGTTTGAGTAGATAGCACATAAGTATATATAAGCTAAAGAAAGAATTAACTGGGAGATAGAATATGCACAAATAAATATAAATATGTACTCTTCTAATAGATACAACAATAGACATATGGTTTTTAATACAGAACATTTTCCAAAAGTGCAATCATTCTATAATGGTCTCTTATATTCGTTTTTTAAATTTTAATATATAATAGAGATGGTTCAATGTCAGTAAATAAATTTTTTTTAATATTAAATTTTATTTTTATATTCCCCCATACAATTGCAAACGCCCCATTCTGACCCCAATCCTTCCCCTCCCGCCCCCCACCCCCCAAAAAGTGTCTCTGGTTCATAGTTTTTTGTTGATTTTGATTTTCACTTTCTTATATTCATTTTCCTGGTCCCTTATTTAAGTTTTCTAGATTCCTGCTATGAGTGAGACCATCCAGTATTTTTCTTTTTCTTTTTGGCTTATTTCGCTGAGCATGATCCCTTCCAGCGCCATCCATGTTGCTGCAAATTGCATGTGTTTATCTTTTTTGAATGCTGAGTAATATTCCATGGTATATATGTACCACATCTTCTTGATCCAGTCATCTATTTTTAAATAAACAAATTTTTAACGCTAAAAGTATTCTATTATGCAAAGTCACATTTAAAAATGAATTTTTATATTATGTTTAGACTAGTCCTAGTTCTTTTTTTTAAAGATTTATTTATTTATGCATGTAAGAACTGGGGTACAGGCCAGAGGTGGGGAGGGTGAGAGGATTCACCAGAGACAGAGTGGGGAACAGAATAGGCAGACTGACTGAAATACACTGCTGAGGGGAGCAGCGGGCTTCTTAGGTTGTGTCTTAACCCCTTGCACCACAAGGGAGGCCCATAGTCCTAATTCTTTAGAAAGTGCTATGTAAACAATGATGTAATAAACCTCTGGGCTTCTATAGTTTTCTAAAATCTTGGGAGTACACAAGGCCTTTCTAGACATAATACCAAAGGAAAAAAATCATGAAGGAGAAGTCTAAATCTCGCTCTCAAAACATCATATACTGTAAAAAGGGGAGAGATGAGCTCAACCTTAAATTTTTCAAAGGTAAAGGACAAACTAGAACTATTTACAACAGGAGCAGGAAAAGTAGGCATTCTCAGCATAGAGAGAAAGTCCTGAATTAATGGTGTGACTCTCCTAACAGAGATATCGGACTGGCCTTACAGAATCAGCTGATAAAAAATCAGCTGGTTAATAATGAGAAGCCAAAGATCGTACATTATTTTTTTAAAAATTCTATGGTTAGTGAGAAAATGAGGTTGTGAATGGTGAATGTTTTTAACTTGCTTTCTCCTTTTTTCTTTCTGTAGGCATCTGAATGATAGCATCTATCCTTATCTTTATTTTTTAAAATATTTATTTATACAAGAACTGGGATACAGGCCAGAGGCACAGGAGGGTGAGAGGATTCACCAGAGACAGAGCTGGGAACAGAACAGGCAGACTGACGAAATACACTGCTGAGGGGAGCAGCGGGCAAGACAGGAGAGGTCTGCCACACCATGTGGGTATCTCCCTGGCCAGCTGGGATCGAACCTGCACTGCAGAGGCTGCGGACAGCTTCACAGTGCTGCACTCAACCCCCTGCGCCACCAGGGAGGCCCCATCCTTATCTTTAAATATCATTTGTCTTGCCATGGCCACCATTATGTATGTTTTTCCTCTGGCCTTCAGATTCATACACACATCTGCTGATGGGGCTTCTACTTTCTTATCTGCTGACTATCTGAATGTTTACATATCCAAGCAGCACTTTGGGTGTCCATCCTCGGCTCGGTCCTTTCCCTGGCTTTATTCATGGAGCGGTCCAGCTCAGAGTTCTTTTTGATATTCCCTTCATCCTCTCCACACTCAGCATCAGCAAGCCCTACTGGCACCATCTACAGATGTGGTCTCAGTCCAGATACCTTTCTCTAGTTCCATCAAGATGTCCCTGATATGAGTCTCTATTTCTGTTCCTTGAAATAGAGCAGGAGCTTCCTGGTTGGTCTCTTCAACACCTCCACTCCTGTCCCTGACTCTCCATTCTGTGGTCAGAATGAGACTTTTATTTTTTATTTTTTTATTTTTTTAAAGATTTATTTATTTATTATACAAGCACTGGGTACAGTCAGAAGCGCAGGAGGGTGAAAGAATTCACCAGCGCCAGAGCGGGGAGCAGAACAGGCAGACTGACAAAATACACTGCTGAGGGGAGCAGCGGGCGGCAGGAGAGGTCTGCGCAGCATGTGGGACCTTTGCCTGGGGGCCGGGGATCGAACAGGTGCTGCAGAGGCTGCGGGCATCTTCGCAACCCAGCGCTCAACCTCTGCACCACTGGGGAGGCCCGCGACTTTTATTTTTTTTAAACACTTCTCACATCTTTTATTTAGAATTATGATCTCCAGCCATGATACAGTGTTTGGATCTGGATTATATTACACAATATTACTACCATGGAGATAAGGAAGTTGAAACTAGTCATGAAAAGCTCTAAATATGCAGCTGGTTTCATTTCTCTAAAAGATTCATGTTTATTATTATATTATTATTGTTATTATTATTATTATTACGTATTCTCTAAAAGGTCAATGTAGTGAAACTTTATTTTTCTCTTTAATTAAACTTCAAAATGCAATCCATAGTGAAAAGGGAGTAGATCTTCAAGCTTCTTCAAGCTTGAAACTCTTCAATGGCTTTCCATGGCTCTATTAAATTCAAACTCGGGTGCATAGAAGAGTGCACAATAGGCATAGAAAAAATTTGCACTGGATAAATGATGGTAGAGGCCCTCCATGTGTGGTCACTGCCCACGGCTGGAGTCTTGCTTTGGGGTGTCTTTTGCTCTCTGCCTTTCTCCTTTCTCTCTCTCTTTTGCCATCTCCATGGTCCTCAAATATGGAAAGTTTTGCCTGGGCCAAGAGCTTTGCACCCACAGTACCCCTTCGCCTGGAATGCCCTGGCCCCCCTCTTTGGGGCTGCCTTCTCCACTCATCAGGGCACGGTCCAGCAGAGCCGCTTCCCCTTTGAGGCCTTCCCTGCACACCGTCTCTAGAGTAGATTCACACTGTGACTCTCTTATCCTGCCCTGCACTGTTTCTGTCCACATAACTTATCAGAATTCTTTTTTATATCTAATTATGCAATATTTTTTCATGAGCTCTCTACGACAGTGATGCATTTTTCATACTTTAGTAGTGGTGTAAATTATAAGCCAAAAAGAAGGAAGGGCAAACTCATATGAGTTAATAATTAGCACATCTTGTCAACTTTCCATGTGCCAGGTGCTGGCTCTTGAATGAAATAATAGAGGTAAATATAGGTAAATCGTATATTGAGGAGTAACCAAATCTGGTAACTGCAGTAATGTTCATACACTTGAACCACCCCAGTCACCCCAACAGAAGTTTCGACTTCTTGTTTTAGATGTGAGAAAACTGGGACTTGCAGAGGTCACGAAAGTACCAGAGCCTGCTCTGAAACTCAGCTCCCTCTGACCTCCCTGTGCACTGGGGACCCTCCATCCTTGCAGGGCTGACCTTGATCTCTGGAGGGTGCCCAATTAGCACTGGATCTTCTACTCTTTTCTGGACTGCGAAGTTGGAGAGGGAAATGCACATAGATATTCCTCAGGGAGAGAAGAGAGAAAATGAGGTTACTCCCATTTTCTCTCCTGCCATCCTGGTGACCCTCTGCCCGGTGGTTTTCCAGAGCAACCTCAGTGATCTCCAGTTGTCCAGGCTTGATTATTAATAACGTGTGTCTCTGCTCAGACATAAACCAGGGGGTCCGTCTGTCCACAAGCTGGCAGCATGGCCACCAGCCTGCACTCCCTCATTCCTCCCGGTTTACTTGCAGTGATTTGCTCTCTGTACAAGAACACCTCGGCTAGCCCAGCTGGCGGCTCATGCCTGCCAGGTCCCAAGGCTCCTGCCCTGTTAATCCACCTTAGAACAGGTGAGAACCCGGCCTGGGTCAGAGAGCCCAGTGAGGCACCAGGACCTGGGGCACCACTAGCCACCCTCTGGGCCCCACATGCGCACTCACCGAGAGGAACAAGGACTCACCCCTCAGCCCCTCCAATCCCCATCCCCATCTCTCATCTGAGTGCCTCCTAGATTTGAGGCTAGTTGACTAGCCTCAAAGATGCTTTAGAAACTTCAGGGAGAGCGAATCCACTCCCCACCCCCTGGCCTGCGGGGCTGCTTTGCGCCTTCAATGGGGCTGATTTATTTCGCTCTGTCAAGCCCTTGCAGAGAGGGCGTGTGTCCTGCTCCCTGTACTCCCTGCTCAGACCTCTGCTCAGTTTGTGGTTTTGAAATGATAATGAGCTGCTGCTTTTCTTTGCTGCTTCGTAGATTCTTGTTTCTAACAGAGTGAATAATGCGTCTCTTGATTCATCATCTTCGGAAGATGGACGGCGTGTGTCCTAACAGTACAACATCATCTTGCCTGCCTTCCTGCTCCAACATAACCAGCAGCGGAGAGACGCTGGGCAGCCTGGATTTATTTTTTGCTGCATTCAATCAGGCACATAACACCATGTAGAGAATGTCGGTTTATTGCAGCTCAAGGTGAATTTCTTTCTCCTCAAGGCAATGACACAGAGTTCCCCAGGGGCAGCCCCTCAGAGACCGCTTGATTGTATTTTTCCATAAATGAGCTTTCGGGGGAGTGTCAGCATCGGGAGTGATGGAGCTGGCTGGACCGGGGATGGGATTGGATATTGTCGAGGACGCTCGCTCCCTTCCAGGCAGGGTTGCATTGATTGCATTATTTAGAGTAAGCAAAACCCAGCAAAAGTGAAATGCTTGCTTTTCAGGCCTTTCCTTCAAAAGAGAGCTGAAGGCAATGTCATTTTAAAAGGGGGAGTGACTAGGGACAGTCAGCTCTTGGTCTGTTCTAGATGGACCTCGTTTTTATTTATTGTTCTACCCCCTTCTGCTCATTCACCAAGGGTTTGCCACAGGGGTGTCCCCCATGGCTGAGGGCTGGTAGGGGCCATGAATAGCAGCCCTTAGAAGCCCAGGAGCCGGGGTGTTTACCTGCCTCTCAGTGGAAACCTGAGGTTTTTTAGAAGGTCAGCAGAAACGCCAGGAAAATAATTTCAGAATGTCTGATATTTTACTTTTCTAGGCATTGCAGTCCTGTGTTTGTTGATGTTTCTCTTATTTCTAACCAGACTTGCAGTGGGAAGATCTCTGAAGTCTTATAAAAGGAGTCCAGACCTGCATAATTCAATTGTAATTTGAAAAGGAGATACACTTCCAATGTGGAGGCATGGCATTTTAACTGAGAGCAATGTTTAACATTTAGGGATATTTAATGGAAGAAAATAGGTCTTTAAAGTATCTCTGGCAAATGTAGTTGCACTCGTCACTGCAGGAGCCGGCCCCAGCGAAGGCTTTGTTATCTGTGCTGGAGAAATCCTCGGCTGCCTCACTGCCAGGGAATGATCCAGTTCGTCCTCTGTGGCCTCTTTGCTGTGTGTCTCCATCCTTCCCAGGCTCCTGATGGCAGAGACTTCCCAGCTCTGACTCCATCTGCGTGTCCCACAACTCAGTTCCCTCACACCTACCTGGACATCAGGTGAAGAGCTCAGCCCCACAAAAGTCAATGCCGAGTAGAAGGGCCCCGGGTACCCGCAACTTCTGTCCCACTTGGCTACAAATCTGCAGATTATGTGGTGTCCACCTCGGGTTCCATGACTGTGCGAGAGTGGCTCAGTGGACTCAGGGCCACTGCTCAAGCTGATGATGGAGGACAGAGAGGGACAGTCAGATGGAGGGAGACACAGGGCGAGGTCTGAGGCCAGCCTGAGCACAGAAGGCCCCGTCCCTCTGCAGTTGGGCCTATTACTCTCTAACTACCTGGAGGCTCACTCACCTGGAAGCTTCCCAAATCTCATATTATGGGGATCCTAGTGGAGGTTAGCAGGTAGTGTGATGGAGCAGTTACTCCATTGTCAGCCCTTTTCCCATGTTAAAAGAATGGGAGGGCAGGCTTGGAAATTCCCAGTTTCTAATCAAGGGTTGGTCTTTCGGGTGACCAGCCTTCATCCCAAGTCACCTAACTAGAACAAAAGACACTTCTGATACCCAGAAAATCAGACAGGCATCAGGAGCAGGCCAAAGACCAGATGTTGGGACAAGCGGTGCTCCTAAAGCTGTCACCGCTGAGGGAATGACAAGGGTTTCTGGAACTCTGTGCCAGGCATGGGGGGCAGAAACCAGTGTATATTGTCCATCACCTCACAGTCCCTGGGTGGCCCCTTTCCCTCAGCTGCTCACCTGAGAAAGCCGCTGTGGCAGAGCTCCCGGGAGCGAGGTCAGCTCATGGTCAAGGCCAAGGCGGTAGGGGAGGTCAGCTGACCTGGGGAAGGATGAGGAATGGAGGCCACTCAGAGTGGACGATGCAGGCCCAGGTGCCCCCCCCCCTTTCCTTCTCTGTTCCATTTCCAACCTCCTTCCTCAACTTCAGAGTCACCCCAACATGAAATCCCTCCAGGGATGGACACCAGAGAACAACACGTGACTTAGGAGGGTCCACAAAACTGCTCCTGCTCCCTCACCCCATTCTGCTCTCTGCTAAAGGGCAGTCGAGCAGGACAAGGGTGCAATCCAACTCATGTCCAGATCCTCTGGAAGAAGGTTGCTCCACCGTCTTCTGAGGCTCGTTCCCTTCGATATTTTTTCTTCTTGGCTCCAATTCAAAGAAACCTCCAAAATGACTGAGGAGGCACTTTAAATCACTTTGCAATCCACAGCTTGTCTCTCCCAGTTGTGTAAGTTTATGGTATTATTTTTAGAATGTTTACTTAAACAGTGTGCAGGGCTGGCCAGGCAGCATGTCGCAATCTTTTCTTAGAATACATCTATGTCTTTTATCACCAGGGTCCGCTGTGGGGAGCCTAGACATAATCTGCTCCTCTCCTCCAGCGGGAGGATGGCTTATTTGCCAGGGAAGGGAGAAAACAGAAACTCCACCTTTACTCCTCTCCCTAAATTCCTCCGGAACTGAGTGAGTGCTTTGGGCTGGAATGAAAAGTTCTTTGCCCAGAAATGAGGCCAATGAGTAGCTGGCACTTCTAGTCTGTCTCTATGAAGCTGGAGGTGATGTCAGTGTTCTTATCATGTCACACGCTTGATATAAAATTTAGCAGTTCATGGCCTCCATGGCCAGAGTCCAATGTCCTGTACTTGGTATTTGAGGCTCATTTTAATAATCCCCTTACTGCTCACCCTGGTTTTCGAGCATGATCCCCCCGTGTTTGAGAACTTCCTGCTCCCAAATTCACTCATGTCCCCCCAGCAACTCTGATGTTTGCTGTCTGGCCAAACTACCACTTCTTCCAACCTAACTGATGCTTCCTAGAAACTGATCTGGTTCTGCTCACTTTTCTTGGCACCCAAATGCCCTCCTGGAGAAACCAGGATCCCATCATATCCACAGTTCACACCCGTCGGCTCTTTTTGACACTCAACAAATGAAAGAGTCTAACCCAGTTATTTATCTTGTGCTGTATGCATGCTTTATTTTCCTAGTGTCTTGGAAACTTCTGGGGAGGCTGACAGCAGGTTTCAGTCTCTGTATCCACCAGGGCAATTGATAAATAGGAGGTGCTTAATTAGTGTTTAACAGTTGATTAAGGGGTTCTTGCTCTATTCCCACAGGGTGAGTTGAGCACTCTTACCGCCCCTACTGGGACCATCCACGCCTGGAGCACAGCTCCCCAGGGTTTCCGTAGAGTAATATTTGATAAACACTCCAGCCCCTAAAATGCTTGCAAGGGGAGGAGGTGGTGTTGTGAGAAGGAAGGTCACCTCTGCGGTTAAAAAGAAATAAACTGCTTTGCACGTTGTCTTCATTGTATCACAGGCCCTTGAACATATGAAAGGTGCAGAGAAATCCCACAGTAAAGAAAGCTCTCTGTTTTGTTGAATGTTTCATTTCCCAAATTTATTTTATCATAGAACTCTTTTTTTTAAATCTGAGAATTTAGCTTCCAGAAACATGAGGTGCCTGAGCATAGTGCTGTAACAAATGTCATAGACTCGGGGGCTTCAGCAACAGAGCTGCATTCCTCATGGTTCTGAGGCTGCAGGCCGAGACCCAATTGCCAGCATGGTGGGGTTCTTGGTGAAAGCTCTCTTCTTGGCTTGAAGATGGCCACCTTCTCGCTTTGTCCTCACCTGGGAGAGGGGAGGAGAGAGAGTCTTTGTTTCTCTTCATGTAAGGACACTAATCCTGGCATCATTTAAATCTAACTCTCTAAAGCCCCACCTCCAAATATCACAGAAAGGGGTTGGTCTTGGGTAAGTGCATGGCGGGGGGCGGCGCGGGGTGGGGTGGTGGAAGGTGGGACACAGCATTCAGTTTATAACAAAGATCCTATTGAACACAGCATTCGCGTGCCTTGTAGTGTCTTCTTCCTATCTGGACCCCCCACCCCCGCACCTACACTCCCTCCAAGTCACCCTTCTTTGGAGTTTTTCTCATCTCTGACTCTTGTATGAATTCCTTGTAATTGGATTCCAGTTCACTGTGAGGTATTTCTTATTTGTCCTGTTTTTATCACAAACAAACTCCCCTCTGTTTTGCATCTGTTTAGGTAGGTTGAGAGGAGGGTCAGAAAAATGAACCAATATTGCTGGTAACTGAACCGATTTCTAGACTTAACCAACCAGACAACTTCTTGTGCCTCTACTACTACTACTTGTGCGAACACTTTAGAGACTTTCTAGTCTTATTAGATTTTGTTTTACACACACAATTTAACCAAGGACTTGGAAATTGTGTGCTCACAGGGGCAAAATTGGAGCTAAGTGCAAGTCTTTCAGCTTCCAGGTAAATGGACTTCGCAAAAAACTCTTTGACTGCTCAATCTGTCCAGCTTCCTAAGACTTAAACATTCTTGAATCTCTTGTAGTCAAATGAGGTCAATCCAGACAGAAAAGAAAGTTCTATCACACTTCTTGACTTTTTTGGGCTACACATCACCAGACCCTTCTGTTCTCTCTGTGGCAAGCCCTTCATTCACCTCTCCACTCTGGTCACCCTCCTCTGGGTGTCTTCAAGACCATGTCCTTTGAAAAATGTGGTGCCTGAGATAAAATCCATTTCTCCAAATGTGGCCGGAGGTGACAGAGTGCAGGGGTTGCTCTCTGCCCCTCAATCCAGACACACGTCCTCTGCTGCAGAGGAAGAAGAGCATTTGCATTCACTGTGACTCTGGATGATCTTTGGATTTTTCCTGTCTCCAGACCTGGACACACTCTCCTAGTCTGGGATTTTAAGCTCTCCCAGTATTCAGTTACTCTCTTGTTGAAGTCATCTCATCTCTTGTTACACCCCCAGAAGCCTGTCCTCCTGTCAGACAGACCTGCCTGGATCTCCTTACACCTGCTTCTGCTTTACTTTCTTAAGCCATTGACCTTTGGGGGGATGGGGGGCTACTTTCTTCAAATCATGCTTTCCTCTTGATGCTATACAATGGCCCTTCTATTTCAGTTCCTTGCTCAGTCTCATGCTGTCTATGAAACTCACACTCAGCTCTCCCAGCTCCTCCCCCTCTGCCCTATTTTCTCTCTATGTGTTTAGCAGGTGGGAGGTGTTCTTTGTTTTTTTAATATTTATTTATGCATAGAAGAACTGGGGTGTAGGCCAGAGGTGTGGGGCATGAGAGGATTCACCAGAGACAGAGTGGGGAGCCGAACAGGCAGATCTACTAAAATACACTGCTGAGGGGAGCAGTGGACAAGACAGGAGAGATCTGCTGCACCATGTGGGTCAGCTCAGGGACAGTAGTGATAGTGTTGATACTTAACCCCTAGGCCACCAGGGAAACCCACCTCGGGGGGTATTCTTTGTACATTCTTGGAATGCTCCATGTAGGTCTCTACTAATTGTCTCTCAAAATCACCTCTCTCCTTCATGTAAGTAACGATGCAGCGGTGACACTTGTGCACTGACTGACATGCTACAAAACACTTAACACACACACTGATCAAAGCACTCACTTCAACCTTGCATGGGGATAAACGAGCATTAGAACCTCCCTCCCTTATTTTTGACTAAGGACTAGGAGCCTCGCCCAGGCTGTCTAACTAGCACAAAGTCTCATAAACAATGCCACTGGGGTGTCTGATTTGGAAAATCCCTAAACTTCTGCAGTGACCTTTGATTTTGAAGATTTTGGAGAGAAGCCACCCTAGTGTAGTTCCCTCTGCTGATCTTATGTGAGGAGGATTTGCTCATCCTGGAAAGCACTTGGATTCCCCGTTCTTCTTTTTGTTCTCATTGTCTCTCCTTCATTTCATCCCATTTCTGTGTTTTAAGACTCCACGTTCCTTACTTGACAAGTAGGTTAGTGTTGTATATAAGAATCCCTAAGTGATTAAAAAAATCACGAGCCATTCATTGAATGTAAGAACAATTTCATGTTGCTTGTGTTCTAGCTTTTTCTATCACTTATCACTTGCAGAACAAGTTAAGATTTAACTGATTGAGCATAAGGTGAATAGTTAATTGGTAATATTTGGTGAAAAGCAATAGTCACGAGACTATGCTGCTCTACTCTTTGTGGTAGACAAATCAAATTCAACAAAAGCTTTCTGAGTTCCTGTTATGTGTCAGAGTCATTCTTGAGACTGGAAAGAAAAGGAATCAATAGTAAGGACAAGACCCCTGATCTCATAGAGATCATTTTCTACCTGCGTAGCAGGGCAATGCAGATCAGTTGACCAATCGATGCATATTTCAGACGGTGATAACTACTGAAGACCACGCATCGCCAGATGTGATGGGGCACCACTCGAGGGCTGGGCATGTGTGTTCATGATGCTCTCCCTAAGGGGGTGGTTTTCAGTTGAGATTTGAATGGTGAGACATAGAAGCCAAGGAAAGATTGGGGAGTGATTTTTCTGGGCAGAAGAACAAGGAAACCAGGAGGGGGAAGGAGTTGCATCTGAACCTTAGAAAGAAGGCCAGCAAGGCTAGAGTATCATGAGCAAAGGAAACAAGGAGCTTTCATAGAGCCCTTGAGGGCCAAGAGAGCCATGGGGGAGGGGTGATGTCATCTGATCTACATTTTAGATGCATCATACTAGCTGCTTCCTCTATGCGCAAAGGGATTATTGGGAGGCACGAATAGAAATGGCGTGGTTATTATCTTAATATTCATCTGGATGAGAGATGATGATAGGTTGCATCAAGCATTAATGATTACATATATCCATATACATGTATGGAGATTAGTGTATATATTTTTAGATGAAAATGGCAATGATAAGCTAATGGATTTGGGATGGACGTGAGGAAAGAATGAACTCAAGGATGATTTCTAGGTGCTGATGCTGACTAGCAATATTTTCTAGTAATGTGGGGAATAGGCAGGCAGAGTTCGAAGTGCAAGTTGCATCCCTGACTCAGCAGGAGCTGCCCAAGACAGGCTCTCACATCCTTACTGGATAGCTGGAGAATGGGTAGGTCTCAGACAGTATGAATAAACACTTTATGTTTCTTCCTTTTAACAAATATTATATTATTTCACTGCAAACCTAAACCAGGAACAATCCAGGGGTGCCGGGGACCAGCCTCTGGCAAAATGTCGTGTCAGGGGTTCCTGAAAGGATGAGACGGTGTCGGCGAAAACGAAAGGGCTGAGGGGAAGGGGACGAGGTAGAATGAGGAGATACCGACACTTGGTGAGGTGCTAGTATCTTCTGCCAAGAGACTCAGCAGGTCTTTATTTATTTATTTTTAGTAAGCAGAAAAAAAAAAATACATTGTCACGTGTAAAGCAGAAACAATTAGTGTATTTTATTCTCATGGACTACTGGCTCCTACGGGTCCCAGCTAGATGGTAGCCTTCAAGGTTAATAGATAAAAAACCAGACCTAACACTAAAACTTATTTTTTCAGCTAGACAATTATCTAAGACAGTGGATAGCCTCCAGCGCATCCCTATCAGCTAAAGCCTCAGCATCAAAAGATTATTTTATTCACATGGCCTTCAGTCAGAGACCAGCTGCTACACACCTATCAGAACTTTTTTCACCTACAAACTTCTTAACACAGTTAACTTCATTTAAAAACTTTCCTAAGAAACTTCTAAATAAAAGGAACTTCTAAAAAAGCAAAAGAAGGACTTACTATAATAGTTGTGCTGGTTTGCTTGTCAGATATATACAATAAATTATCTCCCATTGTCAAGTGGGCCAAATTGTTTAATAACTAATATCTAAACAGGTAATTGCCCATGCCAAATGCTTGCAGTCTATTGATACATATAATTTATTGCCTAATGTACTTTTCTGATAAATTTTTCTCTTTTTATGACCAAGAACAAAAAATGAAGGAATGTTAGATCTTCAGCCCCACGGTGTGAGGCACAAGGAATCTTGAGCCCCACGGTGTGAGGCCCTTTACCTTCGGCCCCACGGTGTGAGGCCCTTTACCTTCCAGTGTCTTATCTGGCTGGGGCATCAAGGCCTCCTGCAGCACAGGGGGACATAGTTTTTCTCTTAACAGCAGAAAACCCTTTTAATATTGAAATACATAATATTTGATATATAGAGTGAGTTGAAATATCAGATGCTTCTTACTCGGGGGGAGGGGTCACCAGAGACAGGATATACAGCTTCCTGGTGGACAGTAGTTCAAAACCCAGTCCCAATGTGGTGGGGCAATGCCAGGGCCACCTAAGAGGGGTTGAGGACACTGATTGGCTGATAGTATGACATAGAATATCAAAAAGATACTACCCTTCTCTGAATGGGTGGCCCTGGGTGTTTCAGAGTCTTCTTTTGATATGAGTTTCTCTAAGGGTTTTTCATCATGGTTTTAGAAATTATCATGATGCCTTAAGAATTGATGAGATGGGCCTCCCCGGTGGCGCAGCGGTTGAGCGCTGGGTTGCGAAGCTGCCCGCGGCCTCTGCGGCGCCGGTTTGATCCCCGGCTCCTCCCCGGCCACCGGAGGAGGGTCCCACATGGCGCGCAGACCTCTCCTGCCGCCCGCTGCTCCCCTCAGCAGTGTACTTCGGTCCTTCTGCCTGCTCTGCTCCCCACTCTGGCTCTGGTGAATTCTCTCACCTTCCCACGCTTCTGACTGTACCCAGTGCATGTATAAACAAACAAACAAACAAAATAAATAAATAAATAAAAACATGCCTCTATTAAAAAAAATTAAAAAAAAAAAAGAATTGATGAGAAGAAATTTCTTCTAGAAAATGAAATAAGGAGGACTTGACCTTTTGCTCCTTACCTCATTATAAGTATCTGTTAGAATCCTTGAACAAACAGCATCTTGAGCTGGGAATATGGATGATTTTAATAAAGGGACTATTGATAGAAATCTTATCAAATGCTGAAATACTCAGAGATTTGTAATGGGGGAAGGATTTACAGATCTACAGGAGCATGGGATGTCAAATTTGTTACCAAAATTTGTTGTTTTTTTAAATAAAGATTTATTTTACTTATGCATACAAGAACTGGGGTACAGGCCAGAGGTGTGGGGGTATGTGTGAGATGATTCACCAGAGACAGAGTGGGGAGCAGAACAGGAGGATCTACTGAAATACACTGCTGAGGGGAGCAGCAGAGAGACAGGAGAGGTCTGCTGCCCATGTGGGTTGCTCCCTGTCAAGCTGAAATTGAACTCATGCTGCAGTGGCTGCCAATTGCTTTATAGTGCTGTCTTTAACCTGTGCACCACCAGGGAGGCCCGTGCTACCAAAATCTGAATGAGGCCAGAGACAGGAAGAGACCAGACAGGAAGAACCACTCAAAGGCAGATACAGAGGACCTAGCATGTCCAGAACTGAACTCCAGTAGGGAGGGAGCAGGAAAATCTCCCACCTTCCTCCTCCTGTTTTCCAGTTGTCTGCTGGGGCCTCTCATTTGTCTTCCCTAAGGGGAAGTCAGTGGGGCAAGGATCAGGGCTCACTCTCCTTGGCACAGGAAAGGGCATAGAAGGGTAGAATATGGATTTGGGTTGAGGCTACATTTGTCCTACTAAGGTCATTTTGTTCCATGGTTTTGTTTATGTTCATTATTACATTAATGCTTTGATGTGCCACCTTTTACATGCTAAGGGCAAAACAATATGAATAATATTTGTAATCCCTACAGTCACCCTTGATTTAAGATGGTGTTATATCCCAATAAACCCTATAGGTTGAAAATATTACAGTCAAAACTGCATTCAATACACCTAACCAGAGAACATCATGGGTGGGTCTAACCACCATTGAATGTGTTCAGAATTCTTACACTAGCCTACAGTGGGCAAAATTGTCTAACACAAAACTTATTTTATAATAGAGTGATAATAGCTCAGACATAGATGGACGTTTTGAAGACATAAAAAGATGGGGAAACATAAAACACAATATCCAAAAAATGTTGACAACACAGTATCAGTTATTTACCCTCATGACTGGGTGGGCTGAACAAGCACTGCCCGGCATCACCAGAGAGTACCTGCCTGTATATTGCTAGCCTGGGAAAAGATCAAAATTCAAAACTGGAAGTACAATTTCCATTGAATGGGTATCACTTTAACACAGTTGCAAAGTTGAAAAATTCTAGGTAGAACCAGTCTAAGTTGGGAATGGTCTATATAGGGATAATAGTTAACTATAGATTCAGAAGGGCCCGGAACTCTCCATTTGCCATAGATGGGCAAAAATTTGTTTCTAAAGGTAGACATTAAAAGAAAAAAAAAAAACAATAACAACTGCAAAAATACATACATTTTAATTCCAAACCACAATGTCAGGGCATTTTTTTATCAGAGATCGTGTGCAGTCCTTGTGTAAATACTTAGAGGACAGTTGTGAGACCCCCTGCTGTTTCTCTTGTCTCTACTTCATTGGCACGAGAGAAATATTTCAAGGATTGGATCAGTGAGGATTTGGTGCCAGCAAGGTGTGGGGGTGAATGAAGAATTCCACCTCATGTTGCTTAATCTTCATCCCTCCCTGGCTACTATTTGTAGCATAAATCCTCCCAGCTTCTTCCTTCTTTTCTGAACTGTACTGTGGTCATTAAACAAATTGGGGATCTATTCCACATCCTCTCTAATACTTGAAAACTAGACAATATAAGGTTTAATGAAGGTGGCATGCTTCAAAATGATTTAGAACTGAAAATATGACTACATCAAAAGTCTTTAGAAGGCAAGATTTTAATGGCTGAATAATATGCTGGAACAGAGGAGTAATTTCTTCTCGAATGCTAGGATGAATTATTTATGCTTTGACAACATTATGTGTCTCTAAAGCAGCTTTTAGTTATTCGCCACTTCTGGGCTACAGCTGATCCTGCCGCCCATTCTTGTAATTACATTAACCTCTTGACTTTACATGACAAGCTTTTCCTGCGTGCTGCGATCAATAGCCTATAACGACACCTCTTTAATAGGGCCAGAGTTACACTTCAGTTCAGATACAATTAACTTTTGTCCCCCTTTTTCTTTTGGTGGGGCATGGGATAAAATTTCTTATTTTAACATCTGAAACAAAGGCAATCATGTCGAAGGGAAGATGAGGTAACAATAAGCAGAAGATGGGATGGCCACGAGAGACCAGGCATCAATCCATGCCTGCCAACACCTGGGATTCGAAACACTAAGAGGAGCAGTGGGTTTCAAAGTTCTGAATTTGTGGTCTGCTTTCAATCTCTGCTTTGATAAACTTTTTACTTTTGGTCGGGGTAAAGGCACTGTGGGCCACCTACATTCCCTCTCAGGCTCCATCAACTAATTCTACCGCGTCTGTGAGTAGTGAAAGCATAGTGTTAACACACCTTTGAGGTCAGCTTGTTAGATTCTCCTCCTTGACAAAGAGAAATTGAGAGAAGGATATTGCAGGGGAGTGTTGGGATCTGCCAACTCAAGACATGTGTATCAATCATATCGATAGTTTTGAGTCAGCCACTGTGGAAGTCTATTTACACCATAAAATCGGCAAACATGACAAAGGTAGGGTAAATGAAGATTGCTCAGCTTTTTACATCATTGTCCTCTGTGGCTATCACCTGTGGCCTTGAATGCAGGAGGTGCTGGGGAGTGTGGGTGCAGGGCATGCACGCCTGATGGTGGACACCTGGAGTGTGGTGTGGGCATGCGTAAGTGGGCACACCTGAGCTAAGGGGCTGTGCCTATAACAGCAGCGTCACTGAGGACATTGTGGCAGAGAACCTTGCAGCAGAGTGCAGTGGAGAGCGGGGGAGCCAGAGAGCCCTTCTACAAATGGTGTAGAAAGATTATTAAAAGCCTGAAAAAGCCACCAAGAGCTCCGGGACTCTCCTTTGTCCACTCTGCCTGCTTGAACTACAACAAACCAGTGTTTTCTGCTCCAAAGAGCTAGTTAAACCTTTCCTTGCAGGCCACCATGTTTATGTATGCAGGTGGGGATACATTTGTTCTTCTCTATATTGTTTTACCACACCCATGCAGTGAAGTCCACCTGACTTCAGGGAATTGCACCTAGGTTCAGTCTCCAGATTGCCTGGATGATTGCTGAGCATATGAATCAATGCGAGAGACTCCCAGCAGAGCCATGAGAATCAGCTCTACACAGATAGGCATGGCGGTCAAGGCTGTCTCCAGACATGTTTGAAAGACCAAGAGTTTGGGATGTGAATTGAATTAATTTTTCCTCTAATTCTACAAAGCTGTAAAAGATCAAGTCTATTACTATTGTCTGCACAATCTTATCAAAACCATATATCTTAGAAATAATAAAACTCCCCATTACCAAGAGCAATAATTTAGGGCCTCTCCAACGCTCCCTATAGATAATGCATGTGGTTTAAAATCACCTTAAGAAATAACAGGTAGCTGCTGAAATCCTGTCAGACTGCTCTGGTTTTCTTTTATGACAGTGTCAGACTTGTAGATTGCAGGAAAATGATCTACAGAATAGGGATATTTGGTACCTACATATATTACATGATCAGCACATTTAACGTGGGAAAAAAAAAACTATTTTGAGTGGGTGCAGAATCAGCAGAAGGGAATCCCAGTGTAGTTACCACCATGAGAAGCTAAAGGTAGAGAATTTACAGGCCTTAGGACGGAGAGAGCCTGTGTTAGAGGGGAAGGGAGGGAGCACATATATCAACATGCACTGGAATATTAAGATTCAAATACCAGGTCCCCCGGTCCTTGATACACTGACTCAAAATTTCCAAAGTGACACCTATGCCTACTCAAAATTGGAAATTGCTACTATCAAGCTGTATTTTCCAAATAAGGAAAGCCAAGGAAATAGGGAACTCTTGGTATGTGCTGACGCTAATCTATAACATACCTTTGGTTTTGGTTAAGGGAGGAGGGCAAGAGAGACGTTAACAGAAGTTCCTCCAGTACACGTGGCAGCATCCACTCCTCATGCTGTGTCTCCCAGGGCCAAGGTTGGCTAATGTTCCTAGTTAGCAGGGGAATGGGGTTTTCAGTTATTATTTGCAGCCAGAGTAAAGTGATGGAATCAGCTTTGGGCTTGAAGACATGAAATCAGTATGGAAGTCCCAAACCCTTTGTGTGCTCTTTGGTAAATGATTGACTTCTTATGAGCTTCAGTTGCTACAATGGTAGCTCAGGCAGAGTCACATTGCCTCTTCATGTATCATGGACTTGTTCTGAGAACTGGAGCAGATATATAGAATGTTAACAGTTAAGTTGAGTGGTTGCATAGGGTGTTATTTCAGGGTTTCTGTGATGTAGCTCTGGAACTGTGTCCTTTGCTCTGGAATGGTTTTTGTAAGGAATCTCTGTTTTAGGGTCAAGGATCTGAAGGTCTGAGCGAGAGGTCCCAGCACTGGGAGATAAAAGGAGGCAAGAAGAGAAAAATAGTAATGACATATTTCCTACTCATTAAGGGTTTGTAAGAACTAGATTGGAACTAACACTATATATTGATTACAAATCTGCTTCTCTGGGAAGATGGGCTTTGAAAGTATTGGCTATTTTATTCGGGAGAGTTGTTGTGAATAGAATCTGTTTCAAAGGTGAGGAGAGTATGAGATAGATCACGTTCTTGGGTCTTTCCGATTCATCTGTTTCTACTAGTTTAGTTCATTGGGGAAAAGCCAATTTTTTGTGAGGCTATAGTATCTAATAAAGTACTAAAATTTACACTCTGCTTTAAACTCCAGGGATGGTCATTTTTTTTTTTTCTTTTTTATGGGTGGTCTATAGAAGTCTGCAGAACAACAATCTCCAGACCCATCAGAAGGGAGCACACACATTGCAAATGCATTTTGCTTTTCCAGTGGGTTTAAATCACATCGAAACCAAATCTGTATGCTTTCATGTAGATGGAGCTAAAGGGTCTGATATCAGTCTACAAAATAGCACTTTGCCAAAAGGATCCAAATTCTTTCAGATCCAATACAAACTCTCTTGAAACATCTGGATCTATTTCCAGATGAAAAACTTGTGGGTTAATGAAATTACCAGATGTGACTACTTGCCAAAATATTGAGATGCTTGGTTAGGAAGTCTCTAGTCTAAGGGCTCACAGAATAGGGGTTAAATTACCATTCTGATCTTATCCTCCTGTACAAATTAATATTTTCAAGCTTTGCAAGCAGATATCACTATTTGAATAATTTACACTAAAAGGGGTTTTCTCCTCCAGGGGCGGAGTTGATAGAAGCCTGATTTCACAGGACCTTCTCACCTTCACCAAGACTCCCTGATCTCCTACAGAAGTTATTCCTGTCCTCCCAACCCGTCTCCACCCCAATATATCTCTTAATCATTAATGTATGAATCAAAAGAAAATGTTCTCTGTGTAGTTTGAATCTTGTTTTTCTACTACAGTTTTAATTGTGAAGCCTGTGAAAGAATTTCTCTCTGCTTAAAAGAGAAAATATTTCCTTCCTGAAAGCTGAATCACTCAGAAAATAATAAATCCTACTCTGGTGATTTTGTTTAATGTTACAATTCCTTGGTTAATGGGGACAGCTGACTCCAGCAACCCCTCTTCCCATTCTAAAAGTATAACCTCAAGCCCAAATAAATAACCTTTCCCATCAAAGGGCTAAGAAACAACATGCTGATTGAAAACAATGGTGGCAGTGCCGTAAGACTTACTGTACCAAGTAACTAATACTATCCCACTGAAGCCAAGGAAGATGTTAAGACAATGGTGCAGACAGATTAGCAGCAAGAGACTCTAAAAGCAGATTCCTTTAAAGAGCCAAGATCTGTCCTGAATGGTCACAGAGGAAGCTGAACAATGGATGGGATTTTAAGGAACCAGGAAATTCCTTATTTTGATCACCAGTGAAAAAGAAGAAAGAAAGGAGCAAATAGCGACAGATGACACCTGTAGGAGTCAGAAGTGCAACAACCGTGCCTGCTCTAAGACGTTTGTCTGTCCTGGAAACCAGAGCTGACAGCTTTCCTGGGGGCAGGGGGAGAAATTGTCCTCTTAGGCACACTAAGGAGGGAAGCAACTATGTGTCAACTGTATCTTCTTGGTTAGATAGACTCTCAGAGTCTCAAGAATGAGTCTCTTCTCTCAGGATGAAGTTGATACCAGCCTATAAAACAATACTCCAACGAAACCAGGAAAGGCCTGTTATTCAGGAAAGAGAAGCTGGAAGGCTGGGTCCTAGCCAAACTTGGGCAGTCTTGACATCAAGGCCAAGATAATTTGTGGTTTGCAGTACAATGTAGCTCCAGAATGTTTAGCCTCATAAAATGGAGAAAGCACTGGCCAGAGAATCAAGAGACCTGTGATCTGCACCCATGGGAACAGTTTCCCTAACTGAAAATTGTTTTGTTTGGATCCAGGAGTCTTCAATTCATTTCTCGAACTCTTTATTCCATTTATTTTCTTGAAACCATTTTGACAGGAGGTGTTTCCTTTTTTCTTTCCTTTTTTTTTTTTTTTTTTTGCTGTGTTACATGAGTTTCCCTCTTTTGTTGTTGTGTGTGTGTGTGTGTTTGTGTGTGTGTGTGTTTGTTAGTTGGAGTTGCAGGTTGGCAAGAAGACTCTAGTAGCAATGCTTATTTGTTATATTCTGTTATGCAGTTTTCCGGTATATAAGACAGACATGTGCATGCATTTTCCTATTCTTCCTTGGATATTTTGCAAGACAAATTTCCCAGAATAACAACAATACATGCCTGATATGCTTCAGCCCTGACCCTACCAGTTTGCTACTCAATCATTAACTCCAGCTCAAATGGAAGGTCCAAACACTTCTTCAGTTACCAGTCAGGTGTTCCAACACAGAGAAAACAGCATCGTCTTACACTGCTCTTTTGAATTTGGAGATCTTTAGAAAAAAAGGAATTCAAGATGAAATCTGCTGCATTTTTTTCTCCCCTCCCTCAGATAAAAGTAGCTCATCCTTCCATTTATTTTCTGTGACTTTCTATCTTTTTGCATGGACACTTGTTACAGACTTCAAAAATTGAAGTTTGGGTCTTTTCATATTCTTAAAATGCTAAATGCTCCTGGGAGGACTTCATGTAAAGAACAAGTCATCTTTCTTTAGAAACATGGATAATCATTTTCTATTCAGACAGCTGTCTCCAAAGACCTTGCTATTACATACATTGTAAGTCGAAGAAATAACATTTCTGTGAAAATAAATGACCAAGCCACTTCAGAATGCAGCAAACTTCAAACAACTTGGTAATTTGTGGGCCCCTTTGACATCCCAAGTGCATAATGGATTTGCAGAGACATTGAAGATTAAGTAAATTGGCTATGAAGTCACAACTCTATTTCAACATTTTTTCCTTAAAATTTTTATTTTTTGGAAAATATATTTGCTGAGAAATAGCCCCTCAGAACCCACTGTGGTTTTCATCTCTGGCACAGGTAGTCCATGTATTCAAAAGATGCAGTTGATCAGATTTTATCAGATCATAGGCTTAAGGCCAAATGTCGCCCTGGTGGGTCATAGAGTCCAATTTAAAAAAGAAAAAAGAGCAACTTTGGATACTTTGGAAACTTCATTGGAATAACAATACTGCAAAGGCTATTTTCTGCTTGTGTGATTTCTACTGTAAAAAAAAAAAAAATCTGTGGTGTATCCAAAGGGAAACTTTGAGGCTTCTGATTCCAGTGATGGGGCCATTTTATTGAGTACCGTCACCCACATTGAATTTATGGGCACTAGCAGAGAGCTGAGGACTGTAAATTCTGAGCCTGCCTATTAGAGCCCAAGAGCATTTGACAATGCACATAATTAATGATCATTTGCTAAAAGTATTTTTGGGGATTTTATTCAAACAAAGTAAAAAGGAAACACATTAAATATTAGGCCAGTTATATATTATGGGACATTATATCCATTTGTGTGCCCATAAATCATTTAGCTATGAATACATAAGAAGAACAAGAAAGTGATACCCTATGTACACTCTGAGATAATATTGTCCTAGTATTCAATTACAGCCATCATGTCCTTAATGAGCAGATTCTTGCTCCATATCCAATGTCCAGTTGGAACTGGGGTACTAAGAAATGGTAACTAGAGGATGTCAGAATAGAGTTTAGGAGTGTGAAACTGGTGATGAAATAAGACTTTTGCTGGCTTTGCCAGAAGATGCTCTTGGTATCTTTTATTTTATTGCTTTCCAGTGATTGGTTTTCTTGCTCTGGTGGTGTGTGTTTGTGTAAATGAAATTTTGGGGAGAAAGCACTAAAGACATTTAGCCTGGTTTGACTATCTTTTTCCTGGGTCAAAGAAAGAGAGGGCTGTGACTGCTTCTGGGAGAGTCAGAGGAACAAAACTGACAATTAAAACAAATAGAAGATTTTTTTTTGAACATCTACAAGAAGTCATTGCCATTTGTGTGAAACCAGAGCTGACTCTTTGTCCTCATACAGAGGGTGAAGGGGAAATTTTAAAAAGAAGAAGAAAAAGAAAACAGTAAGGCATATTGTCTGGGAAATTCAGACACCCAGTGCAGCCTTTGTGGAGTGATGAGAAAAGGGCAGGGGCTGGTTGTAAATGCAGGCTGCCATGGATGTGTCATACAATTTGGGACAAGTCACTTAAACTTTTTGGCCTCCATGTACAGTTCCAAAAATCAATCATTAAGATCACTAAGGACTTCCTAATTGCAAATATTTATGGTTCCAAATGGACGTTTTCAGGAAACACACTATCACACAAAGACAAAAAAATTGTGGATTTTGTGTCCAAATGATCCATGTAATTGTTTTACGTCCCTGGCTCAGTAGACATAGGCATGCGGTGTCTGGCTGCCTCTGTATATCATTTCTAGGTGCAAAATCTAAGCATTTACTGCCTTCCTGGGAAGGAAAAATGTCTAAAAGAAAATCGTATAAGCAAATTATGGGAGATCTTTAAAAAATTATTTTGAAAAGTTAAAGTGAATGTAATCTTTAAAGTTTGGCTGAAGGAGGCAAGGACATTGGATATTTGTTGGAACAAGTTGGTTCAGGTGATTTTGATAAGCAAATTGTATTTTTGAAGATTGTTGTGATATTTCTTGTTAGATTCTAGACAATAATAGTGAGACATTTGGAATGTAAGGTCTGCCAACCCAAATGTTAATTGTATCCACTACAAGCCAATCTTTCATTTATAGTGATTTAGACATAAGAGCGTAAAGAAAAGTTATGAAAATTAAGCTATAAAATTAAAAAAAATTAAATGTAGTAAGAAATAAGTAGGTCATTTTGTCCAATCCCATACAAATTATTTGGAAAAAAAAAAATGGTTTTGTCAGTGTTTGCCAGTTTTTCCTTCTGTCTTCAGCCTCTTGCTTTAGTGTTAATTACAGGGTTAGCCAATCAACTAAAGATTATTTTCATTCTTCATCTGGAAATTTAGGCCATATTTGGTGTAGAAAACTCTTATTTATGGTGAATGCAAAGCTCATACTAAATAGGATGTGAAAGAAGATAAAAAGTGTATTTGAAATCATACCCATGTTTATGAGATCTTTAATTCACTTTAACTTCTTTTTTTAAGATTTATTTATTTATGCATATAAGAAGAGGGGTACAGGCCAGAGCTGCGGGGTGTGAGAGGATTCACCAGAGACAGAGTGGGGAACAGAACAGGCAGACTGACTAAAATACACTGATGAGGGGAGCAGTGGGAAAGATAGGAGAGGTCTGCTGTGCGCCATCTGGGTAGCTCCCTGGCTGGCCTGGGATTGAACTCGTGCTGCAGAGACTGTGGATAGTTTCACAGTGCTGTGCTTAACCTTTTGCTCCACCATGGCGGCCCCACTTCAACTTCTTAAGTAAAAAATATCCCTGTTGAACTTGGATGAAGACTCACCCCACTAGAAAATGGCACCACTGATAGATATTCTAACATTTCTCACACACCTTTAGCCAAGTAGAAAACAGAAATCAGTCAATCATGCATTGTGTTTTGAGTTACAAGGGATTCTTCGGGGATGGAGGTAGGGCATCTGGCACGCACTCTCACCAAAAAAAGTTGGCAGATGAACCAACAGCTGAGCCTTTTCTTCTCCAGGGCAGCATTAAGGTTTCAGTTCCCAATTGTGCCTGCATGCAAGCCAAAGGGGAAAAAAGAGCACAATGTGTTTTAAATAATGCAACCCAAGTCATTTTGGGCAGTTAGAGACATATAAGAGAAGGCAGCCAGGAATTTTCTCTGCTGGTGCAGTTGGAGAAATGCCATTATCTAATCTTTGTTAGTCTGTTTCCATCTCTTAGACACCAAAGAGGCACAAAGAAGAGACAACTTGGTATATTGAGACTTTAGCAGGGGAAATGTTTACCTCTGTCAAATCTAAATGGTAGATTTATGGCCTCATTAATCTCTGTGTCTTTCTGGGTGTTTGATAATTTTCATGATTAAAAATGTATTTATTAATTGGGAACTAATTTTTGGTTCCCAGTTTTGGACTTTGAAATCCCTATCACCTTATATTCAAGTTATGATAGCCTAGAACCAGTTATTTAACTTCTCAGAGCCTCCACTTCCTTTTTTTTAAGATTTATTTATTTACACATACGAGAACTGGGGAACAGGCCAGGGGTGCGATGTGTGTGTGTGTGTGTGTGTGTGTATGTGTGTGAGAGGGAGAGAAAGAGAGAATGAGAGAGGGAGAGGGAGAGGGAGAGGGAGAGGGAGAGGGAGAGGGAGAGGGAGAGGGAGAGGGAGAGGGAGAGGGAGAGGAGAGAGAGAGAGAGAAAGAGAAAGAGAGAGGATTCACCAGAGACAGAGTGGGGAGCAGAACAGGCAGATGTACTGAAATACTCTGCTGAGAGGAGCAGAGGGTGAGACAGGAGAGGTCTGCTGCGCCATGTGGGTCAGCTCCCTGGCCAGGGATAGAACTTGGGCTGCGGAGTCTGAGACTAGCTTCACAGGGCATTGCTTAACCCCTTGCACCACAGGGAGGCCTGCTTCCACTTCCTTTAAAGTAATGTGAATAATAATGCCCACCTTGGTGGGTGATCTGAGGCTCCCATATAATGTATGCAGTGCTTTTAAGTAGCTGGTTTCTCAATTGCTAGCAGTTGGCACCCAATTTTAAAGCAAACTCAACTGAGAAAAGCGACCTCTAGGGAAAATTTCTTTGAGGTTATGCTCTGCATCTGTTCTTCTAGATCTTTATAGTTCCTTCTGGATTAAGTCAAATCACCATAGATCTGTGTGTCTGCACCATATCATTCATACTGGGACACGTCAAGACATTTACATTCGACTGTTCTTGGGAAACTTGCCACGGGCTTGCAGTGCAGAACCCTGCGCGAATACCCCTATGAACCTTGCGCATGCTCCGGGTAGGCTGCTCTGGGGATGCCTGACACTGGACCCTTCAAATGTCCCCCTGGGAGACATTCCCTCTGATCTTAACATCTCAAATAATTGTTTCTTCTGAATGACTGCTTTGATTTTCTCTTAAAACACTATGAGTTGTTAAAGTGATTTGGTTTATCTTTTGCGACTGGTAGGTAATTTAAGAGCCAAATTAGCGTGAAACCAAAGTAGCAGATAAGGATGCATAGTTACGAAACTCTGCAATGTATTCCAAAACTCATTTTCTATCTGTACCCTGTTTAGCTGACCTTTTTTCCCCACTTCTTTTAGGTTTATGTCATTCTGCTGTATTTTAGTTATTCTTTTAAGTCTTCTTAAGTTCTCTGGTAGAACAAATAACCAAGTGACATATACATTAATCAACAAAAAAATGTGTAGCAATCATTGTTACAGATAATAACAAAGTATGAGGTACAGATATAACTAGAAAGGGCGAAGGCAGTAAGGCAATACATGTTCCTGAAAAAGATGGTTCATATCACAAGGTTGAATATTATTAAATTAAAATAATTCAATATATCATTGGGGTTTGTTAAGAAAAATAGATAATTCAAAAAATATTTATATAGTGCCTGGTATGTGGCAAGTACTGCATTGGGTGACAATTTCAGAACCTCTCTCAAGGTACCTGCAATTTGTTTTAGAAGTTGAAATGGGAGTAGGCATGACAGAAGACCATGGGTGTGGAAGATAGACGAGTTGTTAGAATGTTATGTATACTTGGGAGGAAAAGGAAATATGAAAACACAAATGTAAAGAACAAACAGGGCCTCCCCTGGTGGCACAGGTGGTTGAGTGCAGTGCAGCGAAGCTGTCCACAGCCTCTGCAGTGCTGGTCCGATCCCGGCTGGCCGGCGAGGGTCCCACATGGCGTGGTAGACCTCTCCTGTCTCGCCCGCTGCTCCCCACAGCAGTGCATTTCATCAGTCTGCCTGTTCTGTTCCCAGCTCTGTCTCTGGTAAGTCCTCTCACCCTCCTGCACATCTGGCCTGTACCCTAGTTCTTGTGTAAATGGATAAATAAATCTTTAAAAAAATAAAGAAAAGAATGAACAAGTTGTTTCTGCAGGGAAGAAAAATGAGCTGCATAATGCATGTCTGAAGAAGAGCCATATCTACAGTGTGGCCTGAGGTGCTTGGCTAAGGATGGTGGTTTCGAGTGCAGTTTTGGGGAGGGAGCTGGGGAGTTAGCTGAGGGCCAAAAATTTGGCTAAGTTGAATCTCTTTCTTGGACAGAGAGTAAGGGGCAGCCACTTCACATGGGAGAGAGAAGGACTTGGGGTCAGTGGTATTGGGGTTGTTCTGTACTATTTTCTATTTCCATGGAAATGGGGAAAATATTGCAAAGGCTTTAATATTGTTTTCATCATACAAGCTCATAATTCATTGGTTTATGCCATTCCTTAGTTTAGAGTTACCTCAAACATCCTCTTTCACCATCTTATTTCAGTTATGGAGAGTTCTAAGTGTTTCTTGAAAGAGTCCATTAAACTGAAGATCTCAGTTAATCTTTGGGAACCCTTAGTAATAGCCTCTGACAATTCAGAAATATACTGGGCCTGCAGACAAGGTCATGGGCAAAAGTTGGGGGAAAAGCCCTCATGTTTTTTATAGAACATTATTTATGAAAGTCTTTTACTACTATAAATAATATGGTCTTCTCCACTGACTCAAGATAAAATTGTCACCTCTATATGTTTTTAAATTATTTACTTTTCTGTGTCTGGAACTATTCACATGACATTTAATATTTTCTTTATGGAGTCTACAATCTCTGAATTACTCAAAAACAGTAAACTTTATTTAGTTGAAAGGGACTTGGTCCTTTTCAGTCCCAAAGAAAGTAGGAGGCACAGAAGGAGAAGGAAGAGGAAGAAGAAGAAGAGGAGAGGAAGTGAGAACTGACCCATCTAACACTGTTTTTAATACTTGGAGCCCCAGACTGTTTCTTCTGAAGGCTGGCCATGCCTGACCACAGATAGGCTTGCCTACTGCTTCTGGGAAATTCTTTTTTTTTTAAATGTTTATTTCGGCATACAAACTGGGGTACAGGCCAGAGCTCCTCAGTGTGGGGGTAAGAGGACCCACCAGAGACAGAGTAGGGAGCAGAGCAGGTTGATCTACTGAAATACACTGCTGAGGGGAGCAGCAGGGAGACAGGCAAGGTCTGCTGTGCCATGCGGATAGCTCCCTGGCTGGGGATCTGCAGAGGCTGCGCAGCTTCACAGTGCTATGCTTAAACCTTTGTGCCACCAGGGAGGCATCTGCTTCTGGGAAGTTCTTGCTCTCTGTGACCCTTTGGTGTCTGTCTATAATAACCCAGCGTCTTCCCCTATACCATCCTGGTTCCCCCTCTCTTGCTTGATGCTGACTCATGAGTGCTCCCTTGGCTCATTCCAACAAGTCTTTGGCATCATTTCACTGTGAGTTAGGATAGTGGGTCTTGGATTATCCTCTCTCAAAGGCCCTAAACTCCTTATGCAAACTGATCTGTTCCTCCACAAAGATCAGCTTTTCTTTTCTTTTTAAAGAAATTTATTTATTTTTAATTATTTTATATATGTTTACATCATTTTTCATTTTTGTACAATGTAGGCATTTTCATCTTGGTTATAGTCCCCATAAAATTCCCACCCCCCATGGATGGAGCTGAAAGGGATCATGCCCAGTGAGATAAGACAGAAAGAAAAAGAAAAATACTGGATGGTCTCACTTGTAACAGGAATATAGAGAATCCAAATAAGGGACCAGGGGAAAAAACAAATTATAATAAAGTAAAAATCAAAATCAACAGGCAACTATAAATCAGAGACATACTATGGGGGAAAGAAGGGAGTAGGATCAAAACAAGGGTGGAGAGCACAAGGCACCATGGTGATAGTTCAAAGATCAACTTTTCTTATTGGAGTTCTCAAGGAAAGGCAGTCTTGAACGAGTCATGCAATATTTGGTCACATATTTTATACCAGTACCTGTAAGTCTCTCCGCCCTACATTTTTGTAACTGCAATACAATTTTGGAGACTTTTCCTTGAATAAAGAAGGCGTGCTCTAAGCTGGTTGGTTCCATCTCTCAACCTGAAAGTCTCCAGCACAATATTCCCGCATCTCTCTCACTTGGCATCCACATCTGGTTACTTAACTCAGCTATGCATTCGGTGCTATTCAAGTCCATCACATAGATGCAGAAATTGAAGTTCAAGAACCTTAAGTGAATTGTTCAAGGTCAAAGTGGCATTAGCTAAAGGTCAGAGACCTCAGCAGAGCAAGAAACTATGAAGTGTATTAACAGTATTGAGTAACAGAGAATGTAACCTGGATGGCTACTTTTGTATTAATGGAATATTTAATGAATATGCATGTGGATAATATGTTTTGACAGAAATATATTTTTACAGTAGAAGAATTTAAAAAAGAGAAGGGAGGATTAGTCCTGGAAACATTCTCTAAATAAGATCTTGTTCTTTGTAATAAAAACAATGAGAAATTTGAACAATGAAGCATGAAGCAGTGAACTTTTCTAAAGTCCTTTGAATCAGCCTCTGCAGATAGAAAGATTAAAAGGGGAAGGACCTCAGAGGCTTTCTGAAGAGTAAAACACTGAGTCATGTAATAGGAACAATAGCAGATGGTTAAAACTGATGAAGGGATGCTGAAACTGTAGATGGTACAGGTTTTCTGGAGAGTTCAGTCAACTGCTTAAAATAGTCCTTTGCCAATAATCCTAATATCAATGGGGTACTGCTCAGCCTTCACAGCAGGCTTACAGCACTTTTTTCTGTGAACCAAGCAAACAAAACCCTTACATGAGCAAGGAGGAATCCTGTAGGTATTGCTTAAGTTCCCGTTTAAGAGTGGGTGGAGGAAGGCAGGGCTGGGCCACACTAGACCAAATCAAGCCACTAGCAAAGGCAGGTTAGGTGTGTCGGGAGGATAGGGAAGGGTGGGGAGAGGCAGGACAGGAGGATCCTGGGTCTGTGCCAAAGTAGGCTGTCGTTCCGTGATTCAGGGTAGTCACATCTGAGAATATGAGTCACGACCATATTGAAGTGAATGAAATTGTTCAGGAAGTGACAAATGCAAGGACAGAGTGGAGTCTGGAATGAGATAGTCAGAAATGTAACAAGATGGGTTTGAAGGGTGAATTAAGAGCACAGATACTAAGCGCATCATTCTATCACCTGCTTGGTGCTTCTCTGGGAACTGAGATCACTGTCTTAAAGGGCACAGGTTAACTATAACCCAGGTTGAATTTCTTTGTTCTGTCCTTTTTATCCTCCAAGATGCCAGAGAAACTTCACTAACTCTCCAGATATGAGAACTGCCCAAAAGTGAAGAATAGATTAGAAAGGGCTTGACTAGGGTGAAGAGCTGAGTCATCAAAGAGCACTTGACGTTCAACTGTCCTCAGGGGAATTTCAAATGGTTACTGAGGCAAGCGCCAAGTTGTGCACTACATTACTGAAGGAAGTTTCTTCAACTGACAGCTATTTATTGAGCACCTAGTATATGCCATGGACCGGGCTCAACATTGTACATAAAACAGACAAAGCCTGTGGCTCATAGAGCATAGGGTCTAGAGAGAAGTTCATACATTAAACTCATTAAGTTTTTTTTTAGATTTATTTATTTATGCATACAAGGACTGAGGTACAGGCCAGAGATACAGGGGGGTTAGGGGATTCACCAGAGACAGAGTGGGGAGCAGAACAGGTAGATCTACTGAAATACACTCCTGAGGGGAGCAATGGGCGACACAGAAGAGGTCTGCTGCACCATGTGGGTCAGCTCTCTGGCTGGGATGAAACTCATGCTGCAGTGGTTGCTGATAGCTTCATAGTGCTGCATCTTAACCTCTTGCACCACCAGAGAGGCCCCAAAACCTATTAAGTCTTAACAAATGTTATTAAAAAAAAAAGACCAAGTTGTTCTGAGAGAGTAATAGGATATAATTTGGATGGGGTTGATCTTATAAGGTATGCATTTACATGTTAAAGAGTTGGAATCTATGAGAGAGAAGCAAGAGGAGTTGTTTAAGTTATTGAAGGTAATTCAAGCAGTAGAAGCAGACCAAAGACCTCAGGCCAGAAGTGCTGCGTGTATTTGAATAATTGAATGGAGGTTAGGGACAATGGCATGAGATAAAGCTCCAGGGAAACTGAAGCCAGATCTTGTGAAGTTTGTAGTCCATTTTGAGTGATTTTAAGATGTGGAGTGAGGGATTTTACTTGTATTTTATAAAGATTGCTGTATACTCAATAGAGAAACACAAGAATAGAAATCACTCAACAAATTATGAGACAATGATGGACCAGATGAATGTGACCTAGATGATGCTGAATGCAGCAGAGAGGAAAAGAATTAAATTGATTTAAGATTCATCTTGGATTAGAATTGACATAATCCATCAGGGTCATTAAATGTAAAGAATAGAGAGAAAGAAGAAATAATAAAGGAGAAATAACAACTAGAGTAGTGGAGGGAAAAAAAAAAACAATACAGATTGGTATCACAAATACCAAGAGAAAAATGTTTCAAGAAACATGAAAAATAAAAAATTTAGAAAGATGAGATTTAAAAACCTATGGGACTTGTCAAATTTGATGTCATTTATGACCTTAGCAATGACCTTAGAAGAATAGTTTTGTGGCAGAGTAGTGGCAGAGGATAATTTTCTGACCAGTGATTGAAAAGGTGAGACAAACTGAAAAGAGGAGCTGGAACCAAAGCTTCTGCAAAGTCTGGCTTCTCTTTATAGATGAGAGCTACACATTTGATGTCCAGTGAGTTACACTGATGTGATCTGGATCATCACACTCATCAAACTGAACACAAGACCATCCTAAACCTTCCATGAGTTCACTTGAAAAATCTTTTATCTGCACAAAAAGTCTTACTGAACATTTCTAATGTAATTTATCAAATAAATTTGACACTTTTGAAAGTAATTGGGGATGTTACATAATAACACCAAAACAACAGGTTTAATCCATGACTATATTGGGAAAACCAGGATATTTGGACACCTAAGCTAAATTGACCATTTTAGGGACTTTATTTCTAGTATTTGTGTCTCTTAACTGGAATAGCCAATAGTCCTCTCTGTCTGGAATTTATGTCCTCATGGAATTCTCACCCCTTGAGTATGGACTGGACCTAGTTTTTCATTTTGAACACACAGAATGTAGCAAAAATGATTGGATTTCCTTCCTTAGATTAGGTTACAAAAAGACCCTGACTTCTCTCCTGAACATTCTCTCTGACTCATTATCAGTGAAGGAAGCCAGCTGCTATGCTATGATGCAGCTCAGCCACAGGTCCCTGTGACAAGGACCTGAGGTAGGTTTCTGCCCAACAGCTGGCAAGGGTGGAGACCCTCCGTCCAACACCAGCCAGTTGCTGGGGACTGACATCAACCACAGAGGGAGCATGGAGGCAGGTACGCCCAAGGCAAGTCCAAGATCAGACTGAATCCCCAGCCAACACAGTCTGATTGCTATGTCTTGAAGGACTATGAGTCAGAGGAACCAAGACAAACTCTCTCCAGACACCTGGTATACAGGGACTGGGAGAAAATAAATGTTTGCTTTTTTGCCTGGTAAGTTTTGAGGTAATTTTATTATTTATTTTTCAAAGATTTATTTTTATTTATTTATGCATAGAAGAACTGGGGTGTAGGGCAGAGGTACAGTAGGTGAGAGGATTCACCAGAGAGAGAGTGGGGAGCAGAACAGGCAGATCTACTGAAATATCCTGCTGAGGGGAACAGAGGGCGAGACAGGAGAGGTCTGCTGCATCATGTGGGTAGCTCCCTGGCCTGGGATTGAACTTATGCTTCACTGGCTGGCGATAGCTTGATAGTGCTGAGACTTAACCCCTGCGCCACCAGGGAGGCCAAATTTTGAGGTAATTTTATTTTTTTTAATTTTTTAAAGATTTATTTATTTATGCACATAAGAGCTGGGGTTCAGACCAGAGATGTGGTGGGTGAGAGGATCCACTAGAGACAGAGTGGGGAATAGAACAGGCAGACTGACTGAAATACACTGCTGAGAGGAGCAGTGGGCAAGACAGGAGAGGTCTGCTGTGCCATGTGGGATTCTCCCTGGCCAGCTGGGGATCAAACTCCTGCTACAGAGTTGTGTGCCACCAGGGAGGTTGTGTGCCACCAGGGAGGTTGAGGTAATTTTAAATAGCAATAGAGAACTAATACATCTGGGCTGCTCTGAATATCTTTTTACAAACCTTTATGGAGTTGGGTGTTGACATGGAAGCATTTTACTTCATTGCTCACCTCCCGAAACTGAATCTTTCTCTCTCTCATTTCTTTTCCTTCTTCAATTTCACAAGACCAGCCTGTAATTTGATTGAACCACACTAAGTCTCCAATTTGTGTTTGTTGACTTAGTAAATGAAAAAAATAATAAAATACAGTCAAGATCTCCCTCCTTCTATCCATTGCAGTAGATGGCTAATCTTTGACTTGGAGGAGAATACCTCCTGAGCATAAACAGAACAAGGTCAGAGAATACTGCGGAATGGTATTTAAAATGAAAGCAACTGGTTTTCCTGCATTCTTTATTGTTCTTCCCTCTGACTTCTATTTTGCTCTTGCTTTGTTCACCATTGTTCCATGTCTATCAGTGGTCTTGGGCAAATTGAATTGTAAATACAGCAGGTCTTGTTAATTAAATGAGAACATTAGTGAACAATGTGACGTGTCTGAGTGTCAATGTCTCCATCAGCAGTATTAGCCCAGTAAACCTTGGTGGATTTCTAGTCTCACCGAAGAGTGTCTCCCGCACTGTAGTACATGCACTTGCTCTATGACCATCAGAGCAAGTCTGTGCTGTCTTTGAAGTGCTTCCTTAATAGGGTGGCAAAATCAAGAGAGTCTTGCTGAAATCCACTAGAATAAAAATTATATAATTTCAATAACCTGGTGGGGTGGTATTGGCAAAATTACTCCACAAAAGGCATAAAGATGTAAATATCATGAAAATGAATTCAGAAGTTAAAGATGAAATGTTGAGAGATCTGGAATTAATGCTCAGTAAGTGAATATACTTAAGTATCTCAAACCCATTCAATGTGAATATAGTCAAGACTTAGCATAAAGGTAGAGCTTAAATACCATGAGACCAAAGGTAAGTAGACATTCCAAGCGAGGAAAATAAAATGCATCAAGAGAAAGAAAAACATTTATGATTCTATTGAGAAAAATAATCAGCAGTCATCTGATGAGGTCAGGACAATAAACACAGACTAACAATGATGGCCTGAATCACTGTGAAAATTAGCCACCTCCTTCTAATACTTCAGGGACAGTACAATTACCTTAGCTGGAATCATAAAAATAACATTTCAGAGGCTCACAAAATGTCTTTTGTTAAGAACCCTCTTGGCATCTAAATGAATGTCCCTGAGCTCCCTTCCATATTGTAAATGTGAATGTCTCTTGAGAATATTCTCTTTCTGCTCTGTAGGATGAGGAAGCTCAAAGATTTAGAAAAGCCTTAGGGACCTATGCATGGAAATTCTCCAGGATCCTACAACCATTTTGGGGGAATTTTTTTTTAAAAAACTGAACAACTTGAGCCAAGCCAACATGAAACCAAGACAGAGAATTTAAATAGAGCAGAATGATATATTCCAAACAATCTCGAGGATCAGGATCAGCTCATGAATTCAAGATGCGAGTGAGGTTATCAGGAATTCCATGGGGCCAATGATTTTCATGTGTCCCAGTGAGGAAGAAAATGGGAAATTCACCTGGAGGTTGGAAATGGAGAAGCTGAGGGATTTCTATAGTTCACAGAAAGCTCTGGCTATTGAAAATAGTTTTTCTATTCTGTCCTTCTTTATCTCATCCTAGATTACTTGGCTAAACCTCTCTCACCTCTCCTATTCAAATTATATTACCCCTCTGGCTTTCTCAAAAGCAAACATTTTCCATGAACTCTAACCTTCCTATTTCCAGCTTACGCTAAGTCTAATGAGTACTCTGTCTTTGAGCTCAAACATCAAAGAACAGAACTTCCTTCTGTTGGTCTGATATATACTTGTCTGCCTTAGTTCCTTGTTCCTCAACTAAACTGTAAGTTTCAAAGATGACAGGAACTACACTTCTCTGTACCCACCTTCTATCATCTATTCAAACACAGCAGATACCCTGGAGGAAATTCTCCAGGCAAAATGAGTTCATTCAGAGAGAATCTCAATCATATAAAGGTTGGAGCAGAGCACAACTGTGATGAATGTGATTTATAGTTGTGGTTTAAGTTTTAGAACCCAATAAAGTCAACCCTATTCTGAACTGCCAGTTCAGAAGTACTTAGGATATAGAGTTGCCCTGATGAGCATAAAGTAGTTATGGGAGATATTGTGATTAATAGCTTATAACCACTGGATGAAATTCTACAAAAAGACATTTAGATCTAATCAACTCTGAGTGTTTACTATCGGCTAAGCACTATCACATTTCAGCCTCCAAGACATCCTGCAAGGTATTATTCACTTTAATTCACAAATGAAGGAAATGGGTTCTGATCTGAGCTATCAGTAGCAGAGTCCAGGGAGAGTAGGAGGTGGAGCATAGATTAGAAAGCAGAATGCTTGACTTCATCTCCACTGAGACACCACTCCCTCCTGGGTGATCATTTTCTAATAGCAAGGCTACCCCCTGCTATAAGTTTGCAATAATGAAAAGCGGTTACAAATTGACTTCTAAGAGATTCTTTTTCATATCACACTTACCATGAATTGCATTATTGATCAAAAACAAATATCTGAAAATAAGTATTATTATACTTAAAGCAAACAAAAATCAAACAAACTTTCAGACTTAGGAATTAAAGAAAGCACTATCCATCTCTTTTTGCTATCACAGAATAAAACAAGCAGACATCTCCTAATCTTACTATGGTGAACAGAACCATTTGGAAGAATCAAATCTTCTTATAGTGGATACCTTCCTTCCACCTTCCTCCCTTCCCCTTCCTTCTGTTTAACAAACAAACCCTCATTCTGGATTTGGTGGTGCATAAATCTTAGAAGTGGTTTTGGTCACTACTAGAATATGTTGCATTTCTCCCGATTCCTGAGGGCCACATGGAGAAAGGGCAGGTGTCCTAGGCTCACCCAGTCTGATCCACCCTCCCAGGACTTTGGATGCACAATCCTGCCCCGAGACAATGTAGGTCCGGGGCAGCGGTGGCACCTTGGAATCTGCATTCAGGATTGGCAGAGCTGTGGGTGGCAGTGGTGACAATGCTCTTTTATGTTGCTTCTCATTCCTAGCCTCCCTTGCCTCCTTCCTGTTTTCTGACCCAATTCTGCAGCCTCTCTCATCAATTTGTTTAGCAGTTACCATCACTGGAGCTTAAATTAACTTGCTATTGTCTGTGCGCCCAATCAATAATATGTTTATGTCATAGCACAAAAGGAAAGACTATACTATATAAGCCATAGCAGGAATGGGAGTGATTAAGTTAATCCCCATATCTTTCATTTTTAACAAGGACAGATGAATGGTTTTCAAAAACACAATGATCCATAGCCCAAGCAGATTTCTTCAGGTGTTCAGGGTTAATGGCCACTGTCAAAATAGATGAAATTCTTGATGTCTGGACTAACGCATAGCCTGGAGAGGTTGTTGCCCAAGGCGGGCTAATCGGCACAAGGTGCTTGAAGCTGGGAGGCTGAGAAGTACAATACACAGAGCGCAGGTACTGAGGTCATGCCTGTCTCCGCTAACAGCCGTGTGATCCCCACAATTACCCAGCTTTTGTGTTAGCAGCCTCACGTGTTCACTGGGGTGAGCACGTAGCATATACTCTTCTAGTTGTAGTAAGAGCTCATGAGTCTGATCCAAGCTACCTGGTAGATATTGAGTAAATGATGGTCAACCTTTTTCCATTTCTGGTACAGTTTCCCTATGTGGTAGAAACCATTGTCTACATATAGAGGATGAGAAGAAAAAGATGTGTTGAAAATGGCATGATTGCATCATTTTTCCCCACAGCTGAGCAGCATTCCCCATGCAGGTGTGCGCGTGTGTGTGTGTATGTTTGTGTGTCCATGTAGGTCAGCATATCAATCACATCCTTATCTGGTTACTTGCTGATAGGCCTTGAAATCATTTCCACATCTTGGCTATCATGAATAATGCTGCAATGAACACAGAGATGCATAGATCTTTTCAAATTAGTGGCTTCATATCCTTCTGATATCTATTAGAAGTGAAATTGCTGGGTCATGTAGTAGCTTTATTTTTGATTTTGGAAAAGTCTCCATATTGTTTTCCACAATGGCTGCACAGAGACTCGACAACAAAATTGCGGTTACCAGAGGAGAAAGGGGCTAATGGAACAGGGAGAGAGAGTTCCTGAGAGTGGGGGATGAGACTAGATCTTCAGTGGTGGGAGAGCTGCGGTATGTACATTTCTCATGGTGTGAAGTCTTACTCCTGAAACTTGCGGAGTATTGTCAACCAATGATACCTCAGTAAAATAGAGGAAAAATTAATTCCTGGTAGGAGGAATAGAAATCAAAGGAATGCATGACTCGAGGGATTGCCTGTCAAAAGCCTAGGGGAAATTTTTGGTGTGCTGCTCCCCAGCTACATAAGACTAATATTTATAATTTTGATTATTTAAAAATGACCCCAGAGGTTCATGACATGAAACACTTTACAGTTTTGAGAAAGAATGTGAATGTTCGAACAATATTCTTTAAAGCTGGTGAAAAAGATCAAATCACATAGCAAGTGAGTACACCCAGCTGACTTTCTCACATCCGAATTTCAGTTCATCTTTATTGTTTTCTCCTAACTTGTCCTCTATATTGTAACACTCATGAGGTTATCGGTTTAGTTTCTTTGCAGGAAAAGACCAAAAGAGAATGAATACAGGCAATGCACGGCAAAAGAAATCTGTTTTTTCTAAGAGAACAGATATCTGAAAGAGTTGAGTCTCACCTTGGCAATGGCTTTGGACCTGGAGTAGAGGAGGGTCTACATTTATTCTATATTGGATTAAGGCAATAGCAAAATATTTTATCACTTGCTTCAGCCAGCTCAGCATTCTTCTCAAGTGAGAGAATATTAAAAAGCTGAGATGTGATTTAAAATTTTTATTCAGATTTTCTGCAGCTTATGTTGGGAATCATTTGCTGTAGTTGGGAATTTGTTGGTTGACAAAAGTTCACAAATAGCAGATTTTTTTCCTATGTGTGGGTGGAATTTAATACCATGTTAAGGGATCAGGATGTTACAGCTCAACAGAAGTCTAACTATACAGAAGTCTAACTATATAATGAGCTGATTATCTCCCAAAGAATTTCAAGAACTGTGCTTTCAACATGAGAGTCACCCACTTGCAGAGTTGTGAGCTCCCCAACCTATTTCTGGCTGTTAGAGGATAATTATAAATTAATATTCTACATTGTGTGTATAATTCTGAGGACCCTTATACATACGAATCTTAGAAAGTTAACTATTACTATATCAACAAAGAGCAATAGGAACCATGAGCTGGGTGCAGGGAATAGAGGAAATTCTTTGATTTGGAATATATTGGTTTATTGGTGCTGAGTGAGTTAAGATAATGTGTTCCCTACCTGTGCTTCTCGACTTTGTGAGACACACGAGGTCTGTGAACAAGTATTGACAGAAAAAAAAAAAAGCAAGAAAAGTTATGAAGGCTAATTAGAAAGTATCTGTAACTCTTACCTCAGTGAATTTCAGTTTAAGCTTAAGAAACACTTGAAAATGAGACTTCAGTCCTTGATGCAGGAATTTATATGATATTGTATTTTAAGGAACATGCAACTCTCATGTTGTCTCTTGATAGTGGAACTTGTTTTCCCCATAGATGCCACAGTGAACATCATATTGTTTTATTTCCTCTCTCTGAAGGACACATTATGTTTTAAGGTTATTTTCTCTGCAGGTACATCCTGTCTGTGATTCCTTCCTCCAGAAAGGTGACTGGAAATATCCCTTCCATAAAGCTTAATCCCAGAGAAACTAACAGAGGGGTTCACACGGGAGATAAATTAACACTAATAAGATAGGTACTAGGGGTAGCAATTGACTTGACAGAATGAAATTCACCAGTCTAAGGGGATGGCCACGGTGTCACTCGCTCACCCCAGGGTCCTGTGCGGATACCAGGAAGGGGACGCATCTAGCCCCCCTTCTTCAAGCTCAAGGTGCACAGTGGCCATTAGTTCAGCGCATCCGCTGGCGCCTCTCACCCTCTCTGCTGGCCTTGCCCATGGAAACCCATGCTGCCTTTATTAATTCAAATCTCCACGGATCAAATAACTTTTCTCATCTCATTTCATGACAGTGTCATGGTAGATCCCCGTGACAGGGCAAGAGTGGGCTCTGTGTGTGTCCCTAGGAAACACATCAAGATATTTAAATATGTGCTGCAAGGGGAAATAGACCAGGGCGGGTCTTCAGAGAAGCAGGATAGGAGTGGGGGAAAGTCGTGTTGCAAAAGAGATAAATAAAAAAATAAATAAAGGATGCTGGTTATTTAGAGATCCCCTGGGTCATCTTTGGTCAGCCATGAAATACATTTTAAGTTTTCATTTGTTAATTGAACATTAAATGAATATGGCTATCATTAATATTTTTACTGCCTATTAATTAGGAAATTGTATTCTGTGTAAGCTACCTAGAACGGTGATCTATGAGGCATGACTAAGTTGGAGCACCGCTGTGAATTGATTGTGGCCTCACAGGTGGAAATATAAATGCGCTAGTCGTTTTGTTTCATCATCAGAGGGGCTTGTTAATAAATGGACATTCTTCCAATTGTTTCTTTATGTGCATTTGGATGGACCACAGCTATTCAGGAGAGGAGACTTTTTTTTTGCTGTGATTTAACATCGCCGGCAGGCCGAGACACTATGCAGTCTACGACTCACACAAGGTTCCTTCTGAAGAGCCTTTGTCCGTGGCATGTGGAGTTTTTCAGGTTTGTGCCTTCATCCAGTTGCCAAAACATCTGGTTCAGTTTTGGGGAAATATTTGTAGTTATTTTCCCATCCGGATTTAATTACTGCCACTGGAACATTAATGGGTGTCCTGCTGGCCTAATAGATTCTATCTGTGACCCTGGTATCTATGATGTGTAACTGACAAATCAGAGCCTGACTTTGCTGTTACTTTCATTAAATAGCCCGTCTGAAGTGAGGAGAATGGATGGAATCCAAAGGATGAACAGGTATCAGATTGGTGAGACAGGGATTCTAATTTGTGAAGCTTATTTTTGCTGCTTAAATAATTGAATGTTCATTGAGAAAATCATCTATTAGTTTCCAAAATTAATATGCTAAATAAGGTGGCTATGTTAATCTCAACCAAAGGAGGATTATTCCAGTGTTAAAAGGACTATGATCTCAAGTGTACTAAATGGGAGAGTTTGCTTGTTTTATTGTTCTTTTTTTTTTAATCTTTCAAAACACAGGTCAGGTAGAAAAGAAGGTGAAGAAGCAGGAGTTACTATTTATTACTTTCTGTGTAGCACACACTGTACTTAATGCTTTAAAGTTCAAGCCCATTTCAATCATTCCAGTGATATAAAGGTGACCCAAGTTGTGGACAAGGAAACTGAGGCTCAGTAAGAATGTATGCCCTGATCATGGTCATGCTTTGAGTAAGTGGCAGGTGGATCTAGGATTTGAACATCAGTATGGTTCACTTTGAGTTCATTCTCTTAACTATAATGCTAATGCTATACTTTTATCACATCTTTAGATAATGTCTTTCAAATATTTATTAAGTTTCAGGCAAGATACTGATCCTGGAACTCAAAAGTGGGACAGGGTGGGGTTGGTGTAGCTGCGAGTGGTTGGCACAGCCAACAGGTCCCTGTCACATCATTTCAGAGCTTGACGAGCCTGGTGCAACTTGGCCACACTTTCCACCAACTGAAATCTTCATCCCCCAAAAGGATTATTCCATTTTAACCATGACTATTCGTATGTTTGAATGAGATCTTTTTAAAAATGAAAGAGAGTAGTATGCCACCATCCAATATTTAGTAGCAAAGCAGAGTCTTATAGTGGCAGAGATCATCGATTTTGGAATTGGCAGACTTGCCTCTGAGTCTCTGCACACTTTTGCTATCAGGAAGCTGTTTAAACTTTTGGAAATACATTCCCAATCCATAAAATGGAAATCATGCTGTTTTTGTCTCTGGATTCCTATGACCACTAGATGAGATAATGTGTTGTCACTGGTTTTAGCACATTATTTTTTTTTTAAATATAAGATTTATTTATACAAGAACTGGGTACAGGCCAGATGTGCGGGAGGGTGAGAGGATTCACCAGAGACAGAGCAGGGAACAGAACAGGCAGATTGAAGAAATACACTGCTGAGGAGAGTAGCAGGCGAGACAGGAGAGGTCTGCCTCGCCATGTGGGCATCTCTGCGGCCAGCGGGGATTGAACCGGTGCTGCAGAGGCTGAGGACAGCTTCACAGCACTGCACTCAACTGCCTGCGCACATTGTTAAATTTCCAAAATATTGTTCTTTCAGGAAAAATATATGAACTTCCCTCCTTTTCCTGGGTTCCCTTCAGCTGGTTAGTGCCATATATTTCAGCCTTCCAAATGCATAGGAAGTCTCCAAGGATGAGGCAGCATTGCTCTCTGGGTCAGAGGAACAGATCTGGTGTGTCTGTTTGTATCACTTTATCAAGTCTGTATAGCTGTCTCAAATTGTGACCTCAGCTTGCTCCCTCTCTGTTTATACCTGGACTGTCCATTTGATGCTGTAGATGGATCTCTTGATTTCTGATTATTTGCTAACTTTCTGCATACTACTACCTAGTCCCTTTGCCAGCGTTTTCCCTTGAAAGTATGCTACCATTCTGTATCTGTGATAGTTAACTGCTGATTGCTTCATCTTACCTGTGGCTTATCCCCAAGACACCTGTGGCTGGCTTTGCCCATTCTAAAACAACAGGTAAGCTGTGCTTGACAACGGGGGTGGCATATTTGAAAAGTGACAGGTTACCAAAAAGGCCAGTCATGCTGAGATTATTAAATTTTGCAGACGACATGTAAATATCATGCTGAAAAAATGTTTTAAGTACACCATGTCTCTGTAAAATATCACACATAAAATCCCAGGGATCACGACTAAAGGGAATTCGCACAGAATTGAGGAAAAATATTTGCATATATTGTGTTGGTAGGCAATAGGCCAGAGTTTGAAATTTGACTCTTAAAATAATTTGCTGTGTGCCTTTGAGGAAATCACGCTCTCTCTCTGAGGCTTTTTTTTTAATCCCTATAAGAGGATTATATTACAATCCATGTCATAGTTTGTTATGAAGATTAAATAACGTAATGCAAAGTAGTTGATATATTTCCTAGTATGCAGAGGCTATGATTATTCTTGCTGCATTAGTCAAGGTTTTCTTGCACCACAGTTGTGCATATGCCCTAGGTCCAGAGAGTGTCAAGAATCAAGCTTGGGACTCAGTCAAGGTCATTTTCACTTTGTTTTGCTAGAACCAATTTCATGATTTCAATAGCTTGACTGGAGTGATGGGTTCTGGGAGGAACCGGAGGTTGGGGGGAAGATTCTGAGACTTCTGTTTCCCTGTAATACATTACTTTATTTTATTCTTTTGAGTAGACACTGTATTTTAGAGCTGTTTTAAGTTTATAGAAAATCGAGCAGCAAATATAGCTAGATCCCATATATACCCCTTCTCCTCCTGCAGTTTCCCCTATAAATACCCCTTATAAACAGTTTGTACACTGAATAATGTGTTACATTTATAACAATTGAAGAGCCAACATAAATATAATATTACTAACTAAGTTTATATTAGGATTCACTCTGTGCTGCACAGCTCTATGTATTTTGACAAATACGTAATATTACTTGTCGATGTGGATGCCTGTAGAATAGTTTCACTGCCTAAAAATCCTGTGTTTCTCTTAGTCATTCTTCTCTTCTTCACCTTAAATTCCTGACAACTACGAATCTTCTGCTATATATGACTTTTACTATCTTTGACTTTTCCAGAATGCCAAATAGTTAGAATCATATATTACAAAGCCTTTTCAGATTGGTTTCTTGTACCTAGCAATATGCATCTCATATTTCCCCTCGCCCTTGAGGGCTTGAGAGTTCATTTCTTGTATCACTGAGTAATGTTCCATTTTATAGGTGTGTCACAGTTTGTTTATTTACCTATTCATTTACCTATTGAAGGACAGCATGATTGCTTCCAGTTTTTAGCAATTACAAATAAAGCTGCTATGAACATTTATGTATGAGTTTTTGTACAGATATAAGTTTTCAATGTTTGAGTAAATACCTAGGAGAGCTATTATGGATTGTAAATTCAGATTCTGTAAAAGCAGAACTAACTGAGTAAGAGCTTGCTAAACCATTCTCCAAAGGCTGTACCATTGTGCCTTTCCAAGAGCAGTGAATGCGGTTTCCTCCTGTTCCACATTGTCATCAGCGTTTGGGATTGCCAATGCTTTGGATTTTAGTGATACTAATACTAATGGTGTGTAGTGGAATCTCCTTGTTCTAACTTGCACTTCCCTAAGGGCCTGTGATGCTGCTCATCTTATCACTTGCTTCTTCGCCTTCAGTATAGCTTCTCAGAGATGTGTCTGTTCATGTATTTCTCCCATTTATAAATTAGGTTGTTTGTCTCCGTATTGTTGCTGAGCTGTAGAGTTCTTTGTGTGTTTCAGATAGCAGCAGTGCTTTATCAAATATATGTTTTTCAAATATTTTCTCCCAGTCTTGGACTTTTCATTTTTAACGTGTCTTTTACAGAGCAGAAGGTTTAAGCAGAAGTGTATATGATCATGAAAGGCTCTTATTTTGGACACGTCAATCGAGAATACGCTTGGGCCAATTTTCACAGCCATTAATTTTCTTGAAGTCTAGAAACTTCGAGGTTAAGAATTTTCCCTTTTCTCTTTCAGGTAGGCTTCCCAAAATACTGGGTCCAAGAGCATATATTCCCCTTGATATATAGGTTTTCTTCCACATGGTCATTCTCTATGTTTTGGGGGAACATGTTCAAAGAAGTCCTTGAAATGTCTTTGCTATTTACTCAGGATTTCTTCTTTTCCCATGGAGAGAACAAAGTCATTTACCTCTCCCACTCCTGTTAGCTTTAGTTTTGTGCTAAATTAAACAAATATTTGTTAAGAATTTATTCTATGCTTTTACAAATTTCCTGATATCAGTTGCTCTTTTGATTTTCTTTTATTTGAGTTCTAGAAACTTCCAAGTAAAGGGAAAAAGAAAGCTCTCTCTCTGTGTGTGTGTGTGTGTGTGTGTGTGTGTATATTTATATACCAATATTGAAAGTACTGTTTAAACAGAACAAAACAACACAGTAGTGACAATCACTGGTCCCCTAAATCTAAACTTTTACCATTTGGTTATTTACAGAATGTTGACTTGCTGAAAGAGGCAGCTGGGACTTCTATAGAAGGGCTTATGAAGTGGTTTAAAAAGCAAGGGTAGCAGACAGCAAAGCTACAGAGTAAGTTTCTCTGAGCCATAAACCATGCAGACTACAAATGTTTTGGAAAATGTAAACATGAGAGAGTTGGGGCTCATCTAGTCTTGAAAGCATCAGGTAGGTGGAAGGAAGAGGAAAGACATGTTTCATGAGATCCTTGGGGAAAAGGCATTCAGACCTGAGGAAACCCAACTTCAAGAAATCAGCTCTAATTTAGAACATGCTGTTCCTGACTCTGTCTGACTCCTGCCCTTCATAGAACACAGGCAGCTATATGTTTGCAGGACTTGACGTGGTGGTCTCTTTATTCATGTCTTTGTAGTTTAAGCAATCGATCATGCATAAGATAATCATAGAGCTTATTACCACAGAAAGCACCTGAATATTTTTGCATTGTTTAAAATGAGACGGAGTCAAGCAGTCTTTTAAGCATAATTTTTAACCTAATTAAAAGGCGTCCCAAAGTAGAACCTAGTTTACACTGAGAAAGAGCCCAAGTTATCCTACTATATATATATACATAGATCTGTATCTCTATTTACATAGATCTGTATCTCTATGTTGATATTGATATCTATATACACCATATTATAAAACATGGAGGTTGGAATGCCTTGTGGTCTTGCTCTCTGTTCTGCTGGGACATGGAAGGTCTTTGATGTCATTTCTCTTGGAGTTATTCAACCCAGATTATCCTATAGTCATTCAATTAGTCAAACACCATTTTGTTACTTTCTAAATTAGTTGCAATCTCTGATGAAAATCAGTCCAGGTTGAAGGTCCATCCAGTCATCTGTAAATTGGATGACCTTTGAGCTCGAGGTCCTGTGTCAGGTTTTCTGATCGATAAGAGACAGGTAAGAAATGTTCCAGTTACTCTGATAGCTCTATTCTAGCTGGTCATATATACCTTAAGTTTACAAGGGACTTTGAAGCAAGAGACTCAAAACATGGCATTAGAAAAATAATTCATCGCATACATGTATATTATTCAAAAAATGAAAGAGAACACAGATATTTAATCATCTTTGTCCTACTGATAGAATTTTTCTGTGTAATGAAGGATAAATTGGTTAAGAACCTGGGCAACCTCTCAGAAGTCTCATTCCAAAGCTTGATGAAAGGGTACCCTCAATATGCTCCCAGAAATGAAATATGATGTTGTATACCTCACATTTTACAGAGGCAGGTACAGCAAAATTTAACTTGCCCTACATGATCGTTTAGAAGTAACTGTCCTATGGGGATTTCAGTCTCCTTTCAGCTGTGATAATTGGCAATTGCTGAACAATTGTGGAGTCACATGGTTGATGAAATGACCAAAATAACTGTATTGATTGCTTGTGTTTGGTTCCTGCTATTTCAGCTATCAAAACAGAACAATCTAATGTTTCATAGTTGGCAGCTATGACTATTGCCAAAATGTATTTGATTGGGAAATATTAAACACAGTTTAAGTGTTGAGCTCAATGGATCTGGCCCATTAATGAGAGTTTGGGAATTTCAGACCCAATTAAAGCTTCCTAATATTTAAATTTTCAAATGTCTCCCAGTGTCCACTGGGAATGACAAGTGAGTCACCCTTTTCTTTATGATTAGCTTGTTGTTTTTTCCAGTTTCCATGACTTTCATAAGAGAAATCTTTACAAAGTGAGCTTGAACTTCAAGAAACACCATAGATTTTCTTCTATATGTAATCCCAGAATGATTTGCTTATCATTAGTTCCACAGTTCTATAAATGTGTTTTAGTTGAATTTAGAAAAAAATACTGAAGGGCATGAATTCTCGGGCAATAAGACACCTGATGAAATAGAATTCTATGTAGGAAACTATTTTGTTGTTTGATTTTCTAATCACAGTTCATTCCAAGAGTGCCTTTAAAATGTTGAATCTTTAACTTAACCAAAAGTTTATCTTAGCAATGGTCTAGTTATAACAAACAATAGAAAGAATTGACCACCTGAAAATAATTTTAACAGGATACAAACTGAGCACTGTTTTTCTTTACCTAGAGTGTGAGTCACACCACCATCCTGTTCTTTCCCTTGCTTTGGGAGTTAATGTTTTACAGAAGTTCTAGGGATGGATTGATTTGCTTAGGTGTTGGTTTTGCTTTGATGTGCAATAGACAGATGCAGTCGACGTTGGGGAAGACAAGGCAGCCTCGCCTGTCTCCTCAGGAGCCTCGGAACTCATTTCACAACTCATTCATTAGAAAACCAAGCCCATCTCAAAAGAGGCCAACAGTACTCCAGAGCCCTCCGATGCAGAAGCGAGCAACCCTGTATCCCTGGGGGCAGATAAAACTCAACCTCTGAACCTCAAAGAAGGCTTTTGTGCTTGTAGGGAGCAAATTTATGACAGTTGGTGAAACAAAGAAACCGTGGACATTTGAAGGAACGAGGTTAACTGAACATTGTCTTTTTGTTGGTGGGAATGGATTTGTTCTTTTTTGTTCTTCTCTTTTTGAAGTTTTTTGAAAGGATAGAAAGTCTCCAGCTCAATCACATTTTTAAAATAACATGCAGCATATTATAAAAAGCATATTGGAAATCTCATGCACACTAGGTAAGAGTTCCAGCACTGTACCTGAGAGGGAACTGCACTCAGTCAGCAGCAGATGGTCTTAGCTTGAGCCCTGGGCAGTAGTTAAAGATTCGTGCTGATCCTTTGAAGTTCAGGTCATCTTCTATAGCCAAGGTCACAGCTTGCTCTTCGTCAACCTCAAGCCTCCACATGGAGACAGCAAGTAGCCATATCCTTTTTGCCCACTCAAGACAGTGGTCAGAGATCTCCAGCTGTCTGAACCTTAAGATTGTTACCCAGAAGCATCAGGACCACAAAATGCATTAATGTGGGTATTGAAACAGCAGCCCCCTGGGGGTGTTATGTCAAGCGAACAACTTCTGACATATGCTGTCAGTCACACAACAACCTGGTGAGGAATGGTTGTGCTTGTTGCAGGCAGAGTCTATTGAGGAAAATTTACAACATCTAAAAGACAGCAAGAACATAAGAGATAATAGTGAGGGAATTTTATCTGAAAAGCTGAACAGTCAAAACAACTTTAACTTTCATCTCAAGCACTGGGATTTTGACTTGCAATTTGTTCTATAGGTTTCTTAATTCTCATCTTAACTACTTTGAGCCTCAACTTTATGTTTCTACTTCTTTGAGTATTGAAAGGCTATTCTTTTCTTAAAAGATTTATTTATGCATACAAGAACTGGGGTGCAGGCCAGAGGTACAGGGGAGGTGAGAGGATTCACCAGAGACAGAGTTGAGAAGCGGAACAGGCAGACTGATGAAATACACTGCTGAGGGGAGCAGATCTCCAAGACAGGAGAGGTCTGCTGTGCCATGTGGGTCAGCTCCCTGGCCAGGGATCGAACTCATGCTGCAGTGGCTGGAGACAGCTTGATAGTGCTGTGTCTTTATTTTATTTTATTTTATTTTATTTTATTTTATTTTATTTTATTTTATTTTATTTTATTTTTATTTTTATATTCCCCATACAATTGCAACCCCCTGATTTTGACCCCAACCCTCCTTTCCCCACCCCCACCCGAAAGTGTGTTCTGGTTCATAGTTGTTTGTTGATTTTGATTTTTTTCTTTCTTATAGTTATTCTTTTTCCTGGTCCCTTTTTTAAGTTTTCTATATTCCTGCTATGAGTGAGACCATCCGGTATTTTTCTTTTTCTTTCTGGCTTATTTCGATGAGCATAACCCCTTCCAGCTCCATCCAAGTTGCTGCAAATTGCATGAGTTTATCTTTTTTGAATGCTGAGTAATATTCCATGGTGTATATGTACCACATCTTCTTGATCCAGTCATCTATTTGTGGGAATATGGGTTATTTCCAAAGCTTAGCTATTGTAAACAGTGCTGCTATAAACATAGGGGTGCAGGTGCTCTTTGGAATTGATGTTTCTGTGTCCTTTGGGTAAATACCTAGGAGTGGAATTGCTGGATCATATGGAAGCTCTGTCTTTAGTAGGTCGAGGAATCTCCACACAGCATTCCATAGTGGTTGGACCAGTTTGCACTCCCACCAACAGTGCAGGAGAGTTCCTTTCTCTCCATATCCTCGCCAACATTTATTGTTGCTAGTTTTTTTTATATGTGCCATTCTCACTGGTGTGAGATGATATCTCATTGTAGTTTTGATTTGCATTTCCCTGATTACAAGTGATGTTGAACATTTTTTCATATGCCTAGTGGCCATTTGTATTTCCTCTTTGGAGAAGTTTCTTTTTAGCTCTTCTGCCCATTTTTTGACTGGATTATTTTCTTTGTTTTTGTTGAGTCTTATCAGTTCTTTGTAGATTTTTGTGATCAGTCCTTTATCATTAGTGTTGGGTACAAAAATGTTCTCCCAGTTGGTGGGGTTTCTCTTTGTTTTGGTTATTGTCTCTTTTGCTGTGCAGAAGCTCTTTAACTTGATGTAGTCCCAGCTGTTGATCTTTGCCTTCACTATCACTGCTTTGGGTGATGTGTCTGTAAAGATGTCTTTGAGGTGCATATCACGTAGTGTTTCGCCTATATTTCCTTCCATGTATTTTATGGTTTCAGGTCTTATATCTAGTTCTTTAATCCAGTTTGAGTTGGTTTTTGTGCATGGGGTGAGGTAGTAGTCAAGCTTCATTAGTGCTGTGTCTTTAACCCTTGAGCCACCAGGGAGGTCCCTGAAAGGCTAGTCTTAACTCAACTTCCCTAGTAACTCATATCCCACTCCCCCCCATGATGAGATGAGTCTGATATAACAAGGGGGGGGTGATATTTTAGAATTACAAACAAGAAGGTTCAAAATATTTTTATTTAATCTCTTTTTTTCAGCTTTAGGAGTGTTGAAAATACTGTCAAATTTTCAGGAATGGACGTCTGTCAACTATGTGCATAAATAAATCCGCAGGTGAAATTTTTATTTCTGGTGAAAGCTGAGGAAGTCAAATCTGGGGCCAGAGTTTTTATTACAAGAGAACAAACTCATGTCTAGTTAGAGCACCGAGGAGTCTTTGCAGGGCCATACAGATGGTGCTGGTATTTGAAGAACACCTGGTATCCTGGGGACTCCTGGCTCTGAGATGACTGATGCTCTGACTGAGTGGGGCTGGCCAGGTGAAGTGACAAGAAATTCAAGACTCTGGATTTTCAGTCAAGACCCAGGTGTCCACTGATTCATCCAATGAAGAGAATTGATAACTTCCAAAGTTCGGCCATCCAGATCAATTAAGTTTAATGTCAAAATAAGTGTCCTGCCCTAATGGCCACATTTCATAGTCTGATTCACATAGACCAGGCAATCTGAAAAATGTTATATTAGCAACTATTTAGGCAGGTTGAGAAGTAAGAAATTTTAGAAAACAATGGTTATTGCATCAAAGCCAGCATCATCTGGATAAGAATTGCTCCTCCAGATGCCTTTTATGTGAAATCTTCCAGACCCGGCATGATCTAGGGCAAAGAAAATGTGACCTGGAGTCAGCCATGTTCAGATGTTTACTGCCCTTTTGGAGCATTTATTCTTCAGTCCTTACATGCATTCTCTCTAATCTCACAGTCACCTTCACGGCAGAAATTATTATCTTTATTATACAGGCATGTAGAAAGTATCTCAGAGAGTTTAAGTAATTTGTCAAAAATCACAAAGCTACAAATGGTATTTGACCCCATCAGTAATCAATGGAGACTTAAATGGCAAGATGGGAATTATAAAAGGCGGGGCTGTCACAAGGAAATCACAGCATGACAAAATGCAGCAAAGGCAACAGTGCATGGTGTAGATGGGCTTCATTGTTCTAAGCTTGTGTCACCTGCATTCAACCTGAAATTCCATTCTGTGTCAGAAGAACTCACCTTGTATTAGGGGTGGGGGGAGTAGGGAAACTCTGGTGGCTCTGGGTGAATGAGGAATGAAAAGAATGTGGGAAGTCTAGACCTGCTCTATCTAGCACCAAGCCTCAGCTGACTATTGAGCACCAGAAATGTGGCTGATCCAAATCGAAACATACTGAAGTTGTAAAATACACACTAAATTTCAAAGACTGTATCCAAAGAAGAAGAATATGAAACCCTTCAATAATAATGTTTATAGCCATCATACATTCCAATGATAATATTTGAATGTACCATTGACTCTTGAACCACACATTTGAACTGCATTTGAAATCCACTTACAAGTGAATTTTCTTGTAAACAGACAACATAAACTTACGGCTTTGGTAATGCCGTGTAGTACCATAAATGTATTTTCTCTTCTTATAATTTCCTTAGTAAAACTTTCTGTGCTAGTTTATTTCATTGTAAGAATGTAGTATATACAACGCATGCAAAACATGTGTTAATCAGTAACTTCTTGTCTATAGCAGGCTTGTAGTAGTTAAATGTTGGGAGGAGTCAAATATTACACTCAGATTTTCAACTGTCTGTGTGTCCCTAACCCTCACAATTTTCAGGTGTTAGCTGTATTGAATTAAAGAAAAAATATATATATAAATTGACTTTTTCCTTTTTCTTACTTTTAAAAATGTAGCTATCAGAAGGTTTAAGTTTGGGCCTTCCTGGTGACCTAGGGGTTAAGTCTCACTATTACCATTTCTATGGCCTGAGTTGGATCCCTGGCCAGGGAGGTGACCCACATGGTGCAGCAGACCTCTCCTGTCTTACTTGCTGCTCCACTTAGCAGTGTATTTCAGAAAATCTGCCTGTTCTTCTCCCTCTGTCTGTGGTGAATCCTCTCACCCCCCCATGTCTCTGGCCTACACCCCAGTTCTCCTACATGACAATAAATAATAAAATCTTTTTTTTTTTTAAATAGAAAGTTTAATTTTAAATACATGGCTCACGCCTGTGGCTTGCATTCTATTCAGCTGCACAGTCCTGGGCCCAAATCTTGTTGACTTGCTTTCCTAGTTTTTAAGAAAGTCTTCTCATAATTTAGAGTCAGGGGCCTGCTTATCTTTGGATTAGACAATTATTATTCCCCGAAATAAACTAACATGTTCCACAAACTTTGAGTGAAAACCTATTACCTTTTAAGTGTCTACTTTTAAGTTGTCTTTGAAGGTGGAAGGAAAAGAGGATTCTGAAGCACCCAGTGGCTGGTGAACACACCAGGTTGAATTTCTGTTGAACTTCAAAGCCAAGGTCTTCTCCATGGGTCAGGAAAGGAAGTCAAAGCATCAGAGAATGGGAGCTGAGGTCAGAATATTTATCTGGTGCAGAAAATTATATAGTCTGTGCTATCCAGTTTCCTCATCTGTGAAATGGGAATCTTCATGGTAACTAAAGAGAGTTGATGTTTATATGAAAATGAGAGAAACCTGCATGTCAGGGGCTTTTGTGATATTTGACCCTTAGAAGCACTCCATAAGTGAGAACAATTACAAATTCATTAAATAATGCATGTTTCAAATAGCCTCTCCTCTGGACCATGAGTGAGTGCTATCTGAATCATTTGCCAGCTTCTACCCCATGACTTTGAATCACATTCCTGCCTGATGAGTTGCCAATATGCTTGCCTGCTTCCTGCACACAGAAACTGTCCTGGACACTGCCTTCCCATTGCTCACGCCCCCCTTAGTCTTACAGAGGTCCAGCCTTCATCTTTTGTAAATCTAGCTTGAAAATTTTGTGGTCTTGGAATGTTTAACAAACCTTTACCACTCTCTAACTAACTGCTCTAATGAAGAGAAAAATGGTAATTGAAATGAGACTAATTAGATTGTCAATTACCTGCCTCCTCACATAAGTAATTGAAATCCCCCTAATTACGGTGTCTGTGTGTCTAGATGCTTTGTGCTGAGGAATTATTAATGGAAAGCAGCTTTAGATGAAGTAACAGGAAATCTTGAAAAATGATTTAGAGAGAATTTGTTCTAAAGCATTCATTCTTTCAAAGCAAAGATGTTATATATCCACTCAGCAATGAAGTCATTTAGGTGCCAAAGAAAATCTGTGCAGTATTTTGCTTTGACTACAAAGTTCAGGTTCACAGACTGTAAGATGATATTAAACTTTGCCCTTGATTTTTATTTACTATTTATCCCTGTTTTTGGAAAAGCTCCCTTTGGGCCCATGGGTTCTTTATGCATGGAAGGAATAGATTTGCACCAGCAAGGCCGTAGAGGATCTCAAGATAAATATAGAAAGTGGGATTTGCAGATGAGGCACAAGAATGTACACAAAATTAAATATATACATCAAACAAACGACTTCCTTTGAGTGCCCACTAGGAAGAGCCTTTATTGAAGTGGCTTCAGGGGTGAGTAGGGAAGGCAGTTTTGTTTCTGGAAAAAAAAAGTTATAATGACAAAATCCACAGAGTTCTCACTGTTAGGGAGATGGTTTCTGACTTTAAGCAAAGTATGTTCTTAGAAACAAGGCCTTTTCCTGCCAATTCAAATTTTTAGAGGCATTTTCCTCAGAGAGTGCCATCAGCTTCACAATGATCACGTTATATTTGTATCGGGATGATTCCCATGTTTTCCAGCATGGCATCAGTTTGATAACTCATTAATTTTATAATAAACTTGAAGTTAGGCAGGAACGCTATGAGACCCTCTGTCTGAGATGCAGAGGCAGAGTGAGGGGGAGATAGGGCGACCCTAGCTCACTGGCCCCCGTAAGGTGCCCAGTGGGTTCTGTTGGGCTCTTAGCTCTCTGTCAAGCAGGGGCCCACATGGGTGAAGACTGGCACTCTCTTTCAAACGAATGAAGTTGCTATAGACTATGAATGGGGCAGAATTCGTGATCTTGAAAGATCTCCTTTTAGTTGTGTAAAGGTTAGGAGTGTTGGAATCCCCAGAGGCTGAATGTTCTTCTGGTTCTACTGTCACGACCCAGGGCTCCTACAGGCCCTCCAGGGGGCCTGGCCATGAAAGAGGGCACATCTGGGATGCCCACAGTTGTTAAGTGCAGTCAGCGGGAACTGCAGGTGTCTCGCCCAGCACATGACAAGGAGAGGCCCTGAATCTGGTGCCCACCAGCCCCACACTCTCAGGCCTCCAGGATGCTGTTCATGTCCCAGAGATATGGTGTTCAGAGTTCTGACTCTGGGAATCGCAGGTTCAAGTGGCAGCTTGGGCTCTGCACAGCTGGAAAGTGGCAGGTGTTGTCAGCCACGTCAGGAAGGAGGCTGTGGGTTTGTTTCCAATAGCAACACCATGTGACATCGGCTGCTGACAATTATACCCCACCCCAAATCCTGTAGGCGCTACAGTCAAATCATTGCAGTGGGATATAAAAATATAATAGAAAATATCAAAGTGCAAAGCACCCATAATATTAAATTTTTTAAGAAAGAAAATGTTGAGATATTCTGACACCTAGAGTTACAGGCCATGCCAGTCCCCTGTCTAGGAGGCGATGACCATCAGGACTTGGTATTGGGCGGAGATGTAACCTGAGTGGGGACTTTCAGATATCAGATTATGGGGGCAGGGAGCAGGAAGAATAGGGGTTGAGCAAATAAATTTGGGAAGAAAGCAAAGGATGTGCTTTCTTTGTTACACAAGTTGGAGGTGTGAGTCATGCAGATTACAATAATAATTAAATAACTTTGTTTTAGGAATTCCTAAAACTGCTTGGTGTTTTACAGGACCTTATTCTAAAGGATCATATAAAGAATCTTAAGTTTTTTTAATCTCCTTTTGATGGGCTCAATCAATGAGGTGGGAAAATTTAGTTAATAATTTTCCTTTCTCCATCTGTTCACTCTCCCTGGATGAACAAAGAACCAATTAAGCATATTTCTATATAGTTAGGGGGAAAAGAGAACCAAGATTATTTGAATAAATGCATACTCATAATCACTAGGTATGTGTGGGTAGAGAGAGGAAAGAAAAGAGCAATCACATCCAAAAAGTGTCTTCAGGCTTTCTAGAAACTGTTAACTGGTTCATCAGTTCCCTTAATAAAAACAATTCAAAATATCACTGAGAGGGGAATCCAAGAACAAAACATATGTTTTCAGATGTTAATATTTGCCTACTTTTTTGTTGCTTTTGCTGTAGGCCATGGATGGTTTCTGATAGCACAGCATGTTGTTGGCCTAGCAAAATTGTCTCTTGATGGAATTGATTGAGAAACTTTTCACTCTCCTTGCAAATGCTCACATTAGCAGATCAGCTCTCAGTCTGCTTTTGTTCTTATCGCAAGCCCAAGTCCAAGGCCTCGCAAGCATTTATGTTGTACTGTGCCTAGTTTCAGGCTCTACCTATTTATCTCCTTATCTATCGCCTCCTGATACATCATTTATTAAACGACCAGTGCAGAGCACACACAAATAGTCATTATAAATGTCTCCCTTCAGAATCTCTTCTTGAGTAGTCCCCTTCTTGACTAGCCCCTCAACTCACATGTAGGATCCCATGGCAGATACTGCTTGTTGGTTTACCCAAGAGCTATTCCCAATGAGCTTTTCACTCTGTCTTCCACTGTGAAATAGCCATTTTTCCCCCTGCTTCCCATGTAGCCAGGAGTGGTCTGTGACATTGTTCTGACCTATGAGATATAAGAAGAAACTAACAGGGAGGAGAGTGATGGCCTAGAATTTGTATTTCCTTATAAAAGGCACACAGGAGACTTCTCCTTCACATTTTATTTCTACACGAGTTGAAACATCTGGCTATAGGGCAGCCATCTTGAAATCGTGACAAGTAAACAAGGAAGAAAAGCTAGGAGAATCACAAAGATGAGGGAATCTGAACCAACTCTTCTATCACTTCTAGACTTCCTGTTAATATTTGGAGACCCTATAAGCCAAGTGAAGCTTGAGGAGCCACATATTATGGTCCACCTGGCTGTGCTTAGCACATTGAATGATTTCCTCTCTTTTTCTATTCCAGCTCCACCATATTTCTTGTAATCTAATAGCAAGTTATCAGGCTATTATCACCTCTATTGGCTACAGGAGCTCTTAGGTCTCCCAAGCTCTCTTGACAGAATTTCCTTTTCCTATTTTGTAACAATTTCAAAGGATTTTCAACAGGGAAGATGAAAGCAAAATAAATGAGAATGTAGAATTCCACAGAAACACTTTAAATGAGCCAGTAGGTGATAAGTTCTTGGCACATAGCAAGTACTCAGCAAATATTGATTTCCTTTTCTTTTCACTGAAGCCAAAGCAACTCATCTTAAGCAGCTGAAGACTAGTCTTGGATCATGTGGGTGGCATAGGATCTGAGGCAAAAACACCCATTTATTTTCATTAATTTGACCTAATGAAAGTTTTTCAATCCTTCCTTTTTCAACTTAAGAGACTTTTTCCTCCCACATACTCCTTTGTGTGGTGTTGTAGAAGTAACTCAAAGTCATGAGTTAGGAAAACTGTGCCCTTGGCTGCTGATAATTCATGGAATAACCTTGAGCAGGTCATTTTAGTTTGTAGGAACCTTTGGACCCTATCATAAATCGGTCCTTGCTGCAGATAGAGACTCAGATGAACAAAAAGATATGATTTCTGTCACAAGAAGAGTTCAATGTAGTTACGGAAAAGGGACATGAGCACACAGAATTTCAGTTCGATATATCTATGCATACTGATGAGCATATAAATATGCTTTGATATCGTCTATGCTTGGGGCTTCAGTGACAGCAGAGCAAAAGACACTTGGATTAGCCTTGAAGTATGAGGAGTTATGCTGGGGGTGAGCACTGTCTATTGACAAGAGTTTAGCTAAGTGAAGGAGGGATGGATCGCTGCCCTCTGAATGGAATCAGTATAAACAAGCACCATTTTCTCTTATGCAAATTGGAAGTTTTGAATTGATAATTCATAAGCTCTCTTTTAGTTTCAACACACTTCTCTATATTTGCTAGTCTTGCTTCTTGGGAAAACACACAATATTTATTTTCCTGAGATCCATCAATCAAGATTGTAAAGAATCTATGTTGGTAGAGCTGAGTACAATAATTTCCACAACTCTTCCTGGTTCTCAGATTTTATCATAGCTAAATTATAATTGTACAATTTCATTCAGTCCAAGAATAAAACTATTAAGTATGTAAAGTATCATGATGGTTTTGTAGTAGTGATTGTATATTCAAAGCAAACAGTATTGAGTACATTGTAGAATATGAATGGTCTATAAGATTAATTAAAAAAAACTTTATAGTTAGGAACAAAGGGCTCTAGGAATTATTGGGTGCATTCTTGCCTTATTTTTTTTTTTATAGAGGCATGTTTTTTATTTATTTATTTGTTTGTTTGTTTGTTTATACATGCACTGGCTACAGTCAGAAGTGCGGGAGGGCGAGAGAATTCACCAGAGCCAGGGCAGGGAACAGAATAGGCAGACTGAGGAAACACACTGCAGAGGGGAGTAGCGGGTGGCAGGAGAGGTCTGTGCGCCATGTGGGACCCTCCTCCAGTGGCCGGGGAGCAGCCAGGGATCGAACCGGCGCCGCAGAGGCTGCGGGCAGCTTCGCAACCCAGCGCTCAACCGCTGCGCCACCAGGGAGGCCCCATTCTTGCCTTATTCTACCTATCATTCAGGTGGAGTCAACACCCAGTGAAATGTATCAGTGGATTGAAAGGAGAAGTAAAGTATGGCCTCCAGGAGAATAATGCCTATTCCAGGTTGTAGCCCTTAATCTAGAACCATGAGGTGCTTGGTAAATATTTAAATGCATGGATACCTGGGGTGACTGCTTCTGTTAGTAACTGCTGAGATCACAAGCAGATGGTATAAATGCAGATCAGAAAAACAGATCAAAATCCAGAGGCTAATTCATAAGATGAGGCAATTGGGATGAGCTTTTCAAACTACAAAGACCCAAACACTCCCCCTATTCTCTTGTTGAATAAGAAGCATTGAATGAAATTCTTTCTTCAATTTATAAGCCATTGAAGTTTTCCCCACACATACTTTTGGCCTGCAGGTCAGCCAATTCAGGCTCAGTACAGTCAGACAAAAACAGCCTCGGTCAATATTCAAATGCATAAATCTAAAGATAGATCACCTGCCAAAGCTCCTTGCTGATGGGAAGTCCATGATATATTTCTTATCAAATACAGGTTGGATATTAAATTTAAGTGTTCAAATGTCACCTTGTTGATTGGCTTCCCTCTGTTTTAGGCAGGTATTTTTATGCATGAACTTTGTGTGAACTTGGAGAGATAAAAGAATGATGTGCTCCCAGGTGAGGGTTAAGAAGGTGATCTTGCCCTGGCCACTGTGGGTTCCCCAGAGACAATGGAGAAGGCCCTGTCACACGTTGTCTAATAAAGTCCAATAAAAGGGAGAATTAGTCCGGGTGTGGTGTCAGCGCAGCTATAAATTCTTATGCAATAATAAAATAATAGGATGTTATTAATTCAACCATTCTGGTTGCTTCTGAAATAGTATTAAAGTAATATCATTGATTCACATTTTTGACTGCTAATACATTATTTTCTAGAACTATTAACTGCTTTAAAGCCAGCGTTCCATAATACAGTGGGAAGAGATAGTGAAATATTTCGACTGATTCCAGCAATTAACTTAATTTAAGGCTACTTTGCACATTTTAGAATTAAGAATTATGCTTTGAAATTATATAGAGAAAAAATTTCAATGAGGCGATGAGTATTTTTGAATTTCAACACCCAGTCTTACAGGTGAAAGTTGGGTCATGTTTTTTTCAAGATAAAGAAAGTTCAGTAGACATTTAAAATGTTAATTTACAGATATTTTATACCATTGAATCAGAGGAACAAAAGTATAAGTATTTTTTGAATTCCTACTCTGAGCTTTGCACTAAATGTTTTCACATATATGGGTTAACCAAACCATGATGTAGATGACACTGAAAAAGGTTTGTTATCTTCTCCTAGCCTAGACCTACAATCTTGAAAAAGTAATCTAAACTAAGTTCTAAGAATAGGAAAGTGTGGAGGAGTTTGAAGGATGGATAAATTTCCTTTCTCAAATGCCCTGGAGCAAGAATATTATTGTTGGTGTCCAGGGCATATGTGTTAAATGACAACAGCTTAAGCTATTAAATGTGAAAACAGTATCATGGCAAAGAAAACGTGTTGGTATCTGGACAAGTAAAAGGGAATCAGGATAGAAAACATTGTTTTTATTCAGTAAAATTGGGAGTACAGGAAATTCCAGGACTCTGTACAACTAAGAGGTGATGTGGTGGGGGAACAGTGTTGAGAGTGGTTTGGCTTACAGAAGGCTTGAAAACACACCGGAATAAGAAAGAACAAACAAATTCAGGGAAACTGGTGTTGGAGAAGGTGCTGCTTATGTAGCTGGAGGGAATGTGGAGACCCAGGGTCTGAGGACCCTCCTCCCAGAGCCCCGCCTGTCAACCAAGCCTGCTGGCCGGAGAACATCTGAGGGCCGGTGTTTTTGAAAGTGCTTCTGAGAAGCCAGCAGACCAGCACCCAAGGGGTGTGCACTGGGCTATTTCAGGTTGCAAGCAACAAGGAGGAACTTGACTATTGCCATTTCCTAAGAGCTCTTAGAAAATCAAGTAGTTTAAGCTGTAGGGTTCTCTCTGTGCATGGCGGGACCTTAGTGATATAGACATGTGATATTATGAAATGTGCTAATGGAAGACATTTTACCCACAATCAGTGAAAACCTCTGCATCTTCATCCAACTTCTCCTAATTATAATCACTCTTGTTGGAGGGAATGGGAGCAGGCAGAGGCATTTTTAAGGATCTAACAGGAGAAATTGTATAGGGGTACATCTGATTTGGGATCAGTGGGATGTATGACTAGTTGTATAGTCATTTTCTGGCCGTGTCACGCTAATTGTGCCTGGAATGGATTTCAGAATTTTTCCACTGATCACCTTTACAAAATTATTGTCTTATGAAAGGGAACCCAAGAGAAAGCGATATCAATGCATATACATCAGGTGGTTATGTTTCTGGATTTTCCAATGTGCATGATGCTTATTGTGATTTATATCTTTAGTATATATAAATGTCAAACTTTCATTTATATATACCAGTTTGCATCATTTTCTTTTTTTTTTAAAGATTTATTTATTAACGCATATAAGAACTGGGGTACAAGCCAGAGGTGTATGTGTGTGTGTGTGTGGGGGGGGTTGAGAGGTTTCACCAGAGACAGAGTAGGGAACAGAACAGGCAGACTGATCAAAATACACTGCTGAGGGGAGCAGTGGACAAGTCAGGAAAGATCTGCTGCACCATGTGGGTAGCTCCCTGGTTGGGGATCGAACTTGTGCTGCAGCAGCTGTGGACAATTTCATAGTTTGTGTCTTAACTCCTTGTGCTACTGGGGAGGTCCTGCATCCTTTTCTTTAACAAGAGCTCTTATGATCATCTAAACTTCAGGACTTCCACTGGGAGGCAAAAGGCAGTATTATCTGCCAAAATTCTATGCCTTAAAAGTCAATAGGAAGTGGGCCCAGTTACATGATTTGCTGAACTCAATGCAAAATGCAAATGTGAGATCCTTGTTCAAAGTCTATGAAAAATTTCAAGATGGCAGCAGCAACATGGAACCAATATTGGGTCCTTCCTTTCACAGGATCAATGTGCCTGCACAGGTTCTGTGCCCATGAAGCTGACCCTGACTGTTGGGTGGTGCCTGCTTACCCTGTATCTTTGGTGCTCTGGTGCCTAATTCAGCAACAAACGTGCAGCTTCCACTCGGAAGAGCAACCATTATTGTGCCAGCGTTACGGTTTTTGCTCCTGGCTCCATGTGCTTTTTATACTTTGTTTCCTATGGTTTATCACATTCAGAATCTCTGAGAGAGAGAGAGAGAGAGAGAGAGAGAGAGGAATTGGTTAGGTTCATTAATAGTGATTCAGCATGAAGCACCCTGTTGGGTGGAATTCTCATGTGCAGCTGTTTCTTGGATCACTGGACAGACCATAAATGACTACTTTGGGTCAGGTCACAATCTTGCTCTAATCAACTTGTAGCAAGGGCTGTGGTGTCATATGGCAAAAAGCATAATGACTTATTTGCTTCTAACTCCTTGACTTAGAGCTGTGGGCTGGGCAACAATAAAAAGCCTCTCCAGTGGGCAGGATGAGTGGAAAAATTTGGACTTGTCCAGTTTAATCCAACAGGCATAAGCTCCAATGCCATGTTCCTGGTGGAGAAATATTTAAATGTATCACAGCACAAAAGTCAACTTTTGCAAGTGAAAAAATATCGTGTATCCAAATTGGGGTGATTAGAACACTGGACAAGCAGAGGATGAGGCCGACTCCCCCTGAGAAGTTCGCTGGCTTCCTTATCACATTTCAGTCTTCTGCAAAGTCATTTTCAAGTGGACTGTAATTGCCTGCCATTATACACTCCATAGCCTCATAAATCTTCACTAGCACAGAGAAGTAAATTGTGTTGTGTTTTCTTTGGAAATGGATTGCTGTTGGATCATCAGGCGGATAGCAGGTAAGGGGCGGGGCTGCCCCTTCAAGGTGAAAGTCACCAGAACCAGAATTGGGGTCGGAGAGATGGCAGTGGAGGCAGCACCTAGCAGAGAAGCTTTACACGCAGCCCTTGCTAGATACAGCAAGAACATGCTGTTCTTAGAGGTGATTTCAATAGTGTCTGTCCGGAAGCTGTTCAGATTAGTCTATGTGCCATTACAGCTCAAACTGGTTGAGCTTAAAATCACCTGGCTGGAATTTTACAAAGACAGATTTAAAAAAAAACAAAAACAAAAATCCATCACAGCAATGTAGTTGTAGACAAACCTAGGTGTGGAGTCAGACAATTGGTTCAAATGAAGGTTTAGGTCTTACTGTGGCGACTGCTCTGTCTACTATCACTTTCTCATCTCTGAAATGCAGGCGATTACCTTCTCTTTCCCATAGCGCTTGTGAGATTAAAGGAGAAGCTGAGTGTGCCTCATAGGAAATACAACTTTGGGATTACCCAGTAAGCCCTGATTTTTAATTCCATATTCGTAGTACATTTAGCATGTAACTGTGGATGGAGGTGCTCACACATAGGTCTATGCGCATATATAAAAAGAAGCTCAGGTAAATTGCATTAAGGTCCAGTGCACCACTGGAAAGGCGATACTTTACTATAAAGTTTCTTTTGAAATCTGCTCTTGAAAGATGAGCAGAGTATACTCAGACATGTGTTAAACATTAAGGCAGAATCCAAGTGAGAAGAGTCAGCGTTATACATGTGAGGACTTGGGATTTGACAATCAAAAAGTAAATCTAATTTATTTTAGGGAGAAAAGGTTTGGAAGTTGAAGAAATCCACTGTTGTATTTCCAAGCACAGGGAGGAACCAAGCTCACAAACAATGTTTTTTCAAGTAGAAGTGTCACTAATTCATTGAGCCACCAGGCAAAAGAGGAATAAAGAGGTGAGGGGCCACCTTTGCTCTCTGATTTGTAACTGCAGCTCTCTGGATTGTCAACTCCTGCAGGGCATGGATTGAGTCTATTTTATTCCTTGAGCTACATCCCTACACATCACCATGTGTGGATTAGCATTTAATAAGTGTTTGTGACGATGACTGATGATATGACCAGCGCTGTTGGTAATTTAGAGCCGGCTGGGTTGGCAGTAAGAAGTTTTATTTTCCTTCCTGTGGGAACCCCTTCTCTGCTTGACGTTTTTTTGGTTGTTGATTGTAAGCTCCCTTGGGCAGGAAACTTGCTTGTCTGTATGTTTATTAAGAGGCATTGAGCAAATTGCAACAAACTACACTGTGATAACAGTGGGTAAAAATTTCATGAGATGCTATCAAATGATCCATTAAAAGAAAGATCCAGGATATTACCACCAACTGCTACATTAACTAGTCATGTCATAACACCGTCAAAATGCTAATTAGCTTGTCTGGCATGATTTGTTATTAAAAAAAAATCAACTCAAGTTTCCTGTTGTTCTTGATTTTGGATAGTTTTTCCTCTCCTAATATTTGCTTCAAGGAAGAGCTATTTCACTATTTTCCTTTAGGAGATAAACAAAGCTTTTGTGCTTTCCCCTTGCCTCCACTCCTAGGGACCCCTAAGCCCTCTAAACTTTAAGAAAGAGGTCTAAGTCTGCAGAATAGTGAATAGAAATCATTAAAAGGGCATAAAGCATGTTATTAGGAAGGTGCCAGGGGAAAAGAGACTGCTCACGTTGTCTGATCTTGGGCTCCAGCCAGGTAGGACTGACTGGTTGCTTGCAGCTGGACAGGGCAGGTGGGCAGGACTAAGACCAAGAGCTCAAGCCATTCATTGGCTTAGTCAGGAGCTGGCAGGGGAATAATAAGTGCAGGCTTACACAGAAGAGGTTCTGTCCAGCAGGCCAAGTCTGGTATCTCAGGGGTACAGATTTCAGAAACAAACAATAATGGACAAAAAATGCAAAATGATGATAAAAATGCAAAATGATGAGAAGTAAGAGTCACTCAGTCTTAGAAGGGACAAAGGCTCTGTCACTGAACCTAAATTGCTACTCAGAACAGGGGTCCAGGCCAAAGTCCAGCCATAGAGACATTGGGGTCCATGTTTAGATGGAAGAACAGGGAGAAAACAAGGGGCCACTTCTCAGATCTAGGATAACAGGTGGTGACGGCATGGACTGCAGGTTGACACTGAACCCTAAAATGCCGGTACCAGCCAGGCCAAAATCATGGTTTTAGGCGAAGAACTGAAAACAGTAGGAGGCTAGAGACAGACCACGTGGCCCTGTTGGGAGAGACTGAGGCCAGCAGCCAGCCCGGCCTGGAGTGTGGCGGCCAAGCATTCTGCTTTGACGCCTGTCGCCAGATCTCCGGAACCATGGAACTGGCCTTCATTCCTGAAGGCAGTAACAACAGAGCGTGATGCTCAGAACAAATGTTCTGGAGTGAGGCTGTTTGGCTTTCCTCCTAACTAGAGTTGCCAGCTGTAGTAAACAAAAGATCACGGCCACCAGTGAAGTTAGAATTTCAGTTAAGCAATGACTCATCTTTCCAGTGAACCTCTCAAGTACCCTGTGGGATATACTTACCCTAAACTAAGCCCATCCTACGTGATAGTGGAGATACGGGAGATAGCATTATACTGAAAACAAGGCATTGTTTATCCGGTATTCTAATTTAACTGGGTGTCCTATGATTTCCTGGGCACCTCTCCACCTAACTTCTCTATTTTTCAGCTCTCAGGCCTGAGGAAAGTCCTGGAAGACCTCAATTTCCTCATCTGTAGAATGAAAATGATCGAACTCAGGGTCGTGATGAGAAGTGAATAGTGAACACACATAGGCAAGCTCATGAACACACGCAAATAAGCCCACATAGCCCAGAGGACTCATCCCTGTTCAAACCCCTGACACAGGAACCTACTCTTCCTCCACATGCTTCTGACCTCCACAACATTGAGGACGAGAGACATTTTTATCTTCTTCTTACAAATGAGGAACAAGAACTGATAAGCAGCCCAGTGAGGGAATGTGTCTGAGAATGGGCCATGGGACTCCCCAGCCAGACCCTTTCCAATGAGCCATATGGCGGAGAAAGGTGGGATCTGCTCTTTTGGACACCATGCAGAGTAGCCTTGGCCCCGGCCTTGTTTCATCAGTGCCTGATCCTCTGATTAGACGTCAGTGCCCGGTGGTTGTTCAGGCCTGTGTCTTGGGAAGGTGTGGGGAGCCAGGTCTGTGGCAGGCCTTCGCGCTAAGGTTTTTGATTCCCGTGGGGCCTCTGGCCCTCCCATTGCAGACCTGTCAGGCAGAGTAGAACCGCAGATGTGCATTTGGGTTTTCTGGACAAGCCTGCCTGAGGACAGCCTGCTGAATGGTGAGCCAGAGCTCTCTGGCTGTAATTAAATACAGCTTCGCCTGACAGGCTCAGCCAGTCATGCCGGACTTGCCTGCAATGGTGCCAATGACAAAGTTTGAATGAAAGCAGAAGCAAATTCAGGGAACCACACACCGTATCAGCCGTGCTCATCAGGCACTCGTGAAGTATTTCACCAAGAAAGCCCCGTGTTCCAAAGCAGAGTGCAGCACTGTTATTATCAGCCCATGCATGGAAGGGATTGTTTGGTGGTTCCAGTTCTCAGGTTAAAAGGCGGACTTTTAAGTCTGCATGTGTGTCCCTGTGTGGGTGCCTTTGTCTGCCTGCATTCAAGCTTTGTCTGTTCACTCATTTACTGACTCATTACTTCGATCACATGACCAGTATTTGCTGAGTGCTTGTGGTGTGGCCGGCACTGTAGTGGGCTCTGGGGATTCACCAGGGAGCAGGCTCAGTGGTCTCATGGTCATGGAATATGGGGTCCAGGGATGGTGGGGAGAGCTCACAGTAAACAAATAAATTATGTGTCTTACCCACATAATTACCCATTGTGACAGAAGCTATTAAAGAAAAAGAAAATGGGCAAAATGAAAGTATGAACGAGAAGAGATGAAAGTTTGGATGGATGGGGGAGGGCTTACCTCTGGGTAGGGTTCTCTGAGAAAGTTCTATCTGAGCTAAGATATAATTTGCAATTCAAAAAAAATTTTGCACTGTATTGTCATTGAATATTTTTCCAAATTCTTTCTTTCCCTTTTGTCAAGAATGCCGATTAGATTATATATACTTTTTAAGTATCTTCCTACTTTTCATATGTAGATGACTGAAGAAAGGATTACAGATTGCCATATTGAGAAAGGTACCACCCCAGCCTCCCACAGAGGATCGTTGTAGATTTAATCACCCTATTTATTTGTATAAATCACCTTTTTGTCACTGTTGCCTTATTTTAGGATGCACTGTGCTATTTGCGCAGCACTCTCACATAAATTACCCAGTCAATCTTCACCAATAGCCCCGCAGGCCACAGAGAGCACCATCCCTCTGTTAAACAGTGAGAAATGATGATTCCCACAAGTCAATGTCTTGTCCAAGGTCATATGCTAGTGAGTAACTGAGAGAAGACAAGGTTTTTGTTCTTAGGCCAGAATCTTTTTCATGCACCGTGGGCGAGATCCAGAGTCTCTCCTCAGCCACCCCCTATTTCCCAGCCTAGCCTCGCTGTGCACAGAGTATCTCAGAGTGTTTGGGGAGAGATTGGTTTACAGGCTGAATTTCTCCTGTGTACATGCCCATGAGTCCAGAAAAATCTACCTGGCCCCAGTGTCAGCTCCAGCTTACAGTTAATAACAGATTAATAAATAATTAAATTCAATATATATGCACTGGCTACTGTATGTCAGGTTCTGCTGCAGGAATTGAGGATACACTACCGAGCAAATGAACAAGAATGTCTGTCTTTATTGAGTTTACCTCTCCCAAGAGAGGCAATCAATAAATAAGAGAATAAATGTGTGTGTTTACATATATAAATGTGTATATATATCTATATATCTATATATATATGTTTGTGTGTGTGTGTGTGTGTGTGTGTAGGGTCAGTTGGTATGCTATAGAGAAAAATAAAATGGAGAAGAGATAGCTAGGGAGTGCTGGGAGAGGGGGTTGAAATTTGGATAAAGATGGCTGGGAGTGACCGCCCTGAGAATGTACTCTTTGTCTGGTGATGAGGTTGTCCTGGGCAGGAATGTTCTATCTAGCAGGGGGAACATGGGCTAAGCTGCTGGCTGGGGCTCAGGACTCATACAACGCATCCCACTCTTGAACTTGAACTCCGTTTTTCCAAAGGCATGATATTTAAAATGCTGGTTAGACACAGTTGAAATCATATTTTTAAGGATTAAGTTGTATATTCAATTTCATTTGGGGTTAAATACCCTATTGTGGGTAGTCCAGAAAGCCAAACCACCATGAATAATGTTTCCATGGGAAAATGTTTTCTGAGCTTTAACCCGCTGACTTACCAATGAACTTAAGGTACAGAGCTGGTTAGTAAGTTGAGAGCTGGCTGCATTAATTAAGGGGCCATTTTCCTACCACGTCTCCATCTTCAGAATGCCCCTGACCGTGCCTCCACCACTCGGACATTCTTGTTTTGTCCTTATTCTCCCTCTAGTCTCTTTAATTCCAACCTGTATTTTCCATTTTCCCTGCAGGGCGTCTCTTTTTCCCCTTAGATCTTTGAATAATTCTTCATGAAGCCATATGGAAAGCCCTTGATTCCTCTTATTTTTCTCTCTCAGAAGAGCTGCTGTGTATCTCACTTTAATTGTAGTGTCTCAGAGATTTCCCAAGCCTTTTTTTTTTTTTCATGCAAACAGATTTATTTGTATTATTTCACTGTCTGCTTTTGGCAATGGCAGGGCATTTAATGCCAGTAATGAGCATTACACCTGGAAAATTCTGAGCACCTCACCAACAGATTAATGAATATATGGCATTTTTTAAATGAAATTAATGACAATCTTCTCACCATTAGATGGTGAATTCTTAAAGAATATTTTCTATGTAGGAATGCTCCACTTCTGTTTGAAATTGACTCTGTGTCCATAGAAATAATCTACTAGGTGTGCTTTCTTTTTTTTTTTTTTTCCTTCAGTTCTGCCTGCTGCACCTAGAAGGTGGGATGGATAACAGTTTCACATTTATGGAGAGGTGCAGTGAGGAGTCGTAAATCTGTAGTATCAGAGTAACAAATGAAAGGAAGGAAGAGTTGGGAGCACTTGTTTTATACTGGGGAGATTGGGAATGATTGGGAATGTTGGAATGTTGAATTTTCCTTTGGGGTTTGCCTGGCTCTTCATGGAAGAGATAGATGCTAGATAGGTGAAAGAGAGACAGACACACACACACACACACACACAGAGAGAGAGAGAGAGAGAGAGATTGAGAGAGACAGCCCCAGTGGACAATATTTTCTTTATTCTCATTTTATTTACACAATTAAGAAATCAGTTGGGTCAAATACACTATCATGGACTGACCAGAAAGCAAAATCACAAGACAGGTGACCAACAGGTTGTAAGCTTCTGTTGTGTCTCCAGCGCTATATACTATAGGAATTAGCTGTTTCACTTCACAGGGTTCTAGGTAAGCCCCTGAGATGCAGAGGTTGGGCAACTTGCCCATACCCACCCAAATGGAAGAGCCAAAATTTGACCCAAGGCTATTTGATGGTAAGACAGAAACTTCTAACCACTATCTGCCACCGTGGCCTGCAGAAAAGGAAGCAAGAGCTTTTCCATTATTCTATTTTCCCCTTATAACTGACAATGGAAAAGCAATTCCTAAAGTATTTTGACAGCTCACAGACACAAGCCAGGCACTGTTCTCCAACAAATGGACATCAGGTTTACCTGGAAAACATAGCGTGCTTGCCCTACGAGAGCTCCAGCTTCGGTGCCTGCTAGTAATGCCCAGGTTTTGCTGCTGTGAACTGGGGTACGTGCTCTGAGAACTGCCGCTTGGGTGCTCCCCCCAATGCTCAAAAAATTAGTAACAATAATAACTAGGTCTTTGCGTCTTGCAGCATTTTGCTGATTCCAGCCAGTGCTAGATAAGGTGCCCCCTCCTCACAACAGAGCAGGCCTCCAGCTCAGGCAGGGAGTCTCTGTGGGGTGGATGAGAACAGGGAGTATCTGTGGGGGGTTATGTGTCCCTCCTTTGTAGAGTTGGAGTGGAGGCATTTCAGTTTTCATTCTACCCTGGTAACGCTCTAAAGAGAATTCAACAGCTTCTCCCTTTCCCAGGACACACACACACATGCACACACACAGAGCTAGGCAACCCACAAATTGGTTTGTTCACTTTTCTTTTCAACTCAAGCTCATTCCCGTAGTGAATGAGCTCCAGATCCCCTTCTGCTGGAAAGGACAAACTGTGTCCCCAGAGAGAAGCACAACTGAGCACAAAGTGGGTGGCTGTCTCCCACAAGATCTCACACTTGCATCCAAATGAAAGTTCTGAGAACTTGAGTTGGGCTGGCTAATATTTCTCTCCCATTCCAGGTTTGCTGAGTTTATAAATATCAATTATAAAGCTGAGTAAATTACAGGGATGTTGAACTTTGAATTGTTGTCGCACTTTAAATTGTCTATAGGGGGATAATAAGGAGATTGTGAAAATCTGCTGAAGGAAATCTCACACATTTATAGATAATTAATACAGTGAGCGGAAACTGGAAATCAGCACTGAATTTTTTAAAGCAGTAATTTAAAAATGCATTATGGCAACACATTAAGTTAGCAGTTATTCAACAAGGAAATGTGAAGATTATTAAGCTAATTAAAGGTAATAAAAACAAGTTAAGGTATTCAGCATATAACTTTGAAATTAAAAAGAAAAAAAATCCTTCATGCTTATACTTCTAGGTAAGTCACAGATGGCAATTAATACATTGATAAGTTACTGGGTTTTTAGGTAATAAGAAAAGATTGCTGTATAAAAATACATCCCTTGGAGATGCACAAAAGTAGCCCGAGGAGATGTTTCTGTGTAATTCTAGACCCTTTAGCAGGCTCCGGTGAGCACACGTGTGCTTTCTCTTTCTCACCGAGGGATGAATGATGGCTGTTTCGGGAACTTGATCTTGGAAAACTTTGCCCAATATATCTGATCCCACTCGGCTTTCGGGCCCTGTGGCCTCTTTCCTGATCTTTAGATTCCCAAAACTTTCCTCTGCTGACAGCTGACAGCAATTGGACAGACTGGTTGCTTCTGCTTCTCACTTTTAGATCTTGTGCTCGGCATGGAACCACTATTGATGTAAAATGGAACAGAAACTGTCATTGAGAACAGAAATAGACGCTCTTTGTGACAGAGGCTTCAGTTAAGTATTTTCACCGCTGCAGGGTTTATAAGTTTCTTTAGGAAAAGATTTAGAAAGACAAGAGGAGGAAAATGTTGAAGGTGATAATTAAAGAGTGAAATGCAACTTTCACACATGCAATAACATAACATACTTATGTCCAGACATTTTGTTTATTTAATCAGAGAAAGGAGGTGGCAACAGGAGGGAAAAGGCCAGGTTCCAAATTAACCACACCTGTACCTGCTGGCCGTTAAACCGATTATTAAATGCTTCTGGAAGAAATCTTGGGGGTGTTTATTGCAGCACAGGACTTGGAAACTTCAAATTAAAGCTGGCTCCTCACGATTAATTTGGGTAGAGGACCCTTGTAAAATTTACCACTGAGCAAATTTGGGGTGTGCTCAGTTAAATAGGGGCAAAGGTCACAGCTTATCACAGGGAAAATTGTCCAGCTTAGGAAAATGGGGCTCTTATAGAAAAAAGTAAGAAACCGGAAATAGTCAATTAAAGAAAGTTCCAGTTTGCCTGTAATCCTACATAATGCCAGGAAGAAAAGATTAGACATACATAGATAAGCATTGGGTCTTACTCCCCGAGATAAATTAACGTCACTAAATTCTAGAAAAGTCTTTATGAACTCAACCCATCCTAAAAATAGGAAGAAATTCATCCTAAAGAACAATTGGATGCAACATGTAAATTAAGAGAAGGTTTTAGCGTTGCAAGTTACTTGGTGGATGACCATGGAAAGTGTAACTCGGGTTTCCATAACCTTGGTCCTAAGATTCTAAGCAGGGAGAATTGCTGTGGAAAGCTAGCACGCTTTTATCAACAAGGTCACACCAGGAATTTCTGGCGGACAAGTAAAAAATGACTTCCTCAAGCCAAAGCAGTCCTTTTAGATCATCAGAATGAATTGTCCGAAAGCTTCAAAGCTGCCTCGGTTCTCATTACTGGAGCCTGCCTTTACAAGAAATGCCTTTTTTCAATTATTTTCACTTTTTATTAGAAGTCTTTGTGGTTGTTGCTCACCTCATTAAGTTCACTAAGATGCTACACATTTAATTTCCATGTTATAATTTGTAGTAAATTGTTTGACATTAAACCTGGGTCTTTGAGTCTTTGATTTCCGAAGGTTTTTGCTCCCCTTCGCCCAGTCCCCAGTTAGCTTTTTGAAGCTTGAAAAAATGGATGCAATTAATGTAATTTGTAATTTAAAGAGTCTCCATCATTGGAATTTTGTTCTGATAGGTTGTCTTCCAAATGCTGAAGTCCTGTGACCAGATGCCTTCTGGAAACATCTTGGGCCAGCTTGTAAAATATCCCTCAGGAGCCACCTCCACTTTCTGTACTTGGCAACCATTTGGCTAATTGAACACTTTCTCTCTGAAGATTTTTCTAATTCCTCAGCTAATTGATACCGAGGAATGGCTCCTTATATGGTGTGGCATGCACATTCTGGGTCCTGGCGGCTTTTATCATATTGCCCCTCAGCGATTTCTCCTTCAGGTTCCTTGATTAAACCCCTTTAATCTTTCCTCATCAGTCAATCACTTCCAATCCCACCCCCCACCCCATTCCTTTAATCATCTCCTTTGAACTCAGTTCAAGTTTTTGGGTACTCAGGTACCAAGACAAGGGAGTCTGGGCGCAGTCTCGCCACCATCACATGGGACAAGAGGAAAGAGCTGAGTCTTGAATCCATGGCAAACAGCTGTGCTTTTCTACCCTTGCAGTGTGCGCCTCTCCTCACTTTCTCATCTCTGCACACTTTTCTCACTCAGTGGGAAGCATTAGAAGATGAGGTTTCCTGTCCTCAGTCACACCACAGACCATTCTCACCTGAAACAATTCATGGCACCCTGGGGCCTCGAGGGGGCTCACCTTTCTGTGACGGCACTTTGCATCACTCGCATATTCAGACCTGAATTCTCAGATAAATTGTATTTTACTTTCCCCACCTGCCCGTGAGCCGGCCGTCTGGAAGGACACCCGCGAAGACCGGGCGCCAGCAATCAGGCTGACACCCAGAGGTTTGTGACCACGGGCGTGGTCGCGTGTGTCCTGGATGGCGCCAAGGACAGAGGCACACTCGTCCCGGGCTGAGGTCCGGCTCGGGCTGTCAGCAGCCCTGAGAGCGCAGGTTGGGGCAGGGGACGGCAGCTTTGCTAGGGACACTCCTCTGAACCCCCTCATCGCCTGTGGACCTGAGATTGCTCATCAGGTTAGGGAGTGTAAAAAAAGGTGTCATTCCAGCAGGACAAGTCCTTATATGAGTATCTTTTGAGTGGAAACTTGAGAACCTTGTCCCTCGTGAGAATTGAACATTGGACGTGCGCCCCATCCAGCAGCACAGCCCTCAGCTGCGTTTGTGGGATTCTATTAAATCCACTGCTCTTTTTGAGTGAGGGAATATACTGCAGCTTCGAGCCCTGCCTTCGCGAAAGGACTGAGGTTTTCATTTTTCTCAGCTCAACCTCTCTCCTGGAAATAACTGCCCTGAATTGGACTCTCAATGCGCATCCTCCTGTGTATTCCCTTCTCTCCTGCTGTGGACACGCGGCGCCACAACCCGAGACACAATCTCAAGAGACCTTTCCACGTTACACTTGGCCTGCCCTCTCTGGCTTTTCTTTCTTTCTCCAGGCCTTATTTGAGTTTAGCAAAAGCCTCCAAGTTAACTTAATACAGGATTCCTCCCTGAACTTACCTGGGTTTCCTGCCCGTGGGTGACCTGCTCTACCAACTGCTGTTTGTCCTTGAGTGATTCTGAATGTTGATCTTGCCTTTTTTACTTAAAAGAACTGTGTACCTTCAGGTCCATATCCCTCCTAACCACAACAGAATGTAAGCCTCATTCTCAGACAGAAAGCAAAGCATTTGTTCAAAGATGAGGAAAACATAAAAGGGGATGAGGCTAGGGATGGAGACAGTTTCTGGGCGTTCACAGGTAAGCTGATACTTTGAGATTCCCGGAGATTAGTGTTCTATCAAACAGCAGAACATCTTTGGCAAGAAGAAACCTAAAGGATTAATGTTGGGGTCGGGGTGGGAGGAGTGAGGCCTGCTGAAGGGGAGAGTATGGGGGACAGATGTGTACACAGGGTGTAAAAGTCATTCTTCTCAGAGCTGGGAGAAGTTTAGACTTTCTGGGGATGGAGCCAGCTAAATTTTACTTTAAGCCTTCCAAATCACAAGATTACAACAAGCACGGACAAGTTTAATTATAGTAGGTGGAAGGTTAAAAAGCACACACGTTGACACCCAAGTATGCACACACACACACACACATGCAAACACACACACAGCAGCTCTGTTTTTTGTTGTGTTTTTCTGATGAATTTGTGTTACTGCTAATTGCTTAGGGGTAAAGATTTGTTGGAGCAATAGCAGAATTCACTGGCATCTGCTCTAAACAATTTGAAAATCATCAAAAGAGAAGTGAATGTTGACACTGACACTGTATACAGAGCAAATGAGTGAATCAGAACAGCACAGAGAGCACGTATGGTACCTGGTGAGTCTAAACATACTGTGTGTGTGCGTGCATGCATGTGTGTGAATTGAGAAATTCAGTCATGAACTAGAAATAAATGAAACTTCAAAAAATTATGTTTGGGTTAATACAGCAGACTGGTTTTAGGAATAACAAAGAGACAACCACCAAAATGTAAGCTGCAAGTTGAAATTGGGTTGGTTTTTATGTTTTGTTTTGTTTTGTTTTTAATGTTCTCTATTCTAGGGTAACAGACCATGCCACAAGTTACTGATTTATTTTTGTGTTATTCCCCGCAATTCTCTGCTGGCTCCACGCAGTGGGGCAGCTCTGTGGTAACTCATAGTATTGGTTGAGGTCAGTCACTTGGCTGCATTCAGGAGGGAGCACACTGGGGCTGGGAAGGCCACAAGAGCCTCAATGGCATGCCTGGGATGCTAGCTAGGGCAGCTGGCAGCCTGGGACCTGGTCTTATTTAGTTTGTCTCTCAGGCAGGGTAACTGTATCCCTTTATATAATGGCCTAGAGCTCACATAGGGTGAAAGCTGAAGCTACCAGCCCTCCTCTTCCTCATTCTATTGGTGAAAGCAATTTACAAAGCTAGCCCAGATTCAAAGGGAAGGGAAATAACACCTTCTGCCCCTTCATGGCAGGAGTTGGTAGAGACATAGGAGGAACTGTTGGTGGCCATTTTGTAGATAATCTGTTTCAGACTTGTAAGCCTTTAGGTCAAAAGGAGAGGGTCAGAAATCTGAAGTCTGGTCCAGCTCCCAAATAAGTAGTGTATTTATGCATGAGGCAGGGTTGTAGGTAAAATTCAACTCATAGGGAATCACAAAACCCTTCATTTCAGATTTGAGCTAGAAAATGAAATCAGGTGTCTTTTCTACATGAACCAGGTCATGCAAAATGAATATTCCTTGAACTTCAGAAAGTCAGTATATGGTGGTCATGGGATTCCTGTCAAGCTGACAGCATAAACTTGTACCTTTCTTTCTGTCCACAAGCAAGAGATTTAAATAATTATTTTTTTTCCATTTTTACTCAATTTGTGGTAGCCAGATTAACCAACCAATTTAGGAAGACAAAATGCTATAAAGACCACTGTTCTATTTTTTAGTTATTATCACAATTGCATCGAAATAAGAAAACATTATACTATCATTTGGCTTGCTTATATCTCTTTAGTGTTTGTCTTATATGCCATATGTGTATATATATATAGTTTTAATTATTTTTTATGTATGTATGTATAGTGTATGTATTGTTTTTTTATGCGTGTAGGTATAGTGCCATATATATATATATAGTTTTTATTGTTTTTTTATGTTTGTATGTATAGTGGCATTAAAACTTATGCTGAAGATTACACATTTTTGTCCATTCTTGTTTTGTGTGTGTGTTTGTTTCATGTCTTCTGACACTTATATCTTACATATTTATACATTTATAGCTTTAGTTGAATAGCATTTAAGAGAACTTGGTTTTAAGAGGTAGTTATCATTTGGTTTCATTTGGTTGTGTCCTGCTCAGGATTAATTTTGTAGTGCTTTGGGGAAATTCCTTTCCCACTAAATCAATGCATATTTATAGAGGATCTACTCTCTGTAGCTTTTTCAATGGCACACATGCCTTACTAGGCAGCTGTATCACTTGGACAGACCTTTTTGATCCAAACCATGTAGGAATCAAAACCCTAGATAATTATCAAAAGATACCAAAAAATAAACATGTGAAAAAACTTAAACTGCCTACAAAAAATAACATTCTGTGGCAGGCACAAATGTTGTCTTTGTATTTTCTCAGTATTTAAAAATTAATTTATTACTTGAGAGGGGATAGATTTTTTTAAAGACTAAAAAAAAAAATACAGAAAATAAAAGATCATCCAGGGCATGTTAACTGTTATAGAATCATTTATAAACTACAATTCTGTGACAACAGGTGCTTATAGATTTAATCTTTTGATATGATACTTTAATGTGAGAGAGTTAATGATATGTTATTATTGAAAGGCAAAACAACCATAATGTAAAAAAAAAATAACAAAACTCAACACTATTTTAGTCCATTCCAAAGTTTAAAACGAATGTGTGTAATGGGAAGTTTAATTAAGATAAGCATAGAAGATAAAATAATTATTTTTATTTTATTCACTAGATTTTAAGGAGAATAATTATAAAACAATCTTTTCTACAGAATTTATGTAAGTTCTAAATATTTTCAATTATCTTTAGTAACAAACAAATATACTAAAAAACACTCTCAAAGGTGAATGCTTTCATTTCTATGAAAGAATTACATATTAAATTGTACATATTTCTAATATCAGATTGATAAATGTTACCGACATCTAGCAGCAATCATTAGTGAGAGAGAAAAAGAGGGTGAGAGAGAAAAAGAAAGAGAAAAGAGCTGATGGAATGAACTATAATGCTATAAAATTAATTTAGAAGAGAAAATATGGAATGATTTACTTTAAATTATAAGAAGATTTAGATAGACAGAATTGAATTACTAATGCAGGAATTTGGCAGGGCACTAAGGTTAACTGCTTGAGCCTTATGACAAAGGTGAGGGGACCCAGATGAGGACAAGTAGCCATTAGGCACTAATTCAAATCCTTTTCAATTTATGCAAGTGGTTAGAAAATCTATTTTGGCTTGGGATTTCTATTTATTACACTTCTGATTATATTATTGCTACTTATTGATAAAAGTATGATCAAATTAGACTGTCATTAGTACCTCCTATGTCTTGTAGGAGGATGATGCTTTTCCAGTGCCATCAAAGATCTAAAAATTGCTGAACAGTTGATGGCTATATCCCTTTATTTTATGACACTGTCAATTTGATAGACAAAAGTTTGAATGAAAACATTCAGGAAACTTTAGTTATGAGCACCCAGATACAATGGAATGATTGTGCTCACAAGAGTCAAAGAAAGTAACTCACAAGACTTCCTAGACCTTTGCTTTTTGAGGTGATTGTATTGTGTTCCCTGCCAACATTTCCTTTACTAAAGGCGTTTATATGAGCGGCAATGTGGAGACAAAATGCTTACAGATAGGTAAAGGCTGGCTTCCAATTTGGAGAACTTATGTAGGCAAAATGTTGTTACTAAATCCAAATGTATTGGAACAAGTTTGCTAATAGCCTTGGAGAGGAAAGCGCATTAACCAGGAACCAGGAACCGGGATATGAATTCTGCTGTGGCCATCCTTTGCCCTTGTGACCTTGGATAAAAGTGAATCTACCTAGGCCTGGTTCTGCTTGTCTATGTAATAATGTTGTAGAAATAATACTCATCTTCATAGATCTTTCCTTCCTCATGATTCCATGATCAAAACATCCTATGATTAGCTTCCTTTTTTTATGGACAGTCCAAAAAGAATGCTAACTTTTTATCAGAAAACTATTATTTTAGCTACCCCTTATCAATTTCTGAATTCTGTAAGTTTTAAGTTGGAAAAGAACTGAGGTTAACTTGCTCTGTGGCTCTCAAATTTAGGCATGTATCAGAATGAATGGGTTCACCCATTAAAATGTTGAGTCCTATATCTCTACCCCCAGAGTATCTGATTCATTAAATCTGGATCACAAATTTGCATCTGTCATAAGTTTCTTGGTCTGTTGATGTCCTGGCTTGGAGACCACATTTTGAGAAGAGTATCCCTCAGACTCTTTATTTACCAGCTTGGAAAACAGGCCTTACAAAGCTAATTGAATTACCCATGCTTACTCATCAAGTTAGTGGCTGACCCAAGACCAAAAAAGCCTTATTCTCCCAGATGCTGAGGTCAGAGTCTTTTCCAGGGCACCATAATTCCCCACTTTGAATTAGGGTTATATGATACATATTGAAAACTCCAAATAAATTTATTCCAATCCATCCCGCTACTCATATTAGGGTTGAGAGGATATTTTTCAGTTAAGAACAAATATTCCAAATACCCAGTATGCTCTTTTTTTTTTTTTTTTTGTGACCTACACCCAGGCCGTGTATGCATGATGGAATTAAGACTGAAATGGGGTAAAGAGGGCAAGACTCACTGTGAGCTAAAGTCTTGTCACTACAAAGACAGAGCAAAGAAAACAACCTAGCTTGTCTCCACTAATGTATTTTCTGCTTTCATGCTTGAGTTTTAGTTCCTTATTAATAACAAAAACAAAGTAAGTTTGGGTTTCATGAAAGATTTTGGTAGATTTGGTGTCTTATTTATGTAAAAAAAAAATCCCTTAGATCTCATTTTGTAGAGATGAGGTTTTAGTCTCAAGTCCCCAGAAATAAGCACAGACAATATGTTTTTGAACAAAATGGAGACTTTGAAAAGACAAATAGTCTTCCCTGAATTCACTGAATGCTGGGCCGTTCTATGGCTTTTATAGTCTGGGGTAGGACCTTTACCTCTCCTTCTGTTCTGTTTGTCCAGCAATTCTTTCTTCAGGTCTGAGTTAGATGCTGTTTTTGTGTTACTTGGTAGGTTACTGTGCGAGTTCAAAACTACTCAAAAAATTTTCCATGTAAATTAAGGGTGATTTTTTCCTTGCCCTACATCATTTCAGTTTACAGAAAGTTCCATAGGATGTTTTACTTTCAGATAATGGGGAAACCTGCAATATGTTATACAATTCCTTTCTGGTCTTGTTTGTCTTTTGCACAAATCACAGTTGCCATGACATGAGCTGCCCTTGACAAAGACATAGATGGCAAGAAACTAAGGGGGCCATCTGGTCAAAGGTTATCAGGAAATTGAGGTATGTAGCCCCACAACTCAGGCCCTGAATCCTCCAGCAATCCTCTCTGTGAGCTGAAAAGCTGACCTCTTTGCTGAGTCTGGGTAAGATAGCAGCTTTGTGAGTAACCTTGGGGCAGAGACACTCAGGTAAGCTATGCCAGGTTCCTGACCTACAGAAACGATGAGCTAATAAATATTTGTTGCTTTAAGATACTCATCTGGGGTGTTATTGGTACACAATCATGGATAACTACTAAAGGGTCCATCACATTTGCTCAATCTACCACCTAGAATCTCCTCATAGGTCACAGATTTTGGATGGTGAATTCTTATAGAGATTCCAAAGTCCAAAACTTCCTATTGTCTGATTCAATAGGGATCAAGCCCAGAACTATGTATTTCTAAATAAGTACTCTAGGTAGATTTTTAAAAAAGATTTATTTTATTTATTTATGCATACAAGGTCTGGGGTGTAGGCCAGAGGTACAAGGTGGGGAGTGAGAGGATTCACCAGATACAGAGTGGGGAGCAGAACAGGCAGATCTACTGAAATACACTGCTGAGGGGAGCAGCAGGCAAGGTAGGAGAGGTCCTTCTGCACCATGTGAGTTAACTCCTTGATCAAGGATCGAACTCCTGCCACAATGGCTGGTAATAGCTTGACAGTGCTAAGACTTTAATCCCTGTGTCACCAGGAAGGCCCTCTAGATAGATTTAAGGCATCCTAGACCCTAGATCCCACTTTTGATAACCTTCTCTAGTTCGGAAGGTAAAAGCAAACTTTTTAAAAAAAATTACAGATAAAAACATGCCTCAGACGTAATAGAGTCAAGCTAAATATGATTGAATTAGTGAATGTATGCTGACACACAATATAGAAAAATTTTGGAACTATAATATTTTAGTTATAAGCATAATATGAAGAAGAAAATTAATTTCTGTTTTTCAAATACACGGATATCATAACTTTTCTTAGTTGTAGCTGCTTATATCTTTGTACATGCAAATTTTCCTTCTCCTTAAGAACATGGACTGGGTCTTATCATTTTTATCCATCCACCATAACCCCATGATATCTGGGAACATATATATCTATCTAATTCTTGTCATATATCTAATTCTCAATTTTACCTTCAAATTTCTCTCTCTTTCATCTGTTATAAAACAATGTTATCACAACATATGTTTTTAAAGTTCAGATAACTCTATTATCAAGTCTATCAACATTAAGAGTCCACCTACCAGGGATAATATAATATAAATTTTCAACTTGTACATGCCTGACTTTCAATCCCAATCCCAGTTCCTATATTTAATAACCGTGTGTGCTTTGGTGAATGATTTAGATGATTTTAGTCTTTGTTATTCCACTTTTGTTAATGGTGGCTGGTGTTCTTGTGAGATTCGGAGGCTATACTATGTAAGATTTTTTTTCCACTTTTTAAAAAAATTAATGGTTCTAAAATAAAAATAACATCAAATTTATCATCTTAATCAGTTTTAAGTGTACAGCTCCATGTACATAAGTCTGTTCACAATGTAAAGCAGCCATGACCACCATTTTTTCCCAGTGTTCTCTCTATCTGTAGGAGGTTTGATACCTCATGGATACTTTTGCCTAAATCATGTCAAGTTATGTTTAGTCACTCTTTTTTTGTTTATGATATGGATTGAATGGTGACCCCATATTCACATGCTAAAGCCCTAACCCTCAGTCCCCCAGGATGTTACTGTATTTAAAATGAGACTGTTGGGACCTTCATTCAACCTAACTGACGTCTGCTAAGAAGATTTGGAAGCAAAAACACTAGGGTTATTGAATACAGAGGAAAGACGAGGTGAGTAAACAGCAAGAAGGTGCTGTCTGAAGCCAGGGAGAGAGACCCCAGGGGACACCCTGTGGACAACTTGGTCTTGTATGTCCAGTCTCCAGAACTGGGAGAAAATGCATGCCTACTGTGTGAAAACCCCATCCGGTGCTATTTTGTAATGGCACCCTAGCAAACAAATACACTTCATATTGTAATATGTTTTCACGATGCTATAATTCACGCTATATACATCCATAGTCATGTTTTGGAATGACTAACATGTTGCTGAGTTGCCATAGTTTATACAACAATCCTATAGGATATTTAATATTTTTATTACTTGGTAAACAGAGACAGTTCTGTCAAGTCCAGCCTGTCTTCTGGACTCGGCCCTTTCTGTTTCCATTCTGCATTGATGGTGATGACATTCATACCAGTAAGCTTACTGTTCCCTTTGTTCTGTGCACCAGCCCTGACCTGAAGCAAGAGACAATACTCAAGCAGCTCTGCTGCCTCCATCTTAGTTAGGCACTGGGTTAATATCACCTTGGCCCTCTTCCTCTCTCAACTTCAGCTCGAGGCCCTTGGCTCTGTGTCAGTGCCCTGGGGCTCCCTTCCTTATTACTGTGCTCCTGACTCAGCCCTTGGCCCTGAGACTTCACCAACTGATGGGCACTTAGAAGGTCAGGGAGCCCATATTGTTAATTGCCCAGGCAATTTAAATTCAATGCTTACTGGTCTTCTACCCCTGCCAAACTAGGAATCAGGGGGCTATCATTTAATTATGTTTGGGGAATAAAGTCACGTAGGGAGGCCCAGAGAAAGCCTGAGGAGCAAAGTGTCTGCACTTGTCTGCGTGCCATGTGGAAGGGAAGGTGGTTGGTGGTAAAGGCGGGTGGAGGGGCCAGTGGTTGGCCATGAGCGACAAGACCATAGAATATTTCATTTCCTCTAAAAGAAGAAAAATCACAGACGTAGCTCAAATTTCAACTGCAACCAGAGAGCTTTGATTACAAATAAGGAAAAATATTCTGAAAAGAAGGGTGGCGAAGCATCATAATCTGCTCATGAAGGGAGTTTGTTGAATTACTGAAATGGTCGGTTTTCAAATACAAAATGTCTCCTCTGCTTAGGGTCATTTAAGTATAGTCGACTGGAGCCCAAAAAGGAGGGGAAAATGGGAGGACTTATTAAGAGAAATTCGCCCCTGTAATTCTATGGTCTTCATGAATCAGCAGTCGTTTCTCAGTGGTTGACTCATTTTTAATATTTGATATTATTTTCTGCTTACCAGTAGCTGATTTTTAAACATGCTTCTGGCTCCGAGACTGTGCATACCAAGATTTCTGTTAACAGCTGGAAATCCATAATTACAGTTCACGGGGTACAATGCTCATCTGGCAAAATCTGTAAATAAAGCTTTAAAAGCAAATATCCCATTTATATAAACAAATTTTTAGTACTAGGAGAACAATTGCCAAGGGAATAGAGAACTAGCTTTTCTCAATTATTTCTCTCCCTCTATCAGAGTGTAACAATTTATTACTTCTGCAAGAGTAAAGAATTTTTTTTTTTAATATTTAGAGTTGGATGTGAGGAATGAAATTTATCTAAAAATGTTTTCTTTTTTATTTGCTCTTCATATAGCTTGAAAAATTGGTTGACTCTACATTGTTGAAACATCATCAGAAAGAAAATTATTGCTTGAGGCAATTTCCTCCTGGAATCTATCCCCTACAGGTTTGTTTTAAGGAAGCTTCTGGATTAGCTGCCAAAGACTGTGAAATCTTTCCATCTTAATGTCTTTCTTAAAAATTGTTTGAAGTACTATAAACCAACATGAATAAAAGGTATGGGATTGAGAAACATTATCGTGCTTATAAGTGAAAACGGAGATACAATTTATAGTTTAGGACAGGAAACAGTTAATGTTTGAGTTTTAAGTGCCACATTTTAAAAACCCCTCACTACTTTCCATTTTATTCCAAGTGGATTTTGTCTGAGAGTGGATTTTGATGGAAAATATTTTAAACTGAATGAACTCTTAAACAATTAATGATTACAATTCTAGTAGAAGTGACACTATATGAAGCCACAAGTAGACCACAAGACACATTCCAATGACTGCTTAGTATTTGTGGTGGCAGAGGAAAGAGAGCATGCTTCTTACTCATTCCAGAACAAGCAATTACAATGGTCAATCATGCTAAATTCCGTGCAGTATACCCCTGCTTTAAGAATAAAGGCAAACACATTTTCTCCTTTCCTTTGCGATATTTTTACTTTTGTTTGGCTTTGAGCATGTTTAAACTAATTATTTAAGTACTTAACACAATTTAAACAAAATAAACGAACCAGAAAAAATGCAATTTGCCCATATTCGTCACACATGAGGTTTACTGGCATCAGTCACTGTCTGAATGTCCTGGGGCCCAAGCAGATGTAAAATCTGATTTTAAAATCTCCCGAACTAGATGATTGCATATTTTAGCATATATAAAGTCTAATCACTGTGTATCACTGCCTTTATGGGGTAACTGACATTAGTATGCAGGCAACCTGAGCATGTCTTTATGTTTGTCTTCTATCTTTCTGTATCTGCAGGTTCCCTGAGGCCTCTTGCTTATACCTTCACTTACTTGACTCAAATCTCATATGTGAAGATCCCTATGTCTTAATTGGAAATTTAAGCAAATTAGCAAACCTAAGAATTAATTAAAAAAATCAACCTTTGTTACTTTTTTAAAAACTGAGATGTAACTTACATACAAAGATGTAAAACTGCTGTCAACAATCTAGAAGATTCCTTATGCCCTTTGCAGATTCATATACCTCTTCCTCTCTGAGAACAGAACAGTAGCCTGTTCTGGCTTTTGTTGTCATCAGTTAGTTTTGCATGCTCTGGAAATTCATAACAATGAATATATGTTTGCTTTCGTGCCTGGATTCATATATAAAATTATTAGTATCTTTAATGCAAATCTAATGTTAGCTAAAAAGAATGTCAGGCAGAGTGATTTCTCCATGTGTAATTTTAATTATATTACTACTGAAGAAATTTGGTATGTAGTAAGCACTTCTTTTTTAAAAAAGTTTGTTCTAAATAAACCATAAAAGAGTTAGCAAAGAGTCATAGGATTATAAAATTCAAAAATAATGCTTATGTCGCTGTTCTAAAACCAAATTTATTTTATCAGAGAGAGAAGAGACATTGAGTATGTGAGTTGTCTTCAAAGGACAGATTTGAAGCAATTGTTGCAGAGGCTTATTGGAAAATAAAAGCTAAATAGCCTAATTAAAGTGAAAAAGATTTAAGTATGGGCCTAAGAAAATAGTGTAATGTCCTGAGAAATCTATGGCCATGTACTCAGGTGACAGTTTTAGCTTTAGTTTGCCTGTTTGAACGACAAATGTCTTCAGTTCTCTCTAGGTTTCAGTTTTCTTACTTGTAAGAGAAAGTGGTTGGTGGAGACTAAGAGTTGCAAGCTTGAATTTGCATGGCAGCCAGGCAGGCAGTATCAGTGTGTGAAATAGTGTCTAAATAGTGTGACCAACTGGACAGAAGTGGCCATGACTCAGTTCCATTTGATCAGGGATTGCCAAATAGGAGCATTTCCCTGTGTTACTAAAGCTTTCTACTTTTCAATACCTAGAAATCTGGAATTATTCAAGTGAAATTACATACTTAAAATTTTTTATCTGCAAAACAAAATAAAGGTAGCCTTCCCAAATGAATACTCAGTTCTTTATAGGTATGTTAAACCACAAGGTCAAGATCTTTGATTTAGAGAGTTGCTGTCCAATATGGTAACCATTAGCTAAATGTGGCAATTGAGTACTTGGAATGTAGCTAGTCCAAATTACAAAATACTATTAGTGTATATTTAGAACAAGAATTAATATCCTGTTAAAATAGTCTAAATTGATTACATGATAAGATTAGATATTGTTTCTGTATTAGGTTTAATACCTGCAAGATAGGTAATGACATATCTCTTTCTTTTCCCTCTTCAATAAGAAAAAGGGAAAAAAGTGAAGAATGACTATACTTTGGTCAAATAACTTTTGAACATACTAAATTAAATGGCGACAAGCAGACTTTCATAGATTAGTGCACAGAATTGTTCTCTAAGAAGGAAGACCTGGAATTACATGTCTCCTATACTTAGTTGACCAAAAGAAAAATAAAAGAATCATTTTGCTTTGTAGAGATTCTCACAGCTCAGTGTTTTGAAAAACACACTGGAGACAACTATAACTTCCTCTGCTTCTTAATTTCGAGAAATTAAGCAAATGTCTCTGAATAAACTGCATTAGCTCTAGAGGAAAAAAAATAACATACTAAATCTTGGGGATCTCATAGTTAAAAAACCAGGAACAATTGTATTTGAAAACCCTTCCTGTTCTCAGTTTTTCCTCAGCTATTTAGTGCTCTCGTCACTTGGAAAAAACCTCCAACACAAGCCAGAGACCAAAATAAAGAAAAAGATCATAGAAGAAACAGTCAATGCAAGAATCAAAAGGAAATTTTCCATGACAAATAGCCCCAATTACATTTACCATTCCCAACTAAGTGAAGATATCTCATCAAGAAACAAGTAAAAGGTGTTCTTAGTTGTACATTTAGAGAAGGAATGGATCTTAGAAATTAAAATGATGATAGCAGAAAATAGACAAAATATTAGTGAAAAACTTGGAAGGCAAACAAATCTCAAAGAAAGTAGAAGAAAACACTTTAAATGAAAGAAGAAAGAGTAAAGAAAATTGCAACTATTATGTAGGTAGTTTAATATCTAAATAAAAGACATTTTAGAGAAGATAGATAAAATGAGGAGGGAAAAAAAAGAAGTCATTAAAAAAAAAGTAACACAAGAAAACATTACTGGACATTGGGTATAAATTCTGTCACTGTCAGAACCTCTTTCACCAGTTCTGGGTCTGACCACTGACACCATAAATGCAAACAGAAGGGCCTTTGGTGCAAAAAAGAAAAAAAAAATATTCTAACCAACAGTTTGGAGGAGATGGAGAATATTCAGTTAATGACTGATGGTGCAAGGTGGAGGTGCAGCTACCATAGCTGGCAGGATGTGCAGGTCTGCTGCTGCTGAGGTTGGGGACTCGCCCTTCTCAGGGAGGGGTTCAGGGCATGCCACATGGAAGGGCAGCTGCCTTCCTCAGCAGCACCCATGAAAAAGAGAACAAACCCATGTGCGTCATTCTCTATTAAAGGTTTACAAAATGGTTGCTCAGTACCATCCCTTTCCCAAAGTAAGGAAGGTGTAAACAGGAAACAGAAATACCAGGACACAAATTGATGGATTGAATAAAGAATTAAGTATTATGAGAAAATGTTGAGTATGTGTTGGAAAATGATTCCCTCTGTAAATTTAAGTTCAATCAAATGAAAGCACAAAAAATGATGAGAAATAGAAATGGAAAGTTAGGCTTTGGAGGGAATTATGACATTTGGGATTTAGTAGGTATTAAGCTTATTGACTTATAAATAGGGCACAAAAATGAGAATTTTTTTTCAGAACCATTCACTTCAACTATTTTAATGGAAATCACTTTAAATACATGCCTTCTGCTACTTCTGTTCTCCGTAATAAAATAAATACATATGTAAATATCATTATAGTACAGATGTTCTCTAAAATACTTTAAAAAAATAGCTTTTGCTTACTGTCCATGGAAGGGAGAAAGAAATCAATGTGTCACATACTCAACTTTAAAAGATTTAAATTTATTTTATAATAGTTTTCCTGATTGCAAATGATCATAATTACATTGTATTTTATTTTAAAATGAGTAAAAGGTAAAAAAAAAAAAGGCAAACAAAAATGATGTATAATTGTATTATCTAGACACTAATTTTGGGCCTCCCTAGTGGTGCAAGGGGTTAAGTCTCAGCACTATCAAGCTATTGCCAGCCACTGCAGGAGTTCAATCCCTAGCCAGGGAGCTGATCCACGTGGCCCAGCAGACTTCTCCTGTCTTGCCTGCTACTCCCCTCAGCAGTGTATTTCAGTAGATCTGCCTATTCTGCTCCCCACTCTGTCTCTGGTAAATCCTCTCACCCCCACCCACCTCTGGCCTACATCCCAGTTCTTGTATGCATAAATAAATAAAAATAAATATTTAAAAGAAGATATTAATCTGTACACTGTTGGTATCCTATGAGTAGGAACAATGTCTGCCCTTTTCACATCATATTTTCAGAGCTTTGCTCTGTGCCTAGAACAAAACAGTCATTTGATAAATATTTGTTCACTGATTACTTCTTTTTGGTGCATTTTCCCAATGTTTTTCTATGTATGCTACAGGTGTTAATAGACACTTATGTTTTGTTTTTAATAGCAAGGGATATCATTAAGTGTCCCTGGAAAACATGATTTATAGTGAATATATCAAGTGTGCTTTACAAATATTTTGTACTCTTTTTAAATTGACTTGAAATTCAAAGCATTGCACTTAACACCAGATGATTAAACAAAATGTATATGACTTTTTGCAGTGAAAATTTAATTTTGAGATATCCTTTAACTTCATTTCTGAGGCAGAAAAGTAGTGTGACAAGAACTGGACAGAGAGGATTCATTTTCTTTTTCTAATACTAGCTCTGTGACCTGCAAGTAATGAATTCTCTGTAGTCATTTCCTCTTCTGTAATGGGGACTTAGTATGGTTTCCCTATAGGGTTATTGTAATGATTAATAATTTTTAATAGTTTGCTAATAACATGATGCCATCTTGAGCATAGGCGCCCAGAGACAACAGCATCACACCACAACAAACTCACCTTTATGCTTTGACTTCTTCACACGGGGTAGTGTCTTCCAGTGCATATTCTACTCCTAATTACAAATCAAACTTTTTCTTCTATTTTTGAAATATGGAAGAGGAGGAAAGATAGGAAAGAAGAAAAGAGAGTTATATTTCACCATACCAACTCCAATAGGGAGAACCAGGCATCAGGTACTAAAAATTTACCTTACTAATCTGCAGGTCAGCAACTATCGTCTAAATGTAACTATAGGGTTTAATTTCCTTGAAAGCAGATATTATATTCACTGGGACTTCACAAAAGTGGATAATCTTTAGAGATTCCTAGAAGACTATTACAAAGCAAATTTCTCTACATTTGAATATGATTTTGTGACCTGCACATGTAGGTTTATGAACAATATAACATTTAGGGCTGGATGAAATCCTAGAGCTCTTTGAATACACTCTCTCCATTTAGAGACAAAGAAATGAAAACTCCAAGAGGTCAAGTCACTTGGCCAAGGTCAAAGAGATCAAATGACAATGGTAGGATTAACCTAATGCATTGTTTTTATGCCAGCTTGCATCTTGTTTTACTAATGTCTCATAGCCAACAACATCATTTGTTTATATTTACATAAATTGCTCATTATTATAAATAAACCCTAAACTCACACAAAAATGGTTATATGTATATAAAACCATAGTAAGTAGTAGTAGTAAAAATAATAAATAGTAAAAATATTTTTTATTTTACATACATAAATATATATACACATACATATTGTGTATATATATATATATATATATATTTCATGTGTGTAATCTTGCTTTCTGTAAGCATTTGCAAACCTAACCAAGACATTTTTTGTTGAATATTTGATAATTAAATAATCAGCTCTGGATATGAAAATGGGTGGCCTTGGACCATCTGGTCTTAATTGTAAATTAATCTCAAAAGGGCAAAGATAAATAGGATTCCAGATGAACAAAGATTAAAAGGTCACCATCTTCTGATATTAATAAAAATAGCAGAGACAAACTCAATTGGCTGTACAGAAATTTTGTGCATGTTCATATTCTTTGTGTTTGGAAAATTTTATCTCCCTTAAGAATCATTAAAGATTAGAATATTACAGATTTCAATTGCTTTAATTTTCAGATAAGAGAATTGAGACGCATTGAAAAATGAGTGAATCCCATGATCATTTTTGCCAGTTAGTGAAAGGAAAGGCAATCATTGAGTGGTAGATGCTTTAACATTTTTTTTTTTTTGCTGAGTATTTTCATATATGTCTTATTTATTTTCCATTACTCATTTAATGGCTATTATTTTTTTTTAAGATTTATTTATTTATTTATTTATACAAGCCCTGGGTAAAGCAGAAGCATGGGAGGGTAAGAGAATTCACCAGAGCCAGAGCAGGGAACAGAACAGGCAGACTGACGAAATACACTGCTGAAGGGAGCAGCAGGCGGCAGGAAAGGTCTGCATGCCATTTGGGACCCTCGCCCAGCGGCTGGGGATCGAACTGGCACTGTGGAGGCTGCAGGCAGCTTCGCAACCCAGTGCTCAACCACTGCGCCACTGGGGAGGCCCCTAAAGATTCTGTTTTAAAGTAGCGGTTTGAAATCCACTTTTTAGTTTTTTGTATTAAAATACAATGTCTTTTATAAATTACCTTTGGACTATGGTGTAAAATTGTCACTTATAATCTGGATTATATTCATTATATGACCCTTTTTTGGAGGATAAAATTTATTCTAACATATGTTCAAATCCATGTAACAACCATGTGGTACTAGCTGCTATACTAGCAATCATTTTGAATGGACCACACATCTATTTTTTTCAATGTCATCTGCTTTGCCAACTTATATGCAGACAACACAAAGTAAGTTGGACTCTGTGACCTTTCAACGAACCATGTGATTTAGTTACACATATTAGTTTCAAAAGGATTTACTTTTCCAAAGTCATTTGCTGTATGTAATACTATAGGTAGATGAATTTTAATGCACATTAAACATTTGGAGAAATGCATAATGTGTAATATTTGAAATAAAATTTATTGATTATTTATGATATGTTTTCAACTAGTTACACAGAAGTCTTATATAGGAGAAAAGGAATTTTATCAACATCAATGACTGGAATATGGCTTATAATTCAGTGGGTGTGAGCCAAATCTCTTGTCTAGTTCTCTATACATAAGAATGCTCTTGACATTGAAAATTAGCGGCAGGAAAAACTGAATTTTCATATGAGATATGAAAAATCTCTAAGTAGTAAATAGTAAAAATATTTTTTATTTTACATACATACACATATATACATACATATATAATTTTTAGAAAAAAAATATATACACACACAAACAGATATCCCTCCTCACCACACACACACACACACACACACACACACACACACACATCTCAAAGATTAAAACTGGGCCTCCCTGGTGGCTCAAGGGGTTAGGATGCAGCGCTGTGAAGCTATCCGCAGCCACTGCAGCACGAGTTCAATCCTCAGCCAGGGAGCTACCCACATGGCACAGCAGACCTCTCCTGTCTCGCCCACTGCTTCCTTCAGTAGCATATTTTGGTAGATCTGCCTGTTCTGTTCCCCACTCTGTCTCTGGTGAATCCTCTCACCTCCCACACCTCTGGCCTGTACCCCAATTCTTGTATGCACAAATAAATAAATGTTTAAAAAAAAGATTAAAACTGAGTGAAATAAATGGTTGCTTTGGGCAACCATCTTTCGCTTGCCAGTTTTTTGTGGGTACCTCAAACTCAAAGTCAACCCTAATTATAAGGCCTCAGTAAACAGCATACATTTGGTCTAATGTCAATACATGAGGATATAAATCAAAGATCCAAGTCCTCTTCCATATAATTAATTACATCGTTTCCACACATATTCAGCAGAGGAACAAAAGGGACTCTAAAATGTTTTCAAAAATTGAAGTATGAAAGTTCTCTGCTATATTCTACTTGCCATATGTGAATAATTTTTTAAAACATCTATAAAAGGTAATATTAGATTTGACTTTTTCTCACCAAATTGGTTCCCATCTGCCATTTTCTATAACTTTAGAAGTTAGAGACGGGGGGGGGGGGGGGGGAGGGTCTCCCTGATGGCCTAGGGATTAAGTCTCAGCATTAACAATGCCACAGCCTGAGTTCTATCCCAGGCCAGGGAGCTGACCCACACATGGCCCAACAGACCTCTCCTGTCTTGTCCACTGTCCCCCTTAGCAGTGTATTTCAGTAAATTTGCCTGTTCTGCTCCTCACTCTGACTCTGCTTAATCCTCTCAGCCCTCCACTTCTCTGGCCTAAACCCCAGGTTTCTGTGCAAAAACTAAGTAAATAAAAACTTTTGAAAAAGCAAGTTAGGGGAAGCAACAAGGAAAAAGTATATTAAAGTAAATGTGCTAAGATCTTTGCTTCTAGTATATCTACAAAAAGGAGATGAAATTTCATAGAGCATTTTCCAATTTTTTACGTACAAAGAGCCTATCTAAAAAAAAAAAAAGAACTCTAGTGTGATAATAAGAACTTTTTAAAAATTTTTTTCTTTCTTTCTTCTTTTTTTTTTTTTAGAGCTGGGGTACTGGCCAGAGGTGTGGAAGGTGAGAGGATTCACCAGAGACAAAGTGTGGAACAGCACAGGCTGATAGACCAAAGTACACTGCTGAGGGGAGAAGCAGGTGAATCAGGAGAGGTCTGCTGTGCCATGTGGGTTGCTCCCTGGCTGGCTGGGGATCAAACTCATGCTGCAGAGGCTGTGGACATCTCCACAGGCTGTGTCTCAACCCCCTGCATCACCAGGGAGGCCCTAATAAGAACGTTTTGCATGGCCAAAAATCCCACTTTGAATTCAGTAAGATTTTTAAATGAATTTATTATGGATAATCACAATAGCATCTGTATAATGTTTAATATATTTTTTTATGTATTTACCTATGCATGATATAAGGAGTTTTATGTATGCACTACCATACATTTTATATATGTGGTACATATACAAACACTTATAGTAACTTATAGTACATATAGATATTTGTGTAATGGTGTTCATATATTTATGTTATATAATATATATCGTGCACAAATATTATATTTTATTTATATGAAATGTTACTTATTAAACCAATCTACATATAATCTTAAGAAGTATGTTTATACTATACCATGAAATAACCTTAAAACCAACCAAAGTGAGAAGCACTATTTTTGAAGATAGCACATCAATTCACATAAACTCTATTTAAGGTACAAACCCTATTTCATTTCATGAATTTCATGGTCATCTTGTTAAAATGTTTTGCCTTATTGTTCTTAGGAAGTGTTGATGCTATTTATTAAAGGTTCCCATTTTCACATAAGAGTTATATTTTCCTTTATATTAATTCTGCTTACACTATCTTTTAAGATGCTCTTCACTTTCTTTTTTTTTTTTCCATAAAAAAGTAATTATATTGCAAAGTCCTGGGATTCTCAAGATCTTTCAGAGTTTCTATATACTTTTTAGCTCCTTTTGTTTAACCAATCAGAATTTTCTATGACTCCAATTGCATGCATGGCTACATGTACAGAAATGCATTTCATTTGTGCAGCAAAAATAATTTCCAAAAAGGTAATATTTATTGACATCCTTTCATAATTTTCTTTTTGGAAAGCTTAGTTTCCTAAAGTCATTGAAAAGTTTTTGTAACATTACCTCTGTTATTTTTTCCTGTATTTTCTAAAAACAATACTTAGCACTATCTAAGGATTTATTTAATTTTTTTAAAGTGGTACCTATTAGCTAAAGTTTAAATACAGGATGTCAGAGTGTTCTGGGTTTCCCTAAGGAGTAGTCCATAGCTTTTTTGCATTTCAGCAAAATATGTGGATTTTTAAATAAATTGATAATCAATGTATATAAGTAAAATATCTTTCTATGGAGACCATTTAAAGTAAAAACTATTATCTTATACCTGGAAAATCTTAATTATCATCTGATTTGAAGGCAAAGGACCTAATCAGTTAAAAGTCCCAGAGTCCCAGGAATAGTCCCAGACTCCAAGAAATGGTAATAATCTTGAAGGTGAATTTGGTGATGGATTCAGTTGATCATTCTTGGAGTCACAAAGAATAGATCTATTCTCTTTACAATGATAATCTTACAAGAATTTAAACGCCATAAACGTGTCTCTTTTCTAGGCTTTACACCCATTCTTTTTTGACACAGTTGTTGATTGCTTCCCCAGACTCTAGCTGTTTGCTGAGTACAGAATGAAACAAAAGTATTTGGAATGGTTGGGAGAATAGCAGCATAGATAACAAGCATCACCTCCCTTATCTAGAAATTAGACCACCATTAATGCAACCCAAGAGAGCATTAAGTTCTGTGGCAGACATATTACATCATTCACTAATTATGATCTTATTAGCCTCCCTTCCTTTCACTTTGTACTTGGTTCCTCCACCAACCACACACATGAACCCTGTTCTATTAAATCTTTGGATTTTATGTTACTAAGAAAATAGATATGTATACTTTATTGTCATCTGGGAGTTCTTTTTGAGAACAGGAAAGGTAATTTTCTAGACCACAAGAGGAAGGAAGGATTTCAATTCAATTCTTTTGAACTTGAAACCAGATGATGGGATAGGAATGAAAATTACAGATACTTTGTCTGCTCATTCCTTCAGCTCCACTATCCATTTGAATCAATATGTCTTAGATTCCTTCTAAATTAGAATTCTGGGAAAGATAAAGCATTTAGACTTGAGTTTAGATTGCATTTCATACATCCATGAAAAATGATGGCTGTATATTACCCTGAGAATCTAAGTGGTTCTCCTGGTCAGTGCTGATGATTTAGCACATCCCCCCTGCAAAACCCAAATAAATAGAATCCCTGTGCCTGAATGATTTGATTTGACATGTGAGTAAGCAAAATGTCTTCATAATTAATTGTACCCTTCCTAAGTCTTTTTCTGTAGCATATAGGCACAAACACAGATATTTATTTGTGCAAAAACTTTCTAGTGTAAATGTGTATATGGATGTATAAATAAATTTGTAGAATGAAAAAACTACTTTAGCGATTTCCCCCTAACTGTGTATTCAATATTTTTCTTGGCCACTTACTATTGAATATCTTTTATAGTCATTAAATCCTGTGAAACATTAAAAAGCATTTACTTTCAAGCACATTGAAATGTATCTCACTCTTCTCATATTTGTGTCATCCACAGTGCTGTTTTTATTGCCACCTGGGATTACTTAATAATCAAAAAAAGGAATGAAAGAAACATGATATCCAATTATTCCACTGCTAAAGAATGTTTGGATCAAGCAAGTATAAATGATTCTCATCATGAGAAAACATGCTTAATGTGAAAGGCTAATACTTGAGAGAGAGAGAGAGAAAGAGAGAGAGAGAGAAACTGGGATTAAAATGGGATTAAAAGTTATTAACACTTGTAAAGATCCCATTAAAATTCTTCAATTTATGGCAGTTAAACAAGTTTACATGCTGATATCACTTGAGGTTTCACATCTAAGGCAGATCATTTGATGTTTTATGAATTATCAGAGGTCTAAGAGACAGATACTTACAGCATAGTATCATATTTTATGTAAAACCTGATTTTCATATTCATCTGAGATCTTATTTTACTTACTGCTTTTGACAAGTGGTTCCAGGGAAATAATCTCTTATTTATAATATTACAAGAAGGAATAATGGAACAGGAATCTGTAAAGAAATTCACCTGTCCTGACCATCCTGGCAATAATATGAAGAAGGTGACATTTATAAGTTCCAATAATCCAAACAAAAATCTTAAGCCTAACATTAAATGAAAAGAAATAAAAAGACTTGAATATAAGGGTGATTTTGAAGATAGCATTTCTTCTTGTTTTTTCTTTGTATTCAGCTGAAAATTAGGAAAACATATGATGAACCATGATTTGTCATCTTTGCATAAGAAATCTTTTAATTAACAAGCAAGACATTTAGCTCAATTTTCTGGAAGAGATAAAGACAAACTGGCTTGAATTTTATCCCGGAGACGTGTAGCATACCTTTGCTTTACTGAAGCTATGTCTTCAGAAGAATACATCACGAGATCTAAATATCTGACTGAAAAATCCATAATGTTAACGTTGTCTTAGACAGATTTCTCCTGCAGGCAGTAACTTAGGCAGTTGGAGAGCCAAATTGTTGCTTAGACAACATGGAAACTGAAGCCGAAAAGTCAGTAATGCCTCTCATCCCTTTTTTTTTTTTTAACTTAAACTTTTGTTATTTCATTTACTGTAGGTTCTTGGTATTAATTTCAATTTTTTAAGATAATACATTAAAATATTAATTACCTTGATTCCTGAGATTTTGATGACGTCTTTGAATTTTGTGCCTAAAATGAGTGCCTTACTTACCACACCTTAGAATAAATATATATATAAATATGAATATGCTATTCATATATTATATAAAATATATATAATGCCTATAATATGGAAGTTATTTATACCTAATTTAAGTCTTTAATTTTATAGTTGAGCTCCTTCCCCCACCGATCCTCACAGTCATCGTGGCCTTGAATAATGGTTAACTATAATACCCCTTTGCAAGCATTTTTCTCATATTTTAAGGTTAACTCTTCCTCTAGGCTTGGCTCTGTGTTGATTAACCACAGAATCTTTAGCTTTTTCATAATTTAATTCTCCATTTTATGACTTAACATACATTTTCTTTATAGATCCGAAATGGTTTGATAGTGGAAGAAAGACCTGATCTTGTGGCTTCTAATTTTGTCATCTTTATATTGTACTTTAAAAAAAAATTATGTCAAGACTAATTTTCCCCTGTAGTTGGAGAGGAGACAGTTGGTCACAGTCTCCTGGTGTTGCCAGTTGCTGGCAGAGACTGACTGTCCCAAGTGAAGGTGGGGTGTGTGTATGAGAACTTGTGAGAGCAGAACCTGACCAAGAAATGTTCTATGAATATTATATCTTTGCATCTAAAGTTTTAAAGTGAGACAATTCTCTTTCTATGAGATAAGATCATTGTTCTTAGAAACTTAACAGCTTCTGAAGTTAAAAATAAAAACATCCTGACACTGATCTCATCACACTCTTTTGCCTTCTCTCCACTGAGATTCAGAGACAGGAGTTCACTGGATTCAGCTAGAAAATCTTGGGGAAGGATATAAACAGGACTTTGATGTCATCAAAGAAGGAGAACCTGCAACAGAAAGTCTAAACAATTGTTTTACCGCCAAACTGACGTCTACCTAACTTCTCCCCATTTTCATCAGGTAAAATTTGTTTTTCAACATGAGGCGTGTATCCCCATTAAGCCATAATTTACTTGTAGCTGATTGTTTCAGAAATTTACTCAACTGTTTTAGATTTCAATGCTCCTTTTCCAGGAATCCGGCCTCCCCCTTTCTCCTTCAGATCTTAATAAGAACCTTGCCTCTGTTGAATCCCTTCAGGTCACTGAAAGAAAGGTGAACTGGCCACAGGTTCAGCACTGACCCGGAGGAAGCGTGGCATCATTTGTCGTGTCTCCCACGCTTGACACTGATCCATCGATAACCTCTCTCTGGGTCTCCCTCCCCAGCTGGCTTTTCACTCACCTCCTCACAAGAAGTTCAGACCATGTTTTTCTGGTTAATTGATGTGTGTGTTGTATGGGGCAGAACCAAAGACCTTGCTAAAACTTAAGATTGATTGTATCTCTGATTTCCTTTGGTCAACCAGAACTCCCACCAGGATATCAGCCTGGTCAGACTGGACATGTTCTAGTCAACGGTTTTCTTATCACAGTGTTTATTATTTCATGTTGTGATGATTTCTCCAATAATTTTTTTTCTTAGTCAGAATCCTGCTGAAATAATAATGTGGAGCTCAATATTACCTAAGTTCAAAATCCAGGATAGCTTTTAACTTTTCTTTTAGGGAAATTAAACCCAAGTCCATGGAGTTTAGGGAAGAAGATTTTTGAGAACAAAACAAAACAAAAAAAATCAGAGCTTTCAAAAGAGCTTTCTGGAATATGTCTATGCCACTTCTCTCTTCATTTCCTTCTACTCTTTCCTGAACTTGGCATCCATTCCGACAATCATTCAGGTAAGAAATCACCCCATTTTGAGAGCTATAACTTCATCTTGTTCATTAATGTGTCTGCTTTAGGGTAAAAAGAACGGGTACCTCAATGTCTCCCTGCAGGTGTAATAAAAATAGATGTATCACACAGAGATGGATCATTTGTCTAGTTTATAGGGAATTCCTTTCCGTGCCTAGGGAATTTAAGCATTCACTTGAAAGGAGCAGCCATGGCAGGGAGGCTTCTGCTGTTCTTCATTCACCACAAAGCACTAATTCAATTAATTTATTACTCTGAAAGACTTTGACGCAACAGAGGTGTACATGACCTACTCATGTTGGGAACAGATGAAATGCTGTGTTGGCAAAAGGTTTCCATCGTCTTAATGAGATTTGATACTGTTTAGGGTACTCCAAGGCCTAAGAATATGCTGAAAACTCTAGCTGAAAGGAAGGAGACATTAGAAAAAAATTAGAAGAGGTGAGATATGTCACAATTCCAATGTATTTGTTAAGTTCTCCAATTGTAAAATAATGAACTTGACTTTCCTAATGGAGGGAATAATTTTACTTTTTTCTTATTATAATGAAAAAACTAGGCTGACTTTCTAGATTTGGGTGCTTATATTCCTTTGAATAAAAGAAACATAGCTGAGAATACAGAAGGTAGACAAATGTCCATGAATATCCATGGGGCTAGACCATGATGTTGGTGACTTGCTCATACCCGTTTTAAGCTGAAGCTTCTGCTAGAAACTGAGAGGGCAGCTGAGGAGAAAGGAGACTTTGTCCCTGCCATTAAGGAGCTTCTACTCTAATTCTGGGATTTACAGAGGCTCAAAATGAGACATTCTGTCATCAATCACTCTGTTGATCAGGAATTAAAAGGTAAGCATAACATGGTGCACCAGATCATTTTAGCACCTTAAAATTGACTTCCTCTACATTTAGCCCTACTTAACTGTTATCCTAACAGATCCTCACTTCTGTCTATTGTTAGTGTTCCTCATTGGGTTCTAAGTTCCCGCAAAGCATAACACTTTGATATGAACTCATTGAAATATTATAAGTAGAATACACACTGAAAAAAAATTTAGATAGCATTCAACAGCAGCTATGAAACAATTAAAACAAAACCCAAGAAGTGGAATGACTGACATGTACTGTTGGGCAGTTTGTGGACTGCACAAGTACTCCAGACCAATTGAGCCCAGCCAGGGTTCTGCTCACCCTGCTTTAACCCTGTGGTACTGCACCAGCTTGGTTTATAGGGTTCCCTTTTCCTGCCAGAGTATCTGCAGTTAGAGGATGCCCTTAAAATGTTAATTTTATGGTGATGGTTCATGGGTGACATGGTGGCAGGAGAACTATGAGGTCTATACCTGAGGGGAAAAACCAATCACTATACAAAAATGAATAGCAATGTAAGAAAATAAAAATAAGTAAGTAATTAAAAAAAAAGTTAACTTTAAATACTTGCTTAGCAGACATACAAAACATTATTTCAGATTGTTTTAAAATCTGTAATTGACAGTTCCAAAGCAGATGTTATAGGATACAAAAACATCTAAGAAATCCAAGAAAAGGAAGAGACTATAAGTTGGACGAATAGAGATTTATTGTCTTTACCTTTTTTTTTTTTAAAGATTTATTTATTTATTTATACAAGCACTGGGTACAGTCAGAAACGCAGGAGGGTGAGAGAATTCACTAGAGCCAGAGCAGGGAACAGAACAGGCAGACTGACGAAGTACACTGCTGAGGGGAGCAGCGGGCGTGGCAGGAGAGGTCTGCATGCCATGTGGGACCCTCGCCGGTGGCAGGGGATTGAACTGGCGCTGCAGAGGCTGCGGGCAGCTTCGCAGCCCAGCACTCAAACGCTGCACCACCAGGGAGGCCCCTGAGATTTATTGTCTTTAACCATACTCAGTAATGGTGATTGTATGGAGAAGAGGAATGAGAAAGGAAATCTCTGCAGTAGATACCTACCTCTCATTTATGATTTGATTGTTATCCATGACTGTGTTTCCAGTAACTTTTTAGTGAACTGATTGCTCCTCATGTCCATTGGATAGGTTCTCATCCTTAATAATGTCTGTTATTGGCTTTATGACCTGAGTTGAGCAAAACCTCCAAGAATTGTTTGAGGATATACTAGAATCCAAAGGACTTCACATGATAATTGAAACCATGATTCAGGTGTCAGGGTGGGTAAACCAGACAAGCGGTATTATAACCAACACCTTACATGGCGTGTCCTGACCAGTTGTGTCTAATGTTAAGTAAGCCAGTGCTCCTGCCAGCTATTATTTTCACAGCCATGGGTGGGAGCCTGCCACAGAGCTGTGCCTGCTGCTGGTGGGTGTAATTGGGGAATTACTCACAGAGGCTGTATATTTGGGGCAGAACATTAGAAGAAGAGAAACCTGCCTCAAAAAGAAAGAGGAGGGTTGCAGATGGAAGTTTCCTACTGAAGGCCCAGAGAATGAATTTAGCAAAGGAGTGTTTGATTTAGCCTCTAAAGGAAGTTCATATTCCTGGAAGGAGATTATGGTTGATCAAAAAATAACAGGTTTAGCACTTTACATCTCACCCAGTAGCTTTACTCATTTGTGTGTCTGGTCTAGACTCTAAATCAGTTTCTGAATCCCTTGAGATCTCCCTTTGGAGGAAGAAATTGAAAAAAGAACAATTACACTAAAAGAGCATGAACAGGTACCACCTTGTAGCATATATTATATTATTTAATGATGACTTAATCAGCAATTTGGAAGTTTTTGAAAATGTCTGTTCTTAGTGAAACTTATTGGATATGACATTATAAAACTGATCTTTAGCTATTTCCCAGGATGTATAATTTGTGTTTTGTAAGAGGACTCAGTAAATATAGCCTGACATATACTTCACACTAACAAAAGAAATGAAATTGTGTCTTTGGTCATTCTTCAAAAAGAGTTTCCAACTCTTTATTAATTCAAAGAAACAACTTTCAATATTTCTAATGTCATAAGGGGCGGAACCCTAATTTTAAACCATGTTTTCAGAATGGTTTAGGTTAGTGAATCTTACCAGGTACAACATCATAAAGCTGATCTCAAGCTGCATCTAGAATACAAGAGTTATGTTTTATAAGATCAGAGTTGGGTAAATATTATAACCTACAGATAGATCTCATGTGAACTTGAACCCACAGTGGCTAGAAACTTCTGCAGGATCACTTTTTATTAGGGTGGAGGCTCAAGCAGAGAGTGAAAAAAATTTGAGGGCTGGAAATTTCTTGTGGTTGCAACCCAAATAACCTACAATGCTCTTCAGCTACGGAGCATCTCGGTGCTGCTCTTCTTCTTCCCTCCTTACAGGCAAGTTAAAAGTATGAAACTGTAGTAGCAGAAGCTGTCCTGAAAGGGGATTTGAAGCCCCCAATAGAACCTCATAAATCTTTCTACCATACCCAAGCAGGGAAGAGGGAAGAATCCAAATGTGCTCTGAGGGTGTAGTACATCCAAGGGGCCTGAAGCTAGTGAGGATCCCTTAAAGCCTCCATTATTGGAAAGTTTGGAACTTTTATCTTACCCCATGGTATTTTTATGCTTGCTTTTTAAAGAAATCTATTCTGTTTTTTGTTTTTTTTTTAACCACTGAGAAAAATAGATGCTCTATGAAAAAAAAAAATCCTAATGACCTCAGCGTTCCACCAGCTGACACAGGTGGGGAAGGCGTGTGAGTGCCCCAGTCTGAGAAACATGATGAGTAGGGCAAACCAAATCATTCAAAGATGGGAGCTTCTATGCTGCTACAACTCAATCGTAATGAGGAGACCAAAGAGCATGCCCAGAGGACGGCTCCATTTACATGGCTGCTGTGTCCCTGGCTCCCATCCCAGGCACAGAGCACTCACAGGGGACACAGGATGCAGTCACTGGGACATTCTACACCTGTCCAGGAGAAAGGGGTCTCACATTCACTAAATGGATGAGAACAACTTCCAGCAGGTTTCAGGTACCAGCAGGTTGTCCTTTAAAATGTTTGCTCCGCATAGAAGGGATATACAGCAGCCCTCTAAGCAATCAGCCTCCACGTTCAGCTACTTTTTTGCAAAGCTGTTTTCACTTTCTGCTGAAATCTTCTTGCAAAACGCTATGGCTAACTATCCACACATCACAGATGATGTGCTCTGACAGACATGAAGAAGAATTAAAGTGAAATGCATGCACTGTTTAAAATAAAATCATCTATGTCATGGATAAGAAAAACAAAACAGATGGAATTGTGTCTTTGGTCATGCCTCAGAAGAGTTTCAAACTCTTCTAAACCACTTAATTTAATAAAGAAAAAAAAAACTTTCAATATTCCAAATGCAATAAAGAAAAAAAAACCAGCCTAATTCTATAATCACATTGGAATTTGGTATCAATAGTTTTAATGTCAGGAATTCACTGATGAAATGGCATCTAGGTTTATGGGGAATATGTTGAGGGTAAATCACAGAAGCAAAATGACTATTGATTTGAATGTCACCGAACTGACAAAGTGGCTTTGTATTAGCATATCCCCTGCTAAAAGAAGGATCTGGTAAAAGGAACTGTGGTCAAAGAAAGGGAAACCTCATATCAAATCGGAAAAAGTATGCCTGCTGTTTCTTCAGCACTGTGTTCAGTTACTCAAAAAACACGCCCAGCCACCAATTCTTCACAGACGTTCTCCGTCCTGGAATGAAAGGAGGGCACACTCAGTGTGTAATCATTTGGTTAGTTCAGAACCACAAGAAAAGTCAACAGCCTTGAGTTCCTTTCTCAATGGAATGCTTCAACTTGACATCAACAGGAAAGCCCAATCAGTCTTCCATTGGAAGTGCTGGAAACCTTCCCCCACAACTGCTGGTGCGGGAAGGAGGGAAGAAAAGGAAGGATTTACTCAAGACCAGGGTTGCCAATAAACAAGTGCCACCAGAGCTTCCTGCTGGAAAGTGGAAAGATTAGTCTGTTTATATGGAGATGAGGATAGAGCTTAACACAGGTTGTAGTTGATTAAACAAGAGTGAATCATTGCGATACCCCATCTAGATAATCTTTAGCCATTATCTTTCATAATAACAGAGAAATCCTCAGCTTTCACTTGGCCCTTGACTGATTTCACCCATGAAGCCAGAGCTCTTGATACAGTGAAGGCATCCATCCTCATTGTCACCTCCCCTCCCTGGTATTTTCACTCGCTTCTGACTTTTAAAAAATAATTCCTAAGATTATATTACAAATTCTAATTGTGAGCTTTTAAATCGTGCATTAGGAAGCTCAGGATCATTTTCAGGGCCTTGGGAGAAAAGTCTCTCTTGCCAAGTGTCCTTGGGGATCTTTGTCACTGGAAGTGGGCATTTTGCCAGATGCTGCAGTGAAGCTTTATAAAAATAGACAAGATAAATGGACTTTTAGTGCAGTATTGTGCCAGACTTTTAATTTTCAGGAAATTATTTTTTTAACCTAGCTGAGAGTCAAGTCAATTTGTGAATTACTTGAAAGGATGGCTGGTTATGCGGTGGGGGTGGGGGGGAGACATCTGACATTTGAAGTCAGAAAAGCCTGCCATACAAAACAGATTTCTCTTGGCAATCAAGATAACTTAACAACCATAAACACATTGTCAGAGGGAAAAATTACATTTTGCTCTAACACAGATCATGTACAGATGACTGATTTTTCTTTCAAGTTCAAGCACAAAAAGACTGTTTATATATATCAACTCCTGACCCAGGCAGGCAGAACGATCTTAGAGGTCTGAATAGGGATGGCTAAAGAGGTTTTGGATATTTCTTTGCTAAGGATATAGCGTAACGATCATAGCTCAGATTGCTGAGAATCAGACTGAAGTTGCTGCCACAGATAATTTGTGATGTTTATTCACTTTTTTATTACAACTCACCAAAAAAAAAAAAAAACAAACTAGCATGATTGCAGTTAAAAAATGTTATTTCCTTTTGCTTGGTTTATTTGGAGTAGAACGGAGTGAGCGTTTCGGTTTCTGGGGTGGGGAGCTGGGGGGCGGAGGGCTGTGGGAGGGGAGGGCTGGCATCCCTGCAGGGATGTGCTAAACAGCCCAGAATTTCATTATGATGCCATCAAACTTCCAGGTAACTTATCTTTTAGGTAGTGAACATAAGGTGTATTTTGTGAAAGACAGCTGAAATCTGTTAAGATTGTATGAAACCCAAGATATTATTGTTTACCATCATTTTTATAAGTCTGTTCTTAGAAATTAAAAGCACAATAGAATTTTTTTAAAAATTCACCTGAGGGGCCTCCCTGGTGGTGCATGCGTTAAAGTCTCAGCACTATAAAGCTATCACCAGCCACTGCAGCATGAGTTCGATCCCCAGCCAGGGAGCTGACCCACATGGCACTGCAGACTTCTCCTGTCTCGTCCGCTGCTCCCCTCAGCAATGTATTTTAGTAGATCTGCCTGTTCTGCTCCCCACTCTGTCTCAGAGAGTAAAGAAATAAAAAAAAATTCTTTAAGAATAAATAAATAAATGACATTGAGTATATTAAAAATATATAATAAAATTCACCTGAGACCACAGTTCAACAAGGCAAGATTATTTGGTACTTTTTTAAATTTAATCAGAGTGAAGAGCAGAAGAGTTTCCCAGTACTCTAGAAATTTGACATTATTTGTGGCAATAAGTGCATTAATAAATATACATTAAGCTCCTTATATTACGGATATAGAAAGTGCTCTAATGGAAGCTGTGCTGGATATTTTTGACAAAGCTGTAAACAGTCCCTACTCTCCCCAAATTTGTATGATAATGTCATACAAAAAAGACTCCTGTTCTCAGACACCTTGAAACAATACAAGACACAGTGCAAATAGTAGGAATAAAAGCGAGCAATGTTATATTGTACGTCTATCTTCATTATGGTAAAAATCATTTGAAGTGTGCGTGTGTGTGTGTGTGTGTGTTTTCTTGGAATCTCTTTTGTATCTTAAGATGGATTCTTAATGGCCCCATGAAAGAGGACAAATGTTTATTGAGCTCATGCTATGTGCTAGGCATGTGGCAGGGATTGCATCATATAATTATTAGACCAGTAACTGAAAGAGGTGTTATTATGAAATCCATTTGCTAGACCTGGAAGCTGAGCCTCAGATACTTAGCAAGTTATCCACATTGCCCAGCCAGCAAATGGCAGAGCCAAATTTTGAGCCCACATCTTTCTCATTCAAAACCCAGTCATATTTTCTCTTTCACCTATGTTTCTCAAAATGAGCTTTATGTCCCTGAATTAAAACTACTGGCAGAGAGAGATGCTTGGAAAATGCAGATTACTAGTTACCCGCATCAGCTGAACCAGAATTGCATTAGAACTTCCACACTCTGCAGCTGTACTTGAACTAAACACAGTTGTCCAAGATAAATGGAAGGGAAACAAATAAATTCCAATTCATTGTTGTTCACACTCTGGTTGTTTGAGATGAATTATGTTCCATTTTCACTGCAATATTTTCAGATGTCTACAAATCACCAAGCAAATCAAAATTCTATTTCTTCCCTAGGGAAAACAAGAGAAGGTTTCCCTCATCAGTCGTTGGCATCTGAGGGATGCTGCCTCCCTGAAAGACAAATGTCCAGGTAGGTCATTCAGTCCTAATGTGGATCTCATTCTGGGACATTTGTTTTCAGATAGATCCCTTTTATCCAGGGCTATCAAGCTCAAAATGAATTTAGCCAGAATTTAGAATGAGAGAAGATTCTTCATCAGATTTTGGGAGGAAATGAAGTTAATCATAGCAAAAAAGATTTTCATCTCTTTTATAGGACTGTGTTGGGAGATAACAGGTAATTGGAAACTAATTCATAGAGTCAAAGAATCCTGAGATTGAATGAAAATGTGATTATGTCTACCTGGGAAAAGGTATCTGTGAAATATTTGTGTTCATGACCTTCCTCCCAGCAGAATAATGCCTCAGTCAAGCTCTATCTTGTTCTAGCAAAAAGGTCTCTGGAATTGAATTAAGGGATTTCATTTCAACTAATGCCATTGAAATGTACATATGATAAATTAATTTAGGAACAGTAGTAGTGGGTACTCTTTATTAAGCAGTTGCCAAGGGGTAGGCACTGAGCTAATCACTTTATTGCCATATTTTATTGAGAATTTTATTATCTTATGCTGTCACTCAATGTTGAGTCCCTATGTCTACCTCTTCATGCAAAAAGAGCAAGGTGTTTTATTTTCTACCACCAAGTATGTGCATCATGTGCACAGATATACATATGTAGTGAACGTGCATTTTAGCTTATTACTAATATGAATTATAACAATCTTGTTTAAATTGAGACCCTTTGAAAGTCCTGCAAAGTGGGTGCTATGTATACATTACAGGTGATGAAACTGACACTTAGAGAAATTCAAGACAAAAGGCAATGGTTCTGTAACCTCAGCTTGCATCACCTAGAGACATCCTTGTCAGAGCCCAGGGCTGGCCCCTTTTCCAGAGTTTCTGGTTCTGTATATTTTGGAATCATTTTAGGATACTCCTTGCTCTCAGAATCTGCAGTACATTCAATTTCACACTTTAGTATCCTATTGTTTAACAGTATTATATTATTTAGCAACAGTTGCTTTAAAATGCATTTTTAATTTTTTTTTTATTTGAAAACACTGAGTTTCAGGTGGATCATGATACATATTTGATGCTTTGATTACACAGGAGAAGATAACCCATCACTAAAAAAAAAAGAGGCCAAGGAAAGATCAGATCATAGAAAATATATGCATTTGGGGGAGATTTGGGGGTGATTTGGGGGGAGGCATTTAGTGACTTTTAACTCCTATGTGCTAAACAATTATCCTACTGGTCTCCCAGCCTGCGTCCTTCAAATCAGGGCATTAGGGAAGGAGGCACCCATGCCCGCATCTGCCCAGTAGCCTGTCCATTGACATCACTATCAAGCATTTTGTCCATTTCCAAGAAAATTACTTAAATGTGAAAAATGAGGGAGTGGGGTAGTTAAAGAAAAAAAGGGTGCTTGGAAGAAAATATTTTCCATCTAAAATGTCAAGAGTTAAGAAAGTTACTGTTTGCAGATAGTTCTAGGCCACTGAGAAGCCAGGAGAGTATCAGTTTTCCTTCTGCCAACCACATTCATGCTTTCTCCATGCTAATTGACTGAACCCTGAAATTGCTGTTTTGGCTTCTCATGCTTGAGGGAGCAGGAAAAGGTGGATAGACCGCTCTGGTACCACCTCTGTACACAGGGGAGACGTGTGCATGGCAGATGTGCTTTTTTTTTTTTTCCTCATTAGCCACCTTACTGGGGATCTGTTGTGTTTGTCTAGCCACAATTTTTTTCCTAGTCTCACATAACAACACCCCAAAGGCTTAGAGTGGAGGTGACCCCAATCTGACGCAGGTAGTAGTGAAGCAGTCGGTCTGTGCCAGGCCCAGCAGAACCTTCTGGAGACTTGTTTCTTTTTATTGGTCTTTCTCAATTGGTAGGTGGCCAGTGGGTCATAACTGGGTTTGCCCTCCCCTGGGAAGTCTGCTTGAGGAAGATGGGTGAGGAAAGGAAACTTACTCCTGGCAAGAGCAGAAAGATTCCAGATGTTGTCACTTGATAATCTGATGAACACATATGGCTCCATCCATTTGACTTCCTTTTTTTTTTAAGATTTATTTATTTATGCATACAAGAACTGGGGTACAGGCCAGAGGTGTGGGGTTGGAAGGATTCACCAGGGACAGAGCGGGGAACAGAACAGGCAGACTGACTGAAAGACACTGCTGAGGGGAGCAGCAGGCGAGACAAGAGAGGTCTGCTGCGCCATGTGGGTTTCTCTCTGGCCAGCCAGGGATCAAACTAATGCTGCAGAGGCTGTGGATTGCTTCATAGTGCGTGCTTAACCCCTTGTGCCACCAGGGAGGCTCTGACTTCCTTTTTTTGCTTGAACTTTTTGAGTAAAGTTGTAATCACCACTTGGACAAAGTTCTAGAAAGTTGAAGAACGAATTGCAAACATAGCAGCATCCAAATAAGCAGGTGGGTCTTCCAGTGAGAGGCCTGGGCACTAGGCCGGGGGTCTCCCATTTACCTTTTGTTTTGCTGTCGCTGCTCCTTAACCTCTTACTCGCTCACTCTATGCCTTGCAAAATCACCTTCTTTCACGAGAAATTGCCATGAAGGAGATTCTGGGGAAACCTCAGAAAATACCCAAGGAAGAGAAACTGTTGGAAGGGCCAAGGGAGAGGCGTCGGCCAGGAGCTGCCAGCGTGGGCCTGGCGGGTGGAGACCAGGTCCCGGTCCTGATGGGAGACAGTAACCTGGAACCTCAATTGTTGTCCATGATGGAAAACTTGGGGAAAAAACAGCCCAAAGAGAAATAAACGAGGGGAACAAAGAAAGAGCCACCCACATCTATTGCTAGGAGCTTTACTTTTGGTAGGATCAGTGTTGGTGTTGAAGTATAAGAAGAAAAAGAAAAAACCCTTTGGAAAGGAAGCGTCTCTCAAAGGCTTTCATGAATTTGGACATAAGATTCAAAGAATTTCCATAAAGCTGAATGTTCCTATTTCACATCATCTCTTTAACTAGTTCTTTATCGGAGCCCCGCCCTTGGCTTGCTGCTCAAGCGTAACTGCGCGCCTTGGAAGGGGCCGTGGGGGAGAGGCGTCCTGCTGGATGGTGTGTGCCAATCCCAGTGGCGCAAGATACGCCCCCATGACCAATTTCAGACAACCAACCTGATGTCAACTGACTCATAAAATTCCTACAAATTTACCAGTCGGCTCTGGTATTTGCAATCCCTGCCTCCACTGGAATTACAGAGTGGAACCTCGAATTATGTTTGCTTTCTGGATGCATTTAAGGGGCAGCTCTGTGGTCCTCCCAGAGGGGTTCAGATGGGAGTGGAGATTGCAGAGCTCCAGAAAGGACGGGCTTGGGTTCCAGCGTGGCCTGTTCCTGAGCAGCGTGGTCTGGTGAGCGGGAGCCTGGACAAGGCGCCCTGACATCAGATCTGCACCCACAATGAGCGATAGCGTGTATTCCACAGCTAGCGTGGAATACAGCCCACTCTGGGGTGTCAGGTGCTGAGATTCTGAATACAAAGGAAGCCTTTGTGGGAACAGGAGATGGTGCAACCTTTGCAAAAAAAAAAAAGGAGCGAGAAGCATTTGCCCTGGGGCAGGAGACAATCACCCGGGGATAAGGAGGAGGAGGCAACAAGTCTGGACAGAGCAGGCAGAGATGCACCAGCACCAGGGAAAGAAACAGCCCAGGAAGGACGTGAGAAAAGAAGGAAGGGCGGGGATGATTTTGAAGTGGCAGCTGCAGAGGAGAATGAGGAAGAAAAGAAAGGAACAAAGAGAGGAAGGAGAGAAGCAGCCGGAGGAAACTGGCAGGAGAGCCCTTCCCTGCTGGCGTGTGGTCTGGCTCTCAGGGAGGCACAGGTGCAGCTGTGTCAGGGCAGGTTGATTGCTGAAGGGCGAGGATGAGAGATGTTTTCAAGGGAAGTTGATAGAGACACATTGTGAAGTTCCTATAAGCAGGCATGACTGTGAATATATAGCATCGTTTCATCCAAGCAAGAGCTGACGTTTTTACAAACACAAAAAATGAAGCTACAAACATCCAAATGTCTGGGATGATAGTTAATGAAATAAAAATTAGATTTTTAAAAAAGGGACTAGAATAGGAATCTCTGGCATATTCTTATGATTTGTTCATGATGATGATACTCAAATTCCCCAAACTAAAGAAGCAATGGATATCTTTAAAGAAAGAGGTACTAAGGAAAATTTGTCTTTGACTCCACATTAAAGGTAAAAAAAAAAAAATGGAAATGAAGAAAGATGTTTGGGCAACTTTTCAAAGAAGAAAGAAGAGAGAAACTGGGAGGAAAGGATTTGTGCAAAACATAGCTTTAAATGATGTTTGCTTTTGACAAGGAGGGCGGCTAGTCTTGGGAGACAAATAGCAGATAATGCACTCCCTGTGTGTTTTGCTTCACACGGAGACACATAGCTGTTTCATTTGAATGGAGATCCATTATGAGACACACACGCACATACATATATATTAAAGAGTAAGCCAACAGGTGTCTCTTATCAACTTCCTACTCCCCTACTCCCAAAGAAAATTTAAAAATCTGGTTAACCAGGTATATTCTCAACAATGCATAAAGTAGTTGATGTTTCTCTCCATTTTCAAACTCATATTTGAAAAAGATGGATGAACCCCAAGACTGGGGGGGGGGGTGGAAATCAAAGGTTTTTAAATGAAAATGCATGTTAATTCAGAAAGAGAATTTTAACAGCCAAATAGAAATTTCTACAGGCTCAGTTTAGGGTAGAACCAAGTTCCAGCCTGAACCTTGCTTCTAACATCCTTTGCTCCTTGGGACAAGTTGCTGACTCTCTCCAACCTGTCTTTAATAAAATGTAGAAACTGGGGCAGACATGAAGAGTTCTGTTTGTCATCAAATTGACAAAGCTTTCTATAATCAAGGAAGACTCAGTCTCACTAAATTCAAAGTAAATAATTCATTTTAAAATTTAATTAATTCATTTTAAATACATAAATAATGCATGAATAAATCTTCTGTGTAAAAATATGAAATAATACAAAAGTATACAGAGAACCACATTATCATTTGCAGACTTTCCTCCCTCTTGTTATTTTCCTCAACAACAGTAATCATCACTCATGGTTTGCTGTGTATCCTTTCTGGTTCTTTTTCTATGTATTAATCCATAAGATTATTCTTATATTTTTTCTATTGCAGCATTCTTGTATCTTTTATTATTGAAGCAATTTAGTCAATAAAATAGAATAACTTGAAAAGCAAAAAAACTAAAAAAAAACTATAATTTTACCACCCACTCAGCACAAATTCATTCACTAGCCAATTTGAAATATTTTCTTCAAATTTTTGTTTATGCATAATTTTCAATAATAGTAATAATACATAAAAAATGGAGAGCTATACAATGTTCGGGTCAAAAATTAATATGATAGCACATTCTACCTTGAGGTGATGTTTTAGTACTCCCCAGTGATTTTAATGACATTTCCACTAGGGGCCAGACATCTGAGAAATAGAAAGGGAAAAGAATGTCACTTTTAGGAGATTGAAAATATGAATAACTGACCCCATTTTGGGATAATCAAGATTATAATAAATGCGTTAGAAAAAAAACCAAAGCAATGTTTTACATCACAATTAGATTCTTAGAGCTCAGAGGGCATCAAGGTGAAGCTTGGCCTATGTCTTTTATTTTATAGAGGAAGCAACAGAAATTTGTGAAGGTTTCCCAAAGGACACGTAGTTGATAAGTCATAGAGCCCAGATTAGACCTTCTCTCTCACTTTTCTCCTTTCATTTTTCCCTAATAAGATGCATAAGCCCAGAGCTAGACAAACTTGGATCTAGGCTATCGCTTTCAGCCACTCCAGACCACACCTGACCCACAGTGTTAGAGCTCTCCAGCGTGAGGTCCAACAATTGCATATGGCTCCACAGATTTGTCAAACACTCCCCAGCATCACAGTCTCACCTGTGCCTGTGCGCTCACTCAAACAGGGCATCTGTCCGACCCCACCCATGAGGGGCACTGTGCCACATCCATACCGGGACACTTTTGAGAGTGAATGCCTTCGAAAATAATAATTACGTTGCAACAAGAGATGAAAATTGGGACTATTTTCAAATTGGAACATATTGTTACCTTATGGACATCTGGGTGTGCAAATGCCTTTTTAAACCCTAAGACTTCCTGTGTTCAAGCTCATTCTCAGGTTAGGTCGCAGGCAGCTGCCCCAGGCCATCAGCTCCTCTTCTGGGCTCCTAAGCATCACAGATTCCAGAAACACAGCTAGGTACATGCAAAGGTAGGAATTAGTGACCTGCTTATAAGGAAATATTGATAGTTGATTGGGGAAATATTTGCAGTTTCTTTAGCAAATTAATTCTTAAATGCCACTGCTTGGTTGACATTTTGAAATCTGCAAGGGAAGGTAAGCATTTCTTGCTATAAACAGCTTAGAATCGAGTTGCAAAAATAAACTTTAAAGAGAGAGAGAGAGATGAGTTCAAAGGAACCAATGACTTCAAAGGCACATAGTTTTGCTGGCTTCCCAAGAAGTTCTTCATGGTGAGAGGGAGACTTGAGCAAGATTACAAACGGTAAGTAGGAATGAAACCAATCTGGAAGACAGTTAAGGCATCTTAGGCAGAGAGAAAAATTAAAAGATTGTTGCTGGAGTGAACTCTTTGGCCTTCTCTGTCAGAGAGCCACATCTGCAAATGTGTCCCTTTTGTTTTCTGATCAGAGAGAGAGACAGAGACACAGGAAGAGAAGTGACAGAGGAGTGAGCAATTGCAGGAGAGACAGTAAGGCAGAGGCAAAGAAAGATAAACAGAAGAGACAAAGACAGAGAGTGAAAAAGAAAAAGATTGAGATAGAGAGTGAGAGCAAGTCAGACAGAGGGACAGACAGATACACAGAGAGAGGTTGAGAGAGAAAGACAGAGACAGAAGAGAGGAGAGACCTAGACAACGGAGAAAATACTTGATTTCTGGTTTTGGCTTTGTGATGCTGGACAAATAACTGGTTTGTTTTCCAAAGGATGAATGAATGTTGGCTAATTTTACTGATTTGAGAGTCAGGTTGGAGGTCAAGGTGCACTCTTGCCTCCTCATTATTCCAGGGAACTGGTCAAGGAGTCTCTTTTAGGCAAATGGTGCTCAACCTTATCACACCTAAAAGTGCTCTGCAATAGTAAATATTTTCTAATCTCCTTTTTATTATCCTGAAATCAAATAGAGTCTATAAACTGCCTTCCACAAATACTTTTTAAAAATCATTATAAAACTAACTGCAATATAATGAGGAAATCAGAGATAAGTGTTTTATAACAAAAGTTACATACCTAGTTCAGCATGCACCTGCTGGGCACCATCAGAGAGGAAGCCATGAGCATCGTGGTAGACTCTACCATCTGTACACGGAGCTGCAAAAAACACTGCAGGTGAATTCTTTGGGTGTTAGCATGAGTTTGTGGGTTTTACTATTGTTCTGCATAAAACAGAGTTCAATGTTTTTTCTACCCAGGAAATTTCGTTCTTGGACAATGCAGTGTGTATTTGGATCTTGCAAAGAATACTGAGTCTATACACCAAGGTGAATGAGATGTGGGCCAAATGAATTGCAAATATATTATTATTTATTTGGGAAAATGTCCTGTTTATTGTTGCCTATGTAGTAACCTGGGTACCTGCTTCAGTCAATGTTAGCAATGACCCCTATCATTGTGATAACCCCAAACTGCCTTTCAAAGGGTCTAACTTGTTTGCTAGGGGAAATAAGATCATTCATAACCACTGCCTGATATCAATCAATTTCCACCCTATGAAAAGTTTTTAAAAGGGAAGATAGAAGATGTGATTAAATAAACCATCAAGTCTATGTTAATTACATAAATGTTACATGTTGTTGAAAATGCAACTCCATAAACTCTCTGTTGCAAAGCCCACCTTTCTCATATTGATTAGAAGATTCTCCCATTCTAGAGAATATCCCTGCATGTAAATGGACTTTATTAGAGAGAGAGATGTATGTGTATCCCCTAATAGTGACAGAGACTGGAAATATGAAAGGCAGGCCAGGGGAAAGGATATAGTATTTCTTACCCAAAGAGAAAAGGAATTAAATATTAATGCCATGTCTTTAGGCATTGCTAGAGTGAAAAAAACATAATTTAGTCTTGTGGTCTACAAGGTCCCATACCTAACAGAGAGCAATGACTCAGGAGACAGTGGGAGCAATAAGCAGAAGAGGGTGCCAGTCACTTTTTTCTATGTTGACCTAACATTGCAGGGTGACAGGCAGGTCCTGGCTATGCTGGACACCAAGAACCTGTCCTTGGAACTCCCACCCTGCATTTACATGTGCTCCATGTAAAGCTAGCTGCAGTGATCTTGATGCTCCTCTCGACTGTAGTATAACCAGATTTCAAATGAATAAGGGGATGTAGCAGCTGGCAGGGGGATTTGCTGTGAGCCAGAGAAATAGGGGGTTCATTGCATGGGCTTCTACGTGACTATGGTGCAGCCTTAACCCCAAATACTGCAGAAAAATATATCCTTTTCTCCACCAAATTAAAAAGGATTCAGAACATGCTCAATGATCCAAGATTTGTGAAATGGGCATGCTCATAGACTATTCATGGGAGAGAATTTGGCAATAGGATTAAAAAGATAGACAGAATGTAGGGCCAAAAAGATTTGCTTTTGTGTGTGTATATACATATATAAAATAAAGAACTCATTTGTATATACTTGCAAGTCTGTAATAATTACTGACATCGTATTGTTTAATGTAGGCTTTTATGTTCCTTTATGTGAATAGATAGGTATGCTTTTTGTTTATATATAATGTATGAATACAATACAATTCTTCAGGTACAATGTTTTCCTTTTAAATAATTAAGACATTATTTAAACTTTTGGAATATACATGTAAACAAAATAATGACAAATATTTTAAGAAAAAAAAAGAACATAAGAATCACTTAAATTACAACATACAGAAATAACCAATTAATATTTGGTATCTGTGCTTCTGGGTTTTCCTTTGATATTTATACCCTTTTTGACAGGAGACACTTTTCCCCTAATATTTCTCAGATTATGTGACTTTTCCTTCTTCATCTCTATAAAAGTCAAGAAAATAATGAGGCTTTAATGGCAGTGTATATTTAGTTTTATTTATCCATCAGTCAGTGCTAAAATCTAGATCTATAATTTAATTTCTCAGATTCTTAGATTTAATGCATTTCCATCACATTTGATTATATGTCAAAAAACAAATACAGAGCATTGCAAAAGACAAAATGTAATAAACATTCATCCATTCACCATTCAAAATGCATAAATATTTACTCTTTTCAAAATGGCTCAGATTAAGAATTATTATTGTAAAACTGAAAGAAAAAGATATTTATTATAAAGTTCAAGGCCCCTTATGTCACTTTCCCCAGTTCTGTCCCTCCTCTCTCCCCTTCCACCCTTCTAGGAGTCACTATAAGAATTTCATGTGTAAACTTCCATGTCCCAGCACACAAACTTCCAGAGAACAAAATCCAAAGCCTTTGACCCTTGATATTTATCTCTGGTAATGCAATAGTGCTGGTTGTCAAAATTCATTAAATGCATATTCATCCACAAACCAAATGTCAGTACATAGTTGTGTATGTACAAGTATATTGTATATTAATATCCATATATGTTCTAGATCCATATCTATTCTACATATGGATATCACATACCTATGTATATATTCTCTCTATATAAAATCAATCCTATATCACATGTATACTGTATATAAACATGTTATATGAACTAATATTTTTGGGTATTTTTCAATAGTACCTTTTTTTAGGATTTATTTATTTACTTATACAAGAACTGGGGTACAGGCCAGAGGTGTGGGAGGGTGAGAGTATTCATCAGAGAGAGAGCGGGGAGCAGAACAGGCAGACAGACCAAAGACACTGCTGAGGGGAGCAGCGGGCGAGACAGGAGAGGTCTGCCACGCCATATGGATATCTCCCTGGCCGGCCAAGAATAGAGCCCACACTGCAGAGGCTGCAGACAGCTTCACAGCACAGCACTCAACCTGTTGCGCCACCGGGGAGGCCCCCTCAATGGTACTGGAGTGGTTTTATACTTTAGTTATGTAACTGCTTTTTAAGTTGCTTTTTTCTTTAATATTAACTACACAATAAGTATTCACTGAATATGTTAATATGCATCAATCACATTCATTTTATTTTCTCTTATCAGTGTGATTACAAACTAGTTTATACCAATATCTGTTTATAGTGTGTAATTCAATGCATTGTACACACCCATGAATCCACCAGCATAATGAAAATATAAAATATTCCATCATGCAAGCTGATTCTTCATGTCCATTTTCCTTTAGCCCCTGGAGCAAGGCAACTGCTGATTTGCTTTTTGTCACTAGATCTGTTTGCATTTTACATAAATTAAATCATATTTTTTGAAATTGTCTTACTGGTCCCTGGGAGTGCTCATTTTTTCCGTGTTTTTGCCTTGATCAGATTGTTTGCTTTTTCCTGATATATTTCAAGTTGATTGACACTCTCTTCTGTTATCTCAGTGTTTCCATTATGCCCATTCCATTTTTTTTTAATTTTAAACATTATATTTTTGTGCTTTTAAAATTGCCCACTTCTTTGTTGAGAATTCCTAAGCTTTTATTCACTTTATTTTTCTTTAGCTTTCAGGTCCTAGGTCATCTTGGTGTTGGCCTTCCATTTTCTTGACTTTTTGTATGCTGAGTATTTGGGGATGTTATTGAAGACATTGAACACATGGTGTTGTGTTAACTCTGGATTCTATTACATGGCTCCAAAAGAAGCATTGATGTTTCTGTTTTAGAAGCAAAGACCAGGGCTAGTCACGCATTACAGGATGTCATGCCTGAGCTCAGTTAGGTTTCTTGAACCTTAGTTCCTGTGCTTTCCAGTTTACACTCTGCCTACTTGGCTCAGGACTCCACCAGAGACAGGCTGAGTTTTTCACTGTCAGTAGGTGCTTTTCCTAGCTCTTTCATTTCTGGGACTCCTACTCGTTCTCGGTAACCCTGGTTTTAATGGGCTCTTTCCATGCTCGCTTGGACCAGAATTTTGACTGCTCATGTCCCACCCCTGTCTCCTTGACAAACTACTTTCACAACCGAGCCCCCTAAAGACAGGGGACTCATTCTATGCTGGTCATTTGCTCTAAGTTTTGACTCCCTCCAGAATCTTACTGTTAAATGTCTTGAGTTCTGAGATCATTATCCTGTGCTCTTTCTGGAGCTTATGGCTGTCATGTATGCAAGAACAGCTGGTTTGCACCTTAGCCATTCATATGCTCACCTGTTCCTTTTAACAGCTGTAGAGTATTCCATTGAAAAATTGTACTCTTGTTTATTTATTCATTCATTGATGCTCCTCTTGCTTTTTAAACTTACTTTTAACTTGCAAATAATATACAAATAAGCTTTAATTACATGTGTATCTTTATACATTTTTATGAGAAGATACATACCAAGAAATGGAAATTTGTGGTCACATTCATCCATATCTTCCACTTTGCTAAATTGTTCTTCACTATGTGTATAGCAATTATACTTCCATTAGCAGTTTTGCCACATCCCATTTTCCCATATCCTAAGCAATAGTTGGTATTTTCAGCCATTTCACTTTTTAATATTCTAACGTGGGGAAGCCATCTGATGGCTGTTTTTATTTGCGATTCCCTAATTACTAGTGGGGTTGAACAACTTTTCATGTTTCATGACTATTTATTTTACCTCTCCTAAGAATTGCCTGCTCATCTTTTTCCATTTTTCTATTAGAAGTTTGACTTCTGCTGTTTGATTTATAGGAAGATTTTATATTTTTTTCTCATTCCTAGCCATTTGCAATGTAAATATCATCTCTTATTCTGCTGCTTACTTTTTCACCATATTTGTAGTATAGTTTCTATTAAAGAAGTTTTATATTTTGATGGAGTCAAGTTTACCGCACTTTATTTTATGATTTCTAGTTTTAATGACTTCTGAAGTTCCTTCTCCCTATTGTTACATTATGTTTCCAAAAAAATATTTCTGGAAAACAAACCTATTATTTGCCTATAAGCATTGGTGAATATGGTGGTGTAAAGGTAGTGGAAAAAATAGGCAGTGGATGTGCAATCTAATTGAGTCAAATATAATGTCAGGTAATGATAACTGCAATAAAGAAAAGAAGTGACTATACGGGAGAACAAAACAATGTAGTTAAAGGACAAAGTCTTTGAGGTAGACTGGCTGGGGTACATCCTGGCTTTGCTACTTGCTATCTGGCGTGAGGTACTTAACCTTTGCATGCCTCAGTTTAGTTTCTTCATTTAATGATGTTTACTAGATATTGTTTTGAAGAATTAAATGAATACATATTCATGAAATGAATAATATATAAATATGCATTATATATAAATACATATACAATTATGCATATTTTTATACATTTATAAATACATAAATATATTATACCTATAAGGATATAACATAAAATGCCTGTCACATGTCAGTACTGCATAAGTATTTGTTATTGTTAAATAAAACAAAATATGATGAGATAAAACCAGATAACAGAGAGGGTCCACAGCAATGTTAGAGATATTTTCGCCAAAGACATGATGTGACAATTGCACATGAATCTAATGAAATGAGTAGAGGAAAGTCTTCATGTTCAAGATTGAAAATTTTAGGATATTATTCTGTGGTTTCTTTTAGCAATTGAATTTTTTATCTTTTCATTGTTTTAAAATCCATCTGGAGTTTAATTTCATGCATGGTGTGAAGTAGGGATATAATAATATTTCCTTCCATATGGAAAGCCAGTTGTCCCAACAACATTTATTGTCTTAGTCTACTCTTTTTTTCCCAGTTTGGTAATTTTTTCCTATTATATATGCCAATATGTGTTCATTTGGGGACCTTCTATTTTGTCCCGCTAATCTATTTGGCTATCACATTACCATTATTGCAAACTTAATTACTAAGGATAGTAAGCTTTGTTATAACATATGACAGGTTATGTTCATCTTCTCCCAAATTGTCTTGACTGCTATTGTTCATTTATATATCTCCACGCAAATTTTGGAATCTCTCTGCTGATCTCATGGAGAATCATGCTGGGATTATTTTTGGAAATCACATTGAGTTTGGTGGAGAATTGACGCCTTATAGATTTTTTCCTTCTTGAAAATGGCATTTACTAAGGTCTCATTTTATGTCAGTTTTGAAATTTTCCATATAAAATTCTTATATTTTAATCTTATTCCTAAGCATTTCACATTGTCATCATTATTATGACTGTCTACCGTTTAAACTCTAATTTTAATTTTTTTATTGTGTATAAGAATTCCACTGCATTTTGATATTTATCTTGTAGAAGCAAGTTTGTTAAACTTTCATGCTAGGTGTGTCAGTTTAATTCTAGAAACTTTAGACCTTACTATAAAAATTATCAAGGTATTTATAAATAATACTTTTCCTTTTCTAATCACATGTATTTTTATTTTTTTAAAGTGATCATAGTCTCCCTTTTAATTCTGAATTAATGGGAGTAGAGTGCATTATCTAGCATCCCTGATTTAGTGAAAATTACCATTGTTATTTGCTGTGTTTGTTGTTTAGTAGGTACTATTAACACATTAAGAACTTTCCTTCTATTCTAACTTTGTTAGGAATTTTATCAAGTGATTTTTCTGACTTACGTTTTCTTATTTTATTTTTTTAAATTAATTTGGTTTCATGATGTTGAACAATTGTAATACTCTTAAATAAGTCACTTGATTATGATGCCTTAAAGCATACTGCTCGGCTAATAAACATGACCATTTTTGTCAATGAGTGAACTCCAAGTTTTTGTCTGTTTGCTGTCTCATCTAATTTCTCAGCTTCAGCTCTGCACGTTATGGGAAACATTTCCTATCAGCAAAGACCTCTGGCTTCTGAACAGATTTGGCCAAGGAGAAGCACTGGCTGGAGACTGAAGAGTGGGAAAAAGGAAAAGGCAAGTTTATGATGACTTCCCTTCTCTGGCTAGCTACTTCTCTCCCCTTGTTCCATCTCTTAACAGGGACTCCTCTCTCTGTGGGTCCCAGATCCTACCTGACAACTCATTCTCATTACTTGCCTCTGCTGGGTGACTTCTAATTCTGGACTCCAGTAAAAACCACCTTTGTCTTTGGGCTTTTTGCCCTGGGGAGATATTGGCACCCTGCTATTGCTAATTTCTCCCTGACTACATAATCCTTTCTAGGTCTTTCCAAAAAATAAAAAAATAAATAAATAAAACCACCCAAATTACCAACTATCTGTATTGAGTTTTCTGTGTTTAAACATTTAGAATGGTTTGGGTTTTCCAACTGGTACCTAGACTGATCCATCAATACAAAATTTATATTTATGTATTCTTCCTGTTCCATTGACATCATGGCATAATCTCATAAAGTCAAGGCTGAAGTTACCATTCTTTCTTTGAGCACACTTTGTATGAGACAGAAGAAACTGGCATTGAAAATCTGTGGTGGTAGAGAAATTAAAGAAGTTACATTAAAGATAAAAAGAACTGCATTATTTTGGTTTCTTGGATTGTATTTTAAAAGACAACTGAAATTGGATTAACTCCCATATGCTTTCAAAAATTCTATAACCGTTTTTCTTAGAGGGGGGATTTTGCTGTATGAACTATGTTGTATAATCAGCAAATCCTTTATGTGAATTTAGTTGGTGGTCTGATTTGGTTTCAGTCCTTGTTCTAGACTACTGTTAAATAGCAGGAAGACTTTTGTTCTACATGCATCTCGTAAGTGGATGTTTGACACAGAAGATGCTCATGTACCTGTAAGGTGTCATTAATTTTGTTGTTCTTATGAGGGGATCATTTTCCTTTTGTCAGCAATGAAAACTTTATGGAACTCCACCTGGCATTCCAACACCCCCTTCCCAAACTGGAGTAAAGGCAGTCATTGAGACATGCTAAGATTTGTTATTCTAAGTGTGACACATAGGAACAATAAAACTTAATAGAATATTTGGATACTGACAGCTAAATGTGTAAATAGGAAAATAATATTATTATATACCAGGAACTCAGCCTTATCCCTGCTCTCTTCTACCTTACTTTCTAAAAATTCCTGTTGATGCTGAATTTTTTTTAATCATCAGGAGGTTCAGGATGTTTTTTTCCTGAACATTTAAGTTGCACAATTTTAGTTCTTTTTAAGAAATTGATCATTGAATAGCAACAAATTCCTATGTGATATATATTACTACAACCTTTTGACAGATAAAGAAATGAGACTCACAGAGATTAATTTACTCTAAATGTATAGAGCTAGTAAGTGCGTAATTCAAATTTTAAAACCAATTTGCTGCACTTTAAATAGGACACGATGCACTATGTGAAGGAGCACAGCAAAACCACCTTAGGGAACTTTTCCCAGGATACAGATGCCCAGGACTAGTATTAAAATAGCTGAGTAGTCTTTGTCTCCCCACACCTACATTTGTGTGTAACTGCTGGATATGAATTGTACATGTGTCCAAACTCATCCCTTTTTGCTGTGGGGTATGCAGCAAGGGTTTGCATCAAATAATGTAATCAATCACCTAAGAAATTTTTCAGGTCAGGGCACATTTATGAGTTTTCTGGCATCTACAGAGAGGAAGGGGGAAAGTGAGGAGACAGATACAACCTTGTGACCATCTCCGGGATGGATTACATGATGGGTTTGTTAATTCTAGTAACCATCACTTTTTTTACAGTCCACCTGCTCACCAGACATTCCTTCTGTCCTCTTCACTGTCCATTTCTCCTTTCTTGCAAAATGGCCAGAACCAAGGGAAGAAACCTGTTCTCAGTAAACATTAAGATCCTAATTTTGGCTTATGGTGATTTTGTTCAAAATGAGGGGGAGATGCAGGGTGGTGGATATACCAGATGATCTTCTTTGGAGTGCTCACTCTTGTTCCAGTTCTGCCCTTCAACTGAACATGAATAGCTACCCCACAGTTTGATTAAGCTGGGTCAGAACGCCAGTCTGCAATCCGCAGCAAGGCTTCTCCTGGGAAACCAGTCTCCTGTGCCTGAGGCACCAGATCTCTGGCAGGATCCAGGCCTGTGCACAGTGGGAGGAGTTAGCATTGCCTCAAAGACCACCCTGGGAGACTTTAATTGTAGAAGCCTATCCCTGAAACCAAATGAAAATCTGAATTGCCTAGTTTGCCTAGTGAATGTGGAATCCCAAACAAGGGATGGCAATCAGGAGCTATTGAGAAACCTGTTCTCATTTTTGGAATCCACCCTCCTCTAGGTAAAGAAACCCCTGGGTCATTCACTGTTGTACAGGGCTTTAAAAGCAATACTGATCTTTTTTTCCCATTCACCTTTTCAAAGTCCCATCTTCCTTTTTGGAGATTTTCTGATTTCACTATCTTTCATGATTTTAAGATAATATCACTTCCCAATCTTTCAAGTTCTGTATTAAACTTTCTATGTATTTCCTTGAATTTCAAAAAGGAATTCTAACTTTATACATTCTGGGTCATGTTCATAAGTGTGCTGGGTTAATTCTTGGTGCCAATTCACTGTCTTGGCTAGAGACTGCATTTATTTTGCATCTAATTATATCAGGGGTGGAATGTTAATACATGTTGGTTCTTTACCAAGATCGCTGCTCTGGGAATCAAGAATCTTTGCAAAGTTCATTTAACCTCTGTGAGACTCAATTTCTCATCATACAAATAGGGTGTTAAGAATAACTGTATTTCTTTTAGCAAGGTCTGCAGTAGTGATTGGTATATAATAAGCACTCAACACATTATTGTTAAATTAAATTACATTATTTATTTTCTCTCTGTTTCATCTATTGAAGCAAGAAAAGTTTCCATGTCATCGTGGCTACCTTCATTATATAAGATTGCTTTCAGAGCCTCGGTTAAGATCCAGGGAACATGACAGAATCGAATTGTGAGTAATATAATTCCAAAATGAATGTTAAAGAAATTTTAATTTTAACGTAATAACATCAAACTTGGTTTATGAACTACAATTAAAAGATATCAGTCTCATTATTTCAATGTTGCACTGTTGTGGACCAAGCCATGAATTACTTGGTTTGATTATCCACCTGGTTTTCTATACTTGGGTCTAAATGACTTTTGATTGTTTCCAAAAATAAAATCCATCTTCAAAGGATAGAAATTTCTTAATAGTGAAGGGATTCAAAAGACTATGCCATAGGCCCTAATCTGAAGGTAATAACGACAGGACCCACCAGTCTTTTTGTTATGAATTAATAAGCAAAACAAAAAACAAAAACCAGATCAGAATATCTGGATTCTTGCCCTAGTTTTGCAAATAATTAGCTGAGTTTAAGAAAGGCACTTGATGATGAATCTTAGCTTTTCCATCCATATAATGAGGGATTTAATCTGGACAATCCCTTCCAGCTCTACTATTTTGATTTGAATGGTAGGAAAATGTGGGAAATGATTTGTCTGCAAGTGGAACTGTCCAAAACTGGTAGAATCTTGGACCTCATTGTGATTGTTGAATGGCTTAGAAATTCATTAGGAATCTTTTAAATGGGAAAAGGTAAAAAGCTATTGAACGATAACCGTTGGATAAGACAAAAAACAAAAAGGATGTTAAAAGGGTCTCCCTTGTTGGCTAGGTGTTAAGCTTCAGTGCTATTACTGCTACAGCCTGAGTTCAATCCCTGGCCAGGGAGCTGACTCACCCGGGGCGGCAGACCTCTCCTGTCTCTCCCTTGCTCCCCTCAGCAGTGTATTTCAGTGAACCTACCTGTTCTGCTCCCCACTCTGTCTCTCTCTGGTGAATCCTCTTAACCCTCTCTTCTCCTGCCTCTTTGCCCCACCCCTTGACCTTTGGCCTACATGCCAGTTCTGCTATATAAAAATGAAAAATAAATAAAAAATAAAAATAAAAAATAATACAAATAAAAATCCCACTCAGTGATGTGTCATAATCAACATCTAATCTAATTTAAAGTGCAAAAACAACTAAGAAATGTGTGGACCAGATGATCGAATGCCCAGTGTACATGACGCTGGGCTGGGCCGGATTTATAACTTAGGTAATGTCTTAGGGGACACCTTTCTCCCTCTATGTCCTGTGTTCTTGGACTAACCCTTTCCTCAGACTCTACAAGGTGGCTCACTGCCAGTCCAGTCTCCTCTAATAGAGATTCATTTTATGTTATCTAAAGCAAGAGATGCTTTTCTGAGAGATATTAAAAAGAGGACACTCTGGTTCCAGAAATTCGCAAACATCTCCAATTACCAGTTGAGGTCTGCCTGGGTGATGTGCCAAACCCTGAGGTCAGTGGGATCAGATAGGAATTTTGATTGATGCCTAACAGGAGTTGTTGCTGGAGCTGAGGGTGAGAACATGTCCATTGCTCTAACATAGAGAGTGTGCGGGGTGACGGTCCTCCTCGGAGAAAGCCTTACCCGACAGAGGGGCTATGGAAGCTAGACATCAACCATAATAAATGTGTTTGGTACAATATATTTTTTTAAGATTCATTTTTATTTATTTATGCATACAAGAACTAGGGTACAGGCTAGAGGTCCAGGGGTGAGAGGACTCACCAGAGACAGAGTGGGGGCAGAACAGGCAGATCCACTGAAATACACTGCTGAGGGGAGCAGTGGGTGAGACAGGAGAGGTCTGCTGTGCTATGTGGGTCAGCTCCCTGGTGGGGGATTGAACTCATGCTGAACTCACACCACAGTGGCTGTCAATAGCTTGATAGTGCTGAGACTTTAACTGCTGCACCAACAGGGAGGCCCCCAGTGTTTGGCACAATATTAATGACTAAGAGTAATGAGGTCTGAAAAGCATTTCTGAATCATTACCTGTAATGACACTCTCCATATTAAAAACACCTTGCAGTTTATAAAGTGTTCTTGCATATTTACCTTTCAAACTAACGATGTAGAAAAGATAAGACAGAATTTCCCATTCCCAGCCCTCCAAGAAAGGTGGACTCAGTGGACACAAATCTATGTAGTGGCAGAGCTCTGACTGAAATCTCAGTTCAGAATGTCAGAGCTGTTTAGATCACCTGTGTCCAAATTCTAATTTCATCCACCTCCTGGTAAATTTTTCTGACTTCTCTAAATCTGATTTCTTCATCAGTAAAATGTGAAGACTATAATGCCAATCTATTGTTTGTTGGAGGAACTAAATGAGCTTTTTACTTATTTAAAACATTCAGCACTGTGCCTAAGGATTAGAAAACATGTGTCATTGTCTGTCATTGTTGTCATCATCACCATCATCTTCATCATCATCAACATCATGCCATGATCACAAAATGGAAAAACATCCTCTGTGACATCCATATTGGATCCTGTGAAATATTGTTATTCTGGGCCATGTCACTGTCATTGCCACATCTCACTAAGTGTTGGCTTGAGCTTCACTCTCTGAACTTGATTTATCGTGGGATTTACTTATAATCCCTTAGACATTGATTGTCATTAGCTGGGGATTGTACCAACTTGTATTTATACTGTCATTTAAATAGTGGATATTTGCCATTATTTTCTCTCTGCTTGGGACTTTTTTTTATATCTCCCTTCAAGTTTGGAGACCTTACTATGGTCTGAAACCCTCATTCCTAGGGCTAGTGAGGGTTTCACTCCAGTCTTCTTTTTGGCCAGGACATAAGCATGTGATGTGACTTAGTCTGCAGGCCCCATGGGCCACACAAGCTTTTGGTTCAAAACTGAGTTGAACTCATATCCTGATGAATGGGGTGGCAGGGTTCTCTGATTCTTAGAAAGCTGCAGTGACAAGGTCTTTGGTGTCCAGTCCTGCAGAGTGTCCAGCAGGCAGAGGCAGGGGCCCTAAGGAGGTAGCAACAGAGCTTTGGCTCATGCCAGATGTTCTCCTGCATCATGCACACACCTGGTTCTCTGGCTTCCAGGAGACTTTGTAAGCACTTAACATGTGCAGTAAATTCTTTTTGTGCTTGAACTAAAAAGAGTGGATATTGTTGTCTGCAACTAGAATGTCAACTCACGCACTGAGGTTGGAGTAGAGTCTGTCCCTCATCCTGACTCCTTCAGCTCTGAGAAGAGTAGCATGTAGGTAGAATATTTTTCTTTTCTTTTCTTTTTTTTAAAGATTCATTTATTTAAGCATAAAAGAACTGGGGTACAGGCCAGAGACGCGGGGGTGAGAGGATTCACCAGATACAGAGTGGGGAACAGAACAAGCAGACTGACTGAAAGACACTGCTGAGGGGAGCAGCAGGCGAGATAGGAGAGTTTTGCTGTGCCATGTGGGTTTCTCTCTGGCTGGCCGGGGATGGAACTCATGCTGTAGAGGCTGCGGATTGCTTCATAGTGTGGTGCTTAGCCCCTTGCACCACCAGGGAGGTCCAGAATATTTTTCTTATAAAAATTTTTTGATTGATTCAAAAACATGTCCTTCCATAGGGAACCAAAAGAAAATTAGGTACTTAATTTGGAGCTGATGGCATTTAGAACAATTTATATTGGAAATTTCTTGATTTTTTTATTATAAAATTTTCCCAGTTATCCTGGTTAATAGAATTAATTTCACAAATTGATTTGGTAAAAATGGATTTAATATTAGGGCCCACTGTTCATTTTCTCATAGACTACTTCTCTGGGAAGACAGATTCATCATAGAACTACAAGTCATGAGAATTTGACCACTCCCCTCTACTCCAGAGTTTTCATGGGTTTGGGTAAGTATCTTAAACAGCCTTTCGAATAATCTCAGCACTCATGGACCTTTTAAGACTAATTAGGCATAATCAGTAGTCATTCTCATATCTTCCACATAATTTTCTGGTCTTGAAACATGCATAAGCCAGCGACGTTAGAAATGTCTAAAGGCAGAAGGAGGTCATGCCATCCAGGTGCTGAAAATATGTTTTCTAAGCTCAAAAGGACTTGATATTTTTGTGACTCTTTCAGCCTGAATTATGAAGCTGAACTCAAGGAAACACATCTTGCCTCTTTGTATCTGTTTCAGAATTATGGAGTTCTGTGTTATTCCTTTCCACACTTGTTATCTCTTGGCTGAATTTCAAGATAAATATTTTCTGTTTAAGCTCACACCTCAAAAAATGTCCACAAGAGCAATATTGGCAATTCCCAAACTGCTTTGGGGGAAGAAAAAAGATAATTTTAAAAAGTAGTGCAGAAGGAAAAGATGTTTGAAACTATCAGTAAATTCTTCCCAAATTAACTTATATTAACTTGTTTTAAATTTCTTCTGAATGGTAGGTCAAATTTGAGTTCATTCTGATCAGATAAATTCAGATAATATGAGAAGTATATGCACATGCTTGTTTTTAAGTTAATTTTAATGTTTATGAAAGAAATATATTCATATATATCTTAAAATGTCCAATTGTCCCATGAAGTTATAAACAAAAACAGTATTTCCCTTCTCCCATCTAGACTTAACAGTCCCGTTTCTTTGAGTTAATCATTTTGAGCTCCTTTGGTTTCTTCTGGAAATTAAATCCATATTCTTAAATAATATTCTTATAGTGATTTTTATCAGTATTATGTATAAGCTATTGAATATACATAAGCTATTTATGAAGATAAATGTGTAGATTTAATTATCTTATGCCACACACATACCTTCCCCCGAATTCAGTCTCTCCTTTTATCTGATTGTACATATTTCCATGAAGTGGCCTCTGCTTAACCAGGAGTATCCTATGATTATGTCTCCTTTTTCTTACTTTTACTTTTTTGAGACGAATAATCACCTTTATATTTTATTTTGCTTGTTGCTCTATATACTTACTGTGATAATTTCCCCAGGAGCACATCCATTAAATACTATCCATAATATTTTTCAAGAGTTTATTTCATCTGATAATCCACAGTTCCACTTTTATGCTTTGGAATCCCCAGTGTGGAGACGTGCATTTCTTCTCCAACCTGGAATGCTCATTTGGCATCTTTATTCATCAATCAGTGACCTTGGTACCTTCCTGGTCTAATCTGGACTGAGCCTCTTTTGACTTGTGACTGTCATCTGGAGGTCATCTCCTGTAGCTCTCTTACTTGGAAAACAACGCCAAATGCATGAAACAAATCAGATTTGTATTCACAAAAATAGTCACAGGAGTTCACATCAGGGGACACCCTTGTAGCCCAGGGAAATGACTAAAGGGACAGGAACGCCTTTTGAGAAGTTTTACAACTTTTTGGTATTTCATATAAAACATGAAATGCATTGGGATTTTTAGGTGAAACTTCTACTGCCCCTTGTCATTATTTCTTAAAAACAAACTATTTCTTCAATAGATTCACATTCTCTAAGGCTGAAAACAAAGTCCCTAAGAGGATCTAACAAGTTTCTAACGCCCTTGACTACCTGGCCAGCCTCGCCAGTGTGGCTGCTCTCTTAACTTTAGCAGTACAAGCCTCTGTGGGTCCCTGATATGGGCCCCCACCTCTAGTGCTTGCTTGGGGTGGGGTGTTCCATCAACCTGGAATACTTTCCAACCAACCCAGCACCTTTTCTGCTTTTCCTGGTTACCTCATTCACTTTTTATTCAGCCTTTTATTCTTTGCAGAAACTTTGCTGACATCCTAGCAAAGACTCCTGTCCCTGGTTATGTGCTCCTGTGAAGCCTGTATTCCCTGCGCGTTGTCCTGATCATCTCATCTGTCCTTTTACATCTGTGTGCAATCCTTGGTTGTCTAACCCCAGCTCCCCTGCCAACATGCACCCCCCCCCCCCGCAAGAGCTGATTGGTTAAGTAAGAGCTGAGACTCTACATTTTGGGTCACTATTAATTTCTTAAGACCTAATGTAGGTTTTTAGGCTAATAGGTTAATGTGAGGCACTTAACAAATACTGACATGCGTAAACAACCCAATAAATAACAGTCAAATAATTAAAAATATGATAAGAAATAGGCATGCTAGTGTAGCTTGATTTGCTATGTATTGAATATGAGACAGTGCCTGCACATGGTTATCATTTGGTAAATATTTCTTGAATTAATGCATTAATTGGTGAAATTTAACTTGATCATTTCAAAGTAACAAGTTATGATAGCTTTGACTCTAAGGGAAATTTGAATATGGGCATATTTCCTTTAAAATCCCCTAGGATCCAAATTATCATTGAATTCAGATGCATGTCCATAGTACTATTATTTTTAAATTTGTCCAAACCATTCTCTCTTAGACTGTGTCTACATGGTTAAGAACACTAATTGGATCCAGACTGTAAAAGTGCATTCCCTTGACTTTAGTTTTGCTTTATTCAGTTTGGTTTGGTTGAGATATGACAAAATCCAAGGAGTAAAGCTTTCTAGACATCCACAGAACAACCCAGGTTTTCACCTACTGCCTATTTACTCTTACTTTACTGTAGTTTTAACAGGCTTGGTTAACTACACTCAATTTTGCAAATTAAAAGGGGAGAGTTTATTAAAGAATGAAAAAGAGTTGATTGCAAAGAAAGTGGCAGAAAATCTACCAAAGGCAAACACAATTAAAACGCGCGCTCGCAGGCGCACACACATACACACACGTGATTTAATTAATTGCTGAAGTGTTCTACATTCCTCAGTTGAATGTAAAGACATTTAGGTAGTATAAAAATAAATGATTTGCATTAAAATGCTTTTGACTAATTAAGAAATAACCAACTCAGTTTAACATGCAGGGGATGCCTAGCACATATTCAGAATGTTTCAATTCAGAGTAATTAAATAACCTAGTTTCAGGACTTAAGGGAGTTTGCCCTCAGGGATTTCCAAAGCTTGGTTTTCTGGAAGGATCCATTCCCTAAGGATTCTGAATAGCCAAGGTTTTATTGTACTTCCTGAGCTAAATTTCCTGCTGATAATAAAAAAATAGAGGTTTCCTGTTTGATTTCCCTTGTTTGTGTGTTTCCATAGAATTTGTGGTGGCCATAGAGTTTCAAACTGCCAAAGAAAAATTCAAAATATGAAGAAATCACTTTCTTCATGGTAAGGCCTGAGCTTTGAAAGGGCGTGTGAGGTTGTGCATCTAGTCTCTGCCTGTGCAGTGATATTATTCGCATTGTAAAAATTAATTGAAGGATGAGAATAGTAGTAAAGCATTAGGACTCACTTCTTTTTAACCACTGCTATAAAGGATACAGTATTTTTCTGTTGAAAACACCATAAACCTCGAAGATCTAATAACGCAACTATGAATACTACTCATTTCTCTAAACAGAAGTGGTATGAACCATAATGAGCAATAATTTTCTTAGGGATTAAGTAGAAATACTAATGTTCAGCTTGCCAGGTTGTCAAGATTTAGATAAACTAAGTAAGATATTAAACATAAAGTAGGTTTTGAAAAGAAAACAAATGTAATCATCAATCACCAAGTTTTGGTATGCTCATAATAAAAACAGTATGACCTTGTTGGCCTAGGAACATTGTGTAATTACACTGGTTTCAACAATCCTTCTTACTTACATTAATATCCTAGCCAAAGCAACTAGGTGTAATGGCTTCAAAGAAGTATAGTGTAAATACTAATTTTCAGGATTCTTATTGTGCAAAGGTCTAATTTCCATTGGGCACAGTCAAATTTCTTTCAAGTCTTAGACCTATTTCAGTCGCCACCCACATTGCTGTAATTTAGGAACAATACAAGCACCTCCCTATCAGCCAAGTTGGGGTGGAGACACCTTCCTGTTAATGTCCTCTAACCCGAGTCCTACTGCTGCCTTTGAGCTTGACTTTGAACATTTATGTCTTTGTTATATATTAACAATATCAAATATGTTTAATTTTTTTTAAAAAACAACATCATTTAGAAGCAAATTTTCCCAAACATTTAAATGCATAAGTATATGCAATACTTGTGACATGACCAAATTTCATATGTGTCCAATTGGTTTCCAGTACAATTGGGTTGTGCTGACACCTTGTAGCTGGGAACTAGCTTGGACTTCACTATAGCATCGCTAGATGGAATGTGCTTTGATATGCTCCTGGGTTTGGGGAGGGAATATGTACGTGCATATTCACATTCAATGACTGAACAGCCTTGCCAGAAATGACTCCTGCATAGCTTGATTTTTTTTTTTTTAGCCATTCTTTCTCTACAACTGGTATTATATTATGAAAAACTACAACTCAAGTTGTCAAAGTGGGGGATCGGGGGACAGCCTAGAATTTCCCAAATATACATGAGAAGATAGGGTACTAGAGTTACAGTGAAAAGCAGATGGTCTCACTAGGTAGAGAGGAGACCTGTGGAGGAACTGGTCTCATTCTCACTTAATCAGGGGTCATCTGCTCCAGAGAACAGACATTTCAGCGACACAACCACAGCACAGTTCTAAGCAGAGAGAGCACAATAAGATCTTCATCTGTATTTTAGGGAAATGTCAGTAATTGTGATTTATGAGGGGGATGAGAAAATCTTTTCATTAATGTTACAGCTCTGTTAAAACAAGTTAAGTGAAGAGGCCAAAATTCTTCTATAAATCAATTCTTCTATAATATAATTCTTCAAACCATTCTCTCCTATAAGTGTTCAAGCTTTACATGGCAATAGAAAATAGCAAGCAAATAAAGAACCTGAGTTGTCTCAGTCAGCAAGCTATAAAGTATTATTTGTTATGAGACAGAACAGACTGAAACAAATGAAACCAAATAAAATGATTCTGTTTAGGTTTTTTTTTTAAGATTTATTTATTTATGCATACATGAACTAGGGTACAGGCCAGAGGTGTGGGGGGGGGGGGTGAGAGGATTCACCAGAGACAGAGTGGGGAGCAGAACAGGCGGATTGACTGAAACACACTACTGAGGGGAGCAGTGGGCGAGTCAGGAGAGGTCTGCTGAGCCATGTGTGTCACCTCCGTGGCTGAGGATTGAACTCGTGCTGCAGTGGCTGCGGGTAGCTCCACAGTGCTGTGTCTTAACCTCTTGCACCACCAGGGATGCCCCTTGATGTGTTGTTTTTTTTTTTTAAACACCAACAAATACCTGACCATTTTTCTCCTTTTCATTTTACTTTTCAATATTCCCCCTTTTTTGTGGAGCAGTGTTAAGTTAAATAGTGCTGGAATTTATTGAACTTCAAAACATATTATTCAGTGAGTGATTATTTCTTAAATGGACATTCTTCTTATCAAGACCCCCCCAAAACAGTGTAAGAAAAATAATCCTGGGGTAAAGAAATTTTATACATAATCTAGATGGTAATGGTTATAAATCAGAGTTAAAATATTTTTGCACAATTACTTCTCTCAAATCATTCCTAAGTCTCATTCCTTAGCTCATCATTTGAAAGCTACTTATAATCTTGCCAACAGTACTAAAAAGTTCTTCCTGCAGAGGACAGATATTAGGGACTAGACCTCATAATATGCAGGAGGCAAAAGAGGAACCAGAGATTTCTATGATCTGTAAACAAACATTGGGTTTTTCCAAGGAAAAGGTAAACTCTGACTGCACTCAGAGATGCCTGATTCAAAATTCCAGCATGTCCATCATATTGATTTATTAATTCCTAATAATCTGGGAAATAAAGAAGGGGATGCATGCTGAGATTCTTTCTCCCTGGTAAATGCTTTAAAACTTATCTATTGTTCCCTACTTCCTTGTTCATTTCCAACAACATTGTAATTAGGGCCAAATTTAGCTGATCTTTATATTAGCTGAACAAAGACGCTTTGGGAGACAGCAAGAGGAAATTGTTAACGGTAATTCAAAATTAGAAATTATTCAGGATTTAAAAGTCTCACTTTGGAAAGCTAAATTTCATATGTTGTGATTAAATAACCAATTGGTAATGTAAATATCACAAAAAGACTTTTAGATAGGGTTTGGCAAACTGATCTGTAGGAGAAATCTCTCCTCTTTTGGTAAACAAAGCTTCATTGGAACACAGCAATGCTAAATGAGGGGTAAGTCACTGTCAAAGAGACCGTGTGGTCTGCAAGGACTCTTACGTTTACTGTCTGACACTTTATAGAATATAGTTTGCCAATCTCTGTTTTAGACATGACAATTTTTACTGAAATGCTAGTTTCACTCTCAATGTACAAAATTTTGGGGGAAAATGCTTTGGAATGACTGATTTACTTGATTTTCTCTCCTTCCCACCCTATTTAAACTTTGAATACTGCCGTATTCCATGGACTGTACCAAGCACTTCAAATGCATTATTTCATTTCATTTTATCTTTCCTTAATAGTAGTAGGTACCTACTATTAATATTCCATTATTAAGGGAAATTAAGCTTTGAAAAGTTTAATGACTTACAAGTTACCCAATGAAACTTAAAGGTTTAGGAACTCAAGCCTGCCTGATTCGTATACACAAAACACAGTTTTGAAGCAAGAAGTACATATGTGCACCCCCCTGCAGATTTTCCAGAGGTTGTTGGTAGAATGATTGAAGATCATAATGTATTTAAGGCAGCCAAAAGTCTGTGACATAGTAAATGCTCAATTAAAATGAGTCTCACCTGGGCCTCGCTGGTGGCGCAAGGGGTTAAACAACGCACTATGAAGCAATCCACAGCCTCTGCAGCACGAGTTCGATCCCTGGCCAGCCAGAGAATAAACCCACATGGTGAAGCAGGGGCGGGGGAGAGATCTATATGTGCATACTTATTTATATATACATGCATTTATAAATATATATATTTATATACATACTTGCATGTATATGAAATATCATCCAGCCATAAAAAGAAGAAAATCTTGCTTTTTGTCATGTGGACACTGAGGATAATTTCCTAAGTGAAATAAATCAGAGAAGAAAAATACCATGAAATCTTGTTAATATGTGGAATCTAAAGACATACATAAAGTCAAAACTACAAACAAGCTCAATGATACAGAGACTAGAATGGTGGTTACCACAGGTGAAGGAGAGCGTGTTGGGTGTGGTTGTATGGTTGAAATGGAAAAAAGGGATTAAAAAGTACTAGCTCCACCCTATAATAATAAATAAATCATGGCATAATGCATAGATTGGGGACCCATTAATGAGATATGGAACTGTATATCTGAAAGTTACAAAGAGAGTAAATCTTAAAACCTTTCATTATAAGAAAAAAGAAATCATAACGGTGTATAGTGATGGATGTCAGGTAGCCATTTCACATAAACAAATATCAAATAATTATACTGCACACCTGAATCATAATGAATGTCAATTACGTCCAAATAAAAATCCTAAAATCACTAATGAAGGAGGGGATGTCACACAAACACACAAAAACTTAATCTTTGCCCTTCACATCTGGACTTCATTATCTTTGTTGAATTGAGTTGGAATTGATTTTGAAAAAAAAATCAATGTATATTTAGCATGGGACTAGCATAGATAATTTGACTGAAGGCCAAAGTGATAGAAATTTCTTCTTCCTAGGAGTTGTCCCCTATCAGTGGATAATGTATGATTCCGTGACCCTGTGTAGTGAGTTATCTACATGTTCCTACTCGATCTCAACTGGGATTAAGAATGAGACTTTGAGTGACAGATGACTGTAGTTACAGGTCCAAGCTATGCTTATCAAAAAAATCTTTCTTTTTTCTGTTCATAGCTCACTGAATCTAGGGGACCGACTTCCTGACCTTAGCACCATGCTCTAACCAGTCCAGTTAATTTTTCTATTTGGATTTATAGACCCAAATTCAAAAGCTCTAAGCTAGGAAGAGAACCTACCTAGATTCGCACAAGCTTTAGTGAGTTTCTTTGATTAGATGATTCTTCCCTGGTGTGACTAGGTTTCTAAATAAGATGTTTTGGAGTGGCAAAGTATTATGTTCTATCTTTTTTGTAACTATAGCACTATTAGATTTAGGAATGGACTGAATAAAATAACATAAAACTAGGGATTGTGTTCCAAGTTTATGTATTGAACATTTTTGTGAATGGAATTCTGTGTAGAGGGTGCATGTTTTAGGTCCTGCTGGAGAAGTTTAGGAGTAGTGGCACCTTAACTGTAGCCCTGGGCACAGAGTCAGTCTTCCATCCAGATACTTACACATCAGGTTCTTCAACGGACATATTCCATTGACCCTTATTTCAATCAGATTGTCTGCCAATCCCACTGATCTATATTCACTTGGTCACAGAAAGTAGACACATTCCAGATATTTACTAGTGAATGTGCAGTCTTGAGTTTTTAGTTACTCAGTATTTATCTAAGTACTGGGGGGAAATTAATATTAAAAGATTTTTGACTTGGTTATTAAAAATTTAGTAACAACATCAATAGAGAGCACATTTGGTTGCTGTCCTGGAAAATTGCTGTCCTTGAATTCTATGTGTGTGGCATGCTACCAACTTATATGGGGAGTCCTTATCAAAAGAGGCACAATAACTTCATGTGGCACTTATTGAGGGCATTCTCTACTCCATGGCATTGTTTTATCTTCAAGATTTAGAATAAAATCCCTGGCCAATCTTCGTATCAATGAATAAGCCACCTTAAAAAAATACTTTTCTTTTATTAGGGCTCCTGTGAATTAAATAGCCATGATTACCCCTTTTGCTTATGTTATTTAGCTCATGTCCTGGGTACACGTTGAGCCAGGCTTATTTTTATTCTTTCATAAATATCGTTTGTTATAAAATTTGTCATTCTTCTTTTGTAAGACCCATTCTTTAGTGTACACCTAAAATATCAAGTGTACTTGAGAAGAACTGACAAAATCTGACCATGTGTAGTCTTGATAAACACACAAGAGAAGTGTTGTAATTTCCCAGTCCTGTGTCCATGGCAGACATCATTAATCAATTTCAGTTCATGTTCCCAGGAAGCCTGGACAGCACTTCAGAATTTTCTCAATCCATGCTTCATATAGTTACTACTAATTGATTAGAAAGGGCACTCAGTATGAAGTGCCATTTCTCTTAGACATTTTTTTCCATACTTATGCCTCCTACTGATAACTTCAGTAAATTGCCTCTGGTTTCCTTAATGTGAAATACATCTTTTATATCCATTAAAAAACAGTAAAATAAAATAGTACTATAATAACAATATATGCATCTTAAAATAATTTAAGTAAATAGTAATCTTCCAGAACATATTTCTTTTAAGACCAAAAAATGAGTCTCTCACTCCCTTTGACCTATAAGTTTGCTGACACAGAAGAACGAGACTGGAAGGCCATACCTACACTCTAAACTTGGTTCTTGAAGATGATAGGAATCTTTGCTTAGGTGTGACGTATCTCAATCATATTTTGTGTAAGGAAAATGATTTTGATATGTCCCCATTATTTTGCAGCCAAGACCCCTGTGCACAGGTTGGGTAAGTGCTTCCCATAGGGTATATTCCCCAGGTTTCAAGTCATGGATAAAAAGGCCTTGGTTTGTAGAAAATAATTTGACTGTCTTGGCAGCATGTGCTCATACATATGCACACGCACACGTACACACACACATGTGCAATATTCTCTTTGTCTTACAATGATTTAAAGTGGCGTTGGGTTCATTTTCCAGATATACATGCTCTAATGAAAATGTCATCATCAATGCTAATGAGGAAATTTAAGTCCATGTTATATCACAGACAACAACAAAGGTAAATGGTTATAAAAATTTATTTTGGTGTGTGTCTTAGCAAACCTCAGTGGTTCAAATAAACTGTTTTCCCTTCCTGTGTTTCCAGCTCCCCAGAGTAATGGCCCATTCCAAAGCCAAGCAATTTTGAAAATTAAAAACATATTTTATTAATAGCTCAAATACAGGAAGAACACAACAGCCCTTCCTGGTGATGTAATTGAACCTGATGATTTGAATTAAGAATATGCTAACATCTGGTAGTACCAAACCCTGGCCTATTAGAAATGGAATAGGCTAATCTCTAAAGTAATATTCATATTTTCTATGTATATTTTAGAAACAAGAAGTCTAGTCCCCCAATAGAAATCTATATAATTAAAAAATCTTAGAGAATGTTTAAGTCTGTGTTCAGGCTCACAGAAAGGGCAGCTGTGCTCAGAAGGCTTCCGAAGAGTCTTGAGTGTGGGATGAGATGGGAAAACATCCTCTTTTCTGCTGTCATGTCCATATGTCCTCACCAGATCAGACCCTAAGTAACATGTATTTCTCAGCGTGATAGAATTTGGGATGATATATAGATCAGTACTTGTATGTAGTGGTACATTGAGATAGAAACTTTAAATAGGTCCTTTAATGATGTGCTATTAATAAGACATTGTCAGACCTTGAAAGGAATTAAATTATATTGTGGCAATTTGAAATGTTTACCTTTAAGGCACACACCAAAAAAGAAAGAAAGAAAGAAAATATACAAAATTTCTTTCATTTCAATTTGCCTCTGCAGGGGTTTTCACATGATAAATGCAAAAAGACAACCTAATAACAGCTTGCTTTGCTCCAAAATTAGGAAAGGAAAAAGGTGGAAATGAGCATGTCATGTAGGACTTATAAAAAGGACAGTTTGTTTTTCAGGACTGAAAATTACAGATAATTTTTTGTCCGGTGCATGGAAAATTACTAGAAAGGTGGTAGAAGTTACTCCTAAGTTAACAACCTTTGGCTGTTGTTTTTGTTTTGGGTGCCCCTCCCTCTATCTCTCAGCAAATGTTCTTCAAGAGAAGGTTCACTGTTTTCAGTCCCTCTGGAAGGAGCCTGTCTCAGCAATGTTCTTTGCAGAGAATGTGCCTGAGTTTCGATCCCTGGCCTTTCCACCACAGAAATCTGCCAGGCCAATCTGGTTCACACATCCCAGCCATACTCATCATCTTCCCCAGCTGAGAGTGGTTTCTTAGTTGTAAAATGATAAGACATATCAAGATTCATTTGCATAGCAGTTTCTTTTTTTGTGTCATTTTATTGTTATATGATATCAAAATTTTAGAAAAAGTAAGTGAAAGATGAGGAACATTTATTACAGTATTTTTTTTTTTATGTTCAGCTTAGTTTATTCTCTCTCTCTTTCTTATTCCCTCTCTCCTCATACAACCATATTTTTTGGAAACATTTGACCTTATGTTAAGATACATTTTGCCTCTATTTCCAAAGAAATGTCATAGGGTTTTGTCATTTTCCATACTTGGTGTTCTCCAAAGTATTAAACTTGGACCCCATTCATTTCCCTTCATATAAATACCTACTTTTCAAATCTAGAATCCATAGAAAGTATTGTCAAAGCAGTTAATCATATTACTGTGAAAGACAAACTCACCAATTAGAATTTGTATTTCTTTCAGTTATCATTCGCGTAGAGTACAAGAATCTTAAGTGTAGGATTTGATGACTTTAGACAAATGCAATATTCATTTCTCTACATGTCTACCAAGGTATAGAACTTTTCTGTCACTTTGCTTCTTGCCAGTCAATACTTACCCCAAATCCAATAGAATGAATGAAATACTGGAGGTAATATCAGCAATCAGTCAAACAGAAAATGGACAAATAATAGTCACTAAACCAACTGTCAAACCTTGTATCTCAATAAAATCGATAAACTCTTAGCTAGTCTGATTGTGATTAGGAGAAGAGTAGGGCTCAGTATGAATTGTTAAGTTGTGAAAAGTAACATCTTGATATTGTGAACAATATGATGTAGTTTTATTTTGCATTAACCATAGTGACACAAGAAAAAATGCAAAATCCACTACCCTATCTATACTGGGTAAATTGAATCCATCCTTTAAAACCTTCCTACAAACAAATGCTTGTGATTCAGTGGTGAGCGGAAACTTTCAAGAATAAAATATAGATCTTATATAGTCTTAATTTTTTTTCTCAAAAACAGAATGAAGATCTTATTTAATCTGGTTAAACTCTAATCCTAAAGCCAGATACAAACATTATAACAAGAAAAATATAGCCTAATATCTCTTAGAACACAAATTAAATGCAGCAATGTATAATAAAAATACCTGGTAATACCAAGTGGATATTATCCCAGAATGAAAGGCTGATTTAACATTTGAAAACCAATTGGCACAATTGCCTTCCTTACCAAGATAAAAGATATATCAGTAGATACAGAAAAAAATGACAATATTTGCCTATTTATGATTTAAAATAATAATTTTGAAACAATAATTTTAAAATAATAATGACTAGTGCTTTAATTGTTACAAAAGAGTAGGGTAGAGGATAGATTCTCCTGGATGTGGGACTCCCTCTTACTTCTATTAGTCAAACTGTGCCCCCTCCCAAGACCTGCTCAATGGGGATCTTGTATCAAGACCCCCATTTCAGAGAGAAGTGCTCAGAGCATGCTGGAGTGTCCTCCTGTCCTGTTCTTCCCTGTGCTGACTGTCCAGGACAACGGTGGCCCTAGGCTGGGCTGTGCTTTTCTAATGTCCACACTCATTCCAGAGTCCCTCACCCTCTGTGCTGACCCCTTTCTTAAACAGAAAAGATTTCTCTAGTGATCCCTTGGAGAGAAGACATTGTTTCATCTTAGGCAGGGGAGTAACAAGAGTATCTAGGTATTTTCTTTTCTTTTTTAAATTTATATATATATTTATAATTCTATAATATATATATTTATATATATATATAATTCTATAATGTATAAATATATATTTATAATTCTATAATATATATTCTATAATTATATATATATAATTCTATAATATATATAATTCTACATCATTATTAATTTTTGTACAGGTTTGTATAGGAGAAAGCATTCTTCTCTCAGGGGTAGTCCCCATAAACTTCCCACCACTAAATCACCCGTGAACCATCACCGTAGTCTCTTGTGCTTTCCCTGTTTTAACCCCTAATTCTCCCCCTGCTGAATGTCCCTGATTTATAGTTGCCTGCTTATCTAGCTATTTTTATTGCTATTTTTATTTTTTTTTAAGATTTCTTTCTTATACATAGAAGAACTGGGGTGTAGGCCAGAAGTGTGGGAGTGAGAGGATTTACCGGAGACAGAGTGGGGAGCAGAACAGTGAATTTATTGACATACACTGCTGAGGGGAGCAGCAGGTGAGACAGGAGAGGTCTGCTGCGCCATGTGTGGGTTACATATGTGGGTTAGCTCCCTGGCTGGGGATCGAACTCGGGCTGCAGTGGTGGTGGCAGTGCTGAGACTTAACCCCCAGGTCACCAGGGTGTCCCATTATCTAGCTATTTTAAATGCTGCTCTTTAATGACTTCCTCTGATAATTGCTAACTGCCTTAGCATGCATTTTCCTGAACTTGGGTTATTCTTGGAATTTCTGCAACAGGTCTTTTCTCTTCAGCATGTTTGAGTTTATGATTTCTCTGTTTGTCTTTATCTATGGATACAAACCGATCAGCTTCTCATCTTGGGACTTCTTCAAAATCTCTGATATACAAGTGATATTCTGCAGCATCTCATTGACACAAACTTACACTATCTTTTTTCACTTGTAAGGTTTGAGGCAAAGGAGAGGTGCTTTTTGTTCATTTCCTTGCTATATTTTCATCTTTTAGGTGGTCAGATAACATGATCAGATAATTTCACAGATGAAAACATTACATTCAGTATTATCTGCCTGACCCACCCAAGTTCACAAACTGGCAAACTCAAGCCCCAGACCTGAGCTTATATCATACGACTTTTCATGCTGTGTTTACTTACTTGTGGTTGGAACCCAAATTATAAATGCTATCGTGATGGATCATCCTTTCTCAATACACTTGATGAGCATGTGCTGCAAGCTCAGTATTAAGGCAAATAATCTTGAAATTCTGGAAAACTACTTATTGAATCATATTTCAGTGACTCTGAGGCTAATTGTGTATATTTTAATATTGTAATTCAGTGCAGCATGAACTTTTGTTTGCTCCCAGTTTCACAGCTTTTCATATAACACACACACACACACACGCACACACACACACACCCTTCATTGCTTAAGATAGCCCTGAGGAGTGTGCTGGTGCATGGTAAGATTGCATAGGTGAGAACTGATGGCTCTCTTGCTGGTAAAGGTGGTTATATTAACGCAACTCTCCATCATTGTCTTTCTTAATGCTAATTCCATCATTTGCTTTGGAATTTTCATTTGTATGCTTAGCTTGAGTGGAAATTGTTTTACTCTCCGCCTGAAAATTCCTGTCTAGTCATTTTGCAGCTGTCTTCACCTGCTCTCATTCATTCTTAAATGAGTATGTATGCTGAGTGGGTGACTCGGGGCTCCCATGCCATGTTGTTTTTGTGGATACTGAAAACCAAATTACTCTGTTTACTCCTGTTCTCTCTCTCTCTCCCCCCAACCCATTCCCAGCTCCCTTCTCCCCCCACCTCTCTCCCCTGCCTTGCTCCTTCTCTTTCTCTCTCTCTTCCCTGTATGCAAACTCACACATTCTGTAATTTGGAGAGAATGTACAGCTTCTCTTAGCACTGTTGCAAGGTTGTGCACCTCTTCCCCAGCCCCAGATTAGCATAAGGTGCTGGAACTGGTCCCTCATAGCAGATGGGATGCTTTTGATCTTGACCTACAGATTCTGGATCTGGATGCCAGCAGGGTCAAAGCTCTCTTCTCCCTGTTTACAACGGTGTGAGTTGGTCTCATTTTTCTGTTTCTGGTCCAAGTAGATGACTCTTTTTGCTTTTGTTAATTTTAATCTTTAAAGTGTTATCAATTCCCGTGTGTTTATAGTGAGGAGGTGCTCCTTTAAGGCATGAACACGTGTCACCATTTTTCCTAGAAGCCCCAGAAAATATGTGTTCAGTCGGATCAACGATTCAATGATCATTTTTCTCTTCTTTTCTGCCAAATGTGAGTGACTCAGTCAGACCCGCCTCACTGTATTTTAAAAGTTCACTTGATTCTGATAAAAAAGTTGGTAATTAATTTATTCACATCAGTTAATATTTAACAGCAGGACCAAAACACTTTCAAATCACACTTTGTGCTAGCCAGCTCAGGGGCCGGACAGATGCCAAAATATTTTTTCATTTGTGTTTTGGTATTTCATATTTGCTAAATATGAGCCATTATGTGATATATTTACATATATATGATGAGCATGAATCACAACATTTTCCCTCTGATTTTCTTAATTGGTTGTGGAAGGAAAAATGTCTTTAATCTTGTTTATAAACGATGTTTAATTTTCTTAGCGTTAATTGGTGGCAGTACGAAACACTCTTCCTTGGTAAAACACAAACAGGAAGATCTTATTTACGGGTTTAATATCCTTAGTTAATGATTCTAGCACCTGGAGCTATTCTCTTGTATGACTCTACTGAAACAGCACCACCAGTAAGGTGAGCTGATATTTCCTGTAAATTATAGACCTGTCTAGTTTAAAGACAAACAATCATGGGGAATTAATTCATCAAATCAATTTTTAGTGAAACATGTTTATGGGTAGTAATCAGGTGTTTTTCATATATATGTCCTGTTAGGCTAATCTAGTCTATAATATACGACAGACCAGCATGTTGGGATAAAATTATCATGGATTATTTATTAGCGGTTTCTTGTACTGGAAGGCTTAGAATTTAAAATTTTCAATATTTTTATATAAATATTTCCCTGCCCCCTCCCCCACCACACACACAGACAGCAGTCTTCATAGCATTTCCCAAAGGTTAAAAGAATGCTTTCAAAAATTGTGTTTATACTTGTATTTAAAGTAAGGAAAATAACCCCATGATTGAAATCACTGAGATTTGTGAGCAGGGCGCTTTTGATGAATGGCTCATCCGGCCACACACAGTGTGAAGCCACAGCTCCACAGGCAATCACACAAGGGGCTCTCTTCAAACACTGCCCCTTGCACGTCATAAATACATACCCAGGCCTGGATGGGACACGGGGCACAAAAGAGGAACAGCTGAAATTTATAAAAGCTTTCTTGAGCACTAGATAATAGGAAATGCAGGCGACAGAGGAGCCTTATCCTCCTATCATCCAATTTCTTTCATAGAAATAAAAGAAAACACTCTCGTACCTGTTTTCCCTCCTCACCTGCCTTTTCCTTTCTACAGTCCACCTGGGACAGAGGAGTATATGGCTTCTGATCCTCTCAGGAAACTCGTTTATACTTTAAAATAAGTGATCTGATTAGCCTCATCACTATTTGGTCCTGCCTAATTCAGATGTTATTGGTGCCCATAAAGTTACATGGACCTTTTATTACCCAGCTTTCCTGTTGTGGTGAAAAACTGCACTTTGATTAATTGTTGATCGCCTCAGGCTATTCCAAGTTATTTTGGTGCATGTTTGCCAAAAAAGAAAGGAGAGAGAGAAAGAGAGAATGAGAGAAAGAAAAAAAGAAAGAGAGAAATAAAGAAGGGAGGGAGGGAGGGAGGAGAAGAGAGAGAGAAGTCAAGAAAGAGCCTAGGAAGAAAATTCATCGTCCTGCATAAAGGTGACACTATGCTTAGTGATGTATAGAAAATGGCTAAAACTGTTTCATCATTTGTTTCCATGTCACAGTATTGTCTTGAAAGGCATATTTAGGATAATGGACCAAACGCCCTGATGAAAACAAGTGTGTGGTCCAGTGCATACGGATACATCTTGTTAGGGAAAAACATATTTATTTATAAAACATTTTGGGGAGGGGAAGTGGTGGAGTATCTAAAGAGGAGAGAATCTTTCCCTAAGTATTTTGAAAAATACCTAATTTCACAGAGGCCGAGTGTGCACTGACGCAGGATATTTGCAGGGAGACAAACGTAAATTTTGGTGTGCATCCAAAATAATTATATCTACAGTTGGACAAGTGCAGCATAATATCTTTTAATATGGCCTTGAAAATGAGCTGAAAACAGTTTTCAAATGCAAGTTCAATTTGTCAATGACAGTTTGGTTCGCAAAGAATAATAGAAGCAATTGAACCAAGTCAATTGCTCCATGCTCATGTGTATGGAAAGTAGAAACAAGGAGCGAAGCTATCTTACATGGGCTCTATTTGCACCAAAGAAAAATGTTATTCAGTTAATGATTATAAACACTGTTGTTATTCCTTTGAAAACCAATAGACAGCGGGTTTAAAACACAGCAGAATCCTCCTGTGATAAAAGGGTAAAGTGGTAATATGAAGGGGTGTAAGAGCTGGGAGTGTCCTTTGAGTATCTAGCCCAGGGTTTTTCAAAGTATGATTGCAGAAATAGAATATGAATTGAGGACTTAGCAGGGAAGAAAGAAAGACTAACGATGGGAAATATTTCTGGGCAGACGAGTTTAAGTAGGTGAATGTATATGGGGGGGGGGTGAGAAAGAGAGAATCTCTGTGAACCAATGTTTTGTAGAAGACATTTAAAAAATTCTACTCTCATTTAATGCCCTGTAGGGTAAATGAAAGTATCAGGATTTTCTGCCCTTCTGCCATTAGCATTAATGATAGATCCCTGCAGTCCTGCATGCATGCCTGATGACGGGCATCTGGAGTAGGGTGTGGGCCTGCATGGTGGGCACACCTGAGCTGAGAGACTGGGCTTATAAAGTTAGTGTCACGGGGATGCCAGCAGAGCAGCAGAAAGAAGAACCAGAGCAAAAACAGCAACAGCAGCATTGGTAGAAGCAGCAGCAGTAGCAGAAAGAGCAGAGAAACGGCCACGAGAGAACGCCAGAGAGCCCCAAAAGAGTGAAGACTCGCCAGGGTGTGGGAGACCTGCTGGCTTCCCGGGACCCTGACCCCCTGGCCTCGCTGCCTGCCATGTACCTGGGTGCCACACTACAAATGGTATAAGAAGCTCAATAAAATCCTGAAAAGCCACCGAGGTTTCCTGGATTGTCCTTTACCCATCTGCCTGGACCATAGAGAACCTGCTCTGTGCCTTGCGGGCGCTACACACCCCTATCTTATAAAGATGGAAAGAAAGCCTAATCAGGTTGAAGGTATGGCCCACAGAGGTTGAGTTGGGTCTGTTGCTCTGTCCTCTCGACTCTGGGACTGTGTATTTCACAGCGTGCGAAAGGAGAGGATGAAGACCGTGATGGGCATGGTCCTAACAGAATACGTGGTGGCTGACATGGTTTCACATTATGCATGGAAAAAAGATTCAAAATACTCCTCCTCTGGCCTGCTAACATGCCAAGAGTTTTTGTTCTTTAGGAGCTTCTTGGGGGCTTAAGACTTCTAGCTGAACTTCAGCATGAAATAACTGAAGACAACCCTCTATTTAATGGTTTTACTATCAAAAACCAGGATGGGAAGTGGCAAAATGTAGAGCTAGCCTCCTTTAAGAAACATCTGTCTCCTTTAAAGAAAATGATTAAGAAAAGTCTAGATAAAAGCTTTTTAGTTTAATAGGCATACATGCCAATCTAACCATTCAGTAGGTCTGCATGGGGCCAGAGATGCGTGGGGCTAGCATCCAGGCCATGCTAACGTCACAGGCTGACTGGACCACACTTATGAGTAGAAAGTACTGGGCTACGGAATCGTGAAGTAAGGTTACTGTGTAGGGAAGAGAAGAGGGAGAGGATGGTGGAGGCCTATACAAAACTCCTTTGTCTCTTCACATTTTTCTGAAAGAAAAAATAAAGCAGAACATAGTCCCTAAAACATTGAAATTGAACCTGATCGTCAATTCTAAATGATGAACTCTGCTCTTTATTTTGCCAAGGTCTCTCCTACATCTTCCATGTATCATTTGCCCATGTTTCTCCTTTGAAACCCAGGAAAGACCTGAGTCCTTGCTTTCCTGCCTCCATTTATTTCTGTGAACTTTGACTCCTCCTTGATGAGCCTGTTTTATGATCCATTCAACGAGGACTGGAAAAATGTGAGTATAAAATGAGATTGTCTGTGTGGACTGACTTTGTAAAACTGTCAGCATCCCCTTATATTCTCTCTTTGTCCCAGAAAAGGAATCAATGAGTGGAACCTGGGGTTGGAAATGAATACAAATTCTGGATGCCAGAAAATGTTGCCGTCACTGTGCTGTTGTCTGTCTCTATTGTTGTTACCAAGACAGGCACCTGTCCCCACAGTGGCTCCGTCTCTGCTCTGTAAATGCCTGCTTCCTAGGCCGCAGAATAGTGGGTGCCAATGGCAGTGGGTACGGGTGTTTTGTTGTGGAAATAACAGTGTTGCCCCATTTGGGGATCTCTTGCAATTTTTCTTAAGATTTATATATTTATTTATGCATACAAGAACTGGGGTATAGGCCAGAGGTGCAGGGGAGGGAGGTGAGAGGATTCACCAGAGACAGAGTGGGGAGAAGAACAGGGGATCTACTGGAACACACTGCTAAGGGGAGCAGCAAGTGAGGCAGGAGAGGTCTGCTGCACCATGTGGTCGCCTCCCTGGCTGGGGATCGATCTCGTGCTGCAGTAGCTTCATAGTGCTGTGACTTAACCCCTTATACCACCAGCGAGGCCCTCCCTTTATTTTAAGACATTTATTCCTGACCCCTGGTAAGGTATTTTCTACACAAAAGCTGTATGTGGACTGTTGAGGACTTGTTCACCACGATGCCACATCTCAAAAACACCCTTTGGACAACAAAGACCCCAGAGAGAGCAGAAAAACATATCACAAGAGCCAGCAGTCTGATCATCTGGGACATTCTTACATGTGGAGGCACACATGTCTAATTTGCTGAGATTTCTTGGTGCGTCTGACTAGTTCTATAAAGAGGGAAAAGAGGGCCATGTTGCTGTGGCTTCGGTTTTCACCAACAGGGAATGTTTGCCTTCGCTGTGGCAAAAGTGCCCCTAGATGTGGGTAAGCAAACAACAAAAGCAACAGAGTCTCTTCACACACCTCTGCCAAAGCAACAGCAAGGACAGACAAACTCGGCCTCAGCGCCCCATCCTGTGAGCGAGTCACCAATTTCCCTGAGCCTTGGTTTTCATATCCAGACAATGGACATCATAATACTCACCACTTGGATTTCAGTAAAGATAAAAATTGGTGCATGTTAAATACCCTTACTTATACTTAGCTGTGATACAATTTTTAGCTTCTATTTTATTGTTCATTCTACTTTTATTTTATTGCTATTTTCTTTTCAAGTCTTTATCAACACTGCCCCATCTTATGGCATTAGATATTAACTCTTCCCATTGCTTCTCTCCTTCCCTATAGCACTCATGCTGTTCTCACCTTTCCCCCCCAATCTCCCACCACAACTTCCTCATCCTCCCATGGCCATATATTGTTTAATTCTACCCTACAGTGATCTCCACAAAACTGGCTGGCAGCCACAGTCCCATTGGCTATCCCAGCTATAGAGCCAAGTCATAATCACTTTCTAGAAAGTTATTTTTTAAGTGCTAATGTAGCACATCCTAAATCCCATGCACGTAGGGCCTAGGATTAGCTGGGAAGCATTAAAGTATTTTCTGTTATTGCTCTGCCTTTTATAACCTTGAGCAAGTCATTTTTCACTCTTCTCACTTCCCTTGTGGAAAGATTAAGAAGATAATATCAGGAAGGTCCTATCTAAATATGAAAAGATGTATAAAGGAAATAAATATCAGATTGTCTGTCACAAGCTGCTGGTTCTCCCAACCATATGTTTTTCAGTGACCTTCCATCTCCTAAGGTTGGTCCAGAATCAATAAAGCAAGTCAAGTGGCACTTCAGTTCCCGAGTCTTCCAAGGGCAACTGTTCTGCTTCTCTTTGCTGGCAGGTTTTCAATCTCTCATTCAATGAACTTGGGCCCCATTCTCTAATAACAAGGCCGATCGGTGTTACAACTTAAATGAACACATGCAAAAAGTGTAGAATCGTGCCTTTTATAGGGTGAGTCCTCGATAAATGTTAGCTGTTAATGGTCACATTAGAAAGTGTGACCTTTGCTTTCCTATTTGATTATCTCTGATTGCTCAGCTCTTCCCTTCAAGACCGAGCATTTGACATTGTTCTCTGGGAATCACACTCCAACTCAGCAATTGTTGCCTCTCAGCGCCTACCTCGCCTACCTTGGGCTTCAGCAACCTCCCTCCCAGTTTCTCTCCAGCTATTTCTGTTTCTGATCTGAGTCAGGCAATTTGCAATCCCCTGCCTTTGGGGCCCTGAAAGATAGTGAGCAGATAAATTGCATTGTAGGAATGATCTGTTCCTATAAAACAAAATTTGAAAGAATGTCTTGATTGGGGTTAGGGAAAGAGGAGGGGAGAGAGGTAATTAAGTCAGATTCTACTAGAATCCCCTGGATTCTCCCAGGTTACAGGGAAAATCTAAAATGACCTTGAATTGGGTCATTTTTGAAACCCAGAGTAAATTATTTCTTAACATTTGAAATGTTCTCTTGAGTAAAGTCATTTTATATTTTCACATTTACAGCTCTCTAGAAGGTGTGTTAATATTTCAATATAACATTTCCCAACTACAAGATGCTGGTCTTGTGCTGATGTTTTAGTCATTCTTCATGCTCTAAAAAATGATGGTAAATGTATGAAATTGCTTCATAAATGACTTAAATAGATATGGCACATCTTTCCAGGTCTCGATTTCTCTTTTCTTACACCCATAATCATCTACTAGTAAGATTATATTTTTTCTTTTTTTGTAATGAAATTTAAAAAAAACTCAATTTTTTTCTTTGCCTGAGTTATTTTCATTTCAAACTTTCATCTTCTAAACGGGAGGTCATTACTTCCCTGCCTTTTAGCCAATAATTTCTATTTGAGGACTATAAAATTGTCATTCTCCCATTTCTTCATAGTTTGGATTTTATAATTATAATTAATAACACTCATCTTCATGTATTTTTCAGAGAAAGCTTTATCTAAGCAATAATTTTGCATCCAACTTTCTGTTTTATAATAGTTATGCAGCCAATCCCCAGGCAAAATCCTACTGAGTGTGAAGCTTGTCATTATAACACTCGCCCCCTTTCATGAGATAGTTCATGTCCAGGGCCACCTATGTCATGCTCCCCAAAGGCTTGCTGCAGAGACATCACTGTGCATGCTCTCCCAGGAGTCCCAAACTCAAATGCCTACAGGAATCAAGTCGTTAAAGAAAAAAGCTGAAGCCAACAGGGTGGAAATTGGGATTGTAGTAAACTAGAGACTAGATGCCCTCACCCAGTGGGGCTGGCATTACTGCATTTTAATAGGTTATTTTCATTATTTCAGATCTACAGATTTTTTTTTCAAGAGAAACATGAAATCCAGATTCAATTCATGTATGTACAATGTGCATAAATATTACATGGACCAAAGCAAACATACAGGCTGTTTCTCTTCTGAAACTGTTCCTTCTATCCCTCAGAGTCTGCAAGATAAACACTCATCTGTCCAGAGCTGTACTTTTCACATGCTGAGATTAAAATGATTAAAAGTAACTACTTATAAAAAGTACAAATTATATACAAATAAGTAGAAAGTGACAGTCTTAAAGTGAAGTAAGAAGTAGTGTGAGAGGCAGGCTACCCATCAGATTGATTAGTCAGTAAAAAATAGATAAACAGACACAAAACCAATTTTGCATTTTGACAGGGGCCTTTGATGGCCATGTCAAAATACAATGCTTCAGTCCATTCTAAGTGTGGTGCCAATGACTATTAAAATTAAACCCACTCCTCATTTCTTCTTGCTTATAGTTGCATCTTTTTAAAAGAAGATTTATTTTTATGCATACAAGAATTGGGGTGTAGGCCAGAGGTAGGGGGGTGAGAGGATTCACCTGAGACAGAGTAGGGAGTAGAACAGGCAGATCTACTGAAATACACTGCTGAGGGAAGCAGAGGGTGAGACAGGAGGGATCTGCTGTGCCACGTGGGTCAGTTCCCTGGCTGGGAACAAACTCATACCACAGGGGCTGCGGATAGCTTGATAGCATTGACTTTAAACCCTATGCCACCAGCGAGGCCCTATAAGTACATCTTTATATCATCCTCAGCCACTAGAATTCAATGGAATGTGTGCAGAGAGACTAGGGAGGTGGGCAGCACCTCCTCACTTTCTGTAAGGATAAGCGCAAATATTCTCATTCCTGATGACAAAGTCATGAACCAACTTACAAGGTAAGGTAATGATGGCTGAGACAGAAACAGTGTTCATATCTCTCTGTCCTGATGCACTTTCTTCTAAATTGTGGACTTGCAATAAAGACAAACTTTTTTGAAAGCCCTGAACCTCTTTGCCATGATGTATAAGAAAGACCACACAAGCACACAGAGTAGGAATTGATGACCATAACCCCAATTAAAAAAAGTTTCTAGTGCATGTGGCTTAATTTAGGACCTGGTTATTCTCTCCAAAATGCATTCTCAAAACCAAGACAAATGTACTCCTTTGAAACTATTTATTTTTGAAACCTAATCCTCAAATACAGAAGTTCATACTTTCAACTATAGTTTATCTACACAGTTGCAAACAGGATATGCCACTAGCTCAGCTCTTCTCTGTACTTACAACTCCTTGAATGCCTGAAAAGTTGCTTATTTATCTGTCTCTCTCTTTTCCTTTAAGAAGGGGAAAGGCTGATTGTAAATTAACCATAACAAATGCTTTGCCCAACTTTGTCTTTAAAGACCTAAGATACTTTTAAGGAGGACTATTGATGTGTCACAGATTTTTGGGGAAAAAAAACAAAAAAAAACATTATTTTTAAATAACTTGGGATACCATGGAGGAAAAACCAACAAACAAAAAATCACAAGCAAATATGGTAATGAATTATACTCACTTTTTCCAAATATGTAAACTAGATGTGGCATGCATCTGTGGGCACTAATTTGCGATTTATTTATTTATTACTGAGTGGTAATAAATGAGAATGCACTACTGCATTGGTAAAGACAAACCAAAATGGCAAGACTTAATTCACAGAAATAAGAAAATTTCAAGCTTCCGACTTGATTCAGTTCTGAATTATACATATTGGAACACTGTTAAGTCAAATATTTGAGTGTCTGTAAAACTAAGCCTTCCCATTTCAATTATAACCTATTATGAGTCTGTCTTTATAAGACAGAGAGCAGCTGTTCTGCTCACAGCAGATCTTCAAAGGAACCGGAGTGACTGGGATGGTATTGGGAGTCCGAGGAGGAGCTTCAGTTTGGGAATCAAGCTCAGTAAATAAGCAATAAAACATATCATCCAGGAAATTGTTTCAAACCAAGTCTGTGTTCTTTAGAAGTCAATTTTTATCTAATGGATGTTGAATACTTCCTCTTAGGTGTGATTTTATGGCTTTTGGTTTCAGAGAATTAGGGAGTTGCTACAGGGAGTCCCCTCAATTGCTTCCTTGTATTCTCAAGGAACAGTAGCTCTTCGGGGGTTCACAACCAAAAGCGTGTGTATCATTCTGGTTCTTTTATTAGTTCCTGAGTGCATGAGCCCAGGCGGCCTCAAAGATATGTTCTGACTTCCCTGTGGGCTTATATACCACATTTAATATTACCCCAGAGGAAACTTAGATGGAAGATTCCACTTGGGGATTCTAGAGCACATCTCACCCAGCTCAGCACTGCCAGACAATCTCTGATCCAGCCCTCAGTGGTGGTCTTTGTGGTTTGGGAGACAAATTTCCCAGGGAGTCTGAGTCCAGATTGGGCTGGAGATTCCAGTGTGGTAAATCTCTCTGGACAGTGTTTGAAATGACAAGGAGATAAGAAAAAGAAAAGAGAGTATAACTGTGTAATTTAGGGGTATCCAGGAGCCCCAAACTGTTAAGGGATACATGCTATAAAAGGGCCATATGCATGCAGAAAGGCAAAGAATTCAGACTCTTCGTGTGAAAGGTCTTTAACTGATGAGAGAGAGAAGGAGAGAGAGAATGAATTTCAAATAGCAGATTCCCAATAAAACTCAAAAACTTACCCCTCCCCTCATGGCGAATGCCCAGCCAAATAGACTCAGCCCAAAGTGGAGTGGTGAGGCCCCAAAACTTGTCATAACCAAAGGTATCTTCACTCAGGTAATGGATCAAGAAAGGGGGGCCTCCCTAGTGGTACAGGCAGTTGAGCACTGCACTGTGAAGCTGTCTGCAGCCTCTGCAGCATGCATTCGATCCCTGCTGGCCGGCGAGAATCCCACATGGCACAGCAGACCTCTCCTGTCTCACCTGTTGCTCCCCTCAGTACCGTATTTCGTCATTCTGCCTGTTCTGTTCCCTGCTCTGTCTCTGGTGAATCCTCTCACCCTCCCACACATCTGGCCTGTACCCTGGTTCTTGTATAAATAAATACATCTTTTTTTTTTAGAAAAAGAAAAGGGTAAAGTAAGTCCTAGAGTGCTGAGACAGAAGGAGACACCCACAATTCAAAATGTACCATATAATCCACCAAAAGATCAAGATAATGACTGTTGTTGTCTTGACCAAGGACAAAGAGCAGACTCTTCACATGTCTCTCACATGTGGAGTATCTCCACTTCTTGTCTCTCCTCCAACTGTCTCTCCTTCATATGTCCTTTCTCCAAGTGCCGCCCTTCCTTCTTCATTCTACCTCTGTGTATATGTCCTTCTCCCTCCTTTCCCACTGAACCCCCTTCAGCATGGTATGCTGGGAATTATAACCCAAGGTGGCTACATATAAGTGGGGGCAGGGAAAACAGCACACGTTCATTGCACTGTGGTTTCCTCACCCTTTCACAGCAATGCCATCTGTAGCAGGATGGGGCAAAACATGTTCAATAAATCCCAAGGATAAAGTGGTTACTATGTTTCAGACTTTATTTACTTCTTATCAGTTAGCTGTTATTTATTTATTTATTTTAATATATTATTTGGACTTTATTTTTTTTAAGATTTATTTATTTATGCATATAAGAACTGGGCTGTAAGCCAGAGGTAGGGGGGGTGAGAGGATTCACCAGAAAGAGTGGGGAGCAGAACAGGCAGATCTACTGAAATACACTGCTGAGGGGAGCAGTGGGTGAGGCAGGAGAGGTCTGCTGGGCCATGTGTGTTGCTCCCTGGCCAGGGATCAAACTTGTGCTGCAGTGGCTGGCGATAGCTTGATAGTGCTGTCTTTAACCCCAGTACCACCAGGGAGCCCTCCCCCATTAGCTGTTATTATGTAACAATCCATCTAAAAACTCAATGGCTTAAAACTAACCATTTATTGTTCATGAGTGGAAGAGTTGGTTGAATAGTGGTATCTGGTTATAGCAGGTCTTACTTGTCTAAATGTGGTTAGTTCTTGTTGGGCATATGGCTCTGCTGATCTTGGCTGGTTTTCATCTTCTCATGCTTTTCTCAAAATTTCAAAGGATCCCTACTGCCTACTTAGAATATCTCATGTCTTTTTGGTCTAGAGACCACTTCCTTAAAAATTATTGAGAACATCAAAGAGCAATTTGTTTTTTGTGTGTTATATTAATCAATATTTATCAAATTTGAAAATCAAACTGAATTTTCAAAATAGTTCAGAATTTGAAATAAGACATAAATAAAAATTTTAAGGAAAAGTAGCTGTGCTTCTCAAAACAAAAAGAAACTGGTGAGACGAGTGGTGGTATTTTATGTTTTTGCAGACTTCTTGAATATGTGGTTCAAATTCTCCTATGTGCTCCTGCATTCAGTATTTTGAGATATCACATGTTGGGCAACTTCTGGAAAGCTCTGTGATACACTTGTGAGAGTAGGCCAGTGAAAATTTATTTATTTATTTTAGATTATTTACTTATACAAGAGCTGGAGTACAGGCCAGATGCGCGGGAGGGTGAGAGGATTCACCAGAGACAGAGTGGGGAACAGAACAGGCAGACTGACCAAACACACTGCTGAGGGAGCAGTAGGTGTGACAGGAGAGGTCTGCCGTTCCATGTGGGACCCTCACCAGCCAGCCGGGATTGAACCAGCGCTGCAGAGGCTGTGGACAGCTTCACAGCACTGTGCTCAACTGCCTGCACCACCAGGGAAGGCCCCAGCGAAAATTTAGATGCAATTTTATTATTGCCGTGAAAATAATTTTGACTTTGTGAAACTCCTGAAAAAGTCAGTGTCACCAGATTGGTTCTGGACATGACTAGAACCCTAGTTTGCAGCATCGAGTGTGGTCTTTCTGCTTCCCATTCTATAGACTTACATGAATTTCACTCACTTATCCCTAATGTAACTGCTTTCAAATTTCTCTCTTGCTATTTACTATGTGACATGGGCACATTTTTGAACCCCTTTCACTCTTACATGGGCAAGCTCATGGGGTTGTTAGGTAAAGGAACTAGATGCATAAACCACTCTCAGCATCATGTCTTAGTAAAATGTTACTATTATTACTGTTTATAGAGAGTAGTTACATTTAATCCAGCATATTGCTTGGATCCTTTCATTGGAAAAAAACACTGTTTAGACATTGCAATAAAAGTTGTATAGGTTACTGCCAATACCACTTGGAATACTGCAGTTCTTAGGGGAAATGAAATACTAATTTATTCATTTCATGAATGTTTACTGAGCAACAATTATGTGCTGCTGGATGCTCTGAAGGCTGAGAGACCTCCTAGCCCTGACTTGGGTGATGGGGAAGACCCCGTGGAGGGAGCAGTAGGGCTTTGACTTGGTAAGAATAAGCAGTGTTTCAGGCAATGGAAACATGATGAAAGGTATTCTAAGGAGGAGGCTTTTACTGCAGGCTAAGTAAACATTTTCTGGAAAGAGCCAGATAGTAAATATTTTAGGCTTTCTGGGCCATCTGGTCTCTGGAACAACCTCTCACTCTATGGTGGCATATAAACAACCATACAATACATAAGGCAATGAGTATGGCTGTCTCCTAGTGCCATTTGATTTATGGGCACTGAAATGTGATTTCATATAATTTTATGTGTCCTATAATATTACTCAGCTTTTCATTCCCCTCCCCCAACCAGTTAAAAATTCAAAACCTATTATGGGAGCCATACAAAAATGGACATTGGATAAGATTTGCTCATGGGCTAAGGTTTGCAGATACCTGCTCTGGAGAAAGGATTTTATGGTGAGAAAGGGTCATATCTGTTTGGGAAAAAATGGATTATCTAGCCTGGTGTTTGCATAAGGCACTGTGTAAGTGAGTTATCTGGGCAGCTGTTTGTTATCTTGCAGAAGATAAGGATGAAGGCATGGAGAATGGTAAGCTTTGAATGCCTGAATAGTAGCAACCGTGTTCATTGTGATCTCCAAATGTGGACATTACTGTTTATAATATTGTTGATCATAATATCATAGTCTCATTTTGTAGATGAGAAAATGGAAATGCAGAAAGATTAGCTGACTTGACTAAAACCACCCATCTCACTGCAGCTATTTTTCTGATTTTTCTTTTAATTCTGCCTCAATTATATTATGTGGAGTTTACTCTAATATATAGATACGATACAATTGTATATAATAGTGCTGCAAGCATTTTTGCATGCAAGAAATGGAAACACTATTCACTCGGTGTGGATGTTTATTCACATTAACAATAAGTCCCAGAATCCAGTCCAAAAAGGTCAGATACAGAGGAGAAAAATTGTTCTGCAGGATAAAGAAATAAAGTTATTTCTTAAGACGGGAATTTGTACTAATTAAATTTTTGCTGCTGGAGGTTGAGGTCCACTCCTGGGCTCCCAGTACTTTGGCAAAGAAAAAGAGAACATGATTTAGAGCTGAGTCTCTTCCCCTACAGGGGTATCTTGCAGAGACAGCCAGCAGTAGGCTTACAGTTGGGTATGGCATAAGGGTTTAGAGTAATAATTGATTAGAGCCCAAATTTACCCTTATCTTATGTCTGCTTTCTTGCGTGACCTTAGAACATTAGGAAAAAAAGTCAAGTATTAAATCTTGTAGCTTTGGATTAGCAGTGACTTCAGAATGAAGTTAAGAACCTCATTCTGCTTGAGACAAAGTGATTCTGCAGGTGGCCCCAGCCTTTGTAACACCTATTAGATATGAAAAGGGAGCCATAGAGGACACTTGAATAACAGGTAAGAGAGAAAAGAACAAGTGGCTAGCAGGGTGTGATTTCAAGCCAAGGAATGCTTGGGGATATGTGGGATATTGTAAAACCTGAAGCGATGCTATATCATAAGGATCTGCACTTTATTATTACTATTTTTTAATGTGGACATCAAAAGAATAGGGACTGCAGAAATCTGGGACACTAGATTTAGCAATTGTTTGCTATGGAGAAATAGGTCATCAGATGTATGTTTAATCTGAAATTCCAAGGTCTGTGGAATACCCTTGAGAAGGGAGAAGGAGACCAATTAGCAGTCTTGCAAAAGAAATAATGAAAACCTGAACTAGAGTGGGGTATGAGTTTGAAGGGAAGGAGAGGACCTGGGAATCACCTGCCTGTGGAAAGTGCTGTTTCCTATAAATACAGTTATGTCTTGGGTCCATGTGGGGAAAGTCTCTTCCCAGCCCTTAGGGGCAAAGTAATTAGTTCAATTGTAACATTCAGGTTCCTGCCCAATCTCACAGGGTGGAAAATGGGCCCACTTCTTTAAGACTCTTCAAAGGGCCTCCCTGGTTACTCAAGGGATTAAGATGCAACCTATGAAGCTGTCTGTGGCCACTGCAAGAAGAATTTGATCCCCAGGCCTGGAGCTACCCACATGGTGCAGCAGACCTCTCCTGACTTGCCTGCTGCTCCCCTCAGCAGTGTATTTCAGTCAGTCTGCCTGTTCTGCTCCCCACTCTGTCTCTGGTGAATCCTCTCACCACCCCCCACCTCTGGGCTACATCCCAGTTCTTGTATGCATAAATAAATCTTTTTTTTTTTTTTAAAGACTCTTTGAAACTGGGTGGGAATGTGCATTTGAAGTCTGTGTTATTATCTACCCCTGGTGATTTAGGAAAGTCACTCTGCCCACATTTTTTATTTCAGTTTTGTTTTTTTTTTAAAGATTTATTTATTTATACAAGCACTGGGTACAGTCAGAAGCATGGGAGGGTGACAGAATTCACCAGAGCCAGAGCAGAGAGCAGAACAGGCAGACTGACGAGGTACACTGCTGAGGGGAGCAGCTGGCAGCAGGAGAGGTCTGTGAGCCATGTGGGACCCTCACCCGGGGCCCGGGGATCGAACCGGTGCTGCAGAGGCTGTGGGCAGCTTCGCAACCCCGCACTCAACTGCTTCACCACCAGGGAGGCCCTTTTATTTCAGTTTTGTGAGACACAATTGACGTATGATATTGTGTTAGTTTTAGTTATACATTGTAATGATTTAATATATATATAGTGAAATGATTATCTCAATTAGTTTAGTTAACACACATCATTTGCTATAGTTATATTTTTTTCTTGTCAAGAGAACTTCAGATCTATTCTCTTAGCAGTTTTCAGCATGTTAACTATAATTCAGTATGTTAACTATAATCATCATGCTGTATGTTAGATCCCGAGGACTTATTTACCTCATAGCTAGAAGTTTGTAACTTCTGACCACCTTCACCTAAGTCCCCTGGCCCTTACCACTCACCGAAGGGAGCCACAAACTTCAATTTTTCTATGAATCTGTTTTCCTCTTTTAGATTCCACATATAAGCAAGATTATGCAATATTTTGCTTTTTTCTGTCTGACGTATTTCAGTTCTTATGATGTCTTCAATGTCCATCTATGCCCTTGCACTATATTTCAGGAAAACTTGCTTAAGATGACAATGTCTGACCTTATGTAGACCTCTCTGTCCTATTCAGACAACCCTTTGTCTTCTGAGATAGTGGTCTTCTCAGCTCCCTTCCAGATTACCTCCTTCTCTGGCTCTAGTACTATCCAAGACAACTTGGTGTAAAAGGAAGTGATCTACATCTGTGTGGTGTGAAGAGGGCTACATGTAGCTAGTGAGCACTTGGGACAGGTTAAGACTAAGAAACTGATATTTAACTTAATTTAAATTTGTGTTCAATAGCTCCATGTGGCAACTAACTTCCATACCCGGATCTCGATCTGTGCGTACAATATCCCACCGAAACTGTGGGCACCTTGGAGTCGTGATTTGGGAGAGGGGCTACTTTTACATATTTGTCTAATTTAGTTGAACCAGTAGGAGCAACAAGCACAAGCATCTCTCCTCACTACTATTCTTTCATGTTTTCTATGAAGATTTACATTTAGAACCCTGTTTAAATCAGGTCAGGATTGCATAAACCAGCAATCTACAGCACCCTACAAACTTTGCATCTTGTACTCTTTCCTTCCTCTGAGGAATTGAGGGTGAGGTTTTCCAGATGTTATATAGGGGGTTATTAACTGCTCTCACCAATCTGCCCTCTCTTCTGTTGCTTTGTTTCTTAATAAACCCCGTTGGTAGTTAAAATCACTGATTGCTTTTGTTGGAGGTCAACAATTCCTTCTAGGAATGTGTCTGGCAGGCTGGGTTAATTAATATTGTACAAGTGAAAGAAGTTGACTTTAATTATATGAATTTGAGTAATGCTGGGGTGATTCTTTAAGAATTGCATAATAAAACTGGGACAGTTGACAAGATTACTGGCAAAGGAATCAGGAATTCAGTTGCTTTCCTCTTTAGTCTTTGATTCGAGTTGGGATGGCACCTATTCTGTATGGCTACTCTTGACTCCTCACTGCCATCAGTGCAACCATTTTGACCCCTGGCCGTCTTGCCGACAAGTATTAACAAAAACTTGGTCCCGGTTGCTCTAGATCCTCGCAGTTAGCATGCAAAGATGTACTCTCCTTGCAGTCTCTTGAAGTCTTGCCATATGTTCTGCTGGTTACATTTTAACTTAGCTTGTGCTAAAATGTTGATAGGTAATAACAATTTAATCAGCAGAAACCTTCAGTGTCTTTAGCCAGAAGCAACTGATAAGAGTGTTCCACATGCAATTTGCAGCAACATGGATGACGCTGGAAGGGATCATGCTCAGTGAAATAAGCCAAAAAGAAAAAGAAAAATACCGGATGGTCTCACTCATAGCAGGGATCTAGAAAACTTAAATAAGGGACCAGGAAAATGAATAACTATAAGAAAGTGAAAATCAAAATCAACAAAAACTATGAACCAGAGACACTTTTTGGGGGGTGGGGGGCGGGAGGGGAGGGATTGGGGTCAGAATGGGGGGATTGCAATTGTATGGGGAATATAAAAATAAAATTTATAAAAAAAAATCTGAAACAATAAAAAAAAATTGTTATCAGTAAGAAAAAAAAAAGAGTGTTCCAGCTTTCATCTGGCACATGAGCAGTACTAAAGTAGAGGACAAGATGAACAAATCTAACTCAATAAATATTTAGAATGTGGCAACAATGTGATGCTTTGGGTAGAGGAAAATGACTTCCCTCTCTTCTGCCAAGCAAGTTACAGGGGGGCAGGTACCCTCTTATAGTTGTGAGGTTTAATCTAATAATATATGCAATTCATTGGTTTTTATTCCACAGACTTCAAAGGATGGCATAATCAAACCCTGACATTCTTATTAACTATATATATTTTGAATTCTATTCAAGCAAAGAGGTAGGGACATTTGCTAATCTTATGTTTGGTTGATGAATATAGAGAGATATGCATATATATGCATATACCCACATATGGAGATACACATCTATATCTATTTATACATCACATGCATATGATATATATACATACACTCCTATAATCTGTATATTCTTCCCACCCAAACAATAGGTAACTGTAGTATAATTCCCTTTGCTGGAAGTTCAAAATCTTTGCCATTTATTGGCCTTGCAATCAGGGGGTCAAAATCTCCCTAAGCCTCACATAATATGGGGGTCTCTGAGCATTATTGAGAACATTAAATGAAATATTTATAAGAAGTAAAATAGGGAGCCATTTAAGGTTAATGTATTTGGACCGGGGAGAGGTAGGAATTGCTCTTTCTCCAACAACGTAATGAAGACTTATGCTGAAGTCTGATTCAACTAAAGTACTGGGAAACATATGGATACATTTTCTGGGCAGATGGCTGGTATATTCTGTGCTGTACGTACATGATTTTCTATGGAATTGCTTTAGCCTAAAGAGCCTCTTTCAGGAATCTTTATGGGGCTAAACTATGCTAGGTGAACCTCAACCAAGAGGGAGCCGGAGGCTTGAACCCAATGTAAACAGTTGCATGGACGTGCACTGCTCTGCGTGTAAATAACATCTTGAATGCCACCAAATGTCAATACCGACGCTGGATGGTCTTACATAAATTCAACTTAAATTGAGCAAAACTAAATTCAACCAAATGGACCTGTTTATATTCTCAAATACTGAAATGAAGCCTAAATTATGGATATTTTCTGCCTTGTGTCTGAGATGTCTCCATATAACACACATGCGCACGTGCACACGCACACACACGGGTATTCCTTGGCTTGAAAATTCTTATCTACTTGGGAACAAAGTCTAAAGTAAACAGCCATCCTCAGATACCAGCTGTTCCAGGGGCTACTCTGGGTAAGAGAGGAAGGGTGATTTATGAAGGAGGAAAAAAATGTTTATATTCTGTGGCATACTGTGTCCCCACTCCATAAAAAATTAGCAACCAAATCCATCTACAACAACCTTAAAAAATAACATAGGTTCATAGGAGGTTCAGTTTCTGGGTGCTAGCACATTTATGGCTTTGAAATAGATAATCTGGGAGATTTAAGCCAACTGTTGAAAAGGACTAGATACGAGGATCTCTTACTGGATGCTCTCACGTTTGTCAAGTGCTGGGGCTGCACAGAACAACTGTTTTCAGGCAAGATGTCAAATTCACAAAATGCCCATTGCTTCCTAGCCTGGTGTCACATATTCAATTAAGGGCATATATATGTAACATTAATAAAATGAAAGATCATTGAATTGGTGAGCGATAAAGATTTTTGTTTCACACAGATTTATAGGAGATAGACAATGGTTCTTGTATTAAAAAGGGATGGAGAAGTTAAATTGCCATCCCTCTCCACAAAAACTATATCTGGTTATGAAAAGTTTGATTTTCAAAGGAGATGCCTGCTTGCATAGAGCTGAGATTTCTGATTTTCTACTTCGGTTCTTTCTTCCTTGTTCTGTAATCGGTGGAGGTGAAGAATAGCTGTTTATGACCTTCTGTATAACAGACGGCACACAAAAGCAGATTGATTCCTACGCTACACTTAATTGCCTCGTCTACAGGCTAAATAGCCTAGTTCTATGAATCTTTTCTTAAGAGCAGATCACTTTTCAACTGTTTAATAGCCATCTTTGTTGCTTTCCTCTGAAGGGTTTTCAAATGATTCCTTCCCACCCTTAAGTTTTCATCATCCACCATATGCATTGTGCCAATGCGCTAGATATTCTGCTAGGCCAGATTTGATCATAAATTTCTTCTACGTGTGCCCCCTTTATAACCCCCCAAAGCTTAGGCCATGTTACAGACAACACAAATTAGATCAGGACATTTAATAACATATCAACAATACAGGACCTTTGATTTGGGAAGAAAGACATAGGTATTGCCTGGGTCTTTTTATCTTATTTTTTACTTATTTCCCTTAATGACTTTGGCTATTCACCTCTTTTGATATTCTTTATGGCAGTCACAGATTTTTAAATTCAATGGGAGGATTTCAAATTGAAATCCACTCAATTTAAATTGTAAACTTTGGGGGAGAAGACTTTGAACAAACATCAAGGCTTTAACAGGGCATTGTCCATGAGAGCGGAGCAGCCAGGACATGAAAGGACGATGTATGAAAGGATGATGTAAAGGATCCATACATGTGGGTACCAACCAGGACATCAGTGCACAAGCCAGGACTGTGTTCAAGTCTGGAGGGAGAATCCAAAGCCAAAGAGACAGGTATGGAGAAAGCTGTCATAGAAACAATCTCACCTCCAGCAACCTGATAACAAAGCAGAGAACAGCTTCCGAGGCAGCTAAGCCCCGACTCTCTCCTGCCCTGGCTTCCTCTTGGAATGGCACTTGGCTTGCAGTAAGGTCAGTGTAGGGGCCAGGTGCAGGCTGATCTGGGATTTGCACCTGTGTCATGAGGAAGTAAAGAAAGAACCCCAAGGGGAAGGACTCTGAGTTCAGAGATGTGAAACTCTCTTTTAAATAATAAAAATTGGTTTCTCAAAGGATTGCTTAATTGAATCCCCTACACACACACACACACACACACACACACACACACACACACACACACTCACTCCCTGACAACCAGGAATTTTAAACAACATTTGTGGATCAATTACAAGTAGGGAGAGCCTCAGTCTGTTGAATTGTACTTTCTCTTTTTTCTCATTTATCTTTATTTTCTACTCATTGTACATTTTTGTCCAGGTTCTGGTATTGCATCTTTATTCATAGTTTTCCACACTTTACAGTAAGAGCTCTTATAACTCAGAACTTCTAGTAAAAAAATAAGGCAGGTGTAATAAACCTTTATACCCATAAAACAAAAGCATTGAATGGGTTGTAAAGTTTTGGTGGTTTATTTATGGTTTCCATGTAATGTTATATTTATTTCCCAAGACCTGTCTAGTTCGGCAAGATTCATAATCTACATAGGGATGGTTTACCTGAAATTTTCTTCTTCCCAGGAGACACTGAATGAAAATATACCTTGTTTTCCTCCATTGAAAACTCTTCTGCATTGTGGTTCTTCTCTCTTTGAGTGGGCAGGAATAGCAAACACATGAGCTTCTGAGCATCTGTCTGTCACATGCTTTCTCAGGGATCTCTGGTAACCTTAAGGATCACAGCAATTTGATACTCCAGTCCCTAAGCTGAGATTTGCAATGACACATGGCGGGGACTGCACCTCCTGGTTTTCTTGAGGTTTTTTTTTTTAAGATTTATTTTTTATTTATACAAGAGCTGGGGTACAGGCCAGAGGTGCAGGAGGGTGAGAGGATTCACCAGAGACATAGTAGGTAACAGAACAGGCAAACAGACTGAAAGCACTGCTGAGGGGAGCAGTAGGTGCAACAGAAGAGGTCTGCTGCGCCATGTGGGAATCTCCCTGGCCCTGGCTGGCTGGTAATTGAACCTGGGCTGCAGAGGCTGCAGACAGCTTCAGAGCACTGAGCTCAACCCACTGCACCAACGGGGAGGCCCCTTCGTGAGTTTTAATAGACAGCCCTATATTAACTTTCTTCTGCTATACTGCTAGTTTGTAGTGTTTGTAGTAGGATATAAAATTGAACAGTAGACTTCCTCTGATGAGTTATTCACTGAAAATATTTTTGAGGGCCTCTGGGGTGGTATAGGGATTAAGTCTCAGTGCTATCATGCTATCACCACTGAGGCCTGAGTTGGATCCCTGGCCAGGTAGCTACCCACATGGTACAGAAGACCTCTCTTGTCTCATCCACTGCTCCCCTCAGCAGTGTATTTCAGTAGATCCACCTGTTCTGCTCCCCATTCTGCTGTCTCTGGTGAATCCTCTCACACCTCCCTCAACCCCATCCCCCGGCACCTCTAGCCTACATCCCAGTTCTTTTATGCATGAATAAACAAACAAACAAACAAATAAATAAATAAATCTTTCAAAATATTTTTAAAAAGGAAATATTTTTTAAAGTCTTATAGTCCCTAAATTTTATTTTCCCTATTTTGTGAAAGATATTTATAAGGAGAAAGAATTTTAGTTCCTTGCTGCCATGCTACTCAGCATTTATGGTATCCATTTTGTATTTTTACTTTTTATGGCTCCTCCCAATAGGCTTTCTCTCAGAGATTAATGAACTACATGAAGCCATGAGCTGTCCTCTTAGAAGAACATCCTTATCTTTGGGTGGACAGTTCCTGGGTTGTATTTGGAAGACCTGGGCTCTAGTCCCGACTTTAACTGTTATTTACACTGCATTCCTAGATGTTAAGATATGACCAAGGGGACTCCAAGCTGTGAAGGGGTGCGTACTCTAAAAGGGACCCAGATATCTGCCACACAAAGGCACAGAAAGCAGACTTTTACTGTGAAAGACTTTTAATAGAATTAGTGGGCATAGAGAGAATAGAAAGGATATTTTTATTAATAGTTTCCTAGTAAATTCCCCAAATTCCCCACCCCTTCATGGACACATGCCCAGTCAAACAGGGTTGGCCCAGAATGGAGCCACTGAGGACTGAAAGCTTCCCACAGTCTAAGGAACCTTCTGGCAGGGAGCCAGAGAAAAGGGTTAGGCAGTTCCCAGATAGCTGGGAGAGGAGAGACAAAACAAACAAACAAAACAAAAACACAAATCAAAGTAGAAATCAAGATAAAGGCTTCCATTATCTCTGCCAAGGACAGCCTTCCCATGTGTCTCTCACCCACATATCTCTTTCTAGTGTCTCTACATGTCTCTCCTTCATGTGTCTCCTCCAAATCCCTGTGTGCAAGTTGAAACCAGAAAAGCAGGAGAGCCCCAGTCCCTATGTTCAGTTATAAGCCATGCATGGCTGCTTAACTCCACCCCTAGCTCTCAACAACCCTCCATTCAGGAAATCAGATTCACGGAATGCTGGGAATTATTGTCCTAGGCTCCTGAGGTCCCTTCAGTATGGAGATGGGTGTGGAGTTCATTCAGGACACCATCATGGGTCCAGAGTTTGCTCCTTACTCTAACATTCCTCTCACCTTCATTTCCCATGTCTGCAAATTGCGGACAATAACTTCCGTTCGACATCATAAGGAGACATTGAGCTAATTTATATTTTTGGAGTACAAAGAAAATCATCCCCTACCATCCAGGGTTCTTCTATGCTGGCAAATATTCCAACAAGCACCAGATAGATTGAAAAGAGAAAAAGGAATGCAGAAGTTTAATAATAATAATAGTCATAATCATGTAAACATGGAGAGGCCCATCGTAACTGAGTGACTTACCCAAGTGGCTTCAGACACCATCTTAAATCATTTAACTAGGATAAGGGAGGTTGGAGAAGAAAGGCAAAGTCAGTTAAGATATTTACTAGGGAAAGTAAAGGAATTTCTGCCTTCAAGAAAGGGGGTAGGGGGTCTTCTGGAATAGACCTTTACAAAGGAAATTTTAGATATAAACACCAAAAGCATCTTCCATCCAGCCTTCAGAGCACCTCCATGAAATACATCCCTTGCAAAAGACATGTTTTGTCTTTGGTATATTTTTGCTCCTAAAATTTGAAAGGTCTGAGTTAAAATCCTATGTCAACCTAAACCAGGGTCGTAAACTCAAGGTCATATCTAGATCCATAACACCCTCTGTCCTTTAAATCTATCTTTGTCTCATTCTCAAAAATCCTATCTGGTGTTTTCATTTGTTTATTTACCCAATTAAGATTCTATTGTCTATACTACAATACTTTCTTGCAATTATCTAACTCCTTTGCCTTTCCCTCTTTAGAAGATGTTCAAAAAAGCCCTCCTTGGGATAAACATGTTCTTGTACTCTATGCTTTTGTGGAAGTTTAATTCTCCCCCTACCCCCCTCCCCCAAACAAAATACACAACCTTGCTGACTTTGAATTTTGGGCCACACATCTCTGTTGGGTAATCCATCTGTCCTTACTCTACCTACTAATGACCTTGCTTCATATTTCTTTAGGAAAATAGAAGCATCAGGCCTCTCATCTGCCCTACATCAATATTATCAACCTCCTCACATGGGTGTTTTGTAAACAGTACCAGGATCTATGAATATTAATTATTAGTGTGGTTCCATAATTCTTGGTTGGAGATATCTAATGCATTTGGAATATTTTCTGAAGAAAAAAAATCTTCTCAAATTTCACCTCTATTAAACTGTTGTGCAGAACAGGGACTATATATATTAATCAGAGTACTCTATTGTGAAATTTTGCATTCTTAAAAGTGTGCTAGCATTGTATTAAAGCACAAAAGGAACTGCTTGAGTCTAGGAGATAATGAGCAATTTGACCATTTTGTCATTGATTTTTTTTAGGATATTTATATTTGGGAGGATAAAGAGCATTCAAATTTAAGCATTACTCACTGGGTCCCATGTTGCATACTGATGATACATAAATCCCTATGTTTTATTCTATTTTAGTTTTAAGAAACCCACAGTGGCTGGTGATTGTGCTGCTAAAAATTCAGGTTCCAAATAAATTTTGAAAAGTTGATTTCCCCTTTGTACCTCATCATTTGCAAATCAATAAAAGCCCTATTTGCTCCTGGAGGTTAAACCAATCAGCCAGAGGGCATCATGAGCCACTTGTTAAGCTTCCTCTATGAAAGGGCCCTTCATAAACTTCTCTGGGAAGGAACAAGAAGACAAATTAGCAGCTTGAAAAATAAGGCTGTATTTTCACAATCTGTCATAATCTCTTTGATCTTGTTATGAAAGAGACTTGTCAGATTTCTTTTTTTCTTCTAAGTTATGGCTCAATAATGATCCAAATCTCCATGATGCTATTACAAGGTGTGCTGAAAAGCCAGCTTCTGCTCCACAGTGCTTGCATTTGGATTCCCAAATCTATTATGAAACCACATGAAACTGAGGGGTACCTAGAGACCCTCAAACTGTTCAGGGGGGAAAACAACTGACTATTCTTAGAAAAAGAGTGTGTCCTTCCATGCAAATGCAAAGATAACAAACTGTTAGTGTCCTCAAAGACCTTTAAATAATTTCAAATAACATATTCCCAAAGAGATCTTGTCACTTCTTTAGAAATCATCAAGCAGCTATGGGCAGCACCTGCAGCCCAGGTTCCTTGGGTGTAGGGCAGAGGTGGTGATGACTGGGGTGGCATCTACCACAGGTAACACCTGCCTTTCAGGGCCAACTGAATAGGGCTTGGGTCCTTGGGCTACACCTAATCGCCTTCATCAGGAAAGACAAGTTTAGTTGAAGACCAAATACAGCAGAGGATATTGAGCAGAAATTGCTATTTTCATATCTGATCATCTAGACTTTCAGCCAAAATAGGGCCAAAGACGGACACTACATATTGACCAAAGGGACAATTCACAAAGAAGATACAATTGTCATTTATATTCATGCACCTAACACCAGGTCACCTAGTTACATTAAGCAACTATTAACTGAACTGAAGCAAGGCACTGGATTCCCTGCCATGTTCTCCTCTGTCTCCCTCCCTTTTCTTCCCTGTAGCAAACCAACAACTTTAGTGAAAATCCCCTGTGGAAAATGCTGGGTTTCCATGGGAAACTTCGAATCTTCCTTTGAGCAAAATTATTTTTTATAGTTTCTTCTCTGGGAGAAGATGATCCAACTTCTCTACTCTACCAGGATGTCTAAGGAAATTCCATTAGGTATTTGAGTCTCAGAGTGGTAGAGTTGGGATTTAAAACCTAAATCACCCCAACAGTAGAACATCCCCTCTCCCCCATTAGACAAGAACGCTGCTCCTATCTGTGAAGTCAGAAGCAGCTTGGACCTAGGATTAAATGTTAACATTCTAATTCTTTTCTTTAAGCTTCTTCATCCTCTCACTTTTTTTTATGTTGCAGAATTTGCCTCAATATAGGGGAACAGGGGAACAGTAATGGGTGTGACCTGTTTATTGGATAGTTAAAACTACTGTTATAACTAAAACTTTGGACTTTTTTTTCCCCAGTACATGAATTTTGATTGACTTGTTAAAGTTTGCATTTATAATATATGTGATTTTCTTGTAATTTGTCCACTTTGATTGTCAAAAGATATGCAATTGCTTGGAAACCTCAAGAACCAAAAGAGACCCCAGAAATTGATTGGCAAGTCTCGGGTTCTTGAAGATCATTCAGAACTATCTCCAGCCTAAATTGATACTTCAATGTGTCTTTTGCATCTGATGAAATTAGTTCCACATTTTGGTTATGTCTCCTACCAAAGCTTCCCTTACCTAATGCACAGGTCTATTATCAGTGGTTCTGTCGGTGTGAGGAAAAGTTTTCTTCTAATTCTCTTTTTTAAATAATGATTTTCCATCTCATTTTATTTAGATTTAATTTTTACTGAATAAGTCACAGAAGCATGTCATTTTATTTCCTAGTAATCTAAGTATGTCCCTTCCTTTCTTTCCTCCCTTTTGAAGTTTTTGGAATTATCAAGAATATTTCCTTTCTTCTTTACCTTAACCACCTACGATAATGACAGCTTTCATTCTCTACAAAGACGTTTTTGAGTCATAAAGAAAGAGAAGAGTGGGTAATATTTGCATTCCACTTCAGGCGAAAATTCTAGGAGCAAATAGAGCCTGAAATATGTTCTGTGGAACTGTTCTGAGGCTGTGCAATATGCCTCTTAAATTACAATTTCAGTTTTTCAAGAGCACAGCAGAAAAATCAGAGGAATGAATGGCACCACCCAGCTCATTCATTTATATCTGAGCTACCCAGAGAGCAGAGCACCTGAGAGAACAGTGACTTTCTTTTTTAGTTTTTCCTGGAGTTCTGAATAGACTGATGATAAATGAAAGAGCAGGATGGGTAGTAAGTAAGTAAGGCCACAAGAAATAATGAATATAAAATTGCTAGTAAATGAAGATTACTATGCACATGCATGTATATATAGTGTTACTATGAGTCAACCAGTGCTGGGGGACTGCTAAGACTGTTGAATGGTACTGTGCGAGTGATTTGTGTATTCTTTCTGATACCATCAAATCACCCTAGAGTTCTGTCCATGGGTTTTGGAAGTGAATACCTAAGAGAGACTAGGGTGGACTGAATAAAGACAGAGTATTTGTGTAAAAAATTGGTTTGTAGTTTATTCCCTCTGATTTAGAAGGAACATTTCATATTTATATGGTTTTGATGATTTAAAATGGCATCTAATGGGTTTAATGTTATATGTAATGCATATCTTGAATTTTAATTTATCCAAGTACTTCTCAATTGCATTACCTGCTGAAAGATTCTCAAATCCTCTGACACCAAATGAATGTCCTACAGTTTGATTTACCTGGAGTTAGCATCAGACTGCGTAGATTAAAGGGTTTGATTTTTAAGCCCCATTTCAGACTCCCATTAGAAGTTCCAAGCCATCTGTGTTTGTGATTGACATAAGTCAGGGGCTCCAACCACTCCTTGCTCAGACTTGATAACTTGTTATAAGAGCACAGAGAGCTCAAGAAAATACATTATTGATATTTACTGGTTTATGATGAAGTGTATCTCAGGAGCAGCCTACTGAAAGAGAGGCTTGAGCTCAGGTCAAGGTATGGAGTTCTCTGCTCTCTCTGGTTGCATCACTTCTACCTGCCAACACTTCAATAGGTTCATCCACCAGGAAATCCTCAGAATATCATTGTGCAAGAGTTGTTGTTTTTTTTTTTAAGATTTATTTATTTATGCAAGAACCGGGTACAGGCCACATGCACAGGAGGGTGAGAGAAATCACCAGAGACAGAGCAGGGAACAGAACAGGCAGACTGATGAAATACATGGCTGAGGGGAGCAGCAGGCATGGCAGGAGAGGTCTGCTCACCATGTGGGATTCTCGCCAGCCAGCAGGGATCGAACGCATGCTGCAGAGACTGTGGACAGTTTCACAGTGCGGCACTCAATTGCCTGCGCCACCAGTGGAGGCACATGTGCAGGAGTTTTTAAGTCACTCTCCAGACTCCTTTCTTCCCCAGAGTTTGGTGTGAAGGGGGAGGCTGAAAGTTCCAACTCTTTAATGATTTGTTATTTCTGGTTTCCAGCTCCATCCTGAGGCTTTCCAGGGGACTTATCCTAACTCATTGTATTAATATAAACCCAGGTGTAGTCAAAAGTGACTTCATTCTAAATAACAAAAGAGACTCCTTTCACGCAGGAAATTCCAAGGGTTTAGGAACACCATGTCAGGGTCTCAAAACAAAGAATGAATGTTTTTTTTAGTTTCTTTTGTTTTTCAAATAGACTTTTTTTTTTTTTAGAATTGTTTTATGTCACTAGCAAAACTGAGGCAAAAGTGCAGCATTCCAGGCCTCCCTCGTGGTACAGGGGGTTGGGACGCAACCTATGAAGCTATCCACAGTCACTGCAACACAAGTTCGATCCCCGGGCAGGGAGCTACCCACATGGTGCAGCAGACCTCACCTGTCGTGCCCGCTACTCCCCTTAGCAGTGTATTTCAGTAGATCTACCTGTTCTGTTCCCCACTCTGTCTCTGGTGAGTCCTCTCACCCCCCATACCTCTGGCCTGTTCCCCAGTTCTTGTATGCATAAGTAATAGATATTTAAATTTTTTTTAAAAAAATGAAGCATTCCTATCTCCCCCACCCCCACTCTAGGTGGCAGCACACACAGTCACACTCACAGTCTCCTCCACTATGAACACCCCTCAATATAGTGTACAATTGTTGTAATCCATCTGCCTCCACTATCCACAGTCTAGGGTTCACACTTGGTTTGTATATTCTATGGGTTTTGACAAATATGTTAAACACCATCTTTGTTGTTCAAATTAGGCCACCCAACACATGCTGTCTAGTACATGTTGCTTTGATGTCAGGGGTATTTTAAGCTGAAGGAAACTGAGCAAAAGCAGACCTAGGGCCAACTCTCTGGTCTTTCCTTTCTCTAGCAGGCAAGGCAGCATGGTTTTTAATCATTGGAGACAACTTTAGGCTCTTATCTGCCCAAAGAAGGCTCCAGAGGACTCTACCTAACAAATCTTACCAACTAACTCTTATCTTCCATTAGTTTCCCCATATATTTACCTTCCCACAGTTTGCTGCCCTTGGAAGCCTAAAAACCTTTCCCTTTGTTTTGTCACTTCTCTACAAATGTATTGTTCTTTGTTCAGCAGTTGTGTGAGTTCCACGTTCCAAACACCCCTTTGGGTTACTCATCACTGAGCTCCCCTGTGATGTGTGTGATACAGGCATTAATAAACTTGTTTGTTTTTCTCTTGCTAGTGTGTCTTCTCTCAGTCTAAATTGCAGAGCCCTGGATAGAGGACCTAGGAGTATAGTAGAGGAAGGATTTGTTCCCTCACCTCTATATGTATTCATTCCTCTACTGTGCAGAGTAGCTTCATTGTCCAAACCATACCTATTCATCATTCACCTGCTTTATAAATGCCATTTTGTAGGCTACATGATCCTCAAGAACAGCGGATTTCAATGTACCATCAATTGTAGCAAAGAAGTTTTCAGGAGTATCCGATAAACCCTTGGCCAGTCCCTAGGGATCATGTACCCTCACTTCATAAAACGTTGGTGATGCTCTAAAAGATTCTCATGTTATGAGCTAAGTGTTCCCAAGTGTACAGAAGAACAGCTGAGCTGACTTAAAATGACAAGCTGTGCAATAATCACTGAAAGACAAAAAATGGGGTTCAACCAAAGAAGAATTGGTCCTGAAATTCCCCACCTCACCAGCCAAATGCTGGCATTCCAGAGAACAAAGACAGTGACTGTGGGATCAGGGTCCCAGGGTCTAGCTCCCTCCATCCCATACTTTCTGATCCCTGTATTACAAGAAGGGTCACTTTTCTGCATCACTAGTGGTAACACAGCACAGTCTTAATAATAGGCAACAACATCTGGAGTTAGAAATTTAATCAAATCCTTGGGATTCCCAATTAGGATTATAAAATGTTTTATTTTGTTCTTTAATGGCATTTCAAAAGGGCACAAAAAGTTTTGCTTTACCCTCAGAGAACACATTATATAATGATCTATACCAGTAATAGCGTATCAGATTAGAAATACTCCTTGAAGCTGTCTGTCTGTTAGAACCTGCCTTCTCAGGTCAATATGTAATGATTCAGTCTTTCTTTGGGCCATAGTCAACTTCACGCTGAAGAACAGAACTCAAAGACTCTGTAATTGTCTAGAGATCTTAAAAGCTCATAAAACAAAAGGATAACGTAGAGGCCTTTGTGGAAAGTGCCCAGATGACTTTGAAATACCAAATCGATGCGTGTTTTAAATAGTAAAGTAAAAGGAGCACTCAATATTTAAAGAAGACTCAGATAAAAGAACAATTTGCTTGTTGTTCTCTGAAAGTCCTATTTATGAGGTGGCACGTGTTATGCAGAGAGATAAACAAATACCTGGAAATAAGAACATATGCTAGTGTTAAGTGTATTTCACACACAGCGTGCTCGAACACACACACACACACACAGTACAATGTTGTGATGTTTTTCTCCCGTACGATCCTGTACACCTGCTGAGGGAGGGGTTGTGAGCGCGCAGCCAAGGTGACTTGCTCCTGACTTCGCTTGTCTCATCAGGGTGTGATTATCTAGAACAAAAGCTCTGGAAACATATTCTCTAAGAGGATTTAGGGAGAAATCTCTAGAGGATATCTGTATTTCCAGGAAGAAATGTAACTTCAAAGCTTCCCTGCAGCTGGAAAGCCTCTAACTCATTAAGAAAAAGAGGAGGGAGAAGGGAACCTTTATAAATGTCAGAAGAACTAAAGGTAAAACTCCTGGGCAGAATGTGTGCTGTTGGTTGACTTTCTTAATATACCGACATATTAAGACAGGCCCAATCTTTGAAGCCCTTTTCAATTGTAGTTTTAATATTGAAATACTTGATTTGGGGATGTGGAAGCAATTTTTTTCAATGATTTTTTTTTTAAATGGCAATTTCCTTTCTCACATGGATATCCATTTATCCCAATACTTTATGGCTTAATCTGGAATGATATGTTATTTACTGCATTGATTTATGTCTCAATATGGAGTTCTCCACTTCCCACTGAAAACCACAAGTGTCTCTTCTGCTCTTTGGGGTAATGGACACCCCTTTACATCTCTTTGTACAATATACTACCACTCTATCATACCCTCATCCCAAAATCTGGCATAAATAGTGAAATTTGAGTTTCCGTACGATGGAATTGTGTTCCCCCAAATTCTATGTTTCTGTGTGATGAGAATGTGTTCCCTCCAAATTCTATGTTGAAGCTTTCACCCTGATAGGCTTTTATTTGGAAACAGGCCAATAGGCAGGTAATTAAGGTCAAATGAGGTCATAGGGTGTGTTCCAAATTCAATAGGACTGATGTCCTTATAAGGGGAGGTTGGGACCTCAGCCTGTACTGCACAGGGAGAGGTCATGTGAGGACACAGTGAGAAGGTGGTTATCAGGGATCCAGGAAGAACTAGCTCATCAGAAAACAATCCTTCCAGCACTTTTGTCTTGGATCTCTAGCCTCCAGGACAATGGGGGGAAAAATCCATTGCTTAAATCTCCAGTTTATAGGACAGTAAGTCCTCAGTTAACATTGTCCATAAGTTCTTGGAAACTGGGGTTAAATTCAACAACGTTTAAGGAAACATTTTTTACCATAAACTAATTGCTATAAGCTAGAGTCATGTGTTTGTTTTTTTTTAATTATTTATTTTTATACGAGAGCTGGGGTACAGGCCAGAGGAGCGGGACCGTGAGGATTCACCAGAGACAGAGTGGGGAACAGAACAGGCAGAATGACTGAAATACACTGCTGAGGGGAGCAGTGGACAAGGCAAGAGAGGCCTGCTGCGCCATGTGGGACTCTCCCTGGCTGGTTGGGAATCGAACCCGCGCTGCAGAGGCTGCAGACAGCTTCACAGCACTGCACTCAACCTGCTGTGCCACCGGGAGGCCCCTAGAATCATGTTTTTAAGATGTATTTCTGGTCACCAAAACATCTCAAACCTTCTAAATAAAGACCAAAAACACCCCTAGTATTCAATAATCACTTGTATTTGTTCATTTCCAACCCACTTATTCCACGTTAGGGTCCAGGGTGCCTGGAACCCACCTGCAGCCGAGGGCACAGGGGGTACCACCTCTGAGCAGGACACCCTCCCACAGCAGAGCACACTCACAAACACACCCACAGTCCCGAGGACAGGTACAATCCAGACACACCTATGAGCCTCACCTGCACATCTTAGCAATGTGGGAGGACTCTGGAGTCTCAGGAAAAGACCCACATGGGCATGAGGCACATGCGTAAATGCCACGGAGGGCTTCTAGCCACTTAAGACTATTTTTTTACCAGTGCAATCATGATGCAACATTGAACGTAGTGAGGTTACGTGTAATGGCGGTCCTAGCTAAGGAGTACATGCGTGTCTCAAGACAACAGTTATAGGATCTTTCATGTGCTTTATGGCTTTGAGTAGAGGAAGGTTCATGTTTTGGCCCCAACTCTAACTTGGAAGATATTCGTTCTAGCAAATGGGATAGAATTCCGTCTCTCTTATCTCTTTCTCAAATACAGACCCCAAAAGGTGCAGAACAGGAAAGTCAGAGAAAAGCATTCCAGCTTGACCAGGCCATAAGTAATTCTCTTGGTCTCATCTTCACTTAAGGTGCCCAATTTTACCAGCCTTTACTCTTGAGGAACTAATAGAAAGTTTTGTAGGGTAAATGGTTTTCAGGCTTTTCTGTCCTCCCACCATTAGGATTGCCCCACCTGCTGGGACACCTGAGGTTGTTACATTGTTGTAAGCTATGTTGTTTATTTCTGTGGGCCATGGGAGGAGTATTGAGAGAGCTGCCAGGAGAAGCAGAAGGAAGAGGCAAGGAAGAGGCAAGAAAGAGGCAAGAGAGAGAAGGGGAGAAAACTGCCAGAGAAGCCCAGAGAGAAGACTTGTGGGGAGGGCTTGAATAGCTGCTGGCCTCCTGCCCCCTTCCCCCTGCCATGTACCTGGTTGCCGCACTACATGGCAACGCTCAATAAAAGCCCGAGAAAGCCACCAAGGGCTCCAGGACTCTCCTTTACCTGGTCTGCTCAGATCATAGATATCCTGCTCCATGGCCTTCCTGCCACTACAGTTTGCTACTTAAAAAATGTCATTTGTAGGACCTCCCTGGTGGCGCAAGGGATTAAGGCACAACCTATGAAGCTATCCGCCAACTCTGCAGCACGAGTTCAATCCCCTGCCAGCTAGGGAGCTACCCACAAGGTGCTGCAGACGTCTCCTGTCTCGCCCGCTGCTCCACTCAGCAGTGTATTTCAGTCAGTCTGCCTGTTCTGCTCCCCACTCTGTCTCTGGTGGATACTCTCACCACCAGCACCTCTGGCCTGTGCCCCTGTTCTTGTATGTATGGATAAAGAAATCTTTAAAAAAAGAATGTCATTTGTAATTTTTTAGAGAAAATTACACTCAAGCTAACCATATGGTAAAATAAGTTTAGTTCTCATTCTGAAACATGGGTTTGATTCTTCTAAAAGTATCTCTTTTTTTAAAGATTATTTATACATACAAGAACTGGGGTGTAAGCCAGAGGTACAGGGGATGAGACTGTTATGAGATCTTAGCCTGCATTGAGATTTGTCTGTTCCCCTAGGGGAGCAGAACAGGCGGATCTACTGAAATACACTGCTGAGGGGAGCAGCAGGTGAGAGAGGAGAGGTCTGCTGTGCCATGTGGGTAGCTCATTGAACTCATGCTGGCAGGCATAGAACTCATGCTGCAGTGGCTGGCTATAGCTTACTAGCCCTCTCTTTAACTCCTGTGCCATCAGGGAAGCCCCTAAAAATATCTTTTTTATTACATTTACAAAATTATTAGTTTAATAATTGCAGGATATGCTTATGGACGTTTAATTGGAGTAGGTGGACATTGCACAATGAGTGAATTTGGGATTATATCTAAATTCACAGGAAAAGAATAAATGCAGTTTAAAATTTTTCAACTTTGTTAGAAGTCACAGCAAATTTAATCTATTAGGATAGGTTATATTTTACCTATCAATTGAATGCAGAAAAAAATTCATTTTTTCTAGATATGGTAAAAATAAGAATGAATGTACACATTTCATGGGAATATAATTTTAAAGGTAATTTAATTCATCAACAGGCACTTAGCATGTTAAAAATATTTAGTCATGGACTTGGGGTAGTTTTAGGAAAATTTACATTAAAGGAGCTATGACCTAAATTGTCTGCCTTCTCTGTGTTCCCCAACCCTAGAGACCACTTAGCTTCCTCTTCCTTAACTTTCCACGGTCATCCCCATGTTCCCCACTCTGTGGTGTCATTCCTGCCTCCAGACTTCTGAGGGTTCTCTGGTCTCCCTGGACTCTGAATTCTTGCCTGAGTTTGGATTCAGTTTTCCTGATGCTGCTCCCTCACACACCTGTTGAATAGATCTTACTCTCTTTCCTAATATCTCTTGCTCACTCCCAGCAGAGCAGATTTTTGATGAAGATTGCTGGTGAAAAGGGGAAATCATCACATAACACCCACTACAACAACCATGTAAAATATAAACCTGGGGTCTTCTCACTTCCATGGCTGTCTCTGTCCTGTGGAGTGCTCACTGGCCATGTTTCCTTCCTGCCTGCTCCAGCTGGAACCAGAAATACCACCATTTTTTTCAGGCGCCTCTCTTCCCCTTGGAAACAATTGCTTCCTCCCTGACTGTTATAAGAGTCCTACTTTAGTCAAAACAGCTCTCTCCTCACAAGCAATATTTGCTACTGAGCTAAGTTCTGCATTTTGGAACTTCCTGAAGTATTTTCTAAAGCAAATGTCTCATCTCCTCTGAATCCCCACTTTTAATAGGAAAAAAAAAAATGCAGAAACACACACACACACAACTACATCTTAATGAAGAAAGTTAAAAATCAGAGAGAAGAGACAGAATAGGAAGTCAATATGAAAACAAACAGATTCAATTTCAAAATGGAAAGGTTTCCATAACAGAGCAGAAATGTTGCTGCTTCACTTACTGCTTTATGTCAAATGACACGTTACTGGGCATAGAGAAGGAATTGATCAGAAGATTTTGTCTCAGAGAGATGAGCTTCTGTAATTCAAACAAATGGACCTCTTGATAGTTTATGTATTCTACTAATTATTTGTGCTGGTGGTATTTATATGATCAGAAAAAATCTAGTACTATTAATTTTCACTGTGCAAAATAACTTAGTTTTTCCTTCCCTGCAGAGTGTCATCCTAGGCAAGGCTGGCAGAGTAAAGTGTGTTTTCTCTCAGCGCAGTGCTCATGTAGACGTGTATGTGGTTTCTGTGTGTTTCTTGCAGTTGTTGGAATGTAGGTGAGGAGCATGAATATGTTCGCATTTGGGTGCATGTCATAGTGTTATTATGTGTATGAGGAAAGCATCAGCTCTTAAGGAATCTAATTATATAAAAGCTCCCTTCAGTCTGGTAGGCGTTAGAATTGCAGGTTACCCCACAGTCAAAGAGCTGCTAAAAACAGCTATAGACATACATGATCTACATTATGCAGATGGGTGAAAAACACCTGTGCTCCTCTGTGTATGTTTTCTAGAAGGAAATCCAAACCGCTTGGAAATAAACAAGGTGAGGCAGGGTGAGGCAGGCAGGTAGGCACTGTAGGCCAGGGTGAGGCAGGCAGGGAGTCACTGTGGGCCAAGGCTGTGGGTGGGGAGGGCAGGGCAGGGACGGCAGGAGCCCAGGTGCTGGGGTGCAGCCCTCAGCAGGTGACAGCAACAATGGAGTTGGGGGTTGTGCTCAAAAATGGCCTCAGCTCAGGAGATTCCCCAGGCCATAGCAATCCCTGGGGGTGAGGCCACTTGACCTCATCTGTTTGGAGCGGATTCTGCAGAGTAATGTGGTTCTGATATCATCATAGACAATTATCGGGCTACCAGTCAGGAGTACGGGTCATCTTTGCCCTGAAAGCAACATGCATTTTATGATCTTGCAGGTTGATATGTCAGAAGTCTATAGTGGGTGTCACAGGGCTAGAATCAAGGTGTGTGCAGGGTTGCGTGCCTCCTGGGAAGTCTGCAGGAAAATCCATGTCCTTTCCTCTTCCAGCTTCTAGAAGCTGCTCACATTCTTTGGCTCTGATTTCAAGGCCAAGAATGTTGCATTGCTCTGAACCTTCTGTAGGGATCAGCTCTGCGCATAAGCCTGGAGCTTCTGTGCTTTTAAGGTCCCGTGTGATAACATTGGGCCCAGCTAGATGATCCAAGACAAGTTCACCATCTCAGGCTCTATACTCAGTCCCAGCTGTAAAGTTCCCCTTTGCCATTGAAGGTAAACTGTTCATAAGTTCCAGGCATTTCTGGGGGGACAGGGATATTTCTGGGGGGGGGCATTATATGCCTAACACACCAACTATGAAGTGTTGATATGCAATCATAATACTGAAATAATTATCAATGAAAATGTTTGCAAGATCTATTTGAGTCTGATAATATTTCACTCCTGCTATCATTGCCCGTGTATTTTCATAAAAGCAGGCCCTTTGAAAGGTGGCACATTATCATTTTATGATGTCAAAGCAACAAGAACTAACCTTGAAGAGCAAGCCCCTGCTACATAGCACTGGCCACAGTAACAGAGTACATGATTCCCTGCTGGAAACCACTCTGTTTCCTGTAGATGACACTTGTGAATGTGGTTATTTAAGTGTAAAGCAGTAACTTGTCCAAGATTTAAAGCAGTGAGCAAACATTACCTAGTGAGGATCAAGTAACGGGAAATCATTTGTGATGGGAGTTATTATACTAAAATCTGGAAATCTAAGTAGGTAAGATTCCTCATTTCCTTTCCCATTTGCTAGGCAGCTTTTTATTACTATTTCATCTGTAAGGCTAATGAATTGTCTCTTTAAACACTGTGTACTTAGTTTTATGGTTTAAAAAATTAGTGTTATTAAAGCATCTTAAGTAAGAGAGGCTTTCTGAATTCCATTGCATTTGGCTAGAGAAAGTAAATTGCATAATTATTACTTGCTGGCTTCATATGCTGGTTCTGATATTCAAATTCACTTCCTCAGAATATTAAATAAAAAAAAGGAGAGCTGGTAAGGAGATGTACGTGTTAATAATAAAGAAGAGGGTCCTACAGAATAAAGAATGTATCATATTCATATGTGAAACAGTTCTGAGTCACTAATGTTTTCACTTGAGATAAAAAAAAAAAAATAATTTCTGGCCTCCCTGTGGCCCAGGTGTTAAGTCTCAGCACCATCTCTTCCAGCCTGAGATCTGATCCTTGGCCAAGGAGCTGACCCACATGGCACAGCAGACCTCCTCTGACTCGCCCTCTGCTCCCTTCTGCAGTGTATTTCAGTAGAATTGCCTGTTCCGCTCCCCACTCTGTCTCTAGTGAGTCCTTTCACCCCACCCCCCACACTTCTGGCCTGTACCCCAGTTCTATGCAAAAATAAATATGTGTCTAACAGCATATTATTTACCTCTGATTGATTTTGAACTTATTAAAGGGATCCTGTTTTATGCAGTTTTCTGGAATTTGCACTTTGCAGTCAACACGATCACTCTATTCACTGTATGTTGTGTCAAGTAACAATTCTTTAATGTTCACTGTTGTGTAATGTCCCATTGTGTGACTATAACACAATTTCTTTGTATATTTTAGCATTCATAGAAAATTATGAATTTTTCTCAATGTTTTAACAAATTTCTCTTTGGTCTGTTTTAAGGAATAAAATTACACTCATGAGATAAGGGGAAAAATAAATAGCACATTACTGTCCAAGGATTTAACAAATTTTTATATTTCCATAAGGAAGTATAAGACAGCCAAAACGACATCCTCTGAATTCTTAATATTTACTAATCAAGCATGACTTTTAATTTCAATCTTGACATATCTTTTCCATATTACTTATAAGACTGATTATCTTTCCATATTCATAACTATATTAATTCCCCTTTCTGGAAATACTCATTTTTTTTGTCAGTTTTTGAAGTATTTTGTTTACTACCTAAAGATCAAAATTGTTGACTTTGCTTTTATGGTAAGCACTTTTTTATGTCTTACTTAAGAAATCTTTTCTTAATGTATGATCATAAAATATTCATCTGCATTTTCTTCTAAAATTGCTAAAATTCTAAGAATAATGTTTGCATATTATAATGTGGTGATATTATAAATCTTTTTTTAATTTTTTTCTGTAAATATAAAATTTCTGAGAATTATTCCTCACATTAGCCATGATATCTCTATTTATCTATCAGTATTTTATTTGGGTGTTGTTTCTATTCTCTTGATTCTGTTTCTACCAGCTCAACCCTACACCATCTTTTTCTCCCTTGAGACTTATTGACATGCTATTGATAAATGACATTTGCGTGTTTCATGTATTCAATGCAACCACTCATATGCCATCTTAATTATTACATTTATCGTTCATCTAGGTGTCTGGATCAGTAAAGGATTTTTCCCTTCTTATTTATAGTCTTCATGAGTACAGCAGCTATTTTGGACCCATTTCTCTTTCATAAAAATGTCAGAATTAACTTGTCAAGCTTTGTGCACAGCTCTTTTTGGATTAACATTACATTGAATCTATAGATCAGTTTGGAGAGAATTAATATTATTGAGATGATATATTTAATCCATGAATGTTATCTATCTCTCCACTTAACATAGAAGAGATATCATTACCACTTGCCCCAGTTTCTAAAGTTAGTTATCAGGTTTTCCTCTTAAATTGCTTTAAAACAATGGTTTTTAATGTTGGCTACACAAAAAATCATTTGAGAATTAAAAAATATATAATGATACCTGAACTCCAACCCAAAACACTAATATCCCTACCTTTGGATGTAGATGGGGTCTTGGTATTTTTAGATGTCCCTGTGATAAGTCTTTGCAGTTCAGAGTGAGAGCTGCTTTTTAACATTAATTCTAGTTAATAAAGTATCTACTGTATTAACTAAATCCAGATGGTTGTGCACTCTTAACTGAGTTTAATGTGGAACCATTGAAAGAAGAAATCTACAGGGAGAGAAGCTGCCACCGATAAATGTGGTAGAGACAAGTAGCTATCTTTATAAAGCCCGGATTGATTCTGTTTATGCCAGTCACTTCAAGGGGAGTGAATTAGTGTATCCACTACTTTGCCAAGTTGTCATGGAGAAAGACACTATTGGTGACATTTTCAGAGTAAAGGAAAGGTTGTACTCTAGCCATGTGTTGCTTAATGACGTCTAGGTCAACAGTGGAACACATACACAATGGTGGTCCCAGTCAGCTGAACCATGTAGCCTAGGTGGGTGCTAGGCTGACCCACCTGGGTTTGGGCATCACATTTGTACCCTGATGAAATTACCTAATAACACATTTCTCAGAAAGCTTCCCCATTGTTAAGTGACGATATTTCAGTATAGAAAAATGTCTTTCTTGATATAAAAGCAAATGAACAATTCATAAAATAACTACTGATCAATGTGATTATATTAAAAGAGGAACTTTTTTCACATGAAAAGACACTATTTTGAATTAATATGGAAAGCAAAGAACAGTTCAATATGTAAATAAAATGTTTATGTCATCAAATTGTTGAACAATTTAAAATTGGTAAGGTATGTGAACAAGTGAAAGAACTATACAGTAATAGGTATCTAGTTTGATAAATATCACTGTATCAAACAAACATTTATTTTTCATCTATAATACTCTGTGCTTAGGGTGTATGTGATAGACAATTTTTTACTAACAAATAACATTTGGATGCAATTTGCTATGACCCTTCTTCAAACACCATGGATCAAAATACTCCCCTTCTGTCTGTGTGGAGATTTCTTGACCTACTAAACATAGAGCTTCCATATGATCCAGCAATTCCACTCCTAGGTATTTACCCAAAGGACACAGAAACATCCATTCCAAAGAGCACCTGCACCCCTATGTTTATAGCAGCACTGTTTACAATAGCTAAGCTTTGGAAACAGCCCAAATGCCCAAAAATAGATGACTGGATCAAGAAGATGTGGTCCATATACACCATGGAATATTACTCAGCATTCAAAAAAGATAAACACATGCAATTTGCAGCAACATGCATGGCGCTGGAAGGGATCATGCTCAGCGAAATAAGCCAGAAAGAAAAAGAAAAATACCGGATGGTCTCATTCATAGCAGGAATCTAGAAAACTTAAATAAGGGACCAGGAAAATGAATAACTATAAGAAAGTGAAAATCAAAATCAACAAACAACTATGAATCAGAGACACTCTATGGGGGGTGGGGGACGGGGAGGGGAGGGATTGGGGTCAAAATAAGGGGGTTGCAATTGTATGGAGAATATAAAAATAAAAAAAATATAAAAAATAATAAATAAATAAAATAAATTAGGGATTATGTACAACAGTGTTTTTAATAGCAAAAAAGGGGAAAATGTCTAAATATATGTTAGCAGTTTATTATATTATGGCACATCTGTGTAATGTTTTGTTTGCTTGCTTGATTTTGAGTTTTCCAGCATTTGAATCACCATTCTATGTTTGAAGAATTTTCCAGTTTCTAAGTCTTATTGGGGTGGACAGGGATATATTTCCTCACTTATTATAGGAAGCACAAATATAACACACTTAGCTGTATTTGTTTACTGGGAAACTATAACAAAGTACCATTGACTGTAGTTTATACAAATTAAGTTTATTACCTCATCATCTTGGGGCTAGAAGTTCACCACTTAGGCATCAATAGTGTTGGTTTCTTCTGAGGTATCTCTTCTTAGCTTATAGATAGTTATCTTCTCCATCTATTTTCACATAGTTTGTCTTCACATAGTCTGCCCCCTGCCTGGGCCCAAATTTCCTTTTGCAGTGAGGACACCAGTCATATTGGATTAGTGTCCACATTAACAACCTCATTTAAAGAAACATATTTACTTCTTTACACATCCAGTCTTCAAAAACAATCACATAATGAGGTCACTGTGGAGAATGATTTCATGATATGGATTTTGGGGAAACAAAAGTGAGTCCATAGTACATACTTACCCATCTTCCACATGATATAGACTCAATCCATAGGATTCACTCCCTATGGAATATGAATTAAGAAATAGTTACACATAGAAGCGTGGGCAATAGAACATTTTTTCTGACTGAGGTAAAAGGTAATGCTGCAAGCAGCATTTCTGGGTTGGTAGTAACTGTTGTACTGAATTGGAATCTTTAGCATCCACAATGAAGAGGCAGAAGCAGTTATGTCCTCACTGGACTTGTTCTACTTCTTCCATTGTTTGTGTTATTTTATGAGCCTGCATGTCCAGGTTTTCCAGTGATTTTTATGTCCCATAGCCATTCAATACATTTCTTTCTCCTTAAATCAACCATGGCCAATTTTTTTAAAGACTTTTTAAATTTATGCATACAAGAGCTGGGGTACAGCCCAGAGATGCAGGGCATGAGAGGATTCACCAGAGACAAAGTGGGAAACAGAACAGGCAGACTGACCGAAGTACACTGCTGAGAGAAGCTGTGGACAAGACAGGAGAGGTCTGCTTTGCCATGTGGGTTTCTCCCTGGTTGGCCGGGGATCGAACTCGTACTGCAGAGGCTGCAATTGCTTCATAGTGCAGTGCTTAACCCCTTGCACCACCAGGGAGGCCCCCACAGCCAATTTTTATGACTTGAAACCAACAACACTGATATACATTATATGGTGGAATATTATATAATCATAAAAAAAGTTTTCTAGGCATTTTAATGAAATTGGTAAATATTCATGAAATAAAGAAGAGAAAAAAGACTGCAATACAGTACATATATACTGCAATCTCAACTATCAATATATTTTAACACTATGTATAATCATAGACAACGATTGGATGAGAATATATCAAATTTTTATGAGTATCTGTGTGGTGACATTGCAGTTGACTCATTTTATTCTTTAGGTTTCTCTGCTTTCTACAAATATTACTTTTATTATAACACATTAAAAAAAGAAAATGCAACTTAGCATGGCCTTGAATTCTCCTTGTTCCCGTGAGATTGGCCTACATGGCTTTCTCTGTGCTTCCATGGAGATTTTTATGACAGCTCTAATTACTTCTCAGGTCTGTAACATGGTTTTCAGCAATCTGAGTTCAATTGTCATTATTTCTTAGCAAATCATCATTTTTTTTAGGATAGTTACTAAACCTTACTACCCTATATTACCAGTGCTAAGTACAATATCCAAGGCTGAGCAAGACAGAAAGGAAATAATGAAGCTACTTTATATAATTTGTTTTCTTCAGTTGTAGTAAAGTTATTTTATTGAATTTTTGTGATGACTACAAATGCAATACAATATTATTGAACTTTTATGTCATTTATTTATTCAAACTAAGAAGAATTAATAACATTTTAGAGTTTCCCCATCTAAAAATTACTTATATTAACAATATTTTCTTTTCATGGAGGTGAGAAATGAATAAGGGATGTAGAAAAAGTTATTGAATAGTTTTCCTACCACCTGGAATTATCAATTATGTTAGCTATTAATATTGTCATCAAGTCATTAAGCCAGAAGCATAGAGCTTGTTAGATTTTGTTTTGTATTTGATTCTAATGTCAGATTCTAGCTCACTACCAGGCAACTGAGGAAGAGAATCAAGACCAACCTTCAGGATAACACTGTGATAAGATACAGTTTGGAGCCTCACTTCCTGGATTATAATTCTATTCAAAAACCACACATGATCTTATGCTAGTTTAAAACAATTTGTCCAAGCAGCCCAATCTGAATTTTTATCTAGGGGAGTGAATGACTGCTTCATATTAGTGGTGGCAATCTAGACCTGTGTTCATCAAAGAGCCCTCCTACAAAGAGATCAAGAGAATGTGTAGAATATAGATCAACCCACTGCCCTCTTTATCAAGAAGGTATTGCTATGAAAAGATTGCCAGTTGAACCTAATAGTGTAATGAATAAAGCACTTTTGAACAGCAAATGTACTCAAATTCCCCAAACTGAGGTACCTGGAGAATCCTGAATCTGACATTTGCTACATTTGATTGCTTTACCCCTGCTGTCTTTCTAAAGCTCTCATTCCCCCTTTATTATTCAAGCAATCAAGATAACATAACTAATTAGAGTAGGACTATGAAAATGTGGTAATAGAGCCTAGGAATGTGGATTTTGAAGTCATGATAATAGAGTGGTCATTGGAATGAAGGCAAGTGAACAAGAAAGAACACTGAGGAGGCGAGCCCAGTGATGGAAGATAAAAGCCTTGACACCAGAATCAGTTCCCTTATTGGAAGAGGCATAATTAGAGGGAATGTGGAAGGGGTATCAGAGAGAGACGAAGCTGCACATTATAAAATCTTAGGGAAGAAAGTGTTTGCCAGAGAAGATGTTGCTTGAAGTGCTTCAGTTAGGATGAACTATGAATGGTCACAAATAAACTCAAGTCTTTTAGTGGTTTGATATGATAGAAATTTATTTGTTGCTCTCATAACAGTCCAAGATGGATGGTCCTGGTTTCTGTTTGATTCAGGAAAAGGATTCCTTCTATTTCAACACCAGAATTGTCTATAAGACAGACATGGAAAAGTCCTTAATCTGAAATGACATTTATCCTTCTACTTGCATTCCACTGACAAGAATGAGCCATGGTCAAATATAAATTCAACAGGCAGGTGCAATGAACATAGTGATACAAATGTCTTTTCTGATTAGTATTTTCATAATCTTTGGAAAAATACCTAAGTGGATTAGAAGGATCATATGACCTTATGTTTATTGTAACATTACCTAAATAATCAAAGTATGAACACTACCCAAGTGCCCATTGTTGGGAGAAATAAAGAAGATATGGTCGTTCTGTATACAATGGAATACTATTCAGCTATAAACAATTATGATATCTTGACATTTTCTGATGATGCAAAATAGACCATGAAGAACTATTCTCTATAAAATTAGTCAGAAGGAGAAAAACAGATAGTATATGATATTACTGATACATGGGGGTTGCAATTGTATGGGGAATATAAAAATAAAATTTATTATAAAAAATAAAGTAAATGAAGAAACAAAACAAAACAAAAATAAACTCTTATGTTCAGAGAACAGATTGAAGTTTACCAGAAGGGAAGGCATGCTTGGTACTGTCAGGAATGATGGTACATGAAGTCTGAGGAATATCATGGCTGAATTTAGTGACTTGAAATAATTTGGTGATCTTCAATAGAGTGGAATTAAAGAAAATTATTTGAAGAGCTGCATTAGAAGGAAAAGACTTATAATGTAGTGCAAGGGCAGGAAGAGAAAAGATTTGATGAGGTAGCAGCATAGAAGGGAAGGTTTAATTTTTTTACAATTAAGTTGTCCTCAGAATGCAGGTAATGAATTGAAAAAAAAAAGGAAATTAGACACAGAAGAGATTGTTTGAGAACACAGGTGCAGGGATTAGCAATAGACAGGAACAGGATATGTCTTCTAGAGAGACCAGAGATAAAGACAAGGATGGACGACACGTGGCATGTCCATGGAGGAAAACAGATAGTTTACTGTTGAGCAGTGTCCAGAAGAGAAGGAAGAGAGGTCATCTGCTTGTGATGAAAGATAGGGATATGGTGTTAGCTTTCAGGGGAGTATGAAAACTATGGAATCTCTAGTGTAGACCTAGGGGAAATATAAGGAGATAAAAAAAATGATAGCTAAGTAAAGAAAAGCTCAGAACCGAGGTTATGGGTTTATATGTGTCCCAATCAATCAATAAAGCTTAGTTCTGTTTTTTCTTTTCTTACAAGAAATTTTCCATTGTCCTTTTCTTGACAATGGGATTTGTGTTTTTAAAGCATCCATTAGGCTATGCACTTAGAAGTACAAACCAATCAACTTTATGATAAAACTGGAAATAATACTTTTTTCCCATTACTTGCTGCTGTCGATTGGCTAAGAAACACAGCACAGTGCATGGGAAAGAAAAGGGCATATGAAATTACTGAAATACAGAAATTGAGGGTGTTATTTTTACTTATCATTTTATATTTCAAGCAGTTTCTGAATAATGATCCTTGTAAATGTTTGTTCACAAATAGAGGTATGAATTTTGTGTGGGTGTTAATACCATTTAAAAACTGAAATTACTTAAGATGCATTATTGGTGCCGAGGGTGGTAGTTATTTTTTCCTTCTGATATGAGAATAAATACAAATAACATTCTTTGAGAAGAGTGAAGTAATTTTTACCCAGTTGAATGGCAATGCTTTCAATTGTATGACTTTTCTTAGCCTGCAGTTTGTTATTTTGCAAAGTACACTTAAGAATGATGTTTTCTCTTTCTTCCTTTCTTCCTAGGAAACACTAAACCCATCCATTACCAAAGACTCCTACCAGTTTAAACAGAATTCTAAAACTATAACTTTTTCTAGTCCAAGAAGAAGCTAGCAATCTCCACCCTGAAGGCATTTTATAACCCACTAAAATGAACTCAGCATGAGACAGATTTTAAAAGAAAAAAACAATTCTGACATGCAACATTCAGTGTTTTGTTGAAACAGTTTCTACCGATTCGATATAGAAATGATTATTTATATGCACGCATGCATATGTACATATACAAACACACTCTAAAATGTATCTTTGATATTTTTAGTCTTTTAGCCTTCCTTTCTCAGGCATAGCAAGTTGAAATAAAAATATGTGCTTATAAGAAAATTAAAAAGACGTCTTTCAGTAGAGACATTTTTAAATAAAAATGTTCACTATCCTGGAGTTATTTCTATTTTAAAATTGAGAGTGCATTAAATAGATTTTAATAGCTATACCCATTGACCTATGTGATATTTTATACAAAACAAAATTTCATTTGCTTTGAGAAAAAGAAATGTAAATGTTACTTAAAACTGAATTTGGTTTCATTGGTTCTGGGATTCTGAGCTATAAGCATTGTACCTGAGAAGATATTTTTATAGAAAAGTTTTAATGTAATCAAGAGTTAAAATACCATAAAATAGAAGAAGCAAACTCTTCATTTTTATTATATTGAGTCATGAATGATGAGCTATGGAGTATCTCTGTGTGGATGCTAAATATATATCCATATTTACCATTCGTATATATAAATATAAAAATGGTATATTCTAATACAGACACACAAATACATTTAATGTTGCTAAAATGGGTTAAATTCCCATAAGCAATAAATGCTCCTAAAATACCACAATATAATGAAATTACTACAAGTTGGTTTATTACATTTTATTTCTTGTATATCTGATTTTTTTTAAAGCTAGAGGAAAAAAAAACTACCAAATGTTTATAGACAGATGGTTTAAACTTAATCAGATTAAATATCAACATGGAAATCAATTCAAGGTCTGAAAATTCCAAGAATGCTTTAAAAAGTCTATAACAAGGCAGCTTCATAAGACAGAGTTAGGCTGAGCCCTCATATTTCATCTGCAGGATTTATTCTGCAATTGACTTGTTAAGTGTACCTCAAATAAGCTGTGTTCGTAAATGGTTGCCAAAGTACATTTCTGAGTTCGTATAAATGTATTGTTTGACAGTTGGGATTTGAAAAGTTTAACTAGCTTCTTTTTCTTTAAAAACTAGCTTCAGTACAAGATGGTCTAACTTTAAAAAGCAGAATAAATTCCAGATTGGTAGTGTCCATATTTAACTTCAGCTTTTTGTAAGGTACTGAATAATCACAATTTGGATGGATATTCATTATTGCCAGTAGAGCTAATTTATCATTTTTTCTATATCTACATAGACCTTCCTTCCATTTCTTTATGTAGAATTTAAAATAGAAATCTATTCATTTTGAAGAGATATCTATACTCTCACATTCACTGCAGCAGTATTCATAATAGCCAAGATTTGGAAACAACCCAAATACCTATAAAGAGATGAATGGATAAGACATTATATTACACACACACACACACACCCCTGAATATTATTTAGCCTTAAAAATGAAGAAAATCCTACCATTTGTGACAACATTGTGGTAGGACCTGGAGACATTAGAGTAAGTGAAATAAGTCAATCACAGAACAAACATTACATGACTCCATGTATGTGAGATATTTAAAATAGTCAAATTTACAAAAACAGAGTGGAATGTAGTTTTCCTGGTAGCATGAAAGGGGTTAAATGGGGTGCTGTTCAATGAGGTATAGTTATGGTTATACAAGATGAGTAAGTTCCAGAGATCTGCTATATGGCATAGAGGCTATAGTTAACATGGTGTCTTGCACTTAAATATTTGTTGACAACATATGTATGTTAAGTTTTCTTCCTGTAAATAGAAAAGACAAGACAGCAAGGGAACAAAAGGAATCTTTTGTAGTTGATGGATATAGTTATTACCTTATTTGTGATGATGGTATCACAGGTGTATGCATATGCCTAATCTCATCAAGATTCACACACTCAATATTTTCTTGCAGAGAAGGAACTTTGGTCTCCCCTAGTCTAATATTTTCACTATACAGTTGAGGAAAGAGAGAGGTGGGTAAACATCTTATATTCCAAAGAAAGATTTGCAGCCTGGTCTCTCTCAGTACCTGGGTTACCTGATTTATGATATAAATCTTCCAAACTAGGGAAAATGCTACCTTTCCTGAGCTCCATTTAAACATTTTCCTATTACCAAATACTCCTAGGTTATGATCATTTATTATTTTCTACTATTTGCTTCTTCTACTACCCTACATGCATAGGTTATTCCAGGACCCACTCCTAAACATCAGATCAAGGCTTGAAAGTTATCACAGTGCAGACTTGTGAGTGGATTTTGTTAGATGACCGCCAATAAATCAAACCTCTAGTCTTTACAAACAAGTAGCCTAGATATAATTCATGTCAACTTGGCACTACATTTCATCAAATATATTGATGATCTGGATCAGTTTAATATTACTGAAATGAAGTATATAGCTAAGTATGCTCACCAAGGTAATTCAAGTTCAAATTCTACATTTGCCTGAATTAATTAAATCAAAGGTCTTGATTAGCATGCTACATAGAAAATGACTGAGAAACTTGATATGTGTGTTTTGGGAAATGTGAAAGCTTCTTAGACCACTGCTGCATCTTTTTCTTCCCAGAGTTGTCTGCAGAATTTTTTTTCTCTTCATCTCAGAAATTCTTATTTTATTGTGGTTTATGAAGGCAGAACAATTTCTGACTATTAATTATCAATCAAGAAGTAAATTAGTATTATCTGCTCTGTTTGGAATTCTGTTTTCATGCATGTAAGCCATTGAAATTTTATTTCTAGCAATAGTGAATTTTGTTTTCTTTCAAAAATATAATAATTGGTTTATAACATTTTTGATGAATCAGAGACATAGGATCACACCTCCTCGATGCATTTCCCCATATCATAGGATCACACCTCCTCAATGCATTTCCCCATATCACACCCTCCACCAACCACCCATAGTCCATTACTGTAGTCCATTATGCACCTTCCCACTGTTTCCCCTCCCACTCTTGTAGCCTCTATTCCACAAAATTGGCTGTGGAATAGAGGAATTTGTTTTCTAGGTATGTTAATGGTTTGGTTTCATCTGATGCTTTGTTTTGTTTCTCTTTATTCCACATATCAGTGAAACCATTTAGCATTTGTCTTTTTTCCTTCTGACTTATTTTGTTTAATATTATTCCCTCCAGTTCCATCCATGTTGTTACAAATGGCAAGTATTCAACTTTTTTACTGCTGAGTAGTATTCCATTATCTTCATGATCTACTCACTTGTCCTTGGTCACTTGAATAGTTTCCAAAACTTGGCTTGTAAACAGTGCTACAATGAACATAGGAGTATATATATATATTCCTTCAAATTGGAGTTTTTACACTCTTGGAGTAGATGCCTAGGAAGGGAATCATAGAATAAACCTATTTTTAATATTTTAAGAAATCTCCGTAATGTTTTCTATAGAGACTCAACCAGTCTACATTCCCACCAGCAATTTATAAGTTTTCCTATTCTTCCACATCCTCACCAACACTTGTTTATGGTCTTTTTGATATAGACCATTCTCACAGGTATGAGATATTTCCTTTCCTGGTTTTGATTTGCCTTTCCCTGAGAAGTGGTGATGAGCATTTTTTTTCTGTGCCTGTTGAACATCTATCTGTATGTCTTTTTTGGAGATGTATTTATTTAACAACTCTGCCACATTTTTGATTAGGTTATTTGTTTTGTTTTGTTTTGTTTTGTTTTGTTTTTTTGTGGGACCTACGCCGGTGGCCGGGGATCAAACTGGCGCTGCAGAGGCTGCGGGCAGCCTCTCAACCCAGTGCTCAACCGCTGCGCCACCAGGGGAGGCCCTGTTTTTGTTGTTGTTGTTGTTGAGTTATGAGTTTTTTTGTAGATTTTGGATATCAGCCCTTTGTCAGATGCATAATGTGTAAATATTTTCCCCTATTCAGTAGGATCTTTATGTTTTACTGATAGTTTCTTTTGCTGTGCAGAAGCTTTCTAGTTTAATGTGGTCCCATTTGTTTGTATGTGTATCTGTTTCTCTTGCCATTACAGACAAGTCCACAGAGACATCTCTGAAGCCAATATTTTGAAGTGTTTTTTCCTATTTTTTTCTTCAATGTGTTTTATGGTTTCTGATATTATATCCATGTCTTTAATCCATTTTGAGTTAGCTTTTGTGTAAGATGTGGGATGGTAATCTAGTTTCATTGTTTTGCATATGACTGTCTAGTTTTCCCAACATCATTTTTGAAGAGAGTTTCCTTTTTCCAGCATATACTCTTGGCTCCTTGTTGTAGCATTTCACCCATTCCAACAATTGCATTCTGATCTAGGGCCTGTATTCCTCATTCCTTACCAACTACTCTGAAAATGACTAGGCCGCAATATATTTATATTTGTCTACTTGTACTTCTTCATCCTTATATTCATTATTACTCTAAACAAGAAATAGAAATTTTATTTTTACTTGATAATACTCTCTTTGAAGGTGAAGGAAGCAATTAAGGAATTTACGAAAGTTGAATAGCTTCCACTTCTTCCCATCCCCTTCTTTATTAAAAAGTGAGGTGTTTCTGAGACTGCAAAATACAAAATTCAGTGGACTACACTCATGTTCCAGATATCAAACTAATCCACTCAGAGGGTACTATTTTGTTCTTCATTTAGAAAAACTGTGGATACCAATCTGACATATAATCAGTGGGGAAAAATGGATATAAGGACATGCAAAGGACAGTTTCTGTCATGGGAAAATGTTATCTCTACTTATATAAACTACCAATGTTATATACTTTTTTCTTCCAAGTATTTCAAGTGACAAGCAATTTCTACCTTGTAAAATATAACTTTCAGCTTAAGTTTCTTAAAAGTTGTTTTGATCCTCTCCTCTTCAAAATAGGAATATCAAAGTAGAAAATTCCAGAATAACATTTTTACCAATGCCTTATTTTTCTAGTCATAAATACCCATTCAAACCAAACAAATAAAGTAAAAAAAAAAAAAAGATTCCCCTGAACACATGAGTATGCCTAAGACAATTAAGTTAATAATGCCAAAGTACTCATTAAATTCTGAGTGTTGTTATTTGCAGATGTTTAAATTCTCCAAGGTGAGCTCCACATCTGCATATAAGATGGTGACTTCTTCCACATGGCACTGGATTTAATGTTCCTGTTATCTACTATGTTGTAAACCACCGCCCCCCCCCCACACACTGATACTTAGTAGCTTTGAACAACAAGAATCATTTATTTATTTTGCTCATACATTTGCAAGGTTAGCAGGGTTTGACAGCGAGGATTGATTTCTGCTGCTTTCAACATCAGAAGGAGCAGCTCGGATGTGGACTGCAGGATCTACTCCTAAGATGCCCACTTGCATAGGGGCAAGTTGTTTTTAATTGTTAGCTGGGAATGCAGTGTGGACTAAAGTTTGGAAGCCTCAAGCTCCCTTTCTTGTGAGCTTCTCTAAGTTGCTCTGAGCATCTTCTAAGCATGGAGACTACCTTTCAAGGCAAGCTTCCTGGGAGAGAGAAAGAGAGTTTGAAGAAGTTTCATAATCCTTTATGACCTGGCTTTGGAGATCAAAGTACACCATAGCTGTTCCATTTCATTTACTAAAAACCAATTGCTGAGGCAGGTCTATGTTCAACCTCTATTCATTTGATTCAAGGTCTTGATGGAAAGAGAATTTGATACAAAGAATTTGTAAACATATTTTAAAACCACTGTGGTATGAAACAAGAGATGCTAAAAATAAATGCTAGATAAAATGTAAATAGCTAGATTAAGTATTCCTTATATTACAATGTTTAAAATATCATTTATTTAAGTTTTAGCATGTGCTTTACATCTATTTTAGAAAATTCTTAGATAAATTATATTAAATATTTTCCATTTTACAGATGAAAAAATTTTTAGTCATTGTGAGAAGTGATTTGCCCAAGGTTACACAGTTAGTAAACGGTAGAACCAAGGATTTAAAGACCCTTTTTGAATTTTCATGACAATTTCTAAAGGGAGGTGAGTTTTGACCCAGAATTTGGTGGTTGGATGAGATTTGATTGGCCAGAGAAGAATGGGTATATTCTTTCTCCGGGGAATGATGTGGCAAAGTGCATAAGAAAGCACCAATAATTTCCACAAGAATTGTTTGGCTGGATCCGCACAGCTGTGTGTTCTGTGTTGACAACCATAGCTGAGGCAGGTTTGGACCATACATATACTGTTGGTCTTTGTTAGCTGGGGAGTGTGGACAAAGGATGTGGCAACAGTTTTTCCAGATAGGCAGTTTCTAGAGTATTCTAGGGAAGGTCAGGGACAGTGAAAGGAGACTGGGTCAATAGGAGATGAAAGATTAGAACCGGTCAGTCATCCTAGTCATGATGAACAGTTTAGCATGTCAGATTTCAGGTAAGTTGACGATTTCTAGAATTATTACCCACTTGGCATTCAGAATTTTTCAGAGCTACCTTTCCATAAAGAGCGTCTGGTCGTCAGTGTGATTGTGGACAGTCATTTTTTCCATCTTCTCCTTTAAGAATTTGTGACTTACCTCTTTGTGAATTCTAAGAATGACTATATCCATGTATCCTACACTCAAAAATGAACAGTTTCATTCCTTTATGCACAAAACATTTCCTATTTACTTTTGTTTAACAAAATTATATTGAACTAGGAGGCATTCATGGCATTAAATATTTTACAAATGTTTTTTAAAACTATATAAGCACATACAATTTACTTCCTACTGCTGCAGTACTTATGGCCAGTATAGCATCAGCTTAGGTGCTCCCCAGCGACGTATCTTCTCTTGCTAGGATGGTAACTAGTGGTTGATTTGGGTTCATCTCAGGACCATTTATGGTGTAAATGAAAGGATCCTTAAATTTAAAATGGCCATTTTCTTTGGAAACTCACTAACTTCTCTTGTTTTCTTCTACGGAAAGTTGCTGTAAGAATTAGATGAAATGGGGCCTCCCCGGTGGCGCAGTGGTTGACCACTGGGCTGTGAGGCTGCTCTGCAGCCTCTGCAGCGCCAGTTCGATCCCCGGCTGCCAGCGAGGGTCCCACATGGCGAGCAGACCTCTCCTGTCTCACCCACTGCTCCCCTCAGCAGTGTACTTCTTCAGTCTTCCTGTTCTGCTCCTCGCTCTGGCTCTGGTGATTCTCTCACCCTCCCGTGCTTCTGACTGTTCTTGTATAAATAAATAAATAAATAAATCTTTTAAAAAAAAGAATTAGGTGAAATAATCTACAGAGCAATGTATGAAAAAATGTGACATGAAGTAAAGAGCTATCCAGATATCGAGTAATACTTTATTAATGGGAATGAATGATAAAGAGGAGACCCCAGACCACAGAAAGCAGCTTTGTTCCAGAACCTGTCTGTTGGTCTGTTCTAATATGAAGCTTCTCTCCATTCACAGACCTCTCTTAATCAATAGATTGTCTGTTCTAGAGAAGAAAATGATAGCACCACATACTGAGAATCAACCATTTATTTTTGGTGGGCCTTTTACAACCATCATGTCAGTTAATGCTCAAAATTAGACCCAGGATGTCATATTTGTTGTCATATACAGACAAAGAGACTTAGATTCAGAGAGGTTAAGAGACTTGCGCAGAAATGTTAGCTGCAGAAATCAAATCTATGCTTATTTTAGCATTAAGACCGTGTTGCTTACAAAGCAAGACCCTGAAACATGGACTGAAATTGACTGCTACCCTATGAGCACAAATCATTATTGTGAATCTGACACTTTGTCAGATTTCCCAATTCTTCTTTAGATAATTCTTTCTCCTTTGGCAAGATAGCTCTTATTTTCAGTGCTTTAGAATTACAAAATACTTTCACATGAATTTGCTCTCATTTTTTTCCAACATCTTAAGACTCACTTACAAATTAGACTCGTTCATATTATAACTAGATTACGGTTTCTTCTATCACAATCATATCTATGAGGAAAGCTCCTCAAGTGCATATACACACAGAAAGCATGCAATAAAGCATTTTTCAGTCAATGCCTGGATTCACTTTTAAAAAGCATGTGGTGGGAAAACTATGGTGACTGCATCTGGAGGGAGAAATCCTGTATTATGAAAAAAATAAACAAGGATGCTTAAGAAAAAAAATGATATAAAAATAAAATAAAAAGGCATATATCTGGGTGGGCATAGTAAATAACTACTGACAGCAAACAAATGAAGCCTTTGCCCCAAAAGCAAAAAGATCATAAGAAGAAGATGACCTATAGACCCTGGTCTCTGAAGGCCAGGTGATGGCCTACTTCTTGCTTCAGAAAATGAGAAAATACCCAGAGAATTGCTCCTGCTCCTCTCTGTACCAGTTGGGGTTGATCACATGTAGTCTTTCTGAATAAGACCCCAGATTGCAACTAGTTTGCTAAATTAAACCTGGAATTCAAAATAAATAAACACAGGGATGTCACACAGCCTCCCAGAAGCTTTTGTCAGCTTGATTCCAGCCTTGAATATGGCAGCATTGCCACAACTCAATCTGTTAAACAATAAATTAAAAATAAAACTTCAAAATTAAAAGAGGAAAAGCACAATGCATGACTCGAGGTTTGCAAACAAACCTGGTCACACACAAGTCAGCCTGGGCTCTCCTGTGGGTGCCATGGAGTGCTCCCTCCAGTCACAGCACCTACCACCTTTCCCCTTTCTCCACAAAGCAGGAAGGGGTCGACCTTCTAAGGGATCAAGCTCTAAAGAGGCACATGGGAAGACCCTACTGACTGTTTTGGCTTATTATTTTTATTTTTTTTTGTAATCACAGAACTTTGAGAACACATTTCTGAACATCATTTACACTGGCTGCATTCTTCCTACCTGTGTGCTGTGCATTTGTAATTTTACAATTTCACATGCATTTGATGCATGTAAATTTGAGAGTCCTGAGGGAGCTAAGAATGTTTGAGAGGCTGCAGCATCCGGAAGTGAGATGTTGTTTGAGGCTGTAGCATCCTGAAGAAACAAATCTGATCTGCTCTTCAAGTCTGGGGATAGAACCACAGCTTTATAAAGACCACCTAGAACCTCCACCCTAGATTGACTTTGCAATTGTAAACTTCCTTAGTTGCCCACGTCTGTAGTGCTGGGAATGGCACTACAGGAATGTTGGGAGAAAAAATAAGACTATTTCAAGGGAATCAATTAGTCTGTGTTCTCTGGAAGCTCTGATTGCATTTGAGGTGTAACTTCATTGGATCTGCATGGCACATGGCACCTACCAGAGGTTCAACATTAGGTCAATGAAAATGAGGTTTTATTTTTGTTGAAAACAGGAATGATCTTCAATTTAAGTTGTAGTATCACGATGCTGACCCCTAACTTACGCACACACAACTCCTCTTGAGATGAAAGGTCAGGCAATTAATCCATTGCATCACCGGTTCACCTCTGTGTGCCAGCTGTTTAGGAAAACTTGGAAAAATGATGGAAAATTCTTAATATTCTTTGACAGTACAATATTTGTACTTAGATTCTGGCTATTCCAGAATGAGGCTTCCCTGTTAGAATGGCCAGTCAATCTCGTCACATGATGGAAAACAGATGTAAGATTAGGATGCAAAGTAGTTTTCCAGATCCTTGGTCCCAGCATGCTGCACAGCCCAGCCCCAGAGTTAACCAGCCAAGTGCTGACACATGTCTTACAGCAAAATATCCCTCACAGCCACAGTTCAAAGGCCTCGCTACCCTCCAGGGCAATTAATACAGCATCACGTTCAATGGTGCTTGAACCAAATCCATGGAATCCTCAGGGGAGAAATAATGAAGCAATCGCAGAACCCAGACAAGAGCAGTATGTGGAGGGGGTGAAAGTTTTCAGAGCTTTTCCTGCAAGCATGTGTAAGGTTACAGTCTTCCTCCAAGGGGGCTATGCTCAGATTGTATAATCTACTCGGTGGACAGTTCTTATGACATAGCATAAAAATTGGAGCGTAGTTATTAAATATCAAGAAAGAAGGAAGGCAAAAGAAGAGAGACAGGAAGGGAGGTAGGAAGTCTATTATAGGCAGTCACTTGCTTCACCATGTCAGAGAATTTCAAGTTTGTCTTATTCTCAATAACGAGAAAGTCATGTATGACTTTCTCCAGTCATGTATGACTGAACGTTACTCTTGGTGTCTGCTACCAGGAGAAGTGAAAAATTCCTTTCTGAGCTATAAAGTAAGCATGGTTACATTCCATCCAGAGCAGATGCACTCAAGGATCATGTTTTTCTCAGATGTCTTTGGCATCCCTTTTTATTTTTTAAATTTTTATTAATGTAACATGCAATGATAACATTATATAAGTTTCAGGTGTGCATCCTTATAAATCGATGTCTGTTTATATTACATGAAGTTCACCACTAATTGGCCGGCTCAATCCTTCACCATGCAATAGAATATAATGGAAAAAAATGATCACAAACTTATTATAGTGGCTGTTTGAAATATTTTAATTTTAATTTTTTTTCAAATCTAAGCACTGGCACCATATTTACAATCTTGTGTAAGTAAATTTACAAGTAAATATCTTTACTTTCAGCTCTAACTGGAACTAAGGCCAGGACCAGTGCGTTAAAAAACTGGTCTGAACCCTGGTTTTACGGGGACAGGCACTTTCTGATCCATGATAGTTCTTTCAGGCCACTGTAGCGCCATTTAACAATTTATAAGGAAGCAATAATGCAATGGCCAAAATGAGCAATTCAGTATTCCAGTGTGCCTCATTTTCACAAAAGTTGAGTAAATAAAATTTATTTGATTTTCAGTTATCCACACGCAGATTTTCCATACTGTGGCCCTTGGGAGTTCTTGCTAAGCCCATAGGCTGGGTCAGGAAGACAGACCTACCATCCCATGGAGTGCAGCCAGGCTGCAGCTGGACAGTATATGTGATCCTTGACTTGTCCTCCCCCTCTTAAAGAGGTATATCTGGAATATATTACTCACCACAGCAAGTAGTGTTAAACAAAAATCAAAATAAAATTCTAGTTACTTAAGAATAATCATGATGGATGCCATTCTATATTTTTATTGTCTGCATGTATCCAAAAATGGTGAATGGATATGCAAAATCTCACATGTACCTATGCAAAGGTAAGTATTATGCTGGCAAAATCAAGAATGAGTGTTCAAGCCAGAATGTCTAAATGTGAAGCTCACATCTGTCACTTAGTAGCTGTTTTATCTTCAGGAAATCATTCAAGTCTCTAGACTACATTTCCTGTTTTATAAAATAGGGATAATCAATGAGGTTAAAGGAAGCCACTGTATATAAAGTGTGCTCATGTTTTTTCTTATAGTCAGCACTATGCTAATATGAGCTATTATTATTACCTTGCTTAGAATCCCCTTTTCACTTAACAATGTATCATGAACATCTTTCCATGTCAATAAATATAAACTTATGCCTTCATTTTGAATGCCAGTGTAGAATTAAATGCATTCTATGATTACTCTACAGTGTGCTTTATCATAGCTAGATGGGGTCTAGTTTTAGCTCCTATAGATCACATCATAATGAATATCCTTTTAAATACATCTTTGAATGTTGATACTCCACTTGATAAATATCTAGTAGGGGAATTAAGAGAGATCAGATGACATACTCATTTTAAAAGTTTTTGATTTGTTTTACCCAATTGTTCTCCAGAAAGTCTCACCAGTTTTATTTCAACCAGCAGTATCTGAAAATACCCACTTCCCCCATTGCCTGCTGACATTAAATATTATCTCCCTTTGAAATATTTATTAAATAGTAATGATTAATAAATAGTAGTGATTAAGAAAATGGCATAAGATTAATATATCTTGAAATTTTTTAAAAAGATTTATTTATTTATGCATACAAGAGCTGGAGTACAGGCCAGAGATGCGGGGGTTGGGGTGGGGTGAGAGGATTCACCAGAGACAGAGTGGGGAGCAGAACAGGCAGACTGACTGAAATACACTGCTGAGGGGAGCAGCGGGCAAGGCAGGAGAGGTCTGCTTTCACCATGTGGGTTGCTCCCTGGCTGGCTGGGGAATGAACTTGTGCTGCAGAGGCTGCAGATTGCTTCATAGTGCAGTGTTTAACCCCTTGCGCCACCAGGGAGGCCCAAGATTAATATATCTTGAATAGTTTTTCTCATTGAAGACAGTGTAATGGTTATGCATACTTGTGTATGAGTGTGCATATACACATGGGTTAGTGTGTGTACATATTCACATGTATATACAAGCTGTGAATATACATATTGCAATAACCATGTTTGCATATTGATTAATCTTCCTTTGTTTAACCAAAAGAAGTCCATTAAGACTATCAAAATTTGCAAAATTTTTTAGAATTACTTTTGTGGAAAGAGCAAAAAAACAGTATGTGTTAAAGATGCACATTCAGTGAATATGTTGCTATTCAGGAGCAAGGGTTTATTTTCACATAGCCTGTTTCTTTCATCATTTCTTTTCTAAACACCCTATCCATTTCACCTGGGTATATGTTTCACGGATAGATGAGATGAAAGGAATGCAGCATGGGAGTAGGGTGGAGAGGTTAATTAATAGACAATATTATCTTGCAGTAATAAGGACACAGCCCAAGCAAATTCACTTCCCTAGTTGGAAGGGGTGTTTTCCAGAGGCCCAGGTCTGGAATTAACTACAGTCTTCTTTTTGAAAGAGTTCACTCCTCCCAGCTCAGCGGCAGTACATCAACATCTATACCCTGAAGAAGCATGGCAACAGGAACTGTGCATATTTTAGCCCTTATTGTATCTCCAGAAACTAACCAATGAATGAAAGGATTCAATGATATCTTCTTTCTCCATTTCTAATTGTTTAGAAATGCCTTTTTTTCATCCACTGGCTGCCCATCAACTCAGAATCCAATCTTCTTCACTGATAAGCCTGAACCATTATTCATGAGAGACACTCATTAGTTCACAAGATGGGGCATGAGTTTTAAGATTTAACAGCACCACACAACCATCCCTCTACATGGTCTTCAAGATGATCTCATTTCCGTGTTCTGTTCTGGCTTCTTCAATTTTATTGCCTCAAATTATCTTCATGTTAATCCTGATTCTCTTTCCCCATTCTTCAAAGGAGAGATACTGGGTTTAATTCAAAAGATCTGGGAAGTCATTTTTTTGTCTTCTATTGCTTGCTACTATTCTCAGGTAATTGAAAGATAACTATGTAATCATTTGTGAGCAGGAGAATTTCTATGTTTACGTAGATGTCACATTTCAATTTTCTTTTAACCTTTCCCCAAGCCTAATGTTTAGCAACACAGGTTCAAAACAAACAAACAAACAAACAAACAAATAAATAAATAAACCTTAATTGTCTAAGAAATCACAGATGTATAAAATGCTCTAAAAAATCATTGCAGCAGATTATGAACAATGACAAATAATGATTTTAATAGCTTTTTGAAAAACACTTTACACATATGAAATAACTACCAGAAAACACAAGAAAAGGTGATATCCTCAGCCAAGCCCTTCCCTCAGTCTGAGCTAGACTAGACCATAAGGGGTATCTGAGTTTCAGCTTTCAGAAGGGTTATAGAGGGAACAGTTCAGACAGAGAAGCTGATAGCCATTTAAGTAACAAAGTTTGGGGGAACATGGCCTCTTCAGAAGTGCTAAGCTGTCCAGAGTGGAAGGGACTTGAGATTTGTGCAAGGAATAGTGGCAGGTGAGGGTGAATCTCTGTTGTTAATTGAAGGTTTGGACTGGATTGAATCCATTCATTGCATCAGTTGTGGAAGCTTTTTGAGAAGGGAGTAAGATGATAAAGTAATATGGACTGGTACAGGAATCTAGTGTGTTTCCCTGTGTGTGTGTGTGTGTGTGTGTGTGCATTTAAAAATGGAGATAGTAGGCAATTTAAAAAAATTGTATTTCTAATTGGTCCATGTGATTCTTACTTTTTGCCTTGATACCTAGTTTTATAGTGCAAAGTGGTATAAAAATAAATGAACCTATAAAGACCCTAAAATTTTAGTAAAAATAAAGATTCCTATAATAAGATTTCATTGGCCTATTTCTCCATATATCAGTAGATCTGTTGAGAGTGTCATGGACCTGAAACTGTGGAAGTATCACAATGGAGAGGGAAGGGAAGACCGAGAAAGAGATTGTAGGGTGAATCCCCAGTGCATCCCATTGGGAAACATTTAGAATTTCAGTTCAGTGAGATTTAAAGTTTCTGCAAGACTGTGCTTTGTGTGTGGGAGACAACAACTGTGTGGCCTCCAGGTTCTCACCCAATCTGTGGAGAGGCTGTTTCTTGAACCTGGGCTCTGTGGGATATGAATAAAGATTTTTCCCTGCAAACATCACACTGTTTCATGTATATTTAACATCTAAATTTGACAGTGTCTTTGCTCCACTTCTCAACCAACCCTTAGAGGCTCACGTGAAGGAAGGAGTTGAGGACGTTGACATCTTAACTTCATGAGCACAGCCCTCCAGGCCAAGCTGTCAGTGGGGATCTATTGCTTTTGTCAGATATTTTATGAGATTTTTCCAAGCTGTACAATCCTTAACAAACATGTCATTCCAGAGCTTAATGATGACACAATTCTGATTGTGTCTCAATTCTTTGTGCTATTTCTCTATGCCACATTGTGAGTTTTAGTTCTACAAGGTAATTGTGTGCACTTCTACACCAAAACTTCTGTAGTTACTCATCATCCACTCTTAATAGATCTGTGGACACCTTAGCTGATGATGTGTCTCTCCCCACCTTAACAGAACCAATTCTTCTGCATCCCTCTTTGTTCCCTGAGGGCATAGGGGACTCAAAATGTCTTAAAGAGAATCTGCCATTTCTCCACCTCCTTCTCTTCCTGGAAAATCTTGCTCAGACAATGCAACACTTAGTGACCTTTGGTGACAGTAACTCCACAGTTGAATGTCATCTGGGTGTCCATTAGCTTCTCAGATCAGCAACAGGGACAATCTTATGCTCATTGTACCCACTCAGGATTTTTTTTTCATTAGCACAAGGTAATGAGATAAAGGGTAGCACCTTGGTGCTGTGTTCATTGGCCCATGATCAGGTAGATGGTGTCTGGACTCTCAAGCTTTGTTAGTGCCTTGCCTATGGACTGGCAAATAGAAGTGCTCTGAAGAATTAGTGAGCAGAGACTGGGGTGTGCCAATGCACAATCTACATGCCTTCACCAAAATGATTCCTAAAAGGTGGCAAACAGACAAAAGCAATTCCATGATGAAGGTGTCACTCGTTTTTAGCAACATGATTTAAAAAGAAGTTTAGTTCACTTTGATCATTTGCCCTTGTTCTGATTCACTTCATAAATGAGAACATTAGTGGATGCCAGTTCTTGACATCAAGCACTATCTCTATACCCTAAAATAAAAAGCTGGCAAGATTATATAGGCCCATACCAAGTTTTTTGCCATCCTGCAAATCCCAAGGTCTGAGTTACTCTATCAGCCTCGCAAGCAAGTTCTTTGTTATTTCTCTTTAGCTATGAGTAATCTAGACATTGTGCCTTCTTTACTCTTAGTGTTGAGAACTCTAAGGAAATCTTGAGGGAGCACAGTCTTTAATATGATTGCCCTTGAGCATTCACACCTCCCACTAGACTCTATTGACTTCACTTCATATAGTGAGTCATTACTGAAAGCACAGCCATGTCTGCTAAGTAATGCCGCTCTCTTAAGCTCATGTGATTGAGAACTCATCTTACAACAGTAAAAATGAAATAAAAGACATTGTTTGAAGTTAGGATTTACAAAGTTGTTTTGTTCTTGTGGTATTGGTAGTTAAAATTGAGCTGCATTTCTGTTAGGAAATTAAGTCCATAAGGTATATACTTTCTGGGCTTAATTCCCTAACAGAAATATATACATTATATATGCACACATACATACATATACACATATATAATTTCAAGAAAAAATTTATATTCAAGAATAAAATATTAGGAATTATATATATATATATATACCTTATTATTTCTACAGTATAATGTGAGGACAATTTTTATCAATGGGAGAGAATAGCACAACACCATCTTTTGAAAGAGAAGGCCGGAGTTAAGACAAAAAGGATTTTCCCATAGAGACTGGTGTATTTTAAAATAAACAATAGGTCAAAGGGAGAGTTTTGATGTTATTTCTCAAGGAAAAATATTTAGGATAGTATAATGCATCCCCCACTTGTAATTGTTTTAGAGAAATATTTTCCTTTAATGAGGTTAAACACCTGAGCGAGTTCTCTGACTAGACTGCAGAAAACCCAGGATAGTAGAAAAAACAAGCTATTTTCATTCCTCTTTAAACCTTGGCAAAATTATGCTTTAAGTAATCTTTTGCCATTTTGCATGGCATTGTCTTATTAAATGTGAAATACACTGAAATAAGTCTGCACTCAAAGTAGCTTAAAGTGTGACCACAGACTGTCATCTGCAGACAGAGCACACGCATCATAAATACTTCTGTGTTCTGAGACTCTCCAAGCAAAGGAGACTTGGAATCCTCTTTGGTGGATGATGTCTGCGGTCACCTTCAGCACCAGGCCAACTGCATGTCCCACCTGGGCAGTTAAGCTGCAACCCCAGAATAGATTTGCAAAGGTCCTTTTCCTGGTTTGACCAAAATTTTTGTTTTTCTTTCATTGAATGTGTGTCTTCATACTCACTTCTTCTGTGCTTTTAAAAAGGCAATGGAATGGCATTCCTTCATCCATAAGCATTTTTCCAGGTTGCCCTGAATTTACTTCTTTAAAGGGTACCCAAATGGTACATCCAATTGATTTTTTACTCAATTTCTTCCTCTTCCACGTTTTCAATAATTTGAAATTGTGATAAAAGCACTTTTAAAATACTATAGCCATGTTTTAAACGTACTATTCTGCCTGTTTTTATTTTTTTATGCATAACATAGAGAGGATCAGTCTTTAAAAAAAAATGACATCACATTCTTGTATAGTTCTCATAACATTCTAGAACAATCTTGGTTGCACATCTGATTTTTGTTGCTTGCTTCAGATCATGTGAAAACAATTTGGAGTCTGGACTGTTTAATTATTTCTTCTAGAAGGATCATGGGATAATTGTGATCAAGAAGCTATGAGTAGCATCACAGGCATTCTTGGATAATTTTAATAAGAGGAAATACCAGATTTGACCACCAATGCAGCTCAGAAGTCTAGGCTGTGTGATGAGTCTTGCTGGCAGTAGTCTTTACTGCCTACAGCTGTTTCTTTCATTCTGATTCCAGGGATAGGGGGGCTGTAGTCTATCTGAAAAAAAAAATTCCCATTATGCTGCCATTAAAATGAAAACAGGCCTTACCACTGTTCTCTCTGCCTCTAGCACACAGGTTGAGAGTTGATTGTGAGTTGTTTGGGAATTAATCATCCACGTCTCATAAAAGTCACAGCATCACTTGTCCTCTGGCCATCTAGGTTAGCTTAGAGCTTAAAATATATGGAAAGTTCTACTATCTCCATGTTGCTACTATATAGCTGAATTTTATTTTCACTTTTTCTAAAACTGCCTCAAGGGAGGAATCAGCAAATTTAAATATCCAGAAGATTTGTTTGAGGTTGTTGATGTCACAATGATTTGTAGTCCTATTAAAATGACATTTGCTGATGACAAGATACGATACGTGGCATCATTTCATCTCAGCATGAAAACACACCGATCTTTTCATCCGGCCACACAGGTAATCTTGTAACCGCAGTTCTAATATGATCAGCCACACCAGTGCCACTAGCATTTGCATAAGTGTTTCTCTGAGATGGACTGAATTTCTAATCCAAAGTCACATCAAGGAAAAATAGCTGTTGCAGAATGATTTATCCCTTTATTGACTAAGTGAAATTATTCAAATCCTGAAATCTGCTCTTTCCTTCAGTGTTAGTATTTCAAGTATTATAACATACCCTGGTTCTATATGTGTCTTGCACACACACACACACACACACACCCCACATGTGCTGTCCACACACACACCATCTATAGACATACCATCCACACATACACCACCCACACACACACTATCCACACACACAAACACACACACCCTACATACAATATACCACATACACCATACACACATACTAACCACACCACACACATGTTGCACACCACACACATATTTCACATAAAACGCCACATATATATACCATCCACACCACACCTACATCACACACAAACACACTGTGTACAAGACACCACGTACTTACATCATTCACACACTCACCACACACATACACACCATCCACATATACACACCATACACACACACACCCCCCATACATACAATATACCGCATATATACATCATCTACACAAACACCACATACACACCACACACATGTACATTCCCCACCCCACCACACACACATAGTAGAACTTTAAAAAGATGGCATGGAATATTTATTTTCTTATGACTCAATTATTATCCATGCCCAGGCATAAAAAATGGCCAATTTGTTAGCATGGAATAATTAAGAAAATCAAATCACACATTTACATGAGGTAAGCTATGCGAGGATCTACACACAACCAGCGCAGATGTGATTTCTTCTCCGTTAACAGGAGAAGACAAATTGCAGTTGGAAACAAGACAAAAAAGCAACACAGATTTCTCAGTCACACCTGATTCTAGGTAGTGCACTTGCCACATAGGGAAACAAGGTTGTGCAGGCAGGAGGCTCATTTAAGAAGTCATGACACTCTCTGAAGTAGAGTGAATTTCATACTCCCTCTTCAACCTCACATATGTAGAAAAATATTGAGAGAAAGCACTAAATAAAACAAAATGAATAAAAAATACATTCAAGTAAATTGTTAAATGCCAAATACAACTGAAAATATTTTTTCTAATTCTCTGGCAGAAGCAGAGGTATTGTATCTATTTTGAACAAGGTTTTTAAAGCCAGGGACAGAAACTTCAAAATATCCTCGTGTTAAAATATCAAAGGGGCAGTTTTCTCCTGTGGTAATTTTTTTTTTAAATCTCATGTGAAAAAAGACTGTGGACATTTCACAAAATCATATGTTTTTCTGGCTATTTTACAGGCTTGTGAGATTCAGATATTTTGGGCAAGTTCCAGGTTTCTGAATCCATGAGCGTTTGCCCATCAATATTTGAAAGCTGTCAGTTCCTGACATTAAGTCCCTGTGATGACAGACATCGAACTGGATGTGAGGCTGTAAAAATAAGGTCCACCTGGCTCAGCAAAGGCCGCATTCAGCTCAAGTCACATGACTTGGCCCTCACGATGAGCTGTGACAAATCAGGTGAACCACATTTTAAGGGGAAGCAACCTAATTCTCAATGCAGGCCTCAAGCTGTTCATTTGAGATGAATCCTCATTTCCTTGAAAAATGTGTCCACTTTAGAAGGGGATCGAGGACTCCTTTTGAAAGCCTGGGGGGTTTTGTCACTTAAAAATAATTGTAAATCACAGCCTGGGACATGTCTAGTACATCAGCACCAATCCCAAGCTATAATTTCTGGGATGCAATTCACACGGTATGGTCATTCCATGTTTTTCTTTTAAGTTTTAATAATACTACTTCATGGAAAAGAGGACTTTGGAAATCATACAGCAATGGGAATGGCATTTAGGTTTCTTGTTTCTGCTTATACCTCTCTCACATCTGTGAGTTTTATTAAGCTTGTCACTGTTTATTCATCAATGCCCCACTCTTTTGAATAAGAGAAGGAAAAAATACACAAGACAAATAACACTGTAAAACTAATTATTGAACTGTTCTTATTGAGCAGAATTCATCTTCCTAAGCATTATGCAGCGTGAAAAGTTAATGAACAGGCCAGGGGGAGTGAAACAACGTGGAGGTGAGAGGTCTTGACTGCCACGTGGAATGCACGTAGGTAGATTTCTAGCTTTCATCACTTAGGGAACCTGGAACTTGTTTTTGTTTTTAGTCCAGGACTTCATGGACCATCTAGTTTGTAAATATACATTACTAGCATGTAGCATTTTTTTCTGCCCTGCTCCATGAATCTTATCGTCCTTGGTTTTGAGAAAATGAACTTAATAATACTTTAAACAATGGCTCAATTCATTTTGATATTTCAGATGTTTGGGAGGAAAAAAAAAAAAACACAGCAGCAGGAGAGTTGAAGTAGCTTTCCTTCTTTTCACCAAACATATGATTCCAATCCTCAACCACAAAACATGTCTGTAAAACTTTACACTTGACAATCTGTTCTGGTTTGCGGAAGGACTGAGGATATCCACACCAGCCTTCATGGCAAGGGCAATTCTTGGATCATCACTGCATTTATACCAGCATTTAAGGAAACATCTTTAAATGTTAGCAACTCAAATATTCTTTAGATGAAACACATTTTTTTTTTGGTTATGGCTATCAATCTATTGAAAAAAGATACTGATTTTCTGCAATGTGCTCAGTTCATTTCCTTTCAATTCATTTTACTCCTCTTTCCATAATGTTGATCATTGCATGCAATGGTTCTGTACCAACAAGAAAAATTGAGGAAATGATGTGGGTATTTCAGTCATGAGAGTGAGCACTTGTATGGTTCATGCAGTTTATAAAATAGCTGATTTATTCCAACAGTTTGGGGAGGAATGGTGTACCGCCCTAATTTTTATTTTATTTATTTTATTTTATTTTATTTTTATGTGTGTATGTGTAGAAGAGCTGGGGTATAGTCCAGATGTATGGGGGGGGCAGTTTAAAGGATTCACCAGAGACAGTGGGGAGCTGAACAGGCAGATCTACTGAAATACACTGCTTAGGGGGAGCAGTGGGTGAGAAAGGAGCAGTGGGTGAGACATGCTGTGCCATGTGGGTTAGCTCCTTGGCCAGGGATCAAACTTCAGGTAGTGATGACAGTGACAGTGCTGAGACCTAACCCCTAGATCCTCAGAGAGGTCCTGTCCTCAATTTTATGAAGGAATACAGCACCCTTGTTCAAGGTGTTCAGCACCCAGTCAGGCAGGGGTTCCTCAACATCTTCTGATTTATTCATGCCTTGCTACCATTTTAGCTCAATAAATGCACTATTTTCATGTCAATAAGAAAAATATAAACTTAGAATTATCCAGATGATTTCCAATGGCATTCAGTTGGTTTAATCACTGAATGTCCTTCTCACCTTCTCTTGGTCTTTTCTCTACACAAAATAATGCAAATGAATGATATATAAAAGGTACGAATTGGGAATGTGGAACCCTATTTGATTTTACTCTTTTATTAAAATGGCAGGCTTAGAATTAAAAGAGGTTGACTATGTCAGCAGGGCAACCGCCCCGGAATTACTCAGATAAAAGGGAGCATTATCAAAATGGCTGGCTCTTGCCCAAAGGAGCTTTCTTGTGCAAATTGCCTCACACTTCCACACAGCTCCAGCTTTGTGAGTGGGGCATATTTCCTCCCAAACTAAAGCCCAAGTATCATATTTATGTTTCTCTGAATGCAATAATTAAGCCATTAAGCAGGACTTTTCTAAATTGAAACATGTTTGAAGGAAAGCATTAGGAAGGGTTAGGAGAGGCCATTTTGTTTCAGACACATCATAACCGGTTCGATTAAAGCAACATCACTGGGCAGTCCTGACCCATCACGCAGGTCGGAGCTGGTTTTGCTTATAAAGTTCATGAATAAGGAAGACAAAACCAACGATTTCATCTCATCACGATTGTGACTCTGCTGTTTTTTTAATAAATCAAACTTTAAACTTACAGACATTAAACTGGGCTTAAGAGGATCTACAAACTTAGCTAGGGAAATATTACATCTTTCTTTTCACTAACCTCTAACGGAAATTTAGCATTACTTTCAATAATGAATCAAAGCAACACATCCCAAAGGTCTTAGCAGTGTCTTTGATTTTCTTTCCAGAGCAACCCCAGTTATTTTCATATTGCATTCCTGTTGTTCAGATAGTTCACAAAATCATTTTCATTCGATCACTTCTTTGAAAGCACAGTAGTTAGATCTGTGACTGGATGTTATTCACCAAGCAACGCACTATTGCTATGTCATGAGTTTCTATCTGCATATTTTAATGCTGGTCTTTCAACATAATGGGAATTTTTTTTAAAGATTTATTTATTTTTGCATAGAAGAACTGGAGTGTAGGCCAGAGATACAGGGTCCGGGGGTGAGAGGATTCACCAGAGACAGAGTGGGGAGCAGAACAGGTGGATCTACTGAAATACACTGCTGAGGAGGGTAGCGGGCCAGACAGGAAAGGTCTGCTGCACCATGTGGGTCAGCTCCCTGGCCTGGAGTTGAACTCATGTTGCAGTGGCTACTGATGATTTGATAGTGCTGAGTCTTTAACCGCTGCACCACGAGGGAGGCCCCATAATGGGAATTTTTGTCATTAATCTTAAACACATTTCATCTCATGTATTTGAAGCCATGATTCTAAAGAGGAATACAGACTTTGCCGACTGCCAAAGCAGCCCATGACACAAAACAAAAGTGCAATCCCTTTGCAAAGAGTTCCACTGTTGAAATGACCCCTGTAGTTTGTCAGTCTTAACGTGTCTGTGTGAGATATGTGTGGCTATTTGGTGGACTCTGTGTTAGGCACCAGGAAGACAACAATGAGTTACTGTATCATAACTGGACTTATAAAAGCATATGCATATTTCATGTGCATCGTAATTGTTAGCTTTATAGGTAAGGAGATTCTGGCACAAACTAATGAACAAATAAATACATTTTTAAAAAGAAGTTAAATAAACTGCCCAGTGAGTAATCAGCAGAGCCTAAGCATTTCAGCTCCAAGGTCCACAGGCAAAACTGGTTTCTCCCCCAGAAGAGTGTGGACACTTAGTTTCAGGCTGTCTGGTAACAGAGTGGGCAAGTGGCAAGGCTGAGAGTATGTGGAAGGGGTCAGGAGGTGGGTATCCCATCTTGTCTTCAGGTTATGATGCCCCCATAGGTTGACAGGTTGGCAAATGTCTGCCAGGTGAAAGAGGGAAGTCAGCTTTGCAGGAAGGATAGTGACATGCAATGAGGGAGGAAGTTGCAATCGATTTATTGCCATCACCAGTTACCCAAAGAGTGCAGAGGGAGACTGGTGGAGAGAAGAGAAAGGATCCCTGGCATGAGATCAGTGCAAAGGTCTCCAGTATTTTCTTTTTTCTTATGAGTCTATCTGTGATTTTATTTGATGTATTCTTTAGGTGATCTCTTTGCAGCTCTGCCCCACACATTCTAGCTAATATCACATATTTTTGGTTAGTGACCATATTTACAGTGTGGTTGATTGATATAGATTTGTGAATCCTAAGTCCAAGTTCATAGACATTGTCACATTTCTTTCTTAACTATTTTGCTATTTAACACAACATGAAGAGTTTTCAAACATCCACTGTCTTATTTTCTTCTTGAATATTTTTAAAACTGTCCTATTAATCTAGAGCAGTGGTTCTCAAATTCAGTGGGCATTGAGATCCCTGGAGGACTTGTGACTCACAGATTCCTGGATGGCTGGTTCTACCCGAGAATTTTAGTGGTGTGGCCAAGAAATCTGCATTTCTAACAAGTTCCCATTGCAATATGGAGGCTGCCAATATGCTGTCTAGCATGTTGATGCTGTAAGACCTTCCCCAAACCAGGTCTGCTAGACTCACACAGATGGGCTGACACAGGCTGGTGAAATAGGAAAAAGTGGGTTGTTGAGTGAGGCAGGATTGGGGTCCTATTTGAGACCAAGTGTTTAGTAGCTATGTGATCATGGCAGCTGCTTTATCTGCTTAGCCTCCATATTCTGAGCTTTAAAATAGAGACAAACATCTATTTGACAACTTTGTTCTGAATATTAAATAGCTGATTTTGGTACAAATAAGGAACTACTGCTACTCAACTTTCAGTCATAGCCAAGAGTGCCCGACATCACCTGCCATGCTCTCTCTGGGAGTTCAGGCATCATTATTCATTCTCATAACAACCCCCATGATGGAGGACCCAGTGGTATTCTATTTTATACAGGAAGAAACTGAGGTGTAGGTTGCTTTAGATCACTTGTCAGGGGGAGGGTGGTAGGCTGAAGTGTCAATAGCTAAATGAACTTGGGCAATGTGTTCCAAAGACTTTGCCCTTAACCCTTATGATAACCTGCTGTCCTGGTGTCTCCTGTGTCTCCATTACTTCCCTTCAAACAAATTCTCTGGTCTTGTCAGGCTAACTATGTGTCTTCTTTCCTTCCTCCTTCCATTTTCATTTCTGACCACAGTCATGTCTTCTGCCTTGGCTTCCAATGTGTTTCCACTCAGACACACAAGCACAGGAGCTCATCCCTTTCATCCCAGGTTTCTCAAGCAATGAGGTTCATGCTTGTAACAGCTCAGTTCAATCATGGTGACAGCACCTCTAGTAGACACACTTCCCTTCTTAGAGGACATTCTACTTATGATTATATGCACTCTTAAATTCTGTCTTTCAGTTCTATCTTATATTTAAGTTGTTCTTTCAACCTTGTTTGAAACTCTTAGAGAGGGCCTCCTAGATGGCCTAGGGCTTAAGTCTCAGCACTACCACAGCAATGGCCCTCCTAGGGCAAAGCCCCCTGAATTTGATCCCCGGCCAGGGAGCTGACCCTCATATGGCACAGCAGACCTCTCTTATCTTGCTCACTGCTCCCCTTCGCAGTATATTTTAGTACATCTCCCTGTTCTCCACACTCTGTCTCTGGTGAATTCTCTCACCCGGCCCCCACGGACCTCTGGGCTGCACCCCAGTTCTTCTATGCAAAAATAAATAAAATAAAAATCTAAAAAAAGAGAAAACTCTTGGAGAAAGGCATCTTCTTCAGTATTTTCTTCAGTATTTCCACCTGGCCCTAGCACACAGCTGGATGGACAAGGCAGCTTACAGAGAAGGGATGTCATAGGCACTTGATACACTCAGTGTTAGCCCACTACTCCATAAACCCCTCAGCATACAAAATTGCACTAAAATCACTTTAGAAATTATCCACCCCCATATCTAGGTGACACCCTTTTCAGGAGACATTTCAGTTCAAGATGTCAAACTGATTTATAAAATGAACTTATGTTATCTCTACATAGAGCTTTATGTTTTGCTCAAGCACATAAACTTCCAAAGGGAACAAAAAAAAATCTTATTAAAGACTTGTGGAAGGAACTAGATTCTTGAGGTGATACTTATCATATACTAAGTCATTGGAGGCTGACGGACTCTGTCAATACTAACAGGGACTATTCTTACTAAGCACCTGCCATGGTCACAGGTGTTGACATGGATTCTGTGCATGTCATTCATTGTATCATTACAACAACACTGTGAGGGAGGTATATTTAATGCCTACTTTACAGATGAGGGAACTGAGTCTTAAGAGAGTTTAGGTAATTACCCTGAAGGTATGAGCAGGTATAGTAGCATCCAAACTCAATCTGTATTATTACAAACACATCTTAACTTGATCACAACCTACTTCATTCTCTTCACAATGTTTCAAAACAACTGCTAGACTTAATGACAAAAATGGTTTAAACAAGGAATTTGCATGGTATGAAAAATAAACATATATGTATGCCCTGAAAGCCAAATTTTCTCTTCATTTAGAGTCATGAATACAACTAAAATATGAAAAAATTTAAAGTCCAGTGGAAATATTTGTGGCCTATATCTCAATTGTGAAATTTAACCTAGTCTCAAATATACATATAAATAGCTAGAGAATGAGTTTGCTAAGAGTTCAGAAATCCTCACATTCATTTTGAGTATTCATTTCCCTGACTCTGAAGGCCTGATTAAGTTCTTTTCTTTGACTTAGCTCTAAAATGAGGACCCATTCTTATTACGATATCCAAAAAATACTACCACTATAGGGGGACTAAAAAAAAAATAGAGAGGAAAAATGCATTAATTATGGACAGCTGCCTAATTAATAGAGTTAGGGAACCATATCATTTTAAGTTTACTTTCCCTTCTTGCCACCTTTTCAAAATGTTGCTTGATGAATATAATCCCCATTCTGAGATCTAGAAAAACATTGATCATGCATCTCAAAGTTGCACAAAACAGAGCAAGAATTTCCAACTGATTCACACCAATAGGTAAGTGGCCCCAATCATTCACCCTTCTAAAATAGCAAAATAAGATCATTTCCTATATCTGTATAATTTTCATGTAGTCTGAATGTTCTCAAACAGGATTGTCCAAATACTCTAGAGTCCTTTTATGTAAATCATTATAGTGCTCAGAGTAGGATAAAATATTTTTATATTTGAACCCACCTGATTGAGAAACAGAGAATCAGGTGAGACACCGTAGCCAGCACATAGCAGGGATTCACAGCAAGGATGGGTTCTGAAAGATGAAGATGCAGTAATGGCTATTCTGTATCAGCAATAATACACATAAGATTCGATAGCCTTTTCCCTACTAATTCCTATATGAGCTGAACATCTCACCATGACTGTGAGGCAGACATGAATACTATCTGCCGCATACGGATGAGGGAAGTGGGGAGCTGAGAAGCCAAACCCAGGTCACAGATTGAAATCTCAGAGAACTGGGATTTGAACATTATGTTATAGGACAGCCCCGATATTGAACGGGTTGCCTGGCTGTGGGTCCTCACCCGCGCGCTTACAAGGGACTTATGAATACTCCACTACAGGCACACACAAAAGGTTAATAAAAGGTTTATTTACAAGGGAAAAGGAAAGAAGGAAAATGTACAACTCAGGGAGAAAATACGGAAATAAAGTCTTTAATGCGTCCTACCCGATCTGCCGACCTGGAAACCCAAAGGCACTCTCAGAGCTCACTGGAGGCTGCTAGCTGGTGGAGAGCCAAAATGGGGGACCCCCCCAAAGCCCACATGTCTGTCTTTATACTCACTTGGCTGCTTAACCCCACCCTCAGGTCCCAGCCACCTTCCCTTTGGTGGTGATGGGATTTGGAGTTCCCAGTGTCTTTGGCTTTGGCCAAGGGGTGGGGGTGGGGTCCACAAAGCCTGTATGGAATTAGCTTTAGGACATCCTTTTCCCCCTAACAATTACAGTTGGTTTCCCCAATACCTGTTTCTAACCACCAAGCTTTATTCCTCCTCTTCAGTACAGAAATGATGCTGAGTTCTTTCCAGCCTAGTCTGAGAGATCTGGAAGCCTGAAGAAGTTTAAACTGAAATATTGTACAATAAAAGTATTTCCTCCTCCTCTCTAATTAAGTTCTTCAGAATAGAGGCAACATCTCCTCCAGCATTTCATTTGTGAGTTAAAAATCGACAATAAAATAAAGATGGCAGCTGCCACGAAGCACTGCATAAAAAAGTCTTCTTTCCAAATTATGATGAAAACATACAATAAACCAAGAATAGATTACATTATAAAGATCTACATCAAAAGAGCTTCGATCAAAGCTAGTGATAAAATATTCAGGCATACAAAATAGTAAAAGAGCCACAGGTTACATCAAAAAGGAAGAGTTAGAGCTGGAGGGGGTGGGGTATGGAGTGAGAAGACCAGCTACTTGGTGGCCAGCAGAAATGAGAGCTACTTCGATTCTGAAGGGCAAGAACATGTCTCTGCAGTAACAGGAGGCAATTTAGCAACGTGTTCTTTTTAAGAAGTTTACAAAACAAGAAACTAGATAAAAAGACTTTCTCTTTAGCTAAAGAGATTGAAAAACTGGAATGTCGAAGAGCTAGCTGAGGAGTTAGGGAGATTTTATTTTAGGCCATTAGCAGGTCTAAAAGACAGCCAGATTTTTTTTTAAGAAAGAGTAAGGAGTTCATTAAAAGCTGGCACAGTTGGTGGGATGGCAGAAGGAGAGATTTTTGCCACACAAGCTAGAGGACAAGATCCTTTGAAAGTACAAGCTGGGAAGATTGTTGACTCCAGAGAATCACCACCATCAGGGCTGCCTGGCTGAGACATCTGTCTGTCACTCCCTGGTCCCCAGGGTTCACTGGACTGGCCTAGCGGGTTCAGCTGCTTCTTAGGGCATAGCCTTTCTGAGCCTGCTCAAGGAAAGAATAACAGAAATTTGTTTTTCAAACAAGTTTTATAAGCTACAGTCCTCCTTTACGAGAACTTATAAACAAGCTTTCAAGAAATAGTTTGCAACCCCAAGTGAAACAAGATGAATATCAAATAATGGTAACAAATAATGGTTCTAGTAAAATTTCTCAATTCAGGAGCCCATGCACAATGTGGTTTTCAAGAAGATCAAAGACCCCTTTATAAATCATGTGCATAATTTTGGTGTGGGATGCGAGTGTATTGGTTTGCTATGGCTGCCATAACAGAATACCATAGACTGAGAGGCTTCAACCACAGAAATATGTATTCTCACAGATCTGGGGACCAGAATCCAAGGTCAAGGCACGGGCAGGCTGGGTTTCCTATGGCTTCTCAGCTAGATTCACACATGGCCTTCTTGCTGCCCCCTCCCGTGGCATTTTCCTATATGTTCATGGCTCCACATATTCCTGTGTCCACATTTCCTCTTCTTAAAAGGACACCAGTTAGCAAAGATTAGAACCTACACACATGATCTCATGCAACCTTAATTACCTTTGTAGAGAATATTTCCAAAAACATTCAGGATATTAGGGCTTCAATATATGAATGTAGGGGACACAATTCAGCTCCTGAGAGAGAACAATTTTTATCTCAGAAAAATAAATGATCCAGAAAACGATTAAGAACCATTAGCTGGGAGTCTCCCTGGTGATGCAAGTGTAAGTCAAGTCTCAGTACTATGAAGTTATCCGCAGCCACTGCAGGGTGAGTTTGATCCCTGGCCAGGGAGCTACCCACATGGCACAGCAGACCTCTCCTGTTTCCCCCCTGCTGTTCCCCTCAGCAGTGTATTTCAGTGGATCTGCCTGTTCTGTTACCCACTCTGTCTCTGATGAATCCTCTTACAACCCCCCACCTCTGGCCTACATCCCAGCCCTTGTATGCATAAATAAATAAAATAAATCTTCAAAAAAAAAAAAAAAACAACAATTAGTTGGGAGCAAAGACCTCTCTCCTAAGGAGCTGGCGTAGAGTGAGCTTGGTGTCAGACCTGAAGGCACTGGGGTCAGGGACCTCACCTATATTGAGTGGTTCAATGATTGGGAAGTTCTGATAAAGTGACATTGTGATGGGGTCAGAGAGAAATCTCATTGATTAGAATCACTTGATCATTTTTAGTCTAAATTGAGATCAGAGAATTCATCATTATGGGGAGAGAGGTGAGTATTTCTTTTTTATATAAAAGAAAAAGCTTGGGTATCACCTCTCTCCTCCAATCCCACCAGTGGGGAAAGTGGAACAATAGACAAAAATAAAAGATGATTACAATGAAATTAAAAAAAAAAACTTTTGTATATGATTAAGAACTGCAACAAATCCATGAAAACAGAGCTTGCCTTTAGAGTTCAATTTTTTGCTTTTCATACCTTATATAAAAATAATCATTATCTTGTTCTATGTATACTTAAAGACATACATAAAGAAACCTTTTAAAAACACAAATGGAAGAGTGGAGAAGAAGAAAATCTCGAGATATTTTAAATTTATTAAACTTGTTGTTTAATAGATACTTTTTAGAGACTTTGAAGACACCTTTAGATACTTAATATCTAATTTTAATAGGTATTTAAGGTATTTAATAGATACCTTTTTAGATACTTAAAAAAGATTTAACACATTCTATAAAAAGATATTTGTGAACTATTACAAGCCTGCACCTTATTTTGTTTTTAAAATATTTAAATCCATCAACTAAAGCTGAATAAAATGATGACTGCTGTTTTTTGGAAACACATTCATTTTGAATATGGAATAAAAAGAAATGATGGATAAATTAGCTTTGAGATTCATAAGAGCAATACATGTAACCTGCGTGATGGTGGGGACTTATCTCTGTTATCCACTGCTGTGACCCCATCTCTACTGCAGTACAAGTCATACTATGTGTTCAATAGTATCAGAGTCAGTTTATTCAAATAATGAATACAGGGCCTCCCCTGGTGGTGCAGTGGTTAAGCTGCCCGCAGCCTCTGCGGTGCTGGTTCGATCCCTGGCCACCGTCGAGGGTCCCACATGGCGGGACAGAACTCTCCTGCTGCGCCCACTGCTCCCCTCAGCAGTGTGTTTTGTCAGTTTGCCTGTCCTGTTCCCCGCTCTGGCTGTGGTGAATTCTCTCACCCTCCCGCGCTTCTGACTGTACCCAGTGCTTGTCTAAATAAATGAGTGGGAAAAAAAATAATGAATACATATATGGCCTTCCAGCTATCAGACTAGGAATCACAGCTTTCTCTATCTTGATGCATATAATGTATCTGATTTGAACTTCTTTCTGAAGACATTTATGTTCTGAACAGTATATACATGTTCAGTTCAACCTTATAAAAAAAATGATAGGATCTTTTTCTTATTCTGTTGGTGAATATCCAGGCCTCCATGTCCTTTTACTCTGGATGTTATAATATTCTCTATAACTCTAGGCCACTAAATGAAACCAAATCTTTGTTATCAATGTAAGCATACTCCAGTAACATAGATCTTTTCAGTAAACTGAAAATCATCTTTTCCCAGAAGTAAAGCATTTTAAACACCAACATTTTATTTTATGGAAATCTTTTCTCCATTGAGATATGTAGTAAAATAGAAAATGTTAGATTTCTAAAAAAAAAGGTGGTCAACAATGTGACTCTAATTCTTAAAGAACTCCTGAGCTTTCTTAAGACCACAGATATATCTCTTTCCCTAGAAAACGTGACAGGAACCTATAGTACATTTATGAGATCTATAATTTTACTCCTTAACTTCCTTTATTCGATAAAATATCTAAAGGTATCTTTACAGTATGATAGCCAAAAAGGATACATCCCAGCAGATGCCAAGAGTCAAACATTACTTGAACACTGAGCTTGTTAAAGCAAACACAGGGACCCTCCCCACCCACCATGTGGGGGTGGAGGCTGGATTTCTCTTTCTATCTTGGATCTTTACACAAGAAGTCAGTCACCAGAAGAGTTCCAAGGTACTCAGTGACAATCCTCATCCCAGAGGAAGCAACAAGAAGCCAGCCTCCTCTTTACAAATGCCCCAGGGGCTTCCCAACTCGCTTGTGGAAGGACTAACATTAGGGCTTCAGCATGTTTATCTCAGAAACATTTATCTCAGAAAAATAAATGATCCAGAAAAGGATAAATAGCCATTAGTTTGGGGCAAAGAACCCTCTCCTAAGGACCTCAGTGGGTATGGTTTCTCATGCCCAGAAATTGTGCCCACAGTTCGAACCTCAGCAGCAGCTAAATTCCCATCTCCACACAGAGACCTCCCTTCCTCACCTCCAGGGATTCAAGGCCTCCCGAGTCCAGGGGCGCTAAAAAAGAGGGAATTCTCCACCAGACTCCCTGCTTTCTGCCTCCATTGCGGGTTCATGCACAGTAGGAATTTCAGTATTTGTTGAAGAACTTTCTGAAAATACACTTCTGTTGATACCTTGATTTGACGAGTCAGCCTGACTCAGGGATGCACACGAGTTGGTCAGTGCTGGAGGAGTAAAGCCTTGGTCCAGAACACCTTAGCCTGTCAATATTGTTTTTTCCTCTCTGCCCTGAAATCAGACATTTTTCACTTTAGTGTCTCCCTTTTGTAATAAGTTGTGATGTTCAGGGTTCTTCTTTTCTAAATGATGTCCTTATTAAAAATATCTGAAAGAGAGTTTCTCAGACTATGTATGAATGACAGTCGCGGGTTATCCTCTATAAGTAGAAAGGACAAGGAGGAGTGTGTGGATCCAGCAACGCTTTGTGTCAAGAAGGCAGGAAACGTGATTGGTGTTTTGTATTTGTTTGATTCCCACTAAGGAAACTTGGGAGTTCATGAAAGAAATTGATAATAGAGGTGTATGAAATCTAGAGACAATGGATTATAAAAAGAATGAGAATAAAATGCCCTCTCTACAACTTTTAAACACATCTTTAATTCTTAAATGATGCAATGGCATTCTTTATTCAAATAAGATTTAAAACTCTTCAAGCAAAAAAAAAATGTATTTACATATAAAAGATCATGTGGAATCACTTTTAATTTCAAAAGAAAACCAAAAAATGTCACAAAATAACCACATGTTGTTAGAAAGTTAGACAGTTGGGGGAAATTTGTAGGACTTTTATACTCCTGGTTGAGCTCCTGAACATTATTCAAAATACTTTAGGAATTTCACATGTTAGCAAATATCTTCTGTGCCATACTAGAAAAAGAAACACACATTATTAAAATTGCCAAGAAGGATATGAAAATTTAAAAGCCGATTTAAATTCCTTTATTGATTAGAATTGGTTCTTTTAGCTAATAATTTTCATGCAGAATTTAAGTAAACATTGTTTTCATAATAATTATAAATATCTTCATATTGATTTGAATGAATGAGGGTCAGACAGGTTTGGAAAGAAGATTTCATATAGGTGGTTAACATGAACACTGAAGAAATATAATGATTTTTAGGATACTACTATAACAAGGCCAGCTGACCTCACCAAGATCATCAAACAATCAAGGTTTTAAAAGTAGATAGACAGTTATGAATTAATGTAGGCAGGCAAAAATATAAAAGGCACATCCATGCATATGGTTAAACATGAATGAACTAATTTTTCTTAGATTATAGGCTGAAACAACCTACAGCTTTCGCAATGAATAAAAGAATCCTCTATGTAAGGCTTAAGACATTTCTCTGTATTTTCTCCTTGACTCTATTTTTTTCCAGGTTATCGGATTTAATTAAATATTCTCTAAAACACTGGATGTTAAGAAATGCAAAATCTAAGATCTTGAGATCTCCCAATTTAGTGTTGATTAAAATCGATGAGTTTGGAGTTTTCTGTTAAATCAAAAGCTTCTGGCTTTCAGCAACTCTTTATTTTTGGAGAAACAGCTTTTCCTTTGTGTAACAAAAAGGCTTAGGAAAGCTTCTTTAAAATAAAAAAAAAAAGACTTATAGGCTGCTAAGTCTTAAAATAGCCTTTAAAATCAGCTCCAGAACAAGCAAGGTGGGCAAAGGCACTGGGCACAAAACTCAAGCACAGTCTCCCCCGTGCAGCGTGAGCCTCTTGCTGGGTCACATCCTTCAACTCGGTGTCACTGTTGTCTTGTGCCTTCCCTGAAACCCAGTGAGAACAGAGGTCATGTCTTTCTTTTCTGTTTATCCCCTTTCTTAAACAACCTACATCATTGCTGTACAAATACTAGGTATACGACGTCCATCACTGCTTGGTGAAAATAAGGAAGGTATAGTATAGAATTATTTGCCATGACTCTATTTCTCTAACTGCAGGGACCTTGATAGGAATTGCGTGCCCTTTCCATGCTTAGTATTCTACTATGTCCCGGAAGTTGATTGATAAGAGATTTTGACCCTGTCCTCAAGTAATTCATCATCTAGAGTGAGCAAGCTTTTAATATTTGTTGGATGCAAATTTTTTAGAAGTAGCTCTGTTTCGCCATTAAGAGTTGGTAATAGAATGTGGAAATAAATATAAATATCATTTAGCTCAGGATTAACCAAAGTAATGCTGAGTGAAAGATGACTTGAGGTCATATGAACAGTGTCAAAACAAAGCAAATAGTTTTGGAAAATTCCTGTAATTGCTCTGAAAATGTTTTAAGGATAAGCAATTGAAGGATTATGTGTCTGTTGAGTGTCCACTTTGACAGTGGTTGATTTTACAATTCTTTGATTTCTGTAGGGGGTGATTGATGGGGAAAGGCTGCTTCTCTGCAGTGTATTGATAGAACAGATTAACTTCTATAACAAATTGACTCCTAAGTGCCTAATGACTCAACACAATAGTCTATTTCTTGCAGGGCAGATGAATGGGTTGGTGAAATGGCTCATGTCCATGAAGTCATTCAGGGACTCAGGCTTGGGGAGGTATAACCATCATCAATATGGAGAGTGTAAGGTCACCCTGGGGTCGTCTCCATTCTAGTAACACATAGGAAGGAAATATTCTGGGTGGCTGGTGGGAGGTCTCAATGGACTATTGCTTACTTTCCCTTGGCTAGCATTTAGTAATTAGCTCCATCTAATTGCAAAAGAGACTGGGAGATGTAGTTTAACTGTGTGCTTAGGATAAAGAAAAGAATATAAAATATCTAAAAATTTCTACCATAAACAGTGGGATTGGAAAGAGTGATTGCCCATCAATCGGTATAATGACCTGCCATATCCGTTGAGTTTACACAAGTTGTCTTCAGATATCAAACAACTCAGGGAAATAAGTGACTGTGATAGATGGTCCCAGACTTATATATTAAGTGAACATCTCATTTTAATTTAATAATGGATTAGATCCCCCCACCCCCGCAACCCCAGAAGAGCCATCTGCTGGGAAATTTGACTTTCTAGTTGAATCAAGGCTTTTGCAAGCAGAAAAAAAATCATTTTTCTTTTTACGTTGTTTGTAATTTTAAATTTATTTTCTCTTTGTAAGCCAATCCACCTCTAAAATCTTTCTGGAAATGAATGTGAATAGAAGAAATGCAATTTTTAAATGATTCCCGTTAACGAATTTTAGTGCACATTATCACATTGTCATTGCTGTTGTGAAAATTTTGTAGGTGGAAGGGATGTGAAAGTAGTGGCAATGAGAAAGCATGTGGAGCTCACATTTGGCCACACTCATTGGCTTATTCACCTGCAAACAGCCATGAGTTCCTACTATGGCTAATGCCATGGGCGAGTTCTAAGCAATGGGCACTGACTGTCAAATTCTGTGCTAGGTGGTTTGCATCTGTCTTTTTTTTTTTTTTTATCCTCCTTAAACCTTCAGAGATAAGTTAAAGCCTCTGAAAACCGAAAAGCCAATGAAATTGAGTCACTGACACAGATCACTTGTTAGTCAAGGACAATGGTAGAAACCAAATCTGCATGTCTCTAAAGTTGTTCTCTTTCCAACATACCACTCTGACTTCTTAAGTAGTTGTATGTTTGCCTACTCACCAGCAGAAGCAGACCCTGAGACCTGGGTATATATTTACACAAAAATAAAGCAGCAAACAGGAAGGAGTTAAGGGATTTCAGGTACTTCTGCCTTCTATTACCCCCTAATTAGGACTGTAGCAGTTTGAAGATAAGCCTTAGCTTTTGAATAATGATATTTTGTCCTACTCCTGAATTTATTTGGTCTGACTTCTTTCTAACCCTGTACTTTCTGAAAAAAGATTGAAAAGCAGTAGAGAAAGTAATCTGTTGTTTTTTTATGAAAGTTCTATCACTGTGATACTTTTCTCAGGAACTATATCTGCCAGCCCCCAAACCATGAAGGCAAAACAACAAATCTCCTGTCGAATGCCAAGAACATTCTGAGACATGTTGGCGTGTTAACAGAAACCACAGAATTGTCATGGTCAAATGTTGGGCGAGTTCTTGGTTTGAGCCCATATGGATGAGTGTAGGGTGTTGGTTCTGGTCCAACAAGATCTGATCCATGGAGTACCAATGGGTTCATTTAAAACTGACAACCCAGCCAGGTGCAAATATATGCTCTAAGAGTACCAGGCAGGGGCAGAGCTTATACATCAGCTGTGATTGCCATTAATAAATTTCTAGTTCACTAATCAAAAGACTCCTTCCAACTTTGGTGGATATAAATGGTTTACTAAAAAGATATTACATTTATTTTCGAGCTTAAGTCATTATATCTACCACTTACAGTAAGTATTACATGTTGATTCATTTAATACAGTTAATCGATCACTTATTGTGTATCTGGGCTAGGGAAAATGTGATGAGAATTCTGACAATATCCCTGCCCATATCACATTCTTAACTTCTTGTAGGGTAGACAAACATGTATATGAATTCAAGTTAAATAATATTTCAGGTAGCAATGAAAGAGAAAATATTTAGAAGTAATGGGACAACCTATTTTACAGGATTAAATTAGGGGAAAGAGCTAGTAGGGTAGGGTATGGGAGATTCTTTACAAGAGATCAAAAAGTGTTGGAGGGACACTGAGCTGAGGAATGAGTGACTGGGGGAGTGTGTAGAGGAAAAAAAGTGTGTCTGAGACATGGGAACATAGTGTAAGTGATTTTGAGCTAGAAAGTTGGGGGTGGGGGGAAATGGTAGAAGAGAAAAATGCAAGAGGAGGTCAGGGGCCTCAGAGACCATGGTCAAGAATTTGTGTTTTACTCTAAATCTTGAAGCAAGTAATTAGAGACAAAAATAGCCTATTGTAACTATGGTTTATAACTAAGCTGAGGCTTCCAAACCCTTGCTTTCAATGAGTTTATATTCCAATGGGAAAAGCAAAAAATCTACAAGGAAAGGACATTAATTGAGAAGTTATAACAGGTATAATGCAGAAAACGGAAAAGAAGAGTGATATGAAAAGTGACTGGGAGGAATTTTTTTTTTCTTTTAACCTTTTATTTTATACCATTTCAGACCTACAGGCATATTTCAAGATTACTACTGTAAACATTTGCCAATGTTAACATTTGCTTTCTTTCTCTCTGAATCTCTCCCTTTCACACACACACACTCACACACACGCACACACGCACACACACACATTTGTTTGCTTTTTTACATTTTAGAGTACCTTGCAAACATGATGTCCCTTTACCTCTAGATACTTCAGTTTGCATTTTTTTTTCTTTTTTTCTTGTATGAAAGAACGGGGGTGTAGGCCAGAGATGCGGGGGATGAGAGGATTCACTGGAGACAGATTGGGGAGCAGAACAGGTGGATCTACTGAAATCCACTGCTGAGGGGAGCAGAAGGCAAGACAGGAGAGATCTGCTGCGCCATGTGGGTCACCTCCCTGGCCGGGGATGGAACTCGTGACCCAGTGACTGCCGATAGCTTCATAGTGCTGTGTCTTAAACCCTTGCACCACCAGCGAGGCCCTAACAGGCCTTCTCCTTTCCTTTACTGATTTATCTATAAAAGTGCAGACACTTGGATTCTTCTGTTACTCAATGCTGGGTAATAATTTACTATTACTATTTATTTTGATGAACACTCTAGAGTTGGCCACTGGGGAGCCCCTCATGCTGAGTCTTGTGCACTTTGGCATGGCTCTATCCTTTGTCAAGTACTCTCTCAATTTCTGGATGCACAGGTTTTCCAGACTCATCTTTACATCCAAAGGTCCATCCCTTCAAGGAGAGCACATTTTAGAAGAACCGTTCAGGTCAGATCCTAACAGTAAACTATCGGCAGAGAGGTAGAAGAGGAGAAATGTGGTGAGACAAGCAGTACAAGGTGCAAGGGGAGGCTGTTTGGCCAAGTTCAAGGATTAGAAAGAAAGCCGGTGCGGGTCATGTGTAGTGGGTGAAGCTGGAGAATGGCAGGAGACAGAGGCAGGAGAACCCGGAGATTGGCATTTGTAGTGTCATAAGCAAGTGATATTTTTTGTGTGCATTTCATTCATTAAAATATAATATTCTACACATTTTCATCATTGCTACAAAAGCTGTGTGTTCCACATACACTGGCAGAGAAAAGGACTGTCTGAGAGGGTCAAGAAATCAGGGCAGATAGGAAAGGGACAGAGACAATACTGCAACGGAGGAGCACAATGGGTCAGGTCCTGCGCCTCAGGATAGGTTGCTCTAGCAGTTAAGCAAAAATACGCCCCAGCACTGATTCTTTGCCTGCTTGAAGCAGAGAGAAACAGATCATCAGGCAAGTGGTTGACCTTCCTGTGAATATTGTTAGAGTGCAGGGATGCGGTGGAAACAAAATACAGAAAAAAAGCCATTAGGGAAACAGGGCAGCAGCAGAAGGACGTGCAGTGAGTGAAAACCTTAGACTGCAAGCTGCAACTGGGAAAAATGGAGGAAGTGGTGCGGAGCTTCCAGCCACATGACTGAGAGATGAAGCTTCGTCTGCTAAACTCGAACCTCAATTCAAAGGGGGAATATTTCAGGAAAAAAGGGTGCAATGCAGCTTGAATCCTTTCCACTAACAGGTCATGCAGAGGAGTGCAGCCTTTCCTAGTGCTGCAGAGTTGACCATTAGGGCACCTCTGCTCAGGAGACAGGTGTTTAGAAGCCTGGATTAAAGCCACTATTGTGTTTGAATTGTACTTATTGTCCCTTGGTTCCCAAGATCCCACAGTAAAACAATTCCATTTCCATGTCGTTAATTGACTAAATTGTTCTTGGATTTGGACAGTACTTATTTATTCCTTGCTTACCGAGCACCCACTGTAAAGAAGTCCGTTTAGATCTTGTGGAGGTGGAATCCAAAGGATGTGTTTGGAGCAGGAGAGAGAAGTGTCATGAATGGGTGGCCATCTTGCACTCTGAGAACTGGTCCAGAGCAAATGGTGAAACACACGAGTCAGGCGCTCCTGCTCTTGACCATGGGTACTGAGGTCCACCACCTGTTCCTCCCACCTGAAGTTAGCCTCCTGACTGGTTTGCTTTCCCTTTCTTTATAGATTTGGTCCCTCCACAATGGACTGTTGTATTCTCATTTCTTTCAATGGCTTTACTGTTATTAGTAAAACTGCTGAGCATTATATACCTTTATTTGTACGTATTTTTTACTCTAGTCTATAACCTCCCATGAAAATAGCTTTTGATTTTCCCATTTAACTGTGAACTCCAGGAGGGCCACAAGCTCAGAGCTTGACACAAAATAGGTGCTCAATAAATGTCCAACAAAGGAACAAACAGCCAAACAGCCAGGCCCAGCGGCATGGGGATGAGGTGACACATGGCCACCTGGGGAATGACTATGCTGGGCTGAACTGCCATTGGCCCGCGCTGCTCAGGAACTTGTGTGTCCACGTGTGGGATGTAAATACTCCATCATCTAGCATCACACACAAAAATGCTCTATATAAAAATATTCAATAAATATTCCTTCAATGAAAAAACGTTCAGTTGTGCTCTCCTTTCAACTTGGCTTTCTCTAACTTTCCCAAAAATGATTTAAAATAAGTTCTCATGAGCTGGGTTTTTCTTCACCTTTTAATTGAATATCAAACTGTTCGGTCTCTCCAGAGACTCAAGGTGCCTAAGGACCCAAGCAAGTGATTCCAGGCTTCTCCCTTCTCACTGCAAGACCTTGGCTTCCTAGCTGTATAAATGCACACACGGCAGGTGAGGACTGTCTGTTCTGAATGGTCCCTCTGAATAGTCCAGAGGTCAATGGGTCCCATCAAAGTGTGATTACTGCTGCTTGATCATCTGGGAGCCTTACTAATCATGGCTTAATTATACAGAGTTTCTTCAAGATAGAATGCTGCAAAGAAATTGAGAACTACATTGCTATTTGTATTTTTTTATGTTTAATATATTTTATTTTATATAATTCTTACATCATTTTTCATTTTTGCACAATGTATGCATTTTTATTTTGGTTATATTCCCCATGTAATTCCACCCCCCTTATTTGACCCTAATCCCTCCTCTCCCCTTCCCCCGTCATGTGGTAGTGTGTCTGGTTTATAGTTTTTTGTTGATTTTGATTTTTCTTTATTATAATTAGTCTTTTTCCTGGTCCCTTATTTAGGTTTTCTAAATTTCTGCTATGAGTGAGATCATCCGGTATTTTTCTTTTTCTTTCTGGCTTATTTCGCTGAGCATGATCCCTTCCAGCTCCATCCATGTTGCTGCAAATTGCATGAGTTTATCTTTTTTGATTATTGAATAATATTCCATTGTGTATATGTACCACATCTTCTTGATCCAATCATCTATTTTTGGGCATTTGGGTTGTTTCCAAAGCTTAGCTACTGTAAACAGTGCTGCTATAAACATAGGGGTACAGGTGCCCTTTTGAATTAATGTTTCTGTGTCCTTTGGGTAAATACCTAGGAGTGGAATTGCTGGATCATATGGAAGCTCTATCTTTAGTAGGTTGAGGAATCTCCATAGAGTTTTGCATTACAATTAAAACATGGCAGTGGGATGTAAGTCAGGCACCTGTTTCTAAGACCTTGCCTGAAGCAGGGCTGGTACAGACCTTCCCTTTCTGTTGGGGTATTGTTGGGATTAACACACACCACTCTCAGAGCAATTAACGGCTTCCAGCAAGACTACTTGTCAAGCAGGCTTTCCCCTTTTCCAGGAGATTTTCAGGAGTTCTGGCTGTGTTCTAGTTCTCTTTCAACTCCAGTGTTTAATCCAAGACTTAGCACCTAATACATGTTTAACAAATCATTTTGCTAATTACAAAGTGCTCATGTGCGTCTATCTATTTATCAACACATGTTATAGATAGCACTAAAAGACTCCTAAAATCAGAAGTGAAAAACAATGCCTTTTGGTTGTAAATTTTTTCCTAAATAATAGAAAAAAAAAAAGAAAACTTGGAATGTCTCTGTAAAATGTTGGCAGCATGAGAATGAGAGTCTTTTAAAGAAGTAGCTAAGGGAATAACTCTATGCTGACATTTTTATTTTTTAAAAGGCACAGATGGTTTATACCCTAATGCCCTAAATTCTCAAGAATACTTGTTTAAGTAATTGAGCGCATGAGTGAGTAAATTCTTTTTTTTTAAGATTTATTTATTTATGCCTACAAGAATTGGGGTATAGGCCAGAGGTGTGGGGAGTGAGAGGATTCACCAGAGACAGAGTGGGGAGCAGAACAGGCACACTGACTGAAATATACTGCTGAGGGGAGCAGCGGGTGAGCCAGGAGAGGTCTGCTGCACCATTGTGGGTAGCTCCCTGGCTGGGGATAGAACTCATGCTGCTGGGGCTGCAGCTAGCTTCACAGTCCTGTGCTTAACCCCTTGCACCATCAGGGAGGCCCTGAGTAAGTGAATTCTATAAAAACAGAGTTTTTCTTTGGAGTTGGTGACATTAGCTGCCTTCATAGTATTTTAAATATAAAATAAGATACACACACGCACACACATACATAAAATGCAGGTGACAAGATGCCAGTGCCTGACAGACACGCAGTTAGAAATGCTCCCTCTTGTACTCCCAGTTGGATCTGCAGGTAACCATCCCTCCAGGGTGTGCAGACACTTCCACAGCTTCAGAGAGGGAGACAGCAGCTTTGAAGGGAGCCAAGCACCCCCTATCTTCTGAGCACCCTGATCTCACTAGCACTGTCCCCTTAGGGAAGCCTATTACCAAAAGGAAAGCAGACAGGCGTGCTCCCCCTTGCTCCCTCCATACACCCCCCATGCTGGGTATCCTCCCATCTCGCAGTCACAGGATGGCTTTCCTGCTGGCTTTGCTGCTGGTCAGTTAAGTTAATGGTTTGTTTCCTATGCCCACTGGGGCCATCCTTGGCACAGAGCAGAGCTTCTTCCTTTTCAGGTTGCTGACCTGACGCTATCCATGCAAATGGATGTTTGGGGGGAGCTCTGACTCTGGGACTCAGGGTGCCCAACAGCTGACGATCCCTTTGTGAAACGGTATCTGCTCAAAACTTTTGCTCCATTCCCAGGGGACCCACCATTAAAATGGCTTTGCATTCATTACCTGCCAACAGGACCTGTAAGCCAGCCAAAAGGAGCAGCAGATTAAGCATAATTATGAATTCTGAGTGGAGTAGAGTAGCTGGAGATTGTTTCTCATGAAAGACCTATTTTTTTCCTATGGAAAATTCACATAAGGAAGCACTGAAAGCTCTATGCCGTCTTTATATTTAAATACGCCTGGCAATTAATGCTTCTCCCTGCGCTTTCATGAAACTGATAGAAAACCTCCCAAACTTAAAGCTGTTCTTAGAATTAGATTTTGGTTTGCTCAGGATTTGTATCTAATCAGCACCAAATTTTCTAGATAAGTATTTTAACATTCATTAACAACAACTGGTACCAAATGCAAGACATTTCCCAGGCTTAGTTGTCAATGAGCAGCTAATCCCTAAGGATTTGTATCCAGCACAGCTAAGGAAGGATTCAAAGGCCTCTTGCAGGCTCTTCTTGAGGGCTTAACATGTCCTCATCAGGAGTAAGTTGATTGCACCATTTATTCTTTTAGTCTTTCCTTCTTCATAAGTGGAAAAAGAAAGTCCAAATTGCTGAACCTAAAATTATTTGCAGTGCTTGAGCTGGCCACACCAGCTCACTACTATGAATGTTTATATACACACACAAGAAAAGTTTAGCAACTTTTCTTAATTTCGTAAAAAATCATCAGCATATCTCAATACAGCTCTTGCTCTTGTTGCCCATCTTTCTTTCTGCTAAATGTGTTTATCTTCAGAGAGAAACAGCATCCAATATTTCTTTATAACCTTTCAGATAATCTGTTTGCCTGTGCAAAAGCACATTATAAACTTTCATCTAACTACTGAGAAGGTAAAATCAGAAATTGTGTGATGTTGAGAAATACTGAATTCTTAATAAATCTAAAGACATGCTGGAAGGTGATGTGATAATGAGAAATAACAATGGCATCTTGAAGTTCCTATGTACTTATGTCAGACACATGCAAAATTCTCTCCTACTAAATTTATGTGGCAGATAGTAATATCCAATGAGGAAACAAGCTTCGGGAGTTCACATTAGCTTGCTAAGATAGAGGGGCAATTTTGACTGGAGGCTGAAACATGAACCCCAACATACATAAGTTCCATGGATGCTGGAGATATTTTAAAAAATCTTTTTGTAAATTGGTTTCAGAGTAAGCTTATAGAACACACAAGAAAAACCAGTCTCATTTCTTTCTAATCATCTTTATATAAACCCTCCTGTTTCCTATGTTCTTCTAAATTATTTAAATATATTAATTAAATATGGTTTAAAAGAAACTAATGCATTTGGTTAAAAGAAAATCCAGATGTTTATTAAAAGCTGCCTAGCCCCCGCATCCCAGTTGAACTAAAGTTTCACTTTTTAACCAATTGTGTGTTTGGGAGAGAAAAATAAAATCCATTTTTATTTATAATGTTAAATCATCTGTAGGATACATTAAAAATTAATGAGACTTGGTTTATTTTCTGAGTTGTTTACAATATTGTATTTAACCATTTCTATTGTTATGTTTATCAAACTACTTAGTGATGAAGCAAATGTAAGACAAGAATAAAGCATGATAGAATATATTCTGCTTTACAGTATTTGCACTTCACAAATTTGACACCCCATGGATAATTGGATGTGTCTCCATATTAATGGAGCTTTCCCTCCTTTTGGCAAAATGGATTATATTGTTTCTTTGGGTGCTAATATTTGGTTCTTTAAATGACTTAAAACAGTGTCCAATCAAATTGTACATTTGTACTGAATGCTTATCAAATACAGGACACTGCACTAGTCTGGATAATATGTTTGTTTTTTTTTTAATCACACTTTATATTAAATAAAAAAAACTTTGCATTTATTTCACTTGCTGTTCAGTTAACATTATAATCTATAGACAGATGTGGTATGTTAAATACTATTGTTGCTTTTTTCAAGCATAAGATGCTTAATTCTTAAAACATTTTCATGGCAAAAACAATGTAGGGGCAGAGTGTTTATCTAGTCTACTTAATTTTCTCCCCACTTCTCCCACTTTCATTGTTGAAACACAATGCCAGTCACATAGAATGACCTGAAAAGACAACAAAGAAATGTTTTTCTCACTCAGTTGTGAGCCTTCTGATCTTCAAATGCTTGAAAAGCCTTAGAAAAGTGAACTGAATTCCCTCTGATAATATGTCTATAGAATCTACTGGCAATTGATAACTGTGTAGTCCTAGGGGAAGAGGTAGTGGAGAGTAGATAAAAGGCAACTGGGTGATATATACATTTGTGGTAACATAAAAAGGAAAGAATCAACAATTGAATTTTTTAAGGGAATGTTTCTGAGTCATGAAATTGTTTCAGAGACCTATCTGGAAGTTTCCTTGAGGGATGTTCAAAAAGCACATTTCCAATACAGCAACTAGAAGTATCTCCAATGAATGTTATTAGAACCCTGGTCCTCCCTTTGCCTCAGGGCATTTGTTAGCTTTTCTTTCCTATGCACAAATGAACAAAAACACCATCTGCCCCTCTTACACCCTTTTTTTCCTCCTCTTACTCTGTTTCCCTTTGGCAAAAAATCCAACATGGACTTCACTAGGTGGCACATGAGGACTGGGAAGCTTGGATAAAAATCTCAGAATATGGCAGCTGGAACCCTTATCAGGACTCCAGCAAGAACTGAGAGGTGAGCTCTCAGAGAATGTCCTTCGGCTTTGGTGTCTTCATTGAACCCTTTACATGGTCCTTACAGTAGACAAGGAATCATTAGACTCAGGAAAAGAATATACCCAGCCTCATCTGCTAATGTCAGGGGTAGGGTTTTCTTACTACACCTGTAAACTGAAAACCCAAGACAGTATGCTTTCTAGAACATTGTAATAAAAAAAAAAAAAAAAAAAAAAACAAGCTGAAAGGAGAACAAGAGTTGATTGATGACATGAATACCTTAAATAATTCCAATTTGCCCAGCGGGCTTTCTGATACATTTCTAGAGCTATTGAGTAATGAAAGTTGGCCCATTGAACACTGACAATGCAGGCGGAGCATCTTTCATTCATTCATCTTCTCATTTAATTTTCTCAACAACCCAATGAGTCTCATATGACTATGACTAGTATTTTTCAGATGAAACAACTAGGGATTAGACTTTAAAAAAAAATATGTTTAGGCTCTCATCCAGTGGGATGAATTTGACAAAAGTACATTTGACTGTTATGTCAAATAAAGAGCTGGGCAAAATTAAAAACCAAACTATTGATTAGGGAGATGATGAGATAGAAAAGATAATGGATTTTTTTTTCCTTTTGTTCTTTTTTTTAAAGTATTTTATTTTTTAAAGATTTATTTATTTATTTATACAAGCACTGGGTACAGTCAGGAGTGCAGAAGGGTGAGAGAATTCACCAGAGTCAGAGCGGGGAACAGAACAGGCAGACCGATGAAATACACTGCTGAGGGGAGCAGTGGGCATGGCAGGAGAGGTCTGCATGCCATATGGGACCCTCTCGCTGGCGGCCGGGGATTGAACTGGTGCTTCAGAGGCTGCAGGGCAGCTTCGCAGCCCAGTGTTCAACCACTGCACCACCAGGGGAGGCCCTTCCTTTTGTTCTTATAAGGGTGAGAGGACTGAAGTTAGGGAGTCCATTAAGCAAACAGTTCTCTGCCGGAATAGGTTGTAGGCAAATTGATACATTTTATATTAACTACAGAAAGATTTTCAATTCTGCTTAGGGTTTCCCATGCTTCCTTTCAAAGACTTTAAGAGTGGGCTCAAGGATACTTCTTCATTTGTTAAAATACTGCAAAGAAGGAAGATCCACTTATAATGTAAGTGGAGATACCATGGCATGGGGATCACAAAGGGCATAACAGTGCCAACCCAGAAGTAGGAGCCCACAGACCTCAGCCCATTACATCACCTGGGGGTTCAGAGTTGCCAAGGAGAGCAGATCATAGCAAGTCCTTAGACCCTGCCCTTTGGCTTCTGATGATGGTTCATACTTGTCTGGAGATCACACACCCCTCTTCTTCCTGGTAAAATTTCTTGTCTTCTTACTGTTGTAAATGATCCTAGCACTTCCCCACCCTGGATACAGTGGATACAAATTAAACATCTCACAATTAGAATTTGGACTGAGTTTCTCCTTCCGATACAGAACCCCATTTTCTCTCTGTCTCATTATTCCTTCCTTTATCCATCAAAATACACTCACCGGGAGCCTTTCGTGTATTAGGAAACATGTCAGATGCTGGTGGTGCAATAAGGTATTCTCCAAAGCAAGCCAGTGTCCTATCTTTTTGCAGTTTGCATGCTACTGCATGGGGGACGCAAATCCATATTTTTGAAAGTCAACTGCTATGAAGTTCTCAGCTTGCTCTGAGCAGAAGGAACAGAGGTTATGTTTTCAGATGGGAGTCATCCGGGAGGTCTCATAAAATGGACACTGAAACTGACTTGTAAGAAACCAAGAGAAGAATCTGGCAAGAGAAAAGAATGATGTAAAAAGCCCTTCACAGAAAGCGCTTTGCCTGTGCATGGTATACCCCAAACGGACCTGGGAGCAAGAGGTGGAGCCTGAGGAGGGAGGAGTAGGTACCATGGGCCTCTCCAGGGGTATGTATTCCTCGCTCTGTTGTTTAGTGGGCCTGAGCCTCCAATTCCTCATCTCACCATAAAATGCAGCTGAAAATCCCTTCCCCAGACACCACACATAGTAGTAACACATTGGAGACACTTAAACTGTAGTCTTTTCTTTCTCCAGGTTTCTTCTTGCTCTAGGCAATTTTTCTTCGAGAATTAAAGATATGGTTGATCCTTCGAGGATATGACCTGCTGTAAGTGTAATATGTTTGCCTATTTTTTCTTTTAATTTATTCCAAAATTAGACTCAGTTTATTGAACAGATAATGCACTCATCCAAAGTCAATGTGAAGACAATTTAAAACCCCAGATTAATTATTTTTCAATTAAGTTTTTTTTAATAATGTAGTCAGCTTTTTGGACAAAGACTTGGCCATAAATCTTAAAATTAGCTGGGGAATTAATTTTAAAATTAAATATACTGTGATAAATTATAGGCAAGTGAATGATGAGTAATGTAGAAAAACAAAACTAGGCCATTTGGGTGCATGCATATGGCAGCCTGGAAGGGTGGCTGCTGAGGTCAGCGTCTTGGTTAGGGGAAGAGGCAGTGATAGGTGTTGCTTAATTTTGGTTATTTGACTTTACCTGTCTTAAGGTCCAAGCCTGAAAAGTGGTTTCCAAATTTAAATCGGATCTATGAGCTGTAGGATTGTAGAGCTTACAATGACCCTGTGAGGGCTTAAAGAACTAACACCTCAAAAATATGAAAATACAAAGATGAGGAAAATGGCCACGCCTGAAGAGTGTGAACTTAATCACTCACTCACTAAATGTATTTATTGATCCATCTTGGCTAACAACAGTGCCTCTTCCTCTCCACAGCCAGCCTCACACCCATCTCAAAAGCAGAACATCTTTTTCTCTTCTTGGGAAGGGTGATCGAATAATGTAGAATGCTCCACCAATGAAGTTGGGATCTCATTTTCAGCTGATGAAGTTAAACAGTTTCCAGGAAGATATTAAATGAAGTAATGTATCTTGAACATGCATTAAATACATATATTGGGCCTCCCTGGTAGCCCAGGCAGTTGAGCACAGTGCTGTGAAGCTGTCCGCAGCCTCTGCAGTGACAGTTCGATCCTGGCCAGCCAGGGAGATACCCACATGGTGAAGCAGACCTCTCCTGTCTCTCCCGCTGTTCCCCTCAGCAATATATTTCATCAGTCTGCCTGTTCTGTTCCCCACTCTGTCTCTGGTGAATGCTCTCACCCTCCCGCACCTCTGGCCTGTACCCCAGTTTTTGCATAAATAAAATAAATCTTTAAAAATTAAATAAATGCATATATTAGGTGAACAGGAAATTGCAATAGGTTGATATCTCTTTATTGGTCAAAGGCATCGAGTCCAAGGATGAGGATGGGGGTGAGACAGAGGGAGGAGAAAGGCCACTTCCGACTTCTTTGAAAACCTCAAATCTTTTCCTTATTACAATGATTCCTGCAATTTTTTTAAAAGTTGTATTTATTTATGCATACAAGAGCTGGGGTACAGGCCAGAGATGCGGGGGGTGAGAGGATTCACCAGAGACAGAGTGGGGAACAGAACAGGCAGGTTGACTGAAACACACTGCTGAAGGGAGCAGCGGGCGAGTCAGGAGAGGTCTGCTGTGCCATGTGCGTAGCTCCCTGGCTGGGGATTAAATCATGCTGCAGTGGTTGCAGATAGCTTCATAGGTTGTATCTTAACCCTTTGTGCCACCAGGGAGGCTCCAAAATTTCCATTTTTGCAAAAATTGTTTCCAGTCCTGGCCCTGACTATCTAGAAGCAGAGTAGGAGATAGGAAGATGCATGTTTTTTATCCTCTGTAATGATGCATTTCATTCTTTCCTGACCCCCTCTTCCTGGGCTGTTATTTATTCCATGCATACATTACATTTGTTGAGTCATTTGTATCCAGTCTAATTGAGATGGTTAACACACACGATTGTGTAGATTTCAGTTGTATAGCATGATGAGTTGGCTTACATATATGGAAAAATGACTATCACAATATATTGAGGACTACCCATCATTTCACATAGATATAAAAAAAGAAAGAAAATAAAAGTGTTTTCCCTGTGATGAAACTTCTTGCTCTCTTAACAACTTCAAACATATAAAATACACAAAAGTGCAAGCTGTCTCTACTCACCACGTTGTGTGTGACAGTCCTTGTACTGATTTAGAACTGGAATTTGTACCTTTGACCACTTCCCTCCAATCCCTTCTCCCTCCATTTGTTCTTAAACTTCAGTATGTCTTCATGTTTATGTATTTTCCATTTTTATTTTCCTAGAGATCTGGGAGCTCATCAAATTGTATTTCATAACTCATATAAATTTATCAAAATTAGTATGCATTTTCTCCAGAATTGACAATATTTTCTCAGTTTTTACTGCATGCTCTGTGGTAAGAGCATGGACTAGGCAGGTGCTGGTGGCAGTTATCAAAATCTGCAATTCAGTTTGCAGAGACAATATTCTTTTATTATAAATTCTTATTGCCTTATGTGATTTAGAAAATGGTAATAATTCAACTGGTCTCACAGCTGTTAAAATGTAGGTGCTTTTCTCTTCCCTTTTTATGCATGTGCTCTAAACTATTTTCTCCCATCCAGAGTGAATTTGTTACCTTTTTGCAACATAAACATTCAACATTATAATACAGTTATTTATTGATGTTATTAAATGTTGCCAGCTTTGATGCTGTAAACCTATTAAAAGACATTGAAAATCATAAAAATGTTCCTATAAATCTGAGTATAAGTTGTAGTTGTGAAGCTCCAACTTCTTTCTACTAAACTATGTAAAGCTGAAAGGCAGAATAGTTTCTATTTATTTGGAAAGTATACATTTGTTCATTTGTGCACCTTTTTTCTTAAGTGAAAATACAAAAGTGCATTACGTAGCACAAGAAACTAAGTGTCCTTTTTCTTTATATCCAAATAGAATAAACATTTAGGCTGCTATACCTGTGACTCATCCCCTGACCTAGAGGTATCAATTTGAAGAAAACAATTCCACTGAGATAACCATTGGCTCTCTGATGCTCTTGGAGATTGCGACCTATTTTTCTACCAGAATACCTTTTGGATGGGTATTCTGATTTATAGGAACACCTAAGTAAACTGAGGAATAATTAGGATTCATTTGCTTGAGTTTTTATATTTTAGTAACATTTCATCTACACTCTAATGACTCGGAAGTAAAAGTAAACACCCAAAGCTCTGTCAGCTGATGGTCTCACCCATAAGAGGGACGAAGGAAGAGCTTGTAAGTTCCAAAGGAAGGTTCAGTGGAAGCAGAAAAGATTGTATATCTGGTTCCTGTTCTGCACACGGAACACACACAAAATTGTTTTTCTAGGGGAACCTGAACAAAGAAAGCCTAGAGTAAGCAGAGAACATTTTTATTTGTTATTTTCCTTGTCCTTTCTGTTTTGGAAACCCAACTGATTTTTTCTGTGAGGTAAGAGCAGCTGGCAATTTATAGAGGCCCTCTGGTAATTCCATGAGATACATAACAATACATAATGATTTTCTTGTCACCATCAGAGTTTTCATCATTACTTTTCATAAATATCTCTCAGTCCATTTGTGGCTGAAGGACTTTTTCTGCCTGACTTTTTTTTCAGAGGTTTTAATATGTCAACTGTAGAATCAAAAGTTGCTTAGTCCTATAATAAATACTGAGAAGGGAAGTAAAATGGAAAATACTACTCATGTTTAATTAAGCTAGAAATTCTACCCACTGTCTCTGTTGTACTCTTGAGCTAAAATTTTTTTATATATTTTTAAAATGTTTGGAAAAAATTTAAAGAGTAATATTTTATGATACACGAAAATGACATGAAGTTCAAATTTGTGTCAGCAAATAAAGTCTTATTGGAACAGAGCCATGTCCATTCATTCATACAGCATAACTGATCTCCCCTAAGACAGCAGGTTTGACTCATTATGACAGAGATCATGTGGCATGCATAATCTGAAATATTTACTTTCCAAATCCTTTATGAAAAAAGTTTCCCAACCTCTGGTTATAAGGATATCTGGAAGATAGAAAGAAGTATCTGAAGAACACTTGTTTTTAAATATTAGCACTTAAAAGATGAGTGACTTAGAAATATAATGCTGTAATTTTTTCTAATTAAATAATAATTGGTAGATTGCCTTACCCTAGGGACTTAGTTTTAAAGAAGAATCTGAGAGTTAGAGATTCAAACATAGTTTTATAGAACAAACAGCTCTAAGAGGTATTGTGAATTATGACACCTTAGTCCCTTGTATTTCCTCAAATGTTTATGTCAACTTTTTTCTATAGCTGTAAGAAAAGGTTATATAAAAATGTCAGATGTTTTTATGTACCCTGTCCCTCATAATTCATGGAAGATTTGCCATGGACATTATAGTTATAAGAGGAAATCCTGGTTAACTCTATAGGAAAAAATTCTTCTAAAGAGTCTGTGGCCCTAGGAAGGCATAGCAATTGTGTGTTTACCTCTAATCATATCCCCAGAAGTTCTGTCTTTCTTCTTCTCAGTCTAGCACATCCCATAATCTAAGAACAATCAAGTAATTTTGGTAAAAAAAAATAAAAAAAGAAACCCAGGCAATTTAATTAAACTCTTTGTGAGTGTGAATATTTCTTAATATTTCTAACCCATCCCTTCCCACCCTTGAAAGCATTAATTATTCATCTTTATAAGTTATGAGTACCTCCAATCCCATCTACCTGCTCCTTGGTTGTTTATGCGTTTTTAGTATTATCATGTCATCACCTTAGTCATCCCTCTGGCAAGCTATACTTATGGACAGATAGTCTGGAGCATCAATCTTGCCACATAAGTCATGTCTTCCAATACCTTTATTATTTTCCTTACTTGTCTCTGAACTTCTTCCAATTTATCTATTGCCTTCTTTCTGGAGCTGTGATGCCCCAACTTGACTCTGGTATTCGAGGTGTGATTTCACCAACCCACAACTCAGTGCCTTCTCAAAGTCATAATTCAAGCCAGAACTAGCCCTACTCTCTCTCGTGGCACAATACAGAATGCAAACAAATGTATAAATCACAACCACGTCTCTTTCCATGTCCTTGGCAGTCTTCATGCATAGCCAGTGTTCCCATCCCTGATGAGTTTAAAAGAAACTTGAAAATCATTTATTTCTTCCTCCAGGCAAATTTCAGGATAAACAATTCTGGACATGTTTATCCTATCCTCCAAGACCTGAACCCAAAATGGGTGACAACTTATTTTTTAAATAATCAATAGATCTTGCTGATACAGAGTCTTTTCTCTAACACAAATCATTCCTGCTGACCTTTCTTTTTCTTCAGTCTTTATTTTGAGCAATTAGATATGATCTTTATGTAATTTTTTAACTCAATATAATTAAGGCATATGTGGAATCATCTGGATCTATACAGACATGATAATCTTGAGAGATGTCTCAAACCCTTTTTTTTTTTACATGGGAAAGTGCCTGGAGAGGTATTCGGCAGTGAAACAAGACTCCATGATCATTTCTGAACCTCCAAGGGAAGAAGCACATTAGTCTAATGAAGGGAGTGGAAAAAAACTCTCCTTGCACATACTAATTTGAGCAGCAAAATGATCTGGAGAAGTTGGAGATCTTGATAAATGGGGCCAAGTAATTGACAGAGTGTTATAATTAGGGCACGGCATCTGTCAGTTAATTATCTTTTCCTCAATAAATAATTATAATTTTTACATGTTCCCATAGCTTATAATTTCTAGCTGTGATTATCTTTTGCATTCTCATCTATCTAAGCTTTGAAGACCAGACAGAAATTGCTAGAAAGGGAAATTGCTTAGTTATCCTCTCTGGAAAATAAACTGGACAAATGCACAGAAGAGAGATTTGGCTGGGTAGGATATGAAATTGGCAGAAGGAATCTGCATTGGCAGAAAGGTGATTTGCTGTTTCAGGTTTCCTTTGTGTGTGTTTCAGACTCACCATCTGAGCTTGGGAATTCTTTTACTCATTTCTTTATTTTGCACCCCTTCATTTTCACTTCTTTATTCAACAAACCTTTATTGAGCCCCTAATGCTCTCATGGCCCAGAGAAATACAAGGTTCTCTTAAGAAATTTATGGGCAGGTGGGGCAGACTTACACGTAAACAAAATAACAGAAAAGACAACAGGAAGAGCATGGGAAGAATACCTCCTAGTCTTTAGTGATGGCTTCTACTCTTAATTAAACATTCCTTTCAGGAAAAATGCCTTGATCCTAAACCCTCAAAGTATGTACCTCATCTATAAACTGTATGTATGTGTTTGTGTGTGTGTGCATGTGTGTGTGCATGTACTTATATTAATCATAATATATTTGTAAAATCATTTTATTTTTAGATTTAACATTAACAGAGATTTTTTTTTTCAAAACACAATAAATATCTAAGGACTCCCTGTGTTATAAACACCTCACTTGAGAAGATTGTTGCTTCCAAAAGCTTAATGTTGAATATTCCAACAAAATATTTGGATAATGGGCAGTAGTAATTCCTTGAAATTAAAAAGAAAAGGGCCTCCCTTGTTGGTGCAAGCAGTTGAACACCTCGCTGTGAAGCTGTCTGCAGCCTCTGCAGATCTGGTTTGATCCCAGTTGGCTGGCTAGGGACCCACATGGCGCACCAGACCTCTCCTGTCACATGTGCTGCTACCCTCAGCAGTGTATTTCAGTAGATCTGCCTGTTCTGTTCCCCACTCAGTCTCTGGTGAATCCTCTCACCCTCCCGCGCATCTGGCCTGTACCCTGGATCTTTTGTAAATGAATAAATAAATCTTAAAAAAAAAGAAATTAAAAAGAAAAGATTTCTGTTGTCAAATAAGGCTGGAGATGGTTAAAGTATAAAATTCCATTTTTATAGGGCTAATATTCTGTTTCTAATAGTCTATGATTTTATGTATAAATGCCTGTTTTCTGTTTGACTAAACTCTTGAGTTGAGAGACTATTTTCTATGCAATTTTGATTCAATAATTAATGACTATCAAAGATGTTTGAAAATATTAATTATTGGCACCATTTTTGGAGTTGAATTCTAGTGTTTAGATGTAGACATAATGTGATTCCTTTAGATTTTTATTCAAGATACTTTACTTCTTTGTCTTACATTGTTTTCAATTTACTAAACATTACTTAGTGAATTACTCAATGCTTTTGTTTTGTTTTGAAATTAGTCATCTAAAAACACTTTTTGTGGAAAAGTCATCTGTGGAGGTAAAATCCTTTTGAGATGAGGGTCTCCCCAAATGAGCTGAAATCTTCCACCACTACATTATATCTGCAAATGACCACTTTTAAAATATGCCAATATTTTATCCATTGGGGAGGGAAATGTCTTGATGAGTGAAGATTACTCTTTTAGTGCCAAAACCTACTTAGATTTTCCCTTGGGTAAGAAATATTTCTGAAGCACTACATACAGCTTTGCTGTCAAAAAAGACAGCATAACACATACAAGTTAACTTTTATCCAATGACACAGAGTTGTAATTATTGTCATTAATCACTGTACAGTGATTGAAGAAACCGTGATATATTTAGGGGTTCTCCTTGCAATGGTTACTTCCCCCCATACTAATTGACACATACTCTGACTTCCCAAGTATTTGTGTCTGCTGTTTATAAATGTTCTTTCCATCCATTATTATATTTATGACAGTCAAGTATATATGCATATGAATTTATTAAAGTTGACACAAATATATAATTATATATAGAATATAAAGTGTATGTTATATGTATATGTGGTGAATTTGTTGCCATACATGACCCTATCTCTAGCTACCTTCTTTAATTAAACCAGATAAATCATGCTTATGAAAATTGTATATAAGTAGTATCTGAGTGGTAACCTGAGAGCTCCTCTATGAAATAGCTATTTCTCTTCTTGAGTCTCTTAAAAATCATTTCTGCTGATTTACCATTATTTACATTTTTTGAATACTTGAAAAGTAACAGGCATTTTCACATGCAATTTTCCCTTTAATTTGTGCAATAAGGGTGCAAATTAGATATTATTAACTGCATTTTCATGTGAGTAGGGTTTTCAGAGTCAGCAAATAAAATAAAATAGGATTTTCAGTTGAATATCACACAAATAAATATTGGGGACACATTTGCATGGAACATAATTACACTGAACATTATTTATTATTTATCCCAAATTCATAGTTAACTGGAATTTCTGTAGTTTTACCTGACAAACTTAAATATTAAAAGACTGAGCTCAGAGAGCTCAGGAAACTTTACAAATTGCATAGGAAGTCTGAAGGGTGGGCCATAGACCCAGGGCTTATGACATCAAGCTTAGGGCTTGTGACTTCACATTATATTACTGAAAACAAGTCTTGCAGATAAGTAAGATATTGATATATGTGATAGATAGATAGATAGATAGATAGATAGATAGATAGATAGATAGACAGATAGATAGATAGGGATAGATAACTAAGCATGAATGATAGATAACTAGATATGGATGATAGATAGTAGCTAGACATGGATAATAGATAGCTTGAGATAAAATCATTTATGTATCTGTTTCTTAGGATAGCTGTAACAAGTTACCACAAACTGGTCAGTTTCAAACAACAAAAAATTATTGTTTCCTAATTCAGAGTCCAGAAGTATAAGATCAAGGTGCTGGAAAGGACATTCTTTCTGAAAGCTGTAGAGCGGCAATCCTTCCTTACCCTTTCTTAGCTTCAGGAGATGGCTGTTGATTCTTGACTTTCATACCTCCAGAGTTGATTTTGTTAGGGGGAAAGGATGTTCTGAGCTAATCCCATATAGGCTTTGTGGACTCCACTCCCACTCCTGACCAAAGTCATCAAGACGTTGGGAAAGACAAATCCCGTCACCACCAAAGGGAAGGTGCCTGGGACCTGAGAGTGGAGTTAAACAGCCAGGTTGGGTATAAAAACCAAACACATGGGCCTTGAGGTCTCTCACTCTGTTGCTCGCCTCCTGGCTTCACGGCTCCTGGCTTGCGGCCAGCTCTCAGAGTGCCATTTGGGATTCCTGATCGGCAGATCAGATAGGATGCATTTAAAACTTTGTCTCCCACTTTTCTCCCTGAGTTGTACATTTCCTCATTTACCCTTCCCTTGTAAATAAACCTTTTATTAACCTTTCGCGTGTGCCTGCAGTAGAGCATTGATAAGTCCTTTTAAGCGCGTGGGTGAGGACCCACAGTCAGGCACCCCGTTTTGTATCAGGGCTGCCCTATAACAATTTCACATGACTTTCTTGTGTGAATCTGTGTGCAAATTTCCCTCATTTTAGAAGAACACTAATCATTATATCTACAAAGGCAATAACCCCAGTAAGGTCACATTCACAAACACTGGGGGATTAGAACTTGAATACATACATTTAGAGCAACACAACCCAACCCACAACAATGATTATTGTTAATAATCATTAATAGTGTGAATATAAGAAAATTCTTGATGACCTACAAAATCTAGATAACTAATTACAGCCCTGAAGGCTGAATGGGGATGGGGGTGCTCAGAGCACATAGTTTCTCACAAGACAGACCCAACACGCAAGAAGAAGATTGAGATGAAGGGGGTTGGAATAACAGAGGTGGCTATCACACACCTAGATATGCTTGCCAGAGTCAGACACTCAAATCTGTATTTATAACAGCCAGGGGCGGGTACCAGGATTTCCACACTTTTTATAGATAAGGAAGTGAACACAAGATGCTAAGCACTTTGCTCAAGGTCATGCAGTTAACATGTGATTGAAAGGACTGAGATTTAAGCCCAAGCAATCTGAATTTGGAGTCCACATTCTTAGTAATTATTTAGGGTTATTTGGGTGAAGAAGAGTTGTTAAGGTAGAAAGGAAGACAATTTGAGTAAGAAAAAGTAATGAGAAATAAAGAGCACTGTAGTTTTTCTGGTTTTTGTCTTGTCTTCATTTTGCCTGGTGATATTGCAGGTGGGATTCATATGGAACTGAGGTCCTCCAAGTTCACCAAGGATCAGAATCTCCCAAAGGACTTGTCAAATCAATGTGACTGGGTTCCACCCCAGAGTTTATGATTCTACAGGTCCAGGATGAAGTCTGAGGAACTGCAATTCTCATAAGTTTCTGTGTGTTGCTGAAGCTGCCACTTGGGCACCACAGATTGAGAACAACTGGTAGAGAGAACATTGAGATGAAATTATATGGAAAAGGAAAGGGTTTCCAAGTTCAAGGGGATGGCAATAGGGATCTGGAAAAGTATCACTGACCACTTTACAAGCTAACCTCAAACTGCCTTATTTGAATTAATGTGAAATATTGTGTTCCTATATGTCTCACACACACTCTCACACACACATTGTACCCTTATAATCTATTATAGAGACTCCTGAATTTGTAACTACTGGATTGTAGCTAAGGTTTTCAACCTTTGAAAGCAAGGACCTGAACTTAATCCAGGCTTGTCCCTAAATCAGACCCTTCTTGTCTGTAAAGCACACTTCCTCCCCAATCCCATACAGTAAAGGGATCGAGAAAAAGAAATAGTTAATTACATTGTGGTATCTAGCCTTTATATATTGCCATTTTTGTGGAAAACAGTGATATTATTCCCAGTATATTTTCTCATATTAGCTTTTTACATGAGTATCTATACTGACTGTAAAAATATTAACATAATTAGACAAGCTAAAAATGTGTTAATGCATAAAATATCTACCCAGTGATAAATATTATTAATAGTTTTGATATTCTTCAAAAGGTTATAAATGTACAAATTTATCATGCCATTTTTACTAATTTGTGGTCTTCTTTTTCTCAATATTTGATGCCCATATTTGTATATTAACACATAAATGTCACCATTTTAAAATATTCTCGTAGTTATCAAATTGCATGGTTATCTCACAATTTATAATTCCATATAGTTGGGAATTGAGATTATCTCTACTCAGGCTTTTACTCTGATAGCCAAAAAAACAAAACAAAACAAAACAAACAAAGAAAAAACAGCCTAATTTATACACATTGGGATGAGGTGAAATTTCTGGGACAAAGAATAATCTTATCCTTTAAACTCACAAAATATTAAATAAATAAAATAAATATTAAGTCAGAAAAGACAAAAAAAAACCATGTTAAGTGATGCCACTCTTATGTGTCAGTAAAAGAAAAGGCAACCCTTGTGTCTGCTTATTCTTCTGTCTAAGATGCAGGGGACACAGCTCTCAGGATCCCCTGTGACTTGAATCCGCATTATCTCCTGCCCCTCAGTCACCGTGATGTTCAGATTTCCTTCTTTGTGGCTTTGCCAATTAGTCTACACTCGGGAATTAGTTGAGATTTGCTGTAAGAAGCAGAACAGGGAGACAGCGTTGGAGAGGGGAAAGACAGTGAGCAAGGCTTTTTTTTTTTTTCTTTCTAGACACAAGAGAAAGGTTTGGCTTGAAATTTAGAAAAAAAAATTGCTTTATTACAGTCCAGATGAAATACATGTATCAGTTCCCCCAGGCCCTTGAGCTCATCAGACACTCCTAGAACGGAGGGGAGATAGTCTGAAAAACCAAAACAGAAAAGCAATGCCAAGGCAGCAGGTACAGGCTTCAAGGAAGCCCATCAGAGGGGTTTTGGGCAAAGGCTGCATAGAACCAAATTCCCTTTAGTAGCCCCAGGGTCACTGACCTGATCCACATCCTTTAGCTGGAAGACCCAAGGGGCCAGCTGCTGGAAGCTCAGCCTTCAGGGAGCCCTTTCTGATAGGGAACTCATTCGAGCAGGAGCAGAGAGCCAAAAGGGGAAGTTTGGGTTCACCAGAAGGAACCCAAGGGTTCCTTCATTCATCACTAAGGAAAACGAGGCAGCCTGTGGTGAGGAGACAGGTGGGTTTCAGGACAGGGAGCACAGCTGCCTCTGGAGCTCTCAGTGCCGCCCTGGCCGACTGGAGGAGCAGGCTTCCAAGCAGGCCGTCTGGGCATGCAGGAGGCGTCAGGGCAGCAGCCCTGTGGAGGAGAGGAGAGCTGTGCTGTGTGGGAAGGGATCTTTTGATTGACTCCCTGGTACATAAGCCAGTGATGGTAGTCACTCAGCACAGGATCTGTGTGGGGCAGGAGGAGGGGAGAGAGAAGGAGACAGGAGGGTGAAGACAGTGCCAAAAAGAGCAGCGGAGCATTCCAGAGCCTCAGCTGGAAGGAAGCTCAGCACTGCCCAGCAGGAGCAGAGGCTGGCCAAGGCTCCTGCTGGAAACAGGCCGCCACCAGTGGTCACACAGATCTTTTCTCCCCGCTGACCTTTGTGGAAGGTGGGGCCCGTCTCCGGCGGAGGCTCTGCCTGAGGAAGCACAGGAAGGGAGGACCCGTTCCTTAGTGGGTGGGTGAGAGGGGACTGTAGCTGCAGGATCAACAAGAAGTGAGTGTGCTGTTGGCTTCTGGAGAGGGCTGGTCTCCAGCAGTCCTTGTCTCTGGCTTCTCCCTTTTTGCCCCCTGAGCATCAACAGGCCTGACCAACATACCCAAGCAGCTCAGGGTTCCAGGGCTGCAGAGGGCTGAGTTCATCGCTGATGTTTCTACTTCAGACTAAGAGGATTGTGCATGTTAAATAGACCTCCTGACATAGAAAGAGAACATTTTAAATGAACAAATAAATAAACTAGAGGAGGTCACAGAAAGCCGTCCTGGCAAGCTCCTATGACCCAATGAGTCTCCAGGAAGGACCTCAGGATTCTAAGAATCGGGATGGGGTGGGGGTGCTGGAAAAGGGGATCTGGCTGTGGGCTCCATTCCTAGTGGCTTCCATTTCAGAAATCCTATGGAGCGGCTGCTCTGGTTTCTTCGTGCCTGAGGCCTTGGCTTAGGCTGCTCCTCTGCCAGGAAGCCCTGGGCCTGTGTTGGTCCAGAGATCACTCCTCTCTGGGGCAGTGGCCATCCTCTTTGTCACCTCCTTCTCTACGACAGCCTGCATGGTCTTCCTGCCAAGATGTTGCAAGTAATCAAGAGAACGCTTACCTGCTTGCTTTATTCTTTCTGCCTCCTCCTCATGGACATGGTCTCCTTGAGGGTGGGAGCAAATCTATCTTTATCACCATTTTATCCCCAGAACAAGATCAGCTCCTGATAGGAGTTAAAGGGATGGATGAGCAAAGAGAACAGATAACCGGAACTGAGAGAAAAATTCCAGATTTCTGGAAAACATGGGGTGTGTGTTGGGGACAGCCTGAGGGTATGTCAGGCACAGCCATTCTGGGGGCGGGGAGGGGCACTAATCAATAAAGCCTAAGAATATTCCACCATGTGAGAGGAAAAGAAAGACTATTCAGGAGATTCCAGACTAGTCCACAGTCCCAACTGGCAGGAGGGATCTTAGAATTCTCAGGAGCGTGTGTGGCCACTTTTACCTTCCTCCCTGGAGAACTGCCAGAACAAGAACTTTTCAAGAAGGGGAAGTAGCTGCACATGCAGCTTTTGAAGTGCTTGCTTTGTGCCAGGCCCAGTTAAGCAGTTAACATATCTGATCGCTCCAGCCCACAGGCCGGCCTGTGAACCCGATACTAGTGGCTTCTTTTAGATTGGAGTTTGCAAATGTCACCAGTTTGCTTAAGGGGAAATGCTGTTCAAGGGCAGAGCGAGAATACCAACCTCGATTTATTTCTGAATGCACGGTCTGTTTGTGTTTTTGGGTTTGTTTTTTTTTCTCCCAGAAATCATGCTTTTCATTAAAGATCTTCCAATGTAACTTGATTTTTTTGGGATTTCAGGGGGTCTGAGACACGACTGTTCAAATTATTCTTAAAGCTCTAAAGCTGGCCCAGTGTGTGTGTTTGCACATGACATGTGTATTCTTGTGCTTCTAAGCAATGCTGGATGGCTGAATATGGCAGATATTTGGGATAATCTTTTCAAGTCAAGTATGGCACCTACTAGCAAAAGAAAAGAGGTGGAATTTTAATGTCTTCTGAGGACAAATCACAAATCCTAGAGTATAGATCGAGTATCAAAATCTGTGATCCTAGTCACAAGAGCGATAGCTGGAATCTCCCAATTTATTATGCTGGAATCTTCCAATTTATTTTGACAATTACATTTTTCAATGGGCCTGTCACCACATTGGGTGGGTGGGTTATTCATTGTGGATTTACCCAAGGAAAAATGTGTTTCAAGTTTATGAATGATGCCTACTCACTTTACCAGAAGACTGCTGTTGACATCTAAATTCCTTCTGCTTTGTTTGTTATCGAGATGCCCTTTAAAACTCAAACCCTTTGCCTAAATCCAGCAGAGGTTTGGAGGACAGCGAGCACACACATCAGTCTGAGAGGGCCCTGTTGACTCACCATGTGGAGTCATTTCCACAGAGGACTTGAGCGGGAGGGCATGATGGGGAAAATGGACCACTTCCCAGCCTGTTTTTTCTTTTTTTTTTTTTAATTTTTCTGGTTTTCTATGGGTGCGGCCTTGTTGTTTAACTTAATGTGATTAAGCATTAATGTGGCCAACCAATCTTTGTTCACAAGCAAGAACAAAATATAATTGAAAGACAAATTTAAATCGTCAGTGTGTTATTTGTTATGGTGGTTGTTTTTGATTATTTTTGTCTCTGCTTATCTGCAGTAGAGAAAATAATTGTGATTGGGCTCCATTAATACACAAAGGCTCACCTGGCCATCGTGAATGGTGCATACTTAGGTATAGCATCTCTGTGGTGGTTATGCAGAAATTGGTTTGTGGGTCAGTTTGGTACTATAGTGTGGGCTGGGACAGCTTTCTTTGATGGTGATGTCCTGTGGCTTGATGGTGAAGAAAGGTCTTGTCACTTTAGAAGACACCTGGAACTATTTATCCTTCAGAGTTTCCATCCTCAAGGATGGAAACATCCTCCAGCCACACCTCAGCTACCTGCTGACTGAAGCCAGAGAGCCACTAGGAGGAGCTAACGACTGACTGAGTTTACACTCACCGTTATTTAAAGCAAATTGCCTCTGCAGACCTCCCAACATCAGCTGTGGGTTTAGGGTGTTTAATTATTTACATGGTAATGGATGGACCAAGAATCGTCTGCCCTTCAAACAGCTCAGGGAGGAGAGCGCGTTTCCTTGTTTCATCTGCTGGTTCTCTCCTGTGAGGACAAAGGCCTTTCATTCAACCTTCCTGCAGACAGAGCGGTGGAGAAAGTGCTGCATTAGCAGGACTCCCAAATGACTCCCATGTTAAATTATAAAAGCATGCTGACTTCTGGGTTTCTGATGCTTCCCACAAACTCCCGACATGCAGAGGGGACCAACTGGCGTGCAAGGCTCGGGTTTGAAGCCCAAGTCTGCCATTTCACAATTATCTATCATTGGATGTTTTTTAGCCTCTATTCCTTTTTTTCTTCATCTTTAATTGTGCCATGCATTTTTGGGAGTGCGGTAAGGATAAAGTGAGTCAGCACATGTGTGTGCACCTGTGTCAGTAGCTTCCCAGCCCTGCTTGCTGAGATTTCTGTTCCTCGTAGCCAAAGGCATACCACGCCAAAATGATGGGGAGTCATAATGACAATTTTCTATTCTGACTTTTTCATGTAACAGTTGATCACTGTCACCTTCAGAGTCGCCCCCTCAACTTAAAGTTCTCTGTAAAGGTGTAAATGGTGTAAATGAGTGTCTTCATTTTCAACGTTTTCAAGAAATTTCCAACATTTAAAAAAGCATGGTGATCTTTTTATGTTTAACAAACTCAATGTATCATCATGTTTCCCTGCTTTGGGCAGGGATTCCAGAAATTAATTTGGTTGTTTCAGTTTGCTCATAGAGGTATTTGTACTCCTCCTTGTAGGTAAAGATAATTAAAGGTGTCCTTTTCAAATAAACAGGATTTTTCAAAATTTGGAATTTAAGTGGGGAAATTTATAAATCCTCCTTGGTAAGAAAGGTTTGGAAATTTCTATAAAATTCTCTTCACACCTGGCTATAATCTTCACAATTACTTTTTTATGAACTTGTTGTAGAACAATTTAATTAGTAATTTTGAAATAATTTTGAAATAAATATTTCTTTAGAAATAATTTTTACTGATTATGAAATTAAAAAAGAACACAATTGCAGAAAAACATTTATGAAATGAGAGAGAGTATGTTGAAGGAAATAAAAATCATCTAGTAAGATGACCATTGTGAAGTAATCTTTATTAATATTTGGGGCACATTTTCTTCTGAAATATCCTCTATACATGCATGTGTATGTATCCCTGCATGTGTCTGTGTGTGCACTTATAAATTCAGATTACGTATGATCTAACCATTTTCTTAATCTCACAACTATTTTCTTAGTTTATAGATTAGAAAGCATTGTCTTTAATAATTATATATTTACACCTTCTCATACTCACTGGTTTCTAGTTTATTCACTCTTTTTTACAAAGCAGCAAAGAATGTGTTCTTTGAAAATAAACTATCTCAGTTCAGATCCTAGTTATGCTCCTTCCTGGCTGTTCAACTTGGGTTAATCAATTTACCTGTCAATTTCCTTGCCAATAAAATGGGGACAATAATAATATATAACTTTAAGAAATTTTGTGAGGGTTAGTCAATTCATGGAAAGCATAGAAAGTGACATGCCACAGCATGTTAGCTGTTGTGGATACTATCAAAAGAACTGTGTCGAATATGTATAAAATTTAGAGTAAGTTGATGATTATCTCCTTAGGACAAATTTTAGAAAAAAAGCACTGATGGACCAATTGTTCTACATGTCATTTTCCCCATTTATGCGCCTTTCTTTAATTCATGCAAAGTTTTAGGAGGTGTCAGCAAATTGTTATACGCACTTTTGCTTCTACTTGGAGAGAAATGAGAAGCCACAAGGAGGTTCTGAACATGAATGAGATATGAGTTGTTATGTAGTTTTAAAGATCACTCTGGCTTCTATCCAGTGGCCCAATGCTGGATTTGGGAGACTCCAGAGCAACACAGGTGAGGGGTGATGGAGACTCAGACTGGAATAGTAGCCGTGGAGTCAAAGCTGGGCTGTGGATCTATTTTATCAGGTAAAGTCATCAGAATCTGCTGATTGAATGCAGTATGTAGAGAGAGAAGATGTCAAACCTGTCTCCAAGAATTTTGGCTGGAGCCGGGGAGATGAAGTTGCCATCATTGAGACAGGAAGGCTGTGGACAGAACAGATTTGGGGGTGAGAGCTCATGTTTAAATACATTTAGATTAAGATGCTTATTAAACTTAGAAGTGGATATGTCTAATCGGAACATGTATAGTTGAATCTATTTTGGGAAATGACTGCATAACAGCAAATTCTCCAAATAATAAACTTCTCTATAGAATAAATGCCACATTTGTGAAAAGATACATTATAAAAATGTACTAATTTGAACCTTATTAAAAACCCAATAGATATGACACCAGTTGTTTTGGACTTAGACCAAGAAAATGTTTTTTGAAGGAAAGGAATGTTCTTTTTTTTTTATATAGATTTATTTACTTATGCATGCAAGAGCTGGGGTACAGGCCAGAGATGCAGGGGGTGAGAAGATTCACCAGAGACAGAGTGGGGAGCAGAACAGGCAGATCCACTAAAATACACTGCTGAGAGAGCAGCGGGCAGTCAGGAGAGGTCTTCTGCACCATGTGGGTTGCTCCCTGGCTGGCTGGGGGATTGAACTCATGCTGCAGAGGCTTCAGATTGCTTCAAAGTGCGGTGCTTAACCTCTTGCGCCACCAGAAAGGCCCAGGGAAGGAATGTTCTAATCATTGACACTATTTAGAATTACTAGCTCATGGCAATAATAAAGATCAGCCAATCTATCTTTTATTTAGTCTTATTATTCCTTTAAAATTCTCTATAAGTAGTATCCCTTATATTACCCACACCTTGTTGAGATTGTGTCCACTATTTCTGACCCCTTAGAACACTGTTGTTCATAAGGACATACTTTGTAGACGCCACTGAAAGCTGAATTTATATAGTGAATGAATTTTGCATGGCATGGCCAGGAAAGGGCAAAAATGTCAACAAAAGTAAAGCATATTAACAACAATTTTCCTCTTATAAGATGACATTCAAGTAGAGCCAATGTTTAGGTGTGGCTCAGGGGAAGCTGATTTGGGGAAGGGTTGGTTTGAGCTAACTGGACTCTTTTTAGCAGTTCATAGTCACTTCTTATATAGTTTGCTTATTTCAAGTGTCCTGTATTATAATGGCCAGGGTTACAATACACTGATTTATCTAGTGTTGTGTTGCAACAGTATAAGGCCAGACAATTCTCATATTCTGGGTTTTAGTTGGGATAGTGAAGGAGAAATGATGTATGAAGAGTACAGGACAAGATATTCAGCTGTTTAAAAAAAAATTCCTATTATCATAAAAATATTCCCATTATTTAATTCTTATGGAAAGTTAAATCTGTACTGATACTTACTCAAAAGTGAAAATCCTACCCTGCCTGGATTTCAGTCAATACAGTGACTATAACTGTAAGTAAGCCATACAATTAAAATATTTTCATATATTTCTTTGCATTCCATAGAAATTATTCTACTACCAAGAAGCAAATTGTAATATGGTGTTATCAAGCAATATAAACTTAAAGAGAAGAACATTCTATTGAAATTGTGAATCAACTCTTGAATCTTTGATAATTTGATTAATGAAGACAAGTTAACTTTTAAACTGATGGAAAGAAAATTTTAATTTCTTGCTAATGTGATATAAAATACTGACATTCATAATAAAAACTTAAAAATCAGATATGCTACTACTCTGTGAAGACAAACAACAAGCTGGTCATTCAGTATAATCAATGAGAGAATATTTAAGATTACATTTGAATAAGAAATTTGAAATACATTGGAATGTTAATGCTCATACATGAAAAAAACATCCTGCAAACTTAGAGGACGTTCTCAATAACATGTTCTAAAGATGAATTCTACTTTTTAAAATATTAATACCACAAAAAGATTTTTGTAAATCATAGTAGATCAAAACATATTATCATTTTTATTTTCTCTGCAGAAAATAATAAAATACATGAAGAAGCAGTCAAACAGTAGACAGTCAAAATTATGGGGAAAAACCTTGATAAAAGTCAGATAGCAAGGTAACAAAAATTTTAATTTTCTTGCTTTTTATGTTTGTGGTAATTTTCATTTTTTAAAAAAATTTACAATTCATCTTAATTTATTTTTAATATTAACACCTGTACCTGATTTTGCATTCATAATATGGCCTCTCACTCCACCCCTTTTTTCTTAAAGAAAGCCCTCTCAACTGGCAAGCCTTTAAAATGTGGATCTGTGCCTGCCGCCATCTTGCATTGAAGCAACTTCATCAGAATCCACAAAGTCAGACAAAGATCATGACTGACTTGTGCTCCCACAGCCTCCTGCACCTTTCACAAAGTGAATAATTAACTGGTGAGGTTTCTAGATGAGGGGAATGTGTTTGGACGAAGTGGCCAAGGTCTGTAGAACAGCCCCCTGGTCAAGGGACTTTGTAGGATCCCTAGTGCCACCTTGGGTCATGGTATTTGGAACAGAGAATGGATTCAGTCATCCAGAGCTAGAATCAGATGCTTCCCAGCGCTCTAACTTAGAGGAGCAGACCAGCCATAAGCCCCTCAGCCATCTCCCATCATCAGCACCTGCTCCTTGAGGTATAACACACTTGCCCAAACTTCAAATCCCATCATTGAGAGGACCCGTGGAAGGAAAAGAAGCTTGATAAACTGAGAATTTAGCTAGTGCCTAAGGACATTGTCTACTAAGTTGCTGACTTGTATTACATTTAGGGGGCTCTTCCCACTGGGCTGCAAGCATGTGTCTTGTTGGGTTTGCGGAAGATGTGGGCACCTGCAAAGACATGGAGACACATGATCCCCTTTGACCTCTGAGTGAAGTGTGAGTGTTCTGGCAATACTGACTTTTTATCCAAGGACAACCTTGAGGCTTCTGTGAAGGTTAAGTAGAATTAGTAGAATGATTCATAGAAATGTGGATTAGATGAGATTTTCACCTACTCCTAGTAATCCACCTTGTCTTAGCAGGAATTGCTTTTGGTTCCCCATGTCATGGCCAGAAAATGAGCATGGAATTACATACGTTAGTCCTCAAATGCATCATCTGTTTCAGAAAAGGGTAATGTGCTTTGCTTTGCAGAGGATCTCAGCAGTAGTTGATTAGCCAAGAGATAAGTCAGGGTTAAGTTACTTCAAAACCCACCTAACTCAGCAGGACCTGAACACTCAGGGAGCACCTGGCTCCCTGTCACAGGAGCTGGCTTCCACTCCATTTCCAGGATGGTTTTCCTGGGTGATGTAGGTGCCAATGAAAATATGCACAATTAAGTCTCTTCTGGCTCCCAGTCTGGACGCAGCATTCCACCCCCCAACTCTGCCTGACCTCCCTCCCCACACTCACAAAAGCCAAGAGATTTCAAGCAGCTCAAATGAAATAGATACCAAGTCAGACCCAAGCTGCATAAACACAACACCGTGGGATACAGCAGGTACTGTCAAACATCCAAATGCTAATATACAAGAGATTATGAGAAATTCTTTTTTGATTTAAGCAAGTTTTTTGGCGGAAGCCAATGCATTTCAATTTAATGTGTGAAATTGCCAAAGTCTGTAGATATAAAATGAGGTAGGCAAATAAAGTCTTAAGGTGCATTAGCAAAATCCAACATGTTTGTACTAACAAAATCAGTGATTCAAGGAACTCCCACTTGCGTGGTCTCTAAGGAGAGAAATGGTTCACTAGGTGTGAGCGAGTCACTTCAAGTGCAAGTTCAGATATTCCAGAATGTTCTGTACACAAGTGCTATGCCATCAGAGAAAAGGGTGATCATGAAGACCATCTACTTTCTCAGAAGAAGATATACAGAACAATTCATGAATTCAGGCCAACATATTTAATTTCCCCATTCTGGATCTACACAGCATTAATGACTGAGTGAGAGGAATTCCTGGTTCATCACACTCACCTTAACGAGCTTGGAAACATCTCGCAGATCAATGATGGGATCCTTCTAGGAGAAATAGTTGTATTTTAAGTAGAGAACTCCTTGCTGCAGCCTTTAACTTCGACTTTTGCAAGATAAACTTTTAAAGCTATTTGGCATCCAAGTTAACCTTGGCTGCTTCTTTGAGAAATAGAAATCATTGCTGCCTATTTGGTTCCCTCCAAACCCCCCAGGTTAGACAAACAGTATAGCTTGAAAAAAAAAAAAAGGCAAAGGAAAATAAAGAAATCCCTTAAGAGAATTTATGGAAGTTTTATGCTTAGTGTAAATAAAGGACAAAATACAAATGGAGACATGGAGGATAAGGGTTGGGGGTGGGGGATAGGTGCTAACAAAACCCAGCAGCCACAACCAAACAAAGAAAGGTCTTTTGTTATAACCCCGTGAAAGCCAATTTTTGCGCAACCTCATTCTATTACTATTACACTTAAAACTGATGATGAGTATCTACCTAAAAATAGCCTAACTCTGGATCATGCCTGTGGAGCATCTGCATTTGTGTGTGGGAGTCTTGTTTAAGGTACCAAGTTGGGTTCTTGGGAGGTGGGCAGGTCTGCACAAGCAGCAGCCCAGAGGAAGGGCAGCAGCCGAGGAGGACCTCCTACCTGCTCGCCTCTCCCCAGCTCAAAGCTGGCCGTCCCTTCCCTCCTGTGTCTTTTAAACGAAATATCTCCAGATAAGTGCAGAAGCTGTCAGACCAGCTATTAGGGTTGGGGGAAGCCCCAAAATGCCAAACTCCTTCATGATTGTTGTGTTCATGGATTCCTGCCTCAGAGATCTTTGCAGAGTTCAAGACCTTCAGGCACTACCTGTGCAGGAAGGTGAGAGCACCAGTGCCTCTGGGAAGGGGAGAAGGTTAGTTCTTCTTTTAAAGGACATCGAAAGCGAACGGAATAAATGTTAAAGTTTTGAATGGTGCTGAGTGATGAGAATCTGGCTCAGGCCAAAGACTGCCTACAAAAAAAAAAAAAAAAAAAGAAAAAGAAAAGAAAAAGAATAAAGCTGGCTTTCCTAAGCCTATTCTTTGGGGCTTATTGCTTTGTGACTTGTTTTTTTCTTTTCTTTGAGTAATCTCTTCAACAAAGTGGGGAATCAGAAAAGGAAAAGGAAACCTCCACAATGAAACTGGCCCGCGGGAGGCAGGACTGATTAATGGACAATTTTATGGCTCATTTGTAAAAAAGGAAATTTTAACAGAGCTCTCTGTTTACTTTGCTCCTACAATTGGTATCAAACAGACAGAAAGCAGAGATGTGGGTGGAGGGGGGTATTTTTAGATCTTCTAATACTCAATAGCTTGGTTGAATAGAGCAAATAGATTATGGGCATCTTAGCATTAATGAGTCCAAATTACCTGGGGGTTTGTTACAAATAATAATTGCCAGGAAATGACAAAGTGCCAGCACATTTTTCATTTTCTTTCTTTAATAGTGTGAATGCAAGTTCCAATGAAGCACTGGAAGCTTACGGGTGGGTTCTAGTCCTTTCTTCCTCTCCTGCAGCGAGTACTTGATCACAGTGGCAGCCTGCTGACTTGACCCAGATTGGCATATTGCAAAGGTGAGTAAGTGTGCAAGTGCTAATGTGTGTGCATGGGTGAGATGGAGCACTGTGCAGGTGAGTGCATGAGTGTGCAACATGCGTGCACATGCCTACATGTTAAATCCCTGATCGCTTACAGTGACCCTCTCGACTTGGTCCTGTTGCCAGCCCAAGAGCAAACCCTGGCCCTGTCCCCCACAAACTGCTCACATTGGCTCTGGGTTTTCTGAGAGCAGGTTTTAGAGGCATGTTGAATTATGTTTAAATCTGTGTCTCTGAAGCTCACTCTTGCTTAGTAGCTTCTCTCTGCTCTCTCTCTCTCTCTCAGCTGATCCGAAGTGAAAAGTAAACCAAAGCTCATGGGAAAAAAAACAAGCCAGACAGAGCTTGAATGGACAGAGGATGGTTAGTTTTACCTGGGTGCATCATCAAGCAGGTGTTCGCTGGAGCTCTCCTAGCTCTGGGTACACAGTGCCTACCTGTGTGTTGCCCTGTACAGCTTGGTAGTATATTTGGCCTCAGTTTCCCCAGTCACTTGTAAGTGCCCATACATTACTTCCCAGAGGCAATCCTCCCGGGCTTTTCACTCTCAGCTGCATTTCTCTTGGGTTTAGGGATAAGGTTAGGACTAGGGTTAGGGTTAGTGTTAGGGTTAAGGCTAAGGTTAGGGTTCAAGGAGATGTCTGGGCCCTCCTTTTTGCTGCAGGCAAGGTATTATTACCCTTTCTTATGATAGAAGTCAAGTTTCTTTCATTTAAATAGCAAAACCATATCTCAAACTTGTTTTGCAGAAGTAAAATAAATTTGTTGGCTTTGGTGACTTGACCTTATACCTGGGTGGGGGTTAAAAAAGGGTTAAAATGGTGCCCTTGGGCTCTCTGTCTTCTGTCTCCTAAGCCTGCTTCTTGTGACTAGGCCTCTCTCTCTCCTGCACCCCTGCCCACCTCAGGAATGGGGCCTGCAGCTGAGCAGAGCCCTCTCGGGGCCACTTCTGTCACCCCGTCACAGTGTATAAGTCCCACGAAGTCTCTTAGGTCATGTGTGCAGCCTGGAACGAATCTCAGTGTTGGAGGCTGGCATCTGGGCACAGCTATGTTTCTTAGACCTTGTCTTGCTCAAGAAAAAAAGAGGAATATTTTGCATTGTTGAATCACCCCTGATGTCAATGCCCAGTGTTCCCCTTTGTCATTCTTACTCCTTTTACTACACATGATTCCCTCTAAAACCTTCATTTTGGTGTGGAGGAGAATATTCCATCTTTCCTATGGCTGAGTAGCAGTCCCTGGAGTGGAGAAACCGCACTTCTTGGCCCTACCCTTTATCTGCGAGCCCTTGGGGTTCTCCCCAGCACTGGTGGCTGCAAATAACAATGGGCCGCCTCTGTGGAGCACATGGCTAATAGAGTCGGTTTGGCATTTTCTTCTGTTCTTCACAGAGCAGACAATGTGCCAAAGTAAAATACTTGTAAAAACTTGGGGATACTAAAAATAAAATAAAGCTTCTGAGATGAAGAGGAAGGAGAGAGAGGAAGGAAGGTCAAGGGAGCATAAGGGATGACAATGGGGAAAATAAAGAACTAAAATTTAAAAATGAAGAAAGGGACAGACTAGAGGATACAAGCGAGGTGAACAGAAACAACAGCTGCTGCTACTCGGTACTATTGAATTCTGCATCTAATTCTTGGTACTACAGAAGGGGAGGAATGTGCTGGAAAAAATCAGTGAAACTGTACTAATCTTCTCTAAAATAAAGCTTCAGTCTTTCTGAAGAATACTCATAAGAAATTGGTAACAGAGTTACTTGTAGGGATGACCAGGGGTGGGAAAAGAGTGATTTTTCTGCTCAGCTGCAGCCCCCATTGCTGGGGTGGGCAGAGGTGCAGGAGGGAAAGAGGCCTAGTCACAAGAAGCAGACTTAGGAGACAGAAGACAGAACGTCCAAGGCACCATTTTAACCCTCACCCAGGTATGAGGTCAAGTCACTAAGAATTGTTTCTTTTTTTATATGGATTTTCTCCTTTTGATATACAAGGCAAGTGTGGATATGTAGAAAGAACGTATTTCAGTCCATCAATTCAAACCAGTCCATCAATTCAAAAATGTTAAATCCTAAGATGACATTTTCTTTTTATTGGGGTAACGTTGCCTCATACTGTTGTTGGTATTTGGGGAGCATAGGATACCCCTCTTCTGAGGTTGTTAACATAGAGCTCCCTCCACCGAAGCACCCCTAGTCCACCACCACTGGCCCTTGTGTCCCCTCCCCACTTTGTGCTAGGCCCTCCCCAGCCCCACCCTCTGGATGCCTCAGATCCACAGCCAGCTTCCAAGGGCTGGGTTTTGAGTTTGGCTTTATCTGACCCTTTGTCTGGTTTCTCTGTTCTCCAGATATAAGTGACATCATCCGGTATCTGCCTCTCTCCTTCTGACTTTTTTTGCTTAGCATAAATGCTTCTGCTTTTACTAAATCTTTCACCAAGCACTTGCCTTACTCTTTCAAAAACAGCAAAAAAAAAAAAGGGAAAACCTATAAATATAACCTGATTTGGAATCTCCTTATAGTCACATGCTCAGGACTTTGATACACAGAACTAAGTATAATCCTGTAGCTCTTAAGTCTTTTTGTAGCACAAAGTTCTCAATGATCAGATTGATGAAATCATCAGGTTTTATCTTTTCACAGATTATTTAATGATATAAAATTAAAAATGCCTATTACATGTCAGGAAGTTCGATAGAGAACTGTATGGATCCTGCATCTTAATTTTGCAAAAATAAAAGTATGCCAATAAAATAGTCAAAATAGAAAATATTAACATTGATAATATCTGCTCAAGTTGGACATGAAGTTGTGTTTGGTTCCTTGCATTTCCTAATTTTTCTCCAATGAGCATTAATCTAGAAGCAGAAAACAGTGAATTTAAAACATGCATAAGCACAGTGAGTGGCAATTCAGGATTCTATCAGAAATTCACAGCACGATGCTCTTTCTTTACATTTTTATACCCTCCAACTTTCCATTATCAATAATAACTTGCAACAGTTTCACCTTGTCCACTCTGCTCATATTATTTCATTCACGAAACAAGATTTGATTCAATGTGCTTAAAAAGCAACGGACAAAATTAAGAGTTTGGTGAAATCCTGTCTGTATCTACCCAATCCACCTCCAACTCTAAGGAGTTATACAGCTTACCCCTACCTGAAAATATATGAAAGCCCCCCCCCCGCCCTACTTAACGTAATTAAAAAACTAATCATTTCTATGAAAATACTAAAATATTCAATACACACTGGGGGTTTTTCCTGAGAAAGCCTCGTGGTGAATAGAAGTATTGAGTCTTTGCTACTTAACAAACTTGAGCTCCAATATTGCAGTATTATTATGAGGCAACACGGGCTTATAAGGCAATTTCATTACTTCTGCAGTTACAGCCCAGGAGCTCATTCTCCCCTCCACACTTGAATGCGACTCAGATTAATTTTGGTGGGAGCTGGGGGATGTGTATCTAGGGGAGAATAAACCCCTAAGTGTATAATTAGTAATTACACACTTGTTTCTAGGTCCTGACTTGTAGAGATCATTTTGTTTTCTCCAGTGAAACACAATGACTACGTTGAAAATAGAAAAATCTTTCTATAGTGAACCAATGGACCTGGTGGCTTGCTCATATAGGTTGGGGGCAGCACGAGGCTTTTGACACCTTTTTTCTTCCCCAACAGTAGATTTACAGCTCAGATATTAAGAGGGTGGGACAGAATTTTTCTGTGCAGCACACTTGGTGTTGAACAAGGGAGCCTGACCCGTAGCCTCAAAAAGGATTTGTTGATAGCTAAGCTTATGGTAAAAATGTTATTGGAAAGACTTCTAGGATCACTGCACATCTGCTGCTCCCTACTCTTAAGTGTCACATTAGATTTTATAGTGAATAGGACTTTGGATGCAGCCGGTAAAAGAAATCACATCTTTAGGGGGCCCCTCAGGTCACTGGGGTGCAATAATATTCCCCCTCCTTTCTATACATAGACCAAGCTCCCCCACATTTCTTCCCCTTGCCAGGAAGGCAGGATTGTAGGAGACTCAACTCTCCTGAAGAGCCTGGCTCCCTGCTTTGTATTTGCACCCTGGATGGCAATCCAAAGTGAAGAGAATTATTAGAAAGCGCCAATGAACTCACGCTGGTGGGTCTGCCCCGCCTAGTCAGTTCTCCCTGTTCCTGATGGACTGCCCAGGCTGAATTGTTTACACCAATCCTGCTCGGATCCAATAAGCTCCTGGATGTTCTGCAAGGGTTAGTGGAGACCTCAGGGGGCACTCTCCTTGCCTCCTTTAAGATAGAGTGTGACATGGAGACAAACCGTGCTGTGATGAGTTGAGGGTTACAGAATGGAATTTATTTTGCTTCTAAATCACTCAGTTTCCTATGCTCATGAGATCCCATTTCTATGGTATCCAGTAACATAAATCTGCAAAATCAAGGTAGTGTCATCACTGGTCTCCTTTTAGGTACTCAGTCAACTCGGTATTCTTTCCTCCCTAGAATTTTTACATGTGTATTTAGGGCAAACTTGTATTTGTCATGAGCTTCATTTGCCACACACACATGCGCACACACCTACATGCACACCACACATGCATGCATACAAAACACACACATGCCCACCTACAGATGCACACACACCTACATACATCATGTGGATCACACAGGTGCACAAACCACACAATACATACCACATGCACAAACACATCAATAGGCACACCACACACTTGCACATACATATTTACATCTACATGTATACACACGCCACGCACCTATAAGAACACCACCTGCACACTCACACCTATATGCACACCACACATCTATATGTGCATGTGCACCACACATGCACACACATGCATGAACACATGCATGCACACCACATGCACACACCTACACATATACCACACACCTGCATGCATATTCATACACCCAAACACAATTATGATTTCGCACCTTGTTTCCTCATGTTTCAAATGGTATTGATGCTTTTTTGTGCTTAAAATGATTGGAATTTAATTTCAAAAGTCTTTTCTTAAGCTTATCTGAGTGTACAGGTAGGGATAGCAAAAGCGAAGTGAATATATGTCGCCCGACTTTATTATGCTGTAACTTGTGTGAGGACAGACATCAGGCTTTACTTCTGAGTGTCCCTGAATCTTTTCCTTCCCTGTCGTTTGACCAGAATATCACCACTTTCTGGTCATATGAGACAGAAGCAAACATTCCATATCTAGAAAAACTGGTGGTAAACTTGGAATCAGACATCGGTGCATTCACAACGGCCTACAAGGCACTGAGCAGGGGCAGTTGCCTCACCTGAGTGATTCTCCTCTCCTCCATGGCTTCTCGCTATTGCATATCTCTGTCCAGGCTTGGCGAGTTACACGTTCTCTAACTCCTCAGCAGTGTTTTGTGTCTTCACTTCTCCCGCCCATAATACCTTTTATCTCCTTCCCTTTCTCATCAGGCTGCTCCATGTCACCTCTTCTGGAAAACCTTTCCAAACTCACGCTCTGGAGGGTTGCATCCTTGCTCTTTTGTACCCTAACTCCCGAAGTAAACTCCCATTATGGGATTTATTGGATCATTTAATAGGGGTTTGTTTATATCCCAATATCCCTCACCAGATGGTGATCCCTTTGAAGGCAGGAGCCGAGCCTGGCCATTCAGGACCTGGCAATGAATAGCACAGTGTTTGGCACATGGCTGTGCCCTGTACTCGACAACCCAGTGACTTACTGTCGATGGAAGAGACCCAACGAAAATAAACAAAATCAAACAAAAAAAGGCAAATCTAAAAGACGACTTTGTTCATCTAATGTTTTTCCTACAAATAATCCAGAATTTAATAATCACTGAACCAGAATGTACTGGTGTGAAGGGAATAAATTGCTCTCATTGTAGCAGACATATTAATTCTTGGGGGCTATTAAGATCCATTTAGATTTTGATTACACAATTCCAAAATTGCTAGCTAACGTTGTGGGCAAATCAGCTAAAGCTGGTAGAGTAAATCCTCATATTGGAGAGAGGCCAGCCTAAATTACTGACATGTTGGGGTTGCATTTTTTTTTTTTTTAGGAAAAGCCATTTTATAATTCTAAGATCGCTGAAATGCCAGATCTGCATGAGTGAATAAATAATACTCATGTGTAATTACCCAAGGACATTTTTGATAAGTAAATGGATATTCTACTATTTCAACAAAACCAGGAAAAGAATTTATGCTTTAACAACAATCTCACAGCAATCTCATTTACACACTACAATTTCGCTGGAAATGCTTTTTTATTTTTGCAACAACGCAAGGTAGATTTTAGATCAATGTAGGTAGAATCAGACCAATTTTCTTAATAACAGGGGAGAAATTAATGAGGTTTTACTCTATGGAAGATAGAAATCAACTTCCCTTCCACTTCCATGTTCTCCCGCCAAAAATGGTTAAGTGGATTTTTTAAAAAAGATTTGTTTGTTTATTTATGCATAGAAGAAGTAGGGTGTATGCCAGAGGTGCTGGGGGTGAGAGAGTTCACCAGAGACAGAGTGGGGAGCAGAACGTGTAGATCCACTGAAATACACTGCTACCTGGAGCAGCGGGCCCGACAGGAGAGGTCTGCTGCACCCTATGTGGGTTGGCTCCCTGGCTGGGGATCAAATTTAGGCTGCGGCAGCGGTATTGCCCAGACTTAACCACTAGGCCACCAGGAAGGTTTGGTGTTGTGAATTTTTCCCCAGTGTTGTCAGCATTTATTACCTTCCTTGATCCTGCAACAACATCTGTCCACAGCAAACATTTGATAAGTGGCATACCTGCTCTGAGCTATTCAGTGGCCTCCTTTGCTTTCTTAGAAAATGTTTTAAATTTGCAATTTGTTGTTACTGACCTCAGTTTCCTCTCCTTGCTCATCTCTTCCCATCTTTTCTCACAATCCTCTGAAATTTCCCCAAGTCCTCCTTCCTCTGTCTTCCTGCTGCTCATACAGCTATCCAGAACCTTCAATTCTCTCTGTGCCTGATGACCTGATACACCTTGCCAGCCTCAACATCAGTTTACCTTCTAGACTGGAGAGACCCCTTGGTCCTGCTCCCCTGCGAAAGACAGGTATCCCCAAGATTGTCATATTGGCATGTGCATTATTTTGAGCTGAGATCCATCGAGGCCCTGCAGATTCATGGGAAACTTTGACCACTCCCCTGACTACCAAGAAGAATGAGAATAGGGATACTACCTAAAACTAGTAGTTTCATCAAAAATAAATTTTTTTAATCAGAGAAACTTATCTCTATGGCAGGGCAAACATCTAATTACAGAGCACAGGTGTCACCCTCTCCTGTCATGTGAGCCTCCTTATCTCTCCTTGAAACCCCAGGTCCCTATTTTATTCCTCCACTCTGAATATGTATCTCATCTTGCCCCATTGGCTTTAGAATCTACATAGACGTAGATTCTCCATTTGTGTGTAATTAAATTTGTTCTTCTCTCCAACTAATTGTCCAATGGAATTTTGATTGTTTGATCAGGTTGAGAAGGAGCCAAAAGGGTAGGGAAAAATTTCCCTCCCTCTCTCCCTCCCAACACATGCTTGGATTAGGTGACAGACACATTCCCTGAGAGAGCTTAACCATGCTGCACTGGAAGTTCTTTTCTCCGTCACTACTACCAGGATTCGACATATTTGAAAACAAGACCCTTCTGGGATGAATCTTCATATCCCATTGAACTTTGACAGTGCCTGATCCTTGTAGACCTTAAGGGTTTGTTGAATGAATAAATAAATAGATTTTAAGAAGGAAGATAGCTTTAAGATTTTGTTCTCTCACCTTTGATGAAATTAGATTCCTCCTTACTTGACTTTTTAAGTGTGAATTTTCCTTTACAATGGAAATAATGAAAAGCATTACTTTTACTTCTACTTTTATTTACATTTATAAGCAAGTTATATATCACTTATTTGCTAGGCAGTTCAGTGGTTTGTTTCCTCCCGAATGAGGGAGGTTTGGGGGAGCTCAGACATCCAGTGTTCTCTTAGACTGTCAGGCTAGCTGAAAGCAGCATCAGGTATGCATCTTATTTCCCCTTCTTCCTGGAGGGGAGAAAGGAGAAGTCTTCGTCCTCCGTTCACATTACGGTGATTGCATTTGTATTTGGAATCTCCTGAGTCACCCAAGTCAAGACATTGGTTCTGCTCCTAAGAAGACTGAATCTTATCAGCCTATCATCACATTTATGCAAATGAACCACGTTGGAAAGAAGCTGGTTTGAGCACACCAGGGGTGCAGGAAGATGAACTCTGGCTGAGCAGGTAGAAGTCTGGGTTTATATCAAAATGATTCCACCACTGCTGGTGGTTTTGCCCTGGCCAGGAACAGGAACTTCTAGGTGCATCAGCATGCTTACCTGTGAAATGGACACACCTCTCTCAAACTCCTACTAATGCTCCCAGGTCATGTGAAATCGCTTGGTAAGTGAGAAAGCGCGCTCATAACTCAGGTGTTCTTGCTTCACTCTTTTGAGAGGTCCTTCCTCTGTGCTCCCTCTCAGCCCTCTGTAGATCCCTTCTGAGAGAGGGCTGTAGGGTCACTAGACTGACTAGAAAGTCAGTTTTCTCATGAGATTGTCAGTCCTTTGGGATTGGCAGCCTCTGTACACACCGTGAATAGAGTTTGTGAAATGAACGCTAATATTCAATCTCAAACTCAGTACTGATTCTTCCATCGCTACAGTTTCATTTCCTGGGATCTTGACAGTTTATTTCTTCTTAGATGCAAATGCCCTTGGGGAGAAGGCGAGCACATCTTTACTGTTCGCTAATATTTACAGGGGATTTGTGGAAGGCTCACTGAGCTGTGCAAGCGAAGAGGAACGAGGGACTCGAGGGATAAGCCTGGATGCCAGGAAGAACTTAAGGCTTCTGCTGAGGTAAGAGTGTCATGGAAGCTGGAAAACCTGGACTATAGGTAGAAATTCCAGTTTTCCCACTTTCCTGACCCCAAAGCTGCTCAACTGCTCTGTCTCCGTCCCAGAACAATGAAATCTCTGCCTGCTTTTGGATAAGGCTTCACAAGGGAGATTTTCTTAATGGGAAATTTACAAAAGATGTTTTGTTTGTTTTTTTTTTTTTTTCCAGGAGATACAATAAAGAACTAAGAAGGGGCCTCCTCTTTCCTTAGTGGTTAAACATGCCTATGTAGACTGACTGGGTGCATGATCTTGATTCAGAAACATTACAAATTGATTTTCTTTTTGGAGGAGAGACATGAAGACTAGTCAAAAGGCTTTCTTTTTGCAGATTTTAGTCGTTCAATTCTTATTCTTTCTAGGTCCTCTCAGCCTCAGCCGGGTGAACTTTGGGAGGGAACCAGCCCAACACTCCGGAGAGGGAGGGGCCTTCAGCTGCAGCTTCTTCTACCGTGGCCTCTCCTACCAGGTCATGGCTTATTCAGCAGGGGAAGCATGCCTGGCAGGAAAACTTGGTGGATCCAGATAGAATCTGGAGAACACCAGTGCTTCCATGCAAATGTGAGGTCAGAAAGGAGATTTTCAGTGAAGAACTCTTCCACCAGTGACATCATAGGGAAGAGTAAAGAGTCCTTTTGTTGGTTTTGTGGAATTGCTTTATTGCCCAATCTTTAAGGAAGGATAAGGTGCTCTCCCTTTAGAGGGGGCTAGAGGTTTTGAATTGCATGGAAGAGCAGGGTATTAATGTGATAGCATTTGGAGATGCTATCCTTTGTGCTCTCTTTCATGAGTAGATAATAAAAATTCTTCTTCTTTTTTTTTTTTAGTTTTTTTTTGCCTGTAGAAGAACTGAGGTGTAGGCCAAAGGCATGGGCGGCAGGGTGAGGGGATTCACCAGAGACAAAATGAGGAGCAGAACAGGCGGATCTACTGATCTACACTGCTGAAGGGAGCAGTGGGCAAGACAGGAGAGGTCTGCTGCACCATATGTGGGTCAGCATCCTGGCCTGGGCTGGAACTCAAGCCATAATGGTCATAGTGCTGAGACTTAACCTCTAGGCCACCAAGAAAGCCCCATCTTGTTAAGTCTTTTAGAGAGAATTAGAAGTACATTCCTTTCCACCTCCAAGAACAAGAAAAATCAGGAGATGATACCAACAGTGACTCTCAGGTCTCATATGTTGGGGTGCACTGGACACCCCATACTTCATGCATTATTCCATTTCATCTTTACAGCTACCCTAGATGGTAAAACTACTAACATCTCAGTTTTATGGGTGAGGAAACCAAAATTCTGAGAGGTTTAGAAATTTTATCAAGGTCACATGGTTGGTTAGGGGTCAAGATACACACTGAAGCTATCCTGGCCTCCCAGCCATTTCCCATCATTTTGCACACCCAGGGTCTATGTTGGAAGACATCACCATTATTAAAAGCAGTTTAGTGCCCATGACTCTGAGCTATTGGAAACTTATAATGAATGTGTACTTTTCCACACTGGAAGTTTGCAATGGACACAGAGCAAGGGTGTGCATAGCATCTGAAAAACAGACTGATACCATCCAGACCTGGAATTTTATTTCATCAGCACCTGATCTTGCTGTAATAGTGAAGGATATCATGGAAGAAGGGAACATTTCTTTTCTCCTGGCAAATAACCAAATAGATAAAGAAAAAATGAAGACGAGAAATTGAAATCTTTCTTTGTCAAATAAAATGAGTGCATGTATATCATTTTAAATATATAGAATATAAGGGACAGTAGTACAAAAAAATAAAATAAAAGTCAACAGGAACTCCACCAGCAATCAATGATCTGTGTAGCTTCGTCCTATCTGGTATCATGTTGTATTTATAATTTTATTTAAATATTTTCATTTGCTGTATCCTGTGAGTATTCTTCCACCTTCTTAACAAAATATTTGTAAACAACTTTCATGTCTGTTTTCCATCATTTGTATGTAACATCATTTCATTAACCTTTCTTGTATTTTTAACATGTGAGTTGTTCCATCTTTTTCTCAGTTTTATCAATAACACAGTAAAGAGCATGTTTTATTACTTTTCATTTTGATATAATTCAAATTTAAAGATAAAGTTGCAAGAATATTGTAAGAAAGTTCAGCATAGCTTCATTCAGATTTATCCAATTTTATTATTCTTGCTCATTCTGTCTCTCTTGCACACAAATACACACATGTGCAGACATTTTACTGAACTATCTGACAGTAAACTATTCCTTATCTCTAATACTTCAGTACATAACTTCTAAAAACAAAGACTTTCTTTTACATAGCCACAGAACAATTTTCAAAATTTGAAATTTAATATTGATATACTTCCATTAAATAATTTACAGTCCATTTTCAAATTATATATTTCTTTCAGTCTGAGAACTAATCCAGCACAGTGAAGAACATTTTTATCACATTTTACTTGAATTTGTGATTTTCTGTTTAGATTTACTGGATTAGAAGATATAAACTTTTTGATCACTGTTGATAGAAAGTGCTGAAAGTGGTGTTGTCTGAGTAAATGTAGGAAAGCTCTCATAAGACATTGCAATCATTAACTATGATCACCGATAAATTTTTAAAAATCACTATTATTTTAATTTCTCAGATTGCTATTGATAAGGAATATCTTTTCTTTTTTAAAAGATTTATTTAATTATGCAAGAACCCGGGTACAGGCCAGATGTGCGGGAGGGTGAGAGGATTTACCAGAGACAGAACAGGGAGCAGAACAGGCAGAATGACGAAATACACTGCTGAGGGGAGCAGCAGGCACGACAGGAGAGGTCTGCTTTGCCATGTGGTTTTCTCTGCAGCCAGCCAGGATTGAACCTGCGCTGTAGACGCTGCGGACAGGTTCACAGTGCAACACTCAACTGCCTGCGCCACCGGGGAGGCCCTGATCAGGAATATCTTAATGTTTACTGGTCTACTGTGTTTCTCCTATTCTTGGATATTTATGATTTGATGTCTTTCAATTTAAACTAATGAAGTTTCATGTTTATTTTATATGCTCTTTATATATGAAGAATATTCTTTTCATTTATTGATCACAGTTGTTAGAAAATTCTTTTGCTGAAATGTTTGTCTTAAGAATTTCCTTCTTAAACAAAACACTTTTTCATTTGTGGAATGCTTTCATTTAGGGATTCCCCAGAACATGACTACAGGAATGTTTTAAGATTCCAGTAATAGATATTATTTAGATACAATGAATGAAGAAATAAAAATGACAAATCTAAACAAAAGCATTCTAGAAATGAAATAGTTTCTTAGTTCCATTAAGAAACAATCAAGATGTGGCTCAAGATTATGATTGCTTAAACAGAAAATAATATGGTTGGAAGAAATCATTGGTTGGACCCATGGGACTGTAGAATATGGTACAAAGTAGACTGATGACTACACTGTGGTGTATTAAGGAAGCTGAGGCATCTTAACTGCAGAATGTATGTCCATACCCACCTCACAAGGTTAATGGTTTTAGAATATAAAGTAATAGAATAATGTGATATACTTTACAGTATATGCTTAAGGATAAGAAAAAGCCTCTGAGCTATGTTTAATTGTCATGAGACTAGGATGCAGGGAAAAGTTTTATGGGTAAACCAGGATATATGTGGGTGAATGTTATGGTATAACACCCCAATACAGGTTAGTAAGCAGAGATGTGAACATGAAACAGGAAGATATCGAACCAAGAAAACACGCCCACACACATTGAAAATCAATGACTGATTCTTTATCTTCCATCCAACAAATATGTTTGCCTGTTATATGTCAAATGTTGCCTTGTAGGTGTAAATATAGTGAGGAATAAGGTAAACATAATCCTTTGCTCTCGGGGGGACTTACAGTCCAGCTAGGATAACAACAAGTATTTCATTATGCACATCACCATGTAACTAGTGGCTCTAGGACTAAGAAGGAAAGCACTGGTGCTCTAAGAGTTTATAAGCAGAGCCTCCCTGGTGGCACAAAGGGTTAAGATGCAGTGCTGTGAAGTGATCCATGGCTGCTGCAACGCAGGTTTGATCCCCAGCCAGGGAGCTACCCACATGGCACAGCAGACCCCTCCTGGCTCATCCACTGCTCCCCTCAGCGGTGTGTTTGAGTCAGTCCTTCTGTTTCCTGCTCTGTCTCTGGTGAATCCTCTCACCAACAGCCCCCCCACCTCTGGCGTGCCCCAGTTCTTGTATGCATAAATAAATAAATCTTTTTTTTAAAAAAAGAGTTTACAAGCAGAATTGGAATCTAGGATATGGTAAAAGCTGGAAGACGGTGCAAGGCTGGAGAGGAGTCCAGGCAGAAGAGCCAGGAAATGTTCTAAAATTCCATGCATTTTTCAAATCATAGAAAAGATTAAAGAAACACTTCTAAAATTAAAAGGGTAGGGCCTCCCCGGTGGCGCAGCAGTTGAGCGCTGGGTTGCGAAGCTGCCCGCAGCCTCGGCAGCGCCGGTTCGATCCCCGGCTGCTCCCCGGCCACCGGAGGAGGTTCCCACATGGCACGCAGACCTCTCCTGCCGCCCGCTGCTCCCCTCAGCAGTGTACTTCGGTCCTTCTGCCTGTTCTGTTCCCTGCTCTGGCTCTGGTGGATTCTCTCACCCTCCCGCGCTTCTGACTGTACCCAGTGCATGTATAAACAAAACAAACAAACAAACAAACAAATAAATAAAACATGCCTCTATTAAAAAAAAAAGAGAAAAGAAAAAGAAAGTTGCAGAGTTTTTCTAAAAAAAAAATAAATAAAAGTAAATGGGTAAATTTATTGTTCACTTCCAATGAAATATTTATCCTATTATTTGAAATATGTACTCTACCCCTACTTCCCAAAACATATTAACTCTTTCACATTCACAGTCTATTTCCCTTTAGAAAATTTAAAAAGGTAAACATTTTAGCAGTACAACAGAATGACAGAATAAAAGTTACTCATATTATTTCTTCATTTTTATAGTCACTGTTGGAATCTATAATAAGATAATGTCAGCCTCTGGGAAGATGAGACAGGATCTGTACCCAGAATAAACCTGAAAAATTCTGAACCATTAGGAATATAAATGTAGGAACAAATACATTTCTTAGTGTCTGTGGGTTTGTGTGTATTGAAGGATAAAAATATGTAAGAGGTGGTTTAAAAGCACAGCGGAAATATTCCAACATTACTTTCTCAATCAGTATGATTTGCATGCATAAAAACAATTGGAAGTATGTGAAATTCACTTGTTCATTAAGAGAACAAATTTATCAAGAATATTGTGTGTTGGTTCCTAACTCAAATCGCTCGGATAGAACACAGCCCCAAACAAATACCCCCCTCAGGGCTGCACAAGACTCTTTTGATGGCAAAGAGAGAAGACCACTGCCTGGACCACATGTGGTATCACAGGAAAAAATCTGGGAAAATGGTGATAGGAGTAGATAAGGCAGCAGGTGGTGGGAACATGAGGGCATGGATGGCAGGCAGGATAATCTAAAAGGGGAGCACATTTGGGTTTGGAAAGGTCTGATCAGCACTAACAATGCCATATGGAAAATGGTGAGCTGAATCTGGGCAGGATCTCAGTTCCAACTGTGTCCAATCTGTGGCTCATCTACAAACCTGTCATAAACCCAATTCAACCTATGACTTGGTTTAAATTGCAAGAGATAAGATTTTATCTCTTCTCTCTCAAAACCACAAGGAAAGTCAAGGAAAGGAGGTATGACTTTTGACCTTGACTCTGTCCTTCCTGGTTGGAAGGACAGAGGCTAGAGCCAGAAGGGAGGGGTCTCCAAGGGTCAGATCTGCCCTGGGGACATTCACTATGCAGGACTCAAAGGAGGCTGGAAGCTTGGAGTGAAGGGAAGGAGAAAAACAGGGTTTGCAGGGAACTCCAGGGTATGATATAATCTAGAATTTCAGAAGCAGTGGCCAAGGCACAGAGATGAACTGGTTAAAGAGCAGCTCATTTTAAGTATAAATAAAATACTATAAACTCTTAAGTATTTTGTGAGCAAAATGCAGTTCAGAAAAGCAGATTTGATGCTGCTCTAAATGTTTTAATTTTTTTTATATGCTCCACATTAGAGCTTGCATTTTCTCATACCTTCAAGGCATAGTCTTTTATGACTTTGGAGATAAAAGATTTACATTTAAATCATGCTTTCCCCATGCCTTGTTGTAACAACAGCATCTTAACTTCTACTGTTCATCCAAAGGTCAGATGCCTTTTTAAAAAACAATCTATATAGGCTACCACCTTAGCCAAGTGAGCAAATCCTTTTAATGGAGGGTGTCTAAATATTATTTATAATTTGTGTAAAATGAAAGCCAGATGCCAACAGATTCACAACAAAACAGAAACAGGAAAGTGTCACCCTGCGAGTGGGAAGAGCAAAGACACACGAAGCTTCCGGACCACAAGCACTAGAGGTTTTAGAGCTGCAGTTACCCTCAGCTGGCTGCTCTGAGCTCGCCTGCTCTCCTATGGCCCACCAGACACTCACTATTGCCTTGAAATCTACTGATTGTGCTGTCCCTAATTTTTTCTTTATTCTCTTGTTGCCATAAAGATGACAGGAAAGTAAAAAAAAGTACCTCCTTATAACATTGAACCCATTGTCCACATGACATATTTATTGTAGATGTAAAAATGTGTTGACAATTCTAAGTGAAGTGTCCTTCCTTATGACAATTTTTATTTTTCATTTTATTTCTTTATATAAATTATATTTATGTAGGTGACACTGATTTATAATACTATTATTCAGGTGTGCAGGTTCACACCTCTGCAAATGTAAGTTTGCCACGTCACGCCCACTACCAAACCATAAATAAATATTCCTCATTCTTAGTCCATTGTGCCTCCTTCCCCTTACATAGCACTCCCCCAACTTGCCCTTCTGGTAACTTCAACTTAGGTAATTTTTTAAAAAGATTTATTTATATATGCATACAAGAGCTAGAGTGTAGGCCAGAGGTGCATGGTGGGGAGGTGAGAGGACTCACCAGAGACAGAGTGGGGAGCAGAACAGGTGGATCTACTGAAATACACTGCTAAGGGGATCAGCGGGTGAGAGAGGAGAGGAAAGAGATAATTTTTAGATAATTTTTTAAAGTTGATAAAAACATATCTCTTTAGCATTATTTGGAAATGAAGATATGAGTGCTCCTGTTCTGAGCATCAATGGCCATGGCAAAAGTCTGTCTACCGTCTTGCTCAAGATCTCTGGGATGCAGAGACCTTGACAATGTGCCCTTGTTTTCAGGATTGTTGGTGACAAATCTCACAGGCAACACCTGAAATTTACCTTCACTTGTAGTTATGATTTCAGTCGGTGACTGCAAATTGTACTTAAAGTCAAAAAGGGTAGATGGTTGGTTCTGATCTGATCCGAGCTAAAATATCAATTAGAGGCATGTTTCCTTTATTTTTAGCTACACACAAACCATCTCCTAATGGAAGAATAAGCATATAGTTCTAAAAGCCAAGATAGAATAGAGAAGCTATTTACTGATTAACCTCTGGATTCTGAAATAGTATGGGGAGGACCCAAATGTTGTAATCAAAAGAATAAAAACAAAGAAGCTCAGAAACAAACCATACCAAATAAAAGGGAAAGAGGAGTCATTTAAATACTTGACATTTGTGTTTCTTTAGTCCTTAGTGCAAATTGTTAATAAATTGTTAATAAATAAGGCTGGAGAGGGTGTTTTTTTTAAGTTTATGAAAAGTTTGCTGTTTCCATTAACATGAATGTATCAAATTCCTCCAGTTCTTGGGTGTTCTTTGGGTAAAAATCAACTGCAAATTAGATATAGTTCATTCCTTTGTTTTAAGTGAAATGTGGTACCAGAGGGAGTTCATTGCTACATGAAGTTAGAATTTGACCCATAACAGTTACTCCAACCTCTTCTCTTCTAACGTCTTCTAGCTAAATAATTTTTTAGGAAAAAAATAATCTCTGCTAAGCCAGAAGTAAGAAAATGCTTTGTCTACTTTGGGCAGCCAGGGATACCGCATTTCATCTGAAAGGAATGTGAAGAGAATGTTTAAACAGTAATGTTTGCAGGCAAGGAGCTTCACAAGGTCCCCTAAGGTCGTAACAGCACTGACACCAGCCTGCACAGTCACACCGTCTAGAAAAGTGTGTGGTGAAAATGTTCTTTAATGACTGGTTGGACATTACTTCATAATGCTTTCTACCCAAGTCATTATCCTTTCAGATTAGAGAGATATTTTATTTATTCAGAGTTGCTGAGTGCTACCTGGGGACAGCCCTAGGCAAATCATGAAGTTGAAGAATTTTTGCCTTCAGTATTGTCTGACCTTCTCCATCCCCCTCCCACTTCCTTTATTCCATGTCTTCTTCCCTGCCCTTCTTGAGGTATCTCCTCTCCTATATCCTTTGCTATTTACTATTTCCTCTTTACTAGAAGTTTCCAAAACCTACTCTCAAGAAAGCACTTAACATGTCATTTGCACCTGAGTGTGGAATTAAAACAACTCTATTTTCTCCCCTGTCTTATTTTTTATGTTTCAGAATTTAACTCTTTCTAAAGACATTCAAACTGAGCCAGTAGTTAGAAGAAACAATTTAAGTATTCAAAACAGGAGACTTGAGGGCACTTGGAAATCATACCATATTCCAGCCCCAGATCCACCAAATAATGGTCATTTATATTTTGTGGCACCACCAGGGCCCACAAAACATCCATGCTGTTTATCCAGTCCCTGATTTCATTGTAGATGCCATTTGTATGAATGTTAATGACAAGAATTTCTTGGGGACTAAGGACAGAATTTCCATGTCCTCAGAGTATTACAGATATTGCACAATCTTACCAGACCTGTAAGTATCCCCAGCACACAGTAGGTGAAGTAGATGTGAGTTATTTTTATCTACCTCTTGTACTCTTTGTGTCCAAATCTTGCATTTTCCACCTCTATGACTATATTAAGGGCAGGGTATATGACCCTGGGCTGGGAATGATCTATTTCCTTGTTACAAAGAGATTGTGTTCTGAATAGCCATTTGGCCCAAACTGACCAATGACAGTCATCCCCTGGGACTTTCTGTCTCTTTCCAAGGACATTGCTATTGATTGTTAAAATTGATACCCATGGATTATGAAAGCTTGGGGTCACCTGCAACTATCTCATACTGAATGTGTGCCAAGCGTGGAGTCAACATAAAGCAAAGCAGAACAGAGATACAGGGTGCTGGTGATATTTCAGCTTTTGGATACACTTGGTCTCTGGGTCCCTCCATATATTCAATTCTCAATATCTGTGAGTTGGATTTTTACCATTTTCAGCCAAAGAAATATTGCTTAGCCAGGGATGTCACAGAGGACCCATCCACGAAGATGCCAAACAACTGATTACAGCTGGGGACACAGAACAGACACAATCACTAAAGTAAAACTCAAGGTGACATTGATGCAACCCTTTGTTGAATGTCTGCTTCATGACAGATGATCACAATGTCACAGACACATGCCCTCTTCCTCTCTGTCACCCTGATAGGTGATTCCTGATTGACAGTGGGAACACATTCCTCCAGTGGACAGCAAAGTGGAATTTGACACCAAGTTATTTTTTCCTCTTGGTAATGTAATAGCTCCTGATTGAGCTGGTTCCTTTTTGTCAAGTGTCATTCAAAAATCACCCAATTGTTGGTCTCCCCTTGCTCTGTTGTTGATGAGAATGCCATGTGGGCTGGAATCAAAGCCTTACTGAAATTTGTCTATTTTACATCTGTTCCTGGCTGGGAGCTTAATGAGATGCATGGCATAATGAGATGTGTGTCTGGAGTGTGTAATGAGATTCTTGATTCAAGTGTCTAATGAAGTCTATAGCCTAATGAAATGTATAGCATAATGAGATGCATGGTTTGAATGTATAGTACAGATTAGAAAGTCCTTTTAGAAAATATCATTAGGTATGCACAATATTCTTCTATCTGCATAAGCCCCGCCTACCTTTCTTTGGCATTTTTTATTTGTTTGTTTGCAATTTCTCAGGTGTCATTCCCATCTTCATCTCATCCAAAGCTAAGGATGCACAAGCACTGGCCCTCACCAAACAAGATACATAGCATTTTTACTTAGGAGGCGGGGAGACCTAATCTTGTTTCTTTCCCTTCGTGTCCTTATTTTTTAATGTAACCAACTCCATCAATGACCTTTTGCTTAGCACAAAGCCTCAAACTTTGTGACTTAAAACAATTAGCAAGTGTCACTACCCATGAGTTTACAAGTCAATTGGGCAGTTCTTCTAGATTCACCTAGCCACTCACATGTTTGCCATCAGCTATATTTGAATAAAGCTCCTGTTGATCTTTATTGTGCTTTCTCACATCTGTGGATGTCTTACAGGTTTGTCTAAGAAAATAGTCATTGGGGCAATTGGGATCTGCTTGATTTGATCCCTGAGCCTTCAGTCAACTAACTCTAACCTAATCTAAAGGCAGGACAGGAGACCAAGAGGAAGGAGGGAAAGCCTGCAGAGCCTGCAGGCCTAAAGTCCAAATGCCACACTGTCCCTAAAATCATATCCATGTGGGACATAGCAAGTCACAAGCCCAGCTTAGAATAAAGAAATGGAGAAATGGATTCCACTCCCAAGGGGAGGAATTGCTACGTCACATGAATACAATGTCATGAACACAGGGAAAAGAGGACATTTTGTATTTATTCTACCCACCAAGTATAAATATAAAGAGTATATTTGCAACTCTCCCCTTTCCATCCTGTCACCATCCACAAAAAAAGTTCCTGGGGTATTATAGGAAAAGTCCCATAATTGTGAGCAGTTGTCTAAAAGCTGGTGATACTCATTATGAACAGCCCTAAAATCATGCAATACACCCCTGTGTCCTGTCAGTTGACAAAAGATGCTCCCAGCAAATGAAATAAGTAAAAACCTCCTGCAAACAAACAAAAATGCTATTAAGAATCACTCCTAAATTTTCAATTAACATTTGGAAAATATCAGATAGTGGACAGGATTAGTAATCTACTTTAAATGTTAGTTAAAATCTAGTGGAGATTTTTCCACTTTTTCATGGGTTTGCTTTAACAGTATTAAACATTGTGCTCTGCCAAGAACTACTGGTGATTGACCCCAGGCATGAGGTATATGTTACATGCACTGGCCCTAGAATTTCTGAGCAACTGCAGAGAGTGTGAGCAGTGTGTATCTCATTTGCAATAGCCTCCTGGATGAAACCCAGGACACTCTTTTGAAAATTTATAGGGACTAGTCTCTTCCAGCAGTTTAACAGGCAGTCTGAATTTTTTTTTAACATATCCAAGCCAAGGTTTTATCTCCTTCCCATCTCCCAGATTGAATATCCATTATCTCTCAAGATGCCATTACCCTCAGATGCCGCAGATTTATTTGTCTAGCTATTTTATAGAATAAAGGCCTGATAGGGTCCTCTTTAAATACACATACTAACCACATTTTAGAAAGCAGCAGTTGGTCCCATCATTTCCCTAACTTAAGATTATGTTTTTCTATTGCATGGGAATCATAAATTTTACTCCCATAGGTATTTTACAATTATGGAAAGGAATGAATCAAACCAAATACCCAAAGATCAGAACCTTTTTTTCCAATTTATTTTCCAGCTGTGCTTTTCTGTCCATGGGATAAGTACATGCACATACACACTGTTGGGCATGTGCTCATGTGGGTTTGTGACTGTATCAACTAATTATTTATTATTTCAATTCAAAATCTGGCATCCATCTGATGAATCTGATCAGCCCACCTTTATCTTAGCTTGACTGGCTGATTTATATTTTACCTCTTTATGTTCTATAAAACATCAGGCATGAGTGTTTATTCTTAAACTGATGAACTCTAGATCTCTGTTATCTATACACTATCTACTAGCATGAACTTGTGGCTTCCAACTTAAACACAACTGTTCAAGTCTAGAAGGTTTTCTAAAACACTGGTCCGGAGTTACCCATTTTAACTTCCCACAGTGTGCAAACTCATTGGATTGCTTCACGAGTTTCCACTGTGTATTGTGATGAGTCACAGATTCGGTTGCATACATTCCCCAAAAGTTCTGTCAATCATTTCATCTCTGTGAGTAGCCAAACCCTCATATTGTTTATTCTTTGCAATTTCTTGGTACTTCTCAGGGCCAGCCTGTGGGCCGCTTGAGGGGTGGGCACAGAAGCTGCCAAGTTGGCAAGAACCTTAGCAGAATAAAGGCAGGTGAAGTAGAGGTTACATTCTGGAAAGGGCTGGAAACCACTGGTGTCAGGGAAGCTTAGGGACTTCAGCCATGAAAACTCCAAGCCAGAGCAACTCAAAATAGAATCTTTAGATCACCTATATCCCAGTTACCTAGAAAGTCTGATAAAATTATAAAATTTTTGGCCCCCATCCACCCTGCCTACTTAATCAAAATCTCTAGCCTTTGAACATTTCTAGTACGTGGTCTTTGCATGGTCATTATATCCCCAGTACATGACAGTTTGTACTGACTATTGAATGAATGAAAAAATAATGACTATTGAATGAATGAAAAAATTATTGAGTAAGCTATTGATACCAAAGTCAAGATCATACAATGTATCAGTGATCCAGCTTGGAGTTTACTAATGTAGGTATGCCAAGCAGCAAATCAATGAGACATGCCCTCAGTAAAAGGAAGCGTGATACTGGCTGAACACGATTAAAGTTGGTGACTCTCATTCACTACCTGTTTCTTCCTATGTTCTACCTTATTTAAACATCAAAAGGTATTCCATGGCCTGGCCTCATCTCTGGTCTTCGTGTACAGATGTACATAAGTCCACAAAGGTGAATCTTCCCCACTTCATACAAAAAGATTAGTAAGAGGGCCTCCCCCCGCAGTGGCGCAGAGGTTGAGCGCTGGGTTGCGAAGCTGCCTGCAGCCTCTGCAGTGCTGGTTCAATCCGCGGCCACCAGCAAGGGCACACAGGCCTTTTCTGCCACCCGCTGCTCCCCTCAGCAGTATACTTCATCAGTCTGCCTGCTCTGCTCCCTGCTCTGGCTCTGGTGAATTCTCTCACCCTCCCACACTTCTAACTGTACCCAGTGCTTGTATAAATAAATAAATAAATCTTTAAAAAAAAAAGATTAGTAAGAAACACCATCATCCCTCTGAGGAGATGAGTTTCAGAAAAATTAAGGCATTTGCTCCAGTTCACATAGCTAGAAAGTGGAAGAGGCAGCTCATGAATCAGGTTTGCAAGGATGACCAGGAAAACATCTCTTTTTAGGTCAGTAACTTTCTTAAATTTTTAGATGGTGTTGAGGGAGGTTCACAGAGTTGGAATAGAGGCCTTAACTCTGTTCCACAGCTCACACTCATTTATGTAGTCAAAGGCCCACAGATGCTTTTCCTAAACAATTGCTATATCCCCTATGGCACATATTAGGCAAAAGAAGTTACAGTACGTATTTGTCTTCAGAGAATGTATTTCTATCTTTTTTCATCTATCTCATCCATCCATCCACCCACCTACCTACCTACCTACCTACCTATCTCTCATCTATCTCAATTCTTTTCATTTAAAGCTCCTCCTATCTTGTCTGTTTCTCCATTCTTAAGGACTGTCTCATTCATGTTATTAAATAATTACCAATGACAGTCATACTAAACAGTGCTTGTTACAGCTTGGTCCCTAACCCATCACCCATGTGTCAACAGCCCAAGATCACAGACGGTTAGGACTGAACCATCCCTGTGATCACCTCAAACAACTCTATCATTTCACATGGAAAAACTCACCCAGGGAGGTTAAATTCTTCATCCAGTATTTCACCATGCATCATCAGTGCCCCTTTGTTATGCCATTTTCTCATCAGCTAGGCTATGATATGAATAGATTCTACTGTTAAAAAGATTCTGTTGTAAAAATCATGTTTTATTCTTTTAGTGACCTTGACATATCCTTAATAGTCACAGAAACATGGTGATGCCCATATTTAATCCTGGCAAGATTTAAGCATATCAACATACTAGTAACACGTTGGGTATGATGATAAAATTGCCAGACTGGAAAGGATATAACCTATGTTATCTACTTATTGTGTACACTATGATAAGTTGACCCACTTAGGAGCAAATGATAGAGAAGGTTTCTAAAGTCAAAGACTAAATTGTGATTTGGGGGTTAAACTTCAGGTAACAGACACAAGTTGTTTCGATGTTGTTTAAAATAGCAGTGTACAGCAGGCGTTTACAATTTCTCAGAGAAGGTCTTATCAATGTAAATGTCAGGGAATGTTGGCTCTGTCTATTCTTTTTAGCAAACATGTGGATCACATTCCCCTCATCTGTGGAAATACAAGATTGTATATTTTAATTCATCTGAAGCTTTGCCACAGAGTCTATAAATATTATATAACAAATCTGAGCATTACCACTTTCTTGTGCATTCAGGATACATCTCTGTGATCACTATAATCAACCTAATTGGGCAAGACTCTCTAAGTGAAGGCAATAACATTTGTTTACTTCATTGTAGGAATGTGCTCGCAGCCTGGTACCACCACATTTAAATTAGTTTGTATCCAAAACAGAGAGAAATGCACCCTTCAGTCAACACAGTCTGTTAATTTGAATGTGTTTAAATTAACTGTGTGCATGTTCATAGGAAACTCGGAGGAGCTCTGTTCTTTGTCCTCTTGTGAAGGGGACTCAGTGACCTTCAGTCAATTTCCTTGCATATTTTGCAGGTGCAGAAGAGTCCTCCTGTAGTCTCTCTTTTTTTTAAGATTTATTTTATTTATACATACAAGAGTTGGGGTAGAGGCCAGAGTTGTGGGGAGTGAGAGGATTCACCAGAGACAGAGTGGGGAGCAGAACAGGCGGATTGACTGAAATACACTGCTGAGGGGAGCAGTGGGCGAGTCAGGAGAGGTCTGCTGAGTCATGTGGGTTGCTCCCTAGCCAGGGCTCGAACTCATGCTGCAGTGGCTGTGGCTAGCTTCGTAGGTCACGCCTTAAACCCTTGCACAACCAGGGAGGCCCACCTCCTGTAGACTCTGAGGTGGCCAGTTACATGCCCAAAGCTATCCCTGGCTGCCATGAGGGCATCAAAATGATTACCTGTGAGGATTGGCAACACATTGTGAAGTAGCACAGGATACAGAGGAAAGGGGTGAGAGCTGGCACAGATAAGCCACGTCCAGATGAATCCTGTACATGTTGTTTGTGCTACTTTATCTCACAGAACTGACCTCTCAACACGAGACTTTCATTCAGAACTACCATATTTTTATCCCCAAAGGGGTTGCCACCTCTTCTCCATTCCATTTCCTACTTTTTTCTTTGCCCTTTTCTTTGTAAACATTTGTAAAACGCTTTCTTCCTCAAATCTCCACCTACTCAATCCAGAGTGGTAGCTCCAAGAGGCAAAGATGGAGGCAAAGAGAAGAAAGTGATTTGAGAAAGGTTTTAAAATTGTTCTCTGCAACTTGTGCTGCTCCTCTCAAAGTGTTCATGTAATGCACTGTTTATTATTATTATTAGTGTTCTTGTTTGAGCCAATTTCTTTTAATAGAAGGCACTTAAGGAAGAGTTCAATCTCTCCATCAAGGAAAGCAATCCATCCTGACAGGAGGAAGAGGGGGGAGTTCAAAGTATCCCCCAGCTGGCTGCTGCCATTTTGGGGAGGCCATATTGCTGGTGGATGGAAAATGAGGCAAGGCAGTGTTCTGAGGAAGAGAGATAAACAGTGGATGGTTCTAAATTGTGCTGAGAATACTCTTGTTGGATGTTACAGAATTGGGTATAGCAGCCATTTTGGGAAAATAGCAAGACTGCAGCCATTTTGAGAAATAACTGCCATCTCAAAAGGGCACAGCTAGGTTTCGTTTCTGGACAGAAACCACAACATAGGGAGAAATGAAACCTAGTTGGCACCATGAGAGTATCCAATCAGGGTGGACCCTGCCCCAGGTGTGAAAAGTCCCCGCATCCTGTCAGCAAAGTACCAAAACAGCTGGTTGCTCTGGGAGGGGATCCCTCTCTCAACCTGATGAGACTGCGTGTCAGTACTCCAGGCAGAGTCGGCCCCTAGCTTAAGCTAGCAATAAAGCCTTTTTGCTTTTGCATCTCTGGCTTTGTGTGGTTTTTGGGAACCTCGGACGGAGTTAAGGCACCAACTCCTAACATTCTCTGTCTGAAACACATAAAAGTTAGTTGAAATTAATGAGTTACCACATTGTTTTCATATGCATTCTTCAGGAAAGATTTATATTTTGTTGTCTTAGTCCCTTACAGTCAACCTCCTGGCACCTATTACCTTGGATAATTTTGCAGGGAGAGTCAAAAAGTGTGATATGGTGGCAGCCATGTTAGTCCATAAAGGAAGTCAACTATCGTTTGTTGTATCTCCTGTCCCTTTTTCATATAGCATGAGCACATATAGTGGCATGTATTAAACTTGTGTTGAATGGAAGTTATACCCATGACATTCTTGCTGCTAGCCCCTTCTGAAAATATTGACAAAGAGTTTTAAGCAGCAATAATAAACTCTAGTTGTGTAGTCACACAAATTTGAGACTTATAATCTCAAAGGGACAATAAAACAACAATAGGTCTTTCTGGCAGGCCCTGGGCACAATACCTGGGATGCCACTCACCATTTCTTGCCAGTTCACAACATTCTTAGGGTATCAGAAGTGACTGCAGACAGCCACAACTCTCTTTATTGTGATAGCATTTTTTTGGTTCTCCAGCTTGATCCATTTTGTTGACTTTTGCCAGGAGATGATGCCCCTGGTGTATTGCTTGTCATTGCTCACTTTTCCCCTGGATTTCTGATTCTCATTAGGTGATTTTGATTGCTCATGACAGTAACCCAACACGAACTTGTTTAAACAAATCCAGAAATGTATGGATCATGTAATTGGTAAATGTGTGGGTGGATACATCTTCAGATACAGCTGGATCCACCATTTCCACAATGTCATCTGGACTCAGTCTCTTTCTCCCTTTCTTTCCAAAGGGGGCCATGAATGACAACTGACAGCTCCACACTCATCTCTTGCCATCTTCACTGATGTTCAGAAAAAAGGAAACTTTTCATACTGACTCCTATAAAACATTCTGCTCTACAGTCTAACAAGTCTGGTTTGCAAACCCATCTGTAGTGTAAATGGATTTTCAGGCTTTTCTGCCCTCCCACCATCAGGATTGACCTGCCTGATGGGGTACCTGCAGTTGTTACACTGTTGCAAGCTGTCTTATTTACTTCTGTGGGCCATGGGAGGAATATTGAGATAGTCAGTGAGAGAAGTAGAAGCAGGAGAGAGGCAGGAGAGAGAAGGGGAGGAAAAAATCCAGAAGTGAGCCATAGAAACACAGAGTGAAGACTTGGCAGGGGCTTGCAGGCCTGCTGACCTCCTGACCCTTGGGCACCCCTGCCTGCTGTGTACCTGGTTGCTGCTCTACATGTAAAAGCTCAATAAAAGCCTGAGAAAGCCACCGAGGACTCCAGGACTCCTTCCTTACCTGGTCTGGTCTGCTGGGATCATAGATAACCAGCTCTGTGGTCATCCTGGCACTACACCATCCTTCATTGTTTTATTTGAGGCATGTATGTTATGGCTGAGTTATAAAATTGCTGCTGGTATGAGGAGTAGCTTTAGCTCCACCTGACCCACAGGGAATGAGTTCTCTCTAGGGGAAAGATTGATCCTATTTTTTTTTTTTTTTTTTTAAGTTTTTTTTTTTTTTTTTTTAATTTTTCTAGAGGCATGTCTTATTTATTTATCTATTTGTTTGTTTGTTTGGTTTATACATGCACTGGGTACAGTCAGAAGCCGGGAGGGTGAGAGAATTCACCAGAGCCAGAGCGGGGAGCAGAGCAGGCAGAAGGACCGAAGTACACTGCTGAGGGGAGCAGCGGGCGGCAGGAGAGGTCTGCGCGCCATGTGGGACCCTCCTCCGGTGGCCGGGGAGCAGCCGGGGATCGAACCGGCGCCGCAGACGCCGCGGGCAGCTTCGCAACCCAGCGCTCAACCACTGCGCCACCTGGGAGGCCCAGATTGATCCTATTAACAGAAGTAAGGAAGGAAAGAGGGTAGCAGAGAGCCCAAATGCGTTTCTACAGCCATGTTGTGCTGATGATACTCTTGCTGTTTCTCAGATTAAGTGAGGTAGTTATTCTAGGTACCAAAATAAAATGAGAAAGAAGGAACTTTTCCCCATACAAGTGTTGGTTTATTTTACTAGTTGTGGATGTGGAAGAGAAATATCAAAAGTGCCTTTGCCATGATGCATCTCCTAAGCACTCTGAATTAAAGGACTCTTTGGGGAGCTGGGCTGGAGACTGATGTATGGACTATGAAATACCCCTGGTTGGATCCAGCAATCACATCATTATTGCTGTCTGGGTTCTGAAGTTTGGTCCTTTGAGGTTGCTTCTCTCGTCATGAATCCCTTCTCCCAGACCCAGTAACCAGGGAAGTCCTGTTAATTACAAGATTAAGGGGTCTCTCTGGTGGCACAAGGGGTTAAGATGCAACCTATGAAGCTATCCGCAGCCTCTGCAGCAAGAGTTCGATCCCCTTCTAGGGAGCTACCCACATAGCACAGCAGACCTCTCCTGTCTTCCCTGCTGCTCCTCTTAGCAGTGTATTTCAGTCAGTCTGCCTGTTCTTTTCCCCACTCTGTCTCTGGTGGATCCTCTCACCCCCCATACCTCTGGCCTGTACCCCAGTTCTTGTATGCATAAATAAATAAAATTTTTTTAAAAAAACTCAGTCCTGGGGCACTGGCTGTCAACACCAGTGCATAGACTCCATTCATTGGCCCATCCAAGAATTTCTGCAACACTTTCTATCACCTAGACCAAGGAGACTCCTCAGACTTCACTACTCTGATAGCTTTTGCCAACTGGACCTAATATTGGACCCCATCCTGATCACTTTCTATACTCTGGCCCCACTAGATGTTCCTTCATAGCACTTGTTTATACCCGGAATAGTGTCCTAATGTGTTTGTTTATTGTGTGTTGTCTCCTTTTCCTGCAATATAAGGAGCAGAAGGGCAGGGATTTTTTCCTTCTTGTGTCTGGTTCTTCCCTGTGCCCAGTATAGTGTTGCTTGGCACGTCCTCACCTTGCAGTCACTGTCTATTGGTTATGTCAAGAAATGATGTATGAGCAAACAAAACTAGACTGGGTACAGACCTTAGGTCATAATTCTCGGACTCTTATTACCTCACAAAAGGAAACACATGCTCAGACAAAATGCAAATGGCAATGTTGTTAGTGGAGGAGTGTGTGTGTACCAGAACACCTCAGCCCAGGTCCTGCATTTTGTATCATTAGTCATCTTGCATCCCTCCTTAATTCCCTGCTGCTGCACCAAATTATTTTATGTTTTTCTTAGAGTGGTGGTTAAACTGTGGGGTTATCTCAGAAATAAAATAGCTTATTTTGATTTTTGCTAAGCAAAGCCAGAGAAAAAGTTAATTTAAAATGCATAGAACAGTTATATTAATTCTACAGAATTTTCTGAAGCAAAAATCTTAAGAAAATAATCTGAAGAAATATGACTTCTCTTCGATTTGTAAATTCTCACTCTTTTTGGTCAAGAATTTAGTTTTCTGTCAAGAATTAAAAGTTTTGGTTTTAGATTTTAGCAACCTCTTTGCCACAACATATTTAAAGGTCATGACATCTATTTGCTGTTTTCCACAAATAAGGGTAAATTAAAATGGACAAAGCTGGTTTCATAATTTCATCTCCCATCAAGTTTCCCCTGCTTCTTTATTTTTGGGGTGCCTGGAGATGCTGGGCAACACAGAGCCAAACAGAACCAATAGCCTGCTCTGGAGACTCTGCTATCCCTCAAGTGGAGAGGGAATTCCCTTCTGCCTGAGTGAAATGTCTAGTCTATAAAACTAGTTAGTAAAACATACTGTAATTTGGGATTTGGTAATACCAGCTTCATTTTGACAGAACCCGTGCTGACCCACAGGATTACATCATGAACAGATGTGGTCTTAGAGGGGCGGGATGATTAAAATTTCGTTCCGGAATAAGAAAACGGAGTTGTAGAAGGCGTCGTTCTTCTATAAAGTCTACGCAGTTAACACATTTAACCTGTTCAGCACAGTGGCTTTCACCTCCACGTGGCAGTCACGACAGGGTCACCTTCGACTGGCATGTGTCTGTTAAGTACAGGCCGTTATTTTCAAAGACATGCTTTCCATGTAATTTAGACTCCTCGGAACTTTTTTCTCACTTTCAACTATGCAAGAATGTTAACAGCTTAATGATCAGGGCAAGTCAATCAAGAAACCCAATCCTCAGTTTTTCCTTTTATTTTAAAAAAGATTTATTTTATTTATTTATGCATGTAAGAGCTGGGGTGGAGGCCAGAGATGCAGAAGGGTGAGAGGAGTCTCCAGAGACAGAGTGGGGAGCAGACAGGTAGATTGATGGACTGAAATACACTGCTGAGGGGAGCAGTGGGCGAGACAGGAGAGGTCTGCTGTGCCACGTAAGTTAGCACCCAGATAGCTTCATAGTGCTGGGACTTAACCCCTTGCACCACCAGGGGGGAGGCCCCTCAGTCCTCAGTTTTTTCATCTCAGGACTTGAGTATCTTCAGGATGGTTTCATTGAAATAGAAACAGTTAGTCGTAGAGTTATTATGCAGACCAAGCCGGCAAAGGCTATAGAAAGCACTTTTCAAACTCTGAAGCACTATAAAGATGTTACTAGCAGTAACTATTAACTGTTATGGGAGGTTAAAATAATGGCAATGATTATCTTATGAATTAAATAAAAACTTATTGCTGGTGTGTTTTTAAAAGGCTTTGAATTTTTGTTTTTTGTTTTCTTTTTTTTTTTTTAAATAGAGGCATATTTTTTATTTATTTATTTGTTTGCTGGTTTGTTTGTTTGTTTATATAAGCACTGGGTACAGTCAGAAGCGCGGGAGGGTGAGAGAATTCACCAGAGCCAGAGCGGGGAGCAGAGCAGGCAGAAGGACCGAAGTACACTGCTGAGGGGAGCAGCGGGCGGCAGGAGAGGTCTGCGCGCCATGCGGGACCCTCCTCTGGTGGCCGGGGAGCAGCCGGGGATCGAACCGGCGCCGCAGAGGCTGCGGGCAGCTTCGCAACCCAGCGCTCAACCGCTGCGCCACCGGGGAAACCCGGCTTTGAATTTTTGATGGTTTCTCAAAGTCTATTAATATCTATCTCGCTTTAGACCACAATTAATTATTTAATCACTTCAAAGCCAATTAATATTTAGTTGTGGGAATAAAGGTGGAGGATAGGGGAGTAGTTGATACTTAAATATTTCTTATGTTCACATTTGTTTATATTCAATATAAATATACATAAGAATGATATTTTTCATGACATACATTTGGGTCTACTAGATATTAATTGGGATTTGGGTCTACTAGATATTAATGGATATGAATAGTACCTGATAAGAATCTTGACTATGCTGGAAGTCAAATAGTTAAGTATATTGCCCTTAAAATAAAATTATTTTTTCTTTCAAAATAAGTACAGCTAAAGTCAGGATAGATTAAGAAGTCATTGAACTGATGACACACTTCTTGATTATTTGTAAGGGGAAGAGTGTTGATTATCAGAGATGGTGTCCTCATTCAGTTAACATTGTTGAAGACAGTATCTATCAGCACTTTGGAAACCAAGATGGTGAATAAATATAGATATTTGCCATCCAGCTTAGGAAACTGTTACCCAAAGTGGGTTCTTGCCAAAAAAAAAATAATAGTAAACTGTTAGTCATCTGGCACAGTCGTTGCATAAATTTGTCAGGCACTGTTTTAGGTATTGACTGCATAATGGAGAGCAAGGTAGACATTGCACTGACTCCTGGGACTTGTATTCTAATAGAGAGAAACAATTTGTGAATACATAAAAGAAAATAGCTGCAGTTTTATAGACTGCAGTTTGCCATCAAGTGACTAATAGGATGATAAAGTAAAAAGAGAGAAGACCCAAGGGCCATTGTGATTGAGGCTGAAGGACACAAGCTCTTTGTAGATGCAGGTAATGATGGCTCTTGATAGCTCTATGATTCTTTTCAGCAGGTTCTTCTGTTGACTTTATAAGTGCAATAAGCTAAGTCCACTACAGCCGCAGTGGACTGTGGGGTCCCTGTGACCTGGGTGGAGCTCCCAGGCCCGTGGGTCTTGTGTGGAGGCTGGGTCTTATTTATTTGCCGTCCTTTTTCTGTGCCCTCTGTTAGTCCACTACTGCATCTAATTGGGCTCTGCAGTGGCCTGTGTCACCAAGGTCACTTCATAAAGCTATGAAGGAACTAAATGTGTTTCTGACCTGAGAAACACATGGGAAAGAAAAGGAATGTGTATAAAATCCTTACACCTTGAAGAAAATAATGGGTTGATTTAATCTTTAATTAGAACTTGCTAACTCTGTAAACCTTCCCTTTGCTTTTCCCACTGTCCCTGAATGCAGTCAAGTGGACCTGCCAGAATAATCACAGGTATAAATAAAAAAAAAATTCTTCCATCGAGAGAGAACAAACCAGTTTCACTGTTTTCTTGAGGTTAAATTAAGCAGCTAGTCTGGTTTTTCTGTTAAACAGAACTAAAATCCACATGCAAGTGAATTACTCAGCTCTGCTTTAAACAAAAGACCGTCATTGTCAAGATACAGGCTGTTTCGCTTTTATCACAGGAAGAGATGTTAAGGTAGGTTAATGTCTTTAGAAATTATTTATCCCGGAAAATCTCCAGTGCATTACACTGAAGTAGACTGGGAATTAGGAGACATTAATCTGAAAAGAAAAAGCAAACGCTGTCTTATTCAATAACAAGAGACCATGGTTACAGCTAACCCCCCAAATACCTAAATAGTTAGGTCTTGTTAGTCTTTACAGATACCGATACATACAGCTGTGTTCCATTAAGTTGCTTGTATGGGCTCCAATGAAGGTCAACATACCTTTGCACACAGGTTTTATTTGTCCATGATCATTTGGAGGTTAATGAGGAGGTCCTGGGAAAAATAATTGGGAGGCAGGTGAATCTTACATTTAGACTTCCTGGTCGCCAGTTTCCATCTCTTCCCTGCTTGCATAACGACCTCTCTGCAGGAGAAAGGTGAGGCCCTAGAAGCTAATGCTGAAGACTGAATTCACACAGGTCAGGGAAGGAGTGATATGAGGTGGGAGTATAAGAATAAGGGGAGACTTCTGATTGCACAGACAGGCGCGTGCCTCTGCATTAATCTCCAAAGGGAGAAGGGCTGAGAACCCCGTCTTGACTCCTCTCCTATCCATTAATTCCGGGGTGGTAGAGGTCCTTAATAGATACTCCAACAACTTTCAATTTGCTGCCTCAATTTTAAAAAAACACAGTGAAACAGCAGAGTGGCGGAGGTCTTCAGCCAGCCTGTGCATTCAGAAAAGCAAGCTAAAAAGGACACGAATTGCTATAAAATTTGGTAGAAAAACAGCTCCTTTAAGGAGTCCAGCTAGTTGTGTTGACCTACATTCCTGCGCCACACAAACTCAGAGAATTCCCATGGGATTCCTAGTCCCCATATGGGCTAAGTCTTCTGGAGGTCACCTGTGGTCTGTGGTCACCATCCTCGCTCAGCCACACAAAGGTCATTACCTGGTGATGGATGATGCTAAGCATATTCTATATCCTTGGCTTCCACCTTCCTCTCTACCTCCCATCCCCAATCCATGCCATGGCTTTCTCTTTTTAGCACATTTCTCTCTTTCTTTCAGTGTTAAGATTACCAGAGTTGGAGAAATCTAAACTCTAGCCTTGGTTCTCTCTTGAAGTCATTTTAATAATAACAACAACCTGTGCTAGCCACAACCCCATCACATTTCCCGAGTCTGTACTGTGGGGATTAGGCATAACCTCTAGATCTGGCACCCTATGATACTAGGACCAGGGTCTTATAGTCCCAGGACTCCCAGGTTACCTCAGCCAGACCCCAAAAAGCTTGTGCAGAAGATCAGTTCCACCTGTGTCCTCTTTCCTGCAAGGCGCTCTTTGTGTTGTTGTTGTTTTTTTTTCCATTATTTATTTTTTACAACATTGTTCATTTTTAAACAATATTTGCTTCCCCCCATCCCCTCAGGTGTAGTCCCCATAGAATTTCCTTCCCCAATGCACCCGTGCACCATCACCTCAGTCCCCTGTGCTCCTCCCTCCGACCCCTCTCCCTCCTCCTGCCCTGCAGGATGTCTCTGCTTTATAATCTTCTGTATTTGTTTTCTTGTGTTTTGTATTGTTGTTATTTTTTTCCACTGATGTCTTATTTGGGACACAAAAATGATTAGTCCAGTTGAGTAGTCTTCTGAGAAAAAATTAACCTGAGTGTCTCACACAGGAGCTAGCTGGTATTCTTGCACTTTAGTTTCTATTCCAGGTCAAATTACTAACAACAGCACAGCACACCAAGGACCAGAGACACCCCCTCCCCCAAGGACAAACTTGTTCCCAGATTGTCACAGTCCTACAGGTATCCAAAAACGGAGTGTAGGACAAGCAGTGTTTCCTGGTTTTGAAATGCCTGGCTCTTACCTTGGGTCTGGTGGGGTTACCCATGACTTCAAATTTGGCTGGGGAGAAAAACGGGTGACTTTACTTTTCTACTGCAGAGCAGTGAGGAAATGTGCTCATTGACAACTAGTCCCAGGGGCGATGTTAGTAGAATAGAGAAAACAGACCAAAAGGATGAGTGAATGTTGAAGCTCATGTGAGTAAGAAACAAATGTGACCCCATCCTACATGGTCTGGTCGGGGAAAGCTCAGGCAGATGTTCAGTGGAGAGTGTGGCCAGGCGTGGCTGGCCAAGGGCCCACGTGGTTGAGAAGCATCATTTTTCTTCCATCAAGCTTCTCCTTGCTATGGTTTCCATATTCTGTCATTATTTTTAAAACTGATAAAGTTGATAGAGGATATTGTGTTTGTTTCAATACACAAATAATGATTTGATATTTGTATATATTGTGAAATGATCCCCACAATAGGTCTAGCTAACATCATCACCACACATAGTTACATTATTATGTTACTATTAATATTAGTATCATTATCTGCTCACCTTCTGCTGTATATGATTGCCAGGCTCCAACATGAAACTCATTCTCAATGTCTCCTCTGTTCCCATGGAAGAGATTTATGTCTCTAACTCTAAAATGTCTTCCCCCTATTGATCCCTCTCCTGCTCTGAGGTGGGTCCCCCCAAAAAGTGCTCTGACATCCCTGGACTCATAGATCTTTGTTTATATCTCTCCTGTAATATTTATCAAAAATTGCCTTGCTCTGGTTTGGTTTATGGTTTTGTATGTCTTCCAGACCCTACACGATCATAAATAGATCACAGATAATGTTTTCTTTCCAGAGCACATAGCTCTGGATCTTATACACAAAGACCTCAAAATGGTACATAAATGGAATTAAAATGCTAATAAATGACTTCTCCAGGTTCAAGCAATATGTGGGGTATGACAAGTGTAGCAGCAGGTCTAAGAGTACAAACTTGAGGTGTGGTAGTAATCATAACAGTAACAACACACTTGCTGAGTGCTTCTGGACTTCAAGCCCTGTTCTCTGTCTGTCTGTCTGTCTGTCTGTCTATGTGTCTGTAGATCATCTAGCTACTGTTTGTTGTCTGTCAAAATATTCTCTTTAAACAATAAAGGTGCCATTGTTGTTATTATTAAGGATTTTTACATTATTTTATTGATTAGAAAAATATGATGACATTACAAGCTCTATCCATAAGCATCGGTATTAAAAACCAGAGAGGACCTCCCCTGGTGGCGCAGCGGTGGAGTGCTGGGCTGCGAGGCTGCCCACAGCCTCTGTAGCACCAGTTAGTTCCCCAGTCGCCAGCGGGGGTCCAACAAAAAAAAAACAAAAACAAAACAGAGAGCCTTGAGGTGGTGTCCACCATCAAGCAGCCTGTTTTGTACTCAATCTCGTTAAGTTTCTTGTTTAAGTCACAAAGCCCAAGCATGTCCCTGGGTGTCCTCATGTTCTGTCTTCCTCTTACTCTTGCAAAACATCTTGCACTCCCTGACCCTTGCACTAACTGCTCTGTACGTGTGTGTGTGTGCATGTGCTGATACGTGTGTCAGTTATAGATATACATGTTCCTGTGTGTGTTTCTGGTTATGTATGTGTGCCGGCATATCTGAATGCCTATATATTTGTGCATGTCAGCGTGTCTGCATATGTTCCCATGCACACACACATCTGCATATCTGTGTTGTATATACATGTCAGTGTGTTTTATCTATGTCTAAACATACATGTGTGTATGTGTACATATGTGCTGGTGTGTCTGCTTGTGTGCATATGTTTAACTTCATGTGTCTATGCATATGTGTGTGCTAGTATGTCTATGTCTATCTATGTGTGTGTCTGCCCTGAAATCCACAAAAGAGTCCCAGGGTCCACAGGCAGCCAGGACCACCACCCTTTCTTCAGCTGCACCTGCAATCCAAATGCATGGCCTGGGTCTAGCCAGGAGTCTGGGGACTGGGCAGGAATTAGAATAGGTCTGAGGGTTTCCGGAGATAGGTGCCAGGCTCCTCCCAGTATGTGGCTTCCCTGTGGCACCCCCATTCCCATGAGCAGAGATGCCCAATGTGCCATCAGACACAGAGCTCAATATCCAGTGGTGATAAAGTGAAAAGCAAAGCAGGGGCTGGTTTAGGTAAGGTGGTCACATGTGTGATCAGAAAGTGCCAATTAATAAAAAGTAAATGTTTTGAAGGAAACCACCTGAATCTATGCATATCCACTAATTAGGATAATGTTTTATCATTTGATGTTTTCTTTCCTAGGAAGAAGGGTTGATCATACTAAAAACAGAAACTTAGAAAGAGTTGAAAGAATCGGAAAGACCCTATTTTCTGAGCAAAATCAGAAAGTGGGAGAAACTGTTGATGGCACAGCCCCTTCCCTGCCTCTTTCTGCTCCATACCCTGAAAATATTGCCCATCATAGAGTCTCCTCTTTTCCCCTTTTGTTGTGCCAGAATCCCCAGGGGGTTCTCATCTGGAATCCAAAAACTCCTAGGAAAGAGGAATAGGCTCACGGAGACATACCAGCATTTACATACACAAATATACTTTCGGACACACAGGTGTGCAAGCAACACACTGCACACATGTATGCATGTGTACCTGCAAGGAACACCAGCACACATGCACAAATTCACTGACACACTCATAACCACACCCCTAAACACATCAGCATGCAGACACAAATATACACATCACCATGCATACACCAACACAGACAGATGCACGCGCTCACACACACACATGATTACAACGACACTAACAGACTTTGAAATCTTTGAGCTTTATCTGGTTTCCTAAAAGCTAAACTTATCCTAGCTAAGGGACAGAACAACACACATACATATACACAAAATGCACACACAGGCACATGGATAGGCACAGCCAGATACATAAAGACATACAAGGAAAGAAAATAATCTATCCAGTTAGGACTACTTTAAAGGAATTAAGTCAAAGGGAAATCTCTTATTACTAAATTTGAAGTAATCCGAAGCTTAACCAACAGTTGTGGGGGCCAAGGCTGGGGCAGAGATTTCTCAGCACTCCCGAGACCAAGCCCCTGGCTGCCACCTGCTCTACCTTTGCGCAAAGACAAGCCTTCTCTACATCAGCAGCTTTTCAGTTTGATGTTCTTATAATGTGGGTCTTAGATTTAAGCTCCTCAAAAAGACATTTCAGGGATATATTTTAAAGCAAATTCCAGTCTATTATTAAAACACCTGTTCAATTGTGAGACCAGTCCTGACATATGAGGGATTATCAGTAGGGGAAAGAAATGACACTACAATTTATTAGTCATCTCACAATTCAGTTTTGAGGAAACTAATCCTCTGTATTTCCTGACAAATTGTTATTATAAAATTAATAAAAATCTTTTCTTTCATAAAATTACACCAATACAATAGATGAATTTCTTACATGTCACCCTTTTGGAACAAACCAGGAAGACAGGATAAAATAGCTCGTTTGTTTGAGCCACGCTCTGCATTTTAGCCTCAGACAATCAAATCTCTATGGTGATGTGGACATTCATGGGTAGGTGTCCATTTCAGAAAAGCTTGGCAATTACAGGCTCTGCTGACATGATACAAGGAAATCCAAACATGCTTTGTTATTTACCTTAATACATCTCAGTCCTCTGTATTGATTGTCTACAAGCCCCTGTAATGAAACAGAGGGCTCAAGCCTGCTAACGTGAGTGTCCTTGACATTCTTCCCTGTGCACATTAAGTCCATTAACAGAACAGCACAACAGCATCAACTTTAAGTCAATGGCTTTTAAAACATAGATTCTAGACCACAGAGGACTTTTCCTAGAAATGCAAAGAATTGCTGTAAAAGGTCAGAATGGGAGGCGTGTGTTGGAAAATAAGGAAAACCAATCTGGTTTAATCATAAACCCAATCCCCCCAAACTGAGCAGACTAATCAAGTCATTTTTATAGACTATTTTCCATCTTTATCTTGCTTTGCTTCTCTCTCTCTCCTTACTATCCATTTTCTTTGTTTCTTGGGACATGAGCTTATGTTTATGAATAAAGATTGAAAGAATTATCCTCAAAAGATGGTGACTGTGGTAGGTGTGTGTGACTCAGATGTCAAAGAGATGGACCAGGAAACTAAATGATGGGTGAAAAGGTCTCAGCCTTTAGGTTGGAGACATAGGAGGCTGGCCTTAAGCATTTTCATTAATTATTGATATTCAAATAGTTTGATACAATACCGTCCTCAGAATATAAAGACTGAGGAAAATTGAGAGGTTGCAAGGAAAAGGAAGAAATGAACACAAAGGGTTGATAATGGAAAGTAACTTGTAAATAGCACCATTCAAGTACAGGAATTATGTTCACTATTAGGTCATCCATTTGTTCAATCAACAAACAGTTATTGAGTATTTACTCCATTCTAAGCAGTGGAGGTACAAGGGAGGACAAAACTGACCAAGAGTCTGCCATCCCAGAACTTACATCCAAGGGGCAGGAATAAATGATAAATGGTTACAAACACTTTAACAAAGTTTTAAATAATGGCAAGTGTTATGAAGAAAAATAAAACCAAGTAATGCAATAAGATATTTTTCTTTTCAGATATGGTTTAGTGCCCTAAAAAAAAAAAAAAAGGGTGGGGGAGGTCACTGACTTGTAGCATTTGCTGATTCCATGGTACAGACACTCCTGCTAAGCCTAATTCTGACTGCCAGGGTGATATCACTGAATGCAGAGATTCAAAGAGAAGTGTGAAATTGCCTCATGCAAGCCTGCTCCAGCACAGCACCCGTGCATAAAGTTTCTATGGAGAGGTGACATCTGAGGGAAGAGCTGAGAAAACGCAATGAGAGAAGCGTGTTCTAGGGAAGAGAGAACAGGCAGTGTAGTGCAAAGATCTGAGGCACAGCCATGCCCGACGGGTCACTGGAATTTCTCGGGGACCGATCTAGCTTCAGGAGAGTGAGTGGGAATGACTGGAGAGCCTAGATGATGACACATGATGTATCCCTCCCAAGGTTTCCAGGGGGTGGTTGTAGCTGTGAAGGGATTTGAGCAAAAGCATGGCCTTATGCGATTTTTGCTCAGAAAGCATCCCCCAGACTGCCTGTGGAGCGCAGAATACTTTCTGTGTCTATGTATGCATGTGTTTAAATTGTTCACGTTTCACATCCTGGTTAGTGTTTTGCCAGGATAGGATTCCCCCTCAAGTGTAGTTACCACGCGTGCCCACCACCACCGAAGCAACGTCATATTCCTTGTGCTCTCCTCTACCCCACCCCATGTCTCCTCCCTCCCCCCCATTTTTTCCCTTCCCAAAGTCACAAACCTGTGGTCAGCTTTCAAAGGTTGGTTTCAAAGTTTGTCTTCAGTTTTTCTTTATTCCATTGGTGTTTGCTCTCCTAGGAAGAAGGGTCCAATCATACTAAAAAAAGAAACTTACAAAGAGTTGAAAGAATCTGAAAGACCCTATTTTCTGAGCAAAATCAGAAGTGGGAGAAACGGATGGTGGCATAGCCCCTTCCCAGCCACTTGCTGTTTCATATCCTGAAAATATTGCCCATCATAGAGGTTCCTCTCCTCATTTCATTGTGCCAACATCCCCAAGGGGTCCTCGTTGGAATCCAAAAACTGCTCCTAGAAAGGGGACTAGGCACAGGGAGACTCACCAGCATTTCACACCCCACACCCTCTTGAATCTCACCATTTGCCATTGTACATTTTCTCATCCGGGATCATTCAGGGTCCCCGTCTTTCTTTGAGTTACTTGTCCTTAGTCTCCTCCAGTCTCAAATGTCCCTCAGTCTGTCTTTGGCCTTAACACGTTCGTGGCCTTAACACTTTCAAAGCGTATTGGAGTATTGATCACTTCCTCCCCCCTAATTTGGGATTCTCTGATATGTTCTCATATTGTAATGAGGTCGCAGCACATGTTTTTGTTGTTGTGTTTTTGTTTTTGTTTTTTTTTTGAGAAAATGATGTGTCTTCAGCGCATTACATCAAGGGGTTATTGATATTGAATTTTCTTATTCCTGGTGTTATTAATCCTGATTACTTTTTGAAGGTCATATGTTTGTTCCTTCACAAAGTTATAATCTTTCCCTTTGCAATTAATAAAATACCTTGGGGGAGATTCTTTGAGATGAAGCAAACCTCCTTTTTCCCTCAAGCTTTTATCCATCAACTTTATCTCCCTTAATTGATCTTGTCTGCGCTAATGACAGTGGTATTTGCCTACCAATAATTTTCTTTCTTCCTCTCGACATATATTCTTGGACATCTTTTATAAGAAAGAATTCATTCAATTTTTTTATATTTCTTTATCAAAATGGATTTATGGGTATTCATTTTTATTCTAGGGATTAACATCCAATGTTTTCAATCCTTTTGTTGTTTCTCTGTTCCACGTTGGTCCCTTGGAGCTCCTTTGCTTGGTTTCTGTATAAGGACACAACTTTCATTGGAAATTGGCATTACTTTTACTCCTTTGTAATTGTAGAGTGCATTCTCGACAGCTTAATAATCATCCAAGGGACTTTATAAAATATAATTCTAGTTCCCGCCTACCCAATGTTCAGATATAAAGGATGAGACTTGGACTCTGCAATCTGCATCTTAACAAAACCTGGATGGTTTGTTAAACTAGTGTGTCTCAGGATGCTTGTTAGGAATGTGCCTTAGAGACGGTGTGTCACTGTATATTCCCCAGAATATCGTGACCATGTCTCTTCATGTATTTCTACCTCTCTAGCAACCTACCTACCTCATACACATGCACACACACATGCACACACACAACATGTACAACACATTCTGCTTTATAACCTGCTTCATTTTCACTCAGTTTTTTCATGAAAAGTTTTTCATGATAATGCATATACCTCTCCAGCATCATCTTCATGGCTATTATATATTTTAAGTATCATAATTAGATTTTTTTATTATTTTAAAACTACTGCTCATATATATGTCATATGGAACTGATTATTTCTTCTGAGTAAGTTTTTTGAAACATAACATATTGACCCACATAGCATTCACCAGGCTATTGGAAGTTACCCCCTACACAAAGTATATGGTTATGTTTTCATCCTGATTTAACCAATGTTTAATCAAGTTGTCTTTGTAAAATTAATAGTCAAAAAAGGTATCTAATTATTATTTGAAATTCTTTACTTTAGTGACGTTAATTAACCTTTGATATTTTTATTGGATGCTTATATTTCTTATGGAATGCAAAGTTGACAGTGAATGGCTTTTTAAAAAAAATTTATTTATTTGTGCATATAGGATCTGGGGTATAAGCCAGAGGTGTGGGGAGTGAGAGGATTCACCAGTGGTAGAGTGAGGAGCAGAACAGGCAGGTCTACTGAAATACAATGCTGAGAAGAGCAGCAGGCGAGACAGGGGAGGTCTATTGGGCCATGTGGGTCAGCTCCCTGGCCAGAGATCAAACTTGTGCACCAGTGCCTGGCAAAAGCTTGATAGCACAGAGATTTTAACCCCTGTGCCATCAGGTAGGCCTAAGAGTATATGTCTAGATCAAGGAAGGTAAATTGGAAAGCAATGTTTTAGGAAGATGAGCTTTGCAACAAAATGATGGACTAATTGGGGTATTAAAAGTCAAGTAAAGGGGCTTCCCTGGTGGCACAAGGGGTTGAGACACAACCTATCGGGCAGTCTACAGCCACTGCAGCATGAGTTTGAACCCCTGCCAGGGAGATACACACATGGCGCGGCAGACCTCTCCTGTCTCGCCTATTGCACCCTTCAGCAGTGTATTTCTGCCTGTTCTGTTCCCCACTCTGTCTCTGGTGAATCCTCTCACCCCCCATACCTCTGGCCTGTACCCCAGTTCTTGTATGCATAAATAAATAAATCTTTTTTTAAAAAGTCAAGTAGAGGTTGTATATTTGCTCAGTACCAAAAAAATTCATGCACAAAAGTTGCGCCCTGTGTGTGCTCCAAGCATAGCATTTTAATGTTGTTTTATTCTTGTTTATTTGTCTGCATCCTAAGTTATGAATGACCCACTTCTTAAGGGCAAACATCATCTTGCTCGATTTGTTCCCCACCGGTCCTGTGTCCATCCAGCAGAGTCTTTGGCATCTCTTGCATTGTCCATTGTCAATATCTGTTGGTGAGAAGAATTAAAGAATATTCCATTGATGTTGATCTAGTATCATTCTTGCAGAGAAAGAAGGGTATCATTCACTCTCCCTACTCAATTTTGGAAGTAATAGCATCTTTTTTTTTTTCCTTCTGAAAAACTGTCATTTATCTTGCTGCTGAGGGTAATTGTTGTCTGGTGGCTTATTAACTTTTTCTGTTTTATCATTTATGCTCCACCTATTCCAAAAAAGATATTTTGTGCATTAAATTAGTTAAATATAATTAAATAAACTTTTAAAGTTAAAGGACACTTTCCAGGAACTTAGAATAAATTTGTTATTGCTGTTGGTAATAAAATTTAGTTATAAGATTTCTAGGAGCCAAGAAAAAAGGTAAACATGTTGAGTTGTATAATTTTTATTGCTTCTAAGAGGAAGCTCTGTGGGGAGAAACTCGGGAAAAAAACATTCATCACCAGGATATTTTTTTTTTTTTGGCTAGAGTATACATAAGGTAACATCAAGAATAATGTAATAATGTCTTCTATTAAAGTTTTATAAGAAAAAGAAAGTGGTACACACATACACACACAACTTCTCAAACAGATTTAAAGATTTCATTCTTTTTTTGAAGAAATAGTAGTATAACCTTAATCAGGGAATAAATTTTAATAGATAAAGTCCAGGCATATTGTGTTCTAAATATCCAAATTTATATAGGGACAGACCTTAGAAAATCTACATCCATGACAGAGGTGGGAGCTGGGTCAAGGTTGTAGGGGTACCAGCCTGGCATCCACAGGGGTGTGGGTGGGTTTTCCAGATTCCTTTGTATTTCCAAAATTCTTTTCAGTGTCAGATGTTCTCTATCTGTCTAATATTTCCAAAGAGATCATTGATCCAACCTATTTAAGAACAACTTAGAGTAACAGACAATCCCCAAAATCATTTTCATTTGATTTAAATGTGATACTTTCTGGACCATTTAAAATTTCTTATTCCTTAAACTGAGGATCAAGAGGAAGTATTATAGGATTTTTCCGGGAGGTGGTGGAGGGGGATTAAAATAGCATGGATACCCTTGAATTGTAGAAACAAGATAGCGGCTGATGTGGACAGCTGATGGGGAACCAGTACTTGCTCTTGAGGTGGGTCCCTACTTATTGAACAACTCCAGGCCATCAATTTCAATTGCTTCCCTCCTTTTCTAATTTCAAAATCTCTCATTAAAAATTTACAGCGGGCAGCCATCCAGCTATTTATGACTATGTCTAGACAACTGAAAAAATAGCAGACGGTGGCAGGGTCGATGAGGGGTTTTTGCTTTTCTTGGTGACCAGTTCAGATCAGGTAGAGCTGATCAGTGCAATTAAGTGGCAATCAGAAGTAATGCCACTGGAGAAATCGACCTAAAGAAAGAAACTGATCGTTCCCTCTGGGGATGGTTGGGACCACAGGTGAACAGCCCTTCTTTTGCTTTTAAGCATGTGTCAACAGTCTGCATGGGCTGCCATGACCAAACCCCATAGGCTGGGGGACTTTGACAATGGAGTTTGTTTTCTCATAGTTCTAGAGGCTGGATATTCAAGATAAAGGGGCTACAAGGTTTAGTTTATTTTTGAGAGCACTTTTTTGCTTTCTTGTTACAGACAGCTACCTTCTCTGTGAGTCTTCACACAATCTTTCCTCTGTGCAAGTGAGGGGGGACAGAGATAGAAAGAGAGTTCTGTGTCCTTTTCCGCTCTTATAAGAACACCAGTCCTGGGCATCCCTGGTGGCACAAGGGGCCACCTATAAACCTATGGCGCAAGGGGCCACCTTCATAGCAACCTATGAAGTTATCTGCAGCCACTGCAGCATGAGTTTGAGCCCCAGCCAGGGAGCTACCCACATGGTGCAGTGGACCTCTCCTGACTTACCCACTGCTCCTCTCAGCAGTGTATTTCAGTCAATCTGCCTGTTCTGTTCCCCACTCTGTCTCTGGTGAATCCTCTCACCCCCACACCTCTGGCCTGTATCCCAGTTCTTGTATACATAAATAAATAAATCTTAAAAAAAAAAGAACATCAGTCCTATTGGATTAGGACTCTTATGATCTTCTTTAACTTTAATTACCTCCCTAGAGGCTTTATTTCTAAATACAGTCATATTGGGGACTAGGGCTTCCATATGAATGGCGGGGGGCACTATTTAGCCCATAACTGTCACTGATAAAATCAGCAAAGCCTGTTGAAAGCATCCCTGCCTGAGTCAGGTGACACCAATTGTTATTAGACAATGTGCCTTAATTACCTCTGTGGCCACGAGACCTGCTGGCCAGCTATCTTTGGGAGGGATTATTAGTTAACATTCATAGGTTGTTCAGAAACCACCTCTGCTTTATTGACCTTGTTACTGACAAAATACCTGGAGACAGGCAGAAAACACTCAAGACACCCAAGGGGGAGAAAGGGCGATGATGAATCTCATGGCCACTAGAGAATTCCTACTTCTAGAAACAGAAGTTTGAGGTGAATAATTTCTTGTAATCTGTATCAGTGGAGCTGGGCGGAAGCAATGAGAGAATGCATGGTTCAGTGCCCAGATTCTTCCATTACTGCTTGTGCGTGTGTAAGAGCGTGGTGTAATGGGCGATGAGTAATTCTTAATGAAGTGGCAAATTGGAGCACTGTGGAAGCACAGGACATTCTCAACCTGTGTGTAGGAAGATCCTAGGAGCCTAGGGTTTTGGAAATGATAGACTTACAGAATTCAGGAATGCAAATAGTCTCCATGTTTGTTTGCAGGTTAATGATTAAGGAGGCGCTCTGTACATTTGCTGCCTGGCCAAGACTCATACCAGGTGTGGACACCTGGACAGAGCTGGAATGGCCAAGTCCTCTCTGCTGTGCATTGGAATTGGAGCTGCAGAAAACTGGTTAGTCTTTGCTGATGTCTGGAGCTCTAGGTATATAAGCTTATAGTTATGAGGAAGGTATATCCAAATGGAGCCAATGAAAGCTGTTTGGCAGCTATAGAAGAGTGAATTAGATATGCAGAGAGGAGCAGTGATAGATTTCAGAGGGAACAGAAAAGGATACAGGGTGGAGAGAGAGAGAGAGAGAAATAGAGAAGGAAGGCACATATAACAACCAGCACGATGAAAGAGAGGGTGGCAGAGATTGAGAGAATATTGACACCACCTTTTGGACCCAGATGCTCTTCAGATCTACGTGACCATCTCTATGGGTAAGTAGGTGGGAGAAAATTCCCAGAGGAGAAGACATATAGTTGTGAGTATGAGAAACCACACAATGTTTTCACTAATTTTACAGCTCAGTCGCTTCACTAATATTTCATGAAACAAACTGCCTCTGGAAAACTTCTGAGACTTTGAGCCCTGTGGTTTAATCCTGAAGGTATATCTCAGTGCAAAGGATCTTAATTGATGCAACAAAATGCTTAATATAAAATGTCATATATATACAGATCTAGAAATATTTTTTAAAAATGTCTCTACTGTTTCTCTGTGACGTACCTGCTTACAGACTGCAGCCACCCACCCCCCCCAGCATCTTACACCAATGACCGGCTTCCTGGAAAGCCTCCATTGCCTCCCTCTCACAAAACAGCCACTTGAGACTCCTTTCATCACATATTTCTACTTGCAAATTCAAGAACTTTCTAGTAAGATGAGACAGGGAAAAGAAAAGAAAGTTAAGATACAATTTTCCTGTAAGCACGCAGAAGAAACATTCTACTTTCATCATTTATTTCCCTGTAGACATGATGGTATATAAAAAGAGCATACAATCCTAGAGTTTTGAGTTTGAGAAGAACTTTTAAGATTACTAAGTCTAAACAACTCTGCAAATGAGAATACTTGGTCCTAGTTTTCAGAAATACCTTAATAAAGATTATACCTTTAAATAACAGCAGAAGGACAAATTCCAGCACTTCTCAATTATTAGTGTTAAAACTAGAAGGGTCTTAGAAATGACTTTACTTTCTTTATGAGCAAGAGCACTGAAGATGAAAATCATCAAGGGGCCAACAAAGTCTGAGACTCATTAACATGGCAACTAAAATTTTAACCTGGTGTTCAGGTGCTGTGACTATTACCTTTCTCCCTTTCGACTTCAGATTCTAAACAAGCTACTATTTTAATTTAAGGAATGTAATACTTTTTGAGCACATTATTATAAGGAATTCTTTTTTTAAGATTTATTTTTATTTATACAAGAACTGGGGTATAGGCCAGAGGTGTGGGAGGATGAGAGGATTCACCAGAGACAGAGCAGGGAGCAGAATAAGCAGACGGACCATAGTCACTTCTGAGGATAGCAGCAGGAGAGGCAGGAAAGGTCTGCAGCGCCATGTGGGTTTCTCCCTGGCCGGCCGGGAATCAACCCACCTTGCAGAGGCTGCTAACAGCTTCATAGCACTGCACTCAACCCGCTGCGCCACCGGGCAGGCCCAGAAATTCTAATTAATAATGCACATAAACCCTTGAAATATTACTTGACAAGTACAAACACACACACACACACACAGCCTTGTTTGCCTAACTACATTCTATACCTATACTTGAGGTGCTGAGAAACCTCTAGAACTCTACAAAGCAGAGCCTGCTAAGACATTCCCCTTCTCTTTGACACATACCTTGGGACAAGTCAGGCTTTAGAAACTGAATGTGTCAAAGAGAAAGTGCTTTTGCTCTGAAAGTTTGCATTATAACTTACATATTTCTATGAAAGAGCCTAGAACTAGAGGGGAGCAAAATGGATGAGAAGAAGAGATAAAAACTAATTTAGAGTTGACCTGGGAGACTTATTAAATTCATTACTTATCTTCCAAAGAGGCAGAGTGTATGGACTTGTTCTGTTCTGATAGACTGAGGATCCATCACTAATCGATAGATGTTTGGACAAAAACACTGGTTGTCAATTCTCTCCAACCTACCAGTCAGACGCAGTCATTCCCCAGTTCCCAAGCTGCTCACTGATCCTACAAACATTGTTTCATAGAGGGATTTGCTGACTTCATGGGAAACAAAAATATCTTTTTTTTTTAAAAGAACTGTTTTTTTTTTTAAAGATTTATTTATTTATTTATTTATACAAGAACCTGGGTACAGGCCAGATGTGCAGGAGGGTGATAGGATTCACCAGAGACAGAGTGGGGAACAGAACAAGCTGACTGACTGAAATACACTGCTGAGGGGAGCAGTGGGCGTGACAGCAGAGGTCTGATGCGCCATGTGGGATTCTCTCCGGCAGGAAGGGATCGAACCCTTGCTGCAGAGACTGCGGACGGCTTCACAGCATGGCGCTCAACCTGCTGTGCCACCAGGAGAGGCCCAGGAAACAAAAAAATATCTTTGCATGCACATGTTTGTTCCCACAAATCCATGGCAGGATCCCTGAAAAGGAATATCCTGGGTGTTCTAAATAATAAAAGAACACACACTAGAGAGATGAGAACTAAGATGAAGACATTTAACTATCTGATATGAGAAGACAACTTTAAGGAATGGAGTTAAGATGAAGAATTGGGGATGCCATTTTTTTTCATGACTAGTCAGTGGAAGAATTCCAGAGCTGGCTTCCCCTTATTAATCTCCATCTGTCAAATATTATACCAAAGGCCACATCTAATAATGTTCTTAAACTACTTTGGATTTGAAATGTCAATGGGGTAGGAAATAGAGATTTTTCTAAAATTAGTTTTTAATTTGTCCTTCTATATGACTTTTAAAAATTAAAATGATTTTCAAAGACAAATTACGTATTTTTCTATGGATTAGAATGTGATTGTGTCATTCGATTAGTGTAAAGGAAGAACACAAACACATTTTTAAAATGACTCAAAGATTAAATAAGCACAAATGAAAAGACATAAAAATGTTTAAATTGAAAACTGGAAGCCAATGGTCTCAATGTCAGAGTAATAAAGATGTAGTATAATTTCCATAAGACATTCATACTATTTGAAGGCTTTAAGAACTCAAAGTAGAATCTGGCCTACCTAGCACTCAGGCTAAAAATATCCTTGCTGCATAATCTTGGTTCTTACATGCTCTCATTTTATCTACATAAAATTTTTCTTAGAAGAAAGCAATTATTGTGCTAGTGTTACCCTTCTTTCAGAGCTCATAACTATACTGGTTATAGGCTCTGTAAAAATTCTTGGACAAATAGATTTCTGTGTGGGGAAATTCAGAAGCAAAGGATAAATTCATATTGTGGTTTTGAATAGTGTCATTAAAATTAATACTCTGTATCGAAGTCACTCCTAATAGGACTTTTCTTTCAATATCTGCTTTTATCATGTTAGTAATTGCAGACTGACATAACAAATGTAATCATATCCACATTCATTTGACATGACTAAACATCGATTGAAAATGGAAAGGCTTGCAAATAATAAACAGTGTGATTATCTTCACCCTGTCATAGATAAATTTCATTCAGGTTGGTTGGGACAACTAATTGTGTGCCTACGTGGAAGAAAGGAGTGTGAGAATCATATTGCTGTAGTATCTTTTTTGGTAAATATTTATTTATTTATTTTTATTTTTACAAGCACTGGGTACAGTCAGAAGCACAGGAGGATGAGAGGATTCACCAGAGTGGGGAACAGAACAGGCAGACTGAGGAAGTACACTGCTGAGGGGAGCAGCAGGCAAGACAGGAGAGGTCTGCCGTGCCATGTGGGATTCTCGCCTGCAGAGGCTGCGGACAGCTTCACAGTGTGGTGCTCAACTGCCTGCGCTACCAAGGGAGGCCCTGCTGTAGTATCTTCATAGGATGAGCCATCAGCATTTTTACTCTGCACAAAGAAAAGAAAGTGGTTGGGAACGCGTCTAAATGAGTGTAATGCAGTGAAATGAAATCTGGATCTGGAATGAGAAAATGCAATTTATTTATTTATTTTGTTTTTAAATTTTATTTGTTTTTGTGTAGAAGAACTGGGGAGTAGGCCAGAGGTGCCGGGGTGAGAGGATTCAGCAGAGACAGAGGGGAGAGCAGAACAGTCAGATCTACTGAAATACACTGCTGAGGAGAGTGGCAGGCAAGACAGGAGAGGTCTGCTGTGCCATATGTGGGTTAGCTCCCGGGCCAGAGATCGAACTCAGGCCATAGCAATGATAGCACTGAGATGTAATCCCTAGGCCACCAAGGTGGCCCAGAAAACCCAATTTATTGAGTCATCATTTATTATTCATGTGACCTGGATTAGTACAATTATTTGGGGTTCAATTTTCTCATCTGTTAAATGAGGAGATTGTACAAGCAATCTGCCCAAAGCCCCAAGATAAATACTCATTAAAATATATTTTAAAGTCAAGATGGACATGATGGACATGATTTATCAGTGAAAAATTTCACAGCAAAAACAGAGGTGTGTACACAGTTTCAGCTCCATATAGAATAAATATACAGAGGGGAAAATATGAATTCATTCCCATACTTGAGAAAGTTATAGAGGAGACATGACTGAGAATCTGGGGCAGTAAATTGAATTATATGAAGGGCTATAACTTAACAAAAATGCAATGCACCTTTTGTCTTAACACACTTGTATTCCCTATTTAATATGACATCTACTGAAAAAAAAATGGAATGGATTTTCACTTTTATCATTTGGGAAATTTTAAAGAAGAAATTATTTAGTTTTCTAGTCTAACTTAAACTTCATATATTATTTATGTGTTAAATTGCATAAGTGACATAATGTTACATTTTTAGATATTTTATAAAACAGTGCATATTAATTTTTGTGATTTTCCTCAATATTTTGGAGCCAAGAGATGATTTTCATTTGGTCTGAAGTATTTTCTCTCTTGAATATTTTCTAGACACTAGAGAGTGGGCTTATTCTGCCTAAATAATAAAGTAGCCCTGCAGGGCTTCCTCTACTAATATTCTTGAATAAATAAATTCTAGCTCTACACATCCTTCAGCATTTGATCTCAGTTTTGTCAGGATTTCTCTCTTCCTCCTTTCTTTTTTAATTTTTTAAAAATATTTATTTATGCATACAAGAGCTGGGGTACAGGCCAGAGGTGTGGGGCGTGTGACAAGATTCACCAGAGACAGAGTGGGGAACAGAACAGGCATATTGACTGCAATACACTGCTGAGGGGAGCAGCGGGCAAGACAGGAGAGGTCTGCTGCACCATGTGGTTTGCTCCCTGGCCAGCCGGGGATCGAACTTGTGCTGAGGAGGCTGCGTACATCTTCACAGGTTGCATATTAACCCACTGTGCCACCAGGGAGGCCCCTCTATCTCCTTTCTTTTGGAGTGAAGGTAAAGTTTCTTAGGAAAGATTATCTGCTATTCCATTTGGGTAACATAGAAATCTTGTCAAGCTTTATCCACCATACCTTTCAAATATTATGTCCACTGCAAAATAGATGCTCATTAAATGTGTCCTATACACACACACACACACACACACACACAAATCCTACTCTCTTCAGGGCTGGGATTGAAGATGTCATGACTCTTCCCTGTCCTTTTCTCCCTCCTCAGATTATATGAATAGGACTTACTCTTGGATCCCTTGCTTGAAGGGCAGGATACAACTAATAAGGAGTTTAGGAAAACATGGAGTTATATTAATAATATCTGATGTGGGAAGAGATAAAAGAGAGTATCTTGTAGTCCCTCAATGCAACAGCTCTCTCATGTTAAACCAAGTGGACTCTTTGCAGTGACATCTTTGATATTGTGGTGGATGAGGGTGAGGGAACAAAATGGGAACTAGGCCAAGATTACTGACCTTGAGAATATGAGAGTAGAATGGGAGTATTTAATGGAGATTTTTTTAGACAAATTTCTTAGCATCCAGCCTGCCTCAGTCACTCACTATATTTGATGAAAAGGTCATTTGGTCCTCACGTGCCTTGTTCCTGCCTGAATTGCTTGGTTTTCATTTGGGGTCTATAAGATCAGTCTTCCCCATTATTGCCCTTGTCTCAGGGACAGGACTGCCAGATAGAATGCAGGATATCTCATTAAATTTGAATTTCCATCAGCGATGATAAGAATTTTAGTATAATGTGCCTTAAGTATTCAGTATATATATTTATATATCCTCTATTTTAATTTTCAAAATGTAGCATCAATACTTAGGGATTGATAAGCCTAACCTGACCCATGATTCTGTTCACTCTCCTAAAGGAAACTGTGACACTGCTACTATCAACTCCATTCTCTTGTGCCGCGGACCAGCGCAGCGGTAGACTTGCAGGACTGTCTCAGGATTTGAGAAACTGTGAGGATGGTCAAGGAATCGGCGCATAAATGACAGACAGACACACAAATGACAAACAGACACACTTCAAGAGTGAAGATCTGAATGTCATTTGTTCAAAATCATCATACACTTTTATACCATTTCAAACAATAGATGATTTCATACAATTTTAATTCTTTCTCAGCATAAAATACTTTGTAAGGCATAAGACATTTACTTTATTATTCACGTGCATGTGATCGCTGTTCCATGACATGACACAGTAAACAATCTCCAGGTACTGAATCTACACAATCACTTTTGCCTACACTGAACAGCATTCTTTAAGCTAGCTTTTCTTGATTCGTATCCCAAAACCACAATGATCAAAAAGCATTAATATTTACCTACTGACACCTCCTACTTTTAGTGATCACGAGCAATATATTTTCTACATAAGCATTTTGATTTTTATGGTGTTGTCTCATGTGAGAAGTATTATGATTATTATAAAACTACCATTGCCACACACTATTTTCTTTATCATGCATTTCCTGAAACTGATTGTACACATATAAGGAAAAAGCAAAGTAAGTGAAAAAGTAGTATGATTATAGACAGGTTGCTAGGTTGCTACTTATTCTGAAACAATGGCTATTTGATTAATGGTAAAACTGCTTTGTAGGTAATTCCATCAGGCTTGTTTGCAGGTGACGTTCTTAGCAGCCTTGTTTCCATCAAAGGAGGGGTTAATTACTGCGGGCTTGTTGCCTAAATTAGGCTTATAGGCATGTGTGCCTTGTTTGATCTGAACGCCAAAGTTTGTCATGATGAAGCCCCTCGGGGACTGCGCCTGTCTTAGGTCGTCAGGAGTCACAGACATGAGGCTGGCCAGTGCCTTCTTTAGTCTGCCCCCGATCTTACCCGTCATTGACTGTCCAGTCCAGCGCACAGGGGAAGGGGGTCTTACTCACTCTGATGTGTCTGAGTGAAAGCCTCCCTCTTTCCAGTAAGTTCACTGGCGTTCAGCGGCAGAGGCTGCCGCACTCTTGGGCTCCAGATCCATGTACTTACATGAACTTTTAATACCTTGTGCTCACTGGGTGGTTTCTAACAGAGCATTTCTTGAGTAAGAATCTCAGGCTGTCACAAAACTGAGTTCAGTGGGTCAATCTATTGCTGAAACCAGCTGCTTGTGAGGCCTCCAAGGTGAAGGCAAGGCCCATCCCACGTATGCCAAGGCATTCTCAGAAGTTCTGGCTCCATAGAACACGGTTAGTTGTGATGAAATAGAGTTTCCTTGTGCAGCCATTGTGGCTCCTGCCGTAAGTGTAGACAGAGCATGTGCCCAGAATACAGGCTTCTGTTCACTCTCCATGGGGGTGTTTTTGTTCCAAGCATAAGCAAGTCCCACATGGTAGGTTTGTGTCATCCTGGACACCCTCATCTTCTTCCTCAGCTATATCTCTAGCAGTCACTTCAGTCCATAGCAGTTGGCTTCTTGTCTAACCTAGGGCAGAAGGCCCAGACTGTACACGAGTAGATGGAAGGAATAGGTCCAATGCCATGAACATGTCTTTGGTCTTCAACTTTAGAAGTAACCACCATTTTCCTCTTATTCTGCACTTTCAGTCATTAAAATATTCTACTTCACTATTCTACTTCACTATTTCAGTTAAGTATCAAACTGGACTACATGATTCTGGAGAGCAAGATTCATTTTTTGCTAAGCTTGGACCTTGGTATCCCCTCGAGAGGGACTGGCAGGGTGCCTTACAGGTGGAAGTGAGTTAAAATATTTATTTATCAAAAGTAAGCTACAAGTAGATTATCGTAGAACTAAATTGTCCATTTTCTCTGCATATCAGATTCAAACTATAACTCAATCTTGCACTGTAAGCATACCCACACATCATCCCTCTACTTTCCCCTCCCCTGTCTTGGCTGCTGTGAAGTATCTGTGATTGCTGCTTTTGATCCCAGTTCCCCAAATGTCTACCAGTATCATTTTGCCAGAAGCAGAACTTTTCCAGCCTTCAAGCATGGCTAAAAGGAGCACCATTATGATTTTTGTTTTTAAAACATTATCTATAGTAGTCACTTGTCTCAAAAATTCTGCTCACATCCAGCTTTCTCTATGGAAACGTACCTGTGTTAAGTAGACTGGAGAGAGCTAACCTCTCCCCATCCTGTAGACTCCATTAAATACCCTTCTGGGCATACCACATGACTTGATAACATATCCTCTCTCCCTCCCGCAACATTCCAGAGCAGAGCTTGCTGCAGCTAGAATCCAGGGGTGGGATGGCTCCTCTACACACTTGCTCTTTGATCTTCTACGTGGAGTGGATTTACAGTTGCAGTGGGTAATTTCAGTAGCAAATAGCAGAAACTGGATCTGCCTAACCTAAGCCAAAAGGGAGATTATTGGAAAAAGTGGGAGGCCTATCAGAATCACAGAGCAACCCAAAGAACATGATTTTCTCCAAATTGGATTTCATGGCTAAATGTCCTCTTGGAAGTCTGCATTTATAATTCTCACCTTGATTCTCAGTGCAGAATAATGTGTGTATATGTTGGTTCGCTGATTGACAAACACACCCACCAGGTCACAGGCTGCAAATGAGCAGAAACTGACTCTGTCCTCATAATCACTTTTTGAAGCTCAAAAATATTTAGTAAATGGATGGCTGATGGTATAAATAAATGAGTTTGACCTGGCAGATAAAAGGCATAGCAGCTGTGAGCATATATACAAAAAAAAAAGTAAATAAACTTAGAAAACTTGTTTAACTAAAAGTTGTTCACTATTCTCATCAGAAGCTCATAGAGGAGAATGTCTATTTTTCTTTTTTACCTTTATTTTCTATTGGTATCAGGAGGTACAAAGGCATTGTTTTCACTTTGTGGCTTCATTTATATTGGTAGAAGACTGCCACCAAAAAAGTAAAATGTTATTTATTTTAAAAATCAGTAGACACATGTTTAGCTCTTTAATGTTACAATTATTTAATTAATTTCATTAACTGTTAATATTTATTGAACACTTGATATAAACCCATCACTGTGCCAGGTCTTTTATATTCATTTATTCCATCTGGTCATCACAGAGGTAAGTTATATTATTATCATCCCCATTTCATGAAAAAAGGAAAAGGAGACTTAGGGAAGTTGAAAGAGTGTTACTCACGTGACTGTTTATCATAATAAGTGACTCTTAAATCTACCCTTTTCAACTTTTGCCCAAGCTTTTTTTTTTTTAGGCATGGAAGAACTGGGGTATAGGCCAGAGGTACAAGGAGTGAGAGGATTCACCAGAGACAGAGTGGGGAGCAGAACAGGTGGATCTACTGAAATACACTGCTGAGGGGAGCAGCAGGTGAGACAGCAGAGGTCTGCTGTGTCATGTGGGTAGCCCCCTGGCTAGGAATTGAGCTCAGGTGGTCCTAGTGATAGCACTGAGATGGAATCCCTTGGCCTTAGCCCAAGCTCTTAGCCTCTCTGTTATACTGACTGTGAGACTTAGCATGTGCAACTCATTCGAGAGATATTTCTCCATGCATATTAAGACATCTTTGGGTATGGCTAGGGGCCCAATTGGGAAGATTAAATTAAGTGGTTCCAAACCTAAAACATAAAGGGAACTGATAACAGGGGCTGCTCTCTTGGAAGGTCCTCAATGTCCTTGTTCTGTCTTAAGTGTTCCACATATTATCTCATTTAATGCTCAAGAAGGCAAGCTGCCACTTCTCATTAGCATCTTGTCAGAATGCAGGAAAAAAATAAATACAATCTTGGGTAAGTTTTTTTTTGTTTTATCTCAGAGAAATGGGAAGTAATAAATTTATTTCATAGAAATGATTTTTTTATTTATGCATTTGTTTAGTTTCTTGCATCTTTGTTTATTTTGATAGACCTGTGAAAACAGCCTGTATTTAAAAACTTGGAAGAAACTTTGTCATCTAAATTGTTCCCTGTCCTTATCAGAAGCTAGTAGAGAGTGATGTCTTCTTTGTTACCTTTATTTGCTGTTGGCTTCAGATACTGTGAGAGAATTGTTGGAGAAGGAAGGTGTGTCAAGTCTGGTCTAATCAAGTCTTTGGAAGTCCCACCAAAGGCACATACTGAAATTAAGATCATGTCCAATATCAAGGCCAAACTTCCAATCTCAAGGTCAAACCTCCAAAATCAAAGTCAAACTCCCAACTGGTCTGTAGCATTCCCTGTCCAGACACTGCACCCCCCAACTGTGCCTGCTCCTGCCATGGCATTGGTGGCTTGGTGTGTCCCTGCATCTTCCTCGATGCTGAAGGCCAGGCTTGATGACCAGTTGGTGTTCTCAGGAACAATGATCAGTGACTCCCACATACTGGCACACAAAGGCAGACAAGACCAGGCTCCACGGGTTCCCAGGGTTATTGAACGCCTGTCTGCCAGTGTCTGCCCTGTGCCATCATAACTGCCCTTGGCCCTTCTTTCTAAGACATGATTGCTGTTTAAACCCTTTTATTACCTTGGTAACATTTTCCACTTAAGTTTTGAAAAATCTAAATTTCTAAACTTTGGAAGTTCAGATAGTTGAAACATGTCATTCTGTTTTATTCTAAAATGTAATTGGGGATTAACTATTATTTACTGTTTTTATACCACTTCACTGTCTTAGTTGCAATACATGTACATATAATATATATGACTAGTTTTCTATATCTTTATGTGGTCTCTCTCTCTCTGTCTCTTTCTCTCTCTCAAGTACACATACACACACACACGGCTCTCTTTGTGGAGTATTTGCTTTACCCAAGTTTGCTAGTTTCATAGGTCATATTTAAGAGTTTTCCTTGTGTCTGACTGTCATTCAGTTCTCATCTATCTTTGTTATCTATGATGCCAGGTCACTAAACTCAAAGGTTGCCAGGAAGTTCATGGGGGTAGTTTAAGTTGGGGGAAATGAGAGAAAAAGCATCACTGTTGCTTTGACATAAAAGATAGCATAAAATATATGTTCCCCTGGAATTCAGTGCAAGGTGGAACTTCCTTCCCTCCCTTGTCAGTTCAGGACCTTCCATTTCCAGAACCATTTTGCTTGTAAAAACCACATGAACTGTCCAGTGTGCTTCATTTACTGCCAGAGGCTTAGCTTCCTAATGCAGGAAATTCCCTTTACTTGTGTACTGTCTGTGACCCACATTATAATAAACATACTCCACTTTATTTACCAGCTAGCCAGCTTGCTTGTGTGGATGACTATACAACATAAATCCTCATTCAACTTTTATTGTGTTTCTTTCTGTAGCTTTGAGATGACTTTAAAAGGACCCTGGATTCTAGTATTTATGCCAGTATTTGGGTTTAAGTAACAGCAAGTTTATATTCCTTCTTTAAAAACACCACCATTTCTTTTCCATCCAGACTGCTCCGAAACATTATTTCCCAGTGGGACCTCAAAAAGAGTTGACTGAAATCTGTGTCTTAAGGCAAAATGTTTCAAAATGTTCCCGTTCATCCTAGGCTTTGAGAGACAGTTTGCAGCCACTCTGCTGTGAGGACCCACTGTCCTTGCAGAGGCCGGAGCTCCCAGCTAATGTCATGGTCATGCCTGCTACCGAGTCCCTCCAAGTCTTCCTGAGGGATGGTGGGCTCCTTCCCTCTATGCAAAATGGCGGATGTCTGTCCAACATTCTCATTAGACTTGGCTAGTTGGCAGAGAAACGTGGGGGGAAGGGGGTTAGATGGCCATATTGAGACAGGCTGATGGCCATGAATATTGGGACCATTTAGGTTGTGCTGCTGCCCTTTGTACATCAGTTTACCCTCCTTTAGGAGTCTCAGGTAAAGGCAGATGCGGGAACTGTACCTACTGCAGCAGGAGGCACTGAATTGAGGGACTGAGTTAAGACATGAATGACAGTGAACACCACATGTTGAATATTTTCTAGCCAGGTCTTGTGGTAAGAACTTCCATCCATTATCTCATTTAATGCCCTCAACAATGTTAGCTATGTATTATTATTGTCATTATTCCATGGCAGTCTAAATTGATTTATGTATATTTTTTTATTTAATTCTTGCAAAAAAATACATAATCAGCCATAATTTTTAGGTGGAGAAACTTCAGGTCAGGGTGATTGAGTGACTTTTCGAGTTCACAAAGTATGTGGAATCTGATTCAAACCCAAATGTTCTACTGCACAGTCCCCACTCTAGACTGTGACACTGTGGTTCTATGAAGGGGGTCACTTAAATAGAGGGCTGGGTAGTGGTAGTCGCTGAAGTGAAATCAAGATCTCCAGTCTTCACTGAATCTACCAGTGAAGAGAAGGTTGGGGAAGGGAGTAAAGAAGGGGGCCCATGGATTATGGTGGAGGGTGAAGGGTGCTTTGTTGGTGCATGTGGTACTGTAAATTACACCTGAAGAGGTGTGGACCTATACCCTCAATTATATACAGTGTCCTAAAGCATTGTTACCTCAGGAAAAATAATACAAAGGAAAAAGATATTTAGTCTGTGGGTGAAGCATTTTCTCTACTTACCTCAAGAGCATGTAAGTTGGTCGGCAGCTTACAAGATGGCTCCTAGTGAGCCCCCACTCCTGGAGTTCACATCCTGTGTAAGCCTCTTCTCTGGGCCTTTCTTCTAATAAATAGAATAGAGAGACAGTGATGGACTGTCTATTCCAAGGTTAGGTTAAAGGAGTCAGGAGCTCCAGCTCACTTGCACTCCGACAGGCAGTTCTTCTTGTTTTGATGAAGTGAGCAGTCATGTTGCAAACGTCCCAAGGAAAAGCCCACATAGGAAGGGCAGAAGCAGCATCTCACCAACAGTCACTGAGGAACTGAGGTGCTTCATGCAACCACACAGCAAAGAGTACATCCTGTCACCAGCAGTGTGATTGAGCTTGGAAGTAGACCCTTCCCAGTTGGACCTTGATATGTGTGAGAACTTAATGTTTGTGTCCTCTAGAAAATCCTATTTGGAGATCCTCATTCCTGATGTGACAGTATTGGGAAGTAAGCTTTTGAAGGTTGATTCCAGAAAGCACTCTTGCTTTTTCTGTCCTGTGAGAATACATCAGAGATCACAGGCCTGCTGGCCAGAGGTGGACTCTCATTGGAACCCAACCAAGCTTGGACTTTGAACTTTAAAATTTTTAAAAGCCAACTTTTGTCATATTAAGGCAGCAAGAACTAATGCTAGAGGACTGCAGTCCCCACCACACCTTGATTACAGACTCTGCAACACTGCACCAGAGATGCCAGTTAAGCTGTGCTTGAATTCCTGACCTACAGTAACTATGAGACAATAAATATTTTTACGTTAAGTCACTAAGTTTTGAGGTGATTTGTTATGCAGCAAACACTGCCATCTTGGTTTACCCAAGATATAACTCACAGCACCCTCCAGATTTTTTTTTTATAATAAATTTTATTTTTATATTCCCCATATAATTTCACCCCCCCATTTTGACCCCAATCCCTCCCCTCCCTCCACCCAACCCCCCAAAAGTGTCTCTGGTTCATAGATTTTTGTTGATTTTGATTTTCACTTTCTTATATTCATTTTCCTGGTCCCTTATTTAAGTTTTCTAGATTCCTGCTATGAGTGAGACCATCTGGTATTTTTCTTTTTCTTTCTGGCTTATTTCGCTGAGCATGATCCCTTCCAGCACCATCCATGTTGCTGCAAATTGCATGTGTTTATCTTTTTTGAATGCTGAGTAATATTCCATGGTATATATGTACCACATCTTCTTGATCCAATCGGGTCTGTTGAACCTCCCTGAATTCCCACAATGAAATGACAATCGTGCATTTAGTATCTGTCAATAACTGGGCACTTTATGTGCCAAAAATCTGCTAAGACCTTTCCATTACATTAAACATTTAATATTAATAGTTAATCCTAATAACTTTGTGAGGCCATTTTTAGTTAGTAAGGATTATATTCAGCCAATCACATTTTACAGTGGTGTTTTCATACTTATTTTCTGTTGTCTCCCCCATCAATTGTTTAAATATTCCCTAGAGATATAGATCTCTTTACGCAGATACTGTCTAGGTTCTGGTGTTTCTATGTAACTCAGGCTTATTGAAGGTCTTCTTGGTTCTCTGATGCTGTTTGATCCAGCGCTGTGAGATTTCTCCTGTTTTGATCAGGACCAATATCACATTAAGGAAATGATCAGTCGTGACTTTTATGAATGTGTATTGTACTTTAGATACAGAATCTCCAGCTTGTTTTTTTGTCATAGCTGCTGCTCAAATGAACAATACAACAATAGAAAGACAAACTCCTTCTATTGTTTCATTACCCTGTATGGTTTTTGACTATTTCTACTTTGAGTCTTTTGTCCTTTGTTTATGATGGAACAACAGGGTTGAGTGTGTGCAGGCTTCATCCTTTCGATTAGGGGGCAAAATAAAATTGAATTCCCATCCCCATATCCCAGTAATGGACATATCATTATGTAACTCTCACATACACACGCACACACATGCGTACGTGGGAATTGTGATAGAGCAGAATGTGCCTTTTTGGTGCTTGAGACTCACTATAAATCCAAAGTTAAATTGGAGGTATTGGCTCCATTCAGTGTTTCTTCCTATTTTTCATAAGTGCAGAGACACCTGTTTTGTAGAAGGCATGTCACTGGCAACATGCTGCTATACTCAGCTTCCCAGACTCTTCAAGGTTATACAGAATGTGCACTCAGGATTTCACACCAAGACCAGAGTTGAATAAGGCACATGGTAGATTCATTATTAGAGAAAAATCAGTGTATATTTAACACATATGCATTTCATTTGCCAAGTGCAATCTACAGATAAACTTTCAGTGTCTTTATATTTTATAATAAAAAAAAGATTTAAAAAATTGATGTTTCATTTTTTTCCTTTAGATAAACATTTCTAACATAATTGCTAAACGCCTTAGATTCCATTCCATTTACTTTTTCTGTATGACTTTTATTGAAATTCTGTTTAAGTTCAGGCACCAGGCCACTGAAAAGCATGGAACATTTAAGCACTAACAGTTTCTTCAAGAGGCTGATGTCAGAGCTGTTGGTGTGTGTTAACTTTTAAACTCTCCCCCCCTTACCCTGCATTGAACAACTTAATTTTTTAAATAATTTGCTAATGGAAAGAGAATATGGGAAATCATTTCTTCTTTGGGTTAGTCTGGAAGACTCTTCTCAAAACCCTACATGGTTAAAACAGTGCTTTTAACATAATTGCTCAAAAATAGGGCTTCATCATTTCCTTACCATTGGGCTATGTTATATCTGCAACCAGCTTATCATGGAAAATGAATGGCTTTGATATTTTATTGATTAATATGGATTACTGAAAGCAAATAGGGGGATTCTTGCAAGCCAAGCAAATTGCAATGAAACTTTTTGGGACTATGTGGACCACTTTAGTCATTATAAGGTTGGAGGAGAGGAGCAGAGGCTAAAGATAGGATGAAAAATGACTCTCAAGACATGGTTTGGTGATGGAAGGAGGCGTTTAGAGAGACAGGAAATCCAAACATTAGTTTTCAGTTAAAAAATAGTGGATGCCTCTTCAGACATATCAAGAGGAGGACAGATCTCACTTGGAAGTATCTACTGTCAGTTGAATGTATTTGTCTGGCATTAAGGCAAGTGATCAAGCCTTGGAACTTGTGAGGGAATGGAGGGATTTCAAGTAAGGAGAGAATGTGAATGTTTATGGATAGATGTCTTGCCATTTTTAGAAAGGGTAACTTAAAGCTACAAACACAGTGTGAAAGAAAAATGCCGTGGGCTTCAGTATCTGTTCAAAAGTTTTATGTTCATAAGCATAACTGTATGTGACTTAATCCTTTGAAAATATTTGTTTTAATTCTTACACAAAGACTCATCTTACTACCATGAGATTATTTAGGCACCAGAGGGTATCTTGCTCAGGCTGCAGGTGTAGACAATTAACCTTGGGCATCCATTGGATGTTCATGAGGGAGTATTCTTTCTATACATCTACTGAAACCATCAATTAAAATCTGTCATTATTACACCTATTTTTTTTAAAGATTTATTTATGCATACAAGAACTGGGGTACAGCCAGAGGTGTGGGGAGTGAGAGGATTCACCAGAGACAGAGCAGGGAACAGAACAGGCAGACTGACTGAAATACACTGCTGAGGGGAGCAGCGGGCAAGACAGGAGAGGTCTGCTGTGCCATGTGGGTAGCTCCCTGTCTGGCCAGGGATCGAATTCATGCTGTAATAGCTGTGAATATCTTCATAGTGCTGTGTCTTAACCCCTTGCACCACCAGGGAAGCCCTATTATACCTATTTTATAAGCTTGTACTAAAATGAAAGAAACACAGAGCAAGAATATTAAAGATGACTTTGGGTGTTGACTCAGCTCACAACACCACCATTTAAAAAAATGGAATTTCTAGGGACAGTGCTAACAGTTACCTAATGACATAATAACATCATAAAAAATCACCATAAAAGCTACAATAATGTAGAGAAAAGATCAGTTAAACAACCTACATGTAAACAACCTACATGAGGCATACAGCAATGAGTTTGTGTTCACGTGTCTGGAGAAATTTGAAGGCTGGCTGGGTGGCTATGCTGATCTAGGAGAACTTCCTCAGATGTTTTGGGTGTCAGCTGACAGTCAATTCAGAATGTGGGGTTACTCTGCTCCAGGCATCTCTTATTTTTCAGCAACTAGCTTTGGCACGGTTATCACAGAATCATCAGAGGCGCAGGAGATTCAGCCTGAATGCAAGCACATTGCAAGTTTTCATTTGTATCCTGTCTGCTAATATGCCATTGGCCAAAGTCATGTTGTTGACCCCAGTGAAACAGGGTAGCACTTGGCCTGTCAGTGACACTGCAAAGCTATAGGGTCCAGGGTGTAGTTTGGGGAGCAAGGGAGAGAAATTGCAATTTGTCACAACAGCATGGTTCCTGGCCTTGGGAGGGAATCCCTGGAAGCCACAATTAAACCTGTCTCTCCTATAGTCTAGTTGCACTTAACTGGATCAGGCACAGTCTCATCCAAAGATAAGAATCTAACTAAGAATGTGGAGGTGAAAATTGTCCCTTTATTTAAAGTTAAAATTCACATTCTAATTTCCTTATGAACTCAGAGTTTTACTATGATATAGGAATGATTTCCACTGTGTTGCCCATAATAATCCCATGATGAGATAATTTGTTTAAATATATTATAACCAAATATATTAATCTCTTAATTAACACAACACTATCATCTTTATTGTGTTATGCACTAAGAAATATATAAAAGCATGGCCTCTGCTCTCAAGGTGTTTCAAAAAATGGAAAATAAGTACCATGTAATGTAAAGTGATATGTGACAATAAACAGATTCCATATATATTCTACAGGATTCTGTTACATCAAAGGAAAAGTACATGCTTTGAGCCCTGCGTCAGTTACTGTACATTTTCCATGTCTTGTGATCCTCAGCATATATACAAAGTGGGAATTTTCACTTCTAATTGTTAATTAAGGAACTGGAATTTAGAACCTTTTAGAAAATGCTTAAACTTCACTCACCTACCAAACACAGGGCCCAGATTTGAAACCTGCTCTTGCAGACCCCAGTATCCAGGTACTTGCCACTAAGGATTCCTGATAGTAACCCAGCTTCATTTGCTAATATTACAGTGATTGATTGTAAAATTTGCATAGGAGGTTATCTTCTTAAAAGAAATGAAGGCAGAAAAGCTATTTGATACTGTATCAGTTTAGTATTGTTGAATTGTCAAAAGGAAATTACATTTTCAAGTAATCCTTTTATGGAAAACATTTCAGCTCATCATTTCATTTTCTTTTTCTTTTTTTTTTTCATCATTTCATTTTCTTATATAAAGTTCTTTTCTAGTTGTCAGTCCATACTAAGTATTTTTTTAGTAACATAAACAAGATGTTGGTTGCATCTTTAAAACATTTTGCTGGTGAAATGAAAGTCTTCCAATCATCTATACTTCTTTGGTCTCTACTCTGAGACTATTTACTTGTACTACACCACATTCTAAGAAATGAAGCACCATTGGCAAACATTAATTTATTCACAAAATTTTCCAAATGACTTAGAAATGGATGTAATGAATTTAGCCAAGTAAGACATCTGTTGTGAATATTATTTGCCTGATAAATGCATAAAGACACTTGTTTGAATATACAGTTTAGTATATTAAGTATTAAACACAATCATTCACACATTGTTAATATAGTTACAATATTAAAATTAGCATCTGATAGCTTTTGAAATTGTTGAACATTTAACACTAAGGTGGCATTGTAAATAAAGCAATAACTATCCTCAAATTGAGTGTAGACTATAGAAACCATATTAATTAACATATTTAAATAAATGTTGCCAAGTATTTTATTTCTTTTAACTTGTAAATTTGTCAAAATGTTTGCATTTCCAAGACTGGGTTGAAAGGTTATAATGAAAATTCTTGACCACTTTTTATATCTGAAGTACAGATATCAGACTTATTCCTTTATTAGCCTTAAAGATAAATAGATATTTTTGAGAGTTTTATAATAACAAGAAATACAAGCTCTTAAATCTGTACCATTATAGATATAAAACACCCTCTGCTTTAAGACTTGTATATTTAGATAATACATTCCTTGGGTGCAGCACAATAAAATTAACCAAAGAATTTAAGGCAGAAAATTGTTTCAAAATTTTGCTCTTCTGCACTCTCTCTCTCTCTCTTTCTTTCTCTCTCTCTCTCTCCTTCCCTCTTGCCCTCTCTTTTCTTACTGGACTTGCTCAGTGCTTTATTGAACCCAGGCAGGTCTTAACAGATGACTCAACAGGGCTTTGGGGCACAGCCTCCCCTCATTCTGAGATGCAGAATCCAGAGGAGGCTCTGGCCTTGATTTAGCTGCTGGCGTGATATTTCCTCCTGAATATTTCAAATCTTAAAGTGTAAAGATTTTGTCCACAGAGATAGACATTGCCTTTAATCCTGACTGGACATTCATATTCTCTGAGATACTTGAAAACATATGAAACCTGGGCCAAACTCCAAAATGCCAAATTAATTGGTGAGACCTGGACTATTTGCTTAAAACCATTCCTGGAAGGCAATCGGAAGCGTGCAGTCCATCTGAAAAACACAGCACTAGATGGTCAGGTTGCTGAGTCTGAATGCTCATCTGAAAAATGAGATAATATTGATCATTGCTCAGCCAATTCCTCATGGGTTTAAGAAATTCAAATGAGATATATACACATGTTTTCACCATCTTTCAATACTAGGTCTTTCAGCTCTATTAATCTCTTTAAAGAATGAACTAAATGGTACTAAGAGTACTGGGGTGTGTGTGTAAGAGACAGAGACCACATTCACATACATTTTAGTACAATATGCTGTTATATTGCTCTAGTTTATCAGTGATTGTTGTTAATCTCTTTCTGTGCATCAAACTTTATCAGACTCATATGTATAGGAAAAAAAGGCAGTTCACATAGATATCCACTAAGGATCTTGGAACATATGCCCAAGAATAATTATTATCTTTATTATGATACCTGAAACTTGCTTTAATTCACCCACAATTTATTTAAAAGATTGTTTAAGGCAATAGTTCTCAATCTTGGGTGTATTTGAGAATTATCTGGAGAATCACACAAGAGCTTCAAAGACCAGACTTTGAAGTAGAGCCAGGTCCTGACAGTGATATTTTTATCAAATTCCTTAAGGGATTCTGATACCCAAAAAGTTTGGGAACTATTGGTATTCCAGTAATGAACCACTAGTGGATGTTAAAACTATACTAAAATTTTTGACTAATTAGTCTGTTTTCCTAGGCTGCTACCCTTTCTGATGCCAGGTAGTCATGGAAGAATAGAAAAAAGCCAATAAATATTTATTGAATGACTGAATGAACAAATGCATAACTAAAATAATGTGAATGAGCCAGAGGATTATTAAATCTCTTCTTCAAGTCAATTTTTAACCTTAAGATCCTTTCAATTCATATCCCAAAGGAGCTTTCACAAAACTTGACCAAATAGCTTTACATTCCATGTTAAAGACTAAATAGTCAAAAATAAATAACAAAATAATTGGAAAAGAGAAAAATGTGACAAGACTTTTACTGAGAGGTAATTATAGTATTAAGAAACTATAAACAGTGTGGGAACAGATCCAGAATTAGCAAAGTGATTAATAGGAAGAATAGATATCACCCAAACAAATTCATTTACTTATAAGTAGTTAATATACATTAAACATGGCTTTATGGAGAAATGATTATTCAATAAGTAATCTTGAACTTGAAATCCATAAAGTATATTTTAAACGAAAGAAAGAAAAATGGCAGTACTTATACACCAACATATATTCTAACTGTATTACAATTTTATGTACAGCAAAATAAAATTATAGAATTAAAACAAAAAATGGGTAAATATTTGTGTAACATTGAATGGGAAGCCTTGCCTAAACATAAAACCAAATCTATTCACATAGAAAATGAAAATAAATGAATGCCCCCAAAATAAACACAGCCAATAAGTATATACAAAAACTAGGAAAACTATAAACAGAGAAAAGGTTCCTTTTGAATTTCTTAAACCCAGTCACTCAAAATCATGCCAATAAAAAGAAACTTTTTTCAAAAGTATCAAACAGGCAGGAAAGTTTGAAAATATTGGCAGGAAGATTGAGAATTAGAAAATCTCAGTCACTGTTTTCAGACTGAGTTATCATAGCCCTTCTGGGAGAAAAGTTGGCAACATTTTTTCCAAAGTCTTAAAAATGCACACGTTCTTTTACCAGTAATTTCCTTTGTAAGATTGTAGCCTAAGGAAGTTATCTAAACCAAATAAAGATTTTGATAATAGAATTGGTTTCTCTGGAAAAAAAAAAAGAAAGAAAGAAAACAAATAAAAGTACCAACAAGAGGAAACAGGAAAGGAAATTACAACACATTTTTAAAATGAAACAATATAAAATATATATGCTCATCAAATAAGTCAGCGGGATAAGTGTTGCCAGTGGAAAATGTTCACAGTAAATTTTTTTAAGTGGAAACAAAATGCAGATTTTGTAAAAAGAAGAATGCTACAACATTCCTAGGACAAACACTAAAATTTAAGCAGTGGCAATTCATTGTTGTTTGTTTTGCAACTTTTAACAAATAGTAAATCACTTTAATATAAATGTTAGATGATCGTAGCTTTTATAACTCACTAGAATCATTACATTGTTCTGTAAGACATTGTTCTGTAAGACACAATGGTTGATGAAACTAAAGCCACACTTACTGGTCTTCTTTAACTTAGTACCATAAATTAGATTAAACTAAACTTTTGATCCAAAGTCTAAAGGTTAAAAGGACACTTTTTAGATATGAGACACTTATCTCTCCTGAAAAGCAGGTAAAGAACACAATTTCAAATCTGATGGTGTGAAAGTTTTAGAAACCGAAGAACCAGCCTTGAAGCCCGGCTTGTTCTGAGCCAATATTGTAATCCCTCTGAGCCTTAGTTTCCTTATCTACTAAACAGGGGATGGATTTGTCCTGCCAATAGGAGTGTGTGTGTGTGTGTGTGTGTGTGTGTGCAAAAGTATTTAAAAATGCAAAGTTTGAAGTCCATATTAGAATGTTAGTCACGGAAAGAAACTTAAATTCATATTAAAGCATCCCCTCATTCAAGAGGACACTATTAATCTACAGAAAGTTTACTAACCCAGATGGATGTCTGGGTTTTGACTCCTATAACCTATATACAAGTTATCAGCAAACAGGATTCTGAAGGAACCTGACCCATTATTAAAAACCCTATCCTATTTGACAATTAAAGCATTGTATAAAGATAAATCAAGGAGTCATGTTTCTTCTCAAAGAAACACACGATGTAAAAGGAATAATAAAACCTAGTGATTTAAATCCCTATAAAATTAATGCATTGTATATGAAGAATTAGCATAAAACATATTGACATTTATAGAATTGTTTCCAAAATACACTGAAGGAATTCCTTGTTAGAGAAAACAGTGGTTTGCAATCGTTTCCTCATGTGAACCATAAAAAGTTTTATACTTTGGTACTTTTATTTAGTTGCTTTAAACCACAATTGAGTTCATGCAAATTGGAGCTTAGCACTCACATTCTTTTAATCCCTCAATTCCCACAGTCAAGCCAGCTACTGCATTTTAAGGCTTATAAGGACTCTCCAGTGATGTGACTGTTTTGCCACCTTTGAAATTCGATAGAGCAGGTACAGATCAGGAGGAACAGTTAACATTTCCAACTATACCTCTAAGTTGACATGTGCGAATGAACTTTTTGTAAAGGTTGCACAGCTCTGCGTACTTTTTCACCAGATCAACAGGATTGTTTGGGGGTTTATGTCAGTTTAATTAGTACTTTATTCATTGAACCTCTGTTCCAGTAAACAAGCCTAATTTTCATTAAAAAAAAAAAATTCTAGACAGAATTGTCTCTTACACCTGAAGTGTAGGGATTCACCATCTTTTTTTTCAAGTTATAGTATACAAATTATTTTTTTAATTACAGTAGAAACCATAATATTGACCATTTTAGATGATTGCCAATATGTTGTCCCACCATCACAGGAACTTCTACCTTGTTCCAAAACTCTTTTGATTACCCCCAAGGAAACCCCATTAAGCAGTCACGTCCTACGAAGGAGTTGGGGGGGCTCTTCCCCCAGACCTCTTCCCTGGGGGCTAGTAGTTAGTTTAGTCTAACTCTGCTAGGTAGCCTTTGCCCCTCCAGATAGAGTCTCCACTCTGGTCCCTTCTAGTCTGGGACACCAGGGTTGAGGACTCTGGAAGGAGGCGCGCCATGCCGTCCCTCTTCCTGTTGGCTTTCATTGGTTAGTCGCACGGCAGTGACGTCACAGCATGGCAGAGGCATTTATTTCCTCCTCATCTTCTCTTTCCCTGGCTGCGTTTCCTCTGAGGCCCTGGCTTCTGCACGGCCTTTTCCCCCAGCACAGCAGCGGTTCTCTCTACATTCAAAGCTCCCTGTCCCCCTCTCACCTTTTAGCCCCCACCCAGGGCTTCCTGGTGTTCGTTTCATATTTCCTGTTGGTGTCCCAAAACCCAGTCCACGCTCTCTTAAATAGTTCCTTCATTAAGTTTTCTTCTTTTGAAGGGGGTCTCTGTTTCCCTGTGGAATACTGACTGAAATCCTAACTTGATTCATGGTCGGTATTTTTTTTTTTAATTATTATTGTCCACCAAGCAGAAACCATATTAAAAGTACAAGAACTTGAACTATATCATTCCTTGGAGAAAGCCAGATAGGAAGGGGAGTTGAGGGAAAGGGAAACATGAATTTTAGATAAACCCATGAAAAATTAAATTTCAATGCAATTGTTTTAGTTTCTTTAAGTCATTTGCCTCTTGGGTGTAGACTATCTTCCATTTAGCCCTCTTTGATTTTACTTTAAACCCTACTTGGACATTTTTTTAACACTGAGCCTGAGTAGCACCCAGATGATAAAACACATATAATAATGTGTGCTAAATAAATGAAAACTGCTTGGATAATTAATTGGGCAGTAAAATAGAACTAGGAGGAAACTAAATATGACTACTAAGAGTGAGAAAGAATTTTTAGAAAGAAATGCCAGAATGATATTTTTAAAACAGAAATGCAACACGTTTTTAGATCTGCTTTGGCCAGACTCATACAGTAGATTTTCTTCAATTGCTAGAGACATGACTAATACTGGTTATTCAGGACTGTGCCTTCACTTTGCAGATTATGCCCTTAGAAACATTGTCTTTGAGGTGAGTGCAAGGCTTAGGTTGCATGGTTACTGAAATCTCAGGCAGTCTCTTGTACTACATAGCATGTAATCCTTTGTATTTTGACTGACTTTTAACTTGAATAAACTCAAACTTTTTGGTGAATTTGCCCTTTCAATTGAAAAAGATTAGGAATCCACCAGATTTAAGAGAATTAAGTCAACTTTGGTATTACAAGAGCATAGCCACTTTTCACTGAGTATATTATTACTTTAGAAATATCCTAGTGTTCCCTTTTTATTTTATTTTGTTTTGATCTTTTGAAGGAAAAAAAAAGGATGCCAAACACTTTACGTATTAGCCAATGAATAGAAAAATCTTGTAAGAGAATTTTGTGTAAGGCATAGCACCCTATAATCACCCCATAAAAATAAGAAATATTTACAAATGCCAGGTTTTCAGTGGTGCAATAAATATGGCAGTGACTAAAATAAGTTATTCAGCACAAATTCTACAGCAATATCCAGGTGAGGATCTTAACAAGCTTTATTATTCAACTCTCAATATGAATATGAGCTTTACAAAATGATGGAAAAGGAGAAGCAGCAGAGCTACACTGGCTCGCAATAGAGGTCAGTTGTAAATCATCCTGGTTTTGGTTTAGACTCCAGAATCAAAGCCACGCTTTACTGCTCTCAAAGTCTTTTCAATTAGTTTATTTATAGGCATGTTTGTAAAGTCTAAAATCACACACTAGTGAAAATGACAGTTATTTATCCTCTTCACTCTGTGAGGGAAAAAGTAAAGAGAGGAACGTGGTTCTCACAATATAAAAAGAAAGACGCCACTAGGTTTGTGTGAAAAAGAACAGCAGTAGATTCTCATGCTAACAAATTTCTAAATATGTAACCTTTTCCCTATAAAAACTACCATATTGAAAAGATTAAATGAAACCCAAGTTAATGATGATGTCATTAAGTGGTTCATACTATCTCAGTAGGTAAAACAAGGCTATATTAATGACCCAGTGCAGGAATAAAATCAATTCTTAGGACATAAACTTGTTTTAACACCTTTAGAATTTAGGTCTACCTTTTATAATTTGTTTTATGCTCTTAGAAGGTAAGGTTTTATAGCTCTGAGGTCATACCTTTACCAAGAAGTAAGTTTCCTTACAGATATCTAATTTGTGGATAATTTAAAGGTCTGTTGGTTTTAATTTTAGGACATTTGAAGTATTCCTGCTGCTCTGCTTCTCTATCCATATAAAACATGCTAAAGATGCCAAAATGATGAAGAAAATTAACCAAACTGTTTGCTAATTCAAACACTAACTTCAAATTACATTAAGGCAAATGCTCCCTTTTAATAGTAAATTAAAGAAATTATATGCATATAGCAGATTAATTTTTCTTAAGCCTTCCTTAGAAATAGGGAAGAGAATAAATAAAGGTTGTAATTGAGCAAATGCAGATTCTAGTCCCCAGGTACAGAAGAATGAGAGTTTGTATCCAGCATGAGCTTATCAGGATCACATAATTTGAACTGTTGGATATTGCCTTTGTGTTTGCGTTGATAAATTGCAAAGAAGCTACCAAGAAAAATATGTAGCATTGGCCCCGTATCCCAGTAGTGTTCTACAGATACAAACACGACAAGTACATAGTATTTTTAAATGCTCAAGATAATAAAGTTAATTGATAGCATCTGGTGCTTCTCAGTCTATTAATTATCACCTTTATCTAAATCTCTATTAAAAGTCAGAAAATTTATGTTCCTGCAATAGGATTCCTAGGTGAGTTCCATTGTAATGTATTATCAAAATGACTTCATGTCCCACTGTGAGGTCTTTCCTCAAATAAAAATGAGATGATGAAAGAGTATTTCTATTTGACAGCAAGGCAGATGGGGAGGAGAGTGGAGGACAAGGATTCAAGGGGAGACTCACAGCTGGGGGTGGGGCATGTGGAGAATGGGTCGTGGTAACAGAATGAATGAGACAAGGGAGGTAGGACTTACACAAATATTTGCTTAAAATTTTCTTCTCTGAATGCTACTTTTTGATTAAGATAAACTAACAGGCAAACCCTATCTACTTTGTTGCAACCCAATACTCACCATGTAATTTTTGTGCTTGAACAAGCTTTGCATTGTAAACAGAGCTGACTTGAATAACAGTAAGAATCCGGCATTTGGATCACTACTGCAAGGATAATAAGGGGAAAGGTAGTTTTACCTTTTTTTTCACTTTGTGATTATATCTGCATCCTGGTAAAGATGAAAATAAACAATAAAACCACCACATCTTCCAACTATATGTAGAAGTTGTTGTTCTTGTGGCTTTCTTTAATTTTAGTGCCTTGATTTTATATACTCGAGGCCCCCAAGAAAACTGTGAGTCTTATGCCTGCTCTCCTGCTTTCCTAGGGAGACCCCCATCCCACTTACTTCAGGCCAGCTTGGACAATGTTTTGTCTGGGCCAAAAGTTTCTTCACAATCGTTCCAAAAAAGAAGAGAATTTTATGCAAAGTATATTGGTGCAGATTTATCTTGGTTTACGTTTACTTAGGATCAGTGTTATTTCTTCTTAAACACCAAATCAGAATGATTCCTTGTAAAACACCTTTGGGAATAAGCTTCAGTTCGATAAATATTTTTTAAAGATTTGTTTATGCATACAAGAACTGGGGTACAGGCCAGAAGTGTGGGGGGTGAGAGGATTCACCAGAGACAGTGGGGAGCAGCAGGCGAGTCAGGAGAGGTCTGCTGTGGCATGTGGGTAGCTCCCTGCCTGGGGATTGAACTCATCCTGCATTGGCTGCAGATAGCTTCATAGGCTGCATCTTAACCCCTTGAGCCACCAGGGAGGCCTAGTTCAATAAATATTAATGGGACTCTATATGAGATTCCTTGTTAGGTTCTCCAAGAGATACCTACATGAAGAGAATGGATTTCCTGACCTCAAGTAACATATACTATAAGAAGAGGCAGAAATAACACACCAATCTAGTTAAAATGCTTTAATAGTGAAAAGGGAAGCTTGACCCCACCTTAGATGATGAGGAAGATTATGAACATGGGTCTTGAAGGTTATCTTGGATTTGAATCATTAAGTTGGGGTTAACACATGTAAAGGAGGCCTTGGGTTTTATGCTACCTAGTTTTTGTTAAAACTTAAACATCTGGTCAGTTCAGTGACTTATTTGGTTTCTGAAAATTGTGTAGTTCTTTAAAAATGAAGATATTAAGTGGCTAGCATGAACAAATTTTGTGGGTGACTGTATAGAATAAGTAATCAGGATTAAAATGTATTTCTCAAATGCAAAGTTTAACTTTTTTATTGCTCAAAGTGAATAAAAATGGATCATATTTCAAAAATATACAAAACTCATTGGAATGTTGACCTAATTTCCCTTCTGATATTTAACCCTGTCTGGCAAAGGTGAAGTTGATTACAAAACTCATTGGAATGTTGACCTAATTTCCCTTCTGATATTTAACCCTGTCTGGCAAAGGTGAAGTTGATTAAAAAGAGAGTTCTGAGTTGCCCTCAGGGTAAAATATATGTATAGTTTTTAGAGGAAAGATAGAGTTCAGGCAGGTGACACTAGAAGCCTGCCTTTGACAGTCTTTTTTTTTCTCATTTGTTTGCAGTTGAACAAGTTGAAGCTCATGAACTGTGATAAATGAAAGGAAATGACTGAATTGAAAACATTCTCATTTCATTCAATGATCCTCAAAAAGATTTTTCCTACTTAAGAAGAGTGATCTTCCTTACTCTTAACACCAAATCAAAACATTTGGGCATTCAATCTGGTGCTCAGTGATTGGCTCGCAAACACATAGCCCAAATAATTGCACCAACTTCTCCGGGGCTATAATATACTGGCACCTAGATGCTTCAAATATGGTGGTCAAACAGAGAATCAGCAACACTTGTTGCTTATTAGAATTGGCAGTCTCAGCTCAGATTTGTTGTGTTAAAAATCTGTATTTTAACGATTCCCAGGTGATTGGTGTGAACACATTCAGCTTTGAGAAGCATTGCACTTGAGTTTTGACTCCAAGGAAAAATTCTAAAGAAAAATACTACATCCTGCAGAATTCAGAGCTGGTATTAAAGAGAAAAAGCACCATAAATGATTGAGAATCCATCAAAATTTTTGCATGTGTTGTTTTGCCTTAGTACTTAAGCACTGATTTGATCAAGAGTCACTTCCAAAAGGGAAAGAAGCACCATTTCCACCAGAGTTCTTTATGGTTCTACGTCACAGATTTTGATAGGCCTGGGCCTGCAGTTTGTCTCTGAGACAGAGACAAAGAAGAATAGCTTGCTGCTGACACAAACAAGAGCACACAGCTCAATAATTCAACTGCCACCTGTCAATTCATCCTGCTTTTAATTCAACGCTGAGGATTCCAGAGGTCCTGCTATCTGCCACATGGCCTCTTGTGTACATTCAAAAGACTCAGATGAAAGTTGCTGATAGAGGGAGCCAGGACAGTGGTGAGTATCACACCCCATCAGTTGCTGGCAGCTTCTCCCTGCTCACCATTAAGGGTTCTTCTAATCCCTCAATGGTTCCTTTTGAACCTTGGCTCACAGATGAATCCCACACCAGAGTAGTTAGTATCTCCAAATCCCAGTACTCTAGGATGCTTTGAGCAATGGGGTAGACTTGTGAGCTCACTCACTATTCTTTGAGAGAAATCAAATTTATACACAGATGTGAGTTAGAGAAAAAGAAAGAACCCACAGTTTGTGCTTTCCAAACCCTCACAAGCTCCAAGGAAAGAAAATGAGATGTGGGGTCCACTTGAAGTTTCCCAAGGGAACTCAGTCAATGGACTAGATGTTGGGGATACTATTTATTAATGACAGGTTCTAAGCACATGCATTTGGACCTTTTATCTTTCGTTTCACTCATCTTTCCAATGAGTACTGCTGCGTGTCTTCATGTGTGACTGGATAGGATATTATTAAAGGCTCATGTTTTGACAATTGGCACAATCAAGCAACCTGTAGCCCATGGGTACCCAGCTAAGCTGTCTTTAATAAGGAAATCTCAATCAGTACAAAGATATGCCCTGATCACCAGCAATGGGCTCACTTGTGTACAGGTAATATGTAAATTGGTTTTAAATTAGGTTTTTGAGGGTGTCCAGCAAAACCATGTGAAAATTAAGAGATTCGGGTTCCAGGGATTGCTCCCTATGAAAACTTGGGGCTTCTATTTTACTTCTCTGGACTTTGTTTATTCTTAAAATGACAAGTTTCAAATTAATGTACCACAAACTAATGCTCAGATAAAATTGTCAAACGAGGAAAAAGATGTGAGGGTTCACCATGTACAAAGAATTTTATATTCAATTAAATGGGGAGGATATTGGAGTCAACATAGATGGGCTGTGTCCTCTGAAACTTCTCAGTGTGCATTGCTGGTTAGTGTGGAAGGTGAATAACCAAGAGTAGGCACCACATGCAGAATCTTCCCAGATCTTTGATCTGGGCCTCCCACACTGGTAGATCTATCTGCATTCACTGGGACATGCTTGGATGATCCCCAAGCTTTCTGGAAGGCTGATGTTTCGTGATTCTGTGATCATGTAGGTAGTCGTATCCTTCCTCCATTGCTCTCTTTTCTTTTTTTTTTAAAGATTTATTTTTATTTATTTATATAAGCACTGGGTACAGTCAGAAGCGTGGGAGGGTGAGAGAATTTACCAGAATCAGAGCAGAGAGCAGAGCAGGCAGAATGATGAAGTACACTGCTGAGGGGAGCAGCGGGGGGCAGGAGAGGTCTGTGCGCCGCCATGTGGGAGCCTCACCAGGTGGCCGGGGATCAAATCAGGGCTGCAGAGGCTGCGGGCAGCCTTGCAACCAGCGCTCAACCGCTGCGCCACCGGGGAGGCCCCCTCCATTTCTCTCTTGATGGGACAGTGAAAAAGGACAAATGTGGTAGGGAAATCATGTCCATTCTGGCGATTGCACACTGCATCTCCCATTTCTTCCTGGATGTTTCAGGTAAATGCAATCAGTTCAACATCTTGAATGAAAAGTAGCTTGAAACATACATTGACCTAATGGAAGAAAGATCTGCTTTAATTTTGATGCAGTCCAAAATAGAATTTGTCTAAAATTTACACTAGTGTTTAAAAATGATATCACTTACTTGAAAGGAAAAAAATACCCCTTCATTTATTATCACATAGTTGGTTGCAAGTGTTTCTGGGGTCTAGGTTCCCAATCAAGTTTGTAGCCCTTTTCTCTACACCAATAATATAGTTGTGACAGGCAGTTAACGGGCCCATTTTATTAGGAAGTTATTAAAATTAGAAAACGGTCTCCCTATGGTGTTTATACTAAAACTCTGTAATTGAGTTTACTACACAGGGAAGAAAATTCCCAGTTAGCCATAAAAAGTGCCCTGTTGAGATGAATCATAATAGCATTGTATTTTAAATTTCGAAAAATTCTGGCATCAAAAGAATTCCAGGTTAAGAAAATAGTCAACAAAGTTTTTTTTTTGTTTTTTTGCTTTTTTTTGATTTCTAAGAACTTGATTGGAATTAAGAGGAGATAATAAATCCCAATCTGGCATTAACAGAAAATGATGCAAATGTTCTTGGATTATTTTCAGGGCACTCTTGTGAACTGAAAACATATTGGCACTTTTTTTGTTGCTTTTTCAAAACTATCAGCAAACTTTTCTCTCTTTCAAGTGATATACCCAGTTCTAGTTTGGGAGAAAACTGTTAAGTTGTTTCACTGCAAAATAAGCTTGATCCCAGCCTTCAGAAGGGTGGTTCCTGAAATCAGTCTAATTTTGAGTTCTCGTTTCTGGCTGGAGCTTATTATTACTAGAAGAATACGTGTTGACAGGCAGAAACAAAAAGGTCATGGAGAAGGTCACTTTTAAACAGAAATGTGATTTATACACTATAAAGCGCTCTATTATTATTAGATAGGAATGGAGGGTCAGGGGAAAAAAAAAAGATGGAACTTGAAAAGTCTCTTATTTCTGAAAGTTCAGACAGATTTTAGAGGGGAAATTGTGCCATGAATTTCTCTCACCCTACTACTTGAGGTTGTATGGTAGCAATGCAGACAAAACTTAGAGGTAGACATGTAGGAGAAAGTAATCTTATTCTTTTTTTACATTAAACTTGCTAAAATATTTGATTTTGATTTTGTCAGGGCACAGAGAAATTACACTAAAACACATGAAAGTGAATGTTTTCTTAAATTACTATTAGTTTTGGAATGTAAAATTTGTTTAACCTTGTGTTTCACGCAGCAAGGAGACACCACCTTTGCAGAGGTTAATGTTTTGTATTTTTTTGTTTTGTATTATTATTTATTTATTTATTTAGGGTGGGAAGGAGAGTAGGGTAGAAAGGGGGGGGGAGAGAAAGGCAGGTGGGGAGAGAGGGGAACCGTTACTGCAATTTCTAGTCAACCTTAGAATATGATGGATTTTCAAGAGTCAAAACTGGCTTGAGACTTATACACTAAACAGTAAAAAACAAAAAGAGGTTAATAAATTAAGATGACATCACAAACCACAAAACGGTCCTGTTCCTTTACTAACTTTAAAGACTGAGATTGGCACAGACCTGCGCTGTATCCCGAGTTCTTCAGTTTATCCATCTGCAACCAGTTGACTCTGTTTCACATTGGTGATGAATTATACTCCGTTTCCTCAGTCTAATCCTTTTCATTTATTTATATTTTATGGAGGAAACATAAAAGGCTTCTTAGAAAAATCCAACTGTTTTTGATAAACCTTGTCATGTGCAAATAATGGAGCCTTGTCAGGGCCAAACTTTTTTGGAAATTTATACCTTCTAATAATAATTAAAAGGGAAAAAAAGAAAATCAGAAACAAATAAGAAATATATTGAATTGGATTCAAAGCATGTTTGTGGCTTTGAATCAGTGGCAATAAAGCATTTTCTATCAAAAAATGTTTAAACATGGCAGTGTAACTAACATCCATGGTCAGCTTGAATTTGGGATTTTTCAAATAGTGAGACCATGACTTCAATTCTTAAGCCTAAGGACAAAAGAAAACATTTTGTTCTCAGTGAAGGATTATATTCATAGTCTGGATCAGGGACAATGAGAAAGAGTGGAGAGTAGGATGGACTGGAGCTCTAGGAGCGACCTTAAAATAGGCTGGGAACAATATTCAGCAAGAAGTGCTTAATTCTTTTCTAAAGAAGTGAAAATTATATGAACAAAGATATACATTTTAGCTATTCATGGAATATAGAGAACATATATCTGGGTTTTGATTTGCTAAGTATTTTTTTCAGTGTTTGACAAAATGCTATCTCAATAAATATGCTTTGAAAAACTATTCATTAGTGATGTCTACAAATTGCATATTCTACAATGATGACCCATTTTATGTCAATTTCTGTCTTTGACCTCTTGTTTATTTCTATGAAATCAGTAGAAATTCTTCAGCTAGTTTTAAAAGTTCTTCTTACTTGATTTCATTTGTTTTCAAATTCTGATGGCATATTCCTTATTCTTGCCTCCTCGTATGTCCATGTTGTTGAGCTTCTGTTTATGGTCATAGTTTTCAACTCTGGCTATTGGCTGGAATTTTCTAGGGAGCTTCTAAAAATAACTGATGCCTGGTCTCATCTCAGACCAGCTGAAATCAAATCTCAGGTGATGTGCTCTTAGGCATTTGAATTTATAAAATCTCCTCAGGTGATTCTAAAGCACAGCAAGGTTGAATCCACCACTCTATGGGATTATATCAGAATCCTGTTAAAGTCAAATATTATCATGGGACCAGGAGACTTCTGCTTAGTTAAATGCCAAAATTCTCCCCACTTTCTATCCTGAGAGGGAGCAGAGGCAGAATAGGAGTTGGAAATTCGTAGACCAGAGTTCAAATTTAGACTCTGCTGTTATCTTAAAATATGATCTAGGTTATGCCTATAAAATAAACTGAACAACAGCTTTACCTTTGACAGTTGTGGGACAGATTAAATAAGGGAAGTTCAGCAAAAGATGGGTCAGGCTGCATCTCTACTCTGAATGGATCTGGTAGGTGGATCTCAAGATCATGCAGGCATGAGATAACTATCTTTGTTGCAATGACCTTTGGGGCCAAACCCAACAATAAATGGAGGAACTGCTCAGTGGCTGAAGGGAAATATTATCACTTAATTATTAAAAAAAAGGAAAGCACCTAAAGACACACCCCATATATCATAAGTGATGGGACCATCTTCAAGGTGATCTAGACATTTCAGGATATGGAAGATGCTTCCACACAGAAATTACGAAACTTGGAGATGGGAATACACTTAAGAACCTCCTGCTCCACTCAAGATTTTCTTTCCTTCTCAAGGTAACACATGAGAAATATTTTAACAATAATTCCTGTATTTCCATAAGGAGAAAACCAAGAGGTATCCTGTATTGACAGCTATTATTGGGACACAGGAGCACTCCCTAACTGGAATGTTCAGTGTCAGCTCACCTGTATCAGACAGCCTGGAGAGAGTCTGACATTACGGGTGTTCCACAAATGTGGTTTCCCTCCTATTCCTCACTACCTAATTTCCCCTCATTATCCATTCTCATGTACCAATGCGTGTATCCTCGTCTCTTGAAATATTGGCATTCATTTTACAACTCAGAATAGTACACCTTCAGTGTAGCTGACTGCTCAGTGCATTATTATTCATTATATTAACTAAAGTAAATTTATTTTCTCACAATCATAGAGGCCAGGATGTGAGATCAAGCTGTCAATAGGTTGCTTTGGTTACGATGGCAGTTTCTCTAAAGTATGGGGGGAGATCTGTTCCAGTCCTTTCTCCCTGGCATGTAGATGGTCACTTCTCCCTGTGTCTCCATATTATCTCTTCCCTATACGTGTTTGTCCAAATTTCCTCTTCTTATTACAAGGACACTAGTTATGTGGATTAAGACCTGACCCTGGTGACATCATTTTACCTATGTAAAGACCCTCTGTAAAATTGGCCACACTCTGAGGCAGGGGGGGTTAGGACTTCAACTTGTGAATTTTGAGGGGAGGATATAGTTCATCTCATAACACTAATACATGGATGACTGAATAAATGTTTGACATGTGGGGAAAGAAAAAGTACCTGAGTGTATGAAACTAGTTAAAAGATCAGCAAAACTAAAGACATTTTAACATTTCTAAAAGCAAACAAAATATTCTAAACTTTTGTTTCAGAGGACACTTGTTTACTTTAGTTTGGGGGGGCATCCAGGAGGATCTCCAAGAAACAAACATCCAGAGACTCTGAATTTTACATTGTGAATCTTAGATTTTTTAAAAAAATATATATTTCATATTTTGTTTTTTCTCATGGAATAATAAAAACAGGAACAAAGGGCCAAACACATTGTGGGGTGTTTTCCTCTTTGCTTCAATATTTTCTTGATAGGTCTTTTCACCAAACACATGCTTTAATACAAGGATTAAGTCATTGGCAATTTCAATCTTAGACATCAACTTCCTCATCTTTTATACTCCTAGTGATTTCATATTTCTACCAGCTTCCTGAAAAAAAAAAAAATGCCTTCCAATTTAAGCACTGTCAGTCCTTGTCTGGGGGGGGGGGGTTGATTATGAGTGGCATGCATTCAAAGGTGGCAAGCTAGGGACACTAACGTGGTCTCCAGTGGACATTTCTTTGGAGAGTATGATGCAAATCAAAAGTTCAAGAGAGAAAATACAAGACTGCATCCACTAATTTTAAAAGTGACTAAGGAAATGAGTGGATTTCTCCGGCAGATGGCAAAGATAGGAGGTCCTGGTACTCCTGTTTCCACCAGCTTTGGTGAGTTAGGTGAAATTCATGAAAATAATGATAGCATGAAATAGACTTTTCATCCAGAGTCAGAGCCCCCAGGAAGAGGACGATTTCATAGCATGTGGCTGGGTGGGATGGTGATGCTTTATTTCTGATCGATATGATTGATAAGAATATTGCAGTATGGATACATTTCTGAGTTTCATGGAGAAGATAAAAATTAGCAAAATTATGAAACTTCTAAAAAGTGTCTCTAACCATATTAAGAATGTTTGGCAGGATAGCCCATGTAAAACTTTTAACAATCTGTGTAAAAATTTAATAATATACATACATAATATATATGTATACCAGCTTTACATTATAAGCACATTTAGAAAGAACTACCTTGTTTCTATGCAGCAGGAAAAGAAATAATTTATTATCCATTGAGTTCATTAACTTACTTTCTCATTTTGTTTTATTTCCTCATCATAATTATTATTAAATTATGAAATTTATAACAACAATACTTATGTCAGAGTTTTTAGTGACAAAGTCAAACTAGATTTGGGAACCATCAAAATTGATGTTTACCAGAGAACCATCAAAAGGATCTTTTAAAATGTTAGCCATAATCTGTTCAAACTAATATTAAATCCCAATTACAGTTTTTATTTTAGCCACAGGAACAAAGGACCAAACACAAATATTGTGGGTTGTTTTCCTCTTTGCTTCAAAACAAAGATCTGGGTGTAGGAAAGCAGTAGCTGACCAGTGTCATTTCAAAGGTTATTACCAGTGAAAAATATGTTTAATATAATAATAACAATGTTTTTAAATTGGATACAAATCATTTGGAAGTATCCTCCTTTAAGCATTTGGTAGGGTATAAAGGGAGATGAGAAATGAAATTACTACTCCTAAAATGTATTTTAAAAGACAAATTTTTTAATTATATTAAATTTTCTGAAATTTTGGAACTCAGCTTTTTCATTCTATGACATCCCACTTCACTAGACACTGTCCCATATGTTCCTCCATAATTCAAAATGCTTTCCATTTCCCATGCTTCCTCCTTTAGTCATAAGACTTCCCTCATCCACTCGGGCTGGCACACATCCTGCTACATGCACCCTGCCTCCACACGCTGGTTAGTCTCAAATTGATCTTAAGACCAGAACATTTTCAAGTTCACTCAAATTTGTTAAATTTCAATTCACACTGAAGTCAATTGGAAGGTGTATTTTAGTAACTTCCAATGAAGAGCGGACCCTAATAGGCAGGAGAAGCACCAAATAAATACAAGAAGGTTTGCTGACTGAATGACTTCACTTCATTTTGGGGGACATTAAAGAGGCATTTTGAAATTTGTAGACATGCATTCTCCTTTCAGATCCCTTAACTCTTAGGATAAAGGCAAGAGTCTGACTGGGGCTGGAGAGGCAAGCAAGGGCCTCCCGACGCAAGGGTTTCCAGCCAGGTAAAGTTCTCACCTGGCAACTTGGAAATTGGGATTGTGAACAGCTAAATAATCAAATAGATCTGCAAACCTCTCAGTGAACCTCAGCCAACTCTTAGATGAGTTTTCAGCAAACCTGGGCCGAGTTTGGAGAAATTCAAAGCAATTTTATGGTTGCAGATGGAAACCAGGCCCAACTCGGCGGTTTAAATGAACCTGAAACTCAAGGGCCATCTCAAGGGGTCTGAACCCAAGCAAACCAAAACAAAGTAATGATTCCCAGGGAGCACTGGGAATCCTCAGTGCATCCTCTTGGCAGGAGTTGAGCACAGATTTGTTCTATATTTTCCAAAAGTGGTGAGAAAATTAAGAAAGGCTTAGTAAATCAATTGTCTAGAAGGTCAGTAAAACTCAGAGGCAAATGGAAAAAAATTCAGGCAGTGCTCCCTTTACACAAGCCTAGTTCTCAGGAATTTTTTGAGAAATTTTACCTACTATGACAACTATGTAAAGAGATTAACAAGTAGTCATAGGCTAAAATGGCCTTTCCTAACTCAAACTACTACAGGGATAAGGCTATAGGACTGGAAGGAGGTAGCCATTTGTGTCTTTTCCCAGGAATGAAGAGTATCAGGATTGAATCAGTCTGGGCAGAGTCCTTCTCAAATGCAATTGAACTCCATTCCAAGTATTCTGGTTGACCACTGGCTTCATATGGTATCAGGTCAATGTCTTGCATGCTTCATGTAGCTGAACATCTTTTTCATTCTGAGAACACCTGGAATTCAAACCAATAGAGAAAGAATTCTTTGACTTCTGAAAGATGTTCTTGGCTACTTCCTAAAGACTTTCACAAATAATTATGTTAATAGTTCACAAGAGAAGGTTGTATGTGTGTTTGTATGTACTTGTGTGTGTGTGTATCTATGTTTCAGTCATCTGTTCTGGGGCATCAAGGATATATAGTTTGGAAAATAATATTTATAATTCAGGTAGTTTTTTAATGTCCCCCAAGAAAGTCCATTAGTTTTTCATCTTGATGACTCCTACTTCAATAGTTGCTAAATATCAAAGTATCCCAAATTGCCTAAAAAGGGAGATGAGTTATAATGACCATTGTGTACTGGAAACTGGATATTCTCATTTGACACCTATTTTCTAGAATTTTTGTGAGAATTAAATGACAAAAACTACTATATAGTGTAGTCTCCATAATTGCTAAATGTCCTCATTATATCCATCACCCCCATCATCATCACCATCATTTCTCTTCTATTAGGGCTCCTTGCCATGAATACTGATGTACTCAACTGCCTTCTATGTGTGTGTGTGAGAGAGACACACACACACACAGAGAGAGAGAGAGAGAGAGAGAGAGAGAGAGAGAGGGATTGAGGGATTGTTTTCCTTGCCTTTATTTGTCATTCTTCATTCTTGGCCCCACTTCTGAAAGCGCTGTCTCCATTCCACCCACTGGGCAATCATAAGTATTCTCATGCTCTTTTAACTAACTTTTCTTTTTTTTAAGACTTATTATTTATTTATGCATACAAGAACTGGGGTACAGGCCAGCAGTGTGTGTGTGGGAGGGGGGGGGTGTGAGATGATTCACCAGGGACAGAGCGGGGAGCAGAACAGGCAGACTGACTGAAATATACTGCTGAGGGGAGCAGCAGGTGAGACAGAAGAGGTCTGCTGTGCCATGTGGGTCACCTCCCAGGCCAGGGATTGAACTCATGCTGCAGCGACTGCCGATAGCTTCAAGTGCTGTGCCTTAACCCCTTACGCCATCAGGGAGGCCCTAACTAACTTTTCTATTAAAATTTTGTTGAAAGTCTTCTAATTCAGGCACATTAATTTTTTTTTTTTTGCTTTGGAGAAAATGGTTACTTGCCTTCAAATAGTCAGGGAAACATTACATATAAAAGTCATTTCATATAGTTATGACTTTAAAAATTATTTCCATCCCTCCACCCCTCTGATTCTAAAATGCAGAATCACATGTAAGACCTTGCTTGATTGGCCACTATGGACTCACAAAAATAAACGTTAGCCTACCTAACTTACAGACATCTAGAGATACCCAATAATTGAATATTCATGCATCATTAAGAGATTGCTTTGTTGGAGTATGTTTTCCTGCAATCGGCACATCCAGTACAGAAGGAAGCTTGATGTTTAACAGCTATCACACATTTTTATGGCAAGATCTTGCAGGCAGCATTCCTTAATAATCTGGTTTGCTGTGAGATCAAGTCCCTGTGAAAACAATAAAATAATTGCATCATCAGTGATTCATAAATCATGACCTGTGAGTCATTGACCTAGGAATTTTAGTCTTATTATTATGCAAAATAAATTGAATAATAATTTTTTTCCTGTTACCCAAATGGCTAAAAGAGAAATCTGTAAGAAATCCAACCAGTTAACATTTATGTAATGCTTGCAAAAGTCAAGACATTATGCCCAGTATTAGAAATACAGAAAGAGGGGCCTACCTAATGGCTTAGGGGTTAAGTCAAAGCACTGTTACCACCACAAAATGAGTTAGCTTAGGGAGCTAACCCACATTTGGTGCAGCAAACCTCTGCTGTCTTGCCTGCTGCTCCCCTCAGCAGTGTATTTTAGTACCTACACCTCTTCTGCCCCCCATTCTATCCCTGGTGATTCTTCTCCCACCCTTCACCTCTGTCCTATACCCCAGTTCTTCCACACAAAAATAAATTTAATTTTTTTTTTAAAAATTACACAAAGAAAAATCATTGCTCATTTTGTGATGTTTTCAGGAGAAAGGAAAACTTACACTGTCAAGAGCTGAATCTTGTTCAAACCACAGTCCTGACTTAAAAATTAGAAAGAATATTTCTCTAGAAGAGGTATACATATTAATGAAGTCTAATTTATTTCTCTCCACCTTTGAAAACCCCAACATATGGTCAGATCTATGGATTTCATGTAACAGCAGAAAATAGTGATCCTTTCTGATATGGAATCTATTTCAATTAGGGTTCCCTTAAGAACAGAGACTGAGGTAAAATTTCCATGTAATCTTAGGGCAGAAGTAAGTGAATGAAACAGGGAAAAGTGGAAAGCAAATGTAAGTTTTCAGGTGATGAAGACATTCACAACTTCAAGAGATTATAATCAGTTTCTAGATCGATTGTCTGGAATCACTTGTGCCCCTTGCAAGTTTTAGAACAGCAGAGGAATTTAGCTGACATTACTTTCTCAACTCCTCTCTCTCACTGTTCAATGCAAAATCCAAAGTCTTTTTTTTTATGTATGCTTTCCTTTTTTTCCCCTTTTTTATTTTATATATTTTTTACATCATTTTTCATTTTTGTACAATGCATGCATTTTCATCTTGGTTATAGTCCCCATACAATTCCCTAATGCCCTAAATTTCTAGGTTATATTTCTTGGAACTCCCCATAACAGTCACTAGGGAAACAAGATCCCATATCTTATGTGTGGTGCTTTGTCTAGGCCCAGATGGAGCAGAAAGATCTAGAGACTTCAAAGGCCAACAGAGACACTGGAGCTTCTGAGCCATTTGCCTCATCAGGAGTGATGGGGCCAAGGCAACCCCTACATCTCAGTGTCGAAGTGGCTGAAACTGCCTGTGGGGATGAGAGATGAGGAATGGAGGAGACCTGTCCTTGAGCAAGAAGCTAAGTGCTCAGGATGAAGCTAAGTGACTCTGGGAGTCACAACATTGACTCTGATATGGATGCCAGACCCACCGGAAGGGAATCTAGGTGGATGCTTCATTATTATCAGGAAGCCTGATGTCTGGATGACTCTCCATCACTAGGAAACTCCTCCAACAGGGCAAAGGATGATGTTAACTGAAGAACTGCTGATTTCTAGATCAATACCCTTTTTTTCCTCTTGGATCTTATACCTTGTTTGCCTGAAGTCACTGAGTTTTGAAACAGAACCTGAGGCAGAAGTGAGTCATCAGTTCAAATACGAGAGTTTCCTTCATCTTCCCCCTAAAATGCCAGTGTTTCTTAGTGCACAATTTCCTAAACTTAGTCCTCATGAATATACTTCCATGAGTACATGTTCCCTAATACCATACCCCTTCCCCCAAATCACCCTAGGTGAAGTCAGCTCATGAAAATGCTCTTTATGCTCTTGTTTGTTTGATTTTAAAGCTGACTTAATTGAGCATTTACCAGATGCCAAGTCTTGCCCTAGGTCCTATCACTCTATTATTGTGTTATTTCAATCTATTAGCAATCCTGGGGAGCAGAACAGGCAGATCTACTGAAATACACTGTTAAGGGGAGCAATGGGTGAGACAGGAGAGGTCTGCTGTGCCATGTGGGATGCTCCCTGGACAGGTGGGGATCAAACTTATGCTGCAGTGGCTGGTGATAGCCTGATAGTGCTATCTTTAACCCCTGTGCCACCAGGGAGTTCCCATTCCTTATCTCTTATCTTTCTCTTTACTGGAAATTACAGTGTGTTCTTGAAGCAAAAATTCACTGAATCTTTCCTATTGTTTAAATAATCAAATGAATATGTTTTCTGATGAGGAAAACAGATGCAGAAAAATCATTTTCCCAAAAGCCATAGAGGTCCTCAGTGCTAGAGATGTGGTTAGAAACCTAGTCTGTGATCCTGATCCCTTTCTTCATATGTCAGTTGCCACCCTCATTTAGACTGTCATTGATGCCACTCTTCCAATTCTTCATAAGGACTGTTTACCTGTAATAGGGGACCTGCCCAAATCCTGCCTTGCCTGATCTGACCCACTGTGTGTGTTTGTTTCTGTGGAGCTTAAAGACACATATTTACAATAGTTCCTATCACCTGGCCCTGACTTGGAGAGCCCTGGCTCTCATTGGGATGAACTTCCAGTTAGAATAACTAGAGCTGGCTCTTGTCCTGACCACTGTATTAATAAGCTACATATCCCCCAAAGACACTGATCTTTAAAAGGCTTCCAAATTTGCAATTGTCACATTCCTTAGTTACTTGCCTTACCAGGGGGGCATGAAAGGTCATAAAGGTGCTCTGTTCTTTTCAAGGAGGACAAAAGAAGTACCCACTTTAGGAGCAAAAGGCAAAGGGGCTGCTGTAAGGGATGGACATAAGGGAACCCTGCCCATGTTTTACTTTGTGTACTGAGGTACAGTTTCATTTTTTTGAGAAGCCCTCTGGTGAGGTCAGCTTCTTCTAGGCAGGAGAAATATAACTTTAGCTTGAAGGATGTTTGGAGAGAAAGGAATTTGATTTTAAAATTTAGGATATGAGCATTCTAGCTTGTTGGATTGTCACTTTATTTATGCTCAAGCTTAACTCAGCTGTAGCTTCTGGGCATTTCTTATGTCATCAGATGCCAATGGAGCAAACAGGAGAGAAGAAAGTGAGATGCTGCTTTGTTTACTTTTGTTGGCATTCAGCATTTTATTTCACAGCCCTCAGGAGACCTCTGGCTGTATTCACAATGATGGGGACAGAAGTTTAAATAAATCCAGCAGGATCCCACTGGTTTACAGGGTAGTAAATGTGAACAGATGAATGGAAAGTCTCTTGGATGTGAGGATTTTTATGGATGTGAAGAGATGGCATTGAAATTTCATTTGTCTTTAGTTTTGTGGTGGGAGCCAAGTTAGGGGGAGAAAACTACAGGCAAAGAGGCAAAGATTCTTTCAGTAGAAGTTTGGCTAAGTTCCTGTCGCTTTCCATCTGACCCATTAGAAGTTGGAAAACACGTATTGCTAAAAACAACAATTATTAACTCTGATAAAGACCACTGGAAGTTACAGCTGTAACGGGTCTTCTTGACTGGGTCAACTTGCTAATTTTGTGAGTGATCTGAGTTAAAGGAATGGGTGTCTTTCTCAAGATCAGAACTGATCTCAAGATCATTGGTGGTATCTGTGGGTCTGAAACCCAGGTCTCCTCATTCCTTGCCCTGTTCTTTGTATTGATTTTTACATAGCACTACAGGCCTTCCCCTCAATTTCCTCATTTGGATTCTTTTCCTTGAATTTAGGGAGATATAGAGCAAGGTGGGACAGCATAATTTGTCTAGAAAGTATATGTGTACCACACAGAGACCTGTACCAATGGAATCCTGGGAGATTGTATTACATCCAGGAGAACATAACTTGGTCTCACAAATTGGGTCTCTAGGAATATATATATATATATGCAAATCCCTCTTTTAACCATGAAGGACTTAAGTGTATTTTAGTCAGAGCAGGAACATTGGGAGTCTATATTGGACACTGAGGCTGAGTTCACTGGTCTCTGGATTTAATGAGAATTGAAGAAGGTGGGTAAATCTGGAGGTTAAATGGAAGTTACTGAATTTTAAAAGCAAAACCTAAAATTGTCAGTCTGAAGCTAAGTAGAACGAGAACCCAAATAGAGCAGCAAATAGTTAGAAATCCAGTAAGAAACTTCAATTGTGCAATCTAGCTCCCCACCCTTGGGCGCAAGAAGACAGTGACTAATTCCGCACTATCAGACTGATACAACTATTTACATTTTCTCCTCCAGCTCAGAGGGAATCAAATCCCTTTTCTCTCCCACTCATCACACTAAGCCTTATAGGCTTTTCTCTTTATAATTATTTTAGCCCATTGACAGTTGACTCATTTTTAGCTTTATCAAATGAGTTTACAAGAAGCCAGCTTATTCGTCTCTTCTTTATGATCTGCTTTTCTCCAGTGAAAGTAAACTGAAGTAGTTTAAAATGTCTTATTTTTGATATTTGTATATCCCCATACAATGACATAAATTTCTTTTCTATTGTTCCAAGAAACATCATGAGTTAATAATTGAAACTCTTACATATAATTAAGATCAAGTCATTTTGTAGCTTCCATAGCAAATGTCAGTCTAATTATTGTGAACCTCACCATTTAATTTCTTCCCTGAGATATTTTGCTCGAGCTCTTCCTCCTTTACCCACTAATCTGATAATTTGATACTTATTTGATAAATGCAGTAGAAGTACAATTCCCAAGTCATGTCAATTTCTAGCAAAATTTCTGTGTCCTCTTTTGTGTGCTCATTTATACATCCATTAGGGGTGACTAGACCATTCTCACCTTGCATCAGGTGAGCTGAGTGTTGAGATCCAGCCTGAGAGGTGCTAATGAATCCTGCATTTTAAGACTGATTGGCAGGAGGGTTACTTATGCCATGATTTCTACCTCTTAAAGATCCTTCTTGAGAGTGTGTTATGTGGGTGCTACAGAGGACGGTGCAAAGAAACATGGTTACTCAAGTCCCCAAACCTCATCATTATGAGAAAAGCTATTCAAAATCCTGGACCCTATTGATCAGCGGTCAGAACCATCATATTTCCAAGAAAGATTTGAATGGAGCTATGGCTAGCTATGGTTCAATATTAATTCATTGCTTGGTGATTTCCATTTCTTGTTTATGTTCATTTTCCTCACTGCTTTATTGTACTCAATTTCACCCTTTATTTCCCACATTGTTATTGTTAATGGAGTAATTGATGAAATATGCCCTGCTAAAGTGATGTGCATTTTTTATAGCTGTCTTCTCTATGCGCAGTAAAAACCTTAAACAGCCTTGAAATTAAATGAAATATATTTGCATCTGCATAGTTTTTATTTTAGCATCTGGAAATAATTTAGTTAGTTATTTATTTGAAAACTGGTTTTCAAGCAGTAAAAAGCCTTGGACTGAAGCTGTATCCATACTGAGCTACTGAATCAAGCCCAGGCTAGAAACTATGATTGAATCCAGCCAGGCTGCTGACCCAGTAAAGAAGTGCTGTTCCAGCACAAATTGGAACCTTCACTGATTCATAAAAAACAAGAACCACAATCTCCGTCACCTGCATTTCAGTTCTAGCTCCAATCAGCATTAGCATGTAGATGGCAACTAATAAATTCCATGCTGGTTTTCATGATTACATTTGAATCCCAGTCATCATGAGGATCCTGGGAGAAAGAATATCTCCTCCTCTCTTGAGGAACAAAAAGATGAGCGAGTTGAATTTGCCGTCAGAGCATATTGGTATGTTTTCTACAAAATTAATCTTAAGGGATTGGGAAGGAAGGTTGGATGATATGAGATGGTAATTAAAAATTCAAAGACTATGGAAGGAACACACAGGGCTAGAGTTTTTAAAATACAGGAATTATATATGCAATATATGAGAGAGCCTTTGAAAAAGTAATTGCCCATATTTCAAAGCAAAGTTGTTATGTCAAGTGTCTCTTAGTGTCCTGCCTGGTCCTCAAGAAAGTTCAATGAATATTGTTGCTTTTGTCCTACCTCGTCACTTTTGTCTCACCACTTTTTCTCTACTTGTGCCTTTCTTGCTTTTTTTTTTTTTTGATAGGCTTATTTTGGTTGTAAACTTTCACAATCAGCCAAAAATCATATTGATTACATTGCATATGGAAGTGTGACTTTTATTTAAAGAAATGCCTCCACTATATATATTTAATCGCATTTTGTAGAGTGTAATAATCATTTATGATCTTGTTACACTCAAGTAAGCAGACCTATATGTGAGTAAAAAAATCAAGTTCCACAATTAAAAAAGATTCTGGAAAACTAGAAAAGTTTTCAATGACAAGCTTATGGGAACCTCTGTAAAAATAAAACTAGAAAATGGGATGAGTCTTTGATCCAGAATTTGCCTTATTGATGACAAAACTGAAATGAAGAGGGGAACTTTGTAGTCCAGCTATCATACTCTTCCTGATTCCATTATCACTGAAGTCCACAGAGTATAAGACCTGACGCTCTAGGTAAATGAGTATTAGGTGTAACAGCTCCTAGTGCTCTACCTTACCATGATAAGTTGTTTGTAAAACGTTATCTCCTTATACTGGACAGTTATCTCCATCTCCTGGGATAGCATTTCCTCCAATTCCACTTTACACAGGACCTGTGTAGTGAGCACCCTCCCTCACTGTGGCCCCAACCAATCCTCTCTATGAACAAACAGAATTCTGTTAATATGGTGAGATTTACTTCCATTCATAAATGGTGTAAGGTGTTGATTTGCATCATGCTAGCAGACAGTGTCCTTGCTGGCTTGGAAGGTGCAAGCCACTACATTCTGAACTGCTCTAAGCAGAGGAACACATGGAAATATGGTGGGCTGTCCCAGTCAACAACCAGCAAGGAGCTGCGGCTTTAAACCAACAGTCTTTAAGGAGCTAAAACCTGTGATCCTCAGAGAGGTCAGTCCTAATCTGAGCTTTCAGAGGAGACCCCAGCCTTGAGCACTACCTTGACTGCAGGATTCAGATAAGAAGACTAAGTCAAAGACTTCTTGGCTTGTATTCCTGACCCACTGAAACTGTGAAATAATGAGCGTATTTTAGTAAGTGATCACTTGTGTGGTAATTTGTTACACAGCAATAAAGAACACCACCATTTCCTCATCTCTCCCCAATCCATCAAACCATTTTTGCTTCTGGAGCCCAAGGAAGAAGTTTTCTTAATTCTGTTAGTAAGTCTTCCTCCTCCACCACCCTTCTGTCTCTGGATGCTGTATTCTCTGTGTTCCATGATACCGTTGTTGTGTTATTTTGCTTTTATTTTCTCCCTTGAAACCCAGTTTCTTCTCGTTTTTGACCACCCTTAAGAAAGTAGTTTTTGTTTTTGCTTTTTTTTTTTTTGTCCAACCACATTCTATATGTCCAACTTGAAGAGAAACCCTAGACCGTGGACTTCTATGTAGACAAATGTTACTTAGATCTTCCCTGCCCTCAGATTGTCATTTCAAATGCCTGTCCCAATAACAATCAATCAGTGCTTATGTTTCTACACCCTATTTCCACACTTTACTTAGAATTTTTTCAAATGCATCCAAACTCCTGATCTGATCCACCATGTGATATCATTGAATGACAGCATTATCAACACACCTGTTGACTGAAAGGCATGGAGAAAAAAATAAAAGCAGACTTCAGACTCTCCTATCCTTCATTAAATAACCTTTCCATAATATTTTGCTGTTTTCCCCAAAGATAAAATGATGATAGACTACCTGGCCTAAATGAAGTAATGATAAGCAATGATATTTCCATAAAGGTTGCTGCTTTTCATTTCCATTGGCAATAAAAGAAGAAAGGTGTGTTCTACCACACATTGAAAGTTATTGATCATTACAATGATCAATTGAGAGTGGCCGTGAAAACTCATTTTAGCGTAATTTTCTTTCCACCTAGTTATGTTTAGCATTGTATGTGAAGACAGAAAATCGCCCAAGTGACCTCAGTCATTCAGAATGTTTCTTACCTAGTCAGAATTTAACAGAGTTAAAAGTAAAAAGGTAAATCTACCTATGAATTCTAATATGAATGAACGATTAAAAGAAATGGAAACTACATTTCAAGGGACAGCACAATTGGTGTTTAGGTATATAATAAAATCTATCCAGAAAGTTAGAAATTAATATTTGAAATCCGACCTTATACTGTCTTACCTCAAAGGTTTGTGTTGATATATCCACCTAACTCAAAACACAGGGCTACTTCCCCAAATAAGCTAAACATCTGAACACACAATGTTAAAGAGTAAAACAATCATGCTGTAGTTATGTCTACCTCTAATTGGAAAAATGATCAGTTTTGACAAGTCTGTCTTGAACAAGAACACAACCATTTTATAAAAATGACACATATGTATGAAGTTTGATTTCATCAGCCCTAATATGGTCATTTCACATGCTGAGTGGTTTTAATGGGCATTCTTTTGCACATTTGCATTTAACAAGTGGTAGGCATTATTATAATTGTTTTCCATGAATGATCACATTTAGTCCTTAAAGTAGCACATCAACAATGTTCATAACAATGAATATTATAACGGGCCTCCCCTGGTGGTGCAGCAGTTGAGCGCTGGGTTGCGAGGCTGCCTGTAGCCTCTGCAGCGCCAGTTCGATCCCCAGCCACTGGTGAGGGTCCCACAGAAAAAAAAAAAAAAAAAAAAAAGAATGATGATTATATCTATGTGAAAAAAAAAATCAGACAAGATAAGAAATTTGCCCCAAATCACATAACTAATAAGAGATAGAGCCAGGCTTCCCTCTAAACAGCCTGATTCCAAGGATGTGTTCCTCACCACTGCAACATACAACTCCACAGCCAGCCTGGACATAGTTCATAGCAAAGTATTTCAGTCTATTGATTACAAAGTCATTGTTACATATTTGTTGAGCACTGTGATCAAGTCTTTGGAGGATATGATAATGAATAAAACATGGATTCTGTTCTCAGGGTATATAAGCCCTACAGATTACCATTACAGCTTGATTACAACTTTATTAGTAAAATTGCTGGAAGGAACAAAAATCCCTTCATTCTCTGAGTATTGAGAACCCCTTTCAAAATGAACTATTACAGGGTTCATTCAGTGGACACTGTCATGGCCCTGCTCATATCTCCTTGCCACATAGCAGACTGGCACATGCTGCAAATGTCCCAACGCCAGCAATTCAAATGCCCATGATTCATTTGCTCAATGTTTTCTCATGGTTCTCTCATGTGTGGAGGGCACATAGGAAATTTCAGGGAGTTCATGCTCTCTGGAGAAGCACTCAGTCAATGACTAATGATATTGGAAGATGAATGTTCCAGCTTTCTTGCCTTCAGATGGACTACTTGTGAAGAGTAATCTACAATGTCTTCTAGAGCTACCCAAAAGGACTGCACCTCAGTTAGTCAAACTGATAACCAACTCAATAATGAAGCTTATTGCTTTCTGCCCCTTTCCTGCCTCACTTCCCAATCCTCTCCCAGGACTTCCTGGAACCACCTCCACGATAAAGTATTTGCATTCATCTCTTTGATTCTGACTCTACTTCTGGGGGAACCCAGAATAGAACTATTTGTGAAATAGTTATGATTTCAATAATTTTGAAATTTGGTGTTGTTCTATTTCTTAAGAAGTTGAAAAACAGTGTTTTGCTGTAAGATTGACAGATTTGAAAACTTCAGGTTTATCTAAAGTTTGTTGAATTATTTGATGACAAAGAAAGTGAAATGCAATGGGGAATTCTTCTTAGAAGAGAAGATTGAAACATTTTCGCTTTGTTTCTCCAGCCTAATAAACCTATTCTGAGGCAGCCTCCAGGAGCTGTCAGAACTGAAGTCTCTGTCTTAACACATCAAGTAGTGACTCCAATCTGGAAAGAAAAAAACATTTCTTAAATACTTTCCAAGGGGTAGCTTCTAGCAGGAGTCAAGGAGAAAGGAACAGGAACATGATAGTTGGCCAAACAGAGGAGGCAGATTGGATAGTGAATGGTCCCAACAATTGAAGTAAAGAAAATTGCATTTCAACCCTCCTTTTGTCTCTAAAAAGTTGTCATTATTTAACAGCTAGTACATTTCTCATAGCCTTTTTTTCCTGTGAAGGATGTTTGATTAGATTGAATTCTTTTTCAGTTTTGAATAAAATCCTATGCCAGCAGGTTTGTGGCTGCCTGGGGAATGGGAACAGAGGGATGAATTATTAAAGGTGAGAAGGAAACTACTCAAATTGTTCCTCTTGATTGTGGTGAAGATTTAATTTTTATATACATGTGACAAATCCATCAAATAGTATATTATAAAGAGATAAAACTGCTATAAGAAAAGTACATGGTCATTAGAAATTTTAAAGCAAAGTATAAGGGTAAATTCTACTCTCTCCTCATATTCCAGTCCCCAAACTCAAGAGATGAACTGTTTTTAAACATATCTAAATGTTGGAGTTTTCCAAGGTTCAAGTTAATCTTCCTTCTCTGCTCTTCCTCGGTAAGATCATAAATCATCTTAATTTTGAATTATCTCTATAGGAAATTGATTTGCTAAGTATATGAACCCAGGCTAGAACTCCAGACTTACAAATAAAATTTTCAGATTGAAGATCTTAATAAGAAATTTTAGGGCCTCCCCGGTGGCGCAGCGGTTGAGCGCTGGGTTGTGAAGCTGCCCGTAGCCTCTGCAGCGCCGGTTCGATCCCCGGCTGCTCCCCGGCCACCAGAGGAGGGTCCCACATGGCGCGCAGACCTCTCCTGCCGCCCGCTGCTCCCCTCAGCAGTGTACTTCGGTCCTTCTGCCTGCTCTGCTCCCCGCTCTGGCTCTGGTGAATTCTCTCACCCTCCCGCGCTTCTGACTGTACCCAGTGCTTGTATAAATAAATAAATAAATCTTAAAAAAAAAAGAAATTTTATTTCTCTTCCCTCCCCTCCCCTTCTCCCCCCTTCTCTCCTGCCCTCCCCTCTCCTCTCCTGTCTTCTTCTCAGGACTTGCCCTTAGATTTGTTATTATTATGAATGAATAAGTAGACTCTGAGTTAACTTTTGTATTTTTTCTTTATAATGGCATATGTGTTGCTTTTTGTTAAAGCACAAAGTGGGTGTATACTGATCAACAACTTACTTATCTTTACTGAATGCATGTTGGACACGTCTCCATTTCAGTATAAAGAATTCTACCTTAATGGATCCATCATATTCTATAGTATAGGCATACCCTATAATAAATCAACTATGCCCTATTGATGGACATACCTCTTTTTTTCCCAATGTTTGATCTTAGAAGTATCATCTCTTTACATATATCTTTGTGCAGACATACCTACCTTAACACAAACTGCTGGTTTTAAAGATGGGTAGTGCCAAATTGACTAGAAGTAGCTAGGTTGTGCTTTTCAAGATATTTCTCCTACTGCCCTGCCATCCCATCTATAATGTTTTCTCAAGAACAGTCTTACATTCATGTTAACCTCAAAGAATGACAACTATTATGCACAACCAGTATAACCTATCGACCTTTGAAAATACAAATGAGATAAAGAACTAAATTTTAATGGAGTGAAAGGGAACATGGGTAGCTCTAGAAGGAAGACAGCTTGAGAAGAACTTGGAATAAAGATCCTGATAGGACAATATGGGACAATTGAGAAAAAGAGATACCCAAATATCAAAAAATAGAGTAAAGGGATATTGAAGAAAATAATTAACTCAGAAAAACTTTGGTCTTAGATTCATGTAGCTGTGTTCCACTCCTTGCTTAGATGATGACCATATCCATGCTTTGAAAGAGCTAGTAATCCTCTCTGAGGCTCACTACTACCGCCAGCCTGTCAGTCTCTATAATCTGTGCCCTGTGTGAAGGTTTTGCTTAGGGCTGGTCATTCCCAAAAATCAAGGAAGAGGGGAAAACTACTAATTAAACAGCAGAGATGTAACTACTTTTATTTGTTTCATATTCTTATTTTTTAAAAAAATTACTATAAATGTAGTGCCTTAAAACCACAAATTTATTATCTTACAGCTCTGGAAATCAGGAAGCTAATTCACCAAGCTAAAATCAATTGCTACATCCCTTCTAGAGGTGTAAGAGACTGCTTTTTTCTTGCCTTTTCAGTTTCAGAAGCCACCTGCATTCCTTGGCTCATGGCCCTTCCTCCTTGTTCAAAGAGAGTAGCACTAACAGTTTGAAGAGATCAGCCTGGTCCAATCTTGGGCCAACATATTAGAAGTCTTGATATACCTTTGAACTCAATAAAACTGTCCCTTTGTTATTAAACTTGCCCGATGGAAACTTAACAAATTTTCAACTAGTAATTGGAACTGATATCAAATCTACCATTTCTATTTCCTTTTGTCTAACTCTGGTGATATTCTTTCCTTCCTGGTAAATGTCTTACTATATAAACTATACGATAAGTAGGGCCAGGGGCTTTTGTGTGCAACTCCAGACTCATAGGACCACCAGTTGTGTCAAAACACAAAAGTGGCTGAGAAAAATGTCAATATGTCATCTAGGTTTTTGATCACCATACCAAACATCTGGGTATTGAGACACATTTGGTGAGGGAGCCAATATTTATTTTCCAGCTGTATGTCTACCTTTGGTTCAGTACAACTATCAAGTGGAATAGGAAACTGGAATAAACTCTCAACAAGTCTGTTTGCATATTTCAAACTTTCTGTATCTGTTTCCTTCTGGTTAGATAGGTATTCATTCATAATTAATTAAAATTTGATTCCTCATTGTTTAGTTTACTTCTACATCTATGGAAGAAAAAAAAGCCACTCTGCTCATCCTTTCCGCCCCACACATGGTTTACTGGATTGGATAACTGTGATTTTCCTTTCAAGTAGCTTAAGATATCCATTCTTCTCGCCTTCCGCCTTGATTTTCCTTCTTTCCTTCTCCCCTTATTTCAATGTACGTTTATTGAGCACTTACTAAGTGGGGGTTTATTTGTCCACTCTTCATGAGATGCTGGAAATGGAAACAAAACATGGCACCTATTCCCAAATTGTTTATTTTGTTGTGAAGAAATAATGGAATAGACATGCAGAGGGACAGCATTCTGTAGGAATGTGGATGAAATAGGGGTTATTTCTCTTTATTACAGCAGATGAAGGTGAAAGAAGTCTTCACAGAGAAAGTGATGACTCAAGTGGACCTTCAAGGGATTGTGAAGGATGGACGAGGAAAAGTTGAGGAGATGACACTTAGTCCAGGACCTGGCCCAAGTGACAAAGGGACTCAGAGCAGGAGGGTGCAAGTGGAGCTCACGTCAATTCAATAGAACATTGGGGTGGGGATATCAGGCTTTGGGGGATGAGTCTGGTAAAGTTTAAAAAAAGTAAGTTGGAAAAAATAGATTGGGTTGATGCCATTATTTTTAAGTAGAATAGCAACAAAATTTTTCTGTGTTATAACACCTTTCTGCCTTTGGGGGTTGTGCAGGAAGCTGACTGAGAAAAAGAGAAGATTAGAAGCAAGAAGAAGGAAAACACAGACACAGCTTCAATGAGATTTGTGGGCAAACATGACTTCTGGAACATTTTCATTTAATTTCAAGGCAGTTACATTTTTCCTTCATTTATATAAAAGGTATTAAATGTGTGTCCATAAGTCCACAGCACAACATTTAATTTGCTGCAGAAATTTATACCTTTTGCAGTTAAGAAGTATATTGCCATTCTTTAAGAAGTAGTTTATAAAGGCAGGCATTTCCCATGGGTGATTTTGATTTGCATTATTTTTGTGACATGTATGCATTTATGAAAAGGCAAAGACTATATAAATTTTGTCCAGAGACAGTTTCGCTTGTGAGAATAAGGAGTCTATTAATTCTAATTGGAGAATATTTGTAGGTTTGCCTGGCGAGGCCTATTTAACCAGTTAAATACACTTTTGACCATGGGCAATGAAAGTCTGCATTTTTAATTCATTTGAAATAGTAACATTGAGCTAAGATTTATTGAGTTTTAACTGTATGCCAGGCACTAAGAAAGCAATGTCGAGAGAGATGACCATATGCAGAGCCCCTATGGTAGGAAAGGAGATGTTAGTACATTCAGGATGCTGTAACTGAACCCTCTAGGCTGGCTATAAAGAACAGACATTTATTACTCATAGTTCTCGAGGCTGCAGAGTCCAAGATCAAGGGGCCAGCAGACTAGGTGATCTGTCCAGGTGGGTGGCATCCTACATGAGCCCAGGTGTGCCCACTCTCAGGGGGCCTGGCACGATGACTAACACTCAAGACTGCCCTTCTTCCTGCAGCTGCAGCTGTTCTGCTGTGGTTACACTCAGTTTTGCACCCGTTCACCTATAGCCATTTGCACATTTCTGCACAGCGGTATACATATTCACAATGTATAGCAATATCCTCTATCCAGTTAAGCAAAAGGCAAAAGGTAAACCAAGTAAAGTCTAGCCATGACATCCATAGACATGGCTCCTACTTTAATGTGTGGCCCTTGGTGCCAGTAAATTATGTTAATCTCTTGTTGACTCCGATTTCCCGTTCAACATTCACTCATGCATTAATCTTTCATCGACCTCTCCAGGCGATGGGTCTCTCTCCAAAGATGCTAAACCTGTACCTCAGGCTTCCTGACTTCTAGGTACCTTTGCTATTATGTGATTGGCACCAGGGACTGTGACTTGGATGGTTAGGCATTCATTTTGGATTTGCTGACCAACTGCTGCAATGCTATTCTGGCCTCACACTCTATATTCATCATGACATTTCTCCAGTCTGTTCTGAGATTAAGTCCAGAAGGACACTCTGTTCTCTTCCTTGCTTTTAGTCTGAATAGTGCCTTTCATGCCTGCAGCCCCGCATGGTCCTGGCACTGGTGCATGGGTAGGAAAGATCACTTCCAAGTCAACTGTTATTTGAAAGACTGATGCTCACAAAATCAGAGTTCATTCCCTCTGCTTTCCGTTTATTGTCTTTCTTGCTTATGAGCTTGTGTGTTTATGTAGGTGGCTGTTGTGTCATCCTCTGCCTCATCTTCTACCCCACCCCATTCTGCTCTTCCACCCGGAGAGCCATACCCTCACATTTACCTGCTGGCAGGAGCTTTCTGTTTCATGCTTTCAATTATTTTGATGCCACCCCTGACACAGTTCGTTATTTGTGGATTATATTCCCAAGAAGGGATTTAGGAACAGGCATTGGAACCATAATATTTGTCCATTTTAATAGAAAGTCAATGGCAGGGTGTCACTTTTGAAAAATAATCTAGAACAATTTCAGCAGTTCTAATGGAAGCAAAGAACACAAGGATGTGGCTTAGTGCTATGGGCACGCAACAGATACTGATTAACAATTTCAGTGCAAGCAGCAATTTCCCCATCACACTTATACAAAATCAGAGAAGTATTCACTTGGCACTTACCACTTCACAGAAATATTTTCCAAATGAATCATCTTCTTTTTATGTTTATATAACCCTGATTTATTTTTTAAAATTTCTTTGGAATTTGGAAATTTAAAATAAATTTTAAAGGAACCTATAAAACAATGGACAGAGCAAACATGTAGAGACAACATGTAATGCTTAAAATTGGAGCCACTGATTTTACATAAACATAGAACATCAATATTTCTTGGTGTTAATACTAATTTAACATTGTCAAGCTTTTAAAGTATTGTAACTAGCATATTTTTTAAAGCTTTATTTATACATACAAGAGCTAGGGTGAAGGCCAGAGGTGCGGAGGGTAAAAGGAATCACCAGAGACAGAATGGGGAGCAGAACAGGCAGATCTACCGAAATACGCTGCTGAGGGCCACAGCAGGAGAGACAGGAGAGGTCTGCTGCACCATGTGGGTCACCTCCCTGGCCAGGGATCATGCTGTAGTAGCTGCAGATAGCTTCATAGTGCTGATGCTTAACCCCTTACACCACCAGGCAGGCCCCTGTAACTAGCATATTTTAAAAGGAAAATATATTTGGAAATAAGAGAGGGAAAAAAGATGGAAGGAAGGACACAGGAGAAAGAAAGAAAAAAGCAAATTCACTCAATATGGGATAGAGACTTGCAGTTATGATGCGTATGATATACCCTGTGATCTGGGGTTACAACAGAAGGTCTCCACAGGGACTCTTGCTCTTGTTATAGCAGGAATATAGACAAGTACATATAATATACAGGTTTGATTTGCCTTTTTTCCAACTGTCTGCTGAGTCTGCCTAATAGAAATCACATCTCAGAAACTACCACTCACCACTAAAGGAAACCAGGACTCAAGAAAAAACTCATGTCAGAACTGTGGAAGGTGAGCTTGGAAGTAAGGGAGTGCTCAAAGGATGATGGGAATATATAAGTGTGTGCATACACGCACACACACACAGCAGTACTCTTGAAAGCACAGCCAGATCTTGGGCAATTTTGAAAATAAAAATAATGATTCTAAGTGGATTATAACCTGCTGACTAAGATAGGAATCCATGAGACCATAATAAGGAAATTCAATAAATTCAGTAATTCAATAATTATTGAATTAAAAAATTCAACAAATAAACTAATACATGAATAAATTAATGAGAGAGACCTGAAAGCCCTTACTTACAGCAAGATGCCAGCTAGTCAACATAGAAGGGATGAGGGTGTTAGGAAATCTCCAGTGGGAAGTAAAACTGGTGGGTAAAAGTTTAAGAAAAGCCTTGATACTTTAACCTAAAGCTTAATATCAGCTTAATATCAGCAATTTTCTGACATTGTGTTCCACCTCAAGTGATTCACCAGAACCGTCAGATCTGTGAGGTTTCTGCACTATTTATGTGCAGAATCACTGCATGGATTTTCATCGAGATTCCATCCTGAATCTGATAATGAAGGAATGATAGAAAAATCTGAGTTGAGGGACATTCTGGAAATGCACTGGCTTCTACTACTTAAAAATATCAAGGTCAAGAATGACTGATAAAGAGGCAACCAATGAAGCTGTCCGCAGCCTCTGCAGCACGAGTTCAATCCCCGGCCTTGCCAAGGAGCTAACCCCAGATCACAGGGTATATCCTACTCATCATATTTGCAAGTCTCTATCCCATATTAAGTGAATTTGCTTTTTTCTTTCTTTCTCCTGTGTCCCTCCTTCCATCTTTTTTCCCTCTCATTTCCAAATATATTTTCCTTTTAAATACGCTAGTTACAGGGGCCTACCTGGTGGTATAAGGGTTTAAGCATCATGGTGCAACAGACCTCTCCTGTCTCACCCGCTGCTCCCTTCAGCTGTGTACTTCGGTCAATCTGCCTGTTCTGCTCCCCACTCTGTCTCTGGTGAATGCTCACCCCCCACACCTCTGGCCTGTACCTCAGTTCCTATATGCATAAATAAATAAATCTTTAAAAATAAGAATGACCGATAAACTTCTTGTTCTTAGGGAATACTGAAGAATTTAGGAATGAAGGAAGAGGACATACTATCTTCATTTCATTTTCAAATGGTTCAGAAAATTAGGTTGATAGAGACAGAGACAGAGACAGAGACAGAGAGGCAGAATGACAGAGAAACAAAAACAGGCTAAGACAGAAATAAAGAAAAAATTAATGAGGGCATGATAAAGCCAGAGTTACGTTTATTGTAAATTGTTGGTGAATGTGAACATATAGGAATCCCTTGTACTATTCTTGCAAATTTTCTGTCAGTTTGAGATTATATAAAAATTAAGAGACATTTAAAAAATTCCAGGTGAGTAGTGCAATCACCCAACATGAAGGTATTCTTTTAGTTAAAAACCCAGCAGCCTGGTTTGGACAAATAAGTGATATTCCAGATGTGTTAAGCAGCAAGTTCAATGTCTGGCTGGAAAAATATTTAACTTCTTATGTGTAATAGTCCCCAACTGAGATTCAAGCAGGTTACTTATACCAAGCATGCTGACATTTCTAAACACAAGAATTTATATTTTTGAGACAAACCAGTCCCATATATAATTTATTTTATTTATATGACTTGTTCAAGTATAGGTAGTCCTTCAAGTAAAGCATTTTCCACTGGTAAACACTGGCATTGTTTAACTTTAATCAAGGTCTGTCTGTCTCAGATCTTTCTTAAAATATTCCCTTTGGAAAAATAATATTGTGCAGGCTAAAACTGCGCTCTGCTGATGTCTAACCAGAAATGAGATCAGGAACATTTGGTTGTAGAGTAGGGTACTCACCATTGTCAAAACATTGAGACAGACAGCTTGACTCACCCACGGCATTCCTCACACCCCACAAATATCAGATAAGAGACAGGAGTCCAAATTAGAATCTGACACTTCCATACACAAGTGACGAAAATGAGAGACATGGATCAGGCCATAGACAGGCAAAATGGTGCGGCTGTGCCCTCAAACAGCGGAGAGAGACACTGCCCACGAACACACTGGCCGCGTGGAGGGTGCCAGTTAGGGGAATAAAAAGCAACCTGTGTTGTGAATCATGTGTTGATACTTGCTACGAAGTTTATCTCAAAACTGATGTATGTTTGTTTTCATTTTGCATTATTTTTCATCTTACTGAGTGGATTTTCATTGAGGTTCCGTAGAATATTAGCAGTTAACTTTTTATGGAATGTTATTTCCAGAGCACAGGAATAGTCTACTTTTCTAGTGTATGAAAATTCTTTGCATGGGTGTCACTTTCCTGCTTGCGATAGTTTTTCAAATTTCCAGTGTGACTCTGTGCCTAGCATTTTTTGCTGAACATTGTGAAATTGACCATGTTATCTGGGGTTGTGGTTTTGTTCTCCTTTGGCATCAGTATAGCGTGAATTATATATTAATTTTGCTGCGAATGGACATTTAGGTTGTTTCCATGTGAAGCTCTTGTACATGTCCTTTGCTGAACATATGGGTGTATTTCTTAGGTAGTATAATCCTTGGAGTAGAAATACTATGACATTGGGAATACATATAAAAGAAAGTTTTCCAAAATGGTTGTAACAATTTATACTGAGTTTTAGTGTATGAAAGTAGCAATCACTTGATATTCTTTTTTTTAAATTTTTTTTTATAGAGGCATGTTTATTTCTTAATTTATTTGTTTTGTTTGTTTGTTCTGTTTACACATGCACTGGGTACAGTCAGAAGCGCGGGAGGGTGAGAGAATTCACCAGAGCCAGAGCGGGGAGCAGAGCAGGCAGAAGGACCGAAGGACACTGCTGAGGGGAGCAGCGGGCGGCAGGAGAGGTCTGCGCGCCATGTGGGACCCTCCTCTGGTGGCCGGGGAGCAGCCGGGGATCGAACCAGCGCTGCAGAGGCCGCGGGCAGCTTCGTAACCCAGCGCTCAACCGCTGCGCCACCGGGGAGGCCCTTGATATTCTTTTTTTTAAAGATTAATTTATTTATGCATACAAGAGCTGGGGTACAGGCCAGAGATGCAGGGGGGTGAGAGGATTCACCAGAGACAGAATGAGGAACAGAATAGGCCGATGGACCAAAACAAACTGCTGAGGGGAGCAGTGGGTGAGACAGGAGAGGTCTGCTGTGCCATGTGGGTAGGTCCCTGGCTGACAGGGCATCAAACTCGTGCCACAATGGCTGCTGATAGCTTCATAGTGCTGTGCTTAACCCCTTGCGCCAGCAGGGAGGCCCCTGCACTGAATGTTTTGCGCAGTGTTTTGATTAAATGCCAAGCATTGTCTATGGTTGCTATGGTCATGATAGATTTTATATAATGTTCTTCCTATAGTAAGGATTCTCTCTATCCTACAGCTGTGTAGGGCGAGTTCACCTCCATCCAATGAGGAAACAATGTGACCCACCTATAGTTTGCAGTCTCCTTTCGTCTTCGTTGACTTTCTGCCTCCAATTCTTTCAGTGAAGCTTGCCAGGGGACCTGACTGAAAGACTGGAGTGTTTACTGGGCTCTCTTTTCTTTGGCAGTCCTGAATTTTAATTTTTGTTTACTCTGGGCTGTGAATTTGCCAAACACTCTCTTCTCCTTTCAGCTGCTTTTTACATAGCTTCTTAACCTCTAAAGCTGCTCAGTAAAGAATTGTAAATGTCTAATGGGGATTGAAAAGAAAGTCAGACTAACTACTCTTTGGCTCTTTATTTCCATGATCTTGGTGGCTCAAACCCTTGATGCCTTATTGGCCTGAACTCCTGTCCTAGATAGTTTTAAAGGGTCTGCTGGCCACTCTGACATTTAGCTGCCATCATCTGCCTGCTTCGCAATCTCCTATGAGAAATTAACAAATGTACTGAAAAGAAAGTAGTGTCTATAATTTGAGTTTATCCTAATGATCATCATCATTTTTTCTTGGGATCTTAGCCTTCGAGTTCTGGCTGCCTAAGGAAATTTCCAATTTATTCATCTACATTCTATCTGACTTTCCCAGTTACTCTTGCTGCTATGTTGGTCTGACAAGCACATAAATCACAGCAAGGAACAGAAACCCTTTCATGTTTGGGTTTTATTAATCCTGAGTTATGTGTCCTTATCACCATTTTACTAATGAGATCAATGATTTAATGAACATATGTGCTTTTCCCAAAGTTACATGGTTGGCAAATAGCATATCTTAAATTGTGAGTTCTGATTCCAAGTTCAGAGCTTTTTATACCACAGCATAGTGGACCTGATTCTTTTAGTAAACTAACATCTGGTCAACTGAAAGTGCATTGCCTGAGAAGCTCACACAACCAGCGCTACTTCTCCCTACCACTATGTGTCTATTTTTGATACATACTAATAGAATACAAATTATCTATCTATCATCTATCTATCATCTATACTATAAGTGAAAAATCACATTCCTCATATATTCTTTACCTATTAATAGAGTCAACCTTTGTGTCAATTATGGCAACTTCAGAAGCAACTCAAACATAGTCATAGAACCTATCTTTTAGAAATACATATTTTTTTAAAGACACTGAACTGTGTTAGCTAAGGGGACATGCTAGGCAAATGCCACATACTTCCCACGTGTTAGGGCAGCTTTGAATGACAGAGGAAGGAGAGGAGAAAATAAGCATTTATGAAGAATAATGTCTGAGTCTGCAGGATAGAAAGATTTGAGTAAAGCATGTTAGAGTTTCACATGTCCAAACACAAGATAAAGTTAGAGATTTGTGTGATGGGCATGGAAAGTGGTAAAGCTTTTTTAAAAAATGATGACAAGAAACCCCAAAGCAGTAATATACATGCAATCTCTGTTGTCATCATGTAATGCAAACCAGATTGTTTTAATGACATTAAAATATAAGTTCATTTTTGATTCAGCAAGTTTCAGCAACTTGAGGAAAAAAAAAAAACAACCTGAAGTCGAATTGTGGTTGTCCCTTCTTTGGGGGCCTGCTGGTCTCAGGGGGCTGTCGGGCACAAGCTATGGTAAGATCACTCTTTTGCAAACAGAAGCGTGGCCGGAAGACACCTGCGGATGGTCCTTTAGGGATACTGCTGCCATTAGAGATATTGCGGATATTAAAGTGCTGACAGGCTCCATTAAGAGAGAAAACAAAAGGCTGCTCAGAGGCTTACAGGTTCCCTGGAAGGTGTGGTCTCCATGGTCAGCTCTGGGCAGCCCTTGCACTTTATTTCAGGACCTGGCTATTTTTAGTTTCCTTTAATTGCTTCCTAGAATTTGAGTGCATATCACTTATTTAACTTCCCTTCTTTCTTTCCACCAGAAGTAAACAAATGCAACACAATTACTCTTCTGGGGTCACCCCTGGACCAAATCTTCCCTCTGAGACTTTCCTATGCAGGAAAGCCTGGTGCTGACTGCTCCTTGCTGGCTGCCCCGGGTCATCAAGCTGGTGCCAGCACTGACCCTCTGATTCAGAAGCCCAGGTCCCTCAAAGCTGCTGTGGCTGAGAACCCACACTGAGAGGAAAGTGCAGCCTTCCAGAAGAGTCCTCGGCAGCCTTGGCCAAATGCTGAAACTGTAGGGCTTTCTAGGTGCTGGTCTTGTTGTGACTGGTGCTCCCTGTGATTCAGCGAGTCCATGATCTCAGCATTTCCAAGACAATAGCGTCACCTGCAAAATGTCACCTGCTGTCCCGCAAACCTGCTAAGGCATCCCTGCAAAGTTGTCAAAGAAAGCGTGACCCCCGCTCTGCTGAGATGTAAGCATCAGCAGTCACCCTGGCATCCAGAGTGTCCCTGATGCAACTGAGGGGCTCTGGAGACCAGCTTGAGGGTCCCCTCAGCCCACAGATAAGGACGGTCAACCAGAGCAGCATTTTTCCTATGTGCTGTCAGCTCCAGGAGTGTGGTATTGTGGAGGGTGCACTTGAAGGTGAAGGGTGTACTTCCTGTCTGTGTGTGGAGCAGCTTTTTCGTGGTTGCTCTAGCTGGTGTCACAGGAAGGGAAGCAGGAGAGGAATTATGACAGGACTCATTATTATAATATCCATGCACAGGTCTGTCTCTGAGCCGTTTTCTCTAGACAAGTCACATAGCTTTATAGAATGATGCTACTGCCTTCCTCTACAGTTTATTATGAGGTTAAAGCATAAGAACAGAACTCAAAAGTACTTTGAAATATCAACGCTGCACACTGTTAGCTGTGACGGGTATGGAACTAGGGTTGTCCACCCTTATCTGTGGGCTCTGTCCCAACTCCTTTCATCCCCAAAACAGTAGATAGTCCCAACCTTATGCCTATATTTCACGCTTTCCTTTGAACATTTATCTACGATAATGTTGAATTGATTAAACTGACACAGCAGGAGCTTAAAAATAATAGCTAGCACTAAAATAGTACATTGATAACAATATACTGTAACAAAAGTTGTGTGAATTTGGTCTTTCTCTCAAAATATCTTTTTGCATGTAATAGTTGTGGATCCCCACTGAGAATGGGTGACTGAAACCACAGAAACAGAGACCTTGAGAAAAGATACACTATTATATGCAGATTCTTTTGGCCATTCCTCCTCGGGAGTCAGAAGAACAGGAAAGCTTGGTCTGTTTGGAATTTGTCAGGATCATGAGAGATGTACAAATACTAATGCAAGTTTTGGAAGTGCCAAAGCCTAAGCTGTAGCTTCCCCCTAAGGGTGCTGGCTTGCACTGTCCACTAGGCCTTGATGAAAACCTGCACGATAAGAGTTCCTGCCCCAGTTTATGACTGTAAATTCCAGGTGCTAGAGGTGCAAACTTTTGAACAATTTCAAAAAAATTAAAAAAAAAACACACATCATTTATACATGAGGCAAACTTGGGCAGAATTGATAGCTTGATTACCCTAGTTGTCAACTTACTGGAATTTCCTGAGAATTGTGGAACAAGCAGGTCTAGTCACTTCATGCTTTTCCTTGCGATGCAAAATGATTACCCGCTGCTGGCCCAAACTTGGCCCTCATCCCCACAGACAGTGGGCTGGAGAGTCAGGTACCATTCTGCCAACTTCATGTCTAGAGTTCTTTACTGTCAATTATAGGGTTTTACTGTACTTGCGCTGGAGGGGACTGTTACTGTTTTCACTGGCAGAGAAGCTTTCTTGTTTCCTTCCTTCCATCTTTGGTAACAGCCTCTCTCTTTTTTCTTTGGTAAACTGCCCTTCCACCTCAGCAACTACTTCTGTTGATTCTCAGAATTACATACATTGAATGATGTATGTTAAATATATGATTCAACCTATGTTGAAAGTATGTACTGTAAGATTACATATTATAGCCCCTAGCACACACATGTAATAGGTATTCAATAAAGATGTACTGAATGAATGCATAAAGCTAGTTCAGTGCAGAGATGATTGTTACAATTTCTTCAGAGTCCAGAAATAGAATTGCAAAAAGCCATCCTCTGAAATGGAAACTACTAAGAACCAGGTCATTATGTAAAAATACAATGCACAGTAAGATAAGTTTTGAAAGAGTAGCAGATGAGACTAGGTCATCTATTGAATCCAATTAAGAAGACAGGGTGTTTTGCAAAAAGCTTTAGCAGCTCAACTGGACTGTGACATGAAGGAGAAAATGACTGTCTTGCTACAACAGGACAGCAATGAGCCAAATGAACATGAGATAACACAGGTTTTCCTCGTTATCTGAAAGTAGAATATTCCAACGAAACCTTTCATATGCCAAAATGGCTTAAAGCAAAGAATCAATAATCATTAATTTACATGAAAAACATATTTAGTGTTCCCAGACCTTCCGAAAAAGCTACCAAATCTTACCAAATAACATAACTCCTAACAGCACACTAGCAGCCGGGAAAGCAGGAATAAAATGATAAATACACAGCTGGAATACAGTGGTCTGGGGAGGAGCTTGACGGGCCCACATTTGCTGCCTGGGGTGCAGTGCTGCCTCTAGAAAAGGTGCTGAAAACCCATACTGAACAGCATTTCACTTTTCACGCAAAAGTGAAAATCGTCTTTGAGTTCTTTCAATTAGCAAAAATAGGTACAGAGAGTCTCATGTAATACCGTAATATCGTCTGTAAGTTCTTGGAAATGGCAAACTTTACGCAAAATGGTGCGTAACAAAAACCCACATGACCACAGACTAATTGATACAAATAAGACCTAAGTTCTGACAGCATATTTACATATTTTTGGCTATGAAAACATCTGCAGACTTCTAAGTAAAGACCCATAACACTTCTCTCATGAAACAACTATTTGTTTCCACTTACTCCACTTCAGGGGTACAGATGCGGGACCTATCATAGCATCTCAGGGAGCAAAAAGGGAGCAATCCTGAGCAGGACACTCTCCTAGCCAGCAACCTCACACGCACATCTTTGGGATATGGGAGGAAACCCACACAAGTTGGAAAGAAAATGCAAACTCTACACAGGCCGTGGCCCTGGCCAGGAATCAGGTGTTTGTTTTTTTTGTTTGTTTGTTTGTTTGTTTTAAATCATCAACATTATAATGTCATGGAAATGACATTGAACTAAAAGACATTGAGCAGTTTCTGTGCTAATGTAGGTCTTTTGTAAAAGTGAAGTGACACTAGCCAAACTTTCATAAATTGGGGGATACTTGTAGTAGGGTGCTAATGCGTTTCCATATACCTTGTCAGTGTTAGAAACAATCATTCAAGAAATGTTCTCAGGAATACAGGTGTATGTCCAAATCCAGCTCTACACTTAGTGGGTGAACCAGGACTATCTTCACAAGGGTTGTCTTAGTGGAATGCTCTCAGTGACTATCTTGAAATTCTTAATGAATGATTTGGAACAAGAAACTGACCTTTTAATTCTGTACCAGGCCCTACCATTTATATAACTGGTTCTGAGTCTAATCCATGATTACATTTCTCAGTGAAAAATCAATCAAACAGAATTTTGCATAGTCATCAACTTACATTGGGTTTGCTTAATTAAGGGTGATTCACCAACACAGAAAAAAAAATCACAAGGCAGGTTGATACAATCAAATTTCTGAAACTTCAGAAGTGAGACTTAGGATGTGGCAGTACTATTTAGAAAATTTTAAGTGAAGAAGCTGAACATTTAGTATCTATTTAGCCTCTAAGTAAAATATGAATACACATACCACCAGTATATGATGCATAAAACTAAAAAATAATCCTTTCGAAAAGGCAGGGCAGAAAAATAGATGTCACCTTCCACAGTTTAATTCATTTAGTTGTTTTAAATTTTGTAAATGCAGCCTATCTTAGATGTTTATATTATTTCTAGATTACTTCCAGTTACATAAAAAAAAATCTCTCCTAAGAAGGTGCTTGTAGGGTAAAAAGTTTTCAGGCGTTTTTGCCCTCCCAGTATTAGGATCGTCCTGCCTGATTGGACACCTGTAGTTGTTACAGTGTTGCAAGCTGTCGTCTTTACTTTTGTGGGCCATGGGAGGGGTATTGAGATAGTGGCCAAGAGAAGAGGAAGCAGGAGGGAAGCAGAAGAGAGAAGAAGAGAAAAAGGCCAGAGAAGCCCAGAGTGAAGACTTGTTGTGGGCTTGGAGGCCTCCTGGCCTCCTGTCTGCCTCCATCCCTGCCTGCTGTGTACCTAGTTGCTGCTCAATAAAAGCCTGAGAAAACCACCGAGGGTTCCAGGACACCTTCTTTACCTGTCTGCCTGATCAGAAAACCTGCTCTGCGGCCATCCTGCCTCTACAATTGGTGGAAGTCGACAGGATGTTCCGGATGCATAAGGGTCTGCAGCCCTCAGAAGACCTCAGGAGGGACTGAGGAGCAGCAGACTGTGTTTGCCTGTGACAGCGCTGGCTGTGCCATGGCAGCACAGGTGGTGACCAAAGTCCAGGAGCTGTGGGACAAGACCTCAAGTGGAGGTGGAGATGGCCAGAGAGAACCAGCCATTGACCCCGGAGGCAGCAGCATCGTAAGGAAAAAAAGGACCACGATTCGGAGCTTGCCCAGTGCTGATGCAGGAAAAGACTGATGGAGTTACAATCTTGCCAGGGGTTGGAGGAACTTTAACAGGGTAATGTTCTATTTTGGGGAACCCGGGGGAGGATGGTATGGTTTGTACACCCCAGGAGGTGGGAATCTGGGGGTGGCCAGAAAGGCAAAAAGCTGGTGCTGAGATTCGGAAGCCCTGAGTGTCTGTTAAGCAGCCTGAGTCTGCTAAAGAAGGCCAGTGAATCTCCTAAAATCACCTGTGGGTGATGCCCTGCCCACTGTTGAGTGAGGGTGAGGAGCTGAGGAACCCGTTCTTGGGGGGACATGTGGGGAATGTGACTTGTGGTGGAGCCCACAGCCGAAGAGGGGACCCAAGAGAGGCTGCATGTGGAGCTTGTATCCACGGATCCCTGACCCATGTGCTTGTGCAGTGGGTTGGCCTGAGTGCCGGGGTCTGCATGTCGCATGGGTGGCTATGAAGGCCGAGTGTTGGCGCGACTGCAGACAGAAACCCTGAGGGTTGGCGATTACCCCCAAAGTACAGAATGGCCAATCCTGGAGTGAGTGCATCCTGGGGGTGGATGCGGTATGAGGCTTGTGGCGGAAACCATAGCCAGAGAAGGCCAGGAAACCTGACGCCTCCTGGCCTGTGATGGCAGATGCCTGAGTGGGTCCCTCACCGGCATGAGCAGTGCCTTTGGCAGCAGACGTTGTGCATCATTTTTTGCCACTAGGTTGGTGCCTTGCCTGGACTCATTTGTGTTCTGTTGTATTGTTTACTTTCTTTCGTGGGCCATGGCTGCAGTGTTTATGTTTGTTAAAGGAAACTTGTATATACTTGTATACAGACTGTATGGCAGAAAACCCTGAGGGCGTGTGGATTGTAGGGTAAATAGTTTTCAGGCTTTTCTGCCCTCCCACCATTGGGAATGCCCTGCCTGATGGGGCACCTGCAGTTGTTACACTACTGCAAGCTGTCTTATTTAATTCCCTGGGCCATGGGAGGGGTTTGAGATAGTCAGGGATAGAAGCAGAAGCAGGAGAGAGGAGAGAAAGGCAGTAGAACCCCAGAGTGAAGACTTGCCTGGGGGCTTGGAGGCCTTCTGGCCTCCTGTCCCTCCAATCCCCCCACCCCTGCCTGCTGTGTACCTGGTTGCTGTTCTATATGTAACAGCTCAATAAAAGCCTGAGAAAGCCACCCAGGGCTCCAGGACGCAGCCTTTACTGGTTTGCGGGATCAGAAAACCTGCTCTGTGTGGCCATCCTGCCTCTACAGTGCTCCAGGGAACAAAACATTCATAGAGAATGTTGTGCTCCTAGAAAATGAACTCACTGCTACACAGTTGTATCACAAAAATATTTTGACTCAACACCGATGAGGTTTTTAACAGTTATCTTGTCCGTAGTTCTGTTCTGTACAAAAACGAAAATCACCACATTTTTAGTGCAAGATGAGAACCTGACAACCAACTGTAACCTCAACTATTGAAATGCATTTTTAAAGAAGTGTATGCATTATTCAGCAAGCTACCTTGAGTCAAACACGTAAAAGCCCACAAACCAAAAAATATATAATATATAACCAATATTATCACCAGATGGGAGACTTTATTTGTTATCCTAATTCCATTTTACATTTAGAAAATAAATATCAGCATGAATATTTAATACATTTGCTATAACAGAGGCAAAAGGCCAATATTATTATTGCAGGAATGTGGGGCTCAGAACTATTTGACTTAATGGCACCATTGTTGTTATATTGCTGTGCCATCTTTTTTCATTGGAATGGTCTAAAATGGTAGAATATTGTTGCAAAAAAGCTAAGAAGCAACTATCTTTTCTAGAATACTGTTGTAGGTAAATTGAATTAATCAGGATCTTTACTCCACTAGTCTCTGTGGTTATCACCTGCAGCCTTGATGGTGTTAATGCAGAAGGCGCTTGGGAGTGTGGGCATGAGGCAAGCACGCTTGGTTGTGAACACCTGGAGCATGGGTGGGGGCATACCTAAGCATGCACACCTGAGCCTAGAGGCGTTGGCTATAAGGGAAGCATCACTCATGGGCGGCTGGGAGAGGGCGAGCAGCAAGACTACAGAAGAGATGAGACCACGAGAGAGAACGCCAGAGTTTTGCTGAGGGCTAAGGACCTTGTTTGCTGTGAGCATTGGGGGCCTCCAACCCCCCTGCATACCCTGCACCTGGTTGACCCACTACACTGTTCTTTTTTTTTTTTTTTAAGAGCAGGTTTATTAGGAAAAGGGACAGAAGAATAAAGAACACTTGCATAGTTACAAGTGGGCAGGAAGAGCTGCCCCAAAGGGACAGGCTTGCTGAGAGAGGCCTGCATGGTTGCAGGTGGGAGGCTTTGAGGAGAGCTGCTTCTGCTGAGGGAGGTGAGTGAAGAGAAGTCCTGGCATAGTGCAGGTCACCGGCAGGCAGGAGGCTGCTGCCCTGCAGAGGAGAGAGTTGGTGGAAAGAGGTACCTGCATAGTCACAGGTGGGCCGTGGGATGGCTGCCCACACGACACTGTTCTTCAGGTCAGTACATTTGATTAAAAACTAGATCTCCACTTTGATGTTTTGCTTGGCCACCATGCATATTGCTTGTTCCTTGAAATGAGTTCAGATATGAAAATATTCTATCTGAAGCTTTTCAGAGTAGAATACAAGCTAAAAAGTAATATGCAACATGAGATTTACCTCAGCTCACCTTCTAGTAGTCTGTTTATTTGGCCTTATCATTTTTAAATTATTGATGAAAATTCTTTTACTCAGAACATATTAAAAGGAGGCATCAGTGTGTTCCGAGAGCTTGGGAAATATGTGTTTTCTCTAAGAAATCTGTACTCATATTTCAAGTTTGTTTGCTTATGTTTCTGCCTTTTAAAAAAGAACTCACTTTGTAACGGGTCCAGTTATTTCAAGGTGCCCCTAGGAACATGGTTACTATAGAAGAGGAATTAATTGTAGGTAAGGATTTTGAGCCCAATGGAACCATGGAGAAGGAATTTGCTACTAGCCAGTTACATTAAGGAATTTAATGAAACCTCAACTTGGCATGTTTTCCTCAACTTGCTTTATTGGTTCTAATTGCAGGGTTTAAAGGGGTATCAGTTATGTCTGCTTTTTAAATGCGCTTCTGTTTACAAAAATCATGATTATCCATTAATCCCTGCAATGTGCAATCACAGAGTTCTTGTTCCACTGATGTCAGTGCTAAGGGGAGAAATAACTGCTCTGCTGGTCAGGGTGGTTAAATCCAAAAACCACCTTGGGGTGATACGGCCCCTACAAGCTGTCAAAAACATACTTATCAGAAATATAGGCACTTTGTGTTTTATAGCATATCTGAAAACAAAATTGTATAAGCAGTTTCTCATTGTAATGTGAGAATATAAAAATGTATCTCATATTGTAATAAAGATAATAAGATAAACATTAAAAAAAAGAGTGGGCACATCAATCCAATACACTTAGCACAGACTTACTGTACATACACAAAAAACCTCATCCTACAGGGCCAAAAAATGATCTTCTGAACTCTGTGACCATCTCCAGAACAAGCAGATTTCCAAAATTTGCAGGAACCAAGTTTTGTTTGGATTTAACTGTCGGTTCACTACTCACTTGGCTCCATAAAAAAAGGAGGAATTGATTTCATTTAATGCCCAGGACATGGTAAATCCCCTGTAGCAAACTCAGAAAGACAAGCACCCACTTCACTTAATCATGTAATAGTGTCATTAGCACAGGCTGTATGCCGAAGAGTACCCCGAACCAGAGACAGAGTGGGGAGCAGTACAGGCAGAGCTACTGAAATACACTGCTGCCCGGAGCAGCGGGTGAGACAGGAGAGGTCTGCTGTGCCATTGGGTCAGCAGCCTGGCCTGGGATCATTATGCTCCAGTGGCTGTTACTATCTTGAGACTTTAACCCCTGCCACCAGGGAGGCCCAGGGAAATGTTTTCTTTGTTCCAGCTTTATTAAAGTATAATTGACCAGTAAAATTGTAAGATATTTAAAGTGTACATGTAATGATTTGATACAAGTATACATTGTGAATGATTCTGTTTATTGAGGTCATTAACATACCTATTGCCCAGTATATTTCTCTGTTTTGGAGTGAGAACATTCAAGTTCTACTCTATTGGCAAATTTGAATTTTATGACATATTGTTATCAACTACATCACCATGTTTACATTAGATCCTCAAACCTTATTCATCTTATCCACTGAAAGTTTAATCCCTTTCAATAATCTCTCTCTAGACCCCTCTCCAGCCCACCCTTGACAATCATTTTTCTACTGTTTTATGAGTTCATTTTTTTTTAAGATTCCATAAATAAGTGATTCCCTATGATAGTGTCTTTCTCTGTTTCCCTCTTTTCACTTGGCAGACTGTCTGCACATTGATCTGTGTGTCAGGACTTCCTCCTTTTTTAAGGTTGAATAATAATATATATCTCCACTCATTCATCTGTGGGCACTTAGATTGTTTTCATACCTACTTTGGCTATTATGAGTGATGCTGCAATAAGAATGGTAGTGCTTTGTCAAGATAATGATTTTGTTCTCTTCAAAAATATCCCCAGATATGGGATTGATGGACCATATGGTAATTTTATTTTAAATTTTGAGGAACCGTCATACTATTTTCCATAGTGGTTATACCAGTTTACATGACCATCAGTAGTGCTTAAGAGTTCTGATAATTTCAATACAAAATAACGTCTTATTTCTCACCAATTATTTTCTCCACCTTACCAGCATTTATTACCTCTTGTCTTTTAATTTTTTTATAATAGGCATCCTAAAAGGTATATGGTATATCACATTCTGATTTAGATTGGAATTTTCCTGAAGAGTAGTGATATTGTGCACCAGATGATAATTTAAATAATAAGCTGATAGAAAAATATAAATTCAGATAACAGCAACCTAACTGTGAGTATTTGTGCCATTGCAGGGAAGCCCAAGATCAAAGCAGTAGGAGAATCCAAGATGAAAATGAAGGTACTGATAAGCACTTTTTATCTTGCAGATTAAGTTTTGTTTGTTTCTCTTCTCCTCCCTCTTCCCCCTGCTTACAGTCCTTGTAAAAGTACTTTTGGTGGGCCTTCCCTGCTGGCGCAGCGGTTGAGCGCTGGGTTGAGCAGCCTCTGCAGTGCAAGTTCGATCCCCGGCCACCAACTAGGGCCCCTCCCCCCCCCCAAAAAAAAAGGTACTTTTGGGACTGCTGACATAACTAAATGCCACATTAAACACAATTAAGGGCCTCCCTGGGGACCTATGGGTTAAGGCTCAGTGTTATCACCACCACGGCCTGAGTGGGATCCCCAGCCCAGGAGCTAATCCCTATATGGCAGTGCAGACCTCTCCTGTCTCATCCACTGCTCCCCTTAGCAGCATATTTCAATAAATCTGTAACAGGGTGGTCCCCAGGAAAGGGGGAGGTTCCGGGTTCCCTGCCCCACCCAAGGAAGGGTGGAGCTGAGCAGGAAGAGGAGAAGCTGCAGAAGAGACTGAGGAAGAAAGGAAGCAGGATGGAGCCAGAAGGAGACCTGGAGGAGGCGCATGGAGCCTAGAGACACGTGAAGAAACTGTGCTTGTCTTTTGGTCGTGGACTGGGTGACACAGATGTGGGTGAGACCCATGGGGAGGGGACAATGGCAGCTTTTATCTTGATGTTGATTTTGCTCTTTTCCTTCCGGGCTTGTCTGGTTGTTTCTGACTCTTTTCTGTGGGTCCCCACTGGAAGATGCTTTAGACTTGTGGCAGGCTTTTGGGCCTTGCTCTGGGCCAATCCCATTTGGATGGACTTTTACCCACGAGGGGATGGGTAACTTTGGGTGCTTCATTTAGAAACTAGACTCTTTGCCTTACCTGTATTGTTTCCTAGTTTTATTAAAGTTCCTTCCCATTAAAGTCTCATATGTTTTGTGTTGATGTGGCGGATGGCAGAACCCATTTAGAATAGGCAGGTTTGCGGGGTTTGGGCTTCCCCTCTCCCTGTCCTATAACAAATCTACATTTTCTGCTCCCCAATCTGTCTCTGGTGAATCCTCTCACCTCCCCCCACCACTGGCCTACACTCCTAAGCAAAAATTTAAAAAAAAAAAAGTTAAATGCAGTTTAACCTCCCAATGATCAGGGAAACAATGTGTTATTTGAGGTCAGATTCACTGGTTTGGTTTAAATATAAGTGGGACAAAATTATAACATCCATGGTAAACCAATGTGGATACCTTAACCAGTGCCCTGTGTGTGTGGATGGGGGAAGGCATTAGGGTGGCAAGTAAAGGAGTCTTCCAGTGCCTGGAGCTGCTGTTATTACAGCATTTTGCCTCAAAAGGCTGTAGTCATATTAAGAATGGAGATCAGAGTTTGATCTTGATTGATGAGAACACTGATATGTAAACAATTTACAAAAACAATGGAGGCTGTGTTTGGGGTCAGAAGATTGACATCAGTAAGGAGGGATTTGCATTCACGTCTATAAGATATGAAGAGATGGGTCAGTTGAGTGCGAATTTCACATGTCAGCAGGAATATGGTGCTGCATTAATAGATTTTGGAAATAGTGCTTTGAATGGAGAGTCACAGTGTCTGCATTTCAGCCCAGGCTCTGCCTCCACCTCCCTAATCATTTAACTCTGGAAAAATCTGTGGTCCTTAATTTACACTGAAGGAGTTGGATAAAATTCTCTCTGATTACACTAAACCTTGGATGTAGAGTTAGGGAGGCAAGATGAGCAAGGAGGGAAGAAGCAATGAGAACTCGGTCAATTCTGTGGCAGGACAGATTGTACTGAGAAGTCAGTGGGATAACCTTGACTTACAAGTTTGTGGAGAGCCTTATGAGTGTGAGGGCTAAGTCAGGTGTTAAGAGAATCAAAAAATCATTGGGTAACAATGTGGTGCAAGGTTTGCTATAGGGACATGTGAAGCCTGAATTTGGGGAGAAATTAAATTGAACACCACCGAACAAGGATTTTTCATCAACCCAGCTGTGATATTTTGTGGTATTGTAACAGCAACTGGAAGAGCAAACATGCACTGATTTCTTAATTTGTGGCTGGCTCCCTTATTAAGTATTTTACATGCACTGCCTCATTTAAGAAGCCCATGTGAGGCACGTCATTAAACTTTTCAATAGCAGGACTTGATAATCCTAGAACTTGATAATGTAAAAGCTGGTCAATGATGATACCCAGGTTGGTGGCTACATTTTGCCACTATGATGTTGCTACTAAGTTCAGAGATCCTGTGTGGGTGTGAGGAGAAAGATATGGTGATAACATCTGGCCATGTTGAATTTGAGAGAAATTCCTTAAGGAAATACGAAGTTCAGGAGTAGCTATTTGGGGTCTGTGCTATTAAGAGATGGCTTTTGCATCCTACAAAGAGATGAAATTTTCAAAGGAGCAAAATAGAGACAGAGGAACCTGATTAAAATGTTTGAATTTCATAATTTAGTGATCATAGTTTGGTGAAATAGAAACAAAGAAACAGATGGTATGGAGAATGGTCACAAATACTAAGAGAAAGGAGAATTTCAGAAGATTGAGGGGCATAGGTTGGGATCAGTACTGAAAAATGCCTCAAAGGTCAAGGAGGTCTGGAAGAAAACAGCTGGATTTGGCCAGAAGGACTAAACTGAAACTCCTTTCTGGATATCCACCAAGATACTGTCAGTGGGCACTGAACTTCACTGCTAGGTGAAGTTTACAGCATTCAATAAAAATGAGTAAAATAGCTCTAGAGGCTGAACGTTTCATAATTCAAAACTTGATTTTTTTATGTCATTTTTTTTTAAGTTAGATTGTAAAACAGTTTACAACAGTGTATGTGACTTAGAGGTACAGGTTCACATCTTCTCAAGTGTCTGTTACCGCACCACCCCCATTTCAAAATCTTTCAAATGAGAAGTGAACCTATTTCTGTTCGATATAATTAGACAGGAATGACACCAGTGTGTGACAGTCCAATTGTTATTCAGCCCTCCTGCTCATATAGGCAGAGTCTGAAGTTATTTATGTTTCCATCTTTCTCTGCTCAACCTTTTGTCTCATTGGGAAGTTGGCCCCCATGGTAGCCCCTCAGGAATAGTTTCCAATCCATTCTCTAAGTGCAAGCTTGATCCCTTTGGCTAATCACTGTTTCAGGAATAAATATAAGACACCAGTCTGGCCAGGAAGAAATAAAGAAAAGGTGGCTAGGGATCTTCTAAGAACAGTCTACTGACCGATTAAGAAAAACAACAACAAAAATTCAAAAATCTGACCTTATCCTTCATAGATCTGGATGTGATGGTCAGAACTGCTGCAGTCATTTTATAACAATGAGGGAAGTAGCAGAACAGAGAGATGGAAGGCACTTGGATCCTTGAGACTATTACTGAGGAATGCATCATGCCAAGCTGCTAGGATATTCCCTTACTTAAGCTGGTGGAGTTTTCTGTTACTTGAAGTTAGATACAATCTATTACAAAAATGTGAAGATTACCTCCTTTACTTCCTTGTATCCCGCCACTCTTCATTTTCTATTATTATCTTTATTCAGCTTTTGTACTTCATTCCAGAGGAATTCTTTTTATAGAAAATATAACTACTCTATAAAAGTCCAAATTTCTAGTTCTTAATTTTGTAATTATTGTCACAATTGAATTCTCAGCTGATTAGATTGGGTGGTGATGGGGTGATGGGAGGTAAGGAAAATTTGTGAATAAAGGAATGGTCTATTATTTCCCTATTTTCATCTCCATAGTCATGGCGCAGATTTAAAAGGCAGCGTGCATAGCATTATTTTAGGGGGATTACAATAAAAACCAAAATCTTTCTATAAATGTCTCAAGTCTTTTGTTTTGAGTTCCCATTTTATGGGTTTTTTTTTCAGGCATGGCACTTTCATTAACATGTGCAAGCAAAGCCCCATTGTTCAGTATGGGGCTCTCTAATGAGAACGAATAAGTCTAAGTATTGGGAATGAAAATTGTACATTTTTATGTGGTGGTTTATAGACTATTACTTCTAATTGAAATTTGAAGTTCGCCTTTACAGTTAAGGTGAAAGCAGAAAAATCTCACACTATGCCCCTCTCTGACATAACAGAATCCAGACTGGAGTGAGAACTAATCTTTGACAAAGGGTAGCACAAGCATATCAAAGAAACAGAAAGCTGGCATTGTCCTCAAAGGCTCAGTTTGAATGAAGTCCAAGGTCTATAAAGAGGCTAACTGCTGAAGGTGAGGACTTTGGATTATTGGAAATGTTTGACAGGGCTGAAAATGGAAGGATGAAAAACTATTGGAGGGCTCACTCAGGTAGTGGAGACAATATCTGTGTGTAGGGATCTGGTTTGTGAATTGTCTTTTACCCAACCTAAGAACCCTGCTTTGCAATCTGTCCCTGGGGACACTGCTGAATGGACTTGAAGTGTTTGTTTCAATCATTTTAACAACTACATTGGATAAAATTTATGGTAATTGAGCTTTATAAGGCAATATTATATTTGAGAGTACCATGAATTCTGGTATTTCAATATATTACTTTATCCCATGCTTTCTTACTGGGTCTGGTGTTGTCCACAAAGAGGAAAATATCAGCTCTTGGGGTAAGGGTAGTGAGGGAATAGGATTTTTCCACCATAATTTATCATATTATTTTATTTTTAATTTTTTATTAAAGTACTTTTTTCTTACATCATTACTAAATTTTTGGATGGTAAATACCAGGGAATAAACCTAACAAAGGAGGTGAAGGACCTATACAAGGAAAATTATGAAACACTGTTAAAAGAAATGGAAGAAGACACAAAGAAATGGAAAGCTATTCCTTACTCATGGATCAGAAGAATCAACATTAACATAATGGTCATCCTACCTAAAACTATTTACAGATTCAATGCAATTCCAATAAAAATCTTAATAACGTTCCTCAAAGCAATGGAACAAATATTGCTGAAATTCATATGGAATCACAAAAGAATCCAAATAAAGCTTTCATGGGGAAGAATGAGGGTATTACACTTCCAGACTTAGAAATCTAATACAAAGCCATAATAATTAAAACTGCGTGGTACCAGAACAACTACAGATACACAGGCCAATGGAATAGACTTGAAAGCTCAAAAGTAAAACCACACATATGCGGTCAACTAATACATAACAAAGGAACAAAGAATATACACTGGGTCAAGGAAAGTCTTTCAATAAATGGTGCTGGAAAACAATACTGCCATTTTGCAAAATAATGAAACCAGACTACTGTCTCACACCATAGACAAAAATCAACTCAAAATGGATAAAAGACTTGAATGTAAGACCTGAAACCATAAAATGTATAGAAGAAAACAAGCAAAATACTCCATGACATCAATTTCAGAAAGATCTTTGAGTACTTGTCTCCAGAAGCAAGGAAAACAGAATATTAACAGTTGGACTACATCAAACTAAAAAGCTTCTGAACAGCAAAAGAGACTGTAACCAAAATGAAGAGACACCCTACTGAATGGGAGAACATAGTTTTTACTGAGTCAACAATGGTTTACAACACTGTATCTGAATTAGAGGTATAAGACCGCACCCTTCAGAGGTATGTTACTACACCACCACTCCTGGTACCAAGGCACTCATTGTCCTCTGCCATAGCCTATTGTGCTCTTCCCTTCTCTGTTTTCCCTTTCTGGTAGCCTCAATTCTATAGTTAGATTTCTAGAATTTGTTAGTGGTTTGGTTTTGCCTGACCATTTTTTGTTTTTTATTTTCCACATATAAGTGATACCATCTGATATTTGTCTTTCTCTTTCTGACTTATTTTGCTTAGCATAATCCCATTCATTTCCATCCATGTTGTCACAAATGGCAATAGTTCACTTTTTTTTTTTTAAGATTATTTATACAAGCACTGGGTACAGTCAGAAGCATGGGAGGGTGAGAGAATTCACCAGAGCCAGAGTGGGAAACAGAACAAGCAGACTGATGAAGTACACTGCGGAGGGGAGCAGCGGGCAGCAGGAGAGGTCTGTGTGCCATGTGGGACCCTTGCCCGGTGGCCAGGGATCGAACCGGTGCTGCAGAGGCTGCGGGCAGCTTCGCAACCCAGCACTCAACCTCTGTGCCACTAGGGAGGTCCGGCAATAGTTCACTTTTTATGGCTGAGTAGTAGTCTACTATATATATTCCATTTTTTTACACACACACACACACACCCCATATCTTCCCAATGCACTCATCTGTCTTTGGGCAGAGGTTTCCATAACTTGGGTATTAAAAATAATGCTGCAATGAACATAGGAGTACATGCATTCCTTCAAGTTAGTGTTATTACATTCTTCAGAGAGCTATGTAGGAGTGAAACTGCTAAATTATATGGTAGACCTATTTTTTTAAAAGATGTGTTTATGCATGCAAGAACTGGGGTACAGGCCAGAGATGTGGGGGGTGAGATGATTCACCAGAGACAGAGTGGGAAACAGAATATGCAGACGGACTGAAATACACTGCTAACAGGAGCAGTGGGCGAGTCAGGAGAGGTCTGCTGCACCATGTGGGTAGCTCCCTGGCCGGGCATCAAACTTGTGCTGCAGTGGCTGCAGACAGCTTTGTAGGTTGCATCTTACTTAACCCAGTGCACCACCAGGGAGGCCTGGTAGATCTATTTTTAATACTTTGAGAACATTCCACTGTTTCCACAGGGACTGGACCAGTCTACAATCCCACAGTGAACCAGGGCTCCTTTGTCTCAATACCCAGGCCAACACTTGCTTCTGGCCTTTTTGATAGGTGCCATTATCATAGGTATGAAGTGGTATCTCATTATGACTTTTACTTGCATTTCCTTGATAAGCAGTGATGAGTAATTTTTTTTTTTCATGTGCCTTGGTCATTTCTGTATTCTTGGGAGAAGTATCTGTTCAATTAGTGTGCCCATTTTTTTTTGATTGGGTTGTTAACTTTTTATTGAATTGTATGAATTCCTTATAGATCTTGGCTATCAGCCCCTTGTCAAATGCACAGTGTGCAAATATTGTCTCCCATTTAGTGTCTTTTCTTTTTAGTGATACTTTCTTTTCACTGTGTAGAAGCGCTTTAGTTTGAAATAGTTCTGTTTATATTCTCTCTTGTTCCTCTTGCTGTTAGAGATGAATCCACAAAGACTTTTTTGAAGCCTGTGGAGTGGAGTGGTTTCCCCATGTTTTATTCTTTGTATTTTTTGGGCTCAGGTCTTACATCCCAAGTCTTTAATCCATTTTGAGTTAGTTTTATATGTTGTGAGATAGTGGTGTAGCTTCATTCTTTTGCATTCTTTTAGATGTTCTGTTTTCCCAGCACCATTTTCTCAAGAGATTTTCCTTTCTCCACTATATACCCTTGACTCCTTTCACTGTGCATTTATTTCTGAGCTATTCTATTCCATTGGTCTGGGATTGGAAACATTTTGAGATTTTACATAGAGAATTACACAGTATATCTATAGTATTAAAATATCATAGGGATGCTTTAACTAAGGGAAACAATCTAGGGGGAGGTAATAAAGAATTTAAAAATTTGATCTACTAGAGGGATTCTGTACTCTGTCACACAAACACACACACAGAACACATACAACCTGTCATTAGGAGATTCAGCAGAAGCTTCCAGAAGCATGTCAGTGACACAAGAGCCATTATAAACAGTTCTGGAAGTTTCTGTTTTGGCAGAAACTTAAAACCATGCATCAAAAAATGTAAATCACAGTAGAGTTTTCTGAAGTGGATATGAATGGAGCTTTTCCCATTGTTTAAAAATTGCTGCTAAAAGGTTTGAGGCAGAAATAATGCTGCTGGTGCCTTTGTAAGTCTATCCTGTGCCTTAGAAGGGCAGTCACCTTGACTGTGTTCTCCTTCCTTCCGAACACTGCATAATTTAATGAGGCAGGTGAGAGAGGGAATTCCAAGGCAGTCTTATAAATGGTTGGTCTGGAAGAGAGTCTGAGAATGAAACAAAAGAGGAACTCTTGTGATGATGAGGATATCTGCAGCCAAGGGATCCTGGCATCTCATTTCCTGGTTGTAATTCAGCGTGGGCAGCAGACTTGTTGGTTCACCATGGAGGAGAGGAAAAAAATTCAGTAGAAAAACATCCTGAACTTACACCATTTGGCCTAGGTTTTGTGTTTTCCAGCAATCATTGAGATACTGTGAAAGCAGGGAAATGGAACACTTACACCTTACACAAGAGACTTAGAGTTTATATTTATTTATTTATTATTTGTTAATTTTATATATTTTTACATCATTTTTCATTTTTGCATAATGTGTGCATTTTCATCTTGGTTATATTCCTCATATAATTCCCACCACCCTTATTTTGACCCTAATTGACCCCCCTATAGTGTGTCTCTGGTTTATAGTTGCTTGTTGATTTTGATTTTTACATTATAATTAGTCTTTTTCCTGGTCCCTTATTTAGGTTTTCTAAATTCCTGCTATGAGTGAGACCATCTGGTATTTTTGTTTTTCTTTCTGGCTTATTGCGCTGAGCATGAGCCCTTCTAGCTCCATCCATGTTGCTGCAAACTGCATGACTGGATCAAGAAGATGTGGAACATATACACAATGGAGTATTAGTCAGCAATTAAAAAAGAAACTTAGAGTTCACTGAGAGGGGGAAGGAAACTAAAAGAACTTCAAAGAGATCAAGAGATCAAGCAGAACATCTCTCCAGTAGAGAACTGCTGGAGAGCTTTAGTCCAAGATTTCTCTCATATAATCTGTCCCCACATGACAGATAGCATGAGGGTGTTGTCAGAGAGGGCATTAACAGCCACAGGAAGACCACAACATATACTTAATGAAAAACAGATTTGTCCTTTTAATCTTCTGCCACCACTCTTCTTAACCCAGAGGAGCTAAAAAATTAAGCATGAAAAAATAGTGGAAGGACAAAATACAACACCTCTCCCCCCAAAAAAAATCTACAGACTGAAAGGAGATACCCCAAATTGAATATGCAATTAAAGATTTAAGCTGGCATAGACTTGATCAGTCTCCTTAATACCAGGATTTTTCTACCAAGCTCTGAACTGTGCCACAGAGATCAGCAAACTGATGTTTGATAGGACATGTTTGAAGGCCAAAATGTAAGAAAAAATTAACATTGTTCTTTTACACCCACCTTTTACCCTGAACCCCCATTTAGAACGTGCTATCAACAGACCATTTCGTTAGATTTGTGCAAGACTTAAGAACAATTTTCACTCCCTATAGAAACTTTTAAATTTAATATGATGCTTGGTTAAGATCTGATTACTTTCAATTATATCATTGTCATTCCTCTTCTAACACACTCAAAATTTCAGCTTGTCGAAGTCTTCCTTAATTATTTCTCATAATATCAAATGATTCAACCACCAAGAACTACAGAAGCCTTTCTTCACATACCCAGAAAAAGTTGACTCTGTTTTTAAGTCTGTTTCTTAAACTTTTCCTGTCCAGGAGAATTGCCTAGGAACTTTGGAGGTTGTTCCAAAAAAAGTTTCTGAGAGTGTTAGGGACTGAATTGCCCCCCCTCCAAAGTTCAAAAAATATTTGGAGATAATAGTTTTTAGGGAAGTAATTAAGGTTTAAAAGGGCACAACAGTGGGGCTGCAATCTCATAGGAATGCAATCCTATCAGAAGAGGAAGAGAAGACATCTGGGCTTGAGTCTCTGTGTCTCTATCTCTACCTGTATCTCTGTCTATATTTTTGTCTATTTCCCTATCACTCTCTGTATCTCTATTTCTATATCATTATCTCTCTCCACAGGTGCAGAGTAGAGGCCATGTGAGGACACAGTAGGAAGGCTTTCTTGTATAAGCCAGGAAGAGAGCCCTCACCACAAGTAAAATCCACAGGCATTTTGCATGAGAACTTAGTCTCTAGAGCGTTAAGAAAGTATGTTGTTCAAGTCATCTAGTCTGTGGTATTTTGTTATGGCAGCCTGAGCAAATACAGAGCAAACTTTCTCTGAAATTTATAAAGTTCTGAGTCTGAGATGATCCCTAAGAATCTGATATTTTTAAACACAAAAATGACTTTTATGCTCTGGTAGATTTAGGAGGCACTAAATTTTAAGAGATTACTCTTAGGAGTATTCTACTTGTCCTAAGTTTTTCAGAGTTCTCTTTTCTCCATTCCTTATGGGCATTTCACCATTTTAACAATTATTTATTTACTTATGACTATTCTAAGTGATGAGAATCTAGCAATGAATAAAAATAAGACAGTGAAAATTTTTCCCTTCCAGAACTTGACAATCAAATAAAGATAAAGTCAATTCTGAATGATGTATAAATGTATCATTTAATGTCTAGTAGTGATATGTGCTGCAAATTTAAGGGAAAAAATGCTAAGTTGTTGGAGAGTGAGGTTTGGTGATAGGGTAGTTTTTTTTTTTTTTTTTTTTCTGTAGGAAGTCAAGTACATAGGAAGTGAGAATAATTCAAGAGACTTAGGCCAAATGAGGGACTGTGTGGAAATGCTTGAGAAAGAGCATTTCAAGCAGAAATATATCAAGTGCAATATAGCCTGACATCTGTTAAGTTTATCTCAAGGACCAGGATTGTTGAAGTCCACAGACTGGGGATTAAGGGTTGGAAATAAACTTGGACAGGTAGGTAGAAATCAGGTCAGGCACTTCAAGGCCAACGTGAGGAGATTGGATTGTGTTTAAGAATAGGAAGGAAGTCATGATACAATTTGTTTCAACACAGAAAGATTACAGGAGCAATCAGGAATATTGGGAAACCAAATTAAGATGTTATTGCAATAAATAGACTGGGTTCAATACAAAAGACAGAATTTTAATGAATTTAGTATGATATAATTGGTGAGTATAACCAGATTAAAAAATAAAATCGGGGAACCAGAAGTCTCAACATCTACCACTACCTAGAGGATATCGTGTGTGTGTATCTATCTATCTATCTATCTATCTATCTATCTATCTATCTATCTATCTATTCAACTTAAGATCAGATTTGTAGCCTTCCTAGATTTCTTCTCCTTCAGCAGAAGACTTTAGATGTGTCTTATTTTCATGCAAGAACACACTTGGTTCTTCCAGTTCTGCCTTCTGACTCTGCATCAGGGAAATAGGCAAACAACTGATTTGCTTTTCATAATAGTTTTAGTAATAATGAAAGCAGGCAGATGAAACAGATCCCCACCCAACTCTTGTAAACTCTTCCAGTATTTTCTAATCACCAGTTTAGGTGGAGTTAGAAATAACTTTATTTGCATACAATGGAATTGCATCTTTAAAAAAAGTCCCTATCTATCAATTACCTCAAAACACAGGATTTCCAAATCTCTACTCTTAAAGTGGCAATATCCTTTGCACAGAACAAAATTATTTGAAGAAAGTATAGTGTTTTAACTTGAGGTTTCAAAGTGGTTTAATTATAGCCATAGAATGTAAGGTTTTATGCATCCCTCTACAAAGGCAAAACCATACTTTGAGTTTAGCGTTCTCTAAGGAGGTGTTAAGACATACTGGCTGCTCTTTCTTCTGGCAAAAGCTTCATACTAGGTAAAAATGCTTCCAATGGTATTTTGAACTATTCTATTTTTGACCCTAATCCTTTCCTTTGCTGTGGTTATGGCCTGAGTCCCTAAATTATAGGCTCTCCTGCAGTTTTGAAAAGCTAATTCACACCACCCTGCACATTAGAAAGGTGGTTGGTAGAATATTCCACCAAGGGAGACCGCTGAACATTAACTCCTTCCAAGTAACCCATCAGGAGTCAGGCTGCAAGTGACACTAGTCATTTTTCTTTACTGGCAAGTTTTCATTATGTGCCCTTCCCAGAACAATTTAGAAATTGATCTGCAGCTGATGGAAGCTGGGATGAATAGGGTCCATAAGTGAGCCCGAAGCATCACAGCAAAGTGAAAGCCAATGATAGAACTCCAACACTGAGCACAAGGTGAGCCACCTCTTCCCACCTACCCTTCCCTGCCTGTCCATAGATAGCCCACAAGGAGCACTGGCTCCCCAGAGGGGCTTCTCACTCAAAGACATCCCCCAAGGCCTGGAAACTTTCCTTTCATCCTGTGTTTACTTATCTCCTGCCTAAATAGGCCAGAGGTTCACACCCCCTGAGAAAACAATTCCGTAGTTATGTGTCTACTGATATTAAAGAAAGAGTCTTTTGTTTTCTACAAAATTGTGTAAGTTTGGTTGAAAATCAAGGGCATTGATCTAAACTCACTGTGTTGTAATTCTGGCATGCTTGGGGTACAAGGGTGGGGGCACGGAATCCTAGGGGACACTTTAGGAGTGAGATGCATCTGGGTGGGAGGAAAAATAATTTCACCTCTACCCTTCTAAGTCCTTGGCTGAGGCACCTCATGTACAAAAAGATATTAACAGAAGAAAAATGAACAAAGGTTTAATTAAATGGGTACCTCCTGTATATATGGGATAGACCCAGAAAAATGAGCTCCTCCAAAGAACTGAGGCCATCACCCTAGAGTGATAAAGTTGGTGGGGAGGTCTGAACTTCAAAGCGGATAAAGACAATTTATAGGAAATTGAGAGAAGCAAATCTTTGCTAAACACACGTTTGTTGCACCATGGATTCCAACCAGGCTATCCCATTCAGTTCATATTCTCAGTAGATATCACAGGCAGTATTGTTATAGGACAGGGAGAGGGGCAGCCCAAACCCCGCAAACCTGCCTATTCTAAATGGGTTCTGCCATCCGCCGCATCAACACAAAACACATGAGACTTTAATGGGAAGGAACTTTAATAAAACTAGGAAACAATACAGGTAAGGCAAAGAGTCTAGTTTCTAAATGAAGCACCCAAAGTTACCCGTCCCCTCGTGGGTAAAACTCCATCCATATGGGATCGGCCCAGAACAAGGCCCCAAAGCCTGCTACAAGTCTAAAGCATCTTCTAGTGGGGACCCACAGAAAAGGGTCACAAACAACTGGACAAGCCCGGAAGGAAAAGAGCAAAATCAACATCAAGATAAAAGCTGCCATTGTCACCTCCCCACGGGTCTCACCCACATCTGTGTCACCCAGTCCACGACCAAAAGACAAGCGCAGTTTCTTTACGTGTCTCTAGGCTCCATGTGCCTCCTCCAGGTCTCCTTCTGGCTCCATCCTCCTCCTTCCTTCCTCAGTCTCTTCTGCAGCTTCTCCTCTTCCTGCTCAGCTCCACCCTCCCTTGGGTGGGGCAGGGAACCTCCCCCTTTCCTGGGGACCACCCTGTTACAATCCCCCCTTTTAATTTTTATTCCACCATATCTATGGTGGCACAGATCTCATGGTGCAATCTTAGGAGACAGTCTTTTTTCAGGGTTACAATGTGTGTAAGAGAAGCAACAATTAGTCAGCAGCATTGTCCATGAATGTCCAGTATGAGTTTCATTACTTAAAATAGTCCATTATCCAAGCCAAAAGAAAAAAAATTTGGAGCATTGGTGCCTTGGGTGGAGCTGAGAACCTCCCCCTTTCCTGGGGACCACCCTGTTACAGTATCTCCCTATGGCTAGAACAGATAGCCCTAAGGGATTACCTTACAAGTGGAGTTTAGCCTTTTACATGTCATTCTCTTACAGAAGGGTCACTTGTGCTCAGTTTTCAGAGGTTTTCCAAATACTACTCTTACTTAAAATTAACCATCTCAAAATAATCCCTATGCCATTGAAACATATTTTAGGATGACAAACTTGTTCCTCTTCATTGACAAGACTATTCCAGGGGAATAAAAGAATCTAAGGACCTGCTGTGGATGCAAGGACAGTTAGGGGTCATGAATGAGAGGCTGATAGAGTTTAGCCTGGTAAGTTGTTTAAGTTGCTGTTTGTGATACAGTTAATGGGTAATGGTGCTGTGTCTGACTGTATGTGGCTCCGTGGGTGTAATGGCTGGAGGTAAGGATAGAAGACAAAGAAATTGTCTGGACTGAAAAAAGACTGAGACCTTTAAGACACATCTAGAATTACTTACCATACAAATAGGAATTTATTTAAGCCAACATAGATTACCCGTTTTTTCCCTTCCACCCACTTTTGTGAGTCAGTTCCTACCTAATTCTCTGGAACTGTTTAAGACACCCCACTGTGTGTTGCCTCCCCTAATAACAATAATGATAACAGTAACCATTTATTGAATAGCTATGTGAGCAAAACAGTGCCAGAGGTTTTGTTGATATAGTAGGTAGATTGCATTGGATGAACTTTGACTCAGCACAGTCACATTCTTACATTATGAGATAAGTCAAATTAATTCATGGGGGATTTTCCCCCTCAGACTTTCTCGATTGAAGAGGGTCATCTTCACACACACAATGGCTTGGGAGTGTTTCAGAGTAACCCAGTAGGATGATGGCAATTCAAGAAGATCCAACCTTGAGAACAATCTATTGAGGTTTTCCTTCCTCTGGGGCAACAGTGCAGACTGGGTCTACTAGGCTATGTTAAGACTGGCCTGTTGTCTGCACTGAACCAAACCTCTACTCTCTCCCAGGGGCCAGAGGGCAGGAGGTGGCAATGGCTGGGTAGCAAATAGCCAAGAATGACCTGAGAAATGAAGTACCTAGTGTGTGCGGTCACCTACTTTATAAACACTATTTGAGGCATATACCTGTCTTATCACCATAACCTTTTAATTAAACCTGTGGTTTAATAATGGGAACATATTTTATTGTTTTCCATATATCATCCCAAACCAAACTTCCATATCTGGCTCAAGCAGTGATGGGTCACACTTAGGCAATAATTTTCATATTTACCTTTATAGAAATAATGTTAAGAAATTAAGGGTTAAGGGAGAAACTTGCCCTTGACTAGTAGGATATTTGACAGAGCATGAAAATTAATGCAAAATTAATAAATTGGCTAGAGAATTTATTTTCATTGAGTTTTCAGTATATTAAGTATATAACTATAGTGTTTTATTTTTATAGTAAAGATGTAGCCACATGACAAAGGAATATCCAGGGAGCTCAAACTGTTAATGGTATCCATTCTACAGGATCTGGCCAGCTAAAAGAACAAAGGCATAGAAAAGATACTCTATTTGTACAGAACTAGCAAAACTGGATTAACACAAAATGGGACAGCTGAGACCTGAATGTTTGCCATAAATCTATGGTAACTTCTGTTAGGGACCCACTAGAAAGGGATTAGGCAGTTTCCTGAGGACCATATAATGTACCATATAATTCAAAATGTACCATGTAATCCACCGCATTATTAAGATAATGACTGCCATTGTCTCTGCCAAAACTCTGAAGTCCCAGGAGTATCCCTTCCATGTGTCTCTCACCCACATGATATCTCCCCTACAACTCTCACCTCTAGATGTTTCTCCTTACAGGAGTATGAGGGTGAAAGAGTAAAAAAAGCAATCAAGTCAGAACACACATATATTCAGTTTTAAGCCAACCATGACTGCTTAGCTCTTCCCGTAGTTCCCAACATCACCCTGTTCAGAAAGTTAGGTTCATGGCCTGCTAGGACTAGTAGTGTTGTCTCCTGAGATCTGGTAACATGGAGAAAGGATGTGGAATCTCTAAAGTCATCAGAGGATAGAGTTCATTCAGCATCTGATTCACTGGCTCAGAGTTTGCTCCTTACTGTTCTAACAAAGACATTTGACTCCTAAGACAAAAAGAAATTCCATTCACCTAAAAATCATGTTGGTAGTTGGTCATTTGTATTGTAGGACTAAATGGTTGACAGTACATTATGGGTGTGAAATCTAGAACCTTCTCCAAAATCCTTTGGTTGGGATGGTGAAAAGGAGTTAAAAATGTGAGTTAGAAAGAGCCTTTAGGTGTGTATTAACTAAAAATCCTCAAGACAATAAGTTTCATCTTCAGCAAAACATCATGTGATGGTTTCAACCAAAATCTTTTTCTCTCAAGGCTGGCATTTGGATATGAGCAAATAAGGCATTTACAGAACAGATGGTCTCATTATTGACCTAGTTTATAGTTTGTATTACTTAATTGAGAAAGGGATTCTTAGTTACAGGGGATGCACCTCAACAATCCTTGTTTGAGGGAATAAATGAATTAATGGGTCCAAGCGAGTTTCCCCTTCAAAGAAGCAACCTTTTATAAATGTAGATCATTTCAATCTGAAGAAGATATCCATATAAACCAGCCACTTTGAAGATTTATAACCTCCTGTGGTTATTGGTAGTAAATATGTTCCTTGGGAAATTCAGAAGGCACAGAATTCAATATGATCATCTCTCACACTTCAAGACTTGTATTAGTCATGGTGATCCCAAGACCCAGACAATCAGTACTGACAACTTCTAGTAAGTTGTCCTTTTTAAGGCACTCTGAAACTTTCATCTTTAGATACATCGAAAAATAAGACCATACACAACAAATGTTTTGATGTAATGAACTGATGATCAATTTTCATTAATTTGATCAATTTCTGATAAATCCTGCACAGTGGAAATGGAAATGATTCCTTTTTGGAAGAAAAAATTAAGAAACCTTTGTTTAATTGGGAAACTCATTGATATTTCTCTATTTCTGGCTCAGTTTGTTTCAGTACACATATTTGTCTCTTAATTAAAGAAGGTCATGGTTAGTTTTAAACTTAAGCTAAATAACATGAGATTGTTAAAACCACATCCATTCCTGCTATACATTCATTTCATTAATCCATGTAGATCAAAACATTCACAAACATTCAGAAAGTTAAAAACTTTGGAGTTGCAGGGCATATTAAGGAAAACACTAACCATGTCTCTTGGGGCAACTTTGTCCTTAACTGAAGAGGACACATCAGTTTGTTTGGCCACATTTTCCAGGTTAGTCATCAAATTGGGTGATGGATATCAGGGCATTTTGAGATATATAAAACTTCTAAAAATATAATATGGTATTATAATTAGTAGTAAGTTTCTACTTCACCTTGAGCCCTTTGAACTGCTTTAATTGCATACTACTTAAGATCAGATATCTGCCAACTCTTATTTCTAAATGATCATTATCCATTTTTACATTTAGAGATAATCTGATCATGTGTGCAAGCATCTAGGTGTTGGTGCTGTGTCTACACATGAGTAGGGAGTGTTTTAGACAGGGAATGAACTGTGGAGACAGTTGTGAGTGAAGCCACTGGGTTGCGGAAACATCACTTATTTTATGTTCTTAATCTGTGTGTCCACCTTTGCACAACAAAACCCAGAACTTCTTGACGTGAAAATAAATCTCTCCAAATGGTGATTCAAAACAAAGTTTAATATTTAAAATCATTTATTGGAAACTTTTACAGTTTTCCCAATTTATAAGACCTAGGAATCTCTAATCCTGTTGGTTCATTCATTCTCTTACTTCAGCAGGCATAAATTAATGACAAGATGGGACTAGGACAGGTCAATTAGCACAAATAAAACTCAATTCCAATTTGAGCAAAGCTGCTTCCACTCCTTTTGGGATCACATCTTCTGCTGGACTAGGTGTTGAAGTTGTGTGAGCGAACCCTCCTTGAATATCTATAATAGAGACTGGATTAAGAATACAGATGGAGATTCACACAGTTTTGAAAGTTATACCTTAACATAATAAATGATTAAGTAAAATATGTTCAGGTTCCCTAATTTGACTAATATACTTTCACACTGATAAAAATTTTAAGTATATTTAGTGCTACTGATTTTATAAATAGAATTTTTTTTTCAAATTCTCAACAATTTGAAAGGGTAAGAATAAAATCTAACTAAACCCAAAGTATACTTCCATCAAAATTTATTAAAATATATTTTACTTTACTGAGAATACTTTCACTAAAATATCAAAGTTAATTTTAAAATGAGAAAGTGGGTCATTTTGTTATATTTCCCAAATTTATTCTAAAATATTCAAAAATATCAAAATTAAAGGCAATAAATGAATTATAATTAATGTGTTCCCATTTTTAAAAGAGTCTATTTAATGAAGCTAATTTTATTTAATTTTTTTGAAACAATTAAATCTTATTAAATATTCCCATAAAATCAGATTAACTTGCCACTTAACATTCAGTGCCCATCCTGTTGCCAATATGCAGTAATTATATCATACTTTATCTCTACCTAAATATGTAGAAGTATAAAAATAAATGAATTGCTTAATATAGCAAAATATTTCTCAGCCACTGTGTCCAACTATTGTAAATCTTATATATGTATATATTTTTTAAAGATATATTTTTCAAACATTCTTTTTTTAAAAAAATGATTTATTTATTTATATAAGCACTGGGTACAGTCAGAAGCGTGGGAGGGTGAGAGAATTCACCAGAGCCAAAGCAGGGAAAAAAACAGGCAGACTGTCGAAATACACTGCTGAGTGGAGCAGCAGGAGAGGTCTATGTGCCATGTGGGACCCTCGCCAGTGGCCGGGAATCAATCGGGCGCTGCAGAGACTGTGGGCAGCTTCACAGCCCAGCACTCAACCTCTGCGCCACCAGGGGAGGCCCTGTAAATATTGTATTAATTTGCGTATTCTCCCAGAGCCATGGATTGAAAGACCCAAAGAAAAAGGATACAGAAAAAGACATCTCATTATGGGAGAAGCTTTTGCATTACTGCTTTCTTAGAGGATTCAACAAGTTAATAAACTTTTCTTCCTCTTAATTAATTACTTCCACTGCTCAAATAGTCCCTGCACTCCACAGCAGCAGCCTGGCAGCCTATCTACCTCACAACTTTTGGAAGAAGCTACTAGTAGCTAGTAGCATTTGCTGGGGGCCTGAAGAGAGAACAGAGAGCACACTTCTAGGTTATAGGTTGTATTGTGCCAGCTCCAAGTTCAGAACTGAATGTGATGGAAACACCCCTGTGTCTTCAATAAAGTTCATTTTCTGGTGTTTGTGATACTTGGACCCACAAAAACACACACAAGACAGCAATGCAGTCTTGACTGCATCTAAATTTAGTGTGTATTGCATATGAAGCTGCAACTGTCAAGAACCTATACACCAAAGGCGAAGTCAGCACGATGATAACAGAATTGATGGCACAAAACTGACCCAAGATGAAAATGTATCAATTCCACATCCTATTTTATCAGAAGCCACTTATGCATCTGACTTGTCATTGGGCAAGATGATATCTTACACCATTTTTTAGGAGGGATGCTGTCATTTGCAACAGGAAGAGTCACAATTTATGTAACAGAAAACCATCCTCTTCCCAGCTCACTAATCCCTAGGAAGTGTCTCGTCTTGTCAGCTTGGACTCCACTTAGTAGGTTGTGGACAGGAAATTGAGAGAAACTTCTGGATTTGCCCACTGGCCTCAAATTCTGGGTGGCTGCGTCTGGGTGGCCAGTCTTCACCAACACCACTCAACCACCCACCTCGACTTTCACCTCTGGTTTCCTTTGGCCTCTCTCTGGATGTCAAGGCCTCTTTGAACAACTCAAAGTGACTCTGACAAGAGGGTGGTGAGGGGGTCTGAATATGCAAAGCAGCCTTAAACGTGCTCTTCATTCAGAGCGTCACAACTGCACCAAAGATATGTCCGTTCATTACATGTGGAATTTGTTAAAAGGGATAAATACCTAATTTCATAGTCCACTGTAGAAGAGAGGATTGCATTTCTTAAATCTAAACAACCCCCCATTAATGCTTAATTCCCATGATTTGAAAATCCTTTCTAATCTCATTTTTCTTTCGGCCTCCAGCCCAGTGATTTTTTTTTTTTTCATATATATTTAATCACTAACATAGCATTGGCGTTGTTTGTAAGGTAATACTACCACGAAGCCTGCCTGTACACTAATGGTGTAGTTGGAGGCTACACATTCCTAATGATTATGGGTTCATTTCAAGCTTTCATTGTACAGTAGCACAGCCAACTTGAAGTAAACTGTAAGCTTCACTTTAGTCGGTGTATTGCATATCAAGATTTTTTATAAGTACACGTTGACTTTCTGGTAAAGGCCCAAGTCCCTAATCAGTCTTCCAAGGGAAAAAAAAAAAAAAAAAGAAAGAAAAGAAAAATTCACAAAAATAGAGTGGGTGGAATCATGCCCTGTACTAATAATCTATTTCAAAGAATACCTTCTTTCAGACTACACAAAAATATAGTGCTTACATTTTTATAAACCCACAGTTTATGTAGAAATTATTTTATGTTTAGATATCACTCACTAGTAACTGGTATTGAGCCAACCTGAGAGCTACATAAACACCAGATTTTACACATTACACAGCTCACACAACATTTTGCTCTAAGCTGGTTAGTTAGTTATAAATCTACATGCAGTTTATAGTCTAAGCCCATTCAGATAGCTCCCCTGCTCCATTTTTTTTTTTTTTTTTTTTTTTTTTTGCTGGCTGAGAAAGCAGCATGAATACACACACACACACACACATATCCAAAAGAAATCAAATCATACATGTGCACTTTTGTAAACTAGGAATTCCTGTTTCTGTTACCATAAGTCACTACCAGATGTCAAACAGCAAAATGTTCATTATTACTCCCCCAAATAATAGAGTTGATTAATGAGGCGCATTTACATTGTGGAATCTTGGTCTCTGTCATGACTGGACAGGGTTTAAGAAGTCTAAAAAAATCATGTAGATGGAGAAATCACTTTAACTATTATGCTTCAAAGGCAAAGTAAATATTAGGCATCTAGGAGCAGGATTTGGTCATCAAAGGAGTAATAACTTCCAAATGAAATAAGACTTCTTCAAGAAAAGAAATGGTAGCTGAGTCACAAGACAGAAAGATAGATATGTTCCTGGTCCTTCCATGGCTTATAACTGCTCAGGATAGGAAATAGATCCTAGGGGAATTTGGGTACAATGCTTTAGCATTTAAAGGCAGTCTGAGCCTCCTGCTTTAGTTACCCTAGTTATCAACTGTTGAAAGGTCACTTATGTAATGATATATTTTGTGCAATTGTACTATTCTAAAGAAAATCCCATTTTCAATTCAATAGATAGTCTTCATCTTTAAAGGAGCACCTATTTAGTGAAGTCACTAGATTGTCAAGATAATTGACCATCTGCCAGAAACCCTCTTGAAGTGACACTTTTCACATTCTCTTCACTGTTCTACATTATTCTGTTGCTCCCCAGGGGTGGCAGATATGGGCAAATGCACTATACATATCTCTTGCCTACCTGTGTCCTTGCATAGAGGGGCAGGTGTTAAACAATAACTGAGGGTGGAAACCAGAAATTGGGAGCTGCCCAGAAGGGTTTGGCCAGCATAGCTGACCCGGAATGAATCATTGGCAGTTGGGGGCCAGGTTTTTGTTCATGGTAGTTGGTTCTCATTCTTTGGAACCACTGTGGGGCTTGGTCATCCACAGGACAACTCTCACATGTATGATCTACACACTTCATTTCTCCAAGAAGCATCTATTTACTTTTATGCAGACACATTCTCCATGGTGCACACGTCCATGTTGTGCACACCCGCCTGTGTATGCAACATTTGACTTCTGAGTAGGCAATCTTAGATAACCACAAAGAACATTGACTTTGGGATCAGTCACTCACAAGTTCGAGCCTTAGATCCTCTACCCATTAACAGTGTGACTTTTGTCAAGTAAATTCTTGGAATTTGTTTCCCTGCATGTAACCTGGGGATATTAATGTGTGCATCAGAGAATCACCTCAAGAATTAAATGAGATATTGTGGATGAAATCCAGAGTGTTTCATTTCACATAGAATAAGTATCCTGCCTCCCACATAAATGATAATAGGATTTTTCCAGCCAAAATACCTTGCCACACCTGTGGCATGCATGGCTTTATTTCCCTGGTTTTCTCTATATTGCCCCATCTGGGGTTATAGGAAAAAACCAAAGACTTAAACACAGTGGGAGTCATCCATAATAACACTTAAAAAATATTTTTTTTAGTTTTTAAGAATTTAGTAATTTTAGTAAGTTTTAAAAATTAAATAGGATCAGCATTTGAAATAATTAAAACCCATTTCCTAGCATTTAAATGATGTTCTGCTGTCAATTCCAAAGAATCACAGAGCTGGAAGGAAGTCCTGGGTCACTTGGGCAGAGAACTTTGTTTCAGAGCTGAGGAAAGGACACAACTTGCCCTGCATCCCAGAGGTAGGACAGGGACACCTGTCCAGCTGCCCTTCCTACCCTGCCCCTCTGCCCACAGCCCTTGGCTTAGGCCTTCTTCTCCTCTCCAAGCTTTTGACTGGTGCCAAACCCCAGCTTTTTGGAAAACATCAACTGAAGAAAATGTGACAGGCAGCACCTGGGTCAATCTTGTCATTAAACCTGAAAGCTGTGGGCACAAGAATTATAGAGTATCATCTAATAACTTAGGTTATAAGGTTTAGTGAGAATTAAAATGCAATTATGGATATGAAAGCAAATCATAAGAAAATATTATTCATTTCTCTGACAATCAAATGCGTGCCTGTTAAATTGAATTGGATAACCACTTGCTGAGAATAACTGGTGTTCTGTGGCCTCCATTCTATGGCAGGAGGAAATTTCCATTATGAAGAGGAGAGGAGATGGAGTGGAAAAGAGGCACGTCTCAAGAGCTCTTCACACAAAATGAATTACTATCCCTTCACCTTATAAGCAATTTCTGTTCTAAGCTCTCCCAGCATCTGGAGAAGAACAGGCTTAACCTTTGTTATTAATAAAATAGCTGAAGTCGAGGGTAATAGCATGATTGTCTTAGAACATACACTGAGATGAGGTAAAAGTTAAAACCAAGACTTGATATTGATGGACACTTGACTCAGTTAGGGGAAAAAAGCATCTTGGCAGCAGAAATGTTGGAAAGTGAATACAATTTAGAAAAAGGAGATTTTTGGTATGGCTAAGAATTTTTGAGCTATCCAGAAAACAATGATAATAATTTGATGTAGTGCCATGGTTTATTCTTGAAAGGAGTGATAGCTGCAAGTCCTCCTTCAGAGAAGCTAGCCCTCTGTTACAGTTAAATTCTCATTCATTCATTCTCTGATGCATCTAAGTTTTAAAAATCTTCTCTTAGGAATTTAGTTTCTCATCTGTCATACCTGAGAGCTCTTTCTTGATTTTTATTGATGTACTGTTGCATTATCATATTATATAGGTCTCAGGTGCACATCATTATAAACCAATATCAGCATTTAAGAGTTTTAAAATAAGAGTGAGTTTTGTTTTGAGATACCAAAGAAGAGATCTTTCTCTTATTGGCCAAAAAAAAAAAAAAAAAAAAATCTGGGTGGTCTGGCAATGGCCTCAGCAGGCTTCCAAATTGTAGAGGCTGGTATCTCATAGAACCATTTGGAGTCAGCTCATAGGAATTTACTCAATATGGGTAACAGGAATACGGAGCTGTGTTCCTTGGGGGTGTAGTTGGACTGACACCCAAGTATAAAGATGAACAGGCATTTCTTTTTGCCCTATAGTATTTGGGTTTCCTTGGGCTCCTCCTTGCAAATCATTTTCTTTGTTATCTTCTTAGAATTCCAACTTTCCCTTTTGAGGTAGGTTCATAGACTCAACTGACCCTATGGGGATGCAACTTTGAGCAACAAAATGCTGCAGATGCTGAAACACTGGCATCTTGCCATCTTCATCTATCCATCCACCCCCCCCAAGCTATTCTTGGTACTAATTAAGAGAGCCAGTTGCTAAAGGGTTTTGTTTTGTCATTCCAGTTTTAGTAATCATTGGCTACTGCAGCATTCTGCAATAGGAGAATTAGAAGCTAGGTGCTGTTGGTTGAATGAATTATTCTGTTTGTATTTGGTCAGGTCAAACATGTGTGAAATGAGGAGACAAAGGGGCATCCATGTTATCCATTTTTGCCATCTTTACAATGAATATTGATCACCACGTATCAGTGCAGCTGTAGCAATTACTAGTAATCACGAAAATGGGCAAAATGAATTGATTGACTGTCGTTTCGTCCAGTTCCCCAGCTGTGTAACCAGCTGCATAGACACAGTCCAAGAAAAATCCTGCTTAAAGGTCTCAGGGTGATTTGATCATGAGACAACTTGTGAAAGCTTATTAAATGGGTACCTGAGACTTCCATAGCAACTAAGGGACCAGTGAGCATGCCTCAAGCTTGGAGAAAGGGACAGTTCCTCCACCAGAACCCCATCCAGTGGCATGGCCACTGCAGGATATGTCCATACCTCAAGACCAAGCCAGATGAAAACAACTGGAAAACACTCCAAATAAGCACTTGAACCCTGACATTGTAGATTCCCTCTCATGTTTTCAATTGAAGTTTATGAAAAATAAATTTAAATGATGATTTTTATATATTTTAATGCATTTAGTTACAGTAAACTCAGATGTTAGTTTCTAAACAGATTTAAGACAGTCACATCCACACATTAAGAAAAACAGATGCCACAATTTTTCACATGTATTGATATTGCTTATGACATGTGGGTGACTGAGCAGTATTTAAAGTCATGTGAACCGCTAGATGAGACTCTTGCCACTGACATGTTCTGTTATTTATTAAAGAAGTTTTGTTAGTTTAACATTGGTTCCACATGAACAATAGTTTTGCATTTTGAGTCATCTTTTTCACTTGCATTAAAATAGGACGCCCTTAGCCCAATGGCAACTGACTTTGACCTCTCTTATGTTTTCCATCTGCACTACATTCATCAAACCAGAGCACTGGAATCCATAGCTGTGTTATGCAATTTAAGTTAGAGAGTGGAGGGAGGGAAGCACTAATAAGCCTCCCCTAGGGAAGAACCCAAATGTCTTCTAACACCATCCCAGGGATTTGGGTCAGTGAAAACCCAAAGCCATCCTGACAGCTTACCTTTGGGCAAGGGAAAACATGGGTTAGAAAATGGCTTTGCTTGCCTCTTATTACCCTGAGGAATTCTGCATCTCTAAGGTAGTTATAGCTTGAAGGGGATGCTTCGTGTCCCCCCCCCTACCGATTGGAATCTTGAGGTTGTCCCCTCCCTTTCCCAGGGGAGGCATCCACATTTTGGAATAAACACTGCTTGAGTGGACATCAAGATGGGAGAACAGGAATGATGGCCCATTTCAGAACAACTTAGCTGAAATCATGGTGAATATTTTCCTTACCAAAAATTGTGAAAATTCATGGAACACATGGCCTAATAACAGGACAGGATATTGGCAATCAGGACAGCCCTAGAAGTCAGAACTCTTCCTGAAAATCCAAAACATATGGCCCTGACAATAATAATACGAATGAATTTCCAAGTGGTGCCATTGTGATCGCAAACCGTTTGCAATCATGACACCTAAAGAGGTTAGATAAGACAATAGTGGGGGCAAAAGTAATTTATAGTGCTATGTTTTAAAATTGAGTTTTGAAAATTTTTGTAGCTGACTTAAAGTCCTTGGATTGAGATGTATAAAACATGAGAATGCACATATTTATATTCTCATTCTCTCTATATATATATAAAATGTAATTTGTGGTTTTCTGTAATTTCTGTTTTTCAATGTGTTAACATTCAAGTGTGTTCGTTGTTGCAAATATGGAGAGAATTTATTTTGACATATGATCTCCCTGTAGCTAATCCCACCATTAATCCTTGACCATTAGTGCTAATGAGGAGATACAATGTGAAAATACTCCAAAAATAATGTTATCCAAAAGGCATGTATACTCGATTTAAAATGTTTTATTTTTATTTTTGGATATGGATATGTCTGTTGTAGTAGCCAGTTTCATTATTTTGGATAGGGTAGTATAATTACATATCACAAAGATGGAGCTCAAACTCAGCAGTATAATATTTCAGCACCTATTTCATTTGGAATGTAATGAATCATCAGGAATCTAAACAATGCTACTAATATTCTGAGAAATGTTGGTAGATACTTTCTGCAATTAGTCCATCTTCTCCCTTAAGTTTCAATCTCCCATTCCTTTGTTTTTCATTTAAATCTGAAATCCCTGATATTCTAATGCTTTACTCAAAACCTCTGTTCTGACTAGGTAGGTGTACCCAACTGATTAATAAATAGCTTACATCAGGCTCACAGCTTCATTTGAAGGAGGGAAAGAATTAGAAAAAATTAAATATCTTTCTGCCTATCTATCTCTCTGTCATCTGTATCTATTTATCAATCATCAATCTGCCTACCTACCTACCTATCTCCATTACTTAGTACTTGAGAGAGCCAGGGTTTGGTATTCAAAATTCCTAGTCAAATCTTAGTTTTGGAGGATGCCATCTCCATGACTGTGCACAAACTTGCTTCTCTTTATCTTAGATTCTTCATTAGAAGAACGAGTGGTTTGAAACAGATTAGTTCCCTGTGAGTCCCAAGTTTCTGCAGAATTGCCTCAGCCTGCCAGAAAGTCTCTCAATAAAAGGTGAGGATTTCAAGGCTGAATGGGTGGGGTTTCAGGTCCTGTTTCCCTTGTTCAGAAAACACAATTCCACGTTTATCTGTTGATACATTGGTTACATTGATAGTCCATGTACCATTATGCTTGCAGAAGGGAGAAAAGGAAGAAAAGGAAGAAAATAAATTTTGCAAAGTTGACAATTCTCTTCAATTTTAACATAATTAAAATATAATGTGGCTAATTGGAACACCCTTTAAACCCTTGGAAGTGTTTACCACACAGCATAGTGAGGGTTAGACAGCTCATAGCAATTATAATTGGAGGTCTAAGGTTGAGCAATGTCAGACTTTAAGGTGAAATTAAGGGAGAGCTTGGAAATTTTGTAAATTTGTGCAAATAGGTAAACAAGTAGATAAGGAGATATAAAAGATACTTTTATAGATGCTAAATGAAAGAAAATAAATCAGACCATTAAGATAATGCCAGTGGCATCCTTCACATTTTAAATGAGTATTCAGTGTAACACAATAGATGTTCATGGCTCTCTGCCTTGAGACAATGAGGATCCCTCCCTGCTGTCAGTGGGGATAGTGAGTGAAGACAGGAGGGAGAGTGCTGGGGAGTAAAGGGGCTCCTGATTTTCTCCTCTTCCTGCTCATGGATTTCCACACTTTCGGAGACACCCAAATTTGGTAATAAAACTGCTTGATTATTGATTATGATTGGATATTCTATCTTTCAATTTTTTCTTCTCTTTTGAAAAGAATATGAAATGTAAACTGAACAGATATGTTTTGAATACCCATTTCCACATCCCCATATGCCACAGATCACTCAAGTCCTTTCTGAAGGGATCCATTTCCATCTCTTTACTAGCGTATTTCAAAAATCAAGTAGGAAGTGGCTTGAGGAGTAAGAGACAGCTTCATTTTTGGTCCTAAATCCTTCTGTTTCTCTTCATCCTTCCAGAATGATCACAAGGTCTTCTGATAGAATTTGAGAGCAAAAATAAAACTGTTTGGCAATCACTTGACTCAATGTGTTTTAATCTCCCAGTAACCAAATGCTTTACAGATGCTTCTTTTAAGAAAGTAATACATGTGTGTATTCTGAGGAAGAAGGATAAGACCGACTGCAAAGCCAGTCCAAGCTGGAAGAGACTGTTTCATTGGGGAATATGGGCAGAACGTTTCCCTCCTCTTTCTTACGAAGACATTCTTTTATCGAGGATTTGAGTTTTTTCTCAGTTCTTTTTGGCAGTGGTTCCCTTGGAAGTTCCAAAATTTGAAGGATGCTTGCCTTTCCACAGAAATCACTGGTTGAGCAGTGTTGGAAATTAAAACAAACAACAAAAAAAATGAGTTGTGTTCTTTTCAATAAAGAAAAGAAAGAAAACTCACAGAAATCTCTTTCTTTATGACTATGAATATCTCCTCCTTTCTCTAACTGTGTGCTTCTCCCATATCATCCATTACCAAAAAATTAGAGTTGTCCTCTGGGAAGAGGAAATGGTAAAAAATAAAAATAAGATATTTAAAGTTAAAGTAGCTTTATAAATCTTCCGTTTAAACCCATCAAGTCTCCATGTTGCTATCTTCATTGTGTTCTAACTCGTCAATGGGACTTTACAAATTCCTTGGTGATCTGGTTTCTTACCTGCCCAAACTTAGTTCCTTTACAGACCTCGTTCCAGGCTTGCTGAAGTAAGTCAACTTGGGGACTGCCAATCTCTTCTTGGCCTGAACAAAAGGGGTCCTCTGTCATGCCCAGTTGCTCTCCATCTTTCCAGAGTCGTCTTTGTTTCAACAAAGGTCTATCTTCCTCACAGTAGCATTCTCTCCTGGAGTTAGCTCTATTGTGATTGCACTGGTAATGGGCGTGATATTTTCATCATTCACATATTCAGATAACTACTTTCATTGAAAAAGTCATTATAACTCATCTTAATTTCTAGCTCATGTTTCCATTTTCACTAAGAACAAATGCTATTTCTTTACTTCTAGTTGAAATCTGTCAAATTAATGACCACTTTGTTCTTTAGTTTTCTAATCTCAGGCAGTGGTCTACTCAGCCCCGTCTGTTTTCTTCCTTAGCCCTAGGGATTATCTAAATTTAGAGGTGAATTATTTGTAACAGGCCAATTAGAACAGCTAACTTTTTAATAGGTCCTGTTAAAAGCTTTTTTATATGTGTTCAGTCTTCACAACAGCCCACGGAGATTATTTGCATTGTGAGTAGGAGACTCTGCCTGTATTTGAACCTGGAGGTGAGGCCAGACCTCTGATAGGTGTCCATTCAGCTGGAGTTGTAAACCCACAAACCAGAATCTCTCCTCCTTAGTACCCATAGAAGGAAAGCAACCAACATCAAATAAATAGAAAGAAAGAAAAATAGGGGAAAAGGAGGAAAAAAGGAGGAAAAAGTTAACAAAGAGCCAACAGTGTTAAGAGAGGAGAAGCAGAGAAGTGCTTCCTCTCCCAGATGTCTGGTCTGTGGCTCTCTCTGGCTATCTACAGGAACAATCTACAGACCCGCTAGGGACTGTCAGGCATCACTGGCATGTTTCTGCTTGCTAGAAAGAGAGGGGTATAAATCTATACCCTTCTGCATTTTTTAAAGGAATTACTTTGTCATCAAGTTCATAAATTCTCATGTTTTGAGAGGTTGGCAGAGATAAAAGCAGTGGAGTGGGATGGGACTGACCCAGAGGACTGCCTACAGGAAAATTTTCTATCTCAGATCTGTGAAGGTGTGAGAGACTGTTAGAACAGCCGGATATAAAGACAGCTGAGGAATTCAGGGGATCTGGTGGCTGGTGTACTACGGGGTGGGGGGAAGGAAAATTGGAATGTGAAAAGGTTTGTACTTGCTGGCTGCTTCAGTGTTAACTTGCACATGACCTTGAGCCACTTCCTGTGTGTCCGTTCTTTTCTCATCTAAAATGGAGGCCATGCTCTGAATAATGACTTAGGTCTTTACCAGGCGGTATCCTCTGTTTTTGTAAAGTTATACAGCAGGTTATAGCTTCCAGCTCTTGCTGAATGTGTTTCCCATTCCTGCCCAGAAAAATCTGCTGCCCAGGGGCTGACAATGTGCTGTGGAGAGAGTAAACCTTCTATGTTATTTGAATTTGCGCCTCTTCAATTAGTTCTAGGCTCTCTTAACCCTAGGAAGAATAATTTCCCCACACTCCATTAGCTGTTCTGTGTTCTTAGGTATTCTCTTTAAAAGCTATTTTTTAGGCATGAATGCACAGTGGGTAATTCCATGATATCAAGAAATGTGGCAACTATAAGAATATTCTGGTTGTTTCTATTGTATTGATATTTCAGTTAATAAAAGCAAATGGAACAATTGAAGTAGGAAGTTTTTTTCCTTCCTTCACACTGAGCTGTACTCAAGGAATTGTTTAAAAGTTGAGGAAAAAAATGTACCATAAAAAGAATATAATAGTTCTCTTTTGTGCCTTGATTTTTAAAAAGTTATATCAAATGATTCCTTCTAATTAATAAGTGCAAGTAATTGCAACACTGGAATTTCTTCTATTCATTGCACTGAGTGTCATTAGGTATTTGAGATTTTTGCTAATCATCATGTAAAGTATTTTTATAAAAGCAGAAGTCACCATAACAATACTATCAATAAAATATCTTAGTTGTGATTCCTGTCTTCAGTAATAATCACTAACCAACCTGAACAAACACATCAAGCTGGGAAGCTAGTTATGTTACATGATGGTACTTTCAAATTTGGGATGCTAAGCCACATTTCTTTTATTTGTTTTGACCTATAAATTACAGTCAGCCATTTCTGGTAGATTATTCATTTCTTCTGCACCCACACCCCTAAATCTAAAGAATCCTCTTTCTAAAATCCATGGACAAATCCCTAAGTAGATAGGATAATTAAGAGAGAAAAATACTAATTTCCTACTTTTCCTTTCTGCTATACATTCTGAAATGCTTCCACCCCTTCCTTTGTAGATGTGATGCTTCAGTATGGAAGAAGCTTGAACTAATTTTAACATAGAAATAGCATGAAGAAACATACTGGTTTGTTGCTAGAAATTTCTAAGATAAAGTCTTTAAATTTCATTTCTCGATGTGGTCATTAAACTGTAGCCTCCCATGGTCAATAATTTGTAAAAGTGGAGACAATGATGTTTTCCCAAGTATTTCCAGTTCTTAAGATTTAGATTTGCTCTGTGACTTGCACTGAACAATACAATGTGATAGAAAGGGTAATACTTAGCTTTGGAACCTAAACCTGAAGAGATAGTATTATTTTCTCCCTGTCTCTTTGACATTGCATCCATGGTGAGGAAGCCCAATTAGGCTCTTGAGAAGATTAATCACTTGGAAAAGTTGGTCCAGTCAGCAATCAGCACCAACAGTCAGGCATGCTAGTGAGGTGCCTTGACTATCCAGGCTCATGTCTTCCCTTTCATTTCTCTGTTTTTAGACAAGAGTGTTTATCCTACTTAGCCTATCATTATCTTACCAGGTATGTTGGCTGTGCAGGTGACTGATGACTTAGAGTCACAAGTCTTTGGATTAAGAGCAACCCTGTGTGAGAAGCTGCACCTCATTTGCAGACAGGCTTGTTGGAATCCAGAATCATGAATTGGTAGTCTTATGCCATCATGGAATGGAATGGGAGAAGATCGATAGTTTTTCATGCGGAAAAACGATGGGTATATGGAGTATTGTGACTGGAGGAAAGAGTGTGGTAGATTGTCTAATGAATGGTAATTCTGCCCATCATTGTCTCAATGCCCATTTCAGTGGATATGGGCACTATTTTTTTTTCCATTTGGTGAAGAACAGGGCTTCATGTATTGCTTTCAATGGGATAGGGCTGCAGAAGTGGCCTTGTGACAGTCCCAAACCTAGACTTTGAGAGCTCTGTGGTTTCTGCTCTCACCTTAGTGGAACACTGCCCTGAGACTCCCATGTGAAGAAGTTCAGTCTAGTCTACTGAAGGATGAGGATTCATGAAAAGCAGAGATGAACTGTTGCAGGAACACCCCTTTTCACCCCCGTCAAATCAGGTGGCAGCCAAACCCAAGCACCAGATGCATGAGTGAGCACGCATGCAACCCTAAATGTTAGGAATAACTAAAAAAAAATAAATAAATAAAAAGAAGAAGAAAAAAGTTTTCATATGGATAATTGAACTTAGAATAAATCTAATTCCTAAGTAAAATGCATTGGAACTAGAAGACAAATGTCACAGTGTTTTGTCTTATAATGGTAGGCAACTTCTACGAAGATCCTCAGTAATTCCTTCCTTCCAATGTGTATACACTGTGTAATCCTCTCTCCTTAAGTACAAGCCGGAGCTATTGTTCCCTTCTAAGAAACAGAATATGGCAGAAGTGAGGGAGAGTCACTTTTGATACTAAGTTATAAATAAAAAGCTGATGATTTCTTGCTGTGTCTCTCTGTCTCTCTTTCTCCTTAAATCTCCCAACCCCTCCTCCACTTCCTGTCTCGCTCTCTCTTTGTCTGTTTTTTCTCCCAGGGTCACACGTATTGGGGGAAGTGACCCATCAAGTTGTGAGCATCCCCCATGGCCAGGTGAGAAACATGAGCCCCAAGATCAATTAAACCTGTAACAACACCCATGAGAGTGGGTGCCACCCTTCAACCCCCCTTGAGTCTTGAGGTGACTGCAACCCCAGAGGACAGCTTGAGTGAGACATCATCAGGGGTCTGGAACCAGAAGTACTAGATAAGCATCAGTGCAGTTTGCTGACCCACTGAGACAGTGATTTAATATCTGTTATTTTAAGCTGCTAAATTTGGGGATAACTTATTAGCTAATAAATACATAATTTATCTCTTCATTCAGTATACACTGAATTGAGCATTTGCTATGAATTACTGTAAATAGAAATATGAATTCTGCTCTTGTCATGATATGTCTTCTCCTGTGGCATGATATTGTCACCAAAATATCTTTGCTAAAAGTATGTTTGAAGGCAGGACAGTGGATTTTTCCTAGGTATATAGTGGAGGGAGCTTTAGATTAGAACAGTTCTTGTTAATCCCTGTGTTTGATAACTCTGCAAGATGTTGAATGTGACAAAAATAGCTATGCTATAATCTACACCTTTGCACTGAATAGAATTTAATGGTGCCTTCTGAGCTAAGCAGGGAGTTGTTGGAACAGAAAACCAGGTGAAATGTGGGCTGGGGAAATAGCCTTGCATGTAGGTTTCAACAATTACAATCTTATAGAATAAATAAACAAGATATATAAATAAGCATTAAATTAAATTCACTAGAAGAGGTTGTAGGAGAGTGAATCTTCTGCCAGAGGATTTAAGTACCTTGAAATGTTCATAAAATTTTGAAAAAAAAAATGTGAGGGTTTAACAGAATTTCAGAAAGCAGATAGTTGAACCTATGGTACAGGTTTTTTCTTTTAAGCAACTTACAATTGGTAGTTTTGGACTCAAGTTACTCTGTGTGCCAGGCAGGGAGTAATTGTAAAACAGTGATCTTTGACTGTCCATATGTGACATCAGCTGTGTGTAGAGGTGACTTTCCTTCTCTTGTCATTTAATTAAATTTTTTGCAATGGTGACTCCACATGAAGTTGAATTTTCTCTAGAGTGAAATTCAACTTTTCAAATTAAATCTCTTTTCAAAATCACAATAAGACATAGCATCAAAATGAAAAGGCATCATGTGTACAGAAGGTTATCTGCAATTAAATACTGTAGAAATTGCCAAAATTCTTGGATAGAATCATAGGATATACAAAGCTAGGAGAAGCTAATATGATCTGTTCTTGAGTATTGACAGCTTAAAGGAGCTGAACACCTGTCAATCTTTTCTGGCTGACTTTTAAGAGACCTTGTATATTCTCTAAAAACAGGTGATAGGTGATTCAATTGGGAACAAAAATTTCTAAAACTATAACAGAGTTTAACAAGCAGAAGTGCAGAATATATATTTTTGTACTTTTCATTTATTTTGAAAGTATAGTATTACTCAAAAATGCTAAAAACATCAAAAAGATAGGTATAGGATAAGGGGAAAAGTTTTACTTTGAAGCTATGCATAATGACAAAAACCCAAATGATTTGGCAAATATTAATATGCTGAATATGAAATATAGCTAGAATCAAATGTTTAAGGCAGAAAAAATCATCTATGTAATAATTTAAACAGATATTTATTATTATGGTTAATACATCAAAAGTGGATATTTAAGATGATTTTTCCGAGAAACATTGTTATTAGACTGATGATTCATTTTGCAACTGAAGACAAATAGTTTTGGTATACATTTTAGCATAAATGAAGAAGTAGTAAAAAAATCACAGGAAATTCTCTAACCAACATATAAGTAGCTAGAACTATTTTAAAGGCATTAATCTTTTATATTATTTACTTTGATGTTCCAAGATGGTTTCACATTCACATATTGCTTTTTTTTTAATAAAGAAAGTTACCTTTTACTATCTGCAATGTATTAAGTAGAGATACCTATTAGTAATCAAATCTAAGTACTTTTGATTTCCTTTATGGAAAGCCATTAGAAAGGCAAATTACTAAAATGAATATAATTATGCTTGATTTATTTTATGTAGGGCAGGGTTTTATTAATCTTTATTTTCTAAGAATATTAGGCAAATTCTTAAAACTCAAATTTTAAAATCATGGCTTCCAAGGACTCTACGAACACCCATTATAAGAATAGCGAGCATTTAGAATGCCAACAAGTAATGGTCAGCTAATGACCTAAGACCTGAGATTGAATATACCATCACCAAATGAATTACAGCCATTCACTGTATCACTGAATACAATTATAGTCTGTCCTCCATTACCCACGCAAATGAAGGAGAACCAAAATATGAATGAATACTCAAAAACTTGTGCAGGTATAATATAGGATAGTCATGTCTATTTTTTCTAATTATATCTAAATATCAGCCTATGTTATAGCTTGTGAAGTATTTGTGCTGATGTGTACCTACCAAATACAAAGTTTTGATGGCAAGAAGAATTTTTCCCATGTAGGCAGTGAATACTTCCACATGGGGGTAAATAGAAATAAAAGCAAAATCAACAATACGATTGGACTTCTTTAAGTAAATATACATTTGAAGTCCACATTACATAGTAAGACAATGTCCTAGGTGACATGAAAATTGTACTTGTAAGAATAAAATTATGTTTTAGACCTATTAAGGCCTATGAAAGTGACTTGTTTTATGAACAATTCCTTAGTTGGATTCAAAAACTGATAGCATTGCTCATTTTCTTTTGTTTTACATTTTGTTGACCATCCTTAATCTCACAGAAATAAATTGTGAACTTTGAAGTGTGTTTTCTCAAATTTGAAAAATCTCCCTGGGCAAAAATAATAGTAGGGCCCTCTTGGTTGCTAGTCCAAATTTTGAGAGGAGTATTCAAGAAAAATCTATTTCCATTTCTGAAGTAATAATTTGTCTGTACAGTGGTTGACTTTATCACAGAATATTTAAATTAATGGGACATTTATAGAAGTCTAAATGTTTCTTCATGTATGGCCCACACATCTGCCACAATCATGCAATTATAAGCATTTTCACAAGCCAGTTCTGGTTTTTCAGTCATGTGAAGGGGAGACAAGATCAGGGGGCTGACCTGACATGAAGGACCCCACAAGAACATTGAAAATGACCATCCCATAAAACCTGCAAAGTTACTATTTTTACATAAAAGACCCAAAAGTAGCAAGCATTTAGAATGTGATATTATTCTTAGCACATGAGGTAGCTTTGTGGCAAGGTTTTCAAAGACTTACTTCCCCTTCAATTCTCCAGCTTCCCTTTTATTCTCTTCTAAGATGTTCTCTGTCTGACCTTCCCAACAAAGGAAAGTCAGCTCTGTGTTTCTGGGAAATTAGGGTAAGGTCATAAAGGACTTTCTAAATACTGGCCTAGACAGAGCTCTTTTATAGCTGCCTACAAGCCATCAGCATTGGAGATGGACAAAGAAGGGGTCACTCAAATCCAGATTTCTTTGAGGGAGGTATTTTAGATGACCTTCACTCCTTCCCTTATCACTGACTCTCCTGACACTTTAGACATCACTGATGCAGACAAGTCAACTAAGAATGTGCCTGTCCATACTCTGTCTTTGTCTCTTATATTTTTAGAACTTATCTAAGTTCTCAATAATTACTGAAATCTCTGCCTCCGAATCTTTAGCACTGTATCTGCCATTTTCAGCAAATTCTAGTAGGACTGCTGACAGTCAGACTGCAAGAAAGGATCTTCCCAAAATTGAAAGTTGCCAGGATTTCAGATACTACTTAATGAACATCGTAGTGATGAAAGCTATTATAATCATCATTTCTACCCATCTGAATAGCTCAAAAGAATTATTTTATAATGTGTCTATAAAATAGCAAGATGCTTATAAGGTGGCAAAGATGAAATAATTTGATCGTTTTGTCAAACCATATTCTAGAGACTAGGATTCCAAAGGAATGCTGCTGTCAACCAAGCAATTAAAGATAAATTGATTAGAAATGGTAATATAGTCTATGGAGGAACTCATCTATTTTTCCACAGAGATTAAGGAGAGAATCAGAGGTAGAGGGCTATCTACTTGGAAGTTGGTATAGCTTTGGACAGCTTTTCTGTTTTCTCATCTGTACCATGGAAAGAATAGCAGTATCTACCTTGTGGACTTGAGGGAGGGTGAGGTCAGTGCCCTCGGGAATGCCAGTCTTTGCTATTTGCTCTCTCCATGTCTTTATCATGTTTTAGATTCTCTTTCCCTTGAAGTTCATTTTTTGTTCCTCCACTACAAGTACACTTAAATCTTTCATTTAATTGAGATTTCAATTATTTATAACTTGTTTAAAGTATTTCTCCTTACAAAAGTACACACTCTTAAAGACACTGCTATTAAATACCTGGGTATATATTAAAACCAAGTTGTGAACTTAGATTTTGCTCCCAGGAGTTACTAATTGTGTGGTCTTGGACAAGTTAATTTTTTCCTCTGAGCCTTACCTTTTTAATCTGTTAAATTAAGATAATATTTATCACACAGATTATTTCAGAGAAAATTAACTGGAACTCACTAAAGTAAGATGTGTTCATCTGTGCACTTTCAGTTGTGAGAGAGGAAAAAAATAATTCCGACTGACTTGGCCAAGAAAGGGATTTATCAACTCATTTTCCTGAACAGTTCACAAAAGAATTGTTTTCAGGCACACCTGGAGCCAGCTACTCAAATAATATCCTTAGGGATTAACTTTTCTCTATTTTTAAATTCTGTGGTCTTCTGAGTCAGCTTCATTCTTGAGAGGCATCTGCTCTGAATATGTCCTTCATCAACCACAGGCAAGCATCCTCAAAAACCCAGGTTCAGTGAGGTAGGCAAATTCTCTTCCCCAAAATTCTACAAAGAGCCTGGGTTACATCTCCTGTTTCCACTTTGCTTTCCATGTCCATCCCTGACCAAATTACTGAGACTAGTATAGGCCAAGTGACCTGCTTAGCCAGGTCTGGCTTCTGGTAGCTTCCTGATGGGCTTATAGAGGATATGTCACAGACATCGGTTTTGATTCTCCCAAGAGAGTCAATAATGGGGGCTGTGTGATGGCTGAACAAGCACCACAGAGGTCCTTCAGAAAATATCAGTTCTTTCCTAAGGGTGGACTGTTGGGGCAAACCAGGGGGGCAATTTTCAAAATCATTGGACTTTAAAATCCCTTTGATATTTGACATGAATTAAGTCAAATTAGGAATGAGAAAAACCTCATTCAGTTGTCTCAATAATAGAAATTTAGGGGCCTCCCTGGTGGTGCAAGGGGTTAAGCACAGCACTATGAAGCAATCTGCAGCCACTGCAGCATGAGTTCGATCCCCAGCCAGGGAACAACCCTCATGGCGCAGCAGACCTCTCCTGTCTCGCCTGCTGCTCCCCTCAGCAGTGTATTTCAGTTGGTCTGCCTGTTCTGATCCCCACTCTGTCCCCCCGCACCTATGGGCTGTACACCCGCTCTTGTGTGCATAAAAAAAATAAATCTTTAAAAAATAGGAATTATTTATCGTAGCTTGGATACATATATATGTATATTGATATATTGCACATTTATGATATGTAATAAATGTAGGTATGTTGCATGATATGTATTATACACCCTTTTTAAGCTCGTTTTTTAAGAAAGATGCCACCGTTATACACTGCTGTTTGAGAGCAGTAACAGGGATGACGGTTAAAGTGGAGGGAAAGTTTTACAGGCTAATTTTACATCTGGCACCACTGGTTTATTGGAGCAAATGCAAAACTCATATGAATGTGGTTTAATACTGCATATTGCATTTGGTAATGCATTTTGTTCATTTTATGCCCCCTTTAAAGTGCATATCTGTGCATGTCACTTTCAAACTAGCACTGGGGGCTTTATAAACATTATAGGACCCTAGCACAAAGCTGCCAAATGAGTATTTTGAAATTTAACTACAATACAGCTGCTCACAGATCTAGAACTGGTTAAAAAAGAAAATAGGAAAAAAATAGAAAAGCAGGCCTGGTGTCTTTATTAGCGGAGCCAGGTAGAGACTTTTGTACAGAGGCCTGGCCTGACTGTCAGCAGTTGTTCCCTGAGTTTCTCCTGTTGTCTAGAGCATATTAAAACCCACAGCCTTTCTCTAGGGCATCCTGTGGAAATAGGTTTTGTGTCTCAAGAAGGCCAGAGGTTCTCATTAGCCATCATTCTTCAACTACCTATGGAGAAAGCAAAAGTCCTTCCCTTCCCAAGAGAATACTTCAAGTGGCTGAAGTGGTGCCCCTTGTGGGCTGCTAAGGACTCAACAGTCCACGTGAGGAGACAGGAGCATTTCCTTATGAGAAGCAGTTTAGAAATCCCTGAATCCCTGATTGCAGGGGAGAGAACTGAATGGCAATGTTTCTAAAGTTCTTCTTAATATTAATGTATTTCTGCTCTAACTACCCTTTCAAAACTACTCTCTGACCCTTTGAAATTGGACACTGAGAAATGGTTTTGTTAGAATTCAGAGACTTTGTTTTAGTTTCTCTCTCTCTCTCTCTCTCTCTCTCTCTCTCTCTCTCTCTCTCTCTCTCTCTCCCCTTCTTCTCTTTCTCTCTCCAGATTCTGAGCCATCGCCCTGGGCCCTCACCCACAGCCACCTGGAGCCTGCTGATGAGCATTATTTGTAGAACTCTGCCTGGCAGCATAAGTCACCCTGTAGGTCTCCACCCAGAATCCCTTCACACCCTCACCCTCTCTGTCTGCTCTCTTAGTGGTAGCTCTTGGCACAGGGAGCCCTTGGATCCTCTTATGTGCTGGTTCAAAAGCTGAGGGGAATCGGAGGAAGACAGAGCACCTAGCAGATACTCCAGGCTTTGTGGAAGCCAGGAGAGTTGTCAAGTCCAGACTTCAGTGAAATCATCCTCTGGGCCTGGCCAGAGATGACCCCGATAGCTGGCAGGAAGTCCTCTACAACCGAAATTTTCTCAGGATCTGGCTTTGAGGCAAAGTTAAGGCATTAACTTACCCCCCAAACAGATAAGCCTTTCATTATAGGGCTTCCTGGGAAAGCAGGTTTGACAAGTTTGATATTTATACCAGGACCATGAAGTTTACTGGCAAGTTCAAAGGCATAATCCATTATTTCAAGCAGCTGCAAGTGGAAAGATGTTTAGCTATATGTTCACATGAGTGATGGCAAGGCTCAGGAAAGCATGAATTTTTCCAAAGAAAGGGCTGAGGCTAGGTAGGCAACACTTGGTTTAGAGCAACTGCTATGTAATATGCAAAATTGCAAAATAGGGAAATGTGCACCCACGGTGTGGTTCTCCTCCTACTTTGTGATTTCTCCAACTCTGCTGTTTGTCTGCTGTCAAACTCAGAAGCCTAGACACATACATATTTATATGGACACATGTGTGAGGTATGCATGCACACACATACACACACAAAAACACGGATGATACTGACTGGAATATGTCAGGAGAAGAAAGACAAATACTGAGGGACTTCAGACATACATGAAATACAGAGCAATTAAATAAAGGATCTGACAAAACTAGACCAAAACCTAGAAATCTGACTGCAGAATTGAGGCTACTAGTTGGGGTGTCAAAAATGGCAGGAGGACCCCAATGGCCGGTGGTGGCCATTAAATATTTTTTTAATATTTAAAAAAATAAAATAAAGCAATCATATTTATTCTAAAGCTCCATCATAGTCCGCCTCTCCCTTTCCTTAGAAAATAATGAAGAAAAGGATAAGACATGTTGATAATCTAGACCTGAGATATCAATGATACACCTTTACTGAGATTACTGGGATTATTTGTATTTCAAGTCTTAGGAGAACCTGAAGACATTATTTTCATGTAGTTTGTAGTGTAATAGGGGAGACTAACATGATATAGCAGAACTGGGGGCACTGGAAATAGAACTGGCTCTGACCCTGGCTAATTGCTGACTTTGAACCAGTGACTTACTCACTTGCCTAACTTTTCTCACTGGCAAAAAATGAGCAAGGTATAAAACTTCCCAATTTTCTAGACATATCCACCAAATGACAGAAGTGAATGACTGTACATTCTAAGATGTTTATGAGAAAGAACTGTAAGAGGATAATACAAGCAAGCATTTTTTTGAAATCTTAACTTTTTTTGTTACAGAATCCAGTCAAATTTTGTGGTCCATCCCATAATACTTGGCTGTGAATGTAAAAATTAATTTCTACCTCACCAATTTTCTGGCAAATTTGGCGCTACAGAAAATGGCTCCATACTTGAATCGTATGGACTGATAAACCTCCATGGCTCCCCACCAATGACTCCTAGAGCTTTGTATAATCCAGTTTGAGAAACAAAAGATTATTCTTGGATTTAATAATCTCAGAGGTCTCATTGGTCAGTGGGCGTGGGTGGTCTCATTGGTCTGTGAGTGTGCTCTGTGGGTGTGGGCGGAGTTAAAATAGCATGTGAACAACCTACAGATACCACTGGCTTGTTTGGGCAGGGACACGTATTTAGTATGGACTTGGAGATGTTGGGATTTTGGTCACCACATGATTCTGCTTTATAGTCAAGAACATTATGGCTGGGGCCTCCCCGGTGGCGCAGCGGTTGAGTGCTGGGTTGCGAAGCTGCCTGCAGCCTCTGCGGCGCCGGTTTGATCCTCGGCTGCTCCCCGGCCACCCGAGGAGGGTCCCACATGGCGCGCAGACCTCTCCTGCCGCCCGCTGCTCCCCTCAGCAGTGTACTTCAGTCCTTCTGCCTGCTCTGCTCCCTGCTCTGGCTCTGGTGAATTCTCTCACCCTCCCGCGCTTCTGACTGTACCCAGTGCATGTATAAACAAAACAAACAAACAAACAAACAAATAAATAAATAAAAAATATGCCTCTATTAAAAAAAAAAAAAACATTTAAAAAAAAAAAAGAACATTATGGCTGCTTTCAGTGACTTTTCATGTAGTTCATGGTGTAATAGGGGAGACATGTTATAGCAGAACTGGGGGCAGTTCCTGCCCCCAGGGATTTCTGCACAGAGGGCTTTCGTAGGCTCTCCAGAGCTGTGACGTACTTAGAGGATGCACACCCTGTGACAAAGCAATTCTGTCACAGTCATGACATCTTGCTTGGGGTAGTGGATGAACTGGATGGTGTTCCGGCAGGCTCCACGACAGGGGTGACAGGATATCACACGTGGCCTGAGTCTCAGATGTCCCAAGATACCTGACCTCAGCTCCGATAACCTGGATGACTTCAGTCCATGCCAGGCTATGAAGAGATTGACCAAGGCCCTCTCCCGAGGGCAGGGCTTATACTATCTCACCAGAATGAGACCCAGTCAGCAGGCTGGAAAGTGCCCCTGGGGGCAATGTTCTGTCATTTCATCACACTGACTGTGGCTGGGCCCTGAATGCAGAATTGCTTAGTTTTCATATATCTCTGTTGCATGCCAAGAGACAGAAAGTCTCTGCTTTATTTCTTTCTTTCTCTCTTTTTTTGAAATGAGATCTTGCTGAACCAAAAAAAAAAAGATCTTGCTAAGTTCTCTTTACATCAATACTGTGTTTCTGAAAAAAGGAAACCCTTCTATCCTGTGGGACTTTCTCTCACATCCCCACTAACTCTCCTATAAGGCAGCCACCTGTATAATGCCTTTGGAACTCCTGACGGGCTGTCCAACTCTATAAAGCGCACAGAAATCAACTTTCAGAGACAGTCAGAAGTGGTTCACCCAGTAATCAATTCTGTAGGGACATAGAAATGTAGTAAATAAAAACCTAAGCCAGGAGAAGCACATGATTAAGGAGATTAGGTTTCAAACATAGTTTCTGGATTTTTTTCTTGGGAAGGAGGAGTAAAGTTGAAATGATGTATTTTCAAGATGTCGTGGCTTTTATTTCACTCTGTAAGATAAGTCTCAATGTAATAGGTGCAACTTAAGGCTTTCTGGTTCCTGGAATCACTATTGCACAAGTCTGAAGCCTGGCCTGATACTGTCATTGGGACAGATAGGGGCCGAGACCTAAATCAGAAGGTGTTTAGTCTTTCATTAATTTAATAAGGGATGACAATATCCAGATGTAACCTGTGGACCACATACCAGAATATGGCTAGTATCTGCTCACTAAAACACATTCTTAGATCTCACCTTGGACCACATGAATTTCTGGAAAGTCTGAGCATTGATATTTTTTTCTTGCCGTCTCTAAAACTGCACCCTAAATGTTGAGAACCTCTGCATTAGGAAATGAAAGTGATCTGGAGAATGTGGAGCTTGTTGCTTTCTTTAGGGATTTAGTTAGATGCCTTTTTAGTTATATACAAAATCTAGAAATGACCAGAAGATGAGTTTGGTAGGATAAAAACAGGAGAGAGGCAAACTGATTTTTTAATCTGATTCAATTATGTGGTTTCCAAAGCAACCTTCTAGATGAATGCTCCACAAATCGGTGTAAAGTACTACTCAGAAGTCTAAGGAACCGTTGTGCTTTGGGAATCAGTATCCTGGTTACATGTCAAATTAACCAGGTAATTGCTGCATCCTGAGATCTTAAATAGAAAATTGTTCTTTATGTTTCAAATGGTTAAGCGCTATGTTTAATTGACCTTTAATTAGGTTGGCTTGGTGATTCTTTCATTAAAAAAATCCCAATATTGTGATTACTTCATTTTATCCTTTTACAGGGAAACTTAAACCAAAGCTAGCTGCAGATAGAGTTTGTGAGAAAACAGTGAGAGAACGTGGTTTAGCATGAGAGTTAGTTTGTCAGATATAGTAGAGTGAAATCATTGATTATTTTTATCCTACGTAGGTGGCTAGTCATACCTGGATAACTGAGTTGCATATGCCATTTTTAAGTCCATCGGTGGTTTCCAGTCTGAATTTATTCCAGTGAGAGGGAAAGAGAATTTTAAAAAATGTTGACATACATTAGGGCCAAAATAAAAAAAAAAAAAGAATCTAAAAATAAATCCAGCATTTATTGAGTACCTACCACGTGCAAAGTACTGACATAGAAACATTATATATACATTTAATCTTTATCTAGAGGAGATGAAATGCCCTAATGAAATTCACATTCTAGCTGGGGCCACAAACACATTTATTTTGATAATGGATAATGTTTATGGATTGTTATGAGCATCTTGGGAAAAAGATTCCTTGTTTATGAAAATATTTTGTGCAGTATTTCACTTAAAAACTGATTAACTCAATGAAGTTAATATTTACTACCTTAAGTTTTTAGTAATGCTCACCCTTTCCACTCCTGAAATAGTAACAAGGCTGGGCAAATACATGAATAGCTTTTAATTCACTTATTCAAACTACATTTTACGAGCATCTATAGTAGTTTTCTCCTGTGGTAGCTGCCATGGAAAAACAAAGATGACAGTATACTCAAGGGATTTATAATCCAATTGGGAAGATCAGGCATAAAAATAACCTTAGTATAAGAAAGAATGAAATGAGCACCATAATATTTTATGAGTTAATAATAATTATGAGTTAATTGCAATGAGACTTCCAAAATGGAGATAATTATGGGGTATTATGGAAGAACTTCTGACCTCATTGAAACTGTTTTTCCTCAATGTTTAGGGTAATGGCGGTGTCAGGTCTTAGCAGTTTCCCCTTGGAAATATTGAACATCTCCTAGAATCTCAAAACGTGCCCTAGAGTGGATGTATCATAGCCAGCATGAGAAGATGCTGCGCATTTTCGTACAAACCACGTAGGATTTTATCCCAGGCATGAATGACAGCTCACATAAAGAGAATGAGGTTCTTCATCAATAGGACACTCATTTTCCTCATTCTCTTTCATATGACAGTTGAAATTCTTTAATGGATTTTACCCTCATCAGCATGTCTATGTGGCTATAATCAATGTGAAGAGGAAAAATTAGGACATGCTTTAAATTTCCAGATCCAAAGTGCCCCAAATCGTTGACTGTACATTTACAGGTGTCTCCCCCAAGCCTACAGAGGAGTGTGGGTAAAATGTTCTCTCTTGGAAACTGATCTTAATGTCAGGTTAAATATGCAAAGAGCAAAAGGGGAGACTGTCCCTCAATTTGTCCTCCAGAAGATGCATTGTTATGTCCATTAGGGCTGGGAGAAGGAAATTAGGTGAAGGATCAGTCTGAATAACCAGTTCTGCAAAGAGTTATCTATGAGCTATTGACTAAAGAATTACCAGAAGACAAAAAAAGTCTTTGACTTTGACTTGGTGAGGAAATGATCTGAGATAAGCTATCAAGGTCCTCCTTCAACTCCTGACTTCATTCAGGTATTGTTCCCTGCTTTACTGCAAGCTAAAGGAGTAGCAGCCCAGTCCTCCAGCCTCCAACACAGTTCTATTTATTGCAACCCCCTGCTAGAGTTAGTTCATAGCTTGACTTGCTAATAGATGTTCTCAAGAGGCAATGAGCTTTGAACCTCAGTGAGGGGCCAATTTTTTTGATGCCTCCTCCTGGATCCTGTTCAATAAAATAAAATGCATAATAAAAAAGGCTATGCTTATCTGGCTCTACTGTTTATTGTCAAAAGTGGTAAAACAGCAGAATGACCAACAAGACATTACCATACAGTGGGAGGAAGAAGCAAGGTAGCTCAAACATACATCAGAGTTATGTTCAATGGACTTTAAAGTCACCAGGAAGTTTTTATTTTAAGTTAAAATTATCAAAGTATAGCAAAATGTTTGTTCTTTTATACTACTAGGTTGGAAGTTTATGCTGAAGTGAGAAAGAACAAATTTATAGAGTCTATCTGAAGTACAGAGCAACTATGTCAGGAATTCGTTTCTAAAGAAATGGGAACATAGAGAAGTAGAGGGGAGATACAAAATACATCGCACTCCACAAGCACAACTCATAAATTGATGAATTTGAGTTTAAGCTGCCAAGGAAAAATATTTGCTAATTTCTGCTAGAGTTTCTGCAAAGTGAATGAAATCCTTGGGAATATTTTATGTTATAGCTTCCCCTCCTTTTTTTTTTTTTTTTTTTTAAAGAAATAACTTCAGGACAAGAGAAATTTTGCACTATGTAAAGGATGGGAGGAACTTTGGACCTTTGATCTCCTGCTAGTCTTTCCCTACTGAATCAGTCACCTCCAGTATATTCACCTTCAAGTCTGAAGGACAACGTGAGCACCTCCTGGAGCACTAGTGCTGTGCTCAGCTCAGATCCTTGGGACCAAATGCACAAGTTACCCAAGGGCTTACATTAGCACCAGCAGCTGGGGAGCCGCTATGCTGCAGGGCACTGGGAAAGATGAGGAAATGTGTGGCCCACACAGTCCTTAGTTCAGTTAAGACAAATGTGTGTGTGTGCATGTTGTCTGTGCATGTATACATGCCCATGGCAGGGAGTTACTCCAGCCTCAGGACCTAGAATGTACTATGTTCCCCACAGTTTGCTCAACACGGATGCTAGGGGAGGTTTGTTGGACCCATCTTCATTGTGGCTGAATTGTGCAAGTGGGTTTTCTTGCTTCTATCAATGAATTACCAGCAATTATCAGCTGTTTGTTTCATCTCCTCTAACCCCCCCCCCCCCCCCAGTCACTGTGATAGACTCTTAGAACAGAAAATGCAGGAATAAGCAGAAATAGAATCTGGCAATTGAATTGTTTTTGCTTTTTAGAATTAATGGATAAAACTCACTTAGTCTCTCTCAGTATACCTCCTCCTGAAGATCAACCATTAACTGGCTCCAACTGCATTCCCAGACACCCTGCTGGGAAAGACAAACACCTTGACTGTTATCCCTAAGGCAGAGGTGGGGGTGATTAACTTGGCCTTTAAACCAGCTATGGGAGACCTACCTACAGGCACAGTCACTGAGCTGGGGGTAAAAAAAGTTAACAATCTTTCTGGCAAACCTAACTCCAAAGGGAGAAATTCTACCAAGAACAATAAGAAATTCCACTTATCAACATTATATAAAGATGCTTCTTTCTCTTGCAAAAACAAATTCAGGCATGTCTTTAATTCTGCCCCTTTCAAAAGGCAGGCAGTTGTCCTTTTTTAAATCATTTCTCCTTCCTTAAGAAACCTGCCTCCCCTCAAACTTAGCAAGTATTTGTATCAGCAGCATGATTCTCTTTTGACTCTGCCCACACTCCCCTACAGTAAAGCTTCATTTCTTACTCACCTATTCTGAGTCCCACAGAAGTCAAGAAATTCCAGGGTTCCCTCAGCACTCCTGGGCTCCATCAACTCTGAATACCAGTCACCCTCTTGCACAAATGCAAATGCCCCCTGCAAGTGTTATAGGGCAGCCCCATATTGAACGGGTTCCTGGCTGTGGGTCCTCACCCACGGGCTTAAAAGGGACTTATTAATGCTCCACTACAGGCACACACAAAAGGTTAATAAAAGGTTTATTTACAAGGGAAAAGGAAATAAGGAAAATGTACAAGTCAGGGAGAAAATAGGGAAATAAAGTCTTTAATGCGTCCTACCCGATCCGCTGACCTGGAAACCCAAAGGCACTCTCAGAGCTGGCTGGATGCTGCTAGCTGGTGGGGAGCCAAAATGGGGGACCCCTCCAAAGCCCACGTGTCTGGCTTTATACCCACCTGGCTGCTGAACCCCACCCTCAGGTCCCAGCCACCTTCCCTTGGTGGTGATGGGATTTGGAGTTCCCAGTGTCTTTGGCTTTGGCCTGGGGTGGGGGTGGAGTCCACAAAGCCTGTATGGGATTAGCTTTAGGACAGCCTTTTCCCCTAACACAAGGAGGAATACATTGCTGGAGAGATAGAACCTAGAGTGAGATCCTGTGGCTTTGTTTGTTTGTTTTTAGGAAAGTGTTTTTCAATTTTATTTTTATTATTATTTATTTTTTACATCATTGTTCATTTTTAAACACTATTTGCTTCCCCCCACTCCCTCAGGGGTAGTCCCCATAGAGTTTCCTTCACTAGTGCATCCATGGACCATCACCTCAGCCCCTCCTTCCCTCTGCTGCTCCTCCCTCCCTCCCTCTGCTCCCTCTCCCTCCTCCTCCTCTGCAGGAGGTCTTTGATTTATAATTGTCTGTTTTTGCTTTGTTGTGTTTTGTACTGTTGTTATTTTTTACACTGATGTCTTATTTGGGACACAAAAATAATTAGTCCAGTGGGAAGCCACTTGCACACCCAACACAGAATGGTGCAAAGATGGTTTCATAAAGGAGTTGTCATCAGGCTGGGTAGGGAGTGTTTACGAGCACTCCAAGGAGAGAGAGGTGTGGAGAAGACTGGCAGGAGGAAGCCTTGAACTTTGGTTGAGGACAAGCCAGCCAGAGGCACTATTTAGGGAGGGAGTTGGCAGGATAAATATCCAGACCTCATTGCTGGCACTCCCGCATCTCCTGCATGGGCTTCCCATTGCCTGCGGTGCAGGGGAAACCAGAGAGCAGGAGCTCACCCTGGTGCACACCCAGACAGAGGTGGGGGAGGGTGGGACGCTCTGTCCCTCCTCTAGAGAGAGAAGCTGGGGACAGAAAATCAGTGAAATGGGCAGAGACTTCTGTCAAACTCCCCTACTCTGTAGATCTGGAATCTCCAACTAGAACCCCACAAAAAAAGACTATGTCATAGATTCTAGTATCTCACAAAATAGACAATGTCACATATTCTAGAACCCCCCCCCCCAAAAAAAAAAAAGACTGCATCACAGATTTTTGCCCATGGATTTATGCTTACCAGTCCCTGGGGAAGTCATTTTCAAAATGGATAAACTCATCTCTATTTTTTTCTAATTAAGGAGACATTAGTGTATGACACTGTATGTTTCAGTACACAGTTTCTCCCCTCAGTGTCTCTATATCACACGATTCCCACCACCAAATGTCCAGTCATGTCCACCAACCTACCAGTCCATGTTTCCCTTCCGCTCCTCCACCTGCTCCCTTCCCTCCGGGAAGCACCATTCCACTATCGGAGTGTAAGAGTTTTATTTTTATGTTCTGTTTGCTTGCTTGTTTATATTCCACAAACAGATGAAGCCATAGACATTTGTCTTTCTCCTTCTGACTAATTTCACTTAATGCCATGCCCTCTCTTTCGAGGTGCAGGGCCAGCGCTGAGGTTCCGTAGGCATAGGTATAAGAACTAGGAGGAATTCATTGGGAATCTGCCTTTTATAAGTCAATGTCAGATTCCAAAATCACTTCTAGGAAAAAAAGCCTGGTCCATCCTATGGACTAGCCACCTATATGGTGCTAATGGAAGTCGTAGAAAAGGGAATCCCATACAGCTCATATTAATATTAAATGAAAACACACATATATGTACATCTGTATACACACATGCACATATGCCTGCAGAACATTTACATGGTCTACAGTTTCAGGTAGATAAGACACTATAGCTGTGTGTGTGTGTGTGTGTGTGTGTGCGTGCGCACGTGCGTTGGGAGAAGGGTGGATAAATTGAAAAAACTGAAAAGACCTGCGTCTCTGCTAATTCTTGAAATGAGACTATAACATATTTATGTCCATGGACAAACTACTTTAAATCAGGGTATTAAGCAGTTTAAAGCACCAGGAACTCTGGGGCTTTCTGAAGTTGCACATGTTAGCCCCTCCCCTCATTGGGCTTCGACTAGGACATGCTCACTCCTCTGCCAAGCAGCCCCCATGTCCCTGGTGGCCCAGCTGAGTGCCAGCAGACGACTGGGAGAGGCTGTTCTCTGGAGCAGAGCAGACAGCTTGCACTGGCAACTATCCCTCGGGATAGAGCAGGAAGACCTTTTAACACCCACCCCTTGATTTCTATGATCACTTATGACTGGGTGTTAATGTCCTTTGTAATAACAAAATATATAAAATAGAATTTATTAGTCAAATGTCTTGAGGGATTTTGAGGACAAGGAGAGGCCAACCGAGAATAAGTCTGAAAAGAAAAGAGAACAGATGGAGAGATTTCTCCCAGAGAAATCCAGAGTGGCTCCTTCCTAGTGTTGCTCCCTTCCTGGGTCCCCAGGAGAAGCAGGAGCAGAATCGGATCTCAGAAAAATTCCCCGGCCTTCTTGTGCCTCAGAAGCAGCAGATTCACCTGCAGAATGGCTATCTCTCCTTCCATGAATACACTTACAATGATGTCATTTGATTTAAAGAAATGAGCAGCTCTTCCCTGTCCTTTTTTTCTGGATTTGAGGTTTGTCCTGACTTCATATGGCTCTTTTGAAAAATATGGCTATGTTTGTAAACAAAATCAAGTAACTGTACCACTGTTTTCCATTTGGTTTTTACTGTTCCTCATCTCTTTAATGTAAAGGTCTGATGATGGTGAGTATGCAGATGGCTCTCAGAGGCAATACTAAGTTATGGGCCATTCACCCAACATTGCAGTGGAGAACAATTGTGGGGAGAATCCAGAGGGCAGGCAGGAAATAGAGCTAGGAGATAAATGTATCAGGGGATGTTGCAGGCTTTTAGATACCTATAGCAGTTCTTGGAATAGATTCTGGAGGCCAAGCAAGGACAAGAGAGGAGTAGCAACAGCTTAACATTTTTTTCAGGCTGCTTCCTAATTTTCTCTTGACTATCCTGACTTCATGATGACTGGAGTGGACCTTAGAGATATGGACACTCTACATGCCTGGCTGGGAAATCTTTAAGTTGGTCCCATTTCTCTGCAGGAGAAATTGCTTCATGTTCTGCACTTTTTTTCACAAGTGAGACAGACCTACATCCTGCTAGGCTCCCTCCCTCCAGGCACCTGATAGTAGGTCAGGATCAGTGCCCCTCTGATCCGTGAAGTTAGCATGCCCAGATTCTATAATTCTTCACTCTACCTCCTGGAACTGCCTTTCTAACCTGCCTACCCCTGTCCAGCCAACAAGCCCCAAGTGTACCTTTCTTGCCTGGATTCCTTCCACCCTCAACCATTAGTCCCTGACATTTAAAATATGTGTGCATCATTCTAGCAAGAAGACTGACGTTTGGAGGCATGTCCCAGGTGAAGCACAGAAAAATAACTGGATGAGGAAATGCTAACTGAAATCTAGATAGAACCATATCCCAAGGGGATTCCCAATGAAGAAAAACTGAAACATGCATATTGATTCCTAAGTGTTCAGTTACTTAGTCCTACTGAAGACCTTCCCCCAAGGTGTGTTTGTTTTTCAGGTTTTGCTTTTTCATGTCCACCATGTCCTCTTCCCTTGAGGAAACATTCTCTTTCACCTCTTGACTGATATGAGCTCTCAATTTCTTTTCTACTTCAGTTCAACATTGTAAGGTAAATCAAGTGAATTTGGCTGTAAGAAGGCAGGTTAAGCCCCTTATTGGAATCTATGCTTCTGGGGCACAGTGCCCTGGTAGTTAACCATCCTGAGGCAAACATATGTAAGAGCTCATTTCATTAATTGCTGTAGATTAAGGGGAGTTTCATATCTTCTGTCAGAGGCCAAAGTCATTAATTTATCAAGAGAATTAAATACACTCTTGGGAAACAGCCCAAACATTATTTTTTAATGCTGGCAGCAACAATTGATAAAATGTCTATCATCCATGATAGCAACATCTTTTTTGATTGATGTACTTTATGGAGTGAAAATAAAAATGGCAAATATTCTGAAATAGTCCTCAAGAGAAACCAGTCATATTAAGAACTCCTCTCAAAAGGTGCAGAGATTGTCAGAGATTGTCCTTCATCAGCCTCTAGAGATGGTCCATAGACTTTACCAACCCAACCATGTCTTAATGAATTTGTTTGAAAATGATCTTTGAAGACAGCTTATTAGGATGATGCCCAAAAGTCCTTTCAGTAGCCAGCATTGAACTTATCAGAACCCACACACATTTGTCAATCTCTCCACTAGCAATTTGCTGAGGACCTGCTGTTGTGCCTGGCATAATGCTGACTCTGGGAATACAAAAGGGACCGGGCAGATCCATCTCTCCTCCTCTGGGGATCCAGGGCAAAAGAGTACCATTTGGTGGCACCAGATATTTCAGAGAGTGATAAGTGATGCAATCAAAAAAGAAAGCAATTGGGAATGGACACATCTTATAGGGTGTTTGAAGTAGACCGTTCTGAGAAGGTAAGAACTGATTGATAAGAGGAAGCTAGGATAGAAAGAATTTGGGGAAACATTTCAACAGAGTGAATTGCATGTGTAATGACTCTATTGGGAATATCTGAAGAAAAGGAAGCAAACCAACATGGATATATCATAGTAAAAAGGAAAGAGAGGCCTGCCCTGCTCTGGAGTTTGCTGGAGTGCTGTGCTTGGATTTGTATTTTAAGAATATTCCTCTGACTACTTTCAATGTGGAGAATAAGCTATAATGGGGCAAGGGAAAGAGCAGGGGGCCCAATTAGGAACAAATTACAGAGTTTATATAAGAAGTAATGATGACTTGAGTGGAGATTTTGTTAGTGGTGGAGAGAAGTAGATAAGTATGAGATAGAGTTTATTTATAGAACTAGCAGATTGGAGTGTTGCATTGGATGTGGGAAGATGGAAGGAAAGACAGAGGATGAGACACTCTTTGGCTTTTTACTTGATCAACCCAGTGAACTGGTCATCTACATGAGGACCATCCTTGGGGAGCCAGACCTATCTTTGTTAGTGGTCAAACAACACGAAGTAGGCTATTCGGATCCAAACAGGACTAAGGGTTTGTTGTCGGTTTGCTTACTTAATCGCTAACTCTGTAGTCATTACTAAATTGTAACTATTTGTTCTAAAGTATTTTTTCAATGTAATAGTAAACTATTTTGAATTAGTGTGGTTATTGCTTTCCAACTGATGATTCATCGCTCATCCATAGGTATTAGGGATTAGGCATGATTCTTCCCATGAAAATTCTTGAGCGCATAGGATAGATTTGCTTGACTCTCTGCCAAGATGTGTTAGGATTTTGCTAGGATCCTTTCGTCTTTGTAAAGGTCAAGAGAAAATCACGTGGAACTTATGCCAAATGCTGATTCTTATCCAAGGTTAACATATTTTGAGTTCCATTCAGTAAAGTGGTTTCTCCTTGAGATTTCACTTAAAAAGAAAGATTTTATTGCATAATGAGGTAAATTAATGCCCTGAAAATGTAATGTGCCTCTATGATATACAGAGTATTTTAGTTTTTATACACTTAGCAAGGCATTTATCCTATTATCACATAATCACTTCCAGCCTAAATAAAGAATCTAGAGCTTAATGTACAATGAATCCTGTCTTTTAGCAGCTTTATTGCTATATCAGTTATTCATTTAAATTTGTGTCATTTTTAGTTAACAAGAAAGATAGCTTAAAGATTTGTTTGCATTAGATTATATTGAATATCCTGTACATTGGGGTATTTAACATTGCAAGAATAAGCTATGATATTATTATTATTGCAATCTAGACATTCTTATAGTGTGTTCAATCCTCCAGCATCTAAAAGTGCTTTTAAAACCATAAATACAGGGGACTCATTTAACTTTCAAGTGGAAAAGCAGTCTAGGAGATAGGTGTCTGAGGCACAGAAGTGCTAAGGTTCCTGGTAGTTAATGATCCAATAGCTTATACTATGCGGTAGCACATGACACCTCCAAAGGAAGAAAGTGATTAATTAGATTACACTTAGCAAGAACTTAGAGCTTTACGATAAAGACTCAAAGACTTACCAAGTAGAACTAATTCTTCTTGTTTTTATAAATCTATTTCATGAAATGGATTGCAAAGTTCCTTGCCCTTACATTCATTTTTCCCCGAGCTTAGATCTTTACAGTAATAGTAATGGCCATGGTTCCTAAGTTCCTGTGGCATGCCAGGTACACTGTGGAACTTTCCTTATGGAATTTTCCTTTGCCTGTGAATCTTCATAGGTATAGTGTGCTTAATTCCATCTTACAGATGAAGTGAGTGAAGATGCTAGAGTTTCACTAATTTACCCAGTTTATAATTCCAAAACAATTATATATGTGTGGAAGTGGATAAAGGGTAGTAAGCAATGCTCAAAAAATCTTAACTTTAACAGCAAGGGTATGACCATATTGCTTTGAGATATTTTCTTTTGGATGGTTTGTGTGATATCTATTTTTTCCCCAACCAGAAAACATTAATTCCAGGCTGAAAATGCAGAGCTAACCTTGTGCCTATTGAGGTGTGAATCGTGAATTAAGGTACCTGGATTTAACAACAGTCATAAATGAGAAAGTGCAAATATTTAGCTGAAGAATTTAGACATACTTATAACAATTTGATGTTATACCTGTTGACTCTAGTATAATAAAGTCAATGGGATTTTATTTTTATTTCAATTTTCTGTATTTTAATTTTGCTTATAAAAGTATTGGTTTATGGCAGAGTGGGCAGGGGTAATGGATGCTGATGCTTCATTACAGATAGTTTGAGACATGACCGGGGGGTGGGCATGTGAAGAATGCATGAACACCAGTGAGCATGGCTAAAGAAATCTCATCTCCTCCCGTAGGGGATTGGGGGGTTGAACGTAAGAATATAATGGAAGCAAGCAGATCACAGGAAAGAGGTGGCTACACAGTGAATTGAGGTGGTTGGGCCCCTAGGTCAACTGGAAGAGATTTGTATGTCCCAGCAATCACAAATGGAAGACCCAAGCAAAGTGTAATGAGATACTAGCTAGACAATGGTGAGTTGGAAAAGGATGGGGACCAGTTCAGCAACCCCTTTATTGGACCCCAGAGTATGATGGAGGATTCAGAGACCATGTAGAAAGAATACTTGAAGCTACTGCTCCCCTCTGATTTTTCTGTCACTCCTTAAATACAGAATTTAGGTATAAACTTAGGGTAAGAACTGACATTCAAAAATACGTGTTTATGATTTGGCTACCACAACTCAAGCTAACTAAAAATAAAAAATTAAGTTGAGATATAGTTATGTCTGTCCTTATTGAACAGTGATAAATGTATTCAAAATCAGCCACCAGATGATCCAAAGTATAACCAATAGCAGGCTAAAGTCATCTATTTACCCCAAGGGAAGATATCATCCTAACAGTTAAGGATATCAGCTTTCTCTGGAAGGGAATGACCTCCCAGGCTACCAGTATTTTCATAGCAATTCAGATTCCAGAAGGTTTGATGTTATCATTAATTCCATTTTCTTTGTCCATGCCTATTCCTAATAAGTTTCAGAATTCTGCCAGCTTTAACATTGACGTGTTCCTCATATTTGTCCTTACTTTTATATTTCTACTGCAATCTAATATCTTATTATTTCCTTAAATTTCATTTAGTAAAATACCTTATGTCCCAGACTTTAGTCCATCCTATCTCCTATTCAACATTTTTTATAACCTAAAACTAAAGTGTTAGTTTTGATCATGGCAACACTGTTTGGTTTTCATTGGTTCTTATTATTAACAGAATAAAATCTAAGCTCCTGGAACTGACCATACCACCCTTTCCACACCGATTATCTATCCCCCCTTCCCCAGTCAGAGCTGCCTACTGTCTTCTGTACACACAGGGTTTAATCTTGCTTCATTCCATAGTTTTAATTGCATGTTCCACCTGGAAACTCCTTCCTGCTGAGGCCAGTTTCCCCATTCTTAAATTCCAGGAGTCAGTAGTCCGGAAGATTTTCACTCAAGGAGCTTCATTCCTTCTCATATTGATGCTTTCTCTTATTTCCATCACTTTTGATCTTGACTTCACCTGCTTCTTAAGGTATCCCATCCTTGTTTGCCTGGTATCCAACTCTTCTACTTTTTATACAGTCTTCATTTCCAGTGTTACTTTCCAGTTTTCCAATTACTTAAAATTCTCATCCATGGGAAAGCTTTCCTTGTCCAGTGAGTCTGTATGTTGAGGATGGTGTTTTATATTTACCATACACACATTTACCCAACACACCGCTACAGTGAAAAGTTCAGAAAGAGCCAAGAAAGGCATGACCTCTTCAATGAGCATTCCACTCGTCTATCCGTATGGTCTTCCAGTCCATACTTTAGAATGTGATAGAAAGAGTTTTGAGGGTTAGGAAGTTAGAGTCGATTCTGCCAGGACTCCCAGAGAGAAATTTACAACCAGTCATCTGAAACCAGCCTTAGTTGGGGGTGGTGGAGTAGGTTTCCAGGGTATTTTGAAAGTTCAAAATAAACTTGAACTTCTCCCTCATGTGGAAACTTTCCCTGGCTCCTCTGGGTCAGAAATTCCTCACTTTACTGCCCATTCCATTCCTTGTAGGAGCTCAGCATTAGTCAAATGGTGGTGGAGACAGTAAAAGAAAGAGCAGTCTTGGGAACGTAACGTGGAAAGCTTATTCAAACAGTGAGAGAAGAGACATATCCAGAAAAGTGTCTTTTCAGAATTCGGGGTAAAGATCATAAACTCGTCACAGGAGATTATGATGGATGCTCCAGGTCATTCCCATATCCCACAGAGAGCCCCTACTCAGCTGGCAAAATGCTGTCTCAAATATGTAAACTTTGGGTTAAACAAGATTCCATCTGCTTTGAAAATATGTCTACAGGATGGTGTCACTAATATGTAGAGTACAGAGAAATCAAACTAAGAATCAGAAAGACAACTTTAAAAACTAACCCCTTGAAAGCTGGCTATAAGACCAAAGTTTCCAGAGAGGAGGGGGTTGGGTACAGGTTAGAACAAAGAGGGAGACCAGCACAATCGCCTATGGTGGTGGACTGTGGGTGACTTGATGGTAGGTACCCAATGGTGGCGATACCAGATGGGGAGGATCTTAATATTACTGCAATTAAAATAATAAATTTAAAAAACAAATTATATCATAGTTTATAGCTAAAAATACCATTGTAATAAATGTCCCTGCTGGACCTTAGAGAAATGTTCCTTATGCTTAGGGCACCAAAAGCTTTTAATTTATATAAAAATACATGTTCTCTATCTCTATTGTCAGAAGAAAAACTAAAATATATTAGTCCTTAAATTAATAAGTATTTTGAAGAAAGTTCTTTGAGAGCATTTTACAGGGGGATTTAGAAAAGATTAGTAGTAAATAGGTAAGAGTAGGTATATCAGTCAGGCTTCTTCACAGTAATAAAGTCCATAAGACATACTCCTCTCTAGATAGAGAAACTTATTTAAAACAATTGACTCTTATGACTGCGAGGGCCTCTGCCCATATAAGTTCTGTGGGGTATTCTGGAAATTCAGCAACATCTGAAGTTTTGATGGAAAAGCTTGAAAGCTCAGGTTAAAAAAAAAAATATATGTTTTAGTCAAGAGGCAGAATTCCTGCAAGGGACTTTGAGCTTTCAAACCCTTCAACTGATTAAATAAGACCTTCCTATGTTATGGAGAGTAATCTGTTTTACTCAAGACCTGCTGTTATTGATTATTAATCACATCTAAAAAATTCATTCACAGAACTAGCTAGATTGGTATTTGAACAAAGAACTGAGCATTGTAGCCTAGCAGGCTGACTCAAAATTACACAGCACAAGGGACATATTATTTCATATTAAAGAAAAAAATCATAAGCAAGGTATTGACTCAAGCTGAGTTATAATTTTAAAATTAAACTATTGCAGGAATGGCAGTTCCCATCCTAAGTACCTATTTTTAAACTTTAAGCATGTCTGACTATAAACTAAGATTAATTTATTTTAACTATTTACACCCCCCCCCAAAAAAAAATCTATGTGAATGTAAAGTTCCTGGCTTTGTCTGGTGAAACCCATAGGCCAAGAGAAGGCATGATCTGCAACATTTGTAAAGCTAACAGAAAAACACTGTAGGGGAAGGTCTCAAAGCCACAGAGTAAGGTAAATACTAGGTTGTAATCTAATTAGCAAATGATAATAGAAACCAATGGAAAACAGGCCACATGCCCAAGAACTACAATTCCCTTGGGAAATAAATGATTGATTGCCTGGAGACAGGAAACAGATAGGGGAAAGTGTGTTCTTGCTTTTGACCTGAAACATAGATCACTGCTTCCAACCCAAGTAAAAGCATTTGTGAAAAAGCAAATACTTTACATTCCAGCAGTCCATCATTTTCAGGGAAGACTTTTGAAGCCCTCAGCAGAATGCCAGTGACTCCTGTCATAAAATTCCTAACTTACCTAAGAAACATTGCTAGCTGCAGAGTTACATGAGTAAAGTGATGCTTTTTACTCAATTTGACAATAAAATGAGTCATTTCTTAGGCGCCATATTATTGTCATTCTGCACTTCTGAAAAGGTACAAGGCCCCAAAATGAAAGAGTAGCTATGGTTACCCATCCTCCTATTAATTATGCAAGCCGCCATTGTAATATTGGCGTACTTCATGACTTCTGACCCGGGATGTCTGACTCAGAGGATGATCTGCTCCCAGGTCAGACTCAGCTCTGTTACACAAGAAGTAAAAAGACAGAGCTTGCATCAGATGGTGAACAATGTGAACATTTTTATCATAGTTCAAAGGATTTCACTGTAAGACTATGGAATGGTGACATTGGACAGTCCTCTAGTGTATAATTTTCAAGGCACAGTTTGGATTAAGTGAACCAGCAATCATTCCTGAAGTGTTTGTGAGAGAATGAGCTGGGAGCATCTAGGCAGCCCAAAGCAGGACCTGGGGGCACACAGTGTTTAGAAAAGGGAAGGATCACTTTCTTGGTGGTACAGATGAAAGTGAGTCAAACAGCAAGAAAGAAACAAAAGAATGCTTCTTCTTTGTCCACAACACATAGGTGTTTGCATGTGAGCAATGGACAAGAGCATCTAACTCACTTAAGAAGGACCCTAAGACTCTATAGCAAAACTGAAAGAAGTAGAATATTCCCTCTACTCATAAAAGCAGAATTAAAATTTATGCATGATTTACTCAAGGATAAAATAGCTCCTCAAAGTAGATGTTTCTAAAAAATTGCTCCCTCCTCTTAAATTTCCCTCCAATTACTTTCCATTACATCTAGGTAACAATTCTCATAAATAAATATTGACTACATTTGGAGCTGGGCAAAAAATCTAAGATCGGGTTTGAATATGGGTGAGAGCCAAGTATCCAGAGCCATAAAAATACTCACTCTCTCTGATCCTCTGATTCTACATCAGCAATTCTGTCCTAGGAAAACATATCAATTAAATGCACACATACGAATAGGTTCCTTTACGTCCATTTCTCAAATATATGCAATGCATACTCTTGCAAATAGTCTAAATGTCCCCAATTAAGAAAATGTTCAAATAAATTATGTTAGTATCATTTAGTAGAGTATCAGGCAGTCATTAAAATGATATTTGTCAAGAGTTTTTAATTAAATGGGAAATAACGTATAATGAAATGCTGAGGCAAATAAAGCAAGATAGGAAAAAATTATACATTATGATTTCAACTTTAGAAAGTCAGACAAGGGCTAGATAGAAGTATTAAGTATGTTTACAGTGGATGCTTCTGGCGATGTTATTATGAGTAGTATGACATTATGAGGTGTTATATGCATTAGGAATTTTCTTATTTTCTGAAAAATTATCCATAGGAAGAGCAGCATCAACAAACTAATGAGACATGATGGAGAAAAAGAGGCAAAGATATTAAGGAGGATGCAGTTTTTTTCAAGTGGGAGAAAGGAGGTCAAGCCTCTTCCTGATAACAGAGATTCTCAAAACTCAGACAACAGAGTACAAAACTCCTATGACGTCAATGCTGGATCACACATCGGAAATGTCAGAACGGCAGCCCCACCAGCCATTTAATACCTCTGTGACTTCATACATGAAATTTCTGATGTCTCCTAGACGATATCACTGATGAACCTCTCAAAGATAAGTGGCATCTAAGGGGAAAGTTAAGGAAAGGAAATCAAAGAACCAAGTGCTAAAATGAGAGCTAGTAGGCATAGTTACTATTTCAAACTTTACATGTTCTTTCTTCGCACTTACGGGATGGATGAGAAAGCTAGGGAGATCTGAGCAAGTTAGCCTTTTGAAGGAATTAGCCTTTTACACACATTTGGTGGCAGAATTTCCACTCCTCATGCACAGGGGGAGGGCCATGGCCTGACCACCAGGGAGAACTACCACTGCCAAATGCCAAGGAGGGACATGATTGAGGGACAGGGGAGAAACCACTGGACAAGCACACCCTTTGCCCCTCAAGTCTCACTGGGGAAAGTTATGTGAGTTGTCAACAAAGCACATATTAATGAGAAACTTTGTTGTTGATCAATTTTTCCCTTTCCTTTTGTTTTTCTACTCCACATAGTAGTTATACAGAAATCCCACTCATTTTGTGTGCCATATGCTTATGCTTATGCTTCGTGAATAAACCAAGTTCTTTATAAAGTGTTTGTAATGATCTCCTCCTCCCTTAAGTTTTTTAAAAAAGATTTATTTATGCATACAAGAACTGGGGTACAGCCAGAGGTGTGGGGGGCAGTGAGAGGATTCACCAGAGACAGGGCGGGGAGCAGAATAGGCAGATTGATGGATATACACTGCTGAGGGGAACAGTGGGAGAGTCAGGAGAGGTCTGCCTTGCCATGTGGGTTGCTCCCTGGCTGGGGATCGAACTGATGCTGCAGAGGCTGAGAACAGCTTCATAGGTTGCATCTTAACCCCTTGTGCCACCAGGAAGGCCCATCTCCCTTAAGTTTTTAAGAGTAATAGTATATTTATTACTAAAATACATGCTATGAGTAAATGAAATAATTCCATTTTAAGAGACAGTAGCACCAAGTTGGTGAGGAGGAATGGGGACGGGGGGTCCAGTAGATCATGATGGAGGATTGTTGGGGTGCAGGTGGTGCACAGAGTGTGAAAGTATACATTTATGGAGGTTTGAACCTATAACTCCTAGAGCAGATACAAAGATGTAAATCAACTTTACCTCAATAAACATAATTTGGGGGGAAAAAGACAGAAATTGAAAATGATATGTGTTTGAAATGTAATAGCAAAGATAAAAAGTAAAGATGTAGATAAGGCAGAAGTATAAGGATTGTAGGACTATGATGAAGTAGAAGTACCAGCATCTCAGCAGTTCATATAATATGCCCTGTGCTGTGTTGCATTTATTTGAGGAAACTCATCTGAAAAGCTATAATCATAGTTCTACCAACTAGAGAAAGCTGTTAACGAGGATAATCTCATTGAGAATGACATACCAGGGATAAGGACGGTAAGAAGCTGGTAAATAATCTTCAACATCTTGAAGATAGCTGAACTCAATTCAGGATCTTGTTAAATTTGGAGACGAGAGGGTGTCAAGGAATTTTGTAGATCATGATAAATGGACCAGGTTGCAGAGACTTTGAAAGGACACATTTTAATTCCTTACATTTACTCTCTTCTGTGTAGTGTTATTTAGTTCTGTGGTTTTGATGCCTCACACCTGGGAGGATTTCCCATATCAAAAAGACCAGAAACAATAAGTGCTGGTGAAGAGGTGGAGAAAAAGGAATCTTCTTAAGCTGTTGGTGGGTCTGTGAACTGGTCCAGCCACTATCAGAAAGAGTAAGGAATTTTCTCTAAGACTAAAAATGGATTTGTCATACAAATTCCCAGCATTCCCACATGTAGGTATCTTCCCAAAGGACACAAAAACACTAACTCAAAAGGACACCTGTACCCCTGTGTGTATTGTAACACTATTTACAATAGCTAAGATATGGAAACTACCTAAGTACCTAGCAACAGATGAGTAAATCAAAAGGATGTGGTATATATACACAATGAACACTCAGTGATTAATAAAGATAAAGTCATGTCATTTGTGGCAAATTGGATGGAGCTGGACAGGATTATGCTAAACGAAATAAGCCATAAGGAGAAAGATAAACACTGGGGGGTGTCACTAAATATGGAGTGTGGAGAATCCAAAAAAACCAACCTTTGAAAGTTGACCACAGCACTGATGAATCCAGAACAGGGGGTGGGGGTTGGGGTTAGAACAAGGTGAGTTCACTTTAAAATTCTTTTATTTTCCATTTTTAGTGATATATAATTGACATAAACTGACTTTGTATAAATGGAAGGTATATGACAGAATATTTTGTTTTTATATGTATATATTGTTTTATATATATTGTTATATATATGTATAAAATAATCACCATAATATATTTAGTTAGCATCCATCACCTCATATAGTTACAACTGTTTTTTCTTGTCATGAGAACTTTTAAGATGTACTCTCATGCAATGTAGTTGTCATGTTGTATTTTATCCTCAGAATTTATCTTAGGAGTGAAAGTTTATCTCTTCTACCACAATCACTTTCATATAGGAGAAATTTGGAATGATTAAAACCAAGGAAAAAAGACTTAGAAAGGAAATTCAAATACGGAAGATGCAAGAAAATAAAATGAAAGACAAAAGTCCCTTTGTGAGTGAAATAAAGTGGCATGAGGGGAATGGTACAAGGAACTTAGTCCTAGAAAGAGAGATGGACTGCTCTTTCTCTGAGATAGAAAGGAAGAAAGAATAGTAGGAACACAGGAGAAGTAAAAAAAGAGGGAAGATACTGTAGTTCTTCCAAATAGATGCCTGTTAACAAACCACAGCCTTAGAGACATTACTGAAAATGTAAGCCATTTTTTTTTTCATTTGGTATGATTTCAGTCTTCATGGATTTCTTTTTTTTTAATACATTTTTTAAAATTTTCCCCATACAATTGTGACCCCCTTATTTTGACCCCAATCCCTCCCCTCCCCACCCCTCACCCCCAACAGAGTGTCTCTGGTTCATAGTTGTTTGTTGATTTTGATTTTCACTTTCTTATAGTTATTCATTTTCCTGGTCCCTTATTTAAGTTTTCTAGATTCCTGCTATGAGTGAGACCATCCGGTATTTTTCTTTTTCTTTCTGGCTTATTTCACTGAGCATGATCCCTTCCAGCACCATCCATGTTGCTGCAAATTGTATGTGTTTATCTTTTTTGAATGCTGAGTAATATTCCATGGTGTATATGGACCACATCTTCTTGATCCAGTCATCTATTTTTGGGCATTTGGGTTGTTTCCAAAGCTTAGCTATTGTAAATAGTGCTGCTATAAACATAGGGGTGCAGGTGCTCTTTGGAGTTGATGTTTCTGTGTCCTTTGGGTATATACCTACGAGTGGAATTGCTGGATCATATGGAAGCTCTATGTTTAGTAGGTAAAGAAATCTCCTTTCTAAACAAGGATCTCATAGATACATGTTATAAACAAAGCCTGTAGTTGAATAACTCAATTATTATTTATAAATAACAAGTTAGAATTTATCTTTTTTTTTTAACTTTTGTTCATTATAAAATAGTATTTACTTGGGCCTCCCCGGTGTGCAGCAGTTGAGCGCTGGACTGTGAAGCTGCCTGCATCCTCTAAACAAATCACAAAAACCAACAAAATTGTATTTACTTAACTAATTACTGCCATTCTTTACTGGTAGGTAGCGTTTACATCAAAATGGGATTTGATGAAGCCCTCATAGTGCCCATCATTCTTTGATTCTTCAGGTTAACTTAAAAGACTTAAGGAAATGTTCATGGGGCAAAATTCAGATGTAACATCTAGGATGCTTTGTTTGGGACCAATATGGATTGCATCTGTCATCCAGGGCAAGGACTGTGGAGATGTTGAAGCTGTACTTGGAGGTGGTGCTTTGTGGCCCTTGGAAGGGAGGTTCATTATCCAGGGAGACACCCAGCTTAGATAACCCTAAGACAGTACGAGTCTAGAAAATTACAACTCAAGGTGTTCCTGTTTTCATGCCATCCAACATACTATGCCTGGTCAATCCAATCTGGTTGTTGAAGTCTCCAAAGTAATTGGTGTGCCCAAGAAACAATATGTTCAAGGCTACCTTGGTTCACTTTGTAATATGACAAGAGACATTATAATGCTCTTAAAAAGCCATTCTATTCCTCAGAAAAACAGCATCCATTTCAGTAGCTACAGCTGGCCTCTGTCTTTGTAACTCTCCTTGGCATTCAGCAAGACGGCCATATTGTAGCTGCAAACTATTACAACAACACACTGACTTCCAGATTTACAACTGTGTGCTTGTCATTTCCAGATGTAGTTTTACTAAGACAGTCGTGCAGGAAACATTGTGAGAAGCAGCAGATTTCCAGTAAAACATGCCTATAAACACTACAGTTTCTGGCTAAAAGGGGAATGGGGGAGAGGTTTACACCCAGATGCCTTAGAAAAATAGAGTCTATTCTTTGTTCATATTTACCCTGAGGGTTTATGTGTGATCTACAGGTTTTGTTTTTGTCCCTTCCTGACACTGAAACAAACTCTCCAGACCCCTGTGTTCAGTAAATATTCTTAGCGCTAAGGTAGATATTTTCTGCCTATTGATCTGCTAACAATTTAAGATGTTTCTAATAGTAATTCAGCATCTTAACTACAGAAGCAATTATTGTGACTATTTTGGATTGCTCTCCATAATCTGAAAGCCTCTGAGCAACACCTGGACAGGTTAATTTGAAAGCAGAAACCAAGGCTTCCTGTGGGAAGTCACAGATCCATGAGCTCATGAATATTTCTCTCCATCCCATTGAACATGCTGCCCGACTTTCCCCTGAGCACAAGTCTACATGATCCAAAAGGCATGTTTTGGCAGGAAACAAATTAACACAGATGGGTGTGGGTGGCAGTTTCTTAATGCCCAAAATGGGTCCACCCTATTTTCAGAATGGCTGTGTCTATATAATACCAAGTCAAGGAAGAAATTGGTTGTGCCAGACATATCTCTCAGCAAAGGTGCTAGGTGGATGAAACATTCCTCACTCCGTGTCAGATACTCATATCTTTGCCTTACACCAATCTTTTTCCGATAGGGACCCACCATAGTGCTGCTGGCAAATGTTTCCCCCTTAATTGTATCATTACCATTGATTCTACTCAGTGCCCTAGAATGATCTATACCCATTCTTTCCTTCATCAATACATGCCTGCCTTCAGCCATCCAGCCATCCTCCTACCCACCCATTTCTGTATATTCCTATTGATGAGATGAATAACTGCTTCAGCACTGATGTCATAGGAGTATATCACACAGAATGACTGAGCCTGAAGAGATGACGTATACATTCACTAATTCACTGTCTTACTTTTGTAATTTTCAAAGCTATTTTCCCCCTGCAACAACATTCTTTCATAGAATAACCTTCAAACTCATGTTGCATACAAGAAATTGGGAATTGAAAGAGGAATGGGAAAAACAGCAGTTCTGATTTTTTCTACTAGAGGATCTTCACTGATTTGCAAAATATGTTTTAGGATTCAGGGATTTAATGTGATAAAGGATATGTTATAAATGAAAAAGAGGAAGAAAACCATTACCTTAACCTAAAGAAATAATCAGTTAAAGACTGTGACGTAGGAGTGATCAAGGTAGGTCGGAACACTTTCTAAAAGTTTCTTAATATCATATGTATGATGCATGTAGCTCCCGGTAGGTGATGAGCACATTCTTGTGCGGTAAACCTGGCCTCCTGAAGCACCGTCCAGGTGCCATGCCTCATGGCAATCCTGAAATGATTGTAGGCCTGTGAAGCCAGAGACTGTGGGAAGAGCATAGAAAACTGGTGAGCAGGAGGGTTCTTTCCACAGGGCATGACAGATTCTAGGTTCCAAGCAACAAGTTGGGCAGCCTCTCTCCCTAACTTTGCTCAGGGTAAAGGAATATTCTCATGAGCCAGATTGGCATCCTCTAGCTGTTCCTGTGCATAAACAGAATAACTGCGGAATGCCGGACAGCAGTGTTTTCCCACATGAGGATACTCCAGGTCCACATGCCTAGTATCGGAGCAAGACATTCCTTGAAGACGGTTCTGACCTCTGATGGAAGCACAGTATCCATTTCCCAAAGATTTTTTTTTTAATTACTTAAAACCATGATATGAGTGTGATACTTTTCTCTGGGTTTAAAATAATATGGTGAATGAGAGATTTCTGGAAAGTTCACCTTTCTTATTTTTCAAGAATGAGCCTCATTTCTCATGTTATGACTCTTCTTGGTCAGTGACTTCAAAACAATGGGCCAGCAATGCGAACAAAGGATGGGCAAATGGCCACATCAGGCTGAGAACTGGGATTCTTATGTTTAAGGCTTTGCTGAAGAAAGAGAATATCCATCAGGCAGAACTAATTAAATAAGAAGCATCATTATTAGAATTTTCATTTGCATTTCATAAGCCTCTAAAGTAAAATGATGCAAATATATTGACTAGAGTTGGCAGATATTATGGAGAATTACTGCCCTGTGGATTGCAAAGTGATTGACAGTGACATATAATATCCAACATAATAGACTCAGAGCCATTATCATTTGTTAAGGGTACGATTTCTTTTCCCCAAAATTAAGGGAAAGAGGCATTGATTTAGCAGCCTGTATGCAAACAGCTTCTTTTTCTCTTTCTCTTTTCCCTTGAACCAGATTTTCATTCTGGGGTTCTATTTTCATTAATTGAGATGATTACTTCATACTTTATTACTTAAAAAATAATTCATGTTTCCAGAAAGGTCAGCATAAACCAGTTGAGGTGAGTAATACTATGTCAAAGCAACAAGGAGAAGATAAACCTAACAAACTAGTATAATATTGCAGGGGCTTTAACCAAGATCGCCTGCAAAATGTAAAAGTGAATGTCTCATTAAGGGAGTCGTTCATGGGCAGAACAAAGAGGAGGAAGAAAAGGAAATAGAGGCATAAGGAGAGGGGGGAACGAGAGGGTGGGGAAGGCAGAAACAAAGGGTGCTGTGTTTTAAATATGTGGAGAGAGAAAACAATATGATCTGTAACCTTTATTTTCATGTGTTCATGCTATTACATCACACAGGAGAGGTATAATAAAGTGTACAAGAGAGTGGTTAGGTCACCCTAATGAATACAAATAAAATATTTCTTTCTCCTAAAGAGGTGGAGTATTTTATTAACTAGCATTTGGAGAGTGTTATTATTTTTTATGTCTAAGATTTTATGGATCCTATTTTCCTGGGAGTCTGTAGGAGGAGTGACAAATGTTGCAGAAACTCGCCTCCTCTTTGGTATTTGTAAAACAAAGCAATTCACAGAAGAGAAAACCCAATCAGTTCAACTTCATCTTTATCTGTGATGCTTAGATGTCAGCATATTTTGCAAATCCTGCCAACACTACTGTGGTTAAAAGAGGACCGATGATCAGGAAGATAGGAGGTTATAGGACAGTACTTGGGGCAGTATGGATTGTTGGAATCTTTTGTATGTTGTAAGTATGAATGAAGTAATAGGTCTTAAAAAAATCAGCTCTTAAAAAGGGAGCTCTTCAAATAAGGTAATATCTATAAATGTAGTACTACAGAAAAAGTTAAAATTAGAGGTAAAAATCTCTGAAGTATTGCAAAGAATGAGTATAGATCATTCTATGCTTTCTAGAAAGAAAACAAATAGGAATTAAGATGCCAAGAACAAAATTGAAAACATTTGACTCTATATAATGATACAAAAATAAAGAGTATTTTATACTTCCTTAAATTTATCAAAATACACAAAATTTCAATAAAATCACTTCATATTTATGCATGCAATTCATCTAATATCTATATAAAATCACCATTTACTATGCATACATATTTATAAGTAATACATATAATTTTTTTAATCATTGGTATAAAAATACAGATCCATATACATGTGCGCATGGAATTACCATTTTTAATTATTTATGCATACAAGAGCTAGAGTACAGGCTAGAGGTGTGGGGAATGAAAGGACTCACCAGAGACAGAGTGGGGAGCAGAATAGGCAGATCTACTAAAATACACTGTTGAGGGGAGCAGCAGGCAAGATAGGAGAGGTCTGCTGCACCATGTGGGTCAGCTCCCTGGCTGGGAATTGAACTCGAGTGCAGTGGCTGTGGATTGCTTCATAGTGCTGAGACTTAACCCTTTGTGCCACCAGGGAGGCCCAGATTTATCATTTTTACTCACAACAGCATTTGCTATATTCTGTATAAAGCCCCTAAAAGTCTTGAATAACATCAAACCTCTAAAAGTTGCCCTTCAGGAGAAACTTGCATTGCTTTATATGGAATCACAACGTTCTAAATTTCTAATGTCTGTCCAATCTTTCAGTAAAGAGAAGTCAAGTTCATTTTCTACTTAAAAAGAGTCCTGTTGGAGGAAAATGGGAATGATCTTGTTAGCCTTCATCAAAATATCGAGTCAGAGGGCAGACTGCTCGCCATGGGTCCGGTTGCCTGGTGTTCACCTTGTAAATATAACATTACATTTCATTGGGATGGAATTATTTCAATTCGCCATGGCACCACTTTTCTGAAACTATCTGTGGACCATGTAGGTCAAGGGGAAGGAAAATTAAGGGTCATCCTAAGTTTATACCATATAGTGTTTTCATTTTCTATCCAGCTAAGTACATCCAGGCACCCTGTTGGGCAAACTCTTTTTTCCCTTGTCTGTTATTTTCAGAAAAAAGTCCTGCATATGACAGTCTCAGAATCTTACCAGCCTGAACACAGATGGTAAAGATTACAGCACGCTGAGCAGTGACCTTTCGAAGCTGCCTTTCTTCTCAAGGTTCTTCTTTTTTGACAAGTCGACTGGCTTTTTCTCAATTAATTTCATTACCAAAACTTCTTTTGCCTTTTATTTTTCCTCTGATAAATGTTACCTAGAATCATCAACACAGTTCAGTTGTGCCCTAAGCAGTTCTCAGACCCAAACATTACAAATAATTTTTTTCCCCACCTTTGACACATTGGTATCAAAAGCCTGGAGGTAGTGGACAGTGTTTAAATGCTCTTTACTTTGGCAGCAGGTATCTAAGCTAATGAATTTCAACTGGTTGCTTGAGATGAGCAAGTAATGGGGACTTGGGAGGAAGAGGTCATAGATAGCAAATCACAATCATTTGGGGCCCAGCATAAATCACAAACAAGGGGCATTTATGAGCTGGGTGTAAATAGTCAGCACAGTGCTACAAAGTGAACCTATACTTTGATCATAAATAATGACAAGAGTTATAACAGTATGAACTAGGGTGCCCAAATTAAATAGTAGATACAACTGTACTGTTCTTGGATCCAAAAATGACATTTAAGGTCTTAAATGTAAGAGATATGGTTGAACACTTCGGAAGAAAGATTAGCATATAAATATTGTCTTTATCACTGAGCTAAAGTAATAACACTATCAACCTGGCAAGCTCACATATGCACTAGAGTTTTACAATCATCAGACTGTAACAGTGAGTACCATTTTACATCATAAAACTTGGAAGAGATATAAGGGTTCTCCAATTTTCATTAGAGAGAAGTTATTTGGCAGCTTCTTTCCTAATGGAAAGTTTAGAACTTTCAAGTTAAGAATCTGCTCTGTACGAAACTTTAAATAGTGATAAGATCACTATAATAATATTACTATAGAACATGGTGAAATATAGCACTAACCCATTATCTGCACTGTTTTATTTTGCTGAAATAAATTAAAACTCAACCATTGATTTGAGATAAAAATTACAATTTTTATATGCACTTAAAATTTGGTATAATATTAGAAGGAGGTACTGTTAGATGTTTGATCTTAAATGAGGAGGTGATAAAAATGTCATGTAAGATTTGCTTATATTTTACAATTTCATTAAAATGGGATTAACTTTTCAGAGGAAATATGAGAAAAAAACTAATTAAAATTGAGAGCCTCAATAAATTTGCCTTAGCAGTGTCACATAACATTTTGTGAGTGTAACAGAATTTTGGTAGCAAAGTGAATCATTCTAGGAAGTCTTAAAACAAATACAGAAAAATCCATTCTTATACAAGTCAGAGCATTTGCTCTGATTTATCAATCACCCTGGGAAGCAGTAGAAGAGAAACAAAAAGTTGGCTCTATCACAGATGCTAAAACACCAGAGGTGCCTGTGTTAACAGAGGAAAGTGGAGCATTCTTTAATTTCCCTTGACCATTTTGTCTAAGACCATAAATCAGATTTTTTTTTCTTTAAGTGCTTCTTAAAAAACAACTGAAGACTAACAGCTCTGATAAAAGATATTTGAGTCGTAAAGTTAAGGGATTTTAGGTTTGAACAGGATCTTAGAAATAAGATCACCTTGTCAAACACATTCATTTTAACTGTGAAAGTGATTTGTTTAGCCAAGGACACAAAGCTAGTTGGTGGAATTTAAATTGGAGACCAGCTACATTAGTTGTCTCATAGGCTTCCTGCTAGAAGTTACTTTTGTATGTATGCATGATATGTTTGTTACCTGACTAGCCTCATTTATTTTTCTCCCTCTCCCTCCCTCCTTCTCTCTCTCTCTTTTTCTTCCCCCACCTCCGCCCCCCCCCATTTCATTTTATTATTTTTTTTCAAATCTGGGGACTTATGGTTGTAGCAAGCATAGACCCACTCTGAAATCAGAAGTTACCCTGTCCATGACATTCTCCCAGTTCTGGTGCTGGATTCAGGGATAGACATATGGTCTAATTTGGGACAAGAAGATACTGAGAGCTGTTTGCTAGCAACTGAAGTGAAAGCATAGAAAGAAACTTCCCAACTCTTGCAAATGTACAGACAGAAGGTACAATCTCTTCCTGTTGCAAATGAAAAGGACCAACAACAGATCTGTGGAGCAGATCTCTAGCTGCTGGCTGATATTTGGTCACCATAAGGGAATCAGCCTAAAGACAAGGCCAATCCCCAAAAGCAGACAGCCTTGAGAGAATGTTAAAGAAATTGACTTGGAATCTTGACCAAACTGCAGCCCAAACCTCCCTTACAACTAGTGTTTCCATCATGCAAGCGCTAATACATCTTATGGGTGAGGCCTATTTGAGTTGAATGTTGATTTCTGCCACCCAGTACATGAACACTTGCAGAATTCATCCTCTCAATGTTTCCTGAGTGTAATTCTTTCTTGATCCCAAATATCAGCTCCTACTTGATATGCTAGTAGAATGTTTAGTGAAAGAAACTACCATTTAAATGAAAAGATATCCCATTGAACGGAAGAAAATGTGTATACATCATACATCTGAAAAAAGGGCTAATATCCAAGATCTACAAAGAACTCAGAGAAAGCAACAAAAAGAAAACAAAGAACCCAATCACAAATGGGTCAGAAGAGCTAAATAAACACTTTGTCCGAAGAAGATATACAGATGGTCACCAAACAGATGATAAAAATGTTCATGTTGCTTATCAGGGGAGTGAAAATCAAAACCACAATGAGATACTACTTCACTCCTGTGAGAATGGCCCATATTAAAAATAATAATAATAAAATAATAAATAGGAATGTAGATTGGTCCAGTTCCTATGGAGGATCTTAAAAATATTAAAGTTTTACCATAAGATGTAGCAATTCTACTTCTTCATATTTATTCAAAGAATGCAAAAACTCTAATTTGAAGGGATAGATGTATTCCTATGTTCATTGCAGCACGATTTACAATAGCCAAGTTATAGAGATAACCTAAGTGTCCAACAAAAGATTAGTGCATAAAATACGTGATATAGCTACGGAATGGACTACTACTCAGTGATTAAAAAAATATGAAATTATGTTGATTGCAGCAATATGGATAAAAATAGAGTGGACTATGCTAAGAGAAATAAGTTAGAAGGAGAATGATAAATACCATATTCATTCACATGTGGATTACAGAGAAATAAAACAAAGCAACAGACGAAAGTAAAAAAAAAAAATACTAGCATTATGACCACAGAATTGAGGCTACTGAGGGGTAAGGCGGGGATGGATACAAAGGCATAGGGGTTCATTGATCTCTGATGAAGAATTATGGGTGCTTTGGTGGTAGGTGTGGTGCAGTAACATAGGTCTGAAGAGGTGTAAACTTATTCGCCTAAATCTTATTCAGTGTTTTGGACAAATGATACCGCAATAAAAAAAAAAAAAAGTTCTCAGAAATCTTGACTGCTTGCAGTAATTGCAAAGATACACTTGGAAAAGATAGATTTTTCTCTTTTCAGCTGTATTAACCAAACCCCAATTTGTTTGAGGAGAAGGATGACAGTAATTTGAGTTTACATCTTTGAAGAAAAGCAAAAAGGCCATTAAGAAAACACTATATATCTAAAGAAATTTGTTTGTGGTGTAATTGTCTATTTTCTACTACAAATCAGAACTAAAATATAGATTAAGTACATGGAATTCATAGATATTGGACCTATGTACTACAGCAAAGACAGCATAAAGCTCTTTCACATGGTTTGCAATCACTTATGTTATTTTTTTCTTGTCTTTCTGTCTCTTGACTACTTTTCCAGGTTGCCTGTAGCAGGTTGGTCACTCCACTGTTTGCAGAAACTGCATTACCCTGACCTACATCAACTATCCTTACCCTGGGCTGTCAACATCAACTGGTGAGTTTTTAACTGATGCCCAGACCATAATCCCAGACCAGTTTCAGTTACATCAGCATCACTGAGGGTGGGACTCAAGCATGAGTAGTATTACAATCTGTCCAGAGGGATTCAATGTGCAGTAAATACAAGAACCATTGACCCAGATCCTTGGGCATCTCAGTTTGAAGACTTAGGGTCACTGTTTTCATGCTATTATCAGCCTTGCTCTTCTCTGCCAATGCACATTCACATACCAAACTTGGTTTATCAACATCTGTATAGGCATGTACAAATTTTGATACATCTGAATATTAACATGCCTGATAAGTTTTTTTTTTTCCTTTGTCAAGAAGTAAGGTAAGGATTCCATGCTAATTTTCTGTTTGTCTCTTCTCACTTAAAATTTTACCTGTGACCTAGCTTATTTAGACCTTTGCTGATCTGCCTTGTAGTTATTTCCCATAATCACTAATAAGTTCTGCATATTAAAATTCTAGACCATTCAACATTGCCATCATAGTGAAATACATCTCTATATGTCAATAAAGCCAGCTGAGTAAACATTAAAGCATAATTGAATTTTTCAGCAATGACATTTTAATTAAGAAATGTTCTTGGGCTTTTAAGAGTTCAATATATTTCTTTGTAAGACTTTGCCCCCATCGAAGTCACTTGAAAAATACAATTGCTGCTACTGAAATAATGTGTCATTGTTTTACCCTCTTTATTTATGTAAAACTTACCATCTGAGGTCAAGGTAATCTGTAAACTTTTGTTGGTCAATACTTAGTGCAAATGGCTAGCACAAAAATGGAGGCCAGGATGTAAGCCAAAATAAGATATTTTATGTGATTATTTTAGTTACTTTGGATGTCTAGATTTATAGTTTAAACTTAAACATGTCTAACTACAGCTGAATCTGATTTTAGCCTGTGATAAAATAGCATATTTTCCCTTTACTTATACTCCCGGGGAACAAAAAATCCACTACCTCTCGTTAAGATAGTTAAATATGGCATTATTATGAGAAGACATTATTGAGATAGTGGGTACACTTTTAAATAAATGAAACATGTAGGTACAATTTTCAGTCTTTAAAGGTTATGATTTCCATTTATGTTTTTCTTTGGTATCAAAGAACAAAATCCATGAGACTTTTTCATACCTACTGGATTCAATACCACACTCTCTGAACTTGCCTAAGGCTTAATATTCACAGCTTTCTTCACAACTTCTGGTTCCTTCTAATGTACCAGTCATTCTCTTTACGCATGAATCAATTGGCGCTCAAGGAGATATTGACAGAAAGCATCAATAAATCAATAGTTATCTATCAGGGACATATTCTGTACACATCTTCTGTTTCGAGTTGGTGACTATGCTAGATTTATGAGATATATTCTCTTTTCTTGTGGACTTGACAATGCTTTTAGGACTATATGTCATAGTAAACATATAAAAGAGAGAAGGTACATAAAAGATTTACGCCAGATAAATAAAAGGAGAATATATCTCTTCCTGGGCTCCTTTCTGAAAGCCTGAAAGATTTTTCTTCCTTTATATGTCAGTATATATGTTTGTACACATACACCTATTTATCTGTGTAGATTTATTTATCTACCAGGAAATTGTGTCACAGATCATGCAATGGACATTTGGCATCATTTTTTTTCCTGCTAGAATGTGAAACATCCTAGAATTTGGGGAATATTCTCTTGTGCCTCCAATATTCCAGATTCCTGGCAAAAGCAAAATCTAAGCTCAGCCACTCCAATGCTCCTACCCTGAAATTTGAATTTAAATGTCTGATATACAGGTGCAGGGACAGAAAGCCACTCCTGTGACCAGTGGTTATGTGGCAGTGGTACTAATGATGGTGGTCAGTATCTGGCACTGGTAGTGGCAGGGCTTCATCCAGAGCAGTGGCCAGGGCATTTATAACCAGCTTTTTGGATCTGATGGGGTCGTCTCAGAATTTCTGGCCACTTTTGGTTTCTACCCATTTTTAGAACTGTTTGCCTCTTTCCTATTCATTATTCCTATGAACTGCTACCTTCTGGATTAAGTTTATTTGGAGTCAGGAATTTGTAGTCACGGCCCATAATTTTTAGAAATTGTTGGAATTGGGAGTGGACAATAGAAAACAAAAGAAAAGGGAAAGATAAGAAATCTGGGATTGGTTCTCTAGTATACTAAAGGTACCAGAAATCGTTATTCAAGAATTAGTGTGAAAATGACATGCCATCATGAAACATCCACTTAAGCTATTGCCTCGATCATGTGGGATGAAATTCATAGTAAAGTCAAGCTTTTAGAAAAATAAATTCCTATTCCTACATGAAAACAAGAAGGAAAAGATGATAAGCATTGTCTATTGTAAATTGGCTTTTTTTCCCTAACAGCACTGGTAATCTAAAGAGGTTTCTTTTACTTGTTTTATGGTGATTCTCTTAGACATTATAAAAAATGATGATCACATACACGGCCTTAGGTTTAACAGGTGTAAGAGTGTAAGGTGCCATTCTAAAACTGACATCACTGGGCACACTCCTGTGTAATATAAAACCAGAAGATGAAATATACAGAAGAAAAATATTGAAGTCATTGAAGGTATCATTCTTTTTAAAAGTTTCTTCAGCTTTAGTGATTACTGTCCATGGATCCATAATTCCCAGTATATATTGGCTGAAGGTCGAACTACCTGTTCATCCATTCCCACTGGAGATCCACCTCTGAGGCTAACATTCTTTAAAATGCCTCAAAATAGTTTCAGTCCAGAAGGACACATTTGTCCCAAGTATATGTGGATCAAGACTATAATGTCAGTTTGATATAACTTCTTTCCAAGACCTTTGAATTAAACCCATGATCAGTATTTTTTCTTATTAATATTTTTTCTTATTAATATTTTCATGTTTAGTTTCTGTGGCTGTTCATTATATCCTTTCTTTTATTTTGGTTCAGTAAATTAAATAATTAAAATGACCCCATAGACCATTTATCCCTTTTCTTAACTATCTACTTTCTTTAAATCCTTGAACTCCTTAATTTTTGTTCCCAAACATTCGCAGTATATTTCCAACCTTTCCAATTGGGGATTTGTTATCTGGTACCAAAACTTTCTAATATGAATTGGACAGCCAGACATAGGAACTCAAATGAGACCCCAGCGAAATAATCACATCTCCTGTTGTATTCAGTATGAGAATAAATATCATTAACTCTTAACACATCTCCATGGTTTAACTGCATTTACAATTACAATTTTTTCTCATATAACTGTACAGAAATGATTCCCTGATTGAACTCTTTCCAAAGTGATATTGCTCTGTCATGAGAACAGTTAGGTCCACACTATAATTTGTGCCAATCAGTGACCATAAACATTGCATTTGTATTCCTTCATTTTGCATCCCTGGGGATATTCTTCTTGTGAAACCAGATGCCGTCTGTGTCCATCACAGCAAAATTAAAACTGTGCCTTACCGATGATGCATTGGCCCTTCTTCAACACAATCTTGCTGATTGTTTCTATTTTATTGAGATAAAGCTATGTTCATTTATTAGAAAGGATCTGACACAGTGGATTTTACTGGCTTGTGCAAAATTCCATCAAAGTAAACTATGTGTTCTGCAATTTATGTCTGACTGCAGCCCAGAGAGCAAATGAAATAGCATGAGTCTAAGGGGCCTCATGGACCAGCATACATTAATCCATTAAAATAGTTTCAGGCTATAGACTTGCTCACAACCATTTACTGGCCATCAAAGCTAAAGGCTATGCAATTACTAAAATATCTTGTTTCATCTGGGGAAGCAATTCGGGAAAAGCAGGATCATCAATGAATCCATTAAGATAAAAGGTCACCTGGTTATCTGAGGTCAGCCAAACTGACCCTTGGGACTGTTCTTCCGGTGTAGCCTAGACCGATAAGAAAGCTGGAAACCAAGTTCTGAAGGTCTCGGGATACTTTGATGTTCCTCAAAGTCTTGCTCCTACTGTCTGATTTGCAAATGCTCAAGGTATATTATATAACCATTATTCTTAGCGGATATCAAGCTGATAACACTAGTTTAAAAAGACATGAAAATCCTCATTGTCAAGTCCGTTCCTCTAGAAGCTGAGATGGGCTGAAGGAAGAGGCATTTGAGAATGAAAAGGGCAGAGTTATTGCAGATGTGGCTTAAGGCAGAGACACTCACCTGAGGTCCTTCCACCATGACATTCTAGAAAACCCACAAATAACTGCATTTCTCTCCCCCATAACTCTTCCAGTCTGCTCAAGGGAAGATGGCCCTCACTGATATCTTCAGTCCGTCACTTTCCCTAAGAGAAAACGAGATTCTCTGTTTCACAGACCCTCTGTGAATCTTGCCTTTGTAAACCCCACCTCTTACTCCTGTGTGATTGAGCTCCTTTTTATGCAAGTAATCTCAGCTGAGTTCTGGCTAACTGTGTCTGGAAGTTACTTTTTGGCAACCACTCATCGAGTTATTACTTTGTGCAGGGTGGCATCTTACGTGTTTTAAATGCATGCAGTTAGTTAATCCACACAATTACATTTTGAAAAGAAGCAGTTTTTATGGCTACTGTTTTATGCAGGTAAGTCACCTGCCTAAGCTTCCTTTGGCTACTAGGTGTGGAAGACACACCACCTCAGTCCAAGCACTCGGTCTTGCTTATTTTTATAGATTGAAGAACAGTGTGCACAAAAGCAAATATATTACAATTGTACGACTTGATAACTATTCACAAAGTGAACTCACATAGACATGCATCATTCGGTTCCAGAAATAGGACATTGTCAGTCCCTCAGAAATACCCTAAAATACTCCTGTTAAGTCCGCCCCCTTTCTCCTGCCGCAGGTTAAACACTCTCCTGATACAATTGACTTCTACCTTGACTTTTACCAGTAGATTGCCTTACTGTTTAGGCCTTTTTCTATGGAAGCATATAGATGACAGGAGATGCCCTTTTGTGTTTTGTTTATGTTGTTGTTCAGTATTATATTTGCAGGGTTTGTTTCTACTATATACATGGCAGTAAATCGCCCACTTTCATTGTCATGTTAACCCATTGTGTGAATATATGACAATTCCTTTATCGATTCTACTATTGATGGTTTTGAGTGGTTTCCACTTTGGGTTTAGTGAACATACATCCACACTCAGGAGTGAAACAGTTGCATCCTGGGGTCCAAATATGTCCACCTGTAGGAGATACAGATTGTTCCAAAGAGGATAAACCACTTACATTCAAATGAGGTTCTAGTTTCTCCCCTTCCTTGTCAGCTTGATATTGAATTCTGTTCTCAATTGAGTTATTTGATGAATGTGCAGTTTCATCACATTGTAATTTTAATAGTTTATTTCCCAGATCATTAATAAATATTAACAGCTTTTTTATGTTTGTTAACCATTTCACAAATGGTTTCAAGGGTCTTTCAAATGCTTTGTTTCTTTTCCCTATTTGGTAGTCTGCCTTTTTCTTATTAATTTGTTGGGATTGTTTATGTACTGTGAATGTGATTCATTGCCAGATATATATTTTAAGAATAACTTCTACATGTTTTGAGTCATATTTTTTTTCTTTCTTAGCGGTGTCTTTAGATGAACACACATTCTTAATTTAAAAACAAATTCATCTTTAGTCTTTTTGTTTGTTTATAGTCAGGTTATTTTGTATCCTGTTTAGGAAATCCTCGCCAATGCCAAGGTCACGAGGACGTTCTCCTTTGTTTTCCTCTAAAAGCTTTATTGTTTCTTCTTTCATATTTAGATCTGCAATCCATCTGGAATTGCATTTTGTGTATGATATGCTATGGGGGCCAAAAGCACTTTTATAATCCATATGGATAACAAATAGACCCGGCATTGTTTATTGAAAAGATCATCTTTTCTACAGTACTCTAGAGTCTTTTTGGTGAGAATCAGATGTTTGTATGTGTGGACTGATGTCTGGACTCTATTTTGTACCATAAGTCAGTTTGTCGTTTCTTGAACCAATATGAAACTGCTTTAATGGTTCTAGCTTGAGGAAGTCTTGATATATTTTACTGTAAGTCTTCCAACTTCATAGTTTTATATTGCCTTTGCTATCTTCGGCCCTTTTCATTTCCATGTGAGTTTTATTTTGTTTTTTTATGTGCATTTTAGAAAGAATGTATAGGTTTTTTTTTTGTTGTTGTTGTTGCAATTGTATTGAATCTCTAGATTAATTTGGGAAGAATTAAAATGCTACAATATTGAATAATTTATTTTTTTTTTTTTAATGTCTTCCCAGGGAAGAGTTGCAGTTTGAGTCCAGAGGGAGTGTGCTGGTAGAATGCCCTCCATATTTGGGAAGGTCAATATTTTCTCTGTTAAGTCCTTCAGTTGATTGGAGGAGACCCACCCACTTTATGGAAAGTAATCTGTTTTATTCAAAGTCCCTTGATTCAAATGTTAATATCATTTTAAAAAATACACAGAAATATCTAAAATAATGTTGAACCAAATATCTGGGTACTGTGGCCCAGTCAAGTTGACCCTTAAAATTAGCCATTTCGGGTCTTCTGATACCTGTGATAGCCATTATGCTTTCTTTGGTGTTCTGGTTACCATGGAGCTCAAAAATAGCAAGACTGTGGCAGAGGAGAGGATGATACTTCACAATTCTTAGTTTACCCTAATACTCATTGAGTTAGAAAGTTATTTTTATTGCTCAAGATCTCCCAAAAGATGAAATGTTATATCTGTCAACATTGATATATAAAGAATGTTTACTAAAGAAAAGTCTGCTCTTAACTACATTATTTCACCAATGGAGCATCTCTTTTTTTTCCTTCACTTTTCTGGTTCTGCCCCCATCTCTCTGTGTGAGTGAGTCTTCTGCCAGATAATCAAGGAAGGAACAGAACCTAAACTCAGAGCTTTCATTTCTTATCTAGAAATATCTAGATAGAAATATCTAAAAAACAAAAAAATATCTAGAGATATCTAAAAAAAAAAAAAAAAACCCAAAATAGCAATCAACCCCATGATTAAAGAAGAGACTTTAAAACTCACTATTCGTTTTCAGTGAAGATAACTAGCATGAGCCAGTCTTTCCCCAGGCTACTGGTGAGCTAAACTCATGACATAATGAAACATTCCCTTTTTTTCATTAAAAGATTTGCCTTATAGTAATCAATCACATTTTATGTGTCCAGAATATTATCAACTTTGTTATTATAAAAATCCAGTTGAAATTCATTAAATGAATTTTGACAGTCTTTGTTCAGTAGATGTAGACAACTTTCTTCAACTCCTCTATTTGTTGAAAACCCTCAGAAAACTGAATTAGGAAATAACTACTTTCTATTTTACATTAACAAGTCCTCCTGAATCACCAGAATGTCCTCCTAACTAATCTACAGTTTCTTTTTCTTTAAATCCAGATCAAAACTCACCTCTACCCATTCCTAACTAATAACCCACCTTCCCTTCAACACACACATCTAACTTAGATCACTCTGTATCCACTGAACATTGATATTGTTTATATGTTTATTTTTAAGTGCATTTATATATGTTTCATATGTAGGTTTTCTTAATGCTTGGTTGTAAATTAGGCACTTTGGAAAGTTCAGTTAACTTTTTAAGTACTCCACCACTGTATTTAATACTCCAGAGTAGTAACATGCTAAATAGCTCCCTGGTGGTTTTAAACACTTAATACAGTGTCATACGAAGTTTAATTTATTATTAGGGAGTAGTTTAGACACAGGAGAAAAATACAATGTCAGGATTTTTCATGACCATAAATCAGAATTTCAAAGTGTCTTTAGTTGTATGTGTATTCTCTCAAATTGTATGATGATTTATCATTACTAGCATTTTTCAATAGTGGCACTAAAGGAACTTTGACCATATCTTGTGTGGAAATGAGCTGTCTATGTGCTGTGGAATATCTGGTAGCAACCCTGGTTTCTGCCCACTAGGTGCCAATAGCAACCCCTTTTCCCACTTGTGACAATCAAAGATGTCTCCGTATATTGCCATATGTTTCCAGGTCAGAGGTCAAAATTAACTCACACGGAAATCCACTGGTATATGCACTGCAGCTCTCTCTTAAAGAAACAAACTTTTTTACTAGAAAATTCTCATTAAAAATCAATATCATTATCATGAATTTCTGGGCACTTAGAAGTTACCTGCAAAAAGGTCTTGAGATCATTCAAGAACACTGATTTGAATAATCCATGTAATTATTGGCTTAAAGTTGTTACTGTGGTCAAAGCAGCGACTTCAGGCTAATCCAAAATCTCTCAGGTCTGCCTTGATGAAGCTGAAATAGAAACAGCTGCAAAAGGTTTGGCAGCATGCATCAGAGACTGGAGATAAAAAAGACTTATCTATTCTTCCTGGATCTGGAGTGCACTCTCCAACCTTTTTGGAGAAAGACTTTCAGCTTATTGCCAAATGATGCTTCATAGGAAGATATCAAATGCTAATATCATCCTGAACTCCCAGAATGATTCCTGTCACTAATGACTTACTCCTTATCTGAACTTGTGTCTCCTTATTGTATACTTGGTGGTGGAGCATTTTTTCTCCCCTTATAACTATTTTTGATATTTTTATGTGTTTGAGGGTTGTTCCTTATTTAAACACTTGTTGAAACTCCTTATATTTTTTCTTATTCATTGGACAAACTTTTATGGAATTGTTCCTATGTAGGCTCCATTGACATGTAAGTATCTAGTTAATAAAATGAAATCATATTCTTCATGGTATGTGTTTCTACATATGCCCTCGGAACTACAGAAACTCAAAGGGCAAACCTGAAAGCATTTGCCATATTTTAAGGAATTGTCATGTACTATGAGACAACTATAGTGGGTACAAATAGATTAAATCTATCAAAGATTTTTGACATGATTATTTGATTATAGCATGTTATTGGATTTTTTACCCAGTGCTATATACAGATGTCCTTAATTCATCAGTTCAGCTTTCCTGATGTTTATTAATTTATTTTTCCATCTGTTATTCTAGAAAATAATTCAGACAGGTTGTCAGAATACATAATATTTAATGGCAAAAGTAGTTGTGTATCCCTCTTTATTACAGAAGATTCTGGAAGTATGGCTAGAAGGAGAGTGAATAGCATTTCAGAAAATGTTCTCTTCATAGGCCTTTAAGAAAATAATGAGAATTAATTTTTCTACATTCTTTGAAACTATTATTTAGCTGTATCCCTCCTGTTGCCTTGCCCTGTTTATGCATGATTGCACTTATCACCACAAGAAAGGGCTTAGAACACTCCCAGGACTTTATCTGAATATCACAACACAAATACAACAAGATATATACAGAGCAGCATTATTCACAATAACCTAGTCATGCAGTTAGCCTAAATGTTCATTGAAAGATGAGTAGAGAAAGAAGTCATGGCATATATACTCAGTGGGATGCTAATCAACCATTAAAAAGATAATACCATGCCTTCTGTTGCAGTATGGGTGGAGGTTCAGGTGAATTAAGTCACAAAGTGAAAGACAATTATCAGGTGGTTTAATCCTTTATAGAATATAAATAATCAAAGATAATTTGATTAAGTGGTTCCCAGAAGGTCAGAGATGAGAAAGCTGGAGGGGAGAGAGACTGGAGGTCAATGCAATGGGGTGTAAGTACTGGATTTCTGTGATGTGTTAGTGAGATGTATATGTTGGTACATATTTAGGTATGAAGCCGTACTCCTGAAATGACATAGTTTTGTAAACAAATGGTAAATAAAAACATTTGTCTTAAAAACTGAGAAAAGGAGCTAAGAAAAATGTTTTACCATGGTATTTAAGTCTAGAGTACTTAAGTCCCTACAATCATGTCTGCCCAGCTTTGCTGAGACTGTCCCCTGGCCTGTGAGACAGCTACATTTTCCTACTCTTCTTTCTCCCAGCTTTCCCAGCACCATGTCACCATTCACTCCGTTCTAGGTATCAGTTTCCTCAGATACCCTTTTCTTACCACTCCAACTCTGTACTTCTACATTTCTTATATATCAGACTTATGATTGACCTCTTCACTGCTTGTAGATTACCTGACAAAAGTCAAAAGTCACCATGATGGATAGAGCATCCTGGGGTGTGTTTTCCACTTCCAAAATTATTCCAAACTAGATTCTGAGCCACAGTCTGCAAACAGACTTGGAGAGAGTGGATGCCTTGGCCTGCACCCCCCTCTATTAGATGGGGAAATTCAACCATCGTAAGAGAGGGAAGAAAGTTGTTAGATTGTTCTAACCTTCTGATTGTGATACATTAAAAATTTTTGTTTATTGCATTGCATCGTTACATTCTTGAGCCATCCTCATAAAGGTCATCTAAGTGTGCATATTTCTACTTTTTGAACTAAGGGAGGCAAGTCCAGCAAGCAAATTATCCTTAAGCCTAGGATGTCCCCTTAAGATTCCTGTTTTCTGAGAAAGTCTTAAGAATCCTCTTCTAAACATTCCTGGGGAGTATTATATGGCTTCCCCTTCCTGTTAGATCCATTTCTTCATCCATTAGAGTAGGTAACCAGATGTGCCTGTCACATATGGATGGGGACAATTTGTAACCAAGAGAGAAAAAGGAGAATAAAGCACAGAAAACAGTTCCCCTATTAATTTGCACACATGCAGGTCTTGTCCAGATACCTTGAAAGTAATAGTTTCCCTTCCTAAAATCTCCAAGGCTATTGTGGTTGACCATGAGGTCAGGGGAAGGGCTAATTGCAAGAGCAGCTGTCATCGACCCAAAGAGTCAGCTGAAGAATCAAGTACAAAGGCCAACTAGTTTCAAAACATTCCTTGAGGAACTCATAGGAGTCAGTGTTAAGGAGATTAGTAATGGGTGAACCACAAACATATTTAGGTATGTTTTCATTCTTAAACTTAGCAATATGGATGTATAGTCATTTTGATCAATTTCCACACCATCTTACATATAATGGACATCGCCACTATCTATCAGAATCTTATCACTAAATTTGAAATCTAGCAAAAACAAAATCAATTTTAAAATTGAATTGCCAAATTAAGGACTGAGCCTGGGTTACAGTGATATAGTCAAGGATTTCTATTATTTCAATACAAACTTGGCAATGAACACATACAGTTATATTATAGCAGCATTCTGTCTTGAATCAGGTAGGGAGATTCTGTCTGCTTTAAACAATTATTGAATTTTTATTGAAATTATAAATCTGAAAGCCTAGGAAAATATTTTTATGTACTGTGGGGAAGAAACAGATATATGATGGAGGTGACAATGAAAATATGGATTCTCTTGGACAATGATGAAGAAATAATGTGAAAAAATAAGTACATGGCATTTTAAGGTTCAGGAATGCTGATATTTTTATATCATAATTTTATTTCATATGATTGGTGCACCCTGATTTCTTTTAAAAAATTAAGAGATGACTTCCAGAAATATGGGAGTTTAAGCTTAATTCATTTAAAGAGACTCTGGAGAAACTGACAGGGGTAATAGATTAAAGACATTCTTTTCTTGTTCATCTCAATTCCAAAGATGAACAGCATAACTATCTATTGTAAAACAGCATTCATAAAGTTCTCTCTGATTCTAAGTACAGCTGTACTTTCCATACATATGTTTGTGCAGGCTAAATGCACTGTGATATGTGGATATGTTGCATTTAGATTGTTTTCATGTGTTCCTGTGTAAACAAGGCAATGTATGATATCTCTAAAGGACAGTAAAATTCCTCCAGTATTAACACCTGGGAGAAGAGTGAGTGTCACATAGCTGGTAGCTACAGTGAGTATGTGTAAGATGAATATATGTAAATGACAAAAGCCGCCAGGCTTTCACTGACCACCTAGATTTCTAAGGCACAGTGTTTGTAGAGGGTAGAGTGTATGGTCCACGACCATGTCCCACCCCTAGCACTCAGTTCAGCTACAGAATTTTACCCTAATGGTGCTAACAAATGTTAACCTTCAGCAAATCAGTGAATTAAAACCAGGCATCCATTTCTAGAACATCTGGCTTAAAGAGAATGCCATAATTAAGGCAAGATGGAGGAAAATCACTGATAATTAATCCATCTGTTAATTATTAAAAACAATGTTAATACTACTATCTGCTGTTATCTCCAGGCTAATGAGTGCTTGCTCCAGTATCCCAAATTGCATCTTTTCTCTGACTGCCTCAGGTTTGTGAGCATTCGGGTTTCCCAGCACCCATCACTCCTTCCTAAAGGTATTTCATTTACCTCTTGACTTACTCTCTAGTCTTCACAATCTCTGTGAGTAAGGCGTCTTCACTCTAGGTGTCAGCCTCATGGTACTGGCCAACTTCATTTAAAAAAAGAGGAGGGGTCTTTCAACAGCAGGAGCACCTTGGGGATAATATTGGGAAAGCAACTAGCTTATAAATGGCAGAGCCAGAGATGAATCTAGAACTTCAGAACTATAGCATTTTGCCTTTTTCCAATCCCTTATTCATCCAATCCCTTATTCATCCCCTCTCACCCTTGTTTTATTGCCCTCCACTTCCCTGCCCTAAAATAAAGCCTCTTTCTGTATCAATCATCTCCTAATATCATTGCATTAATGTTCCATTACTGTTTCATAAAGGGATCTTTCCACATTCCACCTGGCCAAGGAAGCCGCAGACAGAGGTCACCAGGAGGCAAGGTCACAAGTGATCAGAACAACCAGCCCATCATCATCAGTGGACTGGCTGTCCAGGACCTAACTAAGACAGAGGGATCTAGAGAGAGGATTAGTGATCACTCAGGGACCCCACTGCCATTAAAATGTGTATGTCGTTTACAAGAAAATAATAGTGAACATTCAGCCCATAGAATGCTCATGAATATAAGAAATCTATAAAGAAAGAATCTTCTCAGAAACATCAAGATCACCAGTTCTTCCAAGAGAGATGAGGACCTGGTTTTCCCAGGGCACCATCTTATGTTTTGGGAAAACATTTTCTCATCACTCAGGTCTTCACTTTTCACTCATGAAATCGCTAGTAGCTACAGTGAGTATGTGTGAGATGAATAAATGTAAATGACAAAAGCCACCATTTCACCATTTTCTTCTTTTTATGAATAACTGTTTTTCTTTGTTGCAAAAGAAACAGGTGATCTCTATGGAACCTCATTTGTCATTATCCCTGAGTTGAGCTGACTTCTTTAATTACTAGCCATAGATTTGGACATTGGTCCATTCCAAGAAAGCATAGGAGAGTCTCAAAGGTCACCAGCATGTGGTGGCCTTGCTGCCACAGGTGGTTTGTGGAATTACATTTTACAGTATTATGGGATGGGGGCTGTGCCTCTGACTGGTACCCCTGGAGCTTTTGACTCTCAGAGTTCTCCACATTGAGCTCCAGCAATTCACCATTATAGCTCAAGTTTTCATTCCCTTCCAGGCACTGGTACCAAAGGTTATCTCTGATCAGGCCAGTGTCTGCTCCTGGAAGCTTAGTCTCTTGTATTGGCCCATTAATCTTTCTAATCTTGGGGGTTTGGGGGAGGTGACAGTTTGCCTGTGTCCTCCTATGTCTTTTGGCTTCCAGAAGAATTGTTGATTTTTCACTCTGTCCAACAATTGCATGTAAGGATAGAGTGGCGGCTTCCACATTCTTTTTTTTTTTTTTTCAATTTTCTCCTTTTTCCCCCCCAAAGATTTAGTTATTTATTTATACAAGCACTGGGTACAGTCAGAAGTGCGGGAGGGCGAGAGAATTCACCAGAGCCAGAGCCGGGAACAGAATAGGTAGACCGATGAAATACAATGCTAAGGGGAGCAGCGGGCGCGGCAGGCAAGGCCTGTTGCACCATGTGGGACCCTTGCTGGCGGCAGGGGATCGAACTGGCGCTGCAGAGGCTGTGGGCAGCTTCGCAGCCCAGCGCTCAACCTCTGCACCACCAGGGGAGGCCCAACTTCTACGTTCTTTATGTGTCAACCAGAAACCGGAGGTCCACAGTTGCTCTCTGTGTGCGATTATATCAATAATATAATGGTAAAATGGATAGTGGCTTCATCGTTTTTACCCCATTTCTGCCATCCTCTCTCCCATAAAGTAACACTTACAGTGATAGCATATCTCTTTACTGAAATTATCCTTGAGGTAGAAATGAACACGATCTTTAAACATACTTCTATTAACCATTACATTCCTTCCTGTTCCCTTTTTCAGAAGAACATACCAGAATTTTAAGTATTTTTTTTTTAAATCTGCCATGCTCAGCATACCTTAAAAGAAAGCATTTCATGAAGAATTCAACTAGTGGGATAATGTATAATAATAATTACTCTATGTATAGCAAATGAAGATTGTTCCTAAACATACTTTGTAAGCTATTCTAGCTTGTGTTGTTCACTGTAACTTGAGACATAGTTATTACATAGTGGGATATTTCGTTGGAATTAAACATTTGTTTTACTATAATGACCTCAAAATTCCCAGAATGGAACTAATTCTTCACAAGTTCATTACCTGATGCTGTATTTACATAAGGATATCACTCACATTCAAATATTTATAGAACACTTTAAATTAGTGTTTATAACTTTAGAACATTGAAATAGAGAAATTTTTGATAAACATACTCATGTGTGCCATTGGAAAAATCCTTAAAATCCCAAACAGGGCATTATAGCTTCATAGTTAAAACATTCTAGTGCATTTGTTAGGTTTACTCTCATTAAAGTTGAAGCTTCCCCTGAGAGTTTTCTTTCCTTCATTTCCCTCCCCAGAATAGTTCTATCCCAAAACCAGGGTGTTGCAGAAAGCAATTTTGGCCTCAGTCATGTGAACACTCAGGATGTAACAAGTCACCAGGACAGAGGGCCTCAGTTCCATTCTCTGTAGATTGTGGAGAATGGTTTATATGATTTCTATGTACTTCTGGAGAGTCTATCGACTCCTGAATTCTCTCTGGCCAAGCAGCTCTATTTGTTGGCCACTCTTCTTCAAACACATTTTTTTATTTTATGATTTTTTTAATTTTATATATTTTTACATCATTTTTCATTTTTGCACAATGTATGCATTTCATCTTGGTTTAGTCTCCATAGTATTCCCACCCTCCTTGTTTTGTTCCTACCCCCCACCCCAGTTGTGTGTCTCTGGTTTATAGTTGCTTGTTGATTTTGATTTTTACCTTATTATAATTAGTCTTTTTCCTGGTCCCTTATTTAGGTTTTCAAAATTCATGCTCTGAGTGAGACCATATGGTATTTTTCTTTTTCTTTCTGGCTTATTTCACTGAGCATGATCCCGTCCAGCACCATCCATGTTGCTGCAAATGGCATGAGTTTCTCTTTTTTGAATGCTGAGTAATATTCCATGGTGTATATGTACCACATCTTCTTGATCCAGTCATCTATTTTGGGGCATTTGGGTTGTTTCCATGGCTTAGCTATTGTAAATGGTGCTGCTATAAACATAGGGGTGCAGGTGCCCTTTTGAATTAATGATTCTGTGTCCTTTGGGTAAATACCTAGGAGTAGCATTGTCGGATCATATGAATGCTCCATCTTTATCAGGTTGAGGAAACTCCACAAAGTTTTCCATAGTGGTTGGACCAGTTTGCACTCCCACCAACAGTGGAGGAGAGTTCCTTTTTCTCCACATCCTCACCAACATTTGTTGTTGCTAGTTTTTTTTAATATGTGCCATTTTCACTGGTGTAAGATGGTATCTCATGGTAGTTTTGATTTGCATTTCCCTGATTACAAGTGATGTTGAACATTTTTTCATATGGCTGTTGGCCACTTGCATTTCTTCTTTGGAGGTTTCTTTTTAGCTCTTCTGCCAATTTTTAGCTCTTTCGCCCATTTTGGGTTATTTACTTTGTTTTTGTTTCGTCTCATCAGCTCTTTGTAGATTTTTGTGATCAGTCCTTTATCATTAGTGTTGTATGCAAAAATTTTCTCCCAATCGGTGGGGTGTCTCTGTTTTGGTTACTGTGTCTTTTGCTGTACAGAAGGTCTTTAATTTAATGTAGTCCCAGCTGTTTATCTTTGCCTTCACTGTCACTGTTTTGGGTGATGTGTCTTTAAAGATGTTACTGAGGTGTATGTCATATAGTGTTTTGCCTATATTTCCTTCTATATATTTTATGGTTTCAGGTCTTATGTCTAGTTCTTTAATCCATTTTGAGTTGTTTTTTGTGCATGGCATGAGGTAGTAGTCAAGCTTCATTCTTTTGCATGTAGCAACCCAGTTTTCCTAGCACCATTTATTGAACAAACTTTCTTTGCTCCATTACATGTCCTTTGCTCCTTTGTCAGAGATTAGTTGACCGTAAGTCTGTGGGTTTATTTCTGGATTTTCTATTTGGTTCCATTGATCCATTTGTCTGTTCTTATTCCAGTACCATGAAATTTTGATTATTATGGCTTTGTAATATAGTTTGAAGTCTGAGCATATGATAACCTCCATTCCCTTTTTTTTTTTCAGGAGTGCTTTGGCTATTTGGGGTTTTTGGTGGCTACATATGAATTTCATCAATATTTCTTCTATTTCTTTGAAAAATGTCATTGAATTTTTTTTTTTGCCAAAGGGAAACTTTATTGCAAATAATTTCTGAAATCATCATAAGATAATGAATGGGGACAATGCTATAATAGCAAATCCAGAATAAGAGCCTAAGTCAGCCCAGATTTCTCTTATGTAAGCCCATAGTGAAGTAACAGGGGAAGAGGTGACATGCATCTACTTTTTTTTTTTCCATTTGTTAGAATTTATTTATTTATTTATTATTTAAATTTTATTTTTATATCCCCCATACAATTACAACCCCCTTATTTTGACCCCAAGCCCTCCTTTCCCTGCCCCCACCCGCCATAGAGTGTCTCTGGTTCACAGTTGTTTGTCGATTTTGATATTTTCTCTCTTATAGTTATTCTTTTTCCTGGTCCCTCATTTATGTTTTCTAGATTCCTGCTATGAGTGAGACCATCCAGTATTTTTCTTTTTCTTTCTGGCTTATTTCGCTGAGCATGATCCCTTCCAGCGCCATCCACGTTGCTGCAAATTGCATGTGTTTATCTTTTTTGAATGCTGAGTAATATTCCATGGTGTATATGTACCACATCTTCTTGATCCAGTCATCTGTTTTTGGGCATTGGGTTGTTTCCAAAGCTTAGCTATTGTAAATAGTGCTGCTATAAACATAGGGGTGCAGGTGCTCTTTGGAATTGATGTTTCTGTGTCCTTTGGGTACCAAATACTTGGGAATAAACCTAACAAAAGAGGTAAAGGACCTATACAAAGAAAACTATAAAATATATTAAAAGAAATGGAAGAAGACACAACAAAATTGAAAAACACCCCCTGCTCATGGATTGGAAGAATTAACATTATCAAATGGCCATCCTACCAAAAGCAATTTACAGATTCAATGCTATTCCAATAAATTTTCAATTTTTTCAAAATTTTTATTGGGAAATTTTTTTCAAAAATTTTATTGGAAAAATGTTTTCAAAATTTTTTTGGAAAATTGTTTTCAAAATTTTTATTGGAAAAATTTTTTCAAAATTTTGATTGGAAAAATTTTTTCAAAATTTTGATTGGAATAGCATTGAATCTGTAAATTGCTTTTGGTAGGATGGACATTTTGATAATGTTAATTCTTCCAATCCATGAGCAGGGGATGTCTTTCCATTTATTTGTGTCTTCTTCTATTTCTTTTAACAGTGTTTTATAGTTTTCTTTGTATAGGTCCTTTACCTCTTTTGTTAGGTTTATTTCCAAGTATTTGATTTTTTTTTTGTTTCAATAATAAAAGGGATGGTTTTCTTGATGTCTTCTTCTTCAGATTTATTGTTTGTGCATAGAAAGGCTACTGATTTTTGTGTGTTGATTTTGTATAATGCCACTTTATTAAACTGATTGATTAGTTTGATTAGTTTTCTTGTGGAGTTTTTGGGGTTTTCTGTGTATATTATCATATCATCTGTGAATAGTGATAGCTTAACTTCTTCCTTCTCTATTTGGATTCCTTGTATGTCTTTCTCTTGTCTTATTGCTCTGGCTAGGACTTCCAGTATTATATTGAAATGCAGTGGTGAGAGTGGACATCCTTGTCTTGTTCCAGATCTTAATGGAAATGCTTTTAACTTTTCACCATTGAGAATGATATTGGCTATGGTCTCGTCATATTTGGCCTTTATGATGTTGAGGTATTTTCCTTGTATCTCAAGAATTTCAAGGGCCTTTATTATAAATGGGTGTTGTAGGTGTTGTACTTTGTTGAAAGCTTTCTTCATCTATTAATATTATCATATGGTTTTTATATTTCTTTTTGTTGATGTGTTGGATTACATTGATTGGTTTTCAGATGTTGAACCATCCTTGTGTCCCTGGAATAAATCCTACATGGTGAATTATTTTATGGATGCATTGTTGGATTCTGATCGCTAAAATTTTATTGAGGATTTTTGCATCAATGTGCATTAGAGAGATTGGCCTGTAATTTTCTTTTTTTGTGTTGTCCTTGTTTGGTTTTGGTATTAGTGTAATGTTGGCTTCATAGAACATATTTGGTATTATCCCTTCCTTCTCAATTTTTTGAAAGAGTTTATGAAGGATAGGTACTAGTTTGTTTCTGAATCTTTGGTAGAATTCATTTGTAAATCCGTATGGCCCTGGGCTTTTGTTTTTGGGGAGGGTTTTGATTACCATTTCAATTTCACTGCTTTTAATTGGTCTGTTTAGGTCTTCTATTTTTCTTTATCTAGCTTTGGGTGATTGTAAAGTTGTAGGAATTTGTCCATCTCTTCTAGATTGTTGAACTTGTTTGCATATAACTGTTCAGAATAGTTTCTGATTATTCTTTTGATTTCTGCTGTGCCTGTTGTGATTTCTCCTTTCATTTGTGATCCTATTTATTTGTGCTTTATCCTGTTTTTCCTTTGTGAGCCTGGCTAGGGGTTTGTCTACTTTATTTATATTTTTGAAGAACCAACTTTTGATTTCATTGATATTTTGGATTTTTTTTAGTTTCTATTTCATTTATTTCTGCTTTGATTTTTATTATTTTCTTTCTTCTACTGATTTTAGGGTTTTTTGTTGTTCTTTTTCTAGTTCTTTGAGATGTGTGATTAGGTTGTTTCTTTGCGTTCTTTCTTGTTTCTTGATGTGAGCCTGTATTGCTATATATTTTCCTCTTATTACTGATTTTGCTGTGTCCCATACATTTAGGAAGTTGGTGTCCTCCTTGTCATTCAACTCAAAGTATTTTTTAATTTCTTCTTTGATCTCCTCATAGTCCAGTGGTCTTCCAGTAGTGTGGGTTTCAATCTCCATGAGGTAGGAGAGTTCCTTGCCTTCTTGTTATGGTTTATTTCTAGTTTGATGCCTTCATGGTCAGAGAAGATGGTTGGTATAATTTCAGTCTTGGTGTATCTGTTGATTTTTGTCTTATGTCCCAGTATGTGATCGATCCTGGGGAATGATCCATGTGTGCTTGAGAAAAATATGTACTCAGATTATTTTGGCGTTTAATGTTCTATAGATGTCAGTTAAGCCCATGAGGTCCAGATCCTTATTTAGAGCTTTAGTGTCCTTACTTATTTTTTGTGTCATTGATCTATCCATAGTGGTATATTGAAGTCTCCTACTACATACGTATTTTCTCTGATGCCTGTTTTCAGAGATGATAATAGTTGTCTGATATAATTTGGTGCTCCTTCATTTGGTGAGTATATGTTAATGAGTATTACTTCTACTTGAAGTATTGTCCCCTTGATCATAATGTAGCGACTGTTTGGGTCTTTTTTTACTCATTTGAGTTTGAAATCTGTTTTATCTGATACAAGTGTAGTTGTTCCTGCCTTCTTTTTTGGTCTGTTTGCTTATAGGATTGATTTCCATCCTTTTACTTTCAATCTATTTTTATCTTTTATAGTTAAATGTGTTTCCTGGAGACAGCAAAAGCTTGGGTTTTGTTTCTTAATCCAGCCTGTGACTCTATCTTTTTATTGAAGAGTTTAGGCAATTTACATTTAGAGTTAATATTGATATGTTAGCATCTATATTTGTCATTTTGTTTGTCTTTTCTCTGGTTTTATTTTTTATTTATTTATTTATTTTAATTTTTTTGTTTTTGTTTTGTCTTGTTCCGTTCTTATTTATCCCTCTGTTGGTTCTGGCTTTAGGACTCTTTGTAGTATTTTTTGGAGTGGGGGTTTATTCGTAATGAAATTTGGAGTTTCTGTTTGTCTGGGAAGGTCCTTATTCTTTGTTTATAGAGGAAGGAAAGCTTTGTGGGATAGAGTATTCTTGGTTGGCATTTGCTGTCTTGGAGTTTGTTGACTATGTCCCTTCACACTCTCCTTGCCCGTAGCTCTTGGGAGCTTTACTATTATGTGTCTTGCTATATTTTTCCTTTCATCATGGAAGTTTCGTGTTGTTCTTGCTCCTTGTATTTCTATTTTCATCTCCTTCATGTTTGGGAAGTTCTCTTCAATTATTTCCTTGAATATTTTCTCTGTTCCTATGTTTCTCTCCTCTCCTGGGATTCCTAACACTCTTACATTTCCTTTCCTCATGGAGTCAGATAGTTCCTGAAGTCTTTCTTCATTCTTTTTCCTTCGTAATTCTCTTTCCCTTTCTGTTTTGGTTCTTTTTATTTCTGTGTATTCGAGAGTATTAATTCGTTCTTCCATTTCATCTATTCTGCTTTCATTGCTTTCCCCAGAGTTCTTTAGCTCCTCCATTAATCCTTTGAACTCCTGCATTTCTTTCACTTCCCTCTTTAGGGACTCAATTTCATTCTTCTGGTCGTTGATTATTTTTCCCATATCATTGATTATTTTTCCCATGTCATTTTCAACTTCTTTCAGTTTTTTAATCATGGCGACTTTAAATTCTCTATTGGGAAGACTCATAAGTTCCTTTAAGTCATTGTTATTGCAGTCTGGTGTTTGATTGTCTTTTTGTGGTGTGTCTTTTCCCTGGGGACATGCTTGGTGTCTTGTAATTTGTCTTCTCCTGCTGTTTGGTTTCTAATTTGTCCTATGCGTTAGGACACTGTGTCGCTGGTATTGGCCAGCATCTCTTTGGTGTGCTCTTTCTGAGATGTTGGAAACTGGTGGTCCAATCAAGTCCAGTACTGCTATGCCAGAAGTCCAGTAGGGCAGTGGTACTATGGGTATGTTAAAGGTTGCTGTCCCAGAAAATCTCCTCCTTCTATATTTAATTCCAGAGGTGGATCTTGAGGCCCCACAGACTGCCCTGGCAGTGGCTGGATCACACACTGGGCTCCAAATCACTGGATCCCTCTCTGGGCTCCGACTTTTTGCTAGGTGGGGCCTGGCTTGTGGGGGCCTTCAGCTCACCTCTGGCTGTGGGTACAGCCCTTTCCCAGTTCCACACAGTCTAGGTGGGTTCTGGCCATAGAGATCCCTGTTCTAAAATTGCAAATCAGGAGGGCACTTCCCTGCACCAGCGGTCTGCTCCAGAGGTGGCTGGATTCCCCTCTAGGCTCCATCTGATGGCCAGATGGGGCCCAGCTTGCAGGGACTTTTCAGCTCACCATGGCTGTGGGGACAGCCCTTTCCCAGTTCCACCTTCAAACACTTCTATTTGTTTTTTTTAGAAAAATGATATGAGTAAATTTGTCTCATGACTCCATAAACCCACTCCTGGATTTTTACCTTAGACAATTGAAACCTTATGTTCACATAATAATGTGTAAGGGTGCGTATAGTGGTTCTGTTCACAATCACCAGAAATTGGTCAAAATAGCAACAAAAGCCCATTCGCTGGTGAATAGATAAACTAGCTGAATTCTGTACAATGGAAAACTATGTAGTAAACTAGTACTAAACCCACCAACTTAGGTGAATCTCAAAGGCATGATGCTGAGTGAAAGAAACCCAGCTTAAAATATTACACATGTTATGATTCCTTTTAGATTAGACACTTTCAAAAAGAAAACCACAGTGATGGAGAATAGAGCAGTGGAGGCCAGGGCCTGGGGAATGGGGGGCTTTCACTGCAAAGGGGCAGCCCAGGGATCTCTCTGGTATAGAATGTTCTGTGTTGATTGTGGTGAGTGTTGTAGGAATTTATATGCACATGGGAATTCATAGATATTATATATATACACCAAAAAAGTCCATGTTAACATATTCAATTAAAAAAGGACTGATCACAAAAATCTGCAAAGAGCTGATGAGAATAACAACAAAGAAAATAATCCAGTCAAAAAATGGGCAGAGGAACTAAAAAGAAACTTCTCTGAAGAGGAAATGCGAATGGCCAACAGGCATATGAAAAAATGTTCAACATCACTTGTCATCAGGCAAACACAAATCAAAACTACCATGAGATACCATCTTACACCAGTGAGAATGGCACATATTAAAAAAACTAGCAACAACAAATGTTGGCGAGGGTGTGGAGAAAAAGGAACTCTTCTACACTGTTGGTGGGAGTGCAAACTGGTCCAACCACTATGGAGAGCTGTGTGGAGATTTCTGGACCTACTAAACATAGAGCTTCCATATGATCCAGCAATTCCACTCCTAGGTATTTACCCAAAGGACACAGAAACATCAATTCCAAGGAACACCTGCACCCCTATATTTATAGCAGCACTGTTTACAATAGCTAAGCTTTGGAAACAACCCAAATGCCCAAAAATAGATGACTGGATCAAGAAGATGTGGTACATATATACCATGGAATATTACTCAGCATTCAAAAAAGATAAACACATGCAATTTGCAGCAACATGGATGACGCTGGAAGGGATCATGCTCAGCGAAATAAGCCAAAAAGAAAAAGAAAAATACCGGATGGTCTCACTCATAGCAGGGATCTAGAAAACTTAAATAAGGGACCAGGAAAATGAATAACTATAAGAAAGTGAAAATCAAAATCAACAAAAACTATGAACCAGAGACACTTTTTGGGGGGTGGGGGGCAGGAGGGGCGGGATTGGGTTCAGAATGGGGGGATTGCAATTGTGTGGGGAATATAAAAATAAAATTTATTAATTAAAAAAAATAAAAAAAATTAAATCAAGGAGGGCATAAATACATAAATAATGATGAAATTTTGAACCATGATTTATCATTGATTCAGAAATAATCTCACAAGAAGAAAATACAATGATGAAGATCTCAGTTTTAGAGTCAAACATTAGAAACGTTTTGTTATGAAAAGATATGCTAAATAGGGAGAAACATCAAACAATGCTGCTAAATAGGGAGAAACATCAAACAATGCTGACATGTATTTTTCCATCTATCAAGTGTAGATGGCAATAATACCCACCTCAAGAAGTTGTTGTGAGGTCCATGCTGACATGCACCAGGTAATTATTAATAGTAATACTGTTGATATTATTGTGGAAATGGTTATACACATTAATCTCTATAGTGCTTTCTGATAAAGAAAATCTAGCTGCTAACACCACTGCCTCAAAACACATGTGTATGCACACACACAAACATACACACACAGATATACAACCACTTCCATCAACCCCATTACTGTTGCTATATATAGCATGCTACAGTTATGCTAGATGCATAAATCCCCAGAGAAATAAAATGTTAACTTCTGCTAAACAACATATTGAGAACTTATGTCTTAAATGCTGCAAACAGTCTTAATCTATTTTGTAAGGATAAAAAAGCAGTTGGTGAAGCAGTTTCACTTCCCAAAAAAGACATTAGGGTCTTTGTCCTTGACTTGCCTTTTTCCCTTTGCAATCATACCCTTAACACTCTCATCTAATCTGTCAGTTTCAGTGATTGCATCTAGGCAGCGGATGACTCTGGAATCTATATTTACCATCTTGGTCTCTCTCCTGGGTTTCAAGATTGGATTTCTAACTCCTGTTGGAGTTAGATTATCCGAATTGTGATCTCTAAGCCATTATCTGAGCCTGAGCTCATTCCTTCTCCCTTGCAAAGCTTCCCCTTTTTCTAATTTCCCAATTCTGTTAATGGTGCCACCAATTTCTCCGGGAACTCTCCTCAAATGCTTGGGGTCATTGTCTCTTTCTTTTGCCTTGGACCATGAATCAAATCTTTGTCCTATTATCTCTAATTTGAATTTTAGCAACTGTCTTTTTATAGGTCTCCGCACCAGCTCACTTTATAGTTAACTGTTATATTAATCCTAAACACAGCCCCTGAATAAGTTCCCCTTCTGCTACAGGCACAGTAAAACCTCCACCAGTTACCTAAATAAATAATTCTAAACAACTTAGCCTAAAGTAATTTTCATCTTCATTCCTCCCTCTGTTTAGGCAAACTGATCATACTATGTGACCATTTTGTACTTTCTCGGTTTTGTGCCTTTGTTAATACAATTTGTTGTATAGTATAATATTTTTGTTAATATAGTGTGTTTATCTGCTCCTCCAAGTCTCCCCACATTTCTTTCATTCTGGCTTAACAGCCTTACTGGACTCCTCAGATCAAGTAAGAGTGATTTAGACTTCTTTCAGCTAACATAGCAGGTTTGCTATTATGCTTTCATGAAATGTATTAGTTTCTGCCATTCATTAAAGTAGTTAAGGCAATATATCATATCCAGTGAAAGTAAAATATATGTTGAATCAAAGTGCTGAAGTGACCAGACTCACACCTTGTAGGAGTAGAAACACAATAGGTAATTTTCTACTGAAGAATAATGACTGTGCATTATTTTATCTTGATAACTCACATCATTTTCCCAGCTCTCCTCTACCCCCTGGCCCTGCAGCTTCTCTGTGATTTCCTTCCCAGCTACCAGGGTCAGAGTGATCCAGGCTCATGTGATTGGCAGGTAAACAGCACTCCCTGATACCTCTTCTTTGAAATGGTGGTCAAAGTTGGCCTAATATAGGCTTCAGTTTAAACACCAATCAGATGATCTTTCAATATCCTGTGATGATCACTCGCTCACTCAGAGGGTGGATTCATGGGGCTGATGACTCCCATGTTTTCTTACAGTTATTGCACCTGCAACGTTGTGTTTGCCCTTGGAAAGAGTGTGGCTGCTGTCAGTTGAAGGGGAGCCAACGGGGAGCTAATGACTAAAGTGTTTTAGGCTCAACTGGGCTAGTTAGGACTGATATTTCCTGGGTCCTGGACTACATGGCCCAGTGTCTGGAATTTAGGTCTACTTGGGGAGCAGTGAGGAAATTTATCGTATAGATCCTGTTACCAGAACAGGCTTACAATGAAAAAAAAAAAAAAAAAGGAAAAATCAACATGTCCTACTTAAATCTGGAGGTTTCCAGAATTCTGTAAGTCAAATTATTTTTGCTGCATTTATCCGGGTATGACAACAGATTTGATGTTTCTAAAAGAGGCTTTGAAATAAGTTAGAAGGAGAAAGACAAATATTGGATGGTTTCACTCATATGTGGAATAGAGAGAAACGCAGCAAAGGAACTGACAAAACTAAATCAAAACAAACTCTAGAAATATGACTGAGAATTGAGGCTCCCCAAGGGTGAGGAGGTGGGGCCAAACTGGGACAGGTGTCCATGGCACATGGTCAAAGACTGTGGGTGCTTAGGTGGTGGGTACGGTATGCTGACATAATCTGAGGAAGTGTGAACTTCATCCCCTAAATCAGTGTTGTAGACCAATATGACCTCAATAAAATAAATAAATACAATAAGGAAAATTTTTAAAATTTAGAAAAAATAAATACTAATCCAAGATGCTTAACTTTCTTTTCAAAGCTCCTTATTTACAGAGGGAGCCAAATTCTTAGATTTTAAGATTCTTACCTCACATCCTAAATAGAAGCCTAGCAAATTTCAGAAAATAAGGAATTTGTGGTTATGTATATTTGGGGTGACAGTCCAGGATTATTCCTTTGCTGAACCACAGATACTCAGATGTTTATAAATGCACCATAAAACACTTGGTTGGGTACAAGTCTCAAGGCTCAATTCAGTGTTCCTAACTCTAGTCGTCCCACCACACATCAATAAAGGTATCAGCTAGGGCCTCCCCGGTGGCGCAGCGGTTGAGCGCTGGGTTGCGAAGCTGCCCGCACCCTCTGTGGCATGGGTTCGATCCCCGGCTGCTCCCCGGCCACCGGAGGAGGGTCCCACATGGCGCACAGACCTCTCCTGCCGCCCGCTGCTCCCCTCAGCAGTGTACTTCGGTCCTTCTGCCTGCTCTGCTCCCTGCTCTGTCTCTGGTGAATTCTCTCACCCTCCTGCGCTTCTGACTGTACCCAGTGCTTGTATAAATAAATAAATAAATCTTTAAAAAATAATAATAAAATAAGGGTATCAGCTATAAGACTCTTAAGTCATGTTGAATTTGCATGGTATGAATTATGCAAGTTAAATCCCTTTCTAACAAGAATCTGTGTAAACTCACCACTCCCAAAGCTTTTAAATGTGAGCAGCATCATGAGCCAATTCTGCCAGGGGGTGCTGAGGGGAGGAGCCACGGAGGCACAGTGGTGAGTCAGAAGGTGGATGGAGTGAGGTGAGGAGCCAACATCCCCCACCCACGGCTCCCTTCTTTCTAGCTCACTCTCCTTTCCATCATCTGCACCCTAAGGCTCCCTTGTCTGTGGGAGTCATCTCATCCTAACTGGGGGAAGCAGATACATCTCTCAACTATTTTATGTTTCATTTCTCATTTAATGAGTACCACACACATGAATGTGGTGCTAGAATGAGTAATTAAGTCTGGTGGGAAGCAAAGGTCGGGTGGAGGTAGAGTAAACAGATCTGGCACAGAAACAGCTCTGTCTGGTTTCAGCACAGTTTCCTTTTGAGAGCCCTGTGTGTGCTGCCTCCTCCACCCTGGTCCGTTGTATCAGGCACCAACCGGCTAATCCTGCAGATGGTCTGTCCTGTTCCAAGTCTTACTAATCAGGCCTGCTGCCTGGAGGTCATGATTTAAGCCCACCCCACAGGGCAGCGGAAAAGGGGCAGCTCTGATAATAATGTAGAATATCCCTATGGCTCAGGTTGCTTTCAAACCTACCCCTATTCCCACACTCACCTTACCACTCCCTCTAGTAAACTCAGCCGAAGTCAGATTTCTAGGGTTTGTTTTAGTTTATTTTTCTCAGTTCTTGTTTTGTTTCTCCATACTCCAGTTCGGAATGAAATCATCCCATATTAGTCTTTCTCCTTCTGCTTGTTTCACTTAGCACGATCTCCTCCAGTTTCATCCATGTTGTGGCAAAAGGCAAGATTTCATCTATTTTTCATAGCTGAGTAGTATTCCATAGTGCATATGTACCACCTATTCTTTTTTTAATTTTTATTTTATGTAATTCTTACATCATTTTTCATTTTTGCACAATGTATGCATTTTCATTTTGGTTCTAACCCCCATACAATTGCACCCCCCTTATTTTGACCCTAGTCCTTCCTCTCCCTGCCCCTTCTCCCCCCCATCTGAGGCAGTAAGAACCTTTTCCCCTAAATTATCAATATATACAGTGTTATAAACCAGTGTTACTCAATGAAAATATAAAATTTAAAATAAGTCAAAGAATGCAGAAACATAATGGGAAATTGACATCTCTAAAAATGAATGAAATGGGGGAAAAATGTAAAAATAAAAGCTTTCCCCTTTCTTCTCTTTAACACTTTACTGTAATGACCCTTTATTCAACACCTGGCCTAAATATGCCACACAGGGAGCACCTGAATTTGAACTTGCATCATCCTAACAGATGTTATTCTTGGAGTCAAGCCATCGATTAAACTTAACTCCTTTCAACAAGCCTTTATTGAGCAACTACACCGCGCTGAGTACCAATTCAATCATTAAATGTGGGTTGTCTAAAGGAAGCCTTTCATTTTTCTCAGTGGGGAATTCCATAAAATCTGCAAAATGTTTCCAGTATTAAGAATGAACATAAAGGAAGTATGGCTAAGGGGTTTCTTTTCACAGGAAAAATATTAAAAGAGCACTTGCATCTGTAGGCCCCTTCACACAGAGCTTAGTGACTTTTGGGAAGCCAAACCATCTCATTTAGACCATAAAGTGCACCAAGACTTCTAAAACACACCTCTTCAGGGGCACCAATATTTTACTTTCTTGAATAAATGCTTAAGTGTTTGAAACATAAATGAGTATGTTGGAAGGGATCACCTAAACTTCAGAAATGTAGCTGGTAGGGATGGGAGACAGAAATAAGGGCAGGAATGCTTCATCTTCCTAAACACAAAGGTTTTGACCAAAATTTTATCTTGACAACTATTTGCCAGATAATCTGCTGACATGGATTTTATTAAGATGGTGATTTAAAAGATTTTAGAGTAGTGGTGGGGAAATAATACCATGTTTATTATGAAATAGGTTGGTATCTCTTGCAGGCAGGAGAGGAAGGCAAATTTGTTCTTCCAAAACTCAAAGCAAGCCAGCAAAGAATGTTTTTGACTAGCGTGTACAGTAACTAGGGTGAGGGATGTCGGTTTAGGAACTAGATCAGCTCGTATGAACACCATGGGCTCACATTTCCTAACGGTATGAACCATTTCTTTTATTTCCCAGTGCCTGTTTTCTCATCTATGAAATGGGAATAATAATAAGCACCTGACAGAACACTTAAGTGATTTAAGGAAGGTGATGCACATAAGGGATTTAAAACAATGTTTGCACATGATGAGTGCTCAGTGAAAGTTAACTACAGCCTTTTTAGGCAAATGTTTTAAGAAACCTGTTTCAGTATCAGGCACCTAGCCATTTGGGAATCAAGTACCATTTGCCAGACTTTATATTACTTAGTTCAATTTCTCTGTAAATTACAGGTCAAGCCATAGACCTACATTCTGTAAAACATATTACCCAAGGAGCTATTGTGACATTTTTACAAGAGTCCTCTCGTCAGGTCACTCTTGAATTCCTAATTGCATTCCTTATTTTCTTTCTTCTTCTTCCCTTTTGTTTTCCATCTCTTTCTCCCACCCTCCTTTTTTGTTTTGCTTTCTAAGCTGGTCCTTTGGTTTAAATCATCTAGACAAGACATTTCCACAGAAGCATCAGATTTGTTTAAAGGTAATCCTGATCTGTTAATTTTATTTTTTTTTGTTTTTAATTGTATTATATTTATTGAGTTAACATTGGTTTCCAACACCTGAAGAGGTCCAGTCCTCTTCATACACGTTACCACACCACACCCACCACTAAAGTACCCGTAATCCTCAAGGACCATACCCTGGGCCCCTCCTCTCGTTCCCTGTCCACCCCCATCCTCTTCCTCTGGTAGGTTCTGTTCTCTAGTCAGATTTCTTTCTTTCTTTTTTTTTTTAATAGAAGTCATTTTATTTATTTATTTTTAAAGACTTATGTATTTATTTATTTATACAAGCACTGGGCACAGTCAGAAGCGCGGGAGGGTGAGAGAATTCACCAGAGCCAGAGCGGGGAGCAGAGCAGGCAGAGGGACTGAAGTACACTGCTGAGGGGAGCAGCAGGCGGCAGGAGAGGTCTGCGCGCCATGCAGGACCCTCCTCCGGTGGCCGGGGAACAGCCGGGGATCGAACTGGCGCTGCAGAGGCCGCGGGCAGCTTCGCAACCCAGCATTCAACTGCTGCGCCACTGGGGAGGCCCTCTAGTCAGATTTCTAATGTTTTTTTTTTTTTCTATTTTAACTTTGTCTCTTCCTTTGATTTTTTTTAATATTCCACATATGAACCAAGTCATCTGGGATTCCTCTTTCTCCTGACATTTCATCTAGCACAATCTCCTAATCTGCTGTATCACCGAACTTGAAGTAATTCATCAAATGATAAAAGTTAAAATAATTACATGCAGTTTCTAAGAATTATTATTTTTCCTTTATTATGAAATCTTATTTTAAGATTTTTTTTATTTACTGTAAAAGTGAAGAGTAACATTCATTCCATCAGCTTTCAAAACTTTGATGATTTTGTGCCAAGGTTAAAACTGTTTCCCCCAGAAATACTTTTACATATGTACACTTGTTATTTCAGTTATATAATTATCCCCTTGCTCTGGAGGTGATAAATCCAATGTTATTTCTCTGTTATTACTTAAAAATAATCCCCTGTCATTTATATCATATATATATATAAGAATTATTTATAAGAATTACATATATATGAGTTCATATAACCAATGGGTAGAATTATATAGGGCAAAGAAATGCAGGGATTTATAAATTTTATCTGTTTCTTCAAAAATCAAACACTTTGGAAAAGAAATGATATCATTTTTAAAGACATTTACTCACTTTTCTCTTATAAAGCTACAAGATTATAAATCATTTTAGTGTAAGGAATTACATATCCAAACAGCTTAGAAACAACACAATAATTTGAATATGGAGCAATTTTAAGACTTCTATATAGGACACTTTCTTTTGAAAAAGAAGTTTTTAGAGAATTTTTACATCTATAAAAGTGCACAAACAGAAATAAAGATACTTCTTACATTTTGTGTGGAAAAGGTGAAGTGTGAGGTGCAATATGATATTAAAAGAATCTTGGAAAACATCTTGACCTGGCAGAGCGCGGAAATGATTTACAGACTGTGAACAAATCACTAAGAAGCTGCCTTCCTCTCTGGGCTCTGCTGAGTTAGAATGAGGATGCTCAGGGCTCTGCTCAGCCCACCTCTTCCACCCCCTCATTCTCTGATTTTGCTCCAACTCCCTCATATCCTGGTCTCACCTTAAAAAGATCTAGTAGTATTTAAGGCAAGACTGTAGCCATCCAGGCTTTGAAAATTAGGGCTACCATCACCTAAAACTGGAACTATTGGGCTTTAACTTTCCCGGAGAGCCCAAAGTGGTATCAATATTTCCACAGGGAACTCACCAGGACTTACCCTGGGTGGGTGGGGAGTTTGTTGGAAGACCTTGAAAATCCCAAGTCTGGAAAGGAAGAATTCCATGGAGAAAACTGACCATAGATACCTTAATGCTCATCAAATATTCAGTCCACATGTTGTCTTAGGTCTGACAGAAATAGGATTTAAAGGGCAGGGTAAAGATTCCCTGAGAAAAGGGTACCTTGTTCTTATATGGGGTGTTCAGAAAGAATTGGGTTACAAATAGATGGGAGGGGGGCTTCCCTGGTGGTGCAAGTGGTTAAGCACCACACTGTGAAGCAATCAGCAGTCTCTGCAGCATCAGTTTGATCCCTGGCTGGCCAGGGAGCAACCCATATGGCGCAGCAGACCTCTCCTGCCTCGCCCACTGCTCCCCTCAGCAGTGTATTTTGGTCTGTCTGCCTGTTCTGTTCCTCATTCTGTCTCTGGTGAATCCTCTTACCCCCCGCACCTCTGGCCTGTACCCCAGCTCTTGTATGCATAAATAAATAAATCTTTAAAAAATACCAAATAGATGGGTGGCTTTCTGAGGAAGGTGTTTGTGACTTGACTATTTATTTCTAGAAATAGACTGTATAGAAAGAATTGTAGATGCTGGTCTGTTTTGAACATTTGATGACTTTGATGACCACTGATTCTATGTAAAGAATGATACGGACTGTGGTTAGAAGGGCAGGGAAAGAAATTCAGAAACTTAATAAGAGCGGGGCTTCTCACAGGTCATTCACCTTGTGTTCCCAGAGAAATTCACAGTGTCCTACAGAATAGATCCAAAAGATTGAATGAAGAATGAATGGATATGAGAAGAGTTGGTAAAAGGAGAGAAAGGTCAGTCTATGACCCTTCAGTGAAAGTTAGGAGACAATGGATTCTTTATGGAAAGAGAAATCAACAAAATATCTCTAATGTCGTGGGAAGTTTTTGAGATAAAACATTAAGAAGAATCTCAAGAGACAAGGAAGAGGGAAGAGGGGTTAAACAGATACAGGTGATGTTATAGAAGATTTAAAAGCAAAAGAAATAAAATAAAAGCAGTTACATGTGGTTTTAATAGGGTCAGAATGGGGGGGCTGCAATTGTATGGGGAATATAAAAATAAAATTTATTATTTAAAAAAAAATAGTGTAGGGTTGAGGTTGAGAAATCAGGTTGGAGGGAGAGACTGTATCCTAATTATGGAAGTCCTTCACGAAAGTGTGCATGGATTTGAAATTATTCTGCTGGCAATGAAAGTCAAAAGTACTACTGAGACATGGATCAATAATCCCATTTATAAAATATGAGGTCCCTGAAAAAAGGGAATGAATAAAGTATGAAGACAACTTATCAGAACAATTATTAAGCCATGATAAACTTTTAAATATATATTATGGGGAGAGTAATCATGAGAAAAGAAATGAAGAGACTCTCATATAAAGTTTCCAGGCTTAGTGTCTAATATTATAGTATAATTCTTTTTATACATTATGGAGTGTTTCATTTATATTATATAAAAAAACTTCTCATATCAGTCATTAGAAAAATTATTATTATTTATATTTCTCATTTAGATGATGAATCTAATATTCTCAAAGTTTTAACCACTTTACCAAAAGCATAGTTGATAAATATGGGGACATACATGTCAATTCCATTTCACCAAACATAATGAGAATTCAACTCCTAGGGAGTGATATAAGTGAGATACAAAATCTAGGATTGGAGAAAGCTCTGGGGAGGGTAGTTTTCTGTGATCTGTGTTTTACACACAGAGTTTAAGTTTCCCGTTGTATGAAGCTCTTTGGCATAGAATTAGATTTTCAGTGAAGAAAATAATGAATGAAATTAGGATGCACATTTTTTAGTTTTAGAGTGTGAAAGTTGAATCTCAGGACAGTTAAAATTGCTCAGGAAGAGTATGGTTTAAAAAAAAATGTGGGAATACTTTCTACTATGGAGCCAACAAAGAAGATAAAATTAAGAGAGTTAAGAATAATCATGGAAGTATAGGTGAAACAAGAATAGTGTAATCTCATATAAATCAAGAGTTTCCAAAAGGGACCATATGCTTAGTTAGATCATTTGCTACAGGAAATCAAGTACAATCAAAACTCAAGTGAGGATGCTGGATTTAGCAATTAATTGCTAAACTCTGAGATTTGTGAGTGGTTTCAGTGGAATGATGCAGGCAGAAGTTGGGTTTCAGGCCCTCCTTTGTGGCCCAGGAGTTAAGTTTCAGTGCTATCACCACTGTGGCCTGAGTTCAATCCCTGGCTAGGGAGGTAACCCACATATAGCGCAGCAGACCTCTCCTGTCCCACCAGCAGCTCCCCTCAGCAGTGTATTTCAGTAAATCTGCTGTTCTGCTCCCCACACTATCATGTCCCACACCTCTGGCCTAACCCCAGTTCTTCTATACAAAATAAGTGGAAGATGAAAAATTTGGAAAGGTAATTCAATATCACTCTAAAAGTGAAGATTAGAAAAAATACATGAAATATGCTTTTTGAAAAAAAAACTCAATAGAGATATACCTAATATAAATAAAAAATCCCCATTCGCCACCCACTCAGCCACTTAACGTATCCTATGGTTCTGGTTAATGGTAGATTGTGAAACTTTCAGAGTAGTTTGATGTGCTTTTATGTCTATACATAAATGAACACCCACTATATGTGAATACATATTTTAGCATATATATACATACTCAGGCAGAGTTAATGCTCATCAAATATTCTTCTGTTCCTCTATGTTTTCCCTTCTTTGTACTAGATTGGCATCACGGAACATGTTTTGATGAAAGAATTAGATTTTGTCCAAGATGATATAATTAAGATTCATTATCACTCTCTACCTGTCTCATCCCCTGCAACCTGGACTCTTACCCAAGAACTTGAATTTGAGGCAAGAAGAAAGGGCCAAAAATCTTTTTCTGCCAAGAGACAGCAGAAAAATGGGAACTCTAGAACAGCAGCTTCAGAATCCAAAATCTATAGCATTTCTAAACATGTGATTTATTGTTCCGCTTCAGTGGATGAACTTTTTCAATATAATATTTGCAGTTGCTTGGAAACAGCAACTGTCAGGCCAGAAGGGTATGCAGGGCATAGATCCTTCATCTCCAAAATTAAGTTACATGGGACAGTGTTCATAGTGTGATAACAGCCCGTGGTTAGGTGGTTGAAATATGGGGAGAGAGGCTTTGGAGAGAGCTGCATGTGGACAAATTCTGAAATGTTTGTGACGGACACAAAAGCTCTCAAGTCCTGATATTCATTTTCTCTTCTTTCTTCCATACATTTTCTTTTCTTTAGACTATAAATGGAGAAAGCTCATTTTGGCCTCACTTTTGAGATAGCATCTTAGGAAATGTGAGGTTGGTGTTCTTCGCAGAGGAGACAATGTGCTCTGTTAGAGGCAGCTGCAGGGAGAACCAAGCACAAGTGGGAAACAGAGGCTCACAGGCTACAGCAAGTAGTGGGGCTGTTGGTTTCTCTCAGCCGGAATGGAGACTTTGAAACCAAAAATCCAAAGTAAAATATGAAGGAACCTTCAGTTCTGTGTTTTTCATCTGTAGGTGGCTGTTATTTCCCCTCCCACCCCCCCAAAATAAGCTTTGATACCTTGTGGCCAATATTTTTGCACAAGAAGCAATAGCATCAGATTATTGAAATCAGACTTTTGAGGAGGCTTACTCTCATGTTCTGGACTCAAGCCAATTAATTGGGTCATTCTTGAAAGGTCAATGAAGCTATTCTTGGCCACAGGGTCACACGCAAATAGTTAATAGTCGGTATGTGTGCAAACAGGTAGCGGGACTATTTTCTTAACCATTGAACAGGATAATATCAAGAGTAATTACTACCATTTTTTTGAATTCTAACTATGAAACATGTAATTAAAATTATTTATAGTGTTTCATAGTCAATGCACCTTTACAAATTAGGAACTTCGGAAGTGTAGCTTCAAGAATTCATGCAACTCACCCAACACTGTAATGACTTTTGGTCACCCTAAGATTTGAATCACACTTCAGTTCCATCTGGCTCTGAACCCCCCTCTTCTTTATATACATTATTACATGATCAAAGCAGGCCTATAATGCTCATGGAACTCACATGGACAAACGCAGAATTCCTCCCTGTTTTAGCTATCAGAGCTGATACCCAGAGACACAGATGCCTGTGGAACTTGTGTGTATTCACTTGTTCCTTCAGTGCGTGTTTGCCTCTTCTTCAGCATCTCGTACCCCGCACGATGGCTTCTTAATGTGCTACCAAGCAACCATAAAGAAATGCAATCTTGTAAAGAATTGTGGGAGGTACACAATCTGTTCTGTTATCTCTGTTGGAAAAAGGGCACTGAGCCCTAAGAAGATAAAAAAGATCAGTGGAAGATTGATAAAGGAATCAGGAGAGGGTAAGGAGATTGTAGATAAGCAGAAACACACATGTGGTCCCAGAATGCAATTTAACATGAACGACTCCTTTGGACCTGACTCACAGACCAAGGCTCTCCAGAGTTGAATGCCAAATTCTTTCTCGATTTTGGAATACAGATTATAGCACCTAATCACTATCTTGATATACTGGGACTCCAAGTTCACATTTTGACTATTACAACTGTTTAAAGTACTAATTCTGGGTAACTAGTAAGAGTTCATTGTGCTGCTTTCTTTCCTTCATCCCAAACCAAATCCTTGATGTGAAAAAAAGCCAATGACTGAAAATCTGTATCAGTAACTTGCTGTCCTACATAATACATTATACCCCTGAGATTTTCAAGTTGTCTAATAATATCACCTGACGCTCGAAAGTGTAACATATGCTCATATCCAATTGACTAACGTAGCTAAAGCAGGATACTAGGTAAGAAACGTTTACTCTTTGTAAATCCTTTACAATGAGCTGAAACTTCAGAACCAATTAGGTGTGGGTGACATTGCATTTTAGGGATATTTCAAAGATTAGAGACATTAAGCCTTGTAAGTATATCAAAATGACAGATTTACCCTAACTTAAACCATCTTGCCCATTTGCAATAAAATCCCCCTCATCCCAAGCCTAGAAAATGTGTTGAGCTCATAGACTAAACATTCAACAGTTGTGTGCACTCAGCAGCTTTATGGCTCTTTTGGTGCCTTTGTGGAATCATCCTGGAATCAATTTATCTTCATGCTTCAAAGAATCCTAATTCAGAAGTACTCCAAATGTTTGGGACTATTTAGAGATTATTTTTCTTCTGGAAGCTTAAACGTAAACTGAAACGAATGCTTTCCCGATAATTTTATACTGTTTTAACTAACTCTTAAAGTTCACCTATGTTCAAACTCTACCTTTAGGGCTGAAATGCATTTTTTTGTATCTACGATTATTCTAATTTGGAAAACCTACCTTTGTTAATAATCCTTTCTTTCCAGCTTTTTCTTCTACTTGCTAGAATAGTTCTGGTCAAGCAGTCAGATGTAGAATGGAATGAATTTTTCTAGTGATTCAACAGAATAAAATTATACGTCTGCTCTTGTCCTGTGAGAAGGGAAAAACAAAGGAAAAGATCAAGCTAAAAACTCAGGTGCAGTAGAAATATGTTCAATCACAGTGACAATTTTTTTAACACTGAAACTGTTCATCAGACTTACATTTTCAGATATGTCCAGCAAATTACTCCTCATGGTCTGTGAGTACTTCCCTTCTCGGGGATCATTCTCTCTACTGATATTGGCAGGTTCACTACTCTCTCTGGACTGGAAGCCTGTCTCCTATCAGATTTATACAAACAACTCTGAGAACTGCCCCCCCATTTCTCATTTTGGAGGAGGCATTCTAGACCCATCACAGAGTCTAATGGAGCCTACAATCAGAAGACTAGTTTATCTGATGGATCTAGTTTTAAAATTGTATTTAAATGTTTAAATTATATAGGATAAAAATTTTTCCCTCTACCACATCAGTATTTTGAAACATGTAAAACCCCATTTACTTAGACTGAGGGATGACTGCAACTTTCTTCCTATTCTTCTCTTGCTCTCCTTCTTCCTCTTATTTCCGCGAAAGCTGTTCATTTTCTGGGAGTGAGTACAAACTTTGTACCATCTTATGGAATGAACAGGAATGATTTGTATCCTGATTAGCATATTTATTAAAAGTCTTGTTTTAGGAATTGCATGAAATTGGGGGACTGCTTATGTCTTAGGCATAGCTACGTAAACGGCTACCTGGAGCACTGGCAGGAGTGTCATAGTGGAGAGGGTGACAATAAAAAAGCAGGAAAGACACTAGAAGAGGGTGTGGACCACCCTTTACTTAGTGAGCACTAGGGAAAGACAGTCTGTCTCTTAAGCCAAACCGAGCTAACCATCCTCTTTATTCTACTCCTGTCCTGTCACCAAAACAGTGACTCCTGCTGAAAAGGGTCAGAATATTCAGTACAGGTGAGTGAACATGATGGGGGAAAGGGAAGGGAACGTTTTATTTAGTAACTTTTAACTCTGAAAGCAAGAACATTTTTATGCATCACTGTATTCAGAATTAACTGATTAACTATCACTGACAGAGGAACATATATAGATGTGTATATATATATATATATTATGCAGATACTAAAAGGAATAAGTATTTATATATACTACATAAATATATATTATATATACTACCTTGATTAAGTAGTGTATACTTGTTTTTAACAAGTAAAATTGTAAAATTTTGCATATGCAAAGTACTTTTAACTTGCATTTAGAATGCATTAATATTTATGAAGACTTTTTATATTAATATTTTTTACATCGTTGTTCATTTTTAAACAATATTTGCTTCTTCCCACCCCCTCAGGTGTAGTCTCCATAGAGTTTCCTTCCCCAAGGCACCCGTGCACCATCACCTCAGTCCCCTGTGCTCCTCCCTCCCTCCCTCTGATCCCTCTCCCTCCTCCTGCCCTGCAGGATGTCTCTGATTTATAATTGTCCGTTTTTGCTTTGTTGTGTTTTGTGCTATTGTTATTTTTTACACTGATGTCTTATTTGGTTCCCCTATATTCCTGTTATAAGTGAAACCATCTGATATTTTTCTTTTTCCTTCTGGCTTATATCACTGAGCATAATTCCTTCTAGTTCCATTCACGTTGCTGCAAGTGGCATGAGTTTATCTTTTTTGATTGGTAAATAATATTCCTTTGTGTGTGTGTGTGTGTGTGTGTGTGTGTTTGTATATACCTTTGTATATATATGCTTGCTTCTTGATCCAGTCATCTATTTTTGAGCATTTGGGTGGTTTCCAGGTTTTGACTGTTGTAAATAGTGCTGCAATAAACATAGGGGTACAGATGTTCTTTTGAATCAATGTTTTTGTGTCCTTTGGGTAGATCCCTAGGAGTGGAATTGCAGGGTCCTATGGTAGCTCCATTTTTAGTAGACTGAGGAACCTCCACAGCTTTCCACAGTGGTTGGACCAGTTTGCACTCCCACCAGCAATTTAGGAGAGTTTCTTTTTCACCACATCCTTGCCAACATTTGTTGTTGCTTGTTTTTTTGATATGTGCCTTTCTTACTGGTGTAAGGTGGTATCTCATTGTAGTTTTAATTTGCATTTCCCTGATTATAAGGGATGTTGAACATTTTTTATATGCCTGTAGGCCATTTGCATTTCCTCTTTGGAGAAATATCTTAAGTTCTTCTGCCCATTTCTTGACTGGATTGTTTGTTTTTGTTGAGTCATGTGAGTTCTTTGAATATCTTTGTGGTGTGAGTTCTTTGAATATCTTTTTTTTTTTTTATAGAGGCATGTTTTTATTTATTTATTTATTTGTTTGTTTGTTCATTTATTTATTTATTTATACATGCACTGGGTACAGTCAGAAGCGCGGGAGGGTGAGAGAATTCACCAGAGCCAGAGCGGGGAGCAGAGCAGGCAGAAGGACCGAAGTACACTGCTGAGGGGAGAGGTGGGCGGCAGGAGAGGGCTGCGCGCCATGCGGGACCCTCCTCAGGTGGCCGGGGAGCAGCCGGGGATCGAACCGGCGCCGCAGAGGCCGCGGGCAGCTTCGCAACCCAGCGCTCAACCGCTGCTCCACCGGGGAGGCCCTGAATATCTTTCTGATCAGTCCTTTATCCAGTTGACTGGAGTGAGTGCAAAGACTTTTTCCCAGTCAGTGGGGTGTCTCTCTGTTTTGGTGAATGTCTCTTTTGCGGTGCAGAAGCTTTTAAGTTTGATGCAATCCCAGATATTTATCTTTTCCTTGACTTTCTTTGCTTTGGGTGATGTGTCTTTAAAGATGTTATTGCAGGCCTCCCTGGTGGCACAAGGGTTAGGAAGCAACCTATGGGGCAAATTGTAGCCACTGTAGAATGAGTTTGATTCCTGGCCGGCCAGGGAGCAACAAATATGGCAAGGCAGACCTCTCCTGTTGTGCCCACTGCTCCCCTCAGCAGTGTATTTCATTTAGTCTGCCTGATATGTTTCCCACTCTGTCTCTGGTGAATCCTCTCATCCCCCATGCCTCTGGCCTGTACCCCAGTTCTTGTATGCATAAATAAATAAATCTTAAAAAAAAAAGATGTTATTGTGATGCATGTCTTGTAAGTGGTTTACCTATATTTTCTTCTATATATTTTATATTTCTTCTATATATTTCTTCTATGTATTTTCTTCTATATATTTATATTTTTAAACCATATTTTATGGTATCAGGTCTTATGTCCAGTTCTTTTGTCCATTTTGAGTTGATTTTTGTGCACAGTAGTGGTCTAGTTTCATTTTTTTGCTTGTGATGGTCCAGTTTTCCCAGCACCATTTATTGAACAAACTGTGTCCCATTGCATATTCTTTGCTCCTTTGTCAAAAATTAGTTGTCCATATAAGTGTGGTTTTATTTCTAGGCTCTCTATTCAGTTCCATTGGTCTTAGTGTTTGTTTTTGTTCCAATGCCAAACTGTTTTAATTATTATGGCTTTGTATTTTAGCTTGAAGTTTAGAAGTGTGATACCTCCTTTCTCCTTTGTTTTCATCACTAGGGCTTTGGCTATTCGTGGACTCCTGCCTGCTCGTTTTGTGGTTCCATATGTATTTCATCAGTATTTGTTCTATTTCTTTGAAGAATGTAATTGATATTTTTATTGGAATAGCATTGAATCTCTATATTGCTTTTGGTAGGATGGACATTTTAATAATGTTAATTTTCCAATCCATGAGCAGGGGATGTCTTTCCATTTCTTTGTGTCTTCTTCTATTTCTTTTAATAGTGTTTTATAGTTTTCTTTGTATATGTCTTTCACCTCTTTTGTTAGGTTTATTCCCAAGTATTTGATTTTTTTTCAATTATGAAAAGGATGATTTTCTTGATTTCTTCTTCTTCAGATTGTTTGTGTATAGGAAGGCTACTGATTTTTGTGTGCTGACTTTGTATCCTGCTACTTTACTGAACTGGTTGATTATTTTGAGTAGTGTTTCTGTGGAGTTTTTAGGGTTCTTTTATGTATATTATATCGCTTGCAAATAGTGATAGTTTGCTGCTTCTTTCCCTATCTGGATTCCTTGTAAGTCTTTCTCTTGTTTTATTGCCCTGGCTAGGACCTCCAGTATTATATTAAAGAGCAGTGGTGAGAGAGGTCATCCTTGTCTTGTTCCTGATCTTAAAGGAAAGGCCTTCAGCTTTTTGCCATTGAGGATAATATCGGTGGTGGGTTTGTCATATATGGCTTTTATCATGTTAAGGTATGTTCCTTCTATCCCAAGAATCTCAAGGGCCTTCATCATAAATGGATGTTGGACTTTGTCGAATGCTTTCTCAGCATCTATTGATATGATCATACATTTTTTTATTTTTCTTTTTGTTGTTGTGTTTGATTACATTGATCGATTTTCATGTGTTTAACATTCTTTGTGCCTCTGGGATGAATCCCACTTGATCATGGTGTATTATCCCTTTGATACATTGTTGGATTCTGTTGGCAAGGATTTTGTTGAGGATTTTTGCATTAGTGTTCATTAGGGATATTGGCCTATAATTTTCTTTTTTGTTGTGCTATCCTTGTTTAGTTTTGGTCTAGTGTAATGTTGGCTTCGTAGAACATATTTGGTAGTATTCCTTCATTTTCATTTTTTTGAAAGAGTTTGTGTAGAATAGGCACTGATTCACTCATGCTGAAGGTTTTGTAGAATTCATTTGTGACACCATCTGGACCTGGGCTTTTGTTTTGGGGGAGCGCTTTGATTACTGCCTCAATTTTGCTGCTTATAATTGGTCTGTTTAGGTGTTCTATTTCTTCTTGGTCCAGCTTTGCATGATTGTTATCATTCTAGGAATTTGTCCATCTCTGTTAGGTTGTTAAATCCATTTGCATGTAAGTGTTCATAGTAATCTCTTTATTCTTTTGATTTCTACTGAGTCTGCTGTGATTTCTCCTCTTTCATTTGTGATCCTAGTTATATGTGCTTTCCCCCGTTTTTTTTCTTTGTGAGCCTGGCTAGAGGTTTGTTTATTTTGCTTACTTTTTCAAAGAACCAACTTGGTTTCATTGATCTTCGGGATTGCTTTTTAAATTTCCATTTCATTTATTTCTGCTTTGATTTTTATTATTTTCTTTCTTCTACTGGCTTTTGTGGGTTTTTGTTGTTCTTTTTCTAGCTCTTTGAGATGTGACATTAGGTTGTTTCTTTGAGTTCTTTCTTTTTTCTTGATATGAACCTGTATTGCTATATATTTTCCTGTTACTACTGCTTTTGCTGCATCCCATGTATTCTGGAAAGTGGTATCCTCCTTGTCATTCAACTCAAAGTGTTTTTTAATTTCTTCTTTGACCTCCTCATTAGTCCAGTGGTCTTCCAGTAGTGTGGATTTCAATCTCCATGAAGTGAGAGGGTTCCTTGTTTTCTTTTCATGATTTTTTCTAGCTTGATGCCTTTATGCTTAGAGAAGATAGTTAGAATGATTTTGATCTTCCTGTATCTGTTGATGTTTGTCTTGTGGCCCAGTATGTGATTGATTCTGCAGAATGATCCATGTGCGTTTGAGAAAAAATGTGTACTTGGAATTTTTGGGGTGCAATGTCCTATGCCTGTCTGTTAAATTCATGAATTCTATGTTTTTATTTAGGGCTCTAGTGTCTTCATTTATTTTTTTGTCTTGTTGATCTGTCCATTGGTGAGAGTGAAGTGTTGAAGTCTCCCACTATATATGTATTTCCTTTAATGTCCATATTCAGAGCTGATAAAAACTGTCTAATATATTTTGGTGCTCCTTCATTTGGTGAGTATATGTTGATGTGTGTCATATCTTCATGATGTATTGTCCCCTTGATCATAATGTAGTGTCCATCTATGTCTCTTTTTACTTTTTTTAATTTGAAGTCTATTTCATCTGATACAAGTATAGCTGTTCCTGCCTACTTTTTTGGTCCATTTGCTTGTAGGATTGTTTCCCAACCTTTTACTTTCAGTCTGTGTTTATCTTTTGTGATTAAGTGTGTTTCCTGGAGACAGCAGAAGGATGGATTTTGTTTTTTAATCCAGAGTGCTACTCTGTGTCTTTTTATTGATGAGTTTAATACATTTACATTTAGAATTAATATTGATATGTTGGCATCTGTATTTGCCATTTTGTGTGTCTTTTTTGTGATTTTTATTCCTTGCTTTATTTGTTTTTTTTTTTTTTTTTTTTTGATCATTCCTCTGTTGGTTTTGGCTTTAGGACTTCTTGTAGAATTTTTGAGAGTGAGGGTTTAGTTGTAATGAATTTCCTGAATTTCTGTTTGTCTGAGAAGGTCCATATTTTTTCTTCACAGAGGAAGGAGAGTTTTGCAGGGTGAAGTACTCTTAGGTGGCATTTGCTGTCTTGAGGTTTGTTGAATATGTTACTCCATTCTCTTCTTGCCTGTGGTGTTTCTTCGGAGATGTCTGAGGTTAACCTGATTGATTTTCCCTTATAAGTTATCCATTTCTTCCTCCTTGCCAGTTCCATTATTTTTTCTTTGTCTTGGACTCTTGCAAGCTTTATTATGTATGTTGGTATAGTTTTCTTTTCATTGTGGTAATTGGGTGTTCTTTATAAAGACTTTTTGTCTATTCTGTCACATGGATATTTTATGTTTCCAGTCATTTTTGGGGGCATTTAGTAGGTTTCTATTATTTTTAATATTACAGAAATAGGCAATGGACTTTGCTCTACAAAAAGTAGAGAAGGTGAGGGGGATTGAGGGGGAGCACATTAAAAAGAGGGGAAAGGAGAACACAGCCCCACGGTGGGAATGGCTGCCGTGGAGCTAGCATTCTGTGCAACTCGACAGAGTTGTGCACTCTGTGCACTCTGCCCACCTGCTTCTGTCCTCTCCCCTCACCTACTTCCCCCCACACACACCTTAATATCTACATCCTACAGGTTGTTCAGATCTGTATAAAGTTGTTTGTTTCTTCCTATTTATAATGTGATGTGAACATTCTTTTTTTTATTATTTTTGTGCAGAACTGGGGTGTATGCCAGAGGTGGGGGGGGACCATAAGAGGATTTACCAGAGACACAGTGGGGAGCAGAACAGGCGGAACTCTGAAGTACACTGCTGAGGGGAGCAGCGGGTAAGACAGAGAGGTCTGCTGGTCATGTGGGTCAGCTCCCTGACCAGGGATTGAACTTAGGCAGTTGTGGTGGATTGTTGTGGTTGTAGGGAGGCCCAATGTGGGACATTTTTAAGAACCTGATGCTTCACAATAAAATGGGTGCAACAACAAATAGATAAAATGACCTAATTTTCACAAGAGTTATTATGGACCAAGGAGAAACCAACTCTTATCACTTTGCCACAGTTCTATAAGTCGACCTCTCAAAATCCTTCACCTGGATCACAAGCTATTAGTAGAAGCCTAAGCATGGTGGGGGAATTGGAGATAGGAAGGACAAAAGAGAGTGTGGGGGAGGGAGAGAGAGTCAAGGAAGGAGAGAAATAAGAAAAGAGAGAAAGGCTAAACAATGTCAGAGTAAACATGTAGAATAATGCCGGTTTTGTGTAAGTCATGCAGACAAATTTGAAATATACCACATTTGAGCCAGAAAGCTGCCGGTATTTAGTGCTAGATCTCTCTGGATTCAAACTAGCGGTAGCAATCACATAAGGCGCCAGTGACTCCCTGTCTGTCACATAGGAACTGTTTGGCTACAATCAGTCAGAATTCATGGCACATCATTACTCAGCCCCAAGACCGCACCACTCACCCAGGCACTGTGCTTACAGGGGATGTATGACCTGTTGACAGCAGATCGCTTAACAGTAGGGACATTTGGCTCTCACACCCTGTGAAGGTGGTTTTGGGAATGAGGTCAAATTCAGGGATGTGGTTGAGGTGAGAGGTCAAGTGAGGATCTTGAAGGAAGGATCCCAAAATACTTATAATACCAGATGACCAAGCCTCAGCATCCTGCTCTTTCACGAGTCACTGAGACTTTCAAGACTGATTTTTAAATATAGGCACTGGTATGATTCACGTTGCGTTTTATAGACACATGCAGGTCCATTCACTCTTTGCTAGTAAATTGGACTTTGCTATTTCCTCTGAAACGTTACAAAGAACAGGGACTATATAAACAATGGCGTGGCTTAGTTTTCTTTGGGAATTTAAATTTTGCTTCTGAGCTGAGCACAAATGAAGTGTTAAATTCCACAGACCCTCTACTTCTCTGGAATCCCTCCCCCAAAGTTCAATTAAATCTTCCCCAAATGTGATTATTATAAAAACTAATGATCATTTGTACTATATAGTCCCTTCTTTCTAGGTGCCTTTAGTTCCTTCATAAACTCCCTCCTCCCACTAGGAAGTTTTGAAATCTTATGTAAATTTACTCAGATTTATCACAGAATGTGGCTGCCAGAACATACAGTCCTCAACTGCTGTAGTGCTGAAGGGAAATAAATCATTCTAAAATTACCAAGGGCAATTGACTGAAAAGTAAGTGTCATATTACCTAACAGACTACTTAAACTGTTGTCTCAAAAATTCTTACAACCTGGTAACCTGGATGTCAAGTTTCAGACCAGAGTCTAGTTTTGTTTTGTCTTTTTTTTTTTTTTTTACACAAAATAGAAACCTGTGAAAAAGTTGAGGTATGACAGGCTGGACTAAAACATTAAAACATGTTCTTCTGTTAGTAGTTTTGACATTCTTGTCCCATTAATAATGTAGTCAGCTCATTAAAGTTCTACCGTTGGGCCAATGTGAAGTTACTGAATATGGTAAAATGACAAAAAGCACTGAATTCAGGAATAAGACCAGACTGTTCACCAACCAAAATAAATGGAGGTATAGAAACCTCAAAGCAGCAGGCTTCACATTTGTATGTTTAATTTTCTTCCATGTAATCTTAAATATAATATTTAGGTTAAAGAATGTATTTTACATAAACTTATAGCTGATCTTCTACAAAGGTAAATAAAGTCATGATACTGGGTTTATTATCAGAGAGTCTCTGCTCAGTAACAATGAGTACATGTGCTTTGTATTAACAAAGTGCTAGGGAACTGGAAGACCTTGCCTTCCCTCACTTTCATGCATTTCCATTTCACATGCTTTCTGTTCAACTAGTGATTCTTTTTATTTTATCTTTTTATTTTATCCATGTGATATGACTGTCTTGAAGGATCAATATATAATGTAAATCCTTTGCTTGGCTGTTGCTGTATTTTCACCATTTGAAAGCAACTGAAGTGATCTCAAAATTAAATTTGAATCATTCTTAATGTCTATTAACTTAAGCCAACCCAACAAGGAGGCCAACTTAGTAGTTAGCTTGTATTTAATACTTTTTACGACAATAAGGACTATAGACTTATACACACCTTTATGAGGGCACATGCTATGTCACAATAATTCCACATGTCTTCTGTAATATTTCACCCATGACCTGGTTCATAGTCTTTAAAAAGTGATGTACTGTATTGATGTAATGGTTTCAGTTTTCCTTCAATGAGGGAAGAGAGAGAATTTAAAAGTTGACTTTTTAGTTCTTCTTGTGGCAGAGTGCTTATTGGAGGATTACTCTCACAATCATAAGTAAAGTAGCATGCCTTAGGAAATTGCTATTGGAGAAATAATAATAAAGCTGTTGCTTTTTTTTATAATCACCAATTAATTGCAAAACAGATGCCATGTGGTGCATTTGCATTTCCTAAAGTACTGGCAATGAAAAGTGTTTATGAAAGATATTCCTTTTATAGTTACAAAGGCCAATAGAACAGGTGCACTTGAACCAAGATAAAAAAAAAATAGAAGAAATTGAAGTTCACAGACTATAATATTATCCAGGGAAACAAGAAATATGTCAGTTATGAAAAACTGAAACTTAACAGTTTCAAACTGTACTCAAACATTAAAAATTATACATACTTCTAAATAATATACATAACACAGACAAAATGTGGTAGTAACTTTACTGTGTTAAAGCAAAATTAAAAGTTATTTTCTTTTATCTTAATGTACCTAACCTTTTCTCTACTTCTATGTCTTCTAAACAATATTTTGGAAAAATATATAATTTATTACATTTCAGCCACAAACTTGAGTGCTTCTTAATTCTCTTCTTCCTTTTATTAGAACTGAACCAAAATCTATACTTACAACAATGGGTGATTTCTTACCTGCAGAACATCCCAGAAACCAGCCACCCAAAGCAATGATTTAACGCCTACCTGAAATTTTCCTTCCACATGTCTTATTCTAGTTTTCCTCCAATGGTCCTCAACTAAAGTTCATCCAACTTATAAATCTATCTTAATATTTACCTAAGTCAGAAGAGATTAGGAGATAAACTTGAAATTTAAAAGTACAATATATAATGCTTTCTGAACCCAAAGGAGAATTTTGGACTAGTTTGATATTTAGAGGGACAAGAGATGAATGGTAACAGTGCAAGGATTAGAGCCTCACAGAACTAACCTTAAAACTTAGATACACAGCTAGATAGGACATTTCTAGCTTAGTGCTTGACAGATAGCAAGCGCTCAAGAATGGAAATTCCATTAATACACATGATTTAATTTTTTTGTTATTTATTAAATAGGTTTTTCCCCCTATATTTTCATTTGCTTTGGATGGTGGATTGTTAAGTTGCATTCGTTATTATGATGGTTTTGGCCATTTTAACATTTAACTGCAAAGAGGCTTGAGAGTCTATAGTGTACTTCAAAAGCTGGCAATAAGTTGAATAAATAACTCATATGTGGTATATAGAGAAGATAAAGAGATGAATTAAATAAAATAAAAATAAACTTTTAGACTATAAGACTGGTTATCAGAAGGGAAGGGGGAGGAAGAGTTGGATAAATGGGGAAAAAGGGGAAAAAGGTGTGGTGAAGAATAGATTTGAACTTTCGGTTGTGAACTTAATGTGAACTTACATTAACTTAATGTAATGTGGTACATATACATGTTAATTCTCAACAGTGAATTAACATTAATTATGTTATGCTGCAATGCTACTTCTATAAAAATTAAATACCCAAAATCATGTTTAATAAATATCATACTTTTTCAAGTGAATATGAATTCAATTTTGATCAACAAAGAGTAAGTTTGTAAGTTGGATATTTAATAATTGTACTTCAAATATCTATTATTTGAGAAAATACCTAATACTGCAGTGCTACTGTGAAGTCTGTAACACTTCCTATCATACAGAGAGATCCTCCAGTGTGCATGATTTGGAGATCACTGGTACATAAACATAAACATTAGCTTTCCTTGAATGTGACTTAAATGTTTTGATTCACTAGCGAGCATTTGGTCCGCTGGTGTGAAATATGTGACAGAGATGTCATCACCTCAACCTCTGTCCTTGGCAGATATTAGTAATCAACTATATTTTTAATTATATAGTGTCTAGTGTTGAACTCAGTATTCTTCTCAAGAAAGTGCTTCAAGAAGCCACGACCAGTTACAGGCAAACTAATTTCTTATCACAATGTGTCTTTTCAAGATTGTAGTAATTTATACCGCAGCATTTATCTAAAAGTTTAAATATTCTTATTATATACACCAACCATTGTGTTTAGGTATTTTCAGAATTCCTGGTTGCTCCTTCTAGATCTTAAGGTATTAAACATAATGCAATGTCATAAATATTATTTAACATTTCAAATAGGTCATTAACAAAATGAAGGTGTGTATGTGTGTTTGTTTATACATAGAGAGCTCTCCTTTGAGGGGTCTGAAGAGTTCCTTTTCCTAAGAGAGGCAAGACTTGAGCTGAGTCTCCTACATGGACCATGTGGAAAGGATATTCTAAGGAGAGGGGATGCTCTTCACTTTAGGATGAGGGCAGACAAGCTTTCCCCTTAGAAACATATAAAGAAGGAAATGGTGAGCAAGACAAAAGGAAGCTTTATAGACAGGTGGCAGGATGAGGGGGTTGTGACAGGTGTCTGTCATTTCACTTTTCTGTAGAGAGTTGGCTGGTGGATGGAGCCAAAGGGAAATAGTGAGATATGAAAAAAAATGGGGGAAATATGGGCATGTTGATTCTGAGAAATGGGCAAAAGAGCCCTACTGGGCACAGGTGAGAAGAGTGCAGAGTAGTCCCAGTGGTGGGCACACCAGGAACTGTTCATTGTCTTAGCAGCTGGAGTGGCAAATTCTATGTCCCCACCAACAACACACTCCTGTGATTCCAAGGCATCATACCATCTTCATGACATCTGAAAGGCATGCTAATCAGGGTATATTTACTGAGCTGCCACCAAATGGACACATATTAGGTGTCAAGTCTTTCCATATCAGTGGCCATTTTTACCACAAATGATCCCTATTTAGAAAATGTCTAGCAGCATCCCATAATATTGTGTACAGTTCATGTCTACAAGGATGGTGCTAAAAGGAAGATAGAAGAAATGATTCAGAAGTCAGCAAGTTCTTCTGTGGCCAAAAAATACTAGTTTTAGATTCATCTTATTGTTATTCTGAGTCAAAGGCATATTCAAAAGATATCCAGGATGAATTAGGTATGACGGTGGGTGGGGAGGCAGCACCACAAAACTTGGCCACTTAGCCATTAATTGCAGGTTCCCCCTACTCTCTGAAAGCAGACGTTCCTATTTGATATGATTTGGTAGGTTATGTTGGGGTCTGGGAATACTCAAAAATTTTCCATAAAATTAATGGTAATAGTGTTCCCAGACCCCAAACATATCTTACTAGATCATACCAAATAGAAAAGTTCTACTTTCAGATGGCAGGAGAAACCTTTATACAATATGGTATTGTAAATGCATCATTTCGAGTGTATTAATCATGCCCTTTCAACTGGAAAACTTCTAATGCCATAACTAGATTGTATTTTATATTCCTTCCCATCTCTCAAAGCACTTGAAACAGTGCCAGTTCTTTGGGAATCATTGCATTTCCCTCTCTTCACTTCCTTAAATCCAGACTAATTGGAGAGGGAAATGAAATTAACCACTGTTTTAAATATTTCTTGTTGCTCTTCTTCTCCATTTGGGTGGAAAATTATGCATTTCAATCTGCTTGGAGAAGAGTAGAAACACTTTTCACAGTGCAAGATATTAGAATCTTGAAGGTGACTTTCTCTTCTTAAGTTATTGGTGCTGATCTAATAGAATGACATAAAACCCCCTACCCAGGAATTGTGAGGGTAATTAATTCCATAGTCTGAGAACAAAAGAAAACAAAAGCTTTACCTTCCATTCTTAGATAGTTCCTGCTTGCAGACAGTCTCCTGCTTCTGTTCCTAAGCATGTGCTATTCAAGTACAATTGAAGATAAAAATCTACTTTTGAGATATAACTCAATGTCATCCTTTCTGGCCAATACATTGTAATTGAACTTCAAGGTGTAACTCAAAGCTCCCTCTAAGACCTCACTAATAGTATGCACATGAAGTCCTTTATTACATGGAATCCTATGGAGTCAGCTTGATGAGTATCTGGTCCATTCACACTATGCACCAGGCAGTAGAGTAAAGAGGTGGTGAGAGTGTCTTAATAAGAAACCTGGAATCATTCCTGACTCTATCAGTCTGTAAATTTTTTTTTTTCAGTTTTCAGCTAAGCAGGGGATTCTAGGACAGTCTATACCCATGACACTAGACAGGTCATCAGTATCCTGAAATTTAGAGATACATGGAATTTCAGATGCCATCCAATTCAAATATATCATATTTTCAGATGAAGATATTCAAGCTCAGGAGGAAGAATACCTTATACCAAGTTTAGATGATGTCAAGAAAATGCTTTCTGAGGATGACCAAATAGCAGAGACTTAGGTGGAAAGGCAGGGGAAGGTGCCAAGAGAAGAGAAATTGGTAGTTGAGAGAGGGAAAAAGAAAACAAAACAAAACAAAAATACCACTAAACTAAAAGGAATCAAAGAAGGGGAAATTCAACCAGGAAATGGAATAAAAACAACTCAAATTTCTGAATTAGCATTAATAGTAATGCCTCCAGAAGAAATAAAAATGTTTAAATAGAGAAGCAATTTAGTTTATTTCCCTTAATTTTCCCTTAATTACGTATTAAATTGTGTCCATAATGTTTCCACTCTATCATTTTGAACATGTCACTTAGAAACTAAAATTAGCCAATATTTTCAGGAACCTGCTTTTCCTGGAAATTTCACCCACATTTTTGTACCTTTGCAAAAATTACAGCACAGTTACTGTTGATTTTTTTTTAAAGATTTATTTATTTATTTATACAGGCACTGGGTACAGTCAGAAGTGCGGGAGGGTGAGAGAATTCACCAGAGCCAGAGGGGAGAGCAGAGCAGGCAGACTGACGAAATACACTGCTGAGGGGAGCAGCGGACATGGCAGGAGAGGTCTGCACGCCATGTGGGACCCTTGCCGGGAGCTGGGGATCGAACCAGCACTGCAGAGGCTGTGAGCAGCTTCGCAGCCTAGTGCTCAACCACTGTGCCACCAGGGAGGCCCATACTGTTGATTTCTTAATGAAGCTCCCAACTCCCAAAACACAAATGCCACCCATATGTTCTGAAAGTATTTTTCCAACATCCCAATGCACTGGAAATTTCTTCCCAACATTTTTAAATGGCCTTTTAACCATGAAAAAAAAAAAAGATGAAAAAACAGTAACACTTCAATGATGGGTCTGTGTCAAGGCTACAGAGGAACCAACCAAATTAAAGAATTCACAATGACCAAAGCTAAACCAATGTGCAACCCAATGTGCAACAAAATAAAGTAGTGGCATTTGATTATAACCCAGGTATAAATCAGTCCCATGAGTCTAGGTTGATATAAGTTGTTGAAAAAATAAGGGAGAATAGGCAATCTCCCATACAGAATAATTTGAAATTATGTAGATAATCTGTCCTCCGGGATTGGCGAGTAATGTCCACTCTTTAGATGTGTGGACTGCCCAGAATCACATCCCTCATAGATGACATGGTAGGAAGTGGGAGAAGTCACTTGAACATGAAGGAAACTGCATATCTCCCTTGGCCAGTGATCAGGAAATCATCAACGATGGAAACTTAAATTAGCACTGCAGACGTTTGCTCTGGTATGATGAGAATGATACTTCAGCTCTGTGGTCTTTCTATTCAAAATCTATAAGACCAGCTTAATCATGAGAAAAAAACATCAGGCAAATGTAATCGAGGGACAACCCACAAAAAAACCTACTCTGTACCCTGCAAAACTCTCCAGGTCCCCCATAACAAGGAAGGTCTGAGCAAGTGTCATAACCAAGAGCAACCTAGGGAGGAAGGTTGGGTCTGTGCAGTGGGGTGCCCTCTGCTAGGCCCTGGAGCAGAAAAGGGGCTAAAATCTCAAGAAGTCTGAATAAAGTACTGGATCTCCTTAATTATAACGTATCAACATGAATTCATGAATTGTGACAAATGCACTATACTAATGCAAAATGCTATATAGAGGAAACTGGGTGTGAGGTATTGTGGGAACTCACTGCAACTTTTCTGTAAATCTTAATCTATGCCAAGATGATGGATTTATTTAAAGAATTAAAAAAGACTTTATTTAGTTTTGAAAATGAGATTAAAGTCATGTAAAAAAACTAAACTTACTTCTTGTCAATTTTCCCCCCTTGGAGTTTCATTAGAATTTCATATAAATGCATATGTGGACTCACATAGGGAGAAAATCAATCCCATTTTTCATCTTTTGACTTGAGAACAGATTTGCTGACATTTACACCAATGAGTAGATGATCAAAAACAAACTAAAATGACCAATATTTTTGTACATTCTGAACCTCGGCAAGTGCCAGAGATCGACCTCAGTCTATAAGCTTAATGTCTCCTGTAGGAGTTATCCTCCAGAGCACTATAAATATATATGACTGTGGAGTGAACAGAATTTTTTTTTAACCTGGCCTAACTACAAATCTAAAATAGACCATAAGATTGAAGGATAAATGTAGCTTGACTACAGTCTCTAAGGCGCAGAAGAGGGGAAAGACACTAAAAATTATGGGATAATGAGACACATTGAGATTACATTCTTAGCTAATATCTTTTCCTTTTGCTTGATTCTTTCCCTCTCGGTGTTTGAAGGGAATAGGGAATGTAATTTAATTGAAAATGGGAGTTCCTAATGTGATTTGATATCTCAAAAGATGATTGAGTCTATCAGGAAAATTACAGTAATCTTTTATGTTGCTAAACAGAAGAAAAAAGTAAGCCCCAATATACTATGTCCAATCTTTTATATTCTTAGGAGCTATATACATAGCCAAAACCAATATGATAAAGAAGGGCTTTCCTCTGATCCTCTTGGGCCAGCTTCCAACAGACAATCCCAGATAGAAATTTAGGTCAGTTTACTTTCATTTCCATAATAGGATACTGGATTTTCTTTGTTGAGATAGGTAATGAGTACAATTTAATTTGCGAATGTAATTTTAAGTATTCTCCTTTTGAATAGAGGTAAAATTTATATGAGATGCCTGTGTTAAAATTAAATAATGAATTTCTCTGATAAATTTTGAACAAGAAAAGCGAGTCAACCCTATTCTGGAATACATGTTTATTTCACTACCTGTAAAAATAACATCATAAAAAGGAATTCTGCATTATCTACATAATTTTGGCATAAATCATTTTGAGACAGAAAATCTCCAGCAATAGAAATCCTATTTAAATTTCAGACAGATAGTCCTAACATTCCAAGACCTGTCCTTCTTCCAGAAGCAAGTGGCAATGTGATGGGTCCCTAGAGAGAAGAATATTCAAGGAATATAATGGTGTTTTCACACATGCTTGAGCCTTCCCCTCTGCTGCCTTGGTAATAGCATCTGATCACAGCCTTCAGTCTTTATAATTAAAAATCAGAGTACTTTAACTCTTTCTGACTTTCTTTATTGCCTGACTCCACTTCAGCTTTTCAACTTTGAGGTCTATACTTAAAATCAGCTACTCAGGAGACCTTTTTTGAACCTACATCCCCCCCACACACATACCTATATACATGGTATAGTAATTATTTTTCAAATTTGGAAATTACATCTTCAATGTTTGCCTACTTTGTTAAAACTATAAATTTCAGTAACTCTTCCCTTGACATGACAATGCAGTTGATAGTAACCTAACCTTGTCACCATAAACAGACATAAAATTTAATAAAATCTTTATCAACTGTTTCCATACATTAAAAAATAGGCAATATAGGGCTATATACTTTTAGAAAAGGGAAAAGCACAAGGTTACTGCACGTCTGTCTGGACTGTCTTCCAGGGAACATGCAACGTTTCTGTAAATCAAAATCTATGCTGGTGCACACAGAGAACACCCCAAGCATAGCAAAGTGGTCTCTCTGAGTTGAGAAGCTGAGACTGGAATGAGGTGTTGATAAAGGGGATGGACATGCTGGCAGAAAGTCAGAGGGGAAGGAGCTAAGTCATGGCCCAGAGTCTGTATGCAAGTTTCCATTGGGATTTTGGCTGAAGATCAGGCTATGTATAAACAGAAAGAGAATAAGGAGAATTCACAAGACCAAGGGTGAAGGGAGGGAAGGAAGAAGGGAGGGGGGGTAGGGGAAAAGAGAGAGAAAAGAGAGAGTGCTCGTGTTGTGGGACTGAGAGTTTAACAGGGAAGGGAAAGTTTGTGTAGGACTGAAAAATGGGGGAGAGCTGGCCCATTGCTGGAAGACTTAGATTGGGTTCTTAGATTGGAAGACTCAATGCTGTCAAGAGTGCAGATATCAATTTTCATCAAATTCATTTGTCAGTTAAAGCAGTACCAATCAAAATGCCAGCAAATAAATGGGCAATTCATTCTAAACTTTAAGTGAAAGCACAGAGGATCTTGGGAAACCAAAACAATCTGGAAAAAAAAGTATCACCCTATTTAAACCCTAAGTTTTTTACCATTTCACCATAAGATGTAATGGTAGTTGTTATTGGCGTGTGGGTAGACAAATAAATAATAGAGCAGGATAGAACCATGAAATAGATTCACAAATATTAAGACAACTAATTTTCAACAGGATTTCAATGGGAGTTTAAAGAGGTACAAACGTTTTTTGGTTTTTATTTGCTTCCCAACCAACAGCACTGGGATAACTAGGTAACTGAATAGAAAAGTGTGAATAGTGACCTTAACTTCACATCAAAGACAAGATTTACTCAAGGTATACTGTAGACCTAAGTAGGAAAACTAATATTCTAAAGTTTCTTGAAAATATTAGCGATTATCTTCACAATCTTACAGTCACAAAAGCATTTTAGAGGAAGACACAAAAATCACCAAAAAATGGCTTAGAATATAACCTGGACTTCATCAAAATTTTAAAATTCTCCTTCTTAAAAATCACTATGAAGAAGATATATAATGCAAACCCAAAGCTGAGAGACATGTTTGCAGTAAATATATCTAAGGACTTATATTCAGAGCATATTTTTATAAACTACTAAAACTCAGTAATGACAGTACTTTTCAAAGTTCTAAAGAGACTTGAAAAGCAGCATCATGAAAGAAGGAATATACAAAGCTAATGATTACATGATAAAGGAAATGTAACTTAAAACCACAATACAATAAAATGCTACTTTACTGAGAACACCCAATGCTGATGAGGATGTGGAGTTAATGGAATTCACATTCCCAGTTGAAATGTAGAATACCACAGCCACCTTGGAATATGTTCTTTAAACATATTCCTACCATACAATCTAGCCATAACCTCCTAGATATTTACCCATGAGGAATAAAAATATATCCACCAAAAGTCTATTATAGAATTCTTATAGCACCGTTGTTAATTATTGATAAACCAAAATATAACTCAGTTGTTCAAAAACAGATACCATAAGTAAAAAATAATGGCATGTTGATATAATGGAGAAAAGCTGATAATTAAAGAGTGGACTACAGATACTTAAAAATATGTAAATGAATCGAGAATATTGCACTGGGTAGAAACAAAAGACCCTAGACACAAGGGATATAAATTATAGGAGTTCAGGTCTCTGAGGTTCTAAAAGAGGCCAAACTAATCTATGTGACTAGAAATCAGGACAGTTTCTACAACTACCCTGCTAAGAAGGAGAGAGGTTGATTGAAATGAGGCATACAGAAACTTTGCTAGATGATGGAAATGATTTCTATCTTGATTGTGTAATTGGAAATACTGGTGAGTACATTTGCTAATATTCAGGCAATTATGCATTTGTATCCAGGCATTTCTCTCTATGTAAATTTTGCCTCAGTTAAAAAAAATAATTCTTTGTGGTCAGAGACGTTGTCTACTTTTTCCTTGAAATTCCAAGGATGATGACATTACTTGGGATAAAGTAAGTACTTATATGACGAATAAGACATTTTGTTTAAAAAGGAAAGCAGATCCTAATCTCATCACTGTATTGAATTTCTACAGAGAAATCCAATGATTTATCCTTTGTAGGGTTTGCTTAGATGACTCCATACTTCTTAGCAATTTTTGATTCCCATGATTCTCATAGCTGCAGTCATGCCACTGAGCACCATGAGGATCAAACACTAAGGGACACAAGAAATGGCTCAACTTTCAAATTTACATACCTTCATTAAATGTCGCATGAAGTTCAAGTTCATGACTAATAGCACTTATTTTGATTATTGACAAAGTAAATGGGATTCTTGAGGAATAATTAAGCTGATAGAAAATGTTATGATTGGTCAAGGGTCAACATTTATAATTAATGAAAAATTGCAATGGTTTACAAAATGACATATTTCAGAACCAAAAATGATCATCCTAATTATTTTGATGAGATTTTAAATGAAAGTCTAAGCAATCAGTTATGATCTGACACTTTCATATAAATCATATGTATAAGTGTATTCTTAAAAGAAATGCTTAAAATTGGGTTCTGTTTATATTAGTTTAATTTTTAAGAGGATTGATCCATAAATATTACTTTCTTCTTTATTGAGGAAATGAGTCTAGTCTTGATGGATTTTACTGTAAAAAATGTCTAATAGAATATTTTATCAGTATGTAAGTCCTGGACTAAATGTCAGATTTTCATTACTTTGAATATTGATGACATGTTCTATGATATGTTTCTCATGGAGATCAAGAATACCTTGACTATTTATGCTAATTTTAATTTCATTTTTCATGGGACCTGTACAAACCTATTAAGCCATAACCCTATGGATTAAATAAGAAAACTATAAAAATACCAATCTTATTTATGAAGAAACTGAAATACAAAGGTTATCTGAGCTATCTAAAACTGTAGCTCTACTTCATGATAGAATGCAGGAATAGAGCATGAATTTTCACATGCCCAGTTATGAGTTCTTTCTACCCAATCATAGTACTTCTAGGGTAACATAACCCCATAGAACCTAATTTCTGCAATATCAATGATACTGCAAGTGAGATTAAAGTCATTTTGATTGAACATGTTTTTTGTTTCCTTTCAATTCAAGATGTCTTTCATCATCACATTATTTTCAGAACATTTTTGTTGAGTATTTGCATTTAATTTTCTTCTCCACTGTGATCATCTCAGAAAAAAGAAAGACATAATGGGTGCACCATGTCCCAGCACTTGCCTAGCTCTCTAGTCCCAATGCTCACCATTCCCTGTCTATTATTATTGTCCAACATATAATATTGTTTAAAATTCTTCATACAAACCCCATGCTATTTCTTGAAATGGGCTTGCATGCAGACTTTTTCTTAAAACTGCATCTCTGTATTCCTTAAAACTGCATCTGTCTTCAGTGACTAATGCCTATTCTATCTATAACATGGGTACAATTCACAAGCAAAACTTTTTTTTTTTAGATTTATTTATTTATTTATACAAGCACTGGGTACAGTCAGAAGCACGGGAGGGTGAGAGAATTCACCAGAGCCAGAGCAGAGAGCAGAACAGGCAGACTGACGAAGTACACTGCTGAGGGGAGCAGTGGGTGGCAGGAGAGGTCTGCGTGCCATGTGGGACCCTTGCCAGTGGCCAGGGATCAAACTGTCGCTGCAGAGGCTGCAAGCAGCTTGACAGCCCAGAGCTCAACTGCTGCGCCACCGGGGGGCCCACAAGCAAAACTGTTATAACTATGAACCACTGCATGATAAACATTGGAACATTAAGATACACACACATGCACAGTTAATCATTGCTTAACACCTGGGATGCATTTTGAGAAATGCATTGTTAGATCATTTCATTGTGTGAATGTCATAAGCTGTTATTCTCTGTAGAGGACCTCTCATTTTTATTTGACATAGTCATTTAGGAGGGCATGTTGGCAATGGAGCTTGTTCATCCATGATTCCTTCTAGCTTCTGGAAGGCACTACACTGTGCGCTACTATGGCACCAGGCAGCAGGAATTTGGGGACCACTGTCAATTCAGGTCCTTCATGGCTGTAATGTTCTGTGTGTGAGTGTGTGCATGTGTGTGTGTACGTGTGTGTATGAAAGGTATGCAAGGCAGATTTAAGGAAATCAATGGTAATAGGAGATGTTGATATATGTCACCATTTAAAAAAACAAAGGTGAACTAAATAGGAAAAGGATACTAGGATGTCTGAGTACATATTAAATAAAATTGGATATCTTTCAAACCTCATAGTCTAAGGGAAATTAAAAATAGCAAAAAGGCAAATTGAAAGTACTTTAAGGTGGAAGTCGAATTTCTTGGCAAATGAGGATATGCACTTTGATTGGGGCTTGCTGTAGTCACCAATGTTGCTTACCAAATATCCCTTATGTTCTTCTTTCTGGAATATAATGGACCACACTCCGCTGCCCTCTTGATGTTAATGTGGCCATGTGACAATTTCACCAGTGAAATATATGTCACTTTTGGGTGCATACTTGAAGATATAGTATATGTTTTTCTCCTTGTTCCTTTTTCCTGCCTTGATAATCATGGAAACCTGAAAATAAATTCATGTTACATTGCTTCCTTGTGTGGACTGTGATATGAAAAACAAGTCAAACTTTTGCTCCATCGCTGAGATTTAGGGGTGTACTTTGATTCCATGGTTTAGCCTTTATTTATCCTGACCATGGGAGTAACAGTTTAGCAGTCACTGAAATGAATACAAGAAGAGGGTAAAAAACACAACTAAATTAATCAAAAAATATGTAACATCTCTGTTCACCTCCCTTAATTTTGTGTCTGGTGTCTTTCTTTGAGCACAGATATCAGTCACGCACAGAAATAGAATAAGACATTGCTTTTGCAATCTTGAAGTATTTTTGAATGAAAACATGCCTGGTGCTGTCTTCTGAATGTCCCTCTTCTTACAAAGGAGATCTACTGGGTTGAAGAGCAAGTGGCCATGGTCTTTTCCATTCTCCCCCAGTTTCCCACAGAGGAATAGAATTTTTGTTGTGGAAAAGAGGCTTGTAGAGCTTCATTTAGCATCAGTGTTATGTTTATGTGGAAGTCTATGCAAACTGTTCCACAGCCTCATTTGCTTTGCCTATTCCTCTTCCTTTTCTGCTTTTATCTTGTTCCCCACCTCCTCTTCCTTCTAACTGTCAAATTGAGAAGGAGAAGTATGATTTCTTCAATGGAGGAAACCATGGGACACTGTTCCAAACTCACACTTGATGCAGCCACAGCTCTTACAGAGCCACAAAGAGCAGAAACAAAACCTCATAACTCCTTTCTCTTTCTTGTTCCAGACTAGGCAGGACTGTACTGACTCATCATTCCTCCCTTTGTGGGCCATGGTTTCTACACAAGGAGTGAATTAACATCACTATGTCCAGAGGGAAGTATCTTAGAAATTTTCACACTCTCAGGCTCTTGACCCATCCTTTCTGTTGGGTTCTGTATGTCACCTCACAAGTCTGCACTCGATTGTTGTTGCTTTTTTTAAAGATTTATTTATTTATGCATAAAAGATTTGGGGTACAGGCAGAGGTGCGGTGGATGAGAAGATTCACCAGAGGCAAAGTGGGCAGCAGAACAGGCAGATCTACTGAAATATACTGCTGAGGGGAGCAGCAGGTGAGACAGGAGAAGTCTGCTGTGCCATGTGGGTCAGCTCCCTGGCCCCAGGCATTGAACTCATGCTGCAGTTGCTGGTGATAGTTTGATAGCGCTGTCTTTAACCCCTGTGCCACCAGGGAGGACCCCCTCCAGTGTTTCTTGCACACTGACTTCTGCTGTTGGAGAGCTGGCTTCCAAAGCTAGTGTGCATATAGTACCTGAGTAGTTTATGAAAAATCTCCTGGCCTTCCCATGGGAGATCTGAGATGAGTCCTAGTGATCATCAGTTTCATCAGTACCACCCAATTTCCCACAGAGACTCTGGGACAGGTGATCTGAAAGTACCTCATTTGACACATGCTAGGTTAGAGAATTGGGTTTATTGTTTTACATATAAATTATTTTCATTAGGCTTTATCATAAAGCTTGACTTGTTCCCAGAGGAAATATAGAGACATGAAGTGAACAACATGTGTTTTCAGCTGCTTTAATTAAAAGAGTGGCGTGCAAATTTCAGTGCTAATACAAAAACAAAATTGATTTGCTTTTCTGGATAATTGAATATGCTAAAAACTCTAGTGCTTTTCTTCTGTGGTTTAACTCTATAAATTCTACATCATGTTCATTTTCTAAGTATTGGAAGATATTGCAAATTCCTTTAGTGCAAACAGAAGATTTAATGTTTTAGTTTTTTTTTTTAATTCTGACATCAAGCGTACAAACTGGCAAAATAAAAATGTGACATTAAACTGACATCAATCTTTTCCATAAAAGAGTATATTTTATTTTATTTTATAATAGTAGATACTTCTATATGGCAGAAACATTTTTAAGCATGCTATATTTCAAAGACTGAACATCGACTCCCAAGTACACATCATTCTTGAATGATACATATGCAACATATTAAGAAGGAATCAAATACCACAGGTGGGTCACTCTTTTTTCAGTTACAGTAGTTTCCAGACAGATACTGCTGCTTCTGTTCCAAAAAATATGACTAATAATATGTCTGTCTGGAAAATACCATTAACTGGGAGTATTGGTTTTCTCTGTGCCGTCCACCTGGACTTCCTTATCACCTTCTATTTGTTTGCTCATGAAACATGTATTATATATTTGTTGTATGCTGGTTATGTGAAAGATAAAAAATATGAACAACAGAGCTACAAAATGAATTTTCCTCCTAAAACTGATATATGTATACATATATTTACACACACACACACATATATATATATATATACATACATACATACAACACACACAAAACTGCAGTTGAGCCTTGAACAACACAGGTCTGAACTGTGTGGGTCCACTTACATGTAGATTTTATTATACATAAGCAATGAAAACTTAGGATATTGATAATTATAGTCCAGTTTTGTAAATGTACTTTCTCTATGATTTTCTTGACATTTCCTTTTCTCTAGCTTATTTTATTATAAGAATCTAATAGATAATACATAGAACATAAAATACAGGTATTAATCAACTACATATGCTATCAGAAAGGCTTCCTATCAGTAACAGGCTATTAATAGTTACATGTTGGTGAGTCAACAGTCCAGTGTAGATTTTTGACTGCCTTGGGGGGGTCAGTCCTTCTGACCCCTTTGTTGTTAAGGGTCAACTGTAATCATAAGGCAAATCAATGACTGCAGTGGTCAGGTTTCAAGAAAGCCCACAATTGTCTCACCTCTTTGTTGTCACACCTGTCTGTAGTTCTTTTTCATGCTGAAATGGGCTGTGTGACCCCTAAGATACAGAAAACCTGAGAGACCATGGCTCAGAACCACCTTAGGTCACTCTTGAATCCTTAACACACAGAAAATGTGAGCTGATAAAAGATTTTGTCATTTTAAGTCAGTAAATTTGGGATAGTGTCTTATAGCAGTAGATAATGTTGAGAAGAAGCACAGACTTCTCAAATAAAATACAAAAGTGTTATGGAAATTATGAGAAAATGACCCATGGGTGAGAGAGCAGTTTAGTGAAACCTTAACAAATGGTAAGATTTAGAAATATAGAGCTGAGCCAGAAGGAGAAAGCTAAATGCTGGATGGTGTCACTTATAGATGGGTATACAGGAACCAAAGAGAGAATGAGACAGAGACAAACTTCAAAACCAATGCTTGAGGGCCCTCCCTGTGGTGCAGTGGGTTGAGCACAGTGCTGTGAAGCTGTCCGCAGTCTGCAGCGCAGGTTCGATTCCCGGCCGGCCAGGGAGATTTCCACATGGTGTGGCAGACCTCTCCTGTCTCACCTGCTGCTCCCCTCAGCAGTGTATTTCAGTTGTCTGCCTGTTCTGCTCCCCGCTCTGTCTCTGGTGAATCTTCTTCCATGCCTCTGGCCTGTACCCCAGCTCTTGTATAAGAATAAATAAATCTAAAACAAACAAACAAAGAACACAATGTTTGAAAGCTGACTATAAATATGTGGCTATTGGGGGAAGAAGGAAGAGAGGGTGAGGAATGGGGGGTGTGTGGGGTGAACGCATGGGACTGTGGTGAAAGACTACAGGTGCTCAAGTGGTAGAGAGCCACAGTGATACCTGTGTGGGGAGTGCTTAGTGTCAGAACACTCACTAGGCAGTAAAAAATGGTGTTTCAGTAAAAATTGAAAAGTGGAAAGGAAGGAAGGAAGCTAGGAAGGCAGGCAGAGGTGAGAAAAAAAAGTGATTCTAGTAAGAGGCATAACCCATGCAAAGCTAGAGACACGGTGATGTGCAAAGAGGATGAGAAACACATCAAGCAGTCTTGTTGGATTGCAATATAAGTCCCTTGATGTGTCTCGAGGACTCTGGGTTTTTGAGACTGAGTCTAGATGTCTCACTATCTCTTTATTTAGCGCCAAGAGAGTTTGAGTTTGTAAGTTGCACATAACACTGAGCAGGGCAACCTTGACATATTAGAAAAAGGTAGAACAAAACAGGTCATCAGTGCAAGAGATAAGCCAAGATGTTGGCGAGCCCAGAACATGGCAGTGAAGAATGCAGAAGAGGTTTCCATTCAGAATGCAAAGCCTATTGATTGTGGTCAAGTTTCTCCATAGGTCTACATGTGACTCGACACACAATCAGATTAGTTTCACTGGCAGATTGCGACTATAGATAGAAAAGTCACAATTTAAAGCCTAATCCAGTAATGTGTATAAAAGAATTAGACTTTATTTAAGGAATATTTAACAATGGAAAGTCTGTGACTGCAGTTCACTCTAGTATTGGATAAAAGCAAAAGATGATATGATCATAGTTGCTGCAGAAAGAAAATCTCTTGCTAAAATTCAACACACATTTATGTTAATAATTCTTAGAAAGGAATGGAAAGAAACTCCCTTAACCAAGAAAATGAGTAGCTACTACAAGGGCTCGAGAAAGATGTATTGTTGTGAAATACTGGAATTATTGATGGAAGAATAGTTAGGACAGTGCTCAATAATGTAATAGGTAAACCCCAGATTATCAGAAGCTTAACCCAATAAAACATCTTTCTCATCTACATCAGAGATGAAAGCAGTTGTTTGGTTTAAGGGATTTTTCACATAGCCTTTCCTTTTCCATGGCAAATTCTTTCCATCTTGAGATTCTGCAATCCTTTATGTCTTGCAATTTTTCTCCTGCACAAGTGGATAGTGAATGGAGGATCACATGGAGGACATTCCTATGGAGGTGCAAAGTGGCACATGCTCATATTGCTTTGGCTAACAGCTCACATTGTCACGTCTTGCTAAAGGAGGTTGGGAGATTTAGACTTTCTAGGGGGATAAAAGAGCCAGAAAGAGAGAAAATGAGTTTTCTCAACATCTAGTAGTTACTGGCAGATTCTTTTGCTGTTACCAAAAATCTATTCCACTGTTCTCACACATAAAACATATTCACTCTGCCCCTGAGGGAAACAAATCAAAGTCGTATCTTATGGGAAATTCAGTTCAAAGTCAGGATTTCAAAAATATGCATTCTTCTGCATTAGGTCTGCATGTGGCTTCTTGTCTTGCAGTGATTTATGAATTGAATTAAGAAGACAACTCACATGTTCCTTTGCAACCCCACCTGCACCATGGAGGAACAAAAACAAAGTACAGTAAAGAAACCCATTCAGAAAAGGGGACTGGGAAGCACATATCATTCACTTCTTCAGAACAATGATCAAATCCCACTGACAGGCATTAGGAGGTCTCTCTAAGAGGAGAAGATCCTAGGATCTACTCTACAGTTCTGCTCTTTGTGATGAACCATGTTTTCTGTGACACTTTCAAAGCCTCCCTTTGTTCATCATCCCTTACGCTATATCTGAAATGAATAAGAAGTCTAGAATCCTTACGGATTATATAGAAATTGAATCTTGCTGTTTGCTTATGCAACTTTGAAACCCAAGATTTATGTTAAAGTCAAGGCATTTTTAGTCCAGTCTGGCAAAATCTTTTAGTTTGGTTACCTCAAAAAAATTAGTAAAGGAAAAAATATGACAGTGTCTTACAAAGCTAAACATGTGCTTACCATATGACCTAGCAGTTGCGCCTTTGAGCCTTTATCCCAGAAAAACTAATGTTCACCCTAAGACCTTTATACAAAAATGTTCATAGCAGCTTTATTCACAATAGCGAAAACTGGAAATGACCCAAATGTCCTTCAGCATGTGGATGATTAAACACACTGCTTGGAATACTACACAGCCATGAAAAGGAACAAACTGTAATCTCATGCCACCTAATAGCTTTTCAGTCAGGGACAGACTACATAGGTGATGGTGGTCCCTATCTATAGCCTAGGTGTGTAGTAGGCTGTGCTATGTAGATTTGTGTAAGTACATTCTGTGACATTTACACAAGGACAAAATTGCCTCATAACAAGTTTCTCAGACATATCGCTGTAGCTAAGCTATGCATACTATATGGATATATGCCAAACAAAGATGCATCTTGCATTAATTTCCTGTTGTCTCCTTAACAAATTACCACAAACTTGGTGGCTTAAATAGTACAAGCTTATTTCTTACGTTTCTGGCAATCTGAAGGCTGAAGTCCAGATGTCAGCTAGGTCACGTTCCTTCTGGACTTTTAGCAAAATTTCATTTTTTCACTTCCTCCATGTCTCATACTATTTTTATACTTAAGCATTACAATATTTTCTGGTAGGATGATAAATACAATCCTTTTGTTTGCTGTAATAATAATTAGCACACTCAGTATTTGAAAGTTCTTTGTTTTCTATTTTATGTTGAACTGTATTCTATTCAATTATACTGAGCATAACTGGTACAGAAGGGATTAACTAAAGGAAAAGAGTTCTTGCTTTTCAAAAGTTCTGATAAACAGCATGTGTCCCTTTGTTGCTCTAAGGGTGTGACAAGGGTCGAAGGAGTTAATCAGAGTATGAAGGCTGGACAGGTTGGCAGTACCAGGCCAGGAACATCTCCCAGGTCAAGATACAGGATTTGTGCTGTTCTGTTTATTTCACATTCATTATCCTTGATTAGCAATGAGTAAGTGTTAATACACTGCCTTAGATATACTTGCAGATTCATAAATGGGGAAAGGGATTTTCCATAACTGTGGGTTTTCCCAAACAAGAATCAGTACTCCGGGGTGTTATCTTAAGACCTGGGCTGGTGTGCACAGTCCGTGCTTGAGGATACTCAGTAAACTTGGGGCTCTACAGAGGAAATAATTTGAGGGTGTTTTGGTTGGGGTTAACTTGGATTTCCTTGACTTGAATCTCCCAAGGATAGATCATTTTCTGGAAATGGAAGTGTGTGTTTGGTCTCCCCAACTGGACTGTGGAGAAGCTTCCTAATTTACTCGTCATCATCCTGATTGTCATCATCATCACAACAGCAGTGGGAATAGTAGTTAGTAGAGGTTCTGCACGCCTTGCTTTCATGGAGTGTCTCATTTTATTCTCACAAGGGATCTTTGTTTCAGGGATATTATCATCTCCATATTATAGATAACAATTTGAAAGGTTAAGTAACTTGCCTAAAATCTATGGAAGGACTGGGACTGGAATTTGAACCTGAATCCAGTCTCCTTGTACTGAAACATTGATTACACAGTCGAAAGTGGAAAAATAATAGCTTATCACTTTAATGAGAAAACCATCTGCATGTGTGTGATATTGCACCTAGCATCCAGTGGACACTCGATATATTTTCACTTTCTCCCCATCTCTTTCTGTCTCTCCCTGTCTGGCTCTCCAAGGAAGGGAAACAATTATTATTAAAATAAACAAAAAAACTTGCCACAGTTTCACATCCCAGGGATTTGTGAATTTCAAAAGCAGTTGCTTTGGGACAGACAAGCTATTCATGTGCGATTTGGAGGTGTAAAATTAGTATAAAACCTGACTGGGATTGGGAGTTCAGAGTTACAGTGTCGACATAGTGAAATAAGGGATTTTGGCATTTTGGAGCTCTGAATAGCCACCAAGGGAGTGTGAGGGATCTCAGGAGAATAACAGTGTGTTGAATGTCTGAAGCAAAGAAAAGAGAAGCATAAAGAAGGCAGTGACCACTAAAAGAAAAGATGAGCAGAGAGAAAAGCCAGGTAAACAGAAGAGCCCAGGAACAACTAGGAGAATTAATGCCTATTGTCAGACTGAGTTGTCTACAATTCTGAAGTATCAGTAGGTTTCCTTGCTGCACCCGCCACCACTGGTCACACCCAACCTTTTGTAATATTAGTCACATGCAAAGGCGGTAGGCAGTTAGAGTTTTCCCCAAAGTGTGAAGGAGAATGAATCGCAAGCCCATATCTGGTGAGGGCGGATCAGAGATCTAGACAGCTGAAAACCAGGCTGCTCTGTGGAGTATTCTAGAATAGGCACAGGTACCTTCCTCTTCCCATCACGTTAGAGGAAAGTCTGACCTTTTGTATCAGAGCAAAAGGTTGGCCCAATCCTGCTCCTGCTCTGAAAGGAGGCTCCTTGGAGGCAGTGTAGACACAGCCTCAGGCTGCCCCTTCACACTGCCTACCAGGGTGCACCTGCCATGAATGCTTGGAGGACTGACAGGTCGTGGTCTTGGGCAACCTTAAGGAGATTGGGTGAAAGATTTTGTCAAGCTAAATCCCCTGGGAATCATGAACCTAATTCCACACTGTCTAAAAAGCTGTTTCCTTGCAAGCAGCACTGCCTTTTCTTTCCTCTTTTCCCCTCATCCCCTAGGGCAGCCCTTAAGTGGAGAGCTTAGGAAGGCTTAGAAGAACAGAACCATGAATATCAATAAGACCCTTGATCCTTCTCAGCAAAGGCAACTGTGCTGGGGCCCTCTCCCTGCTCTTTGAGAGACAAGAGGCTATTAGGACCATGCACTCTTTAACCTGTTTTGCGGAGACAGCCATCACATGCTGCCTAATTCCATTAGTTAATGAACACTTTAAGAATTTGTCCATCATAAAAATACACTTAAAATTTAGTCAATCAATTATCTCTCCTGTTAATGTTTCCTGTTTTTAAGCCTTCTCATTTAACAGTCACCATACGTGAAAGATATGATTAATTCTTGGGTTTAAATTTTTCAAGTGATTAGACAGCTAGGTTGAGAAAACGAAGAACTATTCCTGATTCCTATTATAAGACACCCCACTCACGCCTGTGCACCCTGGGCCATGGAAGATCAATGATTGTTACATTTCTTTTTGCTAAATCTGGACTCAGCTTCACACGGGAAATCAGACAAGCATCATTTTTCAATAAGTTCCCAAAGGTGGACGTAATTAACCAACTTCGATTGACTAAGAAAAGAGCCTGATTGGGAGACCCGAGCCAAACACTCATTTCTTTCATTATCTAGTATCTGTGACTATGGGCTTGTTACTTAATTTCATTTGACCTATATTCCTCATTTTTTAAATGAAAATGAAGTTGGTTTGGAGAGGTGTTGGGTTCAGAGAGTGGGGTCCTTTGGGTTCACTTTGGGAAAAGTTTCACCAGAGCTGCACTCTCAGCGGCTCTTGACCAGTTTCTCCACAAGACAGAGATGAAAGTTATATCCAAAAAAGCAGATTTATTTATAAAAGAGAAGAATGAAGGACCCTTGCATGGACACAAGCAGGCAGAAAGAGCTGCCCCCACAAGGGACAGATTTGCTAAGAGAGAGGCCTGCATGGTCACAGGTGGGTGGCCTTGAGAGGAACTGTCTCTGCTGCTTTGCATAGGGAGAAGTTTGGCAAAGAGACACACATGCATTGGCACAAGCAGGTAGAGGCCTGCTGCCCCTGTAAAGGGAGAAAGTCAGTGAGGAGAAGCACCTGCATAGTCAAGGTGGGCAGGAGAACTGCTGCCAGGGAAAAAGATGGCAAAGAGGAATACCTGTGTAGGCACAGAGGGGCAGAGGGCTGCTGCCTCTTGCCAGTACAGAAATTGCACTGAGACAGTTTTCTTCTCTTTGGGAGGGGCTCATTCCTTTGTGGAGCTAACTTTTGTCAAATTAATTACTTCTCGGGTGTGACTAGGTTGATTTGCAAGGACCAGTGATTCTCTATAATGGCCCTCGATCTGCATATCCCACCTCTGGTGTGCCTCATGATACTTTCTATAACATCTGATACTTGCGATAGCAGTTGGCACCTAAAGATTTTTCATTTCTAGAGCTGGTTTAACAACTATGTTCATCACTTCTACCCCCATCTCCAGCTTTTGGCCTTGCGTGAGCCAGGTTTCTGATCTTGTGGTGCCTCCTCTCTAGGTTTTCTACTCTTAACCTCCATCAAAAACATTTCTGTTGACTATATTGTATGAACTTAATGTGTCATTTTGTCATTTGTCTTGTGAAAATGCTACTATATGTAGTTAGCAAATAACAATAGTCACAGCTGTCTTACAATGATATAGAATTGTGTGGAAACTACTTCATCTGGTACTCAACCAAATAAATAGTGATCTTTTTCAATGTAGTAGGAAAAACTGGGTGGATTGTCCTCATGAGAAAGGTCACATAAGCACAGAGTCATTTATGCTACATTTCATGAAATTTTAAAGATATTTTTGAAGGGCAATTTTGACTCTACACAATTTTTGTCTGATATGCTGATTTTAGATTTAACCCCATTTAAGGAATGACTGCACTTGAGAAAATGCCAGAGCTAATGAGTGGTTGTGTGGTTTAATGAACAAGATGGGTGAGAGTAGTTTCCAAAGTAAGAAATTACCATCCAGCCTGCCACGTATAACGCTACACTGATGGTTGAGGTGGTGGCTTAGGAAACTCTGGTGCCCTGTGTCTTCAAGAGGACATTAGCATTTTCTAAAGAGAAATCAGATCCATTCTCATCACAAAAAAGCTGTTGTGTTTGGTTTTCCTTTGTAGTAAGAAGTGATCTGTCTCCCTATGGATTCACTCACTTTCTCATAAATTCATGGCATCTTAGAGATCCTTCATATGCATTCTACATCCATTCTGTTCACTATTCATCTGGCAGAAGCCATTTAAAGGTAACATTGAGGGAGCCTAGGAAGGGGTTAGAGGTGAGTGTGGATTTCTGAACATTCAGCTGGGGTACTTGATGATAACCTGAAGATCCTGGAGCTACTCTCCAAGAGTTAATACTGAGACAGGCTAACCCCTCAGCACATGCAGTGAGAATGGATTAGCTTACTGGTTCCAAGACCGGAGGTTCATGGTGAGTGGCAATGAATGGGACTGTGCAGAATGAAGCCAGGGCCAAAGCTTAGGAGAAATGGAGACACTCACTTGAACACAGAGGACATGTGGATCCATGGCTATAGATTCATCAGGCAAACCATCAATTAGTTCTGGAGCCTAGAAAACAGACTCCTCCCTAATCAAAAGTGGGGTGGACAGGGAAGGGCAAGCAGGCCAATCAGAACATGCCTGCTGTGCTAAAGATAGGATTCACTTCCTGAGAGCCTGGAATTCCCCAGTGCTCTTGCTGATCAGGTGCTGCTTGCAGTCAAGTGTGCATCTAAAGAATGGAAAACATAGGCCTTTCTGGTGGTGCAGGGGTTAAAGTCTCAGTGCTATCAAGCTGTCTATCTGCAGCCGCTCCAGCATGAGTTAGATTCCCGGCCAGGGAGCCAACCCATAAGGTACACCAGACCTATTCTGTCACCCACTGTTCCCCTCAGCAGTGTATTTCAGTGGATCTGCCTGTTCTGCTCCCCACTCTGTCTCTGGTGAATCCACTCACCTCCTCTACCTCTGGCCTACATCCCAGTTTACGCATAAATAAATAAAAATAAATCTTTAAAAAATAAAGACTGGAAAGCAATGGTTGGAAGCAGAGAAACCAAGGAATATTAGGCAAAAAAAAAAAAATAGGGTAGCATAATATGAGATTTGAAGAACATAAAGCTGTCTCCAATCTCCTGAAAGTCTCGTTTTTGAAGATACAAAAATTCCTTAGTAGATAGTGGGGGGGGGGTGTTGTTTTGCTATGCTATTGATTTAAAAAAGGTGTTCTGAATGCTTTTTCTTTTTCATTTTCAACTCTTTCAGTTCTGGTTGTTCATTATCATATTCAAGAATTTCAAGGAGACTAAATTCACCTCAAAAGTGAGTTTATAACATTGTGTGTGTGCCTGCGTGAGTGCGCACACACACACGCACACACAGAGGCTCTTGTCTGTTTTTATGACTTCCATTGCAAAGTAATTAAAGAGATTTGGCAGAAACCCCAACTACATCTCATGGTGATCTATGCAATTTATGTCCCAAAGAAAATAATATAAAATCACATTTTAGAAATGTAATTTTTATACTATCTAATATGTACTTTCCCTTTTATCTTTCTGATACCTATCGTCTCTGTATTTTCTTTCAATGATTTTTCTAATAGCACATTTAAAAATGCTACTCACAGATTGGACAGACTATGTTTTCCGATGTGCATGAAGAGGTCCATTGCAAGAGATACAGCCTATGGGGACCATAAAAAATTCCTCCCTTTGAAGATGTGTTCCAGTGTATCATTTAATAATTCATTTAAAAATGTGTGCACAGAGAGAGCCAGTGCTCTCCCTGTCTCATCCTGCCTGTTATCTGAGATTCCCACATGTACAAATTGTTGCTTCTCAGTATTTTATAGACTGAGTTAAATAGATTTCAATTAGGTAGAAATTTCCCGGAGCTGTAAATGGACACACAGGCCTTGCCTGAGCACCCACCTCCACCACACACCTCCAGATCGTCTCACTCAACAACAAAGCTGTGATGATCCATTTCTGCTGTTTGGGTGCTTCCAGATATGAGGACAGTATTTACCAGTGTGACAAATGCCAAAGATGAATGGCAATGACAAAGCAACATAATTATCAAAAAAATAAAACCCTGCAGCAGCCCTCCTGCCCACCTGCCCACCTGTGCCTGTGCAGGTGCTTCTCACCGCCAACCTTCTCCCTTGCAAAGCAGCAGCGGCAGCTCCCAAGGCTGCTGTCTCTGACGATTCAGGCCTCTCTTAACAAACCTGCCCCTTTGAGGGGCAGCTCTTTCTACCCACTTGTGTCTGAGCAAGTGTCCTTTCCTATCCTTCCCTTTTTATAATAAACTTGCCATTTTAAAAATAAAAAATAGGTCCTTCATGGTGGTATAGGGGTTAAAGACAGAGCTATTAAGCTATCACCAGCCACTGCAGCATGAGTTTGATCCCCTGCCAGCCAGGGAGCTGACCCACATGGCACAGCAGACCTCTCCTGTCTTGCCTGCTGCTGTCCTCAGCAGTGTATTTCAGTGGATGCCCCTGTTCTGCTTCCCACTCTGGCTCTGGTGAATCCTCTCACCCTCTCCCCCCACCCTGCACCTCTGGCTTACACCCAAGTTCCCAGTTCTTGCATGCATAAATAAATCTTTAAAATATATATAAATGCACACTACCAAAGTAAGTGTGAGCATCACATTTAAATATCCATAGGAGGGCCTCCCCAGTGGCACAGCGGTTAAACACTGGGTTGGGAAGCTGCCCGCAGCCTCTGCAGCACCTGTTCGATCCCTGGCCCCCAGGCAAGGGTCCCACATGATGCGCAGACCTCTCTTGCCACCCGCTGCTCTCCTCAGCAGTGTATTTTGTGAGACTGCCTGTTCTATTCCCCTCTCTGGCTCTGGTGAATTCTCTCACCCTCCCTTGCTTCTGACTGTACCCAGTACTTGTATAAATAAATAAATAAATCTTAAAAAAAAAATCCATAGGAGGCAATTATGTATCCAACATTTGCCACAGGGCTTTTAAACAATAAAACAACTAAAATGCATGTGATTGGACACTATTATGACTTAGTGTGGCCCTACATTGGGTATTCCGAGGTTGGGTATTCTGCATTTTAACAAATATGCCAGGTGACTATTCAGACCATCCTATAATACTAACCTGAGAAACCCTTCCTCACTTGATGCCTCCTGAGAGACAGTCACATTAGTTTTCAGGTTTCATTTGCTAGAATATTTTCTTGCTTCTTAGACACTTGCATAGTCCAATTATCCCATAAGGATAGAACTCCATGGAAACTTACCCAAAAATAAATGAAAATGAAGGATGGGATATGAAATATTTTTCTGAAGATGATGCCCAGTTTTCTTTGGGTCTGCCATCTGATATCTTTTAGATTTTATTCTTTTTTTTAAGATTTCCAAATTAGCATTTTTAAAATAAATGTTTCAAAGCATCTTGATTTAATGGTGTTCTCCAAGATAATTTCTTTAAAATTCTCATTGTTTCTAACTATCAGAAAACCTGAAAATATCCTCACTTCTGCATGTCTTTTGAATCATTTTTTTCTTCGACATTCATTAGCAGGTAGTCTCCTGGCAAAAATAATGAAAATGGAAATATTTCTGCTAATATTTTCCCTGTGCTACTGGACCTTGGAGAGTTTTCATGATTCCATTGCTAATGTATTTTTGAGCAAGTGTATGAAATAATGACAGTTGTCATAATAGGGTGGTGATGATAATTTTTTTGGAGTACTAGCTGTGTGTAAGGCATGGTGGCGAGTCACTATGTATAGATTATCTGAAGTATTTACAAGAGAACTTTACAAGGCAGATGAGGCTTTCTCAAAACTAGTGGATGAAGAAAGAAGGTTTAACATGATAACTTACCCAAGGCACCATATGCGAAAGAACATCAGGTGGCTGTTCTAATGCCCATTTTAAATTTTTTATTTATTTTGTAGCTAATGTTTATTATTTAATTAATTTGTTTTTAATTGCAGTAATATGGGGATGCCCCCATCAGGTATTATTACCATAATGCCCACCAGCACCTCACCCATATTCCCCTGCCCTAGACCATTGTCCTCCTTCCTGTTTTGTTCTTACTCCTTCCCCACACCCTTCCCTCCCTTGGTGCATCAGTTCAGTAGTCAGCTATCAAAGGTTTTTTTGAAGCTTGTCTTTATCTGATTATTAATTTAGTTACTTTATATTTCACATATTAGTAACACCATCCAGTTTGTCTTTCGCCTTCTGACTTATTTCACTAAGCATTATCCCTTTAAGCTCCATCCCTGCTGTTGCAAATGGCATGAGTTTGTCTGTTTTGATTGCTGAGTGATATTCCATTGCATGCATGCAATATATATATATCTCAAATCTTTTTTTAAATTTATTTTATTATATATATTTTACAACATTTTTCATTTTTGCACAATGTATGCATTTTCATCTTGGTTATAGTCCCCATACAATTCCCACCCCTGCCCCTTATTTTGACCCTAATCCCTCCTCCCCCACCCTCCATAGTGTGTCTCTGGTTTATAGTTGCTTATTGATTTTGATTTTAACTTTATAATAATTAGTCTTTTTCCTAGTCCCATATTTAGGTTTTCTAAATTCCTGCTATGAGTGAGACCATCCGGTATTTTTCTTTTTCTTTCTGACTTATTTTGCTGAGCGTGATCCCCTCCAGCTCCATCCATGTTGCTGCAAATGGTATGAGTTTATCTTTTTTATTGCTGAGTAATATTTCATTGTGTATATGTACCACATCTTCTTGATCCAGTCATCTATTTTGGGGCATTTGGGTTGTTTCCATGGCTTAGCTATTGTAAATGGTGCTGCTATAAACAGAGGGGTGCAGGTACCCTTTTGAATTAATGTTTCTGTGTCCATTGGGTAAATAACTAGGAGTAAAATTGCTGGATCATATGGAAACTCTATCTTTAGCAGGTTGAGGAATCTCCCCACAGCTCTTCATAGTGGTTGGACCATTTTGCACTCCCACCAGCAGTGTAGGAGAGTTCCTTTTTCTCCACATCCTTGCCAACATTTGTTGTTGCTAGTTTTTTTTTTTTTAATATGTGCCATTCTCACTGGTGTAAGATGGTATCTCATTGTAGTTTTGATTTGCATTTCCCTGATTACAAGTGATGTTGAACATTTTTTCATATGGCTGTTGGCCACTTGCATTTCCTCTTTGGAGAAGTTCCTTTTTAGCTCTTCTGCCCATTTTTTGACTGGGTTTACTTTATTTTTGTTGAATCTCATCAGCTCTTTGTAGATTTTTTACACGACATCTTCTTGATCCATTCATCTGTTCTCAGAAATAAACATGGAAGAACAAATTTCCTTTTGAATTAATATTTTTGAGGTAGATGCCTAGGAGTGGAATTACTGTGTTGAATGGCATATCCATGTTTAATGTTTTGAGACACTTCCATACTGCTTTCTATAAGGGCAGGACCAGTTTGCATTCCCACCAGCAGTGTAGGAGAGTTCTCTTTTCTCTATGTCCTTGACAGCACTTCTTGTTGTGAGGCCATCCTCACAGGTGTGAGATGGCATCTCCTTGTGGTCTTGATTTGCATTTCTCTAATAATAAGTAATTGTGGCATTTTTTTCATGTGCCTCCTATGATGCCCATTTTTTAAACCACACTGGGTCTACCCACCAACATTTGAAATAATTGTTAATCCATCAAACTCTGCAGATTTTACTTCAAATATCTCTAGCTAATAAAACCTGCTAGAAATGGTTCATGATTTTGATTCTATTCCAATTTTATTTGTCCATACAACATCATCAAACCATATTATAGCAATGGTTATAGTTAACCATCTTTAGTAAATACATTTTTTAAATATTTCTGGGAAAACTGATCAACAGGCATAGAGCAAATGCCTCATCTTCTCATTACTGCCTCAGGTTTCTACTAAATGACAACACTGAGCTTGTTTACCTGGGAGAGAAAGACAACCTGAGGAAGAGACAGCCCCTGGAGAGGTCTCTCATCCTCAGCCCACAAGACTCTCTTCTTTCTCCAAGACTGAATAACAAGGCAAAACCTTCTACTTTTTTTATTGGAAGCTAATCTTAAAATGCAAATACAACCAATTCTCAAATTATGGACTCAAGTCATTGTCAAATCTTCCTTAGAAGTAGGTTCACATGTGTAGAAGAAAAAATGAGAATATAACAGGGTGGCAGAAAAGGAAGGTTCATGAAACAAGGTGGACGCAACAGGAACTTACCTAGTTTGCTAAGTAACTAGACTCCCCTGGTTTAACCTATCAGAGCTGTTCCTAACATGCTACCTCTTTGAAGGTGTTCAAGACAGATACGTTGTCAGCTGAGATGCTTGGCTTTGAATAGAGATTATAAATGAAATAGACAGAGGCTTCTGTACATTTCATATGTAGGTCATTTCCAGGGGATAGTAAGTATCTTTACAATCACAAGATCAATGTCTTAATATAAGATGTAGCACAATCAATGTCTGTCAATGAGGGGTGAGGACAAATTTGTCTTTCACTTCTCTTTTATTAAATGAGAACTACATAGCAATGCATAGGCTGCTGGGGCTGTTAGAATATTTAAAATCCCTTATTCCATATTTTTCTGGTATGATTTTCTTTCCCTATCTAGTACTTTTACTCCCTTTTTTTTAACTGACCTGTGCTAACTGTACCCAATTTTTCTAAAGTATTTGAGATCTTTGGGGAATAGGGATGGGTATGATGTATGTTCTCCAATGCATTTATGTGTGCATATGTATGTCACATAAATGAAGAGATATGACTAGACAAATTCGTGTATAAAGAAAATAAATATGTGGGACCATGGGGCTCTTTCAGTTATATAGACGAATTTGTGTCTAGGTTATCCTGGAGATATTCTAGATACTGTGTAAGTATCTCGATGTGGGCAACAAGATATCTATAATCACAAGTAGATAGAGGCAGTTCCTAACTAATAGAAGTCCGTTGTGCTTATTGTCAGTATATCTAAGAACAGTTACTGTTGATACAATTTAGAATTTATGAATGATTGTCAAGTAATTGTTATTTCATATTTGTGTATCAAAATGCAGTGATGGTGATAATAATTTGAGGCAAATCTTTTAACTTTGTCCTTAGCTATTGCTTTCTCATCACAGGCTGTCATATAAATGATCAGAATTTGTGATGATGGTTATGTTTCTTGATAGATTATAATTTTATCAGAGTAACAATAAAGAAAAAGCTAGCTCTGTCTAAGATTTTCTTCTTTTCTCTCTTGTAGCTCATTTGTAAATGTCCTATTAAGTTGTGTCATTTTATGCCTCAGAAAAGAATGAGAAATACTGATATTTGGATGGTTTCATTTTCTATCATTTCATATAAATTGAACTCATTTTCACAATCTCTGAAGAATATTCTTTTAATATGTGTGTTATATTTTTCTTGTATCACAGTTCAAGAGAGATATCTTTGGACTACAGAATAAATCTAAAATATAGTCTTGTTTTCATTCTTATTTTTCTATCACTCTGGGTTTGTTCATGATTGTGTAGCTGGGAAGATACTGAAATTTTACCCACTTCAATCTAATTAAGGCTTAATCTTTCTAGCAATATGGTGTATGCAACTCAAAATAATGTTAGTCCTGATCTTGCACTGTAATCTCTGAAACTCCAGCTCCTGTTGGAGATCATCCCATCTTTCGGCACAGTCTTGCCAGGAAGAGATTCTCCTAAGCAACTAGTACAGGGGCTTCCCTTCAGCTGTAGCCCATTTCTTGCTCCTGACTTTGGCTGAATTTCCTGTTTGACTAAGGATTTTTCACTGCTTTCTGGGGTTTCTTCTCTCTTACATGATCTTTCCCTTATCTACCCATTGTGAGCCTCTGTTCTCTCTCCAGAGTTGATTTCAGGTGCTGGTTCCAAACTGTGAAACCTGTTGAAGCAGAGTGATGTGGCAGACATAGGGAATGGGTAAAAAGAACACAAACTCTCTGTACCCCGTTATTTCATTCAATTCTCATGCAGTGCAAGAATCCTTTTTTTCTCCTGCCCTTTTACTTTGAGAACATACTTCTTTTCTTTCTGCCATCACCCCAGCCCGCAGTGAAATGGCTCCTGTTTACAGTCTCCTTGTCTATGGAAGGCAATTTAAAATTTAACAAAACAAGTGGTGCCATTCTTAAAGGTGTGTGAAATCAACTAATAGTCAAAGAGGAGAATGCACGTTAGCCAATGCCATAAAACTCTAGGCATGACAGTTCAATAAGCATAATATTATTGTCATTCATAATGAGATCATTTTTTTTCAAAATGAACAATTAAATTGACTTTTAAAATCTAGTCTGTTCTTTCGAAAGTCATAGCTTTAGAAAACTGCTAAATTAAAAGAGGAATGTTACTGCACTTGACAAATGGTCTATAAAATATATAGGCAAAATACCATTATCTATAAAAATATGTAATAATATGTAGTAAATAATGCATTTAACATTAATAATGTGTATAACAAAAGGGATGATGACTCCATTCTACTACAACTATGTATTTGCAAATATGTACGTTTGTGTCTCTGTGATAGAGGTAGAGTGGGTGAGGGAGGACAATGAGAAAAATGGATGTTTTCTCCCCAAAGTTTTGCAACTTTTTCACAGCTGTTCACATATTGTCTGAAAATTTTATATGTGAGTGAATCTAGGGTTTACAATATTAAGATTTGAGTTCAAATCCCACATCTATCTCTTCATAAATATTTTATTCTGGTAGCTATGAATTATTTATTTGGGGGTTTTTGATGGGGACCAAATCTGTGTCACAAAGATTGTAGCAAGGATCAGAGAAAATGCCACATGTCTAAACCCCTATAAATCCTGTATTTTCATTGTTACTGCCATTAACCATTGTATTTTCTTTATCATGAATATCATGATTTGATTTCCCATCAGATTTTGAAGAGTTAGGTGGTTTTTTTAAAATCATAAGTATGTTTGTATGTATGTATTTATGTTTGTGTGTATTTTGAGCTGGGGATATAACATCTGTTTACTACTAAAATAAGATTTGATGTTAGGAAATAGATTAGCTGCTCCCTAGTGATGGGAGGAAGAAATAAAAGATTGTAGGGAAGGAGGAGATGAAGACAAGAAACAGGAAGGAAGGAATCAACTTATTTAACTAGTCAACCATGTGCAAAGACAATGTACAGGACACATTTAAATATGTTCTTACTACCTGGAGAGGTCATTATTTTCCTTCTACCTCTCTGGGTTATTAGCTGAGATCCCTGGAATAAAAGGCAGATTAATAAGAGAAAAAAAAATTGTCAACATGTATCCCTCATGTATACATGGCAGATGTCCAGGGAAAACCCACTGGTTCCCCACATTGGCTTAGAATTTAGACATAAATATCATCTTTTTTTTTTTTTAAGGGTCTTTTTTTTTTTTTAATAGAGGCATGTTTTATTTATTTATTTATTTGTTTGTTTGTTTTGTTTATACATGCACTGGTCAGAAGCGCAGGAGGGTGAGTGAATTCACCAGAGCCAGAGCGGGGAGCAGAGCAGGCAGAAGGACCGAAGTACACTGCTGAGGGGAGCAGCAGGCGGCAGGAGAGGTCTGCGCGCCATGTGGGACCCTCCTCTGGTGGCCGGGGAGCAGCCGGGGATCGAACCGGTGCCATAGAGGCCGCGGGCAGCTTTGCAATCCAGCGCTCAACCGCTGCGCGACCAGGGAGGCCCAACATAAATATCATCTTAATAGGAAAGGGTGGCTTAGGTCTCTTAGGAGACAGTGGTTTTTAGAAAGACAAATGGGCCCCTAGAATAACAGATGGGAGAGATGATAGTTTGTGGCAAGACTTGTCTCGGAATTATGTCAACATCTGGTCTCTTCTGTAAAGAGAGTGACTAGGTTGAAGATAACCCTGGGAAGGGGATTTACAACAATTGAGTTTCTTTTGGATGATCTGTCCTTAGGCAAATAAGGGAAATTTAGAGAAAGCTTTTCCTACATTTGCTGTATTTCACTTGCTTACAGCTCAAAATAATCAATATGCCAATGTGGCATATTTTGGGGTGGCATATCCTGAACTGCAATCAAATTTTGGGGCAACCTATTGTACTAATTCTCATTTTCTAAGAAACTGAAATTAGGAGGGTTATCTGCCCAAGAAAAAGACAGAAAGTAAGCCCAGCCTGATTCACTACAGACTGTCTTCACAACTTTTCAGTAGGGAGCACACTGGTGTATAAAGTGAATAAACACACAAGGAGAACTTTGAAGGAGAGCACATGTCCTCTCAGGCCTTCTATTCTGACACTCATGTTTTGTTTCAGACTCACAGAAAGTTTTCTTCCCCAGGGTTCCCAGAGGTTGATTTCCCACTTTGCCTTCTTCCATACTTCTTTCTCTTCTTACAGAACAATCAACATATAACTAAGTTGCTTCAAATAATAGATAGTGGTTGCTGGGATACTGTCATCAGCCTCAGAAGTCCTGAATGTGAATAGCTATTTTATTTCCATACCACTCATTTTTTAGCCATGTTAGCATATTGCATGCATATTAACCTATGATACACTTGGGTCTGTATTACTTTTACTCATATTGAGGTGGCTTACATGAATTTTTAGTTAGAGAGATTTATATATGAGTAATGTAGCTTTATAAAAAGGGTCTTCTGTGTGTCTCCATAGGCATGCATTGTTTATAAGTCTGAGTAAGACTATGAGCAAGACAGCTAATAGGGTGATGCATACTTGGATCACTTTGATACTTTGCAAAACGAAGCTGAGAGAACCTGTTTGAGACACCCCTAACTTCTCAGTGAATACGTTAGATGAGAAAAGATTTCATCTGGTGGGGGAGAAGTACTATGCTGCCCGAGAGCTATGGATCAGATGAACATCAGTGGTGCAGTGATAATTATTCCCAAAGATACTTGCCACGTTCAGGGAGGGTGGGTAGGTTGGGTAAACTGGAAACACAAGTCAGATCAAGAAACACAACTAGACCACAGGTGTACCAAAGGCAAGACTGAGCTCCACAAGGCAGAAGCAGTGCTTACATGGCCACCATCATATCCCAGGGGTGAGCATGGAGCCGGAGTGATTGGAAGGGCTCATTACACATTGAATGAACGAGCAAATGAATAAATGCCTGTCCTTTGCTGAGAACTAACAAAATAACTTCATCAACAATAGAAAGAGATTTCTTCCTCTTCTTCAGGATGGTAACTTCCCATGTGTTAGAGCAGTAAGGAACACAACAAGGGAAGAAATACCAACATCCAGAGGGTTGAGAGCAGTGAAGGGAAGTAGGAAGATACTAAGTGTGCTCAGTGCGGAGCAGATGGAACACCATATGGGGCAAAGAGGGAAACAAGAATGGCTCTCCAAGAATGCTCTAACCCTTCAACAAGAGATCCTGGATCCTGGACACTGCCCTGGGGTGACAGGTCCCAAATGCAGCAGTGGGGACCAAAGGCTATTCTTAGTGAAGAGTGTAAACAGAGTATCCTACGTCTTTCAGGCACGTGTGTCCTGGAAACAAGTGCATCCATATTTAATTCGGTTAAAAATTACTTCCAATTGGCAGATGTTAGGATATTAGCTTCAGAACAGAGGAAAAAAGTCTTAAAATATTCACTAAATACATCAATATGTTGAACCGTCTGTGGGCTTTAAACTTGTATTGTGTATTCCATTATGGAAATATCCATGTGATATTTTAGGTGAGGAAAGCAAAAAACACAAAACCATATGTACACACTGTGTTTACAATTATGTTAAAATGTATAGTTATAGGATTTTAGAGAAAGGCCATATGATTGTTAATAAGGATACAAATACTTGGCATTTCAAAGTTTACAGAATATTTTCCCTGTAAACTCCTATGCAGAAAATTTCACTGAACCATCTAGCCAGTCACCCCACATAGTAGATAATGTCCCTGCAGAGGGAGCTACCGTGTCCCTTCCCCAGTAACGCAGAGGCCCACCATGTAGCTTAGTCATTCTATGATGGCTCTATCATTGAAAATAAATGATTTACCAGCAGGTGTATGGACTGAGGAAAATAGCATTAATAAACTTTAAAATGAGTTTCCCTAGGCATGCTTTATTGTTTTATATTTAGGTTATATAAGTCAGCTACCAACTAGATACTGAATTTCAATTTAGCAGTATTATTGATTAGGTAGACTGTTTCACAACAATAACTTCTTGCATTTCATTTGGATTCAGTGAGTTTTACTTCTTTCCCCTGCTGGTCATTTTCTTCTCAATAAAAGAATGAGGAAAGTTCTTGAGCTTTCAGTCTGGAAAGAAAATGAAAGGGGTACAGAGAAATATAATTAAGCGCTTTGCATATTTCACCACTTTTCTGTAAACAGATGTTCTGTTACTTGGCCAGATTACAAATGCCTGAGTCATATGAGGAGCATAATTACTGAAAGACTTTAGACAAATAAAATCCAGCTTTCATCTTGCAAAGACTCTTCCAGAAGCTTCATGTATACGGGGTTTCTTTTTTATTCTTGCCCCGAATCTTGGCCCCTGAGCCTGGCTCTCCTCTCTTCTTTTTTCCCTCTGAAGGGATTCAGAATGGAGGGAAGAACATTAGAAGTAAAGGGTCTGGAAGGTGGGGTCAAAGGAGCTTTTGTCTTGGGGACCCTGCCAAGTTCTGTCTAGAAACATCAAGGTTTACCTACTGGGGATATCTTCACTTTTGATAAGTATTTTCTGCCTAAATTTTAGAGAACACAGTGACACTGTAATTTTGTAACACTGTGGTCCCCAGGAAAAATGGAAGTTCTGCAACACCCAAGGATGGGTGGGGCTGAACAGGGAGGGAGAAAAGCTGAGAGGAGACTGCAGGAAGAAAGGAAGGAGGATAGAAAGCCAGAAGGAGAGCTGGAGGAGGCACATGGAGCAGAGAGACATGTGAAGAAGATGCATTTGCTTCTCAGGCTTGGACTTGAACGAGGGACTTGGGGGACATGAAAAAAAGACACTTGAGACAGACATGGGTGAGAGACCCATGGAAAGGCTGATGGTGGCAGCGTTAATCTTGATCTTGATTTTGTTCTTTTCCTTCTAGACTTGTCTGGCCCCTTCTGCCCCTTTCCTATGGGTCCTCACCAGGAGGTGCCTTAGACTTGTGGCAAGCTTTCGGCCTCAGTGGTCCTGCTTTGGCCCAACCCTGTCTGGCTGGGCATTTACCCACGAGGGGATGGGTAACTTTGGGTGCTTAATTTGGAAACTATATTGTCTTTTTCATATCTTCTCTTTATTGCACACTAATTATATTAAAGTTCCTTTCCATTAAAGGTGTTAAGCATTAGAGTATGTTTTATGCTGTGGATAGCAGAACCTATTTAGAGCAAGCAGGTTTGGGTGTTCTGGGGTGTCCCTCTCCCTGCCCTATAACAATTTCTTGACACTGGTGCGGTCAACTTCACTTGTGACTGGTTTGACCAACCATTTTGGACAGGATGGTCAGGATTTGGAACAGGAAGTCTAGGGAGGAGAGAGCTTTTCTTTCTCCATAGTCCATTAAAAGGCTGGAATCAGGGCAGTGGAGATGGGAGAGGTGTCAATGGGAGGTGTCAAAGAAAGACTGGAGATAGATAAGAATTCAAGTTAATCCTTGCTGAAGGCAATTAGCATCAAGTGCTTCCAAAATCTTTCCCTTAGACAAGGGGTAGGGAGATGCTAATGAAGTCACATTTTCTGAGCCACCAAACCCAAGGGACTCTAATGCAGCAGTAATCCCTAGCTGTAAAAGGAAACTCACCCAACTTGATGTTTTATTTATTTATTTATTTATTTAGAGGCATGTATTTTTATTTATTTATTTGTTTGTTTATTTGTTTATTTATACATGCACTGGGTACAGTCAGAAGCGCGGGAGGGTGAGAGAATTCACCAGAGCCAGAGTGGGGAGCAGAGCAGGCAGAAGGACCAAAGCACACTGCTGAGGGGAGCAGCGGGCGGCAGGAGAGGTCTGCGCACCATGTGGGACCCTCCTCCGGTGGCCGGGGAGCAGCCGGGGATCGAACCAGCGCTGCAGAGGCGCTGCAGAGGCTGCGGGCAGCTTTACAACCCAGCGCTCAACCGCTGCACCACCGGGGAGGCCCCCAACTTGATGTTTTAAAGCCCTTTCTGTCAGTTCAAGAATCAGAAATTTCCTTAGACTCCTTCAAAAGCTATAGCCCCTGGTAGTTTTCACTTTTTCCAAGTTTTTTGGGTGGGTTCTTTCCCAAGAAGAATCCTATCCATTTTACTATTTCACTCCACCTGCAGTTCTCCAAACTTCTGCTCAGTGTCACTGTGTTTGTGCCATTAAATGACTGTACCACAGGTGCCAAAGCCACCCATCAGCGGATCACACCTAGCACCACCACCTCCTCCCAGAGTCAGTATCAGAATTTCCCAGCCCTCACTGCAGACTGATCAAATTGTGTGATTAATTACTGGTTCTTTACCAGAGTGTGGAAGGAGAGGTTACTTAAGAAATGCCTGTGGGGTTCAAGCTGTTCACAAGTCATTAGCAAGGGATGATAGTGTCATGAAGAATGGCTGCAGCAGGAAATCCCATTGTGAGTCCAGAAGGCCAGTGTCAAATTTTATTGGTTGCGCCAAATGCAGCATATTCAAGCCCCATTCACAATGAGGCCTTGGCTAGGATCTATGGTGGCTTGGAATTTATGGTGAAATAAAACACCCTGGGCAGGAGTCAACAGGAGTCTCCTGACTTAGACTCCAAGTACAAGCGGCACTGCCCAGGTCATGATCAATAATCTGCATTGGATTCGTTACACCAGTAAGGAGAAAATGCTCTCTAATTTTGACAGATTTTCTCAAAATAGGCTGCAACAGATGCACTTTTACCTCAAACCCTCCACCTGCAGTCATCACAGTTCTGTGGCAAAGACAGTATTTACCTCCTTGGAGCTTTAGGGAAGGAACAACAAAGGTTCTTATCCAATTTGTCTCATCATCATGTCTCAGTGTCCACGAGTACATGGTCTAGCTAAATGTCAGCAGTATTACACCAAGGAACTCACCTGATAGTACTGTCAGTACCCATCCTACCCCTAGCTCCTATCACTTCTCTTTTTAAAGTTCTAGATTTCAGGTCTTAAATCTCCATTTCTTTTTTTTTAAGATTTATTTATTTATGCATACAAGAGCCGGGGTACAGGCCAGAGTTGTAGGGGGGTGAGAGGACTCACCAGAGACAGTGGGGAACAGAACAGGCAGACTAACTGAAATACACTGCTGAGGGGAGCAGCGGGTGAGTAAGGAGAGGTCTGCTGCACCATGTGGGTTGCTCCCTGGCCAGCCAGGGGATCAAACTTGTGCTGCAGAGGCTGTGGACAGCTTCATCAGTTGCTTCTTAACCCCTTGTGCTTCCAGGGAGGCCCCTTAAATCCCCATTTCAAAAGCAAATATGTGCACATTGAAAGTAAATACATTGATACAATTTGAAACATTTCTTAGAAATTCTTTTAAGTATTGATATTATTAGTCTACTACAGTGACCTCTGCTTTATAGTCAGAAGATTTGCACTTAAATTCACAATTGCTTTTTTTTAATGTTTTCAAATTTTTATTGAAGTAACATTAAATTACAACACTGCATAGGTTTCAGATGTACAGTTTCTCATATGTGCAATTCTATTGCACAGTCACCAACCACTCACCACATTTTAAAGTCCCAATAATTTCCTATGACTAGTAGAGGAGAAGTCTTTGAATTAAGGTTAGGTCATAATATTTGTATGGGCCTATATGTCCCTTACAAGTAGTTATAGCTTTATGTTGAGTGACTGACTGTATTAATGTATTGTGTAGAATTCAGAAGTTATCTCCAAATGGATGCGGAGTGCTCCAAGATACATTAGTGATGTCTGTTGTTGGTTAAGGGGACTATTTCAGGCATATGTACTGTATATTGGTCATATTTATCCTAAGATTTTTACAATGAATTAATTTAAAATGTTCTATACAATAATATAATAGAATGACAAGATCAGAGGTAAACTAATGATTGCCTGAGGATCAATTCTGGCCACTGCTTGTTTTTGTAAATAAAGTTTTATTGAAACATATTCACACACCATTGTTCACATGTTGTCTGTAGCTGCTTCTGTGCTACATGGACATATTGAATAGTTGTACCACTGATGGCATAGTCCACACAATCCTATAGAAAAAAAAAATACCGCTGCCTGTTCATCTCAACAGATTGAAACTACTTACTTGACTCTTCATATTTTATAAGGAGGACTTATATATAGTCCTTATTATATAAGGACTCTCTCCTTATATTTTATGATTAAGGTCACTAAACTCCCTCCTGCTGCCTAAGCTTCAGCAGCTCTTTCATTTAAAGGAATTATATGAAAAAATTTAGGTGTCTCAGCATCATGTTAACTTCATGACTGCAAACAGGTTCTCAGACATGACTTCAACCATGACCTCAGAAGATCTTATTCACTCACCTTTCATAATTGACATCTGTTCATTTTCTGTAACCAAGTTGCCATTTTGTATTCTAATTCCCATAAATCTGGAGTGTTAATATCTTTCCTTTCAATCTGACCCTCTATCGCAGAATTCCAGATATTAGTCACCAACCTGAAAGACAGTAGATCAACCATCACAATCCTAGCGGATACCAACTATGTCTGCTTATAATATCACCTCAGAACCTCATGAGTTCAAACAGCAATCATGATTAGAGCACATGTATCATGAGGGTAGCTGCTTTGGACTAAATTTCCTCATAGGTCTGTAAGTTAGTCAAGGATTCTGCCTCAGAGTAGGGTTGGCTAAAGCATTTAACTGGGACATTCTGCCTCACACTTTTCTCATCCTCTTCTTAGGATCAGTGGGCTGGTCTGGGCATGTCCTTGTTCTTATAACAATCTAAGTACAAGAGAACAAGCTCACATGTTTTTCAAGTCTCTCCTTACTTAGTCTCCAAATAACCTATTGCCCAAAGCAAGTCATCAGGCCAAACCCGAAGTGAAGAGGTTGGAACCAAGCTTGTTCACAGAGGGAAGGTCTACAAAGTTACTGGTGAAGAGCTTGAAAGACATAGATAATGCTGTAAACAAATGTTCCCTTCAAAAACATAAATAATTAGATATTTAAAAATAATAAAGTTTAAATGGATCACTAATGTAATCTATTACAAGGATGCTCTCAAGAGAAGAGTCAAATTGTCCACCTGATCCAGAGTCAAACAAAACCACCAACATATTACATCATTATGCATTCCTAGGAAATAAATACAGGATACCATTCCAGCTCTTTTGATTTCTAATTCCAAGGAAAGAGAATTACATCTTAACCCAGATTCTACCAGCTGCAACAAACTCTTGAACTGCACAAGCCTTTCAGAAGGAGCTATTTTTTGTGAAGCCACTTGCCTATCAGTCAGAGCCACATCCTGATCTTGTGTGTTTAACGGGAATGAGGACAATGAGCCCTCAGGCCAAACCAGCAAATTTTACCAAGTCAATTGATGCAGCAAGCAACTGCCATTTTTTTTTTTTTAATATTTTGACAGAAACAGTCTGAGACCAGGCACATTCAGGGGTATGGCCAAAAGACTTTGAGATAAGTGTAGATTCACATGCAGTTGTAAGAAATGATACAGAGAGATATGTTGTACCATTCATCTAGCTTCCCTGAGTGGTGATGTCTTTATAATCTATAGTATAATATGACAGCCAGGACAGGGCTATAGCTGTAATCCATAAACCTTACTTAGATCTCAACAGTTTTACCTGCACTTGTGAGTATATTTAATTTTATGCATTTTTGCCGTGTGTTGATTTGGGTAACTACCACCATGGTGAATATACCAAGATATAAAACAGTTCTATCAAACATCTATTCTTAATTAGTCTATTTCAGTGAATTCTGTAAAGGAGCTCAGAATCAACCTTGGTGTAGGATTTTTTAAACAGTCTCAAACATTTGGTTCATGTCATGCAGGCATAGCCTCTGTCAGACACAGGATATTTGTCTCTTTTTTAAGCAGGTAATTGCCTGTTAAATGAATCACATAACTACTCTCCTCTCAAGTGACCATGGAGTGCTTATACAGTGTGTCTCTTCTTACAAATCTAATAAGTGCTGTGTAAAATGAATTAAAAAGTGTTCCACTGAAATGCTATCTCAAGCAAACCCAGCTCTGCCCATTAGATTTGAAGCTGTGAAAGAATTTGAAACACATTGACGAGTGAGAGCTATTTAGATATATTCTAAAATGAGATTGCTTTGGTTTTGCCATTGCTGATCTCATCAGAAATGATTCCTTGACCATACTTGTCTTGGCTCTGAAATGCCAATTAATGAATTACTATAACAAATGACTTGGGTCTCTGATTTCCACAGACATTTCAGAAATGGAAGATTGGACAATGGGCTTGATGAGCATGGAATTTTATGGATCTTAAACCAGAGGGGGTGTTATATTTCCTTCCTTAGACTTCACTTCTGACTTTTGTGGGGAAAGACAGAAAAATGTGGTCTTGACAGGAAGCTTTAAGGACTTGTTGCTGTGCCCCCATCTCACACTTTGTTTTAGGAGTTAGAAGAATATACCAGACCAACAGCTCTGCAACATACAGCCTGCTGTACAGAGCATGATCATAGAACAGTTACACCAGGATGGCTTTCATCTACTCAAGGGGGCTACAACATTTTTCTTAGCATAGAACTTTCAGTTCAAATGTACCTTTTTCAAATATATTTTAAAAGCTGTACATGAACACAGTCTAGAGAGTCAAATAGTCCTGCAAGACTTAGTGTAAAAATAGAATACTGATTTAGAATTAAGTGTTCTTGAGTCTGCTAAATTCCCAGTGTCTAATTATTTTTTGCTCTTGTATTTTTCTTCATTCTCTTGGTCTGCATGTTCATACACCTTAAAAATAAATCTTTTTTGTCATTTTAGGGTTTTAGGAAGAAGCCAGCAAATAATTGCTTACCCTGCCATCATTTACTGTAATCTTATTTTGAATTCCTAAATGTTGAAGACTTCTTTCTTATTAGGTGCCCCATCATCCCTTTAGAATCCCCTTGAATAAACTTCCTCCCAGACCCCCAAATCCTAAAGGCTCCTGCAAACATCATTTGAAAAAACAACTTTATAATCCAATTCCAGCAGTTTATAGAAGAAGAAACTAAGACTCAAATAAATTAATTATCTAAGACTTCATATGGTTATAGGCAGATTTAGACCTATGATCCATACCTTCCTTCTAAAATGATACACTTTCCATTACACCACACTGTATTTTATTCAGGTAATAATAAAATTACTGGAGATATCATGACAACAGTGTATTTACTCTATTGATTTATCATTTATTCTTTCATCAGCAAATAAATACCTACTGTGTACTAAGTCTCATGATTGACATTGAAGATAAAAATAATGCATATAACAAGGTTGATGTTTCCTTCCTTGGGGTGCAGAGGTTATTTTCTGGCAGTTTGCAGGCCAGATTTGGTCAGTAGAGGCGCTTTATCTGGTCTGTCCATTTTCTTATAAATAAACACAGTTATTGCCAATATTCAAAAGCTGAGAGAATAATAGTGAAGACAATCTGGCAGGCTGGCTTTTTTGAAGCATTATAGATGTGGAAAGATTGAGCTTATAGTTCCCCCAGACATTGGCATACTGGAATGAGGTGCCATGGTCTCCCAGCTCTGTGCTGTCCAGGTACCACAAGTCCAGTCGCCTCTTTTGCGGCTCCCATCCTACTCCTGTAGATGCTGGGGTTGGCAGCTCCTTCCTTAGGGGGTTTCAAATTCTGCTTTATGGAATCTTAGGAGTTCTGATGAGGACGTCAGCAGATCAAGCCTGAGGGATTCTCACAGAAAGACTCCAGACTTGTCCCTGCCCTGCACATACAGCCTCTGTTTAAGGCATTTTTTCACTAACTGCCTCAGGGAAGGATGACTAGCTCCAGTCTCAGAGTGCTGGTCTTAGTAGGTTATACCAACAGAAATTGTAAGAACAAGACAGGGATCAAACTCCAGTATTTGGTGGCAGCCTTGGGGAAGAGACAGGCTGATCCTAACCAAGGGATAGATTTGAAAGGAAACAGAATTTCAGATGGAGGGAAATAAGTGTAGCAAAAAGAACAAGCAGCGTATCTCACAGGAAAATGTTTGGTAAATACCTCAAGCAACTTGAGTACCTTAAAATATGCTAATAATGTATAAATAAAAGCCTTTGATTGTGAGGGTCTTTCAAAACATATTAAGTGCATTCATGTCAACCACCTTTTTATTTACCATTACCAGCTAGATATAGGAACTTTCAAATACTATTTTGAATAACTATTTTGGTTTATATGCAAATAAAATAAAATGGGAACTTACTTTCTCAGGAGCTTATGAAAGGATGGGTGTGTCTGAAAAGTGTGGCTTGATTTCAAAATTCAAAAAGACATGATGAGTACTTGGTTAATTTTAATTATAATGAATTTTCTTACTAGAGTAAATATAATGAATTTTCTTGCTAGAGTAAATGGTTTGTATTTTAAAAGTTAGGTTTCTCAGATATTTTTAAGACGAAGGATCATTTGGTTGGCTATTGCTTTAAAATGTAAATACTACTCTTTTAAATACTCTGAGCATTTAAATTAAGAGGTCTCACATAGAGACAATTGCTTATCCTATCACAGGCTTAATTTTTAAATATTGAAAGCTGCCTGCAAAGCAGTGTGTTCTTTTAATCCTACTTTTCATTATTTCCAGTGCATAGCATAGAACTATAAAAGATTTTAAATCACTCTCAACTTATAAATGTCCATAATCACAAGGTACTGTCTTCTATCTTTTTACCCAGGTAGCCATAGAGAAATATACCAAGGTTCTACTTAATGGATTCCCATATGTTTTTACAGTGATATCTGCATTTAGCAATTTACCTAGAAGTTCACATGGAGATGGTCATTTGGCAATGAGTCTCACAACACACTTCCAAGCTAATGAAGTATTTTCACTTGATAAAAAGAAAATTCAGATTCAGAGAGACTAAATGGCTCTCGTCTGGAGCCTTAACTTTCTTACATGGTCAATAGGATTTCAAAGTACAGCAATTCCATGGGGTTGTTTGAAGGACAAAATGAGATAACAAAGAAAGTTTTAGTATAGAAATTGATACTCAGTAGGAGCTTAATAAACTCACACAGAAATAGTAAAGGGATCTGAACTCAGTTATTCAGGCATTGCATCTGATTATATTTCCTGGTTCATTTTCTTTGATGTCACTAATGTGTTATAAAACTGGGCATGTGTTCAGATTGAACATGACCCAAAATTGCAGTCACCCACTCCCTGTGGTTTGCTGAGTTTTCCAAGGAAGCAGTGGTTTCAAATAAGAGCACAGAATCCTTGAGCATGTAACTTGGCTTATTTTACCAAAATTCTCCAAGTATTTGTTCTTTTGCAAGTACACATAAAAGAATGAAAATTTAGACTTCCAGGCTAAAAATGGCCCCTTTACCAAAAATTCTTTGCATGTTTGAATCCCTTCATGGCCATCGCTATCCTGTGTTCATTCTGAGGACAAGCTGATCACCTTCTGCTGGGCAGTCAACTTCCTTTCAGTGTTTCTGACTAAAGAGAGCTGTTTATTAAACTGGGAAAATTCGATCCCCAAACTTCTACCTATTTGTGCTATCTGGAATAAATTACATTCCTCTTCTTAATGGCATTTTTCAAAACTTGAAGACTTTATTGACTAGTCATCACTCCATCAAGCAAATTAGCCCCAAGCCATGGAATAAAGAACCACACTTATTTGCTCATTTTTCTCTGAATACACTCTAGTGCATCCTTACCATTTTTAATATGAAGTGACCTGAACTGAGTGCATCCCCTTAAGTGTGATGTGTTCTGTTACCTTCCTGTGCTCAGAACAGTTCTTTGATTGAGGTATCCTGCTAGTAGCTAACTTTGATTCCCATTATGCTTAGAGAAGTCAGCTCAGATATGTGAAATCTAACCATCCTCCTACACTTTTCTTTTGACACACAAACACTTCCAGGTGGCATCTCTCAGTTCATTCTATTACTCACAGGTTGAAGATTTAGAGGTCCCAGGGACCATAGATACCACATCGGCCAGGAGGGTGCAAAGTAACTCACAGACACAATAGATTTGGTGTGCACTCAGCTGACATGTTTGATGTTTAAAAATAAATCAAGGGCCTTCCCGGTGGTGCAGCGGTAGAGCGCTGGGTTGCAAAGCTGCCCGCGGCCTCTGCGGCGCCGGTTCAATCCCCGGCTGCTCCCCGGCCACTGGAGGAGGGTCCCACATGGCGCGCAGACCTCTCCTGCTGCCCGCTGCTCCCCTCAGCAGTGTACTTGGGTCCTTCTGCCTGCTCTGCTCCCCGCTCTGGCTCTGGTGAATTCTCTCACCCTCCCGTGCTTCTGACTGTACCCAGTGCATGTATAAACAAAACAAACAAATAAATAAATAAATAAAACATGCCTCTATTAAAAAAAAAAAATAAAAAATAAAAATAAATCAAGGGTTGTCTCCAGGGGCTACTCCTTGGCTACTCCTTGGCAGGGTAGAAAGATGACTCTGCATTCTGAATTCTGAATGACTGCAGCCCCATGATTGTTCCTGGGCCCACAACCATCTCATTTATTTTCTTTGTCTTCTTCCTAAGGGTGTAAACAGACCTATAACAGTTTAAGGATTTTCATCTGACTTACCTCTGTTTACTCAAATTTCCTCTTATTCCTAACAGAAATCTTTGCCTATAGCTTCACAGTTCTCTCTACCTAAATTGTCTCTCCAAGATCACATTCAATCCTTTTGCTAAAATATTATCTGTACGCTTGTAACTATACTGGTGCTTTTTCAAACTTCTGAATAAACTTGCCAGCTTCTCTTCTTTCCCTGGATATTTTTGTATTTGTCCCTCCTCTCTGAATGTCTGTGCCTCCTTACTGATGTGTCATCCTGCTCTCTTTGAAGTCCTTCGGATCTTCATCTGCTTTGGCACATCACCCCTGTTTATTAGAATAGTCTTCCAGGTTTCTCATCTGCCCTGAATTTGTGTCTGGATTTCTGGTTGTGTTTCTTCTCCTTGGTCATCCAGAGTTAGGCTCCCAGTGTCACACCTGCCCTCCACATTTCTGTCTGTGGCTTTTGTTCTTCTTTCCCCCTTTGCAGGGTAGAAGCTTCAACTTTCTTCTCCTACCTTTCTTCAATACCAGCTTCTATTCTGTTCTTGAACCCAGTGGGTTTCTAATTTGGTTCCCAGTGGCAGCATCAACTGGAAACCCATTGGAAATGCAAAACCTTGAGCCTTACCCCAGACAAACTGAATGAGAAACTGTGGGTGGGGCTCAGCCACCTGGATTTAACAAGCCTCCCAGGTGATTCAGATGCATACTAAAGTTTGAGAACCTCTGCTCTCTAATCCACCTGTTCCCAGCTTTGGCTGACATTTGAATCACCTAAGGAGATTTAGGGGAAAAAAATCCATGTCTGGGCATCACCCCAAACCCATTAAATCAAGTTCTCTGGAAGTGGGGTCCAATTATAGGGTTTTTTTTTTTTTTTTTTTAGAAAAGCTCCCCAGGTAATTCTCATGCACAATCAGAATTGACTTTAATGTGCCAAGATGTTTCCTGCTATTAGGTCTTTACTGGGTTCCTCTGAGAAGCTCTTCCTTGTTTTCATCATGCTTTCTTCTTTTTCATTCTTCAGGTTGCAATAAAATTATCACTTTCTCAGAGAGAACTTCAGCCAGCTTGACTCTAGAAGTTTCTCTCCCAGACACTTTCTCTTCTAACATATTTTTTTTTTTTTTAAATTAGGAGCCTGGCCCTCAGGCTGCTTTTTTTTTTTTTTTTAATTTTCTAGAGGCATGTCTTATTTATTTATTATTTGTTTGTTTGTTTGGTTTATACATGCACTGGGTACAGTCAGAAGCGCGGGAGGGTGAGAGAATTCACCAGAGCCAGAGTGGGGAGCAGAACAGGCAGAAGGACCGAAGTACACTGCTGAGGGGAGCAGCGGGCGGCAGGAGAGGTCTGCTCGCCATGTGGGACCCTCCTCCTGTGGCCGGGGAGCAGCCGGGGATCGAACCGGCTGCAGAGGCTGCAGGCAGCTTCGCAACCCAGCGCTCAACCGCTGTGCCACCGGTGAGGCCCTCTTCTAACATATTTTCTTAACTGCACTCTCTGTAATTACTAACTCATTTTGTCTAGTCATTCACTTGTTTATAGACCCCACCAGAAGATCAGCTCCATGGGAACAATGACTTCTTTTCAATGTTGAATTCCCAGTTCCCTGGCACAGAGTTAGGCACATGATAGGAGATCAAAGAATATTAGTTTATTTGTATAATCAACAAAAAATGGTAAATATTAAACATGCTGCTACTTCAAGTTCTGTGCTTTTGACAATCTGACTTCCTTTCCCTAAAATTCTGTTCTACTTTCATTATCTTGTATGTCATGATTTGCCACATCATTCCCACAAAGGATCAGAACACCTGCTTTCATCTTTACCCCCAAAGAGCTCTTTCTTTCCTGAAGTCACCATGACTTTCTAACATTATTTAACTATTCTCTTTAAAAAAAAAAAAAAAAAAAACCAAGTACAGTGAATACGTACCTCTACTGTAAGTTCCTGAACTCCACAGACCATGGTTTAAGTCTCTCTCTCTTTGCTCCATGGTGTGGATGCTGGATGCCCCGGGGTAGACATGAGGAGATACCTTCTAAAGTGAATTGACTTGAGAAAGAAAAAAGCTTTCAGTCGATAGTTTTAAAAGCCAAGGGGCTGTTGAAGAGACACACACAGAGAGAAAACAGATCCAGGAAAGAATACCTGGTTCAATACAGAGATTGACTCTTTCAAAAAACAAATGGAGGTTGGGGTGTCTCCTGCATGTATTAGGGGCGCTGTTTCCAGTTGCTCCCTCTTTGCACTCCTGCACTACACCCAGGTCTGTAGAGAAATTCCACCATTCCCCTTCGTTATCCCTTCTGTTTCTCTCTGAACTATATAGAAGGGTGAGCGAGTATTCACACCAGGGAATGCTGGAAAGCCACAGGCAGCCTCTCCTTACAGTGAACTGCTACAGTAACTTCCCTTTCATGATGTTACATTATCTGTATGAGAATGATCAGAGAGATCAGCTGGAAATCCCCAACACTGAGAAGGAGCTGAGCAGCTAACTCACCACTCCTTGCAATGTCTTGCTGGGAGACCAGGAGGGTTCTTCAGCCTGAATTAACATCTCCATCCTGAGAGATTGAAATCCTGCTGGCCTCCACTGGACAGAGCCAGAGAGAAGACAAACCCTCAAATGATGATCTAATACTTTGGGATAAGGGTGTTTTTGACTTTGATCAGTCCAGGCAGAGTGTGTTATTGTTGTACTCGGGTTTCCTAAAGCAAAGATAGAATTAGTTAGCCAATTTTATTGTTAGGTATACATTCTTTATGCTTAAAGATTTAGACTGGTCCCAGTATAACTGCTAAGGGTTTAATAACATTTTACCTCTCTTGATTCTAAATTCTTTCCATAAATCTGAAAATACAGAGGGTTGCTTGGATAACCCCTCTTAAACCTCATGCATCAGGAATCAGAGAAAGACGTTTACCTTGGTTTGCCTTCATCATTCTTGCACTGGCTTTCTTCTCTCTCCTTTATTTTACATTCATCCATCCAAGGAACCAGTACACCCCCATGCTGACTACTGGACACCCATCATTTTTTCCCCAGAACTGCCATCTCCTGTAATTTCCCAAACATCAGAATTTTCCACTCAACACCTTCCTGGGCTAGCCAATTTCCTTCAAATCAGGATACTTGCTAGAGCTAACTTGAAAAACTAATTTGCACTAATGTGTAATGACCTACATTTCAAGAGATGTCTTAAACTCTGTAACTCAAAAACTAAGAATTGGGATTTCTAGCAGTATTGGAAACAGAGAAATATGAGGAGGATGTGGACAGTGGGCAAGGGAAGTCCTGGGCGTGGTCTCGCTCGCAGTCCTGGGGCTGCCCTCTTGTGTGCTCTCAAAAGACCTAATTAGCATAACTCATATCACCAGGCTCCATGGCAGCACCGTTACACTCTTCATGCACTGCTGCCACCAGAGCCACTGCCCCAGCCAGACATGAGCTGGCTGAGGACTGACCACTGTGAGCAGGGAAGGCAGATCTTTCTAGGTTCACAGAGGGAATTTGTAAGAAGGGGAGAGGGAGAAAAACCACTATTTCTGAGACTTGGGAGATATACTTAGTCTATCTTCTGGATACATTTGGAAAAAGAATCCATTGTCATGACTTCTAGGAAGCACTCAAGCAGAGTTCAGTTCAGTGAAACATGTTTATTGACTGGCCCTACAGCATTGAGGATGATGATAAAATAGATGACTCATCAGTAACACCTAATAGGTACTTCGCATCATGCACTCCCTTAAGCATTTTGTATGGATCATTTCAATTAGTAATTTCATCAGCCTTCTCATTTGGTAGGCAATGGTCTCCCAGCTAACTGGCTCTCTGGCTAAAAAGAAATACCTTGAATTGTAATATTTGCTGATTACTACGGCGGCAGCATTTAACATGGATGATTTCCCAAAAATGTCCCAACCACTGGCCGCAAATTCCTGACTATGCCACTGGCTTTCGTAGCTAGTGGAAGCTGGTTCTACCACCCCATCTGATAGGGACTTTTACTTCCCCTGGTTCATCCTGTTTTGCCTGGGAATTTCCTGGTTTTAATATTGAAAGTTCGGGCTTAGGAACTTGGAGTTACAGTTACCTACCTTTAGTTGCATAGGAGGAAACTGAGGCCCAGAGAATTTTTTGTTGTTGTTGTTGTTAAAGATTTATTTATTTATGCATACAAGAGCTGGGATTCAGGTCAGAGATGGAAGGGGATGAGAGGATTCACCAGGGACAGAGTGGGGAGCAGAACAGGCAGATCCACTGAAATACACTGCTGAGGGGCTTAGTGGGCAAGACAAGAGAGGCCTGCTGCGCCATGTGGGTAGCTCCCTGACCAGGGATCCACCTTGTGCTACAGTGGCTGTGGACAGCTTCACAGTGCTGCATCTTAATTCCTTGCGTCAACAGGGAGGCCCGGCTCAGAGAATTTAGGAAATGTGTCCAAGTTGACACATGCAGCAAGCAGCCAACCTGCTTTCACCACAGGAGTCAACTACACAGAGTCTGAGAATTGCTGCAGCAAAGATCAGTCATGAGTGCAAAACGCCAACCCTAAGAGCTCTCGCCTACACACATATAGTCTCACACACTCAGTCTCACGTACATTCAGTCTCACACACACCCATTCAATCTTATATATACTCATACACTCACATGCACACACACACTCAGTCTCACACACACACCCTCATGCATATACATACTTCATAGAAAACATACAAGCTACAGTTTTATGGTAGAATTAAGGTGTGTTTTATGTGTATAAAAGAAAGAAAAACAGGCTGGTTATTTTCCTTACTTCGAAGACTGAGCTCAGTCTCAATTTTTTGAGATCCCCAAAAGAAATCTTCCACAGCCTTCTAGCATCTGCACTAAGGTAATTTATGCAGCTCCTCTGCCTTACACAATGATCATAGATGAGCCAGTCTCCACTTCTCCACGCACATTCACAGCAGAACCATCAATGCTACATCTTTAACAACCTAGGAAATTTCATGTGAGAAAATTTGCCTTTTCTTAATGATGCACTGTTGAATACAAGCTTCATTAACTGTAACACAATCCTTCAATTTAGAAAATCATTTCAATGATTATTCCTAATGAGTATCAAGATATTTATATGAAAAGTAGAGCTTTTTTCCCTCCTAAATTGAAACTCATGATGTCTAGTATATTCTTTAATGAGAATATCCTTCAAGAATAAGTCTCATGAGTAATAATGTTAATTCGCATTATTTGCTAAGTAAAAGAAAGTTTTGTTTGAAAACTTCAAATTTTGTTTTTCCATTTGTGATACAGGTTTTAATAAATGGTGTTCTTTAAAAACCAAATTATTTGTTTAGATTATACTGAACATTTCTTTTAACCTAATAGATAACCTTTAATGGCTAAGATAAATTATGTACTACATAGAGATGAGCTATTCTGATTTTGTAAGATGCCATATATCCTGAAAGCATTAGTAGAGCACAAAATATTAATTCTTTAAGCAAGGTTCCAGAGGTGTTAGTTCAATAAGAATATATACATATGAAAAATAGTGTTTCTCAGCATCCATGAGCTATCTTAATTATCTTAAAAGCTTTCAAGAAACTCTTCCCAAATACTCTTCCTTTAAAAAAAAAAAAAAAACCAAGTCTAAAACACAACTCACCCCATTAACTTAGAAAAATAAGTATATAACAAATAGGTCTCTTATGAGGGACACAACTTAAAGAAAAAGGATATGTTTAACTTGTAGTAAACTTGTAGCAATAGTAACCATAAATAGGTTTAAACTTTATTACTCAGTGGACTTTATGTCCCTGAGGTCTTTTCATTTTCTTTCTACTTTGTTTTTTTTTTTTTTTTTTTAAGATTTTATTTATTTTTATACAAAAGCTAGGGTACAGGCCAGAGGCGCTGGAGGGTGAGAAGATTCACCAGAGACAGAGTGGGGAACAGAACAGGCAGACAGAAAGCTCTGCTGAGGGGAGCAGTGGGCACAACAGGAGAGGTCTGCTGTGCCATGTGGGAATCTCCCTGGCCGGCCGGGAGTTGAACCTGCAGTGTGGAGGATGCTGACAGTGCCACAGAGCTGTGCTCAACCCGCTGTGCCACCAGGGAGGCCCTTCTTTGTTTTTTTTTTTTTTTTTTTTTACAGATGTGTTTATTTATTTATGCATACAAGAACTGGGGTATAGGCCAGAAGTGCAGGTGGGTGAGAGGATTCTCCAGAGACAGGTTGGGGAACAAAACAGGCATATCTACTGAAATACACTGCTGAAGGGAGCAGTGAGCGATACAGGAGAGGTCTGCTATGCCATGTGGGTTGCTCCCTGGCCAGCGGGGCACCAAACTTATGCTGTAGAGGCTGCAGATAGCTTCACAGTGCTGTGCCTAACTCCTTGTGCTACCAGGGAGTCCCTTCATTCTCCGTTGAATGTGTGTGTATGTGTGTGTGTCATTAGTTTACAATACCACATATGATCCAAAACTATAACACACTTTTCAAGAGTGTGTTACCACACCACAACTGCCACTAAAGCACACATACTCCTCCACGATAGTCCAGTGGGCCCCAATTGCATGGAACTAATAGTACAAGGGGATTTAGAAAAATACAGAAACTTATTTAGAAAAATACAGCCAACATTCTTGTTGGCTCTATCCTTAGGCAGAATGTCCTCTGACCCAAGTGGATAGAAAGAATAAATGAGAGGGACATGAAGGTGAGGAAACCGTGGAAGAAAAGGCCATCTCTCCAATATCACTCATCTGTGTTGTGTGTTGCATAAATAATTTATCTGCAATTTTTATTTGCTTTGTCTGGGGGCCCACACTTTTAAATTGGTATCATCCACCTCACACATCTGATTTCAGAAAACATGGAAGGAACAAGATATAACCTTACAATAAAGCTTGACAGTTCTATTTCTGAGCTGGTTTAGAATCATTTTGATCTGTATGCTGTGAAAAATTGGATGGTCTAGAATCAGAGATTGTCACCTGAATTCTGATTTGGGCATTAAACTTTGTACCTCCAAATTTGATACAGATTTTTTTTTTTGGGGGAAGGTTATCAAAATTTCATCCATTTCGCAAAATAATGTGAAACACAATTAGACTTAGAAGCTGACACATAAATGCATCATGTAATTTAATATTTATGCATCCTTGGTAAATACCTGATTACCTTGAAGATATACAAGGAAGTTATAATAAACCTTAGTTACATTTTTACTACATTTCAAAACATGATAAAATCTCACAAACTAAAACAGATGGAATGAAGCTACCTAGCAAGAAGTTACAAAATAATTATTTATTTAAATTGCATAATATATATTTTAACAATATTCTCAAACTGATGATCTTAGAGACATCTTACCTAAGTTTGATTTTTATTAGGGCCAGAGCTGAAATTTGGTCTAGGACATGTCTGCAGAATCACACTTCATTAATAGTGAGCCCTCTGGGCATCCTGATTCTAGTTTTTCTGTTTTTTGGTTTTTTTTTAAGATTTATTTATGCATACAAGAACTGGGTACTGGCCAGAGGTGTGGGGGGGGTGAGAGGGTTTACCAGAGACAGTGAGGGGAACAGAACAGGCAGAACAACTGAAATCCACTGCTGAGGGGAGCAGCGGGTGAGTCAGGAGAGGTCTGCTACGCCATGTGGGTAGCTCCTGGCTGGGGCTCAAACTCCTTCTGCAGTGGCTGCAGCCAGCCTCATAGGTTGCATTTTAACTCCTTGTGCCACTAGGGAGGCCCCTGATTCTAGCTTTAAATACCATTTTCTACTAGTAGGATCCAGGGATCTTTGGAGAAGTATCTCATTCCAGAAAGCAAAGAATACACCTAAGGAATGATGAGGATATATAAAGAAAAGGCAAGGGAACTTATTGGAAGAGGATCTCATACCTGTCAAATCTTAAGCAATTTAATTTATGTAACAAAATAAATAAACATGATCACAATTTATAGCTGCAGTAGAGAAAAGTAGTATCAATAAATTTGCTAATTTAAATATATAACATTATAGAATACCATAGCTAACAATAATTTACTCTAGAATACATATTAATTGATAAAAAATAAGTAATAACATCACTATAACTGATTTTACAGTAAATTATTAGCACTCACAGAGCACGTAGCTTTTCTTTCATACACTACCGTACATTCATACACTTTCATACTTTTTTTTTTTTTTTTTTTGGTAAATCTCAGTGAACTTCCACAGAACACAGATTGCCTACCTAATCCTCAGTATCTGAGAAGAAAAAAAGAGGGAAAAGTATGCATCTAGAATATCTTTAATACCAAAATGTGGTACAGACCATATAAGAATAAAAATGTAAACTAATCTCATTGTGAACATAGATGCAAAAATCTAAATAAACTACTAGGAAGCCAAACTCAACAGTTTATAGTGGAACAATACATTATGTTTTAGTAGGAATTATTCAAAATAGAAAAATGGTATTACATAGCAATATGTCAATGCAATTCACACTAATGTACAAGAAAGTATAAACATACACTATTATCTCAACAGTTATAGAAAAAACAATTGTTCAATGCTCATTCCTGATAATGTCCTTAGTATATTATGAGAAGTTTTGGTGAAGTGGCTTAATGGTGTTATTTTTTCCTCAGTGCTACATTTTCTTGTAAAAATATATATCATAAACAATACTAGCAATATTTTTATAATGTTTAGCCTTGGATACTGTGTACATGAGAATTTTAAGACTATTCTCAGATTTCTTCATCTTCACAAAGCTTATTAAATTAAAAACTGTATAATATATATTTCAGCACTCCAGAAATTATATTAATTTTTAATACTTCTTTTTCTTAATTATTGTATCTCCAGTTTCAAAGTCACTTGGCGAGACCTAAAAATACAAATCTCCAGTTCATTAAATCAGAATTCCTGTAAGTGAAGCTCAGAAATTTACTTTTTTAAAATACAAATGATAGATTTTTTTCTTTTTTTAATAGTTTTTGATTTTTTTTTTCAATGAGGTAAGAGTAATTAACATTAGTACTGTAGAAGATTCTTGGGAATAGTTTCATACCTCCTCAGATGTACATCAAAATAACAGTTAAAGAAATTTTCCTTAGGTGTTGTTTAAAAATATGTTTTATCTCAGGCCTCCCTGGTGGCACAGCGGTTGAGCACCTTACTGCGAGGCTGTCCGCAGCCTCTACAGTGCCAGTTCGATTCCCCGCCAGCCAGGGAGAACCCCACATGGTGCGCAGACCTCTCCTGCCTTGCCCGCTGCTCCCCTCAGCAGTATCTTCCCTCCGTCTGCCTGTTCTGTTCCTGCTCGGCTCTGGTGAATCTCTCACCCTCCCATGCTTCTGACCTCTCCCCCAGTTCTTGTATAAAATAAATGAATAAAATCTTTTAAAAAAAGTTTAAAAAAATGTTTTATCTCAACTGTCAATAAGCAGCTTTTAAAATAATGATCTATAGATATGGCTAGTCATATTTTCCAATGCCAAAATCATCACCTTGATTTTTATCATAATTTCACAACCCCTTTGATGTAATCACAATAATGATAATAGTTATTAGTGATTGAACCTCAACTTAGACAAATAATTTTATAGAGTCTTAAGAACAAAAGTGTATATTGAAACTCTGTCTTGGAAAATTTTTTTTTCTTTTTCTATATATACTTTTAGACATCCTCCTATGATATTATTGCTACTTACTGATGAATTGAAGGAAAAATCTTTCCATATATATATATATATATATATATATGCTATTATTTAAGCAGTTTGTTTAAGCTTTTACACAGAGGAGTAAAAGTACTCTTTTTAAAGTATAGGAAAATGAAGTAAACGTAACTTCAGTTCACAATGGGAGAGCAACCATTAAAAAACAAAACTGCCTTGTTTCTAAAAAAAAAAAAAAAACTGTATAAGTGTTATTTTGTCCTCCCATCCCCTATGTTGCTAAGTATTAAAGCAATGCATATTGATGAAGAGTCATGGTTGGCTCAATGGTCTATTTCTTATTGAGATTCCCTATTAATTCACAGCTAAACTGTCCGTTTTGGAAGATAGGGTATGAAATCAATAAATGGCACTTATCCAGAGACTACATAAAGTAGTCAAGAAATTAGTGTTCCAAGAAAAGGCTTTGGTGAAAAGAAATCAATATGAATCTCTAGTCTGTAACACCTTTAGATCAACTAAATAATGCCTTTTATCCTGAAAGTCGCAAATGAAAGTTATAAATTATCAATATCAGGAAGAAATAACACAACCTAAGAAATTTGTTATTGGACATAGCAACAGGTTTAAATAAAGCAAATTTTGCTGATTCATAGCTCGTCATTTTATTTAATTGTAAGACATTGGAAGTTTTAGAGCAAATGGTTAACATTTGCTTTGGCGAAAATGTGTATCCTTTTCTCATTTATTTTATCTTATTCTGTAGGTGGTCAGTTCCAATTGCTGAGCCTGGCGATGGTCATTTAGTTCCTTAAAGCCAAATAAAACAGATGGAGGATAGTTACATTGACAAAAAAAATAATTTACTATGGTACTTTCACAAAATTTCACACTTTCCTGGAGTTATAATAGCTATATTGTTCATTGGAAAGATTCATTTGGACCTAGGGCAAAAAGAAATCAGGGTCTCTCCACTTGAAGTGAGAAACTGGAAATGCATTAACATCAAAACCAGAAGTCTAGGATGCTTCTGAAAAAATATGTTAATGCAGCTGGTAGGTCTGATGAATTTTCACGTTGGCATTCAGGATTGCTTAGCAATTCCAAATACTGTTAGGATTAGAAATATTTGAAGGGTTTGAAATTCTCATTGCTGGCAGATTTGGTGGTGAGAGGATTTTGGTTTTTTGTTTTTAATTTCATAAAAAAGGAAGGAACAATATGGAGGAGAAAAAAAGGGCACCTGTCAGCAGCTATTCATTTGAGTTGGGTTGTGAAAGAATCTGTATGTCTCCCTGTCTGGTGAATGTATTGTATAAAGGAAGTTCCCTACTTAAATTATGACAGCATCTTTGCTGAGAAATCACCAGCACTGGGTCTTCATAATAACTAATCCGATCCAGTCTTTAAGGGGTTCCCTTAAGGTGTTACTTGGTCTTTGAGTCATGGGTAATTTTACACCATTTCAGTGGACATCGCCACTGTTAGGGCAAGTGGAATATATTCTAGATATACCAGGGAAAAGCCCAGTAATTAAGTCAAGCTAGCAGTTAACCCCAATTAAAAGCAACCGCCAAGACAAAGTTGGTTTGCTGATAAGCAGCAGTCAGCTGCTTTTGCTTCTGAGAATGAGAGTCCAATTTGAATCCTTGCATGACTGCACTCCGTGTAACTCTGGGTTTATTTCTGAGCCTTCCTGTCTCTAGTCAGCTCTAGAAACCCTTCTATATGCTTCGATCCAGCATCCAAATAAAAAATCTCCATTTGGATGTATGCCTATTTTGGATAGTTGATTTTTTTATTTTTTTTTAAATTATGTTATTCTAGTCTCTAGGCTACATCTCTTCAAATTACTTTCTGGATAATTTTGATAAGAGGAGAAACAAAGAAACATTAACATCTCCATACCACTACAGACAAAGATTCTACAAAAAAAGGACATCATCACTCACACAAAACTACTAAACCAAATGCCCTATGAGGGGGCGGGGAAAGACCTCAACACTAACATCCCACAGCACAAGTGGAAGCCCCTACGTAACTGGTATATGCACCAGATCTTTGGAATTTCAAATCCTAGGCTCTTCCTTTTACTTACTTGTCCTTAAGTGTTTCCCCCAAGCAGGAAAATCTCTGGGGTGCTGTGTGGTGGGAGCGAGGTGCCATGACTATACAAAGGGACTAAAAACTTTTGCATTAACCTGGGGGTTACCACTTGGTTTATCTAATTGTATCATTAAGTCAGCCCAAATTACTGGATTATAACATAGGATTGAGATAATTTGCCATTTTAATAGTAAAATCAGGCTAGCCTTGCAGTAACTGGGGATTGATTTATGGCTGCCCAGATTGATTTTTCCTTCAACCATTATCAAAGAGGCTTAGTAGGCTCTACTGAACACCCCTTCCCTTTGCTCACCCCAAGCCCAATCAACAAATGTTGTTTTAAACCACTTCTCTATAGAGAGAGTGATGTTCTCTCAGACGATGGTGAGCAGTGGATGCTGGCGAGAAAGACCAACAAACACAACCCTTAGGTGAAGATTCTACTTCCTAATGAACGGCACCCTTGGGCTCCAGGCTGCAGAGCCAAATAAATGATTCCACAAACCCAAAATCTCATTATTGGCCTGAAAGAGGTCTAGTCTCAGGCATCTGTGGCCACATTCAGATCATTAAGAATCTTCTGTTGCTTATTGCTTTCTCCTTTTTCTATTTAAGAAGCCAGCCAAGCACTGGTTTCCATCTTTCCCACACCTGGAAGCCTATTTCTTATTCCAGATTTTTCCATCTCCATAATCTCTGCCGTTTGTTAATTTATACAAAATGAAGACCTTCTTTCTGGGCAATGACCCTAATTTTGAGTTTCACTAGCCAACATGTTCGCAGCTGGGGACTTACCGTTTTATTGTTCAACAAAAAGGTCATGAAGGTCATGACCTTGTTGGGAATTTGTTCCTTTCATGTCTGAGGACCAAAAAATCTGACATGAGTTTAATAAGGAAATGTAGCGCTGGGTCAAAATCGTTTCAGAGAAACCAGAGGGCCTCATTTAAAGTACTAACCATCTCTGACTCACACATCTGTGACAGAACAAGTTCCTGGGACAACAGCATCGAGTCCAAATCTTGGATAGTTTTGTAAGTGAACAAATAGTACCTATAAAGTGTCTCACTTTTTCTGGTATAACAAACATAGGAACTTTTAGAACTTAAGTCTTTGTTTCTTGTAGCCATTTAGTTTTATTCAGAATGTTTGTTTTGATTTTGATGAAGAAGTGATTCTTTGAGAAATTATTTGAAAGAAATATTTGACAATGGAAATCCCCAAAGAAGTAGGTAATTGGAGAAGAAAGCAAGGGTTTAGTGCTAGGATTTTGTCATCCAGTCAAGTTAAAAGTTAAAAAGATATTCAGGGTAGAAAGAAGAAAGTGAGGTCTAGAAAGAAAAAAAGAATTTAGTAAAAAATAATTGCAGAAATCAAAACTACCATGAGATACCATCTTACACCAGTGAGAATGGCACATATTAAAAAAACTAGCAACAACAAATGTTCGTGAGGGTGTGGAGAAAAAGGAACTCTCCTGCACTGCTGGTGGGAGTGCAAAATGGTCTAACCACTATGGAGAGCTGTGTAGAGATTTCTGGACCTACTAAACATAGAGCTCCCATATGATCCAGCAATTCCACTCCTAGGTATTTACCCAAAGGACACAGAAACATCAACTCCAAAGAGCACCTGCACCCCTATGTTTATAGCAGCACTGTTTACAATAGCTAAGCTTTGGAAACAGCCCAAATGCCCAAAAATAGATGACTGGATCAAGAAGATGTGGTACATATATACCATGGAATATTACTCAGCATTCAAAAAAGATAAATACATGCCATTTGCAGCAACATGGATGGAGCTAGAAGGGATCATGCTCAGCGAAATAAGCCAGAAAGAAAAAGAAAAATACCGGATGGTCTCACTCATAGCAGGAATCTAGAAAACTTAAATAAGGGACCAGGAAAATGAATAACTATAAGAAAGTGAAAATCAAAATCAACAGAAAACTATGAACCAGAGACACTCTATGGGGGGTAGGGGGCGGGAGGGAAGGGATTGGGGTCAAAATAAGGGGGTTGCAATTATATGGGGAATATAAAAATAAAATTTATTATAAAAAATTGCAGAAATATAAGGAAATGGGGGAGGATATTGTACGTAGTGTTCTAACTTTTTTTTTTAATTTAACATTTTTATTTTAGTTTGACATTTATGAGCACTTCAGATAACCTTGCTAGGAGCTTGTTTCATTCACTCGTGCTAAGTTTGACTGAACAGTTTGAGGGTAAGACATACTGTGAGTAAAAAGAGAAATAAGACGAGTCTCCTCTTCTCAAAGAGCCCTATCTTTAATCTGTTTAAAGAAGGAAATAAATTTTCTTGGAATGAGATCTTTGGAGAGGCCAATTCAAGAGATCTAGGTGAGTTATTTTTAAAATGTAGAAAACCCAGCTATTGAGAGGAAAGTTTTGATTGAGTTGGGCCTCATGCTGGGTCAGGGAGGCATTCAAAGTAAATCGGTCAGGACACAAACTTAGACTGTATTTATTTTGTCTTTAAAAGTTCTTTTTTTTTTTTCCCCAAAGTCTCTTTAAAAATATTTTTAATATGTTTATTTACTCTATTTTTATACATGGTTCTGTTTTCAGTACAATTTTTTAAAAGGGTAAAATAGTCCTGATTAAGTGAGGGGGGACTGAAGCAGGATTGAATCCTTACATGCTGCTTCCATTTGAGGAACAGTAGCTGGGATGGCAGGGGGTGGGGGTGCTGAAATTGCAAAACTGAAATAATGAAGTGATAACAAATGTCAAATGGTGCCTAATGATGTGTTACTAAATGAAATCAATATTTAGAAATATTTCCTCACTAAAAATGGACTGACATATGCTCCCCTTCTCATATTGGTTAAAAGCTCTATTTTCAGAGCTCCCTGGATTTGGGCCCCAGCACCCCTCCCCACTTACTAACTTTATGAACTTGGAAAAGTTACTAAATGTCTTTGTGTCTCAATTTTCACATCTGTTATAGAAAACAGAAGGCTTGTTCTGAGAATTATAAAAGAAAATGCATAGGAGGAGTTCAGAACGGGGCACGGCACATAATAAATGTTTCATAAATGATGATGATAATGATGATAGCATCATTCATTTCCTCAATAAATATTTATTGGGTGCCTCTATATATATCACACCCCAGGTTTTCCAGGATGTGTAATATTACATAAAATGTTATTCTTGTAAATTAAATATATTTCACACACAAATAACTAAAGGTGACATTTTATCATATGTTTATGTAAGTTAATTTACAAAAAAAGAAAATATCCCAGATCATAAGATACATTTTCACAGAGTTAGGGGTATTAGATTTCGAGTCAGAAGGGCCAGTTAAACTTTGGGGTCACCAAAGCGTGCTATGCAACCTTGGACAAAACACATTATATCTCTAACCTCTTCATGACTTCCTCATGTAGAAATGGAGTTAATAATTGCACATAGATCAGAACATAATTTATTAAATGAAATAATTCCTGTTTTCTCTGGGGGGGGGAAACAAAGTCAAGGATATTTGCAGTTTATTAGGGATTTGGGCTTTGTAAGCAAGCATAAAGATCTTTCATGACAAATCCTGAGTATGCAGTGTTTTACTTTAAAGAACTAGACATAAGACCTGAAACCATAAAATATATAGAAGGAAATATAGGCGAAACACTACGTGATTTGCACATCAAAGACATCTTTACAGACACATCACCCAAAGCTGTGATAGTGAAGGCAAAGATAAACAGCTGGGACTATATCAAATTAAAGAGCTTTTGCACAGCAAAAGAGACAATAACAAAAACAAAGAGAAACCCCACCAACTGGGAGAACATTTTTGCACCCAACACTAATGATAAAGGACTGATCACAAAAATCTGCAAAGAGCTGATGAGTCTCAACAACAACAAAGAAAATAATCCAGTCAAAAAATGGGCAGAAGAGCTTAAAAGAAACTTCTCTGAAGAGGAAATGCAAATGGCCAACAGGCATATGAAAAAATGTTCAACATCACTTGTCATCAGGGAAATGCAAATCAAAACTACCATGAGATACCATCTTACACCAGTGAGAATGGCACATATTAAAAAAACTAGCAACAACAAATGTTGGCGAGGGTGTGGAGAAAAAGGAACTCTTCTGCACTGTTGGTGGGAGTGCAAACTGGTCCAACCACTGTGGAAAGCTGTGTGGAGATTTCTGGACCTACTAAACATAGAGCTTCCATATGACCCAGCAATTCCACTCCTAGGTATTTACCCAAAGGACACAGAAACATCAATTCCAAAGAACACCTGCACCCCTATGTTTATAGCAGCACTGTTTACAATAGCTAAGCTTTGGAAACAACCCAAATGCCCAAAAATAGATGACTGGATCAAGAAGATGTGGTACATATATACCATGGAATATTACTCAGCATTCAAAAAAGATAAACACATGCAATTTGCTGCAACATGGATGGCGCTGGAAGGGATCATGCTCAGCGAAATAAGCCAAAAAGAAAAAGAAAAATACCGGATGGTCTCACTCATAGCAGGAATCTAGAAAACTTAAATAAGGGACCAGGAAAATGAATAACTATAAGAAAGTGAAAATCAAAATCAACAAAAACTATGAACCAGAGACACTTTTAGGGGGGCGGGGGCGGAAGGGGAGGGATTGGGGTCAGAATGGGGGGCTGCAATTGTATGGGGAATATAACAATAAAATTTATAAAAAAAAAAAAAAAAAAAAAAAGTGAACCTGTAATTCAAATGTCGAGAAGGAAGAGAAACTATAACAAATATGAGGTACAGGATACACTCTAAAATTACCCAACATAAGAGAACTGTGATAATATAACCAATTTTCTTGGGACAGGATAACCAAGATGTTGAAATTATCAGATAACGTCTTCATTGTCTTTTATTTTGATTTCCTACTGAGGTAACTTTGGTTTAAAATACTCTTTGGCTTTCAGGTATATAACATTATAATTTAAAATCTGTATATGCTACATTATGATCACCACTAAAATTCTACTTACCACCTACTACCATTAAAATCAGTCTCCTTTTCCCAATTTGCACATCATTTCTTGTTTTTCCCCTCTAGTAGTCACATTTGTTCTTATGATGTAAGAATTTGTTTTTGTATTTGTTTTTATTTATTCATTTGCTTTGTTTTTTAATCTCCCTTGTATGGGTGAGAGCATGAGGAATTTGTCATTCTCCATTTCATTTCATATAAAGGTTATTATGCTAAGTGAAATAAGTCAGACAAAGGCTTTGAAGTGACTATTATAGTATGTTTCATAAAGTAAAACTTGACACAATTAAAGTGTGAAATTGAGAAATCTACATTTATAGCAGATATTTTTATGACTCAGCAATTGAGAACACATTGAATAAAAATAACAGCAAAGACATAAAGATTTGAAAATTATTATCAAACATATTGATCTAATTGACATTTGTAAATGACAAAAGCAGCGTGTACTGTATAATTCCATTTGTTAGAAATTCTAAAACCATAAATGAATCTAGTGATGGTTGCCTTGGCATGGGGTGGGGAGGGATAGATTGTAAAGGGTCATAAAGACTCTTTTAAGAGTGATAAAATGTTTTTTATCATAAATGTGATGATGGTTTCATGAGTGTTTATATTTGTAAGATGGGTCATATTACACATTGCAAGTATGTGTAGTTTACTATACGTCAATTTGGTCTCTACAGAGTTGTTTTAAAAAATAGCACCATATTTTGAGTAGATGTTCATAAGCTTCATCAAACTGCCAAAAAGATTTCTAGTATAACAAAAGTGACTGGGTTGGGTGGTAAATTCCTTATCATTAGCAATGATCAAACTCTAAACGGATGAAACTTATGGTTCTCATAAGAAACTGGATCATATCTTCATTTATTTATTTGGTTAGGTAGATGATTAAGAGTTTAAATAGATGATTAAGCCATTAGACAATTATTGAGCAATTACTACTGCCAGACAATGTGAATAAAGCTCACCAGAATAATGTACATTTAGCATCCCTTTCAATGCTCATATTATTACAGTTTAAATGCTGTTTTTTGGTAGCACTATCTCCTTTGAATATCTCACACCATACCACAAAGCAACTTTATATACTATTTGTCGTTGAGGATTGCGAGTATTTCATTTATTCACACTCAAGAATTCACCATCAGGAAAACCTGGTGTTCTGAGATAGCCCAGGGATCATATCACCACCTGGAATTCCCTGATCTGGTCTCAGCTTCATGCTAGTCAGGAGAAACTAGAATGAACTCAAGGCTTGCCCCACCCTGGTTCACAGCAACTGGGCAGGGCTAGGTCAGATACCAGGGATAAGCTGGAGGTCCAAATTCTCCACAACAGCACACATTGCTCCCATCACTTTCTAGAGTCTGCCATTCTCACAATTCTCAGAATAATTTTGTTTGGTTGTAAAAATATCTCTACTTGTCAGAGGATCTGATATTTAGAGTAATGAAATTGGGGAAACTCAAGAAAGCAGTTTATCTTATTTTAATTGAAGTGACATTGCATTGTATATGTTTCAGGTGTTCATTACTGAAAATCAATAATGTGCACAGAGTACATTCGGCTCACCACTAAAAGTCCAGATCTGTCCTTCACCGTAACATTGAAGTGTATCTCTGATATTTGTTCTCTCTCTCATTTTTCCTTATTAAGGTAGCATTGGTTTACAACAGTTTATGTTATATATTTTCACTCCTCCATAGATGTGGGCCACCACCCACCCCCACCATGCAGGCACCCAAAGTCCTTTACGTTAGACCCTTCTGCACCTCCTTCCTTTGTTTCCACCTTCCACGTCCTCCCCCCATAGCCTCAATTCTGCAGTCATATTTCTAGGGTTTATTTTGGTCAGTTCCTTTGTTGTTGTTTTTGTTTTGTTTTAATGTGTTTCTCTATTGTCCACGTATTAGGGAAATCACCTAGTATTTGTTTTCCTCCCTTCTCACTTACTTTATTTTCTCTTTGGTTCAGTGTCCCTCTACCTTCCAGCTTCCTACAGAAACAATATACTTTTTAATTTTTTATTTTAGTTCAGTGTTTTCTATCTCCAGAAAAATTAACTGTTGTAATAGCTGCAAAGATGCATTCATGTGACAGTCCATTGTGTACATCAAGTTACTTAATCTATTTAATCTCACAGCAATAATCAGAAGCTATTTGCTTCATTATAGAAGTGAGGAAACTTATTAAAAGCATATTGCTGGTAGATTCTGGAGTTGAGTTTTGAGCCCAGTAATCTGGTTCCAGAGTTCATGTTTTTATCTTGTGCTTCTTATCCCCTGGGTAGAACTGTATTATTGGTGTCTCTTTCAGTAGAATAATAAGCGAAGAGAGGATAAATTGGCAAAAGTTGTGGATTCTGTCACATTCCACTCATCAGCCATCTTTAACCAAGAGCAAAGCAGCTAGAATACAAAAAGAAAAAAAAAATTCATATGCTCTTCACTGTGCTTGGACCGTTTCAGAATCACAACTGAATTCCCTCAGCCCACTGACTGGTAAGCAGCACACTAGTCCATTTCTTAAAATGTGGTTGCAAATACTGGAGAATATGTGCACCGTGACCCCTGTTCCTTGTCTCAATTCACTGAATAGCTTAGTGATGTCAACTCTATGAAATCACAACTCCCAAGCAGTCAATTTTAAGCAGAAATAGGAAAATATTATGACAGATGCTGATGTCTACATGTTAAAAGATGGTATGTATTCCTGAATAATATTTACTTCTTTATAAATAATTTTGGCAAAAAGGTCTATATTTTCCCTTAAATGTAGTGAATTTCACTACCCAAAAAACACATGTCTTTCAAACTTTCTAGCATTAGCTCTTTTTTATGCATTGCTGGTGGTGCCACACAGGGGAGTATGCGAATAATTGAAGTAGGAATTGAGACTGTACTAAGTCTGCCCCCATTAGGTCTATTGCATTTATCCACCTAAAGATAAAACTGTTACCCAAAACAAAACAGAAACTACTCAGACTTCTACCTTGCTTAGCAAATGAGTCAACTGAGAGCAAACAGTTTCAGTTCCAAAACAGAACACCACGTGTTATTTTAGATCCCATGTCATTTTACACACATACAACTCCCATGAATATCCCAGTTAAGTTTTCAGAAAAAAAGGCATCTCAATAACATATCCATGTGGAAAAAAAAGTCTGTCACGAATAATAACATACATACTTATTTGCATGCTTTTGCTTAATAAAGGCTTAAAGGGGAAAGAATAGATAAGTATCTCCTTAAGATCACAACAGCTGGTATGAACAGAAGAATAAGGGCGATAATTAGGGAAAGAGAAGAATATCAAGAATTGAGAGGGAAAAGTGAGTAGCTGTAGATGGGACTAGAAGCACTGAACTTGGTAGGTAGACCAGGCTAGAAGGAATGAGTTAATATTTATTCAAGAAGCTGTGTTTATGGCAGTGGATACTCAGGGGAAGGGACTCATTTGGAGGAAGAGGGGAGAGCAAGGAAGTTGAAACAACTGGGGCAGAGTAGATAAGTGATGAAAGACCCTGGATACATCTATGTGTATCTGGATAATATGATCGTGAAAAAGAACAAAGTTTTATTAAATGTATAGTGATGGAGATGAGTGATAATTGTTAGACATTTGAATGAGTGATATTGCTGACACATCATTAGACATTTGAACACACACATCCATGTGAATGAATAACTGCATAAAGGTTTCTTCTGTTTGATACTGACTTCATGCTAATAGGCTACTCCACAGAGGCAAGTTTTGCAAATGTCAGAATGTGGAATGGTGATCGACCAGCGACCTCGGTGCTGATTTTCAAAGCAGGTCAGGTACAGTGGTGTCCTCCCAGATGTACAGCCCTTGGGAGACACGTTGTCTCTTTGGTTTCTGGCACACGAGAAGTAATAGGACTAACATTTCGGCAGCAGTTACTCCATTTAGTTTCTATGTCACTCTGGTTGTTCCCACTTCATATTTTCCACTGTGTCCTCTCTCTAATTTGTAAACATGAGCCGCGTCAAATTAATATTCCTACCACGGGGCCATGTTTACATATACAGTTGTAAGGAAACTGTGCTCTGGAAATCTTGAATAAAAATGCCTGTCTTGTAAAGACTCAGAACTGCCAGCCACACAGATTTGCATTTTAGAGGAAATCCGCTTGCTGTAAAATCTTGGAATTCTATCATATACAGTGTTTAAAAACTGTACTCACTTTTCCCATATCTCGCTCTAATTTGTGTACCAGTCATGTAAATAGAAGTTGCTGTTTTCCAAAATACAAGCTATTTTAAGAAAAAGAATTAGTTCAGCTCCCCTGCTTTCTCTATATTTGATGGAAGTCCAAGGATCACAGTTATAGCTGCCACCATTGGCATTGTGAGTCCCCTATTGGCAAACATTTCCTAGGCTCATATGTTTTCTCTACATGGGATGCATATAACAGGATACAATTAATGTTAATGTTCAGATGGTATGCAATTTTTATTTTTATAAGAGGGAGAGTCTAGGTAAACTCAGATTAAATGAAACTTTGCTAAAACTTGAGAAGGTTTTGCTTGACAAGTGGAATCTGTTATTTCATTAAGCAATCTATATGGTGTATATAGGGAAGAGTTTGGATGAGAGTTCAAAGGACACATTTGTAGAATTACCCAGTTACCGGGCCTCCCCTGGTGGTGCAGGCAGTTGAGCGCAGTGCTGTGAAGCTGAAGCTGTCCGCAGCCTCTGCAGTGCCGGTTTGATCCCGGCCAGCCGAAGAGGGTCCCATAAGTTGCGGCAGACCTCTCCTGTTGCGCCCGCTGCTCCCCTCAGCAGTGTATTTCATTCAGTCTGCCTGTTCTGTTCCCCGCTGTGTCTCTGGTGAATCCTCTCACCCTCCCGTGAAACTGGCCTGTACCCCAGCTCTTGTATAAATACATAAATAAATCTAAAGAAAAACTTGCTCAGTTACTTAATGCAGACCTGGTTTCCAGTAGACTAGATTATGGTGTGTGCCTTCATCTCCATGTCTATATCCAACAAGAACAACTCAGTTAGATGCTTTTAAATGTCTCATCCAACTCTAAGTTTCTGTGTTCAGGAAAGAATTCTGTAATTTAACCCATGTTTGTGGGATTAATATTAGAGGTACGGGAACATTTCTAATGGCGAGATGTCTTTAGTATAGACAACTGTAATCCAGGAATGTTAAAATGTTTCCTCCTTTTCTGAAAGCCATATGATGTAGGATTCTATGTTTTAGGGTTTAAATAAGTCCTTCTTGAGGACAGAGAATGAATTAGATAAATGACTTTCAGAATTTCAGAAACCAGTACACCTAAAAATAAAAAGTAATGAAGGGTTACTTTATTTTAGTCAAAGACACTCAAAAACAAATCCAATAATCAATAAAGACATTCAGGAACTTCTTTAAAATTCCTTTAAAGAAAGAATAATTTAGCCTAAAAATTAAGAATATCATAATTGTAGGGTACAAGGCAGAATCTATATAAAAAACTTTATTACAGAGCTCATTCATTTTCCTAATTTATTTTATTTGGTCAGTAGCTGTGAAAACATTACTTCAGACCAGCAGAGATGAGAGGATTGGCTTTTGAAAAAACTGGTGAATTAGATGACCTCTCAGTTTCTTTCTCTTAATCCCATCATTTTCTTAAAATCGATTTAATTATCCCGTAAAAATAGAACCACCAGAGTGACTTTTGCAGTTTCTCCTTGATCTGGCGTTTTCTCTGTCTCTCAGTTGAAGTTTCTTCTATTTGACTGAATGTGTTCACCGATTCCCCATGACGCTCATCATTCAGATACCTTCTGTTACATGTGCCTCGTGGCTCAGAATTGGAAAACAGGTGGTGCTTTTTGTTGGTGTTTCTTTTTGCTATGGATACGTATTTGAATAAACTCTTTTCTTTCTAGCCACGCTTGTTCCTGCTGTTATTCTTTTCCCATAGCTTTCAGAACAAAGTATTCAGATAACAAGTACAAGCCCCTTTTGCCCTTGCTTTCTCATTTCTGGAAAACTTGGGGGGAGAAATACATATCGCCTCACTTCATTAGTATGTTGTAAAATCCCATTAAAATTGTGTAATGACTACTACTGTCTGGTGTGAATGACCTCTCCACAACAGTGGAGTGTGGTCAGGATGTCTTTGAAGTTGAATCCCAGTATGATGAATTGAGGGGTCTTATCACATGATTGCAAAGGCTATTGGAGACCAGTCCCTAATAAGGGAGGTGAGACCAATCACTATTGCCTCACACTAGTTACTAGATGCTATTTGTAGGTGGCTTTGCAAACATAACTAGGCTGCTAGCTCTTTAGATCTATAAGGTCTGGTTTGAGTTCTGAGGAGGTAAGATTTCCCTTCTGTCATTCTCAAACAGAAAAGAAATAGAAGTGGTTTCCACTGTGAATCAAAAGGATATCTGATTACTTAAGAAAAGACACAAATACATATTGCACACAGGTCCCAATTGGCTTTAAATAGAGATTTATGATTTGTCCCCCCAAAAGGCAATCTACAACTAAAGTGGGAAATAGAGGTATTCAAGCTGACCAGACCTTTACCACGTGGTTCCAGATGTCAGACTGGCAAGAAACCTCCAATTGGCACCGAGGGAGAGAGTAGAGGATTATATAGATGTTTTCTGTTGATCTTTTTTTTACATGGGTATGATAAATGGTAGAACTGTTTATTCCACTTACTTGGATAGGCCCAAAATATTTTGCCCACATGGCATTGACCAGAGCTCAGTTACTTGGCTTTCCCCAAATGCCAGGGCTGAGCCTTGAACTTGTGGCCCTGTGAGAGAAAGGGAAACGTCCAGGGAATTCACAGCAGCACTAGTCAACTGGAGAAGATAAGGCTGTAAAGGAGCCAGTGAAGAAGTATGCCAAAAGATTTGACTTGAATTATATAAGTTCTAAAAGAAAAGCTTAAGGGACCAAGAAAATACAGAAATACCAATTTTTCTGACCAACATTTTCAATTTTCCTAAACATTCGTTGCCTACTTACATTCACAAGAAAACACAGTGAACTTGTAAAATGTCCCATATCTGATGTTTCTAGACTTTAATCCTAGGGAGTGTTTTATACCCAATAGTATGATGGCTATATGTTGCCATATGTTTATTCAAGCCCATACAGCATACAACACCAAGAATGAGCCTGCCGGTAAACTATGGACTGTGGGTGATTGTGATGTCCCAATGTTGGCCTCACCCTGGGTAAAAAATGCCCCATTCTGTTGAGTGATGTTGATAATGTGTAGGTTCTGCATGTGTGGGGGGCAGCAAATTTTTGGGAAATAACTATGCCTCCCTTTCAATTTTGTTTTAAACCTACTACTTTTCTTTAAAATACAGTGGCTAAAAAAAACTGGAGAAGGGCTAGAAAAGCTGTCCAAAGGGGGGATATTCTGAAGGGGAACACTGTGTTAACTTCCTCTTCCTCCCTGTTAACACAATACATGGTTTATGGCAACCTGTTTATTCAATCTTGGATATTCAGTAAATGTTTATTCAGTGTAAAAATAAAGTCAAACTTATATCTCTTTCTCCTCTAACACAAATTTGTTGAAGTTGTAGGTGCTTATTAAATATTTCATTGACTTTTTGATGTACCTGGGGAATTTGCAGCAACTAAGAACTTGAGGGTAATCAATAGTGGTGGAATTTGGAGCATCAGGAAAAGAAGAATAGGAAACATATTTCATATAGGGATCTATATTCTCTAATATCAGCATCTTCTTCAATTTATTTGTGCAGCCAACTCTGCAAAGAGGCCTAACATGATTTACTATAATCACTATCAGATTCAGGACTGTCTTTGTCCTGAGAACAGTCCAGCACTTGGTCTCTGATGATCCCTCCTTAAGGATTCTGAACCTATCCTGCCTTTGTCTCTAACAGGATATACTGATCACTCTGCAACTTCCATCTTGTCCTTACCTCAATGTCCTTATCTCTTCCACCGTCTTCAGTGTAAGGGGAAGAGCTCTTCCACTTGCTTTGTTTTCCAGCCTTGTTTATCTGTATTCAGAATCACTATGAATTTCAAGTAAAATGCGTTGCAGCATATTTTTGGTGTTTGGAGTCAAGGTGAAAAGTGGAGTTTATGCAGAATGTTAATTAGATAACCTTTCTGAAAGCTTGATGGGGTGTACAATAAATTCTAGATTATTTTCACTTTGGTTGAAGATCAGTCAGCCCTTTGTTTAGTAACCTGAACAGACATAAAACTTCATTTTTGCCACCTCATGATTTTTTAGCCATTAGCCGTGGTCTGATTATTGAACTTACTTGACATTATGCCTTGTCTTGATATTTTCATTGATTTTTTTAAAGAAACCAGAAGCTCTAACCATATTTTCATTACAGAAGTCCTGAAGAATAAGCATGTACTTTTGAGAAATATCAATATTCATAGAATATTCTGATAGAGCATTGCTATCACATTTTTTATTCCTATAGATAAAAAAGGAAACCAAAGTAATAGAGTAATATTAAATTCAAAGAGATATGTAGCATTTTCAACAACCCAGCTAATAATCAAATATGAAATAGTTTGAACCTAAGAAAGAAAATTCACCAGTGGGTATATTGAGAGAAGTTACTTTAAAAACACATGTCAGCATTATGCATCATGTAAATAAATGATACAATAAAATGTAATGAATACCCATTTTACACTGATAGTGTAGGGTAGGACAATTAGCATTCTTTTGGAAAGTATTTTGGGACAAGGAAAAACATCACAAAATCCTTACATTATACCACATTATAATTAACACTAGGTTGACTCCTGAGGAAGAAAATACATTATAAAATGTATGCATGGAAGGAAGGAAACATCTTAGTCCTTGACAAATGTTGGGAGCTTGGGGACTATGAATTTAAGGACCATAGAAATACCTGGCAGAAATGTTCTGTTCTTATCAGTTCACTTCCCTGGGTCCCTGTAAAGCTTCACCTCCTGTAGCAGCGAGATGGAAATGGAGGGAACTATGTGAAATATGACCTGCTAGATTCTGAGGTCACTACCCTCACAATGGACTGGCCCTAGATGGTTCTGACAATTGACGATCACTAGACATTGTTTTGGAATACAAGGAAGGAAAAACTTGATTCCTTGTGATAATTTGTTTCCCCACCTTCTCTCTCTCTCTCTCTCTCTCTCTCTCTCATATATATATATATATATATATATATATATATATATATATCCATTTCAAAAGCATATCATTTTCTAGGAACTTTTATTTTTTAAAATTTTTATATTTCCCCATACAATTGCACGCCCCTTATTTTGACCCCAACCCCTAATTTCCCTGCCGCCCCCCATAGTGTGTCTCTGGCTCATAGTTGTTTGTTGATTTTGATTTTTTCTTTCTTATAGTTATTCTTTTTCCTGGTCCCTTATTTAGGTTTTCTAAATTCCTGCTATGAGTGAGACCATCCGGTACTTTTCTTTTTCTTTCTGACTTACTTCGCTGAGCATGATCCCTTCCAGCGCCATCCATGTTGCTGCAAGGTGCTGTTATTACCACCTTCAAATGTATTAACATTTTTTTCCAAACACTTATCTTTTTTTCTACCCAATCTGTTGCCCCCTTCCTTGACTAGAGTTTCTCTCCAGTAGCAAGTCTATCAAGACCTTGCCCAGAAGTCATAGATCAAAGACAGCTACTCAGAAAAATGGTACTGATAGTTCTCACCAATATATCAGTAGAAAGTCCATGCTTCACAGATAGACACACACATAAACAGACACTCGTGCATGTGTACACCTTCACATGTTGGCTAATTAGGAATTAGTGTTAATTAGGAAAAAATTAATCTGCTTTATACTATTCCTTTGTCCTTTCATTTCTAATACATTTATTAGTTCTTCCAATAATAAAGATACTTATATCTGTATTTTTTTTTTTTAATTTTCTAGAGGCATGTCTTATTTATTTATTTGTTTGTTTGTTTGTTTGTTTGGTTTATACATGCACTGGGTACAGTCAGAAGCGTGGGAGGGTGAGAGAATTCACCAGAGCCAGAGCGGGGAGCAGAGCAGGCAGAAGGACCGAAGGACACTGCTGAGGGGAGCAGCGGGCGGCAGGAGAGGTCTACGCGCCATGTGGGACCCTCCTCCGGTGGCCGGGGAGCAGCCGGGGATCGAACCAGCATCGCAGTGGCCGCGGGCAGCTTCGCAACCCAGCGCTCAACCGCTGCGCCACCGGGGAGGCCCTTATATCTGTATTTTTATCCCCATCTATCTCTGTATCTGTAGAAGTATAATCCAAAGATAATGCAATGATTTAAAAATAAATCTATTTTTTTTCTAGGATCCTAAGCAATTAGTGCATAAGAGGTGTCTCAACTTTGTCAAAGTGGCCAAAATCACTATTATCTTGACTACAAGTTTGATGGCAATATTTGACCCCAACTTCCTCCACTGTACAGCTTGGAATTGGGGAGCACTTAACCCAGAAGATGCACAAGCTACTCACCTTCTTCTTTGTCCTAAAGCAAGCATATTTAGAATAGACCAGATAAAACAGACAATGTAGCTTTGTGAGCTAAATTACTGGAGAAAGAGACAGATAGAAAAGAGGAGGTGTGGGGGGACAAAAAGGGAAGCAGAGGAGGCTTAGAGGGAATCAGTCTCTATCTGATGCACATTCTGGGTGTATGTTAGTGCCTCTTTGAACACAAATTGGTTGAGAAGAAACAGCAAAAGGAAAACTGGAATAATGTAGGGGATTCATTTAGTGAAATTATTTGCTATACCTCTTTAAAAGTCTATAGTAATTCCATATTTTATCTGAAAGTTTCAGTGCTTATTGATTTCAAGATTAGCTTTGAGGGAAGCCCTCTGTATGATTTGAGGGCCAAGGAAAAATTCATATGTCATGACAGTTCAGACACCTGGGGCAGGGAGGAGAGGGAGGTGGGGAATGGAAAGAAACTGAATGTATTCATGCTCTACTATAATTATCGGTGAGTTTACAGTCAGCACACTCAACCAAATGATATGATTTGTAAACATGGTGAGTTATGGTTCTGATCTCAGGCCCTGGGGCCAACCAGTTTGTATTACAAGTTGACATTTCCAAATCCTTTAAAATTTAGCCTTTGATTGCCCCATGCAAGTCAAAAAAATTATAAACATTTTGGAATTCATTGTTTGGCCACACTGAGATAAACACACAACTTTCTGAAACAGATGAAACTGTTTATGCAAAGGTATTTTATTATTTCCATTAAAGAAAAATTGAAAACATTTCAATTTTAAGACGGTTTTCTGAAAGCACGTGGCAGTTAGGTTTGTGTTGCCTTATTAGACATGCACCATAGTCCAGGCTTTCAGATTCTTCTCCTCCCATCCAAAGTGAGGCAATTTGCCAAGGACTCTGCACACAGGCAGGCCTGAGATTCTGCCCAGGTGGGGAACATTCCCTTGTCTACACTACGCTCTCATGGTATGGCTACTTAGTCAAATAGAGGACAAGACCCCTCAAAGGAAATCACATCCCTGAAGGGCCATGACAAGAGCAAATATGGGGAATGAGATTTTGCTAATCTGGAAAGTATATTGCAAAACCCCACAGCATGAGGATCATCTAAGAGCTTGCTGAAATTTATGTTCCAAACCTAATCAAAAAATTATGATTCAGTAGGATTTGGGGGTAGGGGGTGTTATAAGCATTGCTAGTAGTTCTGGTAATTCCTAAATCACACTGAAAAATACTTGACAGGGTCATTTTGTTATGGACCATTCAAAAACATACATGTATGGAAGTCCTTATAAGGAGACTTCATTCAATCATATGTTTATTCATCACCTTCTCTGATCCTACTCACAGGCAAGTTAGTAAAAGGATTTGTTCAAATGATGAGAAATTATTTTGTAGAATGTAAAAGTATTTTAGAATTTTTAGAAACTATTATGCTAATCAAGCAAACACAAATTCTTAAGTTTAGGAAAAATGTTACTTATAAAGTAATAAAATTACCACTGTGACATTTTTCCTAGTAAAATAGTAAATGATAGTGCTTATATGTAGATTCTTTTAGTTTTGAATCAGTTTTTTTTCCAAGTGTTTTGTACATAAGAGGATTGTTCATATTTTTCATTGCAGATGAATAGGTCCATTTGTCTGTTGACCCATTTCTCTATAGGGACACTGGAGATTATGTGTCTTTGGGTATGTGGCCAGTATGTGACCCCTGGTTATTACAAAGTCTTTTGTCTTAATAATGAAGAAGAAAAGGAGAAGGAGAAGGAAATAATGTGAATAAAATTAACGTCCTCACACTGAATTTACTCCTCAGTTTTGTGGTGTCCAATTCCAATATGATACCCAATGATCCTTGCATTCATGACATTGTGTGGAGTTTCTTCCCATCATACCAATGGGGGCTAGTCTGGGTGACCAGCAGAACATGGTGGAAATGATGAGATGGGCCTTCAAAGTCAAGTTCATGTAAGATATTGTGGCTTCTGCCTTGTTCTCCCTGAGCCAGATGGGGGACGCCAGTGGCATCCTCTTAAGGACACTTAGGCAGCAATATGGAGAAGACATGTGACAAGGAACTGGGGGTTCCAGGCAACTGCCATGTGAGTGAATCCTAGACATGTGCTCTGTGGTCCAGTCAAGCCTTCAAATAATTGGAGCCCTGGCCAACCTTAAGAGAGACTCTCAGCCAGAATCACCCAACTAAGTTGCTACTATTTCCTTGATCCATAGAATCTTAATGATATAATTTTTCTTGTTTTAAGATGAGTTTTGGTGGTAATTTTTCATGCAGAAATGGAAAACTAAAACACTTTTCATCCATAACTGCTATGTGAGATATCTGTGACAGAACTCTCAGACCATCTGCCACTTGCCCTTGTGATGTTGTGGGGTCTAGAAAAGAGAAAAGATATGGAAATTCACCTTCACAAAGTTAAGCGCAAACATTCAAGACTAGTAGTTAGTATTCTTTGAAGTGCCAAGAATAGAAATAATTAATATATTCTCTTTTGTATTGCATTGTATAGAAAAAGTCAACATTTTCCTATAAGGTAATAAATACATTATTTGAAATTGGAGGCAAAACCATAGTCCTTGATACTATTTTGTCTTATTAATTATAAATCTAACTGCATGGAGTTAGATTATCCCAACATAATATGAATATTTATTGCTTGTAATTTCAGTCCCAAACTTTTTCATATGATATTGTATGAGGAAAAAAGATCACAGACATCCCATTACACTTTGATCTTAGAATTACATTCTATTGTTTTTCAATAAGTTCACTTTAAGAATCAATTAACATTTTCTACTTCTTCTTAGACTCTAATTTGAAAGTAAAAAACAAATGATTTCCCAAAACAACAAGAAAAGATTATAACCTATAATTTTAACCTCATAACTTTGATCTCCCAAATATTCTTACTAATAACACTAAATACATTTTTTATTTACTAAGTAGATGGGGAAATTTTACTAAGATTTTGATTATTTTCATTGAATCTTTGAAATTAGCTTAAGGTGTCATCTAATGTAACTCACATGAAAATATATTTCTAAATTTGAAACAAATCATATGCTCTGTAGGAATCACCATGAAATGAATATAAAATGGTTTGCAATAATGATACTACTTAAAAGAAGAAATTGCACTCCATCAAAGCAAACAAATCCATGAAACTATCTGGTAATTAAATTAAATGACTGCACCTGAAAGGGGAGGAAGAGAATACTATACTTTCAAAATGCAGAGCTATAAAGCCACATACGGGCTTCCCCTGTGGCGCAGCGGTTGAGCGCTGGGTTGCGAAGCTGCCTGCAGCCTCTGCAGCGCTGGTTCAATCCCCTGCTGCTCCCTGGCCACCAGAGGAGGGTCCCACATGGCGCGAAGACCTCTCCTGCCACCCGCTGCTCCCCTTAGCAGTGTACTTTGGTCCTTCTGCCTGCTCTGCTCCCTGCTCTGGCTCTGGTGAATTCTCTCACCCTCCTGTGCTTCTGACTGTACCCAGTGCTTGTATAAATAAATAAATAAAATAAAATCTTCAAATCCTTAAAAAAAAAGCCACATACCTCAATAAAAAATTAAACAAAAAACTAGTAAAAATTAAATAGATGACTACTAAATATTGTAAAAGGTAAGGAAGATTTTGCAAAACTCGTAACTATGATGTAAGCAAAGAATCCCCTATATGATCTTCCTCTCCACTTACCAATACCTCTGGATTCTTTCAAGTTTCTCTCTTCAAAAGATAATTTTCCTATTCATTCACTGTATTTGCAATTCTATAAGGGCTTTGCCCAAAATTTCAGGTACCAATCAAGTTGAAGTTTCAAAGCAATGTTTTTGAAAGAACAAAGCTAATAGTTCTCAACTTCTGTTGTCTTTCTGAAAATTTCTGGTACAGTGTTGAATGAAAATGATGGCTCACTCTACTGGCAAATTCTGTCACACACTAATGTCTGCACACACACACATACATGCACATACACATGCACACACACTCAACACATGCACACACACTATAAAACATGCACACATATTCTTTTTTATTTTTTTATTTTTTTTAATTAATAAATTTTATTTTTATATTCCTCATACAATTGCAATCCCCCCATTCTGACCCCAATCCCTCCCCTCCCGCCCCCCACCCCCCAAAAAGTGTCTCTGGTTCATAGTTTTTGTTGATTTTGATTTTCACTTTCTTATAGTTATTCATTTTTCTGGTCCCTTATTTAAGTTTTCTAGATCCCTGCTATGAGTGAGACCATCCGGTATTTTTCTTTTTCTTTTTGGCTTATTTCACTGAGCATGATCCCTTCCAGCATCATCCATGTTGCTGCAAATTGCATGTGTTTATCTTTTTTGAATGCTGAGTAATATTCCATGGTATATATGTACCACATCTTCTTGATCCAGTCATCTATTTTTGGGCATTTGGGCTGTTTCCAAAGCTTAGCTATTGTAAACAGTGCTGCTATAAACATAGGGGTGCAGGTGTTCTTTGGAATTGATGTTTCTGTGTTCTTTGGGTAAATACCTAAGAGTGGAATTGCTGGATCCTGGCACACATATTCTTTTTTAAGATTTATTTTATTTATGCAAGAGCTGGGGCCCAGGCTGGGGGCGCAGGAAGGTGAGAAAATTCACCAGACACAGAGTGGGGAGCAGAACAGGCAGACTGACTGAAATACGCTGCTGAGGGGAGCAGTGGGTGAGACAGGAGAGGTCTGCCGTGCCATGTGGGTATCTCCCTGGCCGTCCAGGATTAAACCTGTGCTGCAGAGGCTGTGTGCGGACAGCTCCACAGAGCTGCACTCAACCTGCTGCACCACTGGAGAGGCCCCATGCACACATATTCTAAGGTGGCAACAGGAACCTGATGCCAAAGCCAGCAAGGACATTACCAAAACAATATAGGCTAATATCCCTCAAAAACCAAAATTAAGAAACTCAAATTCAATGATACATAAAAAGGATATATTCTGACCAAGTGAGTTTGTCCCAGAAATACAAAGTTGGTTTAACATTTGCAAATTAATTGCTTAATGAAATTTACCATATTAAGCTACTTTAAAAATCACATGATCATTCTGATAGAGGCAGAAAGGCATGTAACAAAAATTTAACATGCATTCTTGATTAAAAAAATCAGTGATCTAGGAATAAGGCAGAATTTACTCAATCTGATAAAGAGAAGCTGCCAAAATGTTTAAGCTAACATAATAATTAAGGTACAAAGACTAGTATTTCCTTGCTATTATTTATCATTTTACTGGAGGTCCCAGCCTATTTCAAGAAAGCAAGGAGATAAATTAAAGGCCCAGAATTAGATATTAGTGTGTGACAGAATTAGACATTTTATATGCTGATGAAATGGTGTCTATAATTCTAAAATATTTATGAACTAATGAGAGTTTAGTAAGGCTTTAGAATATAGGGTCAACCTACAAAACCATTTGTAGTCCTATGTACTAGCAATGCATAATCAGAATTTAAAAAACTTTGAATATTTTACAATAGCAATTATATAAAATTCTAAGGATAAACTTGACAAAATATCTATATGACCTGTACACCCTCTACATTTCTTTTTTTTTTTTTAAAGATTTATTTATTTATTTATTTATTTATTTATTTATTTATTTATACAAGCACTGGATACAGTCAGAAGCACGGGAGGGTGAGAGAATTCACCAGAGCCAGAGCGTGGAACAGAACAGGCAGACCGATGAAATACACTGCTGAGGGGAGCAGCAGGCATGGCAGGAGAGGTCTGTGCGCCATGTGGGACCCTTGCTGGTGGCCCGGGATTGAACCGGGCTGCCGAGGCTGCGGGCAGCTTCGCAGCCCAGTGCTCAACTGCTGCACCACCAAGGGAGGCCCCTCTACATTGCTTGATTGAAATTGAAAGACCTAAATGATAGCAAGACCACCATGTTTGTGCATCAGAGATATCAATTCTCATCAACAAATGTGTAGGTTCAGTGCAATCCCAGTCTAAATCCAGACAGAATTCGTGGATAGAAATCAGTAAGCTCTCTGATTTGTATGGAAATGCAAAGTATCTAAACTATTCAAAAGTGTTTCAACATATTTGGAAGAGTACCTTTATTCAAACTTGATGCAGTCCGCTCTAGCTGAATTGTAATTTTGACACAACAGAAATATTTCTGCTATAGATTATTCACCATGAAAAATGTCATCAGTTATGTGAGTGCATACAGAAAGGTTAGTAGAACAGCATGCTGATGAATAAAAAACCATAGGACTATTAGAAGAAAGGACAGAAGAATACATACTTTTATACATAACCCACAATCACACTCCTTAGTATTTACCCAAAGGAATTGAAAGCTAATGCCTGCCCAATAACCTGCACAAGAATAATTATGGAAGCTATAATTGCCATAACTTGAATCACTCAAGTTATCCTTCAATAGCCAAATGGATAAGCAAACTAAGGTGCAATTAGACAATGGGATATAATTACTCAATAAAAAGAAATGAGGGATCAAGCCACAAAAAGACATGGAGAAACCTTAAATGATATTTCCAAGTAAAAGTGTCTTTCATCCTGAAAAGGTTACAGTATAACTCCAATGATGTGACATCCTTTGTGAGATAAATCCATGGAGATAGTGACACAGCAGTTACGGGAGGAAAGAGGGATGAATGAACAGATCACAGGGGATATTTAAGGTAGTAAAACTATTCTGTGTGATACTGTAATAGTAGATACAAATCATTACACATTTGTCAAAATCCATGGAATGTCCAGAGTGAACCCCAATATAAACTATGGTCTTCAGCTAATAATAATGTATTGGTATCAGCTTATCAATTGCAACAAAATACCACATTAATACAAGATGTTAATAATACAGGAAATTGTGGGGTGCCTCATGTGAAGTGGGTATATGGGATCTCTGTTTTCTGCTCATTTGTTCTATAAACTAAAACTGCTCAAAAATATTAATTAAAAAAATTTGAAGGGCCTCCCTGGTGGCTCAGCGGTTGAGCGCTGGGTTGTGAAGCTGCCTGCGGCCTTTGCAGTGCCGGTTCGATCCCCGGCTGCTCCCCGGCCACCAGAGGAGGGTCCCACACGGCGCGCAGACCTCTCCTGCCCCCCGCTGCTCCCCTCAGCAGTGTACTTCGCTCCTTCTGCCTGCTCTGCTCCCCGCTCTGGCTCTGGTGAATTCTCTCACCCTCCTGTGCTTCTGACTGTACCCAGTGCTTGTATAAATAAATAAATCTTAAAAAAAAAAAATTTGAAGAGAAAAAACATGCTGCTATCATTGGAGCATCCTTCAAAATAGGGTTAACCTACAGGATGTTAAAAGGAAGCTCAAAAATTTGAAGCAGCTTTTGTTCTCCAAAGAGTCAAATAAAATAAATTCAAAACCTTTACAGATGACAGTAGAGGCATAAAACTAAGTGAAATTGTCGTTCCCATAAAACTAGGTGAAATTGTTGTTCCCATAAAGTATATCTAAAATATACTTTTGTGAAAGTTGGCACTACCTCAGTCTATTGTATGGATGTTACCTTAATTTAATAACATATATTTTAGTATTTAAATAAAGACCATCTTAAAATACTATAATACTCAAAGGGGATTTACCTGTGTTATCCCTAAATCTTAGGCAAGAAGGTAATGCTACTCCATTTTAAAAAGAAGAAATGGAAGTTCAAAGATATTGAAGCATTAGCTTAAAATCACCCAGCTAGTAGTTTTCAAATTTGGCCTAATAGGACTCAAAATCTACATTTCCTTCTTTAAAGAATAAGTGAAAATATCAGGAGCTAGGAAAGCCACATTGTGGAGAGATATTTATTTGGGAGAAAATGGGGTTCCTCCAAATACACCAGGGGATGTTTGCATTATGGAGAATGTGCTGGGGGCTGGGGATGGCTTCACAGATGAGCGAAGACTGATGTTAGGTCATAGAAAAATAATAGTATTCACTGGATAATAGCACCAATTTCCTCAACAAGGAATCTACAGTAAGATCCTTGTCAAGGTTTAGCTGCCCTGTTTGAAGAGACTGATCTTTTCCCCTTAATACCTATTCCTCTCTTCTTTCTTTCAGGAAAAGAAACAGTCTACTCTTTGCTGAGTATATGGTTGCTCTCCCAGAGACTCCATAGCTCAGTCTTCCTTGTAGCTTATTTTGCCATGTGGCTGAGTTCTAGCCAATGAATAAGTGGGACTGATGTGTGAAACTGAATCCTATTAAAAGAAAGATGTTTACTCTTCCCTCTTCCCTCTGTTGGATTTGGACATGTGATGGGGATGGAGGACGTGGTGGTAGTGAGACAGCTTTGCCTCTCTCCCTGAGGACACTCATAATGGATGGATAAACAGTAACTCAGAAGGAACTTGAGGCCCTAGGCGGCCTTATAAAGTAGTCCTCCCTGGAGTACTTACCAACACTGTACTTGAGCAAGGAATAAATCTGTTGGTTCAAGCCACCTTTGTTTAGTCTCTGTTCAGTGGCTTAAATACTCCTGAAGTTAACCAACTTAGTGTTGTCATTCTTACATATTATTACACGTAAATGTTTACTCTGATCACTAATTTATCTAAATTCATTAATTCCCTTTTTTATGTAAACAGGATGAATATTTTGGATTAGTTTACAGCTTAATTAGGCAATTTTGATTCCAGGACCATAAACTACAATTTATGTATTACCGTTTTGATGATCTAATTTAAGTGTTGAACATTAACTAAAATTTAAGAGCTTCAATACCACATTTCACAGTCAGACAATGCAGTGAAAAAGTACATCTTTGCTTTGTTTGTTGTTTATTTCTATTATGTTGAGTAGAATCCTTTGAATTTATGTTTGCTTTATTTCAACAGGTTTTGCTTTACTCTTTTGATTTCCTAGAAGCCATTCCAGTCGACAAAAAATATTTCTCCAATTAAACCAATTTAAAACCATTTGTTAAGTTCTACACCCTTTGCCCCCACAGTACTCTGAATGTTTTTCATGGCGTCTGTTTTTAAAAAGAAAAGTTTCCATCACCAAAGCCATAAAATTATAATGAAAAAACTTAACTATTCTTAACAGAGATTAAGTGTAAGAAAGATATAACCTGGGAATGGGTCCCTCAGACTCAAACTCACACTGTAGCGGGACCAATAATCCCAGCTGTAATTAGAGGATTACACCCTCGACATAGCCTCAGAACCTGCTTCAGCAAAAGCTTTTTCTTTATTTTCTGGGATCATGCTAAATCTGACCAGAGCAGTTTATTCGCCTCCAGGCTTTCTGCTTTCTCCCAGCAGAGAGGTTAAGAGTTTGCATTTAACTCAACTCTACCCAAATGGGACACTTGCTAAAATTTAAACAAATAAATATGTCCTCATTTTCCTGCATGGTTAACAGTAAAAATCTGTGTAAAATTTAAACAAATACTCGCAGTCCTTTTGAATCATGGACGATGTCAATCATTAAATCAAAATTTAAAGTTTTCTCATACATTAATGTACTTTTGAATTGGTTTCATGTGATTATTATGGGCTCAAGTCAATATTAAAAATTTCAATTAGCTCAGCATAATTTGCACATGTTAATTATCGAACAACTAATTTTTTTTTTCCTACAATGTGAGTAGAGGCGGAGGCCTATCAAAAGGTCACTTGAAGGTCCCATTTTTGAGTCCCCTTCTCATCTGTCAAGTGTTTGAAGTGTCAGAGTAGGCTGGATACAAGGTCAGTTAAAATATTTCATCTTGGATTTTTCCCTTCAACTTTCCTAACCCCAGGCATTCTGAGATTTTCCTCATCGAGAATCCCTAGACCTTGTTGCCTAGAAAGATTTTTATTTGTCTGTATCAACCCAACTGCGTCCTTTTAAAATGGTCTAGACCATATTGATTTCTTAACTTCAATTTTATAATAACTAGATGTGTTCATTCTAGTTCCCAATTTCTACTAAACTAAAATTAATGTAGTGTTTTATTATTGGGGCATATTGTAAAATCACCATGTTTGTAACAAATTATTCTTCTTACATTAAAGAAACCAAAGTTGTACACATTCAAATTAGAGACACACCAATCTTTATAATAATTAAAAAGTAGGTATCGGAGATAATTGGCCACCACATTGAGAAGCAAGAAGGCTTAGTTAAATCCTAAAGTGAGTGTGAGAAGGTGTCTGTGTAGTGTACACTGTCTCAAGTACCACCAGTCTCTCTTTGTCTCAGGCTTTATTTTGAAATATTGAGTAGATGCAAAATAATATTTATGAATAATCATAAGCTATAAGAATGATACGGTAACCATTTCTGCATCTACTACTAATCTATCCCAAGAATAGAAAATCAATGATCTAGGGAACCCCTTATGTTCCCTGCCCCGATTCCCTCCTCTCATTCCCTTCAAAATTTACTTTATCGTGAATTTTGTGGCTAATATCGCTCTAGCATCTCGAGTTTGATGGTATTTTTGATCTTTAAAATTAATACAATAATCGTGATTCCTCACTAAGGCTGTTAATGCCAATGAATTAATGGACACAGACAAAATACCTAGAAACCCACTGGGCAAAGAAAGCCATAAACACACCAAGGTGATAGCTATGGTGATAGTGACAATATATACACTTTATATTGCCACACACATCGCTTCTCAGCTTTTTGGGTAAGATCAAGTGTATATTGCCACACATGTCATTGCTTCCATTCATCTTTTATTTGTTTGTTTATTTATTTATTTAAGATAAGGAATATGTATACGAAAAAATTACTGTAAGTGTACCCATATGCCTTGAGAAGAAGTCTTACCATCCATAACATTTGGGGAAATAATTTCTTGTGTATTAGATATTATGGGAAAAAAAGCAAAATCTGTTTCCTGCAGAACATTTTTAGTCATCACAAATTTGTTGCATTTCAGTACTCATGAGCTGAACTTGCTAACTAGGCAATATTTGAAATCTATGGGAAATGTTAGTGTTCTTGTGGTTGAAATTGCATTGCTTTTACTCTCATTTTAAGAATGGGACTATGTCTCATGTACTGGAAATTGAACAACCACAATCAAACTAATAAAAGTGACCAATTTATAGAGTAATTTGGAAAAGAAGCCAAAGAAAAATATTTCAAGAGTCTATGAAATGTGAAACTATGCAGATGAGATCATAATTACATTTCCTGAAAATCTTTTGATTGGATAAAGTCCATGCTTTAGATATGAGTCAGAAAACAATGACAGAACCATTAAAATGTCATTTGTAATCAATTTCATTCCCTCTGGATAGAAGTCACATCAACTCATCTTATATGAGAATCACTTTAAAGGCTTTTCTTTAAAATCTCAAGTGAAACATACATTCATACAGCGGCTTATGTCATCAGTGGAGATCTTGATGAATTTTCAGAAAGTGAGTAATCAAGTCACCATCCACCCAGTTTAAAAAATGAACATTCTCAGCTTTGCACTGACTGCATTTTATTATGTTTCTGATCATGTTTCTCTTTTGAACAAGAGGGTGAAAATCAAAACATGTCTATAAAGTTTGGATAAAGAAAAAGAGTTAGACAAATAATCTCTCAACTTGCCAGCTGATAAATTTGATTACTCACAACTGATTTCCTATTGAAATAACTGTGATGTCTCTTTACGAGGCCACTACCATTCACCCATCAAGCTATAACCAATACAAAAACAGTGGTGAATTTTTCATTGATTAATGTATACCTGGGACAGCTGGTAAGTGCCGGACAGTCTTATTTCCATCAATGGCTTTATGATTTTGTTTTTTATGTAGAATGAGACCAACATATGTTTTGGTGGCTTGGCCAAAGAACAAATAACTGGGATGCCTTTCTGTGAGCTTACTTTGTTCTCTTTTTCTCTAAAATGAAGAGATATGCTGTAATGGGCAAAGGTGTTTTTTGAAAAACACCATCTCCTTCTTTTCATCAAATTTAGCCATTAAAAAACATCTTAGTATGATAGCAATATCAGCCCAACTAAGGTCCTAATTATCATGTGTTTCATTTAAAGAAACATTTTTAAAAATCCATTTAAAATATCTACACTTTACACTTTTTTCTCTTTAAATATGGCTTATGTTTTGTGGGGCATATGATATCTTTCAAAAATCATCCTTGAGGAGTTCTTTCATTAAGCCATCTTGAGTGGATAAAGTATTTACATGTAGCCTGACATGTGTTCTCTGGCATAAAAAGGAACTAGTTGAGAAGGGTTCATGTGTAAATGAAATTTTATTTAAATTTCTATATATTCCAGCTCCAATTTCAAACAGCACTGGCAATTTATTTGCCTCTGTTCAAGAGAAGAATGATGATTAGACCATTCTGACTGGAAAAGTATTTCACACTCAGTAGTGTCCATGGAAATATAACTTTTGTCTGTGCCTGTTGAATTCAAAAAAGTGAGAAAAGAAAGGTAGAGTTAGGAAAACAAGAAGGACACATGTTTCCCCTCTAAGCAAGAGTATTATACAGGTAGGTTGTGGGAGAGGTAGAGACTGGTAGGAAAAAAGAGTACGGGGAGGGAGGCAAAACCAAGATGAGAGAAAAATGAGAAAGAGATAATTTAAGACCAGTCAAAATAAGTGGATTTCTTTATAATATCTCTCAGTCATATTAAATGATTATTTATCGACTATTTAAGCACATCATAGGCTCTTGATCTATTGAAATATCCTTCCCATGACAGATATTTTGAAAAAAAATCAAGTTAGTACAAAATTGAGATTCATAGTTTGGTAACAATGCAAACTTTTGTAAAAAAGGATTAGCTGAATTCAAAAAAGATAAACACATGCAATTTGCAGCAACATGGGTGGCGCTGGAAGGGATCATGCTCAGCGAAATAAGCCAAAAAGAAAAAGAAAAATACCGGATTATCTCACTCATAGCAGGAATCTAGAAAACTTAAATAAGGGACCAGGAAAATGAATAACTATATGAAAGTGAAAATCAAAATCAACAAAAAACTATGAACCAGAGACACTTTTTGGGGGGTGGGGGCCGGGAGGGGAGGGATTGGGGTCAGAATGGGGCATGTGCAGTTGTATGGGGGAATATAAAAATAAAATTTATTATTAAAAAAAAAGGATTAGCTGATTTGAATATTAAAATATTGAAATTTGCATGTATAATGTCTATATACTGTGACATATAAACATGAACATTAAATAATATGCAAACATACATGCTAGAAGGAGGTCTTCCTTTTTTTTTTTTTAATAAAACTAATTCATGCACTTGGTCCTACAAATGTTAATACAAAAACTTTGCCAATAACCAGTGAGGTCTTTTATCCTATATCATATGCCATTTATAAATTCTTCTAGCTTTACTTCATCTGGTGATGTCTTTTTTCCCCCTCTATTCCTGAAGGCTAATTTTGTCAAATGGAGAACTAACAGTTGATATTTATTTTGCTGGCCCCTCAACCCCCAGCAGTTAAAAATATTGTGATACTTCTTTCTGGTTGCCTCAGTTTTACATGAGAAATATGTTGTTACTTGAATTTGGGTTTCCTTGTCAGTAAACTGTCATTTTGCTCTGACTGCTTTTTAGATATTTTCTTTGTCTTTAGCTTAATTGGGTTTATCTTGGTTGGGTTTCAATCAGTTTTTTCAATGTGCAGATTTGTGTCTTACATTCAATGGGAGAAGTTCTCATTCATTGTTTCCTCAGATAATGTTTCAGTTCCACTCTCTTTTTCTTGACATCTGGGACTATAATAATACAAATATTGACTCTTTTGTTATTGTTCCACAGGCCCCTAGAACTCTGTACAGTCTAATTTTTTCTCTGTTGCTCAGTTTGTGCAAATTCTATTGATTGTCTTCAAGTTTACTGGTCCTGTCCATTGTTTTTTCCTTCCTCCTACAGAGTCAATCTAGCAAGTGTTTCTTTTCTTTTTTTTTTTTTTCTGGTATTGTCTTTTTCAGTTATATATATATATGTATATATATTTTTAAAGATTATTTATGCATACAAGAACTAGGGTACAGGCTAGAGGTCCAGGGGTGAGAGGACTCACCAGAGACAGAGTGGGGAGCAGAACAGGCAGACTGACTGAAATACACTGCTGAGGGGAGCAGCGGGTGAGATAGGAGAGGTCTGAAGTGCCATGTGGGTATCTCCCTGGCTGGCTGTAAATCGAACCCATGTCTGTAGCATGGACAGCTTCACAGCACTGCGCTCAACCCCCTGTGCCACCCAGGAGGCCCAGTTCTATATATTTTTAACTTCTATTTCTATTTTTTAAAAAGATTTATTTATTATGCATACAAGAACTGGGATACAGGCCAGAAGTACAGGGAGTAAGAGGATTCACCAGAGACAGAGTGGGAGGCAGAACAGCTAGCTCTACTGAAAAATACACTTCTGAGGGGAGCAGCGGGTGAGGCAGGAGAGGTCCGCTGTGCCATGTACGTCAGCTCCCTGGCCACGCATCGAACTCATGCTGCAGTGGCTACCTGGCTGCGACAGCTTCATAGTGCTGAGAGTTAACCCCTTGTGCCACCAGGGAGGCCCTAATTCTAGCATCCCTTTTATCTTAGTATTGGTGTCAGATGACTACATTTCTCCTTGAGTTGTGATATGTCCTGATTCATGGCAAGAGTTGTGATTCCTTATTGTAGTTTAGATATTTTGTCTACCAGGTTAAGATACTCTTCCTATTTAAATCTTTTAGAGGACATTGTGCTGCTATTTTGTTCTGCTTATTTAATTTGGTACCAGTGGAGTTCCCAGCTGTCCCTGTTAGTGTCATCTGAAGAGGTGAGAGGGTTTCCCCAGCCCTGGCCACCTAGGGTTATTGGTGGGATGGAGAGGCTTAGGTCCACAGGGACAAAGAAGATTCCTGGCCAAATTTCTGGTCACCTGAATGTCTTCTCTATGTCACCTGAATACCTTCTATTTCCCAAAGAAGTAAAGACTGCAAATATCTAAAACACTGCTAATTTTTACAAAAATAATTCTTTTAGCACTAATTTTCTCATTTTAATTTGTATTCTTACAGACATGAAACTGATAAGAACAGATATTACACTTGATCTTAGTCAAAAGACCAAGAAACTCTACAAAAATAAGTACAACAATCCATAGCAGATTTAGAAAAAAGTGCAGCATATTACTTACTTTATAGATTTAGAAGTCATACCAAAGTGTCATGCGAAACTCTGGGAATTCAGCTTGCCTTGGACAATAATCAAAGAATTTTATGGAGGGAATAATATGTATCAGGCCATATTTTTCAAAGTGGGTGCCATGGAATCCAGAGGCACCATAGGAAACTCATAAGAATGACCTTAGCCATAATTTTGAGGGAAACACAGATATACCTGTTTTATATGTCATAAGTTATTCCGTAAGGTAGCTCACAGTTTCTATGACTGAAAACAAGTGCCATGTGAAATACTGCCGGGAAGTAAGAAATGAGGGTGGGATCATTTCATAAATCCAAGATTTGAAAGTGCAGTGCCCAACAGGCACACACATTCCATTACTGAGTAATTATAGTTAATTGAGTAAAATAAATGTATAATTTTATTTTTCAAAGACTAGTAAGTTATTATATATCTAATTACCAAACTGTTTGGATCTAACTAATTAAAATATCAAACAATTATATTTTTCCTTGACTTTGGTCTGATGTAAAAACATTCCTGAGTTAGGAAGGGCATCATGAAGAGAATAATCTGGGAATCTCTGGGGTAAATTAATCTGCTGGAAGTCAGTTAGGAAATCACTTCTGTAACATTATGTACAAAAAAAAAAATTGTGCCATCCCGTTTTATTTCATTCATGAATATAACTTTCACTTCTCTGAAGTATAAACAAAAAAGACATGGTTTTGTCAGTTTTCACCTGGCAGCAAGAAAAAACATTTCCCCACTGAGTAAAATTGTAAATCTTAAAAAATCCTTGAAAGAAACAAAATGAAATCTTTTTTTGATTATTTAACTACTGTTCTATAACTAATGTATCATAGTAATTCTTTATATTTATAACTATAACATTTATTGATTTATCGATCTCCCATTCTGTAATCTATCTGTTGATCGATTTCTCTATCTCTGTAACTACAGATCTTCTATCTGCCTATATGTCTATCTAGCTGTGCACAGAAAACAAAAGAACAGATTCCTAGAAAATTTAAGTAAAGTTTGTGTTGTGTGTATGTGTGTGCGTGAGCAAATTTCAGCCCACCAATCATCCTTCATACATGTTAAAAATATATGCATTTTCACTAGCAAAGTATGAGAACGCTTGCTCCCTTACAACTTTGCCAATGAAGTTACTGACCATTTTTTATTTTGCCACCTTGATATTTTAAAAACTAACCCCCAAATTTCTCATTCTTATGGAATTTTCTACTATTTAAAATTATTATGCTTAGCTGTTTTATTAAAGTATTTTTTTAGGAAGTGTAGTGAGCTGATATGTCCACACCAGGTGAACCATGGCTACAGCTGAACTTTCAGATCACACCGGCTCTCCTATTGCTACTAACTGCAGGCATTGGCACACGGGGGAAAGATTTGAATGCTGGGCTGGAAAATAAAGGTACTAAATGCTTGCAGTAATATCAAGTACTTAAACAAAACAGCCACTAAAGATTTGCCTTTTGATAAAACTGGCTAATTGGTGAAACAAGCACTTTGCTGTTATTTATAACCTGCTCTAGTATGTACATTACAGAAAGATTCTGTTGCATTAGAATTGACTGATTCTGCTGCGGATAGTCAACCTCCTTCCTAAATACAACATTTCTGGTGTTTCATTTTTTCTTTTTGGGGAAACAATAATACACAAACCCAAATTCAATGTAAATGGAGCCATTAGGGGAGAAAGTTATTTAGTCATTTTTAGAGCATCCATATGTAATTGCAATGCTTCATTTATTTTTGTATTTTCTTGCTCTTGAAAATATGAGTACTCTTATTGATCAATGCTATTTGGCTATTTGTGGCAATGCTGTGGCTATCTGCCCCCATCCGGATATAGTTATTCTTAGTGTCCTGATCTCCCCTGAGGACAGCTAATGAACACTTTCTGGCACATGCTTAGAAGCCTGAGATAAGCACTGTTATAATTTATTTCTATCTAAATTACTCCAATTTGGGCAAGGATGCTGAATTGCACTGATTTCCAATAAAACGAGCTCATTTTGATGAATACTGGTTTGTCTCTTGATGCAGGGTATTAGAGTAACAGAAAATAAACACATATACACACATATAAATTTCTCCAACCTTGTATTTTGAATCAAACAATTGCTTTTTGTTCTCCTTGTTGATTCAGTAAGTAATTAATACTGTGTTCTACAATGAATGTCACTTGCATAATTTGAACATTCAACAATATTAATATTCCCTTTCTTAGAAATAAAAATGAACCAAAGAACCTTTAACAGCTGTTTGAAGCATATTTTGTAATCAGATTGGGCATTTGTGCTTGTAGACAATGAAATGGTGAATTATTCTTTAAATCTACTGCTCTGTCAGTATTTTACAAATTGATCATTTATACTGTGAAAAAAATAAAGTGCATTATGAACTGATTTCCTGAAGAATTCATCTTAATATAAAGCCCTACCTTTTCCTTAACCTCTCCCCCTGTTAATTATCATTATATTTGAAATCTGTAATTTAAAATAACTAAATAAAATTGACAGATATCATTTGGAATAGCACATTGCAAGCCAAATAGACAACTCATGTTTCTTTGTTTGCCAGCTATAGACATAAATAAAAGTATTACGCTGAGTTTATTCATCACAGGAGTAAGTGAGGAAAATATTTAAATATTATACATTGAAAATTATTTCATAGGCATCTACTGAAAAAGGGCAACATGTGAAGGGAACATTGAATAGCAAAATACAAAAATTTCCCTTCTGATAATTATGCTCTGGCTTGAAAAATAAGACATACAAATACCAAATAGCTACCAAATAATTTTAAATTAAAAAATAAGATATAAAGATCCACCTAAATGTCAAATAAATAATACCTTCTAAAAATTCAGGGAAGGGTCAGGATGCTGGAAATTACAATAATTCATGAAAGTCTCACTAGATATCTTATTTGCAGCAGTGGTAAGAGTCACACTGAAGACTGTTATGCTAGAGCCAGCCTACACAGGCTCATGAGGGTAATATCAGCTACTCTTCCCACGTCTGCCTTCAGTGACATCACTTTAGCATGAAATTTTCCATGTTTGGGAGTATTTACACCAGAGAAATTGGTAACTTCTGCATATCAATGTTTTATTTCTTCAGAAAACAGTTGCTAAATATTTACTAGCATGCCATGGTATGTAAGAGGATCTCATCAAAATCGAGATTAAATTGTTATTTAATTTCCATTTAAATTTTTTTTTTCTCGGGCCTCCCCGGCGGCGCAGCGGTTGAGCGCTGGGTTGCAAAGCTGCCTGCAGCTTCTGCAGCGCCAGTTCGATCCCCAGCTGCTCCCCGGCCCCTGGAGGAGGGTCCCACATGGCACGCAGACCTCTCCTGCCACCCGCTGCTCCCTTCAGCAGTGTATTTCATCAGTCTGCCTGTTCTGTTCCCCACTCTGGCTCTGGTGAATTCTGTCACCCTCCTGCACTTCTGACTGTACCCAGTGATTGTATAAATAAATAAAATAAATAAACAAAAATAAATCTTTAAAAAAAATTTTTTTTCTTGCAGATGAGGGGAATAAATCCAAGGAAGGGAAAGACTTGTAGGTCAGACTGTAAATAAATGACTTATCGTTGTCTTCAGGTTTGTACCCAAGTGTTCATTCCAATTTGTGTCCTGTCCCCATATTGTCAAAATTTATTTTTACTGATAATTTAATTTATGCCCTTAGTTGTAAAGAGTTGTTTGAACTGTGGTCAGTGTGTTGAAAGACTATGTACAGTCCAATAAAAGTCATTAGCAATGGGAAAAGACAAATTTTGTTCTAGTTATCTATTCCTACATAATACATTCTCTAAGATTTTTTTTGAAGATTTATTTATTTATGCATACAACAGCTGGTGTACAGGCCAAAGATGTGGGAGGTGAGAGGATTCACCAGAAACAGAGTGGGGAACAGAACAGGCAGATTGACTGAAATACACAGCTGAGGGGAGCAGCGGGCAAGGCTGGAGAGTTATGCCTCCCCATATGGGTTGCTCCCTGGCCAGCTGGGGATAGAACTCATGCTGCAGAGGCTGTGGATTGCTTCATAGTGTGGTGCTTAACCCCTTGCACCACCAGGGAGGCCCCCATTCTCCAAGATTTAATGGCTTGGCCATTTATATTGTTTGTAATTTTGTGGATCATGAACTTGGGAAACTGGGATCTGCTTCCCTGCAATTGGGTTTTAGCTTAGACTGTGACCATTGGAAGTCTCAATTTCCACTTGCCCAGGGTGGCTTACTGACAGGCTGACGGCTATCTGAGCTCACCTGCCACTGTCTATTGAAGCTTTTGTGTTTGACTGACAGGCTCAGGTAAGTCAGATGTCATCTGTGGCAGCTCAGTACTCCATGCACAAATTTTATAGTCAGAAGGCAAAAGCTATATGATTTTTCCTGGCCTAGGCTTAGAAGTTATACTGTTGCAGTCCCTATTGTTGCAATTGTAAGTCCACTGTGATTCTAGGGAAAGAAATATTGACAGTACCTCTTAATGGGAAATGACTTAAAAAACATTGTGGGTTTTTTTTTTTTTTTGTGAACCTGACCCAAAAGTCAAGTTGATTTCCTTCCAAATTTTCTAATAAATCATATCCTCCATTTCCACAGAGTATGATTTTTTCTCCTGGCCATTGACAAGGAAAAAGATTTTTAAATCTAAGTACAACTCAACAAAAACTGAATGTCAGCCTTTTACTCTCATCCACTCATCTTTTGCATGAACTCTTTTGATAATCTTAAATAATATTAAGGAAAAGATTCAATGATTTTTATCAGTCTTGATCTTAAGAAACTTGCATTTTCATTGGCTTTAATAAGCTCACAGTCAAGCAGAAACATAAACCACACATGAAGTTATTGATAGAGTTGTGAACAGATTTCTGTAGGGGCTCAGAGAATTATGAGTTCTTCATGATGGATAGTATGACTAGAAATTCTAAGCTGATGTTTGAAATCAAAGGGTGGATAATTAAGAAATAAATCCCAAATGTCTCTGCCTGTATTTTCACATTTGAATTTCATATGCACATTTCTACAGAGGCATTAGCATCACACAGGATAATCTAATCTGATTTACCTTATCTAAGCGATATAACTCCACAGTTTCTGTTTTCTATACTATCTCAATATTTCCTTGCTTTTGTGACTGCCTTGTAGACTGGAGGAAAATTTTAAGAAGTCTCTATGAACACTTTTAGAGCCAAGAAGAAGTAAAAATCTATAGTTTGAAAGCAGTGTCTCCAAAGGTTAAAGCAAAACTTAAAAACCAAAATATCACAAAGCAATTAAGGAAATATGGCTATTAAATAAAGTTTGAAAGTATGACTATTAAGAATCACAAATGTGAATAATATGCAGAACTGAAGAAGTATTGACTGACATTCTAATGTGACTATTAAGAAAATGAAATGGATCCAATGCTTCCTAAGCCAGATCACCTTAATTCCTTAATATTAAGGAATGAACCCAAAGATTGAAGGAATTTTAAATATTGTAAGATTAACTAAAATAATATTTTAAATTACTCATGCAGACTTTCAATACAAAGGTGTCATTTTAAAGGGGGTTCTTCCATGTTTGAGGCGAGTAAGGTTAGGCCAATACGATATCTAAGAAATTTTATGGAAGTAACTTTGACAGATCCACAAAATGTGACCTTATAATTAGGAAATTCTGATTAATTTGATTCCTTGTAGGTCTTACTATTTTACTTTATTATAGATCCTAAATATACAGAAGTACAGACTCATTGAATTTTCAAACCTCAGAACTGATTTAGAAATCCTTACAACACACTTTATAAAACTATTATGTTATTTCTAATATATATTCCAGGAAATCTGACTCCTCCTTCCACTTAGTCTTCCACATTGAATGACTGAATCTGATTCTCTATCCCCACTGGACTCCAGATCAATCTATTCATTTCTAAGATTTCAGAGGGCCCACAAAGTGCTAGGAAAGAAAGTTGAAGCCCCCAGAGAGATTTGCACTTACCTGGCTAGAGTACTGAGGAGAGGTTATGTTAAACTTAAGTGATTTTCCATCCAATATTCTCTCTAACTAAGTTGTCATTACTGCTTTTTCAGCATACAATTCTGCCTCCGCATTGAATACTGGAGGAAACCTACACATCTGTCAGAATGAGCTATGGGATGCTACAGTAACAAAAATCCCCAAATCTGAACAACTTAAAGCAGCAAAAATACATTACCTACTCATGCTTTACACATCTCCTAATTTGACAGCTTACTTATAATATTTCTGTGGCATGGAGAAAGAAATAAGACTAATTGTATATTAGCTCACCAAGACTTTGCCCAGAGGCAAACACTTCCCCTCCTACTCACTTTCTATCACATTACATTGACCAAAGCAGCCACATGGCAAAAGGGAAATTGAAACACTCGTCAGAGTCCTAAAGATTGCTTTAGAGATTACATATCTCCTACTAATATTTAAAGACTTATTAACCCAAGAGCAAACATTTTTGGTAAATTTGCATCATAAAGAAATGTATACCTAAACATACATTGTCTTGTATCTTATGATTCTCTCTGAGTGAATTAGAGCCAGTATATACTAAAAGATTATTTGAAAACCAAGTATAGCCATTACACAGGTGATGTGCACCTAAGTTGTATCTCTAGGAGAAACTTATCCTCATTCATTTTACGTAGTTCAATTGTCTTTCAAGTTCACTTGATTGTTATTGAACCTGGGGTGATATCTAGCTCATCAAAAACAGAACTGGCTGGGAACTTTCAAAATCTCATTTCTTCCTGGGGGCTATGTGGCTTAATGATCTCACCCTCTCTTCTTTTAAGTTCCTTTTCCTGTTGGACTTCCTTGGGTACTGGGCAGGATAGTGATTCAGAGGTGGCTTACCCTAAGTTATTTAAAATCCCCTCCCTTCTCATCTAAAAAACTGCAGGGCATGTTCAACTTCATCTCCAGCTCTCCTTACCATGCCAGATTCTCTACAAATGGAGGCTTTTCACATCCCTGGATCATGTTCTCAATTTCTTCTCATTTAAAATGTGTTCCCTTCTCTGCTGACCAAGTAAGAGCAGAAAAGGACCTGTCTAGAGTGCTGGAAATTGGAAGCACCATTCTAAGAAGAAGGTCCGCACTCCCAGACTCCGATACTCAGAGGTTTACCTTCACTCCTTCCGTTAAGTCACAGGTTTTGTTTCTTTTTTTTCCAATTTTTTTGTTTACTTGTGTTCCCACCTCCACCCCCACCTCTCTCTCTTTGTTTAAACTAGATGTTGTTTGAGTGACTAAGTCACATCCACAAACAAGTTACAAGATGGCACTGACTCCAGCAAAGTGTCATGTTTTACTAATCATAGAAATATGAATTATGTACCAATTCTAATTAAATACTATTTGTAAATATCACTATAAATATGAAAATGTATTTTCCTTATTGTTTCATGTAAAAACAATAGTTCCAGAGACATTTCTTTCTGGGGATTTTTTTTTTATTTATTTTTATTATTTTTTTTTTTTAATAGAGGCATGTTATTTATTTATTTATTTGTTCGTTTGTTTTGTTTATACATGCACTGGGTACAGTCAGAAGCGCGGGAGGGTGAGAGAATTCACCAGAGCCAGAGCGGGGAGCAGAGCAGGCAGAAGGACCGAAGGACACTGCTGAGGGGAGCAGCGGGTGGCAGGAGAGGTCTGCGCACCATGTGGGACCCTCCTCCGGTGGCCGGGGAGCAGCCGAGGATCGAACTGGCGCTGCAGAGGCTGCGGGCAGCTTCGCAACCCAGCGCTCAACCGCTGCGCCACCGGGGAGGCCCTCTGGGGATATTTTTTAATTGTCACTATCTCTTCCAACTAAAATTGTCTGTGACTGTTTAGATGTATTTTCTTATTTAATGCTCGTTGAAACAAAGTCCCACATATTTTCAAAACTGAGATACAATCCAGTTTACTTTTTTATTTACTAGTCAAAATATCAAAGTTCTGAAAAGTTTTTCACACTGAAGGAAAAGCAATTTCTGGGAAGCTTTTATAAACGAAAAGCATAGTTTCAAAAGGCAAAAACAATAACAATATATAAAATAATCACTTCCTAGTTTATGTTTGGAATTTCATGCCCTTTTTTTTCCTGAGATAAAATAGCTAATGTGTAGAGTGGCTTATTGGGTTTTAAATTCACACATTTAATGTGATCGTTGGCCAGTGGGTACCTACAGGGAACTTTCGGAAAGATTCTGGGGTTTGACAATAGGGTTCTGTGATTGATTATTAATGTCTTCTTCCCTTTGTAGAGAATGCTTCTCATTCTCAATGGCATGCAAGTTATTCTTTGTTGTTAATTCAAAATAAAAGTGAACAGAATAGGTTTAATATAGTTTAATGTCAAGCATGACATTATACAAAGAATATAAAGTCGCTTGGTTAGTTTTGTGCATGCCATTTTCCTGTGAATTCAGTGGATGATTTGCTTTAAGAAATTTTTAAAGATGGTTTTGAAGGTTAAAAAGAGAAATAAGATGTATTGGTGTCTACCTTGTGCTGGTTAGATGAGGTGGGTGTAATGGAAGTGGTTGTTATTTAATGATTTTTTGCAATCTTTGGGGACTCCTGTAGAAGGATATTGCTCAGGAATAATTCTAAAAACATTTCTGAGATCAGCTAACCAGAGAAGACCTCCTTACAATTTCTTCTTGGATAGCCTGCATTTAAAGTTAGATATCAAATAGAAAGAACATTGTAATACATAGCAAGAAAAGCCTCAAGGGATGGTCTTTGAGGATAGCTCTGAAGTATAACTATTTTTTCTAGTCTTTAAGTAATGAGGACACTGAAAACTGTTGTAGGAGAAACAAAATGAATTTAGAGTATATGTTGTAAAATTGTCCTGGGCATAGTGAAGACAGACAGTGAAGATAGTGAATTATTTTTTTGTTTATTTTTGCTGTTAGCTCTTTCCTGTCCATTTTAAGATCCATGTTTTTTTTCGAATTATGTTTATTGAGATACAGTTGTTTTACATCATTGACTCTTTGGGGATGCCCCTCCTCCAGTGATGGAGCCACTCAAGTATGCCTCTCCCTGCCTTTGGAAACATCTCAGAATCACCTGAGGGACCTCTGGCCCTTCCCTCATCTTCAGACTTCATTTCACAATCACTGGGGAGTGTGTAAAACTTGAAAGGGGAATGTATTGCAGCTACCAAAGCTAGTGACTGAAAAAATTAAAAGCCAGTTCATAAAGTTCTGAGAATCTTTACCTTGGTAGGAAATTGATTACAGAAAAAATAAAGTAAATGATGCAAGAAGATACACAATGATCAATTGCTTTTAGTGATGGATTGGAACATATAGAACTAGGAATTTCCTTTACTTAATTTTGAAAAGGTAGCTGGAATATTTCCATGCACAAGCATGAACAAGATTTCCATGTAGAAAGACATAGGCTAGCAGACTGTCAGTGCCCTTCCCCAGGGAGCTAATATTGCAAGATGATAACATAACCCATGGCTCAGACCTCTCCATCATGGGAATAACAAGCCCAAGTTATTTTTCAGAGCTGCACTTCATTTTCTTTATCAGAACCTGTAGTTGTATTATTCGCATTTTATTGTCTGTTTCTGCATTAGAATGCAAACTCTACAAGGGATAGTATCTCACCTTTTTTGTCCACAAATGTCTAATGCAGTGTAGGTATCCAATAAATAGTTATTGAATGAACTAATGACCATATTAATGTTTTACAAAGAAAATACAATATGGCCAAATCAAATGAGACATGCTGTTACACTATATTCTCTCCTTTCGGCATGTGAACAAATACTTTGCTTAATAATCATACTTACTTTATGTATTTAGCAAAGTAGTATATATTTAGTAATTTAGAGAAAAAATCACATACTTACTATTCCATCGATCACTGCTTACAATGAAGTTACAGTGCTTCTAAAAATCAATTAAATGATTTGAAGAAAATAGTATGAATGTTATGAAGATATGACAAAAATCTTTTTTTGTGCTATGCTGATTCTTATATTTTTTTTATTTTATTATTTTTTGCATCACTGTTCATTTTTAAACAATATTTGCTTCTTCCCACCCCCTCAGGTGTAGTCTCCATAGAGTTTCCTTCCCCAAGGCACCCGTGCACCATCACCTCAGTCCCCTGTACTCCTGCCTCCCGCCTTCTGATCCCTCTCCCTCCTCCTGCCCTGCAGGATGTCTCTGATTTATAATTGTCTGTTTTTGTTTTGTTGTGTTTTGTACTGCTATTATTTTTTTACACTGATGTCTTATTTGGTTCTCCTGAAACCATCCAATATTTTTCTTTTTCCTTCTGGCTTATTTCACTGAGCAATAATTCCTTCTAGCATGGATAATTTGTTCAATAAATGGTGCTGGGAAAACTGGACCACCACATGCAAATAAAGTAAAACTAGGCCACTACCTCTCACCATGCACAAAAATCCGCTCAAAGTGGATAAAAGAACTGACAGAAGACCCAAAACCATAAAATATGTACAAGAAAATATAGGTAAAACACTACAAGACATACATCTCAGTAACATCTTTAAAGACTCATCACCCAAAGCAAAGAAAGTCAAGGAAAAGATAAACACCTGGGATTACATCAAACTGAAAAGCTGCTGTACAGCAAAAGAGACATTAACCAAAACAAAGAGATACCCCACTGATTGGAAAAAAAATTTTGCACTCCATACAACTGATAAGGGACAAAATTCTTAATGGAGACGATTTCATGGCTGAATTGAAAAAGGAGTGAGTTGTATTAATTCCTATTGCTACTCTGCAGACAAACAATGGAGGCCCTAGTTCTAACATTAAGTGACAAATGACTTCTAAGGACTCTAGAGGCTATTTTGCTTCTTTTTCCTCTTCTCCAGACTGTCTTGGTGTTCCTTGGTTTGTGACCCCTTCTAACTATGACACCACTTTGACCTCTGCTTCTGTCATCACGTCTGCATCTCTGACACTTACTGTTGAGTCACCCTCTTACAAAGACCTTTCTGATTATATTGGGTAGACCAAGATAATCTAGAATCATCTCCCCACCACAAGATCCTTGACTTAATCGTATCTGCAAAGTCCCATATGCCATGCAAAATGACATAGTCACATTTCCAGGGATTAAGATGCAGACCTTTTAAAGGACCATTATTCTCTCTAACACGGACAATTCTGATTAAAGCTGAAGCATTGAAAACAGGTTGTTGATAATTGCAAGAATTTCCTTAATTCTTCACTACTCCTTGCATCAAAGCCTTTTGAAATGTCTCTTGTAGTTATTCCACTAATATCTCCTTACTACTAGACCCTGAATTGCCCTTGCAACTGTTTTAAGCAATTGGAATGGTGAGGTCATGATGATGTGCCATTTGTAAGCACTGACTTTAGTGTTTCTGCTTTTGCTCTTGGAAACCTCATCATAGAACAGTTATGAGAATAGTCCTAGAATGGCCTAGTGCATGATGAGACCCCTGGGGCTCAGTATCTTCATCACCATCTTCATCACCAGATTACCAGAATTATCTAACTGACCATGGAATATTGATAGTATTAAAACTTTATTACCTTATGCCTCAGAGTTTTAGGGAAATTTGTCACAACAGAGAATGTGCTTTAGCAAGTCATGAGAGTATGTCACAAAGATGATAACTGAAATCCAGGAAAGCAGAGATCTTTCTCCCTGGAGAAAGGAAGGACCCCTCAGGATGGTGAAAGGTGATAACAGAAAGGTACAGGGAAATACTAAAGTCAACATTTTCACAGGAGTGAACTATTGCGTTATTTAGAATAAAGAGTAGGGGACCCTGCTTTTTTTAAGATTTATTTATTTATGCCTACAGGAACTGGGGTACAAGCCAGAAGTATGGGGGTGAAATGATTTGCCAGAGACAGAGTGTGGAGCAGAACAGGCAGACTGACTGAAACACTGCTAAGGGGAGCAGCGGGCAAGTCAGGAGAGGTCTGCTGCACCATGTGTGTAGCTCCCTGCCTGGGGATGGAACTCGTGCTGCAGTGGCTGTGAATAGCTTCATAGGTTGCGTCTTAATCCCTTGTGCCACCAGGAAGGCCCATGGAGTCCCTACTTTTGGCTTGGACAACACATTGTGGTTTTCACTTCCTGTGATCCCTATCATATATGGTACCAGGTTCTCTGGAAGACAAGTGTGCAGGGACTGGTGTGTACAGGACAATCACAACGTTTCCTCCACTGTACTGGCATCCTGGGCCTCTCCTGAGTGACCTACTTTCCTGTGTACCAGGGCTGGTGGAGGGAGAAGCCTGCATCAAAACTATACTCATCTACTTCTTTCCTGGCCCTGTGGCCTTGGAGGAAAGACTTTCCACTTTAAAAACAACCTTTGATACATGGGGGAGAAATAACTATCACATCCAGAAAACTAATCAAGCTTCCTGGGAAATATGAATGTAAATAAAATATTGATTAAAAGCTAAAAGGAATTTAATTAGGTTACTTAGTTTAATAGTTTAATTTGGCAGAAACAGACAACTTGGACAAGGTTCTTTGTGTAAGCACATTTTAAATCACTAATTAAAATTTCAGATGGCAATCTGAGATTAGCAAAAGGATCTTCAAAGGCAAGCAAGATGCCCATTTATTTTATTTTAAAACTCAAAGCAATACAAAGATGTTACTTTGAGTCCTCTATGTAAAATAATGTGAATTCTTGGATATATTATAACCCACTTTGACCCACACACCATCTGTAATTAATTTATATTGAACAGAAAACATAATTTGGCAGGCAAACATCACATATATTATATTTTTATGGAAAAATTGCCTGTGTTTTCAACAAGAATAGATAAAATTGGTTTTTCAGAAATACAACATTATTACACAGGAAAAATGAACTCCTAAATATGTACAAACTATGGCAGAGAAAAATGCTATTTATTTAATCTCACTCAGCTAGTGCATAAACCATTTTGAAATGAGACACCCAGGAAAAACTCTATTCTGAGTCCCTGTTAGGTAATTACATATCAATATACTAAATGGCATGCTTCAAGGTCAAAGCTAAACTTGTGCTTATTTTAAAATGGCATGTCATACACAGTCTGTCAGCCTAGGACAGTGATTACAAGACAGACTCTGGAGCCACACTGTCTGGGTTCAAATCCTGGTATGTCACTTATTAGTCAAGTGGTCTTGAACAATGTGATAGTATTCCTGTGCCTCAGTTTCTGCATTTATAATCTAGGAAATGTAATATCATACCTACTTTAAAGGTTGTTATTAGGATTTAAAAAGAATAAATTCTAAGCACTTAGCACATAAAGCTATGTAATGTCAATACAGAATAAATGATAATTCTGTTAATACAGAATAAATGATAATTGCATAAATATAAGCAACTGATATAGTTAGTGTGGTAGAATTGCAGAAAATTGAAAAATTTTGATAGGAGACAAAGAAGAAAGATAAATGTCATGGGCTCTGCTTTAGGAGAAATTTGGATCAAAACCCTAAGTTCTGCATTCACCAGCTTATCTTTTCTGTGGTTCATTTTTTTTTCTTTTTGTATAATTGAGAATCACCACAAGTACATAGAGAGTTGTTGAAGAGTCAATGATTTATGGTGTTATAGCACAATACAAAATTTGACCCGTAAGAGTTGTTCAACAAATATTAAAGACACTACCCCTTTGCTTCTGAAATAAATATAAAATAGAAGATACATATCTGATGACCTATCTTATAGAAATTAATTGAAGTGGTGTCTCAGGAGGTAGTTGCTGTTACCTCCTGAAATTCTCCAGGAAGGGCTACCATATGCTTTGATTTTATAACAGATGCCCAAACACAGGAGGATTTGAATATGCCCTACTGCAATCCAAGTCATTACTCACCTATTGCAGTAAAGACAGCATTTCCACCCCTAAGCAGTGTAATCACTGTCAAAGATGCTGGCATTTATCTAGAAGTCACTGCAGCTCTTGGGTACATTTTGTGCAAGAGTGGGCATGAAATCTACTTTCCCTTAGACAACTTTTTGAAAATATTGAAGGCATTTCCAATTCCTGGCTCTTCACAACCTTACTCCAGACACTTGACTGAAAACGTATTAAGATGTCAGGTTAAAATGTTTATGGAAGCCAACTTCCAGACAAATCCCTTAATATCTTTTATTGATGTCACAAGTGAATGGAGGCTAAAACAGTTCCAGAAGAACAGTTAGCATAATTCCTATGACTAATAGCCTTACATAGGACAAACATATGCTGCCATCATTACCTATATTTTTTTAGTTTTTATTGGTCAATGATGATGGTGATTAAAAAAAGTTCAAAGCGAGGGACACCATGTCTATAAATGTTTCTAAGAACTGAGATACTTAATTTGGTCCCAAGTATCATAAGGAAATTGAATCTGCTTCAAAGTCTCCATTTATTTTGGTGTAACTAAGGATTGCTCTTCATTACTCAAAATTATCCACTGTCTCAACAGTGTTGGGACAATCCACCTTTGTAGAATTTTAATTTTCCCTTCATTTAAGTCACTTTCTGAGTGACTATGGATATCATTTAATACTTTGAAAACTCTCAGTCATGTTTCTGATCACTTCCAACATCCACAACCTTTACCATTCACTAACTATGTATTTTTAATCAAAGGAACATTATATTATTATATAAGTTTCATGTGTGCATCAATAAAAATCAACATCTGTATATACCACATTAATTTAACCAACAATTAACCACAGTCCAATTCTATCCAAAGTGCCCAACTGTCTGTTAGGATCAACAGAATAGAACAGAAGAAACATTAGAATATCCATGACCTCGTGGAATGTATGTTATATTTGAGGAGGGAAGATAAATACCTTATAAATAAGAAAAAATATAAGGTGCCTGTATAAATGGATAGGTTAACAGATGTTACATATATTGCCGTATAATATGGAAAGTTTGATTATACATAGATCAGGAGGTATGTGAATAGGGAAGCCCATTAAAACATAAAAAGTCAGGTAGGGTTTCGGTCTCCTTTTACTAGGATATGGTTCTAGATCACTTAATTTATTCCGAAGTCCCAAATGGTGACTTATTTATAATAAGGAAACAGAAATTACTCATCATATGCAGCTCTTTTTCAGTACTTTGTGAACGTGTGCATTTCTCAAAATCCAACTTCCTCTTTTTGTTATTTGAAAAATAGATCTTTTACTCCATGGTTTGATGAAGCAGATTTTGTGGGGCAAAACAATTGGTGGCCAGACTTAATGACACAAAACTATTAGTGGCCATAAAGTCTTCTCGTCAGACAAAAGCTGAGTCCTATTAATAATATTCAATAAATCCTTGCAAAAGACATAAGCACAAACCATCATGCAGCTCTTTATCTGTCATTATTGAGTGTTCTTTGATGAAACTGCTATCTTGGAAAATGAGTCTGCCTTCCATGGGAGATAGTTTAGCACTGGAGAGTGAACAAACCTGTGATTCCTGGGGTTTGTGGTTTTGCTCTGAATAGCTACTGAAGTTGAAAGGTAGGTGTGCCGTCTTTGCTCAACCTGATCCAGAAACAAGATTCTATAACCACTATCAGAGCCAACTTATGCTCACTGGTTAAAAATTCACTAAATCAAATATATGGGCTGTATCAATTTTTCAGTTTTTCCATAATCTGCAAAAGATAATGTTAAAAATAAACATTTAATTCTAATGAGAGAAAATGACAAAGCAGTTTCAACTCAAGTGTCATTTTAGGTTAACTGATTGGAATGTTCCAGGTGATGAGATGGTGGAATTGAAGTTACCTTTGTATGCTATAATACACATTTTGGGATATCAAAAATTTCCCTCTAAATTTTTCTTTTGGGTTCTTTCCTGCCAGTCTCACTTGTCATTGTGCTCAACTATAATAATGGTGCCGATAGCCTCAAAAACTGATAGTTTTTTAGATTCACGTTTCCTTTATAAACTTCTGACATGAGATTATCAAAGTTAGATAAAAAGGAGAAAATGGTCCTTTCTAACTCCATCCAGCAAACTTATTTCCACAATAACCAGTTATAGGATTTACATATGAAAATGGTCAGGATTATTGTTTCAAAGCCTGGATGGACTCATGAATTCTCTTCTTTATGTGATGTGCATCATTTCAATGTCAGACCAAGGAAACAGTGTTAGCTCAAATACCCTGCTGAGAATTGCACAAAAAAATAACCTGTTTTCTACCAGGAGCTCCACACACTTACTGAGCACTTGCTATGTACCAGAAACTGTGCCTCTCTACTTCATATGTAGTGAACTCAGTTCATCTTTATACACCCTTAAGAGTTGGGCATCATTGTAATTATCATACCAGAGATGAGAAAATAAAAGCCAAAAAGAACATTAATTAACATTCCCAAGGTTACACCACTAGTAAGTGATGGCAAAGGGAATTGGAGATGAGTTTTGGGGCTCTAGAATCAGCTTTGTTAACTGCTACTGAGTTGTGAGACTCGAGCTCTCTAGGGCCAAGGCAGGTTATCGAAATTTGTCAAGTGACAATCTGAACAATCCCAGCTTATTGTTACCATGTGCGGATGCGAGACTGGTAGTGCCATATCACTTTATACTGCAAGAGAAATCAGAACCTTGGACTGTCTTGTCAAATCCTCTGCTTTTATCATGTGGAATATTTAATTTTAATATTAAGCCACACTAAAAAACACATTTCTGAGGATCATGCAACTTTCTCTTTAAACACATAGTGTGGCCCACTAGAGTACAGCCGAAATTTCTCAAAAAGTTATTCGGGTGTTTTAAGAACAAATTGCAGAATTGTTAAACTGAGGCTGGTGTTGCTAATCATGGCTGACATTCACTGTCTACCTGTAGTTTATCATCTCATTTCATTGCCTAACCACTAACATTGTTAGAAAAACCTTCCTTCCATTGTATCAAAATAGGCATTTTGGCCTTTGATTCCGGTGATCTTAGTCCTGCCCTCTGGAGATACACCGCTAAGATAAATCTTTCTTCTACAAAATGCTTTCAGATTTTTGAAGACAGCTAACATAATTCCTTCATCTTCCTTTTCAAATTCCACAATCACAGATCCTTCAATAATTTCTGTCACATGGTTCAAAGACTAAACAGTTTTTGAATAAAGGCAAACAATAACCTTTATCAAGCATCTATTATGTGCTATACTGCTGGTCCCCAGAATCTTTTTTTGGATTCACAATCCCTTATCATAAAAGTATTTTGAGCATTTATTTTCATATGAAACTTTATACATATATTACATGCATATGTTATACATATACCATATATGTATTTTTGAGTTTATGTATGATCATGTTACTTTATACATGTAAATACTGTGTATGTTATTTTATGTATAGCATGTACATATTGTTTATACATTTTATAGACATAGCTCTATTATTCACTGATATCTTAAACACATTTATTTTATTTTTATTTATTAATTTATTTTTTAAGCACTTTTAACCGAGGATTCTCAACCTTGGCCTGTGACATGGGCTGGGAGTCCTGGTTGTGACCACTGGACTGACGCCATAGGGGCTCCAGTGGCATCTGCCAGCTTTCATGACCCAAATGTCTCCAGACCTTCCAGATGAATCTTCCGGGCAAAGTTGCCCTCTGTGAACTCCTGATTTAGGGCAAGTGTTATCGCTCAGTGTCAGCTCTGTACATCCATAGTTTAGATATTCTTTCTGGCAATGCTGGACGTGCTGGCCAGCTTCCTGCAGATTTACTTAGATCATCGTTGCTTTTCTCCTTGCTTTTCCTCTTTCCAGGAGGAGTGTGTATAGCAGCAGAGGGTCATGGTCTTCTCTTTGGTCTTGGTTTCCTTTCCTACACTGTTAGTGCCCCCTGTGAGTGTGCCTCTTGGAGAGAGATTACTCATGTTGAGTCTCAAACCCACTTAGCAGGTTCCACTTAAGTTGAGGTGTCTGTCAGAATCCACCAAAAGAACACAAATGTGGGCACTAGTGTTGCTGGACAGCTGTGGAACAGCTGTGGGTTCTTGCGTCCTCCCCAAGTTCATTGAGATGTCTTCAAAACTGCCTCTATGGTTTCATTCAATTTCTGGTACTTTTGCCTGCCTCATGTCTCTGCCCCTTCTTTCTTATAGCCCTCTCCTCCCCTCTCTGCATGGTGCTGCTCTCCAGAGCAAAACAGTAACCCCCTGGTCCTGGCTAGTCATTCTTTCTCCTTGTGATATGGGTCTTGGAGAGACCCAGAGTCAGATACTATCATGGATTAAACATCCCTGAGCTGCAGGTTGGAGTCATTTGTCTGTCCTCCCTGCTGCCTACAGCATCCATTTCCCAATGCTATCTTCTCCCAGGACACTTATTCTGTGCCTCTTTTTATTGCTAGCAGCCAAAGCTGGAGTTGGTGAAACATAAGGGACACACCCTTCAAATGCACTAGTTCTCTTCCAGTTCTGTTTTATCTCCAAAAATTGTATTTATTGCTTCTAAATCTTTACCCAAAGTATACTGTGGAACCAGAATTGTCTGCCTATTATATTAGATTCCCTAGAATTTTATATACTTGTTACAGAGCAGCCCCAAGATAAAACAGGTTGCCTGACTGTGGGTCCTCACCCGGGCGCTTAAAGGGGACTTATTAATGCTAAGCTGCAGACACATGAAAAAGTTGATAAAAGGTTTATTTACAAGGGAAGGGGAGTTGGGGAAATGAATAAATCAGGGAGAAGAAGAGGGAGATAAGTTCATAAATGCGTCCTACCCGTTCCGCTGACCTAGAATCTCAATGACAGGTGGAGCTGGCAAAAAATCTAGCACTCTGGTGGCCAAGAGTGCGACCCCTGGTCACATGGCCAGTTAAATACTCGAACAGAGCGCATAGTTGCTTAACTCCACCCTCAGGTCCTCGCAACCTTCCCTCTGGTGATCATGGGATTTGTAGTTCCCAGTGTCTTGATGGAGTAGGGGCGGAATCCACAAAGCCTGTATGAAGTTTGCTCAGGACATCCACTCCCCCTAACATACTGACTATAAGTAAATGAAATTTAAAAACAATTATCATGGCTCATATTTATTGTCTACTATGCGTTAGAAATTTGTTTTATGAATTTTTACATGATTAACATTTTAAAAATAAGCCCTGTTTTATAATAATTTTGGATTTATAGAAGTTACTAAAATAAGACAGAGACTATTATATACTCTTCAACTAGTTTCCTGATATGTTAGCATCTTACTTAACCCTGTGCATGTCAGAACTAAGGAAGTAACACCGATGCATCACTGTTCACTAAATAAGAGTCTTTATTTGGAATTCATCACTTTTTTTCACCTATGTCTTCTTTCTGTTTCAGGATCCAAACTAGTGTCCATATTACATTTGGAAACGTCTTCCTTTTACCATCAAATTTCATCCTCAAGGAACCTGAGACCAGTCTCTCCATTTTGCTCATGAGGAAACTAAGACACAGAGAAGGTAAGCATTTGGTGAAAGTCACAGTAATGTCATGAAATTAGCATCTGGACACATGATATGGCCCCAGAATCTTTATGCTCTGCTGCCATTTACAAAAAAAAAAAAAAAAAAAAAGACATGGCACTCACTGCTATTTGAGCATCATTTTCGCTTTAAAATGGGTTTATTCAGTTTGTGTGTTTTGTTCTTCGTGGACTTCTGCCAAACCTAGAGCTTACTCCAGCCTTTAGTGTGTACAAAAAGCATGCGTTGAGTAATTCCTCTATTTCTGTTGAGATTAGTTTCAGAATGCAGAAAGCTTTTGTATATAGAACTACTCTGAATTAAAATCATGGGCCTCCCTGGTGGCACAAGGGGTTAAGCATAGCACTGTGAAGCTACCGCAGCCTCTGCAGCACAAGTTTGATCCCTGGCCAGCCAGGGAGCAACCCATATGGGGAGGCAGACCTCTCCGGTCTCGCCCACTGCTCCCCTCAGCAGTGTATTTCAGTCAGTCTGCCTGTTCTGTTCCCCACTGTGTCTCTGGTGAATCCTTTCACCCCCTGCACTTCTGGCCTGTACCCCAGTTCTTGTATGCATAAGTAAATAAATCTTTTTTTTTAAAAAGAACTAATATGTAATAAAATCAAATTATGCGTCCCTCTATATTATTCTCGAGCAAAGCTTTTCAGACCTTAAGTGCACACTGGCCACAGAATACCTGGATTCTGCAGCAGGCAGTGGAGCAAGTGGCTTTGCATCTCAGGGTCTCCAGGGGAGGTTGGGGCTGCAGTGTGGGGAGTGACCCCCTACCCCCACCCCAGCTACCCTCACAGGCCATGTGTCCTCCTGTGCAGTCTGATTCCTAGACTCTCACTCCTGGCAGAGCCTTTTTATGTGGTTCAGACACCTGTATTTATTTAAATGCCCTTTGTTAGCTTTCTAGCATTCAGATTCCTTCTTACCTATAGGAATTACTTAAGCAAAGGGACTGTCTCTTTGTTCTCTTATTTTGTGCTTTGTCATTTGTTAAAGATCCTCTTAATGGCTGCCCTTACTTATCCTTCCTTATCCAAATCCATCTAAAGGCTCCATCCAAAGGCATTTTAATTGTTAAGTGAGTTTCACAGCTTCAGTTTTCTCTAAAACAACTCCCTAGCTGCTAGACTCTAGGTTTCACCACTCATTTCTTTCTTTCTTTCTTTTTTTTTAATTTGTTTTAGGGCACATGTGCTCCTGTCTTCCTTCCTCCTGTCTTTCTGCGTGGGTTTTAAAATCTGAGTGCACAGAAGTTTCTCCGGCAGGCGCCTTCACTTCCGTGTGGGTCACCTTCCACGTTAGGCTCCCCCTGAAGGCTTCCTCCTTGGAAACATTTTCAGTTACAGGAATATCATGTCCCTTTCTGTTCCTTTGTTCCCAGTTTACTTATTTAAGAATTTCCATTTCTCAGTACTTTGGAATCTCTAGCCAATTGAGACATATATTTTTTATATTTCCTTAGAACCTTTGAAATGTGCTTTTATAAAGCCCAGTTCTGAATCTGATGTACTCATTGTATTCTTTTTTGATAACTAGCAATTCTAAGGTGAGAGCCCTTTTTTCCCTGAGTTTCCTGTTATTCAGAGAGCTCATATACCCCTCTTCCCCATTACCTCCTCTGGCTTCCCACATGTCTTTCCTTACTGGTTAGAATTAAATCCAGGCTAGAATTCTTACCACTGCTTCTTTTACTTTCTGGAAGATGAAAGTCCCAGCTCTTCCTCTGGGCTAAGCATTTGCATACTTCAGATTTTTTTTTTTTCATGGAAGAAATGAAAACTCTCAGGACATGCTCTGCTTAGCTGACCCGAGCATGGACAGGGACAGGCGAACGTGCTAGAAAAGCATATTTGCTCTGAAGGTTGTGCTGAAGGGGACGGTGTCAGTGTTGTGTGAGTGTCAGACTCTCAGCAAATCACAGTGCCTCTGGGATAGCCAGACTGAGGCTGCTGCTGTGTTATCTGTCACAGTCCAGTCACGCCATTCAATTAACACTTGTTCAGATCATACTGTAACCAGGGTCTGTGCTTCTAGAATATGTTGTTTAGAAATAAACAACCACTGCTTAGGATGGAGCTTTCTGGAAAGTAGTGGGCTTCAAACCAAGGTGATAATGTGAAGAGAAGTGACAGGTCCATGATCTGGGCGAGTGACTAATGTCATCAACTCACTTTGCTCCTGCTACACATAACAACTACAATGGATCTGGTGCAGGGAGTTATGGGAGAAACCACATGTCTTGGCCCTCACGTCTCCACTGAGTTTGTTGTTGATCTGAAGTGGCTGCAACAAAAAGGCAGTGGGGGAAGAATTGTCAACAGAGGATGATGCATGTGTGGACTCTGCTCTTGGATTTTCCCCTGACTACGCCAGTGCTGGTGACCCATGGACAGCTGGGCACACACCACAGTGAGGAGTGAGACAGTGCTGTGTTTACAGGCGACTTGGGTAAAGAAAGAACTATGTCAGAGGGAGGAAGTCATTGGGATGCAGCCCCCCAATGGGTAAAGAGCTACAAGTCCTTAGCAACTCAAGTCCTATCGTCCTTCAAGATAAGCTCTCCACTGTGTCCTCTAGCAATGTGGAGGAGCTGAGTGTCTTCCGCTGCTTATTTCAGTTCCATCACTGTTTCCCCCCAATACTCCATCGTAAGTATCCCCAAAACCTATTTTCTACCAGTGCATACAGAAACTTACCCCAGAGCACACTCAGTCTTCTGTCTATTACTCCTATTAATTTATAAACATATTTAAAATACAATTTAAAAAAGCAGCTGCGTAGAAATAGACCTCATTCTAAATCATCCATGTTTCTGGTATCACACGTTACCGGGCAAAGCTGTGGATTCAAGCAGTCCCTTATTTTCTCACCATGTTAGGAATCAGGAACTCAGGCAGGCTCAATGGTGCCGACGCTCTGCTCCATGCAATGTCTGCTGGGGGGTCATTCACTCACCCACAACCAGCCATATGCTGAGACGGGCTGACCCGATCAGAAAGACATGACGTGCATATCTGGTTCCCCCGTTTTTTCTGCATTTGACGGTTTTGTTTTGTTTTGTTTTGTTTTTCCTCTAACATGGCTACTTTAGGCTTCCACACTGCGTGGAGATCTCAGAATAGTGGAACCTTATTCAGCTTTCCATTGCTGTGCAACTAGCTTTATTATTACAATTCATGGCCTTGAGGTCTCTCATATGGTTGCTGTCACAATTTCAGACAGGGTGAACTGGATGCCCCCCAAACTCAAGCCCCAAACTGACAGTTGGCACTGGTTGTGGTTAGGAACTCAGCTGCACTGTTACCTGTCACACCAACATGTGACCCTTGCCAAGGACGCTAACTTTTCACTTCATGGCAGCTAGGGTCTCAGAGGGTATGTCTCAAGAGTGCCCCAAAATGCCCAGACAAGATGCTGAGTTTCTTATGACCTGACTTCAAAGCTATACAGCCTAACTGCAACCACATTCTATTATTGGTCAAGAGCAGGTCACAGATCCAGCCCAGATTTAGCAGAGGAAACTTCATAAGGGCACCCACAGGGCAAGGCATGATCCACAGCAGAAAGGGTCATCTTTGGTGACCACTACTGCAGACTTCTAATGTGGCGGATCACTTTCAAGAAGCAGCTATTCCAAGAAAAGCACAATCAGGAGTGCAGATTTCTGCAGGTCTGGCTTCAAAATGATACGCTGTTACTGCTGCTGCATCTTGCTGGAGAGTCAGTCCAATCACCCATATTCAGGGACAGGGGACAGACACCATTCCATGGGATGATGACAAACCTTTGATACCTTACACTCTGCTCCAATGATTAAACGCAGGATTGGAAAAAGTCATGGAAGTGTTTTAGACATTCTCATATTAGTTCTTTAACTGAAATAAAAATTAATGTTATAAAAATACGCATTTTATATTTGAAACACTAATATTTACCTAAGCCTCTGGACGTCCTTAATCAAAGATCCATCGTCATTTGAAATTTCTGAATTTGAGAATTTCTCAACCCTTTCATGTCCTATGAGTAAGCATAATTTTATCATCTACCCAACTTTAAGTGAATTTTCCAAGTTTTGATTTGAAATAAATTAAACATGGCCTTGAAACCAAATAACTATAAGCTGATATTTGTGCTTGGAAGTGGTTCCAGTTTTGATTATTTTTGCCCAAAGAAACTTTATTTTCTATTCACACTCTTTAACAAGACTGTTTAGTACTTCTAAATTAAACTCTGACATAAATTTTTTCCTCTCTGACATAAACATCAATGAACCTGAAAACTAAATCTTTATTAGAGATGTTGCCTTTCTCCACAGATGCCCCAAAGGTGCCCAAAAGCATGTTTTTAAAACAAAGATGAGATGAAGACTTGGGATCAAATGATAAGTAGTCTTTAAAAAACATTCATTCACCCACTCAACGAGTATTTATTATGCATTAGTCGGGTGCTGGATGTTATGTTAGGGATTAGAAATAAGATCAGATAACTATCATTCTTTTTTTTTTTAATTAATAAATTTTATTTTTATATTCCCCATACAATTGCAATCCCCCCATTCTGACCCCAATCCCTCCCCTCCCGCCCCCCACCCCCCAAAAAGTGTCTCTGGTTCATAGTTTTTGTTGATTTTGATTTTCACTTTCTTATAGTTATTCATTTTCCTGGTCCCTTATTTAAGTTTTCTAGATCCCTGCTATGAGTGAGACCATCCGGTATTTTTCTTTTTCTTTTTGGCTTATTTCACTGAGCATGATCCCTTCCAGCGTCATCCATGTTGCTGCAAATTGGATGTGTTTATCTTTTTTGAATGCTGAGTAATATTCCATGGTATATATGTACCACATCTTCTTGATCCAGTCATCTATTTTTGGGCATTTGGGCTGTTTCCAAAGCTTATCTATTGTAAACAGTGCTGCTATAAACATAGGGGTGCAGGTGTTCTTTGGAATTGATGTTTCTGTGTTCTTTGGGTAAATACCTAGGAGTGGAATTGCTGGATCCTGTGGAAGCTCTATGTTTAGTAGGTCCAGAAATCTCCACACAGCTCTCCATAGTGGTTGGACCAGTTTGCACTCCCACCAACAGTGCAGGAGAGTTCCTTTTTCTCCACAACCTCGCCAACATTTGTTGTTGCTAGTTTTTTTAATATGTGCCATTCTCACTGGTGTAAGATGGTATCTCATGGTAGTTTTGATTTGCATTTCCCTGATTGCAAGTGATGTTGAACATTTTTTCATATGCCTGTTGGCCATTCGCATTTCCTCTTCAGAGAAGTTTCTTTTTAGTTCCTCTGTCCATTTTTTGACTGGATTATTTTCTTTGTTGTTGTTGAGTCTCATCAGCTCTTTGCAGATTTTTGTGATCAGTCCTTTATCATTAGTGTTGTGTGCAAAAATGTTCTCCCAGTTGGTGGGGTTTCTCTTTGTTTTTGTTATTGTCTCTTTTGCTGTGCAGAAGCTCTTTAATTTGATGTAGTCCCAACTGTTGATCTTTGCCTTCACTATCACTGCTTTGGGTGATGTGTCTGTAAAGATGTCTTTGATATGCAAATCACGTAGTGTTTTGCCTATATTTCCTTCTATGTATTTTATGGTTTCAGGTCTTATGTCTAGTTCTTTAATCCATTTTGAGTTGATTTTTGTATATGGTGTGAGGTAGTGGTCAAGCTTCATTCTTTTGCATGTAGCGACCCAGTTTTCCCAGCACCATTTATTGAACAAACTTTCTTTGCTCCAATGCATAGTCTTTGCTCCTTTGTCAAAGATTAGTTGACCATAAATCTGTGGGTTTATTTCTGGATTTTCTATTAGATTCCATTGGTCTGTATGTCTGTTCTTGTTCCAATACCATGCAGTTTTGATGATTATGGCTTTGTAGTAGAGTTTGAAGTCTGGGAGTGTGATGCCTCCATTCCCTTCTTTTTTTTTTCAGGACAGCTTTGGCTATTCGGGGTTTTTTGTGATTCCATATGAATTTCACCAATAATTGTTCTATTTCTTTGAAGAATAACATTGAAATTTTGATTGGAATAGCATTGAATCTGTATATTGCTTTTGGTAGGATGGCCATTTTAATAATGTTTATTCTCCCAATCCATGAGCAGGGGATGTCTTTCCATTTCTTTGTGTCTTCTTCTATTTCTTTTAACAGTGTTTTATAGTTTTCTTTGTATAGGTCCTTTACCTCTTTTGTTAGATTTATTCCCAAATATTTGATTTTTTTTGTTTCAATAATAAAAGGGATGGTTTTTTTGATTTCTTCTTCTTCAGATTTATTGTTTGTATATAGGAAGGCTACTGACTTTTGCGTGTTGATTTTGTATCCTGCCACTTTACTGATCTGATTGATGAGTTGAATTAGTTTTTCTGTGGAGTTTTTGGGGTTCTCTATGTATATTATCATATCATCTGCAAAGAGTGATATTTTGACTTCTTCTTTTCCTATTTGTATTCCTTGGATGTCTTTCTCTTGTCTTATTGCTCTGGCTAGGACTTCCAGTATTATATTGAAAAGCAGTGGTGAAAGTGGACATCCTTGTCTTGTTCCAGATCTTAATGGAATTGCTTTCAGCTTTTCACCATTGAGAATGATACTGGCTGTTGGCTTGTCATATATGGCCTTTATGATGTTGAGGTACGTTCCTTGTATCCCAAGAATTTCAAGGGCTTTTATCATGAATGGGTGTTGCACTTTGTCGAAAGCTTTCTCAGCATCTATTGATATTATCATATGGTTTTTATATTTCTTTTTGTTGATGTGTTGGATAACGTTGATTGATTTTCGGATGTTAAACCATCCTTGTGTCCCTGGAATGAATCCTACTTGGTCGTGGTGAATTACCTTATGGATACACTGTTGGATTCTGATAGCTAAAATTTTATTGAGGATTTTTGCATCAGTGTTCATTAGGGAGATTGGCCTATAGTTTTCTTTTTTTGTGTTGTCCTTGTTCGGTTTTGGTATTAGTGTAATGTTGGCTTCATAGAACGTGTTAGGTATTATACCTTCCTTCTCAATTTTTTGGAAGAGTTTGTGAAGGATAGGTACCAATTCATCTCTGAATGTTTGGTAGAATTCATTTGTAAATCCATCAGGTCCTGGGCTTTTGTTTTTGGGGAGGTTTTTGATTACCATTTCAATTTCGCTAATTGTAATTGGTCTGTTTAGGTGTTCTATTTCTTCTTTATCTAGCTTTGGGTGATTGTAGAGTTGTAAGAATTTGTCCATCTCCTCTAGATTGTTAAACTTGTTTCCATATAACTGTTCATAGTAGTTATTAATAATTCTTTTGATTTCTGCTGTGTCCGTTGTGATTTCTCCTCTTTCATTTATTATCCTATTTATTTGTGCTTTCTCCCTTTTTGCCCTTGTGAGCCTGGCAAGGGGTTTATCTATTTTATTTATTTTTTCGAAGAACCAGCTCTTGGTTTCATTGATCTTTTGGATTGTTTTTTTAGTTTCGATTTCATTTATTTCTGCTTTGGTTTTTATTATTTCTTTTCTTCTACTGGTTTTGGGGCTTTTTTGTTGTTCTTTTTCTAGATCTTTGAGTTTCGAGATTAGGTTGTTTCTTTGAGTTCTTTCTTGTTTCTTGATGTGAGCATCTATTGCTATATATTTTCCTCTTATTACTGCTTTTGCTGCATCCCATACATTTAGGAAATTTGTGTCCTCCTTGTCATTCAATTCAAAGAATTTTTTAATTTCTTCTTTTATCTCCTCGTTAGTCCAGTGGACTTCCAGTAGTGTGGGTTTCAATCTCCACGAGGTAGGAGAATACCTTGCCTTCTTTTTATGGTTTATTTCTAGTTTGATGTCTTCATGGTCAGAAAAGATGGTTGGTATGATTTCAATCTTGGTGTATCTGTTGATGTTTGTCTTGTGCCCCAGTATATGATCGATCCTAGAGAATGATCCGTGTGCGCTTGAGAAAAATGTATACTCAGATTTTTTTGGGTTTAGTGTTCTATATATGTCTGTTAAGCCTAAGCACTCTAGATCCTTATTTAGAGCTTTAGTGTCTTTACTTATTTTTTGTCTTGTTGATCTATCCATTGTTGATAGTGGTGTGTTGAAGTCTCCCACTACGTATGTGTTTTCTCTGATGTCTGTTTTCAGAGATGCCAATAGTTGTCTGATATATTTTGGTGCTCCTTCGTTTGGTGAATATATGTTAATGAGTGTTATTTCTTCTTGAAGTATTATCCCCTTGATCATAATGTAATGACCACTGGGGTCTCTTTTTATCTTTTTAAGTTTGAAATCTGTTTTATCTGATATGAGTATAGCTGTTCCTGCCTTCTTTTTTGGTCCATTTGCTTGTAGAATTGTTTTCCATCCTTTAACTTTGAGTCTATTTTTATCTTTTGCAGCTAAATGTGTTTCCTGGAGACAGCAAAAGGTTGGGTTTTGTTTCTTAATCCAGCCTGCAACTCTGTGTCTTTTTATTGGAGAGTTTAGTCCATTTACATTTAGAGTTAGTATTGATATGTTAGCATCTGTATTTGCCATTGTGTTTGTCTTTCCTTTGATTTTATTTATTTATTCTTTTAATAACTTTCTTTGGCCTTCTTTTGTTGTTATTCGTCCCTCTGAGGTTCTGGCTTTAGGACTCCTTGTAGTATTTTTTGGAGTGGGGGTTTAGTCGCAATGAAATTCCGGAGTTTCTGTTTGTCTGGGAAGGTCCATATTCTTTCTTCAAAGAGGAAGGAGAGCTTTGCGGGATAGAGTATTCTTGGTTGGCATCTGTTTTCTTGGAGTCTGTTGACTATGTCCCTCCACTCTCTCCTTGCCCGTAGTGTTTCTTCAGAGAAGTCTGATGTCAGTCTGATCGGTTTCCCTTTGAATGTTATCTGTTTCTTCCCTCTTGTTAGTTTCATTATTTTTTCTTTGTCTTGGATTCTTGGGAGCTTTACTATTATGTGTCTTGCTGTATTTTTCCTTTTGTCATGGAAGTTTGGTGTTCTTCTTGCTTCTTGTATATCAATTTTCAGATCCTTCTTAGCGTTTGGGAAGTTCTCTTCAATTATATCCATGAATATTTTCTCTGTTCCTACATCTCTCTCCTCTCCTTCTGGGATTCCTATAACTCTTATATTTCCTTTCCTCATGGAGTCAGATAGTTCCCGAAGTCTTTCTTCGGTCTTTTTCCTTCGTACTTCTCCTTCCTTTTCTGTTTTTGTTCTTTTTATTTCTGTGTCTTCAAGAGTACTTATTCGTTCTTCCATTTCATCTATTCTGCTTTCACTGCTTTTCCCAGAGTTCTTTAGCGTCTCCATTAATTCTTTGATCTCCTGCATTTCTTTTACTTCCCTCTTTAGGGACTCAATTTCATTCTTCTGGTCATTAATTATTTTCCCCTTATCATTGTTTTCCTTTATGACTTCTGTCAGTTTTTTAATCACAGCAATTTTAAATTCTCTATCTGGAAGGCTCAGAAGTTCTTCCAAGTTACTGTCGTTGCAATCTGGTAGATGGTTTTCTTTTTGTGGTGTGCTATTTTGCTGAGGAGTTGCTGGGTTGCATGTTGTTTTTCTACTCCCTACTGCCTGTTTTCTAATTTGCCGTATTCCTTGTGACACTGTGTTGCTGGTACTGGCCGGCATCTTGGGCGACCTTCCCAGCTCACCACTGGCTCCTCTGGGGAACTTCTGCTGGGTTCACAAGTCTCCAGCAAAGACAGGTCCCTGCTCTGTCTCCTCGGTGAGCCTTCTGCTGGGTTCACACAGTCTCCAGCAAGAAGGGTCCCTGCTGCAAAATGCCAGTGCCGGGGACGCGCTCCCCTGCACGCCCGGTCTGCCCCAGCGGTGGGTGCTGCTCCCCTCTGGGCTGGAACTGCAGGCTAGAAGGTGCCCGGTGTGGGCAAGCCTCCCAGCTTACCTCTGTCTCCTTGGTGAGCCTTCTGCTGGTTCATACAGTCTCCAGCAAGAAGGGTCCCTGCTGCAAAATGCCGGTGCAGGCGACGCGCTCCCCTGCACGCCCGGTCTGCCCCAGCGGTGGGTGCTGCTCCCCTCTGGGCTGGAACTGCAGGCTAGAAGGCGCCCAGCATGGGCAAGCCTCCCAGCTTACCTCTGTCTCCTTGGTGAGCCTTCTGCTGGTTCACACAGTCTCCAGCAAGAAAGGTCCTGCTGCAAAATGGCGATGCAGGAACGAGCTCCCCTGCACGCCCGGTCTGCCCCAGAGGTGGGTGCTGCTCCCCTCTGGGCTGGAACTGCAGGCTAGAAGGTGCCCGGTGTGGGCAAGCCTCCCAGCTTAACCTCTGTCTCCTCGGTGAGCCTTCTGCTGGTTCACACAGTCTCCAGCAAGAAAGGTCCTGCTGCAAAATGGCGATGCGGGAACGAGCTCCCCTGCACGCCCGGTCTGCCCCAGCGGTGGGTGCTGCTCCCCTCTGGGCTGGAACTGCAGGCTAGAAGGTGCCCGGTGTGGGCAAGCCTCCCAGCTTAACCTCTGTCTCCTCGGTGAGCCTTCTGCTGGGTTCACACAGTCTCCAGCAAGAAGGGTCCCTGCTGCAAAATGCTGGTGCCGGCGACGCGCTCCCCTGCACGCCCGGTCTGCCCCAGCGGTGGGTGCTGCTCCCCTCTGGGCTGGAACTGCAGGCTAGAAGGCGCCCAGCATGGGCAAGCCTCCCAGCTTACCTCTGTCTCCTTGGTGAGCCTTCTGCTGGTTCACACAGTCTCCAGCAAGAAAGGTCTTGCTGCAAAATGGCGATGCGGGAACGAGCTCCCCTGCACGCCCGGTCTGCCCCAGCGGTGGGTGCTGCTCCCCTCTGGGCTGGAACTGCAGGCTAGAAGGCGCCCAGCATGGGCAAGCCTCCCAGCTTACCTCTGTCTCCTTGGTGAGCCTTCAGATAACTATCATTCTTTATTATGATTTAGCTTTTGCATTCACTGTTTCAGTATATCTGTAATATACATCAGCATCAAGTATGGAACATGTAGCTTTCACTATCAATTTGAAATGCTATCTTTATCGTGTGCTAAATGATTACAAATATGTGGCACTAATTCCGGCCATCACGATTCTATTCCATTAATCTCTGTCTACTTGGGCTCTTCTAATTACTATAGTTTAAAAATGTTTGTGTGTATAATTTTGTTTTTGCTGTTTTAACTAGAGAGAAATGCATTATTGTGATTTGGGCTCTGAGGTCAAACTGTCTAGCTTTGAATCTAAGCCCCATCATTTACGAGCTATTTTACCTTGTACCAATCACTTAACCTCTCCTAATCTCAGTTTAATTATCTACAAAATGGTGATAATATTCACAGCATATAATTTAATAAGAACATATTTTCATCAATGAAGGAATAAAAGATGCTACAAAAAATTAACCAAAAATCTCCATGACTTTATGCAGGTGGAGGTAATTTCTGCTTGCTGTGAAGTCAGATGGATGTCTTGTTTGGGCGTGTAGATTTCCACAGGACTGTTTCCGCTTTTCTCTTTAAGGGAAGGGGACAGATGTGGTGCTCTTGTGTGAGAAATATAAAGACTAGATTTTGCAGTCATATTTATCATTTCTACTCACTTTTAAAAGACTAGAATGTGGTCACATAGTTATATCTAACTACACAAAAGCCTGGGAAATATGATCCAATTGAGAGCCTAAAAGGTGGAGGAAAAGAATTTGGTAAATTTCTAGCCATCCTCTGTAAGAATATACAAAATTCCTATCAAAATGTCTGACAGAAAAGTACCTTAATAGTATTAACTATTATGATGTGTAAACACAGTCTATTTCTCAGCCTTATATCATGATGAGAAAAGTAAAGTATGGTAAGGACTGTAATGTGCAAGTCAGCTTGCCAAAGAAACCCACAGCCAAGTCCAGGGAGACACAGGCATGGTTGCATTCTGATGGAAGTCACATTTAGACATATAACAAAAGGGTTAGAAGTATTTGACTTGGTAAAGAGACATGGACGATTGTTTTAGGTGGTGTGGTGAAAGTTCTAGAAATGAGAGATTGGGATTGAGAGCATTTAGATAAATTAGTCTTGATAGTGTGGAAATAAAGGCTTGTCTAGGGAGACTTGAAAGAAAGAATGGAGCCGATCATCAAGGGTCTTGTAAGGCATGTAAAATTGATTTGACTTAATCCTAAAATCAGTGGGTAGTCAAATGAGACTGGAAGAGTCTCAAATGACAAATGATTGGAAACAACTTTGGGTTATTAAGCATGGTATGGTCAAAATGATAACTGTTTAATCATGAAAAGTGATTATCTTGGTTGTAGAATATATTGGTTGTAGACTAGATAAGAGTAAAACTAAGAAAGATAACTAAGAATTTGTTGGAATAATCACAATGTATTATCCAGTATAGCCTATGCTACAATAATAGAAAACAGAATGAAAGGACAGAAATAAAAAGACACTTCAAATAAAAATATTAACTAATCAAATTCTTTATACTAATTAATTATGTCAAAATGTGTAATTAAAATCTTAACCTAAAATAAATCAGCTGTGGATTTTATAATCTATTTCTCAAAACCAAATTCACTCTGTAATGTTTTCTTTAGCAGCTACTATCCCTGGCACTCTATAAGGCTTGGAATTAGAAAATTTATATTATGTCAGACACATCCTCAAAGGGTTCAAGTCTAGGGTAGGAATCAGTAAAAACCTGCTTAGAAAGCATCTTTGCAAATTCTAGAGAGAATTTCCAAAGACTTTAAAAAGCAATCCTTGATTCAACATCCTTTTTCCTCTTCTGAGAGGTTTGATGGTACAATACATAGTTGAAGGTTAGAAACATGAGTTTTTTGAAGTACCTTCTTCTGCAACCCCAGGATTAACATGTAGAATGAATGAGACATAAGCTATTTCTTTTTGGTTTTAGTCTACTAAGATTTGTGAGGTTGCTTCTTTTTTTAAGATTTATTTATTTATGCATACAAGAACTGAGGTACAGGACAGAGGTGCAGAGGGTTGGGGTGAGAGGATTCATCAGAGACAGAGTAGGGAGCAAAACAGGTGGATTGACTGAAATACACTGCAGAGGGGGAGCAGAGGGCAAGACAGGATCGGTGTGCTGCGCCATGTGAGTCACCTCCCTGGCCATGGATCGAACTTATGCTGTAGTAGCTGTGGATAGCTTCATAGTGCTGACGCTTAACCCCTTGCTCCACCAGGGAGGTACCATGAGATTGCTTCTTACTGCAATATCCTGGGCTAAACTATTTTAGTACAAAAATGGAAACTTGAAGTAGACTATTATCAGTGTAGAACTCTGAATTATGACACTGGCTCACTGTTGGAGCAGTGAATGGCAAGGAAGCAATTACTGAAGATGAGAAAGCAGCGGCAATACAACACTTTAGTAAAATTGTCTCCAAAACTGTAGTAACTTGGCCAGCAGGTTGCCTTTCATACACCTGTATCTGTAAGGGAAGCAATTGAAAATCGGTTGGTATTTGCTGGTTGTTGGTCACATTTGGCAAGGTGTGTTATAAGGAAGGAACAAGCTCAGAAAACGATGCCAGTTCTCTATCATATGAAAGGGAAAAGAGGGGGATATAGATTAAAGGAGTTTTGGGAGTTAAAGCAACAACTACTTTAAATGTCTTAACAGAAAAAAAAAAACCTAAAAAATAATAGAGTAACAAAATCAAATGCATCATTTCCACAAAGGTAAAATTGGGAATAAGGTCATCATGCCGATGGTTAAAATCACTGACAGAACTAAGAGTTCTCAGGTTGAAAGTCATACTAAGAATGTGATGTTCATTGTTTCCATTCTACAAAATGGCTCACAGCAAGGAGACCAAGTCTGTGGATCTTCCACCAAAACTTCCATTAAGATGGACTGATTGTAGCTACCATTATGAGAGCAGGGCATGGGGGTGAGAAAGCCAAGGCCTATAATACTTAGGAGAATTATGTCTCAGAGAGAATTGTGAGTGTGGTTATTAGAAAATAGAGGCTCATATAAAAATGCATAAGTTTTTTTTTCCACTAAATCATTTATAGTCTTAATTAGACATTTTAGGACTCAAAGAAAATTAGGTATAATAGCAATGTGTTTGAAAAGTCTATGTTAAAACAGAATTTTAAAATTTTAGACATACTTGTTTCTAGTGATTCAAAATATACTGATTCATTTTTATATGTTTGAATTTTGGAAACTACTAAAAAATGTAATTGTGCGATCATCTTCATAGTCTTTCAGGGTGTTATATTCACAATCATTTAAGCTTTGAATAAAGACATATTCTACTTAGAAAAAATCTATAAAAATTCACTGAAATTTTCAAGGAATTTGTACTGTAAAAAGCACCATATGCCAAGATTAAAAAGGACAAACTGTCTGAACTTAAATGGCCTGTGGAAATCCAACTGTGGGCAGGATGTGAGCTGAGGAAGCTGCTCACTGGGAGACATTCTACGAGCACCCACTTCAGAAGTGAAGGGGAATAATCGAAGTGGAAGAAGAATCTTCCAGAGGGCACAACCAGGGGCTCAAAGAACAAAGGGCAGGGGTGTTACTCCCAGGAAGTAAAATTAGTGTTTGACAAGGCAAGTTCTCAAAATACTTGAGTAGTGGAATTCCGGAACTGCCTTAGCCTGCCCATGTCCCCTATGTGTCATCTGTCTGGATGCCTTTATAGCAGTTGTCCTGCCTTTGATCCACTATGTGGGAGCATGGCTGACCCCAAACTATGATGTGCAAAAAAATTTTGCTCATTACCGCCTCTTGTGAAAACTTCTGATTTCTCCTACCTAGGTCCTACCTATATCGAGAGAAAACAAAAGAGATCTTTAAGTTTTGATGTCATGACTCAAAGGTGATTTTGGCTTGTCTAACTTAGAATTGAGCACATTTTGCATGTGAGAGTAAACTGAATATTTAAGCATCAGATGGGTTCGTTGTGCTCTTCACAGTTACTTCCAGTCTGCTTCTTCCAGGCACATGACAGGATTGCCCTGCCCCCATTCTTTAAAGTTAGGAATTTTTCACCACTTGTTCTAGCCATTAGGATGTGAGCAAAAGCACTGTGACACTTTTGGGCCGAAACCTTTAAAAGCCTGTGTGCAACTCACCATGTTTCTTCCCTTTGTTACTGCCATCTAATATTCCACATTGTCTAATTTGGGTGCTCTGAGTCCCTAAGTCAGAACAATGCAGAACAATGACTAAAATGGAAGCAGAGCCTGAGTGAGGAATAAGCTTTTGTGGCTTGAAGTTCTGGCTATGATTTGGGGCTTGTTGATTTTTATACTTAGTAGCAATCCATCCTGAGTAGTGCATGTGCTGAGAAGCACTTCATTGGCTAGGCACCTGGCATTAAATTTTACTACGTGTGATTAAAGTTACATTAACCAAAGAGAGAAAACTAGCAAAGGAAAGAATTTTGAATATATGGGATGTCGACTATTGTAGGGTACAGTCATCCTGAAGGCGGTGTGTACACTGAAGTCATTCAGATATTTCAAATAAGCATTATACACATAATAACATACTTGCAGAGTCATCACCTTTTGAAGTCTCAAATAGTCATAAAACAACATTTTATATTTGAGATTATTTATAATCTCATAGAAAAGGATAACTTTAGGATGATAATATTAAATTGCTTCTCAATAAAGGAAATTAGTAACATTCAAAAGCCTTAAATCTGTTTAAACATATATACAAAATCTGTTAATCTGTTTAAACATATATACAAAAAATACATCACTTGTTTTGTCATGTTGTATGATCTTTTTAACTCTTCAGAGAACTTTGTGATATGCTTATTAATATTGACTTCAAACGTCACTGGGTTTTTGGGACAACCCAAAACACTGGTTCAGCAATATTACAGGGTACATGCTGGAGTCCTTCCTTCCTCTCAGGAAATGCTCTGAATTTTCAAGAGTGGACTGTTGTGTCTAAGATTTGACACTTTTTAAAAAAGTTTTATTTTATCTATTTATGCATACTGGGGTATAGGCCAAAGGTGTGGGAGTGGAGGTGGGGGGTGAGAGGATTCACCAGAGACAGAGTGAGGAGCAGAACAGGCAGATCTTTTGAGATGCACTGCGGAGGAGAGCAGTGGACAAGACAGGAGAGGTCTGCTGTGACATGTGGGTTAACTCCCTGGCTGGTGATCGAACTCAAGGTGCAGTGGCTACTGATAGCCTCATAGCGCTGAGACTCAACCCCTTGCACCACCAGGGAGGCCCAGAGTTAGCACTTATTTCTGAAAGAGGAAAGAGACTTGGTTAGGTCTGAGGAAGAAACATCATGGTCAGTTCCCCAAGAGCTGCCTTTTAATGTTGTGCTGAATGCTGGAATCATGACTATTAACAGAATTCTATTCAGGCGGTTTTTTAATCTTCTTTTCTACCAGACAGAAATTCCCTCTCCATGGGAGGACTGAAAATAGGCTAAGGACAAGTTGTAGAAATAACAATGAGCAATGTCACAGCATTTTTTGTTGTTATTTGGTAGAGGGAGGTGGAAAAGATGGTCGCTGATTTGTTATCTTGAAAAGTGGGTCAAAGCGAGGTTGGATCTGCGCTTCTTTTCACTTTCTTTTTGATCCTAAGCTTTCTAGGAGGCTGATAAAAGTCTCTGTAGTCCATCTTTGCTATTTTAAGTGAGAAATGCTGAAGAGAAATGCTTATTTATGACATTGCTCCAAAACCTCACTCTGGTTCATGATGTGCTATGTACATTTTTGTTGTATTGTGCATACACTTTCTAAACTCCCAGCTTTCCTGGAAATATGTTGTGCTCGATTCACTGATTGATAAGTGAGCATTTGAATGCTAATGACGTGGGGGTCCTGCAGGGCACTCCGTTGGTCATAACCCAGAGGAAGCCCTGTGTAGAAGAAAACTGAAAATGTGTGTGCATGTATGCACACATTGTGTTCATGAATGCTTGTGCATGTGTCTGGCAAGGGACAGCTTTCCCACGTTGAGCCAAGAGACACAAAGAGATGTTGTCTATTGAGGAAACTAGCCAAGGAGAGCCAGGAAAACTATCCTCAAGTTTTATGTTCTGCTACCACGGAGAACGGACCTCTTTATTTGTTCTAAGTGTGGTCTGTTATGTTTAGAGCTAACATTTTTAAAGCACATAAATCAAACACATGCTTTGCATAGGGTAAGCAATTGATAAATCTTATCTACTTACAGTAATTACTATTTTAGCACATAGTTCCTGTATGTTAACATACAAAGTGATAAAGGGACCTTGGAATAGTATTGCTGATCCTCCCTTCCAGCCCATGGGCCCTCGAACACATACACACTACAGGGGAATTAGCAGAAGTAATCAAGACCAAATGCTTGAACAGTTAGTGGGGTCAATCCTCAATGCTTTGTATATGCAGCTGAAACAGGAGGCTGGTTTTAAATGAAACAGTAGCTTCCCAAGTAGAAAGAGGGCACATGGGCTTTCGTATAGCAGAAGAGAATTCTCCCTTACGCAGACATGAAGGCATGACCCTGCATGGGCGAGCTCAAGGTGAGGAAAAGCCACCTCAGGGCAGTCATTGGGGATATCAGCCTACAGAAGCTGTGCACATAACCAGCATATGCCAAAGGCTGCCAAGGAACTGGCCAGACCCTGCCAGAAACTCTGAAATTTCTGTGGCAGAGGAGATGGAGGAATTGTAAAGTCAGTGTGAATTCAGGGAGATAAGTTATTGAGTCCATCTAAGAAACATGTCTCCCCACCAGGGGACCAAGTAGAACCAATGTAATGCCAGAGCCTGATATCACCCAGAGCAAATGAGAAGATTCTAGAAAGGGCTAAGGATGCTTTCAGACTTGGAGGAGAATGAACACAAATCTAACAACTGATACCACACAGACACTTAGAAGTTATTAAGTCTCACGTGTTATTTTTTCTTCTTAGTTTTCTCTGCCCTTCAATTTCCATGTGAGGCAAGCTTCCAAGCCTTCAGAAGAATGGTAGATGTGATAGTTCTTGGGAACAGCAGGAATATAAAGGAAGCCAACCAAAATGCTGATTTTTAACAGATAGATAAAAAAGAAGGAAATGAACTTAAAAATTTAAATTAGTTTTTGCACTCTATGTAGTGTTTGATTTTAGTGGGATGAAGTCCAGATGCCCTGATGTGACTTATACAAGGTCCTTCACAATGTTGACTCCAGTACCCACTCTGCATTACTCCTAACTGCCCTTTCCAATTCCAGTACCTCCACTTTTCACCCACCTCTGCATGTGATGTCACTTTCTAAGCCTTGGATGGCCTCAGCTGTGCTAATTCTTCTGGGCCTAGAAGAGACTTCTCTTCCCTATTTCCTGGAAGTCTTTTGTGTCTTATTTTTTCACCTCTAGATTTAAGGCTATGTCTCCTCTTTACAGGCTTGTCTTGCTGTCATGAGCTGATCGGTTGTGAGGTCCCACTGCCTGCCTTCACGATGTGATCACATTACTTACAAAAAATACATAGCATATTAATTTCCATGAGCTTCTCCCCTGATACCCAACACAGAGGGGCTGTCTCCTCAGTCTGGAATCCTGCACACCTAACACGGCTCAACATGTCCTAGGAAAACAGCAACATGAATGTTTGTGCCAAGAGTGATTTAAATTAAATTGTGAAAACCATCAAGCAGTCCTGATGACAGGAAGCCTTTTTCTTGACACTCAGGATGAGGCAGAACATGGGGTGAGACAAGGAAAAAGCCCTCCTGCCATAGACCTCCCCTGTTTAACAAGGGACAGCGAGTGTATTGTCAACAGTGAGACATTAGCACATTTTATTTTAAAAATCACCTTCAGGACACATTACTACTTGCCTCTTGAATTAGAGACACGGGCCCTGAAAGATGATTATCAGTTATTGAGCAATCAGAATTTGAGGATTATGTTCAGCCCACAAGTTGGGAGATGCTCAGGTAGGTGGAATCTCTTGAGTTTTGAATAAAATTGGCATTTCCTGGTTTTCCGACAGGAAGGTGCTGAAATATGCTGTCAGGCATTAACATGTTTGTTGATGGGAACCTGGCCTGATGGATAGAGACTCCAGCGCAAGTTACACTTTTATGATTACATTTTCATTACTAAACACAGATCCATATCTAAGGTCGGTCGTTTATTGCTGGGAGTTATTAGTCATAGGCTGTAGAATGCATGAGCGCTGTTACCCTTTTTCAATTGCAGCAGAGAAGCTTTGCTTGATATCCATTTGGTCCCCAGTCCAGCCTTAGCTCCCCATCCCCAAGTAGGAGCAAAATATGACATGTAGAAAAGTCAAACCAAAAGTTGTCTATTGTGGAATTTAAAAAAAAATTACATGTTTTGCAACTTTAAAAATTATTTTAAATGGGGCCTCCCGGGTGGCGCAGCGGTTGAGCGCTGGGTTGCGAAGCTGCCCGCAGCCTCTGCAGCACTGGTTCGGTCCCCGGCCACCGGGCAAGGGTCCCACGAAACGTGCAGACCTCTCCTGCCGCCCGCTGCTCCCCTCAGCAGTGTATCCTGTCAGTCTGCCTGTTCTGTTCCCCACTCTGGCTCTGGTGAATTTTCTCAACCTCCCGCGCTTCTGACTGTGCCCAGTGCTTGAATAAATAAATAAATAAATATTTTTAAAAAATTATTTTAAATGTAAAGTTTGTATAAACATGTTAACTATAACATATAATCTAGTTTATAGCTAAGCAAAAGTATTTTTGCTGTTTTTTATATGCTTAGTGGATCAGTTCTGCTCTTGCCATCATAGCACAAAAAGTTGTTGACCAATTATCGTGAAAATTGAGGTTAAATTTGGTGTAATAATTTAGACTAAATGAGTGTTTCAGTCATCTCGAATTTAATTGAAGAAAATCATATGATCAAGAATTAAATGGTTTAGATGTGGGATAATGTCTCCTCCTTACCCCATCCCGCCAGGAAAAATACAAAAGCAAACTGGCTCACCTTTGCAATTGATGGCAATGAGTGGTTTTAATTGTTAGTGGAATTATAAGGATAGTGTAAAGAGTCCTTACATGCCTACAACTCATTCTCACATGTTGATTTTTGAAGTGGTTCATCAAAATTACTCTCTGAAGTTTGATATGGGTCTTAATCAAAGGACGACTTCCATCTTTCTATGGTGTGATCACTGTACTGTTTTCAGTTTAAATGTTCTACTAGATCATGAAGCCCGTTGAATTTTGATATTGGCATCAGCGTGTCTCAGAATATTTGAATGAACATTTTGCAATCCAGTTTATTATCCACTAAACAAAAAAAAAGTATTTTGGCAAAGACAAGTTTAATCAAATAATTTATACTATATGCTTTCTCTTTCCTGCCACTTCGATATGAAAAGAAGCACTATGTAGACCAATTTGTTTATAGTAAATGGAAACAAAAAAGAAATAGAAATCCCTTCTCGAGTACCAAGATTGAGTTGTAATAGCCAATTAGAGAACAGGTATCTGGAGCACTCTCTGGGCAGCTAATGCTTCCAACCACTGTTCAGTTCATGGGAATAATTAGTGCCATAAACACAAAAATGAGGGGTTGCCCTAGTGATCGCTAAGGTCCCTCCCAGCAGTAAGATTTCTAGAAGTTGGTGAGCCTAAAATTACTAGTGTGTTTCTGAATGTACCAAATTTATTCCTTGGGACAACTTATTCATTTGAAAGATGGGGCTTTTGTTGTTGTTAACTTGACACAGAAATATGAGCTTAAATGAAAAGTAAGCATTGGTTAAATACCACTAACGATAGTGATTATATAGCACTTTGCCTTTTACAAAGAGCTAGTTTAAGTTTAGGAACTCATTCTGTTTTTATGTTTGCTATGAACTTGAGCCCAACCCATTTCACAGTTTTCCAAAAAAAAAAAAAAAAAGTTTTCACAAATTCATGCTACTTTGAGAATTCAGTTTCCAAAATCTTACCTCTCAAGTTTCTATTTTCTTTCTGGCCTGCATTTCAAAGGTGGTACACAGGAGACCCCAGGGTGTAAACCAGCATTTTCAAAAGATGTTTCACTGAATGCCATTTGTGGAAAGGATATTAGTTGTTTCTGTTGTCAAATAAACTTTGATATTTCATACATTCTATTTTTCTTAGATTTTCACAGTGCACATGGACAGATTACAAGCTCAGAGAAGTCCTTCAGCTTATAAAAAAACACACTTAGAATTCCCTAAACATATTTTACCCTAGAACTTTTTTTTTTTCACTTAAAAGCCTTTAATAAATTGTGTAGGCTATAGGTTTCCCTAGATTTAAGTTAGTGCTAGCGTTAACGTATTCTCAGAGCATTCTCTCATGCTCCATATGTACCCCTCCATCCCTCCACCCATGTACCCATCCAGCCAGCTCTCTACCCATTCCTTCATAATTATGGTTGGAGTAGATGCTGGGGGAAAAAAAAGAGATACATTCATATATAGTTCTTAACTCAGGTCCTACAATCTAGTGGGAGAGATAGTCACATAAAGAGATAATTCAAGTTCGAAGTAATAAATATGATGACTGATATATGCATGGATTACTATAGAAAATCAGAGAGGGTTCTTAATAATGCAAACTCTGTTTAAGTGGCCAGCTTCATTTTATCTTGAAGTCAAAATTATGCAAAGATTAAAGTGTGCTCCAAATAAAAAGGATTCCTTTAAAAACATTTTTAACCCTCAAAAGAAAAGTTTTAGCACTAAATTTTTAAGACTTTGCCTCTCATAGATAATCAAATACAAAAAGAAAAAAAATGGTGCTAATGTGTTCTTCTAGGAATTCCAAATGACATGCAAAAGAACAATCAGATACCACTTGAAAAAGGAATTCAGGGTATCACTGAGAAGAAAACACGGCTGATGGAGATTTCAGTGCAGGACTGGCTAGGTGACTGGTTAGTCTCCATGCTAGTTCTAAGAGATTGGCTTATTTCAGTGTAAAATACCCAACTCACTCAGAGAATCCTTTTTTTTAACCGTTTGCTTTACTTGCTGAATGATTCAGTTTCTACCTTGTTGACAGATGTTTAATTTATGATAAATATGCTTGCTTTGAATTTTGTTTTTAAAAATCATAATGACTGGGGAAAAAATGGAAGTCAGAATGCCACCAACACTTAAGTGAAGCTTTGCTAAGAAGACAGATTTTCTTTCTAATATAAAACTAGTACATTTTTAGTAATTGTGGGATGTGTGAATTGTCTCCTACCTTATAAAGATATAGATCTATTACAGTCTGCCAGAATTTGCTCTTTCCTCGAAATATCTTGGAAGAGAGGACTGTAACATAAATATAGTCTCTTTCTTCAACAAATAAAAGGAAGTGAATATAATATTCCAGAGAGGGGAATGTTGGGTAGTGACTACTTCTAAGACAGCATCCCATAGTTATTGTCTAAGTCTTGTTGTATAAAGATAAGGTGAGGAAATTTGGAATATTTATCCTTTATGATTCACCAGAGCTTGATGATGAAATAGATAATCAGGTTATCAATTTCCAGCCATCGTTGTATCTGCTATAAAGTGAAGTGGAGAATTGAATAAAATGCTTATGTCAAACCAACATTTTATTCTATTAAAATTATTCAGTTAAAAAAGCTATGCATGAAAAAAACTATGGAATACTTAAAAATATTTTTTATGAAATCTAAGATAACATATCTGCATGTTTCAATAATTGTTTTATCTATTTGTGGCCCAGGATGTAACTACAGTGGAGAGTTTTTAACATTGATAGGCATAGTTTGAGCCATAGCTTTTTTAGTTGAATAGAATAAATTTTTTAAAGATTTATTTATGTTTTTTACAAGAACTAGGGTACAGGCCAGATGTGCAGGAGGGTGAGAAGATTCACTAGAAATGGAGTGGGATGCAGAACAGGCAGACTGATGAAATACACTGCTGACGGGAGCAGCAGGTGAGTCAGGAGAGGTCTGGGTTTCTCCCCAGCCAGCTGGGATCGAATGGGTTTCTCCCCAGCTGGCTGGGATCGAACCTGTGCTGCAGAGGCTGCGGACAGCTTCACTCTGCAGCACTCAACTGCCTGCACCACCAGGGAGGCCCAAGTAGAATTATTTTTTAATAGAATAAAATGCTAGCTTGACATAAACATTTTATTAAGTTCTCCACTTCACTTTATTCTAGATACATTGACAGCTAGAAATAGATAACCTGAAAAGTATACTTTTATAATAATAACTGATGAAATAAAAACATAACTTTTAGAAAAAAAATCCCAGTTCTTTAAAGCAGGATTTCTTAACTGTGGTAGTATTGACATATGGTGCCAGATTATTCTTTGTTGGGAAGAGGCTGGAGGTGAGGTAGGGGGTGGACAATGGTGCTGTTCTGTGCATTATAGAATATTTAGTAGCATCCAGGGCTTCTGCCCATAGCACCAATAGCCATCCCCTCTCTTCCTACTTGTGACAACCAGCATATCTGCAGACTTTGTCAAATGTCCCCTGTGTTGTCCATGGTTGTTTTCCATGATTGAGAACCACTGTTTTTAAAATATAGGTCAACTGTTAGAATCTGTGATAAAAAAAAAAAACAGAATAAAGGACACTGTTAGTATTAGCAGTTTTCCTATCTGAGAGAAAGGGAAAAGATAGAAACTTCTCTTATGGTCCAGAAGCTGCAAGCTGACTTCTGGGGTGGGGGGACAGTCAAAGAACTCGGACATGAATGTGCGTCCACCCGGAGCTGCAGTGCAGTGGGTACATCTGGCAAAAGGGGTCACTTGTGTGATGAAGGATAGAATTGGTTTTTTCGTGTTGAACTTAATGTAATATATACAGATATTAACTTATAAGGGTGCACATTTGAAACATACAATGCAATGTTCTTTCAATAAACATTTATATATACTTTAAAAAAAAAGGCTGTTGTTCTAAACCACAACACTACTTCAAGACTAGAGCTGAGGCTCTGGTGATGTAGAGAACAGAAACTGTGGGGTTGAAGGCCAAGGATAATTATTCAATATTGCAACAGTTGCAACAGCTCCACCTTCTGAGCTAATTTAGGTGGTGGGTATTATTAGGAATACCACTAACAACCCAAAAGCAACACTCTATCAAAAACAGATAACAGAATTGCTGAGAGTGGTCATGGGGTCGGTGCCCACTTCACATACTCTCATGAAGGTTCCTCATCCTCTCTGGTCAGGATTTCACCAACCTCTTGACTGATCTCCTTTGGTAAGTTGGCTCTCATCCAACACAGCTGTCAGAATGTTCTTTCTACAACACAACCCTGAAATTATCTCTGACCTGCTTACAATGCTTTGATGTTTTCTTTGAGATAAAGTTCAAGCTTCTTAGCATGGCCGAGATGCTAACTTCATCTTTTGACACCCTCTTTCACACACATCAAGTCCCAAATCCAAATCAAGTATGTTCTTCCTGGTGTCTCTGTTCTTGCTCATGTAGCCCTTTCCTGTCAATGTCACTTCAACATATGCCGTGGACTGCTTTATTTTCTTGAAAAGAAGCCAATAAAGAAGAAAACCTTTCTACTCTTCCTTGCTAATCCTCCATAAATATTTCCCAGTGTCATTGCAAATCTGATGTAAGAAAGTTCTAGCTTATAGTCTCTCTTTTGTTATTTTCTACTTCTGTGCCCCTCTCCTCTACTCTTAGCTCTCCTTCCATAACTATTTCTTCTTGGTCTCTGCTGTCAGTGAGTCCTCTCTCTCCTTAAATGTCTCCATTCACCAGTTCCCACTTTAGCACTATTCTCTTTTCATTCTCCAAATGCTTGTGATACTGGATCACTCCAGTCAACGAGCTTGCCCTGACATAAGGGAACTGAGTCTGGGTAGCGGGCAGGGTTTTTCCTTTTATATCTAGAGCCAACATCATAAATGAACCAATCAGGTTCAAGCTCACCAGCAGTCAGTTAAGGATGTGAGATAATTATGGGTTGAAAATGGAAGCTAGCTGATTGGTGCAAACCAGACCAATCAAACACTTAGAATTAGAAATAGTCCAATCAGCCTTGTAGGTTGGGGACCCTTGAAGAAAATATAAGGCAGGGCAGGAGCTAGCTTGAGAAAGTCAGCAGCCATCCTCGAGAGAAGAAGCATTCAGCAGATGACCTCTGTGAGATTCAGCAGACCTCCACAGACCTCTGTAGACTTGCAGAGCTCCAGACATCCATAGACGTTCACAGAAACACAGTGGCTGGACCTGCCTCCAGCCTTGCCTCTGACATCACCTGCACAATTGGACACAGACCAGTGTCTCAAAGAGTTGATGGCTCTTGGTTCAGACCAATAGCTCACAAACAGCTGTAGCACTGGTGTCTCTGACACCACCTCCTGGTGACTAGTGCATACCACCACTCTGTCCAGCCACCTTTTCAAGAGCTGCCCGCCACATCCAGTTCTCCAGCACCACCTCCTGATGCTGTTGATTCATCACAATAGGTCTGGCATATGGTGTTCAGACTGTTGCTGGGGGTTATTGTGTGCCTTGTCACCTCAATGGCCACACCTGTGAGCACCTCCCATTGCCACTGTGAGTTGGACCCTGGTGTACTGCTCACCAGTGTGCCACCATCTCTAGGACCTCTGGTGTGGACAGAACCATCTGGTATGAACAGACTTTGTTTGCAACCAGAGGATGCTGCAGACTCTATCTGGGGTGAAACAGCCAGCCACTTAATGGTCTTAGGAAAACTTTCCTTTCCCCCAATCTCCTATATGATAAATAAATCCCTTTGTTGTTAGACCTTGAGCCTGAGTGGTATCTGGAAATTGGGCACACAGGTGAATAAACAGACAGTGACCTGCCCTCCCGCCACCCCACTTTGGTATTGTTAGAGTACTCTTGTAAGTACTTTTTAAAAAGATTTATGTATTTATGCATACAAGAGCTGGGGTACAAGCCAGAGAAGCAGGGGGGTGAGAGGATTCACCAGAGACAGAGTGGGGAGCAGAACAAGCAGAATGCCTGAAACACACTGCTGAGGGGAGCAGCAGGTGAGTCATGTGGGTTGCCCCCTGACCTGCTGCCAGGGATCAAACTCGTGCTGCAGAGGCTGTGGATTGCTTCGTAGTGCAGTGCTTAACCCCGTGTACCACCAGGGAGGCCCAACTTTTAGTACCTTTTTAAAAAAAATTGTTTTTTACATCATTGTTCATTTTTAAACAATATTTCCTTCCCCCCACCCCTCAGGTGTAGTCCCCATAGAGTTTCCTTCACCAATGCACCCACGCACCATCACCTTAGTGGTCTGTGCTCCTCCCTCCCTGCCTCTAATCCTTCTTCCTCCTCCTCCCCTGCAGGATGTCTCTGATTTATAATTGTCTGTTTTTGCTTTGTTGTGTTTTGTATTGTTATAATTTTTTTACACTGATGTCTTATTTAGTTCCCTTATATTCCTGCTATAAGTGAAACCATCTGATATTTTTCTTTTTCATTCTGACTTATTTCACTGAGCATAATTCCTTCTAGCTCCATCCATGTTGCTGCAAATGGCATGAGTTTATCTTTTTTGATTGCTGAATAATACTCCATCGTGTATATGTACCACATCTTCTTGGTCCAGACATCTATTTTTTGACATTTGGATTGTTTCCAGATTTTACCTATTGTAAACAGCGCTGCAATATACAGAGGGGTGCAGGTGTTCTTTTGTGTCAATGTTTTTGTGTCCTTTGGGTAGATCCCTGCCCGAGCCCGCAGACTGGTCAACGAGGTTCTCGAGGGGAGAGCAGCAACCTGAAGAACAGGGGTACACCACGGAGGGAGACACGTACACTCTTGGTTCAGCTATCGCAGGTCTCTTTTACTTTCGGTTTTGGCGGGGCTTTATAGCTGGGGACCGGAAGCGGAAGAAGCAGGCCAACAGTGCCTAGCCAATGATCAAACACATAACCTTATTTGGTGCACCGGAGGCCGTCATGCGCACTGGGCCAAAAGGAGCACAGCCAATCACGGAAGGGGGAAGTATCCTGATGCCACGAGGTAAGGCGCCAACAGATCCCCCTTTTCTCTTTATTAGTGAGGAGGAATGTGCCTGTTTTAGGTTGTGAATTGCAGGGACGAGCCTTACCCGTCATCACCCAACGGTCCTAGATGGAAAGGGAGCGCGGGCTGTCTTAGGTTGGTCTTGTCCCGCATTCCATCTTACCCGTCATTGGCTATCCATTCCAGCATCCTCAAGGGGGCCCAGCCAGGAAGCTGGATAATGACTTAAGTTAAAAGGCTACCAAGGGTCAGGATGGTGGGACTCCCATAGCATGTAGGCTGTGCTACCTACTGGCCAGACGCAGACGGCGACCGGAGATCCGTATATGCGTCCCCGCTTTCCAGCATTTCCAGGCGGTGATAGTGCACCTGGATAGGTCTCGCCTGAAGGGACTGTATTTGTTGCCTTACAGACCCAACAATTTTGTTTAAAACACAAGGACCTATAGCAAGTAACAATAAAAGAGATAACAGGGGGGACCCAACAGGGGAAGCAAATACGGCAAAAGTCCATTAAGGCAAGTCCATAAGGGGTTGGTTGCAAGTTCCTGGAAATGGAGATGGCCAAACCGGAGGCACCCGTGGCCAGGGCAGAGGTAATGCCTTGCAGTTGCAGGGCAAATCCAAGGAAGAAGACGCGGATGCGAGAGAGGCGGGTGGTCCGAGGCCGGCTAAGACACGGGCGACAGGGTACTGTTGAAGAACCAGGAGAATCCAGGTGGCCACAGGCATCCTGAAAAGGAAACTAAAAGAGACACCTCAGAGGGACTCAGCCACCCTGGGCGGAAGGGGTTGACGGGGCACCTCGGCGGCGTCCGGAGGTTTTGTAGTGGCTCTGGGTGGCGCAGGTACAGCGCGAACCAAGCGCTCTGGGAGCCAGCGAGGAGAGTCAGCATCGTGGGGGTAGACACAAACCGCTCCACGAGCCCAAATCAAAACAGGGTCTGGACCATTCCAAGAGCCGGTAAGTGGGTCCTTCCATTTGACCAACGCAAACTGAGTGGAGGTGGAGGAGTGCCAAAAGCGGTCGGCTGCACTTTTACCAGCATCATCCAGGCAGAGGAAATTTAAAATAAACAAGGCATGACACAGGACATTGCGGGGCGCCAACCGGGAGGGGTACCAGGAAGATTGGCGGATTTTGTGAATAACGGTTTTGAGTATCTGGTGGGCTCTTCCAACGATGCCCTGTCCCTGGGGATTATATGGTATGCCAGTGGTATGAGTAATGGAAAGGGTGGCACAGAATTCAGAAAATGCCTTGGAAGTGTAGCCCGGTCCATTATCAGTCTTAAGGGCCTTAGGCACGCCTGAAACGGAGAAGGCATAAAGGAGATGGGAGATAACATGTTTGGTGGCCTCCCCAGCATGGGGAGAAGCCACTAAAAATCCACTGAAGGTATCAATGGAAACATGGACATACTTGAGATTACCAAACTCAGAAACATGGGTGACGTCCATTTGCCAGAGGTCTCGAGGGGCCAAACCACGAGGGTTGACACCCAAGTGAGGGACAGGAAGGGAAGTAGCACACGTTGGGCAGGAGCGAACAATGTGCCTGGCTTGGTCTCGGGTGAGACGGAACAACACATGCAGGAACCGGGCATCGAGATGATGGAGGTCATGGGCTTGTTGGGCCTGGGTGACTGAAAGAACATGAATTGTCTGAGTGGCCGCATAGGCCAGGTTGTTTCCGTGTGTCAAGGGTCCTGGAAGACCCGAATGGGCCCGAAGATGGCCAAGGAAGAAAGGAGCGGTGTGGTTCCGGATGGCCGCCTGGCAGCATTGAAAAAGGGTCGCAGCCATGGAGGATGTTTTGATAAATGGGGCGGTTTCAAGTAGGGGGACCGACTGGGCGGTGTAAGCACTATCCGTATATAAATTAAGAGGTTGATGGGCAAAGGAAGAAAGAACAGTGATCACCGCCTCAAGCTCTACAAGCTGGGCCGAGGAATGAGGGGTTTTGTCTTTCAAAAACCTTACAATTATCAATAAACTCAGCCTTCCAAAGGAGGTGATCGCCCCCAGAAAGGGTGGCCTTTGCCAGGGAGTACCAATCCGACGGAGTGAGAGAGGATTGGGTTAAGGTGTCCAAAACAGTGAGGGTGAAGGGCGCCGTGGCTCCATAAAGGGACACCACCTCTTTTAGTTCTTTAACGTTGCGGAAATTATGAAGCTCATGATGACATTGAACAATGCCCTGGGCGTTGGTGGTTTCAACCACCGGAAAGAGATGTAATGGAGCAGGGCGCGAAGGAGGAGGGAGGGACGGAGAGGGCGGCTGAGTGGGAGGAGTCAAAGAAAAAGGCGGCAAGGCAACAAGGGAGGAAGAAGGAGGGCAAAATGGCGGCAAGGAGGGAACAGAAGGAGGACAAAATGGCGGCGGATTAACTTGGGGGAGGAGCAGAAGTGCCGTCAGCAGACACGGGGAAGGCCGCACACAATTTATCCAAACGGTTAACAAGAGTATTAATTTGGTTTCCCAAGGTCTCAAGCGTTTGTATTAAAACAGGCTTTTTTATGGGGTCCTTGGCAATGGGGGGGGGCGGTAGCGACCCTCTTTTTCTGTCAACTCGTCCCAGTCCACCTCGGAAGCCGGAGGAGACCCACGGCGGGGTCGCGGCAGAGAAGGGTAGAGGCTTTTGCATGGGGGAAGTGTATTTGGAAGGGGCTCCTTTACGGGGGTGCCGGCAGGTTGGGGGGCACCATCTGGCACTGGGGGCGCATTATTTTGGGGATTAGTCGCATCACAAGGGTTTGGGACCCCTGTCGCATGTTTTGGGGCAAAATTTCTTCATCCTCACTATGGGATGAAATTAGGTCCTCACCGCAAGCCCCGGAAGTGGGAGCCTCAGCTACACTGGAGGGGGCACTTTTAAGGATATTTTCAGTATGGGAGATAGCATGTTGTAAGCCAGGATCAGTTTTTTGCTTAGCCAACAGATCATTAATAAGATTCCAATATGAAAAGGCCGTTACGGGAAACTTTTCGGGCCCAAAAACTCGGTAAAAATCGTTGAGAGCATCTCCCACTCTCTGCCAGCGTTTTTCATCAATAGTTCCTTCTTTAGGGAACCACGGGCATGTTTCTTGTACAAAATCAAAGAATAAAAAGAGGTCCTTGGACTTAACCCTAACTCCGCGTGTCCTAAGAGCTTCCTTGAGCTGGGAAACATAAAGCTGGTGCTCACTAAGTGCCTGTCCCATTTTTAAACAAATCAGACACCAAAACTTACCTAATGACTGTCCCGCCGGGTGGGTCGGGGCCTGAGTAACTCGCGCTGCGCGCCGCGTCTGGGTCTACTGGAAATCTCTCGTACCTCAAGCCCCACGTTGGGCGCCACCTGTCTGAGCCCGCGGACTGGTCAACGAGGTTCTCGAGGGGAGAGCAGCAACCTGAAGAACAGGGGTACACCACGGAGGGAGACACGTACACTCTTGGTTCAGCTGTTGCAGGTCTCTTTTACTTTCAGTTTTGGCGGGGCTTTATAGCTGGGGACCGGAAGCAGAAGAAGCAGGCCAACAGTGCCTAGCCAATGATCAAACACATAACCTTATTTGGTGCGCCGGAGGCCGTCATGTGCACTGGGCCAAAAGGAGCACAGCCAGTCACGGAAGGGGGAAGTATCCTGATGCCACGAGGTAAGGCGCCAACAGATCCCTAGGAGTGGAATTGCTGGGTCATAGGGTAGCTCCATTTTTAGTAGACTGAGGAATCTTCAGACAGCTTTCCATAGTGGTTGGACCAGTTTGCTCTCCCACCAGCAATGTAGGAGACTTCCTTTTTCAACACATCCTCGCCAACGTTTGTTGTTGCTAGTTGTTTTGATACATGCCATTCCTGCTGGTGTAAGGTGGTATCTCAATTTTAAGTACTTTTTAGGTACTGTTTTGCTTGCAGGGTAATTTTTCTTATGGGGTTGTTGACACTTGGTGCTGATGACTTCATCAGTACCTGTGACCTCACCCCATCTCCTAAGCATCAGATCCCTATAACCAAATGTCTACAAAGCAAGTCCCTTGGCTATCATTCATACCCCGAATTCAATATGCCCTTGGATTTGTTCATCATTTTCCACACTTGGTCTTTCTGCTGTGCTCCTGTCTTTTTAAGGTGCCAACCATCTTCATCAGAAACTTAAGATTTCCCCCAGACCACATCTTCATCGCATACTTTCATTGGAGACCAAATCCAGTTGATTCTCTCTGGCTCATTATCTCCCAAAGCTTTCTTCTTAACTATATTTAACCTCTGTTGGGTTGGATGTTTCAAGTACACACCATTAATGCTTGTTGTTACAAGTCTTATACTATGCAATCTGTTTTTTCTCCTTAATGCTAGCAAAGCAATTCTGATTACATCCCTTCTCTGTCTAAAATACTTTAAGGGCTTCTCACATTTTACCACAGTAGGCTAGGAAAATGGGAATGCTTCAATTACAATAAAACAAAAGTATCCATCATAACAATACATTAAATCGATATCAAGGGTTGAGCAAAGACAGGAAATATGTTCAGAGCAAACAATAGCTATGTATCATGTATGGCCTCTAACTTCCTGTCTGGCTTTATCCTTTGCCATAATTCTGATTCTTCCGTCCACCTTACATTCCAGCTATGTGAAATGCCTTGCAGAGACCTGAATGTCCAATATTATCTGTTCCATTCTAGACTATGCTTACCTCGCCCTATCCTCCCAATCAATATGCTTTGAATGCTTTTCATTCCTCTGCTTTCCTGATAAACACATGTGTTTCCTTTAACACACTATTCAGAGATTTCCCCCCTCTATGCAGCTCTGCATGATGTGTTTCATCAGACAGACTAGGTCTCTCTCTCTCTCCTCATCTGTGCTGCACCTTGTAAAGATGTACCATTGCAGCTATAATCCTCTATTTCAATTATATTACTTCATTTACTTCCTCGCTTACTCAATTGGCAGGTCAAGTTTCTTTCAGGAAGAACTACAGCTTAATGATTCTTAACACCTACTATCCTACCCAGAACATAGAGACATTAAAAATATTTTTTAATTAATGAGAAAATGAAAAGCTACATTATAAAAGGTACCAGACATTTTAAGGTTCATTATAGTTCTTCATTTGATGATTCTAAAACAGTTTCAAAGCTTCTCTCTTAGTATTTATAGAAAGGAACAAAAGCTTTTTTTCTCTCAAAAGAGGTGACATGTTGACTTTGATCTAAAATAAACTGAGTAAAATGTATGAGGAAGAGATAGACAGCATCTGAAGAGGACATGTTAATAAGGAAGGAATGAATATATAGTGAGCATGATGTCACAGGGGCAAAGAGGAAGAAGTAGAAGGAAAATAAAATTTATGAGGAAAAGCAGAGAGGGTCATGGCCTTTCAACTATTTCATTATTTTGCCAACGGAGCCAAAAACATGGTATTTTTTCATTTTTTCAAGTCTCCATCACTCCACAATTCTAGTCAGAGGAAAAGGAACTTGCACGTCTTACTTAAATTTGCCCTCTAAAAAATGACAGGATTCACTGAGAAAATATCAAACCACCACTTTTCCTTAAGCTGTTTCTTTTAGCTCTTTAAAAGAACCAAACCTTAAAATTAGCAAAACAAGGTGAATAGCTGCTCCGAGCATGAGACCATGGAAGCATTTGTAGATTAAAGTTGCTCTTCATATTTCCCCTCAAGGATGCCTTGAGGTTTGTTTTCATGAAATGCTGTGTTTTGATTACAGGTATGAAGGTATCAATGACTGTAATTAAGACAGAAGCTTTATTTTAAGCAAATCAATGTTTAGAGCTGATAGCACAAGCTTTATCATGTCCCAGATGACTAAATTCCATCTCTCAGGATGATTGGCACCTTGGAGACAACTACTTGAATTACTCATTTAATTTTTATATAATTCAACATTTACCTACTACATACACATGACTATCAGTTAGACACAAAAGGAAATTCTCAGACACTCCATTACAAAAATTTTGATGGAGAAAATTTTAAAATGTAGATCTTGGGAAATATCTTTAAGCTGTATCATTGTGTTTTTATGACTTCTGCTCTGGCCTGGAGAGAGAGGATGCCATGGTAGTATCTGTGATTTGGGTCATGTACGTGTTGGCAGAATTTGCCTAACAGTCTGGTGACTGAGACAGACATGGTCTCCACACAGAAAGTCAGGGGAAGATGGAGAAACAGAAGGACAAGGTCCAACTTTATTTGGGGCCAAATATTACAAGGCTTTAACAGAATAATGCCAACTTCACTCTGCTTTTTGAGAACATGGGAGGCGAGGTCTCCTGCCCCTTCTGTAGCACCATCTGCCTCAAACATGCGATGGAGCCATAAGTGACAGTAATCTCTGAAAAACTGCCGTATTTTGACTTTTGATATCTGCCATGTAATAGTATGGGGAAAATATTTGCCATAAATGTAAGCATATGTGTGTGTGTATGTGTATAAATATATATTTTTTAAAGCCAGCTGGGGAATGGGTTTATAATGAGAACATCATTAGTATAAATTGCAAGATTAAAAACAAAACACCATGGTAAGCCATCCATTAACTGGAAATTGCTGAAATGTGTAAAGTCAGAGAGAGCAGTGTATCCCGGATCAACAATATTTGTGTAATGCTTAATAGAAAACACTATGCCCCCAACTAATAGTCAGTTATTGTTTCTCTCAAACATAGTTCATGACCAGAATCTGATAAATGATTGGTTTTTACATGCAGCTTCAAATAATTATTTTCATGAAATCCAATTGGACTTTAAGGTATTAACTTCTGTTGTGTGTTTTCATGTACACACTGTGTCATCCTACTGTGATCGACAGAACTTAGGCCCTTTAAGGTGACCACTGTGTCGGAGGTTAAACAAAAAAGAAACGTGCCTGGTATTAGAACTCAGAAGCAGGAAATCCTGACTTCAGAGTTTGGGATAATAGGAATGCTGCTGTTACAAGGTTAGCATTTATAAGTGCTGAGCATTCTAACCAAATGTTTGCAGTCTTCACATTCGGGCTGTCAGAGGAATGCACCTGCATTTCATTACCTGACCCCAAGAAACTCCACAGTAAGATTTGAAAATTAGGCACAGGAGGAAAAGAAAGAGTCTTATGAGTCTTTTCTATAGAAATCTCAATGTCTTTGATGGAAAGTACAAATAGAGACTCCTTACAAATTCCTATAAGGCTCTGCAGACAATTACCCCTAGATGCCCCCCAATTAATGATTAGTTCAGACTTGAACTTCACCATAACTCTTCTCATTGTCTCAGGTTTCTGAGCAGAGCAAAGTCTTAGGTTCAGAAGAGAAGTTCTCCCTTCCCCAGATGACTGAATAGAAAGGTGATGGCTAAATAGAAAAGAACAGAATTTAAAAAATATATATTTAATTAACTGTGGGTACCAATTCTTTCTATCCCTTCCACCTAAATGTTAGATGTTCTTGACTTCTCTGAATGTTTGGTTCCTGATCTCATGGAAATAGTGATATCATATGTTTCACATTGTAGTGTGAGGATTCATGTGGTATATTTAACTATGGGTCAAAAAATTTATCTGTCCAGGGCTTCCCCAGTGCGCAGCGGTTGAGTGCTGGGTTGCAAAGCTGCCCGCAGCCTCTGCAGCTCCGGTTCAATCCCCAGCTGCTCCCCAGCCACCGGAGGAGGGTCCCACATGACGCGCAGACCTCTCCTGCGGCCTGCTGCTCCCCTCAGCAGTGTACTTCGTCAGTCTGCTTGCTCTGCTCTCTCCTCTGGCTCTGGTGAATTCTCTTACCCTCCTGTGCTTCTGACTGTACCCAGTGCTTGTATAAATAAATAAATAAATAAATAAATAAATAAATAAATCTTTAAAAATAAAATGTATCTCTCTGCTGTCTATATATCCATTTAAATGAGTTTAAATGCTAGTTTGCTTCATCCTCCAGTCTATAGCTGGGAAGAAGTCCTAATACTAGTAATCTTAGTAATCTTCATTCAATGATTATAGAAAGGAATGTCTTGCTCTACTGTGCAGTAAACAAAACTGAATTCCACTAACAAGATAACCAGCAATCTGCTGGTAAAATGATGCAACCATGATGCATCCACCTGGAGCACTCTCCTTTTTGGCAGAACACACTCACAAATCATTTAATCCAGGGAGCAGAAGACTAATAGCAGGTGATCAAGCCCACCCCCGCTGCCAACACATTCCAGGACCTTCCTTGCTGTAGCCATAAGATTATTCAATTATAGTGATTCTTTTGTATTAGCCCAGCATTTCTTCTCCTATTAGGGGGAGAGTAGAGGAAGCGAATAGAAGAGGGAGAGAAGAACATTAACAGAGCTTATTTTAGTCCCAAATGTTCTTTCTAAGAATTAGGCATCTGATGATCTTTTCCATGGCTTTGTTGAAGCACTGCTCAAAATGTTGGCAGAGACAAGAACAATAGTTTCGACCTTCCTTCCCTTCCTGGAGGCCGGATACCTTTCCCAGACACTGAACCACTAATGGGAAATTAAAGGCAATAAAACAACAGCTGGAATCCCATAACTGACAAGGTTTTTATTGTACTCAGAGCAATTCACACTTAAAGAATTTCCTTTCCAATCATCAGGCTTGTTTCTTTCTCTTCAGTGTTCAAGTTGACAGACCCTCTCCTGGTGAAGTGGTTTTCTCTTTATATAACTGAACAAAGCTGATCTGATCATCGTCTCCATACACAGCTCTGCTTCAGAAAATGTAAAGCGCTCTGCCCTCACCTTTACCCCTGCTTGGCAGGTGTGCTAGAGAAAGGATGGAACATTCGAGTGCCCACTCTGTGAGTGATATGTATCTGATGCTTCCAAATAGTGCTATTTTTCTGTTTTGTGCGACATTGTGGGCATTATTTTTCCAAGTTCATGAGTAACCGAAGTCCAGAGATGCCTCAGCGATATCTATTTCTATTTCTTCACCAATACTCTCATGTGAACTCAGATTCTACAGCAGGAAATTTAGTTGCTATCATCTGCTGGAGGAGTAATCAATCAATCCATACCAAATGGTAAAATAACAACAGTAACTATAATAACAACTAGGGTTTTACTGTGCCCACAGCCTTACTAACTGAATTACATTAATTAGTTCATATTAATGGATTTTTTGAAAAATCCACTTAACAGTTCTTTTTTTCAAAAAAAGATTTTTTTTTTTAATACAAGAACTGGGGTACAGGCTAGATGTGCAGGAGGGTGAGAGGATTCACGGGAGATAAAACAGAGAACAGAACAGGCAGACTGAAGAAATACACTGCTGAGGGGAGCAGTGGGCGAGACAGGAGAGGTCTGCTGCGCCAGGTGGGATCCTCGCCGGCCGGCTGGCCAGGATCAAACCGGCGCTGCAGAGGCTGCAGACAGCTTCACAGCACTGCGTTCAACCACCTGTGCCACCAGGGAGACCCTTAACAGTTCTTTGGACTATTATAGTTATTATTTTACAGAAAGAAATGGGCTGACAAGAGTTCAACAATTCATTCTGGGCATTGGACAGTAAGTAAAAAAAAAAAAAAAAAGGCATTGAAATTCTGAAAGTCCAACTTCAGAAAGAAAGTTCTAGATAGATGACTTTAGAAATATGAACAACTTCTTAGGTAATGGACATGGACAGTTCCAAGGTGTTATTGTCTGTCACTGTTATTCCTACTACAGTATACTTTCTTTACTGGGGTAGAAAATGGTGGTGTTATAGCCACTACATTGGGAATACTGGTGGAAATGTGGTGTGCTATTGAATGTCATCTGTGAAATGTGTCACATCTGAAAAAAATATTAAGATCTGTGCCTAATGGGAAAAGCGGGTGGGTAAACAGATGGTCACAATGCAGTCTGTCTGGTAAGTGTTACAATAGGAGCATGTGTACAAGCTTATGAGACAGCCAAGATCAGATTTGCCCATAGGAAAGTTTTCTTAAAGGAGTAAATGCTTGAGTTGTATGTTAGAGGAACAGGAAGAATTCACCTGTCAGGGAATGAGTGAAGAAGCATCAAGACAAGACAGAAATGGGGGCCTCCCTGGTGATGCAAGGGGTTAAGCACAGCACTAAGACGCTATCTGCAGTCTCTGCATCATGAGTTCGATCCCTGGCCCACATGGTGCAACAGACCTCTCCTGTCTTGCCCACTGCTCCCCTCAGCAGTATGTTTCAGTCACTCTGCCTGTTCTGCTCCCCACTCTGACTCTGGTGAATCCTCTAACCCCACACACCTCTGGCCTGTACCCCAGCTCTTGTATGGATGGATGGATGGATGGATGGATGGATGGATGGATAGATAGATAGATAGATAGATAGATAGATAGATAGATAGATAGATATTTAAAAAAAAGACAAGACAGAGAAATACTTGGGAAGGAATAGGCTCTGGCAATGTAAATGGGGAGGAAATTGTAACATGTAATAGAGCTTGGGGAGGAGGCTGAAAGATGAACATGGGATGTTGCTTGCTGCTGTGATTTGGTTTTCATCTCCCCAGTGATTGAGAACCACTTAAGTATTTAAAACTGGAGGACGGTTCTATATTTCTAAGCAATTAACTTGGCTAAAACGTGGACACTGAATTAATAAGACAGGAAAATCAGGAAGGAGGATGTGATTCTAATTGACCTGCAGAAATTCATGCAGGCGACAGAGAACTCAAGTCTGGGTTTACATGCTGTGGAGATGACAGGCAGATCTCTTTAAATGTGGAGCTGAGAATGTGGAGTTGACAGAACTTGGTGGCCATTTTGGGATGGTGAGTAAAAAAGAATGAAGAAGCAAAGATAAAAGGCGGCTTACTGGAACAGCTGTGTAGAGTATGGAGCTATTCCTGAATGAGAAAAATACGTTTTTTGGCTTAAGAAAAAGGATTCACTTTAAGATGACAATAGGGTGCTCATACAGAGAATCTGAGAGGTGGATAGAAGAATGTACCAAAACAGCATAAGGAGGAAGCAGACACAAAGTACAGTTCTTGATGTCTCTACTATGTCATCGGTGGTTAAAGCCTTGAGATTAGTGATGTTCTCAGAGATCCTGTGGGTTGGTCATAAAAGAGAGCTGGAGTGAATCTGTAGTATGTAAAATTACAAGGCCAGTTTGAAAATAAGCCAGTAAGAGGCCTGAGAATGAGTCATTTGAGAAGTATGAAGTAACCGCTGAAAAATGACCTCAGATAAGTCAAAAGAAGAGAAATTTTCAAGTTAAAAATGATCGGCTGTGTCAAATTCCCCAGAAAGGCCAATTGATTTAAAAAAAAAAAAAAAAAAAAACTAGAAAGACTGTATTGGAGTTTGGCAAAGCGGAGGTCCCTGATGAGACTGAGGAAAATGATTTCCCTGGGTCTGTGGAAGTAAAAGAAAGATGGTGGCAATTTAAGTGCTGGATAAAAGGGAAGGAAATGGAGTTGGTAAATGAAGACTATTTCTTACACTCAGAAAACTGAAAGCAATTTCATATACATCCATTTTCACCAGACTGTATTTAAAATATAAGAAAATGAACCACTTTTTTTATATTTTATTTCAGTAATTTCATCTAGCTAACATAGTTTCGTTGCAATCAATTAACTTTTATTCATTTTGAAGTGCATCAGCTTCTAGATTAGCAAGCATGAAAAAACTTAATGTGGGGGTACAGTGCTCAAATTCCTTCTTTAATTTCTCCCAATTTCATTGATCTCCTGATATGTAGCTGTCCTTAATAGCCATTATCTTATATTTAGGACTTTATGAGAACTTTGATGGTGCTAATTTATTTGCGGAATGTCCAATCTTGCCTGAAGTTTCCTGCTGCTCAGTTCTGGCCCCATTTTATCACAATCCACCTTATAATTCACCCCAAGCTTCTGGTCACCTCTCTCTAGAATTCTTTTATCTTTCTTTTGTTTTCTTTTTTACTTTTAATAATACTACAATATTCTACTACTTCATATGTAACCAAACTTTTTAGTTCAGTTTAAAAGAATTATATATCTTGAAAATAATCAAGCCCTAGAAATCCAAGTGTAAGATTGATGATACAGAGTGGGGAGAGGGGAGCAAAGGAAAGAGGGAGCATAATAGACTGTGATGGAGGACTGTGGATGTCTTTGAGTTTCGCGAGTGTGACATATACCTGAAGGGTGTGAACCTATACCTCTAAATCATATACAGAGTTGTAAACCAGTATCACCTCAATAATAAATAAATAAATAAATAAAATACTATTTATGTGCTGTCTTCTAGAAACACTCTATTTTATTTATGTATTTTATTTTTTTAAAGATTTATTTATGCACACAAGAACTGGGGTACAGGCCGGAGGTGTGGGGGATGGTGAGAGGCTCCACCAGAGACAGAGTGGGGAATAGAACAGGCAGATTGACTGAAATACACTGCTGAGGGGAGCAGTGGGTGAGACAGGAGAGGTCTGCTGCGCCATGTGGGTCAGCTCCCTGGCCGGCTCGGGCATTGAATTCTTTGAGCAGTGTCTGCGGACAGCTTCATAGGTTGCATCTTAACCCCTTGTGCCACCAGGGAGGCCCCTATTTATGCATTTTAAATGCTTGACCATGTATTATGTAGGCATGATGTGAGCTTATGTTGGGATACTCAATTTTTCTTACCTGTTCAGTTTGCTGAAAGAGCAAGACAGTGTAATTTGTACCTATTTGCTTCTGAACCCCTCTGATAATATCTTACGAGTTCACTAACTTGAGCCCGAAAAACAACCAAAGGATTATTTGAAAAGAATAACTTCACACAAGGGAATAAATTCTTCACTTATAACTAAATGGAATCCAACATAAATAGGCTGAGCTACTTGCAAAGAATATGCAGAAGCTCCCATGTCCTGATCGCCCTGGTAACCATGTCCATCTGAGTGTGGTGCTGAACCCAGTCAGCAGGAGTGGGCGGTTCCATCTCAGCCAGCCCCTGAGTCCCTTTTCCTTCCCATTTCCTTTTTTTTTAAAGATTTATTTATTTATGCATACAAGAGCTAGGGTGCAGGCCAGAGATGCAGGGGGTGAGAAGATCCACCAGAGACAGAGTGGGGAGCAGAACAGGCAGATCTACTGAAATACACTGCTGAGAGGCACAGTGGGTAAGACAGGAGAGGTCTGCTGCACCATGTGTGTTTCTCCCTGACTGGCCGGGATCGAACTTGTGCTGCAGAGGCTGCGGATTGCTTCACAGTGTGGTGCTTAACCCCTTGCACCACCAGGGAGGCCCCACATTCCCATTTCCTTATGTGCCTGATCTTCAGTGACTTGGGCCAGTTCAAGCCAGACTGATCACCAATGACAGTGAATAGGATCGTCTCAATATAGAAATCTCTCAGACTCTTTATATGTAAGCTTCAGAGTTTAAACCTTGATGTACAGACTGCATAGAAGCCATCATACTTATAATTAAACTAGTTGCTATCTCTAATTTTTTCCCAATTACTAGTTACTAATCCACATAGATTAGTCACTACTTCTTGACACTCTTTAATGTCCTATAAATGACTTTTGTAGTGTTTCCACTGCAGAAGAGATTTTCATATCTCTATGACCAGGAGAAAGAAAATGTTCTGAGCATTCAGTACAGAGAAGAAATGTAGAATTTCCCTCAAAAGTCCTTCTCTCTGTTGCTATTTCCTGCTTCATATCTCAAGTGAAACTAACGACAAGTTAAACAATATGCCCATTCATTCTTCCTGCAAACATTTCCTGAGTATGGTTTTGGGACACAGAGTCAAGACAACTTTTCCTTCCTTTAAGGTGAGCCTCGCTGAGGAGAAAGACAAGATCAGTAATTATATGACACGTGCAGACGCTATTAGTCAGGATTGTGTGGGTTGGAATGCAAACCCATAGGGTTTAACTGACTAGAAGACTTCTCAGAGCAGCCAGTGTTCTACCTGAGAACTGAAGAATGAGGTGGAGTTTTCTATGAGATATGGAAGGATGGCCTCACAGAAAAGGAGGAGAGTAGTGTAAGGAAGAGGGTTGCAGGAGCATAGGACTGGGAGAGGAAGGAGGGAAGTAGAACTTCACATATTATGCCTTGTTTGCATGGTTAGATGCTTGAATTACATAGTGAAAATACAGTCATTTATACCTTGTGTTAAGTGTTAAAAGAGAAAATAAGATCCAATCACACAGAGTAACTGCACGACACCTTTGAGAAAACTTGTTGGTATTGGAGCTGTTGGGGGAACAATATGTACTGAATGAATGCCACCTTCACGTCCATGCCAAAGAGATCCCAGGTGCCAAGAATTATAACTCACATCATACCATGAACCTGCCACGACTCTTGACTTCCTGAAGAGGGGATTGCTGGGAACTAAGGGTGGAGTTGAGCAGCAATGCTTGGTATATAAATGAGCATATATGGGCCTGTACTCTCTTGGTCTTACCTGAGAGTATAATGTAGGAGATATTGACCAATTTCTCTCTCTCCACCCCCCATCCTTTTCATTTCCCTTTTAAATAAACCTTTTATTAACCTTTCCCTGTGTGTCTTGAGTCTTGTCTTGAGTATTTAAGAACATGGGTGCATTCTCAAATCCAGGCCATCCCACTTCACTTTGGGATGGCCCTGTAACAGAATGACAAACACCTGCCAGAAAGGGCTGAACTAAGTGCAGAACCTCAAGCCAAGTACACCTGTGCAAGGACTTAACTGCCATCCAAGGACTTTTTAAATGTGTCCCAAAAGCTTCAAGAAGAGAGCGAAGGATTTTAAACAGGAAGCAGCATTTTTAATGTGAACTTTACAAATAATTACTTTGAAAGAATATGGAAAAAAGTAGGAGGGGCTGATGTTGGGAGGAGAGGAATCAAAAAACAAGAATCCTGGAAAATAATACCAAAGACCTGAGTTACGATGATATAAGGGAGGTAGAGACTAGGGAGCAAATAAAAGGGGTGAGGAGGTGAGGGCCACAGAACTACTGGTGGATTCAGTATGTCCTGCTACCAAGTGATGGGGTGGAGGTTTAGAAGAGATGACTTCTACTTTGTACAACTTTTGTAAGTCACCAAGAAGGAATGAGCAGAAAAGTTTTAAGGAAAAAAATAGCTTGCTTTGTAAGGGTTGGGTTTTTCTGTCCTTTATAATATCCAAGGGAGAGATGGGCATTTGGGGAGAAAATTGTGGTGGTCATAGAGAAAGCTGAATGGCCCCTTCACTCCTCATAAGAACCTCACAGTTTATTATATTGCTATTTCTCAGAAGTCAGTTTAGAGTCCTATATTAAAGGACATAGGGAAAAGTACCCAGATTTAACAAATTTTCATTGTTTTATCATCCTAAATATTTCTCCTCTAGCTAAAACAGTGGGTAAAAATCACTGCATGGGAAGTGAGCTGTCATTATTTCTGCAGGAGTCCAACCAGTTATTTTGATATCATAGTCTAAACAACTGGTTCAGCTAATTGTTCACTCTGTCAATCATTTTGGCGCCAAGTAGATGACCAATAACAGGGTTGCTACCCAGGAGTGCCTAAGCAAAGAGAACAGTAACAGTACTTCTGAACAATGTGGTCACAAATTGCCTAATAGTAAACCAATGCACAGGTAAGTGTAGCAATATTTACAGTAAATAAGAAGGGATAAGAGCATTTTGTGAAATGGAAATTCAAGTAGTCTAGAAAGGTAAATACAAGGAGAAGTAACATCTATTCTCATGAGATTGGGAATAGATGCTCCACAGTGCATTAACCCTGGCCACACAACAGTCTCTCCATTTGCAGAGTGGCATACCAAGAAAATAATAGAGAGTGAACAATGTCCACATTGCATATTTCAGGTAAAGTAAATGTAGATGCTTCTAGAACAAACTTGTGTAATATGTGTGTATTAATCATTTACTCAGAAGTCCCATAGTGGCTTGGTATATGACCAAAATATCTACTAAAAAGGTTTGCTATTTAGACAGGGAAGATTAAGGGTAAAATTGACAACTATTATTAACTTTAATTTATTCAACAATGTGTGGTGGTTTAGGAAAACCACCATCAGCAGCAACTGCAATAGTGAGTGAATCAGATTTATCTGATCTCTCATGCAGACGTTCATTCCATTTCCTCGGCCTGGAAGGACTTGGTTTTCAAGACTGAGTTCAGACAGCTACCCTAATTTTAGAGAAAATAAACCTGACATAGATTTGTAAAGCTAAATTGCCAATATAATAAAGCTAATAACCAACTGTCAGTCAGGTCTGGACTCCAATTCCCAGACTTTTTGTATTATTACTGACTTGCATAATCAAAGTTGGTCTTATGGACCAGCTTAAGACATTGAAATGATGAAACTTCATATATAACAACCCCAAACTGGAAACAACCCAAAATTCCTTTCATATAATGGAAGAAAACTTATTAATGGATTCATAAAATGGAATACCGTGCATCAATGAAAATGAATGAGCTGTAGTGGCATGCAACATGATAGAGGCCAGATACAAAGGGAGAAACTATGATTGCATTTACATAAAGAAGAGGCAAAAGTAATAAGTGATGATAAAAGTCTAAATAGCAGCTACATTTTATGAATGATGTTGACTAGGATGGGACATAAGGAAACTTCTGGTAGGCTAGAATGCAATTTCTCTTAATCACATAACAGTTATAGCTATATAAATATAAAGAAATTCATTCAATTGTTTACTTAAGGTTTATGCTTGTTATATCCCAACTTAAAAATAAATGGTGAGCAGAAAGAACTTGGTGAACTGGAAAACTATATACCAATGTGTCTTCAAAAGCATTTTCAGAAAAACAAAAGGTTGATCACAAGATCTTGAAAATTTAACCTCCAGTGTTTCCTATTGTCCAGTGCTGTCTTAGCTCAGAGCTATACTAATTCACATCAGGGCAACTGCAGTGTCAACTGATCTGCTTGTCGCCCAGTCTATCCACACATTTCTGCCAGTATCCTCCTTAAATCTTGCCTTGTTAGCTAGCTCCTTCATGCAGATACCTTCAGCGGTTCTATATTCCCCATGAAGTCCACAATCATCCACCTGAATATGGACTCTTTTGCAATCTGTTCCCAACCAACTACTCTAGTATCATTTTCTGCTTGTTTCTAAGTATTTATTGAATGCCTACTTAGGAAAGGCACTGTTAGATGGTAGAGAAATAAAATCAATAAGAATCTTACCATTTTATTGCAGACCATAGAAGAAGCAAAGATATCCACATATAATTATGGGGGCATAGAGAGAGACAAAGAGCATCATGGAATCCAGAGGAGGAGCCTGGGTTAGACTCAGTCTGGGAAGCTTTTTTTCAGAACTGATGGAAGATTCTAAACCTTAAAAGAGAAAGAGAAATAGATCTGTTGAAACGAATTGGCATGTAGTGGATCACGGCAGTCCAGACTGAGGAAATATCCTGAACAAAGGCATGAATGCATTCAGAAAGGCATAAAACATACAGAAAGATTAAATCTTATGGTTCCAGGGTGGAGATGAGGTGGGGCAATGCTCAAGTCAAAAAATGTAGGTAGGCAACCAGCTCATCCAGGACCTTGTTTGCCATGATAAAGAGCTTGGAGTTTATCCTATAGGCAACAGAGCTCCCAGAAACACCCTATACTACTGCCATGCCAATTCCCCATGGTTCTGCCACGTCTCCCTGCACTTTCGCAACTTTCTGCAATTGTTCATCTTGTTTCATCTCCAAATGCCAGCCCCACCTGGCAAAATTGTATTCATTGTTCTCAATTGCATACTTGACAACATAGAATTATTTTGAATGAACTTGGCATGGATTTCATGCCAACAGACCCATTAGGGAATGTTGTGAGAACAAACTGATGAACCTTGATGTTTCGTTGATGGTAGTGATACTATTCAAAAGTATTGTTTGTAAAGTTTCACTAGGGGTCTTTTATTGTGGGTACCAAGGAAAAGTATCTCAGAACCTGGAATAGCTGAGGTCTCCTGGGAACTGGTTCATGTTTATATTAAATAAACTCTGATTCTTTTCAGAAGATATTTCTTCTCTTTGCTTTAGCTGAAATATGATCCACTTCTAGTAAGTATAAGAAATCTTTTTGTGTGTGTGTGTGTGTGAACTAATCTCACCTTGCCTTTATTTTCTTTTCTTTCCATTTTCTTAATATCCTGATTTCCTCACTGACCCTTTTTTTTTTATAAATTTCCACAAATTTCTAGATCCATCCAAAATTATATTTGGAACAACCTGAGCTACAAATAATTGGGTGGATAAAAATGTTACCGTTAAGATTCTTATTTTCCAGAAGTTACCCAGTGCCTGCTTGGTGCACAGGATTCTTTCTTCGGCCCTTTAATTCTCCTACACCACTTACATGCCATCTCCTGCAGGTGTACCCCACCCCTTCAGGAGTTTCTTCAAGTCAAGGACAAATCTTTTAATTTCTCTTTTATTTTCCCACACTTTAGTGTTGTACAATACCAGAAAACAATGACTGCTTAGTGTATGTATAGACCAATAAATAAATGATGATGAAATGAGTGAAATTACAGTAAAACTTAGATATAAAGAGGTGAGGGGATGGAGTGACAGAATACTAAGGAACAGTCAGGAATGTATGAGATGAATGGCTTTGTAGAAACATCCAGACATCTAGATGGTGTCTAGCCCAAAGAGTAGGCGCAAGATCAAAGTGCCTTTTTGGACATGGAGTTGAGAAACAAGGGAAATGAAGATAAGGCTGTTGGATTGGCTTGGGCAGGAGATAAGCAGGGTTAGATGTGGGGCAACCACCATAAGAACATATTGATGTGAGAACCATTTATTGAGCTCCTACTGAAATGTTGCACTGGAGGCTGTACTGAGATGCTGTAAAAAAAAAAAAAAAAACAGAAAAGCAACATCCTTGAAAGGATGTGTGTTTGTTTAGTCCTCTGACTATCGGCTGCTGTATGAGTTTTAAAAAAAGAGTAATGTGTAAAGAAAAGCAGGATTTAGAAACTCACTTATGAACAATTATGAAAATATTTGTTGAGTGCCTTTACTTCATGGTTGCGATGACTCACAATAATCAGCATTCCTGGACTGTCCCAGTCGGCACCATTTTCCCAGGGCTCCATGCTGTCCTTGGAGACCTGCAGTGACCCTGTGGGGGCAAAAGGGCAGGTGGCGGTCTCCGTCTTTGGTAGATTAGGGGACCAAGTCTCAGACAGGTCTAGGTTCTTGCACAAGTTCAAACACCACTTGGTTTGTGGTTAGTGGAAGCAGAAGGAAGGTGTTCTGACTCACCATCCATAGCACAATATTTGGTTTACTTTGCTGCCTCAGCAAGCTTTAGACAATGCCTGATATCAGCTTACCAGGGAGGGGACTGTCCTGGGAATTGTCTTGTGTTGGTTCACCTGCAGAAACTTCCTGGAGCCTCTGGGATAAAGTCCAAACCCATCAGCACAGCATTCAAGGCCCTTCCCAGGTGACATCCCCCTGCCCAGGCAGCATCACTCCCCACAGCCTCCCTTGGCTCACCTAGACCTGTTGTGTCCTTCCGGGAGGGGGGGCCAGGCTGCTGTTCCTTCTCCAAATCATAGAATTCCAATCAAATTCTTTCCTGATTTTTCAGTGTTTTTAAGTTTATATAAATTTTATCACCATTCATTAAGCAATCTATGTTTATTTTATCTATAAAATGTTTAAATGACACATAAATTAATTTTCCCAAAGGCTTAGCCTTGGAGTGAAATTGAAGACCCAGAAAAAGGTGTCTGTTTATCCTCTGGCTTTGGGGGCTTTATTCTACATGAACCCCTGGGAATGGACCCTAAATTGAGAGACAGGGCATTATTATTACACTGCGAACCCACTCAAACAGGGAAAATCTCACTCCTCATTGTAACCTAGCACTTAGTTCAGTAGTATGACGTATTTGCCAGATGAATGGATGGTGAATGAAACCAGATGGTTAGTGGGTGGATGGATGGACAGACAGACAGATAATGGGGAATTGAATAAATGATAGCAAAACTAGAGAAGATAAAAACTGTGGAAGATACAAAACCAAGCCAAAAATCTTTTTGCTAATCATTTATTATTACTAAAAATATGTGTTATAATTAACTTTATACTGTTTACCTTTTTATACAGTGCTATAACCCTTGTTTACATAGATGAAAGGCCCCATATTCGATGTGGAAATGAAGATACATTTACAGAAAACTTTTAATTTACTTCATTAATCCCTTTCTCTAGGTAGTCAAAAGAGTTTCTTTTATCTCTTAACATACATAATGTTGAAAATATTTCCATTCTCAAAATCTCTGGTGACTTTATTTACTGTTTATTGATTGTACCTATTCTAAACAATTCCATTGCTGAAATTCAAATTTTTCCACTATCAAATAGACAATAAACAAGTTCTGGCAAAAGTGACTATACAGTAGATAGATTACCATTGACTTTAGTTTTGGAAAAAAAAGAACAGAGGAAAAAATGTATTCCTGTATAATAAATCTGAAACCATTTCTTATTAACAGTGGAAGACATTGAGTGAACAAGGCATTAGAATGCACCAAAGCAAAAGAAGGAGACAAGGCAGCTGGGGGTGGGGCAGTGTCTTTAGGTGGCAAAGCAGAGTTATTATGTTAGGGATCAATGAGAAATCCTCCAGAAAATTTCAATTGACAGTCTCATCCTCTACCACGGAGTATATTCAGGAGGGTGGCACAGTGTTTGAAACCAAAGCAAGATGGGGAGAATAAAGATATAATCTTAAAACTTATGACCGTTAGGAAATCTTTATTTTTTTTACCTTTTTAATGGTAATTTTAGTTAATCAAGGACATTTACAGTAATTACAAATCAAGTCATTTGGTTTGCTTGCAAAAACAAGAATGCATTGTATAAACTACAGTTGTCCGTAAAAAAGGATATTTTGCCTATAAATATATTTATATTAAATATATATACTAAAAATATATATATATAGTATTTAGAATGATAAGAAAGACATCCTGCAGGAGAGGGAGAGGGAGTGTGGGGGACAGGGGACTGAGGTGATGGTGCACGGGTGAATTAATGGAGGAATTTCTATGGGGACGACACCTGAGGGAGGGATAGCAAACCTTGTTTAAAAATGAACAACGATGTAAAATATATATAAATAAATAAATTGAAAAAATAATCCCTAATGCAATATTAAAATAAATAAATAAAATTGTAAGAAAGAAACATTTGGGGATGCTCTGAAATGTTTTATTTCTATTTTTCTTTAGTCTTCTCCTCTGTTCTTCCTCCCCCTTCTCTTTTTTCTTGGATCGCATCCTTTTCTTCTGTCATTTCCCCAGAACAGGGTTGGGCCAGAAGTCAAGGTAAAGCTCAATGCTTTCAATTTACCTGTGGTGTGAACTTAGAGGAATCACTTAGTTTTCTTCAAAATTGAAGGACTGACATTTCTCTAATTCCTTCAATTTGTGACATTTCTTCACTTAACTAAAATAATCCATAACCAATGAGCAATTGTTCTTTCTCTTCTCCCCAGAAGCCCCTTGGTGTGGGTTTTCTCCTGCAGAGATGTGGTTTATCGCTCAATACAGGATCTATACAAACAGAGAAACCAGAGAACATTGGCTGGAGGATCTGAGTTAAGTTCAGTTCAACAAGTATACATGTGTAGAAATTTCTGGGCGAAAGCAAGGATCAGAGTCCCAGCTCTGCAGGTGTCGACTGTGTCCACTGTGTTTCATGGAAAGGTGCTGCTTATCTCTCCCTCTTTCTGGCACCTTCTCAATAATCATCTCCCTCCTCCACCTTTAACTACATGTTTCTCTTCCACACTCCCTCTAATGCTCTCCTTTTGTTTTTCTTACCCTTTGGAATTTCAAGTCTTCCTCCTCGTACTCACCCTTGGGTCATGCCCAGTCAGCTGTTCTGATATTTTCTTTTTTAAAAATAATTTTGACTTTTTAAAAAAGATTTATTCATTTTATGGATACAAGAGCTGGGGTGCAGGTGCATATAAGAGCTAGGGTGTGGGGGTAGTGGTGAGAGGATTCACCAGTGACACAGCGGGGAGCAGAACAGGCAGATTGACTGAAATACACTGCTGAGGGGAGCAGCGGGCCAGTCAGCGGAGGTCTGCTGTGCCATGTGGGTCAGCAACCTCTCTGGGGATCAAATTCGTGCTGCAGTAGCTGTGGATAGCTTCATAGTGCTGAGACTTAAACCCTTGTGCCACCAGGGAAGTGCCCTCCATGATATTTTCATGGTTGATTTTAACCCTCCAGTCACTATCTGCCCCTGGCAATAGGAGTGTGTCTGCTTCTTTGTGCCACACAGGTTGCCCATTACAATCATTTTACATTAGATACTGCCCTGACCCTGGTATAAATTCCTGATCACTGAAGTCAAATCATCCCTCATTACATTTATCTGGCATATTGAGGACTGCGCTATACAATTTATCTTTGCTTCCAAATTAAGAATTCCTATTAAAATGATTATCCTAGCGCTTCCTGTTTGGAATTCACTCCTTTTCCACACCCCAACATTGCTTGGTAACTTAATTAACTATCTTCTACTAAGTAAGAGTAAGTCACTAACACAGCCCAAGAGCAATGTTATAACATGCAGATGTGGGTGAATGTCTCAATTACATTTTTACTCCTCATTTTAGAAAAACAGTGGGCTAATGAAAGGATGATATTTATCTCATTCTAAGATTAGGTCATCTTGACTGTTCGGTTTCAACAGCAGTAGAACAAAATTGTCCTACATCTATTTAGTGGTGTAACAACAAAATCCAGTAGCGAGTCTCATATTTTAAGCATCACTTGGTGCCAAGTTAATATCAATGTGTTGCTGATTCTAAAGAGTGTCACATAAATCTGATGATGAACAATTCTTTCTTGCTACTGAGACTGATGGAAAAAAAAGGCATATTGATTTAAATTCCATCAGGACTGGAACAGCTTTCTATAAAATGACCCTGTGTGGTGTCTCAAAACTTATTTTTCTTCATATCTTTGTTCCTGGAAAATAATTTCCTCTACTTTTATTCGCCCCTCTAAAATTGCTCTTTCAAAGTTGGTCGGGAGAAATGCATCCATTTTCTTCATCAAAACCATTCTAGTGGCTTAAGAATTTAGGGGAACTGTACTGCAATTCATTTATAAATGCACCAGAAAAATAAGATGGATTCATGTATAGATAAAGGAATAGATAGAGGGAAAGATGTGTGAGGTAGAATGTGTATTAAAATGTGAGTGGTAGAATCAAAGAGGAAGGTATTAGGAGTTCCCTGAAAAATTCTTTCAAATGTTGTTATACTTTGGAAAAGTTTTATAGCAAAATGTTGGGGGAAATATTAAGAGTTACTTAGGCACTCTCTGTCACTTGACACTCCCCACCTCTGTGCCCAGGATTTGCTCTCCTCTGATGTGCAATGGACAAGGCTTCACCTTGCAAGGGTATAATTAGGGCGCCAATTTAGAAATTTGGCAGTCTGTGTTAAAAGGAAATGTTGTCTACTTTATGCTGTGCTCATCAGAAGATGAGATGAAACACACTCTGTTGTCATGATATATTTTGCATTGTAACCTGATGAGTTTTAAATTCAGCCCACTCCAGCACACTCTCCCAGAGTGAATTTTACCTACAGTAGCAGGAAAGCTCCCCTTTACAATAAGGAGGAACTGACTGAATAGGAGAGAAATGCATATATATATATATATATATATATATATAAATCCTCTAAGAATTCATATATAAGAATGAGAGATATGATGGAATAAAACTAAGTGTGAACATTGCTTAGCCCATATACATTCATACAGTCAACGAAAGGAGGTCATTATCAAAATTTGTATAATATCTAGCAAGACAATGAATGTGAAACATATTCATATGGCCTATAACAATGCATCACCTTCATTAAAGCTAGAATTATTCTCCTTTCTCTGAATTTCATTTATGTAAGGGCAGGTAATATGTAGTTTGAGGCATGAGCCAGTTACAGCAGTGCAATTTTTCTACTTTTAATTCCAGAACCAATTATTGGTAATATAAGAACACATCACCTATCCAGTTACTTTTCTGAAAGGGATACACTGTCCCTGGCTATCTGAAAATGCTTATTGTTATCAAAGAGAGTGTCTAGACAAGCACTTGACCTTGTCCATATCTTGGCCTACAGTTGTCATTGACATTTCTCTAAGTTTACCTTGGGCAGAAATGGTGCATAGGAAAGCAGGTCATGTTAAAAAAAAATTTGAGGGAAGTACAGCCCATTGTCCCTTTGTTTCTGTTTAATACTAATAATTCTCTGTGGTTGATTAATTTAGATGTCTTGAATATAAAATAGTTTCTATTTTCCTTTTCTCCAAATAAGTACTCTTAAACAAAAAAACCTGGGCAAAGATTCTAGAAATATCCCACAAGACAAAAAGAAAAAAAAATGAAAAGAAATTCAAACTTGGATAGCTTCATGGTCATATGTTAAAATGTCATAGACATTATGTTTATGGGACAAAATTTTGGCTTAATTTTATTTCTCTGATAAACTTCAATGATTTGTCAGCCACAAATGCCAGAATTGCATTAGGATTTGGATTCTGCAATTTTAAAAAAAATCCAATTTTCCCTATTATATTTCCCTATTATATTATAATATTAAAATAATTTTAACGAATCCTTAAGTTGAGTTAGATAAACACATTTTCCCTTGGATATGTATTCTATGTATTCAATTTATTTATGAAATATTTTTCAGATATTTATTAAATTTTCTATTCTAAGAAATTCTTAAGCACTTGAAATCAAATTTATTAGATTTACATAGGATATTTAATATTTCATCCAAAACATATTTACCTTGGTTAACTTGGTCTTCCTCTTAATGAAATTTCTGTGTTTTTTCCCCAATGTTAGGTCCCAAGAGACACTAAACTCAGGTGGGGAATAAATTTCCTAGGTGATCACATTATCATGAGTAACATTTTCATAGTAAGTGTATTTCTGATAATAGCATCAACCAAACACTGGGTCAAGTCACTATAGTACCTTTGGTGGCTTCTCAAAAGGGGTCAAAAAATGGCAACCCACATTTGCATTGTTCTTTAAAATATGTTCCTGGTTCTCTCTCTCCCCCTTTCTTCCTCTTGTTCTTTCAGTCATTTTAAAATAATCTAATAGAGTATACATTTGAAATATAAGCCAGGGTTGTACTAATATAAAGAAATCCCCCAAAGCATCCATAATTAGCCAGTAATTCTGCTGCATTGCCTATATATATATATTTTTTCCATTTCTCTGGAATTGGAATGCAATTCTCAGAGGCTTGAATCATTGGAGAAGTTGCATAAAATTTTCACTGTGTTGCTTGTGTAGACATGCAAAGAGCACAGCTTATGATTTGACAGAGACCAACACTTTAGTTGTACTTAATATCAAAACAGTCAAACATTTTTTTTTGAAAGTAGGTTGCAGAGTATAATTCTCTCTGCTCCTGCTTCCCCATGATTCCTCAAGATCTGCTCCTATTGTCTCAGAAAGAGGAGGAGAATAAAAGAACAATTATAATCATTAAAATCATGAGGAATATTTGAATAATTCTTGATTGTATTTAAAGGGCTTTCAAAGTACCCCATGAATCCTCCAAAAAATGTTTGCTATCTGCATGTTATATAAAGCAGTGAAGAAAAAGTGACGGAAGATCTGATTACTCATTCATTGCACACGTGGGACTAGCATTTGCTGGAAGCACAGCAGTCACTTTTAGACATTTCCATTAAATTCAGCTTGGACATTATCTTACAGTCTTTTTTATGGTTTTTATCTAAGCTCTTCATCAATAATTATAGTAACCTTGAAGAGTTGATAAAAAAGTATTTGTGGTGATCATTTTAATCCCTTTTGGCCACACATACAGGATATCTCCACTCTTCACAGTATATCCAAGAAAATAATTTGGGAAAGGGATTGACATAAGCAGTAGTTGCCTACTCCTCTGTGCCATTGTATCCATGGCAATAGAACATCGGATGCTAAAATAAGTGAACTGTGAATAGAAATGCCCCATGGTTCTTCTTGTCTCCTCAACAAGCTGTTAGGAGATCATGACCAAGGCCACTGGCAGAGTAAACAAGAACTGAGGAACTGGCTGTAGGTGGCACCATCTGCAGCAATCAGAAACCACCCTTTAACAATCTGCTAGGCAATTACGGAGCTGGATGGGGTATACTTGCAGCAGTTCAAGTCAAGAAAAATAGAATAAAGGAAAGTAATATCTGTGCTATTTAATCTGCTTGGCGGTGGCTTAAAGTAAATCTTTATTCCAAATAATTTTAATACTACCATCCGTTTGGATTATTTTTTCAGAGCCCAAGACATGATGGTACTGCCTAGGCCAATTCAAACTATGGCAATTGTGGAACTATAAAACATACTGGCTTCATTCATGTTTGCATTTAATTTTTATTTTGCATAGCCAGATAAAAAGATTTAAGATGTTCCCAACTTGTTAGAGGAGGGGGTAATTTGGAACTGGGGAACAAAGATTTCTTATTTCATCCATCCTTTCTTCCCTGCCTAGTTTTGACTTCCTCCTTTGGGGGTGGGGGGTGGGAGGGACAAATCCTTTAGGAATTTAGTGAACTCTAAGGGTATATTGAAAGTTGTATACTTTTATTTTAAAGCTTAAAGAAGGGAAATTTTTCACAAACATCTTTGAGACAGGTATAACTATGAAAGGACTTTGTCATGGTTTGATGTCTCTTTATGTAGTGTTACAGATATCATTTTAAAAGAAAGACATGTGCTATCAGTTTCAACAAATTTGGACTAGTGGTATGAGATCATAGTAGGAAGAAACAGACATTTTCCAGGTTCATTGTAAAAATTTCCAATGATAACTTAATCACTCATATTTAGAGATTTAAAGAAGCAGGTACCAAAGAAGGGACAGAGAGAACAGGGTCTGGAGATGTGGGGTTGGTCCCAGAGGCTGAGGACTGTGCTGGGAGTGATTGGCTTATCCGGTTGGATAAACTCACAACCTAATGAGTACTGCAAGCCAGATGCAGACCAGAGGGATTCAGACTGCTGCAGAAATAGTCTTCCCAGAAAGAACATCCACTGTGATGAAAGGATGTGTACTCTCAACTTATAAATCTTAACCAAGAAAGTGGAAAGTCCCTCTGAGCTTCTCTGGGGAGATGTGAGCTCAGCAACATCTATCAAGAGAAGAAGCAAAAATGCCAGGAGTCTAGGTCCATGCTTAGATTTTTAGGAAATCTGAGAATGGTGTGTGGGGGGACAATAAGGGAGACAGTTGGCAGGGGAGCCCATGTCTTGGATTTTTCTTTACAATGAAGTGTAATCTCCTAGAAGACAACATTGAGCCTATTTTGCGCAACACTTCTACCATCATGTAGAACCTAGCCCTCGGCATATACACGGTACTTAACAAAAATGATGAAAGAACAAATTGAAGCATGAATTAGTGCCCCCAACACTGAATGTGTGATCTTCAGCAACTCAAAGACCCTCAGCATCTTCACTTGATAAACCATGAACAGGGCTCCTTAGAACTCTGAGGACCCTAATAGGACATGTCTGTGATTTGGCTTCACTTACCGGCAATTGTAGACAGGAAGCGATGGTGGCAGGAGCAGAGCTGAAACACAGTGAAGGGGAAGGAGAAAGATGAACAGATTTTTCTCAGAAGATGACAAGTTCCCAAATACAAGGCAGGGTGATTGTAGCTACAGGAAGATCCTCACATTCTCTTCTCTGCTCTCACTGCAGAAATGCGCATCCTCCAGTGTTGATTTCCAGAAATGCACCTTCATAGCCCACAACACAAGACAGAGAACCTATGCCTATCTAAGACTTGAGCTAAGTCCCATCTCCTCTATGAATTTTGCTGAAACTGATTAATCATCTGCACTGAACATGTGGCTGTGCTTACCTGCTCATCCCATTCAGCACCTGCTTCTCCAGGACCATCATCAACGCTGCCCAGAAGTAACCCCTCCCAGCTCCAACACAGCAGTCAGCCCTCCCCCACCTGCTTGACTTTGGTGGATAATAATCCTTTAAAATAAAAGAAAATCCAGTGGTAGTATCACTTAGAGGCTCTCATCGTCATTCATAGATCAACTAAATGTATACTGGAATATTCTCTCTCATGAAAATATGAGGAACAGATACTTGATTAATAATCTTGGAAGGAGTTATGTTGTGGCTGAAATGTACAGGAATTGGAATCAGTCAGAAATGCATTTCAATTCTAGGATCTTTTATTTACTAACTGTGTGACCTCACCAAGGCATTCATCTCTGAATTTCACTTTCTTCACCCGCATTGCAGGAATAATGATAACTGCCCATGTAATTGTTCTAGCACCAACATGCATCTTAGATACTTTCTTCCCTTCTAAAAGGAAGGCAGCTATTTCAGAGCTCTTCCTTTGTGCTGTGGATTTGTGGAGGTTGGTAGAAAAATTTGTGGTGATTGTAAGGTCAATCATGATAATATCTAAACTAGTACAGCAGAAAATGAGCAGAAAAGAAGTTGGGTGATTTACCCCTTAAACGTTAAGAAGTTGTTTCTAATGGTTTTTAATGGTCTTCCCCCAAACCAAATCTTGAATTCAGCTGGGGTACACTGAAAGGGTTTTTACACAATCTCTTACATTCTGTTACTATTTAGCCATATAGACATTTGCTCCAAGGTTTAGTACTTACTGAAGCCATTTTATTCAGGGGTAACGAAGAAATTATAACACTTGCTCTAAAGAGTTCAAATGGAGAAACCTAGCATGACACATATGCAATTAATTATGATGCCATGTATTAATGGCTATAATAAAAGTATGGAAAAAGTAAGAAAATTGAGGGCTGAATTAATGTAACCTTTCAAATTCTCAGTTAAAATGACAGTTGTAAGAAGGGATGCATTATGACAAAAATATCTTATACCACCAATTTGTAGAAATGTACTTGGAAATGATAAAACCTGAGCTAGCCTGATGAATGGCCATGGAGCTGGTCAATAATATTGGGTCGATACTAAATAAAAAGGATGCTAAACATCAATGAGAGGTAAGACTTGTGATTATGTCAAAATCACTCCTCTTCATAGTGCTTCACCAACATCCACTAATTAGTTTTTATGATATTGTATTGAAAGTGATAAGTGTCATACCCGACCCCCCCCCCAAGAAAAAAATTTGAAACACCAAGGTTAGGGCCACTTATATAGACAATGCCCAAAGTAAGACCCTGGCACTTCCTCAAAGGCAAGTTTGTTACCAACAGGTTCATTTTATCTTAGGAGATGCCTCTGGCTACAAGCAAACTGCAGAGCTGGTGACACATGGCTTGACTACCAGCTCTACTCTTTAGCATCCGGGTGACTTTGGGTGAATCATTTAACTTTTTTAAGTGTTTCCCTAAAATGCTTTTTAAATGTTGGAAATGAGTAAATGCTTACAAACTCCTGGAAAATAATCATGAACTAGATAAAGAGCAGTTATTGTTGATGATGATGATGATACTCTTATTTTTGGAAACACTGACCATTATATAGATAGTTACCAAAACACATGACTGGCTAGGAACAACACAGAAGGATTAGGGGCTGTCTCTTGGGACAGAAGGAAACTAACAAGACTCAAGTGCTTGCTCCTTGCTCCATGTCAGTCGTGATAAGTACTTTTGCTTTGGGCATTAAACTTGTTCCTCCATTTATTCTTTACAACAGCTCTTCAGTGGAACAGCCAGAGCTAATGAGCAAACCTGAGTTCTTTCCTCCGTGGCCCTGGGGCAGGCAGTGCTGAGAGAAAGCTCCCTGAGGCAGGGACACATTAAAGCAGGAAAAAGCCAGGATGGGAGTCCTCAGAAACCCAGCTTGGCAGGCAGGAAATCCAGCTCCAGAGATCCTTCAGTGAAGGGGAGATGTCAGATGTTGAGCTGGAGCTCAGGAGAGGCTCCAGGGGATGAAAACAAAGGCAGCAAAGTATAACCCTCATTCCAAGATGAGACTATTGGGAAGAAAGTGAAAGTAAATGCTCAGACACAGGTAACTATATAGAAATTTGGGGGTGTACCAAGATATAAGGGCAGAAGCAAGGTGTGTTCTGATAAAATAGATATGTCAGAATTCAGAGCCAAGAACATAAAATTAGCAAGGAGTGATCAGTTAACTGGACACCAGGGAGTAGAGATTTTATTTTATTTTACTTTCAGCCACAGGACCCTGTGTGAGTTATCATCTTATTGCTTCTCAGCTCCAAATGCACCTCTCTATGCATGCTCTGGATGGACTCTGCTATAATTCCTTTGTCCATAAAACTTCTCAGCTGAAGCCCACTATGTGAGAAACACATCTCTACTCTGTATTGCAATCTACAAGGTCCATGACACCCAGATCCCACCTCCCCATCCCACACATACATACATTCCCTCTGTTCCATGTACCCCAAGTCTCCTTCCTGCCTTAGACCTCAGACCATGAACCTGGAAAACTTTCTTCTTAACCTTCCTGTCAGAGTCCCAGGTGCCTCCCCAGCACAGCCCCTAGCTAAGGCAGCCCCACACATCACGCTTTTTGTAAGTAATCAACAAATATCACCATAGACTTACCACTGACTACAGTTATCTCGCTCACTCTTCTCCCCTCTTCCACACCCCCAAACTTCTCTCCCCAATTCTCATTCTAAAATGTGGTGACCCCCATATCCATCACATTCAGAATCACCAGCTCAGTACAGTGCTGCAATCAGGGTGTGTTCAGGGAACAGTTGTCCTGAGTGAGAGGCGCACACAGGGCTCTGAGGGAGGCTCCATGCCCATGACCAGGCCTCCCTCATCCCTCCACACCTGCTCTCCTGCCATCCCTAAGGCATCATGGTGGAATCCAGGACTCTTGGGAAACTGTTCTGGGCACGGGCACATGGAAAGAGCTCTTTAATTCCAATCCCCTCTGGAATCCTGAGTGTTCCTTGGGGCAGGAGAGGGGTTCAGGGCCCAGGACTGGGCTGCACAGCCACCAGGAAGCATCCTGGGGCCTTGTGGAAGATCTGGAACTTCAACTTCTGCTTATCCTGGTGGCAGACAGCCCACAGCTGCCTGAAACAGAGTTAGCATGCATGCGCGTGTGCTTCACTTTATTGTAACATTATTTTGGTGAGTGTGGGGCTTTGATAAATAAATATAATAAATTAAGTAAAATGCTCCTAAATCTAAAATCTTCAGATCACAGAGCACAAAAAGACCTTGGCATTGCCCAGTTGCAGCCTCCTGCTTGTCTTCCATATCAGTTGTCCATATTCTTAACAATAATGTTTCTTTTTTCAAACAATAGTGGGGTGGAGATCTCCTCCTGCTCTCTGGCCTAGCAAGAGGAGGTGCTGAAGGCCATGCTGGGGATGGAGGGAGAAAGGGCATTGCTTTGTGGTCAGAGGTAGCCCTGACCACAAAGCAGGTGAAAGCTTGAGCTGACAGGTGTGGAAGGAGAGAAATGGGAGGAAGCTGCTCAAACCTTTGGACTAGCCCTGGAGGGGAGTTTAAAGAACTTGTAAGATCAGTGAATCCCCCCAGCCACCCCACTACCCTCCAGGCAGGCTCTGGGGTCTTCTGAATCCAGAAGCAAAAAAAGAATAACAGAAAGGCCATCCAGAGTGGAAAAGTCTGCAGACATCTCCCAGACCAAGGCTATGAAGCACCCCGCGGCTCTCCAAGAGGCTCTGTGAGAAACCTACCGAGGACCAGGAAGTGCTGACAACTCTTTTTCTCCGGTGAAATAAAGTCCAAGACAGTGAGCCTCGGAACTTTATGATTTATTAATCAAATAAGTAATATCTAGCAGTCGATATTTCTTGGTGACTGTAATTTCTCAACCCTCTCCATGGCCATCCAAGGAAGATGAATGATGTTATATATAATCACAGAGATTTGACTTACAAATTAGATGATTATTTAAGGCAGAGTAGAGAAAAGCATAGCTTTTTTTTTCTTTTTGCCATAGCTATCCAGGATAGCTTTAGGCAGTTTTTATGAGATGCAACATGATGTCCTTAATAACTTTGATTTCCTTTGATGATAATGACAAAATTATTCCTAATTATCAGCATTGATAATAGCTTGCACTCATTGATCACCATGTGCCAGACGATATGCTTCACTCGTTGTGTACATAAACCTCACAGTGAGCTAATGAGCTAGACAGTATTGCTATCATGATTTTGCAGATGATAAAATGGAGAAGGAAAACTAAGTAATTCCACCAAATTCCTAGGGTTAATAGGTGGAGGATCAGAATATTGTCTGATTTTGTCACTGATACTCTAAAACATGTTAATTTTCATGGCCTGCACCAACAATCATGCAGTCAGACCCAATTCTGACCCAGTCAGACCTGCACAAGTTCAGAAGCAATAGCGAGATAAGAACAAGAAGAAAGAATTTCATAACTGCAGAGTAAGTAGGAGAAAGAGTCATAGGAAGTAGGAGACCAAAGAGGCAAGAAGCCAAATCTGCAGGAACACTGCATGGCATGAAAGGGGCTTAATGTTTACCCTAACAGCAATTGAAATATCTTCCCTTTTGATCAAGGTCATGTGATATTTGGAGAAAGTTGCTGCATTGGAGAGAAGAAAAACTGGGTGCAGGAAGTATATGACACCGAAATGTTCTAGCTCAGGGATGGTGAGATGCTGAACTAAGGCATGGGAACAAGAGCAGCACACCCAATATACCTGCAGGAGGTAAACTCAGTCAATATTCATGATTAATTGCATGTAGAAGGATTGATAGATTCTACAGACAATACTCAGGGCAACTCCAGTTTCTCAAGTTGGACAGAAAGGGAAGCCCCCACGGCCTTTAAAGCAATGTGCTGGGGCCTCCCTGTTGGCACAAGAGGTTAAGCACAGCACTGTGAAGCCATCCACAATCACTGCAGCATGAGTTTGGTCCCTGGCCTGGGAGCTACCCACATGACGCAGCAGACCTCTCCTGACTCGCCCACTGTATTTCAGTCAATCTGTCTGTTCTGTTCCCCACTCTGTCGCTGGTGAATCCTCTAACCCCCCACAATTCTGGCCTGTATCCCTGCTCTTGTATGCATAACTAAATAAATCTTTAAAAAATAAAATAAAGCAATGTGCTGTACTTTGGCAAAGTAGGGGAGCACGGTGAGAGCCTCTATTTGAGAAAATGAGTTTGATTTATTTCCTCAACATCAGTGAGAACAGAAAAATATGATCTGTGATGTGATATCAGCACAGGGAAAAATGAGGAGTCCTTATGTTAACATGAACATGATGGTGTCCATAGGGATAGTTTCTTTTTTCAGAAAATGCCCTTTTTGAAAAAACTCCATGTAGTTTTTAAATATTGGATGAGAAAGCAAACCTAGGAAAAGCAAAATGCCCTTGCAATATAAGTAAACAACTTGTTCTAACCTAAATGAAAACAAGAGAAAGGTTAAAAATAATCATGCTGTGCACCCCTTAAAGAGCCACAGCAAGCAGAATGCATTTTGTCATAGTGGGGCGGCGGTGAAGTGTTCAAAAGCACCATGAAAGTAGAGTTCTCCAAAAAGTAATGCAGGTGTCTAGGTCAAATGCAAATAAAGGGCTATGCAAATTGAGCAATACTTGACTTCAAAATCAGATGCTTAAGAACATTTCAGGAAAGTGAAGTTTTAGTCTCACAAAATTCACTTGGTCTTCATTATAATATGTTTCCCATTTGTGCAATTCATCCAGTGTACTAAATGCATGATGGGGCTCCAGTTAAGTAGATTTAGAAGCTGATTATGCTGCATTAAATGTATTCACTACAATTTTAGCAAGATTTTTTTTCCTTTAAAAGGATTACTTACCCAAAAAATGTAGAAAGTAAGATGGTAAATAAAAATACCCTTCTGTGATGCTGTAACAAGATTAGAAAATAGGATAGATTTATAATATGATATAAGAACAAACACATGTCCTCACTTACCTGATTTAAATAACTAAAGAATACATTTCAGTTTTGTTAATTACTTTTGTTCTGTACTTGACACCTTCTATACACATTAGTTCTTTTCCTAAGATTGCATTTCAATTGAAATACCTATTTTTGTTATGAATGTTTTCTTTTTCTATTTAGAATACACAGGGCACTCAAAAACTCAGAAAAAAATACATCAGTAGGAACATTCCAGCAGGTGTTAGAAAAGCTGTCTCCAGGGCCTCCCCAGTAACCCAGCTGGCACAGTGCTGTGCTGTGAAGCTGTCTGCAGCCTCTGCAGCTGTCTGCAGCCTCTGCAGCATGAGTTCGATCCCCGACCAGCCGGGGAGAAACCCCCACGACCAGCCAGGGAGAAACCCACATGGCGTGGCAGACTTCTCCTGCCTTGCCTGCTGCTCCCCTCAGCAATGTCTTCGGTCTGTCTGCCTGTTCTGCTCCCTGCTCTCTCGTGAATTCTCTCACCCTCCCACGCCTCTGAACTGTACCACAGTTCTTGTATAAATAAATCTTTTTTAAAAAAAGAAAAGTTGTCTCCAATGTTGACTCTGCCATTTAAAAATGGGTATCATTTGCTGAGTCTTAATTAATTTCCTATTCTCTAAAATGAGGATATGAATTAGATTGCAGGCTCTCTCTCTATATATATATGTATATTTATGTATATATAAAATGATTGATATCATAAACCTGTCCATGCAAATTTATTTGTGAAGTTATCATCACAGATATATTATCTTGTAATTGTTAAACAACCTAAAATTAAGTAATTTGTAATAGAGTAAATTTACTTAGTTTCTAAATAACCCTAGAAGAGAAGTAACGAGAATAATTTGTAAGGGGGAATTTCAGCTACAGATCAACTCTTTCATAATTTTATGTGGTCTGAAAACCTTTTAATGGAGCATAATTTATAAATTAATACAGAATATCCCCTTAAATAGAACTAGACCATCAGCTTACAGATAGGATGGATAAAAGAAAATTTTTATCAATGGCATACAGTTTAGAAAATACTAATTATTATAACAATGATATTGCTTCATTGTTAATATCTCCTCTATTTTATAACAATCCTTGTGTTTAAAAGGGCAGTTATAATAAATGCAAAACTATTTGCAAATACAGATAGAACACACACCTTGCTCAAACTTACACTGTTAATGAAATCAGATTCTGCTGATTTTCCCCGGTCTCAAACACTTGCTGCGTGCATTCCCAGCACCATCATCATTTCTGTCTCTCCTGTCTTCTCCATGTTCTCCTTCCAGAACTAGTCAACTGATGTTCAATTTAAGTCTCATTGTTTGGTCTCATTTTCTGACTTACTTTTATGTTCTGTCTTTTGGGATTTTGGGTTTGCTTTTAAACATTTTCTTCCAAACTTTTGGTTGACTTCTTTCAGTTCAGGCAACTATTTTTTAAATTTCCAAGAGTTCTTGTTTGTTTCTTGATGACACTTTTTTATTCTTATTTAATTCCACATCTGTAAAATTTCCTTGATTTTGTAAAATATCAAGTAGACGTTTTTAGTTCTTTATTTCTGAATGACTTCATTTCTTTTTTGATAGTTTTTCTATTTGTATGGATCATTTCTTCAAAATCTGATGATCCTTCATTATCCTTCCAACATTCAAAAAACTAAGCAACCGAGAGGTTTAGTGAAGACTGTGAGCTTAGGTGAAGCTTATTTGCAGGAAGCTTTAGCTTAACACACACTGGTGTGAACACAGCATTATCCCTGTGCCGCTCTCCCTAAGATGCTAAACTCTCCAGGGTTCATTTAGGTGACTGACGGCCACAGTTTCCACTATTTTCCTTTAACAATGCCTTCTGGTTCTGCAGAAACAAAAAATGTTATTTTTTTCATTTGTTGCTGTTTTCACTGGGGAAAAAAAAAAAAAAAAAACACTCATGGGCCTCCCTGGTGGCACACAGGTTTAAGCACTGTACTACGAAGCAATGCATGACCTCTGCAACATGAGTTCAATCCCTGGCCGGCCAGGGAGCAACCCACATGGCGCAGCAGACCCTCCTGACTCGCCCGCTGCTCCCCTCAGCAGTGTACTTTGGTCAGTCTGCCTGTTCTGTTCCCCAATGTCTCTGGCGAATCCTTTCACCCCCCCCACACCTCTGGCCTGTACCCCAGCTCTTGTATGCATAAATAAACAAATCTTAAAAAAAATAAGTCCACAACATTAAATAAATAAATAAATAGCACTCGGCATATATTTTTTCCTAACAAGGATAGGAGAAAGGTCACTGAACCACTGTTAAAAATTGTTGGGGAGAGCAATCAAATGAGTAGCAACTGCCTGTTCAACCAGGACTGGACCTGATTCCCTCCTCTTCCCTCCTCCTCCTTCCTCCTCTTCCTCTTCCCTCTTCACTAGCATTTCTGCCCCCAGAAACTGTCCCTGGACACCGCTGAGATAAAATGTGTTGTTAAGACCATCTGGATGGGGTACATGATGAATACCCAATTAAAGCCTCTATTTAAACCTTTAAGATTCAGCTGGTGGATGCAGGGAACTGCTTGCCTGGAGGTCACCCAAAACAAAGCCTAGGAGGTCCTCTTAGTTATTTAAACAGCCACCAACCAATATAGAGTGGTCTTTTCCTTTAGTGTCTCTTTGCCTTCTGTTTTTGGGTCCAGCTTCAGATTACACTGAGGATGCCCCTAGGGATTCAATCCAACACAAATACAGACCTGAAATAATTCCTCTGATATCTGCCCTATTTCTTGCTTGAGTTTATGGCCTTGGCTCCGGTAGGCAGGTCCATTTCCTTCCCTACCACAGTGGTCATCTCAGTGTTGATAGGCAATGTTGCTGTTCTCTACTCCTTGTCTTAATTACTGTCCTTCTGTCTGTATTCTATCAGTCAAGAATTGGCTGAAATCTGTGGGTAGATAGCACCCAACTTTGTTTTTAAGGTGGTGTCACTTTAATAAAATTTATATTTATTTTAGTGGGCACAGGCTAGTTATTAAGACTGATTCTGCTCCTGTGAGCCAAGTTCCCACAGGCTATGTGGGACTTTATGTAAGCACTGCATACTGGAAATGAACCCCAACTGTTTGCAATCTGCCATGTGCAGCGAAGGAAGTGGGTGGCTTCCTGATTCAAGTCTTGCAGTTTCCACTGAAATTCCAGCTAATTCCCATAACAACTAATTCTTGAAATAAGCTTCTTGTTGTCAAGCTGTTTGTAATACACTGATACTCGACGTACCCTAAGGTGAATGTAAGATTGAGCTGATCTATTCTTTCTTCAAAATTTACTCCTCAGTTCTTAGAGGAATGGACTCCCAGGAGACTAATGTGAAATCGTATTTATTTAAAGTAATACATACATCGGACAATACACTTTTCTCTATGATTTTGTTTCATCGCTTTTTTGTCTTGTTAGTTATAACTCCTTAGCTTAGTGATTGCTTTAGAGTTAGTAGTATATATTTTATTTTTTTAAAGATTTATTTATTTATTTATACAAGCACTGGGTAAACTCAGAATCACGGGAGGGTGAAAGAATTCACCAGAGCCAGTGCGGGGAACAGAACAAGCAGACTGATGAAATACACTGCTGAGGGGAGCAGCGGGCAAGACAGGAGAGGTCTGTTGCACCATGTGGGACCCTCACCGGCAGCCAGGGATCTAACCGGTGATGCAATGGCTGTGGGCAGCTTTGCAGCCCAGCGCTCAACCGCTGCGCCACCAAGGGAGGCCCAGTAGTATATATTTTAATTTGTCAAATCTACCTGCAAGTAATATTATACTATTTGATATCTTGAATAAGAACTTTGTAGTAGGGTAATTCCAATTTTACCTCCTGATCCATTATTGCTATCCTACACTTTGCATGTACATGTTATAAAACTGACGTTACATTATGATTAAATTTTGTTGTCGTTTATAGAATTAATTATCTTTGAAGACATTTCAATGATAAGAATCTTCCATTGTTTCCTACTGGTTTTGTTATTTGCATTTCTTTTTTTTTTGAGATTTTTTTATTTATGTGTAGAAGAACTGGGTTGTAGGGCAGAGGTGCAGGGGGTGAGAGGATTCACCAGAGACAAAATGGGGAGAAAAACAGGTGGATCTTCTGAAATACACTGCTAAGGGGAACAGCGGGCAAGACGGGAGAGGTCTGCTGTGCCACAGGTGGGTTAGCTCCCTGGCCTGGGATGAACTCAAGTCTTGGCAATAATAGCGCTGAGACTTAACCCCTAGGATACCAAGGAGGCCCATGTTGTTTCCATGTCTTCGATTAAATCCATATCTCTATCTGGTAAAATGTTTCTATCCTTAGAGCTTCTGTTAAAATTTCTTATACTGCAGATGTGCCCATGAAAAAAATATTTCAAATTTTTGTATGTGAAAAAATCTTTAATATAGATTTTAGGGATATTTTCATATAGTCTAGAACTCTAGATTGGCAATCTTCTTTTTCTTTTGAGTACTTTAAAGATGTTGCCTTACTCTCTCCTTGCTTTCAATGCTTCTAATGAGAAATCTTCTCTAATCTTTATCTCTGTCTCTGTATATCTTTGTCATTGATGTTGAGCAATATGATAGGTGCCTTGATGTGGTTTTCTTCATATGTTTTAAACTTGGGGCTTACTAATTTCTTTTGGATTTGTGGGTTTATCATTTTCACCAAATTTGGAAATTTTTCAGTTATTATTTTATTGAACGTACTTTCTGCCTCTCACTTCTTCAGAGATTCAAGTTACATATGATGGGATTCAATGATTGTATTCAGTGAGTAGAGTTCTTAGATTCCCTCTGAGAAAGGTTTTGGCAGAGTTTCCCGTTCAGCAAAACACACAGTGAGTTTGTTAAAGCTCTGTGATGTTATTAAGGAAAAAGGCATTTGCATAGACATAAACAGGCAAAAGCTGCATTTTAAAAGGGCAGGTTTATCAAGGGAAGAAAAAGGGAAAAAAAAGGGGCCATTTGCATAGCCACAAGTGGGCAGTTCTTAGAAGACAAGAAGCCACCTTTTGAAAGGGCCAGAATTATTAAGAGACACCTGCATAGACCCAGGTGCAAAGTCTTGGGGCACGATCTGTGTTTTGCCAGAGCAAGGGGTATTCAACACCACAGAGGTATTCTTTGGGGGGATTTTTTTTTCCTTTGTGGAATTTTTCATTGTTCTTGGTTCCCAGCCTTATGAAGTTTTCCACGGCTAGGTTAATGATTGATAATCATACCTATCTCCTATCACAGCTAGTTTAATGATAAGTAATCATACCTATCACCACCTCTGGAGACAGGCAGTCTAAGGACAGGATCAAGGTGTTTGTCTTTCCAGCACGGTATTCTGTCCAGCAATCAGATGTCTCTGATGACACCCAGAGGAACAGAGAATCTCATTAAGGATGTAAAACGATCAATCTTCAAGTTTCCAGGCATGCAGTTGGAAACAATTAATAGCTATTCTTAAAGAGGGAATACAATTCAGTAGCCAGAGTTTAATTCTGCTAGTTCCTGTTTTTTTAAAGATTCCATCCTATATATGTTAGGCCGCTGGGAGTACCTCATTAATGCTCTTCAACTCTTTTTCCTATTTTATTTTAGCTTTTATTGTTGTGTCATCAAGTTCATTGATCTTTCCTTACCAATGTCTGATTTTCCATGAACACCATCCAGAATAATTTTCATCTCAGACATAATTTTCAGTTGCACAACTTACATTTGGTTCATCCTTAAATTTTGGTTCATCCTCTATGTCTTAAATTTTTGAGCATGTGGAAAGGAAATATAATAACTCTTTATGTCCTTATCTGTTGATTCTTATACCTGTGTAAATACTGGGTTGGTTTTGATTGATAGTCAAGCTTTGATTATGATCAGTAATATTTTTTCTTGAATGCCAAATATTATAAATATTTCTTTATGGAGCTAAATGATTTTGTGTTACTATAAATATATTGGAGCTTGTTTCAGGATACAATTGAGTTATTTGGAAAAGGCATAATCCTTCGGGGTTTTGCATCTAAGATTTCTTGTATGGAATCAGATCAGTGTTTAGTCTAGGACTAACTTTTTCTGCTGCTGAGGCAAGATCTGGGTACTCTACCAATATCTCCTAATGGTATGGTTGTCTTATTTGATTGATAGGAACAGACATTAATTCCAACTTTGTTTGAGTAGTGAGCACTGTTACTCTAATCATTTCAGGTAGTCCTTACCTCAGTTTTGGGTAGTCTCCTTACATGCATGTGTATATCAGTATCTAGCCGAGAGCTGGAGGAAAGCCACCTGCAGTTCTCTGGAATTTTCTCTCTCTGCAATTGTTTCCTGTTGTACCCTGCCCTGTAATCTCTAGTTGTTTTGGCTTTCCCAGATTATTAGATACAACTCCTCAACTCAGAGAATATATCTTCTGCATATTCCTTATCTTCACTGTACATGGAAACTCTCCTTTGACGGTAACCTGGGAAATCACAGGACTCCTGTTGTTTCCTAGCTCTCAGAGACCATTGAAATCCATGGCTTGGTGTCCAGTATCCTACAAAGCATTGTGTCATATATGTTTTTGTTGTTTCAAGCAGGTGGATGAATTGTATCGGTAACCCTGTCTCGAGCTATTGAATTATGTTCCTCATTGTACATGAAGGACATGGAAGCCCCCAGAGGGAATGATAGGGTGGTACATAGCACAAAACAAAGGACTCTGAGAAAGGATGATTTTTAAACTCATAATGGTATATGACTAATGGCCTGAGCAGTCTAGGCAATAGAGAAAAGTTTGCAAAATCTGGGGTTTATGGTCATCTTCAATTTCCTGGGATCCCATAAAGCAGGGACCCCACTGTCTAAAAATAGCTTTTTGTGTAAAATAATACCAACTACATCTTAATGCCAGCACTTTCAGAGAATGCTGAATAATAGGTAGGTAGATAGCCTCATAGATAATGGATGGATGGGTGGGTGGGAGGAAAGGTAGGTGGATGGATAAATGGATGGATGGGTGGATGGATAGACAGACAGACAGATTAAAAAAATAGCCAACATTTATGAATGCATAGTTAGGTATTTATAGTATTAACAAGTCTAACTCATTTACTCTTTCAACAACTCTATAATATAGGTGCTACTATTAGAAAGTTTAAGTGCTTTGCTTTGACTATGGCTATTGGTAAATATTTAGAGTACTTCTACTTTATTCTGTGTTTCTGAGTTTTCATAATTTTCTGTTAACTTTGTATTCAGAATATGATCATTCTAATATCTGTATTCTGGGTGTTCCAGTTCTTTAGTTTGTTGTTTCTGCTAACTCTTCCCTTCTTCAGGGTGAGTTATTTCTTCTTTGATGATCTTTCATATATTTATATTGCTTTTGAGTTTTTTTCCTGTGACTTTTTTGAGGTTAAGTTTTAAAGGCATACAAAGAAATCTAAAATAGCAATTATAATTGTACTCAACTTCACATGACTATTAAACATAAAAACCACAATTTGAATTCAGTTTGTACAGTTCCAGAGACTTCCCTCTAGTTCCCCACACTCTGTATCTGCTCCATAGATACATAAGCACATTTCTATATATAGAAGAAGCAGCAGATAATTTTCCATGTAATGTCCCTGGTATTCTGCACTAGGATAATATTATTCTGCTTTTGATCATTCAGCCTCTCCTTCCTATCCCACTGTGGAATCTTTACTTTTAAGAAATGGACATGTGGATTAGGTTCAAAGTGAGAAAGAGACTCACTCAGAAACCTCAGAGGTGATGACTCAAAATGCAGCAGTAATGGACATATAAGAACATATTTTCTGGAAGACAAGGTCAAGAGCCCTGGAAAATGTCTTCATAATGTGTGATCCGAATGTCTGTCACACAGTGAAACTATCATTTTTATCTGAATTTTGCAAGTGCTTATTTCAGGGTATTATGGAGCATTAAAAAATTCAAATGATTTAAAATTTACTAAGAAATTGGGAGGATACATTTTCAGATAATTGATGGCAAAGAACTGGGATCACTGGAATTTCCAATTATTTATTAAAATTAGAAAAGCTCTAATAATTAATTGCAATGCATTTTATCTATTTAAATAATGGCATATCTTTATACGGAGGAATACATTTTATATATGACTTTCCTCACACTGATTAACTTACTTCATGCTGTAATGACTCAGCCCAGGGAAAACAGGATTTTTCAAATGAATAATGGTATTTCTCCTTCTGAATAAATCTGCACCAATGTGCACCACAGGTGGGGTTGTTGGCAAGTGTATTGAGGTGCAGTTGAGGTGGTCCTCTCACAGTGTCCGAGCACTTGCTCCTCTAGCCTCTTCTCTACTCAGTCCCTGCCCTCTCCCTTCATGGTATCATTCAGACTCCTAGCACTAAACAGAAAATTTCTACTGCAAACCGTCCAAAGTTTATCTTCTGCCAAGACCTCTCCTGGCCACTGTGTCCATCTGCCTCTTGAAACATTCACTTGGATGTCTAATAAGCATCTCAAGCTTGACATGTACAGCACTAAACACCTGAGTTTCTATACAAATCCATTTCCCCCACATCTTCGCTATCCCAGAGAATGACAGCTGCATCCTTAAAGAATCTCAAGACAAATGTTTGAAGGTCAATTCTCAGTTTTTCTCTTTCTCTCAAATCCTATTAATACTTTGAATATGTTAGAAAATTCTTGGGTATCTGACCCCTTCTTGGCATCTATGCTGCTTCTGCAGTCAATGACACCTTTCATCCGGATTATGCCCTTTAAGGGCTCTCCTTGCTTCCATCTTTGTCATCCTGTGGCCTTTCAGAGTAGCCAGAGTGATCCTGTGCTGAAAGTGGCAGGTCATAGTCATTTTCTGCTCAGAACCCTCCAATGGATTCCCTAAGAGCAAATGCAGATACTCTTACAGTTGCCAATAAGCCTTTTTTTTTTTTTTTTAAAAAGCAGGCCTCCTGTCACCTTTCAAATCTGACCTAATGTAATCAGTCTGATAGAATGCAATCTGAGCCATACCAAAGCCACAAATGTTATTTAAAATTTCCTTATAGTCACAATAAAAAAAATAAAGGAAACAGATGAAAATAATCTATTTAAACAATATATCCCAAATATTATCTTTCCTGCATGTAATCAGTAGAAATTATGTATGAGATATTTTACATTTTTTATTCATACAGGCTCTTAAATTCAGTGTATTTAACTAACAACTCATGAATTTAACTTACAATTCATCTCAGTCCAGACTAGCCACATTTCAAGTGTTTATAACCACATGTGGCCGGTGGCTACTATAGTAGAGAGTGAAATTCTATAGCTTTTCCTTCTCATCCACCTTCTTGCATTATACTAGGCATGCTTCTAAGGCTTACACCCCTCTCCCTTTGCCTTAATATATATTTCCTCAGTAATTTTAAGTTTAGGGCAAAAAAATTCTGAATATCTAAAAGAACACAAAGTTTGGCAGCAGAGGTATGGTGAGTGGTGGACAAGGTTTACAGGCAGATTTTGCCATAGAAACCCACAAACCAAAAGTCTATTAGCTTGTTTTTTTTTAAGATTTATTTATTTATACAAGAACTTGGGTACAGTCAGAGGCAATGGAGGGTGAGAGAATTCACCAGAGACAGAGTGGGGAGCAGAACAGGCAGATGGGCCAAAGACACTGCTGAGGGGAGAGCGGGCGAGGCAGGAGAGGTCTGCGTGCCACGTGGGTTTCTCCCTGGCCGGCTGGGAATCAAACCCACAGCTGCAGCAGCGCTCAACCTGCTGTACCACTGGGGAGGCCCAAATCTATTAACTTGGATAGGATATAGATAAGTGGGAGTAAAAGTATAGTACAAACAAGATTGCTTATTGAAAATGAGGTCTTGATACAACCATAATGAAAATATTGGCAGTTTCTAGGATAATTTTGCAATTTTTATGATTCATGTTTTCCTTGGACAAGTCAAGTGTCTTAATTAAAAATATGTGAGGTCTTCTATTTTGGTGCAAGGAAACCAGGGAGCTTGGAAGTACTATTTATGACAACTTTTGCACAGAATGGAGGCCTTAAGAAATTGAGTTAGATAAAAGTTTTGGAATGGAAGGGGAAGAAGATTGATTCTTGGAAGGAACACTGGAGGACCAAGGAAATCAAAATTGGGGTGGAGGGGGTGAGGAGAAGGGAAGAGAGAAGCAGCCTTATTTCTGGGTTGGGGGTTGGGAAGTGGGGAATAGAAAAGAAGAACATTGCCTGAGATGTTGAGTCAGGATGAAGGAGAATTTCATGGAGATGTATGGAAATGAACTACTGCTTTTTGAAGGAAATTGAGGCTAAGATCCTACAAATGAATGGCAGGCACAGCCTCTATTGACTCTCTTCTCTATTTTAGATACTTTTGCATACAATTTTCCTTTCATCTTCACAATAGCACTAAGAAGCAGGCAGTAGGAATCACATTTTCCAGATGAGGAAACAGACTCAGAATGATTGAACACCTTGCCCTGTGCCTTAGTCTGGCAAGCTGCTATAACAAAATGTCATAGACAGGGGACTGTGTAAACAATAGAATTTTGCTTTTTGCACCTTTGGAAACTGGAAAGTATAAGATCTAGTTAAGAGTAGATTCAGTGTCTGGTGAGAACCTGCTTCCTGGTTCATAGACGGTTGTGTTTTCATTGTCTTCACATGGCAAGAGGTATATGAGAGCACTTGGGGGCCTTTTTTATTTTTATTTTTTTTAAGATTTACGTGTTTATGCATACAAGAACTGGGGTGAATGCCAGAGGTGCAGGGAGTAAGAGGATTCACCAGAGACAGGGTGGGGAGCAGAACAGGCAGATTTATTGAAATACACTGTTGAGGGGAGCAGCAGGCAAGACAGGAGAGGTCTGCTGCGCCATATGGGTCACCTCCCTGATCAGAGATTGAACTCTTGCTGCAGTGGCTGCGGATAGCTTCACAGTGCTGAGACCCAACCCCTTCTGTCACCAGGGAAGCCCTGGGGGCCCTCTTTTATAAGGGCACTCATCTTATTCACAAGGGCTCTGCCTCAGGACTTAATTATCTCCCAGAGGCCCCCACCTCCAAGCACTGTCACATTAGGGATAAGTTTAAATGTGAATTTTGAGAGGACACAAACATTCCATCTACAACACACAGAATCTTGTGCCATTTAGGCGGTGGATCCAGGAAAAAAAGAAGGCATGTATTCAATTTAAGTCCCCTTCCTGCAATGGCCACTCCTTCGTGAGAATTACTTGTTTTCCAGGTATATCCCTACAGTACATTGTGGCACACTGAACATGTTTTCTCACTTCTAAAGCCTTGTTTTTTCACCTTCCTTCTACTTAATACTCTGTGTCAGGTAGGCAATCACTAAACCGTTAGTGAACATGTAAGAAAAAATGAAAATTGCACCTGGGTATATTTGTATTTTACATCTTCTTTGCCCAATCTGCAAAATTTGACAGGATAAGCCTGTAAATAAAAATAATATTCACAACAAAAATATGCCTGGTGATTCAAGAACCATGACCTCTTGGAGGCTGTGTCCTCTCACAGAGCATTACATGCCAATCTGCTAAGTGAAATCTGTGGGTTCTGAACAAATTGAACATATGCATGAAAAACGTTTCTAATTTTTGTATTATTAAGATTTTATAAGATATGTAATGATTCTCTGGAGTACTTTGTTACAATGCTCGTTATAGAATCTGCAAAAGAAGATTAAAATAAATCTCAGATGTCAACACAATCTCCTGGGCGATCCTTCACCAGGCCAGATGATGCCATCCACGGCTGCATTATCTATGAAGATGAGACTGTCTAATGAGGCCCATCTTTTGTGATAGAGCCTGCGCTGTGCTGAAAGATTTTTTTTCTGTCTTCCAAGCCAAGGGCCCATACACACCCACAACTGATAGAGAGCCCAGCTTCTATGTTCAAAGGCAACAGTGAAAATGGCCAATGTGGTCTGGGCCAGATGTCAGACTTCTAGCAGTCCATGGATTCTGCGGACAAGCTTCATGGGTCAATGAGAGAAGGAGCTTATCTATTTTGTTCTCTCGTGTTTCCCAGGACAGTAACTGGTTCACAGTAAGAGCTCAAAAAATGTGTATTCCTAAATATAGCAAGGTAGGTACACAAGTACTTATATTTGCTAATATTATTAAAATAAATATTAAAAATGCATTTATGTCACCAAAAGCCATCACATGCACCCCCTAATTATCTCACCACCTGAGTATTATGTGTGTCATTCTTCAGAAATCATTGAACAGTATGATTTTTTAATACCATTTCTAGTTCTTGTATTCAGTGACTTGTTTATTCTGTTACTTTCAGCCTCCTACTATGGTTTCATATGTCTCTAAATAGCACTCCAGTTATTTGTGTTTTCAACTATAATTATTTTCTCAACAAGGATTTTTTTAATCCCTATGTAGTTTTTAAAGGAAAAAAAAACAGCATTTGGAAAATGTAATTTATCTTTCTCTATCTGAAGAAATGTGTCCTTAGAAACAAGTAAAGATGCAAATATATCATTAGCAAGATGGAGACAGAGTAATTCAAACACTGTGGAAAGAAATGAGTATTCATTTCAGTTCTGCTACTAACCCCTGAGTAAATCTGGGCCATTTTCTATCGTTGATGGTGTGTTTGTTAATTTGTTAGTTTGCCTCCTTGGTCCTCAATTTCTCATGTACATATACAGAATGTAGGTGACCCCCTAGAATTCTTTTTCAAACACTGAATTTCTAAAATCCTAAGAAACTCAATCCAGCCAAATCTATTAATATGTTTACATGACTAGCTTTTAAAAAAGCACAGCCTGAGAATGGTAATAGTCTGACTGTAGAAACACAGGTAGAGTGTCAGATCATGCTTCTTCCTTAATGAGTTAATGCACTCATATGATTAAGAGCAATACTTGATTGTATATCTATATGATTAAGACAACAGGTAGGTGAATCCAAGTTTTATCACATAATGACTCTGGGGTCTAACACTATCTCTTCAGTCATCCATAAAATGGAGAAATAAAAGCTCAACTCTATAATATTGAGAGCATTAGATGAAATATAAATACAAACTACTTACATTCATAGCCAGCACATTGCAAAACTGCACTGGATAGTTTTTACTAGTCTGTATCAGAAAGCATCTAAGGCCCAAGGATAGAATACCACTGGCGAGGCCTGCACAGCACAGGAACAGACTCTTGCCAAAAAGAAAGAATTGGCCCATGTTAGCCTTCCTTTTGGTGCAAGAGGCTGAGCACCGCATTTGTGAAGCTGTCCACAGCCTCTGCAGTGCGAGTTTGATCCCTAGCCAGGGAGCTACCCACATGGTGCAGCAGACCTCTCCCTGACTCATCCGCTGCTCCCCTCAGCAGTGTAATTCAGTCTATCTGCCTGTTCTGTTCCCCGCTCTGTCTCTGGTGAGTCCTTTTACTGCCCACACCTCTGGCCTGTACCCCAGTTCTTGTAATCATAGATAAATAAATCTTAAAAAAAAAAAAAAAAAGAACTGGGGCCTCCCCAGTGGTGCAGCGGTTGAACGCTGGGCTGTGAAGCTGCCCACAGCTTTTGCAGCACCGGTTCGATCCCCAGCCGCTGGGCGAGGGTCCCACATGGCACAGAGACCTCTCCTGCCACCCGCTGCTCTCTTCAGCAGTGTACTTCAGTCCTTCTGCCTGTTCTGTTCCCCGCTCTGGCTCTGGTGAATTCTCTCACCCTCCCACGCTTCTGACTGGACCCAGTGCTTGTATAAATAAATACATCTTTAAAAAAAAAAAAAGAATTGGCCCATGTTAAATAAAAGACTGTCCATGTCCTCTTCAGACTAAATTGCTGTTGAAATTTGTGAAGATTCACATCACTGCTTCCAGGAGCTGACCTCCAAGCAGGTGCTTTCATGTCCGTTCAGGGAGTAAATGGAGAACTTGGAAACAAACAGAATCACAGATAAGCCCACTGGTCTTTACTATCCACATTGTTCTCAGGGAAGGAAGGTGTTTGGGACAAAGTGCATAATTTGGTTTCTCATTAAGACAGCTATTCACGGGCCTTCCCTGGTGGCACAAGGGGTTAAAATGCAGCACTATGAAGCTATCTGCTGCCTCTGCAGCATGAGTTCAATCCCTGGCCAGGGAGGTGACCCATATGGTGCAGAAGACCTCTCTGTCTTACCTGCTGCTCCCCTCAGCAGTGTATTTAAGGGGATCTGCCTCTTCTCTCCACTCTGTCTCTTGGTGAATTCTCTCACCCCTTGCACCTCTGGCCTGCACCCCAGCTCTTGTATACATAAATGAATAAATCTTTAAAAAAAAAAGACAACTATTCATATTCCTGGTTATTTCCTAAATGAAAAGCACAGTTGCTTTGGTACAGTCATGGTCTCAAAGGCAAATCCTTTGTTTCAGAGGTTGAATGGGCTATTTCCCCACACGCCTGATTACATGCCCTGCATCTCTAAGCATACTGACAATTTCATTACACTGAGTGCAGTAATCCATATCAACAGCTCATCCCTGTTTTGAATTATAAAATGCAGTTATTTAAAAAGCCAGGTAGAAGCAAACTTATCTACTTCTAGTCCTTCAGGGATTGGAGTAGGTCCAAAATTAAGCAAGATGCAGAGCAGCTTCTTAAATTTAAACACTTCTGAAAATTGTCTTTTCACCAAAATGAGGCCACCCAAAAGATGAAAAGCTCTCCCCTGTTCTTCCTAAAAAAGAGAGAAAAAATCCAAAAACATGTAATTGCATTCTAATTTAGAACTCTAATTGAGTGCTCTTATATTTGTAAGATGTTCCACTTTCCTTTAGGGACAATATTCTTATTAGTCACACAGCTGTCTAATCATTTAAGGGCAAGACTTCTTCAAACCATATACCTTTGTTACAAAGCAAATGAGAGAGTGCAGCCTTGTCTTTTTTTTTTTTTCCTAAGTGCATCTCAATTATGTACTTATAAAAGCAGCAATCAAATACTCAGGCTAAAAAAGTGACGCCTTCTTGACTAGAGCAAGCCTAAGGACAAATTAGTTAAAACTGCTTGTATGTTTTAAGGCAGTACTTCTGATATAAATCCAAAAAATTGGTAAAGAAAAAAAATCAAACAAAATCTAAGAGCATTCATGATTAAAGAATGAATAAACTTGGTTAGGAAAGAAAAAGGGTAAATGACTAGATGCATTGGCTTTGGAAAATGGGAAATCCATGTTGATCTTGGGTAAGTAACTTCATCTCTGGGCCTCACTATTTAAAAAGCAGGGGTAATAACAGTGTTCCCCAAAGGGCTGGCATGAAGAATACATGAGATAATCCCTACAAGTGCTTTGAACTGTTCAAAGTTATCAATAGCTATTCAGTACAGTCATCATAGCTATGATGAGGGCATAGCTTTCCAAGCGTGATCTCTACCAGTTTTAATCTTTCCCTGCTCCTCCTTTTTCCACTTAAAGACATAAAGGAGAGAAGGAAAATGGCGTCCTCAGAGTATCTACCATGTTTCAGGTGTACCTTTCAAAGATTACCTCACATCATCTAGTAAACATAATATTCAATCGGGGTGACATTCACTGGGGGTAGAAGGTAGTCTTCGGAGAGGGCAGTAGTGGGGGGGTGGAGAGAGAATCCCACTGAAATTAATCTGACCAGAAAGAGGTAAACATCATTTGAAACTACGTGTCCAACTTCCCAGCTCATGTTCTGCCTACTCCAAGACACTACACACACACACACACACACACACACACACACACCCCTCTATTTCTAAATCAATTTGGGGATTTATTTGGAAGGAGTTTATAGACTTACACAATGTAAGCTTGGTAGCTTCTTCATTTAGCTCTCAAAACAGTCCTGTGAGCTACTGTCATTATCTCTACTTAGGAATAAAGAAATACAAGGTAAGAACACAAGCAATATGAAAAATCACAAGTTAGTAAGTGGTGGATTCAAGATGAAAACCGAGGTCTATTTGATGCCAAAGTCCATCTCATTTCTTTTATACCTGGGCACCTTCTGATGAAAAGCCAGTTTTTTGCAATAAAAATATTTCATTAAAATGCATAGAAAACTTTACTTTTAGTCTCTTAAATTACATAAGGTTTTTACTTTCTCCTGGGGAAAAAAATGAACTGCCGCATGATGAAATACTTCTTGCTGAATAAAAGTGATGAGAACTGGCTCTTTTTGAGCTGGGTGAAAGGATGGCCAACTCAGACATGGACATCCTGCTGGTGGATTCCCTGTATATTAAAACACCAACAAAGAGGAACATTCCTATTTGATTTGAGCAAAATGTGGTCCCATGCTGCTCATTTGTAAGCCTCCTTCCTGTAGTAGCGCTCTTCACAGGCAAGGTCACAGTGCTCGCCTTCCAAACGCTCCCGACCTGCCAGCTGACCCTTAATATACCACATACTTTAACCAGGGAATTTCAAAGGAAGTCTTCTCTTGGCTTTGTGTTTCCAAGCAGCTCATAGATCTTTTTCCTAAAAGCATTAGGTAGAGCAATGAGCTCACAATAAATGCCTGTAGAACCAAAGAGCAAAGCAGAAGGTTCTCTGGCTGTCATCTAACTGCCTAAGAAGCTAGCCTTTGGAGCTCCTTCAAGGAGCCAGAGCTGGGGTACTGTTGCCTCAAGAGTGTAATCATCAATATTAATTGTCATCAGTTCTTGAGTGTGCAGCTTATTGGCCAAGTAGTTTAGACTAAAACCATCTTACAGAGATTTATACCCTTGACCTCTCTTCAACAGGATTTTGAGAGGATAAATTGAGGTGAGAATAAGCATATCAGCATAAACTCTTTTTATCAGAATAAGCTATCAATTAGCAGTACAAAGAGGAAGAAACTAACATGAACCAAACATCCAAATATTAATTGGTTTAAAGTCCCAGCCTCAAAGTATAGCTCTTACTCCCTTGCAAATTCTAAAGATTTTAACACTGAAAATTATCGTTTTGATTTCTTAAATGCTGTGCCTAAAGGTCTCCACTAAAAGGCATTATCTTGTTTCTAAATTTAAAGCTCATCAGAGGAAACAAACCTAATTATACACAGTAGGCTGAAAAATACATCTTCACCAGGAATCAGTCATTTAAATGGAAAAAATACCACCTTTCAAGTGTAACTTTTCTAATGCCAAGTTCCCATTGTAATTGCTGGTAGTTCTGAAAACTTCCTTCTCAAACTCCACAAAACAGCTTAAATACATGCACCAACACATTGGGAGATCACAGAAGTCCTTAGATGAGCCAGTAAGAAACCCAGTGGCATAGAATAAGATAAAAATATAGAGAAAAGCAAATGACATCTCTGAAGCATCACATTCATTCTAAGTGGCTTCAGTATTAACAGTCTTCTGCTCACTTTGCTCGGTAGTGACTTCCCTGATCTGTGGCCTGGGTGATATCAATAATCTCATGGCTCTTAAGTCCCACTGGTTTACCTGTCTGCTGCAAGAGGTAACTTCCTAAGGTGCAAGTTGCTTAGACTGGTCCTTTCCTCAGGAGCTTTCTATCTCCCTTTGTGGTAGATTTATGGCCCATTTCTATTTGTGGTACTCATGGAACTTACAGAGACTAATACTGGCCTATTTCAGGTTTCTTTAAACCATACATTACCTAGAAAATTCAGGCAGTGCCTCCTGATAAGCTCCTGATAAGTTTGTGTTCTATCAAACTCAGAGATACCTCCAGCCATCTCTGTTAGTTCCCTGGGGTCACAGATTATGATTAGATTGTTGAATGTTTACAATCCATGCCTGGAAATATGCCATCTGTATTTTATTACTTTACAAGAATCATCTATGGAGCTATTAAAAATACAGATTCCCAGATCCTGACCCTTGTTCCAAAGGTTCCAATTTGTTAAGTTTTGGATAAAAGTCAAGAATCTGGATTTTAAAGAGTCCTTGGTTTTCTGATGAAACCCAGTAGCAAATTCACATTTGGAATCAACCAGAATTTATTCTCCTCTTCATTTTACAGATATAAAATCTGAGACCCAGAGGAGTAAAGTGATTTTCTAATGATCATGCAGGAAATTGCTACAAACCAGATCTGGAATCCAGAACTCCCAAATTCAAATCCTTCCCTTCCTGGGAGGCTGCCACCACCAGAGAATGGGGGAAGGGAGGATGTGTGAAGAGGGGGGTTCATGCAATAACTTCTGTACAGCTTGTTACTACTTTTCACTGATTCCATAAATAATCTGATCCAGCCAATCCAACTTTTTATGAGTAAAAGTTTCACAGAAAAGCCTGTCACAAGTCAATGCAAGAAAGTCATTTCACAAAAGGCATTTTTCTGACTCATCTAACTCATTTATGCACTCTGCCTCATTTACTCTGTCTGTACAGTGGGAATAGAATCAGCTCTCATTGAATGGTCTGTTGCTGCTATCAAATATGTCTGGTCCAAGATAAGAAATTCAATCTCAACTCCTGAGCTATTCTGACAGATTTCCTGTAAATAACAATATATGTGTGCATTTGTGTTACAGCATTAGTATCAAAGACAAAATGGAAAAATCAGATTGTCAGTTCCTGATTTAGCATCCTCATGAGAAAAGTTTATGCATGTCATATAAATGCCTCACAAGTTGACATTTATGTTTTGGGCCAGCTGAGATACATTTACCCTTAACTGGAGCTGAAATGTATACTTAGAAATGAATTTGATCCACCTGGTATGAGATTCTTTCTCTGGCTAACCTTCTAGGAAAAAAAAATTGACATCTTTGATAGATTCATTAATTCATTCTGGATGAAACTAGTTTTATGTGCTCAAACAGAAACTTCTTAAATACTCCTCTGCTTGACTTAACTAATTTTATGTAGCTCCATTTACTTCTATGGAATAGTGTAAGTACCAGGGGAATTGGATTCATGGTCTGTTTCACAATAAGAAAATGTGCTTAGTAGGGGAAAAAGTCTTTAAAGACATTTCCAGCACGGATTATAAAATTATTGCTTTTTTCATAAATAGGTCAACTTATTCAAGTAAGACTTAATTATTCATTCATCCATTCAACAAATATTGAGCCCTCAAAACTGCTGGGCACTGGGACATAACAATGGGCAGTTTTCTTGCTCAATGGATATATAGGATATATGGGGGCTTTCAAGGAGATATAGATATGAATCATATAATCACACAGAAGAGAGGTCCATCACACTAGGGGGAGTGTAGAATGGGGTGGACTCAGAAAGTCTAAAGGAGCTTCCAAGAGGTACTGATGACTCAGCTGAGACCAGAGAAGTGAATAATTTCTAGCTAAGGCAAGGAGGGAAAAGATGTGTACAATGAGAGTAGGAAGATCACGATCAAGGAACACAGAGCCCATTTGTAAACAAGCAAAAAGAACCCCTCAATCTATGTAAAACATTTGTTTTTTGAAGGCTTGCAGGCACTATCTAGGCCCTGGATCATATGGTGGTTGAGGTTTTGTGGACGAGAAGAAGAGGACATGGGAAAATGATTTTTAATCTCCCTGGTTCTGATCATTCACATCTGCAAAGGGAGCTAAGCAAAGCCTGCTGCCTAGGGTCATGGGAGGATTAAATGAGATCAGAAGTGGGCCAAGATTTATAAACTGAGATATTATTACATGCAAAGGTAGAGGATTATAAAAGATTATAGTGACTAATTCTTCTAGTATATAAACTACTCCCTGGTACAAAGAAAACTGAGTATCATTAAGGTAATTCTGTGATCAGTTACACGGCAAGTATATGATTTTCTCATGGCATCAAGCCATCAAGGACACCAGTTCCATAAGCCTCAGTTTTAAGTCTGTTGAGGTCCTGCCCAATATGTGCCTGGACAGTTCATTGTGACAGGACCCCAGAGGCAAGATTCTACTCTCTGGGTCTTGCTTGACAGGGTATCTTATTTTGAGGTCTTCAAGCAGGTGACCCTCAAAACCTGGCATCAATACCAAATGACTGGGTAACAACTACTGGACTATCATCTAGAGACCAGAAAGATCTGGACAACACAGGTGTTACCTCACACCACAGAAGTAACCACAAATAACTTCTCGAAGCTTCTCAACTTTCAACCTTTGAACTGACAAGCAAAACTCAGAATCTCTACGTTTCACCTCAAGCCACATAAGAACTTGAGGGAAATGCTATTATACAAGAAATGTTTTAACAAAGTTATAGTGTGGTTATAAAACTAGCATCAAGGACAGTCTTGACTAATTAAATCAGGATTGAACAGTTCAAGAAGAGTGGTAGGTGGCAGGTAGTAGAGAACAAAATTGATTCATGCACAGAACACCACAGTTTGAGAGTTTTCAGGGAAGAGGGAAGGTCACTCCGACCAAGAACTCGATAAAGGAAAGTGAATAAATTATGACAATAATTACATTAGCTCAAACTAGATAGCGTAATAGGTCAGTTAGTGAAAATAGAGACATAGAGTCACAAGGAGTTAGAAATTCTATTTTCTGGAAAGAAGGTGTTGTCCTTGCCTATTCTCCATAGTGACTACATTATGCCCTTAAGAAGATTTAGGAATCAGAGTAAAAAAGCTTAACTTCTAGAAAAATTTCAGTCCCAAGAGTAGAAGCACCTCCCTTGGTGTTTTCCCTGCTGTCTTGCATCCTGGAGGAACTCCCTATCGATTAAACAGTCAGGGCAGCAAGTACAGCACGTGGGCTCAACTCTCCTCCTGAGTGGCTCCTCTGTTCTCCTGAGCAGGCGTCAGCCAGGGAGGCTTGCTCTGCGGTGGCCCTGGAGGAGTCAGAGCAATTTCCTGTTTTAAGGTCATTATTAAAGCATCCAAAGAAATTTGGTGGGTGTCTCGGCTTATTTTGAATGGATGGAAGAAAGAAACTTGGGGTTATTATGAACTTAAATTGCATAATCAGGCATATCATGTTGAATCTCAGTGCAGTTCTATAGCCCTAGTAATGCCAAGTCAAAGTCAATCCCATGTCTTTCAGCCCTGAGTTCAAGAACATCTAGATTCTGATTCAGGTATCCACCACTCAAATGTGTATGTGTATAAATCTCACTGTTTTGGATTATATTTCATTATTCCAGTTTCTGTCATTTAGTTCTCATGATTGGCTAGGTCGATCTCCCAGAAATTCCTCATCAATGTCTAGAACTTCTTAGTCATAGCACCCATATAAAAGCTAGAGCTGTGCTCTCTGCACAAGGGAGTATTGACAAGCACAATAAATAGAATTATTTTCCTTCTAGTGAGCAGAGAAGTTTTGAGTGGTATTTTCTGACATTGGATTTGCCATGAACACCTTATTACTTTGCCTTTATTCTACCCACCTCTTGTGTTTGCTCTCCCAAGGAAGAATTCTGCAGTTCTTTCTTACTCAGGCTAGGAAAATTACTCTATTCCTGATTTCTGCATTTTTCTCAACCCTTCTTCCAAGCAGCTTACAGTTTCTATCAATTATAGATTCAAAGTGACTCTCCTATCATGGCCTTTCTATCAATTCCTACATCCCATGCCTTAGTGTGGACTCCTTTGATCTCCTTCTGAACCCTAGCAATGGCTTTTGAACAGGCTCCCTGCCTCTGATCGCTTCCTTTGCAAACATCCTTTACTCTTTCACCAGGTTTGTCTTTTTAAAGCAAAGTTTGATCATGTTACTATTTTAAAAATCATTTGATGGGTCTCAATTCCCATGTTCATGGTATGAAGAGAAAAAAATCCTTCAGGGCTTTCATTAATCTGACCCCAATTCAACTTCATAATGCATCTCTACCATGTGTCTTAGAGAACAACCAGAGGTGATTTGCCATTTTTCATTTATTCCTTTTTTTTTTCTTTCACACCTGGTTTCTGTACAGTTCCCTTAGCCCAGAATATCATTGCAAGCCCATCACTGCTCCCCATCACTAGCATGGAAGCATATTCTCATTCTTCAAAGTCCAAGTCAAATGGAAACAGTTCAATGAAATTTTCCTCATTGTTTTTTAGTTCCACTTAATTTCTCCCTCTGATCAAATATTCTCTGTATATCTATTTATACTTATCTGATTATACTTTATTGTTTAAATAGGTTCTCAGTTATACTAAAAACTTCCTGATAGTCTGGGATAACTTCTGCTTATATTACCTAAAAAGTTTCTAGATTGTAGTAAATAATCAATTCCTTATGGTTATTAAGAAAATAGGGGATATACTTACTAATTTGGTATATAATACTAGGAAAAATAATAAAATAATGTGAAAATACAAAAGATTTTCTAAAATATGTCAACATTCCTAATTTTAAAAACTTTTAGCAAATTAGGAATAAAAGAATGTTTTCCATCTTAAAGCTAATCTATTCTAAATAGGAAACTAAAATATTCTTAATTTAAAAAGTAACAGCAATTAAAATGATAGTACTGTTTAATGTGGTTTATCACCCTACTTCCTGAGACCATACTGAACATTATTAAAATAAAAATTTTCAAAAAACTTTTTTAAGGGGCCTCCTCCATAATGCAAGGTTTAAAGACACAGCTCTATCAAGCTATCACCAGCCATGACAGCATGAGTTTGATTTCCCACCAGGGAACAGCCCACATGGCACAGCAGACCTCTCTCCTGTCTCACCCGCTGCTCCTCTCAGCAGTGTATTTCAGTAGGGCCACATGTTCTGTTCACCACTCTGTCTCTGGTGTATCCTCTCATCCCCTCACACCTCTGGTCACCCCAGTTCTTGTATGCATAAATCTTTAAAAAAATAAAAACTTTTTTAAAAACTAATGAATTTTTAGGGGAATGAAAGCCTGGAGATGGACAAAGGACATCTATGGAGCAAGGCACAGGGACATAAATTTGAAAAAAATTTTAATAGGAAGATTTAGTAAGGATTTGTTATTCTGCTTTCCAGAATCTCAGAAACTCAAGGTGCAGTGTTGGGAAGGAGCAAAATAAGAGACTACATACAAGAGGGAGTATTTGAAAATTTGTCTGATTAATTCTACACACACCCTGTATGCAAAACACCTAGAAGACTGGCTAATGTTCCTAAATTGGGATCAAAGAGAACTGGAAGTTGGAGAAATTGAAAGGTCTTCATCATGAATATTTCCCATTCCAATCAGGCTAGATAATAAAGTCACTCAAAAAGCTGTACGCAGTGTCCACTGAGATTCTTATTGACATGTTCCTAAAAATCTTATCCCGTGATAATGGGAAGCATATGAAATGTAAAAGATCAAGATAGAGAAAAAAGAAAACGACTAAGGAAAACAGGTGATTTGGGGGGAAAGAAAATTTTAACAATGTGAGAGTTCCCTTCTTAAAAATAAAACCAAGGTGACTTCCCTCATATTATTGGAACTTGTATTTGAGTATCAGCTAAAGCAACTAATAATGTGTTATTAAGGGGTGAGGAAATAATTCAGTTATTTATAGATTATAATATTAATAAATATCAAGCAAAAGATTTAGCAAAAGGATATTTTATAACTAGTGCATACATACTAAGGCACCTAGAGGCAAAATAAATGTTATATACCAAGTGCATTCATTAAATACTTCCCTATGTCAAGCACTCTACTACAATTTTTATATAATTACTTAAGCCAGAATGTTCTATTTAAAGAAACTCAATGTGAGAAAGAAACCCTAATTTACAAAAGTAAAAAATATATAAAATAATAAAGACTGAACTTTAAAAATATACACAAGTTTTAAAGAAAACTAAAAACTTTCGTTGTGATAATTAATTTCATGTGTTAACATGGAGGGTGTTTTGGGTTTTTAAATAGCTGGACTTTTAGTCAAACACAGCCAGCCTTCTTGTGGGTGGCCTAGGCCAATCAGTTGAAGTAGTGAATAGAAAACAAACAAACAAAAAAAAACTGGCTTCACTGAGAGACAACCCTCCAGCAGAAATTCTACAGACTTTGTATCACTGGCTCTCTTGGTTCTCGAGCTTGCTGGATTTCAGTCTGGAATAGGAACTTGAGTTCCTCCTGGGTCTCCAGCCCACTGGCCCACACTGCAATTAGGACTTGCCAGTCCCCACAGTCTTGTGAACCAACTTCTTAAAATAAATCTTGTATACATTTGTATATATACATACTTATACATAAATGCAGAACCAATAGGAAGTGTGTACATATGTATATGAGCCTCAAATCTTTCTGTGATCCTGGGAAGCAACATAACAAATCCTTACTACATCTTACTATTCAAGCATTTTCAAAATTTTTTAAATTTTTAAAAAATATTTATTTATGCATACAAGAACTGGGGTACAGGCCAGAGGTGTGGGGGGTGAGAGGATTCACCAGAGACTGAGTGAGGAGCAGAACAGGCAGGTTGACTTGAAATACACTGCTGAAGGGATTGAACTCATGCTGCAGTGGCTGTGGATAGCTTCATAGGTTGCATCTTAAACACCTTGCGCTACCAGGCAGGCCCGCATTTTCAATTTTATGACCCTGTGCCTTGCTTCATAGATGCCATCTGTCCATTTCCAGGCTTTCATTCCCTTAAAAATTCATTAATTTGTAAAATAGTGATTATAATATATACAATATTATGTAAAGTGTATATATACACACAAATACACATTTTACACACATATGTATGTAGAATATACACTTCTTAATGGTTCTGTTTCTCCAGAGAACCTTAATATGCTTTATTAAGACACTTCAATAATTGGAGATAAATGGCTATATACTTATATGTAGCAGAATGGAAAGACAAACTTTTACAAGTGATCTTTCCTTCTAATACACTGGGTTAGACTTAGGTCTCAGAAATATCATGATGCAATGGTTCTGAAAGCAAAAGTGTTCTTAATGCAGAGTTTAAAAAAAATCAATAGGTAAGAATATTTAGGATCCTTTGAAAAAGATTAATATTGATTATGACTGTCTTACCAGATATGAAAACTGATTACAAAACTAGTGTCATGGAAAACATGTTGATTTGGTGCAAAAAAAAAAAAAAAAAAGATGATGGACAAATGGAGTAGAAACATTTTCCACGTGCACAAAAAATCCATTTGTCTTGTTCATGTTCCTGGACGCCTGGAGTTCTGGGCCTCCTGGGTGCGGCTGCTTTGTGGAGGTGGCTCTGGGGGGGGCAGGGTTGTGTTGGGACATGGCTTGTGGTGAGTCAGCAGTGCCGCAACTGGGGAGAAAGCAGGGCCAGGAGCCCACATTTAACTATGGGAGAAGCTGAGGCCACCTTCCTCAGTCTAGCACAGTGAGGTAAGGTGCACCCAAGTGCTGATATTTGAAAATCAAGAGATCCTCATCCAGTTCAGTTAGTGGCAATATTAGTGACTCCTAAATTAAGCTCCAGAAAAGCTTAGGGCCCAGAGGAACTTTGAGTTTCAATAAGGGAAAGTAATGAGTCAAGTGATGAAAGATCAGATAAAGCAGGCATCTCTTAGAAGACTTTCCAAAAGCAGAGTTGTAAGGGAAGAGCTGGAGTGAGTAACAAGATTAGTTTTGTTGTTTTTACTCCCTCAGTGAATTTAAGATTTCACTTAGTCACCCCTATCAACTGCTTGCATCAGGTGAGTAGATTGAGGCAATGTGTCCTCACATAACTGTTACCGACCTTAGAGCTACAGTCTGAGAAGCCAGGCAGGCTTCCCCTCTGCAGAGCACACTAATGAAGAAAGATCCATGGAAAGTACTTAGCAGACCTAATACTCACATAAGTGTTGGTGTTTGTAGGCTAACGTCCAAGATGGTGTTGACGCCAGAAAATGTGTCCTCTCAATTTCAGCTCAGCTGTTTCCATGACCCTTCCTTTCTGAGTTGCTATGCAAGCATAAAGAGTAAAATGAAATTTGGGGGGAAGTATTACCCAGTTTCAAATATTGACATTTTTCTCTTCACAGTAATAATGGAAAATGGGCCATCTTCAAAGAACATTCAGTATGATTCTATCTGCTATGCTTCATTGTTTTGCTTGTTGCATTGTGTGTCTTTTAAGATTTCTCCACAGGCAATCTATTTTTAAATCAAATCTAAACTTGACAGCTAACAGCTATTTTCCTTCAATAGAATTTCCTTTTTATAATAACTTGATGAATATTGTTGACATATATCAAGAATTGCTCAGTATCATCTTCTCTCTCTGGGATATGCTATTTACAAGTTCTGTTGACCATGTGTGTAGTTAGCTTAATAGAAGATATGTTGAAATTTTATAGTATTGATTTTTAGCCATCGGGAACCACATTGGTCCATACTGTTATTCCGAGGTATGTTTATTAAACATTATTTTTGATTCACAGATTATAAGGACTAGACATGTCCTTAGAGACTCTCTAGATTTCATGTTTAGAAGATGGGTCCATGACCTACAAAGGAAAATAAATTTTCTAGAGCCTACTGTGAAATTAGAGAAATTGCCTGAACAAAAATCCTTGTCCTGAACAGAAAATGCTTGTGAAAGATATAACTGATAAAAGAGTGTATGGGAATATATAAAGAACTCTTAGAAATGAAAAAGAAAATTAAGAAAGCTAACTGAAAATGTGTAAAAGATATTTTAAAAATCAGGGAGTAATCCTGCTACTTATATAGAAATTTGGTTAGAGAGGCTTAAGCAAACATGATCAGGTTTTCTTTACCAGAGGTCAAAAAGTAGACCACCTGGGTGTGCATAGGTCCTTTGAGTGTGCAAGGACTATATAATACAAACTACTTCCCTCCTACAAGTGTCGAGTCTACTTCAGGAAAAAAAAAACAACTGAAAGTTGCAGTCAAAAAGTAAAAGACAAGTCTTGTCTAGAAGCCCCAGTGGCATCTGCTTCCTTCCATTGATCAGAGTTGGGTCCCACAATCACCTCCAATTTTAAGAGAAAATAAGAAGTCTAATTAGATAGATGAAGATCACAAAATCAGAATCTATTGGTACAACATGTGAAGAATAGATAGGAAAGAGATAATACATCTGTCAAAGAAAAATGGAACCTACTAGTGCCACTGACAAGGGGAAACTGATGGCTGGCATAAATTTAAGAAAATTGCCCAAAATTACCAGTAATCAACAGAAATAAATAAAAATAAAATAACAGTAAGATGGCAGTCCATATCCAATCAGAATGACAATGTTCACCGTGTACCACAAAGAAGGTAAAGGAGAATTTTCACACGCTAAATCGCAGCTTTCATTGGGCTTTGGGGTACTCTTTATACTCTTTATACTGTTAGTTTAGAGGATGTTTAGAAAAAATCTCATTAATTTCTCATGAACCAAAAATGCCACTTCCAGCCACATTCTTTAGGGAAGTTCTGTGCATCCGAGGAGGCAGTACAAGTGCTCTTTGAATCATTGATAATACTGACACACAAGCAAGAACAGAGGAATCTCAAAGGGACACGGAAAATTAAACTGATAAATTCATACAACAGATGGATTCAGTCTATAAGTTGGGCTGATTCCTGGGCTTCCACACTGGAGTCCTTCTGACTCTGGTTCTTGTATCCCATGTACATTTATTCATCTGCACCCCAAGTCTATCAACCAATAAAGATATCTTTGTCTTCTCTACCAATTTCTACATAAAATTCCTCCCTGCAGAATTTTTGTGAGCATGTAGAATTTTCTGAAGGTTTTTGGGAAATATGACAGAGTTAAATTAGAAGTCTTGGACTTGTTCCCATTTTTATATGCCCTTTTTACTATCTCTTTCTGATTTTTTCAATGTCTCCAGTTTCCCCCACCCCAAACTCCAAATTATTTTACATGTGTTCAGAGCTTCATCACCCCTCTGTACTCAACCACCCTTAACGCGCGCGCGCGCACACACACACACACACACACACACAAGATCAGTGTAATCATAATTATTGAGAAACAACACCAAGTTTACAACAAAGTAGCCTACTAACCAAAACAGTTTTCTCCCTTAGGAGAAAATTTCTCCCTTGAGAAATTCTGGTGCCAACTCATATTTGTCATCCCATTACCCATCACTTGTTTTTATTGAAATTGATCCCTCTTGACCCTCATTAATATTATCAGATCATGCAGTCAATACCATCTTAGTAAACAGAATAAATATCAAATGAAAAGTTGTCAAATAATTGTTTGCTGAAATGAAAAAGAAGTGACATCAAAAATGTAAATGATATTTTCAATGAAGTGATAGCTATTGTATGAAACTAGCCTCAGGAGGGCACATCCACTCCCTTTTGCATGTAGAAATGATAAAATCATGAAGAACAAACGTATTTTGGACAAATGCTATAACCTCCCTGGAAATGCTTGTCCTCACCATAGAGAGGATATTTAAAACATCTAAATAGTAATAGATAGCCATCTCTCTTAAAACATATTTTGTAAGCAGAATGACATGTAATAACCATATGGCTAATAATGTACATAATCTGTAAGTCATAGCTGAACCTGGACATTTACTTTGTTATAAAGAAATATGGCAATTTATGTAATGATTGAGAAGAATTATGTGTTAATGAAAAGAGAGCTTCGTGTTTTGATTATGTAGACAAGGGATGAAATGAAAGTGGGCTATGCTGATTTATGGCTCAGTGTTCTATGACTGTACAGTCAGACCTAGAAAATGTATATTTGCTTTATTTATACCCAAGCATTTGAATGTGCTATCAGAAACCCTAAAGAAGATGTACTATTGATTTGTTTCTTTCAAATCCATCTAAAGTCAGTAGAAGCTATAGCCGTGAGTAATTTTAAAGTCCATAAAATAATGTTGCTCTTGGGTTTTCAATCTGAGTGCAAATGGAATATAGTCATTCCTTAGTATCCAACCAGAACTGTTTTTCCTTTAAGTTCTCTCTGGTGTTCACCTACCAGCATTTGGATCTACTAAAAATAACACTCATACAGGTGCATGACAGAAGTAGACTCAGGAATCATCACACCTTTGTGATTTCCAGCACTACCGTAATGATCCTAAGTGAGGCCTGTAGTCAGATTGATTACAAGGAATGTAGAGATTGGATGAAAGTAGGTGACGAATAGAGGTTAGACAGGGTGTGTAAAAGTGATCATGCAAATCTAAATAACTTAGATAAAATAAAAATTTTTAAGTCTCATTTTAAACCTGATAGCCTATCCAGGTTTGGTGTCAACATTAGAAGACCTCTGATAGCATTGCAGTATAATATTAGTCTAAAATAGACTTAATCCCATGGTTGCAATCTATATACCATTTCATTCTGAAAGTAATGATGCATGCAATAACAAAAATCATCTGGAACTTTAAATCAACATAAGATGTAAATTTACATGCAGACATGGAATGCTAGAAATTTGTTTTTGATCCATAATCAAGACCTCTGCAGTTCAATAATGACAAGAATATCTAAAGCTGAAACTTTTCAATATGGTAGACAAGAGACATGCAGCTATTAAGCTGCATGTGACTGGGAAACTGAGTATTTTTTAATAGATTTGTTTATTTATGCATACAAGAACTGGGGTACAGGCCAGAGGTGTGGGGGTGGTGAGAGGATTCACCAGAGACAGAGTGGGGAACAGAACAGGCAGACTGACTGAAATACACTGCTGAGGGGAGCAGTGGGTGAGTCAGGAGAGGTCTGCTGCTCCATGTGGGTAGCTCCCTGGCCAGGGATTGGACTCATGCTGCAGTGGCTGTGGATAGCTTTATAGGTTGCCTTTTAACCCCTTGCTCCACCAGGGAGGCCTGAAACTGAGTATTTTTAATTTCATTTCATCTTACTTAATTTAAATGGCATATGTGGCTAGTAGCTTCCATACTGGACAGTGCAACTCTAAACTACAAATATTTTCAGTAGTTGAGAACTAAACTTAGGTCTGTGCTTTCATTAGCCTCAGGGAAAGGGAGTGACACTGAGCATTAGCAAGGCTCTCATTAACGATGCTGACAGATTAATAGGAAAGAGAGTAAATCTTAGGAATCCTACCACCAGGAATTTTTTCTCTTTCTTCATTTTTTTCTTGTTGTGTATATATGAGAAAGTGGATGCTGGTTGAACCTGTTGTGGTAACCAGTACACAATAAATATAAATCAAACAGCTCAATAAATGCTGTGAACCTCTAACATATGCAATGACGTACCTCAGTTATTTCTCAATATAATTTAAAAATATCAGAGTTAAAAAAATTGCTGGTCAAAGAAAGTGTCCTAGTTTTTCAGGAGAAGCAGTCTCCTATTCAATCCTCATATCAAAAAGGAATATGTTTCATAGACATTATCTATGCAGTGAATAATTCCTTGATATAATGGTTTTATTGAGGACACAGCAATGTTATTCAAGTTTCTTTTTTATCTAGAGCCCTCATCATTGCTGCACAAATAATACTGAACCATGATTCAGAAATGACACCTTCATGGGAAATTAAAATATGTGATTTTGTAATCTGACTTGTTACAGGAATGAAACTGAGATGGTGTAGAGGCATAAGAAAAGATACTGTCTCTCTGAGATACACACATTCATACATACACTCCCCAACAATGATGAAACAGCTATATTTAGTATTATGTATGCATAAAGAGAAAACATACACCTATTAAAATAGTTCTGATTGATAACATCCAGCAAAAATGTTTTTTATTAAATTTTTAGTGCAGAAAATGAAAGCATAAAGCTATATATAGCAAAATCTATATTTTGTAAAAACTAAACTAAAATATACATGATAGCAATATTATATATTATACATTAAATTAGACTGGAAACAAATACATCAATATGTGAAATCAGTTGCTACTTAGTGGAAGGGTCATAACTGATATTGTTTCTTTATTGTGTTTTTAATATTTCAAAATATTTTGATTTAAATATTTTATTTAAATATTTTAAAATGTTATTAACAAAAATAAATGAATACAATAACAAAATAATTTTATACAACCAATATTGAAGTTATGCATGATAAAGTATTTTGAGTTATAGCAGAAACTTTTGGTTAATCTAATATTCAAAGACAAAATTGAATAACAATGGGTCAAGCATGGATGTTCAGATACATCATCTTTCTTCCTGAGTTTTAATACCATGCATGGCCACTCCCAGGTATCTAACTGAAGAATGCAAAAACACTAATTTGAAGAATATATGGACTCAATTTTTCATTACTGCACTATTTACAATAGCCAAGTTATGGAAATGATGTAAGATCCCAAGAACAGATGAGTCAATTAAGAAGATGTGCTACATATACATGCTGGAATACTACTCAGCTATATAAAAAAAATGATAAACTCTTGTCTTTTGTGACAACGTGGATGGAAAGGCAAAATAAATCATAAGGAGAAAGATAAATACCAGATGGTAGCACTTATATGTGGAATATAAAGAAACAAAATAAAAGGTCAGTCAAATCAAGCCAATAATGAACCCTAGAAATCTGTCTATAGAATGAAGGCCACCAAAAAGGGAGGTGAAGAATGGAGAGGGGTCTCTGGAGGGAGACTTTGGGTGTCTTGGTGACAGGTGTGGTATGTTAACATACACCTGAAGGGTATGATCCTATACCTCTGAATCATATAAAATGTTACAAACCAGTATTCCCTCAATACAATTTAAAAAAATGACTGAGATGGGCTTCCCTTGACTTCTGATTCTGCAAGTCTCTGTGATACACTTACTCCTTCAATAAGGCAGGAAAGATTAATGAGAGCAATTGGTATCTCACAGGTTGTTGGGAGAGGGATTAAATGAGGTGAATTAAGTAAAGCACATAGTGTGGTGGAGAGCACACAAGAGACTCAATAGATATTAATCATTTTTTCTCCCTCATTTTCCACATAGATAGGAAAGTTTTCCATAGAAACTTGGAAAACATCTTACAAATACTTAACTTGTCATAGACAGGGGGGCCTCCCTGGTGGCGCAAGTGATTAAGACTCAACCTATGAAGTTATCCGTAGCCACTGCAGCATAAGTTCGATTCCCTGGCCAGCCAGGGAGGTGACCCACAGGGTGCAGCAGACCTCTCCTGTCTTACCCGCTGCTCCCCTCAGCAGTGCATTTCAGTGGATCTGCCTGTTGTGCTCCCCACTCTGTCTCTGGTGAATGCTCTCACCCCCCACATCTCTGGCCTGTACCCCAGTTCTTATATGCATAAATAAATAAATCCTTTAAAAAAAAAGAAAATCAATTGGATTAAAAGCTCATTTAAAAAAAAATTGTCATACACAGCCAGTATTAAAACTACTATGAGGAATTACCCCTCCTAGCATTTTGTGGAAACACTTTCATCATGACAAATATTTCCAAATCTTATTTAGACTAGAAATAGCCCTGGACCCTACTGACTATTTACCCGTCGAAATAGGTTGCATCTAAGAGTTTGCCAAAAACAGTAGTTTAGCTGCTTCTTCAAGCCATCTGGCAACTTTTCGTACACAGTCAATGACTTCTCTGAGAAATCAGAGAAATAGTGAATTTCCAAAAAACAGTGAATTTTCAAAAAAAAATATATCTTGTTCCGTCAGATCCCAAAGCCTGTATTAACTTAAAAAAATAATTGAATCATTTCCTAAATTAAAAAAAAAGGAAAACCAAGAATGCCAATGGACAAACCTAAAGTGCCTATTTAACATTTATTTTTTGCAAAATATGCAAGGATTTTAATGAAATTGATCTAACTCCTTTGCAAAGACCCAAATTATTTACATGGAATTTAATGAATAAATAATTGGAAGTTAGAAAGAAATAGGCAGAAGGAGGAAAAGGAGAAGCAAGAGATAACAGATTAAAAAACAAACTGCAGGGGCTGTTCCTCTGTGCAGCAGATCACGTGGCCTCTATCAATGTGTGAACTCAAGGATGGCTGACTTCACCGTACTTAAGAGAGAGACATGGCCATGGCACTTGTCAGAAGAGATGGAGAAACACACTATAAAGCTGTGCACACCCTCTGTTTCCACTAGTTGTGACCAGGTGCAAAATGCAAACCTGTTCTTCACATTAAGAATGATTTCATTATGGAAACATATACAGAATGAGGAAGAACCCACCCGATTTTCTGTCACTTTATTTTAAGCCTCTGGCTTATATGTCAGAAGCAATCGTATTTAAAGAAGGAAGTAGAATCATGGGCAAAGTTATTCATCTGAAAGACATTAAAGTCCTTTAAACTAAAATAAATATGTATAAAACAGCTTTTACTTGAAATGAAATTCAGCTTTGTTAAAATGCATGTTTGTACTAGTGACCAATCACAAGTGAGATGTTGGCTTGTATCACAAACTTTAGCTATGTCTATGGTAAATAAAATATCCCATAAACATAATATCCTATAAAAAGGAGGAAAGAATCGCCAATGACATGTAATCATGATGGGCTTTGTTCACCACATGTTTCTCGGCCCCCTATGGGCACCCCCTTGAAATCCAGGCACAGTCCCCTGACTTATGATGACCAGGAAAATCTGAGCAAAGCTTATATATGTTCCTTCCAGAGAGATGTTTGAAGTGTCAGCTGGTGCTTTGATGCCTTCCCCCTTTATTTATATATATACTGTTCTTTCTAACATTTGGACCCTGTGAACTTGAGTTCTCTTTCTCAGGCACGACTCTGGGGCTCTAAGACCCACACTCCCCTGTCTATGAAGTCTCACTACATAAATGAAATTTACCCACAAGTAAAAATGTATTTAGGTGAACTTAGACATTTCCCTGTCCCCATTAACATCTCCAGATGGCAGTCCTGTCATTTGTAATTTGGATGAAGATATAAATCATCTTTAAAAGGAAAAACTGTGAAATCGTTCCACACGAAGGGATAAGATCTTCGCCTGAGAGCTCTCACCAGAGGGGCAATTAGAGGAGAGCAGAGAAGCCCTGAGTGCTGAATCACAGAGCCATAAACGCCTTATGTTTCCATCATGTTTTGTAAATTCCAAAGCAAGTTCATGCATTCCCTACTTTATCTCACTTGATGCTCAAGTCTGTATCACCTGATCATGGGATTTCAATGTCCTCTTTACAAAAATATCTTTAATCTTGTCACAAAAGTTAAAAGCAGAAATAACAGAGCTGGTGTTTGTCTTGCCATTTAATGTGCACGATCCTGCTTATGAACATATTGTGACATGAAAAGCATTATGGGCAGAATCACTATATCCTCCCACCCTGAAATGCATCTGCTGACGCACTCACTCCCATGTAACTGTGCTTGTAGATAGGACCTGTGCGGAGGTAGCTGAGGATATGTAGATCATAAGTGGGGGACCCTAATCCAGCATGACTATTGTCCCATAAGCACAGAGTAGGATGCCAGGACTGCGCATGCACAGAGAAAGGCTTGGCATGGACGTGGTGCAAAGGCTACAACCAAGGAGAAGGACCTCAGGAGAAAACAAATCTGCTGATCCCCTGATCTTGTCCCTACAATTGTGAGAGGCAAAATGTTGCTTAAGTCACCCAGTTCGTGGTATTTTATTTTATTTTTTAAGATTTATTTTTTATTTAAACAAGAGCCGGGGTGCAAGTCAGAGGCATGGGAGCATGAGAAAATTCACCAGAGCCAGAGTGGGAAGCAGAACAGGCAGACAGACCAAAAGCACTGCTGAGAGGAGCAGCGGGGAAGACAGGAGAGGTCTGCCATGCCATGTGGGTATCTCCCTGGCCTGCCAGAAATCAAACCCGCGCTGCAGAGGCTGCAGAAAGCTTCACAGCGCTGCGCTCAACCCACTGTGCCACCGGGGAGGCCCCCCATGGTATTTTATATGTAAGCCCTAGAAAGCTAATCCAAAGATACTACGTGTAACCTCAGTTTCCTTGTCTTGTGCTTCCAAGTTCAGGCTCTTTGTGGGACCTGAGTCCAATCACTGTTCCCTAGGCAGCTATCATTCAATGGAACTGCCTATACAATGGCCCAAATTCACTACGAGAATGGCCTGAAACAGCAGAGGAGTTATTTTTCCATTTCGTGATCCACGAATGGTGATCGTATCTGCATACAATCAACCTTATCGCCTTATTCTGAAATATGGTCAAATTGTTTTAGAGTACTAGCAATTAAATCAAACAGATCCCATGCTGAACCAATTAATTCTTAAGAAATCAACTAAATCTATCTCAAAATAATTATTGGGTTGTGCAAACTAGAATTAATCATATTCTATGGAACTTGACAATAAATCCTATTATAGCCCCATAAAATTAGAAATTGTAAAAGATACTTTATTAAGCTACTTTTCCCTGCAAGTTTTTATCATCATAGTTCTTCTGTGAAAGCACTAAAACCATAATGAGTTCTCCACATAGTCCCTAATGTGCTCATCATAATAGAGTGAACAATTGAGGCCTCAGAATCCTGAATGCAAGACATAAGGAAGTTCATAGAGAAATTCATAGTGTGAGGGAGGAATCTGTGGAAAAATTGCAGCCTGTATGGGAGGTTTGAAAAAAGAAGAGAACAGAACAGTCACATGCATTCCTTGAAATTGGCATAATATTGAAAGGTAAACCTAAAGCTATACCAGAATAAGAAAGATGAGAAACTTCTACATTTGGCTTCTCTCTCAAAGAAAAAAAAATTTAATAAAAACAATCATAAGAATGATTTTTCCTAAAAAAGCATATGTAGACATATTTCTGGGCTATATTACTTTTGACTCCTCATGATAAATACTTAGAGAGCTGAATGAAAGTATATGAAGAAGTGGTTTCTATGTATTGAAAAAACAAGGAGTATGAGTCTACAGTCCTTGAGAGAACAGGTATACATGTGTATACAGGTGAGTGTCACCTTCATTTGAAGGGTCTACTTGACACATTTCAAACCTGGGTACAAGGAAGAAGAGCCAAAAGGTAGTGATCGATAGTTTCTGCTCAGGGAAGGCCAAACCAGGTCACTGGATCTGTTGGTACATATGGAGGCAGATAGCAGAGAGGAAAAATGCTGGATAGAGAGGAAATGCCAAGGATCTAAGTATAGGGTTCCCTTCGACCTTTGGCCAAATACTTAATCATACAGACAATGATGAGAACTTATAATACCTACCGAGGCCCATGAGCAGAAAGGAGATTTTAGAACTCGTGGGTGCAGGTGCAGGTGCAGGCGGCTAGTCAAGTTCCAGCCAGCCAGAGGGAAGGCTTTATGAAGACAATGGCAGTTGAGCTGATGCAGCAGAAAGAGCAAGTCTTAGAGTAAAACCCATGCCCTAGAGTACAAGCTCCATTGGACCCAACCTAACAAAGCTTAAAGCCCAGCCTCGATAAGATCAAACAGACGGAACAGCAAATTAACTGCTTTATAAAAAAACCACTTAACACTCTCTAAATTAAACAAAGTATAGAATTGTTGTGAAATAGCAATTTCTAGCATTTAATAAGCATAAAGAAGCATGAAAATGTGACCTATAAGTGGAAAAGAATGTCCAGATGGTAATGTTAGTGTATTTTATCTTAATGTTTATATGTGTTTATATATATATATATATTTATATATGTGTGTATATACGTTACGTGTGTGTCTGTGTTTTAGAACAGTTTTATTATTACTTATGACACAATCATCAGGAGACAACTGCCACTGACGAGACAGAGTATTAGTCTCACTGATGCCAAGAAAAGGGCTTGGCATGACCCAGCAGTCAGGTGGGAAAGCATCAGGTTGATCAGGAGGCACTGGGAGTCAGGCGGAAACAGAGGCAAGAAACTTCCCACTGTTTTATGGTGTAGGGGCAGGACAGGGCACTGAGCAGATTTTCTGATCCAGCAGATCGGGTAAAGAAGGAGACCTGGAGCCCTCGGTGGCTTTTGCAGCCTTTTTATTTAGATTTACCAGGTACACAGCAGGCAGGGGTGCTGGCAAGCCTCCCAGCCCCTAGCAAGTCTTCACTCTTTCTGGGCTCTCCGGCCTTCTCTGGTGGTAGTGGTTCTGCTTCTGCTTCCCTGCTCCTCTGCTTCTACTGCTTCTCTTCTGCTGGCATCCCCGTGACACCACCCTTAAAAGCACAGTCTTAGCCCAGGTGAACCCCATCTACATACGCCCACACTCTACTCCAGGTGCCCGCCATCAGGCATGCATTCAGAACCAAAGGGTTCTGTCATCCATCCTAATGGTGGGAGGGCAGAAAAGCCTGATACTTTTTACCTTACCCTACATATGGGAAGGACTAGACAAGGCAGAGTAAATAGCCTTATAGCTTGCCGCTTCACATAATGTCTGAGGGCTATGGTGCAGGTCTGCTAATCCTAAGCAGCCTGTTCGGCCACCATTTTTGTTAGCTGCGGTTCTGCTTTCCTATACAGGGTCAGAACTGCCTGGTTAATCAGTCATAGGAGCCAAACCTTACAAGGTGCCTTTCAAATCAATCAAGAGCAGAAAGCTTGATCACCCTGGGAAGGGTATGCATCATGAGGTATGACCGAGAACACAAGGGGGCGGAGGGGGGCGACTGGGGGGGCGTGAGATATGGCAAGGCACCCCAGAAGCTGATCAGTGGAACCTCGTGTTGATAAGATTGAAACCCTGGCTGGGGATCTAGAGCTTGATCTCAATTATAATACCAAGTCATCAAGCAGAGAAGTGCCTGGAGGGCAGACTCACAACCCCAACCCCGGTTACTATAGATGACAGAGCACATTTTTGAGTTTCACCCCTCCCTTTTCTCTTTGTCCTCCATCCCCTCCCTACTGATGCTGTATAATTATTCTATCAAAAAAAAAAAAAGAAAGGCCAGGATCTTGCTCTTCAGCAGCATCTGCCACCCTAAGGCATGCTCCACCACTCCCACTTGTCAGTGTGGTGTTGTCAAGGCCACACTACGAGGTGAGCGGACCGGGCAGGTGGACGTTGAACCAGGTTATGAGAGCCGAGAGAGGAGATGATAGGGTTCTGATCTGATAGGTCTGCATGTGAAAGTCATGCTCCCAAGCAAGTTTTTATTTTTTCAATAATATATAAATGTTTCATGCAACTTGATAAACAGATCAAAGGGAAAAAATTGAGATTTAAATTGACACTTTGCAAAGGAAGACTTACCGATGGCCAGTAAGCACATGAATACTGCCTTTCACCACTTTCATAAGGGGAAGAGGAGACAGAGAGACATGACTTGCATGAAAATGGCTTAAATTAAAAAGACTGACAATAGTAAGTATTGGCAAGGGTATGAAACAACTACTCTTGGTTGCTGGAAGTATAAAATATTAATCATTTTTTCAGAAAGTTAAAGATGCACTTACCTTATTGATGTTGTGTTTTGGAGAGTGTTGGATTCAGAGAGCGGGGTCTCTGGGTTACCGCTGAGAAAAATTTCACCAGAGTCCCCCCTTCAATGGCACATGGCCAGTTTCCCCAAGAGGCAGAGACATTTAGTTATACACAAGAGCGCAGGTTTATTACATAAAAGAGGAAGGGAAAAGGCCACTTGTACAGGCACAAAAGGGCAGAAGCAGCTGCCCCAGGGAACAGGTTTGTTAAGGAGATGCCTGCGGGGAGGCAGGGGGCAGGCTGGAGACAAAACCTGCATCCAGCCAAGGCAGAAATTGTACTGACAGAGTGTTCTCCTTTGGGGAAGGGTTCATTCCTTGGTGGAATTGTCATCTATTGTTAATTACTTGTAAGGTTTGACTAGGTTGCTTTGTAAGGACCAGTGATTCTCTACAAAAGCCCTCAGTCTCCACAGCCCCTGCTCTGGTCTGCACCTCCCGATACTTTCACAGCAGTCTGATGCTCTCCACAGTAGTTGGGGTCTGAGGATTTTTCATTTCTGTAGCTGGTTTAACAACTAGGTTAATTGTTCCCACCCCCACCTCCAGCATCTGGTCCCTTGGAGTCACCATCCTAAATTCCGTCACTATGACTAAGCAATTCTATCACTACTGCTGCTGCAGCTGCTACTACTTCTGTAACAGGTTGGTCACCAGGAAAAGTGGGGTGGGGGGCAGGTTTCCAGGTCCCTTGCCCCACCCAAAGAGGATGGAGCTGAGCAGGGAGGAGAGGAAGTTAGAAAGGAAACTGAGAGGGAAGGAAGCAGGATGGAGAGCAAGAAGGAGACCTGGAGGAGGCACATGGCACAGAGAGACATGTGGAGAAACTACACTTGCCTTTTGGTTGGGGACTGGTTGAAACAGACGTCAGTGAGAGACCCGTGGGGAGGTGACAGTGGCAGCTTTTATGTTGGTTTTGATTTTGTTCTTTTCCTCCTAGACTTGTCTGGCTGTTTCTGACCCTTTTCTCTGGTTCTCCACCGCAAGGTGCTTTAGACTTGTGGCAGGCTTTTGGGCCTTGCTCTGGGCCAATCGCTTTCGGGGTGGACTTTTACCCATGAGGGGATGGGTAACTTTGAATTAGAAACTATATTGTTTGTCTTGTCTGTATTGTTCACTAATTGTATTAAATTTCCTTTCCATTAAAGGTCGTATATGTTTTGTCTTGATGAGGCAAATGGCAGAACCTATTTAGAGCAGGCAGGTTTGGGGGTTCTGGGGTGCCCTTCTCCCTGCCCTATAACACTTACAGGAGTAATGAAAATTATTATGTTCCCCCAAGGACTTGTATATGACTGTCCATGGGAGCTTTTGTCTTAATCCTGAAAAAAAGTAAAAATTCAAGAAGTTACTGTTGACTTCATTTTTAAGAGTAGAAAATCCTGAGTCAATTTGCCATATTATTATTTGTTGCATGAACACAAAATTTTCCCTTCCAAGTCAAGGGAAATGCTGATTCATTTTTTTCTAAAGAAAACAGTTTTTTTTTGGCTTTTAAAATTATTCCAAGCAAATACCCCCAAATTTCCCACCTGTAATTACAGGGCTATTATTTGCAATTATTGCTACGTATATACACATTTTTTTTTTCTTTAAGGCAACATGGTTTATAACACTGTATATTATTACCAAAATTTCAGGTTTTCGGGTCTGGTTCCCCAGCAGCAATTGATCCCAGGCTGTGGTGGCAGCGCTGAGTCTAACCACTAGACCACCACGGGCCGGTGTCTGATGAAGCCACAGAAGGAACTTCACTGACTCTCAGGCAAGCAAACAAAAAGAGGAAAATTTGTTTAGAGAAATAGATATGAGGAAATGTTTATCAAGGGGAAAAGAGACAGGGCTTCCCCGGTGGCGCAGCGGTTGAGCGCTGGGTTGCGAAGCTGCCCGCGGCCTCTGCAGCGCCAGTTCAATCCCAGGCTGCTCCCCGGCCACCAGAGGAGGGTCCCACATGGAGCACGGACCTCTCCTGCCGCCCGCTGCTCCCCTCAGCAGTGTACTTCATCAGTCTGTCTGTTCTGCTCCCCGCTCTGGCTCTGGTGAATTCTCTCACCCTCCTGCTCTTCTGACTGTGCCCAGTGCTTGTATAAATAAATAAATAAATAAATCTTTAAATAAAGAAAGAAAAAAAAAGAGACAAACAGTGGGAAAAGAGACAAACAGTGGGACTCCCGGGCCGTGGAACCAGGTCAAGGAGCTAGCCTAGGAAGTCTCAGTGGAGCCGCTCCTCAGGGAATATAGACCTTCTTTCCCAGATTTTTCTAAAGCCCCATCAGTCTCTCTGTGATTGGTTAGTTCTCTGTGATCTCACTCACTCTGCCTTAATGTCTCTCTCCCCAGAATTACGCCTTGTGCCCTTGCCTTTGTCTTAGAGTCCTTTCTCCTTTATTGCCCTTGTCCAGGAATGTCCTGTTAGTCCTTAGAAATCTCTGTCTTTATCTCTGGAGCCTCGGCTTATTCTGATCCTAGACGTTATCCGCTTGCCCTATGACTCAATGTGCTTTCCAGAGAGGTTTCCTTTCTTAACAAATTGATTCTCTCTTTTGTGATTAATCAGCTACATTCCTATGGAAATAATACAGTATAGTGAATGGTTAAAGAACATCCTGCCATTTATCTACGACAAGATTAAAAATTCTTTTAAGCTATTTTTAAAAAGAGTGGAGAAAAAGTAAAGTCAACACCCATGTTCACATCGAGATTAGAATCAATAAGCAAGTTGTGCCACGCTGCAACAATGAAAGGCCAGTGGTGTGCAGGAGCAGGCCCAAGCCACGTTGCATGAACAGACACTACAGGAATTTTTCAGAATGACTGACAACATGTTAGCAGCCTGAAATTTGCTAGTCTTAGAATATTTGTATCATAGAAATTAGAAATGCTACTTGCAGAGATTTTATTAGCAGGCAGGGTGAGGGTACCCTGGAACCCCCAAACTTGTCTTCTCTAAATAGATCCTGCCATCAAGACAAAAGATGCTCTAGTGCAGTGCATAAGACCTTTTGGACAATTAGTGTGCAATAAAGAGAAGGGAACAAGTAGAGAATATAGTTTTCACATGAAACACCCAGAGTTACCCATCCCTTCATGAGTAAATGCTGAGCCAAACTGGTTTGGCCCAAAGCAGGACCACTGAGGCCCAAAAGCTTGCCACAAATCTAAGGCAGCTCTGTCAGAGACACATAGGAAAGGGGCAGAAGGGGCCAGGCAAATTTGGAAGAAAAAGAGACCAATCAAAATCCAGTTCAAATAAAGGCTGCTGTTGTCAGCCTCCCCATGATCTCTCACCCATGTCTCTGTCTTTCTCAAGTGTCTCCTTCAGTGTCCACAAGTCCCTGTACAAGTCCAAGGCTGAGAAACAAGTGCAGCTTCTTCACAGGTCTCTCTGCTCCATGTGCCTCCTCCAGGTCCTCTTCCTATCTGCTGCTTCTTCCTTCCTCTCTTCTGCCTTAGTCCTTTTTCCAGTCTTTTCTAGCTTCAGCTCTCAGGGCAGCTCCACACTTCCCTGGGTGGGACAGGGAACCTGGAACCTCCCCGATCCCTGGAGATTACCCTCTTACAGTTTAGGTTTTGTGTGTGTGTGTGTGTGTTTGTTTTTGAAAGCCAGTTGCTATGAATATATCCCTGAATATAAATCAAAAATGAAAGGGAACAAAGAAATAGTATCCTAAGAGAATGGTTGAATCTCAAAAACATTATGTTAAGCTGGACACAGACAAATATACATTTTATTCATATTATATTCACAGAAGAAGCTTTGGGACAACAAAGACTAATCTGTGGTCATAACATCATAACCTTGTTGGCTATGGAGGTAGTTCAGGAAGTTTCAAGAATGATGGAAATGTACTATTCTCCAAGTACATGTGAGTTACATATGTGTGTATATGTGTGTGTTTATATATATATACACACATATATATTCATAAATTTCATTGATTAAATCCCTCAATTTTGCTGGAAACTTAAAACTGCTCTAAAATAATAAGGTCTTTAAAAATACATTGAACAATACACTTAATGTCTATGTATTTTGTTGTATTTAAAATTACATCTCAAGAAAATATAATGTGGAGAGGTATATGTTGGAATTGTTAATAATGCATAAATAATAAGTCAATTGAATAAAACAGTGATTTAGTTATAAAGTACCATTCTTCTGCTATTCCTGCTGCTGCTGCTGCTACTATCTACTGCTATTACTCTATTATATTGGACAAGCCAAGTCGCTCCTAAATCACTTCAGTATAGATTTCCTCAAATAAATTAACAGATTTATAGACCAATATGACAATGGTTATATATGAAACTCTTACCAATGCATCAACATGTTTTTGGATACAGGTATTTTTTCCCTTTGCTTTCCACAGTACCAACTTTTAATTCACAACTTTGCACATTATATAATACCCAGAGTCACAATAAATGAGGACATGGAACAATGAGAAATATCCAATCCATTTTTAGACACTTTGCCTATCAATTTTTTTGAAATGTTGCTCACTGAAATTCATGTCAAAGTTTTCTTTTCTCCTGTCTCAGCACACTGCTTATTCCTCAACCTAAGATTTATTTTATTTTCTCTGTTTATGAACACTTTATAGCATATTTTATATCTCCATGATATCAGTTGGACCTTCAGGGCAAGGACTGTGCTGCATTCATATCTGTATCTACAAACACATGCAGAACATTTGGCTTATGTAGGATTGAGAATCCACTCAGTGTTATAAATTGACTTGATTTACTCCAGAATCATGTTACATTGCATCAGTACCTTTCCTACATAGCAGAGGCTTTAAGCGTATCTTTATATAACTTCAACTTGTGTAGGCTTATCAAAGAAATCATAAACTTTATCCCTTCCCAAGTGTATTCTATTAAACTTCTACCATTCTTCGGTTCCATGACAATGGCAACAATAAAAAAAATGAACAAACTATACTCTCAGAGAAATCAGGAAAGAAAAGGAGATAAAGAGAAGAAGCTATCAGCTAACTTTAATTGAGAAACTGTTATGTGCTAACCATTTTGTTCTTCACCATTATCTTATTTAATTATCACAGCCAGACTGTAAGTGGTCTAATTCACATGTAAAGAAAACTAAGTTTCAAACAGATAGTCTCCTGTTTAAAGTTACAAAGCTGTTAGGTCACAACCCAATTCTAACGCTAAACCCACATTCTTTTAATTAAAAGAAGGAAAAAAGGTAGAAATAAAAATCAATTTCATTGATTGCATTTGCAGTACTCAATCCCACATGGAAAGAAAAGATAGATAGGAAAAGCAGGAAGTTCATCTCCCTTTTATAATTGAAGGAGCATAGAGAGGAGAATGAAACAGAATATATCCAAATGGTAGCACATTTGATGTGCAATTCATACAAAATAATTGGCAAGAAACTTTATTTTTTGTCTCACATGGTTCAGCATCTCCTTATATTCATTGTCAGTTAGGATCATGATTTATTTTTATGCATTTCTATCCACTTCCATGGTAATTACATAGGGAATGAAGTGATGTTATCAAGTAGCCTTTGGATCTGTATATCAAAATATGTGAGCTCTCTTAAATAACCAGGATAATTTATTAGTACCATAAAGTTAAGTTAAATAATACTTAATATGTTTTCTTCTATCAAAAAAACCTAATTCTTATAAAATTATATAAATGCCACAATTAAAATGAGGTAATATGTAAAAGGCTAACTGTGCTGTCTTTGATAAAGAGACATACAATGATTACTCAAATCAAAAATGCACGAATAACACCATTTATGGTGGATTTCTATTGTATAATGAATAGCCACCATGTTTTAAAATGTTAATTGTTCCTATTTTGCAGAAATTGCCCATTGTCTATCTTTCAATAGACACCTGTGTTTAAAAGACCTTTTTCAATACCTTTCATATCACCTTAATCAAGTTCTTTGGAATTTTATAACAAACCCCACTACAGTTTCATAATATATTATTCCTGTTTAGCCTCTGCGAATTCCTGTTGTTCCTCATCCTTGCCAGAGCGTGATGTTGCCGGTATGTTTTATTTCAGCTATTCTAGTAAGTGCACAGTGATACATCATAATGGCTTTAATTTACATTTTACTAATGACAAATGGTATTGACAAATGGTCTGTCATCTATCTTTTTTGGTGAAGTATCCAACATTTTTGTCCATTTGCTTGTTGTTGAGTTTTAAGTTCTTTACATCTAGATACTAGTCCTTGATCAGATATGACTTGCAAATATTTGCTCTCCGTGTGCACCTTGTCTTTTCATTCTAATAGTGTCATTTACAGAAAAGACTTCATTTTGATAAGGTTCAATTCATAATATTTTTTGTGGATCATGCTTATGGTGTCATCTAAAAAATCAAATGGCAAATCAAAGTTCATGTAGATTTTCTCTTTTTTTTTCTTCTAAAAGCTACATTTTAAATGTTTCACATTTAGGTTCATGATCTCTTTTGAGTTAATTCTTGTATCATTCATGGGTTAGATATTGAGATTCATTTTTTGTATGTTGGTATTTAATTGCTTCTAATGGTTGAAAAAAATCTTTCCTTTCTCTATTAAATTAACTTTGCCACTTTTGTCAAACATCAGCTGATACAAGTTTAAGTCTGTCTCTGGGCTAATAGTTTTGTCCCATTGATCTATTTGTCTATTTGCAAAGAATGCATTGTCTTGATTAGTATAGCTTATAATATATGTTGAAATTATTGATTTTGGGGGGCCTTCCAGGTGGCGCAAGGGGTTAAGCACTGCGCTGTAAAGCTATCCGCAGCCTCTGTGGCACAGCAGACCTCTCCTATGTCGCCTGCTATTACCCTCAGCAATGTATTTCAGTCAGTCTGCCTGTTCTGTTCCCCACTCTGTCTCTGGTGAATTCTCTCACCGCCACACCCCTCACCTCTGTCCTGTACCCTAGTTTTGTATGCATAAATAAATAAATCTTTTAAAAAAGAAATTATTAATTTTTCAACTTTGTTTTCACTGTTCTAATTCCTTTGTCTTTCTATATATATATTCTAAAATCAACTTACTGATACTAAGAAAATAAGAGCCTACTGAGATTTTCAGTGGGAATGCATAAATCTGTAAAACCACATTGGAGATAATTAACTTCTTGGTATTAAAGAGTCTTTCAATCCATAAAGATAATATCTTTCTCTGTTTGTTTAGATGTTTTTGAATTATTTTATCAGTGTTTTATAGTTAAGAACATACAGATCTTGTATACATTTTGTTAGATTCATTCTTAGGCATTTAAAAAAACTTTATGATAGTATACTTTTTACTTTCAATTTGGTGATTTTTGTGATTCATTTCTATAATGTAGGAATATTTTTCACTCTTGCTTATTGACCTTGAGTTATGTGAATCTAATAGATTCTAGGAGTTGTTATGAAGATCTAGGAGTTGTTATGAAGATTGTTTGGGATTTTCTATTTAAATAGTCATTTAGTATTGAGGCCAATTTATATCTTCCTTTTTAATTCATACACATATGTTATTTTTGTTTTGTAATACTGTGCAGTATACTACTTCCAGTATAATGCTGAATAGGTGGTGAGAGAGGACTTCCTTCATTTAATCCTAATTTTAGAGGAAAACATTTAGTCTCTCAACCTGAAGTATTCTAGATTTTTCACAGATACCATTTATTAGATTATATGTGCTCCCTTCTAGTCTTAGTTTGCCCAGTTTTGATCATGAATAGGCACTGGATTTTTGTAGAATGCTTTGTTCTGCGTCTAATGAGATGTTTGTATTTTTCTCCTTTAATCTGCTAACCTTTTGTAATCCGGGATGACCCCCACTTGTGCTATATTAATTTTTTAATATATTGCTGTATTCAAATTGGATTGAAAATGTTTGCCCATGTTCATGATGGAATATTGATGCCTAGTTTAATTGTCTTGATTTTATATTAGTGCAATGTGTTCTTTGTCCAATGTGTTTTCTGTCAGAGGCTGTATAGGAAGAATGTTATGTCCTCCTTAAATCTTGGGTAGAATCCACCAATGAAATCATCTAACCACCTGTGTCTAAAATTTTTCATTTTGGAAGCTTAAATCTATATGGTTTCCTTGATATAGAACTGCTCATTAGAACACTCACAAACACATGCACACATATTTGTAAATTTTGATGCTTGTGCATCTGAAGGAAAGGATCAATTTTTAAATATTTTTAAATATGTTTGCAGTCTTCTCATACTAACCTCTTTGGGTGTCTGCGGCGTCAGAGGTGATGTCATCTCTCTCATTCCTGACATTGGTAATTTCTTCTCTATTAGAGTTTATCAATTTCATTAATCTTTTCAAAGACCCAAACTTGACATAAATAACTTTTCTGATTATTGTTTCCACCTTTACTGATATCAACCTTGCGTTTGTTATATAGTTTTTGTTTGTTATTTGTTTTGAGTTTAATTTGCTGTTTTTAATATAGGTCTTTTTTTTAATGAATATACCCTGATGTGGAGCTTATATTAATGGTTTTATATTTTATTCCTTTCTAATATAGAATTCCTTTCTAATATAATATATAAGGTTTATCTGCATCCCACAAATATTGATTTGCTTTAATCTTCATTCAGGTAATTTCCTTTTTTTAAGATTTATTTTATTTATTTATGTATGGAAGAGCTGGTGTGTAGGCCAGAGGTGTGGGGGGTGAGAAGATTCACCAGAGACAGAGTGGGGAGCAGAACAGGAGGATCTACTGAAATACACTGCTGAGGGGAGCAGTGGGCGAGACAGGAGAGGTCTGCTGTGCTAGCTCCCTGGCCAGGGATTGAACTCGTGCCTGCTGCAATGACTGCCAATAATTTCATAGTGCTGGGACTTAACCCCTTGTGCCACCAGAGAGGCCTGCATTCAGTTAATTTTCCTTGGGAGTTTCTCTCTGACACATGGATATTTTAGAAATTTGTGGCTTAATATTCAAATATTTGAGCATTTTCCAGATCTCTTTTTGTTAATGATTTCTAATTTCACTATGATCTGAGAATATTTGCATGATATCTTTCATTTTTAAATTTGCTAAATTTGGCTGCTTTATGATCCAACTTGGTCAGTCTTTCCTTCCACCTTTTTCCCTCTTCTTTTCTTTTCTTTTTTTTTTTTTTAATTTCTTTATTTCTACAAGCACTGGGTACAGTCAGAAGCGCGGGAGGATGAGAGAATTCACCAGAGCCAGAGCAGGGAACAGAGCAGGCAGACTGACGAAATACACTGCTGAGAGGAGCAGCAGGCGGCAGGAGAGGTCTGCGCACCATGTGGGACCCTTGCCGTTGGCCAGGGATCGAACCGGCGCTGTAGAGGCTGCAGGCAGCTTCAGAGCCCAGTGCTCAACCACTGCGCCACCAGGGGAGGCCCCCCTTTTATTTTCTGATTGGAATGTTCTTGAGTGAAACATGGTTACCCATGTTTAGTGCTGTTTAAAGCTCCTCAGGTCATTCTAGCATGCAGTTTGAGACCCACTGGTAAGCATGAGGCTATTCCACCTTTAATTCACAGGAGCCTCTACATAGGGGAGTTTTCTTTCTGCTTTTGGTTTCATTCCTGAAAACATTTTTTAGTTGTAGAGTACAGAAGAGAGCCTTAAATGACATTGTAAACATCTTGGGGCTTAGGAAAATATTAGGAGCAGGGCGTAAGAGGATAAGTGAAGCTAGAGATTCAATACTGAGGTCCCTGTCACACTCCTTTCCTATGAGCAGGGGAACAAGTGGATAAAAGAAACCAGATGCCCTCCTCATATCCCCTATCTTTGTGCATTTAGTGCTCACATTAAATAGATTGCCACACATTAGCTAAGCTGCTCTATGTAGTTAATTAAATTCAAATTTGAACTTGTGTAAAAAGGAAAAACAAAAATAAAATTGTATTTATGATCTCAGAACTAATAGATAACAAATATATTGCACATATATAAAAATTTGAATAGGAGAAAAGGAGAAAATGAAGCAGAGATAAAAGCAGACACCTCCTGAATGAGGTAAAATTTAAGCAAAATTTAAGCAAAATGAATAAATATCTAGACAAGATAGTCCTCCATATGCTGTCTATGGGTCTAGTTTAAATATAATCGATCAATTTAAAATATATTTTAATCACATTTTTGCTGCTCTTCCAAAAAAATAACTATTTGCTTTTACTTTATAAATGTATATACCATCTTTATTTTTGAGAAAAATCAAGTCATCTGGAAACTATTAAACATTGAATGAAGAATTATTATTAAATTACACTGGTTATTATTGATGACTTCATTTATTTTTACAGTTTATCTCAGAACAAAAGAGTTAGCTATATTTTTAAATATCTTGGCTTGACAGTTTGTATTCTGTGAATGTTCCAAACCACTAGGAAAAATATTTGTACCCTTCACTAAATGCATATACCATTAAAAACTCTCCTTATATATATCCAATGTCAGTCACTGTGTTTCAGAAAAGGTATCTTCCTTACATTTAAGTTTGAAATACTCTGTATCCTATATCTCATAGCAATTTATCACTTATATTGGAAAGAAAAGGAAAAAAATGGTGTATTGGGTTTGCCATTTAGCTTATTTCAATTTCCCTCACCATATGTTATGCTGTGTTTTGCCGCAAACACTGTGTCTGCTGTGTTGTAGAGCTACACAGAAATCCAGAAAGCTCAGAGAAATCCTAAATGCTTCTCCTCAGATTCAAATCCTTGTTCTTGACCAACATATCTAGTTTTTCTTACTATGCACTGAATACCTTCTAATAAGACAATGTCAACAATCTATTCCCTCATCACTCTTTCTTTGCTACACAGTCATCTCCTTGAGAGAAGGGAATTAGCAATTTAAATAAAAAAGAAGTTGTTTGTAGCCTATATATGTTAACCTATTATCTCAGCACCATGCTTTGCAGCAGGCCCAAGTATACTTCCAGTTAACACATTTGTTACAGAGCAGGGACCTCGGTCATATGCAGTTACAACCTTCTTCTATATACCAGCTCCACTTCCCAGGGAGTTCAATCCACCTCTTTCTTCAACGGGCACCAACCTGCCAGTTCAGCTTGTGCTGAGAGAGTGGCTTGGATTCATATATCAAGACACCCTCTTCATTTTTGGAAGAATAGAGCTATTTTATTTCAGCAACTTCAGCTAAAAAACATCAAAAAATAACTAAATAAATAATGTAGACTATGTCATTCATATCTTAATCTTCATATGTTTTTCTTGAAGTGCAGATAAAGGTATTGAACACTTACACATATTCCTGTTATAGTACATTTCCCAGGGCTAAGAAGACTGGTTAGGAAGGACTTGCTTCTATCAATGATTCACAACTCTTTAAAGGAAAAAGCTGGGACTAAAATAATAAGCTAACTCCATAGAGACTTTTCCAACTCTTTTCCCCATTCAGTTACTTTTATTACTAAGGTGAATATGTATATGAATATAATAACAAAAAACATTTACATTGATGCTAGTTTCTTTTGATGGAGATACATTACTTTGAAATGTATGTGCAACTAAGTGTTGCAAATCAAAAATACAGGATGATCAGTTCAATTTGAATTTCAGATTAACAAGGAATATTTTTTTAGTACATGTCCCAAATTTTGTGTGGAAATGCTTATACTATTTCTTACTGGGATTAAAATAGAACTCCAGCTTTAGGAACAGAAGAATTAGAAGCAGGATCTAGGAACAAAAGTTAGAAGAAATTTCTCAACTAGAGGGTATTTTTTATAGAGTATCACTACCTATAATGCTGAAGGGTAAATGATGGCTTCATCACACCCCTTGTGTCAAGGTAATGCTGTGTCTGCTTCTCTCTTGTTCAACACTGAATGCCTCACTGTGTTCTGAAGGTGGTTCTGAGAAATTGATTGACTTAAAGAACTCATGCTATGATGCTGATGAAGAGAAGGGACATTTCTTTCATTCTTCAGCCTTACTCATTTCTGTCAGACGGAGGTATGACACCAAGCAGAACTCCAGCCTCCCAGGGAGGGAGCCCAGAGTCACGAGCAATAGTCACCTAATCCAAAGTTCCCTCACTGCTGAATGTATCTTCAGGGCCAGCTGGTTAATAGGGCAATTTAGAAGTGTAAGGTACAAAATGGGTAATATTCAGCACAGATGAGTTGGAAACGTGGGACTATGACTGTAATGTGCATCTCGAGAGACATAAATGGATTTGTGTGTCTTTCTCCTACTCTCTTTGTTCACCAAAGCAGTGCATGATGCTTGATTCCTGCCAATGTATTCATTGGCTCTAAGATTACAATTGATTAATAAAGCCTTAATTTATAAAAGATTGGATTTTGAATAGGGTCATTCTTTCCTAAAAGAGTAAAAAATTACCATTATACCTGAAGCGAGGCTTATTCAACTAAGTCTATCTAATTCCCTTAGACAATGCTTTACCAAAGTATTGATAGGACATGAAAGTTAAGTCAGGATGTACAGGGAAGGGAGCCTCCAGTCCTTGCAGGAGGTGATGATGAAGGTAAGGAGTATAAAAGGAAATAGCATTTCTTATAGATGCTTTTCCACATATGAAGCCAGGTCTGCCTTGTTCCAAAGCTCTTGCTCCTTTCTTGGCACCATGACATCCATCATTCATTCATTCATTCATTCAGCCAGTGTGTTTTCACACAAGAGCAACATAGACACACACACACACACACACACATCATTTGACTGTTATCTTCTACTTTGACAGTAACCATTTGTTGAGCTGAACAAGCATCATAGTAACTGACTGATAATGGTGTTACAAGCCTGCTAGACCTCCACCTGGCATGAAAATTTGTCATTTCTTAGTGGCACGATTTGAGGAATATTGAGCAACAGGGATTTCCACTGGCAAGAACATGGTTAGTTCTCTGCATATGACTGTGGACATGATTTTTTCTATGAGATGTGAACATTGCTTAGCGTAAAAGGCATTTCAGGTAGAGAGCATGCAGTGTTATCAATTGCTTACTCATTCTGCCATGTGGGACCATACACTGTTGACGCTAGTGAAAATCTGGATTGGAATAAGAATACTCTATTTTAGCACTGGATGTCATCAGAGGGCAGAGGTGAGAGGGTCATCGATTTTTTTCTTCTTTCATTTTCCCTCTACCTTTCCAAATACAATGAGAACATTTACCTCGCCTATAATATCAGCATGTTGGAGTTTCCATGAAAATTGCCACAATGGGGTGACTTAGACAATAATAATTTATTATTTTAGTCTTTTGGAGGCTAGAAGACAAGGTGTGGGCAGGGTTGGTTCCTTCAGAGTGGTGTAAGAGAATCTTTACCTCCTTCTTAGATTTTGGTATAATTTTTTACATTCATTAACTTGTCAATCCTTCCCTTCACCTTCACAGAACATTCCCTCTGTGTTTATCACTCTCTAAATTTCCCCCTTTCTAAAGATTTATTTATGCATACAAGAACTGGGGTACAGGCCAAAGGTGCAGAGGTGTGTGTGAGAGGATTCATCAGAGACAGATTGGGGAGCAGAACAGGTGGATCTACTGAAATACACTGCTGAGGGGAGCAGTGGGTGAGTCAGGAGAGGTCTGCTGCGCCATGTGGGTTAGATCCCTGGCGGGGAAATGAACTCATGCCACAGTGGCTGGCAATAGCTTCCCCTGTGCAACCAAGGAGGCCCCCAAATTTCCCCTTTTTAAAATGAAATCATTCCTGTTTGACTCAAGCCCCCTAATGGTCATATTTAACTGACTACTTCTATTTACAAGGCTACCTTCTTAGGTGCTGGAGGTTAGGACTTCTGCATAGAAATTTGAGAGGGAGGCATTCCAACCAGAGACATTGGCCAACACCTGCCTGATTTGTAGGAGCACTCCCCTGGAGCACTGCCATGTACAGAGGTCTCCCTGACTCTGCTTCAGATAAACAGAGCAGAGGGTGGTGCTTGAAGAGTGATGTCTACAAAGATATACAGTTGTTTTGATGTTTGTATGTGACACTTATGACTATCCCAGTCCTAAGGAAAGCCAGTCATAAAGTTATTCACATCGTCAATGAATCAAACCAACATAATTTATATGCATTATCATGGGAGGTGACCATTATCTTTAATATGCAACGAATATGCATGTGTGTCTTTGATTTCAGGACTGTAGGACACAGGTATAAAGCCAAGTTTATGAAGAAGAAATGTTGAAGGTGTCACGATCCAAGATGGGTTTTGGAAACACAGACACTTGCCAGTCCTGCCTCTGCTCCTTACTATTGATGGTTCTATGGTGTTTGGGAAATGATTTTACCATTTGAAATCTCCCGAAAAGAGATACGAGGACATAGTTGATTCAATGACATGATTTACTTGCAACTCATATCATTCTTGTTGCTCATGTGAAAACTAGTACTGAGGATGGTTAACATGCTAGTTCCACCCTACAAAAAAACCTTACTTCTAAGATGACAGGTGCTGTATTCTTCTCTCGTTGTATACATCGCACTGTATTGCAATGATTTGTCCCCTTGACTTTATGTCTTCTTCATTAGAAAATATGTACACATAACCCAATACTTAATATATAATAGAAACTCAAAAATTATAGGTACTCTGTAAATGAAGTTGGAGAATATTTGCAAAAACAATGACAGTGTTTGAAACAAGCCGATAAATGGTAACAACAGAGCTATTAAAAGAGACATAGCTCGCAGAATAAATAGGATTTTATCTTTTCTAAAAAAATATATTCTGTGGCAATGGCCATTGTGTAGGAGACTATGAGGGCAGCAGGAAGTAAAAGAAAAGACAGCAAGATAGATGATGCAGAGTGGAAGAAACTGGCATTGAATAAATGAGAATTGGCTTGACAGAGAGCGGATCTGACAAAGAACAATCGTCCTGCCTGAAGGAATAGCCCAAGAGGCTGTTCAGCACGAGTCACAGGCAACTAATAGGGATGAGGGCAATATGGGAAAGCAAGTACTTTTCACAATTGAACACCTGATCACTATTTTCCCTGCACATTATTTTGCAATGGGGTGGCTACAACCTAGATTACTTCTTTCAAAGGTGCATAGAAAACTTTCAGATATGTTCAGACTGGGAATGTTTCTTTCCTTGACCAAAATCAGAAGAATAAGAGCTTTGATAGCATTAGGTGAAAGAATAGAGAGGATTCAGCACAGCATTCTGCTATGAGAGAATTTGGGGTTGGCAGAGTCCCAGCAACTCAATCACTTATTCCTGGTAGACATTTTCTTTACGAAAGTCTTTGAGCGATGCCACTGATTTATGCTGCATCCCCTCGACTGAATGTGGAGAAAAATGTGTTGCTGGGCCTCATGGGGATCCTCAGCCAAAGCCTCTCTTCACCCTTCCTGATTCCCCGTATGTTTTGCTATAGGTCAGAGGGAGTGACATTCTGTGTGTTTAGGGCAGAGACTTCTGCTGAAGGTCAGGTTTTTAATTTCACAGCGTTCAGCCTGACTGCCTTTCTGTGTAAACTTTGACTAAATACAGTGTACGTAGTTACTGCTGAAAATATATTGTTCTTGGATATATAATGCAGAAAATGCCCGTGTAAATTTCTCTATAGCTTGAAGTGTTGAAAACGTAGCCCAGTTTATCAAAAACACAGCTGCCTTCCTTGGGGTTTCAGAAGGCTCATAACAATTTTTTTCTTTATGAACTTGTGAGAACACCCTGAGGAAAACAGCTGCGTTATTGCAGAGAGGAGGAAATCTCAGATGAGTGTGAAGTATTGTAATTTAAATAAGAGCACTATTTCAGGCCTTTATATTTTAAGATCATTTCATTATTTTATTTTTTCCCTAAATAAGTTATCTAGGAAAATAAGAGAGCAATTACTCTAGGGACTGCAGGCACTGTAACAGGCAAATTAAGGGTTTTAATTGAGAATATAAAATGTTGTACTACATGATTAATAGAAAAATGAGACCAGTATTTACATATGTGAAATAGTTACCATATTCACTTTGTTCTATTTAAATGTGAAGCCAAAAACAAATGAGAAATAAAATATTTTATTGGTTTTCTTCAAATGTCATGCTATTCTGAGACACTTAGGCCCCTCAGCATAAATGTTTCTTTTTTAAACTATTGTTTGCAAACCTAAAGATTTTATAAACAAACATAAACATACTACTGTTCACAAAGCAAAATAAACAGTAAGAAGTCTTTGCGTTTAAAAACTTTTAAGCAAGAAATTTTATCCCAAATTGAGTCGTTACTGAACATGAGTTATTCACACTGGCTCAAAAAATTTAGTTGCTCTAACTACCCATGTCTAATGAGTACTCTGAAAAGGATATATATTTTTTATGTTGCATGCCTTTTTTAATTAAAAATTTAAGTGCTAGCACTTATACCTTGAATCTTAATCAGTTCTTTCATTCCTTCAAATTTTTATTCAATAAATATCAGGGTATAAATCACAGAAACCCAACTCAAATTGGTTTGATTTTTTAAAATGTATTTTCTCGGGCCTCCCCTGGTGGCACAGCGGTTGAGCGCTGGGCTACAAAGCTGCCCGTAGCCCCTGCAGCACCAGTTCTATCCCCAGCCGCCAGTGGTGAGGGTCCCACATGGCGCGCAGACCTCTCCTGCCACGCCCGCTGCTCCCCTCAGCAGCATACTTCGTCAGTCTGCCTGCTCTGCTCCCCGCTCTGGCTCTGGTGAATTCTCCCACCCTCCCATGCTTCTGACTGTACTCAGTGCTTGTATAAATACATAAATAAATCTTTTTAAAAAAAAAATAAAATATATTTTCTCCTCTAACAAAAACTTTATGCAGAGAAATGATTTGAAAATTTTGAATCCAGATACCAAAAATGATTATTAAATCACTTCCTAATTTATTATTATTCTCTCACTCTTCCTTTTGTTTTTTTCTATTTTTGTCCTAAACCCTTTTCTCCTGGGAATTCTTCCAAGTGATGATAGGAGGGAAAGAGCCACAAGCAATTTCTGCATACCTTCTTTTATCATAAAAGAAGAGAACCAAAGTCGTCCATAGCTTCTTAATATCAAATCTCAGATATCTGACAAGTCTCTAAGTCACTTTGTTTGGACCAGATGCCAACCCTTCACTGGTCGCCCATCCTGAGAGTTGGTGTGCCCTGCTGGGCCTGGTCCCTGCTTGTCTCTCCACCTGTGGCGTGGGGGAGAGTGGGAAGACAAGGCCGTGACCCTCTGAACTTTATAAAATGGAGGAAAGAAGGACCTAGAAAAAGAGGAAGAAGGAATGCTGGAGAGAAAAATGCTATTGATTATTGCTGATCATAATGATGATGTCATTATAAAGAAATGGAAGAGGACATATAGAGGGGCAAGGAGGAGGAAGAACAAAGGAGAGGGACGGGGGACAAGGGAGAAGAAGAGGAAAAGGAGATGGGGAAGATCATAGGAAGAAGAAGAATTGTTTTTGTGTTCCCAGGTTGTCTAGTCAACATTCCAAAGCACGTCTCAAAACAGGCCTTTATCTATAGGGGAAAAAATTACATTGAATAATTTGTGTGACTATGGCTCAGCGTACATTTGCCTGCTGGGGACATTTCTTGCTTTCCATACAATCAAGGAGTAAAGGAGGACTGGATGCTTTCCATCCTGGTTTATTTACATTCACACAAATAAAATTCTATTTAAACACTAGTTTTGACTGGGATTTTTGTGTGTGTGTGCATGAAAGAACAGGGGTGCAGGCCAGAGGTGCAGGAAATGAGAGGACTCACCAGAGACAGATTGGGGAGAAGAGAAGGCAGATCTACTGAAGTACACTGCTGAGGGGAGCGGCGGGCGAGTCAGGAGAGGTCTGCTGCGCCATGTTGGTAGCTCCCTCGCAGGGATTGAACTCAGGCCAGAATGGTGATAGCCCTGGCCACCAGGGAGGCCCTTGACTGGTAAATATTTTATTGCTTAAGATATAGAGGTCTTAATTTTATCACTATCATTTCTCCCCTCCTTCTCTTGTTCCATCATCATCATCATCATCATCATCATCATCATCATCATCATCATCATCATCACCTCTAACCTTTAACATGTGCTTACCATTAGACACTGTGAGGACCCTACATTTGCAATAACCCACTTCATCCTGACAATAAGTCTATGTCATAAGTAATGTTAGGCCCTATTTACAGATATGGACATTCAAGTTCAGAGATAGTAGGCTAACAATTTTGTAGTTTAATGTGTTGCATGTACAATTAAAAAATTGGGTTCTCCAAGAAAAACAATGTAGCAAACAAACCAAAAGTGCAAACAAACAAGAAACTTTCCAGGGACATGCTTAATGTCTTTTAGATATTGAACATGAAAAGGAAATCACTTATATCTTTAACCACATCTGTTTCTGATATTGTGGTAACTTCATTCAACTTCCTGAAGTTCTTCATCCAAATTGCTTTTCATTATGTCCTGTCCTGTTCTTCACTTCATTTCATAATGTACAAAAAGCTCTCCCTAAAAAGACAGAGGAAGGAAAATCCATATATCTACCACCCCAAACACTACCCAAAGCTTCAGAAAATCTTATGACTTCTGAGAAAATATGGTGCAAAAATTAACATCTATAAAAATGTAATAAACATATGCAGTAATTGAGTGCAAAATAATCTATTATTACAGACAAGGTATTTAAGAAGCAGATAGAGAAAGCAAGTTGCCAAGACTGTATATGTAGCTAGTTGTGCTTAGTTGAATGTCATGGCCTACAGCCTCAGCTTCCTGGCTCCCTGTTTTAGGCTATGCATTTTTGTTATACAGTATTAACCTTTATAAAAATGTGCATAAGGTTTTTCCACATATTGAAGATGATAATGAAATAGCATCCCTGTACTCACAACTAGATAAACAAGTTCCTGCTAGAATGTCCCTTCTTGGTCACGTTTGCCACTCCCCATGGGTAACCATATTTCTTAATTTTAGACTGTTTGCTAGAATTACACCTTTACAATCTAAACGACTTTCTAAACAATGTATTATTTAGCTTATTTAGCTTTTACTGATTTTTAGAACATGTCTGTATATATACACACAGGACATGGTCTGTACACAGGACATGGTCTGTACATTTTATTTTGTTTTCTCCCTAGTCAACGAGTGCCTTTAGTAAGTGGAACTCCATATGGTTGTCCAACATTAATAGGAGCTTTTGGGGAAGACAAAATACTAACATCTTTTATAAGTCTGGCATCAATATCTTTTGCATGACATCAGTAAAATCTTTTTTTCCTTGCTCATCTTTCCTGTCTTATCTACCATTTCTTATCCTCAGGTGCCTTTGTCTTAATCAAAGTGAAACCTCCACATATCTGTATGTTTAACTTAAGGCAACCTTTTCTTCACTGTCATTTTTGCTGGTCATTTAAAGCCCAATACTAATGGCAATGGCTTTTATGAATGAATAGGAAGTAGCAAATGAATGAATCAGGGTAGAGGTGGCATTTGTATGAGAAAGAATCTAGTCACCCCCTGACTTTCTCAACTCTTGATTAGAATACAGCATATTTCTCATCTATAACTCTTAAATTTTAATATTAACATATCTCTTATCCCTCTACTGGACAACATATAATTAAAGGGTATAAAATAAAGACATTGCCTGGAAAACCTTTTGCTGGGATCAGATGGGGTGGCCAGTTCTGCAGAGATGAATTAAGATTTTAAGGAAGAAGGGATGCTAGAAAGAAAAAGTCATGCACTATTGTTTTTGCCCTTGCTGAAAATGTGATAGTAAAAAAAAAAAAAAAATAGAATGGAAAGAACCATGTGGACCTCACCTAGGCTCAGTGGTAAATCAAACTCTTCTGGTCCTATCAACACAAATTTTATCTGCAGTGTCAACTGATCTTACCCAGCACCTCTGTGACTGTTGGATTTTTAAGCTGAGAGTGTGGCTGCCCAGAACAAGGACTACATATCCCAGTGTTCCTTGAAGAGGGTGTGCCATGTGACCAAGTTCTGATCAATGACCTGTGAACAGAAATGAGGTGTGTGAATTTGAGGCTATGGCTTTAAAAACAAGGTTTTTGCCCTCTCCTTGCCTTTCCTCACTATAATGGCTGGAGTCTAGACATGTTTTGACCAAAAATGAGCAGCATTAAGAAGGAACTTAGACTTCTAAGCACCGTGTAGTACAACAGAACTACCATGTCAGCCTCGTTTTTAAGGAGAACAATCTATTCATGTTTATCCACCTTAAGTCATTGCTAACTCCATCTTTCTTACAGTACCCAGTCATATGCTAGCTAGTACAGGCCCTCAGAGGCTGAGCTACACATCCTTTTTCCTGTAACAAAAAGCCAGTGATTTTATGCATGTGGGCAGAGGGCTATTCTTGGGGCCTCCATTTACTCCAGGGTCTGCTATGTGACCTTGTCACCCTGGTGCTTTGAGGAAAGTGGCCTCTTTATCCTCACCCAGTTTCAAAAGCGTAAATTTTCTTCTCATGGATATTTGGTATTACATTACAAAAAGCCATTTAAAAAGTAAACAGTGACCTTTGTGCTTTAATTCCTTTGGTTTGAAGTTATTAAAAATTCATTTATGATTAGAACATATCCTCTAACTGGGAGAGAGCCACTAATGAATAGGAAGTCAAATTCGCAAACTGTGAAGATTGTATTTGGATGGATAACCACAGCTGTGATATTGAGGTTTTATTTTGTAATTACATCTAACTTCTCCAAGATTAAAGTAATTTCAAACTCTCTTGCCATTATACTTTTTCAAATCTTTTTTTCTCAGCTTGCATCCTTAGTTCAGTGGCTAACACACCCAGGATTTAAATCCTTTCAATCTCCTCTGACATGGCTGGGAGGGAGATTGGGATTTCCATCCTGAGATGTATTCAGGGGAAAAGAAAAGCAGGTGTTTCCACACCACTCTGTAGTGACTAAGGTTGGGAAGATCACTCATCCTCATGGCAAATCAGAATGAGGGGAAGGGATATACTGCTCTTCATGGAGGTCGAACAGGCTGTGGACATGTCCAGTGCCCACTGGGTGGACACAGTCAATGTGGATGTGATGGGATGTGATGTCTTCAGTAAGTTGAGTATTGTTAAAGCAGTGGGGAGGGTTTCCCCCCAAATCCTACAAACCAACTTTTGTCTTCACATCTATTAACTATACAGCTTCTGTTACATCGTGTTGGCCATCTCCTTCAACCTTGACCCATGTAGTATCCCAAATTTAATAAGGCCATGAACAAGTGACCCTATGCTAGAAGTGTAGTGATGATTCAGCCTTAAGTTTTTGGGCAGTTCTGATCGCCAGGCAATTTTTGCCCATCATTTCTGCTAATCCTTAGGGTGACCTTCTGAGATGGATGTTATTGCTGTTCTTAGTTGAAGGAAGGGCCTGAGGCTTAGAGATGTTAAAGAAATTTTAAGGAGCTTTTTCATGCACCATACAAGTGCAAAGACTACAATTGGCCTAGAGAATCTTGCATCCATGCATGAACTCTGAAATACTGCTCCATCTAGTGAAGTGCATTCACTCACTTTTATTTAACCAGTGTTTATTGAGGAACTATGTAATGAGTCCTCTATTAAGCACTTTCACATATTCACTCATTTAACTATATTTACAAATGAGGAAACAGTCAGAGAGAAGTTAAGTCACTTACTGTATGCAGAAAGTGGAAAGTGACCAGGTTTTTGAGCCCAGACTAAGACCTAGAAGAGAAAGAATCATATGCATGAGACATGAAGCATCCCCAGGCAAGGATCCTGGGATGATGAGCTGCCAGGAGCCATTATTTATGGACATGCTCACACCAGAGTATTGTGGACTCTTCAAATGAAGAGGACAGGAGGATGTCCATGCTGGATGGACAAAAGCATAGTTTCTGCATCTGAAGACTCGATCATTTTTGATAGCTGTAGTTTTCTTTTATATTATTTATGGGTATAAGAACTGGGTATAAGAGGTGCGGGGAGTGAGAGGATTCACCAGAGACAGAATGGGGAGCAGAACAGGCAGATTGACTGAAATACACTGCTAAGGGGAGCAGCGGGCTAGACAGGCAAGGTCTGCTGAGGCAAGTGGGTATCTCCCTGGTTGGGGATCGAACTTGTGCTGCAGTGGCTGTGGACAGCTTCATAGTGCTGTGACTTAACCCCTTGTACCACCAGGGAGGCCCCTGTAGTTGTTTATTAAGCAGATAAAATATTACTCGAGTATTTAGTATTGACAAGACACTTTGCTTGGTACTGTTTTTTTTTTTTTTTTTTTTTTTTAATTAGGTTCCGGTGTTTTACATCCTTGTTAATTTCTTGACAATATAGCGTTTCCCCACTCAGGTTGGTTACCATCTAAAATTGGAATTATCCTCATCTCACAGAAAATAAGAGGCGATCAAGAACTTCACCCTAAGTCATTTGAATGCTCAGTCATGTTGCTGGCACTGGAAACCGCACTTGTTGGATTTAGTTGTGTGGTTAATGCCATTGTGCATACTGACTTATTCCAGCAGAAAACATTTTCTGGGGAAGAAAGCCTGGCTACTAGCACAAGGCTGCCTCTAGCTATCATGACATTATTTAAGTCAGTCTTATGTTTTATAACTACTATCCCCCCCAAGGTATCCAGACAGTTATCACAGGCCCTGGTCATCCCAATATCCTGCTCACTTTTCCTGCTGAGATCCCACTTTATTATCCTTTAGCAGCCCTGACATCTTAAATCTGACCCCACTTGGGTGGACAAAACATTTAACCTTAGTCCTATTGAGCCAGTGACCAGTTCTCACCTCTGTTCATCTGATCTTGGCCAAAGTCCCTGTGGTTTGTCAAGACCAGCCACAATTTCTTCCCTCATGTCAGTTCATCTTCTGATTTAACCTCACCATTCTTCCCAAGACAGAATTTTATCTTTTAGAGGCAGCATAAGATGAATTTTTCAAATGTGTTACCGCTAGCCTGGGACTTAAAGTAGAGGTAGCTTCGCAGAATGGAAAAGCATAGATGAAAATTGAGGCTGTACCAAAAACTGAGAAAGAAAAAGAAGAGGTCAAGGCAAGCCAAGCCAATTTTAAAAAAACAAAGAGGGCAATTAAGTGTACAATAGTATATCAAAAAGTATAGATTGGAAGGAATGATATAAACAGAGACCAAGCAGAGAGACCAAGCCCAGGTCCACACATGTATGTGAGTGGATAAATGACTGGTACATTCTCTACAGAATATATGGGGGAGTGGTCAAGACTACTGATAATCCAAATTGGTTACCTATGTGAAAAAAATAAAATCAAGCACATACATAACAGACAGCATACACAAAAATAAAATCCAAACTGACTAGGGTTCTAAATATAAAAGAGAAAGTTTACAACTTTTACATGAAATTTTTACATGAATTTAAAATATGAAAAAAATTAAGTAGGACATTAAGAGTGTAAATCTTGAAAAAGGAAATTATATATCTGGCTAAACTGAAGTTTAAAAATTCTTACCAACAAACTGAAAAGACAAAGAAAAGATAACCTTAAAAAGTATTTATAGTTCACGGGTCACATTTATAACTCAAATCAAAATGAAAAATAAATCAATAGCCAGGTAGAAATATGGACTATATATTTGTGGTTCAGTAAGTCACAGAAGAGGAAATGGGAATGGTCACTAAATATAAGAAAATAGGTGACCAAGGCAATAAAAATTAAAACAAAAATGTAGTATCACTTTATACACATTAGAAAGGCAAAAATATAAAGACATAAAAAATTTAAGTACTGCAAAAATGTGTGAAAAATGGGACATTTCAGCCACTGTCTATGAGAATATATATTGAAATGGCCATTTTCAGAATATCTAGCAGCATGTGGTTGCATATGACCAAGTATCCTGTGATTCCCTTGCAAGATACAGGTCCTAGAGAAATATTTGCAATACACTTAAGGAAACTAACATGCAGCTATTTTCTACAGCATTGTGGATAACAACAGAGAAAAATGAGGAACAAAATAAATGTCTACTGAACAGGAGAATGGATAAGAAAACTGCACTGCATTTCCACAGTGGAATAATACACAGCAGTGGAGGTAACCAAATCACATGCATTGAATGGAATAAATCCTAAAGTAAAATATTAAGTGAAAATGTAAATCACAGAATACCACTCTCTTTTTTTTATTGAAATTAGGAATAATAAAAGCGATACCATGCACTGTTTTTATTTTTATTTTTTAAAGATTTATTTTTATTTATACAAGAGCCAGGGTACAGGCCAGATGCGTGGGAGTGTGAGAGGATTTACCAGAGACTGAGTGGGGAGCAGAACAGGCAGACTGACGAAATACACTGCGGAGGAGAGCAGCCGGCACGACAGGAGAGGTCTGATTGCCATGTGGGTTGCTCCGAGGCTGGTGGGGATTGAACCGGCACTGCAGAGGCTGCGGACAGCTTCGCAGCGCTGCAGCGCTCAACCACCTGCACCACCAGGGAGGCCCATGCACTGTTTTTAGATGAATGTATGCATATGAAAGGACTGAGACTTAGCTGGAAAGGTCCATGCTAATTTCAGGGTCCTAGGTACCTTTCTGCAGGGAAGAAAGAAGAAAGGAATCCTGGACATGTTAAATATGGCTTTAACATGTTGATCTTTATTTTATAATAAGAAGCAAATGCAGAAAATATTAATGATTCTTAATGGGGGTTGAATGAAATTAACAAATTGTATGTATGTCTATGTGGGCGTATACTATATATAATGTAAATGCTGACTGTATATGAATATGACAATATAATATAGATATCTGTAACATGAATAGGAAATATGGAACATTCTCTAGCCATTTTAGGGGGTCAGCAAATTCAGGTCTGGGACATTAACATTAGCTGTACCTCTTCTTGGCTGTCTTAGCTACTATGCAAGTTATTTCATCTCAATGACCTCATTTCTTCCTTCATCAATAATATATATTTCAAAGTGTTATTCTAAAGATTAAATTAAAAAATATAGATTAAAATATGTACAGTATATTAGCATGATACCTGGCAAAGAGTAGACGTCAATAAAACACTACCATTTTTATTTCTTCAATAAATATCTACATCTTGCGTATTGCCAATCTTGTAAAAATAAATTATCTGGAGTCAATTTATAATGTTTTATCAATAGCATAACATCATGTGCAATAGAATTGGATAGCACTCTTTTGATAATTTATAGTTATGACTCCAAAGTGGCCTGAAGCATTTCTCATCAGGCGATCCCTTCACAAAGGATTCTAAAGAAGTGGTGGTCAATATTTCTTTCTCTGATGATGGACACATTTTCTTTTTTTAAAAAAAAGATTTATTTATTCACACATAAAAGTACTGGGGTGTAGTCCAGAGATGCAGGAGGTTAGGGGATTTACCAGACAAAGTGGGAAGCGGAACAGGCAGATCTACTGAAATGCACTGCTGAGGGGAGCAGCTGGTGAGACAGAAGAGGTATACTGCACCATGTGGGTCACATCCCTGGCTGGGGATTGAACTTGTGCTGCAGTGGCTGGAAATAGCTTGATAGCACTGTGTCTTTAACCCCTGCATCACCAGGGAGACCCTTGGACACATTTTCGATGTGCCCAACATAGCAGCCACTACTCACACATGGATATCAAGCACTTGAAATGTGACAAATAAGAACAAAAAACTTATTTTTTAATTTTATTTAATATTAATTAAATTTAAATAGCCACATGTGGCTCGTGACCACATTGGCCAGCACAGGACTAAAGGAATAAAATACCTTCTCCATCAAGGACATACTGGGCACCTACTACATGACAAGTATACATGCGGGACCCCATAGGAGCAAAACAAGGCCGCTTGTGACCTCAATTTATAATCAGTGAAGGGAAAATAGACATACAGGAGACAGTTAAATGACACCGAAGAAGCAGCAGCAACTGAACTAAAATGAGTGGAAGCTAAGGTATGTGGCAAATACCTGCTCGATCACCCTGGACAGCTGTAATGAGGGAGGGCTGCCTGGCAATGGCAGGTGGTAATAAGAAGTTAGGAGATGAATATGTCTACAGGTTTGTATAGGAAGGGGAGGGCAATCCTGACGCCCAGCACAAGCTTAAGCAAAGGAGAGGCTGGCATGGCCATGCCACAGTGGAAAGATGAGAAGGAAGATGTGCCTGCACATGAAGTTAGACTTTATAGGACTTTCTTTGATTTGTCCACATCTCCAGCCTCATTTCTTTCTATCTTCTGCCCTGCCTGTTCCTTCTAGTAACTCTGAATTACCATTTGTTCACCTGAATCTTCCACCTTTTAACTGGTGATGAACCATATTAACTGATGCGGCTACTTCTGCTCAGATCTCCCTCCTCCATGACCTTGTTGAGTAATGTCACCTCATCCTCTAAGGCAGCTCAGGCACTGTTATCTCTAAGAGGTCTTTCTCCACCAGTACCCCCTGCCTCTGTGGGTATATATTAGATGACTCATCTGTTTACAAAGAACTTGTACACATTTCTGGCATTGATAGTATTATCTGAGGCCATGAGAGAGGTTATATCTTATAATTAAGTCTTTCTTCCTTCATTGATCAAGAGTTCCTTGGAAGCAGGGACCACAGTGCATTTTTTTTTATATCCCTAGAACTTGTTCTATTCTATAGGAATAAATCAGTGATTTCATCATATAAATAATGCAGATTCTGGGACTCCCTTGGTGGCGCAGGCAGTTGAGCACAGCGCTGTGAAGCTGTCCTCAGTCTCTGCAGTGCCGGTTCGCTCCCTGCCGGTGAGGGTCCCACATGGTGCTGCAGACCTCTCCTGTTGCGTCCGCTGCTCCCCTCAGCAGTGTATTTCGTCAGTCAGCCTGTTCTGATCTCCGCTCTGTCTCTGGTGAATTCTCTCACCCTCCCGTGCATCTGGCCTGTCCCCGGTTCTTGTATAAATAAATAAATAAATAAATAAATAAATAAATAAATCTTCTGAAAAATTAAATAAAGAAATAATGCATATTCTCCAACAATGTTTGAACATGGGTGAGGCATGATCTTTATGATCCTTTAGGAGGCAAGCTTTGTTAATAATAATAGAGTTGCATTGTCAGTCTGGATGTATTTTCCTAAAGAGAAGCATCATCTTTTGGACTCAGGGATGGCAAAATAACAGGGATATTTTGAAAAACATGAACATGCAATTTCTATTCCTAATTTCACATGTCTTGTTAAAAACAAAAGCACAGTAAAAAATGAACATTAATTCTGTAGGGTGAGACTGGGTATCTTTTATTAAATATTTATTTTAATAATGAGAAATAAATTGAGACAACAGCTACTATAGAAACATAAAATATATACTTATAAGAAACATTTTCATTCTCTTAATTTTCTTAGCACCTTGACTGGTATTTCTCAATATCTGATTTAATTTATAAATGTTTTTACTCTTTTTATATATTACATATTCATCTAGTAGTGTGACTTTCTACCAGATGATCCATGCACCTTGCTCCCTGGCTTCCATCAGGTCTTGTTCAAATACTAGGGCCTCCAGGTGTAGCTATTGCCACTCTGGCCTGAGTTTGATCCCGGGCCAGGGAGCTGCCCCACATATGGAGCAGCAGACCTCTCCTCTCTTGCCCCCTGCTCCGTTTAGCAGTGTATTTCATTCAGCCCACCTCTTCTACTCCCTCCTCTGTCTTTGGTGAATCCTCTCATCCCCCTGCACCTCTGACCTGCACCCCCGTTCTTTTATGCAAAAATAAATAAAGCAAAGCCCAGCACTTATTATCATTTGCTCATGCTCTCTTTTCCTGCATCTCACATATCATTACCTCATAGATTTATTTTATTCATTAAATAAAATTAGCAGGTATCACCTGCTACTCCCCTCAACTAGAATGACAGCTCCTTAGAACAGGAATTTCTTCTCTTTCCTTTCCAAAAGCACCATAACACCTAAAACAGTAGCTCTTATTGTGTGTGTGTGTGTATGTGTGTGTGTCAGGGGAAGTGTATTCAAATTGCTATGATCAGAAGAGAAGGAAACATTAGCTAACATTCTATTTCTGATATTCAAAATATAATTTAATATAGTTATATAAATAAGGTAATAGACTCTAAAACCAGTTTTTATTGACAGCTATTTCTGTAAAGGTTAGAGCAATTTTGCATGTTAAGAACCAAACTTGCAAGACCCAGATCTCAAGGTGTCTCCCGTAGTGTATCTAAGATTCTCCTTCGGGAGTTGACAGATAGCCCAGGCTTGTTTGCTCGAATGGGAGGAGGGTGAGCTAAGGGGCCTGGATGAGCCATGATGCACCCTCAGTAGTTCCGGGAGATTGAGGCAGGACTGAGGCAGGAGATTCCAGTCTCCTCTTGTCAGGCTCTGACTCAGACAAGGAGGCAAATTTAGTAAATAGATTTTTTTTTTTTAAGTCAAGAACAAAGAGCTCTAGAAAAGATTCTATTACAGTGACTATTGCATCAGCCTGGTGAGAAGGAAGGACTGGCATTGACATCAAAGATCACTGATTACCCCAACAGAATCAGAAAGATAGCCAGGTGTGTGTGGGATTCTTGGGCGCCCCTTGGGTCTGGTGTGGTGTGGGCTAAACATAGACCTCTCTTCCTGTTCTGAGGGTAAGGGCAAGATCATTGGAGTTGAGAAACATAGAACCCTCTAAGGTGGAGGGGAGCAGGATCCCCATGTCAGACTGGGCCAGGGGGAGGAAGGTGGGGCATGTTGCTTAGATTCAAAGAGATCTACAAAGAACCAGGGAGGGTCAAATGGCAGAGGAAAGCTACTACCCAATGGAGCCAGAGCAAACTTATCACAAACTAAGGCCACCATGCATGCGGGCATAGGTAGAAGGAGGCATCACTCAGAGAGCAGGAGAGCCGTGGGATCTGCCATTACTCTGCTGCCACACCTGACCTAAGCCTTTTTTTTTTAAGATTTATTTTATTTATACAAGCGTGCAGGAGGGTGAGATGATTCACCAGAGACAGAGCAGGGAACAGAACAGGCAGATGACAGAAATAAACTGCTGAGGGGAGCAGCGGGCGAGACAGGAGAGGTCTGCTGCGCCATGTGGGTTGCTCCGAGACCGGCGGGGATCGAACTGGCACAGCAGAGGCTGCGGACAGCTTCACAGCGCTGCGCTCAACCGCCTGCGCCACCAGGGAGGCCCTGACCTAAGCCATTTTTGAGGGATGTTAGCAAACTATGGAAACTGGAAGACTTAGCATTTTTGCACATATGCTGAGAAATCTAAAAGGATAGTTTTCATTACTGAATTAGACTCAGGTCACCGAGTGGCTGTATCCCCACAACTTAGCAAGCGGCTGATCGTAAGAAAACACAGGCCTGTCATAGGCGTGACAGAGAAACTGTGTCTTTTTTTGCATGTCTGAGTAGACCTGAGTACTGAGCCAGCAACACGGCCTCTGTCCTCTTCCCTGAGGAAAGTGGCTGCTGGAGGGCAGACTCCATGCACTTTTCCTGAAGTCGGGCTCGTCTTGCCCTGGCCCACCCCTGGGTACACTGTGGCGGCTCCTGAGAGCAATGTGACAATTGCCACAATTTCGCATTAATTGGGTGGCTGTGCTAGTGTGGCATAATAAGCCACCTGCCCCTGTGCGCTGGACTGGACAGTCAATGACGGGTAAGATCAGGAAGTGAATTCTGACAACCTAAGACAGACGCAGTCCCCGAGGGGAATTTGGTTCCCACCTTTTCAGCCATGACGAATAACTGGAACAATTAGGCCTGGGCGTTATTAAGGCACCACCAAAATATGTTGTTACTCATTGCCAGCAACTAGGCGCCAGAGTAAAGGAATGCAACTATGGAAACAGAAACTATTACTTAGTAAATAATATAGCCAAACACAGGTATGAAAATAGATAATAGTATATGGAAGACATAATGAATAAAGTAATAATAACAATGTGATCATAATTCAGATGTTCTAGAATGAATCTCCAGTAGGAAGATTAGAGTATGAAATGTTCTTGATTTATACTTGATTTTCTGATAAATAATAAGCAAGATGTAATGATAAGTGACACAATGTGCACGTATGCCTTGATAAATGATTAACTATATGCTATGCAGAAACAATGAAGCAATTACTGTAAAAAAGTATAAAAAGAAAAGATTGTCTACAATAAAGTGCACTCAGATTTTCACTCTCCCTTGAGTGTGTCTGTGTGTCATTCTTTCTTGTCCCTCGCCCTAATTCCTTCGATCACCTTTTGCTCATTCTCAACCAACCCTGAGATTGTCTCGATCTCCCGCCACTGCTGGGCTGGTCCGCGGCAGTACACCAAGTGGTGAAGCCACTTTTCTGCCTCCTAATAACACTGTCTGACAAGATCGTGAGACAGCTTCCCTGGGGGGTTGGAATCACACGCTGTAACTCATGATTAAATCCCCTTGTCCACTTTTCCTGTGCCCTCTCCATAGAGTTTATTTCAGCCTGACGCAACAGCCCTCGGTTGCCCCTTCCCTATGTGACAGAGCAGGACGCCAGCCCGCTGCCTCTTTGGTGGCAGGACTGCGTGTGCGGGTTCCCCATGGAACGGCCCCCAGAGCACCCCACGCGGTGTGAGTCACCAGCTGTCATTCTAGATATGGGGCTTTCGTCTCCATTCCTCTTGGAGACTATCTCTCCAGTGCGGGATTGGGGAACCTCTCCCTGCATCTTGCTGAGCCGGGTCAAGCCCAGGTAGTGGGTGCTCCTCCCCAGCAGGTGCACCCAGGTCCCTGGCAGTGCCCCCTGCCATGGGTGGGTACCCCACACCGCCGCACTTCTGCGCCCTAGTTTGAATTTTTAATTCCATCTCACAAAATGGTGCCATAAATCATCCCGCGCTCCATTTAGAGAAGCATTTTCCAAAACCACCTCTGAAGTAATTAAGGAGAAACTACACAGACCTTTAAATCAGTTCTCTGAGATATGTAGGAGTCTGGAAACTGCGCAACTCGCTTTCCCTGTAGCTCTGTCGCTCCCCGATCCATTCTGGCTGTGACAAACTATCATCCCCAAACCTTCATTCACAAAATATTTATGAGCCATTTGTGAATCTTTAGCCTCTGAGAAATATAATGCTACATGACAACAATGAATTACAGGGACGTGTACAAAGTCTTCCTTTAATAGAACCCATCCATCCCCGGGTCCACAGATTCATAACCGAACTCTGCTTCCAATATGAGATGCAGACCAAATATGACATTCTCAAACCTTGTGGCCATGCCACGAGACCTGGACATCTCACCTAATTCACCTATTGCCTGCATTTTCAAAATCAAATAAATACATAAATAACAAGTAAATCCAAAAGAGATTCCCTCGGCTCCAGGGAGAGCTTTTAGTGCATATACAAAGCAAACCAATTTGAATGTTTCCCCAACATGCAGGTGCTAAATACTCGTGCTTGGCAGGAATAATTATTTGCTGTATTCCCTGGATCTTCTATTTTGCTGAATTTAATTTGTTTTCAATACTTAGAGGGAGTAAAAATATAAAAGTGCATCAAAACAAAACAAAAAATGCGACCGTGAATGAAAGATTTACCACAGCGCTTGTTATGAATATTGTTTAGGCAGCATAAAATTGAAAAATAGCAAGAGGAGATCTATCTGGAGTCTCTTCTTTCCGCTCTACAGCTGGTGGGAGACGCGAAGCTGAAACAATGGAGTCTTGGGTGAGATGGGGCAGCGCTGCCATCAGCGGCCCATGAGTCCAAGTCAGTGCCATTCTTATAAAGGGAAAACAGTTGTGACTTCTTTATGGTCTCTGCTCACCGGCAAAGGCTCCAGAGTGATGACAAAGGTGCATGTTGTTAGAAGGAGACTTCACACAGACCTGGGGACCATCGGAGCCATGGGAATGAGCTAAATCAGTGACATCCATAACAGAGGAGAAAACATTTCCTCAGACAGGAGACAGTCATTCTCGAACCTAGCTGAACATTAGAATCACCTGTAGAATTTTAAAAATTACTGATTCCAGACACCAACCCAAGGCTGGCAGAATCAGAATCTCTGCAGCCGGGGCCCAGGCCCTGCTAATTGTAAAATGCTCTTCAAATAAAAAACTCTTGCTGGGTGGAGAAATATTGAGTTAGTTGCTGCCTACTAGCACTGAGTTGTGGTTGCCTTTGTGGTCAGCTGTGATTGATGATTGACTGCTCGTTGGTATAGTGAGAAGTTGTTAACTTGAAATATGAAAGCTTTCTTTAGCATTTAGACTTACTTAACTTTATGCTTGAAATGGGAATAGTGCTTTTTGAAAAATAGGATATTCACATAAAAATACAGATTGCCAGTGCTCCTTAAAAAGGCTGTTCTGGATATTTTATATGGCACATCAGTGGACCAAAGGTGATATCTGTCCTCTTATACAAGCAGATCTCGCCAGTTTGTCACAGTCCCCACCATTCCCTTTTGTATGTCCTACCAGGCCATTCTCTCATGAATGTGACCTGCTTGGCTTTTATAGTTCTTTTTTTGCTTCTTTCTTTTTCTTTACAATTACTAGCACAAACCTATAGGACTGTTAGAAATAATAGTTCAAAGATTCATTTTTTTTTTTATAAATAAGGAAACAGAGGCCTAGAAAGTGCAAACTGCTTCTTAGTTCTATTATTTCTTAAGCTCTGTCATACTTTTTCAAATCCCCATTTACCTAAGCCAAACTTACAGTGAAATTTGTTTTTGCAGATTGGCCTATTAATATTTAATGATGTTTCTCTTTGAATTTTAAAGTAGTAATTAAATTGAACTGTTCAGAAAGAACATATTAATTCCAATTTTTTAAATATGAAAGAGAATAAATCTTGCTCAAAACAAAAGCACAGTAAAAAGTGAACATTAATTCTGTAGGGTGAGACCGGGTATCTTTTATTAAATATTTATTTTAATAATGAGAAATAAATTGAGACAACAGCTACTATAGAAACATAAAATATATGCTTATAAGAAACATTTTCATTCTCTTAATTTTCTTAGCACCTTGACTGGTATTTCTCAATATCTAACTTAATTTATAAATGTTTTTACTCTTTAATATATTACATATTCATCTAGTAAAGGATCCTTGCTTTTCTTTTATCTTTTTGAGTCCACAGTGGCATCCAGCATAAGGCATTACATTTGATTGTTATCCAATAAATATTGGTAAATGGAGCAAAAGAAAGCAATATTCAGCGTAAAGAAACTATTGATAGCATGGGTAAACGTTTGTCTACTGAGCATGCTCACTGCATATAATTCGATGGAAATTTAACAAGCACATTCATGAGCCCAAGATCATCAGTACCATGGTGGCCCTTGCATTGTGATGGCATCTGGGGAAGCTGACACAGAGATCCATGCCCACTGTCATTTTCCTACGTCTCCCATGGTGAAAGGAAAACTCAAATCCATTGAGCTTCTACCCTCTTCTAGGCATTGTAACCAGCCAGAGAAATCTGATTTAGTTGTTCCAACAATCTTAAATATCACTGCCCCTACTTTGCAGATAGGGAGAATTGTGGTCTAGAAGTTAAGTAATTTTTCCCCAATGTTATGCAGCTGTTAGTAGCATAGCTCAAAATTTCCTAAGCTTCTCACATCCTGGAGATCACATTACAATGTTCGCTGAGGTGGGTCCTGAGAGTCTGCATTTCTAACCTCCCTAATGTTGACACTGCCCACTCATATCCACCATCTTTAATGGAAGAGTGAGCCATAATTAATATGAGGAGGAGTCCTGGAGGTCCATTATAATGACATTCGTTTCTTTGAAGTTAAACTAATACAAAGAGTTGTGCAATCATTACTCTAACCGATAATTCAACTCTGTCTCCTATTTTGTCTTGGAGTCTTGTAGGGTAAGGTAAAAGTATCAGGCTTTTCTGCCCTCCCACCATTAGGATGGATGACGGAACCCTGTGGTCCCGGATGCATGCCTGATGGCGGGCACCTGGAGTAGGGTGTGGGCCTAGGTGGATGGGATTCACCTGGGCTAAGACTGGCTTTTAAGGGCGGCATCACGGGGACACCAGCAGAAGCCGAGAGAGAAGCAGAACCATGAGAAGAGCAGAGAGAATGTGAGAGAAGGCCGGAGAGCCCAGAATGAAGACTTGCTGGGGGCTGGGAGGCCTGCCAGCCTCCCGACCCCCCAGTGCACCTGCCTGCCGTGTACCTGGTAATCCTAATAAAAGCCTGAAAATCCACCGAGGTCTCCAGGACTCTCTCCTCCTTTACCCCGTCTGCTTGGGATCACAGAAAACCTGCTCCGTGGCCATTCCTGATGTTACACATCTACAAGCCCCTATCACACTGTGCAGCTCCACCACCTCCTTTCTGTCCTTGCACATGTTCCCAGTGGAAAAGGATGTGGAATTCCTGGCATTTAGTAGGTCCTTTTTCACTGGCACACTTGAAAAATAAATTCTGCATCACATCCTTTGCTCTAAGCATTATGCTGGATGGACTTCAGGATGCAATCATTACCAGAAATGGCCACTACCTAAGCCAACTCAATGTTTCAATTCAGCATCACTACAAGAAGAAAGGGTGTGCTCCAAAAAAGTGTATAGGATGGAGTGTTAACCATCACCAAACGTGCTTGCAAAGTTTACAGTTTTTATAGCTAAGGGGAGAGAAAAAGTGAAAAATTAGGTCAGTCTGGAACCAATGGAGGGTCTAGAATAGAAATAGCATTCATAGCAATATAGGGCAGAGATGATCAAGGGACTGTATATTGAAAAGAGAGACAGTCAGTATGAAGCAACACAAAGCAGATGGCCAGTTCACCTGTAGGATCAATTAAGGAAGCTCTATTTACAAGGAATTAGATTTTGAAGTTGTGGACAGGTGTAAGGCAATCACTAGGCAGTCTGCACATCTCAGGACTAGTAGTAGCGTAGCCACTACTCGTAGGAAAGGCAGGTTTGGTGGCCCCATAATTCAGTCCTCTGCCTGACGGCATGAGGGAAGACCGAGCTATCTAAACCCACAAGGAGAGGCAAATGGATGCAAATAGAAGATTCTCCCCAGCACAAAGCTAAGGTTAAGATGCCTAGGTTGCGACTTAACCCCTTGCACCACCAGGGAGGCCCAGGTGAGCTTATTTTAGCATCATCACTTTGAGGGACTCTGAGACAGCTCTGAGATGCCTGAAACTCTCTCCCAGACCACACTGTAAGGACCACTCGTCGGTCAGAAAAAGAAAGGCTTTGGGGCCTCCCGGCTGGCTCAGGGAGTTGAACACAGCACTGTGAAGCTATCTGCATCCTCTGCAGCACAGGTTTGATCCACAGCCAGCCAGGGAGGCTCATCAGACCTCTCCTGTCTCACCCACTGCTCCCCTCAGCAGTGTATTTCAGTCAGTCTGCCTGTTCTGCTCCCCACTCTGTCTCTGGTGAATCCTCTCACCCCCCGCACCTCTGGCCTTTACCCCAGTTCTTGTATGAATAAATAAATGAATCTTTAAAAAAAGAAAAAGAAAAGCCTTTGCCTTGAGTAGCTCCCCAGTATCCAAAGACACACATTGGAAGCCTTGGCTTAACGGTGAGCACCTGCTGGCGAGTTGGAGCAGCTGAAGCTTGCTTCTGGGACAAGCAAGTGCAGGGAAAGCTTGAGTGGTTGAACAATTAATGTTTCCACTGCCATTTGGCTCGCTGTACCATATCTACCCAATGAAAAAATAAATGCTTAGTAATAAGGATTGTCAACTAATCCCAAAGGGTTAATTCTGCACTAGGCCTGCTTGAATTTTTTTTTTTTTTTAAAGAATATAATCAAGCTACAGGGAACAAAGAAGCATGTTCATGGAGAACTTTTGCTGACCCCAACGGCAAGTGTGCCTCAACAATTCTGCCTTCCTATAGGCGGGGAGCAGAAGGGGCATTTGTGAGGGGGGAACAGCTCCTCAGTGTCCTTGACAAAGGCTGAGTGGCGGGCACTGCTGTGGTTAGCATGACTGGATCGCATGCTTGGGCCCCACCCCAGTCAAGGCAGGTGGTGAAGTTTCCACAACAGTCTGTTCTGTGTCCTTTGAGATCGCGCAGAGAGCAGGGCTAAGCAGGGTGGGTCAATGGGCTACATTTTGCCAATAAATTGTGGCGCTTTGGTGGACAGACCCCAGGCAGCGTAGGGTCACCGTTCTGGGAAAATGGCCAAAACTGAAGGGTGTTCAACTAATGCAAAGCGCTATAAGCAGAGCCGGCAGGCAGCCCGAGGGCAGATGCAGACGTCAGCAGGGCGGGTCAGAGAGAGTGTAGAGACAAGAAGGCCACAGGGCACACACGCTATGAGCTCTGGCCCCCTGGAGGTCACCGAGGGGGTGGCCGGGTAGGCCGAGGGCAGGCAGCTACAGCAGGAAGCCAGTTCAACAGACCCAGGTGTGGAGGTCAGACACAAGACCCTCGGGAAATTTCAGAGCGGAGTAAAAGACCGGGATTCTGCAGTAAATGGAAACACATGCCCTTGTCACCGAGGTGGCCGCTGGGGCGGTTTCCTGACCTCGCTTTCTGGTCTTTTCTATGTCATGGGTAGTGTCAAATGCCAGTTCCAGATGGCCTCTTGTTAGGCCTGCAGGTGGGACTCCAGCAGTGGCGGCCAGCTGAGAGGTGTGTGTGTGTGTGTGTATGTGGGGTGGGGGGTGCTGTGCAGTCCAGTGGAGAAAGAGGAGATTGTGATTCCTACCTTCTTTCTTGCTCCTACTCTCTTTAGCACTGTCATCACCATTATTGAAGTATTGAAGTACTGAAGGCTAACTGTGCAATACCTGGATTTTGTTCTCTGCTCTGAAAGCTAGGTAAATGCCCTATCATTTGAAAGACAAAGAAACTTGAGTCAAAGAGGGTGAGAAAATAAATCCCCAAAGTCACACAATTGGAAAAAAATAGGACTAGAGCCCATTTTCATGTTACCCCAGATCCCTTGGCTATGATGTCACATAAGACTCGCTCAGCTTAATATTCTGCAGTCACTGCCTTGGGATTTTTAATACTTTCTCAACAGAGTCCCCTTTTTCATTTTGCACGGGGCTTCGGAATGCTGTCGCGGGTGCTGCTCACACCCTGTGCTCTTTCACGACTAACCTCTCTGACCTTCCACAGCCACCTATTCCCAACCTTTTACAAAATAGTAGAGAGTTGATATTGATTTTCCAAGGTAATTTTAAGCCACTTAATTTATTGCTGATTTTTTTTTTTTTCCTAAGGGAAACTGTAAGAAGATACAGCTGGAGCCAGAAGATGATAGCAATTTTGCAGTATGGAAAGTCCAAGGCTCTACATGGGTGTAAGGAACGATGAAGAGAATCATACAACTTCTTGCACTTGAGGCTGTGTTCATCTGACATCCTTCCACATATTTAAAAATTAAAGACACTCAACCCATCACCTGGATGCTTCATCTACATGACTCGGAAAGAGTCTCAGGGTCAAAACGGGAAAGCAAAGGCATCCAGTAACTCTATCAAAATGGCTATGGTTTTCTCTCTGCTTTTCCTTCATGTTGGACCACCTCTGCAGGCCTCTGGTGTGAAACCCTCAAGGTCAGAGTCAATCCTTCTCCTGGCCAGCTCTGGCCCCAAAGAGGAACATTAATTTGCTGACCTGGGCCACCCCTGTCATGCAGACATCCTCTGCCTTTCTCCCACACCACTGTTTATCAAAAGGACAGAGATGAGGCCCCCGCAGAGCAAGGACACAGAGTCGTGGATGTGAAATGAAGCGTGCTCCTCGGAGCAGGTCACTTGAGAGCGGCAAGCCAACACTCCACTTCTTTATCCAGCCAGTTAAGAGCGCTAACTTCAGCAGTTCATGGTTGAACCAAAACACGCATTGCTTGGGAAATAAGTCACAGACTGTGAGTCTAGCAACAGTAGAACAGAACTGCTAACATGGAAAACATGTCTATAAAACATGTCTCTCTACCTAAGCTCACTGAAAGCAGGTTGGTGCTCTGCCTTTCTCACCTCTCTTTACATTTCCCAAAATACTAAAGGAGTCCTAATTTTTTCATCCCCTCAGACCAAATTACAAGTTCTGAGTCTGTTCTTATAGAAAATTGGGATATTTCTCTCTCAAAGCAAGAAGGAGAATGTAGAAGCAGTATTTTTTTTATAACATTTGCTAGCATTGAACTATTTTTTTTTTAAGATTTATTTATTTATTTATACAAGCACTGGGTACAGTCAGAAGCACGGAAGGGTGAGAGAATTCACCAGAGCCAAAGGGAAGAGCAGAACAGGCAGACTGACACTGCTGAGGGGAGCAGCGGGCGGCAGGAGAGGTCTGCGCGCCATGTGGGACCCTCACCCGGAGGCCAGGGATCAAACCGGCGCTGCAGAGGCTGCAGGCAGCTTCACAACCCAGTGCTCAACCGCTGCGCCACAGGGGAGGCCCATGTAGAAGTGGAATTTAAGTCATGAAATTTCTGATTTAGGGCCCCTGGCAGTGCAAGGAGTTAAGACGCATGAAGCTTTCTGCAGACACTGCAGCACGAGTTCAATCCCCGGGCAGGGAGTTACCCACATGCCGCAGCAGACCTCTCCTGTCTCCCTGCTGTGCTCCTCAGCAGTGTATTTCAGTAAATCTACCTGTTCTGTTCCCCACTCTGTCTCTGGTGAATCCTCTCAACCCCCACACCTTTGGCCTGTACCCCAGTTCTTGTATGCATAAATAAATAAATCTTAAAAAAAGAGAAACTTCTAATTAAAAAAATAAAACCCGTTGTTGGACTATATTATTCTTACAGGAGCAAAGACTCCATGTGAAGTATCTTTATTCCACTCCTGTCCACATATACATAATGAAGTGGAAAATAGAGGTAGTTATTGAGTTAACTTGTGACATAAATTCCATGTGCTATGAACTATGGCCAGACTTGGAAGTGCAAGGATATCTGTGTTAAGGAAAAAGTGTGATCTCTTTCCTATGAGTCAGCTAATCATGATTTTATTTCTCTCATTTGCTTTTAATTTTTTCTTTAGTTATTTTAATAGACTATTTTCCTAGAGCAGTTTTAGATTTAAGGAAAAACTATGTAGTGCAGAAATCCCATACACTCCCCCCACAAAACCCCCCTATTATTAACAACTTAGTATGGTGCATTTGTTACAATTAATGAAGCAATATTGACACATTATTATTAACTAGAGTCCATGCTTTATTCAGATTGCTTAGTTTTTATCAAATGTTTCTTTTTATTTCCAGGCTCTCATCCAGAACATCACATTTATCCTTTGTTTTCTTAGCCTTCTTTGGGCTACAACAGCTTCGCAGAATTTCCATTGTTTTTGCTGATCTTGATATTTTTAGGGATTACCGGTCAGGTATATTGTAGGATGTCCCGCTACTGGAATTTTTCTGATTCTTTGTAGTTATATTGAGATGATGCGTTTGGGGAGGAAGATCACAGAAGCGCCGTGTTCAGCCCATCAGGGGTACACACGGCTTGTACACGTGTTGACCTGGGTCACCCAGGGGGAGGAGAGTCTATACCTCTCCTCACTGTAGAGTTATTCACATTTCCTTCTCCCAGTCCATCCTTCACTCTTTGGAAGGAAGAGCGGTTGCCTGGGCTGCCTACCCTTCAGGCTGGCCTGCCTGCACAAATTCCTGTGCTCAGAAGATTTGCCGCTTTTCCTCCACTTAATAATTTATTCAATTATTTATTTATGTCAGTATAAACTCAAGGATAATCATTTTACACCTTGACTTACAAATCTATCTTAATGATATTTTTTGCTAAATTATTCCATTTCCTGGCCCTTGGGGACTCTCTTGGGTGGTTCTGGTGCTCCTTTGACATACTCTCCTCATGCATGTGTGTGTGTGCATGTGCACACATGTGCATGCATGTGTGTATGTGCATGTTTGTGTTTCAGCATTTCTCTATTTTCTGGCACCATAAGATGCTTTAGGCTAATCTTGCATATTTTCTGCATTTGTCCTACGACAGTCATTTTCTAAGGATTCCTGGTTCTTTTATTAAAGAATGATGTTAGAAACCAAACAAGAATACCTCCTGGAATTAAGAATTTACATTTTAATCGTGCTGACTCGGGGGCAATGAAACCTAAACAGCATTAGGGTTATAGGCAAAGTGTCCTAAAACCTCTGAATGGAAGAAATCTCAGAGCAAGTGATGCAAATAGCTATTCAAGGAGTCAGATATATTAGAAATCAGGAAAATGAAAGGTCAATATAGAACCACTTGTACTTTTTGAAGTTCAAATTGCCAAACTCAGATACACTGCCAGATTTCTTGCATAAATTAGAAATAACCATCTTGGATCTTTCTGCAAAATAATAATAGTTTTTTTTTAACTCAATTTTAAAATAGTGCAATTAGTAAAAGAATAACATTTCTTTTTTTTTTTTTTTTTTAAAATGGAAACCAACATCTGGTGCTAGGAGTACTCAGGGAAACTGAGTTGTCTTTTCATTAAGCTTCCTAAGTTGATAAAACAAGAAATAATTACTATATATTAACCAATGTATATGCATATATCTATAAATATTTCTATATACAACCATGTGTAACAATATTAGTCATTTGCTTGTCCTGGATGTAAATGCATGAAGAAAGTAAATTTTTTTTAAACTCTAAAGCAGGGTTTTTTTTTTTAAGATTTATTTATACAAGAACGGGGGGTACAGGCCAGGGGTGTGGGAGGGTGAGAGAATTCACCAGAGACAGAGCGGGGAGCAGAACAGGCAGACCGAAGGCACTGCTGAGAGGAGAAGCAGGTAAGACAGGAGAGGTCTGCTGCGCCATGTGGGTATCTTTCCCTGGCCTGCCGGGAAATGAACCCATGTTGCAGAGGCTGCAGACAGCTCCACAGCGCTGCCCTCAGCCCTCTATGCCACCGGGGAGGCCCAAAGAAAGTAATTTGTAATAGGTCTCCCATCCCAGCACAAAGTTTAAAACACCCTTCAAATCGTGTTTGGAGTCCCTTCTTGTGTCAGGCTCTGATGCAATAATCCCTGTCCTTCTAGTCAATTCGGGAGCTTCTAGTCAATTCGGGAAGTTGGATTTGTGTGTACAGGATTTTAATAAAATGTAACATTTCTGTAGAGGGCAGGAAGGACACAGGGCAGGTTTTCTAATGCAGCAGACCAGGTAAAAGAGGAGAGAGTCCTGGAACCCTCAGTGGCTTTTGCAGGCTTTTATTGGGATTTATCAGGTACACAGCAGGCAGGGGTGCTGGGGGGCCAGGAGGCTGGCAGGCCTCCCAGCCCCCAGCAAGTCTTCATTTTCTGGGCTCTCTGGCATTCTCTTGCATTCTCTCTGCTTCTCTGCTGTTTGTTGCGCTTCTCTCCTTCTCCTGGCGTCCCTGTGATGCTGCCCTTAAAAGCCCAATCTTAGCCCAGGTGAATCCCATCTACATAGGCCCACATCCTATTCCAGGTGTCCGCCATCAGGCATGCATTCAGGGCTGCAGGCTTGCGTCATCTATCCTAATGGCGGGAAGGCAGAAAAGCCTGATACTTTTACCTTACCCTACAGTTTCTCAAGGGAAATCCACAGTTTTCTGAAAATGTGCACAGGGAATCAGTTAGATCTATCTAAAAGTCTGGAAGAAAGTCGATCTAAATTAATGTATCACACATTCTTAAAAGATAAGTAAGAGTTCAATAGAAGAAAATCAGAAATTATATTTATGATAGAAGAAATGACAAGGAAAAGGGCATGGAAGCGTGATTCAGCAAGATGCTTCATACAGTTTTATCTTCTTGTAGAATAAATTTTGAGATAAGGAGTGTGATCCAGAGAGGGAATTAGGAGTCAAGTTGAGGCAAGCGGTGATATGTATATGTATATATAAGGCCACAGAGACCAGACTTCATTCAGCAGGGAATGCAGATGATTACAACATTTAATTCAAGGCTAGGACTGTGCAAACCCAAGCCCCAGAGGCCCCCTAGTTTCCTGGATATTGAAGCTTCAGGATCTTGTGGAAAAGAGGCAGCAGGGTTAAAAAATCGTGAACTGTCTCCTTGCTCGGTAGTTCGTGATGTGGGAGTTCGTGATGTGGGAGTGAAGAGAATGGTGCTGATGTAGGTCAGCAGCTATTTATTTAGCACTTATTATATCCCAGGTGTTATCTTATTAAACTGTAGCCACAGGCATCATGAATAATGCCATTTAGCAGAGGAAAAGCTGAGTTTCCTAGTTAAGTAACGTGCTTGGAGTCATGGGTTGCCACGTGGCTGGTGCAGCTTTGGACACACCTGCACGACTCCTCACTGTGATTCCTTTGGCATCAGGAAACGTGGAACTCCCAATATCTAAGTTCCTTCTGGCAAATTCTCTTCTAAAGAGAACAGGGTGTAGCAAGTTTTGAGTATTACTTTTTATTTCTAAGAAAAACATCCCTTGGGGCCTCCCTGGTGGCGCAAGGAGCTAAGCACAGCACTATGAAGCTATACGCAGCCACTGCAGCATGAGTTCGATCCCCGGATGGCCAGGGAGCTACCCTCATGGTGCAGCAGACCTCTCCTGTCTCCCTGCTGCTCCCCTTAGCAGTGTATTTCAGTCTGCCTGTTCTGTTCCCCACTCTGTCTCTGGTAAATCCTCACCCACCCCTCCACCACCTCTGGCCTGTACCGCAGTTCTTGTATGCATGATTAAATAAATCTTTAAAAAAAAAAGAAAAGAAAAACATCCCTTGATGGTGGCCGGGTGGCTGTAGTCAGTTGAAAGAACAATGGCTTCTAGAAGACAGTAAACTGGATGAAAACAGGGTCTCCTCCCCCGTCAAAAGTTCATCCTGACCAACCGTCTCTGTAAATTGTTTGAGCTAAACCATTTCCATCTTTCCTAATGAGGAGAAATGGGCAGATAAATCAGCTGGGAGTCTGAAGCCCGGCCCTCTGAGGGGATGTAGCTGTCTGGTCTTTCCCCCCTCTGTTTGCCGGGATTTATGAGAGGCCAGAAGCTTTCATCTTTCATCCTGTGTCCCTTCAGTGGAATTCTGGGTAAGATCAAGGGAAGCCTCTGGGGTTTCAGACCTGCTGTCCCACTATCTGTCTACACAACACAATGACAAACCCAGGACACAGCCAGCAGAGCAATGAAAACTCCAGTCAACCATGTCGATCCTTACTGAAATCAGGGAGTCAAGTCTTCAGAAATTATTTGCTGTTTTGCTTTTTGCTTTTACCTGGAAGCATGTGGCATTCTGTAGACCCCTTGAGAAAGACGAACGTTATCCTCTTCAGTTAATAGGGTTATTTGGTGGATTGGGTTTGAGCTCAATCACTCTAAAAGCCTTAAGTAGAAGGAAGAATATAAAACACCTTTAGAACGCAGACTATAAACTTAGACGCAAGGAATGTATATTCACTAATAAAGCTAGTTTCAGCTGGCTAAGCATGTGCCTCCTGTGTGATTAATAAAAGCAGAAATGCAATCCTTTTGCCTGCATAGTATAGAGCTCCCTATGTAGAAGGAAGGCTTATAGGTTTCAAACTTGCCTCATATTTATATATATTTAAGCCCTGCCCTGTCTCCTCCCACCCAAAAAAGAATTTAAGATGGATATAACTCTTATAATGCCTCTGAGGATAAAGCAGGCCTATTCACCTTGACAAGCTAATTCTTAGTGTGCAGGGTTGTGGTGAGTAATGTGTGTGTAGGACTTTGTGTGCTAATCATATACAAATGTGAAGTAATTTAAATGACCGCTGGTTTTAAATCGGCAAGTTCTTAACCTCAGTATGTAACGAGAAGGAAGTCACAAAGGATTGTGGGAAAGTGATGCTTCTGTTGATAAGTCAGCAACAGGGTGATCAGAGAAAGTAGACACGTTTAATGCTCCTCCTTTTGAACACGAACCAAACCAGGGAAACCCAGTGAAGTTCTCAAATACACTTCCTTGGGTCAAATATTTAAGAGGGTTTTTTAAAAAAAATGTTCTTGCTGCCATAATTAATGCAATGGGCCGGAAAGCAAGTTCAGGGTCAGAAATGTTGACATAAGTTATGCCACAGTTTCTAACCCCACCGACCCTGGTTTAATAAGGCCTTACAGTCGCATCCTCCCATGCACTCAGCTTGCAATTGCCTGCTTCAAGAGACAAGGCAATTAGGGGCAGAGAAGAGCTTTCCAGATACATCTGGGGAAGAGGAAAGGTCTTCCACCCCAGGATAGAGCCAGACAGAGGATGCCCACCGTGTGAAGGATGAAAAATTGTCTTGATTTATGGGTTTGTAATAAACTTACTTGAAAAGTTAAGCCATGTTATCCAAAAAAGCTTTGTATTGCCTCCTCTCTCAGGGTAAGATGGGGATTTTAGGTGAGAGGTTTCTGGCAGTTTCCACTGAACTAAATCACAAGGTGTTTCATAATTCCATGTCAGTTGGTTGTGCCACTGAGCAGCTTTCATTTTCCTCATAGACAGAAAGCACCTACCTCTGCCCTCTCAGGCATTTATCTGCTTTTCAGCAAACATCAAAAGCTAAGTGTCTGCATGAACCCTAGAACCTTGTAATTACTGGCACTTGGGCCTCTCAGAGAAGAACTTGAGCGAAACATCTTCTGCAGGTGAAATGCTATCAATATTCTGGTCTGGCATGCTCTTGTCTGGGGTGTCCTATGTTAACGTATTCTGAAACACCAGTGCTCCAGGGAGTGCAATTTGCAACCCTAACGTGGCTTAGAGATCTACTTGACTCTCTTAGAGCTACGGATTTGTTAACGCCATTCAGGGCCACCATACAGGGGGTGAGGTTGGCGTATTTTCCAGGTGCAAAAGGAGGAAGAATTTGTTGCTCTTTTCTATTACATTGTTCCCTAAGCTCAGCCTAGCTTTGGTTTCTTATTCTTGCCCATTTATTTTGCATCATTTGAGCAGGGCCCTATGCTAGAGTCAGTTCTCTAGTGTCAAACCTGGCTCCAGATCTTCAAGTTCCCCTCCCACCCATGGATGAAGCCTGAGGCATCTGAGACGAGATTCCTCCATCCTATATAGGAGATTCTTTCTTTGGGTCTGGCTTCTGATTGCCAAAACCTGATCACTGTTCTAGACCCCTTGCTTTAGATCAGGTGGTTTGCATTTGCTCGTAAGCACAGCCACTGGTTGTGATTTGCCCCACATCTCAAAGCTCTAGCCAGTCTTTCCCCATTCACATGTTTAGCTCCAGATTCCTGACTCCCCAGCATAAGTCAATGTAGAGACAAGAATAGGGCACTGAGCAGGTTTTCTGATCCAGCTGACCGGGTAAAGGAGGAGTCAGAGTCTTCAGTGGCTTTTGCAAGTCTTTTATTTAGATTTACCAGGCATATGGCAGGCAAGGGTGCTGGGGGGCTGGGGGGCTGGCAGTCCTGCCACCCCCAGCAAATCCTCACTTTATCTGGGCTCTCTGGCATTCTCTCTGCTTCCTTCTTCTTCTCTCGGCTTCCATTCGTTCTTGGCTTCTGCTGGCATCCCCATTATGCCGCCATTATAAACGTAGTCTCTCAGCCCACGTGTATCCACTTCAGGTGTCCGCCATCAGGCATGCACTCAGGACCACAGGGTTTCCTCATCTATCCTAATGGCGGGAGGGCAGAAAAGCCTGATACTTTTTACCTGACCCTACAGTCAGGTTATTATAGAAGTTTGGTCCCAAATGAGAAAGTACCACTCTGACATGCTCAAGTAGAAAGAGAAATATACTGACGGGTAGAATTCAAAGTTAGAACAGCAACCAGTGGAAAGACAAAGATGTCACTGACCCAGCATCTATTGTGACCTGATATTTTAAGACCTCCTCTTCCCATTTCTTATTTCTGATTGCTGTGAATGTCAAAGATAGTCTCAAATACATCTCCATTTTTAGGAAATACGATATCACACATCATCTGTTTTTTTTAAAGATTTATTTATGCACCAGATTTATTCACCAGAGACAGAGTGGGGAGCAGAACAGGCAGACTGACTGAAATACACTGCTGAGGGGAGCAGCGGGCCAGACAGGAGGGGTCTGCTGCACTGTGTGGGTCACTTCCCTGACCAGGGACGGAACTTGTGGTACAGTGAGTGTGAATAGCTTCATAGTGCTGAGACTTAACCCCTTGTGCCACCAGGGAGGTAAATTCCAGGGAGGAATTTGTATCTCATGATTTCTGCCATTAAATGGGATGCACCTGAGTTCTATGGACCCAAGTTCACAAACCCTAGTGACCGGATGTATGTAACCAGATTCCTCAGCAATCATGAGGCTGGTCTGTGTAGGAGAAAGAATACCCATAATAAAAGGGAAGTGTTGGGAAACAATCACATTGTAGATGTCATTGCTCTATAGGAGCGTGAAAGTATTAAAAAAGACTAGAACTTCATTCCTAGGGAAAAAACTGGGAGCACCTGATGCAATCAGCCAAGCTGAGGTCATAGTCATTTGAGCAGCCCTAGCAGCATCTGGAGAAAACTTCACCTTCTAATACTTGCTTATAAAATAATAATCATTAACTCATAGATAGACCATATAGCATCTCTGAAGCCTGCCATGGTGGAAATAACATGATTACACATGTTTAATTTGGATTTTGAAAATAGAATATATAAAGTTTTAAAATCTTAGGATAATTATCTGCAAGGAAGAGAGAGGCAATGAATTACAGTTGTTACTATTTTTGGGGCCTCCCTGGTGACACACGGGATTAAGTCTTAGCACTATCAACCTATCGGCGGCCACTGCAGCATGAGTTCAATCCCCAGCCAGGATGCTGACCAACATGATGCAGCAGACCTCTCCTGACTCACCTGCTGCTCCCCTCAGCAGTGTATCTCAGTCAGTCCACCTGTACTGTTCTCTGCTCTTTCTCTGATGAATCCTCTCAGCCCCCACACCTCTGCCCTGTGCCCCAGTTCTTGTATGCATAAATAAATAAATCTTTAAAAAAATTGTTACTTTTTTTGGGGGTAGAAAAAGAGCAACACAACTGAATAAAGATTAAGCAAAAAAGGATGGATTTTTTTTCATTTACTAATGGAGTGTTTCATGGACAGGAACATCTGTGTGTGTGACCATGAAACGAGGAGACTCCCAATGCAGGAAACTGTGGAGATAATCTCAGGAGCTGCCGCTGTGCCAGGTCAACTTAGCCCTTATTTATTAAGCACTGTTATTGTCGTGCGGGGCATTTCAACATTCAACATTCCACGCTGGTCAATCGATATGCTCTATCACGACACTTAAATGAATTAACTCTTTTAAAATTGAACTTGGTGTGCCACTAAAAAATATACTGACACATATTAAGTTTAATTTTCAACTCACTTTACCATCATGAAACAAAATGGGGAGTAATAAAAATGCTGCATGAGCATCTCTTCTCACAATTTGCAGTAACAGTCAATTATCTAGAGTAAAGGGAGAGGCCTATAGTTCACAAAAATGTAGTGCTCAGTCATAGAGCCTCTCCATGTAATATTAAGAAATCGATTCTATCACTTTGTCCACTTACACTATATTGAGGAGAAAATCCCATCCTGGAGGAATACACCTGTGGGGCTCTCCTGTCAAAGGACTTACATAAGCTCGTGGATAACACACCCAGTGAAACCAGGCAGCACGGTTTCCCTGAGTATGACCCTGCCCTCCCCTGCCTCTAGGTCTTGGCTTAAAGTATCATTGTTTCCAACCTCTTTGTGTCTTCTACCTCACTTTCAAAGTACAACTATAACCCTAAAACACTCCCTTCTCTAAGAAGTCCCACCATCTTCAAATTCCCCAATCAGAGTGAAGTATTTCTTTGCTTCCTCTTACACTTAGTAAGATGTTTGTATCTATTTTTTTTTTTTTTTGCATCTTCATAGCCTTGCATCAAAATTTACAGGTGTGTGTTCATAGAGAGAGAGAAAGATTCTCAATTAGATGCTGAGCTCCTGGAGGGAAAATGCCAATATTCTTGTTTATCTCATTTTTCAATCAATAAATATGCATTTTTGAGGGCCTCCTCGGTGGTGCAGTAGGTTGAGTGCGGCGCTGTGAAGCTGTCCTCAGCCTCTGCAGCACCGGTTCGATCCGGCTGGCCACCAAGAGTCCCACATGGTGCGGCAGACCTCTCCTGTCTCACCCGCCGCTCCCCTCAGCAGTGTATTTCGTCACTATGCCTGTTCTGTTCCCTGCTCTGTCTCTGGTGAATCCTTTCACCCTCCCACGAATCTGGCCTGTGCCCCAGTTCTTGTATAAATGAGATAAATAAATCTTTTTTTTTAACATTTATTTATTTATTTATACAAGCACTGGGTACAGTCAGAAGCGCAGGAGGGTGAGAGAATTCACCAGATCCAGAGCGGGGAGCAGAGCAGGCAGAAGGACCGAAGTGCACTGCTGAGGGGGGCAGCGGGAGGCAGGAGAGGTCTGCGCGCCATGTGGGACCCTCCTCTGGTGGCCGGGGAGCAACCGGAGATGGAACCAGCGCTGCAGAGGCTGTGAGCAGCTTCGCAACCCAGCGCTCAACCTCTGTGCCACCGGGGAGGCCTGATAAATAAATCTCTAAAAAAAAAAAAAAAGTATTTGGTGACAGTAATAGAAATACATTGTTCTAGAGATACTGTGGAAGCTTGTAATTGTCATCAAGGAAGACAACCATGTCATTTCACAGAGTATCACCTAATACTCTGTAACCCATGCCCCATTATCATCATGGAGACTTCTCATCAATTGGAAACCAGCTGCCATTCACTATGCCATTTACCCATAGTGAATACTATGGGTAAAACACTTATTTGAGTATTTTATAAAATATATTTAACTTCATCATTCCAGTTCTATTTCACCGAAGAAGTAAATGTGTTTGATGTCTAAGAGCTTTCAAATTGCAGGTAGCAACAAACCCTGCTGCAGGGGATGATTCAAATCCTTTATAAATATTAAACTTTACTCCTTCTTACTCCAGTGGCAGGTATTCTTATCATCTCTATTTAAAACATGAGGAAACCCTGAAATTGAAAGTGACCAGATCAAGACCACACAGTGAGCAAGAGTTGGGGGCCAGGCCTTGAACCCAGGCAGGCTGGGGTGGGAGTCCATGAATTTCACTGTCATTTTATGGGGTCCCTACAGACCGCAGTAGTGGGATATTGGGACTCAAGTCCAGCTGTTGCCAGAGCTTGTGTTTTTCTTCCATTTTTGTTGGAGTTTCTCTCTGGAAAAAAAAAGAAAAATGATTACTGAATGATTGGCACAGGATCAAATGAAAATTAAAAATGATGTCTATAACTCATGATTCTTAACACCCAATTTAGGTTCATCTTGCCCTTCTACCAAAGAGTTAAAAGTGAACAGACTATAATAATTCTGTAGTTTTTATTTTAGGAATGTCTTTCCAAAAATGTAAGAGTGTATTTTACTTTACTTATAATAAGGGAAAACATTATATTTAAAATCCTTGGGGCAGAGATGAAGACATGATAAATATAATTAGTGATTTTCATTGTTTTTACAAATCAAACTTTTATGATAAATTTCATCCAAAAAAGGTAATTTTACTTATCCACATTCAGATTTCTAGGTACAGTATATTATCATGAATCCCCCAATCATCCTTTAGAAACACTACAATATAGGGTTTTATCGTAGCTGTCTTTTGAGGTTGCAAATTGTTAACATCTGTCTCTTAGTATTTTTTTTTTACAATACTCTAAATACTCTAATCTCTGGTTATCCTGCTAATAACTGTAATTTTCTAGTCAGCTGCTATCTCTCAAGGTAGTTTAAAGGTCATTTTTTTGCAATACATAAAGGAGCCTGTGAAGAAAGTGGACGTGATTTATTTTTTAGCAAGTTGAACTCATGTTTGGATTTGGTTTTAAGTACTAGAAGAAAGAGTCTCTGCCTGGCTATTTTAACTCAGTCTCTTATTTGGTCCCAGCATGATTAACTTTGGTCTCTTTCATTCCATTTCATTTCCGTTACTTGATGTTATTCCTAATAGATTGGGAAAATATATTATTTTCAGAAGTATAATTAAAGGGTACCTCTATAATGGATTTTGATAATCAAAGTAGTGGTTCATCCATATGTTATCCCTACAAGAAAGCATGTAGCTCTTTCCCCTAGATAGGCTCCTGAAAACTCTCTTAATCAAGATGACGAGAACTGCATCCACAGTTGTTGCAGAAATTATGAAACTCGAATATATTTACATGAAGGTTCACATTTTCATTTCATGAAGATAAGCATAGCATAAGCTGTAAGTGAACATATGGTGAGTCACTTGGATTTTGTTTGTTTGTCTGGTATGTATCATCAGTATCCATTACCTTCTTGTGGAACAACAACGAAAAAAAACCCTTGAATTTCCTTTACGTAAAATTCATCCTCACGCCATGCTTTGCTGTCACTGCAGAGCATAACCAATTAGATTGCTGTGGTGACAGGTTCAGGGACAAACATGTGACCCATCGTTGGTCAATGAGATGCAGAATCAGGATTCTGCAAGAGCCCTTGAGGAAAGCAATATGCTGTGTTTATTTCCAGCTGGATTGCTCAGCAGGTGGAATATCAATATGGAACTGGCCACGTGAAAATGGCTATCATGGGGAAAATTGCAGTCTGAAAATCTAGTCAAAACAGGGAAAAACTAGGTGCAAGAAACAGAGAAAGGCAATATCCTGGTGCCATCATTTGTGGTCCTGGGCTCAGCTCCACCAATGAGGATGGGAAATGGGTTTCACTTGAAAATGAATGGCACCTGATTAATACGTAAACACAATTGGTATTTATGGCCATGAATAAGAATCACGTTTGTTCTAGCTGAGAGTAAATATAAAGGGCAATTTACTGGGATATCCTAAATGAAACAAAGAAAGTACAGTGAAGCATGATGATTTCAGGGAAGATTCTAAATGCTACCTTGACCAGATCAAAGAATTAGAATGTGATAGCTCATATCCTGGAGTTGGAGTTTTCATAGAGGTTTGTTATGGAAAGAATTGCCCATATGATTAACCTCCATTATCTCCAGCTGTAACCTTGTTTAGAAACAGGGTTGGTGGAGGTCTAATCACTTAAGATACCATCCTGTAGGAGGAGGGTGGATCCTAAACCAATATGACCAGTTTCCTGACAAAAAGACGAAATTTAAATGTGAACAGACACAGGAAAAATGTTCTGGAAAGATGAAGGAAGAGGTGGGGGGATGCTGCACCTCCAAGGAACTGAAGATGTCTAGCAAAGCACAGAAGCACAGAAGCTAAGGGAGAGACAGGGATCCGATTCTCCCTCACAGTCATTGAAAGAAAGCTACGCTGTCAACATGCTGATCTCAGACTTCTAGCCTCTCTCAAACTGTAAGATAATAAACTTCTGCTGTTTAAATTACCCAATTTGTAGTACTTTATTGTAGCAGTCCTGGTAAACTCAAAAGTGTCTGAGGATAATTGCAGCTGAAGATAAAAATAAAAAATCCAAGGGATTTCATGAGCAAAGAAAGTCAAAATGAAATAGGAGGACACTAATGAAAAGGTAAACAACAGAGGGGAATTTTGTGGTTTTGGTCAATAATAAATTAAAATATTAGTTGGATGTATAGTGGGTAAACTTGATAAATAATACTAAAACTTAATTACATTTTTAGTTTTATTAAAAAATAATTTGCAGAGAAAGAAAGTGACAAATAACTTTCTTAAATGGCCAACTTGACTTTCTTATTGAATAAACACAGAATGGAAATACAAAAGTTACAAGATAATTGAATTGACTAAATATTTGCGCCAAGTGTTTATAAAGCAAAACTTAAGACCTAAATGAGAATAATGCCTGCAAAATGGAGATACAAGAATATATCTGAGAACTTATGTAAAGGAAGAAACTTATAAGTTAGCAAGGGAATGGACTATAATATTAGGTTTTGATGAAAAAGATTGGATTTTGCTTGGTTTTTTACTGCAGAATTAGAAATTAGTGAAGATACTGTCAGTAATAGAGTGTGGAGAGAACTGTGGTGTGAACAGGAAATTCTAATTTACTTGAGTGATGTCAACTTTTAGGGTTTCCTGCTCAGGTAGACATGCTAGCCAAATGACAAAATTTAATGCCACCAAGATCATGACAATTGCCATCGTGGGCTTCCAAAGAACAACAAAATATCACTTACTTATGCTTTTCCAAAATGATCTAGCATGCATCAAATTGTGTGGAAACAATCAGGCTATTGAACATAAAATGCTGGGTTTTCCAAAATACAAAATTTTAGAGATTAAATTCATGTCATAAAAAGTTGGTGAAGTTGGTGTAAATTAGAGAAATTAGAGGACTCTAAAGAGATGTAACAACTAAATAGAATGTGTGATTCTTGAATAGATCCTGAATAAGAAAAACAATTCTAATAGACCCTGGACCTCAGGGGTCAGTGAGGGCTGCAGCTACAAAGTACAGTGACGTCTGGTCACTGAGCAGCCTCTTCAGGAGTCCCAGTGGTGGCTCTTGATGTCCACACCTCCAAACAATCTTCTACGCCCTTAATTTCCTGTATTAAATCCCTTTCTGCCTAAAATACCAAAAGTGGTTTCTGCTTCCTGTACTGAACTCTGAGTGAAGTAAAACAATTTCTGTATTTTAATTTAGAGAAGTTTTCCTCAACTTCTTAATTTGTATGGGCTCATCTTTTATCTACCTTTAAGATAATTAAACACATAAAATAAAAATATTATGTAATAATAGACACATCCCTTGGCCAGGAAATAAAAAAAAATATTGGGGACAATCTGCCATATTCACAGCCTTTATTTAATGTAAAGCACAGGTTTTATTTAATGTATACATCTTTTCTGATAACTGTTTGTGCAATTGCTATTTTTTTTCTTCTACATGCAAGTTTGAAAAATCTGATTTCTGATTGAAAATATAACAAATGCACTGGGATTTTTCCTGGACACAAAAAGGGTGTGAAGATTATTTGAATCTAATTTTTTTTGATCAGCAGATATCACTGAAAATTAACCCAGAATCTAAAATTGCTAATGCCATATGTGTCATTGATTTCCATCTTGCCAATTAAATAAAGGTTACCGCCTGGGCGCTTCAAAGATTGCCTCTCTCCCTAGGCATCATCACAGTGATTCAGCTCAGCCAGGGCGCTCCTGCTGGCAGTCCCCAAATTCCCTCTGCAGGGAATGAACGGCAGATTGTCTTCTGGGAAAAAAAAATCACTTAGGGAATAGCACAACTGCCATGAACTAGAACTCCAATTTGCTGACCTTTCATTGCTCTCTAAAAAGGTTCATCTTTTCTCTGTTGCCAAAGGGCCAAAAATTAATACAACAAGCATTTGTCAGGCACGTATGGCGTGCCAGGCCCTGAGCCAGGCAGTCAGAATGCTAAGAAAAGACGTGGGTGCTGGTTCTTGTCCTCCACACAGCCTGCCTCCGAGAACGTGGCTGCACACCCAGTTTTCACACCATGAGGTCAGCTCTGTGAACTGAGTTCCAGAGGGTGCACAGAGGCAGGAGGAGTCCAATCTCATCATAAGAAGGGAAAGAATGGAGTCACCCAGGAAAAAAGGGGTGACATTTGAATTCAGTTGTGAAGACTAAATAGGGCTTGTCCAGGCCAAAATGGAGGAAGGATATGGAGGAAGCATGAAGGGGAATTTTTGAGAAAAATGCACAGTCTGAGCTAAGACAGAAAGGGCCAGACCTGTTCAGGAAACCACCAAGAGTTTGCTAAGTTGGCAGAGAAGGTCGTTAGGAAAGTGTTACTTTTATGTGTCCACTCACTGGGCCGTGAGGCACCCAGATATTTCAGCAAATACTATTCCGGGTGTTTCTGAAAGAATGTTTTTGGATGAAATTGACACTTGAATTGACTGAGAAGCAAAGGGGCCTTGCAAGCATGAGCTTGCTTTAGCCAGTTGGTCAGTGGCCTGAACAGAACCAAGACTGGCCCAAAGTAAGAGACTCCTTCCTGACTGCCTCCAAACTGGACATTTTTGGGGGATTTTTCTTGCCTTTGGTCTAAAATCTGAAACATCTGCCCCTCCTGGGTCCCAAACCTGCTAGCACTGGTGCCACATGCTGCTGATTCTTCTGGGTCTCCAGCTTGACAATTGCAGATCTGGGGGCTCATCGGCCTCCATGATCACCTGAGCTAATTCCTTATAATATGTCTACATTTGTATTTATGTCTCTATGCATTTATCTATACCCATTCCTATGTGCATATGTAGAATTATATATGAAGATATATGTGCACACACACGCACACACAAACATACACACCCATAGGTGCATAGCCTATTGGTTCTGTTTCTCTAGAGAATCCTAATAGGATGATAGAAGATGAGGTTGTAAGTCAACATAACCAGAAGGTAAGGAATCTGCACATTGTTCTCATATTAAAATATTAAATACATATTAAAATAGCTAATGTTTCTGTTCAATATAGTAATTATTATTGACAAACCATAATTTCATTGCACAGTTTATTTCTTTGGTGGTTAAGACTATTCTGAGTGCTTTTCAGATTTTGGCTCATTTTGTTCTTGATGACCCCTTTTTGAAAAAAGCACTACCAATCTCCCCTATTTACAGAGGGGTAGAAATGAGACACAGAGAAGTCACTGACCATGTTCACAGCTAGTGAGTGATAGAGCCCCAAAGGAAAGGCAGGTGGCCACATCCCCAGTGTCTGCATCTCATCACGGATTCATGATGCTCTGCCCCGAACTTATTTCATAGGTACTCTCCATATATATGTCCATTTTAGATAATTGATTCTCTTGGCAGAATAAAGAGCAAATTAATGAATGGAGAGTATGGAGAATTGCAGGAATCTAAAATGAGACAGGTGATAGGGATCCGCCCCAGACTACCAGTGCTGGGAAGGGGGTGTAGGCGACAGCCCAAAACCAATTTTCAAGGTAGTATCACCCTGATTTGGTAACTAGCCAGGTTTTTGCAATGAAAAAAAAAAAAAAAAAAGCTTTGCAGGCAGAGTGATGAGGAGTTGGCCAACGATTGCCTAAGCTAAGAAAGGAGAGGAAAAGAAAGCTAGTGGGGATTTAACAACTGAAGTTGAGGCATCCGCAGGATACAAATTTGAATCTCAATTCAGAGAAGAGATCAGAACTAGAGAAATTAAGCAGAGTGGCATGAGTTTCCCAGGGCTGCCGTAAGAACAGCTTAAACAACAGAAGTTTATTCTCTCTCAGTTCTGGAGGTCAGAAGTCTGAAAGAATGGTGCGCACAGAGCAGCACCCCCTCTGATGTGTCTTTCATCTTCCGGTGTGGCTGGCATTTCTTAGACTATGGGTTCATCCCTGCAAAAATTGCCTTCATCTTTGCAACTCCTCCTGTGTGGGTATGTTGAATCTTCCTCTTTCTCTTTTTATAAGGTCACTTGTAATGACATTTAGTGCCCACCAAGCAGTCCCAGATTATCTCATTATATAAGATTCTTATCTTACTTAGTTCTTACTTAAGATAAGATTCTTATTCTTATCTTGCAAAGACCATCTTAGCAAATAAAGTAACATTTATAGGTTTTAGGGACTTAGTTCTGGGAGATTTGTGTTGTCATAATTGAACCTATTATAAGAGTTAAGAGAATATCATGGATTGGGCCTCCTCGGTGGCGCAGCAGTTGAGCGCTGGGCTGTGAGGCTGCCCGTGGCCTCTGCAGCACCGGTTCGATCCCAGGCCACCAGGTCCCACATGGCGTGCAGACCTCTCCTGCCACCTGCTGCTCCCCTCAGCAGTGTACTTTGTCAGTCTGCCTGCTCTGCTCTCCCCTCTGGCTCTGGTGAATTCTCTCACCCTCCCGCGCTTCTGACTGTACCCAGTGCTTGTATAAATAAAATAAATAAATATTTTTTTTAAAAAAAGAATATCATGGATTGCCAATGATAAGAGGTGGGAGAAAGACACCTCGGTGTATGGGAAGGCACCCTGAGTTAAAATTCCAGTTGCCACTGTTTGTATTAGGTATAATCAAGTGGCCAGAGATTTGGACCTAATTTTCTCCTCTGTCAGATGATGGAGTCAACTACAAGATTGGTCTCTTGAATAGAAAATGCTGAGTGTGCATTTCACCTAAATAAATGTGCAGATTTGGTGACTAATCAAAGTCATTTGGAAGTTGTGCTGTTTCAAAATAATACAATTTTACTAAAATAACAAGATAAATCCAAAATTGTTCACAAACCCTTCATTTAGCCTGATCAGCATCTGCATTTATATGACATTTTCTAGTCCTTGAACAAAAACATTCAATTTTTACATATGGCCGCAGTTTGATTGACTTTTATGATCTGTATTGTAATTTAAAACATCACCCTGATTCTTTTTCCATTCTGTTACAGCCCTGTTTTCTAATCTCCCCACTCCCCACCCTGCTCAAGCTGCCATTTTGAGCCATTAAAGGAGATGTATTTATATGAGTGGTGCCCCCTGGAGGTGTTCAATGAAAGTCATCAAGACTACAGTGGGACTCCACCTCCTAGAATGAACCCTAGCTGCACCCCAAATGTCAGCGTCCAACAATACCACACTAAATGACTTTGGTTAAGGTTCTTTTCACTTTTTAACTTAGATTCTAATTCCTACCAAGGTGAAAATGACAGATCCTTGAAGTAACTTTTCATAAAGCTTTTATTTTAGATACAGCTTGAAATATGAGTTAAAATATATCCCATATTGAACTTGTTTAGCTTTTCACCTAGGTAATATCTCAACTATTGCTGCCTAAGGATTAAATCCCATTCAAAACATACCTGCTTCAAGCTATATTGACATCATTTTCCATGACATAAAATAAGTGCTATGATTAAGTCCTTATGTCAGTTGTCTCTTCCCCGCATAAAAGTGCTGAGCATAATGTGAGACTGCCCCACTTTTCTACAATAAGTAGCAATCTGTATATAACTAAAATATTTCTGAAACATTCTTGGTAATCTATTTATTCTAGTTGGTCTTTGCTTTATTTTTTTTTCAAGTGTACTCTCCCCTTAACTCACCTCTTGGTCCATGGGGCATGATTACACTCTTACAGTCTTTATCTCTCTCTGTCTCTCTCTCTCTCCCACACACACACACACACACACACACACATGCACAAGCATGCATGCAAATGGTGGGGAGGAGAGTGGGGGAAAACAGTTGAACCATTAAGGTATGCCATAATCAATTTTCATTCAGTATGCATTAAATTTTGAAATGGTACCAAAGAGAATGAAACTAAAAGAATCAATCACCTTTTATCATGTCCCTTCTGGATGAAATTAACTTGAAATGGGCATCCTTGTTCCCTTCAGTGGGAAAGAAAATAGCTTCTGGGTGCCAGCTGAAATCTAGAACATTGAACAACTGCTATGGAATAGTGAGGTGTCCCTGTGCAGAAATTCAATGATATTAATGATACTAGGGTTCTGCCGTGCACAGGGGTCTGCAGAGAGTGGTATAAACACAGCACACCTGACACTGAGCACAGATTAAGCTTGTATTCATGACTACCTTGGACTGCTGCTTTCTTCACTCTGGAGGAAACTACCTGAATACACGTCGCTTTGGGCAAGTTACCTAATCTCTCAATACCTCACTTCCGCCATGGGTTGATGAGGATGGGCTGATAATGCTTCCTTAAACAAAGTTGAAAAAGTCAAATCAGGGCCACCCCCGTGGTACAGTGGGTTGAGTACTGCACTGTGAAGCTGTCTTCAGCCTCTGCAGCGCCGGTTCAATTCCCGGACAGCCAGGGAGGTTCCCACATGGTGTAGCAGACCTCTCCTGTCTCTCCCACTGCTCCCCTGAGCAGTGTATTTCTTCAGTCTGCCTGTTCTATTCCCCGCTCTGTCTCTGGTGAATCCTCTCACCCTCCCGTGCATCTGGCTTGTACCCCGGTTCTCGTATAAATAAATAAGTTTAAAAAAAGAAAGAAAGAAAAGAAAAAGTCCAATCAAATGATGCATGTGAAGTACAGAGTAGTGCCTGATGCATAGTAAGAGCTTGATACAATTTAGCTGCACCTCACTTTACAGAACACTTTAGCAGTCTACAATAATCATGCCATTTACCAGGGATGCCTCGGGGACACGTCCTAGCTGCCAATCACCATCAGTCTGTGGTGTGTGAGAATGCTCACATCTCCTTGATTATGACTTGCAGCTGCCTAACTTTTCCTTGAGGCAGAAAGTCAAAATCCCACCATCACCCAGTGGGCCACCCATGTCCCAGCACACAAGCATTTGGTGTTGGAAGTCTGGTTTCAGCTGCTTACTATAGCTCACCTCAGTGTTCAGCGTGAAAGCCGGATGACACAGAGGAACAAGTCTGGAGGACTGTGGTGGGTACCAGCTTCCCGATGAGCTACATGAAGCCGAGGCATTTGAACCTCCAGATTGGCCTGTCTTTGAAAACTGGTTGGCACCGTGCTGTCTGCCAGCTTCCCAAAATGATGCTCTGACCTTTCTGTTTTCATCTTCTATTTATCTGTTATTGAATATCTCTGGATGCTGTGATGCCAACACAACAGATCTCAGTGGCAGATTTTTGTTCTGTTGCAAAAAGGATCACATGGCAGGAATTAAAGCTGTGAAAGATGGTCTTGCTTTAAAATGACTTAAACAATAGCTTTTAAAAATATATATAGTCTCTATCATAGAACTGAGTGTTGGAAAAGTCCTTAAATCCTCAAAGGTAATAATTTCCTTTCTCAAAGGAAGAAACAGATCTAGAAAAGTAAAATTCATTTCCTTTGGGGCACCTATAACCACCCAATCTAGTTAACTCTTTGAGGATTTGATTATATAATTTGCTACCTACATTGATACAATTTGCTACATCATTGACCAAATTAACTATGCTAACTCTCCAATCTTTACCAAATAATAAGCAGGCCTGGCTTCACATAATTATTGACTCTTTTGATTTGCTATTGAAAGTATTCATATCAATCCTCTGAAAATTGTATTATAACTCATTCCCACAAAGATGTGAAATTCAGAGAAACTGTTATTTATTTACCAGTTTATTCCAGTTTATTCTATAGCTGGTAATGGCAAAGTTGAACCTGAAGTCCAAGTCTTCTGATTCCCTGTGCGCCTCCTAAGGAAAATTCCCTGAAAGTACGAAGTCACTTGCCATAAAGAATTGTTCTAATTACCCAAGAACTAACTGGAACACGTGTTAGAAACATGTGGTGAAGGCAGGGACACCTGGGATAAAGAAAGGGTTTAGGTAGATTTAGTCACAAAATATAAGCTTTAACTACATGCCATTATTGTTAAAACCTGGGTCTGTTATATAAAAGTTGGGTGGAAAAAAGTTATTTAATTTGGTTTTCTGGGAATCACCCATATTCCCTAAACTAGCTCAACATCTGACGTCTAAATCAATCATAAATCCTGAAAATATGCTTTGAGTAGTTACAAGAATTCCATCCAAGTTTTCCTGGTATGACCACTCTTTGCAGGAGTCTAAAATGCAACTTAAAAATAAGGAAGATCAATTCATGAGAAGAACTAAACACCGATAGTCATTTTCTCAAATGACACTTACCTTTTAATAATCATGTTGTAAAAGTTAGATCTAATGCAGGTGTTTGTTGGAACATTAAGTTCCAGCACAGATTGTTCCTAGAAAAATAGTCAGGACCTCGCCTCGTTCCTATTGATATCTTTATAGGCACAGATGATGCAGAATCGTTGCATTAAAAACGTGCAATATTTATAATAGCCTTGCTTCTTGTATCAGAGCACTTTTTAGAAATCTAGAGATAGTCATTCTTTTATATTTTTGTCATTTTTTTTATATTTTCATTAAGTTGGTTAGTTTAACCAACTGTATGTGACAAAGGTAATGATCAAGAGTTTTGCACTGTCTCCAATTTTGTCCCATAACAGCAGAGAGATGAGATGTAATTGGCCATAGGGGAACAGGTGGGGAAGTGGGGATGGCTGAGTGGCCTCCTCACTCCCCCACAAGGAGTTGTTAGAACAACTTCAAGTTCACAACCACAGGACATTTCCTGGTGCCCTGGTCTTCTCACTGAATTACATGCCTACTTCCAAGAAAATATCGTTGGAATATCAGCTGAGTCCCAGGAGGCAAAGAAATGTGGGGAAGGATAGAAAGAAGACAAGATGATGGCAAAAACTACTTATCTCTCTGTTGCCATATTGGTAAGGGTGGAAAATCGAGCATGGCAGAAGCGCGCGCGCGTGTATGTGTGTGTGTGTAGATCTTTGTGTCTGGGCATTAGCTAATAACTTCCATTTTAAAGAAAGCGCCCAACACACAAACTACCTGAGTTGACCTATATGTGTGTGTCAAGTACGAGTTTGTACTCTCAAAATTCAGTGTTCCAGCTGCGCAGAGATGTATTATATCCTAAGCCTATAATGGAATGGAATGGATATTCAAAGCCCTGCTGTTCCAGGTCTTGGCTCCTTTCAACACACAGGGTTCCTTTCTCAAGGAGCACAGGACAGACAGCACCCCGATTCCCAGATGATGGATTTCCAACCCAGGTAGTAGAGATGGAAGCTTAAAGAGAAAGGCAAAACGTTTGCATCTTCTTTCAGACTTTAAAAAAAGCCCCAATAACAGAAACAATAAATAGCAACTTGCTGAAAGTCTAGCATGTGTTGGTAGCATGGAAGGATTTTACACACATCAACTCTGATCTTTCAAACAGTCCTGCATGTCAGCAGTAACACTGGTGATTAAGTCAGGGTCACACAGAGGGGACCAGGGAATGGAAGCGGGGTCTCTCCAGGTTTAAAGCCCTTGCTGTTTCACCAAGGCAGGACTGCCAACTCTTGCAAACATCCCTGGGGGCTACTTCTTATCTATTTATTATTATTTGCTTTCAACTTCCCAAGAAATGCATGGCAACTGTAGAGAAGTTATAAGACAAAGATTAATAATGACAAAGAGAAAAAGAAAAATAATTATCCAAATTCCCCCCAAATTACAATATATCACAGAATAGTCCTTCAGGTTTATCTTACGTCTGTATCTACGTAGATGTCTACACTCTAGACATTACTGAGTATCTGTCTCTATTTAAGGCCATCAGATAGCTTTTAACTCTCACATATCCCATGTAAGTATGTATACTTTTGACCAAAAATGGGAAAATATTGTAAACCCTGCTTTGTGGGTTTTTAAAATTGTTTTTCTATTTGATACATTCTGAAAAGAATGTATTCACTTGGTATCTAGATAGCACCTTTATTATATCGACTTGGTGAATAAATCTCAGTCACATCACCTCTGTGTGTTAGGACCCACAAGGTCTCACCACTGGGTGCCAATGACACCAGTGTGGGCACCAGTGTGGGCATCAGCAGCTTTCCTGATTCCCTGGATGTTTTAGCAGCCATCGATTACTTACTCTTCTAAACACTGCTGCCAGGACCACCAGAATGTACACAGTCTTGTGCACTTCTGAAATTACATAAAATCTTGTTTATACTAAAATTTTAGAGGAGTAACTTTAGCCAAATACTCTTGCATGAGGTAAAGGTTTGGGGGACACATTAGTGAATTAAAATATAACTGTATCCAGTAAATGATTTATCAATTTGTCCCCTAATAGGTTAATGTGATTGAACCCATTTCCAGGACAGGTATAGTGGCCACTGGAGCAGCTGGACTCTGAAGCTGCCCACACTACATCATGCCAGCTCAACGCACCTCACTTGTCTTAGTTTTTTCTTTTCTTTTTTTAAATCATTATTTATTTATACAAGAACTGGGGTACAGGCCAGATGCACAGGGGTGAGAGGATTCACCAGAGACAGAGTGGGGAACAGAACAGGCAGACTGACTGAAATATACTGCTGAGGGGGAGCAGCAGGCGAGATAGGAGAGGTCTGCCATGCTATGTGGAACCCTCACTGGTCGGCTGGGATCGAACCAGCACTGCAGAGGCTGCGGGACAGCTTCACAGCACTATGCTCAACCTCCTGCCCCACCAGGGGAAGCCCAGTTTTTTCTTTTTTAAGATTTATTTATTTATGCATACAAGAACTGGAGTATAGGCCAGAGGTGTGGGAGGTGAAAGAAGTCACCAAGACAGAGTGGGGAACAGAACAGGCAGATTGACTGAAATACACTGCTGAGGGGAGCAGCAGGCGAGTCAGGAGAGGTCTGCTGTGCCATGTCGGTAGCTCCCTGGCTGGGCATCGAACTCATGCTGCAGTAGCTGCAGCTACTGCATCACAGCCCCTTGCACCACCAGGGAGGCACTCACTTGTCTTAGTTTTTAAAGGTCAAAGAAAAGACCACCGAAAGGTATGTTGTTTTACTTTGTATTTCTTTGATTATTTGATGATGATTCTTCATATACATATAGATATTTTAGTATGCGTGTGTGTATGTGTTTGAATTGTACAAGACCTATTTGAAGCAGGTATGGTCTCAAAAGTCAGTTCATCACCCATGTGAGAACATTACCACTCATGAAGTCATTCAACCAACATTCATTGAGTATTTAAGGGGACCAATATCCAGGCCTGTACACTGATTGTTTATAAAGTCTTCTTGTTGGTTGCTCCCTGTGACAAATGGGAAGTTAAATATTCTAAATGTCACACTAGGTGATAAGTTGCCTTCTGACAGTTCATAGCAGTGAAAAAATCCCAATTCCCAGTATTTATCATACTTGAGTTCATACCAACAAACATACGCATAAAATATATAGTGTCTATGGTGCCTAGACACTAAAAGAGGTAAAATGAGGTCTTGCATAAAGTTCACTTAGGGACTCAATACAAATATTTAAAAGCAACAATTAGAAGCAAATATTAGCATAAGAATTAGTCTAAGAATCTGCACGCACAGACCTAGGGAGATCTGGTCTTTACGTGCAGTATGAAATGTTTTTTCACCTGGGAAGCATGTGCTCCCCACCGAGATTTTGGACAGCAGATTATGCCTCCCCCAGTCCTGCTGGCGGTGGAGGAGGACAAGGCAAATCCAATCTGCTCATTTCTTTCAGGCGTCCTAATTGCGAGTCCTGCCTAGAACACATGGCCAGAACAAGGAGCCAAGAGAAGAACAAAGGATAACTGCTCACATGTGTTCCTTCCCAGCGGGGTCCAGACTTTCTTCCTCAGCAGGGACAGTCGACAGAGCAAAATAGTAATTGGTGAAGGGTCAGCTGGCAAGGAATGGTCACGTCCCAAGTGAGACCTGGGCTATGAAAAGTTGGCTAGATTAATTTTAAACAGAACTGAAAAATTGTATAGTGAAGGAGAGATTTGAACTTCCATTGGTGAACTTAAGGAATATGAATATATGCTGATTTTCAGTGATGCAGACCTGAAACTGACATACTGCTATCATGCTTCGTCAATAATGTTACTTCAGTGATAAATACATGCATAAAGAAGTAAATAAATTGAGTTTTTTTGAAAAGATTTATTTATTTTATACAAGAACTGGGGTACAGGCCAGATGCGCAGGAGGGTGAGAAGAGACACCAGAGACAGAGCGGGGAACAGAACAGGCAGACTGATGAAATACACTGCTGAGGGAAGCAGCGGGAGAGACAGGAGAGGTCTGCTTCGCCATGTGGGATTCTCGCCCACCGGCTAGGATCGAACCAGCACTGCAGAGGCTGTGGACAGCTTCACAGTGCGGCACTCAACCGCCTGCGCCACCAGGGAGGCCTAATAAATTGAATTTTAAAAGAACTAAAATGGACACTGAGAAATGACATAAGGTGGAAGAGGAAAAATTAAAGAAGAGGAAAATCCCCATTTTTCGGACCTTCCTCTTAATGTCTTTCTAGAATTAAAAATGTTAAAGAAGCTAAGGCTTTTCTTAATGTTGAAAAAAAAATATCTACTGAAGACACATCAGCCAGGCATTATGAGAAGAACACTGAGGTAAGAATGGGTCAGTCTGGATATGAGGCCAAGCTCTAACATAAATTTATTGTGTGGTTTCAACTTAATATTCATTTACATGATCCGTATCTGACTCAGCATTCCAGGATGTGTCACTAATCTTCCAAGACCATGATAACAGAAGGTGTTAAGATATACTGTAAAATTTAATTTGGGAATATTTCTAATTGTTTAAGAATAAAAGTGTTAGATATCTTTCCTACAGATAATACCTGTGTAAAAGACTGATAGAGCAGGAACAGAACTAGAAATCTACTTGCAAATGTTTTCTGAAGAGACATGCTTTTTCCATGGTAATTTGAGTCTCAGATGTTTTATTCCATGTTGTCTTCTGGTTAGGACTCTAAACCTTCAGGGTCCTCACTAAAGATCCACATTTTCTCCGCCTGTTTCAAAGACCATGCACGTGGGCAAACATACATAATTCTTAAAAAGAAAATGAAAAGACAACACTGGGGGAAAAAAACAGAAGGAATAACTGAAATATCTGGAGCCAGATTCTTTTGGAATGCAGAATATTGCAGATTATAGAAGGATAAGGTCATACAAGTTTCATTCATATCTTAGCAGTAAAACATATGAATGTCCTGTCCACTCTAATCACAAAAAATACATTATAAATATCCTCACGAGTGCATGTCAAGTTTAACCTAATAAGGTCATGACTGAATTACAAGAATTTTATTTTAATTGTTAGAGCTTTTGAGATTTCCTAACAGTGGCGAACAACCTGTGACTCTCCAGACACTGCTCCTGTGTTCATTTCCACCAGCGACAAGGATCTTACCAAGTTATGACATAACATCACCACCTATAAATATTTATTGATTGCCACTTGTAAAAGATAGGGAATTCACTTAAGATGACAAAGCTCTGCTCACATTAACTGCTTATACTCTATAAACAATGCAGAAATTTGACCAAAATACAATAAAACTCCTTGTCATACATGATGTAAACTTAGTGCTTTTGTTATAATGTCAATTATTTTTTCCAGAAGTGTTTGTCACCTGTCTAGTTTCCATTCTTCCAGCCCTTATGTTCCTGGTTAACACTCTTCACCCTCTTGCCCAGTCAAAGGTCAACTTGCCCTGTCAGAGGTTCTCATGTACATCTCTTCCATTGCAAATATAAAGTTATTTTGTGATTTTTGAAAATTAGCACAATGGTCCCCACTATACTATAAGTTCCCTGAGATAGAGATGATTTCTGAGTTTTTCTTCCCACTATTTCTCAGACAACTAGTAAGGTGTTAGGCACAGTGGAGGTACCTAGTAATATATATTGGATGGATGGATGGATGGATGGATGGATGGATGGATGGATGGATGGATGGATGGATGGCAGACAGGGTGGGTGAATGAAAGGGAGGGAGGGAGGGGGGAAGGGAGAGCGAAATGGTGGGTACATGGATGGGTAATTGATTTACAAAGGGGAATCATTAGTGTCAGGCTGAGATTAAAGTAAAAATGAAACATTGCCTCCTTTTGCATACAGTAGAAATAAGAGAGTAAATACATATAGAAGGATTTCATGACATTATTTACAGCAAGCAGCTGTACCCAAACCAGCTCTTGTGAAGAAGAGTTTGGAAATATCAACTTCTATTTAAGGAAGCCCCGTTTAGATACTAGAAAAAAGAAGAGGATGTAAAAAATCATCAAATCTTTAAAATACAGGATTAATGAGGAAGACTTCGTTTAATCTTCTGCATGTTTTTATTTTGATGAAAATTGTAGGAAAATTTAACTTGGGGAGAATTTATTTGCAGGTGATGATGGATGAAACTGTAGCTCAAATGAATTCATTCAACATCTCTAAAAGGTGGACATTGTTCAAAATATATGTCATTTCTGCAAAAAGATCTTTTCTTTCTCACTTGGCAATATCTCAAAAATAACCAAATGCATGCAAATAAGAAAAGGAAACCGATGAACTTCTGACTAATAGGAGTCATCCTGGGGGTATAAACAAAAAGAAACAGAGAAAATATGGGGATGGAATCCATTAAACTCTCCAACTATCTAAACCCTGCCAGTAATAGCAAAAATGAAAATGAAGGCTTACCTTTTTGAAGTTCTTCCATTACTAATTGAAAGGTAAGAAGACTGGTTCTTTGTGCCTTAGGAAATAAAGATACAACAGATGTCTATATTGAACACTCTACTGTTCCAAAGGGAAGGAAAGTGGATGACTCTCCCTAAACCCCTTCGTCATGTCATATCCAAGTTCTGTAACCTAAACCTGATACACAATTAAACATTTGCGTAGGGTCGTTGTCTTGACAGATTATTTACCATGCTGGAAATGAAGTGATATTTGCTGCACCATTCACCTCTCTTGTTAGAGATGTTTCTAGTGAACAACATTACCAGCAGGAATTATACTTATGTTGGGGAACACCTCTCTGGATGGGAAGACTGCATCAAGTTTATTTTTTTTTATTTTTTTTTCAGGTTGAGAAACTTTATTGTAGATCACTGTTACTTGATTAACGAAGTTTGTGTTACTATCACCAATATTTATAGCTTTTTTTGTCGACTAATTTGCACTTTCAATTTTTTCTTTATGAGGCGTAAACATATGCAAAGATTAAAACTAACCAGTGATCGAAGTGCTACATGCAGTTAAAGTTTATTGGAATTGATTTCTTTGAATTTCTGTATTTGTCTGATTTTATTAATCCAATTTGTTTGTTCCTCTTTAGTATATATTTAAATTTTATTTAAAATGAAATGAAATAGTAATTTAAACCTATATATCTTGAGTTGTTTGCCTTGTCCTTTTTTTTAATAATAAATTTTATTTTTATATTCCCCATACAATTGCAACCCCCTTATTTTGACCCCAACCCCTCCCCTCCCACCCCCTTCCCCCCATAGAGTGTCTCTGGTTCATAGCTTTTTATTGATTTTGATTTTCACTTTCTTATATTTATTCATTTTCCTGGTCCCTTATTTAAGTTTTCTAGATTCCCGCTATGAGTGAGACCATCCGGTATTTTCCTTTTTCTTTCTGGCTTATTTCGCTGAGCGTGATCCCTTCCAGCGCCATCCATGTTGCTGCAAATTGCATGTATTTATCTTTTTTGAATGCTGAGTAATATTCCATGGTGTATATGCACCACATCTTCTTGATCCAGTCATCTATTTTTGGGCATTTGGGTTGTTTCCAAAGCTTAGCTATTGTAAATAGTGCTGCTATAAACATAGGGGTGCATCAAGTTTAAAGCTACAAGATAGAAATGAAAGAAATGTAAAAGTATGCTGAAATAAAAGAATGGCACCAAAAAAAATTAAACAGGTTAGACCATGTGAAACTCATTTTAAATTGAAGAGATCACTAGAAAGTCCATTAGTGAACAATATTTTGATTAATAATATTGAAGCTTGTTCATTTAGACATTTTAAGAGGCTTTACTCTGTACCCTTAAGAATTTTAAATCTTTAATTGAAAATAATCATCTCTAGAAGATGCTACTTTTTTGATGTGATGGACTTCATCAGCACACATTAATGAGGCATGAAGACTGGAAGAAATAACCTTTGCTTCCCCTACCTGCAACTTCAGCAGAGGAGATAGTGTTATACAATAGTTTCTACTTTGTTCTCTGTCAAAACATGCACATGTTATGGAAGCAGCTATTCTCAAATGGTCATCTGGATTTAGATCACTGAAAGAGAGTCACCACACAAGATTTTGTGCATGTACTGGCTTGTGATTGTGCATGGCTGGTTGTGGGCAGGCAGCTGTGCATCTACACCCACCCATGTTCATGAACATCAATACAGGATGCTCAGCGTTTATGTCAATATGCACCTATACACCTAGGTCGACAGTATACCCATTGTATAGCTATGTGTCCAAATGTGTCTATTGTGTAGTTATGTCTCAGTCTTTACTATCAATATAATGTCAGCCATTCAACTTTTTTCCTCTCACAAGCAAAGATGGTGGGGGCAGGGGGAGAATCAGGAAAAGGACTCTCTAAATTCTTCATATATAGTTTTAAAACTCCATTGGAGTAGTGGCTAAATATACTGCTTACTAAGGCTCAGAATTCTACATTTTAACAACTGCCCCAGTGATCCTAATGCCTTGCAACCCACTAAAAACATACCAACCTAATTACCAGTCCAGTTTTGGGCAAACTTAAAATCAGAGATGTTTGCTTCTGGAAACAGAGCTGGAAAACTCTATAATCTACTGCTTTTTTTGTTCAGCCTAAGAGCAAAGAATGTTTTTTACATTTTCAAATGACAGGAAAAAATAATAGAAGAATAATATTTTGTGGCACTTGAAAATATATAAAATTCAAGGTCCAGTGGCCATAAATAATGTTTTATTGGAACTCAGCCATATTCATTCATTTATATATCACCTATAGCTGGTTTTATGTTAAAACACGTGAGTTAAGCCCTTGCAACAGAAACCATATGGCCACCAAAGCCTAAAATATTCATTCTCTGACCCTTTACAGGTAAAACCTGATGGTCCCTGCTTTCCAGTCCCACCCCTGCCCTATCAGTGGCCTTAGCCATACCCCTCCTCCAGCCTCCTTTTGTTCTTGAAGGAGGAACTGACAACATACATCCTATCATCTCCAGCAGTTTTCTCATTGTAAGGCATGGATCTTCGCATGAAATTCAAATATTATTCCTATGGATCAAAAAATAGTAATAAAGGTAAATGACAACATGGGAAAATCGAGCCTCCCCTGGTGCTCCTGAAATAGTATTATGAAAGAACGGTTGGCTTCATGGCATGGAAACCTAGTCATCCCCAGAGTAATTCAAGAAAAGTTAGGAACCTCCAGATCCTCAAGAAGGCTGCAGAGAACAAAGCAGGATTCTTTGAAATATTGATTTCAACATTTACACAAAACCTAAAACCAATTATTGAGCTTAATTAATCCCCTACTCTGCTAGGGATGAAAGTCTAGAATAGATTTTCTTCTCCTGTATCTTCGACCCATAAGATACATCGGAAACTTTTTCCAAATCTATCCCAGAAACAACTCTCTTACAAAACAGGACGGATGTTGGGGTGTCCTTTGATAGCACTGACCATATGGTAATTATAGTATCTCTAGTGTCTACTTTTAGCTCAGTTGGTATTATTCTTCTGAACCACAGAACCCAGAAAATACATTGCCACTTATTTTCTCAGTTAACTGAAGGTGGAAGCTGGTTATCTGGTCTATGTGAGGACATTATTTGTATGTCTGAAGTGCAGAGTACGGGCAATCAGGAAAGATGGGTGTGAGGTGGAAGAAGCAAGAGCAAGTTAGAACTTACAAGACTTATCTGGAACTTACATTAATTAGTCTTTTGCCATTTCTAAGCCTTGAACCTTGAGGATGGGGTTAGCAGAATTGGGTTTTTGGGCTTGTGACATGCAGACATTCAGGGTCCTCTGATTGGAAGAACTGTATACCTGGGTTAATGCTGTGCTGTTCCATCTTCAAATTCTTCAAAACATTTAAACAAGGAACTCTGTAATTCCATTTCTATCCAGTTGTGCCTGCTGGAGAGGCTATTGCTCTCATTGTGAACCTAACTCAAGGGTTGGAGAAGCAGAAGTAGCAGATCCAGCAGGAGCTGGAGACACTGAGACCCAGCTGTTGCCTCTTGCCAACCAGATGTGTCCGCATGCAGGTGACAACATGTGTGAGCTCCAAGAGGGCCTCATGCTTGATACTGGCCTCTCCAGTGGAGAGGTGTATCCACCCTTCACCACCACCATCCAGTCTCCCAAAATACCCCCCCCCCAATAACCCACACTAACTCAGAACTCTGCAGGAAAGGGATTGTTGGAAATGTAGTATGAAATTTAGCTAAATTGACACACTACAAGCCCACTATATAAGCCCTTGTATGGACAGATTATTTCAATCAAATCCAGGGGATGCAGTAAAGTGGAGTGGATTTGATTTAGTGAGACTCAAGTTCAAAGCCCAGATCCATCACTTACTGATTGAAACCTCAGACAAGTCATTTAATTTCTGAGGGAGGTGTCATTTTCTTGTCTATAAAATAAATATAAAAGTACCAACTTGCAGAATCATTGAAAGAATTTGATAAAATATCCTTAATATACTTACACTATTGTATTATGTATTATAAGTTATATATGTATATATTATAGTATGCATAGGTATGCAGAGATGTATATATGTATACGCAAAAATTTCTGCATTGCTGAGTAAAACCATATATACAAATAAGAAATTTAAGAGAATGAGCTATGATACCTGGCTGAGAGCTCAGAGCTTTCTATTTTTAAGCTGCTTTCACAGCCAATAAGAGCACCACTCCAGCTCTCCCCTGGAATAACCCAAGTGGCAGAAGAAAAAGAATGAACCCCTTCAGAATCTTCCCGATGCAAGCATAAAATCTATTTTATTTTGAAAAATCCATGTTATATTCATGTTCTATAATACAACTGTTTTTATATACAAATGATATTTTAAATTACTTAGGAGTTAAATAATTTAACTTGTTCCTTAAATCCTCCAGCACAGTTGGTGTTCCAAAAAGATGCATCCCCCCATATGACTCCTCGGCCGTGGGGATGGTGAAAAATAGCCAAATCTACAGAGGTCTTACCATATAGCAGATCCCATGCTAAACATTTCAAGTGGATTATCTCATTTCATCTTCATTTTGTTAAGTGGAACTTAGGAAAATGAGGCTCAGATTTCTTCTGCAATCAAAAGACTGGTGTCAAAAGTGAGACCCTCACAAGGCTGGGGTCTTAGGAGAGGACATTTATAATGAATAATGATTAAAAATCACTATTTAAGAGACCTAATGAAGAGATCAAACTAACATGGAATCTATACTATTTACATGACAGATTCATAATTTCACTTCTAAAATATATATGCAGTTAAGTTGTGACTTTCATGCTTAATGGATTGATATTGTTCTCATGGCATGATGAAATGGTAGGTGGACAGGAAAGAAGTGAAATGAAAAAGATGGTGGTTGGGATGAAGAAAAAGAAAAAGGGAGAGAGATAAACTTATTAAGAATTTAGAATGAGGGCCTCCCTGGTGGCACAAAGGGTTAAGCACATCACTGTGAAGCTATCCAAAGCCTCTGCAGCACCTTCCATCCCCTGCGTGCCAAGGAGCTACCTATATGGTGCAGCAGACCTCTCCTGTCTCACCTGCTGCTCCCCTTGGCAGTGTATTTCAGTCCAATTGCCTGTTCTGCTCCCCACTCCCCACTGGTGAATCCTCTCACCCCTACACCTCTGGCCTTTACCCCGGTTTTTGTATGCATAATAAAATAAATCTTAAAAAAAAAGAAGTTGGAATGAGTAAATTAAATTTGATGTATCTATGTACCTTTGCTCAGTGTAGGTCAGACTGATGAGTAGTTGCATCAAAATTCAGTTAGCGTGAGTTTGTATTGATGAAAAGAGAAACCACACCCATCTCCCCAGGAAATGGAATGTACAGAGACTTGGGGCTACTGGGTTTGTGGACCTACTCATAAAATGACATGCAAATAACCCCTTTGAGGAAATAATCTCAGGAAGGAAAGAAATCTCCTCCAAGAAGCCCTCTCAGATTTTGGAGTCAGAACCAGGACAACAACCAACAACGTGCTACAGCAGAATGACGTCAGTTTGCTTCAGTGTCATCTTGTCCTAACTCATCGCTTGCCCAGCGCGCAGGTCCCAAGCCCTGGAAGGCCGGGCTAGTAGAAAAAAGTAAAACATATTGCTGCCTTCCTCAGAACATCCGGCACAGCGATTCGTTAAGAGAAATCATGTTCAACAAATATGTGTTAATCACCAGATGATTAAGCATCTCACCATGAACATCCAGGGAAGGCAGAAATCACTCCGAACCAACACTATACTTAAAAGCATTTCAATTTAAAGAGGAAAGAGCTGGGTAAAAGTCACTGCCTATGAGAAAACATGTTGCTCATGTGAAAGAGAGCTTGCCAAACATCCTGGTTTATTTTAAGTCAAAAATTGGATTAGACATTTTAAAACATGATTTTTTTTCCTTTCTTGGCCATTCTTATCATCCCCAGGGGGTAGAAACTGTGTGGTGTCATCTTTCTCTCTATATTCAGTGTGTTTTATCAGTGTGACTCACACAGAGAAGGTCCCCTCAGCGATGGATTCACTTTGGTCTAAAAAGAAAAATCTGCAAAAGTGTGAGGTATCTGGCTGACCTAGTAGGATTTTTCTTCTTCTTTTGTTTTTTAAATTAACAATCTGGGATTCTAGGAGCTTTTTTTTTTTTTTTTTTTTTTTGCTAACCTTTTTTGATTGCAGTCACATTGGTTTATGTCATTATGTGATTTGAGGAGTTCTTTTTCCCAGCTGAATTTTGGTTCTGGTGAACACTTCGTGGTTTGGTTGTTTGTACTGACCCCCTCCTGTTCACAGTTTTTAGTCTGAATTACCCTTTTTCTTGATTCTGTGATACTCGGTGCTGTTGATGTATGTACGACTTGAGTCCCACAGTGGAAAACAAGTATGAATAAAAAATTGGAAATAAATCCTATGCTCCTTTGTACCCCCCCCCCCAATCAAAGAACATTCTTGCCACATGGCTCAACTGTAGACACATAAAGTGGATTTAGATTTAGGTTTCTGCAACTTGCAATTTGAATATTCCTCCAAAGTGTTCTGCTTAGGCACTGTTCACTTTGTCCTGAATGCTCTTATTCTCTATCCCAGTATTCAAATTTTGGGGTCTTTGATTTCTCAGCTTGCAGACCACTGTTCTATGACCTCCTCCCAGACACAGACGCCACCAAGGCAGAGCAATCATGGCAACGAGCTTGATTAGTATGATTATCACAAATGTTTGCTCCAAAGCAAAACTCTAAACCATGAGGGTGGGTATTGGGGTCTTCCCAGTTCATCCTCCTGTCTGTCCCTCTTGCACCATCCCCAGTTTGGGGTTCATTCTGACATGGGCAGAGACAGGTAGGGAGGCAAAATAGGAGCTGCCCAAGAGTACATCGGCAACACACTACCACTTGCAATCTATGGGAACTGACTGCCCCGGTTAGAGATTTCTGCAATGAGTTTCACTTTTGAAAATTTCTTTCCTCTCCATCTTTTCAGAGTCACTATTTTGAGTCCGAGGCCAGCCTAAAACTTATATTTGCCAAATAATCAAATGGACTCTGTGGAGAAAATCCATAAAGCTTGGATGTCCGGTTAATAAACTGAAAGAATTGTTTTTAAATTCCATCAAGATGATGCATTTGCTAACTACAACCCAGGAATGATTATAGTGTTTATCAATATATTTTTCATAACGAAGATTCCATTATTATTAAGACACTATCTGAAATATTAACCCATGATCTTTTTACATTAAAAATTCTGAGTGAAATGCAAGGAGAGTTTCCCAGTGCTTTCATTAAGAAATAAAATAAGCTTATATCATAAAGCGTTCTTAAAGGTGAAGTTAATGATGACAAAATTACATTTTGTGAAACACTTTTTAAGATATAACATTGCTTTCTCCATTAAAACTTGTTTGAATTATATCTTTCTACAATAACAAAATTTTAAAGAGGAAATATAGCACAAATTAGTAACATGATAGATCCAAGTTTGAGAGAATGGATGAAAAGAAAATAAGAATTTAAACACAAAGGAGCATTAGCTCTGAGGTCCAAGTGCACCGATCACCAGCCAACTTATCTTGACTTTATCATCTGCTTTCTCTGACCAGAACATAATGTAACCTTAGAAGTTCATTCTTGGCAGAACTCTCAGCATTTTCTCAAAAAAAAAAAAATGTTTCTAAACAATGTTATTTTCCAGGTAACTTCTAACCTTTTTTTTCCCCACTTAAAATCCTTTGAAAACAGTATGATTTCTCAATCTGTGTTTATAAATTTAGTCCATAAATCATATTTAAGCTTTGATGTCAGTGATTCCATTTCTTCCTACCAGATTTTAAGATTCTTGACAATAAGTTTTCATTATCTACACCTAAGAAATTGTTTTACAATTAAGTGTTTAAAATCATCTATCTCTTCCCTGGCTTATTTTGAGAAACCTCAGTTTGTAATTCTAAACTGGTTATCAAACAAATGCAGACATCATGAATAGACTGAAGAGTTTTATAAATATCACTGATATAAAAATAACTCCTTAAATAGATAATCTGAAAATTATTTTTAAATACACCTAAAAAGCAGGTTTTTATTTTTTATTACTTTCCTCTTAATGCTGTCAAGAAAAGTCTGTTTATTTAGAGATTCCAATCATGAGACCATGAGCTTTCAGACTAGGCATCACCATGTGTGGCGCCCTCAATTTCTAGGCTAACACAGAGAAGGTTTCAATACACATCTTAACTAAAAGTAGAGATCGACTGCATATTACAGTATGTATAAGTTGGCAAAGAGAAAAGTATATGGAATTTTAAATTTCTACTATTTCTGAAACAACCTGGTGCTTTCATTTTCATCTTTAGCAAGGACTTACCTATATGCAAAACAGCAAACTGGCATTATTCTTGCAGTATAATTAAGAATCGAGATGCTCACTGACAGCTGGACTAAGTGTGGGAGGGACTATCTATATTGGAAATCAATGTCCCTTAAGAAAATAATACAGTAATGTGCACAATCAGATATTCTATCAATTCTGTCACTCCAAGTCCCCTGAACCCTAACACTCAAACAAGGTTGATTGAACATGAACTGTCTAGAGGAGACTGTGAATCCTGTTCTTTGGCACTAAGTCATAAAGGCACTGCACTGCACAGGTTTCAGACGGTCATCTTCAATCAGAGAGAGAGTGTGGCTGGGGGAGAGAGAGAGAGAGAGAGAGAGAGAGAGAGGATAGTAACATAATGACTTGCTCTGGCAAGAAAAATTCCTTCCTGCAAATATGGGAGGTAGCAAAATTCTCCCTCTATAACAGGCATGTGTTACATAACATTCCTGAAACAGATGAACCATGAATTCCAATGAAAGCTTCATTCTTTCAGAATGCCATAAGTACTAGAAGGTAATTTATGGACTCTCCTAAAGTGCATGTGCTCAGTCTTAGTCCTCTGACAGCTTCACTGTTCTAAAAGCAAGTTAGATCACTGTGCTCTTAAAGATGGAGAGGCGGCCGGGACCCACCTTCTCTGATTGTCTGATCAAGATTCTTCTTGAGTGGAGACACCAGCTAACTGGTTATTGTGTCTAATGGGTAAACGCGAGAGCCTCCCACTTTAAATGAGTTGTGTGCATTTATTTTCTACACATGAAGACATCGGGTGGACGATTTTCTAATTTTGCCTCATCTTTTGCACATTTTTAGTCTAGGCAGGGGAAAAAAAACACTTTTAAAAACAGGCTAATGGATTCAATTTTTTTCTTGTTTTTTTTTTTTTTTTTTTTTTTTTTTTTTTTTGCAGGGAAGTCAGTAGAATAGTGTTAGTAGTTCTTTATGAGGTTTTTCTTCCCATTAACCGCTATTTAACAAAGATACTCCAATCTGCATTTTATATCTTTGTTATTGGCGTATCTGTAGGTTACGGACTCTTAGGAGCCATCTAGCTGTTTGAGGCTGGCTTTTATATTTTCCTTGTACTTGGAGTCTAAAATGGACAATGACAGCAGTCCCAGCCTTACTGGAGCTCATCAAACTGTCTCATTGAAAGTGATGACTGAGTTGGATTAAACCCAAGGACTCGGCACCGTATTAACCCATCTGACGTGGCAGCCCTCAGCCGCTTTAATCATTAGGGTGGGATTAATAGGCAGGCTCTGCCCCAGCCTGGATGCCTAGGAAATCACGCCAGGAGAATGCAGACGCTTGAACGGGCCGAGCTTTAATCACACCAGGCAAAACATGACAGTTTAGAAATTAACTCCGGAGGATAAACTTGGACAGGAGATTAAAATAGCCTGGGTGTTTATCAACAGATTGTACAATATTAGCCAAGCAGATTCCCCAAACTCCTTAGTGAGAGCCCTGGTGGTGGTTGGTGCCCTTCTGGTTCTTTCTTTGAAAATAAACAATGAAGCCTTTATCCAGGCACATAAAAAGAAAGGCAGGTGAGTAGCTAATAGGGTTACAGGTAACAATCAGACACATTTCAAGGAGAACAAACATTCAGATAAAGACAGTCCTGGCAGTTTCTCCAACTGAATTTAAAATACTTTCTACTCCAAGCCTGCACATGTCCAAATAAATCATGATGCACTTGAGCTCCACTGGGCTCTTTTTTTTTCTCTTCCTGGCTGTAATAAGCATGCTTGATTGTCAGGCCCTGCTGTTCTTAGGGCCAAATCAAAAATACGATATTAACTTCTTTCAAAGATGCAGCCACCAAAGCAATAGAAGAATGCAAATAAATCAATTTTGCATGCTTAAGCCATCTCCCTCTCATGCAAGCCTGGTGATAGAGTGGGATTCTTTTTCCCCCTACTTTGCCTTATCATTTTGAGGTATGAAAAATAGATTGTGTCACAGTAATGAAGCACAGGAAAAGGGAGCTTGTTATAAGCTGATTACAGTTTAGATTGAAGGCCTGGTTCTCATTAGCTAGTTTAGATTGGACAGCATCCTTGAGCTGTAGTAATTATTGAAAGTAATTTTTGAAAGGGAGGGTGGGGCAGCTGGTACAAGGAGCGACTGAAACAGTTGCTTGGGGATTGGAAATAGGGGGTGGGAGAAAGACCCCCAGCCTGCCGGGTTGTCATTACCCCCCAATACTAGGGAGTTCAATAAAAGATGAGGCAGCTGTGCCTGACTAGCACTTTGCATGGAGGGATGGATGCAGCCTAACCGTAAGGGCCTGTTGAAAGTTCAAGTGGGCAGGGTGACTCCCCGGGGCTAGACCATCAACACTGAGAATCTCAGTTTTCATCCCACAATGAATGTGACAAAGGTAGGCTGCATGGCTAGTTACAGAAGTGGACTTAAAAAGCAGACACTAAATGATGGTCTAGGTAAAAATGACCTATTTCTCACTTCATTACATGGATCTGAGAGCTTCACCATTTCCTTGGTCCACATAGGATGAAATCTGCAACCTTACAGTCTTGGGGGGATGCTGAGCCAATCTCTACATGTTGTTCCAAACATTGGTTCTTGGTCCAGCATTTCCTTCAGTGCAACATAGAAGCTTCAGGAAGGAAAGTGTGTTGTTTGCTTTGTGGCTGGGGGGAGAATGGAGGTTCAGAAGCCTAGTCTCTAGGTTCACCCCTGCCATGAAAGAGACCTCCTGCAGCCCCAGGGAAACCATCTAACCTGGCATGTGTCTGGGAAATCAAAGAGACAGACGAGATGCATCCCAGTGCCCCTTAACGCTATTGACTTCTCTGATTCCCATTATTGTCTCATCAAGCTAATATTATTGAGAATGAGATGAAGTATACAAAAAGAAAATGTGTTTTCTCGTCTGAATCAATGAGCAGATGACACATACGAGTAAGATGATAATTTCTTACTCCTAAACTTACATCATCGAACTGTACTTGGATGGGAAAATAAGGCCCGCTTACTGGGACTCTAATATGTAGGATAGTCTTTATGCCTTGATCCCCTTAGAACCCTGCAGTAGACAGATGAAGAATCTGAGCCATGGTACACACCCAGTAACACCATCATCTTAGGCTGCTTGTGTGAGCAAAACGGTCACTTCATCAGACAAAGTGCGTGACAACTATTGCAGTGTTGCCTTCCGTCCCTACACACCCATCCTTCCTTTGGGTTCACAAAAGCTCCATCTCCAGAAAGCCCTGATTAAAATACGAATGTGGTACCTGGGAGAAATAAATTCATTAAGTCACTAGTAAAAATTAACAGTCTTTATAAAATTAACAGCTTGGATTCATCTGATTAGCCAGATGTTGTTCTGTCAAACAGAAACTAAGGAGAGAACAGGAAGTCGAAGCTTCTGAACCTCCAGAGGGGAAATCCAGAAAGATCTGGAACTCCAGAAACAGCAGTGTGGCCCCCAGTTGGGGTTCCTGGGCCGCCAGGCAGTAGCAGTGGCACTAGGGACCTCAGCTGACTGGTGAGAGTGACAAGGGGCATGTGAAGGGGAAGGGTGTAGAGGGGTGACGTAGTGGGTGACCAAGACTTGTTTTGTCATTTGACTGATTTGCCAAAGAGTGCAAATGGCTCTCAAGAGTCAAGCCTTCTAGATATGTTATTATTGTAGAATTTTAAAATGATTTAATGACTTTAAAAGTCAAGTAATAGAAAACCACCCTCCATCTAATAAACATTTGAAATAAAGGAAGCTTAATTTTTATCAGTGTTTTAGAATGGATTTCTGAGCAATATATTGCTTGAAGAAAGGATTCGGTGTTGAAAAAAAAAAGGAAGTGAGGCAGGGAAAGGGTGAAGTGAAAACAGAAGCGGGGAGGAAGAGCAGGCAGTTTAGAAACTGGTGATCTAACTCAGGGGTAACCAAACCGTTTTAGTGAGGAGCCAGATAGTAAAATGTTAGGATATTTACAGTCCATTAGTCTCTGTGGGAACTACTCAGTTCTGTGCAAACAGATGGATATGGCTGTGTGCCAATAAAACCTTATCTATAAACCAGGCAGTGATTGACCCCTCACTCTAGGCCAAGTTCCCTCTGGCCTTATAACAAAAGAAAATGAGGCCCACAATAGCTAAGTAATTCCCCAAAACTCCTGGGCCTTCTCCTGTCGGTGTTTTTCTTACAGAATCCCAATAAAGACCTACCTGATTTTTAAAGTATCAGTTACGCATGGAAAGAAAGGTGCTCACTGACACCTGAAATTGCAGGTCTGAGATCAGGCTCTCACTCCAGAGCTGTGGCTATATGCAGTTAAACTGGGTAGTCACTGTGGGCCTGGCACTCACTAAAAGGAAACTTCTCCAAAGAGGAAATGAAAATGGTCAACAGGCATATGAAGAAATGTTCAACGTCACTTGTCATCAGGAAAATGCAAATCAACACTACCATGAAATACCATCTTACACCAGTGAGAATGGCACATATTAAAAAAACTAGCAACAACAAATGTTGGCGAGGGTGTGGAGAAAAAGGAACTCTCCTGCACTGCTGGTGGGAGTGCAAACTGATCTAACCACTATGGAAAGCTGTGTGGAGCTTCCTCAACCTGCTATAGATGGAGCTTCCATATGATACAGCAACTCCACTCCTAGGTATTTATCCAAAGGACATAGAAACATTAATTCCAAAGGGCACCTGCACCCCTATGTTTATAGCAGCACTGTTTACAATAGCTAAGCTATGGAAACAACCCAAATGCCCAAAAATAGATGACTGGATCAAGAAGATGTGGTACATATATACCATGGAATATTACTCAGCAATCAAAAAAGATAAACTCATGCAGTTTGTAGCAACATGGATGGAGCTGGAAGGGATCATGCTCAGCAAAATAAGCCAGAAAGAAAAAGAAAAATACTGGATGATCTCACTCATAGCAGGAATTTAGAAAACCTAAATAAGGAACCAGGAAAAAGACTAATGAATACAAAATAAAAATCAAAATCAACAAGCAACTATAAACCAGAGACACACTACAGGGGAGCGGGGGCTGGGAGAGGAAAGACTAGGGTCAAAATAAGAGGGGGTGCAATTGTATGGGGAATATAACCAAAACGAAAATGCAACATTGTGCAAAAATGAAAAATGATGTAAGAATTATATAAAATAAAATAAAAGAGTGAACAGGAACATCTATACTGCACAGGACAAAGGGAGGTCTCACACACACACACACACACACACACACACTCACATACGTGCACACATATACAAACATTCACACATGTACATACTGTCACATGCACACACACACACACATTGCCTTTCTATCTTTTTTACTTTTGCTCTTTCTCCTCATTTGTATGGGTGTGTGGTGTGTCCTAAGATAATTCTCACGCATGCTGCAGCAGCGACCTACTCACGTGTCCCCGGTCCTGCTGCTGGTTTGCTCTGCAACCAGAATGAGCTTGTTTAAATGCTTCACTGGTTTCCCTTTGACTTTAGCACAACTTCAGCACAGCCATTGCACCCTCCCCTCCGCCCCACCTTACATTCCTGGCCTCCCCTCTTCCCAAGTGTCCTTCCTCCCAGCCCTCCAGGGATGTGAGGTCCCAGGGCCCCCCACTTTGTCTACTCCTCCTCTTCACAGGGCCTGTAAAGGTGCCCTCCCTTTCAGGGAAAGCTCTTCACACCAAAAGGCTTGAACACTTCCTTTGGCTCACGGAAACCCTATTTGCAATTCAACTCTGCAGACAGCAGAGGCCTCCCAGGGGGTGCACTCCCTGCTCCCCAGGCCTGGTCACTGCTCAGGATGACACCCCACATGGCGACTAACAGCATCCCAAGGATTTGAAGTTACATATGCATTAGCATGACTATTTATTTTCGAGCTTCCCATGAGACGGAAAGTTCCAGAAAGGCAAAGACCATGTTTGTTTTCCCTAATCCTGAATTCGATACAGGGTCTGACATAAAGTCCGCAAACAAAAACCATTTGTTAATTAAATAAATAAAACTCCCTCTCAACTTAACCTCTAAATGCTCCTCAGCAGCGCTCCTGCTCCCTTCACCCAATTCTGAAATAATTATAGAACACATTTTAAAATGTGCCCTCCCTTCTCACTCTCAAGGTGGCTAATATCCAAAAATAAATGCCAATGCCACCATAAGCTTCAGGTATAATTGTCTTTAAGGTTCTCTATCATTTTTCATACAGTAACAACAGAAACAGAGATGAAATTTAGCTGCCAGAAATATTCTCTAGAAAAAATATATTGCCCCACAGAGTTAATCATTTTTTTTTTCTTTCATAGTCACTAGATGCTTCTGGGGAGAGTTCAAACTGTTATACACAAAAGCACTTTTTCATGATGTGCAGTCTCTCAAGGTGCCCGAGATGGCACAGAGCAGAAGTCAGAGACTGATCAGGGAAGCTGGAGAAACCCCTGCTCCAGCCACAGCCCCCAAGAAAGGCCCCAGCCAGCCCACTCCAGCCTGTGGCCTGGAGGAAGGCAGGCCCCGGGCTGTCTTAAATATCAGTGCCTGTGGGAACTTTCTGCCCAGACAACTGGATGGAATTATTGTTCAGCATCTCCCCAGCATACAGCTTGAATTTATAAGTTTACATATTGTGTCTCGGTATGATTAATTTTAGTAACTGCCTTTTGGAAACACCTACACCTGAAATTAAAGCACAAACGAGAAGACATTCTCAAGTCACTCCCCAGCGAGCAGATGGGCTGATCCTACCCAGCCACGGACTGAAGGAAGCAACAGATTGTGCATCTTTTCACAAGGCCTCAAATTAGAAACTTCATAGTCTCATGAATTATAAGATGAAGTCTGTTTTCCCGAGAAGGAGCTTTAGTGTTGACCTGATGCCAGCCTACAAGCGCCATCTCTCTGATGGGGCACATTGCAAATAAAGAGTGCTTTACAATCTATTTAATTAGCTATTGCTCACAACCATCCTAGCAGCCCGGAAGACTGTTATTTGTATTTTATGATTGCATTAACTTGCTCACAACATGCCCTGAACAATTTCTTGGTGTCTGATTTCACACTAGTTCAACAGGGACGAAGGGGTGGGACCAGTATCAGCCAGGCATCCTACAACCTCCTAGGAATTCTCCAGGTCATCCTGTTTGTAGGGGGCTAGCCACCTGGGATGAATCTTGGCATTTGCAAGAGGTGTATGTATAGGACTGCTCCTGTGACCAAGCCCCCCAATCCCATCAATTAATATGCTGGTGGTGCCAGTTTGAGAGCACCTGTCCAGGTGCCTCTGTTCTGGAAAACAGACACACCTAGTCCAGCAGAGAGTGGGGAACTTGCTGAAAGGACTTAGTTTCAGGGAGTAACCTCTCTCAGCACATGACTCAGAGCCTTCTGTAGGCTTCCCAAGTGCAGAGACAACTGGAAGGTCTAGAAGACCTGCCAATATATAAAATGTGGCATTTTTATTCATTGGAATGGTATTCAAAAGTTAAAAGCAATGAATTAAGTTTACATGAATCGACATGGAAAAAAATCTCAAAAACAAATCGTTGAGCAAAACCAGAACTTGCAGAACAAAATATATATACGATGCCATTTGTGTAAAAACAGCAAATGCACACATGAAAACCATTTTATTTCCTATGTATGCAAATATACATGTGTAAACCATGAAAAAGTGATTTGGGTGCATATCAATCTGAATTCTTTCAAGAAACGTTTAGAGTTATTCTAAAAGAAAAGTGAATAGGAAATCTATTTTTTTTTCCTGAGTAGTTTGGGAATAAGTCAGCTGGCTGAATTTCAACTTTTGTTTTGGAGATACATATCCAAATACATATGTCCAAAGCAAAAGCAGAAATTTAGATATTATGGATATATATGCATCTATATTTATTTATGCATAGTCACTTATTATGAAATATGTATTTATTGCATTTAGTATATTTTATATTATAGGTGATTATTTAATATCTAAAAGGCTATATCCTACATTCATCAGGGGAAACATCAGAACTGATTGTGATAAAGGCCATTCATATGACTTAACGATATATGAAATCATATACAGAAAAATAGAATAGAATAATATAGTAGCTATTGTCTTGGACCTTTACAAGAAGCCAGGCATTTTCCCAAGTCTTTGCATGCTTTAATCCTCAAGTATGTACTAACATTCTGACACTCTACAAGAGATGATCAGTGCCCAGGATGAAATTCTCTGTCCAAGAGCAGACAGATGGGAAGTGGAGGAGCCAGGATGAGGGCAGACTGAGTTTAACTCTGGTGACCTGCATGGCCTTAGAAGCTGAGGACCAACTCCAGAAGCTCTGCCTGCCTCCATCCTGGTTCCTCCATTTCTGTGCATGTGGGAAACAGAACATTCCACCCTCTGAGAGTGAAGGTATTGCAACAGCCCATCAGGAGGCTTGGCTCTGCCCCTGGAGGCCAGAGCTGCTCTCAGGGACCTGTTCTCTGCCTACCCTGTCCCATGAATAGTCAGAGCAGAGCACAGCACTGTTAAGGCAGACGAAGGTCACCTTCCCAACCTCCACGGAGCAAGTGCTCCTTAAATGACTAATCAAGGTTCGTGAATGATGGAATGTTTTCCAAAAAAAAAAAAAAAAAAAAAAAGAACGAGTGCTTTCTTTATCTTTTGCTGATTTCAAAATGGACTCTGATGATAATCACCCGGTTTATATGTTTTGTTTTGTTTTTTACTTGAGGGTTAGGTTGAAATTTGTGATATGCACAGGTCTAAATTTGATTGGTAACTGAAATTGCTGTTCTATCTCACTCAAAAATGTCTACAGAGTAGGTGTTCCTTTTTCCTTCGTTTTTAATTTTTTGATACATTTTAGATCAAATGGCCACTAGCGGCATGGCAAACACGCATCTATTCTCTGCCCCGCCTTAAACTCCAAAACAACTGACCTTAATAAACCTTTTTTTCTAAAAAAAGCAATCAAATCTGAAAAGATGGCGAGATGACAACAGTGGATGAGAGATTGGATTAAAAGTTGGCAGAACAGGGCCTCCCCGGTGGCGCAGCGGTTGAGCGCTGGGTTGCGAAGCTGCCCGCAGCCTCTGCAGCGCCGGTTCGATCCCCGGCTGCTCCCCGGCCACCAGAGGAGGGTCCCACATGGCGCGCAGACCTCTCCTGCCGCCCGCTGCTCCCCTCAGCAGTGTACTTCGGTCCTTCTGCCTGCTCTGCTCCCCGCTCTGGCTCTGGTGAATTCTCTCACCCTCCCGCGCTTCTGACTGTACCCAGTGCTTGTATAAATAAATAAATAAACCTTTTTAAAAAAAAAAAAAAAAGAAGTTGGAAGAACAAACACAGAAACAGCTTAGTGGGGTGGCCATCGTTTGGGAAAGAAACCACCAAAGATCGGGGGGACCATCATCCTGCTCAGGACTGGGGTTTGTCCCGGGGGTCATCAGGGGAGATGGGTTCAGAGTCTGCATGTGAGCGTGGAACTTGGGAACCCTCTCCTGCTGCTCAAAACCGGGTCCCAACCAGCTCCAGTGATGTCTGATGTCATCCTGGTAGGAGCAGAACCTGAGAGAGTCAGGATTCAGATTCCCCAAGCACAGTGAGGGTGGGCAGGGGGGAGGCAGAAGACAGCCATGAACACCTCTGCTGGCTGGTGGGGTGGAGCCTCCTTCTCCCGTCCAACATCCCTGGGCAGAAGTTTTCTCTGGAGAAATGGCAGTAACCCAGACAAGACCCCAGTTCTCACTGAGACCTGGCACGTTGGGTAACGGGTGGTCCTGAGCGCTCAGCTCCCTGCTGTCGGATGCCTCCAGCATTGCACAGGCCCCAGCAGGCATGGGGAGCTCTCCACAACCACCCCCTGAAATCTGGCCACTTGTGACAACATAGAAGAAACTGGAGGGGGTGATATAAGTGAAATAAGTCAGAAGGAAAAAGACAAAAACTGGAAGATTTCACTCAAAGGTGGAGTATAAAGAAGCAAAAGAACAGACTACACCAAACCAAAACAAACCCTGGAAATCTAACCGCAGAACCGAGGTCACCAGTGGGGGAGGGTCCCAGTAGACGGCAGTGGAGGATTCTGGGTGCTCTGGTGGTGGATGTGGGGTGATAACATCCATTTGAAGGGCAGTGAGTGTGTACCCCTAAGTCATACAGTATTGTGAATCAACGAATCGATGTTGCCTCAATTTAAAGTAATACAGTTTTCAAAAGCAACCTTATGCCTTGAAAGGCACAGAGGATCACGGGTCATGAGACGTTTGTGCAAAGCCTCCCACCTGACAGAGACTAAAGCAAATAAGCAAGTGTAGGCACGAAGCCAGGCCAGTGCTGAAAGAAGTCAAAAATTGGTGCAGGAAGCCGAAGAAAACTACAAAAATAAACGAACATCCCCAGAGAGATAAGAGCACTGGGCCAATGAAACAGAAACAAATTGCTAGAGAAAAGGTCAATCAAAGAAGAAATAACAGTTCTTGAAAGTTAAAAATAAAGGAGCAAAAGATGTTTCACAGGAGGTTAGAAGTGAAGAAATTTTCCAGAACTTAGAGAGAAGGCTAGAAAATAAAATAAAAATAAGAAAATAAAAATAAAGCTGGCAATCCAAGAAGCCCAATAATAGGTGTTCTAGAAAGAATGAAAAATAGAACGAATTCTGAGGAAGAAATTATCCAAGAAGTAATACAAGATCTTCCAGAACTGAAAGGCTTCAGGCTCCAAATTGTAAGGACACAGCACAATGACTAAAAACCTCTCACTGATGCACAGCTCATGACGGTTTAGAAAACTAGGGACAAAATGGAAATAAATAAACAGAAGGAAAATCAGGGACCAAATATTGAGAGTGAAAACAATTTCTCAGCAGCAATGCTGGAATCGGAGATCTGAAAGACAACAGAGAAAATGCTTTCAAAATTCACAGAATTAATAATTTTTTTCAATGTAAACTTCTTTTTTTTAAAGATTTATTTATTTATGCATACAAGAACTGGGCTGTAGGCCAGAGGTGTGGGGTAGGGGTGGGGGAGAGGATTCACCAGAGACAGAGTGGGGAACAGAACAGGCAGACGGACCGAAAACACTGCTGAGAGGAGCAGCGGGCGAGGCAGGAGAGGTCTGCCGTGCCATGTGGGTATCTCCCTGGGCTGCTGGCAATCAAACCCGCGCTGCAGAGGCTGCAGACAGCTTCACAGCACTGCACTCAACCTGCTGCGCCACTGAGGAGGCCCTGATTTTGCTCTTTTCTTTCCAGACTTGCCTGGCCCCTTTTTTACTCCTTTCCTATGGGCCCCCACTAGAAGGGCCTTAGACTTGGGGCAAGCTTTCGGGCCTCAGTGACCCTGTTTTGGTCCAAGCCTGTTTGGCTGGACATTTACCCACAAGGGGATGGGTAACTTTGGGTGTATAGTGGGAAGTTATTTTAAACTGTATTCTTTCTCTTCTATCGTACACCAATTCTATGAAAGTTCCTTCCTGTTGAAGGTCTTATGCACTGAGTATGTTGGTCTTAATGCAGATGGCAGTACCCATTTGAGCAGGCAGGTTTGGGGGTCCTCATTCTACCCACTAACAGCAGAAACCCCATCCTTCGAGCTCCTCAAAACATGGGGTCAACCTCGACTGTTCTCTCCCTAATGCACCCTTCCTCAATCTGCCAGTTCATTTCACCAGCTCTACCTTCAAAATTGCCCCAGTTCCCACCATTTCTCACCCTCATTGCCTTGTCAACATCATTCTAAAGAGCAGCTCTTCCTACATCTCTGGTCTTGTCCCCCTGCTCCTCACAGGCCTCCACAGGCTCCCACAGTTCAGCAAAGACAGAGGCTATCACAGACACCAGCCCTGCCCCATGCACATCCGCCTCCTTTCCTGCCACTTCTTCCTCACAGGGCTGGTTTCCAGGCCACTTCAGACAAACTCCTGCCTAGGGGGCTTTGCATTTTGTGTTTTCTCTGCCAGGGATCCTCACCTTCAGTTATCCTGATGAGAAACTCCCTTCCCTGCCTCACTTCTGACGTGTTGCGTTTTTGATGCAAACATCACTTTGTTATTTCCACCACCAGCCTAGTGAAAGCTGCCGACTCACTCCCTGTCCGGCTTTGCTTGGCTGTAACAAGACACCATCTTATGCCTTTCACCTATTTATTCAGCTCCTTGTGTTCATCTCCCTCTGAAATATCAGCTCTGGGGAAACAGTGAATTTTGACTGTTTTGCTCACTGCTGGGTCATCTGCAACAGGCACTGCATCTCACTAGATATTGTGTGAAAAATAAGGGAATAAGCACATCACTTGCAATGTCATATGGCAGAGGCCAGAGCCAGAAGACTTGAAAGTCATTGCTGGTGGTGGGGGGTTGGGGGGGAAGCAGGATGAGGGTAGGGCAAAGATATCCCAGAATTAGCTAACACTCAAAATCCAGTTTTTTTTGAAGTAAAGTAACCTGTGAAAGTGGTGCATTAAGTCTTGGCAGCCTAAACTGCCCCTTGCTACTACTTCTTCTTCTACTTCTACTTTTCAGGCTTCCCAAAATTCACAGAGGCTGCTCACCTGCTCCCCGACATTGGAGACACATGATACACACATTTCCCAATTGCCCACCTCCCTATGCTCCCATCACCAATGAAACTCTGTGGATAGTCAGCACAAGGGTGTGCCAGCCAGAGTGCAGCTAGTGGGGGCTGCCATTGCAAAGCAACACCGACAGGTGACACAAACCACAGGGTTCAAGTACTTCATAGTCTCGGAGGCTGCAAGTCCAAATTCAATGCAACATGAAGATTTTGTAGGGATATATTCTTTTTATTCAGATGCAGTGAATCTGTCACAACCCCATGTTGAATAGAGAACACATTCACTGGATTCTTCAGAAAATGTGCTATCGGTGACCTGTGAACACCTTTTTGTTGAGGATTTCTGCTAGAGGAGATTAAAGAAAATGCTACCTGCAGCAGGACTTGATCATTTCTGACAATATGATAAAATCAAACTGAAGGTAAAAGCGTCCACCTCTTTTGTCCACTGTTGGTATAAGGGCAACCAAGACCTAGTTAAGAACCAGCCAAAGCCAAGGAGGGGCTGGTCTGTGATCAAGTATGTCATCAACCCAGTGCCACCTCACCACACAGCTTTTATTTATTTATTTTTTTATTTTTGCAACTAACCACAGACATAACTAATACTGGGTCTCCAGGGTAAGATTTCCCATTTTCCTTTTCATTTTCTCTCCACCCTTTTGTTAACTCTGAATGTGCCCCTCGGGCCATGTGGTTAGGTGAAGAATTAGGGACAGCCAGGGAGGAGGTTTCCCCTCACAGAACATTGACAAAGAGAGGTTTGGGGAATAATGAAAATCAAACTTGGCAAAAAATGGCTTTTCAGTATATTGAAAAGAGGATTCAATCCACCACGGACCAAGAAATCCCCTCATCAAATCCAATCTTGATTTTTACCTATGAACTGATTAGTCCCACCTGTCACTCAGACGTTTTATCTCCCAGGTTCAGTGTATGAGAAATTTTGCTGTGGTTTGTCAATTCGGTGTCAGTCCACCAAGACCAGAATATTGTTCAAGGTGGTAAAAATTAAAAAAAAGAGCCACTGGAAGGCATGCTATATTGCTATGAGGGAGTATTTAAATCACCTAAAAGCGCCAACTTTTTGAAGGATTCTATAGATCCCTGCAACGATGCAAAGATAATTAGGAAGCCCCAACCTTGGCACTTAATGAAACACTTTTATTTCTATCGACACCAAGCAAAGTAAAGCTTGATTTGAAACTACATAACTTTCAGAGCTCAGAGCCAACATTAATACATCTTTGTAGTCCTGAGTATCCTGACAGTGAAACAAATGTGGAAAGATTCTACATGAGCAAATAAATCACTTCAGAGACAAAAAAATAAAATAATGGTTTTATGTTTTTCATTAGTATCGTACCTTTGAAAATATTCTTTCACGTCTCACTTACATTTTATCATAATATTTTTCTCTTGTTTGTTCTGCTGATACTGATTATCTTGATTTATGAACACAGCAAGAGAAGTTGGACAAGCCAAATACCTTTCCATATTAAAACACTAAGTATGTAAAACCACTGGGTGAGGAAAATAGATTTTCCCAACCAAAGAGCTGATTATAGTCTTGGTTTCATAAAACAGTAAGGAATATAATGACCTCCTGGTTATCCTCTGTTGACGAGATATAATCAGCATTTTTTTCTTTTTTTTTTTTTTTGTCTCCAGTAGAGCATTTATAAATGGTCACCCTACTTAAAATAAGTTATTACAAAATGAGAAATATTTATAGAACATTCCATTAGGAGAGAAAATTATACCCATAACATTAAAGTTTGTTTTTCTTCACATTGCCTAGTGCTATCTCAAGCCAATCTCTTCCTTATGTTTTGAGATATGGTACATACTTCAAACACGGATCTCTGTGTCACACTTCCACTAATTCTATTTGTCAGTGCAATAAAGACTAGTCATCCAAAAATATTATCACTTGGCATTCAAATTTAACTGAATATCCAGGTCCGGATTTAGAAAAGTATATTCCATTTGAAAACTCTCCTCCTTAGAGATTTCATTCGGTGGCAAAAATGTATCTTATTTCTTAATTTGAGAACTAGAAAAATTATTCCATGTGAATTACTAACATTGAAATGATTACTAGATGCCAAGCCCACCTGCACCCACTGTACACACTAAATCTCATGCATCCCTGTTTTGCATAAGAGAATCTGAGTGTAAGCATTAGGAACACTGGCTATAAATATAAAAAAACTAATATGAGTGACACAGATATATATATATATATTTTCACATAAAAAGCAGCAAACTTGCCAGGCAGTTTAGAGTTGGTACAGTGACTGGATAATATCATCAAAAACCTGTTATCCTTCTATCTCAGCATCCTCAGCTTGTTGGAATACTGTTTGAAGGGTTTTGATGAGGTTGCATAACCTGACATCACAGGGTTTTTTTTTGGTTTGTTTGTTTGTATCAATCTTGGCTATTTGGGAAGCCAGAAACCTGTGTAGTTACTTCCAATGGAAAAGGAATTTTGGGACATGAAATTCCATGCTTATGGAGTGGCAGGGCAAGGTCTTGGTGATGGGAGTCTTCAGAGGACATTGATGCCTGTGGATCTGAGGCTAGATCTGGGATCAGGGAGCTGTAGTAGCCACAGAATTACTGATCATGTTTGTGCTGTTCAGCATCCCAGGAGGTGACAGAAAACAAAATGATCAGAAACTACCACAAACCCCTCCTCTGCTGAAGGACACCTATCTCCTCACTGCTGTTGAAGGACCAATCAAATGGTTTTTGCTCTCCAAACTCATGTGGATGCTGACACTAGATTCAGAGGCAGGAATTCTGAGAAAGATAGTTCCCAGGACTCCAGCACCTGCTGAACAGCTAGAAAATGGTACCCCTCCTACAATAAGCAAAACAGCACAGGTGCCAAGGAGCAAGAAGGGAACAGAGCATTCACACCTGGCCCCATCCCTTCTGCCAAGAAAGAAAAGTTTTTTTTTGCATTTCATTGCCCAGAACTGGGTCACTGTTTACCCTTTGGCTGCAAGGTAAGTAAGGAGAACAGGTTTTTAGCTTTTCTTGCTCTGTAGTGAAAGCAAGAAAGAAGCTCATGAGCAATCCTAAAAGATAGATGACAGATTGATATGACATGAATGTGATTATTATAATTTACAAAGAACTTTTGAAAACATAGGCAAGAAAGTGAAAACTCAGGAGTCACAATAGAGAAATGAGCAATATATGAATGTCAAATTGCAAAAGAGGACATTCATAAAGAATGGAGTTCTGCAATACCTTAAATAATTGGAAAACTGAATTTATGCTGACATATGTCCTGTACAGTGATTCTAGGTGGTGATTTGACAGTACTTAGTTAAGTGTGGATTTATCTTTTTTTTTTTAAGATTTATTCATTTATATAAGAACTGGGGTACAGGCCAGAGGTGCAGGAGGGTGAGAGGATTCACCAGAGACAGAGCGGGGAACAGAACAAGCAGACTGACCAAAATACACTGCTGAGGGGAGCAGCGGGTGAGCCAGGAGAGGTCTGCCACACCATATGGGTAGCTCCGTGGCTGGCCGGGATCGAACCTGCACTGCAGAGGCTGTGGACAGCTTCACAGTGCTACACTCACCACCTGCACCACCAGGGAGCCCCCCGGATTTACCTTTTGACCCAGGAGTTCTGCTCCAAGTATAAGGAAGTTTTACAAATAACAGTTACACATATGGTATCACACTCTATTAAGAGTGGTGAAAATTAGAGGCAATGGATAGCTAAAATGTGGTAGGTAAACACCATGGAAGAGTGAGAAGTGGTTAAAGTGACATGGATGGACCCGAGAAATACAGTGTAAAGTAACAAGTAAGTGAAAAACAATGAGATCTATAATCCAATGCCAGTTGTAAAAATTAAAAATACATGGAAGCAAAATACATATTTTATGATACATAGAATACATATTTGATGATAATACATTAGGGTGAATGGTTATGGTGAAGAAAATAAGAAAAGGAATGGAGATAAAGAATAAATAAATAAAACCGGAAGAGGGTCTTACTTAGGCCAATGATGATAATGTATCCTGAATGGAGAGTGATATGATTGATTTAATCCTAGGCAAATTAGGGTAGTGAAAGAGACTGAAAAGTCAACAGTATAATAAAAATAAATTGTGTATGTATCGTGTGTGTGCATTTGTTGTGTGTGTGTGTATATATATATATATATATATATATATATATATATATCGCTAACACAAATACCCACCCATTCCCTCATAGAATGGTGTCTCCTAAGGGGTTCAATACATAGGTTCTAAGACTTTTCTATATACAAACCTACGTTGGTTAATATGACTCTTTTCAAAAGGACCCCCATCCACAATGGCACATCATGTGGAAGACAATCACAACCCATCAAAGAGTAGCTCCCAGGAGTAGCTCCCAGGGGGGTGTGAGAGACAAAATGACACAATGAAAAACCAATGGACCAAGAGCCAGAAGGCACAGACACCTGTGTGGGCCACATGCTCCTTTTTTGCTGGAAATAATTAAGAGGTTCTTCTTATCAGATCATCAGTGAAGTACTCAAACCTCCAAGGGGCAGTCATCATTCAAAAAGATTTTTCTACAAAGTCCTTTTTTCTAGGAATGTCTTAGGAAATAATCAGATATTATCTACATAGGTTTCTCAGCACTCCACTTGGAGGTTTCTTTCTTTTCATTTCAAAAGCTTCAACAGTGAAGCCCTCCCTCACCCTCAATTAGGAGGGGCAGAAAGAGACACCTGCCAAGTTCTGAGGCCCAGCCTCTCCACCGCCTCACTGGGGAGCAGTGCAAAAGGACTCCCTCTTTTATTTCAGGGGTGACTGGAAGTGATGACATCCAAGAACAACTATTCTTTTCTCAATTTGGATGCTGAGAGGTGGGTGTCCTCTCTTCTCAAACAGAAATATTCCGTGTAGCCAGCATGCATAATTTATTATGACATCAGACAAGATAGAAACGTTTTTGCTGAACATGCCCTGTCTTTATTCCTTTCCCTCACTGAAACATACAGTGTATCCCTGGAGAATCAGAGGCCAATCATGGTAGCATGCTCTCCTGGTAGCAATTTATCAAGTTCATCTTTCTCATAGATGAAGCATTGATTGTCACCTGACAAAAGAACAGCAAGAGTGGTGTTTTCTAAAGATTTCCTTGCAAATCCTCAAAACTTATGCCTATGTGACTTTGGATGAGATGCTCATCCTTAAATGTCCATTTAATAAAAACTCTTTGAAATATTTCTAAGCAGAAGGAGTTCCTGGGAGGGTCCACCTGGCACGCAGGACAGAAGTCCAGTAGACTATAGAGTCTGTGTCACCTGACCCCCTTGCTGCTGAGACACGTCAGCCTTTACCTTCCAGGAACCATTCATGGAGCTAATGTGGAAAGTGCATTTGCTTGAGAAACAAGGGCATAAATCTATTTAAATGCAATGGGGTGTGACCCTGTTATTATGTATCCTCCCAACAAACCTCTCTGAGAAAACCCTACAAGCAAGGAGAAAACCCAATGACAAATTCAAAACACATAATGATAAAATCTTTGATGATGGAGTGCATGTCTTAGTCAGCTGTTTTCCTAAGGTCTAACTATATGTTAAAAAAAAAAAAAAAAGGTAAGTCTCCACAAAACTATGAGAATGGGTTCAGCGTCAGATGGCCTGGGTTAGAATCCTCACTTCACGCCATATTGTATAATATTAAGCAAGTTATTCAGCCTCTCTGGGGATCAGTCCTTTACATAAAAGTGACTAGTACTGTACCTGGAAACTTGTAACTCTCAATAAATATTAGCCCTTAGCCACTGTCACTGCTACAATTATTATTATTATCATTACTATTAATTTGTTATTACTCATTAAGTCTTGCAAGATGTATCACATCAGTCATCCTCTTGCAATCTCTAGTGAAGTTTCTTCATAAGCATGTTGCTTTTCTATCCCAATGTGTTTTCAGTAGCTTTTTTTTTTTTCTTACCAGTTCTGTAAGCATGAGAAATAGTAAAATCAAAAGAATCTTTCTTTATGTTCTCTGGTCCAAGCACTGAATTGGAAGATATTGCTGTCACTTAAGAAGAAAATAACAAAGAGTAAAGCCCTCCTTGTGTCCTCATTTTCACTTTGATGTGCCACAAATAAAAAAAATGAGCTGACACTCCTAAAATATGAAGACACCATATTGTTGTCACTCTGCATCCTGGCACATCTGATCCCCCTCATGCTGCTCGGGCTGTTGAAGCCTTTGAAGTTAGAAAATACCACTGCCTGATCTTCTAGCACTGATAATTAAGACATAGTGAGGCAAATAAAAAGAGACATGCCACATAGTACCTACATCCCATTCCCAAGAGGGAGAGGGAGAGAAAAGAAGAAGAAGGACAGCAAGCTAAGAGTTGCAATTCATAAATCCATCGGTTCTGCCTTTCGGTAGGAAAAGACCAAAAGCTTCTCTATTATGGCCCTATCCCATCTTGTACCCCCAAATCAATTTTTCTTTCTTTATTATGCTTTATAACCTGGAGTTTCTTTTTCTTAAGACTAATTTTTCTCTTACAAAGGGAGAGGAATGCCATCTCTTTTTAAAAATATCTTATCATTTGTCTTCCATTGGGGGCAAATGGATACACTTTTTTTTTTTTTTTTTTAAAGATTTTTTTTTTTAAATAGAGGCATGTTTTATTTATTTATTTGTTTGTTTGTTTATACATGCACTGGGTACAGTCAGAAGCGCGGGAGGGTGAGAGAATTCACCAGAGGCAGAGTGGGGAGCAGAGCAGGCAGAAGGACCGAAGTACACTGCTGAGGGGAGCAGCGGGCGGCAGGAGAGGTCTGCGCGCCATGTGGGACCCTCCTCTGGTGGCCGGGGAGCAGCCGGGGATCGAACCTGCGTCGCAGAGGCTGCGGGCAGCTTAGCAACCCAGCGCTCAACCGCTGCGCCACCGGGGAGGCCCTGGATACACTTTTATGTCATTCTTTGTCATAAGCAGTTGCTGTTGTGTCATAAATTTAAAACAGGTTGTGCTTCTTAAAGCTTCATTCAAATCTGAGCAGGGGACATGTGGGATATAAAGGCTTATTAGTATAAATGGGTAAATAATGAATGTTGAGTCCCAGGACCTTGTGTTCCAGCTAGTTGGCTCCAATAACATGTCATAATATATTTTTTAAAATTCAACTAGGCAATGTCTTCACAAAGATAAATTGATCTAAACGCTAATTGGAAAGACATAGGAAGCATATTGCCATGTTCATTTCTTTACAATAAATAATTTGGGTCTCTGCATTCAACTGTGATTTATTTGTTAGTATATCATAATCAACAAAATGGGTGACAGACTTTTTGGGAAAACTTACTATGGAATATGCTCAGAATGAAACCCTGCTAGCACCAGAAAGATCTGTCTGGATACCATCTTAAGTAACATTTCTCTGTTATTCTCCCTCTGATCCCTGACCCTTCTCTTTCTTCTATAATATTTCAATGGAAGGATTCTCAGCAAATTGCATTGTGTGGCAAAAAAGACTCAGAGTGATCTTTCAATTCAAAGGAAAATGTAACTTGACAAACAAAGTTAAATCCCATCTCCTGTTTTAAAAAATTTTCAAGGATGTCGAGATTACAATTTTCCAAATTTCAGATTATTCAGATTTGGGGACTATCAAACAGTTGTCATAAGGAGAGGTAAATTTCAAAAATTATTAAACATTTATTGGGTGAGATTAAAAATGATCCAATTGTCTTTATAATTTCATTGTTCACGATCTAGGTTTAGCAAAGGGAAAAAATGCCTCCTAGCACATAAAATGTGGAATCATTTATATTCCTGCAATGCTATTTTGAGCCAGGAGAAGAAGGAATGGGTAGGTGTGAGTGGGATGAGGAGATGAGGGAAGCAATGTAAGAATTAATAAACTCCCAGGAGCCAATGCATATGCAGACAAAAGCTGTGATTTAACATGTGGTCTTACTTGTTTGTGTGTCATTTAATACTTGAATGTGTTTAATCATGAAAGGGAGATGATTGAAGTATTCCAGACCTTAAATGGATTCCAGACTTCGTTGTCTCTATTTCTTCATATTTGGTAAAGAAGGGAATGTCAGATATGACTCCAGGGACACCTTAACCCAGAAGAGGCAGACGGTAGTGGTGGGTATGGACCTTCTATGAAATGGAGGTTACAAGACTGTCTTGAAGACTGGGCCAGGTGTGTAGCTACATTTTTTATTACTGTTATCACTGCACTTCACTTAGCATTTCCATTGCTGCTTATAGCTTAGAGTCTGTATGTACTTATGTGAGTATATGTAATCTCATCAAACCTTTCCAGAAGTCTCCAAAGATTGTATTGTTACCATGAACCCCATTAGGAGTAAACTGAGGGTTAGTGACGGCACAGGTACCAGGGGCAGGCCTTGATATAAACCCCACTCCCTCTGGAATCCAATCCCAGATTTTCGGACAAATTATACAATCTTTGGAAAATATCATTCATGAGAGAAGCTATGAGAAGAGACTCCTTGTGATGGAAAGAAAATGTGGAAGGAAGATGGAGAAATTGGGAAGAGAAAATAGTAAAATTTCTTTAACAATCACTTACATAGCACTTAGTAGTCTTAGGTACATTGCAAATAGTAACTCCCCCGATACACTCAACAATTGTGTAGGTAGGTGCTGTTAATAGTGTCATTCTGATGCTACAAAGAGGTTAAAAGGTCTATCCCAGGATTTTGCAACCTATCTACAGACCATGATTCCCTGGCAGCTTTCCTATAACCCATGGTTTTGACCAGAGAAGTCTGCTGCCTCTGTGGGTGATAGCTTGGTTGTTGGAAAGATTAAATGAGGTGATATAAGCTAAGTGTTTAGAGTAGTAACTAAAAGAACTTAAGTACACAATTACCTGTATGGAGAAGAGAGCTGGCAGACTTTTCTGACATATTATGATGTCACTCAATCATATGGAAACTGAACAAAATGTGATGAGAGATTTAAGGAGCATCTTTCACACAATAGCTTTCCTGGTGAGTTGGCCTCTGTCTGGGAGTTTGGCACAGTTCATATCAAGATCAGATTGCCAAAATGTTCCTTTTTCCTCTTGGTTCACAGTTCATACTTATTTTAATCCATATCTAGAATTCCTTGCCCAGTGTACTGAACTAATTTCCCAACACAAACTTCAACAAGTTTGGACCAGGCTCTGATGGCACAAAGATGAAGAGATTTACGGTTTCACCTCTTAAGCATTGAGCTTTATAGACACATAAAATATCAGTAACAATAACTAACTAATATGCAAGGGCAAAAAAGAAGAGTTTTCCCAAGGAAGAGTAACAACACATAAGAGAAATGTTGCTTTTGTCCTGTGGCAAATTCCCCAAGGAAGTGAACTTAACAGAGCTTGGAAGGGAAATACAATAGGTATGGAAATGAGTGTAGAAGATAGTTTACAAAAGGAACAAACTTCCAGATATAAAATAAGTAATTCTCAGGGGTGTAATGTACAGCTTGGTGACTATACTTTAATATTACCGTATGGCATATTTTAAAGTGGTTAAGGCAATAAATCTTAAATGTCTTCATTATAGGAAAAAATTGAAACTACATATTAGGATAGATGTAACTAGACTTATGGTGGTGATTCCTTTGCAATGTAGACAAATATCTAATCATTAGGATGTACACTGAAACTAATAGAAAGGTCTATCTATGTCGATTAAACCTCAATGAACAAAAAACACAGCTTACAAATGTATTGTGTGCTTGGAGAAACATACATGAGTTGTTATTCTTCACAAATAGGGCCTCCCCGGTGGCATAGCAGGTTGAGCGCAGCACTGTGAAGCTGTCTGAAGCCTCTGCAGTGCAGATTCGATTCCCAGCCAGCCAGGGAGATTCCCACATGGCGCGGCAGACCTCTCCTGTCTCACCCGCTGCTCCCCTCAGCAGTGTTTTCAGCTGTCTGCCTGTTCTGTCCCCACTCTGTCTCTGGTGAATTTTCTCACCCTCCCGTGTCTCTGGCCTGTACCCCACTTCTTGTATAAATAAATCAATCTTTAAAAAAATAAGTTGGAGGAGGAGGCATGAAGAAAAGAGGAAGAGGGAGGAGGCAGGAGGGGGCTAAGCAGGTGTCCTGTCAGGAAGGCTATGTGGACACGGTGAAGATTCAGAGAACAGATACAAAGGTATGAGATGATCAAGTCTGTATTTCAGGATATAACATTTGAAAGCATAGTGGGAAAATCTGAGGAGGAATAATTCAGATGCAGGTGAGAAATATTTCCAGGTGAGAAACGTTGAGAGCTTTACCTCAGACAGCATTAATAGGGCATAGGGAAAACAGAAGCTGCATTTGCAGGTTATATAGGAAGACAAATTAATAGGAGTAGTGGAGTTGGGAATGACTCCTTGTGTAATGAGTTTGGTAGTGGGATCACTGATCCAGTTAGTAAATACAGGAAAAAGAAGAACTCTGGGCATGATTGGGGAGGTCATAATAAGAATATCTTAAAAAAATAAGAATTTTGGACAGCTACATTTTAAAGTGCCTACTAAGCATCCAAGGAAAGATGTCTAGTAGACAGTGGAAAATAGGATCACAAAATAGACATTCAAAATTAGAGCCCCTTGATGCAGTCATCTCCCTTGAGATGCCAATTGTTTTAGATTAATTCTACTGAGATCATAGGATGCTGGTTCCTCTTTTCTGTGTCTATTACTGCTCACCTCACTTCTCTGAGTCGGTCACTAGGCTGCCTATGATTGTCTCCGGATTTCTATTATTAGTCAAAGCACCACCCTTCCATTTCCCTCCTGAGGGATCTAGTCATTCACTCTATGTTTTCTTTCCTTATTCCCAACCCCATTTCAGAGTCAACCATTCCATTTTATCTTTATAAATCAGTGGTTACCCCCAGATCAGCAGCAGCCTCAGTAGCTTCACCTGGTAACCTGTCAGAAATGGAAAGTCCTGTTTGCCACTCCAGTCCTACAGAATCAGAAACTCTGGGCGTGGGACCAAGAGATCCAAGTTTTAATAAGCCCTCAGGTGATTCTGATGCCTGCTCAAATTTGAGAAACACTGTCTTAGATCATCTTCTCTATTACCTAATAAATTTAGATTACTCCAGTCTCAAATTATACATGCTTGAATTAGTCATGCATGCATCTAGAAACAAAAGATTATTGTTCTACAATGCAAATATATTAGAACTACTCTTGATCCATATGTAATTTTGGATACTTATTCTTTTCCTCTGTGTGCTTAGTTGGGATATGTGACAGTTAAACATTGTTTTGTTTTTAAGCTAGTCTCAGTACTGACCTTGGATCAACTTGAGTAAACTAAGAGTCTGAAAGACTGAATGACAGGAAGAGAAAAAAGGGGGAATGAAAGAAGAAGAGGAAGAAAATAGAATAAGGCTATGTGGTGTAGGAAGAAGTGGAAAAGATAGAAGATAGAAACAAGGCGACATATGTGGGCAATGATTCAGAATCTCCAGATTCTCCAGATTCTGGGATCTAGTGCCTAATGCTAAGAATGTCTTTCAATGAAGATATAAGAAAAATACAAATTTAGAGACAGATTCTGTTTCATATAATCTTCATTTATAATCCTGTTATTAGCTTTCTTCACTTGGTGAGATGGATGTCATCCATTTGCCCCTCTGAATTCACTCCTTGTCCTTCTCCATGCTGCTTGATAGCCTGGGAGATTGATGCATAGACTAAGTAGCAGGGTTCTTTCTGGATGAATTTGACCAGTGGCAGAACATGGGAAGATGGAAGAAGATGGATTATCAATTTCCTTGTTTCCTTCTTTTTTTTAATAATTTTTTTTCACTTTATAGGTTTTTTTTTTTTAATTTTTATTTGATTTATACAAGCACTGGGTACAGTCAGAAGCACGGGAGGGCGAGCGAATTCACCAGAACCAGAGCAGGGAGCAGAGCAGGCAGAAGGACTGAAGTACACTGCTGAGGGGAGCAGTGGGCGGCAGGAGAGGTCTGCGCACCATGTGGGACCCTCCAACGGTGGCCGGGGAGCAGCCGGGGATCGAACTGGTGCTGCAGAGGCTGTGGGCAGCTTTGCAACCCAGTGCTCAACCGCTGCTCCACCGGGGAGGCCCCCTTGTTTCCTTCTTGATAGGTTGTTTTGACTGGTATCCTTCAACCCAATGGCACATTCCTGTGAGCTGACTCCTCCTGCAGTTCACCCTCTCCTTCGCTCTCTCATTCTGCCTCTCCTTGTCCCTTCAGACCTAGCTATTATCACCCCAGTCCCACCCCTTGGATCTGGACCAGCTATTATCACCCCTGTTCCACCCCTTGGACTATTTCCTTGGATCTTCTCTATACCCCAAACACATCATTGTAAGACTCCAATTGTTAGGTTCTCTTCAAATCCTCTACTGAGTACATTACCTTTTTCTCTCCAAAAATGACAAGTAAACTTGGCTTTAAAATGTCACACTCTACTAGTTTCCCTTTTATTTCACCATCCACTCCATCTTACTGCCCTTGCTGACTTCATCTTCCATTCCTGCCATCTAAGTTTTGGGACTCCCCTCTCCGACTAGTTCTTTTTCCTGTGTATCCTTTGTGCCTGGATGATCTCACTCAAACTTTAAATACCATCTGTTGTGGTAACCACCAAATGTGTATTTCCAGGCCTAACTTTTCCCACTGAATTCGAAACTCAGCTATCCACTTGGAAGATTAATAGGCAAATCTAACTGAATTTGTCCAAATCACCACCCCCAATATGAAACAACCACTTGGTTATTCCCCATCTTTACAGTGGCACCACCATGCACGGAAGCTTCTCAGGCAAAAATCCTAGGAGTCATTTTTACTCCTTTTTGTTGCAACAACCCCGTAACAAGTATTTCAACTCCACCTTCAGAATATTCCCTGAAACCAACAACTTCTGACCCCTGCACCATGGAGGGCTAGTCCTTGCCCCTTCATCCCCCACCTCTGTACCTCATGGTCTCCTATCAGGTCTCCAGGCTTCCATTCTGCCCTGCCAAGGCTTGAGTAAAGCCCTTTAAAGCACAAATAGCTTATGTCCTGGGGCCTCCCTGGTGGTGCAAGGGGTTAAAATGCAAGCGATGAAGAAAGCCGCAGCCTCCGCAGCATGAGTTCCATCCCCGGCCAGGGAGATACCCACATGGTGCAGCAGAACTCTGCTGACTCGTCTGCTGCTCCCCTCAGCAGTGTGTTTCAGTAGATCCTCCTGTTCTGTTCCCCACTCTGTCTCTGGTGAATCCTCTCACACACACCTCCCCCCACACCTCTGGCCTGTTCCCCAGTTCTTGTATGAATAAATAAATATTTTTTAAAAAATAGCTTATGTCCTTCACCCATTTATACCCTTTAAAGACCCCCTATCATAAGTCAAATTAAATTCAAACAGGACTTAAAAAGCCCCTTGTCATCTGATCTTTGTCTAATTCTCCATTTGCTTTGTGCTTCTTCAGCTGCCCTTTTTCACCGTCCACTTGGCCACAAGTCATGTGAGCCTGCAGAGCACTAGGAATGTGGCAATGAAATGAGGAAATGAGTTTATTTTAGTTACTCTTCATTAATTCAAATTTAAATTAAAAAAATGGGAACTTATTTAATTACAAGGAAACCTCTAAGTAGATATTGGCAGCACGGATATATGGATCTACTGAATCTATTATACATTTTATGAAATCAAAAATATTTAGCTTCTGAGTTGAGTTGAAATGTGCTTTCAGTATAAAGTCTGCACTAGATTTCGAAAATGTTGTAAGAAGAATGCAAAATACTACATTCATTATATTTATATTGATCATATGCTTAAATGATTAAATACACAATTAAAATCAATTTCAGTTGTTTGTATTTTAATTATACTTTTACATTTTTATTGTGCTTACTAAAAATATTTACTTACACATGTGACTCTCATATTTTTATTGAACTGCACTGCACTAAGACATCAAACTCAGTCCTGCCCCCAGGTTTTTGCATTTGTTACTCCTCTGTCTAAAATGCTCTCCCAGACCCACTTCTCTGCATGGCTCATCATCTCTCATTTGCAATTTCTATTCGGATCTCTGCTAAATGTCAATTACTCACATAACCTTCACCTGGCTACACTATTCAAAATAGCTTCCATGTTCTCTCCCTTACTCTGCTTTAGCTTTTCTACAAAAAGCTCATCTTCACACATTTTTGTCTATTGTTTGATTTGCATACTAGAAAGTAAACCTCATAGAGCAGGGACTTTGTGCTTGTGCAGTGCTGTGTTTCCAGGGCCTGGAAAAAAAAGTATACCTGAGCATTCAATATTTGTTGGAGAATGAATGAATGCATGCATGAGTGGATGGATGGATGGATGGATAGATGAATAAAACAAAACACTGATAATGGGGCAATTTGTGGTATACTCTATGGCTCTTCCCTGAATTTAGCATTTAAAAATCTCTACCCTATGGGAACTTCAGTGGTCATGAAACATTTCTCCCACAGGTACCAGGACGTGGAGTCACTGATATGAACATGACACTTGCTCAGGACCAGCATTAGAAAGAGTCAATGGAAAAGCAGGCGGGAGGGATACTAACCACTCTCTACATCCCCCCTCCACGCACACCCAAGATCCACGATCTTAGCAGTGAATCAATCAAATTTCAGAATACTGTCATTTTTCATTATTCTCTTTCAAGAAAGACATTTCAAGGATATATGGAGGTCTTCAAAAGGGAAAATAAGATGTAAAAGAGGTAGACTTAAAGCAGAAAATGATTTTAGCTTGCGATATCATCGACATGCACCTCAACTGTTCTGCATGGCAGCCACGGCTCTAAGCACACGTTATTTCTTCAATTTTCAAAAGTGAGTAGCGGGTAATTCTAAGAGGGAATGAAATTAGAGCAGCATAAACCTATTCTAGGCTATTCCCCATGTAAAATACATAGAAAGCTCATCACTCTACGCTGCTGGGAATCACTGTGAATTTTTGACTTAGATTTTCAACTGAAATATCATTTTAGCTACTAAGACAATCCTCTTTTTTCAAATGTGAAGCTGTATATAGATATAACATGGAAGCCAGGGAATTTATATTTTTCTCTCAAATAGCTCAATTTGCACCTCCTAAACAATAAAGACTGAGCTAACAATAGCATTACCACAAACGTCAAAGAACATGCTTTCATTCACAGCTTAGGAATTTCAAAATTGAAGGGAAGGTAAATGTATCAACACAGCAAAGTGGAAATAAGATGCCTTCTGTCTTGCCTTCCAGAAGTTACATAACTTTCTATCATTGTAAGGTTATCCTCATGGATAACTGCTAAAGAATTTTAGCAGACCTGGGCAATACATCATCAGCAGTGGGAGGAAATCACGGGTTGGGTAGAAGGTCTTTCTCCAGAAGGTCACAAAAGTGAGAATATGAGTGAAAACAGCTGCCGGCCAAGCTGAAGGAACCATTTCTGAGGGACACGTTATTATCTTCCCTTTCCCCATGTGGTTAGGAGGGTAATGAGACCACGAGGGTCTAAAGGACTATTACCTTCCCCTCGTGGACATGAAGGTGATGAGTCTGAGGGGTGGGGACAGAGGAGCCCATCGACTTTCATTTCTTTTTTGTTTTTAAAGATTTATTTATTTATTTATGCATACAAGAACTGAGGTGTAGGCCAGAGGTGCAGGAAGTAAGAGTATTCACCAGAGACAGAGCGGGGAGCAGAACAGGCAGATCTACTGAGATCCACTGCTGAAGGGAGCAGCAGGCGAGGCAGGAGAGGTCTCCTGAGCCATGTGAGTATCTCTCTGGCTGGGGCTCAAACTCATGCTGCAGTGGCTGCAGATAGCTTGACAGCGCTGTCTTTAACCCCTGTGCCACCAGGGAAGCCCGACCTTCATTTCTTATCCCCCTTGTGCCAGGTTTTCAGTTACTTGGTGTTTACTTTCCCATCTGTTTCTTAGTCAGCAATGCTTTAGTGAAGAGGGTTAAAGTTGTGTGTGATGAGGGAGGAGATTAGAGTTATGTCTGGTTGTGGGGGGGCAATCTTTTCTGCACATTTCTGAAGATGGGAACCTCATACATGTCTGAAGTTTTAGTCACATTCAGACTCTCTATTATATTAGTGATAGAAATGGTGGGCTTGGTCACTGACAGTGATAATTTTATCACTTACCTTGATACTCAGGTCTGTGGCGTGAGAAGAGTTGCAGAAGGTGGGCCTCTGGAAACCGGCTTGCGAGGTGGTCATGGTGCTTAGCAACAGCAGCTCTGAGTCTGGTTCAGGTCATACAGGACAGAGGCTGCCACACTGTAGTAGGGACCTGGACTCTCTCCCATGCACTTGAAAAATGTTCCTTTGGGGGTTTGCTCTCTGTTGCTGCAAACATCCAGGCGCATGAAATGAAATCACTCTCAGACCACTGAGCTCTGCAGTCATTGGCAAGATCTTGACTTGTCCTAAATTACAACCTCTTCCAGTCTTTCAAATCGAAACGATATTTATTTGAAAAAGAAAAATTTAATCAGAAAGTGTGTTTTTTGATCCCTCAAGGTTCATTTCATTTTCTTCATCCTTCTCTACCTAGAAATTGCTCTAACACCCACTTTTCACCATTATTCTGTTCCTCTCCTATGGAATCCTAAACTGGGGTGTGTGCCTTCCACATGCACTGATATGATAGTGGTTAAATCTGACAACACTTTCTCACACAAGAAAACATTCATAACTGTTTCCTATGCCAGTGATTCATTTCGATTTTGATATCAAATAGATTTTGTTTTACACCTCCAGCTGTCAAATGCATGTGCTGGTCTTCCTCTAAATTTAAAATCCAGTCAAGGGAATGAAGGAGATAACACCTCTTTTATTACAGTTTGGGGAAACAATAGAAATCATTTTGGATATTGAAATATCCCTTGAACCACTTGGGTATATTTCACTCTGTGCTTGGAAAACTGCAGAATATATTCAAAGAAACAGATGCCAACTAAAAACAATTAAAACTAGGATGCCTGTATGGTGGTCACCACCGAGGTAGCAGATGACAAAGTTAAACCAGCAAACCACAAACAAATAAGCACAAAGAAAATTAATTCTCTGGGAAAAATGATCCTCTTGCTTTCTCATTAGTTACTTGAGAGTATAAATGCAGCTTCTCTGAAATCCAAATTCCAGAAAAGAGATCAGACAGACACTGAAGCCAAGGCCTGGCCTATGTCCGTATTCTTCTCAGACACTTCAGTGGGGGCCACCAGGACACAGGAGGAAGCTGCCAGAAGCGACGCAGGCTAGGGGTACTGTGCAGTCTCCTCAGAGAAAAGTCCAGGGAGCTCTAGTTAGCAGATGTTCAGACTAATGTCTGCATGATCACCAGGGTCCTGGTAAATTGCAAATGCTAAATCAGTAGGACCGGGCAGGGCCTGAGCATTTGCATTTGTAACCACTTCCTAGATGGTGCTTGTAGGGTAAATGGTTTTTCAGGCTTTTCTGCCCTCCCACCATTAGGATTGCCCTGCCTGATGGGGCACCTGCAGTTGTTACACTGTTTCAAACTATCATGTTTACTTCTGTGGGCCATAGGGGGAGTAGTGACTTAGTCACCAAGAGAAGCAGAAGCAGGAGAGAGAAGGGGTAAAAGAAGCCAGCAAAGCGCAGAGTGAAGACTTGCTGGGGGTTTGGAGGCCTCCTGGCCTCCTGGCCCCCTAGTACCCCTGCTTGCCATGTACCTGTTTGCCACACTACATGTACAGCTCAGTAAAAGCCTGAGAAAGCCACTGAGGGCTCCGGGACTCTCCTTTATGCATCTGCTGAATCAGAAAACGTGCACTGTGCCCATCCTGCCCCTACAGTGCTTATGCTATTATCAAGGGGTCTCATATTTAATACTGGGTTGGAGGGGCTTGGCTAATCATTTCTCTTGAGAAAGGATTGAGCAACTTGAGTTGCAATTCTCGCTTTTCCACTATTCTACCATATGATTTTAGAGAAACTCGCTATCTGTGCCTCAGTTTTGCACCTCTGAAGAAGAGGTCCTAAGGTTAAAGCAATTGTGTTAGTGGAAAACCTTGAAGAGAGTAGATGTGAGGTGAAAAGAATATTAAAAAAGTGATGAGATGATCATTCAAGTTTGAAAATCAAAAGAAAACAAACAGGCATCAGTGGAAGTCAGAACAAGTAAGGGGAAATACAAGTAAAAGGGGATAAAAGCAAAGAGGCACAAAAACGTTCATGGAAGGAAACTTAGCCTTAGCCTCTAGGACAAAGGAAGAGGGGGTGGTGTGGAGCTACTATATTTTTTAGTATCTGAAAAAATGATGAACACAGCAACTTACTAAGGGCAGATCCATGGGGAGAAGTGGAGAAAAAGATGATGCCACAGAGTATAAAATAAGAGATAAGAAAACCATAGTATGAAATAAAAGAAATCATTAAAATTAGATAATAAAAGACACAAATTTAACCATCTCTTTCCCCAATGCTTCGTGATTTCAATCCATTTTTTTCTTGGTCTTTGGCATTTTTTTAAATACCTGGGACATGCTAACTATCACAGCTTCTAGGCACTCCTTAGCCACAGATTGCCATTAGCATGACATGAGCCAGGTTGCTAAGAATTTCAGATGCACTACACGTTACCCTGGAGGCTCTCAAAAAGACAGTCTGTCCCCTTGTCCTCAAAACCTCCTTGTGGTCGAGAATACTTAACAGACATCTGGGTGCATAAAAATGGAGGGGAGGGGGAACCACACATTTTCAATTTATTTTCTTTAGAAGTCACTAACTAGTTAAACTAGTAGATCAGCAAAGCCTGCAAATCTTGTCTGTCAGAATTAACAGTCACTCACACTGGTAGCATTCTTGAACTTCTCCAAGGTTGAAGCTACTGATGATTAACTTCTGGGAATACCCAGGGTAACTATTTCAGGCCTGTGAACTATCACACCTTCTCGATGTCAGCAGACACCCTCGTGAAGCAAATGCCTTTTCCAAAGGCTGTAAGATTGTATTTCACTTTTGCAAGAGACCATTCTAGTCACTAAATGGTAATGGTCTCCCTGAGCTGCCAAGGGCCAGGAAACTCTTCAGATAAAGGCATTATCTGTATAGGACCTGTATTACCTGGGCACCAGCTGTTCCTGTACCAGAAGCAGCATCTGGTATGTAACTGGCAATTTCCACATACTTTCACTTGGAAACAAAGCATCTCCTTTAAAAGGTTTCCCACTCAGGGAGAGACATGAGAGCATTTGCAACAGACATGAGAGCATTTGCAACAGGCTCAGTTGTACAACAGGGGAGAAGAGATGTCTTCTTATTCACAGATAAAGATGGCAAGCCACTCAGAAGGGTAACTTGGTCCTCTACAGTCACCAAGATTCACTCGAGAGGCTACTGCAGTACTCCCAGGCTTTTATCTCTCTGACACCCAAACCCAAGAGGCTTGCCAAAATAGAATTCCGGTGTAGGGAAAAGAAGCTAAAGAATTCTGCATGAATAACACCTCTACCCACAGGCGGAACATATTTTCATCTGCACACATCACGAACCAGAGGTCTTAGGTTATTAAAGGTGAGAGAGGCTAATAGTCTTTGGAATGGCTCTCTTGGGGCACCTATTTGCATAATGAAGCTAATACATGGCAACCCAACTCAGCAGTTCTTTGGGATCAGCTAGCTACTTGTAGGCACACACGATATTTTTAATTCACTAATGAAATTACTTTGCAGAAGAGTTGTTGGTAACTATGTCTACAAATAATGCATGTCCATAATTACCAGTGAGGAGGAAGGCTAATTGGCAAAGATATGTGGTTTAATTAATCTGTCTTTTGTAAAATCCCAAACTTGTGCATAGATAAAGATCATCGTTGATAAAGATTTAGACACCAGCTGATGTCATCTGCATAAACTAGACTTAGAAGCCAGAGCCTCCAACCTGCTCAGTGTGTCCAAAGGCCGGCACCCTGCATCAGGGAGCAGCTTCTGCCTGGAACTAACCTATATCAAGGAAAAGAAAGCCAAAACTTTTGACTTCCAAAATTTTTCAATTTATTGCCTTTCAAGAGCCATTTTCTTCAAAACATTTTTAACTATAGAAATTAAACCACAAGAAAAAGTTTAGCATGAAAAATAGGTAAAAGTGAGCATATACATTTGTTTTTAAAGGATGAAATGCAGTTATGTACACATAGAAACAACTTAATATTTTGCAGTTAATTCATTGGGTGAATTTCTCAGGTGCTTTTATTATGGAATGATTTTACTTTAAAATACCAGCCTAATGTTGATGGGGGTGAATAGGCAGAGCATGGAGAATTCTTTTAGGGTGTGAATATACTCTGATATTATAATGATGGACACGTGACATTCTATGTTTGCCCATACAATATACACCATCACTATGGATTTGGGGAGATGGTGAAGGCCAATGTAGGTTTATCATAGCAATGACTGACCCACTCTGCTGGAAGGTGTTGACAATGGGGTAGGTCCTGTGTTTGGGGGAACAGAGTGGGTATGGTAAATCTCATCTCGCTCTCAATTTCTTGTGAAACCAAAACTGCTCTAAAATTAAAGTGCTTTAGGTAAAGTACAATACCCATTCCTTCATGAACAATTTTAGCAATAATAACTAATAGTCACTGAATTTTTGTTATTTCCAGACACTTTAACAGATCCCTTATTTCTCACAACCTCTCTGGATCATACACATTGATAATATATGCATCTTATAGATGGGCACATGTTGTGTCAGCAACACCGCAGTGGTAAAGAAAAGAAACAGGAATTGTGGAGCAGGTTGTAGATTGCAGGATGCTGCTCAAGAGCAAGATCCTTGCCTTTTCATTGACAGAGAAGGGTAGGTCAAACTGTACACTGGATTATCAGCTTTGGGAGGGTGAGTATGCACCTAACTCTCACCCATGGCTCCAATCTTATTAACAAGGTGTTCGACTGATCAGTCCCCGGGGTGCAAAATATATCAGCATTGCCCCAGGACAATCAAGTTTCCTGTTCTTCCTAACTTGAAAGGAGCTTTGTATGCTACACCCACAGACACAGAAAAGTAGAAGCTCACCTCTGATCACCCAGCTTGTAAGTAGCTGAGCTGGGATTCAAACCCAGACATTGAATTATTGCATTTCCTGGGAGGTCCCACTGCCAAGGTTTGGTTTCCTTAGTGTTTTGCTCTTGCGATGTGTTTGCTATTCAGAAATCAGTGTGTGTTTATAACAATCTACATCTATATGTCTCTACTCTAACAAAAAAATGTATTGTGTATGCACTTGGTGCCAATTTAATGTTTTAGGAGCTAAATATAAGGAGATTACTAAAGGGGGGCTACTCTCCCAAGGGTCTCTGCATGTCCCTGAACATTCTTGGAACTGTCACATCACTGTGCCACTCTCCTGTCAATTGTGAGCTTGTGAGCAGAGTTACTTTAACCCTCTATTTCTTGTCTAAATTTAGCTTCTTTTTCTTTCATGAATTACTTTTGAACCCAACACACCTCATCTTTCAAAATGAAATTGAGGGAACTGGGGAAAGTAAATAGCTGGGATATGCCATCTAAATTTTAGATGGAGACAAAGTCAGATGAACCCATGTTTAGATCTGAACTTGCTGTTCAGATGAACAGCGAGGACATTAAGAATAGATGAAAATTAGAAAGTTTTAGGGAGCTGGTTGCAAGACAAGGGAAAGAAAGTGTTTAGGAAAAGAGTAGAAAACTGTCAGAACAAATGAGGTCCATCTAGTGGTGGAACAGTTTAGAAACCAAAATGAAGGAATTGTCAGGCAGACAAGAACAGCCTAATACACGATAAGCTTATAGCTTCATCTCCCTCCCCTTGAGTGCAGGCTGGACATTGTGATTCACGCCCCACTAATAAGGCACAAAAAGGGAAACAGTATAAAGAAGCCTGGCAGACACACCCTTAACCAAGTGACCAAACTCAACTTCCCCAGTGATGACCGTGAAACCCTGAGATGAAGGCATAAAAAATCACCTCTGGGATTTTCCCTTAAACCCAATATCCAATCTGACCACAAGAAAAATATTGGGTTACCTAAAAGTGAGGGATATTCTACAAAATACTTGACTGGTCCTCCTCAAATCTATAAAGATAATAGACTTTGAAATGATCATAGATATAAGGAGATATAGAGGTGTGGTGACTAAATGCAATAATGAAATGTGTACTGGTCCTGGCAAGAAAAAAAGTGGGGGAACATCAGTGGAAAAACTGGTGAAAGTCAAAGAAAATCTGCAGTTCAATTATAATCTACCAGTGTTGATTTCTTATTTTTAGGGAGGATTGAATGGAAAAGCATTAAAAAAACTCTCTGTGATATCTTTGCAACTTTTTTTTAAGATTTATTTATTTATTTATTTATTTATTTATTTATTTATTTATTTATTTATTTATACAAGCACAGGGGTACAAGCCAGATGCGCAGGAGGGTGAGACGATTCACCAGAGACAGAGTGGGGAACAGACCAGGCAGACTGACAAAACACACTGCTGAGGGGGGCAGCAGTTGAGACAGGAGAGGTCTACCGCGCAATGTGGGACCCTCGCTGGCCGGCCAGGATCCAACTGGCGCTGCTGAGTCTGCAGAAAGCTTCACAGCGCGGCGCTCAACCCCCTGCGCCACCAGGGGAGGCCCTTTGCAACTTTTTTGTTGTATCAAATGTTTATTCCAAAATAAAAGGCTAATTTAAAAATGTTTAGGGGGGCTCAAGGGGTTAAGACGCAGCACTATGAAGCTGCCGCAGCCACTGCAGTACGAGTTCAATCTGCAGACAGGGAGCTACCCACATGGTGCAGCAGACCTCACCTGTCTCGCCTGCTGCTCCCCTCAGCAGTGTACTTCAGTCGATCCGCCTGTTCTAATCTCCACTCTGTCTCTGGTGAATCCTCTCACCCCCCCACACCTCTGGCCTGTACCCCGGTTCTTGCATGCATAAATAAATGAAATCTTAAAAAAGGGGGCCAAGTATGTGCAATGATGAACAAAAATAAAAAAATGTGGAAGTCAGTGACCCCAATGTTGGTCACTGATAAGTTCTTCATTCTGCAAAATAGTCAAAGAGGAAAAGGTGAAAACAAATATTTTACCAAGTTGTTTGAAGCCTGTTTCCTGCAGAGTGTGGATTGTGAATCACTCTAACCTCCTGGTTTTCCTCTTTTCCCCTTTCCTAGTCTAAAATGCAGAATGAAGCTGTGTATCTGGACTGATGGTGTTCCCTGCTCTGCCACTAACAAGATCTTTTACATTAGAAATCCCCTTGTTCTCTGTGGATCTGTTTTTTTCCAACTAACACTTGAGTAAGCAAAAATTGTGCAAAAATGAACAACGATGTAAAATATATATAAATAATTTATATTTTAAACAAGTGAGTAAGCTACACCTGATCATTTCAAAGCTCTCTTCTAGGTTGTAGTGATGACGAGACAGAATCTTCTGGGGTACTTTGGCCATAGTCCCCAAATTATGATGTCAGTGAGAGTGTAGGGAAACAGCATTTATGTAGCTGAGCTATACATTCACTTTGGATCTATCACCTCAATGAAGAATCAGTCTCCCCCACTTAGTCTCTGGGGAAATAAGCATCAAGACATGCTGCTCAGAAGCTCTGGTGTGCTGGTTACTTTGGGTCTTTCGAAGCATGTCATAAAACTTATCCTCTATTTAGTGCTTCAATTTGGAATCCAAATCATAAAAATATGGCCCATCAGTATAGTAAAAATATGAATTTCTGAATGAAAATAGACATGGAGGGCCTCCCTGGTGGTGCAGCGGTTGAGTGCTGGGCTGCAAAGCTGCCCACAGCCTCTGCAGCGCAGGTTCAATCCCCACCACCAGCGAGGGTCCCACATGGTGCACAAACCTCTCCTGCCGCCACCTACTCCCCTCAGCAGTGTATTTTGTCAGTCTGCCTGTTCTTTCCCTGCTCTGGCTCTGGTGAATTCTCTCGCCCTCCTGCACTTCTGACTGTACCCAGTGCTTGTGTAAATAAATAAATAAATCTTAAAAAAAAGAAAACAAGAAAATAGACATGGAAATTACACACAAGTATTAATGATTATTTTATGGTCATTAAACACAAAAATGGCAAACTTAAGGGTGAACTCTGTACCCCAGCTGCTCTGTCAACGGGGAAGAAAGCAAATAAGAACAGTGGAAAGGAGGATGAGAGGAGAGTGGTTTTAAGAAGGAGTGGGGAGTCCATGGAGTAGTCAGCAACATATCAGAAGGCCAGAACCAGTGAAATCACTACAGAAAACCTGGTCATATTTGATTGGAAAGTAGCCAACCATTTTAGGTTTAAGAAAAAGAAGGTAAGGCCCTCTGGAAGAATTAAAAAAAAAAAGATAAGATGATAAAGTCATCCCAGTTTGCCCAGAACTTTTCCAGTCTGGGCACTGCAATTCTGCCTCTAGGGAAATGTCCCAGTCCCAGACAAATGGAGATGGTTGAGAAAGACGGCAGTCACATGGCACACTGCCTTATTATCATATGGTGACACAGTAGAAATGGTTGCATTTCCCTTCCCAAATTTAGTTTGAAACCTGTTAGTTTTCTTCTCTATTTATTTTATACTGTGTAGAAACTATGGAAAATTCCTAAGAGAATGGAGACATAACTGTGTGTGTGCACATGCATGTGTGTGTGTGTGTGTGTGTGTGTTATCAGACTCACATAAAAATATAAATGATCTTGCCAAAGAACACCTTTGACTGGCAAGTGCAAAATATTTTCTCTCTGGTTTGTGTTACAAATTTCCTTCTCTATCCCTAGCAACAGGAGCATGCACATGCACACACACACACGCACACACTCATATACACAAACACATACCCTGCCTGAGCTACAAGGAGTGTGGCTGCATTAAGCATTGTGCCTAAAGCCTATTGATGAATAAATTGCACAGGACTCTGCAATAGTCACTATCTACCATTTTTCATGATTACTTCAAGTCAAGAGATACGTATATCAAGTTTGTATAGGATGAACAACTGGTGATGACTAGGCGAAGCTTGGGGGTGGGGGTGGCGTGGTTGTACGCATCTGAAGAAGCGAGATCTTAAATTTCTGAATCATATACAGTATTGTAAACCAATGTTACCTTCATTTTTCAAAAGCTGTATATAAATCAGTTTTCAAAAAGTACCTGCAGGCTAGAATTAATGATTGTGTCATTTCTACTGAAGTCCTAAATTTGGGCCTCAGAACACTGCTGCATCAGTAAGGGACAGATGAGGCCTGATAAGACCATGAGATTGTTTATAAAAATGCTTGGGAACTTTGATTGATAGCAATCTCTTTATGAGCCAGTGGTGCATGTGGTTGCCAAGAAAAGCTAATGCCTGTCAGCTTGCACCAGGTAGAAGCATCTTGTTCAAAACAAAGAAGGTCGGCAGTGACAGACCTTGGTTTAATTCTTGCCACCACATTTTAAGAAAAAGACTTTGATTGACTAAGGCTTATCTAGAACAGTGAGACTGGAACTGCGGAGAGTCAAGAATATGGGTTAAGAGCATAATTATTATAGGGAAGAGAGATAAATGGGGGCAGAGCTCAATGCAGTTATGAGAATTATTATAAAATGTTTGAATTTCACTTTAAAGGAGAATTGAACTTACTCCACAAAGCTCCAGAAGACAAAAGTCAGATCGATAGGGTGAAGATTTGAATAGGCAAAATTGAGCTCAGTGCAGGAGAGAACTTTCTAGCAATTATAGCTTTTTAATAAAAAGAATGAAATGCCAGTATTGCCAAGGGTATGAAAACATGAATATTTTTATATAATTGAAATGGAGATGGAAATTGGATCATTCTTTCTGGAGATGCAATTTGGCAATATATTCAAAAGACTTAAAAGCCTATATCTATTCATTCAGAAATTCTACTTATAGACATTTACCTGCATAATTAGAAATGCTGGAAAAAGTTTATAGACTTAATTGCATTTTTTTTGTGGTAGCATACATTTTGAGATCATCTAAATAGCCATTATATATTATATAAATATGTATATATGCATATACACACGTGTAATTATACATAATATATATTACATATATAAAAAGGAATACTCAACTATTATTTTTAAAATGCATAGTAGAAAAATATTTTGTAGAAATATATTTTAGAGAAATATTACTTATACATTATTAGTTGAAATAGACATCTAACCTTTTAAATATATATAGAGAAAAATGAAATAGCAAAATATTAACATTGTTACCTGCAAGATGAAGAGTAGCTTTTCCTTCTGTGTGTTTTCCAGTCTGCCTGAAAGGAAAACACATCCATTTTGTAATCAGAAACAAACACACAAAAACAACGAAAGCACAGAACATGTGTTTTTCCACCTCCAGGACCTGACTCACAGTAGGAAGGATACACATTTTTTGTTGAATAAATGAATAAATTAATTAAATGTTATAAATATTTTATGAAGTGAACTCTCTAAAAGAGTCGATCGCTTCCCATTACTGGAAATGCTTAAGCAGAGGTTGAATGAATCTCAGCTTATTTGGAGGGTGTTCTTATTTTGATTTAGACTGCGGTTCCCCCAAAGAGGCAACTGAGAAGCTTAAGATGCTCCCCCATATCATAAAATATTAATTTCAGTCCCCATCCCAGATTCATTTGATAAAACTGCAGAAATTGTCCCAATATGGCTGCATTTGGTGGGAGGTAGACTTTGAAGAAGGTTCTCATGGATCAGGGAAACCTGCCTGCGGTCCTGATCTGGTGATAGATGGGACAATAGGAGCTACTCGGGGGGCTCTGTGCTGGTGGTTCACTGATGTGGCTGCTCCCCCAAATCTGTGACCCTCATTCCCTCTCTTCTTTCACATCATTGTTAGCTTTCACTTCCTCAAAGAGGATCCTTGTCTCTCACAAATTCCAACCCTTTCCATGGACTACCTCCCACACCCTCCTCTTAGTTCTTCCTAGTAGTTTGGTGTAGATCACCCCTAGTTAATCTATTCTGGTCCTGTCTGCTCTCCACAGTCTGTTTTTTTGCCTCATATCTGGGCAGCTTCTTCCTTTGGAAAGTCTATTACTTTGAGGTCACAATGTCTCAAACTAATCTCTTAAAAACTCTATAAAATGATTTTGTCTCGGTAGGTTTCTGCGAAGACTTTTAATTTCCTTCAATATTCCTGTTCTTTACAAGTGTGAGAGGCTTCAGCACTCTGTTGATAACATCTCAGGGTTTCTACCTTTCATCATGGATATCTGGGGAGTCATCATTCCTGACAGAGAGGAAAACTGGGGATGGGGTACATGGTGGATGCAGTTTAAACTCCAATACCTTGAAGAGTCTCTCCGTGGTTTTTCTGATCCTGAAACAATCCCCCATGTGGCTGAAACTGCAAGCTGTCAGACACTTTCAGTACGCTCTAGGCTCTGGACTACTGTAGGAAGGAGCTCAGGACACCACCACTTTCATTACATTGTACTTGATATCTCTGTGACCCCACACATCTGGATGAAAACTAAATGATTCAAAAAATCTTGTAGATACTGTCCTTTCAGAACCATGGTCACCACTTGTTTTAAAATATGACAGTATTTTACATGGTGTACCCTGAGTTTGGGTGTCATTTAAGACCACCGTTAAAGATGGCTATTCCGTTCCCAACCATCCATGGCATTAACCTGTTGGACCAAATAACTGGAGGAAACTCCTGAGCAAGTCAGGGTCTTGCTTTCTCTGCTGCTGGAAATGGTGATGGCCCATGGGAAAAAGAAGTCAAACAATATGGGTTATCAAGGTCAGTCTCTGCTTGAAATATTGCACCCCATTATCAGAACACATCTACTGAATTTGTCCCAGGAAATTTTGTTCTCATTATTGTGGATAAGAGCAACTGCAGGAAAATGTATTCCTATCCCCCCGCCCTGCAAATGACAACCAGCCTTGTCCACTCAGAATTTCCTCTAATCCATCTTAAGGATTTAAGAGGGACTTAAGGACTTAAAGTATTTAAATGTCATACACATTTTTTAAGGATGTCATTTCATAGAATTTTTTGGTCTTCATTAAATACAAAAAAAAAAAAAAATCAACATGTGATGTTGTTTTTACAGGTCCCTTAGTTCCTTTAAGGCAAGGGACACTTCTTGGACATTTCTGTCTCTTCCCAAGCACTTATTATGAGCTCTGGGTGGGAAAAAATCTTTGTCCTTCTCATCTACCATCCACAGTGGGCATTGAGGTGAAACTTGATTTGCTCTGACTCTCTACCCTTTGCTCACTCCGCCTCAAGGGAGATGTAGCAGATTTTATGGTGTCCACTACTGCTACTTCACTGATGTTCAAAATCACCACTCTCATAGGCTCGCTCCTCTGTTCCTGTCCACTTGTCAGCCTAAGAGCACAGGGCTAGTCACACAGTGTTGGAATACGTATTTTGTTTTCATTCCTTTTCATGGCACAAAGCTCCTAAAACTGTAGAATTTCTTTAAAATGCTAGAAAGATTAAAGTGTCTTTTATTATGCAAATAAGCTGACTACTGGACCTCACCAAAGAAGAGGGGATGGTTGTCAGAACTTTCAGGCTTACCCTCTACCTTCCAGGGAAGAAAAAGGGGCTGGAAATTATTGGCCATCACCAATGACCAATATTTTAATCAACCATGCCTATGTAATAAATACTCCTTAGAAGCCCTAAAGGATTGGATTCAGGGGGCTTCAGGGTTGGTGAATATGAGGACATTGGGGATTGTGTGCATTTAGAGAGAGCAGAGAAGCTCTAGACCCTCTCTAGACCTCACCCCATGCATCTCTTCCATCCTGCTGTTCCTGAGTTATAACCTTTTGCAACAAACTAGTAACCTATTAAGTAAAATAGTCTTCTGGGTTCTATGAGCTGCTCTAGCAAATTAATCAAACCCAATAAAGGGATCCTGGGAACTTTTGATTTATGCCCAGCCTGTCAGAAGCATAGGTGACAACCTGGATTTGCAATTGGAAGGGAAGTAGAGGGCAACCTTTGGGACTAAGACTTTAATCTGTGGAACCTGATATTGTGTCTGGGTATAATGTCCAAGTTGCCTTGAATTCTCTGCTAGTGTCTGAGACCAGCTGGTGTCAAAGGACACCCAGCTGGTGTTAGAGAATTGTTTGGTGGTATGGGGAAAAAAAGTAAGTTGGAATTAGGATAAAGTATTAATCAGTCTTACAACTTCTCTGTGATTCCATCATCTCTGTTGATGAATGAAATCATCAGTATAGATCCAACTGCCAAAGTAAAGTTCAGGCAGAGAGTAAGTGAGCTCTCCTTGCCTATCAATTTTTTTTAAAAGATTTTATTTACTTATGCATGCAATAACTGGGGTGTAGGCCAGAGGTGTGGGGGATGAGAGGATTCACCAGAGACAGAGTGGGGAGCAGAGCAGGCAGATCTACTGAAATACACTACTGAGGGGAGCAGTGGGCAAGACAAGAGAGGACTGCTATGCCAAGTGGGTCAGCTCCCTGGCCAGGGATCTAACTCAGGCCCGCAGTGACCGGTGATGGCTTTATAGCACTGAAACTTAACCCCTGCATGACCAGGGAGGCCCCAACCTTACCTATCAATTCTTTGTGTGAAGCCCTCTTAGGTCAGAACATTAAAGGAAGGTTCCCTAGCCTCCAACACCTTAAATAATTTTGTTAATAAATGTAGGTTTACTTTGCCTGAATTCTTACTTCTTACCTTGTTTCCTGACAGTTATTCATAACAAAATACAGCACAGACTTCAAGCAGACAGGGTTGCTGACTTCTCAGTGAACATAATCACATCTGTCCTCTGTCCTATGTCCCTAGACTTGCTTTAAAAATATCATTAATTAACATCAGGATAGACATTAATTTGTCTAATGTCTATATTCAGATGCCTACTTGTTTCCTGAGATTACTCCATTGAAATCATGTATTAGTTTTGAAGGATATGACATATATTTCTGTGGTGATATATTAGAATATAGTCATCCAATTCATTTTTCATTCTGTTTTCTTCAGATAAGGCTGATACATGAAAACAAACTATCCTGGTTAGATATCATCATTTCAGATCCATTCATAGATGGATCATAAATCAAATAATAGTTGTAATTACAGACAAAAGGAACCCTGTAAGTACACACACACACACACACACACACACTTGTAGGCATCATGACATGTGAATACTACTCCACACAATTACCTCAGGACTTGAGTGTTGACTGGGTCCTGATTTATTTGAGGAAACTTAGGTGACATAATGAGTAAAACAAATACTTTGAGGATCAGATTTAAATGAGCAAATGTAAAAAAATTCAAGTATAAGTCTGATTCTCATGCTTATTTCTTCAATTGTGGGAAAGTCTTGGCAGCTACATGCATCAATTAATGATCTGGAATTCCAACAACAATAGAGACTTGCTCAGTATAGATTTACAGAAAATTCGAGCAATCTGATCCAAAGCTACCAAATTGGCAAATTTACTACAAGTAGGTGGAATAAATCACATTCATGAGACAATGATGACCAAAAAATCTGGTATACAGAAAATTATTGTCTTTGGGGATTTGGGAAAGAAAAATAATTTTATGGGCCATTACTTATCCAACTAGATATAATAACCAACATACCCATAGTGTTTAATAGTTGAAATATGTTTTCACAAATATCTCATAAAATTCTGAAAACCACCCTGGCAAGCTGACTTGCTGACTCTAGCCAATGAAGGAGTGGAAGCTCTGAACAATTAAAGCACTTCACTAAAGTTGCACAGAGGTGGTATAGACAAATGACCATACTCAGCTAAACTACAAAATAAATAGATAACACCACCTCTTGCTTTGCCACCTAACTAGAAAATCTCATTCACTATTTAGTAGGTCCAGAAATCTCCACACAGCTCTCCATAGTGGTTGGACCAGTTTGCACTCCCACCAACAGTGCAGGAGAGTTCCTTTTTCTCCACACCCTCGCCAACATTTGTTGTTGCTAGTTTTTTTAATATGTGCCATTCTCACTGGTGTGAGATGGTGTCTCATGGTAGTTTTGATTTGCATTTCCCTGATGACAAGTGATGTTGAACATTTCTTCATATGCCTGTTGGCCATTTGCATTTCCTCTTCAGAGAAGTTTCTTTTTAGCTCTTCTGCCCATTTTTTGACTGGATTATTTTCTTTGTTGTTGAGTCTCATCAGCTCTTTGCAGATTTTTGTGATCAGTCCTTTATCATTAGTGTTGTGTGCAAAAATGTTCTCCCAGTCGGTGGGGTTTCTCTTTGTTTTTGTTATTGTCTCTTTTGCTGTGCAGAAGCTCTTTAATTTGATGTAGTCCCAGCTGTTTATCTTTGCCTTCACTATCACTGCTTTAGCTGATGTGTCTGTAAAGATGTCTTTGATGTGCATAGAGCTTCCATATGATCCAGCAATTCCACTCCTAGGTATTTACCCAAAGGACACAGAAACATCAATTCCAAAGAGCACCTGCACCCCTATGTTTATAGCAGCAGTATTTACAATAGCTAAGCTTTGGAAACAACCCAAATGCCCAAAAATAGATGACTGGATCAAGAAGATGTGGTACATATATACCATGGAATATTATTCAGCATTCAAAAAAGATAAACACATGCAATTTGCAGCAACATGGATGGCGCTGGAAGGGATCATGCTCAGCGAAATAAGCCAGAAAGAAAAAGAAAAATACCGGATGGTCTCACTCATAGCAGGAATCTAGAAAACTTAAATAAGGGACCAGGAAAATGAATAACTATAAGAAAGTGAAGATCAAAATCAACAAAAAACTATGAACCAGAGACACTTTTGGGGGGATGGGGGACGGGAGGGGAGGGATTGGGGTCAGAATGGGGGGGTTGCAATTATATGGGGAATATAAAAATAAAATTTATTATTAAAAAAAAAGAGTCAATGCCAAGTGACCTACAGTTTGTACATTAGTAGAAACATTTTGCTGTTCACAAAAATACTTACATTCAAAAAAAAAAAAAAAATCTCATTCACTGGTGGTATTTTCCTAGCCCAAGTTGGCCCATGGATGGTCTACAGCTGATGGAGGGCACTCCACAGACAAGATACTTCAGGGTCACACGTGCCATCACATACCTCCTTAGACCCGTTGGGTCATGTATTCATCTGCAGTCAGTACTGGAATATGTTTAATGCTTTCCTCTTCATGTTCCCAAGATTTAAGAATATGTTTTCCACAAAACAATATGACCAAATGCACAAACTATTACTGTTGCTAAATTCTGTACCTTGTCCTCCTTCTCACCTCTCTCTATTTCTACACATATGTTTAGGCATAGAAACAAAAGCAATTCTGGAAATTACCCAAACAGTATTTTATCATTATAAAGAATTGAGTTTGAATAGAGGACCCACTATATCAGTTGACCTTAGTTCCAACTTATTCGAAGACCTACGAGCTAGTTCAATAGGAAACTGATCACAGCACTTCAAAGACAGACTCATGGAACCACAGCTGTTCAAGTAGGAAGGAAATTTAAATCCTCTACTCCAAACCTCTCTCTGTGCCAAGGAGGAAGACTCAGTGACAAGAAGTGACTTTTCATAGGTCATGCAATGAATTAATGTCTGAGCAAATGTTAAAAACAAATGTCTTCTGACCTGTCTCTAGTGCTTCTCTGCTGTGGTTTTATAGTGAGGAGGTGTCTGGTCACCTAAGCAATAATTCTGAGACTCAATCAGTTCCAAGCAACATGGATGTTTTCAGCTTTCCATGAACAGAGACCAAGAAATATCTTTTCACTTCTCTCTCCTGAACTTTCTCAGGGGAAAATAAACGCAAATAAAAATGATGAATGTCGTAGGGGTATTGGTCTAAAAGGGAGTGACTTGGGTGGGGTTGCAGTGTCTCATTTTAAAAGTTTATATGAAGACACAGGCTTGAACAGATGCCATTTATTCCTGAGTCTATGTCACCTTTCCCAATAGCTTGAAAGATCTTAGAGAGCACAGAATTTATGTTTCTTTTATAACTCATCACTGTGAGATACAGAGTAGGTGTTCAATAAATTCTTCTTGCATGAAGGTACAAAATAATTGATTCTTCCTTTAAGCTGTAGGAAGTAGTCCTCTTTAAACTGGTAAAATAACTCAGGAAATATGAATTGCCTATACTCACTGAAAAGATAAACAAAATTCTAGAAAAGTGGCTAGAATAAATCTTCAGGATTACTGAGTCTAATCTTCTTGCTATTCGCAAGGAAACAAGTCTAGTGAGGTAAACCTATTTGCTATATTATGCAGCCTACAAAGGATTAAGGATTAAGTCCTAGCTCATATGAGTCATCAACACCCCAAGAAGTCAGAGTCACAGTTCTAGAAGCCACCATATCACAGAGAGGGCATTTCAGACTGTGGGAACTGGTCCAGTTGTCTGCGCTCATATTAAGACCATCACACTGTGCCTCATACCAGTATCCTCTGTTCAAAACCAACCCACCCAGGTTCCATCTGCATCTGTGCACTTAGTCTGACCCACTCCCTCTCCTTTCTCCTCCCTTTCAAACCCTTCCACTGTCCTTGATCCATTGCAGTCTCCTCCTTACCCCCCATCTTATGAGAATTTTCTCCTCATTTCTTCTCTCAACTAAAACCTAATTGTCCACTGAATATTATTTGAAGGTTTTTCACATGAAGGGGGTTTTTCACACGTAGGTGTGCCTAGACATTACTTCCTGATTCATGTGGTCATTTCTAATGCAGTGCTGCCCCACTTCCTGCCCAAACCACTCCTTTGTAGGGGCTCATGTCATGCATTTAGATCACCATTGCTTTCTAGCCTGTGGTCACCTGCCTGCCTCTGGTCACTCTCTTCATTCACAGAAGACTTCAGGTCCCTTCTCTAGTCTTCTTCTGCAGTTCGCTGCTGTCATTATATTCATGATTTGCCATGAATGTGAATAAATTATCTAACATTTTGACATTGCAGATCTTAAATATTTTCCTGCCTGGAGAAATGCTATTTGACCCTCAAAAAAACACAAGCTTTAGCACAAGAAACAGTAAACTCTGCTATTTCACTAGTTATCACATGGTAAATTCTAAAATAAAAGAAATAAAAATTACTGAAGAAACAATGTTAAGGGTTTCACTGAATTTTACTTCAAAGAGTTGAGAAATATAACAGGAGTGTCTAATATTTGTGATAGACCTTGAACAACGAGCATCAGTGACAAATGGATGATGGTAGAAGTAACATTGTAAGCCACAGCATAAAATGATGTCAAAGTTGGAGACTGTAAATAACCTTATATGGCCAATAAATCAAGGATGTTGAGAAAACGTGCAAAGAGATAGCAAAGGTGCAGCACTAAGCCAGATTAGCAAGTCTTAGAAGTAATGAACCAAGAAATATTGAAGGAAATGTTTAAACACCAAGCCAAGAAATGCTGAAGTTTCATAGAAGAATTATATGGTCAGATCTGTGTTCTGAAATAAAGAATAACACACACGTTATGAGTAGTTCCAACACTGCAGAAACAGTGCCTGGTTTTATGGGTAAGGGAAAGGTTTGTTCCAATTTTGTTTAATTCTTGGCAGAAACAAGTGCAAGTGAAAGGAAACTTGCGCTTCCATGTTTATTGCAATACTATTTACAACAGCCAACCTAAGAGCCCAATACAGGTGAGTGGATCAAGATGATGCAGTACATCTGCACAATGGAATACTACACAGCCATCAAAAAGATAAACTCACGTCATTTGCGGCAACATGAATGAAGCTGCATGGGACATGTTAACTGAAATAAGACAGTGCAATTTCAAAAATCAAACTAAGGTCAGATAAAGACAAGCTTAAAAACTAACCCTTGAAAGTTGGCTATAGAATTGAAGCATGGGGGTGGGGGTAGGGGATGGAGGAAAATAAAGAGGGAGGGGAGCACAATGGACTATGTTGGGGGACTATGGGTGATTTGGGTGGTGGGTGCACTACCATGGCAATACAGCAGGGTGGAAGGGATCCTACACTCTACTTCCAAATTAACAGCAATAATTATAAGCCAATGTTACCTTAAAAAATAAATTTAAAAAATTAAAAATAAACTACTCTCACTGCTGGTAATAACACTCTAATTTGATCATCTTTCAGTGCTAAAGTGGAGGGCAGGTTATTGGTGCAGACTGATACCAACCAAACCTGGGCCTTTTCCAGGGCACTCCCCAGCAGCACTGGGCTGGAGGCAGACACAGCTCTCACCCAGCCACACACGCCCCCTGTAGCTGAAATGTCAAATCCAGAACAGCCTGGGAACTCCTTAAGCACCACATACAATCTCTGCATTTTTTAAGACCTGCATCAGAATAACTGACTAGGTTTATTTTCCACTGTCCCTGGAGGTTTGTTCCTCTCTCAAGATCCAGGTTCACCCTCCAAGGCAATGGCAAATTTCTCAAAAGAACTAGGAGTTAGGTGGTTTGGGCAGAATTAAGGTTTTGTTCCTGCTCTGAAATGACTGGCCTGAGTGATTCTCCATTTTGTGAGCAAGGGGGGCGCTTGTGTGCCTCACTGAAATCAAAATCAATGACTTATTTGACTTCATTTTGTCCTTATTTTCTGTACCTGAATCCCTGTATTTTGGGGGTTTGCGTATGAAAAGAGAAACCCATGAGATTGATAATTCTGATTGAATTTCAATTTGGTTCAAATAATTATACTATTTTTTAATTTCACAGAACATTTCAGTGTGACTAATAAACAAAATAAACATTGTGATTGAACAAGGTTTACCTTTGTCTTTAACATTTTGAGTGGTTAATCCAGTTATTTTATGCAGATAGTCTTCAGTGACTCTGGAAAGCAATGGAGTGTAATTTTATTGCAACTCATTTTTATGATAGGATTGCAATTTCAGGTGTCATTTTATCCTTGAAAATATAGATGTCCCTGTTCTCACAGCTTCAGATGTGAATACCTATATACCTGTAGGAAGTGTATTATAATGTCCCTAAGGGATCTCTCACATTTGTGAATCTGGGAACTACCTTGGAACTATTTAACACAAATACACCTAGTTCTGACTTAAATTACACACACACACACACACACACACATCACTTTACAAGGCCAAACATGAAGCAGAATTTTATATAGAAATTACAAAATGACTATTGCAATGATATACCCACTTTCAGTTAACACCATCCCTAATGAGATTAATATTGAGAAGTGCATGAATATGAAGTGTCTATTTCTGCAGTCCCCAACTGTTTGGGATAAATCAACCACTCTGACACAGATGTGTGTGGATCTACTTAAAATCAACTTTGTTTCAATGAGACCTATAAAGGAACATGCACAATTTCTCAGTTAGAAATTCTAAAAAAAAACCCAAAAAAACAAAAAAACTCTCATCTCTTTTGGATGAGTTGCAATTATGTATATCTTGAATTACATTGAATTGTGGGGGAAAGATAGGGCATAAGTGAATTTAAATTTCCATAGGGAATTTCACTGTTTTCCTACAGACTTTAAGTCTGCGGTCTGAAAATTCAGACAGTTCTGATCTGAAGAGCGCTTGGGCTCTTAGAGCATTTATGTGAGGATAAAATTGAGGGTGTTCCCCACACCTGCTGTTGTGTGGGAAATACAGAAGCGGCCTGCCTCCAGGTCAGTGTCAGGCTGGACCCTTCCCCCGCGTCCCGGGCAGCCTGCCTGACAATCATGGCTGCCAGAAGTGCCAGCTGACATCGCATCATCTCTAATCCATCTTGGTATAAATGGATGTTTGCGGGCCTAGAGACCATACAAGCCACCCGAGGCGGAATAATAATTGTCCTTGTAGCAGCAGCTAGGCCATTTCATGGACATACTGGGTTGGCAGAAAAGTGAATCAATTTTAAAAAGAGTGTGTAGCATTAGATAAAGCCCAAGTCCCCAAGGTCTTATCTGATGGTTTAGCTTGTTTTTCAAAAGTGAGGAGCCCAGAGGCGTGGGTGCTCTATTTTAAGCAGCCTGAGAGTTTAATAGAAAGGTGCTGACAAGCAGCTGAAAGGTCGTCAGGAGACACGACTGTGCATCTAACTGAATTGAAAGTGTGGGCCACGCAACTGCATCTGGGTAAAGAGGGTCATTGTTTCAGAGGATTCCAGAACTGATCACCAGCTCTGCTTCCCTGAGGTTATGCATCTATTGTAATCAAGCAACTGATAGTTATTGAAACCTCTTTTATTCGACTTTTTAGTTTTTGAATATAAAAATAGCACTGACTCTTCTTGGACTTGAACACTTTGCTTAGGAACTCACAGCCCAGGCTGAAAGAAAGGAGAGGCAGAAATTCTCTGAAGCAATAATATGGCCATGGTCAGCAGCTATGGGTGTTGAGGTTTATAAATAAAACATAAAATGTATGATCTATTTTGTTTCTGAATACATTTCTGGGGGTCAGGTGAACCAAATAGTTCTCGTCAGATAAAAAAAAGATTAAAATGTCCAAGGAGAGTCTCATCAAGGATTATCAACAGTGGAAGTTGCATGAAAAGTCTTTGCTATTATGCAAAAGGAAACAGAACCAAGGGGGAAAGAAATAAGCAAAAGAAAAATGAATGCAGAACTTAATCTCTTAATTGGTCTCTCTGCTTCCACTGTCTCCCTGCCCCACTTCTTCCTCCTATTCCCAAAGTTGATTTCGCAAAACATATTGCTGAACATATTTCTATCCTGTTTAAAAGTGTTCAGTGACTACCTGTGGCTTGATTCCATAATTTGCGATTCAACAGCCTCCACAATTTGTAGTCAATCAATTGCACTGACCTCATCTCTCACTCTGCCTCCAGTTGAACAGTCTCTCCTCCCTTACACATCTGTAACTTCCTGTTTAACATCTGCCTCCTTCAAAAACCACTCTGCTTTCATTCCACTTGGTAAGGTTCCAGCAAGCAGAGGATGTATCTTAATTCTGGACAATACCCATGAGTCTGATTGGGTACAAAGCACTGTGTGAAATACGGACATTCATTGTCATTTAATACTTACAGCAACCCTATGAGGAGGCCCCATCTTACATCTGGGAAAACTATAGTAGACAGAGTGTAATTGACTTGCCCAACATCACACAACTAGTAGGTGATAGCAATAAAGCCAGGTTATCTCCACTCAAGAGCCTGTGCTCTAAATCTCGTCAATGAAGTACATCCACTGATTCTCCTCGTAACCAGCTCACCACCAACACATACCGTCTTCAGGCACTGTAGATGGATAATGGTCAGAAAACGTGATTAAAACAAGCCTTCACTAGATACTATAAAGAAAAGAATGAAATTGTCTAGAAAGAAAAATAGATGACCGGGAAACAGAATGAAATTCTGACTCACCGAAAAGGAATGTAATAAAAAAGTGAAACACAGTCTCTTTAGCAAGTGATAGTGTCTTGTGGCTTAGGGAAGACATGGGTGGGCATGAGTAACATCCCAGCATTGGAATAAAGACTAACATCACCTGCTCTAGAAGTTTTGAAGAGGGTGATGAGTAAGACTTCATGGTTACCTGCCGGGGAAATCAAGTTTCAATCCATGGCCACAACTCTTTACTAACCCTATACTCTCTAAAGCCGTGAGGAGCTCAGTAGGTCTAAGAACATTTACTGAAACATGGCTAATAGAAACTTACTATGTAAAATAGTATCAAAGAAGACAAGTTGAGTGTGACAAGAAATCCATCAAAACAGTGACAGCAATAGACCAAAAGCCCAAGTGACAATTCAATGCAAGTGACATGAGCCAAGTGAATTGAGAGGAAGACGCAGCGAACTGGCTGTGAAGGGTGGGGCTGGATCTCAGAGAAGGGCCTGGAGGTGAGCCAACAGAATGCACAGAGCTTGAGTAAGTAGAGAGGAGTGAGAGGAATTTCTCTATTAAACGTTAAAGAATATGAGCCAGGATTTCATAGGGATATGTCTGTCATAATATTTCCTAAATGGTATGCCAGAAAACATGAATCCAGCCAGATGTTCTATGGAAAAAAAGGGTTAGTGGTTAAGTAAGTCTTGGATAGGCTGAATGATACAGGCCTCTTCTACAAACTCAAAGCACTCATTAGCCTGTGGAAGGCTCTGGAAGTCCCACAGTAGCAGCAGTACTAGTACTAGTAGTTGCAACAGTACTAGTAGTAGCAGCAGCACTACTAGTAGTAATAGCAGCAAACTTTCCTATGTTGAGGTCTTCCAATATGTCAGCCACTGTGCTAAGACCTGGACTCCCTTCACAAAACATTCATATATAATTTGTGTGTCATACCTCCATCTGACCACTGAGGAAATGAAGGTTTGCATAATGAACCAATCACCCAAGATCCCACAGAAAGTGATGAACCTAAATCCTCTATCAAGTACTGTGATTTCAGAGTATCTGCCACTAGATGCTACAGTATTACCACATGCCCCTAAATATCCCCAGTTATGTTTATAAATGGAAGCCGTGATAGATCTACCCTGTTGTGCATTGCTTCCTGTAACTTACAGTGGGCCTAATTCACCCTCCATTCAAGCCATCTTCTCACGAGGACCATAAAGTGAGAGAAGGTCCTGTTTGGCTGCTGCGTTTGATGGTGCTTTGGTCTAATAATCTTCCTATAAGTTCGGCCTTCCTGATTTACTGAGCAACACCCCACAAATTTGGGGAAAAGCATACTTGGGAAGAACTGGTTTGACACTACAGAACAGATCATCAGCGTGAAAATACATATTCCCTGACTCCCTTACATCAACTTCTACCTCCACTGATTAAAACAAAATGCAAAATAGCCCTTGTTTAGTACATTAATTATAATTCTATTTCATCTTCCTGCAGAAAGCTTCCTGAATTAACTAAGAAAAATACCGATGGCATTGTGTTACCCATTTAGGGTTAAGTTTGTTATATTTCACAATTAAACCATTTATAAAACATATCTACAGCACAAAAACACCCCTTCGTGCTGACCAAGGGGGTCTGCTTTCAAAATCCCTTCCAGGAAAAGCTGACTCTTAGGCAATCTAACACCAAGCTGATAATATTGGGACTTTCAGGACAAAGACCTTAGGAGTTCCAAGGTGGATGAGAACTATGTTTAAAAACAATAGTAGCACAACCCCATGGAGTATGTAGCTAGCATTTGCATTGCATGTCTGAAATTAATATTAAATTCCAGGAGAGACTGGAAGTTCTAGGGGGGACATAGAGAGGGAGTGGCCTTCTTGATAGCTTGGCCTGTGACCCTGCCATGTAACCCCCTAAAGAACCCTCAAGGGCCGCCAGCAGGAAATGAACATTGCCAAGGGGAGGGGCCAGGAGGGAGGCTGTTCAGTCTGCAGTCTGAGAAGCAGGTAAGAACCCAGGGTTTCCCCTGCCCTTCCTAGCTGTCTGCTGAGAATTCCTCTTTCCTTGTCCCTGTGCTGTACATGCCTTGAGCCTTGAGGGAAGACCTCAGGCTTCTGTCATGCCCTGAATCTTGATCTGTTTGGGTAATTTGCAAAAACAAACACTCCAATCAGTTTTATAATTGATTCCTAATTGATGGAAGGCACTGTTTTTCTGCTTTTCCCTAACATGTCACTAAAAAAATCAAGCAGTCAGGTTCGCAGGGCCTGCCAAAAGCGTGATTCACTCGGTGAGTCCTCTGAGTCTCTCTTTCCTGTTGACAGCTGATTTTCCTAAACAAGTTAGTACCTGCTGAGGTGGGTTGGATTTTATCTGATCCACCAGAGCTGATGTCCCTAGAAGCTCACCAAACAGCCCCACACTTTGATTATTTGTAAACTACCCCCATGTCGTTAAATCGCACTCCGTGAGTAAATAAAGGAAAGAATTGCAACTCTGTGCAGGGAGCATGAAATACAACTTGCTAAGTTGCAGTCTATTTTTCCCAGGCAAGACACACAGTGTAATTTTTCCCTTTTGATTACATGATGTCAGCACATACCCCATCACCTCCTGTATAAACTGACACTTGACAGGCCTATTTCAATGTATTCTGAGCCGGCACCAGCTCTGCGTTATTGTTTCCAAGCTTCTAAGAGCAGTGACAGGAATGGGAGTGAGCTTGGTTTGATTACCAGGCTAGAAAGCTTTGAGGGAGCTGGAGCTGCTCCCTTTACATAAGCTTCCACATCAAAAGCCTCCACTTAATTGCCTTTAGAAATGTCCCACCTTTGTGGGCAGTAACCATGCTTCCCAATGGTTTTGACAAAGAAATATGTGTTCAATCTTAGAGGATCCAGAGCAGAACAGACACATGCTGGTCTCAACAGATCACATTTCGAAATATGAAATTGGTAGAGATTGGTCTATTCCTGTGCAAGCGTTTGAGGAGGCTTTTAAGAAACTGAAGTATCTAAATGCTATTGGATCCTAGTGAACTTATTTTATTACTAGCTATAAGGAGTGTGTGTGTGGGAGTGGGGTATTTACGTGTGTGTATGTGTGTGTGTGTGTGTGAGAGAGAGAGAGAGAGAGAGGAGGAACAGGACGGGGACAGTGCAGAGAAGGAAAACATAGCAGCAGAGGAAAAGGAGAGAACATTCTTCCTAAAAGATCCCTCTTCTGGACAGTCATCTTTTGCCTCAGAAACACTTCCTCTTCCACTCAACACACATGTCCGGTCTGCCTGGACCTTATGATGAGTACTCAGAGACTCTAGCCTGTGGAAAATCCACACAGTGGACTCAGAAACAGCATCAGATGAAGACATGCTCCAGTTATGTCACTGGGAGAGTGAACGCAATCGTTTTTGCCTATTCTGTCCTCCAAAGAGCACAGACTTACTTCTTGTGGTTCTTCCTATTCCCAAGTCAGGACTTCACCAGCTCCAAAGGAGAGTAAGTATTTTTATTCTGGCCACCGGCTGTCAAACTAGCAGGGAGAGTCGCTGGGGGGGGGGGGGGGGGCAGGTCACCTTGGCTGGTTGCGCAGCTTTCCTGTGAGACCAGTCAGGGAACTTGGCCCCTGTGGGCCACACCCCGAGGCAGGGCAAGGGAGCAGAGCACAGCCTTCAGGACTAGCAACCTGCAAGCTGAATTCCAAATTCTCTTACTGGCTCAGTGATGCTGATCTAGTCACTGGAGAACCTCTGGGTACCTCGGTTTGGACATCTGCAAAGTGAGGTTGACAATATTAAACTACCAGTCAGGCAGCTGGGAGCATTGCACAATACGGCCTCGGACTGCCTGAAACATAGGGATGCAAACATAGCGTCCTCTCCACCTAGGAGTAACATGTTTACCAAACAGAGGTGGCCTTATCATGGGAGGCTCCAGATGGGCCAACACCTTAACATTCCTGCTAGGATCCTTCACCTGACAGGGGCTGTCATCTGCATGTCCCCATTCCAAACCTAGAGAAGACCTGCGGGTCTTGCTCTGACAGCCACACAGCACAGATGGCAGGTCTTTTGTGGACGATCAAGCCAATCCTTGAATGTTAAGGTTCCTTTCTCAGATGACATCAGCACACCCAGAATCATGAAGTTGACAAGATCAGGGCACTTTAATGGCAGTGGCCCAGGCCAGAGCCTTCTACCCAACTTGGAACTTATGATATTTATATTCTTTTACTTGAAAGAGTAAATTGTGTAAGTTCTGGCCCCTCAAAAATAAGGATCTACCCCTGAACTCACCACAGTGATAGAATCTTCATTCTTTAACAGCTGAAAAATATATGTATGAAAGAGGGCCTCCCTGGTGGTGCAGGGGTTAAAGTTTCAGCGCTATCAAGCTATGGCTAGCCACTACAGCATGAGTTCGATCCTCGGCCATTGAACTAATCCACATGGCGCAGCAGATCACTCCTGTCTCACTCACTGCTCCCCTCAGCAGTGTATTTCATTAGATCCCCTGTTACACTCCCCACTCTGTCTCTGGTGAATCCTCTCACCACCCCCACCTCTGGTCTACACCCCAGTTCTTGTATGCATAAATAAATAAAAATAAATATTTTTTAAAAGCATGCATAAATATGAAAGGCCTGAGATGACCAGGAACTTATTCCTGATCATTTTGGCTCCAGTTCTACTTAAGTTGCACGTGTTACACAGGTACCATCTCTACTTCAGGTCACATCTCCCTCTGGTGCCCACCCCCTGGGCTGTGAAACCTAATTAGAGAAAAGCAAGTGGGTATTCTGTAACCCCACATCTTACCAATAACCACAACTAAGAAGCCCATATTTTTGTCAATATAAGTGGTAGATAATTTTCACATAAGTATAAATATGAAATTTTGTCCCAGACTAAAGCAAACCCTGATAATTATACAGTTGCAAATTATTGTGTTAACAAAAAAGGTCTAAATTATCTCCTTCCAGCACTTAATGAATTCAGTTGCTTAATGAATTCCCAAAATGCACTGCCTTTCCCCATCCCATTTTTCTGTTGCAACAGTGGAATTGTGTGGCTGTTGGAGAGAAGAGGGATTCCCATGTCATCCTTCCAGAATACTATTTATTTGCCAAAGAGAAATACTGAAGGAGAAAAAAAGAGAGAGAGACTAAATTTTCTTTGATCAGTGAGAATTAGTTGCAAATGCTCAATAAAAATAAAAGCTGGATTTGAGTCTTAGTACGTTTAGGACTTCAATGATGCAATCACCCGAATTTAGAATTTATAAGGTTTCTTTGTTCAACTTCTTCAGTTCAGTTCCCATGTAAATGTTTGCTCTCAGGGCAAAAGCACCAAGCATCTGGATGGAATCTATTCTGGCTTCAGAAAGACAAAATGCCAGCCCCGTAGAAAAACTGTCCATCTTTAAATTAAATTCAAATCCAAGCAGCTTGCACCCTAACCAAAGTCTGTTTCTCTACATCTTTATAAACTACATGATTTAAATCATCTGTGTAGTGATTCTTTCTTTCCCTACTCTTCACAATCTCTTGGAGTAAATGTGGAGCTCGTTAACATGAGGAATTGATAGTTTGTTGCCATTTTCCATGGTCTTGACATTTGGGAACATTTGTAATCCATAAAGGCAGATAGAAGGAAACAAATTTGATAACTGTTTTTAAGGAACAAAGATAGAGTATTAAAACAGGATTCAAAAGAAGTGCCCTTACCCCAAATCTAATAAATACTTAGTTTGAAATTTTTGATAAACTCTCTGTCATGTCATCCAATCTCCTTCCGCATATTTAGGAGAGCTTCTTCTTATTCGTGCTTGCTCACATTCCACACACAGTGTTATCATATTCAGACACCAGTGACAAATTAACTCACTAATATCCATTAATCCCGTTTGGCACTGGGAAATGACAGGCAGCCAGTCCCACAAGGCAAGACCATTCCACATCCGAGCCTGGCCTGCATGCCGCCATCTTTCTTTTCTGTCAGTTTCTTCCATTTCTACCTTAGAGTTAGAAACACCATGTTCTTTCTTTGCCCTGTGACTCCACAGAGTGACATCACAGCTCCAGACTCTACTGCATCAGTCACTCTCTCCCCAGGCCTCTGGTCAATGTCTAGCCTCACAAAGCCACAATCTAAAAGAACGTCTCACTTAATCTCAGCTTTGCTGGTAAAACTGGTTTATCCCAGCTCTCTGTCTTCATGAACAATCCTCAGTTGGCATTTAATAACTGATATTTCTGTTTTATTTTTCTGAAAGGAATCCATAGTAGTAATAACCCCTCAACTCAAAGAACTGATCCCAACACGCAAATACCAAACATCAATGAAAATAAGAGTGTCTCTCAGGCCCCCCAGGGGGCAGAAAATCCATGGTGTAACTCAAGAAATCACATCATCCAGGAGGCACCTACTGTCTAAACTTTTCATAGAATGAAGCTATTAGGACTACGAACAAATGATATTATTACTTAATTCAAGTGGTGTTTTCCAGTTTTCTGCAGTATCCATGGTTTGCAGTGGCCAAGAATCTTAAGTAGCAGCCTCAGAAATTACCTGGGGAGAGGAAGAAGATGTGGGATGGAGGTCTGAGTACCAAACCCACACACTCTCCTAGAAGGTCTCCTGCCTTGTTTATAAATTAGGAGGTAGCCATATTTCATTTGAAAAGGAGCATCCTGATAAACAGCCTAGATTACTTAGCTAGGGTAATGAAATTCATGAAGAATAAGGGAAAAACCTAATCCTTCTCCCTATATGTCTAGTCCCCAACATCTGTCAGATTGTAACTATTTTGCACTGGTTCTAGATGTGTTCTCATACCAGAGAGCCAGTGTTCTTCATCAAAGTGAAGAGGGGCTGGGCTTTGGAAAGTCTTCATATGCAAAGCATATAAAGCACCCCCTTCTCCTCGTGAGAGCTTCGGACACTGTGTGGCTCCGGCTCTAGGTATAATTTTAATTGTAATCTTACCTGGGGATTGAAAAATCAAATAAATATACCAATTAACGTCTAATGTCAAAATTAGCAAAATAGATATAGAATGATATTGATTATCACATGTATATCTTATGGCTTATACCAGGTGATAGCTTATACCAGGTATTGAGATGAGAGAAGTATCATTTTAAAATTATTTTTCAAAAATCATCCTGGTAAAGCTCCTGTGAGATTCTTGCTGCCCCCATGATTTCCAGGAAGGTGAAAACTTTCACACCATCTTGATAATTCTCCCACAAAGTAAAGTCTGTTCAGGAATTGCTTAAATTGTCATTGACTCGATGTATATCCAGCTTCCTTATTGATGGGTGCTAAATATAGAAGCCAAAGGAGGAAGGGAGTCATTTGACAATATGGCTGTGTAAGGTCTCTGGGCCAAATGTCATCACTGAATTTAAAAATAACCTGACTCTATGCCATTCATACTAAAAAGATGGCAAGCCCTGTTTTCTCAATGGTGGAACTTTGAAGGAGGAGGTAGGTGGATCAAGCTAAAACACTGCTAGCTGTATCTTCTCCCACTGCCACTGTGTGGGTGACACATACTCTGCACTTGCTCCTTAGTATACTCCACCTGCGCCCATCCCTGCCTCCTTCTTTAGGAAATAGACTCTTCTAGTCGCCCCTAATCTGATGAAAGTGCAGGCTTAGGTTTGTGCATTATTTCCTAGTATTAGACAACAAATACAGGAAAATGTAGAAAATGTGTACAGAAGCTATTGCAGCTCCAAACACAAAACACAGAAAATTACCATTACCGTCTTGCAAACAATTACAAAAACAGAAACCCAAAGCTTTTTTGCACATTCTGCATTCTTTTTTTGAGGAGACAAATGACAAGTAAACAAGCTGTCATCAGGATGTATTCAATGTCCAGAGAATGTCTCGGACTCAACGGCAGTGAGGTCCCAGCTTCTGAGACATCCAGGCTCCTCATTATTCTAGGATGAGTCTGTGTTCAGATTCCTGGACCTCAGATTCTTCTGAACCACAGCTTCTGTAACTTCAGGAAGACCGTCACTTTTTTTTTTTCTTTTGTGAGACCTTGCAATCTATAAGTGCATATAGGTTAAGCATAACTAACTATGGCCTTCTGAAATATTTATGTTGCTTTTAGTCCTGGATTTCTTGGCTAACCTTACTGCCATCAACCAAGTATCAGAGAACTACAGAAGGATCCACAGTTTTCTCCTCTCCTGCAGAAGGATCTACCACCAATGTTTAGAGCAGTGGGAGGCAGGTGTTGTGACTCCCTCTTCATCCCAGAGCAAACACCCAATAACAGCAGTAATTACAGCAAGAAATCTAGGGGACAAATGCTGTCCAATCTCCAGATACCTCGGGACCACACCTCCATAGGCAGAGCCCTGCTGTCCTCACCTCTAGAGTTCATTCCTGGTGCGTGGGATTCTTTGATAATGGTTCAGCTTTTTGAGGGGGACAGCTGGTTTTTCATTCTTAAAAATTATATTCTTCTTGGGCCTCCCTTAGTGGTGCAGCAGTTGAGCACGGGGCTGCGAGGCTGCCAGCAAGGGTTCATTCCCCGGCCACCAGCGAGGGTCCCACAAAAAAACAAAAATACAAAAAAAACAAAAAAAAAAAACTATATTCTTCTTTCTTGACAATCAAATGAAGGTATTTTCCTGAAAGTAACATACCATTTTTAACTTCATTTGGAGTTGCATTTCATGTCACAGTTTCCCCTTCGCCCTTAACCGGATAACATTAGTCACTCACACTCAGGACAGAAACAACGCACATGGATAGGCTGCCAAAGACTTCTTCCAAACACATTTAAAAGTGCCTTTTACTGGCCATCGTAGACTGGGTTCCCTGGGAAACAGACTCTGAGATTTGCATCAGGAGGTTTATTGGGAAGCAGGCTGGGGAATAGCACCGGCCAGGGGTGAGGGAAGCAGGGCCCGACAGAGGGAAAATCTGACTGTGACTACGAGCCCTCAGGAAATCCTATCAGGAGCTCTGGAGCTTGGCTCCCCTTCAGAATTGTCCTGCAAAAGGCAAGGGTCCTGGGCTTTGTACTTCACCCCTTGAACTAGCCAGTGGAGGTAGGCTGCCTCCATGGAGACGGGACCTTGGAGAAAGCCAGCTTTCATCAATGGAAGACAACACCTACAAAGAGACCTGGATGTGGGCCATGGTAGCTAACCTTACTGCCAGCTGGGGATGGGGAATCTGGGTGGCATACACAGCCTCCTCTACATTCTATTCTTTGCAGGCTATTAGCCTCTTAGTGAGCGTCCCTCCTACCCGGAAATGGCCGTTTGCAGACAGGGTTGGTCTCTTTTCCTGGAGAAACTTACAAGAAGAAAGCTATGAGACAAGCCAAAGCCACCCCCGCTCCCCCCACTGCAACTAGTTTTAAAATACAATTGGTACCATTCTCCTTCCTTTGCCTCCCATTCTAGATTCAGCTTACCCTTGGTTGGTATCACTTTTGATCTTGGTGACTTACCTGGTGAGGTATCCGTGACTCTCACCCTTGAGCTCCTGTTAACATGCTCTTCTCATGCTTTGACATTTGCCCAAGTACCATCAAAATGGATAAGAGAAAGTCAAACCATGCTCCAGTATGTCATCCAATGCCAAGCAAATCCTTCCCCGTTTTCCCTATTCTGGATGATTAGGGTGAATTACCCTGGTGATTCTATTCTTTGCCCACTAGTCTTGTCACATGAGAATGTCAACATGATTAACTGTTAGCCATGGAGTGAAGCTTAATGGGACAGTCACTGGTAGAAGTATTCCCTCTCTGTGATTCAGGGATTTCTATTCCATGAGCCTAAAGTTACAGAAGCAATGAATTCCCCAAGGGATCATTGAGTGTGATAACAGATCACTCATGCTTCCACTCTTTGCTTCCTGAACCAAGTATTCCTCCTCTTTGTGAAGTATGATTGTCAATGATTTAGAGTGTAAACTGCAGGCTGCATGAGGCTCTCTCCTTCCATGCGGAGAATCATCTTTAATCTTGTACCTCATCTTGGCCCTCAAAGGATCATTCCATTACACTATCAGGTCATCAGGTTTGAAGCGGTGTGGTTTATAATGTGACCACTCCAATTCTCTGATCTCTGATCACACACCAATCTCCTTTAATGTAAAGTGGTTCCCTTGGACTACTGCAAGTCCACACCACTGGATCAAATTGTCTAGCCCTCAATGGTGCTGGCTGAATCCCTATAGGCAGAAAAAGTAAAACTTATATCAAAAATATTAGTCTATCACTGTCCAAATGAAAAATTTCCATTTCCAGAGTGGAAAAAATTTATCCTACTCAAATTCATACCAAGAAGCTAGTTGAATTTCCTAAGGGTCCTTGTCCCCTTCTGGCCCAGTTCAACCAACCAAGCATCACAAGTGCCCTTTGCCTCTACACATACACTAATATAATAAGGTCTATTGGGTCATAAGCTTGAATACCAACTGGACCTGCTACAGAGGCCTGTCCTGATAACTCTATGTCACATTCAAAACTGGCAGCCTCTCACGATATCTGAGCAATCAGCACACATGATAAGGATAAAGACTTTCTGAGGGTTCTTCAAGCCACCTAGTGTTTCCATGGAGTTATCTAGATAAGGATTAAAATAATGACTCCCTGATCAAGGATGAGAGAAGACCTGAGAGTCGGGAAACCTGAATCAAATCTCCCTTTATTACTTGGTCCTCAAGTGTTCCCCCCTATCCTTGTCAACTATGGTCCTATGTCCAACAGTCCTTGAAAGTTTTTGATATTCCTCTATTCTCATTATTTGAGAATGGACATATCAACTTTTCCTTATCCTCATTTGTGTAAATGAGTACAGGTGCCTTTGAAGAAATCTTGAAGTAATAATCACCACTGAACATGCTTTCTGCACTATTGCAGTATCTTCTCTTATTGAGGCCCAACCTCTCCTTCCTTTCAATGGGTTCTGTATCTGAGAGCTGGTTCCCTTCTGGAAACTGATTAAGAGTCAGTGAGTTTTGATTTGAACAGTTACCTTGTGTCTACTAAGTATCCATATTTTGTTGTATGGACCCAACAAAATCTTTGTTGGTTGATCATTTATCCTGCTCCAGGGAATACCAAGTTCCATTCCCGATACCCATAGCTCTTTTTAGGTTAGGCCCCTGGTTCCACTTGTATCTTGCCCCTCATTATAACCATGTTGCTTCTGCCAATTAAGCACCATCAGCTGCATCTAATATTAAAGAATCCTATCATTTTCATGGCTATCAATTACGGAATTGGAGCCCAATTATATAAGAGCATCTCCCTAAGTCAGTGCTGATCTATAAGGCACAACTTCTTAAGAATGATGTTGCCCCTTTTATTGGGATATTTATTGTTTTAGTAAATGAAGTATCCAGAGGCTCTTTCATGAACACAGTCAAGTAATAGGCTTTTAGCCACATGTAGTAGATCCATTATATCTGACCCAATTTCCCAAAACTTTTAACCTCAGTCTTTACACAAAAGTTATAGCATTTCTACTTTACTTACTGTGGGACAATAATTTTTTCCATCATCCCAAGGGTCAACCCAGTGTTAGATTAACATTTCCTGGAGCCATGACAACATTATTTCCTATATCATAGTAGAATGTTCCCATACCATATAATCTCTTCTTCTTTGATCTAGCACCCTCAAGATCCAGTCCGATATATGTTCTTCCAAGTAGTGGGTTCATACCCTCCTGGGTATGTTAATCAGATCAATCTGTTATAACAAAATTCCACAGATTGTATGGTTAAACAACAGAAATCTATTTTCTAGAGACTGGGAAATCTGATATTAGGTACCAAACAATTTGGTTCCTGTTGAGAGTTCTCTTTCGGACTTGCAGATGGCTGCCTTGCTGCAATGTTCTCACGCCTAAAGACTGAGAATTCTAGTGTATTTTGTTCTTCTTATAAGGGCTGTTATAAGGGCACCACTTTTAGAGTGGGCCCCCCACTTTAATGACCTCATTTAACTAATGTCACCTCCTCAAAGGCCCTATATCCAATTACAGTCACTTTGGGGTTTAGGGCTTCAACATATAGATTTTTAAAAATCTTTTAAATTTATTTTTATATATTACATCATTATTCATTTTTGTAAAATTTTTGCTTTCTCTTCTCGGGTGTAGTCCCTGTAAAATGCCCACCACCAATTCACCTGTGCACCATTACCATACCACCGTCCCCTCTGCTCATCCCTCCCCTGTTTTGCTCCCTCTCCCTCCTCCTCCTCTGCAGAATGTCTCTGATTCATAGTTAACTTTGTTTTATTATTTATTTTTTTCGGATCCCTTATTTAGTTCCTCCATATTCCTTCTATAAGTGAAACCATCCGATATGTTTCATTTTCCCTCTGACTTACTTCACTGAGCATAATCCCTTCCAGTTCCATCCATGTTGCTGCAAATGGCACGAACCAAAACAAAAAGACACCCTACTGATTGGGAGAACATTTTTGCACTCCATACAACTGATAAGGGACTGATCACAAAAATCTGCAATGAGCTCACACAACTCAACAAAAACAACAAAGTAAACAATCCAGTCAAAAAATGGGCAGAAGAGCTAAAAAGACACTTCTCCAAAGAGGAAAGGCAAATGGCTAATAGGTAGATGACAAATGTTCAACATATGGATTTTGAGGGACTAAAAACCCATAATGCTGGGTTCTTGCCTGAGAATTAAATTCTGCATGTGCTACCATTTCAGTAACTGTTATCCAAATCTATGTTCTTCTCTGCTCTAGTATAAGAAATGCATTTGATCTTTCTCCTGCTTCCAAGCCCAGAGATCCTAAAACCCTGTAATTTCCTAAGAGATTAGAGTGTCTTTTGTTATTCATCAGGAGGCCCCTTTGAACACACCTGAATTTATGCTAATAAGGTGACTTAGGACAGGGTTCCTGATATCCTCAGGATGGAACAGTTCAGGAGGAAGTCCAAGAGATTAGAGGGGTGGAAATTTCAGCTCTGTCCACTGACAATCTAACATAAGGAATGGAATGAGGCTTGAACACGACTGATTGAGCTCCTGGGTTGGTGAGCACAGGTGGTTGCTGAAGAGGTGATGCACCTAGAGAGGCATGGAAGATTTATGTAACTCTCCAATCCTATGAATCTCTTTCATCATAACAGGGTCAACCTAGCATGGCCTGGATGACCCTATTGGTGAGTCCTCCCTTCATGCTTATGAAAGCAGGACACACAGAGAGAAATAAAGAGTGTTTATTTACATAGTAAAGGGAGAACTAAGAGAGAGAGAGAGAGAGAGAAGAAAATGTCTAGGGGTTTGCACATAATAGGAGGCAATCTGACTTACCCACAGATGGTTGTCAGTAGACTGGAGACTGGGGTGCAGTGAGAGGCCAGCAGAGAGACTGGGCATACACAAATTCAGAGTTTTAATGCTAACGTGGCAGCTCAGCTCTACCAGTATTTCCCATTAACCTTTCAGGGAGAATCAACTGAAAGGTGAAGCTCAGAGGTTGCTCTTCCTTGTTCCTCTAGCATATCCTTTTATAATAAATTGTTATAAGTAAATGTTTTCCTGAGTTCTATGAGCCATTCTGGTAAATTATAGAATCCCAGGAAGGCATTGTCTGAACCTTCAGTGTGAATCTGGTCAGTCAGAAGTCCAGGTGACTTGTGTGATTTGCATCTGAAATGAGGACAGTCTGATGGGGACTGATTCCTTAACCTGTGAGGTCTGTATTAACCTCAGGTAATGTTACAACTGAGTTATATTTGTAGGACATCAAATATGTGTCTGCTGAGAATTAGAGATTTGTTTGGCAAGGGACAAGTCCACATATGCCTGGTGTCAAAAGCACTGAAAGTAAAAGCAAGAAATAGTTTCCATTACTTCTGCCCTCACTTCCAGGGCTGCACTGTGCGTTCTCTCCTGGTCCTGCCAGTGTATGTTGACTGGTTCTTACAACTCCTTGGGGTACATACACCTTTCCTCCTTTGGCAGGCTTAGCACATTTCTATCAGCTTACATAATTATGGTTTTGTTAGTCAGAAGAGAAGGAAGAAATAGCATGAAAGGTCACTTGCTTTCTTATAGGGCAGTATCTTCCACATCAGACTTAAGCAAATGAGAAGAAATAGCTTTTACCAGGAAGGAGCGGTCCACACCTACTGGAAGTTAATCCACAATACATCACTGAATAAGCAAGTGTGATATGGTTATTCAGATTCTCTTCTTTTTTAATCCTTTCAGCTCTTACAAGAAAACCTTGGACAGTAAGTGGAGCTCAAAATAGCCTTTCTTTAGGAAGAATCTGGGGGTCTGAAGAAATCCCTAAATACATTAATTAATTTTTCTCTTAATTGACTCAATAATACTTACTAAGTAGTTAGGGCTATAATATGTTTATCTCTATACTATGAGGTAGCAAGAACCAGAATCCTATGTATTTTCACAATATTACAATAAAACATGGTTAATGTTAGACTTAAAAGGACATCTGTTAACAACAAAAGTATTCATCATGAAGAAATCACCCCTCCTTACTTTTCCTCAAAGAAAATTTACTTAGTCATTCATTCATTCAATCAATCAATCATATGGCAGCATGCCACCCAACTATATAAAAGTTCCTAGAGAAAGATCATCATTTACACTTTCTTTCTCTTTGTCTTTTAACCAAAATAGACAACTGGTATATTTTACATGAAACTTGGCATCCAGGTACAACCTGACTAATGTCTGTCGAACAACTGGCAAAAAGAGAAAAATATTCTGTTTTCTTCTTTAATGATATAAAGTGCATAAGTAATCATTGGAAAGGATTTTAGTTCTACAGGGACTGACACTCAGGAAGACTTTACAAACCAACAGCACAACCAGATATTTCCATAGCAATAGGTAGTAACTGCTAGAAAGATTTCAACTTTCTGTAATTTTCCATCAAGACTTTATTGAGAACAACTATAAGTCAAACATTGAACTAATGCTGGGTGGACAATAAAATGAAAAATAATGTCCCCTTTCTTAGGTTAGGAGTTTCCTTAACAGGAGACAGAGTTAACAGGTAAGCAATTGCCATAAGAGCTTATCAGAGATAGAATATATGTAAGGCTACGGTGTATATGGAATCCTTTACTCTGGGATAAAGTGATAATTTAAATGGGCCTTGAAGGATGGTAAGACTTCCCATGAGAAGACAATGCTGGAGGGGAGAGGACATGTAGACAGCAAAAACAGCACTTAGAAAATTCTAAAGTGTAACTGAGAACTTTGATCATTCCCAAGGATGTGTGAGGAATGTGGAAACAATTCTGAGAAGGAAGGTTAGAGCCAAATATTGAAGAGTTTCTTTTGTGTTAAAAAGAAGTTTGGGATTTATGCAAAGGCTGCACAGAGGACCTATAGAAAACATCTTTAGTTAAAAAGAAAAGCCTTAAAACTTTCAAATAATTGTCACATCCTAACATTACTACTTCTTCATAATTGTTGCAAAAGAAAATATTCTTTAGTAGATTATTCAATTCCTATCTAATAACTACTTTAAAGGCCAGCATGATTCAAAATTTGAGAACACAAATGAAATTATTTGTGTTTTTACTTCAAATGATCACATTATAGTTGAACAAAGAGAAAAGGGAAATTCCCCTGAAAAGACATAAAATTAACCATCACTTACCTATTTGCCATTTGGGGATTTATATAGTTTTCAAGGTAAGCTTCAAATGTTACTTTTAACAAAGCCTGTTCTTCCATAAATGTAAAAATATTCCAGTTTCTGGAACAAACCAACAGGACCAAGCGTAAGAAGCAACGCACTGACACTCCTTCCTTCAAAACCAAGGGCTTTCTCTCTTGAAAGACACACTGATACAATTATGACTCTAGAAAGCATAAAAAATTAATAAATTTTTTTCTTCTCTGCAAAAGATATTGTTTAGTTAAAATCAAAACACACTGTCAGAAGATATTTGAAAAAATCACAATGGATAAAGGACTATTATCTAAAATATACAAAGAACTATTAAAAGTCAATAGCAAAAAAAAAAGAACTCAGTTTAAAAAGGTATCAATTTAGTGATACCCCACTACAGGAGACTTACAGATGACAAATTAGAATTTGAAAAGATATTCAAATTACATACCACTAAGGAATTTTAAATTAAAACAACAAAATGAGATATCCCTACACACCTATCAGAATGGCCAAAATTGGGCCTCCCTGGTGGTGCAAGGGGTTAAGATGCAAACCTATGAAGCTATCCACATCCACTGCAGCACGAGTTAGAGCCCTGGCCAGGGAGCTACCCACATGGCGCAGCAGACCTCTCCTGTCTTTCCCGCTGCTCCCCTCAGTGGTGTATTCCTGTCAATCTGCCTGTTCTGTTCCCCACTCTGTTTCTGGTGAATCCTCTCACCCCCTGCCCCAACTCTGGCCTGTATGTATATGTATAAATAAATATTAAAAAAAAAGAATGGCCAAAATTAAAAAAATAATAATAACTGACAACACCAAGTGCTGATAAGGACATAGAGCCATAAACTCTCATTTGCTGTTGACAAGAATGTAAAAAGTATCTTCCAGATACTTTGGAAGAAAGTTTGGCAGTTTCTGAGAAAGCTAAAATAATCAGCTTCGCAACCCAGCGCTCAACTGCTGCGCCACCGGGGAGGCCCGAAAGCTAAAATAATCTTATGTGACCCATCAATCAAATTCATAGATATTTACCCCATTGAATTGAAAACATGACTATATGAAAACCTGCACATGAATGATTGTATCCATTTTATTCATAATTCCCCCAAACTAGGAGTGAGCAATGCACCTCATGGGGTGGCAGTGTTGGGAGCAGAACAAGATGAGGGCGTGATCACCCACAGTCTGTGTGGATCAGTGAGAAACCTAGAGGGGCTACACTGATAGTAACATGCAGCCAGACCCAACGGCATCTCCTATTTATTAACAATAAGAACAAGGTGGGGCAAGTAAGTAGGAAGTGCACACGTGTGGGGAAGCAGTTATTGGGGATTTAAGTGAGGGTGGAATGACCAAGGGCTATTGCCTGGGGGGCTCCATTGTTCCTGCCAGTCAAAGCATGTTATCTCTATTTTAATATTTGCACTGTTTTCAGCAGATACTTGGTTCCCAGTCTGTTCCTCATACCAGGACTTTTGTCCTTGGTAGAGGCCCCCTATACCACCCTCCACCTTCAGTAGGTGATTCGATAAACAAACTGTGGTTCTTCCTTACAGTGGAATACTATTCAGCAATGAAAAGAAATAAGCTGTCTTGCCATACAAAGGCCCAAAAGAACCATAAATGCATCCTGCTAAATGTGTGATGCCAGTCTGGAAAGGGTCCATAATGTATGGTTCTAACTAGACCCTCATCAGCATTCTGGAAAAGGCAAAATTACTGTGCCCATAGGGACAGTACAAAGATCAGCAGTTGTTGGGTTTTTGGAGGACAGGGACAGAACACAGAGGATGTTTATGGTGGTAAAACTATATATTAAATGATACAGTAGCAGTGGACACAGGGCATTATGCTTTAGTGAATGGTTAATATGTCAATATTGACTCATCAATTAAAACTTATATGTCACATTAATGCAAGCTGTTAATAAGAGGAAACTAGGAGGAGAGGAAAAGAGGGGGTAATGATGGGCATTCTCTATACTATCTGTTCAATTCTTTAAATCTGAAACTGATCTAAAAATAATGCCATTTTTTTAAGGCAAAGGCAACTGAAAGTATGATCTAATTAAGGAAAAAGTATTTTGATCTCCAACAATTCTCAGTTGACTCCTTACTGTAAAGTAGAATTTGGTCTAAAAATAGTTTGAACCAGCTCATGTAAGTCCAACTTAAAGCTCCCAAATACCTCAAAATAACTGAGAGAACACAGCAGCAAAGGTCTTAGACTGCCAGGCTCACTACCAAACATGAGTCTCACGGATCTGCTGGTGTGTAGTTGGTGTCCTTTATTTCAGTCACAAAGAGGGCATGGATTAGCTTCCCCACACTAACAATCAATTCTCTGACATCAATAGATTGTCCAAGAATTCAAGTCAATTCTGGCACTTGTCTCCCCCAGAAGTCAGATTCCACAGGCAAAGCGTTTAGTCTCCCCAAACCACCCACCACGGCAAAGACTCTCTACAAGCCCAGGCTACCAACCAGGCTTCTGAACAACTGGTTGCAAACTACAGGTACCTGGGATCCCTTTCTCTGACTTCAGGGGCCCTTCACAAGCCTAGATTATTATCTGTGCTCCTCATCAACTGGCTTTAAATATGAAGGTCTCAGGAAACCCTCCTTAGATTCAATTAATTTGCTAGACTAGTTCATAGAACTCATAAAACTGATTTATTCGTTAGATCAATGATTTACCACAAAGAATGTAACTCAGGAAGATCCAGATGAAAGAGATCAATAGAGCAAGATATAGGAAAAGGTGTGGCACCTCCATGCCCTCTCAGGCACACTGGTCCCTCCAAATCACCAATGATCACTAACCTGGAAACTCTCTGAAGTCCTTCCTTGTGGGCTTTTATGGTGTCTTTATTACATAAGCATGACTGATGCCCTCAGCTAATTGTCCACTGGCAAGTAAATTCAACCTCTAGTCCCTTCCTCCTCCCTAAAGGTCTTGGGTGGGACTGGAACATCTACCTTCTGTTCACATCAGTTTCCAGGCCCCATCTGCAGGTGTTTTTCCAAAACTCACCATCATTAGCAGAGCAAAACACCTACAACACTCTCAACACTTAGGAAATTCCAAGGCTTTGGGGGCAGCTGTGAGTCAAAAACTGTGGATAAAGACAAAATATGTATGAGAAATATATTTTAGTTATCTGAATGATTAAAAAATCCAAACATTATGTGTGTGTGCATGTATGTGTTTATTGTGATACATTTTTTTGTGGGTCAGGAAACTAAAGATGGCTTAGGCAGTCTACTGCACTGGATCTCAGAGGTTGCAGTCAAGATTTTCATTCAGCTGCATTTCACCTAAAGACTTGAAAGGGGAAGAATCTGCTTTCAAACATGGCCAGGCTGTTGGCAGAATTTAAATCATATGACTAACTGAGGGCCCTGGATATTTTCTGGTTATTGACTAGAGGTTGCCCTCATGTCCTAGAGGGAATCTCACATTCTCTGCCATGTGACTTCCTCTTCAAGGCTAGGGACTTAATTAAGCCAGCCAGGGGAATCTCTGCAGCCTGCAAAAGAGGAATCATGTAGCATAATGTAATATGGCAGGAGTGATAGAGCCTCACCAGGTCATAAGTTCCACCTACACTCAGGAAAGGGGACTGCACAGAGATGTGAACAATACGAGGCAGGGACTCACTGGACATCTCGGAGTATCTGTCTGCCACACCCACAAACTGGAGGACCCCAAGAACAAGAACATCATTGAAAACCAGAAGACACTGGAACCCATAACTTTGCAGAAAATCTGAGATCTATGAAAAATTGCATTCAACCAATTAGCTAAAGTTTTGACTGAATGACTAATGTTCTCTGTCAGTGTATACCATCATATTTTAATGAAATGTAATGGATATTTCAAATATGCTGGTTTTTATACCTCCAAGTCGAACCTCAGTTTCCTTGTTTTTAATCCCTTTCATTGAAGAAGAATATTAAGACTAATGTATCACCTATTATGTATCCAACATTGTTCTATTTCTCAGCTAATCATTGCTTTAGAAAGACATTTTAATCATTCCCATTTTACAAAAGTGAACAAGTTACAGAACTGTTTCAGGGTTATTGACTGAGCCACGAGTCAAAAGCAGGGAGGCTACCCTGACTGTTATTTACAGATGATGTGAAACAGTAAATTAAAAGAAAGAGGAAGTTCTCAGAAAGGTCATGAAATTTAACAAGAAAAAAAATATCAGAAAGTCATTGTTCTATCCCATCTGAAGCCTGCTCTCCCCAGTACAACTCTTTGCCATCTGGTTTGCTCACAGGTTTTAATGAATACTACTAGACCACATTTTAGAGGGCTATAGTCCATCTGCTACAACCAGGGCTGTAGAAATACAGCTTTTACATTCTGCTAGTCAATAACCAAGACATATTTTTCAATTCTTATCTCTGCTCTACAAGTCATAATCACTGATGTCTTCATGACGACAAATCTAATTTTGAAAAGAGAGATGTTGGCAATGTGTATGTAGATATGGATATAGTAAATTTCTGACATGTGAATTTACTAAGTATGTGGTATCTGTAAGGCTTTGTAATAAATGTAGATGTGATGGTAGCATAAAAATGAGTATGGATTCTTTCTACCCCCAAGGAATTTATAATCCAGTTGGAAAGGCAGGCATATAACAAATATAATAAAAATATAATAAAAGACAGAACAAAAAAGCACTACTAGTAGAGAAATAAGCAATGTGGTATAGGAGCACAGTTGAAGCAGGGATGGTTATTCCAAAATGAGTCAGATGTCAGACTTGTTCCCAATCCTTAACCTAAACGCAACTTTCTCTGTGATGTGAAACATCGGCTTCCAAAAGTTCTGATGCCAATTTAAAGAACAAAGGAGAAAGCACTGGAGAGGTTTTGAACTCCATGGCCAGTTCCTTGCTGGAGTGCCAGGGAGGAGGGCCAGGCACAGGACACTCCTTCCACTTGATATGTTTGCTATTTAGTTGTCAGGAAGATTCTTTGAGAAACTGTCACCACAAGACCAACTTCGTCCCCTTCAAAACTGGGGACAAAGGAGAAAAGGCTAGAATTTCAAGGGGAAAAAAATAGTCAGAGGTTACCAACATAGATTTCAGGCCTCTGAGATAAATTGTGTGCTGCGTTACAACAGTAAGATCATTTGGTTCACCTAAATTCAAATAAATAAGGGCCTCCCTGGTAGCACAAGGGGTTTAGTCTCAGCGTTATCAAGCTATTGCCAGCCAAAGCACAAGTTCAATCCCCAGACAGGGAGCTAATCCACATGGCACAGCAGACCTCTCCTGTCTCACCCGCTGCTCCCTTCAGCAGTGTATTTCAGTCAATCTGGCTGTTCTGCTCCCCACTCTGTCTCTAGTGAATCGTCTCACCCTGGCCCCAACCTCTGGCCTGCACCCCAGCTCGTGTATGCATAATAAATAAAATAAATCTTAAAAAAAAAGAAATTCAAAGAAATAACCAATTTCCAAATATTCTAATATTTTAATACTCAGCACTGAAACAGGCATTTAAAGCAGTGCTTTAGGTTTATAAGAAAGACATTCTATGTCTTACAATGCAGGTTCTGGGTTTAGGAGATTCTGAATTTCTAACAAGCTTCCAGGAGATCCCAATGCTGATTAAAGGACCACACTTTGAGTTGCAAGGCTATAAAGAAAAATCTTAAGTATATACTAAGTACACAGCCTGTTCACTATAACAACTCAGTTGTAACCCAGTTTGCAGTCTGAATAACTACAGATAGATTAGGAAGAAGGGAAGATTTTGAATGTAGGTCTTAATTAGTGACTTACTATGAAGAGAAGTAAGTTCTGCCCTGATGAAAGAAGCTCTAGCAGGGGCTGTTTGGGTTGTCAGGAACGCAGAGGCAAATGCTTAGGAAGTCACATCATGTGGGATCCCCGACCCTCTTGGTCATCCAGGCTATTGTCTTGGTGTCCAGGATTCCTGCAGGTCAAGCTAAAATATAGACTCAGGCAGGGGGCCTCTCACCAGGGCAAAAGTTCTGGTATGAGGAAGATACTGGGACACCAGTATCTGCTGAAAACAGCAGGCAGATATTATAGCCAGATTAGCAAGATAATTAGAATACCCTACTTGTAAAGATTGGCAGAAAGTTAGGTAAGAATAGGGACTAGAGATATTATGATTCAGTTGGTGTTAACTATGGAGCCCCCCAAGCAACAGCCCCTTTTCACGCCACACTAGCTGGCACTAGATGATACTGCATGCCCATAACACACCCCATACATGTACATTCCTCCACATACTTGCCAATCTTTTCTGAACCTGATTCTAAACCTGAGACTTCCCAAGGCTCAGGGCTATATTTTTTGAGATGTAAGCCCCTCTAGACCTCTCTACATGGACTTTGAGTTGTCTTTCCTTCATCCGGGCTACTCCCAACACTGCCGCCCCACAAGGCGACAAATCATGACAAATCATCAGACAGGATTGGAGCAAGAAAGATGGGGGAGGGTTGACTCTCATTCCATCATTCAAGGCTCCATATGTCCCCATAAATAACTCTTTACTTTTATATTTGAAAACTTCATCTTCTTTCCTGACACTATCCATTGATGCCGAGAACAAAAACATCACTCCCTTCCACACAGTTTTTCCTGACTCCTGATCAGACTTGAATCCAAGAAAAATTTTTATCAAAAGAAATGTCCCAATGGCTTTTGTCTACCAAGTAAGGTGTGTTTGTGTTTTAAAGAACTCCAAGTCGGAACCCCTGGGAAAATACAATTCTCACAGGCTCTAGAATTCACACCCCAACACCATGATTCAACACTTTTGTTTAATTTCCTATGCACTCTCTCCCCACTCACTTTAATTAAGGGAAAACAATTTCTCAACTTTTATTAAAAGATAAACTTGATGTATTTCCCAGAACTATAGTTGTGTCAATTAAATTCTCACTTCTGGCAGACTAGTTATTTGTGTAGCCAATGAGTCACATAATCAAGCTACCCCTTTTGCTACCACTGTTTCCAGCACAGCACACAAGGTCGGTAACACAGACACATGTTTTCAAGACCCCAGGCTCACTGGGTTTCATGGAGATTTTTTTTTTCCTTGTGGTCCTGACACCTCCCCACACATCCCCCACATAATGTTGTAAATTGGTAACTTGACTTGTTGTCCCCAGTCCATTTGTCTCTGAATATAAACAAGAATAATCTTTATATCCTCAGGTCACACCAGTCGGGTGTAAAAATGAGATTAATTTTTTTTTTTAACTCTGCATAGACCTATTAAAATAGATCCTCAGTCTCTTCTTCCCTTTAAACTCTTCTGGAAATCCTTGGAAGGTATATTTTGTGGGCTGCCAGACCCAGTCTACTCCTCTAAAACCTAGAATTCACTCTTCTCCTACTCCAGTTCCAGCTTCCCACATGAATGTCCACCAACAAAACCTTCGTGCTCATAAAGTACAATGAGTATTAACTTTGTACTCCAGAAATATAGGGCGGAACCACAGGGCCAAAGCCAGGCCTTAGCCCCTGCTCTAGTGATGTCTTTTTTTTAAAGATTTATTTATTTATGCATATAAGAACTGGGGTACAGGCCAGAGGTGTGGAGGGGTGAGAGGATTCACCAGAGACAGAATGGGGAAAGAGACCAGGCAGACGGACTGAAATACACTGCTGAGGGGAACAGCGGGCGAGTCAGGAGATGTCTGCTGTGCCATGTGGGTATCTCCCTGGCCAGGGATCGAACTCGCAATGCAGTGGCTGTGGATAGCTTCATAGGTTGCATCTTAACCCCTTGCACCACCAGGGTGATGTCTTGACTCTGTGCAGCAACAGTGGGGCTCGGGCTTAGTCTGAGACACTCCTGAAAGGGTATCTCATTGTTGCCCTTGCTTCTTATGCTAGTATGATAGCCCTGGATCCCTCTGGAACCAAAGTCGCCAGTACCATGGAGACCATGATATTTAAGAGACTGGCTGTGCCCTCTGACCTCCTCACCTTGATGTCACCCAAGGGGCTCCCAAAATAATATCCCTTGTCTCCCCAGGTCCCTTCTTCTCTCCTACTTCTCTGTCTTTTCAGGGCTCAAGCACAGATGCATGACAAGCAGCAGCTTGAAGACAATTTGAGCTAGGAACACAATGCTTTAATCATTCATTCATTTGTTCATTTGACACTTATTAAGAGCCTATTATCTGCCTGGCCCAGTTCCAGGGCTGGATTTACAGTGGTGCACAGTACAAGTCCCTGCCTCAGAGCTTGTCAGCTGGTGGGAGCTCAGATAAACAATACAGGCCAGAGCCAGGGAGAGCCCAGCACAGCAGCTAAGAGCAGTCAGATTCAGGACTAAATTCTCAGCCTTCCCTCCCAGGCAATTCACTTCATCCTTGGTCTCACGGAACCTCAGTGTGCTCATCTGAAAATGCTATTGGCAGCTGGGGGTTGACATACTGGACAGAGTAATCATGCAGAAGAGAGAATACTGTCATGATTTTATTAAATGACTTCAGCTGATCTATATTACCTAGAATTGCAGGCAGTTTTCACTGCTATTACAAACATACTAACAAGCAATTGTTATTAGGGTATAATTTACAGAATATATGTATGATTATATTTAGTTTCTGGAAATCATGGAAAACAAAGTGTTATGAAAGAAATATGAAAACCATGACTATTTGAGAGTTGATTAGAAATTAAGAATACTTAGTATCTTACAAAATAGTAACCCACGCTTCCCCAGAAATCTTAATGCAAAGAAATCTTACATCTTAAATCTTACATCAAACTCTGTAATTTCTATATGCTATTCAAGGACCTGAGAGGTTTGAGAGGGTGGGTGGAGAATAATTCAGTCTGACCTTTTTGTTTTGTGTGTATCAATGCAACTGTCTAAATGCCTGAGTTTGGGGGCCATCCCGACAGCCCCGCACAATTGGGTGGACCCAAAAGGTCTATGATGATGCAGTAATTACGACTCCTATTACTGTAGAAATCCACATTTTATAGCAAATCATTGACTCCACACCAATGATTTATGGCATTTGCATGTGTGCACATATACTTTTGCCATCAGATGATGCTTAGTAATTAATTTGCCAACATGTTTTTATGTAACATAATCAGCCATACCAATTGGACCACATTCAATAAAAGAAAGTGCTTGAACAGAACTCTATTCCGAATAGCCATTCGGTGCGATGGTGAAACATCAGGAAACCAACGCAGGAATGTGAAGCAGAAAGCCGAAATCCAAAACAGTGCTACAAATCCCAAAGAGGCAGCCTGCAGGAGCTGTGACCGCCTCCCACCCCAACATGCAGTGTTCTTGCCTTACAGCAAGCCGAACCATCTTCTGGGAACCCGAAGAGAGAGAAATGAACACAATTTTTTATTCTTGTGGATGGCTTGCAAATTCATACAAGCAATATTAGATAGCTTGCACGAGAGATATTTGAAGTTCTGAGATTGTTTCTATTTTGAGTCTCTGTTCTCCAAAATGATGTCATTGCTGTTGGGCTTACCCTTCACCCAGGGAGCTGGCGGTCAGCGTCTCGGCTCATGAATGAAATTGTTTTTGTTTAGCTTGCTTGGAAAGAGAAATTGATTCACTTTTTGTCTTTCAGAGCAATGTTAGTGAGATGCTTTCTTGAGTGGAACCTCTCAGAACAGACTATTTTTCTCCCTTTAATTGCTGCTGATTTTTTTTTATTATTTAGATAAGTACTTTTTAAAAAAAGACATTGGAGATCAAAAATAATCAAGCCACTGTCTATACATGAAACAGGTCTGATCATCAAAAAGTAATCTGCCCGAATATCCTCTGAGGGGTAAAGTCCTCCAGATGAAGAGAAACAAATTCTCACTTCTTCTTCCACGATGGGCAACTGCAGACATTCCCTCCATCACCTCATCCCAGCTCTGTGGCCCTGTGCTCCTCCCACAAGAAACAGCGGCATGGGTGGGCACTGATGCCCTGCTCCTTTCACAATTTGTCTCCTATTTCACAAGGGTTGTCCAGAGGATAATAAGCATGCAAATTAGTTTGTGAAAAGAGCAACAAATTCCACCTTTCCGTTAATGTCAGTGCATATCTCCTAGAGAAGTTTTTCATGATTTATGTCCTTCCTCTGCCCTTGTTGACTTCTGTTGTCCTCTGCTGATTTGCATACCTCCACAAGTTGATCTGAAAATATTTTTCTGTTTGCGTTGCCCTCCTCACTCTGCACACTCTTCAGAAGGCCACATGCCCAGCATCCCATCTTTAATGCCAAACGAGGTGCCACTACCCTTCACGATACTATGTCATTATTGCAGAAATCTAAAATCAGGAAAGGTATATAGTGATCGCATTCAATTCTTACCACCTCCTAAAAAAAAAAAAATGCTTTTGTAATCAGAAAACAAAAAATTTGTCGGCCAACGTGTTCATTTAGGGACATTTGAGACTTAAAATTCTTAGAGTTAGCTTTGTAAAAATGTTGGCGTATTTTTTTCTTTTTTCTAAAAGAGGCAGATAGATCACATTGTAATACAACACTTGTATTGGAGGATTTTTTTTTTTTTAATATGTTCCATTCTTGTGGGTATGAGGTGATATCCCATTGTGGTTTTGACCTGTATATCCCATATTAAAAGTGATGATAAATATTTTTCCTGTATTTCTATTGTCCTTCTAGATATTTTCATTGAATCCAAATTATTGTTCAGATTGGCTTCCCTTTTGTGTTTTTTTAAATTGCATAAGCTTTTTTTTTTTTTTAAGATTTATTTATTTATTTATACAAGCACTGGGTACAGTCAGAAGCGCAGGAGGGTGAGAGAATTCACCAGAGACAGAGGGGGGAGCAGAGCAGGCAGAAGGACCGAGGTACGCTGCTGAGGGGAGCAGTTGGCGGCAGGAGAGGTCTGCGGCCATGTGGGACCCTCGCCCGGTGGCCGGGGATCGAACTGGTGCTGTGGAGGCTGCGGGCATCTTCGCAACCCAGCGCTCAACCACTGCGCCACCCGGGAGGCCCTACTTCTAGAAGTTTCATAACAGGACATGCCCAAGTTTTGAATTGCAGCTTTGACAACATCCTGTAGTACCTGGGGTAGACCCTGCAGGATCACCATTGTGTTGAAGGCAAAGACCAGGGTCAGCAAACTTCCCATTAAGGACCAGACTATTTTATTTTAGACTTTGCAAATCCATCACAGCTTCTCAGCTGCCATTGGTCAAGTTTCTAGAACCATCATTACCATTCAAGTCATAAAATGGATCACCAATATTTTCTTCTATTTATTTTATTGCTGTATGTTTTCTATATATCTAGGTCTTTAATCCATTTTGAATTATTTTTGTGCATGGATAGTATCTGATATTCTGGTTGTGGCTGTATTGGAAAATTAGTGTTTTATATAGTAATTTTGGACTAATTAATCTTAATAGCTCTTCAGTTAAGTCTACATTCTTGCATGATGAGAACAAGGATCTCTTATGGTGACAAGAAAAATGTAAGAGAAGATAAAAGAAAAAGAAAAAAATATATATATATACACACACATAACATTAGAGATGATTAGAGAGCTTCAGTGTATGTGCATTTCCATATATGGAGTGTGTGCATCTGTGTGTGTTTAGGTAGAGGGAAGGGAAAATAGAAATATTTTTGAACCTCTTTTTCTATATACTTCCAGAAGCCTGCTTATATTATGAGTATATCATAGAACAAGTTTACAATTTATGCTTAGTAAAGGAATAAATAGAAATTCCAAGGCAAAATTTGGGGGGAGGTATAGGAATAATATCCCTACTGTGTGCAAAAATATTGCTAGCTTTATATATACATGAGGGAGTGATAACATGCACTCTACACCCATAAAAGACAAAGGAAAGCTAAATTGATCAAACTGGGACAACCATCCTTGATTTCTGTCTGGAAGAGTTGCTGAAACTAGGATTTTAGATAGTGAGTTACATCATTTCAGGACCCCAATTTATATTTTGAATCAAGAAGATCAACACATTTAGTGAGAGTCAATTAAGCCCTAGACCACCCTCTTTCTCTGAATCAAATGGCCTTTCTAAAATAGTTCAAATGAATATCATGAAAAGTTATATTATTCTCTATAAGAGGTTTCACTTAAATGGATTATTTTCAGGTGCTTTAAAATAATAAATCAAAAAACATAATTATTATAATTAATTATTATAATTAATCAGGAGTTAATTCAGTCACCCTGGTCTCCTATTACATTTTCAGTTTAATTCAGTAAAGACAGTTCCTAAAAATCCCTTGACTGTTAATCCTTCTAAATATGTAGGCTAGTAAAGAGCCAGGAGAAAATGAAAAACCTCTCAAAATTCAACCCAAGCATTTTATATCCTTAGGAAAAATTCCTAATTCCTTGGTTCATTAAGGGTTCATTAAGAATGTTCAATTGTGGGTAATGGGTGGTGCGGGAAGGCATGAATGTGTGTTACAAACTCAAAGAAAAGTCCCCATGAAACTGTTTCAAGTTAATTTATGTATTCATCTGTGGAGGAAACTTTCTTTATTTGATAAAAGAAGGTGAGGAGAAAACATCATCACATTGACTTAAAAAGTTGTGACTGATTTCTTACCGTGCCCAGTAGTTTCCACTACATCTCCCAATCAGCAAAGGATTTGTGATTCTTTTCAGTGTGCCTAAGATTACACAGACAAATTACTTAAGAGCCCAAGGAGATTATCTCTAATTGGCATAAAAGGATATGGCATTAAAAACAAAACTCTCTGAAACTCTGACAGTGTTTGGTGCCCAAAGGGTAAGGCAGTTCCCGAAGCAGAAGCACTATGGAAATAAACACATCAGCTGTGACAGAAGACAGCCCTTCTAGGTCTTACTGAGACTGGGGGCTTTACTCTCTTGCACCGTGTTTCACAGAGCTGTGCTGAACTTGCTGAGGAGGGTAAATGGTAAGCTCACCTTGGCATCGCCTCTTCCTGATGCCTGCCTTTGTTATAGCTAATGAATTTTCATTTTCGATGCAACATAAATACCATTGTTCACCAAAAGTCAATAGGAAATACATGCTGTTTTTACAGAGACCAGGAATTGAGGGTTTTTGGGGGGACAGGAGGAGGGGTAGGGGTAGGGGGTATCACTGGTCAATAAGTAGAAACATGTAGCAGTGAATTTCACCAGGTGTTTAGTTAGTGATTACAATGGCAAGTCACTGGATTAAGTGATGAGCTGGTATCAGAGTCCCTATTCTCAATGGATTTTAAATCCCATGGGAAAGTAAGAAAAATAAAATAATTTATTATAAAATGGAATCAAAATAGCATGGAAAATGAAATACTAAAATCCTAGGACAAATTTGAACAAATTAAATGAGTTATTAGGGATCATTCGATCCAAACCCTGTATTTTGTAGTGGAGGAAACTGAGACCCAGAAGATTAAAGGTCTTGCCTGTGGCCATGTAGATGACCAGAAAATCCATCCCAGAAGTCAGATTGCATGTTTTTACTTGTGTACCAAGATGGAACAGGCCTTCCAGGATATACTGTCAGTGATAAAGTACAAGGTAGGTTTCTAACTTCGGAAGTGAGAGAAATGGCTGCGAAACATGCACAGTAGGTTCAAAAAGCTTTACTAAATAAGTGTTGTTGTTGTTTAATGAAATCAAGCAAGTAAACAGCAACAAAATCCAAGCCTTCAAGGAGGCGAAAATTACAAAGAGCAGAAAGGAAGACTGTGGACAAGCAGAAACACAGGCAAGGCTGCAGAGACAGAACCATGCTCACAGAGCAGTGGAGACTGGGGGTGCTGAGCTGAAGGGACCTCATGGAAGGGCAGCAGGAGCAGAAAGGGCAAACATTTCCCTCTCACATGCCCAGAGCAAATTCTGGTTTCTCTCCAGGGTTAAAGCCACAGCTTAGTTTCCTACAAATGAAGGTATTTAGCCTCTAAATACCTGTGTTTCTTCCTATTCCCTTCCCTTTATGAGTGCAGATTCTTCCAGGACACATTGTACCTGACTTTCAAGATCAGATGGAAAGCCTGCTTCCTTCAGAATGTCCCCAGTGCTTGGACCCATGTAAAGCTCTGTTTGCTAAATTCTGTTGAGTATTGGCTAAGATGCTCATGCCATCATGTAGATAGCAAGTTTGAACAGATGTCATACCTGCATGCTCACAGCAGTACAAAACATGTCACAGGGCTTAATAATTGATACTGGCCAAATAGTGAATGGTAGATATTCTTCCAATGGATTGTGCACCTGTCATTAAGTCTTCATCACCTATTCACAGGTCTTCACTGAAGCTGCAAAATTGTGGTATTAATGATAATAGTGATGACAAAGAGGGAGGTGATGCTGATAATTGGGACAATGGTGATGAAGATGATCAGGGGATTGAAGATTATTATAACATTCATGTTAATGTATAATAATATACTTTCAGATACCACCTTACACCAGTGACAATGGCACATATTAAAAAAACTAGCAACAACGAATGTTGGTGAGGATGTGGAGAAAAAGGAACTCTCCTGCACTGCTGGTGGGAGTGCAAACTGATCCAACCACTATGGAAAGCTGTGTGGAGATTTCTCAACCTGCTATAATGGAGCTTCCATATGATCCAGCAATTCCACTCCTAGGTATTTACCCAAAGGACACAGAAATATTAATTCAAAAGGGCACCTGCAACCCTAGGTTTATAGCAGCGCTATTTACAATAGTTAAGCTATGGAAACAACCCAAATGCCCCAAAATAGATGACTGGATCAAGAAGATGTGGTGCATACACAGAATGGAATATTACTCAGCAATCAAAAAAAGTAAAACTCATGCAATTTGCAGCAACATGGATGGAGCTGGAAGGGATCATGCTCAGCGAAATAAGCCAGAAAGAAAAAGAAAAACACCAGATGGTCTCACTCATAGCAGGGATTTAGAAAACTTAAATAAGGGACCAGGAAAAAGACAACTATAATAAAGAAAAAATCAAAAATCAACAAGCAACTATAAACCCGAGACACACTATGGGGGGAGGGAGGGGAGAAGAAGGATTAGGGTCAAAATAAGGGGGGTGCAATTGTATGGGGAATATAACCAAAATAAAAATGCATACATTGTGCAAAAATGAAAAATGATGTAAGAATTATATAAAATAAAATATTTTTAAAAATAATATACTTTCAATATACCAGACAGTCTTCAAAGTAGTAGCATGCATTCCTTAATATTTGACACAACCTTATGAGATCCACACTTTAACTCTTACCATTTCACAGAACAAAATAAGACACCAAATGCTGCTCATTAAAAGCAAAAAAACCCCAAAATTCTATGCAGAGAATTTATTTTCATGATTTAGCATATAAACTGATTTGTATTTTAAATCAATCCAGATTTTCATAGGATGATTGTGAATGAATATTCTTCTCCCTATTTAAATCTCAAAGATTTCCTTCTACATGAAGAAGGCTGGATACTTAAAATGTGAACAACCTTTAAGGCAGAGATATCAGCCTTTAACTATAGATATTTGACCATCAGCTCTTTGGGGAGAAGCATTCTATTAGAATATTATTCTGCCTCAACCCTCACGCCACCCACCAGTGCCCCCAGATAGAAAGAGAGATGTGCCTAATCAGAAGGTGAAGAGATGAATCTGAGCATGCGTGGCTTGGTAACTTCCTCTACCGTTTTACAACTTAGTACACATATTGTTCTACTCTTCCAGGGCAGAAGCTTAATGGAATGGACCAGATGATGACCTGGGGAGAGCCCACAGTTGCAGCCTTTCTGAGATGGGTGGGAATAAACCTCTAATTCTGACATTTAGTATTGAGTAGCACACGGTTGCCAGTTACCCAAAGCAAGATTTCAACAACTCTACCCGTAATGAAACTCTCACCTTGCTCACTGTGTACCTGCCTCCTTGTCTAGGTCTCTGTGGTTCTGGAAATTAGGTATGGAAGTTGTTACTTATTGAGCTCTTTAACAACTGTACCCTGAATGAAAAGATGCTTCTGCATAATAAAGAATCTCCAATAAAATTGCAAACGTATACTTAAGGACAAAGATTTAGTTCTACATTTAACACATAATTTTGATAAGTATTATTTTAATTAATCTTTGCATCCCAAATAGGAGACTGTCATTGAATCTATGAAATCAGATGTTTTCATAGATATTTAAAAATTACCTCATTGGGGAAACAGATCCTCTGGCAAAGCCACCACACCTGTGTGTACACTTGTTTCCTTTCCAGTAAGATACATATACTGCCAACTAGAAGACTATACAAAGCAAACCCTCTGTAGCAACATGAAATGACAAACCAAAAATAGAAAGATTTTTTCCCTTAATATGGAAATAATGCTATTCTTAAATGGTGCCATATTAAGGAGTCATACCAGACTCTGACAATATTATGTAGTGTGATTCTCTGCTATGTCAGTGGTACTTCTATCTCTGCATTTTTTGGAATTTTTTAAATTTTTTTTTAATAAAGAATGATAATCCCTTTTTCATTTAAAGGAGACATTAGTAGAATATAAGAATGCTATGTTTGGGGATTCTTTGAACACTTAAGCCCCAGACTGGCAAGAACAAAGAATCACTTTGCTAACTAATGTATTAAATATGTTGTCTATTTATATAGTAATTGTTTGATGGAAAATTCATCTCTTTTGTTCTTTCTTATCTCTTCTTCCCTCTTGTCCATGCAGTGTATTTATGAATTATGCATGTGAACATAATTAAAAGTAACAATTGGTGAATTGTACTCCGTGGACATTGTTCCACATTTCAAGTCTTATTTAGACTGAACCAAATTTATGCAAAGAGAAGAGCTTATAATTAAATTCATAGCCATCCTTCCTGGGAAGGTTTCCTTTATGTAAAATGCATTGCTTGCTAGAGGCTGTTTTTCTGACCAAAAGCTTTGCATAGGATCTTTAAAAAAAAAATCAGTAGACAATTTAGCAGCAGCCCCTATCCCATCCCACAAACTAAGATTTCCTATAACTGGTTATTCATCTTCCTTTACCCTCTGCGGCTTGGTTAGCCTGAAGACCCTATAGAACCATTAAGAATCAGCCTGAGAGTGGTGCTGTTATTTACAAACTGGGAATAGATACAATATGGCCAATGACTGAATGAGATCAACTCCTAAAATGTTCTCTCTTGATTACTCACAGGAGCTCCCATAATAATTTTTCAGTTTGTTTGTTTTTATGGTTTAAGTACAAGAATCCTGAGGAGGAAAAAGATAGCTGAGACACTAGAAAGATACTGCTCTATCCACAGGAATAGGTGTCTTATAAAGGGAAAAAAAATTCTTGTAAAGCTCCCTACTTTTCCTCCTTCATTCACTTTTCTCAAAGAATTCTCTCTTTAGGGAAATTCCTTTTATTAAGTGATTCTATTTTTAAGCTCTGATCCAAACCCTCAGTCCAGTCACAAGTGTGCACTTATGAGAATCATCCATACCCTCCCACCTTTTAAAGCTTGGAATATTCTGCACAGAACCATTCCCATATTTCACTAGCACAAACCTGAAGAGTCTTTCTCTTTCTTGACCTAGGTCATCCTTAGCAATTTCTTTCTCCGCACTTACAATTTTCCTGAAACCGAAAAAAAAAAAGCCCTTCTGCAAAGATACCACATGATGAATTTGTAGAAAGAAATTGACTATTTCCTTTCACTGTCAACAATCCTGTCCAATTCTAAGTCAACTCCTCGGCAGTGTGACAGTATCATGGGATGAATAGACCTGGGGAAGCTTCAGATTTGCTTTCAGACTCAGGGAAGTATGTGATGTACAGTCATTGCAGCCTGGCCTGTGTTTTTAAGATGTAGTGTGATAGTCTCTTCTCTTCCTCCCTCTGCTCTGCTCTGCTCCCAGGGTTTGAAAAATGTCATGTTTAAAAGCTTTGGCTGGCCCACAGTGTCATCCACTTGATCCATCATCATCTTCCCAGCTCATCTTTCTCTCTATTAAAAATAAGATATTTATATTTCTAGATGAAATGGGAGAAATCTAGGTCTGATAAATGACTTCCTGTTGTCATTATGGCCGGCGAGTATATTGGTGAGGGGAGTTCAGCCGTGATCTAGTGTTATTGCCTTCTGTTATACTGACTGGAAACGATCACTCATAACCACATACTGTAAAGTTTATTTTTAAGAATTAAACTGTTAATTAAAGAGAAGAATAATGAAGACAGGAAGCAGGCATAGGCAGGTGGTGACAGATGTCTCAGGCTGCAGGTGTTGAAATCTATCAAGAAGCTACGCGGATTCCCTAAAAATATCCCATATCTCTGAAGAGTTGAGTGGAGTCAATTATTACAGATCTTGGGGGGAAGAAGCAGCGGTGTGATAAAAGCACAGCCCCTCCAGACTACAGAGCCCGCTGGCGATGCGGGAGGCAGCCTTCTCAGAAACACGCTGGAGAGAGACTTGCCAGGCTCAGAGGGTGACCAGGTGACATGTCCCCACACATCTAGGAGGTGACGTCAGGGGATGTCACAAGGTACGAAGTTTCCTGAATCATATAATGAGGTTCATTTCATTCTTTATTCCTATATCTAAGAATGTCTCTGGGTGTTTGAGTATTTTTTCCCCTCACCCACTTCACTAGATCTCGTGCTCCTTGTTTTACCAAAGACAAGAGAAGATGCTGATTCTGCGCACGATCCCTGGATGGAATTTAGGAATATCAGATTTCCACTTTATTTGTTTTTGCAGTTACCTCCCATTTATTGTAAGCAAAGGCGGCTTTGCATTTATGATAGTCATACGGTCTTTCCCTTTAAAATGAATGGTTTCTGTTTTTAAAAAAATGTAGGTCGATTTAGACAAAATATTATGTAGGTAGTGATAGACATGAAATTCAGTTTTAATAAAATAATTGAAGAAGAAGAATTGGACTGTGAGAATGTGGAAACAATGATTCAGGTTTTATACAAATGACTAAAGCTTAGAAAATGCTGGTTTAGCAGGATTTGTGTCAAAAAACACTCACGGTCCAGAGTGTGGTGATAAATGACATCAGAAAATAAGAGAGATTGAGATAAAATCAGTATTAAGCCCATGAGGGAATGGGCTGATGTTTTAAGAGCTATTTTTAGGGTGTTGCTTAACACCTGCTATTAATTAAACACATCAGTTTCCTTTATCCTAAAAAAAAAAAAAAAGTGTTCAGCAAAATTAAGTAAAAAAGTGTTAACAATACTTGATCCCTTGCCTCGTATACATTCCATTCAAAGTGACTCACACTGAAACCTATAAAAATGAGTATATTTTGACTGGAAATAGAAGCCAAAATGAGATTTATTTTAAGCTCCCTGGACACTTGGTTGCGGGAGGTATAACTCTGAGAGAGATTTCTGTCCTGGTGCTTTCAAAGCCTGATTTGGGTTATAGGATCCCCTCTAACTTGTGGAGACCTCCCCTATCCTAGGCTCTCCAGCCTCTAGAACCTCAGAGGTCAAGTTCTCAGCTCCATCTCCAAGGACCCAACAAGCACCTTGGCTGTAGTTCTCATCTGTGGTGAATGAACGAATGAGCTGAGTCTTCCTAGAGGAGCGGTGCAGATGTAATTCAGTCAGCTGCAGTAAGAGGAAAGAAAAAAGTTCCTCCTGTCCCAGAAAAGAGTAACAGAACTCACTGAAGTCAACAGTTTGCTTTTCCCCTCTCCTAACCTGAAAAGCGAAGGCCGAAATCTGTCCGGCTCAGTCACCTGCTTTATACTCCGTGCACGAGTTCTGTTCATCTCTCTGTGAAGCTGAAAAGATTATAATGAAAATGCTTAAAGAAAGAAGGGAGGGACAATTGTAAATAGTTTTCTCTGACAACTGGTATCAGCGTTTTCTCATAGCCTAGCATTTATTCAGACTAAAATGACAAATGTATTACAATGAATAGATGAGATCTTTCTGTCTGGATAGGGCATAAAAATAAAACAATACTGTACTGATTTTCCTCTCTAAGTATTGTCCTCCTTGCACAATTGCTGAACATTGGCAGAGCTGTTAACACCATTGATGGGAAACAAAGCAAAACTTGGGAGAGATTCTACAGCCCAGGGCTTTGGACTGTCTAGGATTTACAGCACAGCTTGATACCAGAGTCAGACTCCTCAGCCTTCCATCTCCTGCCGGCTACCATGGGGGGTTTTCTCTTCATAAAAGTGCACTTTTTCTTCAAGGTCATACATTTACCGTTTCTTAAAGGGATTCCCACTGGTCATGAGACTCCTTTCAGTTTGAAGAGCCTCCTGGGTGCTTTGAAACCTGGTTTCTTGAAAGTTGCCCCCCGCCCTGCCACCCCAGCTTCCCAGAATGGGGCTAGAACTTACTGCACAGGCCATTCACAACTGAAAGGACCCCCAGGATTCCATCTCAGAATCTCTACCTGCCTCACACAGCTGAAGCATCCACTGCTGAGAAGGTTTCACCAGCTTTCAACCCTCCAGCTTGATGCATGCTTCAGTACATCCTAAGCAGACATGCGGCAATTAAATCAAGTCTGTGTCACACAGCACTTTGCCTGGATAGCAAGCTTAACAGATGCCCTGGCCTGTGCCCTACATTTGAGTTTTTTAATATGTGCACAGTAACTTCTTCCATTCTGGAACCATCGGCAAGGTTCCAGTCAGCCCGGCTGCTCCACACACCACTGGCAGGAGGGAGCTTCGTTTCCTGATGAATCATCCAGCTGGACCCTGAGGACCTTTCAGGCAAAAGGAACCAAGGCCAAGTTCTCTGGATTCTCTGTGCTGCAATCAGTCACATCGTGTCTTTGCTCTGTGAATGATTTGAGGATGTGCTGCTGTTATCTTTCTTCTGTTTCTCCTTAGTTTCTTGTTTTATGCTCTTTGGGATTTTTGGGTTTTTTTAAAAAATATTTATTTATGCATACAAGAACTATGGTACAGGCCAGAGGTGTGGCACATGAAAGGATTCACCAGAGTCAGAGTGGGGTGCAAAATAGGTGAATTGACTGAAATACACTGCTGAGGGGAGCAGCAGGTGAGGCAGGAGAGGTCTGCTGCGCCACGTGAGCAGCTCCCTGGGCGGGTATCGAACTTGTGCTGCAGTGGCTGCCCATACCTTCATAGTGCTGAGACATAACCACTACACTCTTTGGCCCATAGTGCAAGGAGACTATATTAAGCCCTAAGATCCAGGCTATCTTTTCAAAGGAGCCTGAGTAGAAGGACTGTCACAGACATAGTGAACTGGAGGTGAGCTGGCTGAGACATCTATGGAAAATGACCCAAGAAAGCAAGGACTTGGATTTGAAAGGCAACAGTGTCCTAAGCAGAACACAGGTGCTGGCATCAGTGGATTGGGATTTCTCTTCAAGTTTCCCTGCTCACTTACTATGATTCAACTGGATCTCTATTTTCTCATTTGCAAGTGGGGGAAAGGGACATGTTTTAGGAGACAGGGCCGTGGCATACCCAAATGATCTTGTGTCTAAAATACCCACTATGTTCAAGGTTTTGTACTAGTCTCTGATGTGCCAGAAAAAGTATTTTCTTGAAGAAGTAAGGTTTGCTCTGGTCTGTTTCCAAAATATATTCTGTTCATTTCTGCCTTGAGTATATAAGGTTCTAGCTGTTCAGTTAATTACACAAAAATTACATTTCGTGAAAGCAGGTCATTGTTTTCCTAATTGCTGTATTACCAGGTATTGGAACATTTCCTAACACGTGGTAGTAGCTTTATAAAATAGCTGTTGGTAAGAGTCAGTTAATACTCAACATTTTGAGCAAGAGTAAAGACATAAATACTAGTTTTCATCTAGACTCAGCTCTTTAATTATACTTTCCCAGGATCCCTCAGACTCACATTTGAGACCACTTAACTTTTTAAGGTTGAGTCCAGTCTCCCCAATTAGATTAGAGTCTCCCAACAACAAGGATGTCTCATGTTTCCTTAGATACCTCCTAGCTCAGCACATCACACGTAGAGAATACACATTAATATTGACCCTGCAAAGTGTTCCTTATGAGAAACTGTGGTGGCTTTGGTAGAATAAGACTTATTTCTGACAAGGCATTCCTTTCTTACCTTTCCTTAATCATGGTCTATACATTTTCATTCTAATATCTCCATTTATTTGGTATCATAATGATACCCCAGCAGTCAATAAACCCCCCTCCCAAAATACTAAAGTGGACATTTTCTTTAGAATCCCTTTTAAAAAGCAAATAGCAAGCTACTTTTTAACCTTCCATTTAGTGTTTTAGAGTAACACCCAGCATTTTTTTTTTTTTTTGCAAAGTGCAACAATCACCCTCCACTCTTGTGAAGAAACAACAGCACTCCTGAGAGCTCAACCCCAATCCTACAGACTTCTTCAGAGGTATCTTGCCAATCAGAATGACTGCTTAGAGTGTACAGTCTCCATAATTTAGCTTTCTCCTAATGTTGCTGAGAAAAGCTGTGATGATCAATCACTTAAAGATAAATCCACCTTTTCCCTCCTTGACTGAATATGAGGAAATAGCAATGAGCATACATCAAATATTGAGTATAGAGATAAGAACTGTGTTCTGTGGAAAAAATACTTCTTCATTGTTATGCTCATGACATATTTAGGACATCTATTTTATCATTATTTGGCTGCACAAATCCCTTTCTACACCATGCTCAGAATATCAAAGAATCATTTTATGTATCTATCACATAAATATATCTGGGTAATCTATCCTTGCTCATTTCCCTCTAGCTTCTCAGTCTCTCATTTGGAGAAGCCAGCTTTTCTAACATCCTTCGTATTACAGAAATTAATATAAAGCCAAAGGAATCTTATCAGACATTACTCAGCTTTCTTCTACATAGTTCCCCTTCTGCCCCAATCCCTCACAACTCTAATTCAAGGGGAAATGATGGAATTCACCAAGAACATGTGGAAGACACACAACAAATACATTGTCTTGCTTGGAAAGCTGTTGGGTAGAAAAAAGAGATAACTGTTCTTACCCTTCTTAAGAAGGGTCCCCTTGTTTCTTCTATGGTGGGGATAGGAAAACAAACTCCTGCTGGATTTCATTTAAATATAGGGTATTTTCAACTTACAAAAGTCAAGTGGAACCAAGATCAGACATCATGTAAAAAAGACTCGCTAAAATCAGTGTTTGAAGTCAGTAGCAGGCAACTGGCAATCTCTTTCTGAGAGTCCAAACTCAGAGTTCATAGTGGTCCAAATTAAAGACTATACAGAAGCTGGGGTTCTGTACACAATGGAATAACAGGTATCAAATTCATCCTTCCACCTGAAACAAACTAGAAAGCTGGGCAAACTATGTAAAACAGTGTCTTTCAAGACATTGAGTATTAGTTCAGCAGAGAAGAGTGATCCCTGAGAAACAGAATGTAGATAAGGGGAGTCTTAAGATTGCTCCAGATTACTACCTTGAAGAGTTTCCAGGCTGTGGTGTAGAAAAAGAGATTGCAATAGGAATTCAGAGTTGACAAACAAAACTGAGTTTCACAGGCCAAGATGACCAGCATTCACATGTAGGGTACCAGAGAGAATGTTGAAGAGAGAGAATTCTGAAGATCTTCAGGAAAAGTTCCTCTTGAATATTCATAAAAGTAATCATCTGTTCATGTGTATGAAAAGCTACCCAAAGCTGGGATTATTAGAAGTAATAGCACTTGGTGCTTATAAAGGGTTAGGAACAGACTTTGGTTCTGCCTGTCAAACTGAACATCTCATAATACAAGCACCATTGGGTAGAATACCCAGAAGTTTCTTGCTTCTGTAGTGTGACGAATTAACCCTAGAAGAAATAATCCATGGACTCCATCTAACAAGCCTAAAAAGCAAGATTTGAAAGAATGAAACTGTTACCACATGTCTTAAAATATATTAAACAAAACCTAAAACTGATACTTTGAGAAGGTCAACCAAATTGGTAAGCCTCTAGCCAAAGTGATCATGAAAAAAATATCAGGAATAAGAAAAATGACCAACATCACAAATTCTGTTCATATTAAGAGGATATAATGGAGCATTATGAGCAACTTAATAATAACAAATTTGACATTATAAAGCTCAAATTGGAGAAATAGATGAGTCGAACATATCTATTTTATAAAGTGAACATGTCTTTTAAAACATTTCTATATTGAAAACATTTCCATATAGGTTCAGATAGTTTCACTGGTGAGTTCTACTAAATCTTTAATGAAGAAATAATGCCAATTCTATACAAACTTTTCCACACACTTACAGAGAAGTAATGCTTTCCAACTATTTCTATGAACCTTGATACCAAAACTAGACATTAATCAACAGACTGGCATCCCTAATACACAGATACAAAAGTCTAGCTAATTTAACAATATGATAAAATTATAATACATTATAACCAAGTGGAAGTTATTTCATGAATGAAAGGTTGATTTAACACTTAAAAAATCAGTTAATGTAATTCACCATATTATTAAACAAGACAAATGCAAGTATGTTACAATCGCTACAGATACAGAAAGAACATATAAAATTAAATATTGATAATAATGGGGAAATATTGATATTTTCTCCTTAAGATCAGGAACAAGGCAAGATTGTTCATTCTCCTCACTTCTATTCAAGTTTGGACTAGAGGCTTTAATAGTGCAAGAAAAAAAATGCAGCACATTCAGACTGGAAGGAATAATAAACCTATCTTTATTCATATATGATATGATAATCTACATAGAAAATCTGAGGGAATCTACAAAAAAAGGCTACTAGAATAAGTGAGTTTAAAAATTTTACAAGATATTCAATAATTATAGAAAACCAATGATATTTCTTTCTTCCAATAGAAAGATCCTAAATTAAAATAGAAAAGAATGCAAATTATAACACTATTAAAAGAAATATTAGGGACTAATCTGTCAAAAGATATGCAAGATTTATGCTGAAAACTACAAGACATTGCTGAATAAAATAAAGAAGATCTAATAAATGGAAAAATATTTCATATTCATGAGTTAGAAGAGTCAATCATTTTAAGATATTGATTTCTCTCAATTTGATTTATAGATTCAGTGCAATCTCAACCAGTATCTCAGCAAGCATTCCACAGAACTTGACAATTTGACTCTAAAATCCAAATGGAAATTTTAAGGACCTAGAATAATGAAAACATATCTGAAAGAGGTGAGAAATCTTAGACAGCTGACAGTATGCTATTTCAAGATTTACTTTGAAGCTACAGTAATTAAGATAATGTGGGATTGATATAAAGATAGGCAAGTAATAGAAAATGGAGAAGCAATAGATATTTCAAATATAGATCCATCTGTATATAGACAGTAAATTTCCAACAAAGGTACAAGGGTAATTTAGCAGAGAGAGAAATGATGCTGATAAACATGTGCAAAAAATAAACCTTAATACCTCACATAATATACAAAAATTAAATTCAAAACGAATCCAAGACTGAATGTAAAGCCTAAAAGTGTAATCCCTCTAGAAAGGAAAAAAAAAAAAAGAGTAGAAAATCCTTTTAACCTTGGGCTACACAAATATTAAGCCATGAAAAATCATGAGAACCTTAAATGCTGTAATACTAAGTTAATTAGCCAATTGCAAAAAACAACTTATATATGATTCCAACTATTTGACATTCTAGAAAAGACAGAACAATGGAGATTTAAAATTCAATTTTTGTGAAAGTTTGATGGTTAAGGAGGAGGAATGACTAAGTAAAGCACAGGGTTTTTTAAGACAGTAAAACTACTCTGTTTGATACTATAATGGTGGATATATTTCATAATGCATTTGTCAAATCACGTGGAATGTGCAATATTAAGAGTGGACCCCAATGTAAATTATAGGCTTTTATGATGATGATATGTCCATACAGATTCATCAGTAACAACAAATGTAGCAGGCTGGCTGTGCACATTGCGCACGTGTGTGTGTGTGTGTGTGTGTGTGTGTGTGTATAATTTATTATAAGGGATTGGTTCAGGCAGAATGGAGTCTGAGAACTCCCTATCTGCAGTCTGCAAGCTGGAGACCTGAGAGAGCCAGTGTATCGTTCCAATCTGAGTTCAGAGACCGGAGAACCACGAGGATGAAAGGTGTAAGTTCCTGTCTGAAAGTAGGATGGAGATCAAAAGAGTTGATATTTCAGTTCAAATGCAAACACTAGGAAAAAACAGTGCCTAGCCCATTGTCTGAGAGGAGTTTCCACTTACTCAGCCTTAATGTTGTATTTAGGACGTCAGTTGCAAGGATAAGAACAGCATCCCCCTACCCCCACACTAAGGAAAGAAATCTGTTTTAAGTCAGTCAAGTGTTAAACACCCTCCCAGGCACACCCGTAATAATACTTGGCCAAGTGTCTGGGCATCTTATGTCCTAGTCACACTGACACATAAACCATCACACTGTTAATCATCTTCCAGGTCCTGAAAGATCTATATGCACAGAAGAAAAGATTATGACTTGGGAGTCTTATCTAGACTCTAAATCCAATACTGAGAAGCCAGGCAGGAGAACACCTTTGCTCAGGCCGGAGGAGGCCTAGAATGAAGGAATAAACTGAAAAGAGATCTTTTCCCTAACTCAGGTGCTGTTTGAGGTCCCGGTCTTCTCTTGCCACGTGCTAAATTTTATCTCTAAAATTTGCCATGCTCTGCAGTCCCCTTTTTGTCTTTAAAGTCCTCATCTGCAGGGGTGACAGAGGCACCAGGAATGTGGCCTGTGTCTCTCCTGTGATCATCTTGGCTTTGTCTGCCAATTACTCACTCTATAGTCCATACTGCAGAAACCACACAAAAAGCTCTCCGTGTGTTTAAAAACATTAAGTAATGGCAATTATGGGGAGAATGAAATAAAAGGAACGTTCTCAAACAATTACAACCACAGAGGTTTTATTTACTCCTTGTTACAAATTGTTTCTTAACCACATCTCTGATTCTCAGACGAAATGGATTATGGCCAACCCGAGATTCCTAATGTGTAATCCTTGGCCTTGAAACACCTGACTCTCCCTGCTGGGGCTTGTTTTATCATGCTTATTATTAGCCAGATCTGGCCAGTTCTCCTTCCCAGAGAAATGCAGGGTTCCTACTTGGATGCTCAGTACTCATATAGAGATCATGGGCACCCAGATACTATCTTTAGTTTAGTTTCATTCTCTGATTACCTATACACTTCCCTCTTACCTGTTCTTAGCCTGGCAAACCACCCTGCCTTCCCACTCAACTGTGTTACTAGTAAGTATGATTTTCTCATTTTTGTTGTCTGGATCTCACCTCTAATTCAAAAGTTACTTGCTTCATAGCCACTATTTCAGAAGGGAAGGATGTTCTAATGTGCTCAGAAACCGTTTTTCCCTTCTTCTGTGGGTTAAATTTCATTATCCCTCTATAACCACTTTGAAAACTATCTGGCAGATCTGGTGCCAACCTTTCAATTCTTAGTTATATACCCATAAGAAACACACATGTTCAGCAAAAGAAATGAGAAAGAATATGCATAATTATACTCTTAGATTTAGATAGATAGATAGTTATAGATACACATACATAAACACACACCAGAAACAAGCCAAATGTCCCCCTAGAAGAGAACGCATAAATGTAGGTATGTTCATATGATAAAATTATTACCTTGTTAGGAAATGAACAACCTAAAATCATGCAGAATGTGGATAAATTTCACAAACAATATGAGTGGAAGACTCCTGATATAAGGATACATGTAGTTTGATTCCATTTTATTAAGTGTAAATATGAGCCATCCTAAGTTATGATGCCAGACGTCAAGAAAGTGGTTGCTTTTTTAGAGGGATTAGATGGTAACTAGAAAGGAATGGGGCATACCAGGATTCTGGTAAGTTCTATTTCTTGGTCTGAGTCCTGGTTAAATAGATGTGTCTATTTTGTGAATATTCATTGAACTGTGTTCTTATAATTTGTATACTTTTCACTATATTAGTTTATACTTCAATGAATTACTTGAATGAGTTTATACAAATAAATGATGAACTTCTGTAAATTTTTATTGATGGCACTTTATAACATACATGGCATCAAAATGCATATAATTCTTATCAATGATAAAAGGTTGCAGATCACAGAGAAAGAACTATCTTGTCCAAATGGCACCTATTAATTATGTTTTACAAAAGGAAACTCTGGAATCAGTATCTTGAGGCAATTTTTTTTAAGTTCTCAAGGCTAACCATCTAGTTGATGGTAGAGTTAGACTAGAACCCAGAAACCATGACTCAGTCTAGCAAGCTTTTAACAATACAACATTCCTTTGAGTAAAAAAAAAAAAAAAAAATCTTGAAGTTCTATATAAAATAATTTACGTGTTCAACTAGTTTTTTATTCTTTCACTTGATGTGTAAAATTTTTTTTTTGCATAATGTGAAAGTTTCTGCTTATGATACTTCCCGATTGTCAATGTTTCAGTACCCCAAGTATCCAGACTTCACACAGGAATAAGTGATCAACCCTGGTTGAAAAATTCAATGTTTCCATCAGAATACAACTCTTTCCACACACAATATCTCCCTCACCCTCCATTTACTATGTACGTCACCAATATCAATCACCTGGACGTACTTGCATGTTCAATACGGCCATTCAATACAATTAACATCTACTAGCCATCAAGCAACATTTCCATTGTTTTGCTCTAACAAGAATATTGGATTTGCCCTAAACCATCCAGACTCCTTCATTAAGTTTCCTAATAATCACAAGATTATTAATTTATAAGACTACTGACTGGAAGAGTCCATCTATTCAACAGATACACCAACAGTGATCCACATAGAAGCTCAGAACCGACATGCTCTGACTGGTATGGGAAGTGGGGTGGGATAGGTAAAGATAAGTCATTAGAAAATTTTCTCTTTTTTTTTAAGATTTATTTATTTATGTACACAAGAAATGGGGTACAGGCCAGAGGTGCAGTGGGGGGGTTGGTGAGAGGATTCACCAGAGTGGGGAACAGAACAGGCAGACTGAAATACACTGCTGAGGGGAGCAGTGGGAGAGGCAGGAGTGGTCTGCTGTGCCATGGGGGTAGCTCCCTGGCCGGGGATCGAACTCATGCTGCAGAGGCTGCAGATTGCTTCATAGTGCTGTGCTTAACCCCTCGCACCACCAGGGAGGCCCCTGTAGTTTGTAAATTTTCAACACTTAATATGCCATAATGATCTTACTGACCAGTCTCTAATGCTTTAGTCCCTAATGTTTAACTGTAAAAATCTCTTATTTAATATCTCTAAGCCTCAATTTTTTTCAGCAATAAAATGGAAGTGATACTAATATCAACCATACTTTTCAAAGAATTCAGTGTACACCTGTATATTAAACAATTGACACCATAACTGAAAAAGAGAAAATTCAGTCAAGGTAAGCTATTAATATCACAATAATTATTATCCTTGGTCTTATAACCTATTGCCCCAGCTATTGGTTTATTGGCTGCCTTAGGGCAGGTTCTCCCAGAAACAAATGCTGAGCTAAGGCACTCGAAGGCAAGTGATTTATCAAGAGACTATTCCTAGAAGAAAACACTTCCGGAGTTAGGATGCACAATAAGACAGAAGAGGAAGTCAAGGAACAGTGTGATCTGATCTCAGGAGCAACCATGGGGGTAAAGGGTACCACAGAGTTGTCCAATCTCAAGACAAAGCCTCTGAGCTTTTTGTCCTTCTGCATGTGTTGGTCATTGATTAAGGGGTAGATCAATGGGTAACTGCCCCTTTTGAGAGCTTTTGTCTCTCTGTTGGAATGAAGCAACTCCAGGAGCCAAAGAGCAACCCTATGAATGATTCATCAGAAAAATGTGGGTCCACAAAGCTGGTAAAGGTGATTTAAGGGGCTTTAAGAAGGCTGACAGTGGAGCCTGCCACAACTTCCATGACTAAGTCTTTGCTATATGCTCCCTACTCTCCATACTTAGTGTCTGCCGATTTGAACCTCTCTACCAATTAAACATATTTTACTTATTCCAAGTCCTGTTTCATGTGAGACCCCAATGTGTCTTCCCAACCCAGACCTCTACATACCAGTCACCATGAGAATGGTTTCCAGACTCCTTTCTAGTTAAAAAAAAAATCTCTGGATCTACCTAACCTTGACAATCGAAATGGCCAACTCCTGTAGTGTTCTATTGTGTCTTATCTTCCAACTGGCAGGATAGAAACTGGCATCACATCTCTCTTAATTTTGAAGTTCAGAATTCTTAGACTTATCCAGAACTCCTCTTAGAGTCAGTGTATTTATCTTATGAGCTATATATTTTATTTACATGAGTGCATATAAAGGTATGTTTGCTTTATTTATTAACTATATATGTGGCTAGGTTTAAGAACATGAGTAGTCACAGGAATAGAAGAATTGAGAACTAAATGCCAGTATTTGTAGAACCAGGGAAATAACTTGTAAACTAAATAAATACACTAGGAGAAAATGTACAATATCAAACTTGGCACATACAAACAATGAAAAATGAATCAAACATATATAAAAAAATCAATTCTCCCCATAATTTATGTCAGTATTTTACATATAATAAAATCCTCCCTAAGCAAATAACTGATAAAGCAATAAAGCTGTCAGATGCAATAAACAGACCGTTTGCCTGGACTGTCTAGAAGCACTCCCAGTCAGAAGCAGATACCCTGTTATATTAAAGCAACATGAAGAAAACATTTATCTATTGTGCGATAAACCTGACAAGTGCCTAAATCAGCTGCTAAGAAGTCTCTCTGGAAATGCATCTCTACAAAGGCTGATATTTAATTATATCACCCTGAATGTGAGATATAATTGCACCTATTATGTGATAGGAGCAGAAAAAGGGGAGCAGAAATTAACTTCCATTGAACACCAAAGTAATTATCCATTATTGAAGATAAGGTAGGACATCTCCATTGTATTTTAAGGCTGGATTCATTCATCAATGTTTCTGTTTGCTTCCTCTATCTCTATGTGACCTAACAAGAAGGTCAACCAGCAGAGAGAATGGCACCCACTGGTGAAACTGACATTGGAAACATACACGAACATGGACTCCAAGTATCTCCGCTTCAAGATGTTATCTTTCTCCTCTTCTTGCCTATCCCTCCTAGGTTTACCGCCTCCTCCCTGACAGTTTCCCAAGCTATAGTACTTGGAATTCTGTAGATTCATTTCATCTATTTGGATGTCAAATCTGAGCAATTCTACGTCTTGTCTGTTCTGAGTCCTCTTACCCATTTTATTTTTCCGCTGTCATATTTTAGTTCTGGCCATTTCTTCTCAAGCTCTTACCAGTTCTCACCACACCTCCAGATTTACAGTTCCCCCAAGCCACTGGCAGAATGCTGTGTTAGGGTAAACCTCAAAACTATAGATCTAGTCATGTCACTCTCTTAAAAGATGGCCTAATTGAACAACAGATTCAGATGAAGAAGGCAGACAAAAAAAGAACATTCTCGGGGGCCTCCCTGGTGGTACAGAGGTTAAAGACAGCACTATCAAGCTACCATCAGCCATTGCAGCATGGGTTCGATCCACTGGCTGGCCAAGATACTGACCCATATGGCACAGCAGACCTCTCCTGTCTTGACTGCTGCTCCCCTCAGCAGTATATTTCAGTAGATCTGCCTGTTCTGCTCCCCACTCTCTCTGGTGAATCCTCTCACTTCCCACCCCGCACCTCTGGCTTACACCCAAGTTCTGTATGCATAAATAAATAAATCTTTTAAAAAAAGAAAGAAAGAACATTTAAAGGACCCCACTTACAGAAAATTAAAAATAGGTAGTGTTTAGGGAGGAACATTTCAGTGGTGTTAACTGATAGTTGGTGACCTCAAACAACATAAGCTTAAAATCCTAGTGTTCTGGGGGTCAGACAACTTATGGGCTAAAATTAAGGTGCCAGCAAAACTGTGCTTGGGGAGAAGACTTATTTTTCCTTTTCCTGCATGGAGAGCCTGCCTGGGTTCCTATGACTGTGGCCCTCTTTCAACAAACAGGTCACTCTGACCTTCGCTTCCGTCATCACATTCTCGTTCTCCAATTGTCCTTTTACCCGTTTGCTTGGTGAACATTATAACTTTCATAAAAGCTCAGGGCAAATGCTACATGCCACATTAAGCCCTCCCTTATTCTTCTGCCCAAGTCCTTCCAAGGAGGTTTAGTGTTCCAGCCCTGTGCCATCACGTCTTTTATCCATAATCCATCACAGCACAGGCTCGTTCTGCTGTGATTTGATATTGATGTCTTTATCTTTTCAGCAAATCTCCAAGCAACTTTGGGACATCTATCACTTATCAAAGAGATTCTATACTTCAGAAATTCTATATTTAATAAATATGCTTTTGTGAAAATTATGATCCAATCTATTGTGTGAAAAATGCTAGAGAATGGGCTTAGAACAGTTGGAGGATAAGAAAACAGGTTCACACAGTCATATTCTAGGTCCACCAAGTCTTATGTAAGGAATTGCATTTTTGAAAATAGGCTCACATTCAGGGTTTACAGACACTTTGTGGAGGGTTGACCGTCATTATTCGAGGTAGTTATGTTCTATAGTCAAAGGAATCCTGCAGCATGATTTCTTGCAAGAGAAGCTCTGGCTGCATTGTGAGAACAAGGTATCCAGGATAATATAATAGAGGGTTTTACACAGATTTGTAATTTCTTTTTAGTGTGAAATAAACATCTATATTAAAGATGCATAAATGGTTACTAAATCATTGCTCCTAGGAGAAAACGGAGGTTAGGTTACATGTGAATCTCTGGAAACAACATTTTCATCAACCTGTCATTATATAACTTTGTTTTAGGTATCTGTTTAAAGATGCCTTATCTAATATATATTGTTTTTGTTGATTCATTAACCTTGAAATCACCAGCACAGCCCTATAACTAATGCCTGAACAAAGCAAGTCTAATACGTATTTTTTCTATAAGATATATCAGGGCCTTCTTGTGCTCAGGAACACTCAGTGCTTCAGCACTATGCTTTAAGTCTATTTTAAGCAGCATCATCATGAACAAAAATGATAAAAATGTGGCATGAAACATGCCCCAGAAACGACACTGCTTTGCAACACTTAAGCTTGAAACAAGAAGACAGAGCCTCATCACTCCATTGGCTATCAGCCTGGAATGTGCAAATCTGGTGACCCAATGTCTTTGCTGCTGTGTGTGTGCCCATGTCCACCAAGGACACTAAACGGCCACTGAGTATAGATGTGAGGATTATAAATAAAGTTTAGAAGTTTGCAAGCTTGGAATCCACAAATAAATGAGGTTCAATACTGTCCTATTTTAATTTCACTACTACCCAAAACTGCCAGTTATTTCACCAGTAAAATGAATTTGTTGGGAAATAACAGTGGAATTGCCACTGGAAATGCAGACTAGGGCGGGGCCAAGGCACAGCCAGAAAAACAGAGGAAAGAGGCTCCTTTGGGAAATGGAAAGGGCATACATCGGCGAGCCACCACCTTCCTGTTCTATGTTCTGCCAAACATAAAATGAAGGCGTGGGCAGGAAAGGGGCAATGAGTGAGTGCTTCCTCCGCTGGCCTTCCTGACTCTCACTTTACTTGAGGTTTCCTTCAGGTCACTTTCCAAGAGTGGAAGCTGAAGCTGAAGGGTATTACCCAGCCAAAGTCACGGGGTTGATGTCTGCAAGAGGCATAATTTAAACCTTGCGCCCTTCCCCCTGCAAACTACTGAAGTTCTGAAGTTTACCAAGGGTGAATATTGAGGTGGGGGTTGTGTTTTGCACAGTTTCATAGGATCAGCTGCCTCTGACCTCATAGCACATTTATCTTGCCTCTCTCCACAGAACTCTACTGGGTCAGTGTTGTAGCAGAGACCTTCCTTTGCTGATTTTTAGTTTGCTTTCATGTTACTAGGAGGTTATTTGAAGGAATTAGACTCTCTTACTCATTGTGTAATGTCCCAAAAAGACAAATTTAATTTTAGAATTTTCACAATCTGACACCCAAGAGTTTATTATTCTTTATTATTAACTAACAGAAACTAGTTAAGATTTCCTGTTCTCCTCTTCAGTATAATCTGTTGTTTTATTGACCTTCCATTGTTAACGTTTATGAGAATATGTGCTTTCATTGAGCTCATGTAACACTTGCAGGTATACAGGAACCCTGGAAAAGGGAGAAACTGATTCCGAGAATCATTCTGTGTGAGCTTCCAGTCCATGGAACCAGCTGGATTCTGTGTGTCTTCAGCTCTGGCCCACTTTCCATTCAGCCACAGGTCAATGGCAATTAAGCAATTCCATTAGTGATTTATGAGACGCAAAAAAAAGTTTCCCATAATATGCCTTTGAATGTAAGTGTCCATCCTAAGCAAAATGCTCTTAGATACTCATTTTATGGAATGTAGCAGTGTTAAGCCAAGATGGCCACAGATCATAGCTCCTGTGGAAATAATCATTTGACCAAAAGATCCTGGTTTGGACTCAGTTTCTAATAAATATTATTCTGCCAACTTCTCTTGATTAATGTTCTTTTTAATGTGATTATGATTATGGTAGCCATACTATCAAATCCTAGAATTACACATAATGGCAACCAAATAATTGTGTGATGACTACCAAGAACAAGGTTGTTCTGAGATGTTGAAATGAAGTTGAAAGTTGGTCAAGCCAATTCATCCTCAATCTCTTTTCATGTTAAATCTTAGTCCTTTCTTTATTTTCTCAAAGAATGGAAATGAAAATCTTATTTAGCAGCTAGTTAGAGAAGTGTTGTGCTTAAATCCTTTACATTTTTTAGGCAAGTTTTCCTTGTATTATCATTAAATTAAATTGAATCATTCCTCACCTTAGGTATTCCTCAATAGTCAATTAAGGCTATAGGTGAATATTCTATTTTATTCTTGTTAAGTGAAAATGAAATGGCTTCATTTTCTGTACTTTACACTTATCTGGTGAAATCCTCCTTGACATCTCTGATTGATTCAGAATTTCACAACCATCCTAAATTGTTTTGATGAGACAGTATTTGATTTTTTTAATTTGGTACTAATTCTAAAAATGACAAACATCCTTTTACTCTAGATGCTATTGTAGGTTACAAAAATATTTATGTAATCAGCAATAGGCACAGAGAATACAAGTAGGCATTAATGACAAGTTGTTTTATGCAAGAGATTACAGGAGGGTCAGAGTCAGAGCTTGAGCAAAAGTATTTTCCTGTAACTTTTCTCTAAATGAGCACATTAAAGTCAGAGAAAGAACAATGCTTTCACCATAATTCATAGTTTTCTGAAAGCTAAATGATCTTAAAAAAAAAAAACCTTCTTGGCCTCACATGTGATAAAAATGGAAGAGATGTGAATACCTACAATGTAGTAATGAATTGTAAATGGCTTGGTAACCCATCACCAGCATTCACAGATCCTGTCCGAAAAAGCATCTATTAATATATCCAAACCTTCCAACAATGACTCCTTCTACTGGTATCTGAATTCCTTATCACAATGAAACATTATTCTGGTTATTAAAAAAAAAAAAAGCTTTTCTTAGAATGATCTCAGTACATTTCTTTGTTGTTTACTGTAACTAATTTAAAATTCATTATAACATATTAAACAGTGTACTATAGATCAAAATAAATTCCTTATTTTAGTCTGACTATGCCATTAACCTCACATTTAAGGAAAAAATATTGAACATTGAATTCTTTTTCTTATTTTTTTACCCAGAGTGGCTGATGACCTCAGATCATGCTCTGGAAGGTGGTATCATACCACTTTGGAGCTCCTTCAAGTCTCAATGTAAAAAAAAAAAAAAAAAAAGTGAGCAATATTATAGTAAGGAGCCTTTAGTCAGAGGTCCTGGGGACTTTTTGAAGGACTTCAGTTCTTCATCCCTACCCCTCTTTAGTTATTACAATAACTAAATCTATCACTTTGAGATGTTTCCACATGTAACCGCATTAGAGCTGGGTCTCCCAGTGAACTAAAATATCTCTCACAGAAGTTGATCGACGATGGGCCTCCCTAGTGGCGCAGTGGTTGAACGTTGGGCTGCGAAGCTGCCTGCAGCCTCTGCAGCACCAGTTCGATCCCCAGCCGCTGTGATGGTCCCACATGGCGCGCAGACCTCTCCTGCCACCAGCTGCTCCCCTCAGCAGTGTATTTCGTCAGTCTGCCTGTTCTGTTCTCGCTCTGACTCTGGTGAATTCTGTCACCCTCCCGTGCTTTTGACTCTACCCAGTGCTTGTATAAATAAATAATAAATAAATAAATAAATAAATCTTAAAAAAAAAAAGTTGATGGATGAATAGACTCTCTCAGCACATCATGTAATTAGATGGAAAGTCTTTCTTACCTAAGCCAGCATCCAGATGCAGTAATGTTCTTCAGGAATAGCTGCTGAGTCTGTGAGAGGAAACCTGTGGAGTGTGTCTGGATGGGTAACATTGGGACAGAGCACATGCCCTGCAAGTATCCCTACATCCCAGACCAGGTTTGGGCCCAACAGGTACAGTCTGGCCATTCTGGACAAGATAACCCGACTGCATGATGCCGCTGGTTTCAATGAAGATTCCAGGTAGCACCTGATGCACAGGTGGCAGAAAGCAGGGCTCCACTGGGGCACTGATCATGCTATCTGGTTCTTTTTCCATTTGGCATTTGAAAGCATATCTGACTCATTTGAGCAAAGCAAACCCCAAGGTGCCTGGTCCACTAAGTCCCTAGGACTCAGATGAGGAGAGAAAAAGAGAGACTCAAACAGATACTGGATTCCTGCTAGTTTAGTTAATTCATGACTTAGTTTGTTGCTATAAATTATAGAAGCTGAAAATGACGATGTATAATATACACTCTGTAAATAAGTTATTAGAAAAGTTAACTGAAGATGTTTTCATCCCTAGAACAAATAGCATCACTGTAGATCTCCCTCCAAACATATTGCTGAAAATTTTGATTATAAAAAAAAAAGTCCCAAAGCTGGATGATAAATGGGTGAGACTGAAGGAAGCAGCTCAGCACTGCATTACACCTTATGTCTACACTGTGATTTATTTGTTCCCTACTAATAGGCATCTGTGCTGTGTTTAATTTTTTGTTATTACAAATAATATATTTATACCACTTATATATAATTATAAAATATGTACTATAAATATGTGTTATATATGTGTATATATCATATATGCATCCACATCTGTATATACATATATTTATGATTATACATAAATTATGCATACACATAAATTTCTATGTGTATATGTATATACATAATTTATGTACAAGATTTATATCTGTGTTTATGTATGCATACATACAAATGTATATACAATTACACATATATATATATATATATATAAGTCTTATAGGATAGTTCTGAACTTTTATAGGCACGAATCACTAGGAGTTTGGTTAAAATAGAGATTCTGATTCAGTAACTCCAGGATGCCACCTAAAATTCTACATTTCTACCTACTTCTGAGGATGCCAATATTGTTGGCTCATGGACCACATCTTGAATAGCAACTTTATTGGATATGTACTTTGTTTTACTTTATTAAAATGAAATTAAGAAGTAAAAATTAGGGAAGTGATAAGCAGTATTTTTTAACTTCGTACATTCATATATTGTTGGAATTTGATTTATAGCATATATCACTTTAATAATTAAAAATAGACATTTGAAATTATAGGGGTGGAATTTTCACTTCCTTAGGATTTTCTTGGACTGTTCAGGTCATAAAAACATCAGACAGATTAGCAGGAGAAAAAAGCTCAATTTCATTATGTTTATATGAGAAATCTGCATAGAGTATGAGGATTCTGCTTTCTGTGGGGAAGACAAGGGTATATATTCTGAGCTAAGGAATGGAATAGGGGCCTGGGGCTTCAAGGAAAGAGGATAGTGACTCATGTGACAACAAGATCAAATGTTCTGTAATTGCATGTTTATCCTGTCATCTAGTTAGGTTTGTCCAATAGAAAGTTTATTTCTGAAGGTAAATCTGGGTAATACCCCCAATATTCATTTTTCTAGGTAGTTAAAGGAGTGGCAAAATTTATTTCTGAAATTGTAGGACTTCAGTTGACCTTGGATGGAAAAAATTTGCATGCCAAAAGCGGCACATGTTGAAGAATCCTATTCAGAATATCCTCAATACAAGCAATAATACCATTTTAATAATTGACAAGTAGATGAAAATATTTTTTCCTCATCCCATAATAAACAGATGGGTTCCCATTCTCACCACTGTAAAGGACTTTTCCAGTATCTCATATGTAAATGAGTCAAATTTCCAGAAAGATTCTTGTTTTTTCTCTTCCCAACCTCTAATTTAAACTGAATACTTATAATACTTAGAATTTTTTTCCAACCACCTGTCCCACCCTGCATTTAACCACTGACTTGTAAACTCCCACTGCTTCAACTCTTTGTAAAATTCAAAAATCTCAGAGGTTGTGGACTCTTCCCTGTGGGGGGTGCATAATGGAATTTCCTGCAGGAGATAATGCAGCCATTACAGGACATCTGAGAGTAGGGTTTGCCTTGAAGTGATCCCAGGATGGCCAAGTTCATTTCTCTGCAAACCCTTCAGTGACATAGTCTGCAGAACAAGTTCCAGATGTTAAATTCATCTTAGGTAATTTACTGAATTGTATTCCATGTTATCCTTTTCAAAATAAATTTCTTTTTATGAGTTTTTCATTGTCATTTTTGGAAACCAGAGAAGTTGGGAAATTCTTACTTAAAGGGTGGGTGAAAAACAGCATCTGGTTTTTAGATATTTAGAAAGAAATATCTACTAGAAACATAGGAACTAAAAAAGGAATTTTAAATAATTCTGATAATATAGGAAACCCAGGCTTACTTTAATGACTATACAAACAGAAAGAAATATTAAAATCAATGATTAATTTGAAGATCTAATTAAGGCACTGATTGGTGTTAGATGACCTAGCAAATATAATTCCAACTAACTTTTTAGTTTAGGTTTATCATATTGTTTCCATAAACTTGGAAAATTGACACCAAAAGTCTTTGGCTACTTAGAACATCAATCTGTATAAGTGGTTAATATGTGTCCCCCACTCCCCATCCCAGTCTCTAGTGAGCAAAAAAGGAAATCAAGCTGTCCATGACTGAACCTTGGCAATGTAAAATCTGAGATTTGCCATATTATTCCAAGATTGGCTGGCATTGGTTGAAATTCAGAAGACTCCAAGGAGAGTTAACATTTTATAGTTTATAAACAATGAAATAGAACACAGGGAATTTTAGAACCATAGATCTCACTTTTTGATCTTTCCTAGATTTCTTTGGCCTGAGAGTCAAGATTATTTCCTACCTACAATGACCCGCTTATTAGACAATAAGCCATATTGATTTTTCATTATAAGCAGACAAGGTAAATGCTATAGTGTGTGTGTGTGTTGAGAGAAAAATATGAAATATACCTTGCATATGTTCTAAACCTAAAGTAACCAGGCAGAGTTTAGAGGTTGGTTCTTCTTATGTATTCTAAATGGTATCATGCTGGCATCAGAAGCCAAAGGGATGTGTCCTGGCAACTAGTCAGTAAGGGGCCATGATGATGCACATAGTGATAGACAGAGACTGACTTCTGATTCACTGTCCCTGATTAAATACCGTAAGTCTTCATATACCATTTGCCACGCTATTTTGCTTGTCTTTCTACCCTCTCATCAATGTCTGTGCTCACTCTGGCAATGTGATCACAGTTGAACAATTATTCCCTGAAAGAATTGCACACAGCAACCTTTTCAGAGTCACAGGGAGACTTTTGAAATTGGAAATTGGGTTTCAAACAACGATGTTGTATGCCGGAGTAGTGGCAATACCCTGAAACCATTAGGGCTATTTGCAAACTAAGTGGATGTGTCTTTGTTATAATCTGATGTTTATTTTTAATATGGTTGCCAGTCCTTCTCTATTTGAACAGCTCATTACACCTTAAATATAAACCACATGCGCACTAGAGCATTTATGTAATTTTCTGGGGCAAAGAATTTGGGCTGTGATCCAACCTTAAAATATATTACTTTAATATTTATTTGCATCTGTTTGGTATTGTCATGATCCACACAGAACTGAATCATTTTGCTTTCCTTTGAAAAAGTGAACAGGAAAAAAACTCTCTGTTCACAGACTACCTCCAGTCAAGTACATTTGAAAAGCTGCTTTTAAGATTTCGTTCCTCATTGCAGATATTAGTATCATAAGCATCGATGAAGAATAATGTAATGAATGATGAGTTTTGAACAATACTATGGCTGATTTGGTAAAGCTATGTTTTTGGCTCAAACAATGGGATATTTGATCAAATCAACCACAGAGAAGGAAACGGTATTGCAAAAGATGAGTTTCTAATTGAGATAGACAATGAAATGTGCATGAGAAACAGCTGCAGAGAAACTGATCCCATTGCATTTTTACATGTTAATATGCTGAATTTCCACATTAGACGGTAACAATTCTGAGTACGAGCAATCCAGGTGCTTTTACATCTGTGCAGTATATTTAGAATGGAAAAAAAAAACAGATGGAATATATGTTATATTCATAGTATTCCTTATTTTAGATTTCTCCTTATTAATTTCATTATCATTACAAACAATGTGGATGAGTTCAGCTCCTTTGGTAATAATATTATTTATAATTTTAGATGTATGATTCCTTCCCTTTTCCATGCTAAAGGACGTGCACCCTAGTTCTATTGTAAATATCACCATATAACTAACTGTAGGTGGTAGGTCAAAAGATGCCAGACAACAAGCATTACTTCTCTGCAGAAGGTACTTGTTATTAGACAAGGAACACCATTTGTGGCCATGTTCCTAAGGCTATGTGACTTCTGTATCTTTTATTAAGGAAAACACACTCTCTTACTAGACACTATCTTACTTTATGGAGAACCCCTAGACAATCAGGGACAGAGCTATATATTTTTAAAATAACATTTAGTGATGTTATTCATCTGGGCAAGTATGTATTCTCTCCCCTTTTTACTGAGAAGTGTCTAGGAGACAGTTTCCAATAAAATTCTGAAATTTTCTTAACAATATTTGGTTGGCCTCCCTGGTGGCACAAGGTGTCCCCAGCTACTGCGGCATGTATTCCATCCCCCTGCCAGCCAGGGAGCTACCCACATGGCACAGCAGACCTCTCCTGGCTCTCCCGCTGCTCCCCTCAGCAGTGTATTTCATTCAATCTGCCTGTTCTGTTCCCAACTCTGTCTCTTGTGAATCCTCTCACCCCCCACCCCCCTACACCTCTGGCCTGTACCAGAACTGGGGTTCTTATATGCATAAATAAATAAATCTTTAAAAAAAGATTTATTGGTTTAAGGTAGTCTTTTTCCTTTCAAATGCAGATGATTGAAAACAGTCTGAAACCAAGAGATTCCAAACCAAAACTCAGACACGATACATCATTCAAACAAACCCATATTCACCTTTGTAGCCTATGTATAATGCATTTAACAGGCTTTTATTGAGGACAATATTTATTCATGGTGCATAATAGATGCTGAGCTAATTCAGGGAAGAATAAGGTTGTCCTTGCACCCCCCCCCACAAGCTTATATTCCAGTGGCAGAAACGGAGATATACACAACATATTTTAATAACCTGAATAAAGCTCTGATGTATGCTTTTAGGTCATGTCAGAAAAGACAAAACAACTCTTAATGTCCACAGTATGGTAAAATAATTACCAAGATGATTCTAGATCAGCTTTCATTTACACTTTCATTGTGAAAGAGAATCATTTGCCAGTTTAACTAAAATGTTATGATTTGATAACAGGTGCTGAAAGAGAAAACTGTTAATAGAATCTGGTATCCTGCCATAGAATATAGAGGTTATGGAAATTTGAACACAGTTTACGCTTTCTCCATGACACTATTTTTGAAGGCAAGAAAATACTTTCCCTTAAAACAAATAGTTATTGCCTAAAGAAATGATATGAAAACAAAATAGTTATTCTTCATGTAGACATGAATGTGGATACTCATGTTTAAGCTGTGATGTGTATCTGTCCCATAGGTCAACATCTTCTTCCATTTAGTCTTTCTGTTTTAATACAAACTCCACCCTCAACCCCATGTTTGTTTGTTTGTTTGTTTTCTATTTGAGCCACATTCTGGAACCCAAACAGATATCTCCTGTAATACTTGACCATTTCCATACCCCTTCCTAGGGACATTTCAGACAACCACAAGTTTTTCCTTATCTCCCCATTTCAAACTAGAAATTCTCAAATATCCCCTCTAGCTCAGTTTTTTCCTGAAATTAATATGTAGTAAACTTGCCTTTAGGATTTGTTGATCCACTCCCACCAAACCAATTGATAAATGCTGGCTTAAAATTTGCTTTCAGCGCTATATAAGAATGATCTCAAATAGTTATTAAAAAATGGTTGTTGATATCAATCAAATATTTCAAGTTGTGGAAATGACTCATAATATGCCCTATGTCTTTGGATGTCATGTAAATTGTCAATACATTCACTGATTTTATGATTTGTCTCTCACTGCACCAAGAGATTCCCAGGATGTATATTTAAAGGAATTTGAAAAAATATAAATCACAAAATCTAAGAAAGGTGTTCATGAGAAAAATAGCTAACTTTTTTTCATGATGTATAAGTAATGCCAGAGTTTATCATAAATTACAATATTTTCAAAGGAAATTAAAAACTAGACTTATTAAGATACATAAAATTTGAGATGAGGGGCCTCCCTGGTGGTGCAAGGGGTTAAGCCACAACCTATGAAGTTATCCACAGCCACTGCAGCATGAGTTCGATCCCCAGCCAGGGAGCTACCCACATGGCATAGAAGACCTCTCCTGTCTCCCTGCTGCTCCCCTTAGCAATGTATTTCAGTCAGTCCACCTGTTCTGTTCCCCACTCTATCTCTGGTGGATCCTCTCACCCCCACACCTCTGGCCTGTACCCCAGCTCTTGTATGCATAAATAAATAAATCTTCGACAAAATTTAAGATGACACTGACTCCAACGCAATATATCTTGTTGCAGAAAATTGTCAATTTGGGCTTTTTAGCCCTTGTATCACAGATGGGATAATGTTATGACAATTACAATAATGTTTACAGAATATTCAATTGCCCCACTCTATTTCTTAAACTTTCTTGTAGTTGACCATATGACCAGTGCTGCCCCATGTCCTTTGAGTGAAAATTATCTTTATCACTGTAGATAGCGGGAAATAAGCATGGAATGAGTTCTGCCTGCTCTCTTCCCCTGGCAATTCTGAGTGTCAAAATGCCCACATGGTGATGTCATAAGCTGGTGAAACTTTGTCGGGAAGGACTCTCCATGAATGTGGAACAAAGTGTCCTTGACTTATGTTGGATGCACAGAGTGACAGTTGCCCTATTTAGTACAGGATGCGCTTCCAAATGCCATACACTGTGTTTTAAGCAATATTTATTTCTCATAGGTATAGAAACCAGCAGATCTGGGATCTGGTTAGGACCCTCCTCCTGGTTTGTCAATGGCCATCTTTTCACTGTATCCTCACCTGATCAAGAAAGAGGTGATGACCAAAAAAGAAAAAAAAGTATAAGTTCAAGGATCTAAATATCAACAATTCTAAACAAAATTAAGATAAGAGCCAACAATGTAAAAGTGCTACATGCTAAGAAATGTCGATGGAAACAGGGAAATCAGTTAGAATGTTTTCCCAGAGAGGGATGGTCACTTAGACAACAGTGACCACATAGTATGTGGTGAGAAGTGGGTGGACTTGAGATATACTGGAAAGCAGACCCAAGAGTATTTTCTAACAACCAGATTGTGAAATATAAGAGAAAGAAGCAGGTCAAGCTTTTGACTTAATGAAGATACCATTCGCTCAGAGAGGAAGACTGTAACGGATGTGGATCTGCAGAGAAAATGTGGAATTCAGCTGGAATATATTAAATTTAAGAATTGAATGCCTAGTAGAGATGTTTCTCCAAGTAGAGATGCTTACTAGGAAAGCAGTAACACTTTCAAAAATTATCACTTTAATCACAGTAACCTAAAAGAGAACCTAATTTTTCAGGTGAACAAAAGTTCAGATGAATAAAACAACCTCTTCAAAGACCATACAGCCTGAAAGTGATAGATAGTATATGTGCATACATAATGTGCAAGCATATTTTGTATGTATTCGGGATATACTTCATTGAGGTATAGACTGATGATTCATGCATGTGGGTCCCACTAACTAGACAGACTGCAAGGGCCTCAGAAGTAGGCATAAGATCTCCTTGGTTCCATAGTCTCAAAGATGGAGATAATATAATGGCTTATAAGTTATACATACCCAGTGACAATTGACTTAACTACACACTGCAGAAAGACAGATTTGGACCCCAGAGGAAAATATAACCTCTCCTCTTCCTCTGATCCAGGCAGAATTCTTTCCTTACCAACAAAACCCATGCATCTTAGAAGCAGAGAGGAGAAAAACATGAAGTTATCTCTGTTTTGTGAAGTTATCTCTGTTTTGTAAAGTTATCTCTTCCCTACCTCTCCCTACCTCTCCCTACTAGGTCCAGAGGCTGTCACCTCACCGTTGTCACTTATAAACAGCTACTTCTTTTTTTTTTTTATAAATTTTATTGTTATATTCCCCATACAATTGCAGCCCCCCCATTCTGACCCCAATCCCTCCCCTCCCACCCCCGCCCCCCTAAAAGTGTCTCTGGTTCATAGTTGTTTGTTGATTTTGATTTTCACTTTCTTATAGTTATTCATTTTCCTGGTCCCTTATTTAAGTTTTCTAGATTCCTGCTATGAGTGAGACCATCCGGTATTTTTCTTTTTCTTTCTGGCTTATTTCGCTGAGCATGATCCCTTCCAGCGCCATCCATGTTGCTGCAAATTGCATGTGTTTATCTTTTTTGAATGCTGAGTAATATTCCATGGTATATATGTACCACATCTTCTTGATCCAGTCATCTATTTTTGGGCATTTGGGTTGTTTCCAAAGCTTAGCTATTGTAAACAGTGCTGCTATTAACATAGGGGTGCAGGTGTTCTTTGGAATTGATGTTTCTGTGTCCTTTGGGTAAATACCTAGGAGTGGAATTGCTGGATCATATGGAAGCTCTATGTTTAGTAGGTCCAGAAATCTCCATACAGCTTTCCACAGTGGTTGGACCAGTTTGCACTCCCACCAACAGTGCAGAAGAGTTCCTTTTTCTCCATACCCTCGCCAACATTTGTTGTTGCTAGTTTTTTTAATATGTGCCATTCTCACTGGTGTAAGATGGTATCTCATGGTAGTTTTGATTTGCATTTCCCTGATGACAAGTGATGTTGAACATTTTTTCATATGCCTGTTGGCCATTTGCATTTCCTCTTCAGAGAAGTTTCTTTTTAGCTCTTCTGCCCATTTTTTGACTGGATTATTTTCTTTGTTGTTGTTGAGTCTCATCAGCTCTTTGCAGATTTTTGTGATCAGTCCTTTATCATTAGTGTTGGGTGCAAAAATGTTCTCCCAGTTGGTGGGGTTTCTCTTTGTTTTTGTTATTGTCTCTTTTGCTGTGCAAAAGCTCTTTAATTTGATGTAGTCCCAGCTGTTTATCTTTGCCTTCACTATCACTGCTTTGGGTGATGTGTCTGTAAAGATGTCTTTGATGTGCAAATCACGTAGTGTTTCGCCTATATTTCCTTCTATATATTTTATGGTTTCAGGTCTTATGTCTAGTTCTTTAATCCATTTTGAGTTGATTTTTGTGTATGGTGTGAGGTGGTGGTCAAGCTTCATTCTTTTGCATGTAGCGACCCAGTTTTCCCAGCACCATTTATTGAACAAACTTTCTTTGCTCCAATGCATATTCTTTGCTCCTTTGTCAAAGATTAGTTGACCATAAATCTGTGGGTTTATTTCTGGATTTTCTATTCGATTCCATTGGTCTGTATGTCTGTTCTTGTTCCAATACCATGCCGTTTTGATGATTATGGCTTTGTAGTATAGTTTGAAGTCTGGGAGTCTGATGCCTCCATTCCCTTCTTTTTTTTTCAGGAGAGCTTTGGCTATTCGGGGTTTTTGGTGATTCCATATGAATTTCATCAATAATTGTTCTATTTCTTTGAAGAATGACATTGAAATTTTGATTGGAATAGCATTGAATCTGTATATTGCTTTTGGTAGGATGGCCATTTTAATAATGTTTATTCTTCCAATCCATGAGCAGGGGATGTCTCTCCATTTCTTTGTGTCTTCTTCTATTTCTTTTAACAGTGTTTTATAGTTTTCTTTGTATAGGTCCTTTGCCTCTTTTGTTAGATTTATTCCCAAATATTTGATTTTTTTTGTTTCAATAACAAAAGGGATGGTCTTTTTGATTTCTTCTTCTTCAGATTTATTGTTTGTGTATAGGAAGGCTACTGACTTTTGCGTGTTGATTTTGTATCCTGCCACTTTACTGAACTGATTGATGAGTTGAATTAGCTTTTCTGTGGAGTTTTTGGGGTTCTCTATGTATAATATCATATCGTCTACAAATAGTGATAGTTTGACTTCTTCTTTTCCTATTTGGATTCCTTGGATGTCTTTCTCTTGTCTTATTGCCCTGGCTAGGACTTCCAGTATTATATTGAAAAGCAATGGTGAGAGTGGACATCCTTGTCTTGTTCCAGATCTTAATGGAATTGCTTTCAGCTTTTCACCATTGAGAATGATACTGGCTGTTGGCTTGTCATAGATGGCCTTTATGATGTTGAGGTATGTTCCTTGTATCCCCAGAATTTCAAGGGCTTTTATCATGAATGGGTGTTGCACTTTGTCGAAAGCTTTCTCAGCATCTATTGATATTATCATATGGTTTTTATATTTCTTTTTGTTGATGTGTTGGATAACGTTGATTGATTTTCGGATGTTAAACCATCCTTGTGCCCCTGGAATGAATCCAACTTGGTCGTGGTGAATTATCTTATGGATACATTGTTGGATTCTGATAGCTAAAATTTTATTGAGGATTTTTGCATCAGTGTTCATTAGGGAGATTGGCCTGTAGTTTTCCTTTTTTGTGTTGTCCTTGTTCGGTTTTGGTATTAGTGTAATGTTGGCTTCATAAAACGTGTTTGGTATTGTCCCTTCCTTCTCAATTTTTTGGAAGAGTTTGTGAAGGATAGGCACTAATTCGTCTCTGAATGTTTGGTAGAATTCATTTGTAAATCCATCAGGTCCTGGGCTTTTGTTTTTGGGGAGGTTTTTTATTACCCTTTCAATTTCGCTAATTGTAATTGGTCTGTTTAGGTGTTCTATTTCTTCTTTATCTAGCTTTGGGTGATTGTAGAGTTGTAGGAATTTGTCCATCTCCTCTAGATTGTTAAACTTGTTTCCATATAACTGTTCATAGTAGTTACTGATTATTCTTTTGATTTCTGCTGTGTCCGTTGTGATTTCTCCTCTTCATTGATGATCCTGTTTATTTGTGCTTTCTCCCTTTTTTCCTTTGTGAGCCTGGCTAGGGGTTTGTCTATTTTATTGATTTTTTCAAAAAACCAGCTCTTGGCTTCATTGATCTTTTGGATTGTTTTTTTAGTTTCAATTTCATTTATTTCTGCTTTGGTTTTTATTATTTCTTTTCTTCTACTGGTTTTGGGGTTTTTTTTGTTGTTCTTTTTCTAGATCTTTGAGCTTCGAGATGAGGTTGTTTCTTTGCGTTCTTTCTTGTTTCTTGATGTGCGCTTCTATTGCTATATATTTTCCTCTTATTACTGCTTTTGCTGCATCCCATACATTTAGGATATTAGTGTCCTCCTTGTCGTTCAATTCAAAAAATTTTTTAATTTCTTCTTTGATCTCCTCATTAGTCCAATGGTCTTCCAGTAGTGTGGTTTTTAATCTCCATGAGGTAGGAAAGTTCCTTGCCTTCTTTTTATGGTTTATTTCTAGTTTGATGCCTTCATGGTCAGAAAAGATGGTTGATATGATTTCAATCTTGGTGTATCTGTTGATGTTTGTCTTGTGCCCCAGTATGTGATCGATCCTGGAGAATGATCCGTGTGCGCTTGAGAAAAATGTGTACTCCGTTTTTTTGGGGTTTAGTGTTCTATAGATGTCTGTTAAGCCTAATTGCTCTAGGTCCTTATTTAGAGCTTTGGTTTCTTTACTTATTTTTTGTCTTGTTGATCTATCCATTGTTGATAGTGGTGTGTTGAAGTCTCCCACTACGTATGTGTTTTCTCTGATGTCTGTATAAACAGCTACTTCTTAAACTCTCCTCTATTTGCTTCCTTCTGGGGCCCACTGTGATTCAATGTGGGCTACCTGGAGAGGTCTGACCCACAGGAATTGGGTGCTCAGAGGAGGAACTGGAGTATTTATACCCAACTCTTATGCTCCTACCTTCAACACAGATCCTCTCTGTCATCTCCATAAACCCCACTGGAAGCCAGAGGGCAAAGGAGAAAGGCGAGGGAGTACCTGGAACTAAAGGGGAGGTTCCCCACCCTAGAGTCTTTCTCACGTAAACACAGAAAAGCATGCATTCCATTCCCCTGACTTCCTTCCCACTCCCCAACTGTGGTGGTGGATGCTAGAGGCCAAAATATAAATTGGGAATCTGAAAACTCTGCCTCAATCTCCTTACTAGTTGTGAATTTCATCTTGCCACAACCACACCCTTATGCAGAAACAAAGCTGGACTCCACGATCCCAGGGGAGGTCCTATGAGATCTGTCCATTGAGCGCCATTGAGAATTCTGCTGCCCCAAACAGCTCTTAAACATTTGAAATGTGGCTGGAGCAACTGAGAACCTGAATGCTTCCTTTTTCAAAATGCAAATTAATTTAAATTATAGAGTCACCAGAAGTTAGTGGCAACCATACAGGCAGCACAGAGGCAGATCATTTCCATCATTACAGGAATTCTGCTAGGCAGTATTGCTCTAGGGACCATATATTCAGAATGGGGGGTGGTGGGAGGGGCAATGAACTGGGCAACTGACCAAGCACTTTAACAAAATGTCATTTTCCTTCATTGTATTTCCTTTGGTCCTTCACTTGAAAATATTTGAAGCGAACTTTTATTTGAACTTTTATGTTCCTATCAGCCAGCTTAAATTGTGTGTGTGTGTGTGTGTGTGTGTGTGTGTGTGTGTGTGTGTGTATAACTGAATCTCTGTGAACCTTACTCCAGTTTCATTCCTCTCTCTCGTTCCCAAGAAGTAACCACCATCTTGACTTGGTGTTTATCATTTCCAGTCATGCTTTTAACTTTTACTATTTGTGTATCCATAAACAAAGACAGCATTCTCTAGGTAGGCCAAAGTCCATAATGTACCCCCTCAGATGACTAGATATCTAACTGGGTAAGAGTTTACATCCTTATAAAATATAGATGTTTCCCCAAACCAGATGACTTCTGAGACATGTATCCAAGTAACCCATCAAGCCAGGGATTGTAAAAAGTTAAAGTTCTGCCTCTGGAGGAAACAGCAAACCTGTATTTATTTAAACTCACATATGAAGATAATTTTGAGGTAGGGCAAGTATGGACAGGCACAGTTTCAAGCAAGGAACACTGTGACTATCTTCACGAACCAAATAAATCCCAAGAACTCAGGGAATCATCCAGTAACTTAGATAAATCTTGTCCCAGAGGCAAATCTGTGAGGTGGCTCAATCTTTCCTTGGACACGCAGATTCCTTGATAAGGCCCTTCTTCTGTATCCCAGCATGCCCCTCCATGACTTCTGGATCCAGTCTTAGCTACCTCTAGTGCTCAGGATCCTTCCCCATCTCTGAAAAGCTCTAATAAACCAGCCAAGATGTAGTCATGCAGCACTTCTGAGAAATGCACCTTTAGACGATTTCATCATGGTGTGAAAATCAGAGTGCATACCTGCATGGAAATGTCTACCACACCCAAGGCTGTATGTTATGGCCAACTGGGTGACCATTGTGCATGTTATCTGTCATTGAAACTTCCTTATGAGGTGCAGGACTGCATTCCTTTGGGTTCCCCAGAAGGAGAGACTGAGATGGAGATGCCAATGCAAGTGTCCTATTAAAGAAGTATTCCCAGGAGAAGATATGCAGACAAGGACAAGAAGTCTGATCATGGAGTGGGCCTCCATGGTGGCACAAGGGGTTAAAACACAACCGATGAAGCTATCCGCAGCCACTGCAGCACGAGTTTGATCCCTGGCTGGAGAGATGCCCACATGGCGCAGCAGACCTCTCCTGTCCTGCCCACTGCTCCCCTTAGCAGTGTATTTCAGTCATTCTGCCTGTTCTGTTCCCCACTCTGTCTCTGGTGAATCCTCTCACCCCCGCCCATGCCTCTGGCCTGTACCCCAGCTCCTATATGCATAAATAAATAAATCTTAAAAAAAAAAAAAGAAGTCTGATCATAGAGGAATTCTGGTGTCAATTATTCCTCAGAATATCCCTGACCCTATTTGAAGCTGGGAGTTGGCCTTTCAAAGTCACACCCCCTAGTCATCATTAGCTACTGGTCACTTGGGTTTAGGGTGGAGTGAAACCTAATGGCCCAGACAGGTCTAGCTCTCTGCAAAACCGAGGAGGTAAATCTGCTTCTATAGTTTCAAATTTGGACTTTTGAAAGCAAAACCAGGAAGGGACACATCAAAACCAGGAACGGAAAGACAGCAACAGTAAAAGTGATCCAAGGAGTATCTGGCAGAGCACCAGCAATGAACCTAGCACCTGGCAGAGTTGGTGCATCATTACATTGAGCAGTGATCAAATCCTTGAGCTAAGTGGAATGAATTTGGAATTCCAGAAATCAGCATTTTGAGTTGGAAGATCTTTAAAATTGGTGTTTTCCCAGGGGCCCCCAAGTCAGACAATGAAAAGAGATTTTAAAAGTCAATGAATAAGTTCAGACTTGACTGAAAACAACAGTGAGCTAAATTGAGTTGTTTGACTGCTTTTACATATAACTGCATGTTGTTACACATGAGTGTGTGTGTGTGTGTATATATATATGTGTATATATATACACATTATATACACACACATATATGGGGTATGTGTATATATCTATAGTGTTTGTATATATGTATATATATACATATATAATACAGTTTTTATAACTGCACAATTTCATTTTATTTATCAATATCAAGCTAGTATTTGTCCAATCACATCCTGAAGTAATCTTTTTTTTTAAAGATTTATTTATTCATGCATACAAGAACTAGGGTACCAGCCAGATGTGCAGGAAGGTTAGAGGATTCACCAGAGACAAAGCGGGGAGCAGAACAGGCAGACTGACTGAAACACACTGCTGAGGGGAGCAGCAGGCGAGACAGGAGACGTCTGCCTGCACAATGTGGGTATCTCCCCTGCCGGGATTGAACCTGCGCTACAAAGGCTGCAGACAGTCACAGTGCTGTGCTCAACCACCTGCGCCACCAGAGAGGCCCTATTCTGAAGCAATCTTGGTGTTATACTTGACTGTTTACTTTGGGGCCATTACCCATTGTGAATTAGCAGCCCCATCCCTCTGCCTCAGTGAACACTTACATGACAAGAGGGCAGCTCAGGTCAGGCTCATGTTAATGTTATTCTCATGTTACCATAGATTCAACTTTCCCATGGCATCAGGAGCCCAATCATCTAGCAAAATGCAAAACTGTATGAAGAATAACCCTCTCTCCCCACTCCCCCTGAAATCCAACATGCTGGAAAAAGAACTCCAGTTAATAAAAATGATTTGGTAGATTGATGTACTCACCAATTTACCAGCCATGAAGACATGTGGGCTGGCAATTCTGGGTGATTGCAAAATAGGGTGCGGCCAAGTGGGAGGGCCACAGCAAAAAAAAATTGCAACCCACCCGTTCTGGGAATTGTCTGTGCAAATCCACAAGCGGGATTACCAATGAATGGGCACTTTCAACATGCATAAGCAAACTGGCATGTGGTGACTGGGTGCCATCTTATGGAAGTGAGTAAACCTCCAATCCTTAAAAGATATTTTGTCACAGACCCAATAAACTCATGGATGTCAGAGGAAAAAAAAATGCCTTCAGGGGTTTGGAGCAGAAGTAACTCTTAGTCATAATTCTGTCCATAGTCAACCCTAAATGCTTTCAGCATGGTGAAAGCATTGTGTCCTGAGCTGAACTAGGAAGATGCTAGAAGCAAGAGCATGTAAGGAGCATAAATAATACTGCAGCTGGGTGGAGGGTGGAGGAGTACAGAATAGGAGGCTGAAAAACAAGCTTATCTTCAGCTCTATGCCCTATTCTTTATTCTCTATTCTCTGAAATATCTTTAATCATCACGTTTTAAATTTTTCATTATGAGTCTTTTCAAACATGTTAAGGCTATAGAACATTAAGTAGCAGATGATTAATGTTCATCAAAAACTGGATATTTTGGAAGAAATATGAATCCTTTTTTGCTTACACTTTGCATACAGGGGACAGAGCTTTCTGGTACAATTTGAAAGCATGCCCCCCCCCCATAGTGGAGTTGTAGCGTTTATGGGAAAACCACAAAATATGTGATAAAAGTCATAAAATGCAAATTTTGTCTCAAATTGTTTAACAATTGAGTCTAAAACATAACTGGCTGCCAATTGGTTTCCACTGAGGAGGTGGCTGCGGACTTTCCACACTTTGAACCAGCATCTGCAGGAGGGGGGGAGTTGTATATTTTTCGGAGAATGTGGGTTATTTGTTCAGCCCCAGGTTCTGGCATGTCCACCGAACTACATTCCATTTGGGACCCATTAGCTTGACTGATGGGACCATTTTCATAGTTATTCTGGTGCAGGGAGTCTTTCCTCAACATTTTGTTTGTCATTACATAGTCACCATTGCTAGTAAGCCAATGACTTGGCTCCTATTTATGGTGCCATTAGAAATACTGGTTTTAATGTATTTTTATGGTGTTTATTTTTTGAATCTTAAGAAACCCTTCCCTATCATAATATTATAAAAACACTTTCTTGTTATTTCCTTCTAAATGCTTAACAGTCTTTCTTCTCACATTTTGGTGTTTAATCCATCTGGACTTTATTTTTGTATGTTAGAAAGGCACCTAACTTCATTTTTTTCTCTATAGGTTATAGTTTAATTTTTTAATCATGTATCGTTCCTCCATTGATTTATAAATGCTGCCTGTGTCCTACACTTTATCCCATTTTTTTAAAGATTGATTTATTTATGCATACAAGAGCTGGAGTACAGGCCAGAGACGTGGGGGGTGAGAGTATTCACCAGAGACACAGTAGGAAACAGAACAGGCAGAATGACTGAAATACACTGCTGAGGGGAGCAGCAGGAGAGACAAGAGAGGTCTGCTGTGCTATGTAGGTTTCTCCCTGGCTGGCAGGGGATCGAACTAGTGCTACAGAGGCTGCAGATTGCTTTATAGTGTGGTGCTTAAATCTTTGTGCCACCAGGGAGGCCTTTATCCCATTTTTAAGCTTTTTTTCTGGGTCCTCTTTTCCTATTCCCAATTTCTTAGTTTAATTCTGTATCATAGCCCAATTTTTATGTTTCTAGACTTTAATGTAAGTTTCAAGTGAGATAAAATATTTTATTATAAGTTTGTGAAGTTCTGCTGTAAATTAGGTTGGGGCTTCAATGTTATGATAGATTAAATTGGGAGATGACTGCTCTCCTTAATGATCAATTCTACCTCTAAAGAAACATGGCACAATTTTTCACCATGCATTTGGGTCTTCTTTTGTTTCTCAAATATAAAACATTAGGTTCATAATTTTCTTAATCATTTTTTTAGGTTTTTGCTGGGTACGTATTTTGTTGCTGTTGTTAATGGCACCTTCCTTTTTAACTTGCATTTTCTACTTGTTTGTGATTCATACATAGAATGACAATTTTTTGTATATTGATCATATATCCAGCAACCTTATTGATCTTTTATCAGTTTAAGTAGCTTGAACAACCTCCCTTATCTTCTATACAAACAATATTACAACTGATGAATAACTCTGCTTATTTCTTTCCAATATTTATCTGCTTTATTTATGTTACCACACTACCTAGAACTTATCTGTCAATGTAGATTTAAAATAATAGTGAGCATAATTTTCTTCACTTTACTGTGATAACTCCAACAATTCATCATTAACTATGATATTTGCTAAAGATTTTTGATAGGTGCCCTTAATCGAGCTAAGAAATGTCATGCCTACTCATAATTTACTGAACTGATGTTTTTTTAAAAAATTCAGGTTGAAGTTTATCAAATATTTTTTAAATCTATTTATTGGAATAATCATAAAGCTTTTCTCCTTTAAAATACAATTATTTTGTATTATAATGATAGATTTTTTTGAGGTCAAAACTCTTTTGAATTCACTGGAAAAAAACCTTTGTCATCTTTATTAGTTTTTAAATGCTGGATTTAATTTGTCAGATTTTATTAGTTTTGTGGTTAAGAACAGTCCATAGTTTTTTTTTTTCTTATATATTTTTAAGTGTTTTATAATAAAGTAACATTATCTTCTTAAATAACTTGTGGAGCTTTTCCTTCTTTTCTGTTTTCTAAAATAGTATTTTTAATTATTACTTTTGTTGACACTTTGGTTAAATTCATCTAAAACACACCTGGGTATAAATGGATTTTGATCCTAGAAATTTTATTACAAATTTGATATCTTTAATAGGTATATACTTATTTAATCTATTTCCTCTTTGTCAGTTATGATAAATTGTATTTTTCCAAGAAATTGTGTAAAACTATTATCATAAAGTCTTTCTATGTTATTACATAGATTCCTTTAACTTCTACTTGCAATTAAGTTTCCATTTTTATTATCTTATTACTAACATGATGTAAAATTTGTGCTTTTTTCACATTTGTTTCATTTATTGTTTTTGTTTGTTAGTCTTCCAGAGAACCAATTTTTGATTTTACTATATTCCTTTATATTCCTTTTCTCTGATTAATTAATTTTCAATTCTTATTTTAGAGTTCCTTTCATTTACTTTCTTTGTGTTTATTATGGTTTTGTGTTCCCCATAAGTCTTTTATTTGGAATTTAGACACTAATGTCTAGTCTTTATTCATCCTAATACAGATTTAATGCTGCACATTTCCCTCTCATTAATGCCTTAGTTCATTAGTTTTAAGTGTTTTCACTGCCATTCATTTCTCAACATATTCATGTTTCTGATTTCATTTCTGATTTTCACTTTCTGATTTTTAATTTTATTTTTCTTCCACATAATATTTAGAAATATGTTTTCGTTCCAAATATATAAGAAAGCAGATTCATTTTGTCTGTCTTTTTAGTTCTATTTTTATTTTACATGATCAGAGTAAATGGCTCATGCAATTATATATTTTTTGTATTTGTGATCAATTTTACAAAAATGTCATGTGTGTTTCTGCAGAACCTGCTTTTCTTCAGTACACATTTCTTCAGTACGGAATGTGAGTTCAATTTATTGTCCATCATACGAACTCTATTAATTGCAGTTTGACTATTCCATATTTTTTCCTAAATAGTATTTGCTAGACTTGTCAATTACAAATATATTAAATGCATTAAAACCTCATTGCTGAAGTGTTTGTCATATTCTACTTATAATAATGTCCATATATACTAACCTCCCAACACCTAAATTAGTTCTAATAATTAATAACTTGCTACAGCTGGCAATTACATAGTCTTGCCCTTTGTCTTTTAAGATCAACTGTTTATTTGTGATATTTTAAAAGTTTTTATCTAACTTGTCTAAGTGTGCAAAGTAGTTTTCAAGGTTTTTACTTTGTTTAATTTTCATACTTCCAGAAGCAGAATTGTAGCAGGAAGGAGTGGAGAAGGAGTAGGGGAGAAGAGGAAAAATTATTCTAAAAAATGGATTGGTTACTACACGTTCCTTTGGTTATTCTTTGTCCAATTATTTGAAAAACTTCCATTATCAGACTACATGGAGGAGGAGGAAGTGCCTAAGAGACAAGAGGTTCCTCACTCTGTAAATATCACTCCCCCTGCCCCGCTTTGCTAGAACAGAGATTCATCCCCCCCCCTCGCCCCCATAGAACTGATAGGAGAACAATTTCTATCAACAGTAGTGTAACTAGACTACAGGCAAAATGTTTTGATATAACACATTTTAGGGACCATCTCTCGTACTTTCTAACCTAATTAGTTCACATTTGACACTTTCCATAAAAGAACCTCTGAGGAGGCATCTGCTGGGTTTTTCTTTTCATGTGTACTAATTATTATACCTACAATCACATAATCAACCTCTTGGGTTGCAAGGAAAAACAAGGGTGTGAGTGATTAATTGCAAATGCAAGTGGCCCATTGCTTGTGCAATCAGCAGACCTCCAGCATATTAAATTGGTGCCCAGTTAGAGCATCAGTGTTAAAGTGGCAGAGGCTGTCCTTTGAAAGCTGACTTCACATATTCACTTGCAATTTGCTCAAACACTTTAACCCTTTGCAACTCACAAAAACCAGAACAAAAAAAACACTGTCATTGCCACACAATGATTTCACTCCTTCTACTTTCCACACTGTGTCCATGGGATCCTCCAAACCAGAAGCTTCAAAATGGAAATGAACTGGGGGCCTCCCCGGTGGCGCAGCGGTTGAGCGCTGGGTTGCAAAGCTGCCCACAGCCTCTGTAGCGCCGGTTCGATCCCCAGCCACTGGGTGAGAGTCCCACATGGCATGCAGACCTCTCCTGCCGCCCGCTGCTCCCCTCAGCAGTGTACTTCGTCAAGTCTGCCTGTTCTGCTCTCCCCTCTGGCTCTGGAGAATTCTCTCACCCTCCCGTGCTTCTGACTGTACCCAGTGCTTGTATAAATAAATAAATAAATCTTTTAAAAAAATGGAAATGAACTGGTAAAAGATAAAGTTTGTATCTAGTTGTAATATTTTAATGCTATAATTGTAATTCAATTACATCTTTTGAGCAAGTAAGAGCTGTTTTTAGATCATTTGCTAAATGTATCACAGTAAACAAAATGGAAAACAGTGGATAGTTGTAAACACTGAGCTAATGGTGTTCTTTCTGCTCTAGCTCTAATGAGCCTTAGATCCTCACAATGGGAAGTAATATGACAACAATATTTATTTGGATGATGAGTCTGGTTCTCTGACCCACATGGTGACATAGAGCAATGTTTTAAAGTAGATGTCTTCCAGATGGGCATTTTGAGCCCCATTCATTCCAACAGTGGAACTGACTTGGAGAGGTCAAGGCTGGTTAATTTATCAATCTGACCCTACCAGTACTTAGATTTGCTAAATCAGTTTTAACCTCCTCTAAAAGGACAATCAAACGATACTCTAGGAAATTATTTTAAATGTCACATCACATGAAAATATTTCATTGGTTTCTAAAAATTAGTGTGATTCACCAGGATTTGTGATCAGAACATTCACCCCTATAAAGCCTGCACTCTCCTCTTTAATGTTAAGAAAGTCTAATCTTTATGATAGCTCTGTTTCTCCCCTTGCAAAATATGGATAGTAACCCATAGCTTAATTTTCCTAAGAGGACAAATGCAAACTCCAACGTATAAGAAAGAGTAAGTTACTTGTGTGATCTGTGGAGATTATTTGGCACTGAAGCAAATTATGACTGCTAGGAGTTCCGGGTTAGACCTGTGACTGCGTGTTCACTGTCAACTCTTGACCTGTGACTTGCTCTGACTCTTTGGCTAATGATTCTAACAGCCACAAGTGAGGGTCCTCTTTTGAGTGGTATTTGGGTGTCTTTTCCTCATAATTTTTGCAGATGTTTCAATGGAGTGTCAAAGTCAGACCTCTTGGAATCTGTCATGTGGAATAAGCTATCATTTTACATGACAAGATTGCCTAAACCTACCCCCTTTCTGTTCCTACCCAACTGCAATTGCCAGAAAAAGTTCAGAGCTTCATTTAGAGTGAAGTGGCTTGCCCAAAGGCAAAAACATAAAACAGGCATTAAATAGCCCATCAAGGAACCCCCTTGTCAACCCTGTATTATTGTGGGACTGGTTGGGTCTTACAGTTCAAAGACATCTTTGATTTCATATTGTCTCTGGCAGTTTTCTGAGATCAAATTCATCAAACATCCTGGATGATTAGGACTGACAGTTCAAATGTGACTTTTTAAGAATCAATGTCCAGAATAACTTCATATTAAGATCAAATTGCAATGTATTTATCTATTTTCTGTCCTTTTCTACCTTTACTATCACAAACATAAAGCACTAAAACCCTAATATTAGCAACAACAATCCCTTAACAAATTGTGCAAAGGTCTAAGGAGTTAAGAGTTCTCTTGCGAAGGTTTTTAAACTGGTCATGAAAGAGATCAATGCTTAACTATGAAAGGACAAATCATTAATATTTAGGTTCAGGTCTCACAAAGAGAAGGATCATCTTACTGGTCCTGGAATCATACCAGGTGAGAGAGGGAACTTTTTTTATGGAGCCACTAGGAACTGAGCCCAAAACATATCCACTAGCACACCAAAAAAATCCCCCCTCTAACAAGCAGTGCTGGAGAAAATGCATGCCATGTGTTAAGATAACCTTTGGGAAATCATACAATATGGTACCGAAACAATATGATGAATTCAGTTTCATTTTCTTACCCATATATTCTACTTTTAGCCCATAAACATTAGCCTGTAAACATCCCAGTGTGCTATGAGTCACTTTTTGTACTTTTTATAAAGTAATCTACTTAATCAGTGATCCTGCCCCAGCACCCTACAACTCACGCTCTGATGAACTCAAAAGCATTTTTATGGCTGTTAATCCTGTGGCTTTGTTTTTTACTTTGATATTTCTCCAGTGACTCTCCTTCTACTTAGGGGAAAATCACCCATATTATTGTGCTTCCTGCCATATGATCACTTTACAGAATCAGTTTCTAACCAAGCACATCACATTTTGGTTATTTCCTCCAAAGTTAACTTATTTTCAACATAATAGGATGGTACACAAGGAGAAAATCACTTTTTCTTTTTTTCACTTCCCATGCCATAAAGCCAAAATTGATATGAAGTAAAGAGATGTTTACATCATTGTTTTATGTAAAAGGCTGACTGATCTTGATGCTTAACATGTTTTGAGGAAAGCAGAACCCACATACCATGTGCCAGGTCCCCAACAGCCCAGCACACTCAGCACTGATCTGGGGTGGATCACATGGAGTACAGAGATGAAGGGTATAAGAAGTAACTCCTCTTACAAGGGAGAGGCCAGTTCTGAGCTCATGTGGTTAAGCTAAAGTTCAACATAGACCCACCTCAGTGAGCAAGTCCTCTCTGAAGGCATTTAGGAAGGACATTCTGAGAAGTAGTGGGTGGAGCCCCTAGCATGATGATATGAACCACCTGGTCATTAACCAGGTGGAAGGCTGCTAGAGGTTGTCAGAGTCCAAATCCAGGGGTACAGGGAACAAATGAGAGAAGATTAGGCTCTTGAACATATGATCTGGGCTTGTTAGAGCAAATGATCAAAAATATCCAAATACCAGGAGAGGGGATAAGAAAATTTGTTAATCTGGGGAGTCAGGTAAATTGGGGTTTGGTTTAAGGATGTCTACTTTGGATAAATAGAAAAGAGAGTTGCCTTTAGTATTACCTTAAAATATGTGGAATATAGAGAAACCAAACTAAGGGTCAAATAAAGACAAACTTAAAAGTCAACCTTTGAGGGGACTCCCTGGTGGCACAAAGGTTAAGACACAACACTATGAAGCTATCCACAGCCACTGCAGCACGAGTTCAATCCCCAGCCAGATTGCTGACCCACATGGCACAGCAGAACTCTCCAGTCTCACCTGCTGCTCCCCTCAGCAGCGTATTTCAGTCAGTCTGCCTGTTCTGTTCCCTGCTCCGTCACTGGTAAATCCTCTCACCCCCCACACCTGTGGCCTGTACCCCATTTCTTGTATACATAAATAAATCTTTAAAAAAAAATCAACCTTGAAAACTGACTATAGAACTGAAGCATCCAGAGGGGAGAGAGGATGGTTAGGGGTTAATAACAAAGAGGGAAGGAAGCACAATGGACTATGGTGGAGGACTATGGGTGACTTGGTAGTGGCAATGTCTGATGAGAGCATCCTAATATTATCATAGTTTAAAAGAAAACATCAAAAAACAGAATTGTTCCTTGAATTAGTCCTTGCTTTCTACCAAATTTCTTCTCTTTTTCAGAAACTGGCCCAATTATCTCTCTATCCAATCTCCTCCAGCTCCCCTATGTTTGTCTCCCTCTCTCCATGCATTTTCCCTACTCTCCTCTTCCCCACAATCAAAGAGGCTTATATTGTCTTAGTGCATCACCTCCAGTTCTTACTTAGAACATTGAGCTTAACTCAGTTAACTCCTTTCTTGCACTATTTACATTCTCATAAAACACATGCTTGCATGACCCTAAACTTTTTTCAGTAAAATACCTGCTTGTAAAAACCTACTGTCTCTCAATGATACTTTTAAAAACTTCATTTAAGAGCTTCACTACACAGGGTATATCTTTTTAATAATGTTTCTTTCATTTATTCACTCACTTCACTTGCCTCTCTACAATTTTATGAATATTAAGTTTTTATTTGCAGAGGAAATGTGATAGAATTTGAAAAAAGAAGGTGACAAAGAAAAAATCTCCATCTTCAAAAGGTCAGTGTCCTTTGGGGGAAGACAGATGTCTAAATAAATTCCAGCTGAGTATAATGTAAATATGTGCAAAATCATATGGAAGCATAGAAGAAAAAGCAATGATTTAACTGAACAGACAGGGGAGGTTTCAAAACAGAAAGTATATTTGAGTTGGTTCTTGGGATATGAGCAGAAATTCACCAGGCAGACAAAGAAAGAAAGAAAAATAATGCCAAGAAACAATTACTGAGCTGGTGTGTGCCAGAAATTGAGCTAAACCCTTTTCATGGATCATCTTATTTAATCCTCACAGTAGTCCCAATGAGATAGATGTTTTTATTATCTGCATCTCACAAATGTCCAAACAGGCTCAGAAAAGTGAGTAACTTGCCCGAAGGGGATGTCAGATGGAGGGAAACATGCATGTAAGCTCTGTGTAAAAAAGCAGAGAAAATGATCAGTATTTACACATGCTTAGGATGCAATAGGAGAGAAGTCCTGTGGGAAATATGTCAAGAAAATGAGACAGGAACCATATCTGGGCAAGCTTTATATGGAGTTTGAAATAAATCCATTAGTCAGCATGAAATGCTTGAAGAATTTTCCCTCTTTCCCCATAATTTTTATGGCTTAGAGAAGAGATGGACACTCCTCTCCCCACTTGTAGGGTCCTTTCCTGCTTCCTCTTTGCTCAGCTAATTTGTTGCTAATGTAGAATGTGAGGACTGAACAACACATGCCCTCCCTCTAAGGAGTAAGCTACAATAGCTATTATGTGGGTCACTCAAGGTTTTCCATGACTGAAAGGCATAAAATTCTGACAGTGAGAAGGGATTTTAGTCTTAAGGATCCCTTCAACCATAGGAAATGTTCCCCATTCTCTATATTCTGTTCAGAAAGAAGTTCTGTTGAATGTAGATTGTGGTGTGGTTCTGGCTATTGGGAACTCTCTCATCTGAGGTCGTTTGGGGCATTTGCTGAGAGAACAGGACACCCAATAACTAGAAGTGTAATTCACCCTCCCCGCAAGCATGGTAGGTTCTCCATGAAGTCAGCCACGCATGGAGGACAAGCACACAGTCTTCCTCAGAGTCCTCCTCTTTAATTTACAAAAAGCATTCATTTGGCTCTTGCTCCAAGTCAGATATTTAGATGCCAAATTCTCTTATAAGGAGAAAAATAAGTATTCCAAGCAAATACCGTGGACTCTTCTCTATAATAATGAATAAAAGGGATAGAAACAATTTTAGCTCATTAGATGAAGCCTTCTGATGGCTCCCCTTCAGATTAGTAGTGGAACCAATGTGAATGCCTCCTGCAGTGCAGACAGTGTGGAAAAAAGCTGAGGCTAAGACAAAAAGAATAAATCACAAACAACTGTACCACCAGGTGGATGGTGCAGTGAGACAAGGAGGTCGCCATGTACTCTGAGGATTCAGACAAAGGAGACTGCACCTGTCTTTGCTGAATCTATTTTCCCCAGTATCCAGTGGTAAACAGAAATCAGAGTTCTATTTGGATCTTGTCTGCTACTGCTCCACAAATGGAAGGTATAAAAGTGAAGTAAAGCAAATGAATGATCCTCAAATTGAAAAGTATGGAACTGACTACATTTGTGATCCCAGTGCATGTGGACAAGTAAGTGCATTGTCACATTCACATCACAATAGCTCTGCATCTAGGAATGATTTGTATTTTAGAAGCTCTTGTCTCATCAGCTAAATACAGATCACTCCAAAGCAAAGGTTTCTAAAAATAAGCACTTCTGGGAATGCCCCGGAGCTGGCAAATGTATGCTTTTAAATATCCTGTCCAACTTTGTATGCTGACCATTTTATTTTTTCCTCTTCTGCCCTGATTCCTCTTTTTGGGTCCTTGCTCACAATCACACAATTACTAAGTGGTACAGCCAGGACCCAAATTCAATTTTGTCTGATTCTGAATCTAATACTCTTAATCAGACTTGATTCTCATTATCTACTCCCAAGAAAGAATGGATCTTGGTTAAGTGAGCATATTTCTACCAGTTAACACCCAGAAGGCATTTGCCATGCCCTTAGGGAATTTTAGGCCTTAACTCACATTCTGTTCAACTAGGAAGAGAAAGTGAAAGTCAGTTTGTAACCAAAACACTATTTCACTCACTCGTGCATACATTTTATTGGTTTATTTATCCATTCATTTATTCTTTACTTTATTAATTCTTTACTTTCATTAATTCTTTACTTTATTCATTCACTCAGCATGTATTTATTGCACATCTATACAACAGACACTTATTGCAGCTGATCATATAATAGTCAAAAGAAAAGTTCAGCCCTCACAACTTGGTGCCTACCTTGTAACAGAAACCAATGTCTTCTAAAAAGCTTCTATTCCTTAATTCATCCTGAAGATCAGCAGACTTAGCTTGCCCCTCAGCTCCAAAATCATCAGTGATTTGACAAAGACCGCACAATCTTTCAAGGACCCTGATGTGACCCCAATCCAACTAGTTTTCTCTAAGGCTATTACTGAAATAATCACGTCACTCTAAACATGATGGAGGAGAAAACACACTGGATAAGGAGAAAAAAGAAAAGGAGATGTGAATCTCATATTTGCCTCTGTTAAGTCTGGCAATTTAAATAAGTTAATGTCTTTGAGCCCTAGTTACCTCATATATTAAATTAGGAGAGGGAGTAATTTGGATTCAACATATTTTAGAATTATTCTTTGAACACCTAACATGTATCTGAATTCTACTAGGTATTTCCCCATGTTACGATACAGTTTTATTTAACCATCACTCCAACAATGAGAAAACTAAAGATGAATGTCAGCTTCAATAAAGTTACATAGTTACTAACTGCACTGACTTGGTGTGAACAAAGGAGTTGTGATTCCATGTTATAGCTTGACAAGATAATAACAAAGGATACTTCTAGCCCCAAAATTCTATTCCTAGGACCTTTGCAGCTTTATCTCTACTCATCTCAGAGCCAATTCTAAGCCATCTTGACTTCGAATCATTTCCCAGTCATGTTTATGGAGCTCATTGTCCTTTCCTATTTTTAAATCTCTATAACATTAGGCAAGATAATCCTTCACATTGTTAGGAATCCACTATTATCTTTACTTATTCATGGGGTCTGAGATGTTTCATATTTAAGCAGCACCTAGGTATATAAAATGTGACCACTATATATCAAAATACTTTGGATATTTTGTATAAAGCAATGTGTTCAATGTCCCATTATAGGCAAACAACAAAAGACCAAGTGTCTATATTGGGTATGAACAGTATTAGGCGGGAGGAGAGGTTCCTCAGATGAACCTGCAAAGAACAAAACATCCCAAGAATAAAGACACCAGAGAAGTTACACCATCCTTATCCCATGTATGGCATCAGAAATCAGAACATCAAGTTTATAAAAAAAAAAAAAAATCCCGAGCCATTTAAATGGTTTGGCCATTGAAAAGGGAGTATCTCTGTTGATCTCAGACATGTCTACTCAGACCTAACCCCTTATTTCTTTTGAGAAATAATGATGGGTATTAAGCCAAGAATCTCAAACTGACCATTGAATAGCTCAATTCCATTGCATGCTAGCTCTGTCATAGCGGAAGTGTGCCTGACAAGGTCCACATAGCTATGAGTATAGCAGGGACAGAGAGAAAAGAGGTACAGGGAAGAGTATCATTTTATCCTTTCACTGCTATCTACCCTTTTTGGGACACTTGAAAGCCTGCTTGTCACAAATGCATCACGTAAGTGAATTCTCACTGATTGAGGAATAAACTAGAAACCAGAGACAGTGCTAAGAGCTCCAAGTCTTCTCTCTTTGTACTAAATTTTTAGTCACAGCCCCTCTAGAACAAGTAGCCAAAAAAAATCTCTATTTTGTGCAGACCCTTCTCAAACACCACCTACTGCATGAAGTGTATCTTGATTACTCAGCTTTAAATGACTCTGATCAATCCTGTCATTCCTTTCTTTCACCATTAGCCCTCCCCTTGACACATTGCATCTATCTTTGATTTTGATCCTAAAGCATATTACATATCAGTGTCCTCTGTCTCATCCCTAATTCCCCACACCCTATGAATAGACTCCACATGTCTAAGAACAAAAAGAATGTCTTTTGGTTTTCCCTAAGAAGCCTTGCCAAATAGTACCCTTTTACCCCATCTGTATTGTGGATTAAATTTAGAAATAAAAGTCAAGGAGAGCCACTGAGAGCAAAAAAAAATTACCTTTATTTCTGATAAAGGTTAAATTGTAAACTGTATCTTGTGTTAGAGCCATAAGTGACCTGTGGGGTCACCACTGGGCTGGAGTGGAGCTGGCCAGGCCTAGGGGTGTAGAACAAGATGCAGCTCCCTACAAGTGGTTGATTCCCAAAAGAAACAAAGAAAACCTAGAGTTGAACATGACAAACTCCCAACTAAATAATTCATTCTAGCTACCTGGAAGTTTTTGGGAAAAGTCAAAAAATTGGCAAATAAATTTCCCCCCACTTGAGATTAAGGGAGAAGAGTTTCTCACATTCTCTCCAAATACTTGTTTTCACAAATTAACAGAAATTTATGATGCCCTTATCCTCAACAAGGAGAGTGTGCACACCCATTGGAGCAGGACCTCAGTGTCCTGCTAGAACAATCCTGTTCTTTCCCCTCACATATCAATCACTATTTCTTTAGTTTTCTTTTGGGGATGCTGGTTAGCTGTTTAGATATTGCCCTCAGAAGGACTGATAATGCATCAGAGCAATGTATTTATATTAATGCATCAGAGCAATATAATTATACTAATTAAATCACCTCTAAGACCATGTTCTTCTGAAGGTGGAAAATTAAACTTCGAGTTCCCACCAAAATTATGCAAATCTGGCCACACCATTCACTATAGTATTTAGTGATCTTACACAGAGATTAAATGACTACATAAGGAAATGCCATAATGTATATGACTTACTCAAAGCCTTGGAAGTTATCTTAGTTCACTGCTAAAACCCTCACATTTTAAAGTATCCATTTAATTTATAGAACTTACATGAAAATCCACCCACTAAATTTGGAGAAAGTCAATTCCTAATACCTAAAGGATCTACTCCAGAAAAAAAATAATAACACCAGAATATATCTTTGCCAAAAACCAGGATAGCAACTCTCTGGTATCTTAGTGTAGAAGGGAAGTGTGTAAAGATCTTAGTCTAAGCCAATGTGTTACTATGGCAATTGCCCAAAATCCATGATTTTATGAAGCTAATCAGAAGATATTTGCTAATGATAATGATGATATTTCCCTGTACATCTTGATTTATGAGATGTGTTTTTCATTTAAGACTCCCTGTCTATCCCATTTGCTAGAGCTTGTCAAACTGACCAATACACCTAGTTCCTACATTTGTTTTGACCAAAAAAATCTCCCGGAGCAGATTGCTGAACAAAAGCTCTACTGCTACTTTCCTACCTGGAAACCCGGAGGCCTAGTAAAGTCCAGACCCTGTGTCCGATGCATTCCTGCAAACACTGATTTCCTCTCACCTGAGCCCATACCTGCCCTGGCAGGCTACTCCAGGATGTGTGAGAACTGAGTCACCTTGAAACTCACCCAGGCGTCCTTTGAATATTTTCCACTTTTCAATCTTTGAGCTACTCACATCACTACTCAGTTTGTCTCATCACAGTCTCTTTGTTGTTCTTGAGCACAGAATAGGATAGGAAATAACCAAACTTAGGGTTGTTTCTTAGGCCTGGCATTGACAATTTGAAGCTAGAACTTCACCTGTGCTTCATAGCAAGCATCGAACTCAGTGAGTCATTTAAGTGCACCTAGTCATGTTCTGCCAATAGATACCTAAGAGGTTGGTAAGGTCTCTTTTCTCTTTAATTAGCAATTTGTCTCAGCTTTATCCCCATCACACAATGTAAGGGCTAAGGTGTGAGACCTCTGGCATCCACATGAACCATTTGAAGTACCCCACATATCTAGTTCTTCTCTGTATAAAAATTTGCCTCTTGCCTGTGAAAAAGGCCTCCAGAAACTTCCTTAATTCACCAACATCAAAATATCTTGTGTCTGGGGCCTCCCCGGTGGCGCAGCGGTTGAGCGCTGGGTTGCGAAGCTGCCCGCAGCCTCTGTGGCGCCCGTTCGATCCCCGGCTGCTCCCCTGCCACCGGAGGAGGGTCCCACATGGCGCTCAGACCTCTCCTGCCGCCCGCTGCACCCCTCAGCAGTGTACTTCGGTCCTTCTGCCTGCTCTGCTCCCCGATCTGGCTCTGGTGAATTCTCTCACCCTCCCGTGCTTCTGACTGTACCCAGTGCGTGTATAAATAAACAAACAAAACAAATAAATAAATAAATGCCTCTTTAAAAAAAAAAATATCTTGTGTCTGTCTTAATGACTCTCATCTAGGTCACAATATTTTAATGTCAACTTCACTACAAAAACCCACTGGATAGGAGTCTCCCCCTTGGCACAGCGGGTTGAGTGCAGCACTGTGAAGCTGTCCACAGCCTCTGCAGCACAGGTTCGATTCCCGGCCGGCCAGGGAGATTCCCACATGGCGCAGCAGACCTCTCCTGTCTCGCCTGCTGTTCCCCTCAGAAGTGTCTTTGGTCTGTCTGCCTATTCTGCTCCCCGCTCTCTCTGGTGAATTCTCTCACTCTCCCACACCTCTGACCCGTACCCCACCCCCCATTCTTGTATAAATAATCTTTATATAAAAAACCAAACCCACCGGGTAGTAAACTTCAGCTCACCAAAATCAAAAGACCCTTTCCCCACACTAAGTTTATGACCAAAAGTCATATATCTTGGCCCACCATAAGCCTTGCCACACAAATAATTTCTCCTTGAAGCTTCACTCTCTTGTTATAATTTTTCATTGCCACAAGCCAATGCCAAAAATTCTATGTGTAGATATATATGCGTGCATGTGTGTATACATACACACATACACTTACACTTATGTGAAGAATTTTAAATCATTGACTGAGGACTGGAGCCCACTGCTCCTGTCTGATGCTTAGCAGCAGAAGGTCCTTGCAAGATAACGCAACCCAGGACAGATGCTCAATGCAGGGAACCAGGCTTGTAGAAAGAAGGGAAGAATCAAGTCAGTATTATTCCTAGGTTTCCTAATCCTTAAATCCCCTATATTCACATCAGAAAGTAAATACATAGTAGAGAGAAGCCAGGAGGTGTACCTGGACATGGAGGAAGACATCAGGAGTGGGGGGTAAGTCATTTTTTCTTTCACAATGTCCTATTCAGCACCTAGCAATGAGCCTCTCATCTATTTAATAAATGTCCAATATATGTGTAGCTATTGGCATGAAACTAATTTGGAAAGAAATCCAGAATTTTTTCCTTTTCTGTTTTACTGTCATTCTAACAGAAAACCTTTATGAATGCGAAAGAAGCAAACCCATCTGAAATGTACATTAATTCCTACTTCCCCCCCAGCAAGAAGTTAGCTGAGGGATGTGATATTTTATTGAGTAAGAGGTTTAATTAGAGAGTCCTTTAAAATTAAGTACACAATGAGTCATTTCTCACTGGCTCAGAGCCCATTGCTGACCAGCTGGTCTAACCCATTTTCCCCATGTGGGCTAGTAGGAAATACCACCCCCCAAAAAAAACTCACAAAAAACACACCTTTACCTTTGAAACATCACTGTACTGATTTACCAGGTGGCTGTCCCAAGGCTTAGCCAAGGCCAGACTTCCCTTGTATCTGCATAATTGCAGAATGTTAAACTGGAAGGGATAACAAAACATCTAGGATTATGTTGTCAATGCTGAGCTTAAAAAACTGAAATCTAGAGAGAAAAAGTGTTATTTCCAGGCTTTCTTAATGGCAAAACTCAGGCTGGAACCCAGGTGATGTGGCTCTATGAATAAGAATCCCACTGCCCTGACGTCTTCTTCATGGTCCTTGGAGCGAGGGCCCCATTATGTTTGTTCTGTTCTAGTGACTGCAATGTCACACACTAGGGAAAATGGGAGCATGAGCTAAAACTATTATGATTGCACAAAAATCACCTTGCATAGGCTGGAGGTGTAGACATTCTTCATCTGAAGCTGCTTGACCTCTATTTGATTGAAAGCAACATCTGGTCTCCAGGTTTTCAGTGGTGTTTCCCCTATTGAGAGGTAGCCAATTGCAGACAGATGTGACATTTCCTCAACACGTTGTGTCGACATCACTGACATGTACCTTATTTGAACAATGGGCAGCCAAGCATCTCAACACCTTTAAATCTGAAACAATTCCAGCCCAAGGTGGCAGAGGATTGATTCTGTGCACAGACTCCTCCACAGGGAGATGGGGGATGAATCCAGGTCCCCTACTGACCACCCCTTATACTTGTTCTACTGCATATCCCGTCACTTAAGCCCTAAACCATTTCCTTTCACACAATAAATGTAAATTGCAGAATGCAGTGTTAAAGTCATGAACAGGTATATGGCTTATGGGAAAAAAAAATCAAAACAAAACAGGACACATCTTAAGTTTCAGCCACCCAAAAAAGAATTCCAGATGGAACATTCTCTCTTACATCTGTCATGTAGTGACTTAATTCTAACTCCAGGCCCCTAACCTCTCCCGAATCCATTCTCCCCTACCTACTTCTCTGTGTCCTTGCTGACCTATCGCTCATGAGGTAGACAGGCAGATATTATTACCTCCAACACCCCAAGGAGGAATGTTCAGTCCAGAAAGTGAAAATGGCTGGCCACAGGGCACTGAAGTGGTTTGTGGAAAAACTAGAATCAGAACTGGGGAGCTGATTCTCATCCCCACGTTTTTTCCAAGAGATAAAAAAAAGTCATAGACACTCATGTTATTAATGCATCATGGTATTGCTGCCATTATTATTTATATTATTAGTGTTGTTATAAATGACAGCAGCCAGCACATCTTCTTTATCACCTTTTCTCAGAAAAGTGGCTTGCATGGCTCCTGTTAGCACGAACCATCAGGGCATCACTTACATCCCTTCTTGATTGTTTTTCCATGTAATTCTCCTTATTTCCCACTTTCACCTATAAATGGTCCTTATTGAGTGCTTAATCTATGCCAGGCACTAAAGTGTGCTCCATGAATTAAATCCATTGATCCTTGTAGGAGATAGAAAGTCATATCTTCACTTTACAGATGAGGAAAGTCAAGCACAGCTAGTTAGAAAGAGAGACAGTGCCTCCCTGGTGGCACAGCAGGTTGAGCGCAGTGCTGTGAAGCTGTCCACAGCCTCTGCAGCATGGGCTCGATCCCTGGCCAGCCAGGGAGATTCCCACATGGTGAGGCAGACCTCTCCTGTCCTGCCCACTACTCCCCTCAGCAGTGTATTTTGGTCATCTGCCTGTTCTGCTCCCCACTCTGTCTCTGGTGAATCCTCTCACCCTCCCACACCTCTTGCCTGTACCCCAGCTCTAGTATAAAAATAAATAAATCTTAAAAAAAGAGACAGCATTTGCTAATAAAAAGACAAATACAAATACATACATATAGATAAAAAGATAAAGACAAAGACACATAGACAGTTATTCTATATCTTTAAGGTAAAAATCACATTTTTCCACAACTCATTTGTTTCCAATCTTTCAAAACCACTCAACTTGGTTTTCCAAAATCCGAGTCATTTTTTTAAATAGGGACTTAAATTTGATTGGTCCATATAAGTATAATAGGAAGTTTTAATAACCATAAGCAGCTTTTTCAAAGAAACAGAATTGGTTGTTGGAAAATAAAATAAGCTGAGCCCCCAGCACACAGCAGGTATCACTGAGTAGTTTTTAAGAAGGGATGGGAAACATCAGTTGGACCAATACATTGAGTAAATTGGGGTTACTTAGTAGCTTCTGCAGTATCTAGTGTTCATAGGCTGTTAGGAATGCTATTATGTGACATGTCTGTAAAGGCAGGACAGGACACAGTGCAGGTTTTCTGATCCTATGCAAACCGGGTAAAGGAGGAGTCAGAGTCCTCAGTGGTTTTGCAGGTCTTTTATTGGGGTTCACCAGGCATATGGCAGGCAGGGGTGCTGGCAAGTCTTTACTCTATCTGGGCTCTCTGGCGTTGGTTCATGCTGCTTCTCGGCTTCTCTTTCGGCTTCGGCTTCGGCTGCTGCTGCTGCTGCTGCTGTCCCCGTGACACTGCCCTTAAAAAAAGCACAGTCTTAACTCAGCTGAATCCCATCTACCTATGCCCACACCCTATTCCAGGTGCCCGCCATCAGGCATGCATTCAGGACAAGGATCCATCATCTATCCTGATGGCGGAAGGGCAGAAAAGCCTGATATTTTCTTTACCCTACACATGTCTAAGTGGCACATAATATCTAAATTCTGCTATTTCTAGAAAAAAACTTAATAAAACCAGGGCTCATATAAGTACCCTTACTATTGGTTCGCAAGAAACTGTTACATTAATTCAGCAAATAAGTAAATCAAAGGGAGATCATGAGAGGCTTAGGAACTGACTAGTTATAGGAAAAAGAAGAGAGAAAACAAAGGCAATTGACTTTCCATGCCTGGGTGTCTGGGAGAATAAGCTGTAGAATACAACTAAGAACAGCTGATGGAGGTGGGAAGGGATGGTCATTCATGTAAGAACATCTAAGAGTAAATACTTACGAAGGCATTGGGATGGAGTGCTGAATTTAGGCACCAAAATCAATGTGGAGATTCTGGGTGAGGCTTTAAATTTGGGTAACTTCTTCAAGAAAACGAGTACAGGAAAGGAAGAAAAGACTTTTGAAGCAACAGCTGAATTTCACAAAGTTCAACAAGTATAAATTAGGGGCCAGGAGGAAGGAAGCAGAGGTGGCTTCAGCTTCCAGGTGATGGCAGCGTACAATCCTCAAGAACTTACGGTACAGCCTGAAACCACCTTCTTTCATCAGTTCTAATTCCAAATAATTCTGGAAATGTTCTTGTTCCTTCTTCTCTAGTGCCTTCTTTCCATGACAGTGCCAAAACTTGAGGAATACCCATTCAATCCAAGGAACCAGTCGGTATTAGTGCTTTGAGAGAATACAAAAGATAACAGCAGTGAAAGCTGTTTCGCTATTCAAGAAACTCAGTTATCTTGGAGCTTCAAAGGGACAGATTAAAAGGTTGTATGAAGGATAACTCAGTGAAGGAATGAAGAAAGGACAAATTGATGTAGACAGGAATATAAAAAACATAAAGTAGCATTTTCGCTTTGTATTAATTAGTCTTTTTCCTGGTCCCTTATTCAGGTTTTCTAGATTCCTGCTATGAGTGAGACCATCCGGTATTTTTCTTTTTCTTTCTGGCTTATTTCGCTGAGCATGATCCCTTCTAGCTCCATCCCTGTTGCTGCAAACTGCATGTGTTTATCTTTTTTGATAGCAAAAATCAAAATCAACAAGCAACTATAAACCAGAGACACACTGCAGGGGGGAGCAGGGAGAGGAAGGATTAGGGTCAAAATAAGAGGGGGGGGCAATTGTATGGGGAATATAACCAAAATGAAAATGCATACATTGCGCAAAAATGAAAAATGATGTAAGAATTATATAAAATAAAATATTAAAAAAAAAAAACCATCAAGTGCCAGATCAGGGCGACAAGCACCACCGAGTGCTGCCACTGACATGGTGGACTGGTCTCCACATGCTGATGAGCCATGGAACCTGCAAGCCCAGCAAGCTGGTGGCTCTATCTCCAGAGTAGAGATGCTCTTACAGCCCAAGGACCAGGGCAGGAAGCCATGCCCCTTCCCTGCAAGGGTACACCCCACTGTGAGAGCCTCATTCTTCCTTAGGCCTGCTGTGCCTATGTGAGAACCACACGCTCCCACTTACAGCCCACACTGGGGCTTTCAGCTCAGTTATATGTCTATAAATACCTCTCCCAGGGTCCTCCCTGACCTAGAACAGATCAGACTCTCGGCATCGCAGTCCTCAGATGGTCCCATCACAGAATAAGACACTTTCTTTTTTAAAAAATATATTTATTAATTTATTTACATATTGTGTAGAAGAACTGGGGTACAGGCCAGGGGTGCAGGGGTGAGAGGATTCACCAGAGACAGAGTGGGGAGAAGAACAGGTGGATCTACTGAAATATACTGCTGAGGGGAGCAGCAGGCAAGAGAGGAGAGGTCTGCTATGCCATGTAGGTCAGCTCCCTGGCCGGGGATTGAACTCAGGCTGCAGCGATGACAGACCTAAGACTTAACCCCTAGGCCACCAGGGAGGCCCCAGCATGAGAGACTTTCATTCAAGTGAAAAACCAGTCTTAGTTTTATTATATCCATTTCTCTCTCTTTCTGACTAGAGAAAAGTAGATATAATTTCACACTGAGAATAAGTTAAACACATTACCTTTCCCACTAACACATTATCATGGCTCAGCTGCACACCTCAGAATTTTGGATAGATAAGAAAAAGCACCCAACATTTATATTTAATGGTGGAATCATATCATCTACTTTGAATTGTATCATTTTTTTATTGCGGTAACACTAGTTAACAAAACTGAATGCGATTTAGGGGTACAAGTTCACACCCCTTCAGATGTATGTTGCCACACCATAGCCACCACCATGGTACCCCACAGTCCTCCACCACAGTCCATTGGGAGCCCCCCATTTGTACCCAAGCCCTCTCTTTTCCCTGGCATTTCATTTATTTTTTCATAGAATTCTTATCAAAACTCAAAGTCCTCTACTTCGATGGTCTCTGTTGATTGTTCCTGCCCTTTTAATTCTTGCTTAGCACTTTTGAATTCTTGGCTACTAAGTGAGAAGTCTACTGGAATTTCAACACTGGAGGAAATAAATCCCTCCCACCCCACCCCATTCCCCAGAGGTTGGAGGTTTGGCAGGACTCATCAACCACCCACTCATCAACCACCCTCAGATAGCTGCCTAGGAGCACACACACTGGCACCCTGGAATCAGACTTTATGTTCCTAGATTTTTAATTTTAGTGTCATTCCTGCTCTGATGTGTTACTATTCTTGCTAGATAACAACTTAAAGACAAAAGTCATAACTCATTTTAAAATAATATTGTCTACTGACTCATTTTGGAGAATTGGAAAGTGACTAAAAATAAAATCATTCACCATGTTATTCCTTCTTGCATTAGTTTCCATTAGTATCTGGTTATATCTACCTATTGGTCTTTTTTCCCCCTGGTTTGCATATTTAGCTACATCTGCATAAATTTGTGATAGAGCTTTGTTTCAATTATAATCTGACTTCTCTGAGATACACTTTATTGGAAACATTTCCCACATTATTAGAAAAATCATCAATATCATTTTGGGGTCCGCATGATATTTCAATATGAAGATTTGTTATCATTTGTTTAACCAGTCCCTATTGTAAATGCCTGGGTTCTTTCAATTTCTTATATCTATGACTGTAATTGCCAAATTGAAGCAAATGCTCATGCATGCTCATTAGGCTTTTGATCAGAGATGTTGCTTGAACTATCTGTAATTTATCTGTTCTTTTATCTATAATATGTGGGTGATAGGGGCCTCTCTGGTGGCGCAAGGGGTTAAAAAGCAGCACTATGAAGCTATCCACAGCCTCTGTAGCACAAGTTCCATCCCCGGCCAGCCAAGGAGAAACCCACATGGTGCGGCAGACCGCTCCTGTCTTGCCTGCTGCTCCCCTCAGCAGTGTAGTTCAGTCAGTCTGCCTGTTCTGTTCCCCACTCTGTCTCTTGTGGATCCTCTCACCCCCCACATCTCTGGCCTGTACCCCAGCTCTTGTATGCATAAATAAACAAACCTTAATATATATATATATATATAAAATAAAATCTAGATAAGTGTTAATGAAAATAGCATTTGGGTGACTCCTGATTTCCCATTTGTGTCTCACAACTATAGTTTCTATTCAACACTCCACACATTCTATAGTCAGCATATTTACTTAACATAATTCTCTTTCCATGTTGAGAAATGTGCAGCTTTATTATTTTGTGGAAATCCATTTTATGAGTGCACCATAACTGAGTAGCATTATAAACTTCTCGCTATTATAAACAAGAATATAATAACCATCTTGAGATAAATATCTTTGTATACTTGTCCAACTCATTCCCTTAGGATAAATTCCTCAAAACAGAACTGCTGATCCACTCTTGTGTCTATTCTAAGACTTTCTCGAATCACCATCCAGAGGATAAATGCCCACCACAGACTGAATGGGACATTTCTCTCTTGTTCTCCTTCTCAACATTGAGAAGTTTCATGCAATTTTACCAACATGATAAGTAAAATATAGACTGCCATGACTGAAGATACATTACTGAGCTCCTAATAAAATGTATCCTTGCAAAAGATTGTATTTTTCCAAAGGTATATCAAAGAGAGTTTAGGGATAAGGAAAGGTAGACTAAAGACAGTCATGAGGAGTTCTTAATGTTACTTAGGTCATGAGTTCCAGAGGGCCTGATAAGAACTGATGAGTGGGGCACACATATTCATAAAATGTTGCACACAGTTTCTTGAATTTCCTATGGTCTGCCTATGGGATTCATGATATTGATGGCAGCACTTCCTTAAATTAATTATAGATGAGACATCATAAATTCATCATGCTTCTCCCCTATTTTATTGGTCTATGGTCAGCTTCTTCTGTTTTCCACCAGCAGCGCATAGAATTAGAATTGATTCTATCAGCAACTGCTCAAGCCTTGCTATATTTAAACAATGTCTCAACACCAGAAAGCTAAGCAAATTAGAAAGCTACAGCTTTGGTAATAGATGATTGGGGTAGATGAATCATTTTTCTTAAAGGTATTTGAGACTGTGAGGTCTAAGAGGGGTGTCTAGGACACCAACAAAGGAGCGCTGAGGTTGAGTCATCAATCCTCAGATAAGTAACATGCAGCTCCAGGAGCAATTAGGCCTTATGGTATTATAAAGCTTATGGCGGTGGGGGAAATGACTGTAGGCAATCTCCTCAGAGAAAATTTGCTGTAAAATAGCCAATCTCAAAGAAATACATTAGGGGATAATTACTAACTTTTCTTACAGATTTTTCACTTGACAATAGATTTTATTATATGTCTTTTCTAAACAGTACCTAAGAGCATTGAAAAATAATTCCATTTTCAAAAATGTGATTTACCACCCACTTATTGTGTAAAATGTCTTGTTCTCCTGAGACTAAAGATGTTCTATGCCAATAAACTGTTTTAATGCATCATCGGTGGCTGCTTGGGAGACCACAATACTTGATGGATAGTGGGAGTAATCCACTGTGTTATTACAGAGGCTGTACTCAGAAGGATAATCAATAGATTGGTGTCAACCGAGAAGCAGGGAGGGAGCATCACCAGTGGATTTCTTCTTGACTTTGATTTGAGAATATCGGTATTCCATGTTTCTGCAGTGATCTGCATGATGGAATAGTTAGTACAACATTGTCCTTTGCAGGTGACACAAATCTAGGGTGGCTGACATTTTGCATTAGAAGATTAAATGCCCTTGTGTGTTTGAAGATAATCTAGAAGTAAAGAGAATTAAACATGAAAAGGATAAGTGAAGGAGAGAGAAACAACATGAGCAACCAACTGAAGAAACGCAAGAGAGACAGGACTTACATGTCTTTCAAAAGCACAGCCACCCTAGGCATAATCAGATCTGAAGATACAATGACCTTGGACCAATAATTTTGCCTCAATTTAAAGAAGAAACCACTCCTGTATTAATTCAATAATATTTATCAAGGACCTACTCTGGGCCAGCCCCTTTGATGCTGAAATACATCATTATAGGCACCATTATTTCTCTTTTTTTCCCAATAGATCACTTGTGATAATGGAATATATTTTACTGGGGCTTAAATCCAGGACGTTTCTTCTCAGTTTTGGAGACAGCATGAAGATTTTGGAAGACTGTTGAGAAACATGGATAGAATCAGCAGGGTTAAAAGTTAAAACTGCAATTGAAAATAATGTTTGTTTTTATCTCAAGAGTGATCAAATAGTGGTCGAGGGGCAGTAACCAGCTATTTTCCACTTGCTTAGACAGGAAAGTCCTTCAACACTACAACAGTATAAAAACAAACAATTCAGGGAATAAAGTGAAAATTGGTTAAAAAGACTACCACTCCCAGCAAGTGCTGGGTAGGATGAAGAGAAATATTACCCTATTCCATTGTTGGTGATTTTGTAAACTAGGGCAGCCATTATGGAAAGTGATTTGGATTCATCTTAAAAACCTGCAAATGGAAATACTACACAACATAGCAATCCCACTCTTGGGCATCTATCCAAACACTATGAAATCATCAATGCAAAAAAAAAAAAACATATGTCCTACAATATTTATTGCAGCACTATTTACAATAGCTTGTACAATGGAAGCAGCCTAAAAGCCCATCAATAGGCAATTGGATCAAGAAGTGTGGAATCTCCACACTGTGGAATATTATTCAGCCATAAGGAAAGATGAAATGCAGCCATTTATAGCAAAATAAAGGGAGTTTGAGGGAATTATGTGTAGTAAAGCAAGTCAGAATGACAAAAACAAAATATGGACATCTGTGTAATAGATGATTTGACAAATTACAATACTAACAAAAACTAGTGGATATTAATAAATGATGTGAGGATTCTGCAATTAAGAGGGAAGGCAAGAAAGAAAGGGACAAGGCAATACAAGGCTGGTGGGTGGTGGTAGAGATAGAAAAATAGTAATTAAATTAAAAGTTAAAATAGGACTTAGATGGGTAATGTGGGACTCTGTCTTGTACAACTGTGAAAATGCAATAAGCTCTATGGCAAGGGTTTCTGCTAAATGAAGGACACATTTCATGGTCTCCCTACTCCTTTTAGTCGATTTCATCTATATGAACTCTAAATCATAAATGCTTTTCAGCTTTTCAAACTGTAAATTAGCCCATCACCTGGACGGGAGTAAACACTTTTGGTTTTGGACTTGTTCAGCATTTAGGCATTTATCTCCTTATTGAAATACAATTGTTTAGTCATTAAGATAAACTGGTCCTGGGCCTCCCCGGTGGCGCAGCGGTTGAGTGCTGGGTTGTGAAGCTGCCTGCAGCCTCTGCAGTGCCAGTTCGATCCCCGGCTGCTCCCCGGCCACCGGAGGAGGGTCCGGCATGGCGCGCAGACCTCTCCTGCCGCCCACTGCTCCCCTCAGCAGTGTACTTCGGTCCTTCTGCCTGCTCTGCTCCCCGCTCTGGCTCTGGTGAGTTCTCACACTCTCCCATACTTCTGACTGTACCCAGTGCTTGCATAAATAAATAAAAATAAATCTTTAAAAAAAAAAAACAAAAGTCAAAGAATAATTAAAAAAAAAAAAGATAAACTGGTCCTGCAATCTAATTGATAGATGGGAGAGGGGAGCTAAATTGAAATATTCCAGTACTAAATTTAGACTTCAGTTATAGTTATTTTTCATTATATAGACATAGCACTATTTTGTAGATGTTCTTCTTAATCTTCCTAGCTGTTTATTTCTAGTAAAGCAATATGTACTTACAAAGCATTTAGAAAGTTTATCGAGAGAATATAGAAAACTCAAGTAAGAAAAAGAACATTTCCCTGGGCTTAGTCAGGGTTGGACAATTGGGCTGCAACATACAAAACATAGCCATTGTTGTTTTCACAATTCTCAGAATAACTAGGAAACTTCTCAAACTTGTGCAGGGTTACAATGGAAAAAATGCCCTAGAAAAGGACACAGGCTTGAAAAGCCTAGCATTTTCCTGTCTGAGCTCAAGTCTACTGCATATACTTGAACAAGATAGTTAATTTTTTTTTTCCTTTTCATTAAAATAGCTAATGAGATTCCCTATCTCACATACTTATTGTGAGAATTAAACAGTTCTCACAATACTCAAAATATGAGTATTCATAAAACATGTCCAGTACAAAGTTGGTCACCCAGATGGGGCTCAGTATGTACTGGCACTTCTTTGTTGTTGTTGTTGTTGTTGTTGTTGTTGTTGTTGTCGTCTCTCCAAGTGAGAGCCACTGGTCTGTGTGTTATCTATATATAGTCTCCTTTTTTTAAGTTATAGTAATCACCTGTCCATATTAAAGAATGATATTCTAAATTATAACAAATGTCTGCATAGTGTTCCATCACTTATTTCATGTTCTTCAACAATTCACTATATGACATATTTAGGATGTTTAAAACTTTTCAGTTGCCATAAATAATGATGTGGAATTAGAGGACCATGGAGCTTGCAAAAGTTCAAAGGTGTTAGCATGCATTGTGAAACTGCCTTCCAGAAGACTGGGCCGATCTTACAGTCCCACCAGCAATGTGTGGAAGCCTCACGTTGGCTTTTAGGTCACGCATTACACTTCCCAAGGCCCTAGGATGATCATGAAAAATTCAGTTTATACTCTGCTTTTTTAATATCTACCTTGTTGCTGTTTCCAGCTCAAGCTTCACAAAACTGAGTTTACTCTCTGCCCCTCATGCAACGTCCCTTCATCTTCAATATACTTAAATTTCACCTGGTTTGCTCTTTCTACACTCTACCTTCTGTATCAAACTGATTACAAAATCCTGTGATTTTCTTCCACAATATCTTTTGGTTTTGTTTTCTTTCCCATATCTACTGTCACCAACCAAATGAATAACCCCCCTTCTCTCTGGCTAATACCACTGCAATAATGACCCACTAGTCCTCATTATATCCCCTCTCTCCATTTTCAGCTAACTCTACTTCCTCCACTTGCATATTAATCTGATCATGCAGGTCTTCACTAAAAGTCCTGCAGAGGTTTCACACTTGGTGTGGAAGAAAGCCAAGAACCTTTAGTTTGACATTTGACACAGCTCAGAGTCTGCCCATACACAGCTCCTGCAGAAATACTTGTCCCTACCAACTTCAGCAATATCCACCTGCCTGAGTTTGTTTACATGGTTCCCTTAGCAATATAATCCATTTGGAATCCTCTTTCCTCTGTGGGATTTTCAAAATTCAGCTCAGTGGCATTTTCTCCAGGATCACTTCCCCAATCCCTTGCCAAAAACATTTCTCTTTCCTTCAAAACCTCATATTTGCTCATCTGTTTGAGGAGGTGCAGTAGGCAGAATAAAGACTCCCCTCAAAGATACCCACATTCTAATCCCCAGGCCTCCTGCATATGTTATGATGTATGGCAAAGAGGAATTAAGGTTTCAGGAGAAATTAGGATTGCTATTCATCTGACCTTAAAATATGGAGATTATCCTGGATTTTCTTGTACACTCAATGCAATTACAAGACTACTGAAATGTGGAAGAGGGAGGGAAAAAAGTCGGTGTCAGACCAATGCAATGTGAGAAAAACTTGAGCAGCCATTGCTGACTTTGAAAATGCAATAAGGTCACTAGCCAATGGATCCAGGTCGCCTCTGGAAACTGGGAAAAGACAAGAAAACAGAACCTTCCTTGAGCCTCAAGAGAGAAACATAACTTTACAGACACCTTGGTTTTAGCCCAGTGAGATCCACTTTGGACTTCTGACTACCAGAAATGTAAGATAATAAATTTGTATTTCTTTAAGTCATGAAGTATGTGGTAATTGCCTGTAGTAGCAATAAGAAACTAATACAGGAGGCATCATATGTGATGGAAAGAGTATAAATTTGGGGTAAATGCAACTGGATTTTTATCTTGGGTGTGCCACTAACTAGCAATATGATGCTGGACATGTGTTTGTTTATAACTTCTTGTGCCTGAATTTTTTTTTTAATCTATAAAATGCAGGGGAAGATACTTTCATCATGGGGTTTTTGCATGGATTAAATTATATTTTTTATTCCTATTTAATGTCCAAGATAATGTGTCTGGCACACAACAGACATTCACTAATCTTTAATAATTAGTCCCTCTATTCCTTCAATATGGTTCTTAAAACATTCATTCTGCAGTCATTGATATGTAGGAACCTGCCTGATCTTTGCAGTATATTGATAATCAATGTGTGTATGTTTTTTATATTTTTACACCTAAAAGTGGGGGGGAGAGAGAAGGAAGGAAAGAAATTTGAATAAATGTATCCATTTATAGGTAGCATTATCCACTGCATCATTCCAAAATATTCTGCCAATCTGGGTATAAAAAAAAAAATGTTTCATAAAATTCTTCCCAGAAGAGAAATAAAAGTAAATATTCTTTGTTGTGTTGTATAATTAAATTTTAGCTTTTTATGAACGTTCTCATCAATCAATGACACATTTTCAAATTGTAAATAGCTTATGATGATGAAAACAAACAGCAAAAATAGGCCACAAATTGATACAAATAATTTTCTCTCTAAGGTGTTGATTGAACAAAATGGAACCTCATTGAGATCCAATTAAGAACAACTCACCAGGAAGCCATAAATGACCCAATGCGTCTTGTGGATATACAAAAATAGCTCATAGAGTGAGAGAAAAACTGTCTATTGTTGTTTCTGCTTTCATGTTTGTTCAAAGTATTGTTTTAAAAAAATCACCTTACAAACAAGCTGCATATTAACATGCAGGTTCCGCATCATGGTTAGAGACAAAGAAGATAGGAAGGGAAGGTGAAAGTTAAGGAGGTGGCGAACGTCTCATGTGCTCCGCTCTATGCCAGGATTGGGCAGAGTGCTTTCACAGGCATCTCATTTAATTAAGGAAATTTGAAGTTTCAATTTGTGGACTTTAAAATAATCCACTGGGTTGTGAGTGAGGGATCATCAGAGCGTGCTGAAAATGAGCTAGTCTTACAAAGTTGGATGATACTCTTAAGACCTGAGTTAAGGGAATTCAGTTCTTGTTCAATTAATGAAATATTTTAATGCAGCAGGATTTGGTTTTTAGGTTTTTATTCAGGAATGAATCCAACTCAATTTCCTGAGGTACCAACTTTCAGTTTAATTTTCAAGGAAACAAAAAAAGCAACTGCCCTTTTGAAAAAGAAATAGGCCGGCCCTGGTCAGGCTTGCCCCATGTACACTTGTACACTTTGTTTTTTGTTTTTTTTTAATTTTTATTTTTATGTTCCCCATACAATTGCAACCCTGATTTTGACTCCAATCCCTCCTCCCCGCCCCCAAAGAGTGTCTCTGGTTCATAGTTGTCTGTTGATTTTGATTTTTTTCTTTCTTATAGTTATTCTTTTTCCTGGTCCATATTTAGGTTTTCTAAATTCCTGCTATGAGTGAGACCATCCGGTATTTTTCTTTTTCTTTCTGCCTTATTTCGCTGAGCATGATCCCTTCCAGCGCCATCCATGTTGTTGCAAATTGCATGTGTTTATCTTTTTTGATTGCTGAGTAATATTCCATGGTATATATGTACCACATCTTCTTGATCCAGTCATCTATTTTTGGGCATTTGGGTTGTTTCCAAAGCTTAGCTATTGTAAATAGTGCTGCTATAAACATAGGGGTGCCCTTTGGAATTAATGTTTCTGTGTCCTTTGGGTAAATACCTATGAGTGGAATTGCTGGATCATATGGAAGCTCTATCTTTAGTAGGTTGAAGAAACTCCACACAGCTTTCCATAGTGGTTGGATCAGTTTGCACTCCCACCAACAGTGCAGGAGTGTTCCTTTCTTTCCACATCCTCACCAACCTTTGTTGTTGCTAGTTTTTTTTTTATATATATATGCCTTTCTCACTGGCATAAGATGGTATCTCATTGTAGTTTTGATTTGCATTTCCCTGATTGCAAGTGATGTTGAACATTTTTTCATGTGCCTGGTGGCCATTTGTATTTCCTCTTCAGAGAAGTTTCTTTTTAGCTCTTCTGCCCATTTTTTGACTGGGTTATTTTCTTTGTTTGTGTTGAGTCTCATCAGCTCTTTGTAGATTTTTGTGATCATTCCTTTATCATTAGTGTGCCCCATGTACGCTCTGAAAGTACCAGTAAGATTTCTCTCTCCCCCCCCGATTTCTCTCATGCAAAGTACAGCTTATTTAACCTCATCAGCCAGTATCCACTAGGCATCAAATACAAAGGAAAGCTATGCAAAGAGAATTCCAGGGTCATAATTCCCTGTTTTTTCACTTTCTTCAATGATGCCAAATTAGCTCCCTTTGACTACAAATTTTCAGAGATTATATCACTGCCTGGAATACGTAGTTTGTTACGTTGAGAAAACTGTTCAATCACAAAACACAATAAGGAGAGTCAGGCTGCCCAAACTTGTCATTCTATCTATATTCTGGAATATGAGTTTAATAAAACGAACTACCAAGACCAATACAATGCACTACCAAGAGACGGCTCACCTGTAACTCAGTACAAAAATAAGCAAATTCAATGAAATGGCTAGACACGCCCCTTTAAAAGGCAATGTTACCACCCCACAATTTTATACAAGTGCTAAAGTCCAGAATCTACTATTACTGATGCAGCTCCAATTATTCAGTTCAGTTGCTCATTTGCTCAGTTATTAGTCACCCTACCATGTGGCATCACATTTAGTCCTCACAATAAGCCTTTCAAGTAATTACTAGTATTTTCAGTATAGATGAAGACATTAAGACTGAGGGAAACTCAGAAACAAGCCAGCTACGCTGTCAGTCAGTAGTAGTCAGGACAGGACCATGGTTCTTCTGAATGAGGTCTGATATTCTCCCACCATCACCTCATGTTCTCTTAAATCCCCACACATTGCTGCTATTAACTAAAAGCTAGGACACTTGTTCTCATTGCCATGTCAGCTGTTCTCCATTATGCTGTTAATATCTGCTTATACACCATGGAATATTACTCAGCATTTAAAAAAGACAAACTCATGCAATTTGCAGCAACATGGATGGCGCTGGAAGGGATCATGCTCAGTGAAATAAGCCAGAAAGAAAAAGAAAAATACCAGATGGTCTCACACATAGCAGGAATCTAGAAAACCTAAATATGGACCAGGAAAAAGACTAATTATATTAAAGTAAACATCAAAATCAATAAGCAACTATAGATCAGAGACACCCTACAGTGGGGGGCAGGGGGAGGAGAAGAGAGATTAGGGTCAGAATAAGGAGGATGGGAATTGTATGGGGAATATAACCAAAATGAAAAATGCATACATTATGCAAAAATGAAAAATGATGTAAGAATTATATAAAATAAAATAATTTATAAAAAAATCTGCTTAATCTGCAGATAAAATGTGCTGATGTTATGATTGAAACCCTACCTGACTGACAGAGCTAATTTTAATGGCATGAGATCAAGTTTATATCCAAAATGTTCTCTAGGCACAGCGGACAGATAGAGCCAGCAATATAAAAGTTGATAATGTCACACTCCTATTGGAGAGGTGCGCTGTCATTCCCTTTATTTAAATAAAGTTCAAGTCATTCACAATGAGACACTTCCAAGCTGAACTGGGAAGAAACTGATTAACAGCAAAGTGCTATGTATCCACTTCCTCCATGTTTCATGTTGTGTAGAGAGATAAACAGCAGTGTCTGAACTGGGAAGCGGTGTGTCATAATGGTTAAGACTTTGTAAATTCTGGCTTCAGTTTTCATTAGCTGTGAGAGTTGGGTAAGTCATGAAGTCTCACGAGATGTTAGTTTCCTCATCTCTAAAATGTTAACAGTAGTAATAAAAATAATAGTTAACAGTAAAACTCATAGTTATTTGAGGCCTGAATGGGATATCATATATTGGAAGCTTAGTCTAATGAAGGAGAAATCACAAGCAGTATTACTTTAAAGTATTATTTTATGGCTTTTGTCTCTGGAATGTAAATGGAGCATACTCAACTTGGGCTCCTATCAACTGAATTATTTAATCAGTGGCATGCATTGTTTCCTGATTCCTCCAAGTCATTTTGTAAAGCTTTCCAACAAGTTATTCACAGGCAAAGAAATGCCACCAGTGGAAATCATGATTAATAGTAAAGATTTGCTGTGTTTCCAAGGATTGCTGGTGGGGGTAGCAGGAGGGGAGAAACACAACAACTATGTGTCTTCCTAGAGAGGTCGGTTTCATCCACCTTTATGGGAGATGGGAAACGGAAAAGTTTTATGGGTTTTTTCCATGAATAAAAAAAAGGAAGTTCTGGGCCTCCCTGGTGGCACAGCAGGTTGAACATGGTGCTGTGAAGCTATCTGCAGCCTCTGAAGCACGGGTTCGATTCCCGGCTGGCCAGGGAGATACCCACATGGCACAGCAGACCGCTCCTGTCTTGCCCACTGCTCCCCTCAGCAGTGTATTTCATCAGTCTGCCTGTTCTGCTCCCTGCTCTGTCTCTGGTGAATCCTCTCACCCTCCCATGCCTCTGGCCTATACCCCAGCTCTTGTATAAATAAATAACAACTTTTTAAAAAAATCCTTTTAAAAAAAAGGAAGTTTCACAGAAATGATATTTCTGGCACTTCTACTATGATATAAGAAAATTACATCTAAGATTTTGACATTCCAAGAGAAAAAATTCTTTGATAAGTGGAAATTAAAATTAAGCAAGGATTCTTTGGCTTGTAATATGAGTCCCACTTGCACAGTACTAGTCTCTGTGACATGTGATATAGCGTTTATTTCTCTCATGAGTGTTGCCATTGCCTCAGCATGACAAGAAATAAAGAAGAAATTCAAACCTTGCAGCCCCACCTCTGCCACATATCCTTTAGTACCTGAAAGCAGGCTTCTAGGAATAATGAAAAACACTGCAGCTAGATGCAGGGCTTAGGAGATCATGACTTCTAAGTTCCAACTCAGTACATTCCTACCCTCAAAATAACATTCTCTTACTGCTTCAGCCTGAGTAAACCCAGTTCAAACAGCTTATTCACAAAGACAGAGGGTGTATAAACCATGTACACTGGATTCAGATGGCTTCCCCACAATCCTACAAAAGAAACACAACTATAGTCAAGAGATCTCAGTCCAAGTATGGTTTTCTACATTTCCTAGGGGAATCCAGAGGAAGTTTCTTCATAAAACTTACATTATTTCCTCTAAATCCAAGGACATTTGGCATGCTATCTGATAGGGATTGCAGGTGATAGAGATTGTACCACATGTGTTAAATGCCTTAATTTCTTGGTGGGGCAAGTTTCACATTAATGACTCCAGGAGTTCCACTTAGTGGAATTTTCCTACTTCTTCCATGATTATCAATTACCAGATTGCCAAAGAGCAAACACGTTGGGGATACCCCATATCCACATAACAGCCACAGCTTTGTGGACTTCCTACAGAGAAATATGTTTTGGAGTAAGAGCACCTACCAACAGATCAGGAAAGAAAGACAGTGAACTTATCTTCACTAAGACACATTACATCAGCACAAAAGGCATTTCATTAACCAAAATTCCCTGCGATGTTCGTTTCAAGGTTCTCTATAGCCAAAGAGTCTGTTATTTCATCCCCAACTCTTTACCTAATAATTTAAAATCCAAAGTGCTCTACAAGGTAAAGGATGTATTTTTACATGACCAGTTTGGGAATGAATCATATCATCTTTATTGAAGTAATGAGAGAAAACCTACTCAATGTTCCTGGAAAATTAATAAACAACAGCAAAATTCAATCATAAAATTTATTCATTGTTTTCAAATCTTGATTGCAAAAGTTAATACCAATCCTCATCATAATCCCAAAGAGTGAAAGGGAGAGAAGGAGGAAAGGAAGGAAGTTTAAATATTTAAATGATGAGCATAAGACATATTCAGATTTCATCTCAAATGCTCATGTATACTATGTCATTCAACATGTATTTATTAAAGGAATGAGTAACCTGGGCCTCCCTGGTGGTTCAAGGGGTTAAGACGCAACCTACGAAGCTGTCCACAATCTACGAAGCTATACGCAGCCACTGCAGCATGAGTTCGATCCCTGGTCAGGGAGCTACCCACATGGTGCAGCAGACCTCTCCTAACTTGCCTGCTGCTCCCCTCAGCAGTGTATTTCAGTTAACCTGCCTGTTTTGCTCCCCACTCTGTCTCTGGTGAATCCTCTCACTCCCCTCTCCCACATCTCTGGCCTACACCCCAGCTCTTGTATGCATAAATAATAAATCTTAAAAAAAAAAAAAAAAAACACCTGAGAGTTAGATGAGTTATCTGGGATGGAATGATATTTTGAGCCAAGCAAACCATCCACTATAGTATTTTGGATTAGAAATGGCTCTAAGTGAAATCTCTAGAGATACCAGTGTTTATAATCTGTTTTCAGAATAATCGCAGGTCATAATGACTTTATCACAAACTTTATTGTGGATTAGAACATCTCTAGGTTAACCTCCAACTCTAGCCTCCTAAGATCTTATGAAATTGTAATAGTGTAATCTGAAAAGGGGAGGATCTATGGTCCCTGCCCCGCCTAATGAAGGGTGGAGCTGAGCAACAGGGGTAGCTGAAAAGGACTTGGGAGAGAAAACCTGGAGGAGGTACGTGGAGCACAGAGACATGTGAAGAAGATGCCAAGCTTGCTTCTTGGCCAGACTTGTACCAAGGACTTGGGGACTTGGAAGGAGACACTTGGAAGAGAGCTGGGTGAGAGACCCGTGGGGAGACTGACAATGGCAACCGTGACCTTGACTTGTACTTTGATTTTGCTCTTTTCATCCCAGACTTGTCGGGCCTCTTCTGTCCCTTTCCTATGGTTCCCCACCAAAAGGTGCATTAGGCAAGCTTTCCAGCCTCAGTGGCCAGCCCTGTGTGGCTGGACATTTTCCCATAAGGGGAGGATAATTTTGGGTGCTTTATTGGGAAACTATATTCTTCCTGTTCTCTTCTTTCCATTGCACACTAATTCTATTAAAGTTGTTCTCTGTGGAAGTTCTTGCACACTAAGAGTATATTTTGTCTTTATGTGGTGGATGGCAGAACCCACTTAGAGTATGAAAGCTTGGGGGTATAAGGGTGCACCTCATTTGCACATTAAAAAATTCATTCAATGTTTATTAACCCTTCTCAGAGAAAAATATCCTTCAAGAAATATTTTTACCAAAAAAAAAGAATTTTTTTAAACTTTTTTAAAAGATTTATTTATTTATTTATTTATTTATATAAGCACTGGGTACAGTCAGAAGCACGGGAGGGTGAGAGAATTCACCAGAGCCAGAGCGGGGAGCAGAACAGGCAGAACGACCGAAGTACACTGCTGAGGGGAGCAGCGGGCGGCAGGAGAGGTCTGAGCGCCATGTGGGACCCTCACCTGGTGGCCGGGGATCGAACTGGCACTGCAGAGGTCACGGGCAGCTTCACAACCCAGCGCTCAACCGCTGCGCCACCGGGGAGGCCCAAAAAAGAAATATTTTTACATACCAGAATTTTTCTAAATAAGTTGGCATCATTTGTCATATTGGTGACTGAAAAGGGAAAACACAATGAGATGAAGGGAAAATAAAAGACACTGATTTTCCTTGCTTTCACTGTCTTAGAAGGAGATATTTTCCATCCTACCCTATGATTTACCATTTGTGTCCACATAATAAATACAGAGGTAGACCTTAGGTAGGCCTGATGCAGGCCCACTGAGAGCTGCGACACCTGACAAGCTGGCCTTTGATTCAGGCAGCCTTACAGCAGAAAGGTTCCCAAGTTGGTTTTGCACCACGAGTCAGCTGTGTCTCCCTATTATCAACAAGTTGCCCCTCTATGATGGCAAAGCAACACTTCTCTCCAATGCAAGAACTCTGATTCCATACAGATGGTGCAGTAGCAGCTATATGTTCCCAGACGGACATGGGCATCCCAGAAGCCTTCATCTGGGAGCACATCTTGTTTCCTACTTTGTAGCAATCCTCAGTTTCCATATCCTTTGCCATTAAAGAAACATTATATTCTAGAGCTGTGTCTATTGGCCTCTTACCATCAATCACATCACTGTCCCATGGAGATACTCACACAGTACACAGGAAATTGAACAAGGGCAGTTTAAGAGTCAATCATTTTCTGTAAAGTATCTATGTATTGAAGCTGGAAATAGCTGAAAGGCAATTTTTCTGAGGTGTCCTATGTGGTTCCACCAGCATCGGAACACCCTAAGATGATTGAAGGGATCCACTTACATTAAGTTTCCAATGGGTTGATGAGAATACGTCTGCCTTGGCAGTCAGAGTAAGTCTCGACTGAGTTGAAATCTTTAGAAGCTTGCTACTCAAAAAAGATCCACAGCCTAAAATCAGTCCCTGAAATTCAGTATCCAGGGTTTGGCCCCAGATCATTAGATTCACATCTGAATTTAAACAAGACCCCCAAGTGTTTCCTGAGCAAATTAAAGCTTAGGTAGCCATCACTGACTTAAAAGACAGCCTTCCTCAGCTTTCAACCATGTATTTCTTCCCATTCCTTTATTAAATTGAAAAAAATCGTATTAGGTCAGTGAAACACCTATCCCTTGAGTCCTGTCTTCAAAATAATGTATTGAATGAAACAGACACAAACAAATTATATACCTCTAAGATTCTAAACATCCTCACTTTAGGAACCTCAGCTATAATTATTATATGAATAACCAATTACTATGATTAAAGTCTAAAATGTTCATTTAAAAAACTATGAGAAACTCAAAGCAATTTAACTAATTCAACTAAACACATTTCACCTGAAGTAAAGAGAACTGAGAGGCTATTACCACCCTCAAACATATGAAGGCTGCCCATATGAGAAGGAATTAACTCCCTGTAGAAGACAAAAGACCGAAATAATATAAAAGGGACCTGTGACGAAGAGACTGATTTCAGTTCCAGGGAAAAAAGAGGTCTTACATAGAACTCTCCATGGTATTGACTATGCCACTGTGAACATTAGTGTCCACACTGTGTTGAAAATAAAATCCATTCTCCTGAATCTCATCTTCGTGAAGTCAGACTTCTACAGTCACTCTCCCCTTTGATCACTGCATCTGCCTTACAGCACATTAGCTGCCTGCTTTCTCCACGCTCATGTCACCAACGGGTTCTGCACCTTCCTGCACCTCAATGCCATTGATCACCCCTAGTCATTTCCATGACTGACATCCTCACTCCAGGAAGGTGCCTAGTCAAACACCCTTTCTTTCGTGAAGTCCTTGCTGATCCTTCTATCTAAAATAATTCTCTTTCATCTCTTCTCTGTTAATCAGCCATGCCGAGGTAAGTCATAATCTCAAATTCTTGGTTCTTACAACTGAGAGATAGCGTGCTTAGTTGGTATGTCAGCTTCTGGTTGGGTGCAAGTTGACTGTGGCTCTGCCCAGGAATGATTCTGGGCCACAGCCTATTCACATGACAAGCAACAGCAAGCGTCTGAGTTAAATCACAGGATCACTATAAATATTTTTGCCCCAAACTACGGAAATCTGAATAGCAGTGTGTATTGGATCAGTGTCCATTATCATGTTGAGACATTATAGAATAATTTTGCAAGATGTTACGACTGGGAGAAACTACATAAAAGTCGATGGGATCATTCCGTATTATTTCTTATAGATGCATATGAATCTACACCCATCTCAAAATAAAAGTTTAGGATTGTTTTTTAAATTACAATTTTTAATTAGTGTCATCTGCATTTTTATTATGAGACTTATAAAGTGGACTTTATATTCCTGATCAGCTAATTTTTTTTTAATTTGTATCAATTTTTATTGTGGTATCATTGGTTTACAACACTTTATGGTTCAGGATAATAAATTCACACCTCTACAGATGTGTGTTACCAAACCAAGCTATAACCAAAGCACCCATTGTCCTCCACCATAGTCCACTGACTATTGCAAAAAGTGCTGTGATGAGCATGGGAGTGCATGGTTTTGTATTCTTCAGGCAGATACTTAGGAATGGAATTGCTGGACCATATGGCAGATGCAATTTTAATCTTTTGAGAAACCTTCATACAGCTTTCCATGGTGGTTGGACCAGTCTATATTCCTACCAACAGTATAAGAAGGTTCTTTTTTCTCCACATCCACTCTAACACTCATTTTAAATAATTTTTGAAAACCAAACAAGCAGAAATAGAACTCTGAGATAATAAGAAATAGTAACTGCAATAATCTGCTACCACCCCTAGGCCAGGGAACAAAGGGAAAACATTGGTTAGAAATCAGAAGTTGAGGGCCTCCCTGGTGGTGCAGGGAGTTGAGCACCACACTGTGGGGCAGTCTGCAGCCTCTGCAGCACAGGTTCGATCCCTGGCCGGCTGGGGAGCAACCCACATGGCACGGCAGACCTCTCCTGTCTCATCCGCTGCTCCCCTCAGCAGTGTGCTTCGGTCGGTCTGCCTGTTCTGTTCCCCACTCTGTCTCTGGTGAATCCTTTCACCCTCCGACATCTCTGGCCTTGCCCCAGCTCTTGCATGCATGGATAAATAAATCTTTTAAAAAAAGAAATCAGAAGTTGAAGGAGAAGAGGATCTCTCAGAAAAGAAAGGATACAGTCCAGTTAATATGAGTACCGCAGAAATTTGAGAAGTGAGTTACAGTCTTCATTTCTAAAATTAGCCATAGGCTACAGTTGATATTTATTGCTTCTTTATTAAACCTTCCCTGCTTCTTTGCTCTCAGCCAGCACCTCAGGTCTTTAGAGTTCCTTCCTTTGTGCAATGACCCTGGCCCTCATTCCTGAAGGGCCTCTTTGTGGCCCTGCCTTTTTCTTCATGCTGCAATTTTCCTTTGGTGTTAGATAGAGGATATAGGAGAACTAAGAGATATCCCAGTCTGTTTCTCTGTGCCCCCATCATACAGCAGCAACCCAAATCCCTTTGGCAATATCCTGACCAATAGTATATCCTATTTTTTGCCAAAATGGCCAGTCTTAACTTTCAATTCAATGCAATCAATGCTGTCTCCTTGTGTAGAAGCTTGCCTCCCTTGAAAACAAAGGCCATTGAAACAGCATATTTCAACATTCTAAGCACAGGAAGTGAATATTCTGAAAGAAGGTTATCGAGAACAGTAGAAGTATCATTTCTGCTTCAACCCCTCAATTCTGGACTCCATGTTCTTTGGTTGTGGGAAAAACAGTAACACATACTGATCATTGATTCTTTCTTCTAAATGGAACACCTGTGCCTTGTCTCCTTGCTGGGAAATTAACTCAATCTTCAATGGGTCATTCTACTATTCTGTTAAGCCAATTCCCTTCAAGTAGTGGATGTGACATCTTGATGGTGGAGCTAATCTTCTCAATCTCCTTCCTTACCACAAAGGATAGACTGCGCAGTTGAGTGAGCCCATGTTGCTGAGTAGTTCTATTCCAACTATGCAGTTGGCAAAATAATCACAGAAGGCTTCATTGACTTATTTGATCAAATGTGAGAAAAATCTTGGGCCAAAATTTCTTTCAAAGACCACAAGCCCCTATAGAATTGCTTTAAGTGACTGGGAATTAGAGCCCATCCTGAGCCAGTGTCTGAGTATCTGAGTATTTTCCCTTTTTCCAGTATTCCCCACTTCCCTTACCCTTTGCTTATAATCTGGTAAGCAGAAAAGTTAAGAGTATTTGACAACAATAGTACAAAAGTAATCAAATTCTCCTGATTTCCATAATTTTTCTTCATAACACTCATCTCTACCTGAAATTGCATCACTTATGTAATTTTATATAAGGTTATCTTTTATCTTCTGTCCTACTATAAGCTCCATGGGACTGATCATCTTATTCATCCCCATATCTCAAAACTTAGAACAGGTAATACCCTTAATAAGCATTTAATAAACATTTATTTGAATGAAAACATTTTTGGAAGGCAGTTTGGCAATGTGTATCAAAAGCTTTAAATATGTGTAAAACCTATGACTTAAAATTTCAAACCCTATAAAATTGTTTTTAGCAAATACTGAGATTCAAATAAAATTTTAGAATTTACTGTTTATTTCTAGCATAAAGTTGTGAAAATTCAAATAATGTACACTATAATTGGAGTTTATTCATTCATTCAACAATTACTTATGTGTGTTCACTAAGTACTAGGCATAGGGCTGGGTGCAATCATCACCTTTATTACCAACACCAATAAGATCCTCAAGAAGCCCAGAAAGGTAAATTTCAGAAGACTATTTTACTCTTTATTTTTGTAATGCAGCAAATAACTGAGTGTTAGCTTATAGATACTTCACTAATAATAGCAATAATGAGGATACTTTACATTTGCATAGCACTTCTAACTTTTCAAAGTAATTCTCTAGCTATTATATTTCTTAAAATTAGGTCATATTAAACTGCACTTGAACTTCATTATTAGATCTTTTTAGAGAACAGAGTTGAGAGATTGTTGGCCCTTTTACATTAATTATGGACGTATAAGATGAATTAATCAAATTCCAACATATTTTCTATTAGGGTCAATTGTGTAGGAAAAAAAAAGCTACTCTGCAGGGTTTAGAGTAGGATGCAGCAGGGAAGATTATGCAAAAACAGGAGTTCTTAAAATGATTTTATTTTTAAATAAACCCTAAGCCCATTGTCTTGATGAAGCCTCATTAATTGTCTACAAGTATACCATCATTCCTGAAGAATCAACTTAACTAGTGAGGTCAATTTATAGTGAAATTTCAGGGCCCCTCACTTGTCCGGGCCTAATTCTAAACTCCAAAGAGGGATTCAAAGATGTTCAATGTCCATACATTGCTGTAAAATTGACAAAAACAACTTACCTAAATCGGTTTAGACTATCCTCTCTTTCCATCAAACTTCCCTCTTATACATTTGTCTTTTATCATGTTGTGCTAGAGTGGCCCTGGCATATGCAGGACTTCAGGTAATTATTTTTTTAATCAGGCCCTGCCTATATAACAATTTTATTAAACGATTTTATTAAAAATATATATAAATGCATGGCCCTATAGAAGATAGAGTTAGAAAGTTAGAGCAATGACTGGTGAAAACCAACACATAGGCTGACCTTCATGGTTCAGGTCTAAGTATTGAGAATGAACCATGAGTAGTTCAGCACCCCAAACTCACCCTGTGTCATACAAGAGTGAGGACTACCCCAAGTAGGTCTGTTAACACTATTGTGGTGGCCTGGTGTTATAACATGCTATGAAATAAATGTCACAGTGACTGGGAAGTACAAATCACTGTAAACCTCTAAGCTACTGTACTTTGAGACAACTGGTCCACCCCATACCTGCAGTAGAGTCAAAGAACATCACAAGGTTGAATAAGGATCAAGGCCCCTGAAAACCCAAGTCCAGTTTTGAGGTGTCCCACCCTGTTCACATTGCTAGTCCCAGCCAACTTCAGGAGCCAGAAAGAAACTGGGACAATTTTGAGGAAGGCACTAAAATGCATGGTCCCCTGGGGCACAGTACCTAGGGTGGGGCCTTGCTCACTGGGGTCTAAGGGCAACCCTGGTCACAAGCATTTTTGAGAAGTACTTCAGGGAACGTTGACTTAGTAGTTACATTTAGTCAGGCTTTAGAGGTATACAGTTTTTTGGTTTGCCATTTTTCCATGTGTAATTAAACTGTTGCTTGCCATCCCAAAGCAGAAATGGCCTCCAGGCAAACTACCACCTGCCACTGTGCCAACTCATATGCAACATGATACAAAAGCATTGTGATGGGCCACTTACTCAGAAGAATGTGGGTGACGGGTAGTGGCAAGAAATAGTTTTGAAAGTAGGGAGCCAAAAGCCAGTTTGCAGAAAAAAAAACTTTGTCTTAATAGTTAATGGATGAAATAAATGATAGAAATTTTCCCAAATTTAACAACAATCTCAATAATTTACATAAAATTGCCATTAGCAAAGTGTGACACCAAAGAAACTTCTAAAGCATTAGTACTATTTATTTTTGATAAAAGAAAATGCTATAAAATGATATAAGAAAATGAAACCAAAAATTATGGAAAAAATAAAGGTCTATTAGTCAGATACTAACAGATCTACAATTGCCTGAATTTTGTGATGTGTATGGTGGTCAACTTTTAAAATTTGGAAAGTCACTGTAATTTCATTTTTCATTCCAAACAATTACTTTCTAATTTTGCATGTATTTGTTAGGGAAGACCTTGAACGTTGTATGAGCTTCCAGACTCACAAAACTTAGTTGTATGAGCTTCCAGACTCAAAAAACCTAGCTCCATCTCTACTTACAGGGCTTACATCTTGCACACTTCAAAACAGCAGACTTGTCAATTGAAATTTGTCATTGACAATAAAAAACGATGTGGATTTATAAGTTCCTCTGGGTAAGAACTACAGCATTGACTCCCCAAAAGGAGCCATTCACACTTAGAATCAAATAAATACGTATATTCTTATCAAAAGAGACTTTCACCAGATGTAAACACGAATACACATAATCCCTAACCTCTCTATTCTGGCTAAGACAGAACCATCACATGGCTGGCAAAGCTCCTAGTCCTGAGAATACATTTCATTTCTAAGCAAGGTTTATATTCATTTCATCTTTGTTTTCTTACCAGTTCCTACTTTACCAACAGTCTCTTGGGATAAGTTCCTCAGGTACTGAGGACTGTTACAGGCAGCTGTGCAGGACTGGGCTGAGGGCCAGCGAGTGGAAGTATGTGGAAGGCCACTAGGTCAGCAGATTCTGGCTGCATTCTGCTCAGGCTGCATCCTCAGAGGGGCAGTTCTACATCTCATCACTGGGAGTATTGACTTCCTCCACCACATGCGCTATCAATGACCCAAATACACCAAGTGGACATTCAGCACTCAAGTTTAGGGTGGCCACATTCAATCCAGAGATGGAAGAGCAGAGCAGGATACCACTGGGAGATGTTAGAACGCTGGAGCACTTTACAGCTAGTCTTACATAATCTGATTTTAAAGCAGTTTCCATGAGACAAGGCAGGAGGAGTAAAACAAGGTGCATCCTGTTACAGTCAATATGAAAAGAATAAGTTACGAGTAACTTACGCTAGATGTATATTCCCCAATTAAACATGCTCTGATTCTCTAATTTGTCTTGATTGGGGTAATTAACATGAACTTTACTAACAAAAACAAAATCTCTCTGGCTTACCATAATAAAAATGTATTGCTAACTATACAAAATCCTGCAGGAATGCTTTTGCCATTCTCTTGCCCATTGTGACCCAGGAACCCCGGCTGATTCATGTAGCTCCACTATCATCTCCCCCTGGTCACACATGCACCTGGCAGGTGGAAGGGTCAAGAACAAGGATTTTCTGTGCATAAGCCACAGGATGAGCCAGACTAGGCACAGACAGTATCACTTCTACCTACACTGTACTGGCCAGAAAGCAATCATGTAGACCCATTTAGCTAGAGGAGAGACTTGGAAATATCACTTCACTATATGCAAAGAAATTAAAGGAGTGGTATCATTAGAAACCAGCTAAACCTGGAGCTCACCATCAGTTCCCCATTCACCAAAAACAAACAAAAAAACCACTCATTTTCATATCGTGAAAACTCTAAACATCTCCATTTGCTTCTGGCAATCATTTATTTGATTTAATGCTTTGAATTATTATAGAAAGGCCAGAATACTAGTTGTATGATTCTTCTTACATTTAAGTAAATTGATCCAACATCTCTTTTCTCTTATTTGGTTCTAAGCTGACATTTGCTACATAGCTTGAAGATATGTAAAATTTAGATCTAATCTTTTTATCAATCTACTGTCTGTTTCTGATCTCCTTATTAACCTCCAGGGATCAAGATTCTTCATCATAGTTTATTTCAATCCAACCTCCTTCCTGCAGGAGTTTTATAAAGCTCTTGAAGTTAATATTATACACTAATTTGAACTGAGAAGTTAGGTTGGTTAATATGGCTTCAAATATTATCACCCACCTATTCTGATTCACATTTTAAACAGCATTTTGCCCTGCTTTTATCAATGCTTTGTCATTTTGATTATTGCCTCAATTATGACTCAACAAGGATCAACTTCATAAGAGGTTGGTGGGGGAACAAGGGTAAAACCTCCCCTTCAGCTAAGTTTAGATCTTCTTAAGTGGTTATAATCTATGGCTTTTCTGGTTAATATGATGTACAAGAGAATAATGAAAGTACAGGGAAATCCTGTCATAAAGACTTCAGTTTTCTTTGTTTATTCCAGATTTTACAAACTTCTCAACCATGGGACTTTTCATCATTTTTTGGTTTGGGGTTTTAGTATTTATTTTTGTTTTGGCATAACTCATACACAAATCATGAAATATTTCCAATGGAAGAAATTTAAAACCCAACAGAGAGTCGGTTGGGCAGGAGGCTTTCTGTGGTCTCACTAGCCAGCCTCACTCTGTTTTGGGGACTATCATTGGTTTTCTCAGGCACATACATATGCTTGTTGAGCTCCTAATTCTTTGTTTTATCAATCACAATCAATATATCTCCAGTGATAAATTTAGAAGTATATGAATCAAAACAATCAGTAGCCCGCTTGTGGGAACTCCAATCTCTCCTTTAAATTCAATCAGTATCACTGCTTTCTTTAGCCTGTTCCACATCAAAAAAAAATTGTAAAGCAAATTTTAAATTTTCCCACTTTGAGTTTGCACTTAAAGAGAAAAGGAGAACTTTGTCCTCTCAGAGGGAAGGACTTTTAGAAAAAAAATAAACCAAATAAATTCAATAAGCCCCCTACCAACAGGCCCCCTTCCCTTCCAGCTTTTACCCACTGGGGGGAAAAATAAACTTTCCATTTGAGTCTCCCTTGCTGACAGTCTCTTCTAACTGCATCACAAATTGAACTTTAAAATAAATAAACGAATAAAGCCCAGCTGCTCTGGGGTGGGAAAGGCAGATGTGTGAGTGGGACATTTCTGAGAAAGGAAACCTCAGCATCAACTGATCTGAAAACATCCAAGGGGGTGTTTCTGACATGATTATAACATAAAAATGGGGTAATGAGCGGCCTTTCAGCAATAGTGAGTGATGACCACATCAGAATGCAGCCTTAAAGCTGTTTGTAGAGGATTCCCCAAAACTAGACAGTAAAAAGAAATTTAGGATAACTTTGACCAACCCTCTCCCTTTTCCAACAACAAACTAAAAATCCACAAACCTCAGCTTTCTGGAAAGCAAACGCCAACCCCAGTCTGGTGGCTGGAGTTGCCAAGATGACCAGAAAGGCAGCCCTTGCTCTCATGAGTCATACCTCTCTGCCCATAAGTACTTCTCATGGACCAAACATGGAGCCACCAGGCAGGTGAAGCTTGAATAGAAGACCCTTCCTCTTAGTTCACTCAAAGTGGGCATTCATATTTCACCTCTCCAATCGACTGTAAACTCTCTGGCAACCGCAAGCGTGCCTTAGATGACTCCATATCCCTCACAATGTTGAGAACACTGCTCTAGACTGCAGAGATGTGCACTGGAGACAAAGCACAGATGGCAGATCACAAGTCATTACTTCCGGGTCCTTGTTATATTATTTATGAACCATGTAATCTTAAGTCCATCTTCCCTGAACCTCCATATGTATGAGTGACACCACAACCTCCAGTGATAAAATAGATATAATAAAAACCATTAGTGCTTTCATCCTAGAGGTGTTAAAAGAATGGGTGCATTGCCAGAGTGCAGGGGTGAGCAGTGGACAGTGGGACTTCATGACCCTTCCATTTCACCTCCAGCAGCTCTGCTTTTATCTATTCTATATATTGATGTGCCATATAAAATTTTGTTGAAAGAAAAAATTCTGATGTTTAGAAATATTTGAAAAACATTACTATATAAGAATGTGCATGCTAACTGAGAAGATGAGTGACCCAAGTTTACAGTAGTGTATTGAGCTATAATTTGCATCAAGGAAATGTAAATATCTGAAGGGTATACTCAATGAGGTTGCAAATACATCTACACACATGTGGATACCACCAAGATAGGGATAGCAAACATTTCCTTCACCCAGAAAATAGTTGCATTCCATTCTCCATTTAAAAGTTTCATTTCCACATACACCTGCCCCAGGCAACCATCCATCTGACTTCTATCCCCACAGACTTTGGCGTATTCTAGAGCTTCATGTAATGGACTCATGTTGTGTGTACTCTTTTGCATCTGCCTTCATTCTTTCAACATAATGTCTATGAGACTCATCCATGTTGTTATTTATAATTAAAGTTATTTTTTCATTGTGGCACAGTGTTCTATAATATCAATATATCCTAATTTTTTTAAAAATCCATTCACATGTTGACAATTCATGGAGCTGTTTCCAGTTTAGAGTTACTACAAATAAAGCTGCTATCAATATTCATGTTTGAGCCCCTTTGTGATCATCTGGTTTCATTTCTCTTGGATAAACACTTGTGAGTGGAATTGCTGGCTTAGAGTGGAAATACATGTTCAACCTTACAAAAAACTGTCAATCAATTCCCCAAGTGACTGTTCCATTTTAGATGCCCACCAGCTAAGTATGAGCATTCAGTTGCACTAGTACCAGTAGTGTCAGTATTTTTAATACATGTGATGTTAAAATATTTCATATTTTATGGTTTTAATTTATATTGCCTCATTACTAAATATTTTTTCATATGCATATTCACCTTTCTAATACTTGGAAGAAAGGTATTTGTTCAAGTTTTTGTTCATTTTTTAAAATGTTGTGGTTTGTCTTTTTATCATTTTCTGTAAAGTTTATTTATATGTTCCGAATAAGAGTCCCTAAGTATTAGGGATAATTTTGCCCTGTGTACGGATTTTCACTTTTTTCGTAGTGTTTTCAAAAAGTAGAATGGTTTGAATTTTTATAAGGTCTCACTTAAAATAGCTTTGCCTAAACTAAGGTCCTTAAGATAGTCTCTTCTTTCTTCTAGAAGCTTTATAAATTTAACCTTTACATTTAGGGCTCTATTGGAAAGTGTATATTTTCATAGGTGGGTTTCCTTATTTGATCATAAATAAGATTTTGAGGTTGAGAAATGCCACTAGGGCATTTAAGATCTGGAATCTTGCAATTAGATTTGAAAAAAGAGTGTCTGAGTCTAATCTCAATTTTGTTTGTCCACCAGGCTAGTTGTAAAATAATTTGAAGACACTTTTGACAGCAAAAATTAAGGCATCATCCTTAATAATGCCACGAAAAGAGGCATAAACCAGAACAGTTTCTGGCAAACTCAGACACAGTCCAGTTTCTTGACTCCAGGTGAACGATCCTCTTGAATATTTTCTATTAATGGTGACTTGACTAAAACATTCTAGCTCTGTAGCGTGCCTATGTTTATTACAACTACTAAAATAATACTGAGGTATCAAGACACTGGAAACCTGAACTCACCAGCCTCCTCTCTCAGGTCAGAGCCCAGGGGCACCAGATCTGGTTTAAAAATCAAGACTTGTGACTTTTGCATCCTTGAAGACCAACCGTTGAGACTGAACAAAGAATTTTCAACCCTGGTGTTGTATAACTCCTTTGGGGAGTTCTTCTAAAAAGATATATTGTTACTGCTCCAGTTTGCATCACCATTTGGTTTAATTATTATTCGTAATTGGGAAATAATTAGATAGAATGATGATGTAAACCCCAGTGGAAAATAGACATCTCTTAAGAACTTAATGTTTTCCGTCACTTAAAAGGAAGGGGATATGACTTACTGGAGGAAAAAACTAATTAGAAAAGCAGACACATCTTCTCCCTCTCCTCATATTTCAGGCAGGCTGGCAAGTGCTCAAAAATGATCAGAGAGTGGCCTATTTCTCAAGGACCCCAGGAGAGCATGATAATTTAAATCATCATCTCAGGAAAGCGCCTTGAGCTCTTGGCTTTGCTGTTTTGTGATCTTCAGTTGGGAGAGGGAGTGTGGTTCTCAGGCTGGCATGGCCATGCAAAATATTGGCTGAAGGAAAACCGAGGTCATACCACACCAAAGTGAATCCAGGCAAGTTAGGACTTCTGCCAAGAGAAACACATTTGAGCAAAGTGAAGAGACGGAAATGTTTTAAACAACGCTGCTGCCCCCCCCAGCAATGAAAACAAGAGTTTTATCCAGGCGCACAAATCGGAAAAGTTTGACAACACAAGAATCCAAGAAAGGTGATTAGCTATTCAGATGTGGGTCTAGCGACTTCAAGCCCCTCAATAAATCTCCCTAAAATCCTCTGTCCTGAATGAGGTCATTTTATTTTAAAAGTTGAATTAACAAGAACCACCAAAAATCAGTTAAATTCTCAAGAAAAAAAATTTTCTCCAAAAAAAGCCAATTCCATAAAAATGACATCTTAATGAAAGTTCTATTTAAATATCTCCACTGTGAAGATAAATGTTTATTAATAAATGTAAATGTTTATTAATAAATCATAATATGGTCATTTGCAGATGAAAAGCAGGAATGCTTGAAAATAAAGAACAGGGATTGCAAATATACTAAAATGTTCTTAACACTCTCTCCCAGCTGGTCCCGTTAGATTTCCATCCCTTGACAATTAGGAAAAAAGTAAATCTGCTTTTCTAAGACTCAAGTCTTGGCTACAAACCAGAAAATTCTGCAATGATTCTTTATGTCATAATGGTAGGATGTCAACTTATCCAAGCACAAATGCTAATCCCAACTTCATGAGTTCTAAGATCTTCGATTGCAACCTCATCTTGAATAGATGTCCTTTCTCCTTTCCTTTTCTCTCATGCCTTCATGGATGAAAATACTGAAGCCCCAGAATTATTGCAGGTTCATGGGAACTCTTGGATAAAGATGTGAGGAATCCTTGAAACTGCATTTTACAGATTACTCGAAAATATTTACCAAATTGCCACTAAATAAAATGCCCGTGTGCTTAGGAGTATGGCATACAAATCAAGGAGTATTGTGGAAAAGATGAACTATCTCAAGAAAAGGTTTTTCTGAGGAGGTGTGATTTCAGTCGAATGTTGGAGGGTTAAATAGGTTTGAAGAGGAGGGAGAGTTCTCTGGGCAAGGGTACACAGAGATGTACATTACTGACAGAGAGAGCAGCCTGATGAGAGAGAAACACTAAGGTGAAGGACAGTGGTGGGGGGCGGGTAGAAATGCAAAGAGAGCACGGAGGTCCAGGCTGTGGGGCGTGCTATGTATCACATGGTTCATGAGCTTTTGCTAAATAATAATGACTCTTAGGAAAATCAAAGGACTTGCCATGGTTCATTGAACACAGGTCCTGTCCTACCAGAGTGCCATAGCAGAACACCCACTGTTGTTGACACTGTGAGGACAAGAGGAATGGTAGTGTAGTAGGGGTGCAGGTGGGAGGTACTGAAGCCATAGGATTACTGGGAGCTTTATTCAAATGGTAGAGTCCAATCAAAAGTACCACACCACATTCTCTAAATTTATTCAAGCTTATAGATCGGATCAGAGACCATATTTAACTAGATGAATAAATGTAAATTTTTGCCTCTCCTTGACATCATCTAATTGACATTTATAATGGTCCCCATTAAGATTTCCATCTTTCAAACCCATAATCCTCCTCCTATTGGTAGTAGTACATTGGAAAACTGGCTCTCTGAAAAAAATAACTTAATTGGTAGCATTGGTCAATAGCCCTGGTATAAATACTCCTACCATGGCTGAGTTCAAGCTTCCACACACCCAAGGGAGTTTACTGAGAGGAAAATGAGGAAGAAATAGACAATATCTTCTTTTGCAAGTTGATACGAGCCAGTTCTAGCATATCACTGCTCCAACTAATTTTTCTGTCTTTGAAATGAATATATCTTATATCCTAGTGATCCTCTTAGGCTTAGACAATTTCAACATTCCAATTAACTTGTCTGTGTTCCTGTGAGATTCCCTGATTTTCTTCTTCTCCCAGGGATCATCTAAATATCTGGAAATAAAAAGGGCACATTGGCCAAATCACTTTCTCTTTTCACATCTTTACTGGCCACAGGAAGTAAAGAGAGTAAAAGAAGGAGACAATTTAAATTCATCTCTTCCTTCAGCAGAAACACCAAAACCCCTTGCCTGGAAAGGATGGGTTAATATTATTATCAGTTTCAGAGATCAGAGCAGAGATAAGTGTATTGCTCTTTCTGTCATATGCCAAATGCAAAAAAGGAAAAAAAAATCAACTCAAAATCCCTCATGCAGGAAATCCCTTTATTTATAAAAATACTGTTTGTGGGTTTTTTGGTTTATGCCTTTCAATATGGAATGTTTGGAAACAAATAATGCAATGTTTAGGGGGCGGTGTTCCCCTCTTCAGCAATTCTTTTGTAATTAGTGTCATGAATTCTTTCAAAATCAAGAGGAAAAAAATATTTGAGTGTTTTTATACTTTCTTTGTTGAAACATGGCTTAATGTTTATTATCATAATTTTGATTGCTATTACGCCACATCAAGTGATGTATTTTTTACTTACTAAGCTATTATTTGGCTTACACTCATGATTTGTACATTAATGCCATTCAAGGTTATGCAATAACATTCAGAAATTATGATAATAAACACTGAACCACATTTCAACAAAATATGATAAACTCATGTGAGGTTTTTTTTTTAAATCTTTTCATTAACAAAGCGTCTTATGCTTCAGTGACAATTTAATTACTAAGAAATTACCCAGGAATATATGTAATTATTTCTAATAATTGACAGCGACTCTATATGTAACACTCCTTTACATTACAATAATTGGTAAAATGTGACCTTTTTTCCCAGCCATGTGGTTTAATTGATTGCATTCTGTTTTTCAAGTAAAAAGGTAATAAAAGTACCATTATATAAGTACATAAGCAATTCCAATTAAATTGATGACTCTTTCAGTGACCTCAAAAACAATTTTTGGTAATGAACAGTATTAATGAAATTATCTTGATAAATTTCAAGTAATTATTTCAATTTCTTGCTTTAGCCCGGTGTACTACAACATTCTCTTTCCCAGAAGGGCCTCGCCAGTCATTCCAAATCCTCATACATGGGAAAGAGCAGTCCCTAAGTGGCTATTCAAAAGATCACTCCTTTCTGATAAGTGAGCATGCATTAAAGGAAAGGGAAAAGCTCCTTGCTCAGAAATGAAAATCACTCTTGGGAGAAAATGATTTTGATCCTTTCTAGCTTTAAATTTTCAATACATTATGATTCTGTGAGATCTATTCATACCTTAGACACATTCTTTAAATTAAAAAAAAAAAGCTCAAATGTTCCCATCGCTCTGCTTCCTGTTTTGTCACCTGAAAGTTTGCTCAAGGAAGAAGCAGTTACACAATTCCTTCCACAAACCCTTTATTATTTTCTCTCCACTCCTTTTCTTCTCTTAGTCAGGAGAAAATGTCTACCTATAAGCCTTTGTCATCACCCACTTCCCCTTTGAAAGTGACCAACAAGGTGATTTTTTTTAAGCCAACAGCAATATGTAACCATGACCCACACAAGAACATACTGTCCCTGTAGTTTAATTTGAACAAAAATCAATACAGGTGCCCACACAATAGAGAGGGACCGAATTTTTGAGAAGCCTGGCCCTGGCAGAACACAGATATCCTCTGGTATATTTCCATCCTCTTTGTAAAAATCACCTTCAGGGTCATTCTCCTAAGTTTTAGGAGAATGTACTCAAGTCTCAGAGATGCAGCCTGACATTTCTGCTAAGGGAGTTTCTAGGAGGATTAGCAGGGGAGGCTATGTTGAGAATAGTGTATTCCTGAAGATTTGGGGGAGCCACTTGCAGGGATGGTGGAAAGAACGGAAGCTAAGGGAAGTGCTCTGGCTTCTGTCCCTGGCAGTCATGCAACCGGAGGGACTCTGTTGCCCATATTGGGTTGTCTAGTTAGGTACAGTTGGAAGAGAGCCTTCATTTTCTCTGTGGATCAGAAAACAGAGTTTTTGTGAGTCCAATGGATCTGCCCAGAGACAAACACCTGCTCATGGGCAGTGCTAGGACTAGAGCGTCTTCCAGAGTTTCTTTTCTAGAAGGTGTCTTTTGCTCAAGACAGAAAGATGCTCTTGTGTTTTGATTAAACAGTCTATGGACTGCTCTTCAGAGTTATCACCAGGTTTCCTTGGGGAGATAAACTCAGCTGGGGCGAGATCTAAGGCAACAAGCCTCGCTGAACAAAAATATTGGCCCTGAATCAGGACTCGGCTTAATGTAATATGCTGGAGCATAAAAATAATCTCCTCTCTCTTCGTCTAGGCTGCGGACAACTAGCTGTCCAATCCCCAGGGACGTATGTGCATACATGACATCTGGACACAGATTTCCTGTGCCTGACGTGGACGCAGATCGTGAGCTAAACACCCCCATACAGTGGGCCTGACAAGGACATCGCATGTCTTCAGCGTACATTCTGGTGCATCCTTCTGTTTCTTCCTATTGCATTCACTGCAGAATTCATCTTCTCGCACCCCGGCCGATGGAGAATGTTTTTCAGCGGCATGCAGAGCCTGAGAGTGCAATGCTTTGGAATAACTTTTCCTGTGTTTGTTTTCCACTTGTCTCGATAAATTTCCAGTCTGACAGCAAGAAAGGGCTTTCTATTTTTCTATGAGCCAGCAAGTCTCATCACTCAGCAAATCCCAAGAGGTTTTACATTCTCAGCACTGTGTCCTTCTTCTGACCTTAAACTTTCTCACTGTCTGGAAAGAAAGCTTTTCATGAAAACTCACAAAGCCCTCCCAGCTCAGGCTGACAATGAGACAAGCAATGCACGGAACAGATCATCGTTGGAGGAAACTACAACTTCCTCATCAAAAATCATTTGCTTTGTATAAAACCCAGGCTCCCACTGCTCGCTAGCTGAGCCGCTCCCTTACACCAGCAGTTTACAGCAACTTAGGCACACAGAACAAGAAGGCCTCTGACAGAACTACATGACTTTATTTCACTTTGTGTGAAATATACCCTCCCCCCTGTTTCTGGCACAGAAGGATCCTCAGCTACTTTCAGTCCAACTTCAGGGAGACCCCCTAAGCTGGAGCACAAACCACTGCACCCCTTCTGCTATTTCTGGTTGGAATTCCACTTAAGCAACCCTGAGAGGAGCAAAAGGACGAGGGTAAGAACCAACACTGGGCCTCCCTGGTGGTGCAAGGTATTAAGCACAGCACTGTGAAGCTATACACAGCCTCTGCAGCACTAGTGCAATCCCTGGCCCTCCAGGGAACTACTCATATGGTGCAGCAGACCTCTCCTGTCTCGCCCACTGCTCCCCTTGGCAGTGTATCTCAGTCAGTCTGCCTGTTCTGTTCTCCACTCTGTCTCTGGTAAATCCTCTCACACCCTGCACCTCTGGCCTGTACCCCAGTTCTTGTATGCATAAATAAATAAATCTTTTTAAAAAAAGAATGAACATTACCTTGGAGAAAACCAACCAGCCCTGAGCTCCCCGTGGCTGGGGAGCTTCTCCCGAGTGGTTAACTAAGTAGAGGGTTCTTATTGTCTGCTAACACCCCACCAAGTGACACAGTTAGTGTGCTTACCTGCTGGGCACCGTTTCCTTGTCTGTAAAACAAGACCAATAACTGCACCTCCCTGCACAGAGTTATTGTGACATTTAAGCAAGATAAAGAACATCAAATGATTGGCCCAGTCCTGGCTGAACCTAAAGAGTCAGCAAGTGTCACCAGTTAATATAATTATGACTATTAATCCTCTCAGCAATCCTGTGAAGCAAGTGTTATTCCCATTTCACAGATGCGTACATGAGGCATAGACTATAAAGGAGCTTATACGAGGGCCTCCCTGGTGCTGCAAGGGGGGTTAAGATGCAACCTATGAAGCTATCCACAGCCATTGCAGCATGAGTTTGATCCCCAGGCAGAGAGATACCCACATGGCGCAGCAGACCTCTCCTGTCTAGCCCACTGCTCCCCTCAGCAGTGTATTTCAGTCAGTCTGCCTGTTCTGTTCCCCACTCTGTCTCTGGTGAATCCTCTCACCCCCCACACCTCTGGCCTGTACCCAGTTCTTGTATGTATAAATAAATCTTTAAAAAAAAAAAAAAAGGAGCTTATACGAAATGACAGACGCTTTAGGAAGGTAGAGTGCCAGGGACCAACCCCAGGCCATCCTATTCATGCATGCACCAGAGCCCCCTAGTAAGCAGCATCCTTCTGAGAAATTCAGACTCTTACGATGTTCTGATTCCTGAGCAGAGAAGTGGTCGAATTATACCTAAATCACACTTGGGTTGTGGGGTCTAACTCCATCTTTGACTGGAGGGGAGAGCTCTGTTTAGGCTCCAAGAATATAAGCCTCCTAAAGAGAAGATCAAATCTTTCCCCAAAACACAGTTGGCTTTTCTACCTAAGGGCTCCGCAGTACACCCTCCCTTCTGTGCCTGTGAGATTCCAGACACGCTGCCACCCCATGTTGTAATTGTTTCTCACTTAATCTTCCCCTGAGTGTGAAGGGGGTCAAGATTTGGTCCAGCATACTTCAAATAACACCCAAGTTATTGTTCCAGATACTGTGGTTCAGGTATTTTGGTTGAGAAGTGATAGGCTACAGATTTAAGTCCCAGGTTCATTGTAAACAAAGAAAATCCATCAAAAACAAAATATCTCAAGAGGAATCCTTTCTAGATTTTCATTACTGACTGTAAAGGATAATAATCTTTCAGCTTTCTGGTGGCTGGTGTCCTTGTACACATTTACAGTGAGGCGACTGTTTTGTTCAGGTGAAGGTTTATATATTCTCAACTTGGTGTTTGTGCAATATATGTGTGGATCTTTGAAACCCTTCAGTGTTGCCCTGCTACACATCTAGACCTGATACAGTACTAGGGACATGTTAACAAGTCACCCAAAGACATGTGAGTTCTTGGTTACCAGATAGAATTTTATCAAGCAAGTTTCTTTTAAAAAGCTCTGAGTTAGAAGGCCAAGTCTTTGCTTCCTTCCAGTTTCACAAACTCATACAGGGCCCAGCTTAATGGTTTCAACTCTCTGTACCTCCTTTTAACCATCTATAAAATGGGAACAACAACTGCCCTTCTTGTCTCATATTAGTCAGGATTCTCCAGAGAAATGAAGATAGTAGGATTACATGATGGTGTATGTGTGTGTGTGTGTGTATACAAACACAAGTATATACACACATACATACATACATACATACATACATACACACAGATTTATTTTAAAGAACTGGCACATTAATTGTTGGCATTAGAGTGTTCAAAATCTGTCAGGTAGGCAATAGTCTGAAAATTCAGATAAGCATTAATAGCAGTCTTGGATCAAAATTATGCAGAGCAGCAAAAACAAGCTGGAAACTCAGGTAGCATTTTCTATGTTGCTATTTTAAGGCAGAATTACTTCTTTTTTGAAAACTTTAGTCATTGATCTTAAGGCCTTTACCTGATTAGATGAAGCCCACCAAATTATGGAGAATGATATGCTTTACTTAAAGTTAATTGATTATAAATTAAGCATATGCATAGAACCTTCATAGCAACATCTAGACTGGTGTTTGGCCTAACGACCAGGTATCATAATCTAGTCAAGTTCACATAAAATTAACCATTTTAAATATAACAAGTTTGAAGTTGACATCAAGTAAAATTATACAGCCCCCAACAAGTGCAGTAGAGAATGTAGAGAAAGAGGAACCCTATTCACTATTGGTAGTAATGAGAACTCGTGTAACTATTGAGGAAAGTGATCTAGATTTACCTTAAAATTAAAAATGGAAATACCATATGACCCAGCTATTCTACTCTTGGGCATCTATCCAAAGAATGTGAAACCATCAACTCAAAATATTTATATGCTCTACAGTAGCCAGGGCATGCAAAAAACTTAGGCGTCCATTGATAGATGTTTGGATCAAGAAGATGTGGTCTGTTCACACAATGTAATAGTATTCAACCATGAGGGAAAGGAAAGCTGCCATTTACAAAAAATAGGAGTTCAGGGCCTCCCTGGTAGTGCAAGGGATTAAGGTGCAACAGCCACTGCATCATGAGTTCAATCCCCGGCCAGGAAGCTACCCACATGGCATAGCAGAATTCTCCGGACTCGCCGCTGCTCCCCTCAGCAGTGTATTTCAGTAGATCTGCCTGTTCTGCTCCCCACTCTGTCTCTGGTGAATCCTCATACCTCTGGCCTGTGCCCCAGTTCTTTCATGCATAAATAAATCAATCTTAAAAGAAAAATAGAAGTTCAAGGGAACTAAGTGTAGCAAACTAAGTTATAATGACAAATACTGGAAATTTTCACAGCAGATGATTCAACAAAACAAAATACTTATCAAAATTAGCAGGCACTGATAAATGAAATAAGGCTTCTGAACTTGAGGGGGTTGGGAGAGAGGGCCAAAGTGTCCAAGGGAAGGTAATAGAAAACAAACAATAGAAGCGTTTACTATGTGCTATGACACTATTCTAAGCACTTCAATAAAAAAAAAAAATGAGGCCATAGACAAGAGAGAGATTGTGGAGACAAAGAGCTACACAAATATTAGTTTCTAAATAAACATTAACTTCCAGTCACTTGAGTCTGAGGAATGTGGAGAGAAACAAACCAATGATCTTCCCTCAAGAAGCTTATCCTCTCATTAAAATACCAACATTAAATCCACAGGGAGTGAAATGATACCAGGCTGCCCTGAAGGAGCAAAGGAAGTAGAAGATGACTCCACAGAGGACTGTAGGTAAGAGGGGTTCCTAAGAGCCTAAGGAAACCTCTTTGCAAGAAACCTTTTCCCCACTAAGGCCTTGCCAGTCTCTCACCCCACGTTCATCCAAAGGATGCCCCCTCAGGCCTCCCAGGTGGTGCAGCAGTTTAAGCATAGCCCTGTGATGCTGTCCACAGCCTCTGCAGCGCAGGTTCGATTCCCGGCCAGCCAGAGAGATTTTCACATGGCATGGCAGACCTCTCCTGTCTCAACTGCTGCTCCCCTCAGCAATGTATTTTGTCAGTCTGCCTGATCTGCTCCCTGCTCTGTCTCTGGTGAGTCCTCTCATCCTCCCGCACCTCTGGCCTGTACCCCAACTATTGTATAAATAAAAACTAAATCTTTAAAAGAAAAAAATGATGCCCCCTCTATCTCTCTCTTGATGCTTTACTCGTTTTTCTGTAACATATTGCAATACATGATTATTCATTTATTTTCATGTTTTACTGTTTAATAATATTCTCATTCAAACTGAAACTCCATGAGAGCTGGAGAACAACAAGGAGGTCATCTTTGTTGTCATCACCCTTATCTCCCCAATAGTTAACTCACAATGGGTATGCAAATGATAGTCTAGGACTCTTTGCATACATGCAAATTTTCTCAACAGCAAAATTTTACCAATTTTAACTGTGAAAACAATCCAAACATACAGAAAATTTGAATATTATACTATAAACAATCATATGTGTGCTACCTCAATCCAATATTTGCTGATATTCTTACCATTTTTAGAAGGTATCTTATCTCATTTATTTCTCTAGTTTTATTGTCAAATCATCTTAAAGTAAGCTTGACGCAATGACACTTTATCCTTTAAATATTTTAGCACATATCTTATAAAACGAAGGCATATAACCGCAATACCATTAGCTAACTTGAAAAATAGCAATAATTCCCACTGTCCTCCAACATCCAGACCATATTCAAATTTCCCAAACTGACATTTAAAAACTTTTATTTTTATTAACTGATACCTAATCAAAGTTCTGTAAACAACCCCCCCACATACACACACACTTTCAAAATTACTTTTATTATTATTATTATTATTATTATTATTATTGCATTCAACTCATATTACGAATTAAATTGTCTTGTAGAACGTTCAGGGTTCTGGATTTGTCTGTATAGTATCATTTAACTTGTCCCTTCAGCTCCTGTATATCCCAAAAATGAAAGGTAAGTCCTAATGGCTTGATTTGATTCAGGTTAAACATGTATTCTGTGGATAGCTGATATGTGATGCTTCTTACTTCGTGTTTCAGCCGTGGGAGGCACCACTATCAGCTGGGAAATCAAGCGTAACACAGCATCAAGGGCCCCTGACCTACCTCTGATTCTGGTGTGTTTTCCCTTCTGTAGAAGCAGAAACTCCTTAAAAGCAAATCTTTAAAAATTTATTTGCAACTGATACCCAGATTAAATGCCGTTCCCTAAAACCTAACACTATTCAAAAATTTTGGTTTACTTGTAAAACTTCTTTATTCCTTTACTTGTAAAACGTCTTTATTCCTTTCCTTTTGGGGGTAATAGTTGCATGGCAGGAGGGAGGGTGCTTTAATTACCTTAGCAGAAAATGTTGCTAAGCTTAAACTCAAGTCTTCATGAATTTTAAAAGAAAAGCACCCCCTCCATATATTTTAAAAGACAGCATTTTGTACAAATCTTTGACTATAGCATTTTGCACTCAGCATTAATTACATATATCAACTTTTCATCCTTCCTGTAAACTGATATTATTTATTAAACTCACAAGAAAAGACATGATTAATCTTTATGATTCATTGTTTCTCCTGCAAAGAACTAAAGCCTACACAGAGTTGGGTTTTGTTTTTTTTTCTCCCTGCTGGGGCTGTATAATTGGGTTAAATCAGTGTTGCTCAAGTCAATACCACTGGAGGGGCGTGACAGTGTGCTGGGGGTACCCCATAAACAAGGAACCTCTTTCTGAAGCACCATTTTCCCTTAATGGTATGTAATTTAGAACATCTTTACATACTAAAATAGACTCGTATATATTACAGAATAAAATACCTAAATCACAAGAATTTAAAGAAGAACCATAAGGCCACTCTAAGTAAGCCACCAACCAGTCCCCTCTGAGCTGCCTACCACTGGTCAGGGTCCCCAGGACCCTCCCACCCCAACCCAGCCCAGTGTCCTCTGCTCGTAAGCCCTGATAGACAAAAGCACCCAGTTAAATGACAGGCAAAAGTTTCAATCAACAAAAGCAAAATTCTGAAAAATCTACCTAAGATTTCTAACAGTCTATCTTTCCAGCCTCCCACCACTCTAGATACAGGTGAGCATAGAAACTAGAGGTGGGTTTATGGGACCCCGCCTAATGTAGTGATCCAACTCAGTCCACCCCTCTTACCTTTCTGTGCTTCCACGCTCAGGCAGGACGCCTCTCACCTCTCCTATACCCCATCCTTCCCTTCACTTTCTTAGGCGCTTACAGTGAGTCAGGCAACTTTCCAAGCACTCAATTAGTGATAATTCAATTCACATCAACCTTATAGAGCAGGTGCTAATATTATCACCACATTACAGGTGAGGCAAGTGAAATTCAAAGAAGTGCTTTGCTGAGTGCAGCTGGGAATCAGGATTAAATCCTGAATAGATATTTGAAATCAGGCAGCCTGGCACTTGAACAATAGCACCAAGCCCAGGGTTTTATACTTAAGACCTCAAAGAACATGTTTGATAATTTTGTTGACATAGCAAGAAAATTTGGTGTCATCTTTGATCCCTCTTTCTGCCCTCTAGTCAAGCAATCATAAAGTTGACTAATACCTTGCAGAAGAATTAGTTCTTTGCCTTCCCATTGCTACTGCCCCAGGTCAGGTCTGCATCCATTGTCATCTGGATACTGCAGTATCTCACCCCGTATTTGTGGTTTTCAGCTTCTCCCTTTTTCCAATCTCCCCTTCATGCCCTTGCTTCCCAGGACTTGGTTCCAAACTGACTCTGCCAGCTTCTTCTGCACAGACCTCCTACAGCTCCTATCTGCACTTCTTCCTTATTGAAAAAGAAAAAAACTCTCTAGTTTGGGTTTTATTATGGTAGGCATATAATGTGACAAGACATAAAGTGTCCAGTGATTGTAAGGTTAGGGATACTTAAGATTTTGTGTGTATTTTTAAAGAATATATATAACCATTCCTAGAAAAAAAAATAAGCTTTCTCTTAATGGCGTTAAAAACCCTAATCTTCCTTTCCAGCTTTATTCACCCTTTCATTATTCACCTTACATAATACTCAGACTAAGTCAATAATTCTCAAACATTTTGGTCTCGAGATCCCTTCATATTGTAAAAACTAGTGTAGATCCACAAACTCTCAATTATTTCTACAGAGAACTCGGCGCTTTTTTGAAAAATAGCCAACACACATCAACAAATAGCCAATGTTGCTGGCGCTATTTTGAAAAATAGCCAACACACACTCCCTAGAGTTAGTTGTTGAGGGGTTTATACCTATCAGTATATACCATATTAGAAATTAAACTGAGAAATGTTAAAAAAAAATAAAGCATTAACTAATCAATTATAAAATAACAATAAATTCACGATATTTTAACATAAATAATACGTATTATTAAAAACTTCATTTTCCAATATAAAAATATTTATGGAGTGAAAAGATTCTTACTAATCTCTCTAATATTTGGTTTAATAGGGGACAGGGAGAGTCTCATATCTGCTTTTACATCCAATCTCTTGAAATACTTTACCTCATGAAGTCTCCAAAAAACTCCACTCAGCCAGACTGAAGTTAAAAATGCAGACTTGAAGTTAAAAAGTCTCATGAAAAGAGTTTTGATTCATGAATCCCCTAGAAGGTTGTGGGAACCCCCAGGAGGTCCCTGAACCACACTATGAGAACCAATCTTTTAAGAAAATGCTATCTTGCTTTTAAGCTTTTGACATTTGTTCTATTTAAAATGATCTGCCCCCCACTCTTTATTTCTTCTTATTAAAAGTCAACCTACCTCGCAATGTTCAAAATACCATGCTTTTCCTTCCTTTATCTCCCTTGAGAATTCCTTCCTCCTTTGCACTTCTGTAGCATTTTTACTGCACCATAACTTTCACTTAAAAGACTCAGTCCCTTGAGCAACAATTCCTGATTGCCTGTGTTGCATATGTGGGCAGTTTCTATCCTTTCTGTACTTTCCTTTGCCCACCTACTCCCCAACCTTAAAATTTTTCTTCAGCCCTGTCCTCCTCATGCTGACAACCACCAGCATCATGCATTAGTAGAGGAATTGTCGGCATCCTGGTTTGGTGCTAAGGAGATTTTTTTTAGACTCAGAGGACCTTTCCATGGCTCTCAAATTACACCACATAAACCATCTGATCCTGCCATTATTTAAGATCTATACTATACTTAAACCACACTAAAATAGGTCCAATTCTCTTTAGTAAGCAGAAAATTAAGAGCAATTCATCTGATAAATGTTTATAAGCATAAATTGAAGCACTCTAGCCCTTGTCCAATACACCATGAATATTCAATTTGACAAATACATATTACAGCAGTTGTTGAAGAGTTTGACTCTCATATATGTGGGACAATATTCTAGCCATGTTTCCATAATGCTAAACCTCAAATAAGCCTAAGTATTTGAGTGAAAAAGACCTAAGTCTTGTACTGAGCTCTGTGGCAATGATGCATGTAACATTAGACTTGACACCAGGCATTTCTAGAACTTAACTTCTTCCACTAGAGTCCCTTGAAACTGGAAGCCATATCTTTTCCATGGCTGCACACCACAGTATCTAGCACAGTGTCTGCCTTCTCAATTTTTTGTTGACTCAATGTTTTCACTTGAAGAATTTTCTTTTTTTTAAAGATTTATGTATTTATTTTATACAAGAACCGGGGTACAGGCCAGATGCACGGGAGGGTGAGAGGATTCACCAGAGACAGAGCGAGGAACAGAACAGGCAGACTGACCAAAATACACTGCTGAGGGGAGCTGCGGGCATGACAGGAGAGGTCTGCTGTGCCATGTGGGACCCTCTCCAGCCTGCGGGGATCAAACTGGCACTGCAGAGGCTGAGGACAGCTTCACAGCACTGTGCTCAACTGCCTTTGCCACCAAGAATTTTCTTAAATAAACCCCAAAGCCCTTCTCAGTCATATCACTTCAAATATGGTCCATGTGGTATCATCATTCACCAAATATTCAACCATAAATATTGGCCAGATTCTTCTATGAGTGAGCTGTTACCCTAGACACAAGGGTGCCACAGTGATGACTAATATATGGTCCCTGCCCTCAGAGAACTCAAAATTTGACCCATTATGAGCTGTTAAGACAAATAGCCATGGAGCTAACGGAGCCTCTGAATTCACGGTTCTTTATCTCACTCGGAACACCAGGATATTTGAAATTCCACCTCTGACTGGCAAAATCACTTTTTATTTCTGCTTCTAATAGACACATAAGTAAAGGCAAGGGCTAATGGGATGTCAAAGCAGTGTCATCACAGCCCCTTAATTGATTTGAAGGTGCTTGTGTAACTATTCAAGGCAAAATGATGTGCTCACTGATGGGAGATATAGAATGTACAATTTGCATCTCATCAAAAAAAAAAAAATTCCTTGGTTTTCTCTACAAAGCACTAATGTCCTCAATACTGCTGACTCTGCTATTTGGAGAAATAGCCGGCCTGCCCTCTGCACAGTTAGACAGTCGGAGGAAATATTGCCTCCCCAGGTGTCAGATTTCCTTTCTATAATGGAAGGATGTGTGGGACAGCATTTCAAACACAGTCACAGAGGAAAAAGGAGGCTGACAGTAAGATGGATGAATGAGAGGGAAAACATGTGTTGAGAAGGAAGCTGTCAGGAGTAGATCCCGTTTGTACATCGGAAGTGTCCTAATTAAAAATGCCCATCATACACGTCTTTGGGGAGGAAAAAAAAAAAAAGGAAGCTCACATCTCTGCAAAACAAGAGATCTCAGAGAGAAGGTAGAATCCGGGACTCTGTTGAACTGTGGTATTCACATTGGCTGTGGATTCTGGCGTCAAAGGATATTAACTGCTTCTATAACTCAACCTAGGAACCCGCGTCTTCATCAATGCCTCATGGTTTTGTTGTTAAAGACTGTCCCAAATTCAGCTGAAATGTAGGATTTGGAGACACTGGGGTGTTACTATGCAACTTTGGGCTTACTTCTAACTTCTCATCAATAATGATTTCCTTCTTTCCCATAATTGGAATCCTGGGCCTTCTATGTTTACAGTGGCATTAGTTGATTCCCTAGATGCAGCAGGCCAAATTAAATAAAGGACTGCAGGGAAATTTATCTGTAGAACATGAATCTCTAATGAGTCTTCATCCCTAAAACTCTTATAGTTGAGAGGGACTTGCAGATTCACCCATGAGGGCTTGGTAGACTTGAACAGATAAATGTACACTTCTTGTCCACTTTTGCTCCACGTATAACATAAAGAGTTGAATTAAGTAGTCCATAATCCATAATAATGATAAGATAATTATTGAAGTCCTGTCCTCTCTGACCTCCAAACGGAAGAGGTTATTGTCAATACATGGTGGTTTTGTGATGAGAGAGGAATAATGACAGTTAAGAGTATGGGTTCTCCTATTAGACTGCCCAAATTTAATCTTCCTGCTTACTAGATGTGTGATTTTGGGAAAGTTACATAAGCTTGCTATTTCATTTCTTCATTGGTAAAATGGATCCCTGTAATAGTGTTAAGACTCATACAGTTAAGACTAAATGAAATAATCCAAATAAAACAGAACACCTGCTACAGAATGAATAGGCAACAAATGTTTGCTGCTTTTGTGGCTATTGGGTATGGGAGTTGAAAGAGGATACTTTCTCCCAGAATCTACAATGCATTTAGTCAGAGGCACACTTAACCAAAGAGTGATTTTCAAACATATGAGGAAGACCCTCTACTTATAAAACAAGTAAGTGATACTCACTGATGTCAAATTTTCTCTTATAGTATAAAAGCCAGATAATACACCAGCTTGGATTCATAGTCTATTGTAAATAGCTTTAATTTATTTATCAATTCATTGAAAAATATTTAAAAAGAGCTCTTGATGGAAGAAACAAGGAGAACACAAGGATGAATGAAAGTAGTACAAGGCAAAGACAGATGAGAATGAAAGACCAGCTTTTATTACCGTATACCACTGCTTGGTTTCAGTTTCCCTCCTATCTCAATTAATGGGTCAGATATCCTTTGACACTATACAACAAATATTTCTTCAGAATGGCTCAGAAGGAATGAATGAAAATTTAGACTCAAATTGGGGACACTCTATGGAGTTTGCATTTTTACATACAGACATGCATGCACACATACATACATGCATGCATACATACATACATACATACATGAATATGTATGATTTGGCCATGCTCAATTTTCGGTTTTATTAAGAAAAGTTCCATCCTGAATTCCAGGAAGAGTATTTCTATTTGCAACAGTTACTCATGGAGTTTTTCACACATTCTGAAATATTCCTGATGCTCAATACAACAAGCCATTCACAATGTCCCTGAGGGTTTGCTTCCACCAGTGGCCTCATAACCCTGGGACTTGAGCCAAAGCCTAAGTCTCAAGAAGACCTTAAAATTGGCCAGAGTGCTCTATCAGATGCAGATGTCTACAGAATTGGCAGAGTCCACCCACACCCACAGATTTCAGCCAAACTCAAGTCAAATGTATTCAACAGTCCAGTGAGTTAAATAATCACCTGACTGTGGCTCCCTATTGAAAATAACTTGACAAAATACATGTGACAGGCATGAAGTTCAGCAGAGAAAGACCAGATAAAGATCATAACCTCACTGAATAAAAAACACACATTAGTATTTTTCAACTAAAATTTTCAGTCATATTGAACTGTAGAATTTATTTATTTGACTGATGCAAATACATCATACTAACACAACCGAAATTATACAACAAACCAGAGAGAAGGAAGGGAGGAAAGAAAGGAAGGGAAAGAGGGAAGAAGTAAGAAGCCTAGTTCTAAAATTAACATAAACAAAAGGAAAATAGCAAGAAAGAACAAAGCCTAGCTACAACTTGGGGGAGGTTTTGTGTGCCTCTGTATGTCAGATTCATTCGATGTCACTGCTTGACTTTTCTGTTGCCTTATTGACTAAATCAGGTCACCACATGGCCAATCAATTGTTTAAAAATAAGCAGGTGACCCCTTTCAGAGACAGGGATATGTTCTGGAAAACAACTATAGTCATGCTGCATGATACAATATGTTCTAGAGAAATTGTTGGTTGATTTAATTTCTCTAACAAAAAATTAGATGGACAAATAGTTCAATTACCAGTTTTTATATCAAGAGCTACATATGAAATCTACCACTCAAATGAGCATAAGAATTTTTGAAAATTTTCAAATTTAAGAATATAAAAAAAAGAAAACAATCATTTCTAAGAAAAATATGGAAGCTTTTCTTTCAGTTGATAGTGTATACAAGTACAAGAAAAACACTAACTACATGTGCATTCAAAGGGGTTGATCCTTCATAAATTCTATTAAGCGACATGTAAGAGAAAAGGCAAGGAGAGGCATACTTCCTCCCATGCTACCTATTAAAGAGCAAATGAGAACCCGCATTGTTAAACTGGTCATTTTTAATCAATGTTTAATCATTTAGGATAGAGAAAATGTGCTTTTCCTTTTATAAATATTAAATGAACAGAAATTTTCTATATCCTGGGGAACAGAAAAAAAAATCACTCTAACATTACTTGATTACTTTTCTGAACTAGTTATTTAATACTTTTGCTAAAAATTTAGCAGGTGCTAGATCTACAGGGAAGAAAAGGTATTTGTAAAGAAAGAAACCCTGAAAGGAGGCAGAGTCCTTTCAGGGATTTTTTTTCCCAATCATGGGTTTACAAGGTCTCCAAAAATAGACACCTAATGCAGTGACTACTAAAAACAAAATAAAGCTTAAGAACTTTTTTCAAGCAAGTTCCTTCAAACTTTCAAATAATCCTGCTTAACAGGATTAAGGCAGCTGAAGGACAATCAATGAGTCAATTTTTAAAATAAAGCAAAATTAAGTAGAAAGATAATGAAGATTATTAAAATAGCATTAGACAGAAAATGACAAATTTCGAAGACAAAGATCCAACATAAACATAATTGGTATTTAAAGATACTAGAAAACCTGAAACTGAAAAATTTTAAAGACCTAATAATGCTTTCCAAATATTCCTAAAATTAAACTTAGAACCAAAATCTACAGATAGTGTTCCAAGCATAATGCTGAGTGATCAGTGCAGACCTGACCTGGCTAAGGTGCCAAGGTTTTGTGGGTATCATGTCAAGAACATCAGATCAACTATGACTGTAAAATTCATCAGACTGACCTTAGGTTTTTTTTTTTTTTTTAAGATTTATTTATACATACAAGAACTATAGTGCAGGGCAGAGGTGTGGGAGTGAGAGGATTCAGCAGAGACAGAGTGGGGAACAGAACAGGTGAATCTACTGAAATACACTGCTGAGGGGAGCAGTGGGCATGACAAGAGATGTCTGCTGCACCATGTGGGTCAGCTCCCAGGCTAGGGACCGAACTTGTGCTGCAGTGGCTGCAGATAACTTTATAATGCTGTGTTTAAGCCCTTGCCCCACCAGGGAGGCTCTGACCTTAGATTTTCTTATCATCATAGTTGATAAGGGTAGTGCAAACTGTCTGCAAAATTCTGAAGAAAAGAAACTAGGTCCGCAAGTTTTATATGAGGCCAATGTATCATGAAAGTGAAAAGACCAAAGACATACATTCTCATATACTTTAAAATTCAGGTAGCTTCTCTAACACCAGTTAAGGAAAACAATGACTTGAAGGTGAACCCCAGTAGTCAATTAAAACATGCATGGAAAAACCAGTGAAAAGACTGGCTGTAAGCACTGAATAAATTTAAACATAGGATTAAAGCTAAATGACTGTGAGAAGAGGATACAAGTGTTACAAAACAAGGCAATATACCTGGAAAAATAGTTTAAATATGTCAAAACATTTTTTTTTTTTCAGAATTGAAGTGAAAAGATACAGTTTAGGGCCTCCCCTGGTGGTGCAGGGGTTGAGCCTGGGCTGTGAAGCTGCCCGCAGCCTCTGCAGCGCAGGTTCCATCCCCGGCGGCTGGAAAGGATCCCACATGGCGCACAGCTCTCTCCTGCCACCCACTGCTCCCCTCAGTAGTGTATTTCGTGAGTCTGCCTGTTCTATTCCCCTCTCTGGCTCTGGTGAATTCTCTCACCCTCCCGCGCTTCTGACTGTACCCAGTGCTTGTATAAATAAATAAATCTTTAAAAAAAAAAATAAAGTCAATGTTACAGATATAAGTATCAGATTGATACTCTAAAACATTATAAAAGACGCGAAGAGTAAGGAATCACCTGTAACCTCCAGAGAAACTAAGAATAATGTAATAAATCACAAAAATAGGGCTGTAAAAAGGAAGCAAGAAATATGGGAAGAATTGTAACTATTAATTTTCTCATTTATTATAGACAATAAATAATATTTAAAGCTGATAAATTGTGAGATGCAAGCTATGAAATATTTTTAAATCATAGAAGAAAATTAACATCAAAAAGGAAATAAAAGCAGTACAGGTTAAAAAGTAAGAGGTATAAAATAAACTAATGAAGTATTAAGGATTAAAACACCTGAAGCATATTTGGTAATAGCAAAATAAAGAAAATAAATGGTCATCAGAAGGAAGTAGCTGAGTACTCTTGGCATAGAAACCTAACACATAGCACCTATACAAGCTCTTAAAGAACAAGATAGAGCTTTTGTAGAAACAAGTTACAAAGTATGTCACAAAGGAGCAAAAGCAGGGTAAATAGTATATACAGGATCTTTCCATTTGTATAAATGAAAAATACATTCATTACACATACACACACACAACATGCAAATGCTTGTTGAGTCAGCTAGAGTCTTGCAGAAGAGAGTTTTAATGATGATATTTCTTTTGGGGGGAGTAAGACTGTGGTGTAGAATTAAGAGTTACTTTTCTTTTTATTTCCCTTTGTACATTTGTTAGAACTTTGACCAAAAATAAAATAAAACTAATTAGTTCGAGAAAATACATATGTATATTGGCATCCATGTTTATACACATATAATAAATACATATGTCTTGATAATCTAATAGATGTGTATGTGTTTGGTGTTTGTATAATTAGGGATTTCTCACAAACCAAAGGAATAAATAACAAATTTGCCAATACATTTTGCCAAGAAAGTAAGAAAAAAATCCAGTTAGATTTCCCACCTCACATTAAAATAAATTCCAGATGATAAAAGTGATAAAATCAAAATTAAAACAAAACTAGAACACTCTGTAAGGGAATATTCAGATTGATACTCTAAAACATTATAAAAGACGCGAAGAGTAAGGAATCACCTGTAACTATATCAGTCAGGCAGCTGATATTCTTAATATTTGAAAAGCCTTTATAGACTTTTGGAAAACATGTTTCCATCTCAGTTAAAAAATGAAGAAAATAAAAATAGATAAATCTACACATTTTTATTGAACACCGACTAGTTCTCACCAGGCTAGATTCAGGAAGGTTAGCAGTAAACTAAGAATTCCTGTGGAGTTTCCAGTCTACGTGAGAAAGAACATTCTAGAATTTAGTGAATTATCATCTCACAATTAGTTGATTAGAATTGATTGACCTCATAATTGTAAAAGAATGCACAACTTTCTTTTACAATCATTTAAAATATTTTCAAGGCAGCCAGCAGTTACTCATTACCGATTAGGATACATTTTATAGCAATATCAATGAATGTAAAATATCAATGCATCCTTCAACCTCGGTCACAGAAGTTAATTATTTCACTTTGTCTACACAACTCCAGGAGATTGCTGTTAATGATTTTTCCCACTTTGCCAATGAGAAAACTGAGGGGCTTTAAGAGATTATGCAATTTATCCAAACTCACACATTTAGTAAGATAAAGGCATAATTTAAGTCCTCTCCATCCTCAAAATCCATGCAACATGGCAACAATATCTGTAAAGTGCAAAACTGGTCACAGACGTGCATGCGTGAGGTCAGAGCATGCTCTCCAGAGCCACCAGTTAGCTCTCCATGACACACGAAGGGCTGCTCTGTGCAGGAGAGACAAATGAATTTACATTCTTTGTTTTACTTTCTGTGATATACTTTCACTTTTAAAATATGCAGTTTGGTGGGCCTCCATGGTGGCGCAGCGGTTGAGCGCTGGGTTGCGAAGCAGCCCGCGGCCTCTGCGGCGCCAGTTCGTTCCCCGGCTGCTCCCCGGCCACCAGAGGAGGGTCCCGCATGGCGCGCAGACCTCTCCTGCCGCCCGCTGCTCCCCTCAGCAGTGTCCTTCGGTCCTTCTGCCTGTTCTGCTCCCTGCTCTGGCTCTGGTGAATTCTCTCACCCTCCCGCGCTTCTGACTGTACCCAGTGCATGTATAAACAAAAGAAAGAAAGAACGAACGAACGAACGAAAGAAAACATGCCTCTATAAAAAAAAAAATAAAATAAAATAAAATAAAATAAAATATGCAGTTTGGGCCTCCCTAGTGGCTCAAGGAGTTAAGTCTCAGCACCATAAAGCAATTTGCAGCCACTGCATCACAAGTTCAATCCCCAGCCAGCGAGGTGACCCACATGGCGCAGCAGACCTCTCCTGTCTCCCCCGCTGCTCCCCTCAGCAGTGCATTTCAGCATATCTGCCTGTGCTGCTCCCCACTCTGTCCCTAGAGAATCCTCTCACCCCCTCACCCCTTGCCTACACCCCAGTTCTTGTATGGATAAATAAATCTTTAAAAAAAGAAATAAATAAAATATGCAGTTTGACTACTTGAAACAATCACCCTTGGCTTGCTCTCTCCCAAGGCAGCAGAGCAGAGAAAAACATGGCATGAGGACCTGAGCACACTGTGAGGCCTCCTTGAGAATTAGGTGGCCATGGCGATGAGTTTGCTATCAACGACTTTGTCACTCCTAATGCAGAGTGGTGGATTCACACCCTTAAAATGCAAACTTGAGGGTCAGCCAAACGGTCTCTAGTGTTCATGGGGTCCAGCTTTGCCACATGTGGCATATGTGTCCCTTCACGGGAACTCTGCACTCAGGAGAATTGAGCCCGACTCAGCACACAAGGACAACAGGCCAGAAGCTTGCTCTGTAAATAGCACACAGCATGATTATTAGAGCAACTGACTGTGTGTGCAGAGACACATGTGTGAGCTGTGCACTTTCCAGGCACAAAGCAGGAAACTATTCATTTGATGACCATTCACAAGACCTTATATCCATCTTTGATTAACTGATGACTTTTTGCAGTTGCAAATGTGTGTTTGAAAAATAAAATTTCACCTCAGCATCACCACCCTTACACCTAGAATTGCTTGTCAGTTAAAATCTGAAGTGCTCACAATTCTCCCGGCTAAAGGCATGACATCTCTCCCTAGTTTTTTGGATGTATTTTCTCTGGACAGCTTTGCTGTAGTAATAGATTTTCATTGTGTGAGGGTAGTCTACATACCAGCAAATGTTCAGTTAATTACCCTAAGCTCATTCAGCACCAGCTTCCACAGAAGGTTGTGTGACCTTGTGGAAGCAAGTACTGGACAATGATTTTTCTTTGCAAGCTCACTAGAATCTTTCATTATACTTGTATAAAAAAAAGATATAAAAGCTATAGGCCTCATGAAAAAGATATGGGGGGTGTGGGGGAGCCTACTTCTGATAGTGCTGTTGAACATAGCAATGGTTTCCCTTTCTCTGGGCCATGCTGTAATCGAATGCCTTGGATCCTGACAGAAAATGTTGCTGTACTTATTTTTTATTATAACATAAATGTGTGACATTGTGAAATGCTTAGGTTTTAGTAATCACAATGATTCTGTTCTTAATGCTTTGGTGCATTCTGCTGTGCCAACGCAGTGAACTGTCACAAGGGGGGTGGGGTTGCAAGGTGAGAGTCAGAGCCCCATCAAGTTCCCACTATCCCTCACCGGCCCCTTCACTACTCAACTCTCTTTCTTAGATCTGATGTTACATTCCAACTAAATGTAATGTTTTCAGAGGCATGTTCTCACAGCAAGAAAGCACAAAAGGAGGTTGACACACACCCATTTTTTAGTAAGGAAGGGAGGGATACTAATAACGCTGATATTATGCAAACATCTGAGAACAGGAGAAAGGGCAGAGTTGAAGACAGCAGTCAGGAAATTCCAAATATTGTCCCTCATCAGTGTAAACTGTGTAGCCCATGACCTTGAACACTGAGGTCATTTTCAGGTTACCCGTCTTTAAGATCCCTGAAAGGGTCTTTCACCCCCAGGATAAGTGTCAAGGGCCTTCTCACCACACACGATGGCCTCTGTGAATGGGCTCAACTCTTGACTGTGCCTCTTGTTACTCCTTGACCCTATGTCACTAATGCAAAAATAAACTCTTTGGGGATCTCAGGTACACCTACTTGTTTCTATCTCTGGACTTTGGTTTTTAGGTTCTCGCGTATGTCTAGAATCCCCTTTCTAGCTTGCCCGGGGATCTGACCCTATTCCTTGAAGACTTTCTTTTTTTTTTTTTTTTTAATAATGTATTTATATATATTTTACATCATTTTTTTAAAGATTTATTTTGTTTTATTTATACAAGAACTGGTGTACAAGCCAGAGGGGTGGGAGGGTGAGAGAATTCACCAGAGACACAGCGGGGAGCAGAACAGGCAGACAGACCGAAGTACACTGCTGAGGGGAGCAGCGGGCAAGACAGGAGAGGTCTGCCATGCCATGTGGGAATCTCCCTGGCCGGCCGGGTATCAAACCCGCACTGCAGAGGCTGCACTCAACCTGCTGCACCACCGGGGAAGCCCAGAAGACTTTCTTTCCTTCTCTGGTTCCATAATATCCCATTGTTTCTGGGTCTATGCTTTGAGCCAGGCTAATGTATAATCACCACCTATCTGTGGGGTTCCCTAAAGCACTGTGAGGTGCCTGACCTATAGGAATGCTTTATATTCATTCACACATTAGGAGCTTAATAAATATGGACTGAATAAGTGAATTATCTTTATGAGGGAAAACCAAAGCATATAACATTAACCAAGTCATTTCTTTGCCCTGTTACCTTGATAGACTTGTTTTTTCATCAAAGTCCCAATTTCCTTACCTTCATAAGGGACATATCCCTTACCTCAGTTAGTTGATGTGCTAGTAAAATAAGAAAATGACTAAGAGGTTGCTTAGTCAAGTTCCTAACACATAACAATTCAGTGAATGTTAGGTACTGTTATTGAACAAATAAGTAAATGAAATCCAGCCTTAACTTCTAGCAGTCATAATTTTCAAGAGTTAAATATTCAGTTATTTGGTGTTTGATCTTGGTAGAGGAGATTATTGGTCTCCTTTTAAGGTTTATCATTGCATACTCCTTCATCTGAATTATGCTGATCCATCCCCCAATTTTTCTCTTCTCTGTGAGAGAAAAATAGCTGGTAATTCAGGTACCCAGTAATTCAGGGCTGGGTAACTCACACACATGTCGAGTCAGCAGGGACTCCAATTTAGAACAGACATCATCCTCTGTAAATATTTCAAAATTGATAGACATGGCTGTTACCACTATTCCAAATTACTGTATGTGTCCATCACTCAAATCTGTTTCCATTCACAAATAAGCTTCATGATGTTCTTTTTGGAAGAAAAAAAAAAAGGAAACATGCATCCGAATTTCTACCTACATCAGTTTTAGTCATTCTCATTCCCATCAAGGTTTGACAAGGGAAAGGGAGGTATATAAATTAGTGACAGGAATAAATTCTGAATAATAGGTCAGCAATGCCTTGAAGCATGTTAAAAACTAAAGGTCGAATCTTCAAAAGTCAAAAGTTATATTCCAAAGGCAGCAATCTTATTTTATTTAAGACCACAAACATGCTTATTTCCCTAAAGGTCCTATAGATTTGCTTATACAGTAAGTAGAACTGGAAATAGAGTTCACTTTAGCACTCTGCTAATTGCAGACCACCCTGATGCTTGAGTCAGGGCGGTCTCCTCCTTGGACCACAAATATGCCACATTCACTCCCATCTTTTTGCTTTTACTTACACTTTCCCCACCCTCTAGAAGAACCTAATACCCCCTCCACAGTTCACTAGTGCTGAGACCTTGGAAAATTTACTTTACCTAAACTTCAATTTCTTAATCTATAAAATGGGGATAAAAAATAGTATCCATCTCAGAGGGTTGTTATAATAATTAGATAAAGATTTAATTTTTAGCTCACTGTTTGGCATTGCATGGCACAGATTTCATGACAAAAAGTTAATGTTGCTCTTGTTATGCTGCCTAATCTAAAAAACCACTAAAGCCCAGATCACCCTATAACTTTCCCAGATAGTTTCTCCCGTCACTGTCCTCTCTTATATGGGTTTCACTCTGCATATGATTATATACTATATATAATATGCACAATATTGTATAATATATATATTATACACACATATAATAAAGTCTGGGTCACAGATACTATGTGTGTGTATATATATATATATGGGGAGAGATACGTCTATACCAATATCTATAGCCAATATCTAGGGAGCATTCTTTTTTTTTTAATAATAAATTTTATTTTTATATTCCCCATACAATTTCAACCCCCCCATTTTGACCCCAGTCCCTCCCCTCCCTCCACCCACCCCCCCAAAAGTATCTCTGGTTCATAGATTTTTGTTGATTTTGATTTCCACTTTCTTATAGTTATTCATTTTCCTGGTCCCTTATTTAAGTTTTCTAGATTCCTGCTATGAGTGAGACCATCTGGTATTTTTCTTTTTCTTTCTGGCTTATTTCACTGAGCATGATCCCTTCCAGCGCCATCCATGTTGCTGCAAATTGCATGTGTTTATCTTTTTGAGTGCTGAGTAATATTCCATGGTATATATGTACCACATCTTCTTGATCCAGTCATCTATTTTTGGGCATTTGGGCTGTTTCCAAAGCTTAGCTATTGTAAACAGTGCTGCTATAAACATAGGGGTGCAGGTGTTCTTTGGAATTGATGTTTCTGTGTCCTTTGGGTAAATACCTAGGAGTGGAATTGCTGGATCCTATGGAAGCTCTATGTTTAGTAGGTCCAGAAATCTCCACACAGCTCTCCACAGTGGTTGGACCAGTTTGCACTCCCACCAACAGTGCAGAAGAGTTCCTTTTTCTAGGGAGCATTCTTCATACTACGTTATATGTCACTACTTAGTTCTCCTTCTAGGCACAGAGGAAGATTGTACATTCCACCCACCCTTCCTTTTCATTATGGAGGAGACCATTTGAGTAGTTTTTGCAATGAGTTTTGGACACAGAATTTAATTACTGTCCAAGATCCTGAAGAGCTTTCTCCAGCCTCAATTATTGGTCCTGGCAGCATTTGTTGAGACAAGGTTCCTATCAGCCTAGACCTGAAGGATTACAATGAACAGGACCCCCTGATGGTCCATGCTGTATCTTGAATGAGAAACAAATGTTGTTGTGTTAAGTTTCTGAGGGGGGTTGGTTTTTATGGCACTATCCTGACTGATACATATATATGTTGATCTTATCTTCTTGGCTAGAACTGTAAACTTTTTAAGGAAAGGGAGCAAACCATGCCCCTCTTTGTATTATATTTATAGCACCAGTCACAGACCTTGACATATAGTAAGTAACTTCTCTTTGAATTGGGCCAGTCTTATAATTTCAATATCACAACTGAGTTCCCAAGGGAGAAATGCTTTCTAACACCAATTTCTAGTCATAAATTATATAGTCATCAAAAAGCCATACTTGATTAACCCTGTAATGCCAATATTCAGGCTTATTTCAAGCTATACCCTGTGAGTATCTGATGGCAAATCCCAAATCCAGGGTAGCTGAGCTTGATAGCAGCCATAAGTAGATCGATGTAGGTCCTGACAATGAAATATAAACCTAAGATCTTATTATCAGGAAGGAAGGTTTAGGAATGGTATTAAGGAAAGACCTCTAAGACAACCTTTTATGAAGTTAATTATTCATGAGAACATCTGTCCCCAAAAGTGACTATTTGTATGCTCTTCCAATGATATTTCTGCAACTCAGATATCTACAAAAACAAGGTAAGTAAACATCAACAGTCAAGTGACAGAGAATCATCCTAGTATGCTTCAAATAAAAAAAGGACATCAATAAGTTTCTCCACCAAGGTTCCCACACTTTGCCGATAATTATAGTCAATGGTCAAATTTTTTGAGAATGCAGATTACTAGGCAGCATTTCTGACAAATTTATTCAGTTTCTCCTGGGATGAGGTAAGGCTGAGGATACATATTATTAGCAATATGTCCAAGTTGAGTTTGATGATTAGCTGGGTCTAGGGACCTCAACTCTACTCTGTTTTCCTAGAAAAGAATCATTCCTCTACAAATGGGGATGTTCTGGGTCCCAAAGAGAAAATCAAGGTCCTGACTAACACCTGGAAGCCTGGGAGACTGTAGGGAGAGGCTGGCAGGAACTGGGCCAACTTTCCCTCCTGTCATTTGAGACTCAAGAGCTAAGAGGAAGCAGGGACTCCAAGGAAATCCCCGTGGTCTCCCACATAGGTTTTAACTATATAACTCTCTTGCCAGGTGTTTTCCTAAGGGACAGAGCCTCTGTGTGGTTACAGACCTGAGAGACATCCCTAAGAGTCTTTCAACCTTGTGTGTCATCGTCGTTTTACCTGCATCACGAGAAAGTTCAAGGCAATGTAAATAATGTATACCTTTTCTTTAAAAATTGAAATAAATATTTCATAGACTGTATAGTAAATAATAAATACATTTGGAAAAAAAACAATATAAATATTTGATCATTTATAAGAGTAACTCGTAAGCTTAGAATTACATATGAATGTTCAAAACAATCCAATAAATCTTAAATTACATACAAATGGTTCAAAAGTGACCTGAACATTGTCATAGGCACAGTTTTTAAAATTGTTACATTTGGTTCTAAGCTAGGGGAGTGATCAATCAAGATGTCACAGTTTTTAACAGCCCACTTGTGAGTCATCTGAAGTTTGGTAATTCCCAAGCTCCTATGCCTTCTGATAATACGTGGTGTGCATCTTGAAATAATAAAAGGTCCTCTGCTTAGCAGAGACATGCAGGAATACCACACTGTGCAGCTGTTACTTTTAATGCAAAGAGCTTCCAATATGGCCATGGCTGCTCTGACAGAAAAACTGGATAATGAACATTTGCCTCTTGAAAACCAAGCAGGTAATGTTTTCTTATACCCAAGAGAGGGCGAAAACTTTGAGCAGAAAGTTTCAACCAAATAAATTTCTTTTTTTTTTTTTTCAAATTATTAGGAATGTGCTTTACATTCACAAAATAATCAGTCTGTGCCACCTACAGAGTGCTGGTCCTTGATCTGTTCCTTTTCACATCTCTCTGTCTTGCTAGAATTATATGGGAATCCAGTCCCATTGACCCACACAAGTTCATCAATGTTGCCCTCCATTTCTAGTATTTCCTGCCATGTGTACCCCTGGAGACTCAGTCCTAGCACTGCTCCCTGGGAAATTATTTTTTCTGAACCATGTACATGCCTGTATTGCAGCATCTGCCCCAGAGAATTAAAGTACTCATTGATATTATTTATTCACCCATGTATCCCAGAATCTAGAAGAGTGCCTGGCGCAGAGTTGATTTTATAAATATTTCTTGAATGAATGAGTGAATGTTTGTCTCCCCTAGTGACAAGTGGTATTAACTTTATTCAGCATGTCCCTAGAACCTTGCACAGTGCCTCTCACAGACTGGGTTCTCTGTCCACAAAATAAGTTAGTGGACAAATAGGTCATATCAGGCAATGTCTCTGTGTGTGGTGAAGGTACATACAGGATGTGAAATAGAAAAAGAAGAGAAAAAGAAATAGGGGGTACAAATGACAGTGTCACTCTTCCCATTGAAACTTATCCCTGGGAAGATTAATGAGGATTTGCTTTATCAAAAGTTTATGAGAGAGATGAAGAATATATTTTTTCAAAACTAAATCCCCGTAAGATTTTTTTTAAATGCTTCTGGTGATATGCATATAACATTTATATGACACCTGCCTTTAAGAAGCTTGAAGCAGGGCCTCCCCTGGTGGTGCAGCGGTTGAGCACTGGGCTGCAAAGCTGCCTGCAGCCTCTGCAGTGCCAGTTCCATCCCCGGCTGCTGGCAAGGGTCCCACATGGCACGCAGACCTCTCCTGCCACCCACTGCTCCCCTCAGCAGTGTATTTCATCAGTCCACCTGTTCTGTTCCCCGCTCTGGCTCTGGTGAATTCTTACCCTCCCGCAGTTCTGATTGTACCCAGTGCTTGTATAAATAAATAAATAAATATTTAAAAAAAAAGTGAGGTCAAGAGATACTACCATCAAATTTAACAAAGTCCACTGGAGTTAACTAATAATAGTGAATGTGTTTTTTAAAAAACACAAGTCTATTTAGTTTCCAGGTAAATGGATACACATGAGTGAAGAAATGTACCAAATTAGCAAAGAGGTAAAATCTGAGAGGCTTTTTGTTAAGTTCCAGTAAAGACACTGGCTTTCTGGGCTTATTGCATGAGTTGATAAATCTGTGAGTACACAGAATTGCTCAAACACATCCTACCATCTGTGGGTAAATGGAGTTTTCAGGTAAATTCAGTGAGGACTGGCATAAGGAAATCCCTCCAATTCATGATTCTTTAACTGTTTTACATAGTTGAATAAAGCATCACACTCTATTTTTATATCTCGTGGGGAAGTAGAAAATTTTCCTTTCAGATTTCTTGGTTATAATTTAAATCACACATTGTAGTAACCATGCTTCATATGTGCATAATACTTTAATGTTTTCCAATATTCTTCACAAATGTTAAATAAGCTGAGCCTTTCAAAACTTCCATGCCAGACTTTCTTTTTCTTAAAGATTTATTTATTTATGCATACGAGAACTGGGGTACAGGCCAGAGGTGCAGGGGAGTGAGAGGATTCACCAGAGACAGAGTGGGGAACAGAACAGGTGGATTCACTGAAATACACTCCTGAGGGGAGCAGTGGGCAAGACAGGAGAATTCTGCTGCACCATGTGGGTAGCTTCCTGGCTGGCTGGGGATTGAACTCGTGCTTCATAGGCTGCGGGTAGCTTCACAGTGCTGTGCCTGACCCTTTGCTCCACCAGGGAGGCCCCATGCCATACTTTCAGGTTTTGAGTCTTTTTTCATTTTACAGAAAAGAGCCAAGCTCAGAGAGGCAAATGAATTGCTCAAGACAATGATTAGGTCCAGCTCCCTTTGTGCAACTCTTTTTCCATGAGATGTTTAATCTTTAGGGGTAGCAAAATATTGCCCTCATCTATAAAAATGAGTAATCCATGCTCCCCTAAGGTACAGATCAAATAACCTGGCCGGCGGGGCATCAAACCCGTGCTGCAGAGGCTGCGGACAGCTTCACAGTGTTGCACTCAACCCGCTGAACTTTCAAGTCAAGGAAGAAGTCCACTTGATTGAGAACCAAGGAAAATATTTTGGTCATTCAAAGACTATAGCATTGGGCCTCCCTGGTGACACAAGGGGTGAAGCACTGCACTATGAAGCAATCCACAGCCTCTGCAGCACGAGTTCTATCCCTGGCCAGCCAGGGAGAAACCCACAGGGTGCAGCAGACCTCTCCTGACTCACCTGCTGTTCCCCTCAGCAGTGTATTTCAGTCAGTCTACCTGTTCTGTTCCCCACTCTGTCTCTGGTGAATCCTCTCACACACCGGTATCTCTGGCCTGTACCCCAGCTCTTGTATGCACAAATAAATATATCTTTAAAAAAAAAAAAAAAAACATAGACTATAGCATCAAGCAGATCACAAGTTCTTACAAAGCATGTCTAATCCGGGACCAGGGTGATGGACAGCTGAGGCATTAGTCAACATATCAGTGCATGAGCTGTTCCCACTTTCCCTCCAAACCACATATGGTTCTTTTTAAGACTCTTATGTATTTGCCATAAGCAAAAATAACCATCTGAAATATTTGTCACTTAAACAAGAATCCCTGTATTATTCATCATAAGGAACACTTGTTGTAACAAGCAGAATCTCTGCTTGAATAGAAATGGGACTAAATTTGAGGTGGCATCAGGCCTCCCTTGCCCCACCCATATGTCCTGGGGCAAGTGAAGGGGAGCTCAGAACCAGTGCCCTGACAGGGGCTGGTATGAGGGGTGATAGCCCCCCATCCTGGAGCCGGCTCCAGGTTTACAGTCTGGGCCAGATTCACAGAGTTCCTAGAAAAACAAAAATCACTGAGGACCTACCTATCTGTTCATGTTGTTATAATAAAATAGCACAGTCTGGGTAGGTAGCTACTAAACAAAAGAAATTTAATTTTCAGGGTTCTGTCCTCCTGTTTCATAGCCCGGGCTTCTCACCATGGGGCTGGAAGGGGTAGGGATTTCCGTGTGTGTCTTAAAAGGCACTAATCCCATTCATGAGGGCTCCATTCTCGTGGCCTAATCACCTCCAAAGGTCCGATCTCTCCTTCTATCACCTTTGGGTTTTGATATGTGATATTTCACCACATGAATTCTGGGAGGGACATTTTCAGATGTTATCACTACTGCTTAAGGTTGCTGGGAGGAGAAAATGAATAAATTGCAGGGTTTAGTGCTGCCTACTACCTAGAAAGCATCATGTAAGTAATAGTAGTATTAGCAGTAGTCTGCCATGATCTCTTTTAAAATGCCATGCTATTGCTTTTCAAATTACTACCAAGCAAGGAGAGAATGGAGAAATCAGTTAATTGATTGGACATGGACATAGAGTGTGCAATTAGCTGCAACATTCTAATTTTTCAAACCCAGAACCATATTCATCTCCTTGATTATAAAAGCAGAATGGTCATGCCCTCCTGGTTTTAAAGAATGGTGTGTGCGTGTGTGTGCATGAGTGCCAACTATGTAAAACAGTTCTATGGACAAGTGTAAAAGCAGGCTTCTGGCATCTGTTTAAATATTACATGCAGTTTTCTGTCTTTTCTAAAATACCTATCACACAATTCATCTCTTTATTTCTCCCATCGATCCTAGTCTTCACTTTGCCCTTCTATGCAACCCTCTTTTTCTAAAACTCTAAAATGGGGGTAACATTTTTTCATGTCTTCTGATGTATTTACATTTTCAGTAACATGATTCTCCCTGCCCTTACTGCTGGCTCACTATTATTGCCTCAAAAGGGAGCATAAACCCCTAGGAAAAGTAAAGGTTGTGACATAGGGGCAGTTCCGGCAGGCAAAGAAGAGAAAAGATAAAGTTTTTCCAACACTCGGGAGAGAAGAGAGTAAGGAGAGGCAAGGGTCACACTCAGGTGAGATATTTTGTTTTCCCTCCCACATTGGAGATGAACCTTGAAGTAAGGAAGAAATAGAGGTGTCTTTGGCAATATCACTCTATTTCGAGTGATATCTGATTGCAGCTTTGAACTTTCCAAGAGCAACTTGGAAGAAACGATTAGAAATGCCAGAAATTGAGTCATCTTTGCTTGTTGAGATCAAGTTTCCCTTTCACCATCAACAAAACCAAGAAAGAGACTATCTATGGAAAATAAAGTGACTTTTTTTCTATGCCTACTTGAGAGACTGCAGAGATAGTCCATTGCTATCGTGAAGGATATCTGCATTTTCTGAGACAGTCAGAATTACTTACAAAAAGTCTATTCCATTGTTCATGTAATGTTAATTTTCATTCAAAAATGAATAGCATTATCCAGAGAATATTGTCATTTCAGAAATGATTAGTTGTGTTTTTTTAAGAAAAGAATCATAAACTCTTCTCAACTAAAAGGCAATATTGACAAAATATGTAGCAACTATAATGTAGGCTTCTTACAGTAAGTGAAACTTTTCCAACAAAAGGTTACACCCACTTGCTTTGGAGAAAAGAAAATTTTCTTCTGGCCTCCTTTCAAATAAAAGGAAAATCTGCTATACTACATATGCACTACTCTCAGCTTATGAAAAGAAGGCAGGTGCCCAATATAAATATTACAGCCAACGAAAACCAAAAGGGGAGAAAATTATTGCAAGATCAAATATTTTAAAGCCCAGAAGGTTAGGAGGGCGGGACAGGTCTTAAACAGACAAGTCTGGGTACAAAGAAGTATATAAGAGGGCCCCTTTTCTTTACTAGACAAAGACTACCCCATTTCTGCTTCTCACTTCTCAAATGTTCCCTAAATCCCAGAGTCTGGCTGCTTTCCAGCCTGAGAATAAGCCAGTTTTCCCACAGTTCACAACTCTTAAGTCAGAGCAGAAAATGAATAAGCTATTTATTGAAGTCAATGTAAAAGCTGAAATGACCACTGCAGAAACTAGCAAACATGTGATCACTGTCCCTCATAAGGAAAATAAAGCAAAGCAGAGATGCTATTTTACAGTGGCAAATATGTTTGAAGAAAACAGGCAATTCTGCTGAGGTTTCAGTGGTAGTGGTCTCACCGCCGCTGGTGACCGACAACATTGTGGTAGCATCATGAGAATATAGAATCACACTCACAGCAATGGCCCAGTCTCTGCACAGCAACACTAGCATCCCAATTCTGAGATAAGCCTAAAACTTTTCAAGAAGAAAGCAAAGAGCTATGTGCACAAAGATATTTACTGTAATCTCGTTTATTTCACCAAACAAGAAACTCAAAAAATGGGCACAAAGAAAAGATTAAAAGAGATTCAGGACACATTAACATAACATAATCGTCTGCTTCTTTGAAAGTATGTATAATGCAACCCATTGAGATGCTGGGACTATGTTTATTATATTATGTTAAATGGAAAAATGAGGCATCAATAAGTACCCGCCCTCTGCTACAAATACATACAAGTGTTTGCTTGCAGTATAAAAACAATAAAACAGTTGTATTCTGATAGTGAGGTTCAGTTTCTTCCTTGTTTAAAAAGAAACAAGTCTTATTTTTATGATCTTAATACACAAACATTCTGCCTCTTCCAATGCAAGAAAGTCCTTTGAAGAGGCAGTGTGGCTCTGATGTAAATCCAGATGGCAAAACGACAACGTATTTAAAGAAGCCTTTCGATTTTGATACAACTTAGAAATTAAAAAGTAAAGGGAAGAAAAGAGGCTGGAAAGTGAGGAAATCTATAATTGGCGAAGGAGCAGATGCCACTCATGTTTAGCCCAGAAAGGGGAATGTTTGGCCATTTTGGCTTGGGCCATGTACCTTTTATTTGGCTCTGTGGAGACATGTTTGTGAAGTGGTTTTGCTTTTGTCTTTCATGGTCAGAGCCTGGGTCCTGGCTGATATTGACACTGTTTATATCAACAGCACTCCAGGGTCGAACCGTTAGGACCAGGATGCTCCGAGCAGACAGCAGTCAGGGGCTGCCCTTTTCTTTCTCACCACTAAGAAAATAATTAACTCCAGGGATGAGTAATTAGCTAGGAACCAGGGAAGGAGGCCCCAGGGTGAAAGCTATTGAAAAGTAGAGAGTCAATCCACAAAGCTCAAGTTCTAGGAAAATGAGCCAGAAAACAAGTAAAAGGTACTATTGACTTGAAAAAAAAATTAAGAAAACAGACCTATGAGCAGGTGACAAAAGATAGGCAGGGAACTCACACCAGGAACGGAGAGCTTCCACCAGGCCCCGCTGCTTCTGCACAGGCCTGCAGAGTTCACAGTTGGGGCAGATTTTTCAAGGGATTCAGCTAGTCCAGGCATAGTAATATCTCGACCATTCCCCAGCCCGCTAATTTTATGAAACGCTGCTCCAAATGGCATTTTATCTTAAACTGATTTGTGTTTGAAATAACAACTATTGGTCTATTTTATTTCATACTTTAGTTTCTTTTATTAAAAATTGAATTGTCATAACAAGAGATGCTCTATTCAATCTCTAAATTTTCTATGCTTGGAGCAAAGGGAATGCCCGTTCACCTCTCGAAAGCTATCAAAAGCATAGAAATAATACTTCAGAAGAAATGAGTTTATACAGATGGGAAGGATATGCATTTCAGATGATATAAAACCTTTTTGGTTTCAGAGAGTAATGCCTTTCTCACTCAGTATATCTGTTCATACCACAGCATATGCTCTGAGTTTTTTTCAAATGTCTCTACATCAAACAAAACACCCTGGTCTTGCCAACGTAGATCTATTTAGTGATGCTAAGACCCATAGTCTGTAATGGTTAATTGGTTGCATATTCTGATAAGTGTCTGTGAGATAGGAGTTTGGATCGTGCTGAAAAGTGTTTAAACACACAAGCTGAGCCATAAAGACTCTCCATCCTACATCTATGGGTCTCCTGGAGTATACACTGAGAACAGGATGCATATTAGACATCACACAGGGCTACCAGCATCCAAGGAGGCCTCCGAAACATTTGGAAGTGGCAGCAGTATTCATGGGCTGCAAAATGACAAAATAGTGATTCTGGTGTTAGTTCCAGTAATTGACTTTGAAGCAGCAGCAGAGACAGGGCACCCCCTACAGAGGGCATCAATAACTTGGTTCCTCAAGGCAAAGTCTTGCTGGCACCTGGGTGATCCATGACCTTTGGCAGATGGAGTAGAATTTGGATAAACCAGATCAGGAAAATAAAACACAATAAAAAGCAATTTGCTAAGAAAAACCTACATCAACTGAGCTGCCTGCAACAGCTCATCAGTTGGACCTATGAGGGTCACACAGGAGGCTTAGCCTTCTCCTCTGCCCCAATGAACATGCACTTGGCCCCCACCCCATTCAGTCTTTTTGGTCTTGGCTTTAGGGTGTGTGTGTGTGTGTGTATACACATAACTTTATATCCATTGCAATTTTTATCTGCTAACAAAAAGAAAAGGAACATCCATAAGACCTCCTCTGAGCAGTTTTAGTGGAAGAACAAATCGTGCATTTATGGGTCAATCAGACATTCCCAGGATTCAGGTTCCATTGCTGTTATTTGCACCCCGTGATGAGAGCACTAAACTTGGTAAAAATCTTCAGAGTTCACAGAAGATCTGGGAGGGTTCATCTGGGGATACTGAATGACTTTTCTCTACGATGCATGTTCACAACAAGGACCTGCATCTGAAGGGGTGTCCCCCTTTTAAGCTAGTACATATATGAGAATATAGCCTCCTCCCTTGAGAAGTCCACATGGGACACTGTTGAAGCCAGTGGCTTTTGCCTGTGCTACATATTAGAACCACCAGAATATGCCCTACCCCAGAAGATTTAGATCAGAGTCTCAGTTAGCAGACCCAGGGATCAGTACTTTTAAAAGCTCCTCAGATAATTCTCATATGCCATCCAGTTTGAGAACCACTGGTTTAGGGTAAAGGGAAGAAAAACAAAACTAAAGTCAGGAGCTATCTCTTTACTATAACTTGGTAGGAATGGAACCACACGAATGCCTCAAGGAGTCTAGAGCCAGTTACTCCCCAGAATCAGGGTGCAGATGAAAGGACCTTCTGGAATTTGAATAGAAGTCACAGCAGCCATATGGATGGAGCTGAGTTGAATGCAACTTTCTCACGTAGCCTGAAAGAATCTGCTAAGTGAAAATGCAGAGGGGAGTCTTTGCACCCAGGGAGAAAAAATTTCTCTTTGCACACAGGGGCTCTTTGGCCCCAGAGAGAAAGAATTTCAACCACCATGAGTCACAACTGATCAAGGTCATAAAACTTCCTTTGAGTGTAAGACAGAGTCTAAAGTGAGGACACTCTTTTCTAGTGTCTTCTGGGCCCTCCCAAGCACCTGCCTTTGCTGCCTCTGTTTGCCTATTTTCCTGGGGTATTGGCACCTGGGAGCAAAGTCATGGGGACAGATAAGTTTTGCTTTCAGAGAAGCAGGTGCATGGATAAGCTATTATGCAGAAATGGGGGCTGCTATTTTCTCTGCAACCCCAAGATATGTTTTGCCATACACTCCAGCCAGCTGGTAAGATTTAATTCATAGTTATGCATCCCACTGTGTTAAACTTATCCACACAGTCAAAGGAAAGTTTCTAACAAATTTTCTTTAATGCCTTGCTATTTGGTGACCATCCCAAAGTCTGTAGACTCTTAGGCTGTAGGACCCCAGTTTACTGGCTTCACAGCCACTTCTCAGTTTCTGTGACTCCTCCCTTCCTGTTTGGATGATATAAGCTGTGTATCGCTCAGGGCATTTTATGTCTCATACTAGATAAACATTTGCCAAATAGATGAGTAATAACAATGGCTCTTAATAATGCGCATTTACTATGGGCCAGGCACTCTGCACACTTTACAAGGATGGACTCACTTAAGTCTCAATAAGTCCTATGAAGTAAGTGCTCACGTCGGGCCCATGCCACAGTTCAGGACCCTGGAGCACAGAGAAGTAAAGTCTGGATCAGAGTCACAGAGCAAGAAAAGTGGGGACCCCACACTGAGGCCAGCTGGCTGCAGCAGCTGCCTCTTTGTGGAGGTTGCGTGAAGACGAGGTCTTTTCTTGCTGTTGAGTGTGTCTTCCTTTAGATGACATACTTTCTATTTTGTTGCTTTTTTCCCCCAAAATTATTTTTGAGGCTCCACGTTGCTCTGTGGAAACACAGCATGCTGTGTCTGACTACTGGGTTCCATTGAGAACCCCAACAGAGTTACAAAGTCACTTCTCCAGGAGGGAGACCCAGCAGACTTTCAGCTCTCAGAACCCCAAACAGCAACAAGGGCGCCCCCTTGCTTTTGTCCCTTGTGAACTTTTGCAAGAGTTCCTGCAGCGACTAATCCAGAGCATAAAGTGTGGTAGAAAGGAACCTCCTTCACAATGAAGCTGACAGGTCCTCCTCACTCCACTCTCCAGATACAGGAGAGCAGTTTATGCCCAGCGTGGGGTGTGTGAGTAAGAACAGCACTGACTGGGCTGTGTGACCAAGCAAAAGTGAATCAAAATTCGAGACTCTCTGATCTTTCAATGACCCTGGTTCTACTTAAATTCCTTCTAGCTTAAGCCAGTGTTCTCAGGCATTGAAGCAATTATTTTTATTCTCACTAAAAATAGATGGATTATGTATTACACAAGCTAGTTCATGCCACCTTCCAAATCCCAGTTATGATTTTAAATCTGACTTCATTCTGTGCATAACGCATAATGTCTAAAAGCTACCATGTGGATTTTTATTTTCTGAATAACAACTCAAAAATAATAGGAAAGTTAAAATCTATCTATCCCTGCAACGCATGTACAAATATAGTACTTGGCATTGGTGTTCTGCTCAGGGAACCACCTTAAGAAATGCAGGCCTACTAAAAAGCACGTTGGTATTTAAGAGTTCTGGGGCAGGGGGAGGAGGGAGAAGAAGAAGAAAGAGAAACTGTACCCAACATTGAAACCCCAAGAATGTGCTGGCCAGATCCAGGTTGTCGGCAGGAAAAGATTTTTATAATTTCTTTTCCATAATTTAGCCTAGCTGGCTAATTACATTAGAAAAATAAGAGAGTAACCACAGATGTGTATGCAATGGAATACAAAAAATGTAGATATGTCTCTTGTGGAAATAAAAGGGACACTAAAAAGCCGTTGTTATCAACTTTAGAATAGAAGTTTTAGTCGCTCCAACCAAAAGGACAAATAAAACCAGCCAGGGAGACACAGGATGCCAATCTTTTCCATTTGTCACTTCAGCAAGCTAGCCCCAGAGTGCTCCACCCTCACTGTCACACTTCCAAGGACTAAATCAACTTAGACAGGTGTGGGTAGTCAAGCCTCTTACCCAGACCAGCTTCACCCAAAGAGCTCAGAACTTTAAACAGCAGCTTGAGCTAAAACCATTCTTGGTTCCCCATCTATAGCTGCAATGTTCTGGGATGGCATCATGCTAAAATTGAAAAGAGCTCAGGCTTTAGGATCAGCTGGGTAACAGTCACACCTGCTATATGATCCTGGGAAAATGACTTAACTTCTGGAGGTTCCAAAAGAAAACCTGTTGACTGCCTTTGCCAGCGTCTGTCTGTGTTCCTCGGCTCATAGCCCCATTCAGCAGTCACATCCTACTGAGTTCTGCTTCTGTCATCACATCTCTGGTCCTCTGATCAAGAGGCAGGATCAAGAGGCAAGAGCTCCCTTGATCACTTACAAATGCCTTTGTGGTAACAGTGGCCCTACCCAAAAATCCAGAACAATCCCCCTCCCCATCAAGAGACTTAATTTAATCATAGCTGCTAAACCCTTGCCATTTATTCCCAGGTTGCAGGGGTAAGGAATGGAGTCTATGTGCACCATTATCATCAGCCACGTGACATTTGGCAAGGTGCAATCTAGAGGGAACTCAGTTTTCTTTTCTGTCAAATGGGAATTCTAGATAATTTTGAGGTTGAAATCAAATAGTGACTGTAGAGTACCCTGCAGAGGGCCATACACACTTGTTCACAGAGCAAGTGTTCAGTGATGGAAACTCCCAAAACTGAGAACGAAAGTCCAATGACAGAGCAAGTGTCCTGAGGGTTTTATAATTCAAATTGGTTTAACTCTTTCATTGCCCATGTTTGAAAGATGTCTGTTGTGTGATCATATTGAAACCGCCGTGCATGATTTTTTTTCAAGTTCTGATAAAAATAGAAGTTGATGCCATAAACTAGAAGGTTTACAACTACTTAGACGACACGTAATAGAGTAAAAAGAGGACTATATAGAAAAGATTGGCTGAAACACAGCTTAGAGTGGACAGTAGGTATCAAAAGCCTAACACTGCACTTTTCCAACGACCTAGAGGACCCACATTTAAGTAGACAGTCCAGGGGTCTGCGCAATGGCTCAGCTACATGACTGCTTGTAACAGCATTATTTATAAAAGGACAAAAGCAAGAAAATCAAATTATCTTCCATTAAGGAACTGTCTTTGTAAGTTAAGCCTATATTTGTTTTCAAATGAAAGAAAAAGAGAGAAGAAACACACCAAAATGTTAAAAGTGTCTGGTTATGATGCAAATTGTGGGTGGTATTTTCTTTTTTACATTTGCCTAGATTTATGTGCTAAATTTTTGACAGTTTTCTACTTTGTAGCAGACCACAACCAATCTTGTTCGCTTGTCTGTAGAGTCTGTTGGTTTTATGTTGCAACACTTAATGAGTGAGTTCAGTTACGGCTCTGCCTGAAGGTACATGTCCTCAGACAAGCCAGTTGGTTCAAGAACCTGAAGAATCAGGCAAAAGAGAGCACTTTCCCGAGTGTCAGGAGTCCATGAGCTGCATTTAAGCCAGGCACAAAAGGAGTCAGTGAAAGATTTACAGAGGTCCTGGATAATCAAAAAGAATTTTTTAAGCTGGGGTACAGATAGAACTTAAGTGGTTAATATAGGCATCTAAAATATGCCTATTTTGAAAGCTTTGACTATTTTGTTTAATACCACTGTCGATATTAGCATTCTTTCTCCATACTTGCTTTTGCATGTGTAAACCCTACCTTCTGTTGCATCAAAAGTATTGACCTGAGATTATATCAGGGCTGGGGTAAGCAGGGCACAGGGGATCTGGGAGAAGACTTCTCTGATGTTACAGTCCAACATAAGAACTGCAAATAATATGATCCTCGTGCAGCACCTCAAGTAAGTACACCTGTGCCCTACACTTGCTATTCCATTAATTAACTATGTGACCTTGAGCAGATCAATTATCCTCTCAGAATTTATTTCCAGAGAAGATCAAACTAGGATTAATGATTTTCTAACTATTATTCTTGGGAACAGCAGGGGGAAGGAGCAAGGGATGCCTAGAAAGAGCTCCCGCCCCCACCCCATCCACTCCTGCCTAAAACCAGAGCAATTATAATTTTTATATATTTAATCATTTACATGTCCTTATAAAATTTTATTTAAAGGATTCCACTGTCTTTCTAAAATATTTTGAACATTCCTTGACTAGATATTTTTCTAATGTATTTCCAAGGATAGCCATTTAGCTGTGATCACCTCAGATGGTGGCCAGAAGTCAGGAAACAAAGAAGTTGGGGGTCAGATGCCTGGAGCTTAAGGACAAAGGTGTTGACTGTGTAACACAGGCCAGTTTCACAGACCACTGGGCAGCTAGAAAGTCATGCATCTGGTGTGTGTCCTATCTTGCCACTATTCCAGGTAAACTCCCACCACTACCCACATTTCTTAAGTGCTGGATTTGCTTTGTAGCAGTTACATGGGCCAGGTCAAATGGGGCAAATTTTAGATTGAAATTATACCCAAACTTTTAGATGGAGAGAAAGGGACAGGAGCACATATGTAATTCTAGACCACTGTCATGTCTAGTGCGGCTAATTATCAAGAGCATGGGGAAGAGTCATATGGTGGGAGGAAAGGATCTGTATCTGTTCGGATAAATCGATGAAAAGGAAAACCAGTACTCTTTCCTTATTATCCTTCCTTCCTTAATAAGTACAAAAATATAATAAGTACTCTTTCCTTATTATTATCCTTCCATGTACATCTAACTCCTGCTCAGTCTTGGATTTTAACAATCATGGCTCCACTTATTTAGCACCACCTATGGGCCAACTGCACTACTGCATGCTCTCCATACAGAACCTAATTAGTTTCTCATCACACTCCTACAAGGCATTATCCACTGCTTTTAAAGATGATGAAAGCAATATAGAAGAAATGTAAATAACCTGCTCAAAATCTCAGAACTAGTCCAAAAAGGAGGACAAGACTCAAACTTTGATGTTCCTGACTGCAGAGCCTATTTTCCCACTGGGGATGAGCAGTTAAGTGTGCAAAACTAGGGAATCCACACAGCAGTCAAATAACCAATAATTTGTCCCACTACTTAATTATTCATTTTAACAAACACATTTTGACTAATAACAGAGCGCATAATTTCTTTTTTCAAAATGTCTTCTGAAGGTCATGACTTTTAGCAGAACAGCTATTTTCTATTTTGGTCTGGCTTTAATTTGGGTAATAGCCTGATTGAATGTAGATATTTATGACATTTATTAAAAGCTTTTATTACTAATTTTGCCCAGAAAAAAATTCTAATGGAGATGTATTGGAGAATTTCCATAAAATTAATGTCCAGATTTAATGGATGTCTAAGGTATCATTATTAACGGGAATGCTCCATATACTAGGATCCTTTGATTAGAGATTAGATACAGTTAGATAAGAACTTATTTAAAACTGGATGCATGCCAAAGTATCCAGAAATTCAATTTAAACACATTTTAGAGGCTAATGCTTTATTTAGGTTGTGTCTTTCGGATGCCAAATAAAAAGCTGCAGTTACAAAAAATCAATTGATTTGGTCAGCTGCTGGATGATCCAAAGACCACATCATGCTCAGTTTGACTCCCGCTGATGCCTACGTGAAGCTGGTCCGTTGAATCAAGGTGAATTTTCCATCTGTAGAAATGGATTGCCATCAGTTCAGAAAGACCGGCAGCCAGGTCCCACATGCTACCGGTTGTCTTGACTGATAGTTCCAGCGGGACTTGCTGACTCAAGATCTCAGAACCACAACTGTGATTCTCAGCAATCTGGGGAAATCCCAATTCTCCTGCTCCCCAGCCTGAAAAAAGCTTATCAGAAACTCCTGGAGACATCTGCCTACTACACCTTCTACCAACACTGAAAGTCTGAGAGGTCATCAGCCTTCCCACTGGCCGTGAAGTAAACATGAAAAGTGGGGTCGCCTGGGTGTATTGCTTTGGTTCCCTCCCAGGAATCCTAAGCCGTGCTCAACATTCTTAAGAACTAAAATAAAACTTGAAAGTGGCTAGAAATATCAGAGGAGGGAGACTCAGTATTTCTGATCCAATAGGAACAGGATTCGGTTTCAATTACCTTATTGTCTGCAGGTAATTTTCTGGGTTGGAGGGCCTGGGGTTACCCCTCCTTAGAAATCTTCACTAGTGAAGCAGAGGGCAAGCCCCAGATCCCAGAGACAATGAGTGAGTCTTTTCGTAAAACATGCCCTGAAGACTCTCACTTTTTAGGCCCTGGTTTTTACTTTCCTTCCTGGATCTGTAATAAACCCGAGGCGGCAAACCAATGGCCTACTAATGTAATTTGGTTGCCTCACAAAGCAGTGGCCCAGACAAATAGTTACAACAAATGAACAACAAACTGAATTAGTTGCTTTTGAAACATTGTGAGAATTCATAGATAATGTGGACTCCCAGCTTCTAGAGAAAAAATTCAGAATACCTGGTGCTGCTGACCTCACATTCCCCAAGGTAATATTTAGAAGGACTCAGTTTACCAAGTCTCCTCACTCTCAATTGACTGTGCTGAGATCAAGTTTTTCTTTACAATTGACTCCGTTGGTTGGTTATTATTGCCTGCCTGGCCTCTGTAGGTATTTGATTTTGCAACTTCACACCAAACTGAAAAAACTTGGTACAATCAGAGGCCATCTTCTCAAATCACCTTCTACTATGAACGAGTAATTGTTGGTCCAAAAAAGGGAACCAACTTACCCCAAATTACCCATCTTGCTAGTGGCAAAACTGGGAGTAGATTCCAGGTCTTAATCCATCAATTTCACCTCCAAATATATCAACTCCAACAACTACTCCAGCCATTAATATACCAAAAGGAGCTAAAATGTACTGAGCCCTGAATATAAACGTGACACAGTGATTTTGTAACAGAGTATCCCCAGGGAAAGGAGAGGTTCCAGGTTCCCTGCAGGCAGGTTTGGGGGTTCCTGGGATGCCCCTCACCCTGCCCTGTAACATTTTCATTCCATTCTCATGAAGCACTATGAAGTAGGCAGTCATGTCACCCCTATTTCTCGGGTAAGGACAGCAAGACTTGGAGTGATTAAGAAACCAGTCACACATCACACAGTAAGGGGCAGACCTACGATGAAAAATCCAGTCCAGATTCTTAACCATCATATATTGTCACACCGTTCTCTATGCTCTGATCCTTTCATTCATTCATCATATCTGTGAACCCTATATTATGAACTCGATGCTGTTCTAGGAGTTGGGGATATAGAGCAGAGATCCAAAGTGGCTGCCCTGCCAGAGGCTGTAGTCCACAGCAGCTGTGGGTGCACTGCCTGTCTCAGGGTCAGCCCTGTGAAAGTAACCATCTCATGCCACGTGCTCTACATTCCACTGGGTTCATGAATTTTTCTTCTCTTACATTACCCACAACATAATGCAGCTCAAGGACTGGCCCCGGTAGGTGTGGTGTAGAGATCATTGATCTGAGATTATAAACAAACACAGACCAGAAAGGACGATACAGGAAGAGAGCCCGGCTTCCATTCTTCCAGGGATTTGGCTGGAAGGGCGGGACAGACACACATCTAAGGTTCCTGTCTGCTCCTCTATAAACAAACCCTTGCCTGTGTGACCTCCAAAACTTGCTCAAATACCTGCACACTCACAGACCTCCCTCCTGGCTGCTCCAGCCAGGTCTCGCAGTGGCTGCAGAATCCTGTGCTTTGGTCTATGAAATAAAAATAAAAACTGCCGCTATGCCTCATAGGAGTCAAGCTTGCTTTCTTCGGTGGAAAATTCAGGTCCTTCCCTTTGGGCCAATATCCAGGCCAGGCGCTGATGGTACAAATGACACCAACTCAAAGTCACCGGAAGGATCCACGCACACGTTGATTAGAAGAGGTTCCTGATTACATCCCACCCAGAAGAGAGAGCTTCCTTGCCCAGGAAGTGATGAGACCCTCTGATGACTGTGGAGAGAACCTCTGGGCCTCAGCTGACAGCTGCTCTCAGCCCCCAAAGCAATTGCTGAGCCGGCAGCCGGCAGGTGCCCTGGCCGCGAGCACAGTTGGTGTGGGAGCCAAAGCAAGACACGGGGAAGAGGGGTGAGGAGTGTGTGCTTAGCCCTCAGAGCCTCCTCCATGAACCATGAATTCCCTCCCCCCAGGGGAGCATCTCTGTAGCAATGTGTAAAGTGCAACAGAACGAGAAGTCATCTGATAGCTACCTGGTTCACAACAGACTCCAGCAAACTGTTTATCTTCTAAATCATGATTTACTCACTCCTGCATCCGTGATCTCAAAAGCAAACAAGAAGTGAATAGTTGATATGCTCCAGCCACACATCCATCCCCCACACACCCCAAGTTCATTCACAAATCTTCCCGAAACTGTTATCCTTCTATATTTTCACAAACTTTCCCAAAAAAAGTTAACCTGAGTGAACCTGAGTGGAAAGAGCTTCAGCCTTGGGATCCTAGAGCCCTCTACTATTTTCATTTGACATTCATTTTTTTCCCCACCATTCTCTAGCCTGTGGCATTTATTCACTGCCAGCGGTGTTGATGTGGTGCTTTTGCTTAAGCCACCCCATGAGGTGGTAAGGTTAGAACATCACCTCCCAGCTGGTCCTGAGACTTCTTAGATCACAGACAAGAGAGTCTGAACATGCTTCCTGGCCAGGAAAGCTCTCAATGAGTGGGGGCTTTCATTTTAATCTATTGCATTACTTACACAGGGACTTTCTCAGGAAAGATCATCATATTTCCTTTATTTTTTTTTTAAAGATTTATTTATTTATTTATTTATGCAAGCACTGGGTACAGTCAGAAGTGCGGGAGGGTGAGAGAATTCACCAGAGCCAGAGCGGGGAGCAGAGCAGGCAGAAGGACCGAAGTACACTGCTGAGGGGAGCAGCGGGCGGCAGGAGAGGTCTGCGCACCATGTGGGACCCTCCTCCGGTGGCCGGGGAGCAGCCGGGGATCGGACCGGCGCTGAAGAGGCCGCAGGCAGCTTCGCAACCCAGCACTCAACCGCTGCGCCACCGGGGAGGCCCCATCATATTTCCTTTAAATGTATATGTTACTCATGGACTGGTTCACACCAGTTTCATTGAAGGCAAGGATTTGTGCCGCCCTCACCAAAACTCTATGTAAAGCTGGGCATGTAGGAATGAGAGGTTTGAATCTACTTACTATCGTATTACTGTAACAATTACATATTAGCAAAAATAATACAGTTACAATAAAATAAAGCATTTGAAACAAAACAATACTTAAAGGTAGAGGTGATAGGAAAATCATTGAAGATTTCAGGATATATTTTAAATAATGGAAGTAGCAAGGAAAGGATATATATGAAAATTTAGACAGAGACAAGAATCAAAAGCTGAAATAAAGATTCATCAAATCTAAGAAAATAACAACACAAAGAGAAAGCAATTAACTACCAAGAACCAGGTTCACAAGGCATAAAGACTATTCAAACGGGGCCTATAATTTCCACTTTTAGCAAGAGTAAAAACATGTACCCGAAATGTCAAAAATAAAAATCTAATTTGTAAATCTCAACTTAAGGTCTACCAAGGAGAACTTAAATTTTCAAGAAAAAAAAATTACTATAGTACTTTAAATAAGTTTCTTAGAAGAAAAAACAGGCCACGCCCTAATTTCAGATTAGATTCCATAGTATAATAGTGCAAGAGAGGAGAGAGGATCCTTCTTTTAATCTTCTCATTCTACCAGCTTTTGCATTTCTGCGCAGAATTGAATTCTGCTATCTATGCTTCTACTTGTTCAGCATCCTGTGGGGGCTGGGATACATGTGTAAAATGAAAATGAAAATAGGTTCGGTACCTTTAAATTATTCAGACACAAATGTATTTTCCATTATTCAAAGCAATTTCCTGTTGTCTTTTCTATAACATGTAGATCTCAAAGTGATATTCAGAGTCTCTTCAATTTGAATTAAAAAACAGTATCTGCCTTTTTCCATACGAAAAACAGTTGCTGATATGAAAACCTATCTGATGAGGAGCGTCAGGGCAGAAAGTCCCTGAGGTAGTCCTCTGGGGTTGAAGCATGATGGAATTTCTGTAAGCCTTTCTTAAGTTGATATTTTTGCTTTTCTTTTTAATTATTTTGGCTGCAAGTAACAGAATGTGAATGTTTTTTAGAAGATGAGTCACTATCACAACATTCAAGGAAAAATTGAACAAATGAGGCTAACAAAAGTCAAGAAACACTGGTACTCTAGAAGGAAATGCAAATGGCCAACAGGCATATGAAAAAATGTTCAACATCACTTGTCATCAGGGAAATGCAAATCAAAACTACCATGAGATACCATCTTACACCAGTGAGAATGGCACATATTAAAAAAACTAGCAACAACAAATGTTGGCGAGGGTGTGGAGAAAAAGGAACTCTTCTGCACTGTTGGTGGGAGTGCAAACTGGTCCAACCACTGTGGAAAGCTGTATGGAGATTTCTGGACCTACTAAACATAGAGCTTCCATATGATCCAGCAATTCCACTCCTAGGTATTTACCCAAAGGACACAGAAACATCAATTCCAAAGAACACCTGCACCCCTATGTTTATAGCAGCACTGTTTACAATAGCTAAGCTTTGGAAACAACCCAAATGCCCAAAAATAGATGACTGGATCAAGATGTGGTCCATATACACCATGGAATATTACTCAGCATTCAAAAAAGATAAACACATGCAATTTGCAGCAACATGGATGGCGCTGGAAGGGATCATGCTCAGCGAAATAAGCCAAAAAGAAAAAGAAAAATACCGGATGGTCTCACACATAGCAGGAATCTAGAAAACTTAAATAAGGGACCAGGAAAATGAATAACTATAAGAAAGTGAAAATCAAAATCAACAAAAAACTATGAACCAGAGACACTTTTAGGGGGGCGGGGGTGGGAGGGGAGGGATTGGGGTCAGAATGGGGGGGCTGCAATTGTATGGGGAATATAACAATAAAATTTATTTAAAAAAAAAAAAAAAAAGAAACACTGGTACTCTAGAGACTGTCCAGAGGCGTTCAGGAATTTTCTCTCCAAAAATACATATTCTTAATGGGGATGATATTACCCTCAAGGGGATAAAAATCAGTTCTTGGGGGAGGAAGCAAAGAATATCTTGCTCTTTTTGTAGCATGGATCTACTACATATGGTGCATACAGAGACCTGTAGTATATAGGTTAGTGAATTAAAATTTCATGGGGGTGAAAGTCATCAGGGGAAAATGTCTAAAAAGACTTCCTAAAGGTTGAGAAACAGCACTCTAGGACACCTATCAGCATGTAGATGCAGCTCAGACTTCCCACTTCATTGGTGCCAGTTTTCTACTCTAAGTTCTTAAGACCTGGAGTAGGCCCATCTGTGTCCCAGGCCAGCTATGGCATATCCCAAAGCCGTATATCAGGAGCCTTATACTGCTTGTCTAAACACAAACCTAGCCTTAGCTTCTAAGGTTACTAGAAGTACACTTAAGTACAGAGTATTCATCAATTGGCTGCTCAACACCAAAATAATTGCTTCTTCTCTCTCATACCTTTGCCCTGGGTTCCTTTTTGGCCTCTCTCTAGAAATGAAAGAGTGGACTTTCATTCTGTGCCTTAACATAATAACTTTTACATTGGAATCCAAGAAGAAAAGGAATGACTACCTTATTAAACAAGAGATCATGACATTTTCTGTGCAATTCCAGTGAATAACGATGATTTTAACACATCTATGTCGCCATCTTCCTGAATAGCCTGATTTTTCTTTAGGAGCTGCTCTCCTCCCTAATCTCATTTTTTGTGATCTGGTTAGGGCACACCCCGAGCCTAAGACACTCAGACATAGGTTACATCCACACATTGTAGTCCCACTGCCTCAGTAATTGGTACAGTTTGCCATAGGACTAAATCCAGGCAACACAAAAAGAATCTTAAGACTAGCGGATTTTCACCTTCTGACCACACCAACCCTCTATGCTAGAGGAAATCAAGTGCTTGATGCAGAACAGACACTTGATAAGGATTTGTTTTCTTTTTTAACTTTTTATTCATTTCTGGCCTATTGCACTGTCAAGGTCCTCTAGGAAAATGCTGAATAAGAATAGTAAAGTTGTTATCTTTAGTTCATTACCTATCTCAGAGAGAAAACATTTAATATTTATCATTGAAATTGTTCTACTTGCTGTAGATTTTCTAAAGATTACTTTTAGATTAAAGAATCTCTCTTCTGTTCTGAGTTTGCTAAGAATGTTTTTATTTTAAATCATGAATTAGTGTTAAATCTTTTCTCTTTTAAATCAGATTGGTTGATTTTCTAATGTAAGTTAGCTTTATATTCTTGGAATAAATTCAACATGGAGATGTATTGTCATAAGGTAGGTATGTAGGTAAATAGGTAGATTGATAGATATTCATTGAACTTAATAGTATTTTATTCATCTATGTTCACAAAAAAAATGGTTGATCTGTAATTTTTGTTTACAATGTATTTATCAAATGTTGATATAAAATTATGCCATCTCATGAAACAAGTTGGAAATAACATTTCTTTTTCTATCCTCCAGAAGACTGTGTAAGAAGCTGGTAAAAATTCTCCCTTAGCTATTTTGAAAAAAGTACTCAAAGCTATCTGAGCCTGAAGGTCCCTATGTGTGAAGAATTTTAATTACATATTCATATTTTAATGAAAACAGAAAATTCAGACTATTTTTTCTTCTTCCAGATTTGTACAATTTTTCTAGGTATTTGTCCATTTCCTCGAAATATTTGAACTTGTGGGTTTAAGTTATTGATAATTCTCTGAGATGGCTCCAATTCTTTTTTTATTCCTGATATTAGTATATGTTTTCTCTCTTTATTAGTTTCTTAGGGATTTCTCAGTTTCATTTTGTGTATTCAAAAAACCAACTTTCAGTTTGTTTTCTCTCTATTGTATGTTTGATTTGCATTTCATTGCTTCCTGATCTTATCTTTAATTTCCTTTCTTTTACTGTCCTTTTTAATTTGTTCTTTCTTTTAGCTTCCTGGGATATAAGATAAGACCTTGATTTTGCATTCTTATCTAGTAATACTTCTTAATTTAACATCTATTTGATCATATTAGCATTTATAGCAGCTTACTTTTGGTTACTGTTGGTATAGTATCTTCTTCCATTATTTTACTTTTAATCTTTCTATGTTGTTTCTGGGCTACGTGCTCTTGTGAGCAGCATATAATATTGTCTGGTAGGATGAGTGCCAAGAGTTAAAATTAAGCCAATTTAAAGGAAAAGTACATTTGCTGCACACCTGAGCTTATGAAATAAGATCGGTACTTACTGTACCTACCTGTAGGTGTGCATGTGGTGAGTACCTGGCCCAAGAACAAGGAACTTGGGGCTAATTATAATTGCAAAGTGGTTAGGAGTGCAGACTCACTAAGAGAACCTGGTTCTTCTAGCTTCTTGCCAGCAGTGGCTGGGACAGCTATTTCAAAACTATTTTCCAAAACCAGAAGAAGCTGTAGCCTTGAGTAGGATGGAAGTGGAGAGGTGGGGAGACGGATTTCTAGAGAAAACTGTTTGCAAAAACAATATACACACAGTGGCAAAGAAATATATCTAGAAGGAACACATGGCCCTAATACCAGTCTTATTCAAGGAAAAATTGGTTATGTAGAATTTTTCATTTATAAATCCCCTACCTGACTCTCCTGCTAGATTTGAAACTCAAGAGAATTCCATTTAAAGTTATTACCATGTGAATGGTGCACCCTGGAAGTAAACTCTGAACTTGTCTTACATTTTCCACACCAAATCTCTGGTGACCAAATCTTTTAAAGCAAATGGCACAAGCAATCTTCAAAAAATCCTTCTTCCTCTAGATGTGATTTGGCATAGAAACCACTAGAAAGTGAAAATTGTTTTGTCACATCCCACTTAGTTCAAATCACCTAAAGAGGACCACAAAACTAAACAGTGGCAGGACCACACCTTTTTTTTTTTGGGGGGGGGGGGCATGATAATAAAAAAGACCAGACCTACTCATATATGGGATTTATTTTTCAAAATAGTACACCAGGAAATATTTGAATGCAATAAGTAGGTCAGTGCAGCTGTATGGCTAAATATTATAACCTCTGAAGTCAAGAAATTCAAATTTATAGTTGCCACATTAAGTGTAGATGTTAAAGCATTAAAGTTAACACCATATACAGTCATATAAAATATTGCATGTGCAAAGGGGCTGAGTTACGTTCATACTGGGAACCATAATTTAAAATTTCCTGACTTCTGAACATGTAACACATCATAGTAATTGATCTAGCTCCTTGGAGCTAATATAAAATATCTTGTTAACATGTTTTCTATCCAATTCTTTCATCATTTACCTTTTGGCTCTTGGAGAAATAATTCATCATGCTCAAATGTTTTCATACACCTGCACTAAGCTAATATAGCCATTGACAAGCCATCCAGCCAGGATTGAGTGAAAAGATTTGTAAATCATGTAGGAATGTTCTTTGGACACTTAGTCTAGATCATATAAGATGATACTAGGTGCCGGGGTTTTGAGATCTACATGGTCTTGTTACAGTGATAATTTCATATTCTGCTGGATACTGAGAGGTAGGGTATCAAGGTAGCTTATCCTGCAGAATATCTATAAACTGTTAGTCCATAAATCTGATGTGGAAAAGAAATGGAGGATGGCCACTCCATGATGGACCTGGGTATGTTTGCTTCCTGGCCCTGCAAGAGAATCATGTTGCAGTGAACTGAATGTTTGTTTCCTACCCCAAACCCCAAGTTCTATGTTGAAATCATAATCCCCAATGTAATGGTTATCAGGAGGTGAGGAATTTGGAAGACAACAAGGGCCTAAGGGAGGAGTCATGATGAATGGGATTAATTAATTTTGCTGGTTCCTTTCATAAGGTACCCTCCACCCTGAGTCCTCTAGCCCTTTCTGCCTTAGGAGGACACAGCAAGAACTTGTGGTATCTACAACCTAGAAAGGTGTTGCCACCAGAACCTGAGCATGCTGGCACCCTGATCTCAGGCTTCCAGCCTCCAGCATTACAAGAAGTTAATTTCTATTGCTTATCAGTTATCTCTGGGACCCCGTGAGAGCAGCCCAAATGGGCAAAAACACAATCTTGAAGGCAATTCTCTGCCAAGGGTTGGTGCTACATGTGCTTCTCCCCAACTGACCACCTGTCTTTATTTTCATTTAACTGAATCTCAAGTTCACTCCACACTAGCCCACTTCTCCATAGGGCATAGCTACTGCTTCTTGCTCCACACCAGGCAGACAAAACTGATCCATCAGTTCTAAAGATACTACCATATTCCTGGCACTGCTTAAGCCACCTTAAAAACATTCATTCATTTAATCCTGTAGAGTAAATAATGGCAAACTATGCCCCTGGGCCAAATCTGGACTGCCATCTCTTTTGGTAAGTAAAGTCAAATAAAGGTAAGGAAAGTAACAGCCACAGTCATTCATTTAAGTGCTGTCTATGATTGCTTTCATGTGACATCAGTTCAGCAGTTGCAACATGTATGGCCTGCAAAACTAAAAGCATGTGCTAGCTAGTGTTTATCCACAAAGTTTGCCCACCCTGTAGTAGAGTAATCCCCTCTCAGGTCAGCCACGAGTCTAAGGCACCTTCTGGTGGGGACCCATGGGAAAGAGGCTGAAGGGGCCAGACAAGTCTGGAAGGACAAAAGCAAACTCAAAATCAAGATAATGGCTGCCATTGTCAATCTCCCCCCAGGTCTCTCACCCACATCTGTTTTAAGAGTCTCCTTCCATGTCCTCAAAATCTCCAATACAAGTTCAAGGCTGAGAAGCAAGCACAACTTCTGCACATGTCTCTCTGCTCCATGTGCCTCCTCCAGATCGCCTTCTTGATCTACATTCCTGTCCTCTCCAGCTTCTCCTCCAGCTCAGCTCCACCTTTCTTTGAGTGGGGCAGGGAACCTGGAACCTCCCCTTTCCCTGGGGACCACCCTCTTACAAAAGGAGGCATCTATATATATTTCATAAATCTTCAAGAAGCCAAAACTTGCATTTGGAGTTCTAGTACCCTCTTTTCAAAAAGGAACTTCTTGCTTCTCTGGCTTCAAAGAGAAGGGAGCAACTTCTGGCCCCTCCCAGAAATCCCCCTTAGTCCAGAAGCTACTCCCCAGGAAAGCCAGGGGAATGTATCCTACAAACACACATTCACTACATCCTCACATTGCCAAAACATCTGGAGTGAAAAATGCATTTAATCATTCAGATTATTTTCCCCTGAAGCAATGCCAAACATCTGTCTAACTGGAAACAGCTGTGTATTAGTTTGGGGATGCCATAACAAAATACCAAAGACTAGAAGGCTTAAACAACAGGAATTTATTATCTCATTGTGTTCGAAGTCCTAGATCAGGGTGCCAGCATGGTCAGGTTTTGGGGAGAACTGTCTTCCTGGGTTGTATTTGGCCACCTTCTCCTGCCTTCTCACATGGCAAAGTTGGGGGGAGGGGCATTCTGATTTCTTATAAGAGGAATGATCCATCATTAAGGTTCCAGCATCATGACCTTATCTAAACCAGATTACCTCTCAAAGACCCCAACCCCAAATACCATCACACTGAGGGCTAGGGTCTCAGCAGATGAATTTTGAGGGGACACAGTCTGGCCCATAGCAAGCTTCATCTCCAGCATTTATCAGACCAAACCATTGGTGTCCATGGAGAAGCGCCTCCACAGAGGTTCAGTGAGTCATAGCAGCAGAGATTGCATACCCTTTGGCTCCCTCATTGTCCTCATTGCTGTTAACCAAGTCTTCCTATGAGCCTCTCACTGAGGGGGTCACATAAGAACAATACCCATGTTGGTACCATAGGCTTTGGGCATTTGGGAGCTTGCCCTGCACTCAGCGTAAATCCATTCTGGCTGAGTCAGGATGAAAGTGAGCCAGATACTTCCAGCCATTCATGTTGCAGAGACTTGGCAGACATAAAACTTGGAATTCCAGAAGAAAAGCAGGATCACAAGACTAGACATCATTAGTTATATCTGTTGCTATTGTTGAGTAGCAAACCACACCAAAGCCCATTGGCTTGAAATAGTGAACATTTATCACTGGCTAGCTGGGCATTTCAGCTGACCTCAACATGGCTGACTGCGGGGCTCTCTCCTATGTCTGCAGTCAGGTGGCAGGATTGTTAAAGGGCGGCTGGATAGCCTCCATCACAGGCCTGACAGTTGTTTGGTTGTTGGTTGGGATGATAGAGGTGACAGGGTCATGGAGTTTCTAAGACTACCCTCACAGTGTTCCTGGAGAACAGAAGCACGTAAGCCTCTCCAGGTACTGGCACATCAAGACATTGTCACTTCTATTATCAAAGCAAGTCACCAAACCAGCCCAAATTCAAGGGGTGTGCTAAGAGACTCCACCTCTTGCTAAGAGGAGCTGTAAAGTTACATGATAAGTAATACGGAGATTGACGGGTGCAAAGCAGTGGCCATTTTTGCAACATAGCAAAAGAATGGAATCTGAGAAACAGTGGTTGCTCAACAATGAATGAGCTCCAGACTTGCACTACTTTCCCTCCATGCACTGCCTTCCCCTCAGTTGGAAATGAACATGGAGCACTTGGGGGGCAGGGGTCAAGGGTCAGGAGGAAAATAGCAGCCTAAGAAACCAGGAACTGCAGGGACAGTTTTGCTTGTCACCTTGACATCAATGACCTCTGTCATCTTAAACCCTTTTCCTGCTTCAAGTTTCTGATTGTTCATCCTGAAAATAAACATGATAGACTATTTAATCCTAAAGTGTCTTATAAGTAGGATGTCTTATATTCAAAGCATATTATTCTCTGTAGATCTTTCCGTTAGTCACTTGTGTGTTGGTTTGGGGGATGTCACAACCTCAACTGTTGGAGAGGTGGCCATGTGTATTCTCTAACACCTGCAGGGTGCTTTGTTCAGAGCAGCGCTGAAAGATATTTCTCTTAAATTTGTCTTTACCACTGAGATTCTGTGATTGAAATGATTAGACTTCCGGACAACTCTGACCAAGAGATTTGGATACAATTTTCTTCTGTATCTCTTCAACATAGTTCACAGCAGCACAAATCTCAGTCCTCAGCCCAGAGGATGGAGGGTGAGCTCTGAGAAGGGGCTGCCCATTTCTGTCTTCCCTCTTCTCATGAATTTAGGCAAACTCCTTCCATTTTCTCCTCTCCAACTTGTGAAAAATATTTCAGTAGACAAGTGACACATTTTCCAGAGTGTAATTATCATACTAACTTTGCAAATGAAAGAAGTGTATGAGAAATATAATCTCCCTGGTTGAATATACAAGTATTTGTCATGTAACTTTTGCTCAAACAGGCAATGTGCCCACCCAGTTCATCCTTCCTGAATGCCTTGAGCTTCATCTTGACACTGTAGCCTACTAAGGCCCTGCATTCTCTAATTCCCACTACTGTAACTGGCACATAGTACATGCTCATTAAATATTTTATGAATTTTAAGTTTATTTGGGAGCAAAAAAAGAAATTTACTTACTATATTAAGGTTCTGTTTGCATGTTGCCAAAACATCTAGTTGAAAAATGAAAACTCAATCATTTCGATGCCAAATTATGCCACACATTCAGACATCTGGGAAACATTTGGAGCACTTTTCTTTCCCCGTGAATGTTCTGGTGTCCTAGAGAGGCAAGCCTCAGGAAATGGCTGTGGGTGTTTGTGGTGAGGGGAGTGTGCAATGTGGGAGGTAGTATTTTGAAAGTGGCTTCTGGGAGGTGGTGTGCTGGTAAAATGAAATTGAAAATTGGTTCACTCCTCTACGCTGATTGCGTGTAAATTTGTGCTAGCTTTTCTTTATAATAACAATAAGGCAATTAATAACAGGAGTCACCAAAACATCCATTTTGCTTTACTCGACAATCTCACACCAATAATGCAACAGGACATAACATTTAAGAACATCATCCTAAAACAACTCCATGGAATGGTACTCATTTATTAAAATATAAAACATGAGAGCTTTGAAGTCATTAGGAAAAATATTTTAAATAGGAAAAGTATTTTCAATAAATGGCTAACTAGAAAAAACAGACAATAAAATGTCCTATACCTTAGCTATACAAATAGCTAAAATCAGATGGGATTGCCACCCTATAGGAATATGCCTGTCGGGTCGTGTTGAAGAGTCAGGGGTGTTGAAGAGTACATGGAAGGATGCTGGGGTTGCAGGACAGGGTCAAACATGGTGCGGCAAACCTCTCCTGCCGCACTGGCTGCTCCCCTCAGGAGTGTATTTTGTCAATCTGCCTGTTCTGTTCCCCGCTCTGGCTCTAGTGAATTCTCTCACCCTCCTGCACTTCTGACTGTACCCAGTGCTTGTATAAATAAATAAATGGATCTTTAAAAAAAAAAAACTAGCAACAACAATTAAAAAAAAAAAGTCTTCTGTGATTGAGTTTACACATGAGCCAAATATTATTTGTTATCATTTGTCCTGTAACACCCCTTATAGTTTCTTTCCTAAGTCATTGCACCCCACACTTTCATGGGAAATAACCTCTCCCAGTATCGCAGTATCATGTGTGGACAGTTTCATCTGGTTCCTCCCCTTTAAAACCAGTTGTTTATTAATTCATTTATTCAACACTGATGATGAGCTTGCTCTGAGGAAGGTATTAGCTCTCCGGTTGGCTTTTGGAGGGTCTCACAGACTAATGGGAGAGAAACATGTCAATAAATAACTCTTCAATATTAACTTAGTGTTTTCATATTATTTTTGGAGTTTTTGAAAAATGATTTGACAAGTGTCATAGATATTTCAACCATCTCGAATAGCCTGTGACTTGCGTGGTGTCCAGCTCTAATACCCCAATGCAGGCAAGCCAAGGAGTACGTTTAAAGTGGAAGGACTAGAGAAATAGGTGTCCTTGTTTCCGGAGGGTAAGTCTTCGGTCACACACTTCCCTGAAAAGGATACCTTGCCACTCAAAATTATCAAAGCAAGAAAGATTCCTCAAAAAGATGCACGTTTTGACATATGTATTTAAGATGTACATAAATCCACAGAGCAGTATCCCACTAAACCCACATCTGACTCCTTTGGCTTCTTTCATCATCATATCCCACACAAACAATTGCTGATTTTTCATTTTGTAGTTTATATAAGAAAACTGAATTGGTATGCTTGTCCTTTTCCAAATGGAATAGTATAAGTTTACTAAATTTCAATATTATAATACAAAGTTATTAGGACACACCATCCCGCCTTTGAGGAGAGGGGTCCTTTATTCCATTGTTCCTACCAATTGAGAGTTACAGAGCATTCTGAGACTTCAGGACCCTATTGTCTACTACGTTTGGAGACTGTGAGGCCCCTGGAGTGAAAGGTGGCAGAGAACTAAAGAGAATTGGCTCTAAAAGGTGCCATCAGGTATATAATCTATGCGTAGATATTAGAGTCACATCTTGCACCAGTTCCCCAGATATCTCTGTGAACCCTTTCCAAGAAGTTGACAAGTCATGGCCAACAAATTCAGGGTATTCCAACTCAAGGAACACCTCCCTCCTCTCTCCCACCTTATTTTCTTAAAATATTGGTATACAAACTTGTCTACCTAAATTAGCTATCAAAATCCTTCAAAAAGGGGGTGTTCAAGAGTGTATTGAGTTTACACATGAGACAAATATTATTTGTTATCATTTGTCCTTAACACCCTTTTTAGTTTCTTTCCTAAGTCATTGCACAGGGACCCCTCCATAGATAGGACTCAGGAAATCATCTACGTTTACTTCATACTACGTTTAGAATATTACAAGTAGTAGATTCTAATGAATATTATAAGTAATAGATTTTTCTCCATTTTAGACCATGTTAAAAAAAATTATACAGTGTAACTGTTGGAGGAATGGAAAAGTCATTTAAGGACAAAGAGAAGGTAAAGAAAACTTGTGAGTAATCAATATATCACGGGCAAGAAAAAATCTGGCACATTTCAAAATGGAAAACAAAATAGTATTGAAGAAAACTAGGATTTTCCATAACTTCAATTGCACTTCATTTTCCAACCGTATGCTCTTTTAAATGATTAAGGTTTTTAACTATCCAGAATAAAAGGAGCAAAGAGTAAAAGAAAATAAATCTTTCCATATTCGAAATTTGCAATACTGACCCTAGCCAACAAAAACACGGGGAATGCTTGGAATCAGCTCTTGGCCATAATTAAATTAGAATGTGTTTAAATTCTTAATGGCATGGTATTTTACACTGAGTTTGAAATATACACCTAAACACTCCAGCCATCATGAGTTATTAATATAAAGTACCCAATAACTGGAGAAGTATTGCGGCATATTATCACTCCTGCCTGGCTAATGAAACCCATCATCCTCTCCAGTGTTTTAACCACACTAACCAGAATCACTCTGCTTGTAGCTTGAAAGTTTTCAGAAAGCATCGAAGCAGCTAAAAGACCATCTTTTTGCCTGATTATATGAACCTGAAATAAACATGGGGTTATTTTTACCCAAGTGTGTTTTCTTTTTAACACTTTCTACCTGTCTGCTTCTCTTCATAGAATACAAATCTATTCAGATCCCAAAACACACACACAGCATGACCATAGGTTACCAATTGTTATCAGGCAGTCTCTGTATAAGAAGATCACTGTTTACAATCCTACCTGCTTAGTTACTGAGTTTACTATGATAAGAATTTGCTCATGTGTTTATATTAAACAGACTTTGGTCTAAAATTATGAAAGATGGTTGAATTCAAAGTGGTAAGAAGTAGTGTAGACATCAAGCAAATCTTCGGTCAAATTTTCATTAAAATTAGGACTGGCTAAACCCTTTAACTAATGGGATTCATGGGCCAGCATTGGGACTCTGAGCTTTGGCAAGAACTGTGGTCTCTCCTCTCTAGACGTTTTGGCACAGATCCAGAATAGTTATGCCAAATGTGCTTCAGTGTGCTCTACCCATTGGACTAATGATCCTCTTAATCATTAGGCCAGGTCCTATAAAGCAATCTTCATAAAAATAGGTGCCAGAGAGTGACAGAGTCAGAATAGAGAAGAAATTTGCCAATATTATAAGAATAGGGGATTGCAAGCAGTTTTCTCCCCATGTAGAAAAGGTACGAGTTGATCTCAGAACCTCTTATAAGCCAAGTAGTGCAGAAGATCTAAGGAGCAGAAATTTAGGATTCAGGATGAAACTGCATGCCAAATAATCATTTTGAGATAACAAATAAGAACGCAATTTGATTGATCAAGTGTTGCCTAATAATCAAATACAGACAATGGATAGATTTTGTCCAAGGCACCCTTGGGAAGCCCAGAGTTCAACAGAAGCCAGGAAAAAGCAGAAGCCTGGAGGGTAGTGTAGAGAAGTCAGAAGATAATGTTCAACCACGTTCAGAGAGGCCCAAGATTAAAACTGAAGGTTACAGCTGGTGCCAGATCTTAGAGGTGAGTACAGATCTCAGGGTGCAAGCCCAAGTGAAAAATCAGAAGTCGGAAGACAAGGAGCAGAGCAGAATGGAGGGGCAAAAGGAAGGGTAGACATGAGCAAATCCCGAGTAATTGCTGACATTGGAACTGTGGATTAAAGACTCATTTTTATTGGGTGTCAGCAACTTAGACTTGGTTAAATTCAACTCTTTTAATGTACAGGGTAGATGGAAGATTTATGTTAAGTTTAGAGACATTCCTATAAAAAGAAAATAATAAAAAAACAACCATTAACACTACTTTCTGAGTATTTCTCTGTTAGATGTTATACGAGAGCTTTTATTTATACTACATTAGAATCGATATTAACAACAATAATAACAACTACAATTGATTATTTATTTGTGTCTGGAAATGTGCTAACTGCTCTCAACACATTATTTTTATTTAATCTTGCAACACTTCGGCAATGTTTTCATTTATTTATGATTTTTATCTTGTGTGGGAAAAACCTGAGGCTCAGAGAAATTAAGGAACTTGTCCAAGTTCACACAATTAGTAATACAGAACCAGCATTTGAATAGCTTTTGTCTGAATACAAAGAGCAACCAAGCTATTTCCAAAGATTGAGTGACAGCGTGGATAATAGGGATGGGAAGATTGATCATTATCAAGTGGAATGTGTCAATGACAACCTACTAATCTCCACAGTTTTGAAGTTATGAAAGCAGTTGCCCTTCTATCCATTCCCTTGTTCCAAGTGACCCATTAACAGGATAACTACTTAGACAATTATGATTGCAGATGATGATCATGAGCAAGAGGAAGAAAGAGGAGGAAGAGATGGTGACAATGACTATGATGACGAAAATGATGATTATAGCAGCCAGATATACCTCTTACTCAGGCAGAACTATATGGTGACCAACAGACCCTGCTTCTGGTGGGACCACCAACATCTTGGCATCTATTTCTACTTAATAACTTAAAATTCTTTTAGGAGGTCACAGAACTTTCTCTTCATGTTTAGAGACAAAGTTTGAAGATAGTCCTGGGCCTCCCTGGTGGCCCAAGGGGTTGAGCACCGCACTATGAAGCAATCCGCAGCCTCTGCAGCATGAGTTTGATACCCTGCTGGCCAGGGAGCAACCCATATGGCGAAGCAGACCTCTCCTATCTCGCCCGCTGCTCCCCTCAGCAGTGTATTTCAGTCAGTCTGCCTGTATTCTGCTCCCCACTCTATCTCTGGTGAATCCTCTCATCCCCCTGCATCTCCGGCCTGTACCCCAGCTCTTGTGTGCATAAATAAATAAATATTTCAAAAAATAAATAGGGCCTCCCTGGTGGCACAGGAGGTTGAGCGCCGCACTGTGAAGCTGTCCACAGACTCTGCAGTGTGGGTTTGATCCCGGCCAGCCGACAAGAATCCCACATGGCGCAGCAGACCTCTCCTGTCTCGCCTGCTGCTCCCCTCAGAAGTGTATTTCGTCAGTTTGCCTGTTCTGCTCCCCACTCTGTCTCTGGTGAATCCTCTCACCCTCCTGCGCCTCTGGCCTGTACCCCGGTTCTTGTATAAATAAGTAAATCTTAAAAAAAAAAAAAATATATATATATATATAACCTATATATATATATATAGCCAACAGTAGAGGCAGGATGGGCCACTGAGCAGGAATTGATGATCCAGCAGAGGGGTAAATGAGGAGTCCTGGAGCCCTCAATGGGTTTCTCAGGCTTTTATTGAGCTTTATGTGTATTACAGCAACCAGGTACACCGCAGGCAGGGGTGCCAGGGGGCCAGGAAGCCTGCAGGCCTCCAATCCCCCTGAAAATCTTCACTCTGGGCTTCTCTGGCCTTCTTTCTCTCCTGCTCCTGCTTCTCTTGGTGACTATCTCAATACTCCTGCCATGGCCTACAGAAGTAAATAAGAGAGTTTTCAACAATGTAAAAACTGCAGGTGCCCTATCAGGCAGGGCAATCCTAATGATGGGAGGGCAGAAAAGCCTGAAAAACCACTTACCCTACACCAACATTTTTAAATAAATAAATAAATAAACAAATAAATAAACAAATAAATAAACAAATAAATATAGTTCTGAAACAGTTTACAGTATCCTAAATTTTCTTGAAGATATGATATTAAAAGATGAAAAATCGGGCCTCCCCTGTGGCATAGCAGTTGAGTGCTGGGTTGTGAAGCTGTCCGCAGCCTCTGCAGCACCGGTTCGATCCCTGGCCGCCGGGCAAGGGTCCCACATGGCTGCGCCCGCTGCTCCCCTCAGCAGTGTACTTCATCGGTTTGCCTGTTCTGCTCTCTGCTCTGTCTCTGGTGAATTCTCTCACCCTCCTGCACCTCTGGCTGTATCCAGTGCTTGTATAAAATAAATAAATAAATCTTGAAAAAAAAATGAAAAATCATCTTCAGGAAGTGTTTTTAATAAGACGTGGAGATAAAAAGGACACAGAGCAGAGACAGGCTAACCTGAGGTAAGAAAGAAAACATTGTGTCCACAAGTACTTATTGAATCTTCTAGGAGCCAAGCCATTAAAGAGTTATTATTATTCCTATTTTCAAGGAAATCAAAGCTCCAAAAGGTCACACAACAAATTGTGGCTCAGGCCATGTCTGAGTCCAGAGCCCATTCTCTTTGTGCTTAGCCTAGGGTGGTGGAAGTCAAAAGCCCTGGAGATTTCATAAGTAAGCACATGAGATGCCCTAATGGAATTGCAAGACTGCTTCATCCATGGATGCCCTCACACCACAGGTCTTGACCCAGCACCAAGGTTCAAAAAGAACTCTCTGGCTTCAGAATTTATTCTTGAGGCTGTCAGTGGTCATTTCCCATCTTGATCATGGTAATTCGCCAGGGGAACAAAGAGCTTTTTCATGGGGTGAGATTCCCTATGACACACAGACTGGAAAACATTCACAAACCTTCTTAGTTTTAGAGCCTTGTAACGAGCTCATCCAAAATTTGCATAATATAAAAACATCAGTGGAATTCCACACAGCAATAAACCTCTCTCACTGGTAAGGGCAAGAAAAGCTCAAGTTGCTGCCTCTGAGTGAGCCTGTAGCCTGCGGCAGGCAGCACCCACGGGAAGATGAAGGTTTCCTTTTCATCCCCATATGGGCCCCTTCTCTCATTGACCACCTCCTTCCCACAGCTTCATCTTTGCAAGTGCTCCAACTGTGTCCAGGGAGAGAGGTGCTAATCCCTTCTGAAGAACTTGTGGCTTGGTCTGTAGCTGCTTCAGTCAAGGAGGCAGTGCCTCCAACCATCCTAGTTACAAAATGTGTGCACAGAAATCGATGCCTATTAGATATCACACAGAAAGTAGAGAAAGGAAATTGCAGAGTACCAACAATACCTCGTGTTTGTTTTTATTGCATTTTTCCCCAAAATTTACCAAGGTGAAGAGAAGTTAAAATACTCTTCTTAAAGAAGGAGAACACAATCACATGAATATTAATAAGAGGAAGCCCAGTGGTCTACAAAGACCGAGAGAATGTGCTAAACAATCCATGAGAAGGTATTTAAGTCATCACAGTTGGCACTAATTATAAAAGGAAACCATATCTTTTTCTTTAAGATTTAGGAGAAATGCAGCTATTTCAGCACATACCAGAAATAAGTTAACTCAATCCTCTTTCATTACCATGTCTGATTCCCCAAACACAGGTTTTGTCAGAGAACCTATTATGGGCTTAGTTGTGTAACCTCCAGAATTTATATGCTGAAGTCCTAACCCCCCCAGTAATTCAGAATGTGACTGCATGTAGAGATTGGGTCTTTAAAGAGGTAAATAAATTCAACAGTTCACTGGAGTGGGTCCTGATCCCATATGACTGGGGTCCTTAGGAGAAGAGAGGATTAATACACAGAGAGGCACAGGAAAGGATCCTGTGAAGACAAGGGAGAAGGCAGCTGACTCTGAGCCCAGGAGAGAGGCCTCCGATAAAAACAACCCAGCTGACACTTTGCCCTCATGCTACAAGTTCCCGGAATTCTGAGAAAACGCATTTCTATTGTGTGAGCCACCCAATGTATGGTGCGTTGCTAGGACAGCCCCAAGAAGCTAACACAAATCCCAAGCTGTAGATGCTTGGGATGGATAATCCTAGGACACTTCAGCTGAAATAAACCCACAATACAATGGCCTGCTTCCCATGACCACTTCCACTCAATTTTCAAAACCACTGAAAGAAAGAACACTTCCATCCTGGAACTTGGTGAAATGGCATCTCCCCCTCCAAACCTCTGAAGCCCCAGGAAAAAAAGGGAGTTAGGGAAGTGAGCAGTTTGTGTCTGCCCTGGTGCCTAACAAATTCTGTGGGTCATAATTAAATAAAGATTCTTTCTCCCCTGACTAATGCAGCAGTCTCCTTAGTGGCTTCCCTGCCTCCCCTCTCACCTCTTTAATCCATTCTCAGAACAGTAAAGTGATCTTCTAACATTTGGAAATTCTCTGGTTTAAAAGCCTCCCGTGGTTTTACATTGCACTTAGAATAAAACCCAAACTCCTCCATGTGGCACAGCAAGCCCTCCGGGATCCAGTCCCAAGCTCTCTCTCAATCCTGAGTTTGAGGCACTTTGGGCTCTTTGAACATGCTAAATTATTTCCTATCCCAGACCCCTCAGCCTGGTTGGACTGTGCCTGCCTCAGAGTCATCTCCAACCAGCCTCCAAACATACCTGTCATCCCCACAGTACACCTGTCATCCTCCATCCTCCCTAGCTTAATTCCTCCCCAGAAAGCATCATAACTGGTGCTTATTTCATTTACTCTTTGTGTGCTATGAGGTCACCATTGTAGTTCCATGGTCAAATGAATGAATGAATGATGACACAGAGGAGAAACTGAAGCTGAGGAGTTAAGTAAATTGTTCAAGTAATTACAGGTAACAAGTGGTAAAACCCAGACTTTTCCTACTACCCCACTACTGCCACCTCAATCTGCTGAATAATAATCCCTCCTGGGCCAACAATGCAAATGACTGACAAGTGAAAGAAAATGATGTGTCAGTTTGTTTGGTAGCTGGGAAGAGGTGTTTGTTTGTTTGCTTGTTTGCTTGTTTGTTTGTTTGTTTTGAGAAACTAAAGGAGGGTTTTCCTTTGCACTCTCTTATATAGCAACTCTAGAACCTGCGTTTATATGCCAATGCACACTAAAATATTGCTGTTTTCATTTTACTTTGAAGCAAATTTCTTCAAAAATGATCATGCTGTTTATGATACAGGATGATACCTTTGGCAGATGAAAAATTGGTAAGCCTTTTAGGGTTAGGCCTCCCATATGCTGAAATAGGTATTATTTCCAGAGGATAATTTAGTTCTGTGAGTATTATTTCACTCATTAAACATATTTATTTAATACTGTTATTATCAGACCAACATTCATAACAGATTATGTTCTCCCTTGAGATGACATTTACAAAGTAGTTTTGCTAGGAAAATGGATTCTGTGGTCAAAGTTGAAAGACAAATGATAGACTATGCAAAACATATATTTTAACACATAATAGTCATGGTTACTATCTCTAGTATAAAAAATTCTACAAATGAACAAGAAAAAAATCTGAATAGAAAACTGTCCAAAAATATAAATGGGAATTCACAAAACACATGAAATTGTATAGTTAATAAGCAAATAAAAAACACAATTCCATTAACAAATTAATGCACACTAAAGCAGTATTTGCTAAAAATATTGGTAGATATTTTAAAAGCTGAAGGCATCAATGAAGCCATGTGTATAAGATATATAAGGCATAAATTACTACAATCATTCTGGATGATAATTTTATAATATCCATTTAAATTTTTTTAAAGATTTATTTACTTATATAAGAACTGGGGTACAGGCTAGAGCACAGGAAGGTGAGAGGTTTTTTTTAAGATTTATTTATTTATGCATACGAGAACTGGGGTACAGGCCAGAGGTGTGGATGGTGAGAGGATTCACCAGAGACACAGTGGGGAATAGAATGACTGAAAGGCAGACTGACTGAAATACACTGCTGAGGGGAGCAGCAGGCGAGACAGGAGAGGTCTGCTGAGCCATGTGGGTTGCTTCCTGGCCATCTGGAGATCGAACTTGTGCTGCGTGGCTGCGGGCTGCTTCATAGGTTGTGTCTTAACCCCTTGCACCACCAAGGAGGCCCTGACCTCCATTTTTAGGACAATATCTTCTTCAAATACTAGCATATTTATATTAGTGTAAAAGACTATTATTATATTTAAGTTCCTAGTCTATTCAACAAATAAACACTATTTGCATCCATGTAGCTGTCATTAGGTCCTGGCCATAATGGATGCAAGTTTTCATTTGGAAAATATACTCAGTAAGAATTGAATAAAAACTCAATAATAAAGTATTATTTAATGGAATTGAAAAGATCATCAACTGGCAAAGCCATAAGAACAAGCAAAGAGTCATCAACATGATCTTCAAGGGCACTGTCCTCCCATTAAAACAAGTACAGTGGGGAAAAGTTGACTGAGTCCTGACCCTTATTCTGAAGCTTGTTAGCACAGCTTCCATATCCATAAAATGCAATTAAAAATCTGATGTCTATTAAATAAACTCATATCTCAGTTGATTGTTGGTTGGAATGAATAAGTAACAGTTGGACATCACCCAGCAGATTTCACAGCACATGCTATGTGCTTGGCCAATATTAGTCTCTTGTACATTTGTGCTTCCATCATCTGTGGGTCAAGCAGCTGTGCAGAGAGGAAAGGAAAGTAGGAAGCATTTTTTTTTACTATTCTAGGATTCATTAATTATGCATTTTCCTGAAATTGCTAAGCCCCTCATTATGGGAGACCTGACCCAGGTCTCTATAGGTGCAAATACACACAAAAAATCCTGTCATTCAGACTAAGAGAAAGCCTTCCTCATAAACACCTACAGAGAAAATAACTCTCCTTTTAGCAAGGCTAGTAACAAAAATAGCATTGTTGATAAGAATAATATAAGAGTTTAATATGTGCCAGGCTCAGTTTTGTTCACCTTCTATGGATTATCCCATTTAGTCCTTTAGACCATGTGATGCAGGTTTTAATATTATAGGTCTTAATGGTCAGTGGGAAAGAAATTTGCCATTTCAAGACACCAAACCGACTCAAAGCTTTGGATGTAACTGAAAAATACTAAGCCCCGGTTCAGAATAAGGAACTCTAAAATACACTCCACAGGTTCTGTAAGGCAGGATATAAATCAGTGTGATTCTAGAGGGATTGTTTGATCAAGAAGAATAAAAATACTGGTTTGGTCAAAGCTAATAACTTGAACAGGTCACCCAAAAAAGATGACAGATGGGCACCCACCCAACGGGGCAGCCGACACAGAATCCCTAGAGAAGAGACTCAGAGAGCCCTGGGCTAATTCACATGCTCTGTAGACAATTCATTATGTGCTCATTCTGTAAATTTTTGTGAGCAACAACTGTGTCAGAGGTGCTGCTTTGGACACATGAAAACAGCAGTGAGCAGAACAGACAACCAATATCTGCCCTCAGAGTGCTTAAATGCTAGCCTGATATGGAGACATTAAACAAATAAATGTGCATATCAGATAAAAATGTAAGGCAGAAAAATAAAGCAGGGGTAGAAGATCCAGAGCTCTGACTGAGAGAGGATGTCTGGGGACAAAGGGACATCACCCTGTATCCACAACCTCAATAAGTCAAAGAAGGCTACTGTGAATCTCCAGATAAGCAAATAGACGAAACCATATTACCAGGGAAAACAGAAACAGAATAAGAATCAAGATCCTGAAGAAATAAATAGGCCTTTTAGCATTTTCATGCTAGGCTTTCATGAAGGACCCTGAGAAACATGTTCATGCCACAGAAACACATATCATAGGTGTGATCACAGGCAGATCACATCAGCTTCTACAGTGGTTAAAATATTTACAAGAATATAATAAACTAGATTAACTTTAATTAAATATTTAGAAATCTTAGCTTTAACCATTCATCACTGTTTGCATGTTTTTGAAAAAATGTCCTTCACGCAATTCAAGATTTTGTAGATTTATTTGTTGTATAAATAGTATATAAAGAGTTAAAGAACTGTTAAAGCTTTCATCATTTTTAAAATACTCACTGATTGCTGATCACCAGCTTCTGGTGAGCTGGATGCCCTCCCCAACCGGAGCAAGTCCAGTCAAAGGGCCATACATGTGAGCAATGAAGGCTTCAGGTGCCTCCAGCCTCCGCCACCGTCGGTCACAGGCACACAAATGAGCCCAAGCAGCAAGCATTGCCCAAATGAGATCATCAGCTCCCAGCACAGAGAAACCATGAGAATCATTCATTCATGCAGGGAAAATGCCCTTTATAAGGAAGGCCAGAAATGGCCAGCAAATAGCAGGCACTACAACACACAACACGGGCAGGGAAAAGATTCTTCCTCCAAGTCTTCAGTAGGAGCCAATCTGACAACACCTTGATTTGACCTTCTAGTGTCCAGGACCAAGAAGCAATAAATTGTGTTTTTTAACACCAAAAAAAAAAAAAAAATCACTGTTTTAAACCACTGTGTTTTAGGATTGTTTTTACACTGCAGAGGATTAACCGGGATCACCCTGCAAACACTCCATTTGACCATTTTTTGGTGTGATTTTTAGTTAATAAGGACTGTGTTCCCCTAGATATGAACAGTCCATCCCTAAATGTCCAGCAGCATGCTCCTTTTCTCCAGTCCACACACTCAGAGCAGTAATAACACACTTTATCTAATATTTCAAAATTACCACTTATTATGATATCCAGACAAAGAATATTTTCTTTCTGCACTTTCAGGAAACAGTTGAAAATGAACTTAATAATGAACATTTTCCAAGCAACATTCTACTCCTGAACTCCAGGGACTTATAAAATAACCCAAATCTAAGAGGGTGAAATGGCTTGCTCTTTAAATTCTTTATATCTTGAAGTCTTTGATTTAAGTCATTACTTTTAAAAAAAAAAATCAAATCACACAGTGCTCTTAATAAAGCATTATTATTTCAGGGAAAAGGATCAAGCTTTCCAAATGCAAACGTTTAGCTGGAGTACAGTGTAAAAGATTCCGAGACATTAGTCAGGAGATGGATTGCTTTGCTGTTACCAGTCTGGGTTACAATATCACTGGAACCAAATTCCCATCAGATTAGTCTTTACTCAAAATGAATGTTTGTAATTATGAAATGAAATAAGTTTTAATTTGAATTGCCTAAAAAGGGGAAACCAAATATTGTGTAATTACAGGAGAAGAAATTTGAGATGGAAAACAAGATAGTGTTATTTACAAGTAAAAAGGCTTTTGTGGGATTATAGGGCTTTAATGTGCATATTTGTAGGATTTTAGTGGCAGAGTTTGGAACTAAAATATTTTTCATCAGCGTTTATTTACAGTGTGCATGCAAGAAATAGAATCCCAGACACATCTGATATTGGGCTTATTTAAACCTTTTATATCCCTACTAAATCTGAAAAGACTCAAATGTTAGCCACACAAAATGGAAGTAATCGTGGAGTGTGATAAAATAAGTATTTGAAAACCACATGCAACTTTTAGGCTCAGATCCAGAACTATAAAATCTACCTAGAGACATAATGAGCCTGAGTCGCCTCGGAGGAGGAAAATCTGTGAAGGGGGACACGTGTCCCTAGTCTCTCTCCACAGCTCATGAACCTGAGTGGAGCCCCCAAACCTCTGTAAAGTTCCCCTACAGCACCCCCTGGCTTTTCTGTAAGGTGGCCATTTCTTTTCCTCTGCATAAGCATGACTTCAAAGATCTTATGCCTCTAGCTTCCATGTCCTCCTTAAGCCTGGCTTTTCTCAGTCAGGAACCTAGGACTCTAGGACAATCGCTGTGACCCCTCATGTTCTCCACCACTTGGCAGTGCTGAGCCTTCTTCCCCCACCTTTTCTGGGGTAGAGTTTTCCTGTTGAGACTGGCCTTCCGGGAGCTAGCAGAATGACTTTGCACTCACCTGCCCTCTCCAGTGATAGTGCCTCCTTGAAAGATCTGGCAAAGGCAGTTCACAGTTCAGTTCAACAGATGTCTCTGTTCTCCTTACCTGATCACTCACATTTGTCACCTGAGGGTGGCGGCCAGTCGGGCATTCCATCTCCTAGACACTCTTGCAGCCAAGTGTGGCCATGGGACTGACTTCTGGCCAAGCGATAGAGACAGATTAATTACTGCCACTTTAGTCTGGCCCATGAACACCTCCCATACAGCTCTTCCCCAGGTCTTCTAATTTCCCCCATTCAGCTGGTAGGAGGGGAGATCATTCCTGGGGTGATCTGGCAAACCTATATGAACTTGGGCCCTTGAGTGACTTCATGGAAGAAAGCCACTCATCCATGTAATAGTAATACTGACTCTTCCCATGGGACTCAAGAAGGGGAAATACATAGATGGTGCTCTCTCTTTCTCTCTCACTCCAATTATACTACCTAAGCCAAAAGAATCAACATATTCATGACATAAACTCAGACAAGTTGGGACAAATTTGTTCCCTGTAAGTCACATAGTTTGAAAGCCAACTACACACAGAATCACTTTAATAGACCTCCAGCAAGGGTTGGCCGCTTTCCTGCCCACAGACCTCTGGCAACCTAGTTGGCCATTGCCAACAGCAATGGCCCCAGTAGCAAACCTCGGATATTATTTACACATTTTTCCAGCATTTCAATTTAGAAACTCAGCAATCGGTGAAAAACTCCTATATCATAATCTTACCACCTATCCATCTGTTCAATCATTCATTCAAACACTAACAAGATACCCCACATATTAGATGTCATGCTAGGCATTGATGGAACACAGGCAGCTTCCTGCCCATTGGTGTCTGCAGGTAAGAGAAAGATCATGAGAAAAGAAAGGCGCAGCAGAACTATAATCGAGGGAAACATATCATTATCATGTATCTGGATTCATCAAGTCCATGTTATGTGCCAGAACTCTGTTCAGAACTTGACATTCCTTACTTTTTTTAATCATCACACAACCCCGTTCCCATATGACAGAGGGATCACGGCTTAGAGGCATTAAGCAATGTGCTGAAATTGCACAAATAGCTACTATCAAGGCTGGATTTAAACCAAGTTCTGTCTGATTCCTAAGTCATTTACTAACTGTGTGACTTTGGGCAAATTAGTTGAATGTCATAGCTTGCCATTTCTAATCTGAAATGTCATCTCAGTCACAAAGAAGCAATTTCTACTAAGAGTTAAATTGCAGGGCAGAGATGTTTACACGCTCTGCCCATGGTACCCTTTATGAATACTATGTGTGAAAATCTGGCCTCTTGAACAATTTTCTTGTTTCTGAAATGGCAATGGAGGCTGGAGGAAGCTTAAGTAAATATTTACAGTGCTCATATTATGAGAGAACTGCAGATGGTGTGTTTGAAATGCTGATTGCCTTCAAACTTGAGACCCCCAGCAAATTCATTTTCACAACTTAGAACAGTTGTGCTAAGGTGATCACCAAGTTCCGATAAAACAGGCTCCCATGGGGTGCTCGCGTGGGCTCCGGGGGACCCAGAGAAGAAGGCTCCTCTCTGAGTATCTGGGCTGTGAGACGCACCACGTGGTAGCCCCCTCCGAGCCTGGCTTTCCTGCCAAATGCACCCTCCAACAAATCCCACACTCCAGGTGCTTATTCAGGCTCAGCCACAGAGTGATAGTTGAGCATCCCCTGGAGGACCGAGAAACACACATTTGGAAGAAACCTGGAGACGAGAAGGTGCTGAAAAAGGAACACAGAGGAAGGCCAAGCCCATAGTGCGGTGGATTAAGGGTAGGGGAACACGGGGTGGGGGGGATGGGGGAGTCTTCATTTCCCAGGCTTCTGTGCCCAGAGATGGGCTGAGTGAACAGGGACAAGATTCAGCAAAAGATCAGAGTACACGCAAGGTGAACCTGTCTCACACACTGCTCTTCAAAGACAGTGAAGTAAGTTCATAAAAAGGAATTTTCCAGATGCCTTGTTTGTTTTTCAGCTGAGCCGGGCTTTAAAATTTTAAAAGTGAGACTTCTGGAGTTAGACACTTAATTTTAAATTTTTCTCTTACTACTTCCTAGCTGGATGATGCTGGGCAAGTTTCTATCCCTCGATTTCCTTGACTGTGAATGTGAATATTAGACCCACATTCCACAGTTAACAATAGCTAAATTCAATGTAAAACACTTAACAAAGCATCTGGACTTTGATAAATGCTCCAGCAACTTCACCGATCTGTGTAATGGATTTGGGATAGAAACCAAGATGAGTTGCTAAAGAAGAAACTCTCAAAATTTTGGTCTCAGGATTCCTTTATACTCTTGAAAATGATTGCAAGCCACAAAGAACACTCGTTGATGTGAATTATGCTGGTCAAAATTTACCATATTACACATTAAAATTGAAAACACTTTTAAAGATTTTTAAAATAACTCAATTAAAAATAGCAATAATAAATCCATTATGTGTTTGTATAACTTTTTTAAAAAAATAACTATATTTGTCCAAGTAATTTAGTGAAAAGAGTGGCATTGCTTTACATTTTTTGTAAAGCTCTTTATTGTCTTGTCTCTGCTACATTCCCAACCTCTGTTTCTACATTTTTTTTTAATGTGAATTACTTTAATCAGCACTCTGAATGGCTCTGAATGGTTTCTCAATTCATAATTTTTTTTTTAATTCTTACATCATTTTCCTTTTTGCACAATGTATGCATTTTCATTTTGGTTGTATTCCCCATCCGGTTCTGCCCCCACTTATTTTGACCCGAGTCCCTCCTCTCCTCCCCACCGCCCCATAGTGTGTCTCTGGTTTATAGCTGCTTATTGATTTTGATTTTTTCTTTATTATAATTAGTCTTTTTTCCTGGCCCCTTATTTAGGTTTTCTAAATTCCTGCTATGAGTGAGACCATCCGGTATTTTTCTGTTTCTTTCTGGCTTATTTCGCTGAGCATGATCCCTTCCAGCGCCATCCATGTTGCTGCAAATGGCATGAGTTTATCTTTCTTGTTTCTACATTTGATTCATTGTGATATATCATTTTCATTAAGGTCTATGAAGAAAATCCAGCCTCATACAGATGTGTAGTTGGGATAGGGAAGAACACTTTACTGTCTTTTTGGGTGATTGTGGAGAGTATTCTCTGACACTACAAGGAAACTCTGCTAGTGGTAGGTCCTTAAAGCCCAGGTGCCAGGAAGAATGTAAAGCTATATAAATAAACTTACTTTTTGTAGGTCTCTTGTATTGTGAAGAGATCTTTCATTTATGCATAATTTTTTTAACACTGTGCATTGGTCATTTGGAAAATACTGGTTCACATCCATGTTGACACATTTCCTTATAGAATATGCCACCATACATTTGTCAGAGAATGAACATGACAAAGGCCAGTAGCCACTCAATCTTATTATGATAATAGTTTAAATCTCTCAGACCCCATCGAAAATATCTTAAGCACTAAGGTGTCCCCTGAGACCACATTTTGAGAAAACCAATTAAAACAACATAGAGGAAAATAATCTGACATTTCAAAGAGGAGTATGATGTTTCAGAAAGCCAAAAACAACCAACCAAAAAACTATCAAGGCAATGGGAAAAGAAGATATTGGTGGAATGACAAATTTGGGGAGCCCTCCTAAAACCATCACCTCTCATTCTTCTTCAAAGTCTAAGTTTGGTTCCCCTGAACTAATCCCATGTTTCCGTTGTAAGTCATTACTATCTAAGCAAGTACGAGGCCAAATCAGTACTCAGAAAGTACGTGAAGATGGACTAAGAAAATACCAGCTTTGTATATTAATAAAATCAAGCTTGATTTTCTTAAGTTAATCTGTTGGAGTAAATTTAGAATTTGAGTTGAGCTCTTGCAAAACACATCTTCACCATCTAACAAGTCAGGGATCTGTCAGAACATTCCCACATGCACTGACCTGACATCTTCCCGGAGAGAACTAGTGACGCATACCTAATACTTTCCTTCTCAAATTACCAAAGGGCTAATTAGGAATAAGAATCTCTAGCCCCATCCTGGATCTTCTGAAATAGAACCTACATTTTAACAAGATGCTCAGATGATTTTTTTTCCCTGTTAAAATTTGAGAAGCATGGACGGGGATGGAAATCATGCACCTTGAAGCATCAGGCTACCTAAAGAATTTCTATTAAACCTTCAGATTACTTTGCTTTTTTGGAGTCAATCTGAGTCTAAAGACAGGACTTAAACATGCATGCACACACAAACATACACACTCAGGCAATAAAACAAAAACTACAAAAACCCACATGTATTGTGATGATAGATACAGGTGAGAGGGGAAGGGAGAGAAATCTCTGGGTTTACCTGAGAGATTAGAGAAATTTGGCAATGGCAATAGAATAGTGAAAGCTCTGAGTTTTCAACTTCAAGAGAGAAAACTATCCCAATGAATATCAAGCAACACCTGCTGCCTATCACCAGGAGAAGTCCAAACACTTCTGTCCACCTTCTCAGTGACCTGTTTGTATTGAATTCTCCAGGAAAACACAATCAAGCACTACACGAACAATGCTCCACTCACACAGAAAAGGGACAGAGCAAAAATTAGCTCCAATAGGGCCTCCCTGGTGGATCAAGGGGGTAATACACAACCTATGAACCTGTCCACAGCCTCTGCAGTACAAGACTCTGTAGTGCGAGTTTGATCCCCAGCTGGCCAGGGATTACCCATATGGAGAAGCAGACCTCTCCTGACTTGCCCGCTGCTCCCCTCAGCAGTGTACTTCGGTCAGTCTGCCTGTTCTGTTCCCCACTCTGTCTCTGGTGAATCCTTTCACCCCTCACACCTCTGGCCTGTACCGTAGCTCTTGTATTCATAAATAAATAATAAAAATCTTTTAAAAAATTAGCTCCAATAGTGGGCAATTGGCCTACATGCATCCTTCTAGCACTGCAATAGAAGGGTCTGAACCCTCCTGAAAAGGACAGACATAGTGGTGCTGCTGGGCCAGGTGCCAGAAAACACACAAAGTCTAGGAGAACAGAGGATCACACGTTGAGTCTGAAACAGGGAACAATATTCGTGGATAAGGCAATAAGTGCAGTACAAGCACAAGTCTTTGCCATGGATTGTTCTTCGCTGATATGGCCAAGCACGGGTCACAAACCGCTACATGAGTGCATGAGACTAACTTCCCCAATAAAGAGACCTAAACCAAAAAAGGAATATGTTGTTTCATGAAACTAAACAATCCAGAGATAGTTGGCTTCAGGCACAGATATATCTAGGTATTGAAATTATGTCCCCAGAGATCGAATTTTCTCCATTTCTTGTGCTTTTTCTGCTTTGGCATCTTTCTTAGACAAGTTACATTAGGGGTTTATCATAGAGGGTTCAGGCTTACATTAACTTTTCAAGAGACCCAAAAAGAAAGCTTCTCCTTACCAATTATTCCTGAAAGTTTCATTGACCTAGTTTGGCTCATGCGACCATCTCTGAACTGATTATAGTGGTCAATAGATTTAGACTCAAATCCTACTCTAGTCATGCTGCCAGCTTGTATGAGTCTCCACGTTCAGCTCTGCAAAACGACAGAGCAATACCCAGTTTGCAGTAGCAGAGGAGTAAATGGCTCACTAATTTGTAACTATGATTATCAGCACCACTATGGTTCTGTATTCCTTGAGAAATTGACTTAATTTTTCAATATGGGGAACTTTCAGTTTTCTTTCGTAAGCAATACACCTCAGCCATACCTTTGTGAGGCCCAATTCTATAAACACCATATCTGCTCAACATTAACTTTGGAAAGAAAGGTTGTTTTTTGAAAGATTTATTTATTATGCCTACAAGAATTGGGGTGCAGGCCAGAGGCATGGGTGGGTAAGAAGATTCACCAGAGACATAGCAGGGAGCAGAACAGGCAGATCTACTGAAATACACTGCTGAGGGGAGCAGTGAACGAGACAGGAGAGGTCTGCTGCACCATGTGTGTCAGCTGGCCAGGGATCGAACTTGTGCTATCGTGGCTAGCAATAGTTTGATAGCTCTGTCTTTAACCAAAGAAAAGTTGTTATCACATCAGCTGGCTCAGGAACCCCTGGAAAAACACCAAGCAAGGCAATCTATAGTTTAGGCAGATTTAAGACAATAACTTTTTATTAAAAAGAAGAAAGCAATGTAAACCCTCAGGGCCACAAAGATTGAAAACATTTATCTGTGATTTCCATAGACTCTTTATAAACTAATTTGGATCCTGACCCTATACCTTGGAAGGTTTACCAAGACTCTATTCTGCATAGAGGCCAGTGTCTCTACTTCTGTCTCTCCTTCCATTTTCTGCACCCTGTCTTCATTTGGCCAGGTGGACACTGGCAATCCCAGCCCCTTGACATCATTTCCACATGGGGCTTTCTGTGAGCAAGCACCCCTGGACTTCAACCAGCTCGAATAGCAGACAGGTGGGCACAGTCCTTGTGAGTCCTAGGGCAAGTTAGGGAATAATTAGGCGGCCTCAAGGACAGTGCAGGGACTTCAGGAGAGTTAAGGAAGGCTGCAGAGATAAGGCAACAAATTCCAAAGAGGACTAATCAAACACCCCAGGACTAAGGTCAACAGGACATTCCAAATTGAGGACAATAAAGAAAAAGATAAGGGCTGGGACACAGTTCTGGGCACAGAGACATTTAGGTAGTGAGTGAGACCACCAAGAACTAACCAATCACCAAGAGACTGATGCAGCTCTAGAATAATTAGGGAAAGAAGGTCTATATGCCCCGAGGCATGACTCCACTTGGCTCCCTTAGCCCTCCCTGGCCTGGTTCCACCAACCTGGGAGTCCCACTTTATTTTCTGTTCCTTTTATCCTCAATAAACTTTTTCTTTTTCTAAACAAATCTGCCTCTTCTCGCTTGTTTGCCTGAGCATCTGCAAAGTTCCTGCTGCAGCTTCGTGAGACACCAACCATCATGGTCTAGTAGCTGGGCCTCAGCGCTGCCACTGCAGCCTGGGACCCATTCCTGGCTGGGAGACTAGGCCTGAAAACCTGCGTTTCCAGAATCACTTGTACATATAAACTAATTCAGAGCACACTCTGGGCTGCAGTGCAAGGGGAGGGGCGTGACTGGTGTAGGGGAGGTTTGGAGATGACAGAGCTTCTCCCAGGTAGGCAGGAGTTGTACATGTGCTTAGTGAATGTTTCAGAGTTTTCTCAGCAATCTGCCCAATGTTAATCTGATTATTTGTCAGTCTAGAAAAACCTAGAGGAGAAGGGGGCAGTCTCTCCTCACCTCCACGATGGTGATGAGTTCACATCAACCCGGACAGGGCAGGGTTCAAACCAGGGCCTCCACCCACACAGAAAAGAACTGAAGGCAAATCATCTCACTGTGCTTCTACTGTCAGCATGAGCTGTGCAGATGAACTTAAATTTTCCCTGTTACAGGCAGAAACAGATATCAATGAACAATGATGCATTTGAATTTAACCTATTATTTCTGAGCAATGGATGGAGCTCAACTAATATTTTCAGAGCCAGATCAAGCTGACTTATGCTAACACAAGATCATCTACAGAATACATACAAATACTTTCGAAAGAAAACAGAAAAGCAAAATGACAAATACAGTCTAGCGGCTGGAGATACATATCTGTTCTCTGAAAAAACCTAGGAGGAAAGCAGAATAGAAGGAGACAGAGGGAGGATGAGAAACAGCTCCCATCAGCAGTGTTACCCACAGTTTGAATCATTGGGCTCTCTCCCTTCTAGCACTTTGCAGCGGGCATGTCTGTAGATGAGGCTAACTTACCTATTTAATGGAAGAAAGAGAGAAAACAAAAGAGAAACACCAAATGCATAACAATGGTGACCTTCAAACTGCTGAGCTTAAAGGTCTGGCCTTTGCTCTGGGCTTGTAGCAATCTCTCAATAACTGATTAAAGGATTAACCACCCAATTTGTTCAAAAGAACACAAGATTTATGTACTTAGAATGTTCCAGAAGACAAACACCTGAATTAGCATAACAATAACCTACACCAGAGGAGTCAGACAGAAAAGTAATTCACATTTATAGTTTGAATTTTAACTCTAACTATAAAATAGAAAATAAAGTCAACCTTGCCTAGCTCCTGCAACATTAGGGAGACACATTGGTTTTATCTGTAATTCTCAAGCAAACAAGTCTAATTAGAAGTGAAAATCGTGCATCTTTGGAATGCAGGTTAACGACCCACAAATCTACACATGTTTGATCTGAGGTTCTTAAGGGGATTCCATTCAGTTCTAAGTGGCATAAAGAAAGGTGGGTTCCCAGCTGCAACAAAGCGGTTAGACAGTGCCCAGGATTCCAAAGAAGATGGCCTGGCAAGCCTGAAGGGTGTCATTAGGAACAGGTGTTAGAGGAACAACTTAATCCAGGGCTTTTGTTTTTAATCTGACACCACCCTCCAAATTAAAGAACTGTTTGCTAAAAAAAACAAGAATCACATGCACTGAGTCAGGAGCAGTGAAACACGCCCTTTTGGAGAGGATCAGATGATGGGGTTCAGTCTGGGAATTGGCCCCATTAGAAGTCTTCCTGAGCAAGTCCTTGCAGGCAGATGTGTCTCCAGGGAACAGGCAGTTGACTTGGGGCCAACTGCTCTGTGGATGTCCTCACACAGAGAGGAAAGTGCAGGGAGAACCCACTGCCAGGGAGAAGCCCACCTTGAGGGTTGGCCAGGGGCAGCTGCATCTAATTTCCAGGCTGGATCTAGCTAAGGAAGTGAAGAGGTGAGTGTGGATTTGGGACTTTATGTCAGAAAATATGACCACACACTATAAGCAAGCAAAGGGCAAATCCTAATGTGAGTCAAATTTTAGCAGTTTTGTCTGACTTTCCTTGGGCCTGGAAGATACTTTGTTCATCTTCCCCTGCTTCCTCTATCTTCTCAGTCAAAAAAGTCAGTTAGGGGCCTCCCTGGTGGTGCAAGGGGTAAGTCTCAGCACTACGAAGCTATCTGTAGCACGAGTTCAATTCCCGATCAGGGAGCTGACCCACCTGGTGCAGCAGACCGCTTCTGTCTCGCCCGCTGCTCCCCTCAGCAGTGTATTTCAGTCAATCCACCTGTTCTGCCCCCCACTCTGTCTCTGGTGAATCCTCTCACCCCCACCCCCACTCCTCTGGCCTACACCCCAGCTCTTATATGCATAAATAAATAAATAAAATCTTTTTTTTAAAAAAGTCACTTAGCTAGTCCTTAACCTGATCTTAAGTGTCTCCGCAAAATTTCATCTTCCCCTGCCCTCGCAAGCCGTCTCAGAATGCCTCTAAACAGCTTGCTCCTGCCGGGGCTTCCCTCTTCTCTTACTGAAACTGACCGCATTTCTCTGCTCCACAGCCATGCTTCTCCTTCCAAAGCCAGCGTCAAGCTCACTTCCACAAAGAAGTCTCCATAAAATGTCTGCCACATTCTACTACAGTAATTTCAACAGATTCCCTGAATGTCGGACTATGCAGCTGAATCTGGTTTATGTTGTGGTGTTGTACAGCCTTTACTAGTGATTAGCATGTGCTTCATCATGGGGTATCCCCCACCCCCACCCCACTGAAGGGACCATCTCTGCCCTGTGCTCTCAACGTCCTTGGTCTCTGACATTGAGCCCATGTTAGCTCACTGATAACCTTTAACTGCTCTGTCTGTCTGTCTGTCTGTCTGTCTGTCTGGACTGAAGTGGGTGGATCAGGGGCACTTTGAAACAAGCTAATCCAGTTCATTCCCAGCTCACCACACAATCCACCTGGTCATCCAATTTCAGCCACTAATCCACATGCGAGGTGTGGATGTGGGCCACCTGATGGAGATTTTGCTGATGTTCTTGGTTCAGTTCAATGGGGATATGTGAACAGAAGACATGTTGTTAAGCCACACCACCTCTTGATTTTCTTTTTTAGCTTGATCTTAATCTTCTTTCTGTGCTAGCAAAACCTAGTCCAGTAATCATGGGAACCCCAGTTTCTGAAACCAGAATACAGTGGCTCAGCCTGACAAAGGAAGTTTTTCCTTTTTGTAAATCGATGTGAAAATATCCTAATGATAGAAAATTGAGTCCTCTAATTTTAAATCAAGCAAACCATCTATCATCATTCTAGACAGGAGTAAAGGTTGTATTAGCTTGAGAATTTAGGAACATCAAGGCCATGGGAATCACCACGGGTAGAACAAGCCCTGTTTACTTCTGAAATCCTTCAAGGCTCGAAGCCGTGACCATCTGGAAAATATGCCCAATGAATGGGAAATAGGATTCTGAAATTAGTGAATGATACACTCATAGATTTGTTTATTTTTTATCTCTGACCCAGTCGTTTTGCCACAGAAGGAAAACATGAAAGTGTTTTGAGTGCTTTGGAATGATGTCCCAGCACCCCATCAACACTAACTCAAAGCCAAGGAGGTTTTAGACTGTCTGAACATGAATCAGGGCCCACAGAGGAGACTGGAATCAAGTTCAGAGCTTCCATGAGTGGGAATTAAGCACCAGTGGGCGTGGGGTGGGACTGATAAGGGATGACATCACAGCTAACTCTGACAGAGGTGATGCCAACCAGCTCCTCATTCTCACAGATGCCCGGCTACCACTGGGGGCTTCACAATATAAAAATCACCAAAGGGATCCTTTCTTGTGCTGATCAAAGTGCCTTCCCAACAGGACTGCTTTGAAAAGCATCGCAAAAGGGAAAAAGATCTCAAATCCGCCTTCTCTTCACTTCATGCTCCCCAGCTTCTTGGTAATAAGTAATCCGACAGGTTGCACCTAAACCAACCTCAGTCTGGAGAGTTAACTCTATGGAAGTATTTGGACCATTTTTAACATTTGTCTCAGACACAAATGGATTCAGGACACTTTATTTTTTTTTTTTATTTATTTTTTTTATAAATTTTATTGTTATATTCCCCATACAATTGCAGCCCCCCATTCTGACCCCAATCCCTCCCCTCCCGCCCCCGCCCCCCTAAAAGTGTCTCTGGTTCATAGTTTTTTGTTGATTTTGATTTTCACTTTCTTATATTCATTTTCCTGGTCCCTTATTTAAGTTTTCTAGATTCCTGCTATGAGTGAGACCATCCGGTATTTTTCTTTTTCTTTTTGGCTTATTTCGCTGAGCATGATCCCTTCCAGCGCCATCCATGTTGCAGCAAATTGCATGTGTTTATCTTTTTTGAATGCTGAGTAATATTCCATGGTATATATGTACCACATCTTCTTGATCCAGTCATCTATTTTTGGGCATTTGGGTTGTTTCCAAAGCTTAGCTATTGTAAACAGTGCTGCTATAAACATAGGGGTGCAGGTGTTCTTTGGAATTGATGTTTCTGTGTCCTTTGGGTAAATACCTAGGAGTGGAATTGCTGGGTCATATGGAAGCTCTATGTTTAGTAGGTCCAGAAATCTCCACACAGCTTTCCACAGTGGTTGGACCAGTTTGCACTCCCACCAACAGTGCAGAAGAGTTCCTTTTTCTCCACACCCTCGCCAACATTTGTTGTTGCTAGTTTTTTTAATATGTGCCATTCTCACTGGTGTAAGATGGTATCTCATGGTAGTTTTGATTTGCATTTCCCTGATGACAAGTGATGTTGAACATTTTTTCATATGCCTGTTGGCCATTTGCATTTCCTCTTCAGAGAAGTTTCTTTTAAGCTCTTCTGCCCATTTTTTGACTGGATTATTTTCTTTGTTGTTGTTGAGTCTCATCAGCTCTTTGCAGATTTTTGTGATCAGTCCTTTATCATTAGTGTTGGGTGCAAAAATGTTCTCCCAGTTGGTGGGGTTTCTCTTTGTTTTTGTTATTGTCTCTGTTGCTGTGCAAAAGCTCTTTAATTTGATATAGTCCCAGCTGTTTATCTTTGCCTTCACTATCACTGCTTTGGGTGATGTGTCTGTAAAGACGTCTTTGATGTGCAAATCACGTAGTGTTTCGCCTATATTTCCTTCTATATATTTTATGGTTTCAGGTCTTATGTCTAGTTCTTTAATCCATTTTGAGTTGATTTTTGTGTATGGTGTGAGGTGGTGGTCAAGCTTCATTCTTTTGCATGTAGCGACCCAGTTTTCCCAGCACCATTTATTGAACAAACTTTCTTTGCTCCAATGCATAGTCTTTGCTCCTTTGTCAAAGATTAGTTGACCATAAATCTGTGGGTTTATTTCTGGATTTTCTATTCGATTCCATTGGTCTGTATGTCTGTTCTTGTTCCAATACCATGCAGTTTTGATGATTATGGCTTTGTAGTATAGTTTGAAGTCTGGGAGTCTGATGCCTCCATTCCCTTCTTTTTTTTTCAGGAGAGCTTTGGCTATTCGGGGTTTTTTGTGATTCCATATGAATTTCATCAATAATTGTTCTATTTCTTTGAAGAATGACATTGAAATTTTGATTGGAATAGCATTGAATCTGTATATTGCTTTTGGAAGGATGGCCATTTTAATAATGTTTATTCTTCCAATCCATGAGCAGGGGATGTCTCTCCATTTCTTTGTGTCTTCTTCTATTTCTTTTAACAGTGTTTTATAGTTTTCTTTGTATAGGTCCTTTACCTCTTTTGTTAGATTTATTCCCAAATATTTGATTTTTTTTGTTTCAATAACAAAAGGGATGGTCTTTTTGATTTCTTCTTCTTCAGATTTATTGTTTGTGTATAGGAAGGCTACTGACTTTTGCGTGTTGATTTTGTATCCTGCCACTTTACTGAACTGATTGATGAGTTGAATTAGCTTTTCTGTGGAGTTTTTGGGGTTCTCTATGTATAATATCATATCGTCTACAAATAGTGATAGTTTGACTTCTTCTTTTCCTATTTGGATTCCTTGGATGTCTTTCTCTTGTCTTATTGCCCTGGCTAGGACTTCCAGTATTATATTGAAAAGCAATGGTGAGAGTGGACATCCTTGTCTTGTTCCAGATCTTAATGGAATTGCTTTCAGCTTTTCACCATTGAGAATGATACTGGCTGTTGGCTTGTCATAGATGGCCTTTATGATGTTGAGGTATGTTCCTTGTATCCCAAGAATTTCAAGGGCTTTTATCATGAATGGGTGTTGCACTTTGTCGAAAGCTTTCTCAGCATCTATTGATATTATCATATGGTTTTTATATTTCTTTTTGTTGATGTGTTGGATAACGTTGATTGATTTTCGGATGTTAAACCATCCTTGTGCCCCTGGAATGAATCCAACTTGGTCGTGGTGAATTATCTTATGGATACATTGTTGGATTCTGATAGCTAAAATTTTATTGAGGATTTTTGCATCAGTGTTCATTAGAGAGATTGGCCTGTAGTTTTCCTTTTTTGTGTTGTCCTTGTTCGGTTTTGGTATTAGTGTAATGTTGGCTTCATAGAACGTGTTTGGTATTGTCCCTTCCTTCTCAATTTTTTGGAAGAGTTTGTGAAGGATAGGCACTAATTCGTCTCTGAATGTTTGGTAGAATTCATTTGTAAATCCATCAGGTCCTGGGCTTTTGTTTTTGGGGAGGTTTTTGATTACCATTTCAATTTCGCTAATTGTAATTGGTCTGTTTAGGTGTTCTATTTCTTCTTTATCTAGCTTTGGGTGATTGTAGAGTTGTAGGAATTTGTCCATCTCCTCTAGATTGTTAAACTTGTTTCCATATAACTGTTCATAGTAGTTACTGATTATTCTTTTGATTTCTGCTGTGTCCGTTGTGATTTCTCCTCTTTCATTGATGATCCTGTTTATTTGTGCTTTCTCCCTTTTTTCCTTTGTGAGCCTGGCTAGGGGTTTGTCTATTTTATTGATTTTTTCAAAGAACCAGCTCTTGGTTTCATTGATCTTTTGGATTGTTTTTTTAGTTTCAATTTCATTTATTTCTGCTTTGGTTTTTATTATTTCTTTTCTTCTACTGGTTTTGGGGTTTTTTTGTTGTTCTTTTTCTAGATCTTTGAGCTTCGAGATTAGGTTGTTTCTTTGCGTTCTTTCTTGTTTCTTGATGTGAGCTTCTATTGCTATATATTTTCCTCTTATTACTGCTTTTGCTGCATCCCATACATTTAGGATATTGGTGTCCTCCTTGTCGTTCAATTCAAAAAATTTTTTAATTTCTTCTTTGATCTCCTCATTAGTCCAATGGTCTTCCAGTAGTGTGGTTTTTAATCTCCATGAGGTAGGAAAGTTCCTTGCCTTCTTTTTATGGTTTATTTCTAGTTTGATGCCTTCATGGTCAGAAAAGATGGTTGATATGATTTCAATCTTGGTGTATCTGTTGATGTTTGTCTTGTGCCCCAGTATGTGATCGATCCTGGAGAATGATCCGTGTGCGCTTGAGAAAAATGTGTACTCCGTTTTTTTGGGGTTTAGTGTTCTATAGATGTCTGTTAAGCCCAATTGCTCTAGGTCTTTATTTAGAGCTTTGGTTTCTTTACTTATTTTTTGTCTTGTTGATCTATCCATTGTTGATAGTGGTGTGTTGAAGTCTCCCACTACGTATGTGTTTTCTCTGATGTCTGTTTTCAGAGAGGACAACAGTTGTCTGATATATTTTGGTGCTCCTTCGTTTGGTGAGTATATGTTAATGAGTGTTATTTCTTCTTGAAGTATTGTCCCCTTGATCATAATGTAGTGACCATTGGGGTCTCTTTTTATCTTTTTGAGTTTGAAATCTGTTTTATCTGATATAAGTATAGCTGTTCCTGCTTTCTTTTTTGGTCCATTTGATGTAGGATTGTTTTCCATCCTTTAACTTTGAGCCTATTTTTATCTTTTGTAGCTAAATGTGTTTCCTGGAGACAGCAAAAGGTTGGGTTTTGTTTCTTAATCCAGGCTGCAACTCTGTGTCTTTTTATTGAAGAGTTTAGTCCATTTACATTTAGAGTTAATATTGATATGTTAACATCTGTATTTGCCATTGTGTTTGTCTTTCCTTTGATTTTATTTATTTATTCTTTTAATAACTTTTTTTTTTTTTTGGCCTTCTTTCATTGTTATTCGTCGCTCTGAGGTTCTGGCTTTAGGACTCCTTGTAGTATTTTTTGGAGTGGGGGTTTAGTTGCAATGAAATTCCGGAGTTTCTGTTTGTCTGGGAAGGTCCATATTCTTTCTTCAAAGAGGAAGGAGAGCTTTGCGGGATAGAGTATTCTTGGTTGGCATCTGTTTTCTTGGAGTCTGTTGACTATGTCCCTCCACTCTCTCCTTGCCCGTAGTGTTTCTTCGGAGAAGTCTGATGTCAGCCTGATTGGTTTTCCTTTGAATGTTATCTGTTTCTTCCCTCTTGCCAGCTTCATTATTTTTTCCTTGTCCTGGATTCTTGGGAGCTTTACTATTATGTGTCTTGCTGTATTTTTCCTTTCGTCGTGGAAGTTTGGTGTTCTTCTTGCTTCTTGTATATCAATTTTCAGCTCCTTCTTCACATTTGGGAAGTTCTCTTCAATTATCTCTTTGAATATTTTCTCTGTTCCTACATCTCTCTCCTCTCCTTCTGGTATTCCTATAACTCTTATATTTCCTTTCCTCATGGAGTCAGATAGTTCCCGAAGTCTTTCTTCATTCTTTTTCCTTCGTACTTCTCTTTCCTTTTCTGTTTTGGTTCTTTTTATTTCTGTGTCTTCAAGAGAACTTATTCGTTCTTCCATTTCATCTATTCTGCTTTCATTGCTTTTCCCAGAATTCTTTAGTTCTTCCATTAATTCTTTGATCTCCTGCATTTCTTTTACTTCCCTCTTTAGGGACTCAATTTCTTTCTTCTGACCATTGTTTTCCCTCTCTAGGGACTCAATTGCATTCTTCTGATCGTTGATTATTTTTCCCTTATCATTGTTTTCCTTTATGACTTCTGTCAGTTTTTTAATCACGGCAATTTTAAATTCTCTTTCTGGAAGGCTCAGAAATTCTTCCAAGTTATTGTCGTTGCAATCTGGGGCCTGGCTTTCTTTTTGTGGTGTGCTTTTTCTCTGGAGAGTTGCTAGGTTGCGTGTGGTTCTTCTCCTCCCTACTGTCTGTTTTCTAATTTGCCATATGCGTTGGGACACTGTGTTGTTGGGACTTGCCGGCATCTTGGGTGGGCTTCTCTGTTCCCCTCTGGTTCTTCCAGGAGTCATCTGTCAGTTTCAAGCAGCCTTTACTGGAGAAAGGTCCCTGTTCTAAAATGCCGATGTGGGGACACACTCCCCTGTGCGCCTGGTCTGCCCCGGCGGTGGGTTCCTGCTCCCCTCTGGGCTTGGACTGCAGGCCAGAGGGGGTCTGGCGTGGGCGAACTTCCCCCGCTCACCTCTGGCTCGTGAGGAAGCCTTCTGCAGGTAGTCTTTACTGTAGAAATGTCCCTGTTCTAAAATGGTGATGTGGGACACACTCCCTGCGCTTCTGGTCTCAGGCACACTATTCTGCGCGCCTGGTCTGCCCCGGCTGTGGGTGCTCGCTCTCCCTGTGGGCTCAGACTACTTGTTCAGAAGGGGCCCGGTGTGGGCTAACTCCCCAGCTGGCCACTAGCTCCTTCAGTAGCCTGTGCTGGGGTCAAGTCGCTAGGTGGCACCAGAGATCTCTCCTAGAGCCCTTGGGGAGCTGATTTTCCACCCCGTGGGACAGGGAGCAGAGCGGGGATGGTAGGGTACACCTCAACGGCTTTGGGGTGCTGTGTCTGCCTTGTGCCCCACCGTCGTGGGGAACCCACGCCCCTAATTTCGTGCCCCGGGTCTCAGTTCCAAAGCCCTCAGTTCCAGGACGCGGGCTGTAGCCCAGATCAGTGGCGCGGGAATGGCGCCTTTTGAATCCCGCTCCCCTGCCTGGGCGCCTTGTTCCTGCTCACTCAGGGAGGGCCTCCGTCGTCTCCCCGCAAGCCTAGGTCGCAGGCGCAGGGCCCTGGGCAGCTGCAATCCGAGCGCCGCTTTCGCGCAAGCTTACCGGGCGCCGGGGCTGTGTGCTGGTGCTGGTCTCCTCCTGGGGGGCGGGGCTCTCTTTAATGGCGCCTGGAGCTCACCTCCGCGGCAGATCCTGCAGGGTTCGCCTCAGCTCCCGTTCACGGGGTGTGGTGGCTGAAATAGTTCCTTTCCACTCACAGTCCCGCTTGCTGCATCCGTTTTTCTTGTTGGGCGTTTTGGTTTGTTGTTTCCCTCGTCTCTGCTGGTCAGAGTGCCGCCTCTGTGGGCGGGGGAGGGGAGCAGGGTTCTGCGCTTCCCTCCCTTCTCGTCCTCTTTTATGGCAACTTTCTTCTTCGGGCAGTTTGCTGGAGTCGTCCGTTTATCTTCCGTGTCCCAGTTCTCACTGGGACCTGCCGCTTTTCCTCCCTATTAACTTTTTTTAATGGGAGATCTTACTCGCAGCGTCTCCTCGCCGCCATGTTGCTGTAGTCAGGTTGACACTTTATTTTTTTAAGCAAATAGAGGAGAGTTCCAAGGAAACATATTCATGAATATAATAAATAGGAAGCCATTTTCTGATTATCTTCCACTAAGGGGGGAAAGAGATTAATTGGCATGAAGCAATTTCCAAGGTCAGCTCAGTGACTCCTCACTGATGGGCAAACCATATTCCCAGCATCATAGAATTTTAAAGCTAGACAGGGCATTGGAGATCATCTCACCAACTTCCACATGTTCCAAATGAGGAACCAAAATTAGATACTCAGCAATTTTCACAAGGGGGTATAATGTTATTAGCACATAATTTTATTAGCAAAGACTGAATTAAAATTAATTAAAGTTAAAATAAAGGTGTCTAGACAACATATATATTCAAGTATAGCCTGTTGCAGTCTTCCTAATATCACTATTCTAAGCACAAATTTTATGAGAGAACTCACCTGCAAACATCCTCATAGCCCTTGGGGCCTGACAGAGAAGCTACCTGGGAGAAGTAGGAATCCAAATCAGGCATTGAAAATCAATTTTTCACAAACATTGATCAACTTCAAACAAAGCACATCTTCAGAACCAACTTGTGACCCTTGGTGTAGCATTTCTAAAATAATTGTTCAAGCTTGAGGTGAGTCAGTCCATTATAAAAGAACAACAGCATTACTCAAGTGAAAAGATGGAGCTCTGAAGAACCATCGCTGTAAGGAGCCAAGACTCTACTTTTTTGAGAGTTCCAGCTTCTTCCTTCTCTGCTGCTCTCCTTTCACATCTGCTTCCTCAGGCAGGATGAACATTGGCCACTTAACCCACCATTAAGCGTCAGCGACAAATGCTGAAAATCCAGGGCACTCCGTTTCAGGTTGACATTTGAGCAAAAAGACAGCTGCTCAAATAGCAGTCATGTCTCCCCCTTTGTTCTTATTTCTTGATAAAAGAATGGCCAATGGGATATTATGAAGGAGAACAGAGGCTACCTGAGTTCAAAGGACCTCACTTGCATGCTCCTTGTGCAGTGTTTGCATCACCTGGATCGTGTGTGTGTGTGTGTGTGTGTGTGTGTCTGCCTTGTGCATATGTTTTGGACATTCCTTACCTGTTCCAAAGACCAGATGCATAGACATGCTTTGACTGTCACTAAGACCAGACACATGGAATGTAGATTAGAGGAAAGGTGAGGCTTGGGGAAGGTGTGGCTGGAAAAGATCTCTGCACCGTCCAACCAATTCTGCTGTGTTTCTCAATACAAACAACTGATCTCATTTTTAGACATTTTAGACATCGACTGGTGTCCAAAAATCTAATTCAACATGACACTGTTTATCAGAGCGAGCTAGCACCAGAGCTCACAAGAGAAAGGGACTCACTCTCACAAGACTAACCTCACTTCCGATGCCAGTAGAAAGACCTGAGTCACCTTACTTCTGACCAACTGCTACATATGGAGGGTTCCTACCACCCTCTCCTTATGCCTGATAACTTGTTAGAACAGCTCACAAATGCAGGAAAATAACTACTCATGTTTGCTGGTATATTATAAAGGATACAACACAGTAATAGTCAAATGGAAGAGACAAATCAAGCCAGATATGGGAGTGAGGGTTCCATGTCTCACCAGGAACCCCAACCTCACAGCACCTTGTATGTCACCAACCCAGAAGCTAAAAAGATGATCGAACATACAACGAGGTACCGACAAGGGTCACCTGACTGACATTACCCAAAATGTGTTCCCACAAAATCTGATGTCCTGGCAAGCTCTCCAAAATTGAAATTCTGCAAATATAGCTACTTATCTATGGATATTCACATTTACATATTAATGATACTGAGAAGTAAAGAAATTTGGATCATTTACCCAATGATTCCTCAAATCAGGTAGCCAAAGAATCCTTAAAAGAACACTGTTCAGAAATTTGGAAATGTAGGACTTTTCTGCCTGCCAGGCTACAATATCCTTTCCTAAAATTCTTCACATACTTTGGTAAACACCAGAGTCCATCTGAAATTTCAGGACCAGGATGACAGAAAAGGGGTGACCATAATAGGTGGGTAGAAGAACGTTCTCAGAGGCACACAGTCTTGCAGAAAATTACACCATGAGGTAGTCAGAACTGTTCACCAAATATTAAGAACAGAGAAGGATTGCACTTCTCTGTCTTTTTACTGTTAGGTTAGGCACATGACTTGCTCTGGCCAATCAAACATGAGTGGAGGTGTCATGTGACTCTTCCAGAAAGGCTTATGTAAGATGCATGTGTGTGTATATATGCACACATGGCCATATAAACCACCATGCCCTCTTCCAATTAGGGCAGTGATTTCAAAATCTAGGTTGAAATGCAGCCTCCATCAGCTTGGCCCCTTGTGGACTGTGATGAGCAAAGCCCCTTTTATGCTCCCTGGTGGACATGTAGCAAGAGAGAATAAATCTGGTTGTTGTAAGTCAGTGAGATGCAGGTGCCATTTGTTATCACAATCTAAGTAATTCTAATACATCATTTCTTTTTTTTTTAATATTAAATTTTATTTTTATATTCCCCCATACAATTGCAAACGCCCCATTCTGACCCCAATCCTTCCCCTCCCGCCCCCCACCCCCCAAAAAGTGTCTCTGGTTCATAGTTTTCTGTTGATTTTGATTTTCACTTTCTTATATTCATTTTCCTGGTCCCTTATTTAAGTTCTCTAGATTCCTGCTATGAGTGAGACCATCCGGTATTTTTCTTTTTCTTTTTGGCTTATTTCGCTGAGCATGATCCCTTCCAGCGCCATCCATGTTGCTGCAAATTGCATGTGTTTATCTTTTTTGAATGCTGAGTAATATTCCATGGTATATATGTACCACATCTTCTTGATCCAGTCATCTATCTTTGGGCATTTGGGTTGTTTCCAAAGCTTAGCTATTGTAAACAGTGCTGCTATAAACATAGGGGTGCAGGTGCTCTTTGGAATTGATGTTTCTGTGTCCTTTGGGTAAATCCCTAGGAGTGGAATTGCTGGATCATATGGAAGCTCTATGTTTAGTAGGTCCAGAAATCTCCACACAGCTCTCCATAGTGGTTGGACCAGTTTGCACTCCCACCAACAGTGCAGAAGAGTTCCTTTTTCTCCACACCCTCGCCAACGTTTGTTGTTGCTAGTTTTTTTAATATGTGCCATTCTCACTGGTGTGAGATGGTATCTCATGGTAGTTTTGATTTGCATTTCCCTGATTACAAGTGATGTTGAACATTTTTTCATATGTCTGTTGGCCATTTGCATTTCCTCTTCAGAGAAGTTTCTTTTTAGCTCTTCTGCCCATTTTTTGACTGGATTATTTTCTTTGTTGTTGCTGAGTCTCATCAGCTCTTTGCAGATTTTTGTGATCAGTCCTTTATCATTAGTGTTGGGTGCAAAAATGTTCTCCCAGTTGGTGGGGTTTCTCTTTGTTTTTGTTATTGTCTCTTTTGCTGTGCAGAAGCTCTTTAATTTGATGTAGTCCCAGCTGTTTATCTTTGTCTTCACTATCACTGCTTTGGGTGATGTGTCTGTAAAGATGTCTTTGATGTGCAAATCCCGTAGTGTTTTGCCTATATTTCCTTCTATGTATTTTATGGTTTCAGGTCTTATGTCTAGTTCTTTAATCCATTTTGAGTTAATACATCATTTCTACCTTGCCCAGAATCAATGTCCAATCTCTCTCTGTCTCTCTCTGTCTCTGTCTCTCTTTCTCTCTCTCTCTCTCTCCATTTTCACTCTTAACCTGAGATACCACTGCCATCATGAACTGAGTTCACCCCTAGACAAAATTGTTCTTTATAAAAAATATGCACAAAAGAATTTTTCAATACTCAGAAACACCCCGCTCTCCATTCAAGGCTTTTCTCACTGTGGTGGGAGAATTAGCCTCAATAGTTTAGAGAGATTCATGCCTAATTTTATTGAAAAGGGAAATCAGTGCATTCCCTTTGTAGATGGTGTGACTGAATAATTCATTGAAAGCTTCATTATCTATAATTGTGATAACACACACTTTAAAATAAAGTATTGCACATATCAAATATCCCTGATACATTTCCGAGCAAATATGTGCACATATGTAATCAGCTGTGGTAATCAACTGCACATCAACAAAGAAACGGAGTGTTTTAGGGGCGTAAAGATGCTGTTACAGTGAACAATCATTTGGCAGTGTGGCTTATTTTAATAGACACATCACTTTAAAATAAGTCTTCACCATCTGCTGCAGCCTCTAATTACAAATGCAACAAGAACATAATTCACAATTGCATCATTAAAAAGTAAGACAGAAGGGACTGAATGCATGCCTATGTCCTTTTTTAATGCAGCAGGCGTCTGTTCATCTTCTCTTGTGTTCCAGGCACAAAATTGGTGGTAAAACTTTCTTTCCTCCCTGCTGAAATTTCCCAGAGAGTAGAGTGCTTCAGAAGACAATAGAAAGCCCATAAAAGGATGTTCTATGGTCAAAAATATTCATGAGCTGCAATACTATCAACAGTAGATTGACTTGTCAATAATGTTTTTCATAAGCAAAAAAAAAACAAACTAAATCAAAACACCTTACAAATGAAGGTAAGAAAAAAAATTATTCAGCAAGAAGTATGGATAAAGCTATTTAATTCAACCAATATGTAAATAGCTTAGAAATTTCCTTCTGTTTTAGGTATCTAAATAGATGAAGCTTTCAGCTGTCCACTTTCCACCTGTTGTACAATACAATCTTGTTTATCCAGGCCTCTCCTAGATGCACAATTAATATAAGGATATACAGTGCCAAAACATCTTGTGTAAGGTCCACTATCTACCTTTTTCCTGCAGATAAAATATTAATTATTCAAAAGGTACTGAAGAAAAGGGTGGCCATAGCAAAAACTGACAATTCAAAAATTGGGATTTGCAGGTTGGCACTTTGTCTGAAATAATGTGGTCACTACCAGATGGAGGAGTTCATGGTCATGACCCACAGGTCTCAGTAGCAAAGTTATCAAATAAAACAAATCTAATCTACTCAATTATGTTTTTAAAAATAAAATACCATTTTCATCAACACCATCATGACTAACCATTATTTTTAAAAACAAATATATTTAACTTCATCACTACTTATTATAGGAAACACTATAGAGCCACCTGGAAGAAAAAACAAATTCATATATTCATATGGTTCTTTCAGCAATTCCCAATCTTCATTCGCCAGCATCATCATACAAGTTGCCACTCTTTATGAGATATGTGACTGTTTTATAAGCTAAGCAGAGAGAAAAGCACAACACCTGCCAAGCTTCAGGTAGTCTATTTCAGGGAAAACTGACATACAGCACATATCCCACTCTCCTGCATTCCTTGAATATTTGAAACGCAAGACAAATGCACTTACCACAAAGTTGTATTTAAGAAATATGCTGTATCATCTGTACTTAATGCTAGGCCAAGAGATGGCCAACAGTAACTGAGAATTTCTGGTGCTTCTGCCCAAAAAATCTATTCATAGCACCCATGACCACTGATGGTTTATTACTGCTTTTCTGAGAGGTTGGCTTCACGAGCATTCCCAGCATCTTCCAGGATTTCAATGAATTCAGTGATTTGGAAACAACCTAGGATTCCCTCCCAAGTCTCCTTGATCAACAGGCCTTTCCCCTTCTAGATATTGTTGCCTCTGTTTGGAAACTTAGTCCCTGCCTTACAGGTACTGCTTCTCACACAATGCCTGCACATGAGGGCAGAGAAGGCTTTAACTCTTCCATTCATCAAGGGAGGGAAACCTCCCCCTCGTCTTGATAGCCGCCATCTTATTTCCATTCACAGGAAAGACTTTTCTGTCCTAATTGAAGCCCTGTCCTAACCTTCAGGTGCCCCAGGGGAACTTCCTTCCCCTCCAGTCTCCCTCTCTGCTTTGATGGCTCAACCCTTTATTACGGACCACACATCACAATCAGTCACATAATTTCTGATCTTCCTTTTATCATGTATGAGGCACCCATCAAAGATCTTTTGCCTGCCTGGCCTCTAGTTTTCTCTCATAAAACCAATAATTACTTTTTGCTTTCACAGTGGATCATTTTCACTCTCTCAGTTCTTAGATTCTTTCCCCTTTGCGGTGAAAATTTCTATCATCCCGAATTTAAACCAAAGAACCCTAACAGTCCTCACAGTGAGCAGCTGATTCACAGAATTCTAGGCACATGAAACTAATTCCTAAATGATATTGAAACTACAAACTCGGGTCATAGGAATACAACATTTTAAAAACAGCTAAACAAAACTACAGTTTTAATAATGAAATAGAAAGTCACTTCTCATTCCATTTTCCAAGGAGCATAATTTTATTTTCTTTCCAAAGAGCAAAATAGAATTAAAAAATGTCATAGAGGCATAGAAATATGGAATTAAAGGAATATTTCAGAGAGCAAAATCTCCTAATTCATCTTCATGGCTTCAGTCAGAAAGGAATGCATTTAAGCCATCCCAGAATGATAGCTCTCTACTATATTCCAAAAACTTCAGGGAGGGCTCCTTAGCACATACCCACCCACATAACCCTACACTCTACCTGCCAACCCAAACCTACCACACCTCCTCACCTCCACCCTGCCTTCCTGGCAATACATGTTAGGGTCTCCCAGCTCCATTTGAAAGGAAGTTAATTCTAAGTCCTCTGCTACATTCTCAGATCTTTCATTTTTACCAGTGGAAAAAGAAAACAGCTGTCCATTTTTCAGTACAATAAATCGCCTTTCTGTACTTTAAATTTATTGATTGAGTTTCCCCAGCTGTATCTTCCCTTGATTAAATCATGCAAATGCTTTTATCTTGTCTTTCTCTTTATTTCACTGCTATTATTTGGTCAGCATCAAAATTTCCTTTGAAATTTTATAAAAATAGTTTAAATCAGGTTTCTATAGCCATATCTAATTGTTACTATTATGACTTCTGCCATTTTGAGTTGTCTTTATTTCCGCAAGGTTCAGTTTTCCCAGATCAAATTTTGTACGTCTAAATTTTGTCAAGAAGATTTAATTTTGCCATCAATTTTTTTAACCAATAACAAATTCTACCATAAGCTGTTTTAGTCGCTGTCAGTTTTATTTTGTTGTGATCAGTTCTACTAGTAATAGCCATTATGAATTTGATAAAAGAAAGATAACTTGAATTTATTTCTTAGCTAACCCATGAGAAAATTGTCAGCAGTTTTTATGAAACAGAAATAAAGCCAAAAAGCACAAAAATGAGAGAGGAGACAAGAGCAGAGATTCACAGGAGATAGAAGCAAATATCCCTACAGATTGAATCTAAGAGAGAAGCAGCAGTAGTATTAACAGAGAATTGTGAAAATATTCTTTGGCCAAAATAGTGGAATCTACACACACAGCTTTGTTATGAAAGTTATTACCCAGTTTCATCAAATTATATTTGAAATTATAAGGATTGAATGCAAGCATCACACTCTCCTGAAAATTTGATGAGGGCCTCCCCTGGTGGTGCAGCGGTTGAGCGCTGGGTTGCGAAGCTGCCCTCAGCCTCTGCAGCGCCGGTTCGATCCCTGGCTGCCGGGTGAGGGTCCCACATGGCGCACAGACCTCTCCTACCATGCCCGCTGCTCCCCTCACCAGTGTATTTTGTCTGTCTGCCTGTTCTGTTCCCTGCTCTGGCTCTGGTGAATCCTCTTACCCTCCCGTGCTTCTGACTGTACCCAGTGCTTGTATAAATAAATAAATAAATCTTTTAAAAAAATAAATAAATCTTTAAAAAAAAAAAAAAAGAAAATTTGATGAGCACTCCATGAGAAGGAAAGGTTTGGCCAGGTTTGTTTGGGCCCTCCATTTGTTTATTCATTCACCTGGTAAATATGAGACACTTGGCTCACATGGTGCTAAGCAGTTAAGATTCCAGACATGCTGGACAACACAAGCTTGCCTGTTCTCATGGGTAGGAAGACCATGTATGTGTCGCAAATAAAAAAAACATGCTATGTGCCACTGAGAAAAGTGCTTTGAAGGATAGATGGGGCGATGAGTCAGACTCCAGGGAAGGGATAAGCTCTGGATGTGAACTTGGACTTGAAGCATGAATAGTAAGACACAGAGAGCTAGGAAATGAACAGCTCAGACCGATGAACAGAGAGAGCAAGCATGTGGAGGTGGGTTTGGGCATAGACACTTAAGGAACAGAGAGGAGGTAAGCTTGTTTGAAGATAATTGAGAAAGTGATATTCCAAAAGAAGCCATCATCCTCTGACAAGTGTAAATTGGCAAACAAAATGTTTACTTCAATAAATTAAAATTCAAATGTTTGAGATAAATAATAGAATACTGAGGTCAGACACATTAATTTCACTATTCACTTTTCCACCAAACTGGCTTTCAATGTACCTTAAGCACTCAAAACCATATATATATATATATATATATATATATATATATATATATATACATATGTGTGTGTGTATGTCTACACACACACATGTGCATGCATGTGTGTGATTGTGCCAGTCATATTTCATATTAACAAGTCTAAGATTACATTTTTTAATCTGCTTGTGGGATAATTGGAGGTCTGCTCTTACTCGAAGTTCCTGAAACCTAATTTTCCCCATTGGTTTAACCCAGTATGCAAAGCCCCCAAGGAATATTCCAGCAACAAAGACCTTCCCCCATCAAACACAGGAAGAAAACTAACTTCATTTCCTCCTGTTCCTTCCTGCCACAAATCTACCTTCATATCAGAAGATAAACTGACCCCCAAACACAGGTGTAATTCAATATTCTATTTCAAATGCCATCTGATTTGAAACCCAAGTAATTAACAGCCCACTAGGGACTCTATCGAAATAAAACCAACTTTGATCCTATTCCCAAATCCCTTGCCAAATGGATGGGCAGTTAGAACCCTCCTTTTGCTTTAATTGAAATGAATAACTATATCAGAAGAATGCTGGGGAGGGGGAGAGGATGCCACAAGGAGGATGTGTTTTCAGTTTGATTAGTAGAGGAGCTAACTTGAGTGTTGGGATGGAAAAATACTGACACGCACAGTCATTCTCCATCCTGAGCGACATAACCTCTTGGCTCTCCAGCATCTTGGAGGAACAGAGGTAGATGGGCCGTGATGCAGCTTAACTTCAAGGAACAAACCTCTGGTTCTTTTATTACACCCCAGAGAAGAGTCATATTTTAGTCTAACATTTTAATAGACAGAAAATGACCACCTGGTCTAGGGTACCACTATACATAGACTCAGGACACAGAACATTGTAGTTTTTGGCAATTTGTTCCTCTTCTATTCAATGCTTTGATTACCTGTGGTGGTTTACTTAGCCTGGTCTGAACAACACATCAGTTTCCTTTTTACAGAAGTCACTGGGATGAGGCCAAAGGGTCCCTGATGAATCATTTTGAAACAGATCAAATGGGAGACATAAGTGATGGGCATCAGAACCTATAATACGATATAGTGACCATTTGCTGGGCTCTAACTTTCTGCTAGGCCTGTGCTATTGATCCCAGCCTGTCTTCCTCCATTTCTACCCTTTTTTTTTTTTTTTTTTTTGGTGGGACCCTCACTGGTGGCCGGGGATCGAACTGGTGCTGCAGAGGCTACGGGCAGCCTTGCAACCCAGTGCTCAACCACTGTGCCACCAGGGGAGGCCCTCCATTTCTACTCTTAACCACTGCTCCAAGGTACCTCCCAGTTAGAGCCCTAGGATAAGAGTCAGAGACCTAGTTTTTATTCCCAGCTCTGCCAGCTCTTCATCTAGGACCTTGCACAAGTCACAAAGCCTCATTTTTTCTGCTACAAAATGGAGATAAAGTTTCCCCCCCAAGCCAAAGTGAGCATGCATTAAAATTTTTAAATAGAGAAAGTATTTTAAACAATAAAGTTCTACATGAGTATAATATGTAATTATTATTAACTGTTACTTACTAAATGCCAAAAAATTCCCAAGTAGTGAGCTAGAACCTTTATAAACATTTCCTCCAATCCTCACACAAGAGAAGGAAACAGATGTACAGAGGAGAAATGTTCTTGCCCGAGGTTTAACTGAAATAAAAATCCCCATCAAAGATGGCAAAATATCCTGAGGTTATTCTGGCAAAAGACATCAATTAGAGGGGCCTCTCTGGTGGCACAAGCAGTTTGAGTGAAGCACTGTGAAGCTGTCCGCAGCCTCTACAGTGCGGGTTCGATTCCCAGCTGGCCAGGGAGATTCCCACATGGTGTGGCAGACCTCACCTGTCTCGCCCGCTGCTCCCCTCAGCAGTGTATTTCGGTCGTCTGCCTGTCCTGCTCCCCACTCTGTCTCTGGTGAATCCTCTCACCCTCCCGCACCTCTAGCCTATACCCCAGCTCTTGTATAAAAGAGCTTTATAAATCTTTAAAATAAAAAGACATCAATTAGAAATACCCATGGACCTCCAATTTTTTTTAATTCCTAGAAAATAATCTGCAAGTCTTGCATATATGTGACCACAGTGTGTGTACGCATAATAAAAGCACATGCATGACAAGTACATTAAGCAATCAGTTGCATATGAACCTAGCAAAACTGCTTCATAGAAGGTAGGAAGTCACTGAGTAAACTGGTGTCTCCTTTTACCCTGTGGAGCCATAGAACCTGATTAAGTAAAGGTAGCATGTGCCATCGTGGAGAAGGTGAGCCACTGAGTTGTAAATTTCCCTAAGATGTCAAAGGTGCAGCAACTCCTGAGTAAGATATGACACCTTCCCATCTGCAGGGGATATTCAGTACTTTCCAAATGGTCTTTCTAGGTTAAGTAACAGTACAATTCAATTGGAAGAGGTCTTCTGTCCAGTTGTGTCTGTGGATCCTATAAAGTTTAATGTCTTATTCTAAATTCCCCTTCAGAATTCTCAAGGTCTAAGTGAAGTAGTTCTATCAAGAAAGAAAATGAGAGTTGCAAAAAAAAATTGCATCATTCTAGAAGATGCATCTTTAAGTGTATAGATGATCCCTGCAGTCCCAGGAAGTGTGGACTGTCTGTATTCAGCAGGAAAGACTAGCCTATGTTAGAGAAACAAACAAATCCTCAGTAACTGAATGCAGCAACAATTTACTGTCAGGATGGATCCTCTTCTGGGCTCCAAATCGCAGTCAGGCACAGGGCCTGGCTTTCCTAGGGATCTCTACCCAAAGGTCACAAAAACATTAATCCAAAAGGGCACCTGCACCCCTATGTTTATTGCAGCACTATTCACAATAGGTAAGCTATGGAAACAACCCAAATGCCCAAAAATAGATGAGTGGATCGAGAAGATGTGGTACATATACACAATGGAATATTACTCAGCAATCAAAAAAGATTAACTCATGAAATTTGCAGCAACACGCATGGAGCTGGAAAGCATTGTGCTCAGTGAAATAAGCCAGAAAGAACAAGAAAAATATCAGATGATTTCACTTAGAGGAGGAATGTAGAGGATCCAAATAAGGAATTGGGTGGGGGGGGAAGTAATTATAATAAAGTAAAAATCAAAATCAACAGGCAACTATAAACCAGAGACATTCTGCAGGTGGGGAGAAGGGAGTAGGATCAAAACAGGGGTGGAAAGAGCACAAGGGACCATGGTGATGTTGCACGGGTGAATGGGTGGTGGGAATTTCATGGGAACTATAACCAAGATAAAAATTCATACATTGAACAAAAATGAAAAATGATGTAAAAAAATATAAAATTAAAATAAATAAAACAAGAAAAGTTTACTACTTATGAAAATTTCCCTTCTGGATGAAGCAACTGTCCAGGAAAGCTATCCTAGGGTTTCTGTCATCTCCACATGAGGCCCCCTGAGTCAGAAACTCAAGGAGAGAAGGCTGAGGGTCACGCAAGTCCTTTCATTGCCCCCACCTAGAAGCAATGCATGTCACTCTCACCCATTTCATTGGCAGGAGTCAGTCACACAGCCCTGCCTGCCACAAGGGATAGGGAAGTCTAGTCTTATGCTCCCCAAGGAGAAGGGACACACTCTCCCTCTTTGCTTTCATACCCTCCACAAAGGCACAGAGTTGGTTCCTAGTATTCAAGGATAAGCTAGACCCCGTCCCTGCCCAGGAAGAGCCCTCATCCTTATGGAGGAGACAGGATCTACAGAGTTGACGTTAACACAATGCATACTGCAATTTGTAGTCTAATCCAGCAGTAAGTGTGGGGCTTTGAGAGTGTGAATAAAAAACAATTAATTACATCAGGGGGCATAAAAGGAGATTTAATGGAAGTAGCATCTGAGTGGAAATGAAGCGAGCTTCTACTTGTCACCCAACAAAAGTACAGTGGGACAATATCTGAGAAAATAAAGGCAGCGTGGGAGACTGCTGAGTCCCCAAACTTTTTCCCAGGCTGGTCCCCAAGAGCAGAAAGAAATGAGGAAGCCATGGAGGAAAATCCTGAAGCTGCCTGTGTCCAACTCACCCTTGCAGAAAATCTTGTGTTTGAAACATAAGTGTGTGCACATACACAGTTTTTATTTCAACACAAATAATACCCTTTCCTCCATAACCACCAAGTAAATTTAACACTGAGTTAACCTCATTTTCCTGTGGTTTCTTGGAATCTTAGCTGAACCTTAGACTCTTAGGACACTCTAATGTACAAGGCACTGAACTGAAAATAACAGAAAATAAAAAAATTGGGATTATTGCCCCGATTTTGCCAAGAACTATCTGTGTGGTTTTTAGTTTGCCCACCTGTAAAATTAGACTACATGTACCATTATCAAAGTCTCTTTCCATAATGTTTCTCTGGAGTCATAGTGAAACTTTGAAAATGTATGCAGCTGATGATAAAATGCCATCAACATTTGAGGTAGATGCTATGAATCAGTTCCTCAAGCCCCTGCGCCTCTACCCTTTCAGTTAGAGAAGTTGAAAACTGACTACTATGCTTCCAGCGTCTCCCGCAGGGAGGGTTCTGCAGGAGGCATAGCCATCTCCTACAAGGTTTCCAAGGCAGGAGGGAAGCAGAGACCACCTGCTGCTCCTCCTGGCTCTTTTCTTCTGGCAAACACAGTCCAGGAAACATGAGTTTTCCACACTGGCATTCCAGGGTCCATTCTCCAGCTTCTGGACATCATCAAGAGGCAGTGCCACCTTGGCAGCAATGATGGCCTCTTCTTGACTCCCCATTTCTGGACCATGAGCTTGAGATGTGCTCTTGAACAGGCCAAAAGTGGCATATTGTTGGTATATTGGTGGCTCCAAATGTGGACTCACCCAATGTTCCATTACATAGTTGCTGAACGTCATCTCTGAGAATCCAGCCTAGTAGTACCTGCCCAGCGGACTTTACAAGCACCAGATGCCCCATTAAATTCTCTACTGAGGGCCTCCCTGGTGGCGCAGCGGTTGAGCACTGGATTGCAAAGCTGCCCGCAGCCTCTGCAGCGCTGGTTCGATCCCCGGCTGCTCCCCGGCCACCGGAGGAGGGTCCCACAAGGCGCGCAGACCTCTCCTGCCGCCCGCTGCTCCCCTCAGCAGTGTACTTCGGTCCTTCTGCCTGCTCTGCTCCCTGCTCTGGCTCTGGTGAATTCTCTCACCCTCCCGCGCTTCTGACTGTACCCAGTGCTTTTGTAAATAAATGAATAAATCTTTAAAAACAAAAAGAGAGAAAATGTTCTTTAAAAAATAAATAATAAATAAATAAATAAATTCTCTACTGAATACCTACAACGGGCTCCATTTAATCTATTAATTAAACAACCTTCTGTCCTCCTGACTTCTGAAGCAGAGTTCCAGGCAAGATATCCCAGGTTTTAGTAGATATGTGGTAACAAGCAGGTGTTGTAAGGAATTACCTTCCTCATGTTCTGAACCTTCAGCTGGGGCTGTACTTTAGAGCTCCGACCTTTTGTATTGACAAAAAACTCTGAAGAAAATCATCCAAATCAGAGCACACTCAGCATGAAGGCCTGCCTGTCAGTCTTCCCAACTTTAACCATTGAAAGGGAGGCTTCTCCCTGAGCAAAAGTGGCCTGAGAGAGTGTGAGGCAGACAGCTGAGGGAGAGAAGGCTAACTTTTCCCCCCTGGAGCCAGGGTTTCCATCTTAAGAGGGAGCTGTGCTTTGGGAAGAAACACTCTAACCCACTGGGCATCAACTTCCAACCAATCCCAGCCCCAGGGAGAACTTACGTTGCATCTTGGGTGAAACACAGGCATCTGGAGGGTCCTTCCCTCATGGGACCCGCTTCCTATTTAGGTTCCTGCATTTTTCTTTCACTTGCTTCCTCTCCTGATCCCCAGTGTTCCCTCCACTTTTCCCTTCTTCTTCCTCTCCTTCTACTGTGTTTTCTCTCTCTCTTCTCCCTGTTGCTCCTTCTGCCTTCCCTTTTCTCCCCTCTAGGCAGCATTCATCAGGATGAAATGCTGAGGAACCAATTAAACTGCATTAGGAGCATTTGTCTCCCATGGAAATCTCCTGGTTATTCCCTCTCGACCAGATTCAGCCAGCGGATTGTCCATGTGTTTGTTGTCTTCCTTTCTTGGCGAAGTGCTTGAGGAATGTGTGCTGCTATGCACATTTAATTATTTATTGTTAACTATCCTGCATTCATCCTTTTTTCACCAAATAATTCCACACAATTCTCAGTAACAGCTAGCTAAATTTCTCTTTGTTTCTTTTATGCAAATGGACCTTGGCAAACTCTATTTCTAAAATGTTTTCTGCTCCTCTTCTAATGGCTCCTGGCTCTTATCTCTTGACCTTTGGCTCATCTGGGAAGAATGCAAAAAGGACATTGCTTTGTTTTCAGAACTCTTCTGTCATGAAGATTTTCGCTTGTTTTCAAAATCATCCATAAAAACAGGCAGAGAATCCTAGTGGCCCACACTGGTCCTTTCATGCTGGGTCTTGGCATCTCAGAGTTCTGTGATAAATCAGTAAGTCTGGGAGAGACCGCGTGTCTTTGTCCCATGAAGTTTTGAACCTGAACCTGCAATCCTTTCCCAGTCTCATTGGTCAAAACTGGGGTGTAAAGGGAAGTGGAGATGTCCAGTTGTCGACATTCATGATAAAGAGCATTATCTGCCTGGTCACTACCGGGGGTGGGGGTGGGGGTGGCGGGGTGGAGGGGGCATTCATTATTCACAGTGAGGGAAAGTCACACTCTAGCTATGCAGCCTCTGACATGATTCATAATGATTCTAATTCACATCACAGAAACATCAATACTTCAGTCATTTGTCAAGAGTTTGTGTGTGCCTGTGTGTGCACATGTGCATGTGCATGTGCACACATGTGTATGGCATAAAGGTTCACATGTTCCAAAGAAGAAAACCAATATCCCATGTCCCCTGGGAAGCTTTTGCAATGGCCACAATAACCAGTGGAACTGCAAGTGTCTACCTGTCAACGTTGAGTTGAATTATACAATCTGAACCAACCATTCTGAATGCATCAAACTAGTAAATATATATTGACAGAATTTAAGCAGAATGGTCACTTCTGACAGTGCCAGCAAATGCAGGCAGTCTCTGGTTTCTACCTGTCTTGCCACAATAGACATTTCACTTTTTTTGATTTTAAAACTATCAAAGAGTATCAATACAGCATTTTTTATCCCTCCAAACTGCAATTTCCTAGAACCAAAAAAAAAAAAATTCCAAATAACATCTTCACTAAGCAGGGTCGGTCTTCATTTTGCGCCACACTCCTAGAAGGCACTATTTCTAAAGTGTGGCATCTTAATAAGCACATTGCCTTGCATTGGAGCCACACGTTTCCATCCACAGACTACTTTCTTATTTATGACCTCATTTATTTGGATTCATACAACAACCCCACAAAGCAGGTACTGCTTTTGCCTTCATTTCCCAGATGCTTAATCTGAGAGTTGGGAAATGTAAGGGACATGCCCAGGGCCTCAAAGCCAGTTAGAGAAAAGTTGCTGTTCCCTCCTCATCTCTCTGACTTGGAGCCCACCTCTCCCCTCCATGGGACGTGTGATAATGAGACTATAATTCTAGCAACAGGGAGATAAGTGGGAGACCTCAGGCTTCAAATCACCTTGAAGGGCTCGCTCTTCTGCATTCCTTTTCATTACCTTTCAAAAATGGTCACATAGTCAAGAAATAAGCCAGAATACGCTGAGCAGGACCTTGCACCATACCCTCCCACCTCCTCACCTCTTGAGTCCATCCAGCCATGATTCATACTTGCAAGGTCAGGCCCTGAACCTTCTGCAGAGCAGGCAGCTACTCTTCCCAAAGCATAGCCATAAATCCATAGAAGTCAAAGATCTGGGGGAAAAAAAAACAAGGATTTTGATCACTAAATCATCAAAGTATCTTAGCTGACTAGCTCCCCACCTTCCTAGAGAATTAGGAGAGATATATCCTTCCCTGCACTTGACCTAATATCTTAAAAATAATAGTTAACATGGCTTGGTGATAACTAATCACCGAGATATATCCATACGTATCCCTCTCAAAATATGGGGTGCAAAAATAAAAGACATGAACAAGAAAATAAAGCAGCAAGTGTTGAAAGCTGCATAGGCAATTTTAAAAAAAGCAATGAAAAAGAATTGAGGGAAAAACAAGTAATTTTCTAATAGATGGAGAAGATGACAGAAGAATATCAGGGTGCCAGTTGAAATGGCAGGTTACTTATGTCTAAGGTAGATGTGTCAATAAAACTTCCTGCCACCTTCTCCCCAATATTTGCTTCAGGGTGGCCTGGAATTTTCCAGTCAGGCTAAAGCCCAGAGTCATTCTATTTTCACTGAAGCTCTGGTCTCCTATGAATCTGAGACTTTATGGTACTCCACAGGCAAATAAAGCACTGATTGGTGCTTAATAAGGAGTGTATGTATTAGAGAGTAGGACCTGGTTGATTGCAAGTGACAGAAAAATTACTCAAAGCCTGTTGAAACGTAATGCAAGAGAGTCCAGAGGAGGAGCCAGCCCCAGGCAATGATGGAATATGGGCACTGAAACATTTTCATTAGCTCACTCTTACTCTTCTACTCTTACCCATCCCCTTTCTCTATCCCTTTTCTCACCATGCAGATTCTCATCATGTTGCCCTCATTCTCTCCTTAATGATATTTCCTTCCTAAGTAAGGACAGACCCAGAGAATCCTGGGGAAGGCACAGGTAAATAACTCCAGGCTTATACCTTCTCAGCTAGCAACCTAAGATGGATAAGAGAGTGTGTCCATAAATAAGATTCCATGGAAAAATACTCACTGACCTGGTTTGAGTCTCAAAACCCATCCCTTGGCCAGTCACTATTACTGAGAGTTAGGGGTACTGTGGTGAACCAGGTCTCAGTCACAAGACCACCTCTATGCACCCCGTTTACTGAAGTTGTCTTCCATCCAGAGTCCAGTAAAATAATACAAGGGGAACACTCCTTCCCCACCCCACCCCCATTAAAAGAGGACTAATGATATCAGAATAAATTTAGATGAAGGAACTAAGAGAAAACAATGTCTTCTATAAGACACAGTCAGACTGTGGGTCATCCTGGTTTTCCAGCCCAGTCTTCCCAATGGAAAGTCAAGGACTGAAGAACATGCACGAGACTGATCCTGCACTGTATTCTAGATGGTCCACTTTTTCCAGAGAAGGAAATCTAACACATTGTCCAGCTGGGTTCTACTGAAAACTACGAGTTGCCACATTCTGACAAATCTTTGGAAGTCAGACTATTCTTTAGTCTACAATTCTACATAAATGTCATTTGTGGATGCCTAGGGAAAACTAAACTCTGACTCTGCCATTTAAGATGTCTTTTGTTTAAAAACATAGATGAACCCTGATAATGAAGCGAGTGTAATCATTCCCCAATGCATTACAAACACATCAGGCTGGAAGCAAAATAGGGAACATGGGGGATAGGGAGAGAGTAGGAAAGCAGTTGCTGCCTTGATCACATTCTTCATAAGTGGCCTTTAGAAACAATTTTAAAGGTAATGAATTAGTTGTAAAACCATAATAAAAATAAATTAAAGTCAAAGAGTTAAAGCCAGGCTTGAAGACACAGAAATAAAATAACCAAAGGATGGCATTGACTTTATATACTGGTTCTCCAGGGATCTGGCAGCTCAGGCCTGGCCCCGGGCTTCACCCCCTGCCTTTATAAGAAGCTGTTTATTGCTCTGAACCAAATCTATGTTTGTGCCAGAAAAGTGAAATGGAGCATTAAGACCATTATTTGGATACTGGAGAGGGAACACACACAGCAAAGAAATCTAGGGGAAGTTCTACTCATTTGAATTAATTGAGATGAGCATTTATTTTTTGTTTAAATTGACCCTGTAATTGTTTCTACTTTTTTCCTCATGAGATTTGTAAAGACATAACCTCAAGGGCTTGTCCATTTACAGCAAAAAAGAACTCAGCACGACTCAAATGCCCTGTATCATTCACCCATGCAGGTCATACAATTGATTCTCTCGCAGAGACCGGCCATATGGATTGATTTAACAGCATTTCACCGGCTGCCTAGAGACAAGGCTTGAGTCATCCTGTATAAATTACTTAAGTCTCCACCACAAAAAGGGGGAAAAAAATGTTTTCTTGCACAGCAGTAGCAATTAATGTTCAACATGTTTATGGAGTTTAATAATATACGGCCCAGCACCGATCTCTGTATGCAATACCATTATGTTGAGAGAGAGACTTAGGTGGTGTCATCAACATGCAAGACACAGATGATTGATTCATCAATAACTGAGCCTGGCCTTATTACAGCAAACAAATTAGACATCGTGGAATATATTGCCATATAGACAGGACTTCCTTTTCTTTGAATATATGTCATAATTGATAGCGGTGACCTTTTGGCAAGACTGAAAAACAGCTTGCAATTAACAGGCTCCTTCTTCTTTTAGTGTCTGTACACATAAGTGGTCTTTTCAGGCTTGGCCCAGATCAGTGGAGTGGAGCAAAGTCTACACAACATCTTCCCAGGAAAGTGTTTGTCAGTAAGGTCAACCATTTCTTCATTTTCTCATATTTCACTGCAGAGTAATGCAAGAGGAAAGCAATGAGACAGATATTTATTGAGCGAGCCACTTCTATTCCCAGGCACTGTTCCAGGTATGAGGGATACAGCAAAGAACAAAACAAAAAGGAACTCCCTCCCTACCCGTGATGGGGGAGAATGACAATAGGCACACAAGCAAATGAGTAAGTACATTTTAAGTTCCGATACGTAGCCTGCAAAGATAAAATAGAACACTCTTGAAACTATGCATTTTAAGTGGCAAATAGGGATTTCAACAACAGGACATATTTCATGTTCTCAGCAACCACATGATTGAATTATCACCAATATATCCAGGATTCTGTTCTCTTCTTGAATTTTAAAAATATCATGCCAATTTTGGAAAGGGATGGATATAGGTCACAATTTGATAATTTTAAAAAATTTAATTATTTCAACATAATTATTGTGGAGTTCCACAATAGCCTAGATTCATCCAAAAAAAGGTGGATGCTAAAACAAAAATTACTCTGTACTTTTAAAAAACTAGTTATAATGCAAAAAACAATAATAATAATAATAATAATAGTACCAGGACACATCAGAATCATGGAATTACCTACATATACACTGAGCCATTTGTGAAATCATTTTATTCTCTTGAAAGTTTTAATCTCTATAGTGTGATATAAATGATGTCGACTTGGGCAAGATGAAATTCATATTTAAGTAAGTGTCCAAATAATTTAATTCTATTTTAAAAAGTCTTCAAGCGAAAATATTCTGTTGGGGCGTAAGTCCTTCTGACATAAATTCTCTGTATCCTCCTTCAATTTCTCGCTCTAATTTCAGATATCACCTTGCCCTATTTAGACATAAAGTAAGAATATTCTAACCAGGCCTGTGGTTCTCAACCCTCATGGCAGTAAACTGAGACATTGGGTTTATTATGAGGTGTCCATCTCAGTAATTAATCTGCACTGACTTACCCTGCCCTGTCTCCCATAACAATCCCACCCTCATACCTGTGAATCCCATGTCCTTTTTGAGTCCTGGGAAAGGAGGAGCAGGGAGCAGTGGCTAGTAACCTGGGGCACATGTGACATTCTTGGAGAAACGATCTACAAGACACCATCACTTCTCATGTATGTCCCAGCCAAAAACACTCTGAGCAAATGCAGTTGCATGTTGCTTAACAACAGGCATATGTCCTGAGAAGGTGTAATTACACAAGCCGAGATGATGTTGCCAACACACACCTAGGCTATATAGTGTAGCAAGCTAGGAGCAGTCTTCTCTGAGATCAGAACAAAACGGCATGAAATGAAGTGAAAATACATAGATCAAAGGAATAAATGATTACACCAGGTACTGTGGGTTGCTTTTCTTTCTACCTCTCACTCATTTCCAGAGTGGGATGGTCCTATCCTTCCCTGCTCTGCTTGCATCACTGATGGGCTTCCAGCTGGGTGCAGCCAATGAGAGCAAATGGCAGAAGAATGTAGGGCAGAGGGTGGGGAGAAAGCACAGCATGTCTTCCTGCCTCTGTTTTGGGCATCATCTTGGCAGTAGATGTTCTTGCCCTCGCCAATTTGGCCTTCCTTGGTTCTAGCTTCCATCTGAAAGTCCCAACTCCCCCTTCCTCTCTATGTTAGAGGAACAACAGGGAACAAACCCTGAGCTTATGAATGAACTCCACCTCCTGACATCTTTACAGACTCCACCCCCATCTCCATGCTGAAGAGAGCCCAGGGGCTGAGGACTACAACTCCCAGCACGCCATGAATGTGAGCTTCTGAATGGGGCAGGGAGGAACTGGGAACTAGGGGAAGAGTTAAGCAGCCATGCTTGGCTTATAACTGAACACATGCATGCTCTTGCTCTCTTGCTTTTCCAGTGTCCACTTGAATCCAAGTACTTGGAAGAGACGAGTGGAGGAGAGACAGGCAGAGATACTTGGAAGAGATTCTTGGCACATATGTGGATGAGAGACATGTGAGGAGGCTGCTTCTGGTCCTTGGCAGAGACTATGGCAGCCACTACCTTGATGTGGTATATTTTGCCTTTTATTTCTCTATTTGTGTCCTAGCTCTCTGGAAACTGCCTAACCCCTTTCTTGTAACAGCCAGAAGGTGCCTTAGATTTGCAACAAAGTTTTGAATCTCAGTGGCCCACTTTAGGCCACACCTATTTGACTAGACATTTGCCCATTAGGAGATAGGTAATCTTCAGAGTTTTACTGGGAAAACTGGAAATACCCTTTCTTTTCTCATTCTCTCTCTATGTACACCATCTCTACTAAAAATCTATCACACTAAGAATTTGCTTTCAGAGCAAACTGAGCGAAGATGGCCGAATCCCTTTTACAGCATTAGAGCAATCCCTTAACAGCTTGGGGTCCCTGCTATCCCTCAATCACAGGCTAACATCTAGAGTGGCAGCAACTCCTTGCTGTTGCTACTATCTGCCTCACCTCTCGGTCCCCTGCTCAGATTCTCAGCTCTTCTATCATCTGCACAATGAACTCCCCACATTAAAGTTCCTCTTTATGATATTCAGAATGGTTTGTGCTTGTTTGGATTACATATCAATTGATATCAAGGATTTGAAGGATTCAGTGCAGTGTATATTATGCACCTTCTGAATACTAAGCTTCGCACTGCATACGAGGGGGTTGTGCCACATGGCCATGTTGTCTGCCCCCAAGGAGGTCTGAGTCTAGTGAACAGATCATTTCAAGATTATCTGGCAAGTGTTATAACAGGACCGAGGTCTGGGACTCTGGAGACACTGAGTCAAGCTCCTTTGCTGGATCTGAGGCTCAGGAAAGTATTTGTAAAGGAGATGATGGTTGAGCTGAACCTTGAGAGATGAGTTAGCCAGCTGAAAGGATGCTGCAAAGTCTTTCAGACAAGGAATAGCATGAGTAACTGCACAAAAGCATTAACTCAAATGCTGTTTCTGGGGTTCATGTAAGGGTTGGGAAAATGGGCAGGTGGGGACAGGAAGCAGGATGATATCATTAGCCCTCAAGGCATGAGGCCAAGAATAGGGAAGGAAGTCACAGACACAAGGCAAGAAGAGGTTTTCTTCAGGACACAATTAGGGGTAATTGATGATTTTTAAATCAGTGGAACTGCATGGTCACATTTACAATTTATAATTTAGATGGAGTGTTTGGGTCACAGTCTACAGGGTAATGCTGGAAAAGGCAGGATAGATAAAAGCAAAAAACATTACATGAGCCAAATCATACTAATAATTCAACTCAACCTACAAGCACTGAGCTCCTGGGAACCAGCCACTGTGCTGAAGCAAAGAAAAAGTGTGAAATTGTACAAGACATGTCATAACCATCTCTGACATTTGTGAGTCCTTTAAATTTACAAAGTCATTTAAACACATTTCTTCTCCTCACAAAAATCCCATGAGTTAGGTATCTGAGTTCCCATTTTTCAGATGAGAGAACTGTTTCAGAAGGTGAGAGAATATATCTAAGTTCATGAAAAAAGTAAGAAGTCTCCTGACTGCCAATATTAATAACATAATTTTCTGTTCCCCATTAGATAGTAGCATAAACTGATGTCCCAGAAAACTGAGTTTTAGTCGCTGCCCAATGTAGGCACTCCCATATACACATACAGTGGGTAATTTCAGAATTACTGCATACCCTATTCTAGGCTTAGGCATGTTTTGAGTGTTTGTGTATGTATGGTTTACCTCCTGCTCCCAAGACTGATTCTAGGGAGTTGAGACTAACCATAGGTCACTGACTCAACATCTCTGGATGAGGACTGGCAGATGGTAGTCTGTTGCAGCAAGCAGAATTTCAGTCAAGGCTTGGATTGCCCTTCCTTCCTTCCGCAGCATAACAGGTATGTGAAGATAGATGATCTAATCCTAAAGAAAGTAATCATACCAGTATTTGAGGATGGGGTCAAGATGATGGACACTACAATTCCAGGCTTCATACTGGTATGTGATCAATTCTTGTCTTGCCCCTAGTGGCAACTCTGCTCTTCAGAGGAACAGACTTATGTTCTGATTTTCCAGGTCATTATACCTTCCTCTTGCTAATGCTGATACCCACTCGTGGCAAAATACTAATATTCATTGTGATACAAACTCCCCATTCCCAGGAGGGACTAAAAGGAAAAGAAACTATGGCACTAAAAACCCAGACCCTATGCCACCAGTCTAATTATCCTGAGGAAACCTGCCTCTCAACTCACCCAGGCCTTTGCGAGGGTTGCCCCTCCCAAACCGGGAGCAAACATCTTGGCACACCTCCCGAGTCCCAGCCAGTGCCAGTCCCACCCTGAAGGACTCCCATCAGGAGTAGGCAGGTTTGGGCAGCCCTGACTCTGCCCACATTCGAATGGCTTTTGACTTCTCTGTGCATACGTCCCAACTCTGCATCTTCGTCATAAATAAACTCCCTGTCATTACAGAGGAAGTGGAAGCTGGAACAGTTCTTAAACAGTATCACTTGTCGCTGGACCATATGTCATGAGAATATTCGTGAAAATAAGACTCTAATCGACTAAATGCTTTGTAAGTACAAGAACCTTTTGTATCTTATCTCCTATTACACCTCCTGCATCTAGTACCTTTGCTGCCCCATAACAGGCACTCAATAAATGATAATAGCTAACATTTATCAAGCGTGTATTGTGTTCCCAGACACTGTTAGAAGAATTTTACACACACTGAAGCTCATTTAATTCTCAAGCAATCCTATGAGTTAGGTAGTAAAGTGTACAATGCAAGAGACAGAATCTGAAGCACAGATCAAGGATGTCATTTGCCTCAGAACATGCAGATCATAAACTTGGGATGTAAACCCAGGCAGTCTAGACAAAGAGTCAGAGCTCATAACCACCAGGCAACACAGCCTGTCATTGACTAAGTCACTAGGCATCCCCATCTGTCAAGGAAGATTAGATTTCTCTTTCCCTTCTAGCCTCCCCCCAGGTGAGTGAAACACTGCCTTCTCACCAGGTAACAGACCATCCTCCAAGGAACTGGACTCTCACGCTTTGCCAGTGGTTTTCTATCTTGGGGTAAGAAGACTTCTGTGATCCAGGCTGCTTTCTTGCCTCTTCTATGAACCTGCAGTTTGCTGTCTCCTGGTCCCCCTTATGGGCACAATGCCCATAAGTTCCCTGAAATAAAACAAGGTTGTTAGATGGCAATTTGTCACTTTTAGCAAAGCCAGCATCTTTCAGGGTGGCCAGTCTCCTGGTAATAATGTTTCAGCTACATACTGATAGGAAATAATTCTTTTGCATGAAAAAGTTCCCCTTCTTCAAATATCTGTTCTTATTTCTTATCAAGAAAACTGGGATGGGGGTAGGGGAAATGTTCCCAATTTGGGTTGAATTTACACGGAAAGTTTCATATCTCAGTAGCACTATGGTCTTTAAATGCACATGTGTCTTTTATAGTGGTTACCCAGGTGATTTTTTTCTCCCCAGAACATTCACCTTCTGATCTGGTTTTAAAAGAGATGATACCACTAAAAAGCTGCTTTAAACTTGAAAGCAGACTCTCAATACTCAGAGGAAATGCTTATGAGGAAAAAAGATGATTTTGACCTATATAGGAACATTTTGGACTAAAGTGGTTATTACTCTCTAAGAGCCTTGCAAATAACCAACTTTTCCAGAACTGAAGAGAAAAATCAGAGACATCATTTTTACTGAATCCTAGACACCTCCCTTTGTTTTCTAGCAAATTAAACACTACCTCAACCATCAGGTCTATAACTATAGTTTGACCTCCCAAGTTCTCCAGGCCAGCGCCAATTAGCTAGAGCCCAAATGATCCAGTTGAATAATCCTATAGATGACGCCACTGTAGAATGACAGATGCACAGACCCATGGGGGCAGATCATCCTTGTTCCACTCCACTCGACCCTATCCACTCTACCAGCAAGTCGTACAGCCCTACTGTCAAAATACAGTGTCTCGAGATTCTCCCTCATCTCCTGAATTCCCTCCAAATCAAGCTACTATCACCTCTCTGAGACCATGGGAGAAATTTCCAATTGTCAGTCTCTATGATTCCATCTTTCCTTTTTAACTGCTTTTTATTGAGCTATAATTCAAATTCCATCACGTTCACCCATTTCAAGGATATAGCTCAGTGGTATTTAGTATATTCAAAGTTCTGTAACCATCACCACAATCTAATTTTAAATCATCTTCATCACCTCAATGAAACCGTATGCCATTAGAAGTCGCTCCCATTTTATTCCCACCCTCCCAATCTAAGAAATACACTATCTACTATCTGTCTTGCCTGCATGTTGAATACTAAGAATATGTGTTCTTTGGTGGCAGAATTCTTTAATACAACCTTATGTAGTTGAGGTTCATGCAAGTTCTAGCTTGCATCAGTGCTTCTGTGTTCCTTTTTTATTGTTCAATGGTATTCTATTGTATGGAGAGGTCATATTTTGTTTATTGATTCACAACCTGACATACATTTAGGTTGTTTCTACTTTTTTGCTAATATGAATAATGCTGCTATGAACATCGGTATACAACTTTTTATGTAATTATATGCTTTCATTTATTGGGTAGATACACAGAAGTAGAATTGCTAGGTCATAAAGGCAACTCTGTTTTGGCTGTTTGGGGAACTGCCTACCTGTTTTGCTAAAGTGGTTACACCATTTTACATTTCCAGTCATTTCCACAACATATGAGGGTTCCAATTTCTCCACATTCTCTCTGATGCTTGTTATTGTCACATCATTTTGATGACCATCATCTGAGCATGAAGTGGTAGCTCAGTGTCATTTTGACTTGCTTTTTCCTTATGACTAGAGATGCTGTGAGTCTTTTCATGTGTTTATTGTCATCAGTTCTTCTGTGGAGAAATATCTATTCAGATCCTTTGCTCATTTTTTAATTGAATTATTTATCTTTTTAATATTGAGTTGAAAGAGTCCTTTCTGTATTTGGATGCTTGTTCCTTATCAGACATATGACTTGCAAATATTTTCTTCCATTCTGTGGGTTGCCTTTTCACATTTTTGATCGATCACTTCCGGTATAAAAGGTTTTCATTTTTGATGAAATCTAACTTATCTATTTTTCTTTTGTCACTTGTGTTTTTGATGTCATATCTTACAAATCATAAGTCAAACTGATTTATTACTATGTTTTCTTCTTAAGAGTTTTGTTGTTTTAGGATTACCATCTCAATAGAAGACCTCTTATATTTAGGTCTGTGATCTATTTTGAGTAAATTTTTGTGTATAGTATGAGGAAGGGGGTCCAATTTCATTTTTTGAGTGTGGCTATGCGGCTGTCTCAGCATCATTTGTTAAAACTGCTGTTCCCGACCCCCCGCCCATTGGATTATTTTGGCACCTTTGTGAAAATCAGTTAACAACCAACATAAGGATTTATTTCCAGATTCTGAATCCTATTCTTTAACCTATCTGCCAATTCGCCTTCCAGTACACTATCTTGACCACTATATGTTTACAGTAAGTCTTAAAGTTAGAAAGTGTGAGCTCTCCAACTTTACTCTTTTATTTCCTGCTTCTGCTGTTACTGCACCCTAGTAATTGCTAGTCACCCTAATATCTTCTGACTTAGTGTTTTAATAAACACATATATATTTTATATAATGATTTTAAGATACAGTTTGAAATTATATTCCGGCACATTATCTTTTATAATTTCTTTTATGCCAAGAATTTTGTGGGACTTTTTGCACTTAAAAACAATCCATTTTCTACTCCACAGTCATAACTGAATCACTTCCCTGCTGCCCACTTCAGTTGCTTCCAGTCACACAGAGGAAAATCCCTACTCTCACTCTAGCCCCTGTCCATCTCACTGACCCATCTACACACTCATTCCACACCTTCTACTTCTAGCTTGATGGGCTTCTTTCTGTTATTAAAATGCCCAGGTCCACTCCACATTGGGGTTTCTGCTCTGGCTCCTCCTTAAGCCTACAGACTTTCTTCCTCCAGATCACTGAAGAGGGAACCTGTTTTATCAGCCAAATTTCAGCTCCAGTCCAGACTTCCCAGCCATGTTTTTTGTAACATCCACCCCTTTGTCTGCCTAGTAAAGTCTATGGACACCTTCTCTGGATAATGTTTTTAAAATCTAAAATAGAATGCAAGAAATTACAAAAGAAGCCAATGTCAGAATGCAGTTATCAAAATATGAGACTAACTAATCCTCTAATAATACATCAATTTCCTTTTTACAGTATTAAATAATAATATCTGGGGGGTGGTCTCATAACTATCATGATTTTGAAGTGGTAAGGGATGATAAAAGACAACTTAAGATATCCACAGATACTGTAACATGACATAGAAATATCTGGGATTTCCATGGGTGGCAAGTCAGTAGCATCACTAATACCACTGTGATCTGTTGCCTATCAGAATTGAACAAAACGCTGTATCTTAATCAGAGATTAAAGAAAATAATTTTCTTTTTGTTTGTTAGCTATCAAGTTAAAAGGCACCCTAAATTCTTTCCTGCTTAAAACTTCAGTAGGTACAGACAGGGAATGGGAGTCTGCCTTCTCCACAAGTTCCCCTGGGGCTTCTGCCTCCAGCAGTACTGTGCTTGACAAGGGGTGAAATGTGTCTTGAGGGGTATCACATGTGGAGTTTGGGGGAAGCATACCCTCTGAGCCAAATTGCCTCAAATCATCAGAGGATCCCCACAGTTACCATGGACTGAGGTTCAGGAACCTTTCAGAAGAGTCCTGTTACAGAGTAGCTCTCTTTGGGGATCTTCTGCTGAAGCCTGGGAGGAGCTGAGCACCAGAAGTCAGAGGGCGCATTGATCACCCGTCCAGCTGCTTACAGCCCTCCGGGCCACCACAGACCTGTTTACAGAGGAGGTGGCATCCTTGAAAGTCAGCAAGGGCACGGGTTTCAGGACCAAGAGGTTGTCAGAACAAATTAAAAAGTTGGCGTGCTGAAGAAAATGAGCATGTTTGACTCCACACTACAAAAAGAAAGCTGTAAAATCTGAAATTAAAGTGTGCTTTGATTAAAAGAGGATGAATGGAAAATATAATAAACTAGCCAACTATAACTTTAAAAAACTAAATTGAATGTAAAATGATGCCTCGAGACATCAATGTGTCCAGAGATAACAAGGTCTGAAAATGTCTCTGCCACTTGCCCCCACCCAGAACCATCCCCCTACCAAGCCCGCCCCACCCCAAACCAGCAAGCAGTCTGCAAGTGAGCTCCAGCTCTGTCATGAAGGAAACCTCAAAATGCAAGCTCAGAAAGATCTGGGAAGTCACATATTTCTTCCCCTCATCCTCTGCTGATGGTGTCCCCTCTCTATCCCTCAGGACACTGAGTAGTCCTGCTTCTCACTAAAATGTTGCTTTGAGCCCAACCAATGGTTAAAACCTCAACTGTCTAGAGGGGTCTAGAGGGTCATTTGACTCCATCAGCACTGTAGGCACAATATCAGGGCCTTGCACTTTTAGAGGGCCTATAATCATGTCTGAAAATGGGTGATGGGAGGAGGGAATATACCTATATTAATATATAACATCTATTAAATGTACATATATGTATATTACCTAAGCATATTGTTATAGATTATATATTATGTTATATATCATACATTATTAAAGACTCTAAAATATGAAAACAAAAATAATTGAAATTATTAGAAAAAATAACTATGAAATACATACCAAATAATCTAGGGACAAAAATAGTCTGTGAAATGTGGCATGTGGGTTAGATGTGTTGGATGAGGTGTGAAATGAGACCTCTAAAGGAAGAAGGTCTAGAGCCCAGGAAGTTCTTAAAGGCTCTGTACCAGCCAGGAATTAAAACAGAGACAGGTATGGAATGAGATCTCCCCAGAGCCCTGGCCCCTATGTGATCTGTGGAGGCCAGGAGAGCATGCTCCCTTTCTGAAAGGGGAGCCCTTGACTTAGCTCTAGTTCACAGTTAGTTGTCTCTTAAGAAAACAGGTTCAGCAATTCCTGGTAGTTCATTTTTTTTTTAAGATTTATTTTATTTATTTATTGATGCATAGAAGAACTGGGGTACAGGCCAGAGGTGTGGGGGGGGGGGGTTGGTGAGAGGATTCACCAGATACAGAGTGGGGAGCAAAACAGGCAGATTGACTGAAATACACTGCTGAGGGGAGCAGTGGGCGAGACAGGAGAGGTCTGCTATGCCATGTGGGTCAGCTCCCTGGCTGGGGATCAAATTCAGGCTGCAGCACAGCAGTGATAACCCTGAGACTTATCCCCTATACTTATTGTAGTCCAATTTGTAAGAAAATTCAGGAACCTTGATTCTTATATAAAATCTCCAGTTTCCACATGTTGACAACCAATTCACATTTTAATAAACATTCTTTAGGCCACAAGCAACACCGTTTTGAGAACCTTGGATTCAGAATGCTAACTCATGCCCAAGATAAAAATCTAAAGAAATTTCCCTCCCAGGTAGTTGGGGCATGAAGTCCCACACAGGGTGTGGGTGGGGGGTGCTCAGGAATGAGCCGAGAGCATACAATAAATGACTTAAACCTATATTTATAGGTCCAGAATTAGGTTCAGCGTAAATATTATAAAATTATTGAAGAATAATTAGTTCGATAATGAGTCTGCAGGTGAGAAGCAGCTGTTTTGCTCCTGGGCCCGGGGTCACTGTCTCTGCTGTGTGAAGAGCCAGCAGTAATTAGAAGAACCTGTGGTGCCAAACTAAATTAAAATTTTTCAAACTGTTATTCACTGTATGATATAATTTTGTTTCATGTTCCCAGGATAAGGAAACTCGAATTAAGTCTCTATTCATTATAAAAATAGGCTAACTCATTTAAGGCTTGGAACTATCTGTTTGTCGATGGTATTGAATGGTTTCTATCTACTGTAACAGATCCTTCCACAATAAAATAAATGACAGTGGATTATCTGCCAATGGTTTATTTAACAGCACTCAATTGTACTGAACTTCGAAAATGTAATGGGTCTCAGTGGACCCTACCGCCTGCAATTTTTCTGAAAATAAAATATTGATGTAATTGGATTTCCCACCCACATTGATCCTCAAACACACAGATGGAATCAGTTTAAGCAAAAATTGGGAAATGAAGAAATTGTGATAATCATTGAATAAAGTGGTTTATTTCAGGATTTGGGGGTATGTTTAATTAAGCAACCCTGAAATCCATAGAAACTTCAGAGGGTGTTTTACGACAATTCCTAAGAACTATCACAGGATTCAGGCCTCCCTGGTGGTGCAAGGGATTAACTCGCAACACTATCAAGCTATTAGCAGCCACAGCACACAAGTTCGATCCTAGGCCAGGGAGCTGACCCACATGGCACAGCAGACCTTTCCTGTCTCGCCCTCTGCCTCCCTCAGCAGTGTATTTCAGTGGATCTGCTTGTTCTGTTCCCTACTCTGTCTCTGGTGAATCCTCTTTCAACCCCCGCCCTCCCACCACACACACCATCCCCCTCCGCACCTCTGGCCTACACCCCAGCTCTTATATGCATAAATAAAATAAATCATTTTTTTAAAAAGACTATTACAGGACTCTATGTAAAGGTCAGGAGGGAAAAAAATCCACAAATACACCTTTCAAAGCAAAGAGAAGAAATCTTCAAAAAGGTATCATGGACCATGCCCATGATACCACACCAACTGACTGGTTCAGTCAGCTTAGTGAAGAAAATGCTACCCAACCAGTTGTTCAGCATCTTTTAGGAAAAAACAAAAGTTTATTAATTGAATCCTCTCTTTCAACCTGCTATTTTGCTATTGTATAGACAGAGCTTTAATCACACCCTGCCAGCAGCCAATTTCACTGACTTAACTTTGTAAGCAAGACCACAGGGTTGTGTTTTTAATAATGAAAGTTATTCTGATCTTTCCTTTTAGATTTTCCCTGTTTTCTTTAGTCATCAACCTCTGGACTAATTTTGTTAATAGCAAGATTTTGCCTGATTTTTGAAATGTCTTTTCTGATCCAATCCAACTTGAGCATGTGGAACACTTTGCTTTCATCAGCATTCAAAAGGTGACATCAGCAAGAATGAAAAGGCTCAAATCCCTCCTGAATTTTCCCATCATTCCTAAAACAAGATAAACAACTCCATGGAGTACCGAAGTTGTCAGCATCCTAAGTATTTTTTGTGTTGAAGGTAGACAATGCCCTCCAAAGGGGATTGGTCAAATGGCGCCACCCAAAGTTTATTTAAAGATGTGCCAGGTTTTTTGCCCTTAAGGGAAATTAAAATGGCTTCCTTTCACCACCCTCAACCCTTCCTGTGACAGAAACTTCATGCTGGAGTGGTGTTTCCTAAAATGACATGAACAGCAGCTTTTAAGTTAGATCATATTTGAAGGAGATAAATTCTGGTAAAGAACTTTGTCATGAGTCCTCTTGTAAAGTGAATAACACCTTCATTTATCTTTTCTGTGAGTATGGAGTAGGTTTCCTTTAGGTGAACTATATGTAAAATAAGTATTTTCATCTCCCTCCAACAGTTCCTGAGTCAGAAGAACAAGGTTTTATGCCGAATCTTCCCTGACCTTCCAGATAACCTTGGAAAACTGCTGAACCCAACCCTGGATCTCAGTTTGCTCATTTGTGAAGGGAGATGATGATCTTTTTTACTTTCCAGAGTCTTTGAAGAATTAAATAAGAATTTTTCAATGAGTGTGTTTTATAGACGATTAATGCCACACAACAGAGTTAATAATTACTGTGGTCAGAATGTAAAAGGTAATAGTGTTGAGGGGCCATCAAACCAACTATAGGGGGATTGACAGCATTAATCTGATCCTTCAAGCCCCACTGGGAATAACATTCTTGGTTTGAAGAGATCTGTGAAGGTCACTCTCCTAGCCCCAGGTATCCCCTTAAAATGTTTTATTAAAAAACCAGTTCAACTGGAGACTCCCTCCATAAATGCAATATCCACACATATTTCTGGATATGCACATAGAAGCAGACCTCTGGAATATTATTAAATTAGCACACGAAAGAGTCCCTTGTGTTTCCTGGGGCAAATAAAGGAAAATCTAACTTCATGTTTATAGCATTTTCATAGTTCATTTCTTATTCTCCAGGGGTTCCTGTGCATATTTTCTATAGTAAAGAGGTAATTGGTAAATTTTTTAGATTTTATTTTTCCCTCTTGATCAGTGGAGAAATGTGAATATGGTGGGCAGGTAAGCATCCAAATGGCAACTAGGGTAAATGAGGGAATTTATACAAATTAGTATGCCAAGAGTCTAATATTAGTATTAACAGGCAAGCCAAATTTATTCCTCCAATTGTATTTTTTAAAAAATATACCAACACCTTATAAATGTCTGAATCCGGGCTGTGTAAGGGAATATTTTTTGAAGCCACTTAATGGGAGAACAATGACTAGTAAAAAAGGTCTAAAATTAGTTTCTTATACCAGGCCTCCCCAAGAAATGGTAAAACAGAGCACATGGGAGGTCTCCACCTTGCTTTCCCCTCCACATCCTTGAAACATTATGCAGCCTGTGGGGAGTAATTTAATCTCTGTTTGTCTCTTTTTCCCATAATCAAAAAGAGGGATTGGCCTTCAGTTCCCCCCCCCAAAAAAAAAAATTTCAAGCAATGAGTTGCACGTTTTAATCCAAAACTAGGCTAAAGGTAAAATGCATTAGATTACAGAATGAAGATTATCCCAAAATCAAAGCATCTTAGCTTGTTAATGTTGGGTGAGCATTTGAATAAACCATTGACTGTCTGGTTACTTCAGCCTTTTTTTTTTTTTTTTTTTTATTGGTACTGAGGTCAGACTAGTTATAAGGAAGTACTTCAGTCTCTTTTGAACTTGAGTATCAGGGTCTCATCATTCCGAGCTCGATGGCAAAGCTCGACCTGAGGGCTCCAAGTTTCCAAATAAGATTGAAACTCAAGTTCATCAGGTACTGTGGTTGGTGAGACCCAGCCTGATGACCACACTCCTATGGTACCACCCACCATCACTACAACAAACAACACCTTAAAGACCTATGTCTTGATGCAAAGACTAGAAAGACTGATGATGTATAAGGTGTCTATATATACATTATCGTAGATTAGTCTAAACTTCCAAAGTAAGAAATCATTCTCAGGAATCAAGGAATATTCTCATAGTTTACATTACAAATAGGCAGTGGGACCTAGTCCAGAATCCTGCTAGAGAGGGATTCAAAACACTGACTAGAGGACATGGCCTTTCAGGTCTCTGAAATTAAGGGATTCTGTTATAGGACAGGGAGAGGGGCAGCCCAAACCCCGCAAACCTGCCTATTGTCTATTCTAAATGGGTTCTGCCATCCGCCGCATCAACACAAAACATATGAGACTTTAATGGGAAGGAACTTTAATAAAAACTAGGAAACAATACAGGTAAGGCAAAGAGTCTAGTTTCTAAATGAAGCACCCAAAGTTACCCGTCCCCTCGTGGGTAAAACTCCATCCATATGGGATCGGGCCAGAGCAAGGCCCCAAAGCCTGCCACTAGTCTAAAGCATCTTCCAATGGGGACCCACAGAAAAGAGTCAGAAACAACCAAACAAGCCCGGAAGGAAAAGAGCAAAATCAACATCAAGATAAAAGCTGCCATTGTCACCTCCCCACGGGTCTCACCCACATCTGTGTCACCCCGTCCACGACCAAAAGACAAGCTCAGTTTCTTCACGTGTCTCTAAGCTCCATGCGCCTCCTCCAGGTCTCCTGGCTCCATCCTGCTTCCTTCCTCAGTCTCTTCTCCAGCTTCTCTTCTTCCTGCTCAGCTCCCCCCTCCCTTGGGTGGGGCAGGGAACCTCCCCCTTTCCTGGGGACCACCCTGTTACAATTCCACTACCAATAAAGTACCCCAAAATTGTGTTCCCCACAAAATCTGGAAAAATTGAAGCCAATAACACACACTCAATTAATAGCCTCTGAATTACTTGGACTGTTTCTAAGAATCTTCAACCAGACCCAACATGTAAGCAGTTTCACCCCACCCTCCTTCCCTGTGATAATTCAGTCTAACTTGGTAGAGGCCCAAGAATTCCCTCACGAACAATTCCTTTCTGTTACCAAACCAGCAATTTCCCCATCCAAGACAAGGTGGCAGACACCCGTCTTCAAGTCTGTATGGCCATGTCCCTGTGTCTCAAGGAATTCAGTCAGTCATTTAACTTAACTCACCCCAGCTTGAACCCCACCCTCTCCCCCACACACACACCCTGCTTTTTCTGTTTCTGACCCTCAGCTCTAATTCGCTCTTTCTGCCTTGGCTCTTGGTGTTGCCAAATCAAGAAAACAAAACATTATGATGGTGAGACATAGGCATAATGTCCAATCAAAAAATAAACATTCTTTCTGAGAAAAGCATCTGGCGCTACAAGATGCACTTTTGAAAAAAGATAAAAAAGATGAAGTAACTTCCAAGCAAGTTTACGATCCCAAGGAGAATGATAACTTTATGTCATTTGTCTTAAAATTAGTAGGTCAAGAATGTTTGGCATGTTTGTTTACATTAACAAGCTCAGAAGCAATATATTGTGAAAAGCACAGTTTAAAAAGAAAATACCAATTGCTCATTCACTGATTTGGGTCACTCTCCTGTCTGCTATTTCCAGTGTTCCAAAGCCTTATCAAATTGCCTGCCTAGAAGGAAATTTTTTGTAAGCCAGGTTGGCTCAGGTGAAATCAACCACAGTCGCACTGAAATTCTACATACCCCCCAAAGCTCAAGGATACAAGCTCCCAAAGAGTGATTGCTACTTAGCACCTGCGATTGGTGCAAGGGTTGAGCCAAAAACTGGCAACTGGATTGATACTTAAGGGGTAGTGGATCTTCAGCACATACCCAGCATCTGGAGCCTTTGAGCAAGATATAGGCCCCCAGAGCAGGTAGAATTTGCCACAGCTTTTATTCATAAAGTTCTCTTTATGTTTGGAAGTTTCTAAATTCTCAATTTCCAAATTAATTCCAATTGTACTTCTAAGTATCTGGAAAACCGTTCTCCCACATCCTAGCATGCCTGATTCTCCTTGCTTTGGTCTCCACTGAAATGCCAGCTCCTCCAAGAGGAATACCCTAACCGTGCTCAATAACCATTGAAGAACAAGCTTCACTTCTTCCTCCATTATTCTCTATCCCATTGCCATGATTCTTTGCTTCAGGGATAACTTGCTGAATTTATCTGTTTCCTTCTTTCTTATCTATCTTCTCCCCTGACTAATCTTTGTCTATCTTAGTCATAGTCACAAGAAGAGCTCCTGGTATAGAGAAAACTTTCAATCAGTGTTTAATGAAAGGATGGATGGATGGGCACATGGATGGATGGATGGATGGATGGATGGATGGATGGACAGACAGTTGGATGTAGATGGATGGACAGATGGATTGGCTATGAGTGAATCAATCTACCACTGCTGGTGTTCTTACATGTGCCAAGCACTATATTAAGCACTTTTCATACATTAGTACAGTGATTTTCAAACATTCATTTTTTCATTCAGGCATAGCCCAATAGGAAACTCTATCTATAACCCAGAAAACAAAACATAAACAAAAAGGACAAAGGAAACAGTGGTAACTGCCCTGCTATTTCTCCTGTGAGGCCTCCTATCTCGTTCAATTGTCTAACCATTACCTTGAGCATGAATTACCTTGAGTCCCTCACAGAAAACTGAGGCAGGGAAAATGAAGCAGCTTGTTCAAGATCATATATGCTAATAAGTCATAGGACAAGGTTATAAACCAAATCTGTCTGACCTCAACCATGTTTGATGTTCTAAACCTTGACTCTAAAAAGTCTGCACCATCTCTGAAATCCTGGGGAAATCTTTCCAGAACAAGTTAATATTAGGTTGGTGTTTCAGCACCTATTTGAATAAGGTTAGAATAGCTTATTGGAGTGTTTAATAATTAATTGCTGGAGGTATATGAAGAATGACTTTTTCTTAATGAAAAATTTCAGGATGATATTATAATATTAATATTCTCAGAAAGTACTTTCATGTGACATGGACTTCAATGTTAATGGGAGAGAGTACATACATTTTTTTTTTACACAGATAATTCTTGAAAACCGAAGTGTTTAAGAACCTTCACTGAGGCAAGATTTTATTATATGAGAAGAAACTGCTTGGCTGTTTCTAAGAATTTAATAAATCTCTCCAGGAAAATGTTAGTTTCAAAAGAAAAATTCTAAAGGGACTCAAGAATACTGTTTTCTTGCATTTGCATTACAAATAAAGAAACTTCTGGCTGGCTGTGAGGAGCCAGAGAAAACAAGAATGTTCCTTTGCATTATTTGGTGAGTGCTATTGTGTTACCTATTTTTTTCTCTTTCAATATAAGAAGCCCACAGATTTTGTGGTGCAGATTCGAAGCTACAGAGCATTTGTTTAGAGGTCTGAGAAATATCGCTTTCACCAAACCACATATCTCGGTGTCTGCTTTTCAGATGACTTCAATGAGAAACGATGGCCAGCACCCACGACCCCCAAGGGGACCTGCCCCTAGCACGGCACCCTATACTCTCCCGTCTTTTCATTTCAGTCACAAATTCCATGCTCTGCATGTGTGCGCACATGTGCGTGTGTGTGGTAAAACATAACATGAATTTCAGCCTAGGCATTAAGTGTGCAATTCAGCAGCTTTCAGTACAGTCTCACTATACAGCCATCACCACCACCTACCTCCAGAACTTTTTCCTCTTCCCAAAGTGAAACCCTGTCTCCATTGAACAGCTCCTACTCCCCACTCCTGCCTCCCCAGTCCTGGTCACCACGTCCCCACATTTCCTCTCCAGGAATCTGACCACGCTGGTGCCTCCTGTAAGTGGAATCTAACAATACTTGTCCATTTGTCACCCCCATTTCCTTGAAAACAAAGGGCCTTCTCCAGCACCCCCAGTGAGGCTAGGCGGATCTGCTCACGACTTACAGGAGCTGATTTTTTTTTTTTTATACCTGGTATACACACTCAGGAATAATAGTGCAAATGAATCTACAACACATTCTCAAACAAATGTTCAAGAGTATATCATTTTCTCTTTCCTTTATTAAAAAAAAAAAAGAAAAGAAAAGAAAACTCCACTCTCAAGGACGGAAGGGAAACAGTTGGCACAAGGCATCTGATAGAACTGCCACCGAGTCACAGGAGAGGGACCAAAGGAAAAATAAGTCTTAGTCCTGCAGCCTTTGTCAGCTTCTGTAACTTTGCTCTTGATTCTTATCTTGTAAACTTGTCTTTCCCTGGTGTTCGTAGCAGGAAAACAAATTAGAGAGGAAAGAAGCTCCCTGACTGCCAGGTGGATGTGAGGCCTGCGGGGAAGGCTGTGGAAACAGCCAGGAAGGAGGCGCCCTGGGGAGACGATGGCTCCCGGCAGCTGATCTGGGCAGGAGACCCCACAGGACGGGCAGGTGTTGGCAGATGTGGAGAGGAGCAGAGCAGGTAGAATCGGGGTCTCAAAAGGGGGAGGGTATCTCGACTGAAGACTGGGTCCTTCAGGTGGCCTGATGGTGGCTGTGCCAGCCCTGGTCAGTTCAGAGACCACTCAGGTGCCTCTGGTTGGCACAGTCACCAACTGGAAGCCTGCGGGAGCTGAGAGCAGTAGCCTGTCTCTGCTGTCACGGAACTGAGGTTGCCTGATCCAGAGTCTAGCAGAGTGTCTGGCCCAGGACACTGGTGTTCTCACAGAACTCAGCCTTCTGTGTGTGTGTATATATGTGTGTGTGTGTGTGTGTGTAAAAGGGACAAAGAAAAAACAGGATGAAGAGGTGATGTTTAAAGGGAATGTGTCTATTCTGTCTGACTTGCCAGCTATCCCCAGCAGCTCCCCCCCACCCCTACATCTATCCCATTGACCTCAGTCTTCACATTTGCCTCAATTAGATGTTCAAGGATGGGTTCTATGGATTTTTCTAGTGCCATGGGGCTCCCTGAAGTCGTAGGGTTAATTTCTAGGAATATCCTGTTGTGTTTCTGGACTCAAAATATTGAGCTCTCAGCTTCAATCCCCGGCCAAGGACTAACAGAAGGTGATAAGGGCAAGAATGTAATGAGACAAAAATAGAACTGGTTTATAAATCAGTTATTACACCATACTGCTCCCACTCAAAAGCTGAGAGTCACAGGCTTTGCTCACCCAAGACGATGGCTACGGGCAGAGGACAGATGGGTCAGGCCTTGGGCTTAGGATCAGTTCACACAGAGGAGGCCTGCCTGCTCCTCACCCATGCACACTTCTGGATAGCAGTCCTCGACTTTCTTTGACTTGCAATTGCATCATTGTAAACTTTGCTCTCCCTGTGTCTCTGTCCTTAGGGTGTGATTTCCTCTTATGATAACCCCAATTGCGTGGGTTAGGGTCACCCTAATGATCTCATCTGAACATGTTTGCATCTATAAAGACTACTCTCTAAATAAAGTCATAGTCACAGCTCGGGGAATGAGGATCGAACATAACCTTTGGGAGACACAAGTCAGTCCTGAACAAGATTCAACCTTGAACCGCAGCTTCATCTGGCCCAGCCTCCGTGCTTTGATTCCGACTTGTGATTCCAAAACCTTTGCCCAAGCCCCTAAATCTCTGTTACCCAGCCCCCACTTCTGTGCTTCTGTTCTTCTTGGCTGACACATCAGACTTGTATTCACTGAAAAACCTTATTGGTCCTTTGGCATTTGTCTGGCTACTCAGACTTGGAGGCTAAGACTTGTAGTTTCAGGGAGAAAGCCAGACCTGGCCACAGCACCAGGGCCCTGGCTCTGTAACCACTGGCCCTACATCTATCCCAGGTCCAGCCCCTCCAGGGCCCACCACCTGGACCTTTCCTGGACCCAAAACAGGCTTCCACCACCTGCCATGCCTGGAACAAACCAGCAGAGCATTCATTCCCCAAAAGTAAATCTTTCCAGTTTGCTTTTCATACATTTCAAACAAGGATCCTGTTCATGATATTAAAATGCTAACCTCTGCTTTTGGACCCCATGCAATGCTTGTACAGTTCAGGCATCCACATATATTTACCATAATTTCTCAAATTCATTTTAGAAGTATGGAAATTGTATAGCAGGACAGTAAATAAAATAATTTTGACCAGTGGAGGGGCCAATTAGAATAAATAAATTTTCATCAAATATCAAATAATTAAGTTTGGTCAGGTTTATACTAACAAAAACCTAAATGGAAAGCTGTCACATTTTTCAAATTTGGGATCTTAACATAAATCTTAGCCATGAAATATTTGAAAGCAAATACTTTTAACTTTATTTATTGGATAAGTTGTATCAGTCCTCCATTTACCAAATTGATGTAGAACTGGTCTAAAGCCAGACCCACTGCGACCTCCCTGGTGGCACGAGGGGTTAAGAAGCAGCACTATGAAGCTGTCCACAACTACTGCAGTAAAAGTTCAATCCCCGGCCAGGGAGGTGACCCACATGGTGCAGCAGACCTCTCCTGTCTCTCCTGCTGTTCCCCTCAGCAGTGTATTTCAGTCAATCTGCCTGTTCTGCTCCCCACTCTGTCTCTGGTGAAACCTCTCACCCACTGCACCTCCGGCCTGCACCCAAGCTCTTGTATAATAAATAAATATTAAAAAAAAAAAACAGACCCACAAACAGGAGCAAATACAACTAACCCACTAACTCACCACCCTCTTTCTCAACTATAGTTCCTGGTAAGCTTATAAAGATTAGAGTATCTCTCAAGTCCATAAAATATCAGGTACTTTCTAAAGAACCACAATTTCCATTCCTTCAACACAGAGATTAACTAAAGTTGCCAACAACCATGTCACCAATAGCTATAAAAAAAATTTATAAGTTACAATTTATAAAAACATTAACAGCATGGCCATGCTTGCTACTTAGAAATATAAACTTAGTTACATCATTGGAATCTTCCAATTGGCTGCTACTTGAATCCAAAAACAGAAACCCAACAAGGTTCCCACTACCAGTCATGCTGGTTATTGATACTCTCTGGACTGCCTGATAGTAAATCATCCCCATATAGTGGAAAGAAAGTCAGAAAGTGCAATGAACCTGCACATGGTTTGCTGCCTTCCAAACCCAGCCAGTTCTCTAGCCACTAGTTTTGCCCTTGCGGTCACCAGAGAGTAAATGGAATATTTCCATCCCCTGCCAAGAAGTCATGCCAGTATTTACTAGTGCTTATGCAAAATAATTTTCCAGAATCACTTTTCAAAAGCTGAATGCTCAGTTGACTTATAAAGTCTAAAATGGATTAATAGGAAAGAAATAGTCCCCGATGCACAAGTTATCAATTTTATGCACAGGATGAGTAAGCCTTACATATTCCAACTAAGCTGGAATTACAATAACCCCATCTCTCTCAGGAGAAATGGTGACTGCTGTAAAAATAAGACATGCTTTGTTTTACTTGCCTAATAGGAAATGTTCTTGACTGAATTAAAATGACTGGCATGAAGGTTGCTTTGTCACCAGGTCTAAGCAGTGTCTACATGACCATGGTGGGCTGGAAGAGAGAAGATGATCTTTGTACTTCTTCCAGAGCTTGTCAGTTCAAACAAGTATTGGGCCTTTCCTATGTAAAGCATTAAAGCAGAACCTCTGAATTCGAAGATAAAGAAGAAAGTGTTTCTTCTCGCAAAGGGCTAATGATCTACTGAAGACACTTCATTATAAACATATTGGCTTTGTGTGAGTTAGGGTTGCAAGCAACAGAAACCTCCAGTTTGCTTCCAAGTATGGAAATCTCAGGAAGGATGAGGGACAGTTCTGACTCGAAGGACAAGGCAAAGAACAGGTCTCAGAAAGGAGAGAAGCCAAGTCCCTCGCTGGTTTCCCAGGGGGCAGTGGAGAGGAAAAGTACAGAACTTTGAGGTTGCCACACTCTAGGGGAATGGTCTCTTTTCTGTCTTTGTCACACCAATCCAGTGTTTTATTAGCTGCTATTTTCCACATATCTACTCCTTTACCGGGTAGGACAGGGTACCTTGACAAACAGACCCGCCAAGATTACAAAGGAGGCGAATCAGCTTCCAAAGCAAACCCAGGTGCTCTTTGCAGAAGAACACGAAAAGGCCAAGCACAATAGCCCCGCCCGGGCCTTTATCCTGCCATATTCCCATGGGCTCTTCTCATGACTTAGGCCACTAATCCCACACCTGATGGCTAACTTCAGCCTAGATTTTGGAAAAGGCTCAGCTGAACAGCTCAGAAAATCAGTATTAATTCGGCCTTCTTTCAAGTTCCATACAGACCTAGTGCCTGATTTTAATGCCTGAATTCTGCATTGTTGCTGAGACCCCAGGCCCAGCTCACACACCCATCATCTTGGGGTCCCAGTGCCCAGGACAGGACCTTTGCAATATACTCAAAGAGCTGCCTTGTGGTCCTAGCTTCTTTTCCTCCTGGCTACCCTCACCTGGGTAACCTGTCCAAGTATTCAAATCTCTGCCAAACCAGGGCCTTGTCTCCCTGCTTAACCTCCCTTCTTATTTCCACATAAAAACTGAAATTCTTCACTTGAATTAGGGTGGTAAAACTCAGTGCTTAAGAAGCAACACTTTTCAATCAGGAAGGCCAGATTAAAGCCAGATTTTTTCACTTACTAGGTGATCTTAAACAAACTGCACCTTGCTGACACCTAGCTCCTTATCTGTAAAATGGGTACAATGTTTACCTCACTAGGTTATGGAGATTTACTTACATTGGATATTTAAAAGCAACTTTGCAATGTGTCTGGCAGATGATAAAATGCTCAATAAATCATTTTTGAGCCTCCAGTCAGATGTTTCACAACTGACTTACTAATGTCATTGTCTTGCTGTTTGAGTCTGATGTGAACCCCCTGCTACACTAACTTCCAAGTCTTGACTGTTCTCAGGCTCCACCTTTCCACTTCCCGTGCAGTCAGTCGGCCCAACAACTGTCATCAAGACTCACCACTGCTGGCTGTGGCCTGGCCTGCCAGCTCCACACCCCTGGGCCCCTGTAGCCTTTTTCAAATGTCCAAGCTCCTTCCACTGCAGCTTCGTGGGCCCTCTCACCTCTCTCTGGCTTCTCCCGCCTTGCAGCCTGACAGGCACCACCGACCAAGGGACTAGACCTTCCGGATGAGCCCAACCTCATTTTTAGCACTGGTGAAAACAGCTGGTGGCTTCCAGGGATCCACCTCTCCTCGAGCTGCTCAATACCCACCAGATGGCTGGGCATTTTCTAGTTTTTTTCATTCTAATTATTTGGATAAGTCCTTAGTTACTTAAATCTTGGAAAGGTTTTTGTGGGTTGTTTTTGTTTTTTTTTTTTTTCCCTCTTTAGCAAATAGTTTCTCTAAACCTATCGATCATTTTCTCCAGGCCAAGCACTGGAGGCAGAAAGAAGCATAAGACACAGCACAGCTCCTAAGAGAAAATGCCAAAACAGAGGGATCACAGGAATGTCACTGTTTCTCATGTCCTTCCATTTTAACTCACAAACCATGGTGACACAGACATCCTGCAAAAGCATTCTAAATAGTGGGTAACAAAGACATCACTGAGGCTGGGTTTTAGAAGTCTCTGGCAATGACACTTGCAGAGAAGTGCAGTGATCTCTCAATGCAGGAGCAAACACCCAGATTAATAAATACAACATTATCAGAATACCAGCAGCCCCCCACGTTCCCGTTCAACCATTCTCCATCCCTGGCAACACCAGTCTTACTTTCAGTGGATTCGCACAGTCTAACTGGCTTCTTTCAACATCCTTGTGGTTGTGAGATTCATCCATGAGACTGCATGGAGCTTTGGTTTGTTCATTCTCAGTTCTGAATCATACTGCTTTGGATGAATATTTTATACTCGATTTATCCATTCTCCCCAGATAGACATCTCTGCTGTTTTCAGTTTGCAGTATTGTGGATAACGTTACATGAACATTCTAGCACATGTCTTTGGTTGACCTATATGTTTCTATGCTGAGTTTATACCTACAAGTGGGACTGCTAGCTCACAGCATATGCATATATTCAACTTTAATAGAGATTTCCAAATGTTTTTCCTCCTCTGCATGTGTTTGTAAAGATGCTGCTATTCTAGGGGAAAAAAAGCAGTTCATTTGTGCAAGTCTGACTCTGTGGGATCAAAGTAGCTGATTCTAGGACCTGCACTCATAATTCTGAGTTCAGCTTCCTTCTGTGCTTTCTCTCTATGTTCAAATGAGGAGACTTGTATTACCTGTGGGGCAGGTGCCCAATGTCAGCCTCAAACCAAGAGCTCATGCACGCCCCTAGGAAGGCTGCAGGAATTTCTAAGAACTGAGAATATAGTTTATCCTGCTCTTCAACAACCTTCTGATAACAAGATAGTGAGGACTGGATCGCAGAAAGGAGCATGAGGTGGCCAAAAAGAGTCCAGTAGGGAAACCAGGATGTGGCCATTGGGAGGGCAGTTGGCCTAATACCTGTGTCTGGGGCAGTTGCACACCAACAGCAGCTCAACTCTAATTCTGCAGCATAGTGGCATGTGAGGGAGCAGCCCAGGAGGAGAGGGATGGAGCAGACATTGTTCTTTAATTTCCTGCCTCACTACTTTCTCAAGGTGTTTGTTCAAAAGACCAGATCTGGTGGCTTAATGGCCACAGTCCTCCTCCATGTTGTCAAGCCTGTAAAATATCCATGCCTACTGGCTCAGTGCATTTGGAAAGCGACAGAGCAATAGATAATGATCCATTAGATATTTATTCCCCTTTAAAGCAGTAATCCACTTTTGAGAATTTATTGTAAAGCTATCATTCAATACAGAAAAAAAGAAAATCAAATGCATTAACCTGTATATTGTAAATAATCTACGTTGCTGTAAAATGGGGGGAGCGGATGACCTAAATGTCCAGTAGTGGCGGAGTGTGTCTATTTGATTGATATTTATTAAACCATTGAAGCTAAAGTAGACTTCTGTGCAAAAATGTTTAAATTAAAATCTCAGGAGACAAAACTGTGTAGACATTAAGATTACAATAAGTAAACATGCATATGGAAGTGAACAAAAACTTAAAAGAAGGAGAACAGCTAACGCTACCTGCTCATTCCACCGAAAGTGTGCTGAGTATTTTATACCAATCAACACATCTTCACAAGTTTATAGGGTACTGAGTATTATAAACTCCATTTTATATATGAGGAAACTATCAGCCAAAGTAAACTGTCCACGTTAGTAAAGATAAAGTTCAAGTAGTTTCAACTCCAAATCTTCACATTTAAGGCATTTTTTTAATGGTTTGATCCTGTATCTCTGAATTGTGCACAGTGTTGTAAACTGATTTTACCTCAATTTAAAAAGGAAAAAGAGGAAGGAGAAAAAGAAGAAAAAAGAATCCCACAAAAGAAATCTTGGTTATTAAATAGACTGGTAATTATAAAAAATTAAATTATGCTGTCTTATTATTATAAAAGCCTCAATTATTGACAAAAGAACACAAACCCTACATATATCAACATGGGAAGTAGAAAGACCCCGAAGAAAATCATCGCAAACAAGACAAAGTCAAGTACCTCCTGGGAGAAAAGCCCCGACCAGTGGGAGGTAGGGAGTTGATTCTATAACAAAAAAAAGTCTGCTTTCTGCTGGAAATTGGCCAGATTGTGAAAAAATTCATAGCATAAAGCTAATCAATAGCAGTAATTTATCTGGAGGAAATAAAATGGCCATTTAGAGGTCAAAGACAACAAATAATTAATAGGTGGCTTGGGACTTTTCCTTGTGGTCATTGTGAATCAATATAGGCTCGTGATCACTACGAATGTGAGTTCCCTGTGGGCAGGGATGATGGAAAGTTTCTTGGGGGATGTAAACTAAAAATCCTTCAAGTAAAGGAGAGCTTGTCTTAGTGCATCAGAAAGATTTTTCTAGGTCTGCCATCTGAGCATTATGCAAGAGGCCTGAATGACATGCTTCATTGAATGTCAACATTACTGAGATCAGATACAAAAACCTATACAGACATTCCTTGTTTTATTGCACTTTGCTTTATTGTACTATGTAGATAGTGGGGGTTTTTTTGTTTGTTTGTTTTTGTTTTTTAAAAAGATTGTTTTTATTTATTTATTTGGGTTTTTTGCTTATTTATTTATTTATTTATACAAGCACTGGGTACAGTCAGAAGCGGGGGAGGGTGAGAGAATTCACCAGAGCCAGAGCGGGGAGCACAGTAGGCAGAGGGACCGAAGTACACTGCTGAGGGGAGCAGCGGGTGGCAGGAGAGGTCTGCGGCCATGTGGGACCCTCCTCCGGTGGCCGGGGAGAAGCCGGGGATCGAACCGGTGCTGCAGAGGCTGCAGTTCGCAACCCAGCGCTCAACCGCTGCGACACCGGGGAAGCCCGATAGTGGGTTTTTTAAGACCCTTCACCAGAAAAAAGATTATGACTCATTGAAGGCTCAGTTGATGGTTAGCATCTTGTAGTAATAAAATAGTTTTAATTACATCAATTCCAAAGAACACCTGCACCCCTGTTTATAGCAGCACTATTTACAATAGCTAAGCTTTGGAAACAAGCCAAATGCCCAAAAATAGATGACTGGATCAAGAAGATGTAGTACATATACACCATGGAATATTACTCAGCATTCAAAAAAGATAAACCCGTGCAATTTGCAGCAACATGGATGGTGCTGGAAGGGATCATGCTCAGCAAAATAAGCCAGAAAGAAAAAGAAAAATACCGGATGGTCTCACTCATAGCAGGAATCTAGAAAACTTAAATAAGGGACCAGGTAAATGAATAACTATAAGAAAGTGAAAATCAAAATCAACAAAAAACTATGAACCAGAGACACTCTATGGGGGGTGGGGAGGGGAGGGATTGGGGTCAAAATAAGGGGTTCGCAATTGTATGGGGAATATAAAAATAAAATTTATTTAAAAAAAATAAATAAAATAAAATAGTTTTAATTAAGGCAAGTACGTTTGCTTAGACATAACGCTATTGTACATGTAATAAGCTACAGTGTCGTGTAAACATAACTTTTATATACACTGGGAAACAAAAAAAAATTGCTTTACCTGCTTATCATGATAGTCACTTAATTGTAATGGCCTGGAACCAAACCCATTAGGGGTATAGGATGTCCTGAGCAAACTCCATACAGGCTTGGTAGACTCCACCCCCCTGACATTGGGAAATGCAAATCCCATGATCACCAAAGGGAAGGGTGTGAGGACCTGAGCAACTAGGCTCTCTGTTTGGATATTTAACTGGCCATGTGGCCTGCGGCCGTGGGGTTAGGGGGGTTGAGGGGGGTTGTGGCGGTTGCTGGCTTGGCCAAGAGGCGTGCTAGGTTTTTGCCATCTCAGTGGGTCATTGGGATTCCAGGTCAAGGAACAGGTAGGACGCATTGACGAACTTATCTCCCTCTTTTTCTCCCTGAGTTATTCATTTCCCCGTTCCCCTTCCCTTGTAAATAAACCTTTCAGCAACGTTTTGTGTGTGTCTGCAGTTTATCTTTAATAAGTCCCCTTTAAGTGCGCAGGTGAGGACCCACAATCAGGCAACCCCATTTTATATCGGGGTTTGCCCTGTAACAAATCCACACTATCTCCAAGGAGTTCCTGTTCACATATGTTCATGTATATACATGTACACATATGCCCATGTGAGGGACATGTGCACATTTAAGCATACATGCATACATACAGATAGACACATACATCTCTTTGGCTATGCTGTGAAGCAATAAAACCTAAAGAGCACCCCCTTCACACAGCTTGCCTAGATCATCAAAGATCAGACACACGACCACAAATAAAATGAGAGACCTGGGCAGAGGCACCACCAACTGGCATCTTTGTCTCTTCTAGCTTCTGACCTAATGGGCTAGTTCAAAAGGAAACCAAAGGAAAAGCTTCAGTTTTCCCCCATTTTCAAAACAAAACCCTCCCCCAACTCCTTCCATGACACAGGTCTACATCTTCCCACTTACAGAGGTGTCCCCAGCACATTCGTACTATTACAGGATAGGGACGGGGCACCCAAAACCCCCAATCCTGCTTGCTCTAAATAGGTTCTACCATCCATCGCATCAAGACAAAATGTTATAGGACAGGGAGAGGGGAAGCCCAAGCCCCGCAAACCTGCCTATTCTAAATGGGTTCTGCCATCCGCCGCATCAACACAAAACATAGGAGACTTTAATGGGAAGGAACTTTAATACAACTAGGAAACAATACAGGTAAGGCAAAGAGTCTAGTTTCTAAATGAAGCACCCAAAGTGACCCATCCCCTCGTGGGTAAAACTCCATCCAAATGGGAATGGCCCAGAGCAAGGCCCCAAAGCCTGCCACAAGTCTAAAGCATCTTCCAGTGGGGACCCACAGAAAAGGGTCAGAAACAACCAGACAAGCCCGGAAGGAAAAGAGCAAAATCAACATCAAGATAAAAGCTGCCATTGTCACCTCCCCACGGGTCTCACCCACATCTGTGTCACCCAGTCCACGACCAAAAGACAAGCACAGTTTCTTCACATGTCTCCTGGCTCCATCCTGTTTCCTTCCTCAGTCTCTTCTGCAGCTTCTCCTCTTCCTGCTCAGCTCCACCCTCCCTTGGGTGGGGCAGGGAACCTCCCCCTTTCCTGGGGACCACCCTGTTACAAAAACACTCTAGTGCTTAAGACCTTTAATGAAAAGGAACTTTTTTAGTGCACAACAAAGACCAGACAAGGAGCATAGTTTCCACATCAATCACCCAAAGTTACTCATCCCCTTGTGGGTAAATGCCCAGCCAGACAGGTTTGGCCCAAAGCAGGGCCACTAAGGCCCAAAAGCCTGCTACAAATGTAAGGCACCTCCTGGTGGGGACCCATAGGAAAGAGGCAAAAATAGCCAGACAAGTCTGGAAGTAAAAGCAAAGTCAAAATCAAGGTAAATGCTGCCATTGTTAACCTCCCCACAGGTCTCTCACCCATGTCTGTTTCAACCAGTCCCTGGCTGAGAAGTAAGGCAGCGTCTTTACCTGCCTCTCTGCTCCATGGGCCTCCCCCAGGCCTCCTTCTTCTTTCTTCCTTCCCCAGTCTCCTCGCCAGTTTCTTCTACTCCCTGCTCAGCTCCACCCTCCCTTGGGTGGGGCAGGGAACCTGGAACCTCCCCTTTTCCTGGGTACCACCTTGTTACAGTAGAACAGTGTCTGGCACACAGTAGGTCCTCAGATTGAATGGCCTACAGTCAGATAAAAATAAGAAGGAGAATCCATAGTCCTGCCTGCACATAGCTCACAGGTACTCAGGAAATGATTAAAGTTAAGAGGTGGGACAAGTTCCGAAGTGCTTAAGATAAAGGTTTTGTTTACTGAGGGACAAACAATGGAGGAGGCCCTGGGGTGGAGGCAGGTGAGAGGGTGCAGAGCCCTAGACTGGGAGGTGCAGATGCACCCCCACGTTGCTTCCAACCAGCCCTTCCAATCAGCAAGTCTCCTCACTTCTCTGAATCACCCCACTGGCATCAAAGGGTAGGAGCGGAGACTGAGGTGTTGGAGCTGGAAAAAAGATTATTTCATCTACTTCTCTCTCACTTTGCAATAAGAAAATTGAGACTGTGGGAAATAAAGCACTGCTCCCCAAGACCGTAGGCTATTCCTACAGGAGCCAAAAGTAGGAATGCTTTCTTTGGAGCACGGTGGGCTTTTTATTACATTTCAGTGACAGGAGTGGGTGTGCAGCGTGTGTGAGGCAAAGATGTGAAGTCACAGCAGAGTCAACCCAAGGATTTGCCAGAGATGGCAAAGGAGGAAGGCCGAGCAGGTGAGCCAGGGTGGGGACCCAGGGCCTTGGGGCTGACCTGGAGCGCCTGCCTTAGAACAATGGGGCATAATAATCTGCCTTCAACTGTCAGCTCAACCGGAAGACATTTCCTTGGGAGGAAAAAGGAATAGAAAGGAAGCTTTGTTACACTTTGCGCTCAAATCTGGTAAAAACATCAAAATAATCTCATTAAGGAGTAACACTATTACCCAGGACTGACAAAAGGAGTTCACAGCAATGCAAAAAAATCCATTTAAGGAATTTCACTTTGTCCTCTTCACTGGCTTTTTTTTTTTTTTTCCAATTTGCCTGTAGGTTAATACTTAACACTGTTGTAGTTCGAGCAAGCCCCTGCCCCTCACACACGTATTAAATATTCTTTCCATCACGTAAAAGAGCCAGTTGATATTGAACCACATCTTTCTTGTTCACCAAGAGACAAACCTGCCTAAAAGCCTCTCTAGGCAAAGGTGACCTGTCATCACATTTTTTAATAAGCAGTGATTTCTTTTAGATGAGGAGGTGATAAACAAGGTCACATTGAACACCAAACGGACATTGACATCAACCAACAGCATCCAGAATGTGCACGTTTTAAAAAAAAAGGAAGAGCCTCCCTGGTGGTGCAAGGGGTTAAGCACCACACTATGAAGCAATCCGCAGCCTCTGCAGCACCAGTTCAATGCCCAGCCAGCCAGAAAGCAACCCGCATGGCTCAGCAGACCTCTCCTGTCTTGCCCGCTGCTCCCCTCAGCAGTGTACTTCAGTCAGTCTGCCTGTTCTGCTCCCCACTCTGTCTCTGGTGAATCCTCCCCCACCACCACCACCCCGCATCTCTGGCCTATACCCCAGCTCTTGTATGCATAAATAAATAAATCTTTTTAAAAAATTAAAAATTAAAAAAAGGAAGGTTAATAAACCTGCCAAATCATAGGGACCCCTGCTCTGAGCAAATCTTACTAAGCGATGAGTGATATTGTTTTCCATGGTTGAATCTCTTTTTAATTGAGTCAATAAGTGAAAGGAAGAAGGGAAGCATAAAAGCATAAGAGGAAAGACTTTATGTGGGGGGTGCAGGATAGAGGGGCTCTGGACCAGAGTAAGGAAATTTGTTTGTTTGCTTTTTTAAAAACAGTTTTAGCTCCTTTTCATTTAACATTGTGGGCTGGGGAGGGAAGGGGGAGCAGGAAGGGATGGGAGGGGCGGGAGAGAGAAAGGGTACGTGGGGGAGAGAAGGGGAGGGGAAGAGGAGGGATCGGGGTTCAACACAGGCTTGGAATCACATCGTTTTTCTAGCCTTTGAATCCTCACCCTCCATATTCATTTCTTCGCACGTCCATCAAGGGAAAAACATATGTCAGTTGGTGAATTTATCCTCTGCTATGAGTTTATCTGCCTGTATGTGTCTGTCGGGCCGAGTTTTTCACTCCTTTTACCCTTAATCTGTGTGCAGCCACGTGACCCCAGGGGCCAACAGAGCCAAGGAGGCATGAAAGTGAGCTAGATCCATGCTGGGCCTTAAGATGCCATGAAACTCCTCCTTGCCCTCTCCTGCACCTCGGCTGCCCTTCAGCAGACCCTGCCCAGGCTGCCTGCTGAGAGAATGAGGGCATGAGGGTGTAGTGAGCACAGGGGAGCTGGCCAAGCCCATCTTGGAGCACCCAGACAAGCCCGCCAAGACCACAGGGCTGCCCGTCCTCCCCAGCCAGCCCCGGATGGCCACAGCTGAGGCACAAGACCATGAGCCACAAAAATCAAAATCAACAAGCAGCTGTAAACCAGATACACAGTGGGGGGGGGGGGGTGAGGAGAGAGTAGAATCAAAACAAGGGGGGTGGGAATTGTGTGGGGACTATAACCAAGATGAAAATGCATCCATTGTGCAAAAATGGAAAATGATGTAAAAATATATAAACTTAAAAAATAATAATAAAAATAAATAAAATAAATTAAAAAGAATATAGGAACGATCACTGTTCTGTTCTATCACATCTGTACTAATAACAAAATAATACCTGTAGTTTTTATCACTTGAGTTTTAGGATGGTTTCTTCAACAGCAGTAGTCAAAAGACAAATAAGATTTGCTCAGAAATCCAACAAACAGGTTTTCATCCCAACCCATACTTTGAATGATGGGGAAGACATTGTCCTGTCAATGCTTTACTTCTTTCATTGTAAAAAAAAAAGCTAATACCAGCAGTTACCTTCTTCCAAAGATGAAATGTCCACAAATGTGGCGCATGACTGAATACAGAGGATTATGCTATGCTATGATGCATTGAAAGATGAGGAGGGGGGAGAGAGAGGGAGGGGGGATTAAGGTGCAAGGGTGAGAGGGAGGGAGAGAGGAAGGGAGCGAAGACCCTTTTCTCTAGAGGTCACCTTATGACTTGAAAGAACACCCATTAAAGCAGTGACTAATGACAAGCAGGTGAATGACTGAGGCATTTGTTAAAATTGATGGCTATGGGGCCTCCCCGATGGCGCAGGGGTTGAGTGTTGGGTTGTGAAGCTGCCCACAGCCTCTGCAGCGCCATTTCGATCCCTGGCCACTGGCGAGGGTCCCACATGGCGCGCAGACCTCTCCTGCCACCCGCTGCTCCCCTCAGCAGTGTACTACGTCAGTCTGCCTGTTCTGCTCTCTGCTCTGGCTCTGGTGAATTCTCTCACCCTCCAGCGCTTCTGACTATACCCAGTGCTTGTATGAGTAAATAAATAAATCTTAAAAAAAATTGATGGCTATGGTGTCTCATTTTAAATTATCCAATCATTCCTTTGCATGAGAAGAGGCAGAGAGAAGATATTTCTGATGTCCCAATGAAGTGGTACTCCCTAGAAACTAGAACAATAGCACAGCATCTGCTATAAAGAGCATTTTTTTTTATTGTTAAGATTTATTTATTTATTTATTTAGACAAGCACTGGGTACAGTCAGAAGCGCGGGAGGGTGAGAGAATTCACCGGAGCCAGAGCGGGGAGCAGAGCAGGCAGACTGAAGTACACTGCTGAGGGGAGCAGCGGGCGGCAGGAGAGGTCTGCGCGCCATGTGGGACCCTCCTCTGGTGGCCGGGGAGCAGCCGGGGATCGAACCGACACTGCAGAGGCTGCGGGCAGCTTTGCAACCCAGCGCTCAACTGCTGCGCCACCGGGGAGGCCTATCACAGCATCTGCTAAATGCAGCCCCAATTCCTTCTTTTCTTCCAGGCTCTCCCAGAGATCTGCCTACAGGAGCAGCGGCTGAGAAGCCAGTGGACTCCTCCTCCTCAGCCAGCACCACCCTTCTAGTCCAGGTGTCACGGGCGCGCCAGAGGCTCCTCACACTTTTCATTATGCAGGTGCATGGATCATTGACTAATTACCAATCTGCCCTGCCCTCCACCTAGGGCCTTACCACCCAAATTGCCGATGAGCTAACTGTTGGCAGGTCCACGCTACTAAGAGGAATTGTGCTTGGACTAGGAGGCGGTCATCTGAACATTTAATTGCCCAGAGAAAGCTCCATCAGAAAGAGTAGTGTGTGCCCCCACTTGACAAATCCACTGTGACAAGCACAGACAGAGACAAGGTCAAACATGTCTTTATCAATCAGAAATTGGCACTAGCACATGGCAATAGTAATGGGCGAGGTGAGCCAGTTGGGACGGGGGCGTCAAGTATCCAGGCCATTACGCAGCGTGCACAGACCTGCATGGAGGACAGTTTGGAAGCAGGCAAGAAATTGCCACCTCTCCCAGTGTTCACCACTGAATTCAGATCCTGCTACTAAGTCCTGCAGTTTGGTTTCTGCAACTCTCAGTTCCTCACTTGCAATTTCTTCCTTCCTCCGACCCAGAAGGAAATTCTGCCTGGCCAGGTGTCCTAGACACCCCTCCATGCAGCAGGAGCCTGGGTACCAGCTTCATTTTGCCTTGTCCTAATGCAACACAGCAGCAATGAACTAGTCGCCATTAACACCACCCAGATTCCCAGAGAGAAAGCACAAGGGACGGTCCTGGGAACCTCCCTATTCTGGCTTATGGAATCGCATCACACACTGGAGTTGAGAGGAGGCACAGTGTGTAGCTAACATGCCTGTGTCCTCGTGTCACAGCAGAGGCCGCCTTCCCAGGCAACATCAGTGTTGCTTTTGTGTCTATAAGATTCATTCCTTTCAGTTAAGTGACTCTTTTCCCAGGTAAATCCTGTTAAGGGAATAGATAGCATAGTGATGAGTATAATTTGATTATTTCTGTCCAACAGAAAACAGTTGGTTGATGGTGAGTGAATGCCCACTGGGTAGGGTTGGAGAAAAAGGTCAATTTAGGGTTTTAGCCAATGCTGGGGGGTAGCGGGCTCTTGCCAATATGGGCTCCAGATTTGCATGAGGCATCCATGAGGCTGGCATCTGCACCTAGACATTGAAGGCAGCAAAGCCTGAAAGGAAGCATGGCTGGGGGAGGGGGCACTGCAATACTCCCTGGTCAGTCTTGGAGCCCTGGTCCTCTCCCAGGTGAGAGGGAGAGGGTCCTCTCCCACGGTAAGTACTGGGATGGTCACAAAGGTGCTTGGCCCTCTGGAGGAGGCAGGCTGAAGCCCCCAGAGCCCCTGTCATTGCCCCCATTCCACCTTTTGCCATCCAAATAGTATTTTCTGTAAATGCCGTGATGTGAAAAGGCCAAGGAGCCCCTCTACAGCCTCATGGTGCAACAGAGCCAGAATTTTTAAAAAATCTCTATTTGGGGGTCTCTCTGGTGGCGCAAGGGGTTGAGTCACAACCTATGAAGCTGTCCGCAGCCTCTGCAGTGCGAGTTTGATCCTCGGCCAGGGAGATACCCACATGGCACAGCAGACCACTCCTGTCTCACCCACTGCTCCCCTCAGCAGTGTATTTCAGTCAATCTGCCTGTTCTGTTCCCCACTCTGTCTCTGGTGAATCTTCTCTCCCCACCCCACACCTCTGGCCTGTGTCCCAGCTCTTGTATGCATAGATAAATAAATCTTTTTTTAAAAAAAATCTCTATTTTTGCCACAGTGAACCTATTCTGGATGTCTCCTGAAGCCTTGAAATCTGACTGGTCATCACTGTTCTCTACACTCTCATCTGCACCCCATCTTCTCATCTGCAAAATGAGAGGGCAGCCCCAGATTGTCTTTAAGGTTTTTATGGCTCAAGATGTCCACTAACTGCCTGGACTTTCTATTCTACCACCTCCATCCATGGTGCATCCTCTCCGTCCATCTAACACACGGCTGAGATGCCACTCAGGGCGCCTTTCAGTGGAAGGCTATTTTAACCCTTTGCCATTCCATGTGTCCCTTGAAAGAGTCTCACCACACCTGCAATGACTTCATTCATTCATTCACCCTTTCATTCATTCATTTGCAGTAAGTGTTTGATGAGGAGGCTCTACCCTGACGAGAGTGTGGGTTGAGGAGCTGGAGGGACATGTATGCATGCCCCAGTGCTGCTGCTCGCTCTCTGGGTGACCGTCAACAAGTTGCCTAGCTTTCTCTTTCCTTGATACCTCACTTTCCTTGGCAATGAAATGAAATTAACACTCAGTTCTACATCTCGGGACTGTTTTTAGGGTGAAATGAGTTAACGCTTATAAAGCACAATGTCTAGCATAAAGTAAACACTCGATAAATTAGCAATGACGATTTCTTTACCCAGAGCAGCTCAAGGCATCTATCCAAGACTGTAATTCACATCTGCTTCTTTACCACCTTAATCTCCAGCGCCTAACACAAAGCCTGGCACATAATCATATAATCGAGATTCAAAATATTAGCTGAGTGAATGAGTGAACACAGTAGCTTGCTTTGTTTTCAGTCCCATCAATTTCTTTCAGTGCTAATTTTCACAGCTACAATTTTCTGCCTCTTCAGCTTAAACTGAAGCTTGCTTTGTTCTCAACCTTCAGGGAGAGCAAGGCTAAAGGTACATTTCTCTGTTCACAAGAGAAACGTTACCATTTGGGGAAGTTGTTTGAATACCTCTCCCCCAAACTTCTTTCTCCCAGTTCACCAATGTAATTTCCATTTAAGAAATAAATTTGGGGAGCTAAATATCATTCCCAACCAAAAGGGAAAATGCAAACACTTATGTATTCGATTTCCAGATGTGGGCAACTCTTGTTTTTGCCTAGATGGTGTTGACAATTTATGGACGTCTTTGGAAAATCATTTGATAATGATCCAACTATCTAGAACCTCTTTATTTTATGCCTGTTAAAAGAAAAGAAAGGTATTAGCCAGGAAAATTTCCAGACTGCCATAAAAAAAAAAATGTGATGACTGCCAAGAACCATCTGCCATAAAACCTCCCCTAACAGCTTCTTACCTTTATGTGTCCGCAAAGCTCCTTTTTAAAAATGAGGAAAGGCCATCCATCATTTCTTTTAAGGCTAATTGCGAATGTTTCACACAGAAATTAAATATTATAAAATGTGAAATAGGGTGTGTGGCATTCTAGAGTTAACAGAAGCCCCTCCCTGGAAGGAGCACAGCATAGAGGCTGCCAAGTAGCACCGGCGGAGCCACTCACAGGCCACAGGACTGGGGAGAGTCAGCCCGTGGCCTCCTGGCCTCTCAGGATCCGCAGGGGCTATAAGGAGGGCGACAGTCGCCATCCCATGGACTTTCAGGGACTTAATGAGAATCGCGTGACACGGAGCAGTGAGTGCTTGGAAAATTAAAAGTGGTATGAAAATAAAATCAGTCCTGGATGACTGTACTCATATGTGAAATCTAAAGACACAAAACAAAGGAATAGAAAAATCTAAAACAAAACAAATCCTAAATATCTGATAGAGTCTTCAAGATGGCCAGGGGGGACAGTGGGGACAGTGGGAGGGAAGGTGGGGAGAGCCCAATAGAATGTGGGGCAGGATTGTGGGTGTGTTGGTGGTGGGTGTTGTGTGGTGACATACACCTGAACAGGTGTGACTCTTATACCCCTAAATCATATAGTGTTGGTTGTAAACCAATGTGACCTCAATACAAAATGATTTTTAAAAAAGAAAGAAAAGATGTCACCTTACTTTATGAGAGAAAACTAAACAAAACAAAAACCTGTATGAGGAGTCCCAGTGTGACGTTCAAAACTGTTGTAATAAAGATGCAGCAAAATCAGGGGGGAGAGGGAATCTCTAAGTCAGTAGTCTCCAAATCAGACTGAGATTCTGAATCCACGAGGGACCTGCTTAATAAAATAGAGGTCTGAATCACACCACAGATATACCAAATCAGAATTTCCATAGACTATAGAATTAGAATGCATAGACCCGGGAATCTGTGTTTTAGCACACTTCCCAGAAGATGCTGGCAAAGGAGGAGATGAGGAAATGTTGCATTGGATGATTTCTAAGCTCCTCTACAGCAGGGGCAAACTGAAAACCTATCATCTTTTTTATTAATGTTGCCAGCAGAACGAATGATTCCTGTGTCAATTTCTACTCTGTGAATTGCTCTGCCCATCCCCTACCTGTACCCATCAATCAGAGGAACAGATTTCAGGCTGCCACTGGCACCAGCATCACCACCCACCGCATGGATGAATGGTAAGTCACCAGTGGGAGCAGGGAAGACGCCCCTCCCTCTCGGCCTGCACCAGGGGGTGGCCATGGCTGATTGCAACCAGACAAGTCAGGCGTGGGGCCCTTCATGTTTTGTCCACTATTTCAAAGATGCAATGGGAGCTGAACACTTATCCAGATAACTAAGCTCTTGGGTATCCCTCTCCTCCTGCTCCCCTCACTCCTTCCAACCCTTTCTCCCTTTAATTCTCTCTCTCTTTTTTTAAAGATTTATTTATTTATTTACACAAGTACCGGGGTACAGGCCAGAGGTGCGGGATGGTGAGAGAATTCACCAGAGCCAGAGCGAGGAACAGAACAGGCAGACTGACAAAATACACTGCTGAGGGGAGCAGCGGGCGCTGCCAGAGAGGTCTGTTGCGCCATGCGGGACCCTTGCCAGCGGCCGGGGATCGAACCAGTGCTTCAGAGGCTGTGGGCAGAATTAAAGGCCCCCTTTAATTCTCTTTTATGGCCTCCCTTATCACGTGCCTGGCTCTATGCTAGGGGGGTCATGCCGAGCCTGGTGCAGCACACAGCCCATGGGGAGATCAAGTCATGACCCCCTGCAATGATGCTACAAAGGAGGACACTCAGCTGTAGAGTCCAGAACAGAGAAATCTGACCCCCACTGGAAAATGGATCCACGAGATACAAATATTTAGCCAGAGCAGAGCCTCTATGGAGATCCTTCTGGACGAAGGTCAAGGTGGCCATCCCAGAGAATGAGGGCAGTAATAGTGGGTGCCGTGACACCGAAGAGGCAATTGATGTCTGTGGGTCATTTTGCACTGTGCTGCATGAGGACTGGGAAGGCAGTGTGGGGTTGTCAGCCGGGCAGAGGGTACTGACAAGAGCACCTGACTATAGGGTGGAAGCGTAGATATCAGGAGACAATCAGGAGGCCATTGAAGACATCCCAATGGCTTGGCAGCTGGCAACTATGGAGATGGGGAGAAATGGATAGTTTCGATGGATAAAATTAACAAGGAATGAATTAGGCTTTTTATGGGTAAACAAAATAATCATATGTTTTCAGTTTAGCAGAAGAGCGGGGCATAGGTGGGAAGAACAAGCAGAAATGTAATCACAGTAAGAAGTTTGAGGATTTGGGTTTTCAACTTCTTATTCAGAGGAGGAAATTCTGACCCAGAGTTATTAAGCAACTTGTTTAAGATCATGTTAGTTTGGTGAAGGAGGAGAGGGGAGGGGGCGGGTAGAACACTCTCTGCCCCTGACTCAGGTTCTGAGTCAAGGTGACTCCAGGTACTGCGAAGCTGTTGGAGAGAAGGGAAATGTGCTCAGTGGTTCTTGGGCTCTAGGCTGGCCTGGACAAAGCTCTGTGCTGTGGCACACCAGTATGAGGATAAAGATCATGCAAAGAAGGAAGCCAATAGCACTGTCTCAAGACGTGAGGACTCCAGCCCTCCTACTTTCTCCAGCCACAGAGCCAAACTACATCTTCTCCCAAACAAATGCAAGTCAACTAGACCTTGCTCACACCCCCTCATGACACATACTCTACCTCCATCTCTACTTGTCCACGTATGGGGGGCCTGTCGTGCCTACTTTACCAGATGTGTGCCCTGGGTTGATGGAGCACAGCTGGATGTGCAAAGTCCCCACCCAGTGCACGTCTTGGAGACTTTGCAGGCAATTACATGAATGAAGGCATGAGGCATCCCCTGGTGTATATTGCATTTGCCCAACCAAAATGATGAGCCTGGCCAAAGGAGTTAGAGCAAAGCCACATGATATCTGAAACAACTTGCCCCTCGTATGGATTGATATAGCGGCTGCTACAAGATTAATTGTATTTTTCCTGGAACAAAGCTGGAAATCACTCAAAGGGCAATAAATGTTGAAATCTGTCTATGCTCTGCCAAAATTTCAGACAAAAAGCCAATAAGGCAATTTTTACCTTACGTGCTTGAATGGATTTTTTAAAACAGATCTGTGTTGAACGTAATGGACCAGATTAGTCCAGGAGCTCAAAAGAGGCTGCTCACTTTGGGGAAGTGAGTGAATTCTCCGGGTCAGCTGCACTTCAAACCACATATGAGATATGCCGCCTGAGGAAGTCCATACATCTCCTTATTAAATTCCACGCAGAAATAATGGCCCACAAGTGTGTGGACAGCACAGAGCAATTCCTAAGGTCACTGATTTGTGGAATAGGGCAGCCAAGAATGGGAAGTATATGCTGGTAAGGTAAAACAACCTGTTAGCCACAGCGACTTTGAGGTTTTCAAAGTGTTTCAAAGATGAATATTGCAAAACCTCAGACTGGAACCAGACCAAAGTCTGGGTAGGTAGGTGGTGATAATAACCTGTGTCTTCTATGTGTAAAGCAATTTATAGTTGGTAAAGAATTTTCATACATTATCACATTTATCTGCCCAACACTGTAAGTGGGGCATTAGTATAAATCTCACTTTACAGGTGAGGAAACTAAGGATCAGAAATTTTAAAATGACTTGTAGAATGTACATTTCTCAAGAAAGAATGGCCAGACCTGCATGGAAAGGTTTCTACAACATTCCGCTCTATTGGCAACATATAAATATGTCACATCAGTCAGGGTCCTCGCAGGAATCAGAGAACTCCCTGGAAGAGAGTAATTTTAAGAAGTCTACACTTCTTAAAGTTTACTGAAGTGAGAGATAGGTGTGTCACAAAGGACAGATTAGTCTTCCAGGACTAGGAACTGAGGCTGTATTATATTTCTAGGCTGAACAAGCATGGAGAGAAGGTGGTAGCTGCAAGGAGCCCATTCTGGGAGATGTGATCTTCAATCAAATGATGGTGTGAAGTTAGAGAAATGGATAATCCTCTTGCCTGGGCCTCACATTAGCCAAAATGACCTGGAAGTCAGAAAACAAAAGTGCTATTAAGTTAACCATATTCTAACTTCCCAGAGCAGAAAGCCAAACAGGAAAAGGTAAGGAGTGGAACATGTGGAAGATACTGTCAAAGTGTTGCTTATAATTAAAAATCCATATGCCAAACATTTAGAAAACAGTTAAATATAGTTCATATGAACAACAGAATATTTGTATAGCCATTAAAAATCATTTTCATTCTTAAAGAATAACAGAAAAGTATGTTCATGATATAATTAAAACTCCAAGAAGCCATATTATTTTTAAGTATACATATAGTATGAAATATGCTTGGGGACAAAAAAGGAATGACACAGAAATATTAACATCTGTGGGCATTATTTCAGGTTGTAGAATTACTTGGCTGTTGTAGCTGCTGTTGCTGCCATTTTCTTCATTGTATGAGTTTTTGCTTTGTTTTCCAAATATTTTATAATAAATATATGTTATCATTATAACCTGGACTAGATTACTCCAGGAGCCTCAGCTACTTTAGGGTTTTCAAAGTATCTTAAAGATGAATATTTTGTATATCTTTAGTACATATCTAGCTCATATTTATTTAAAGCAGATTATCCTGACTCCTAAGAAATTCTGAAGAATAAAAAAGTTAAATATCCTTGGCTCCATCTAACATTCAATATATAGAAAAACAGAAAGAAAAAAGTCATGTATTCCTCTATTGATCTCAAATTATATATTGGGTATTCTCAAAGTAGCTCAAATTCAATTTTTTAATGATATATCTCCTTAACAATCCAGTGACAAAAGAAGCATCACAGATAGCCTAGACTTAGAGGAATTGTATCACCTGCACAAACTCACACTGATGGAAAGTGACAGAACTAAGATTTGAACCAGATTGTCTGATACCAGAGTCAGTGCTCTTCCAAGCTGGGCCATCTCTCAAGGACAGGTTACAATGCTCCTAGAAGCCCTGTCCTAAGCAACAGCATCTCCTTGACCATCACCGTTTTAAGGAACTGGACTCCAGCAGATATTGTTCAAGCTTTTCTTGGGCATCCTGAGCTAACAATGAAGATCCAGAAATAGCAAGGAACTCCAAAGAGCAAGTCCTAAGCTAGTGCTCCATTCTTCAGTCCTTATCTACAGAGTGAGAATCTTCTCATCTCAATGTCCTTTCAAAGACTCTTGCATTATGAATTTTAAAATGATACAACGTTTTGATGAGCACTGACTACCTGCCAGGCACTGAGCAGCATGTTTTTATACCCAAGCAATTCTACCTTCACAATAACCTTCCAGGGCAAATCTATTACAATCCAGTCTTATATAGGAAGACATCATGTCCCAGAGAATTTAAGTGACTAGCCCAGGATCAAGCAGTTAAGTGAGTGGCAGCCTAGTACAGGAACACAGATTTGTCTGACCACAAAACCCAGTCTCTCAGAGTTTATTAATTAAATGAATAGATAGACCAGGCTTATTTGAAAAAGGTATGAGTAATAAATTACAATACTTACTAGTACTTAAAAATATTGTCTCCCACTGAACTTTTATGCTACTACTTCCATCTCCTTTCCCCATATGATGCTGCATCAGCCTGCGTGCCTAAGAAGAGGGGTCTGGATATTACCAAGCTTTAGCAGTTTCTGCCACACACAGAAAAGTGGCTCTTTTTCTGAGTCATCAGTCCCAGAAACCATCCCTGGCTGGCAGAAGAAACAGAGGTTTGTGGAATGTTCCAGCAATGGGCTAGTTTTAGACTCTACTTACTTGCTTTATTCTGTTCCCAGCACCATTACAGAACAGCCCACAATGTCCCTGGTCCCCATTTGTCACAGAGTATTACAAAACAAGACACTCAAGTTTCTCCAGGAGCCGCAGCCACAAACATCTCCATCTGTCTCTCATAGTTTCAGGAGTTCACATAACGGACCAGCAGATACATTTTCTGCCCTGCAAGTATCTAAATCCTAGGGAATGGCGATGAAGACCAGTTTCATTCCTTCTTCTCAAAGCCACCCCCAACTTCAACTCCATAGCCAGAGTTTACTTTTCTCCCCACCAGGGCTGCTGTACATTAAGATTCCATTTCACAGTAGGGTGAAAGGATGAGATGTATCTTAATTTACCCGGTGTTCTGCCTACCTAGCTTATTTAGCTATCCAGCCTGCTGAGAAGGAATTGCACCTAGCTTAATGATCAGTTCAGCACTTAACCTGTTGCTGACACTTGAATGTGTTCTAACCCTGGTTAAAATTCAGGGGCTGCATTTAGGCTGGCAGCCTCAGGGTAGGAGGCTCTCTCCAGCCCTCTGTCATTACAGAATTTTCTGCCCAGCAAAGTCAAGAAAATAGGAGTTGTAATGAGATTAAGTCTGAACTTAGAAGATGTCATTCCTTGAATCCCAACGACTGGGTTTAATGCTTTTTGGCATGGGTGAGGCCCCATTTTTCTAGCCTGACACTGAGTTTTGTGGCTCCTACAGCTTACAGGGGCTCAGTGGTTCTCTGCTGCCTTCTACAAATTATTAGAAATTAATTTGACTTGGTTCAGTATTATCTGACAATTGTGCTGACCCCCCCATGAACCTTTCTGGCTAATTTACATCCCCGCCATGCAGCTTAATGTCTCCAATGCCCATGCACATTATTTTAAGCTCATGCCAATTATAATTTTTTAATACAGTCTGAAAATCATGCTGTTACTTAGCAACAAAGGTCACTCCAATAAATAATAATATCTTCTGAGCTTATTGATACCCTTGATTCTTTTTCATGGGAATTGGGAGTTAGTAGCGATCCCTCTCCCGTTACAGTTAACATTTGAACTATTGATGAGTTCTCCTACCTGCAACTCCAATATATGCAAGCTCAGCTGCCTCCTCCTTTCATTTTAAGTCCTCTTTCTCCTCACTTTAGCCCTGCCTGAGCATCTCCCCATGCTTCACCCCCTCACTTGGGGGTCCCGGTGGGAAAGCTAGTGAGTGTATACATAGAGGGTAACTGGATTCAGGAACAGCAGGCTCAAGTGCCAGGAACATTTTACACCAGAAGTCAAGGGTTTAATGTTGCCAATCATGGGGGAGTCCAACTTTTCTCTCTCTATAGACTCTGGTTTTCCCTGGGAAATGACCTTCACTGTAGACACGTCACATGTGCAGGCCTTCAGCAGACGGCCCCTGCAGCAATAGGGGCTGAGATACTCTGGACCCCAAACTTGAGCCTCCAAAGCACCCTGCTTTGGTGTCTCCCAGGCTTCTATAGCACTCACTGTCTCCCCTTTTCTGCCAGGGTGAAGGCCTCCTGCCTCTGGAAAGAAGCAGGGGCCTGTAAGACAGCCTGGCTGTGATCTAAACCAATGTGCTGTGAGCCAAGTGTCACTTTGAGCAGCTCACCACATGGGGTTATTTAAAAGCTGTAAAGTCCTATATCTGTAAGAAATCCCATTATGAGTCATCAAGAAAGAATGAGCACATTTCCAAGAAGCCTGACAGTCTCTAGTGAAGGGCTGTCCTGCCATTCACCCTGCCCCCCTGCCCCTGCCCACTGCCCAACAGCAGATGCCCAACGTGTCAGCCTAGAGATGGGAATCAGACCAAAGTCCATGGACTCCTGGCCCATTGCCAAGCCCTGTGGCAAACACTTGACATATAGGTCAACTATTGAACCCCAACACAAAGTGACAAAGACTGTCTCCTTGACCAAAGCTCAGCAGGTTCCTCTCAGTCCTTTCCTTTACCAGGCATCAACTTTGGGCTTCTGTGCCCATCCTGGCTGAGCACAGAACTGCAGGAGAAAAGGATAAATGTACTAGATGCTAAGGATCAGAGAGAGGAGGGATCCCAGAAAGGATGTGTGCAATCAATGCCAAAAGGACATGAAAGAGCCAGCTGGGTTGAGAAATAGCTGTAAGCTTCTCACTGTCTATGTGTGCTGCAGGGAGAGAGAGGCACAGAAGAGGGGAGGGGAGATGAGCCACAGAGGCCAGATCTCACTGGTAATATTTTAGCAATATTAACAACCTACAGTTTTTAAGGTTTACACTGGGCCAGGTCCTGCACCAAGTGCCTTCTGTCGTTATTGGATCGACTGGATCATACCATCCAGTCATTATTGGATCCCTGTGAAATGGATTAGATTGAGCCATAAGAAGGATGCCCAAATTCCACCATTTTGAACAACAGACACAGACATTTCATGCTTCAACCTAATACAGTTATTATCATCACCACTTAAGAGGAGAGAAGATTAAGGTGCTTTAGCTTTTTGTTTGTTTGTTTGTTTGTTTGTTTTTGCCAAGGATCACACAGCTACGAAGTGGAGCAATAAAGAGTCAAACTCAGTCTGACAGGTGAGATTAGTGCAGGAGTGAAGTGTCAGGAAAGACACTAGAAGACATCAAACAAGGGAGATGGAACCACATAATTACCTAGGGCGAGCACTCAGGGAAGAAGGTACAGTAATTGCAAATGCCCTGAGGCAGCAGTGTGCCTGGCATGTTCTAGATACCCAAGGTCATAGTGGCTGGAGTAGAAAAAAGAGCATGGAAGAGAGTGGGAGAAGATGAAATTAGAGAAACAACATAGAGCAAGGTCATGTCAGGCTTTAGGGTGCAGTTAAAGATTTTGACTTTTACTCTGAATGACTTGGAAAACTATGTGCAGTGCTTTGACAAGCTCACACTGGCTGCTGTTGAGAACAGATGAGTGAGGAGCAAGGACAAATGCAGGATAGATCATCAGAAGGTAAAAGATGCTGGTGGTTTGGACCCAAGGTGGGGACAGTGGAGAGGGAGTAGCCATCAAGAGAGGGACAAAAGATAGTGCCAAAACTGTAGGAGAAAGAAATACATTAACCAAGAAAAACAACTCACTGGGGAGGTTGGTTACAAGAGACAATTAGAAGGTCAGGTTTAGCAATGTAACATCCACAGTGCTTATTGGACCAATGAGTTATCCAAAGGCAGTTGGATTTGTGAGCCTATAGTTTAGAGGAAATAGCCAAATTGAAGGAGGTTTTTGGAAGCCATCAGCAGACAGACAGATGGTAATAAAGCCAGGAGACAGCATATGATCCCCTTGGAGAGTGGGGACAGAGAAGTGATCCTAGAGTGATCCACATGGCCCCCCAGTATTGACAGGTCAGGAACCTAAAATGGCATCAGCAAAGGAATCTGAGAAGGGGTGGCCAGAAAAATAAGAACCAAAGGCAGACGATGATGTTAGCATCCTGGAGACTTAGAGGAGCAGGAGGGGCTCTCAATTCCTAGACTACTTCCTGTTCTCACAGGCTCTCAGTCCCACCTGCCCAGTGCTGCCCGCCAAGGCCCAGGCTTCAGGGGGGCCATAATGCTGAACAACCCAGGCAGTTCATTACCTGTGGCCACAGACTCTCTCTGACCTTAGTATGCTTTTATTGAGATAAGAAAATGTCATTGACTAGCTTGTGCAATTGCACACTCTATAATCAGAATTCCCTAGGTATACAAATAATTTTGCTTATACCAAATCAACTATCATGAAAATAATTAAATTTCTGAAAATTCTGGATTTTCCTGTCATTTCCTAAAATTATCCTTTGAGACTCACCCATCAAAGGATACTCTTTTTTTTCCAGCTTGCAGTTTGAGAGGAACGGGTATTCGTGCCTCCTCACATAAAGTTTACCCCTTATGATTTCATCTGCAGCCCAATGAGTTAACAAGGCCAGTGGCTCCTCAGCAGACATAAACCGCCTCTATTAAATGAAGATATACAAGCAAACATTCATCTGTGGGACTTGACGTAGGAGTAATCCAGAGACTATCATATAATCAATGGTGAACTCCCATTCCTAAAATTCCCTCTTTGCCTCCAGCTTTTATTAAAAGTTTTCTCTTTCCTATGAAAATTGCTTCCTTGGTGAACAGGTCACTTCCATGGTCTTCGCTTCTCTCTCACATACTTTCATTTCCTTTCCCATTTATAACATTCTGCTCTAAGCAGCATTTTCTCTTCTGAATCTGTTGTAAAAGAAATTATGACATTTCACTGAACACAGAGGCAAACATCTCTATGAACAGATACGTGTAATACAAGCTTGACTACGTTCCATGTGTTTTTCATAAAAAAAATAAGGTTTTACTTGAGCAAAAGGGCATCTCCTACTAATCACACACACATGGATTTTACTTAATAATCTGCCAGTGTCTTTGATTTCTGAGAAAATTAACATTTTGGTCTGTGTAAATAAGCCTTGCCTTTGAAAGAAACAGAAAGGAACATGGTGTTTTTCCTTTTCTGCAACAGAACTACCTCCTGGTTGGCAAACTTCAGCTGAGGTCAAGGGAAAACCGTTTCTTGCCTTCCAACACTCACCTTCCCTTGACCTTGGTGAATATCTGGAACAGCTGACAGACCATGCTTTGGCCATCCACTTCTTACGCCATACCTAAAGGAAATGAGAGAATATCTCTGCATGGTGCATGTGCCTCTGCCTTCATCTGAAGTGGTTACACAATGAGAATTGCCAGGCATTACTTTCCTTGCTCACCCCAAGAAAATACTGATACACTGAGCTTTTATTTAATCTTCCAGAGGTTTTAATGCACCATTATGGGATTGTGTTGCCTTTTACATGTGATAGTGTAGATGTTACACTTTTAAATATGAGCACATTGCAAATTTACCCCCACCCTCCATGACAAGGGTGAAAGAAAGGACTTTGAAGATTCCCTGGAACTGCCCCAATGTGGCGTGACAGTTCCCACTGTGATCAAGGGTGCGAAGTCTGAGGAAATCAGATTTGTTGTCGCTCTTATACCTAGAAGGTAGACTTCAGTGCAGAATGAAATCACTCCCTTTTAGGAAACCATGGATGCTTGTAATGCATCATTTCAGGAAGAAGAAGTCCTAAGGTGGTATGTCTGTCTCCAGTAGCTGCTTCCTGAGACGTCCTTTGGCGATCTTGATGCCCATCGTTAAGGCCAGTGGAATCATGTCAGCTAATTTGGCTCTTCACGCAACCTCACAGAGTGGATCTTTCCACAGCCTGTTGGGCCTTGTGCAGCTGAGGGAAATGCCGGGCTGGGAGAAAACTGCCACCTGGCTATAAGGCGTTCCACCTACCAGGTGTGTGAGCGATGCAGGTTGCCGATCCTCTATCGAGCTAGACTTTCCTCATTCAAATGGAAGAAAAATATTAGTCCAGGTAAGACAATCCAAACATTTGAAAACAGGGGAAAGATGGCACATCCAAAGTATGGAAGACTCTGGGGCAAGGATGAGAAATGAGGACTATCTATTGGCGCTGTCATAGAGACACCGGTCATACTATAAAAAGAAAATTGCAGAATCAAAACCAACTAGAGAGTCCCATTTTATAGAAAAGCTTTTTATTCCATGTAGAAAACTGAACTATAAATTCATCATGTGTTTATTTAGAACTGGGTGAAATATGAATGCAAGTGTGGATGTACATATGGCACCTCCCCACGCTGGGACATACCTCAGAGAGTATGTGCACCATATTGGTAACAGTCATTCTCTCCAGGGAGGGGAGTGTGCTTGCATGAATTCAAGAGCGAGATTTTCTCTATAATCTCTGTTTTTTGGCCCTACGGATTGCTTTGCTGCTGTGATTTGATAATAAGAATTCATGTACCTCCCTGGCCTCCCTGGTGGCACAGCGCTGTGAAGCTGTCTGCAGTTTCTGCAGTGCTGGTTCGATCCCACTGGCCTTGGAGCAACCCACATGGTGCGCAGACCTCTCCTGTCTCGCCCGCTGCTCCCCTCAGCAGTGTGTTTCGTCAGTCTGCCTGTTCTGTTCCCTGCTCTATCTCTGGTGAATCCTCTCATCCTCTTGCACCTCTGGCCTGTACCCCGGTTCTTGTATAAATAAAATAAATCGTAAAAAAAAAAAAAGTTTAAAAAAAAAGAATTCATGTACATATTATTGCATCACTTCAAAAATAAACTTGTGTATTCTTCCATTTGTTGATTTATTTTGTCACCTAAGATTCAACACATGCTGACAGAGTTAGTTGCTTCACCATTCTCCATTCCTCCCTTCCTCTTTGTTAACATGACGCTGCTGTGAAGGACACAATGTCCCAAGCTGAACATTTGCTGTCCTGGCCCTTCTTGTGGCCCCAAGTAGTCACAGAGCAAGTCACAGAGCACGTTCTGGCCACAAGGGCATTTGTAGAAGGGCTGTGATGGCCCTTCTCTTGGCCCTGAAGAGATAGGGCGCTTGGAACTTCAGCAGCCTGCTGCCAATGTGAGGTACCAGTGTGAGAGAAAGGCGGAGAGAATGGAAGAGAGACCCGGCCAGATGTTTAGCTACTAAACCAGCAGCAGCAGCTGCCTATCGTTAGAATTCTTATTTTATTAAGAAAGGTAAACCCTTATTAGTTTAAGCCATTGTAAGTTGAGTTTTTTTTTTTTTTTTTACTAACAGGCTATAAGGATTCCTAATCAGCATGTGTCTATGCTATACTGAACAGAGTTAAGCTAGAGACACTGATTTTACAAGGGATCAGTAGAATTATCAGTAGCATAAAATGCCTGAGATTATGGAAGAAGATAGGAGTCAAATTACAAATAGTAAGAGTAGGGATAAAATAAAATGCTATTAATAAGATTCTACACATGACATAAAAGAGGTAACAATCTAAAAATACAAGGGTTTTGGGGTTGTTTTGTTTTGGATATGAAGTCAAGATGGGCTGTGACTACTGGCTAAAATTTAACACTTTGTAGTCAGACCCCAGGGTCTGACATCCTGGCACTTCACTCATACACACACAAGCTATGACTTTCAGGAAAATTTTCATTTCTCCACATCTCAATTTTCTAATCTGTAAAATTGGAATCATAAAAATGAGTTACACCCCCCACCCTGTCGGACTATGTACTAGACAGTTGAAGACAGAGCCCGACTAACTTTTAGGAGGAGCCAGTGATTGATGCCAAAGGATTATTTAAAGAACATTCAAAGACCCCACAGTGAAGCATACTCTCCACTGCCTCCCACTAGTCAGAGAAATTTCCACAGTAGATATGATCTGGCTTAAGGACTCGGAGACCCCCATTATAAAAGAAATGTAAGGCTCACCTGAGGAAGGTTAAACCTTGATATTCCAGAAATATGCATAGGGCAGCCATGACAAGCAGGGAAGACGCTGATGAGCATAAGAGAGAAAACGAAGATTCGTGCTGTGTTCCAGGGGAACTGGAAGACATAGGACGTAAATGCGAGCACAGTGAATGAACATACAAGAGCAAAATGACAGCTCGATGCTACACAAAAAGTGTCACACACCAGCCCCTGACTAATTACAAACAGCGATGCAGAGAAGGATCAGAACCACCCAAGGACCAGGGTGATGCCTGTGGGAGGAACCCTCTAGAACTGCGTCAAGGAGGAAAGGAGTCTGTACCGAGGGCAGGTGGCTCTGGGTAACTAGGAGGAGCAGAGAGGTGGGCCAGGAAAAGGGCAGATTCTGACCCAAATCATGAAAGCAAGAGTTGCCTGAGCACACTAAGGGTGATGCATGGGTGGAGACCATGAATGTGGGAGCCCAACCAAAAAAAGCTAAGGGCTTCAGCCAGGATGCACCCTCTCAGGAGCAGACGTAAAGGCCATTTGGAGTCTGATGATGAAAGACCTCGCCCTAGATGGGAAGTCTCACAGCAGCAGAAATGACAGTGACCATGTTCACTCTAGCCAGGAGGCTCCACTCAGGCTTCCAAGGCTGAGATTGAGCAGGACCAGACCACCCACTGGGGCCTGGTGTGGAGACACATGGCAGAGCGTGATGAGCGCCAGAACTGGGGCCCAGGGGAGGACAGAAGCACTAAGCCAACTAGCAGTCAGTGACAACTGGCAATTCTACCCTGCTTCTGTTTCTACTGATTTTCACTAACGCCTCACACACATTTATAAAATCCGCTCCTATATGGAGTGAGGTCTTGAGGGGAGAATGCTTAGGACAGGTAAGTTGAGTGGAAGAAAAGGAGAAATGAAAGCTTAGGGGCCAGGTACCCTACCTCAGAAGGCAGGTGGAAAACTGCAGGCAATCCAAGATGTACACAGCCAGAGAAGCTTCCAGGGAGATAGAGGAGCAGGCAGGAAGAGAGCAGAAGAGAAAAGGATCTGTTAAGAGATTTGACCCATCGTGACTAATGGATAGTCTGAGCTTCAGCTAAACTCAAATCAGTTCAGTCTTCAGGTTCCTGCTGTGTATAGAACACCAGTGCTCAGCGAGGTCAGGCTGCTGGCAGGCCTCAGGGCTGCTCAGATGTCACATCATCACTGTGATGACAGTAACCAAAACTGAGCTGAGCCAAAGAGAGGGCTTCCCCTGGATGGCTTGGGGCAGGGGGCTTACATCAGGTGAGGTGGAATGGGGGAGGCAGACCGAGGAAGGCCTCTGGAAGTAAGGGGATTCTTGGAGAAGGAAGAGGATTTCTAGAGGAAAAGGACCTGACAACCTTAGTCCCAGTTGCAGAAAAGACTGTCAGGTGAAGTGTTTGCTAAACATTGTGAAGAGCGGAGAGTTTGGTCTTCAATAGGAGTAGAGTTTGGATAGTTGCCTATTTGGAGGATAAATCTGACACTGATTGGCCATTACATCTCCTAACACATAATACACATGCAATAAAAATTAAGTTAAGAAAATGTGTCCACTTAGCAAAATATCTTCAAGGTCCATTCATGTTTCACAAATGGCAAGAACTTTGTTCTTTTTTATGACTGAGTAGTATTTGAATTCTTTATCCAATTATCCATGATACTAAGTGAAATAAGACAGAGAAAGAGAAGAACCACACAATTTCACTCACATGTGGAATCTAAATAAAGAAGACAAATGAACAAACAAAAGAAAGACTCATAGACATGTGAGATTGATGGTTAACACAGGAGAAAAGGGTTGGGGGAGGAAATAGATAAAGATATCAACTATAAGGATATCAGCATTTTTTTGGTGATAATCAAATCTGTAATATATATAAGGGCCAAATTATAATGTATACCTCAAACTTCTATAATGCTGCAAACCAATGGCACATAAATAAAGGAAGCTTTAGGCTTTAAAGATATAAAATAGTAAGGCAGGTAGAACTGTGAAAGTTAGGGAGGGGGAGGAAGGAAGGTATCCAGCAAGTCTTCATGCTGAAGTTTATCATGCCACAAAATACATGGGCCCCTAAAGAGAAGGACTTGAAGGAACACTGAAATTTTGAGCAGGAAAACATCTGAATTCTCTAGTTTTATATTAACAGGTCACATTTATCAGAAAATGAGTAAATTTTTAATCATGTGGTTAGATGTGATCTTGACACCCACCTGTAAATCTGCCACAACACTCTTTCTAAGGTAGAGAACAGAAGGCCATTCTAACTGACTTCTCGCATGTCCCGGGTGCCTGCCCTGCTCCCTGTCTGAGATCCCGCTGAGACAGCCTCGACTGGACAGAAACCTCAATGTTCCCGTCATGTCTCTCACCCTTCAGATTCAGTGAAAGCTAGTCCCAGGCAGACAGAAACATGCCTCCTTAGCCCTGGGTTTGCTTAGCCTCTCAGAGTCAAAGATGCCTCACCAACAAAGACCCCAACTGCGTGTCACCACTGGGAATGGGAAGCGCACACTTCCAGCTTCAGAAAAGACAGAACATCAAGGAAAGGCGTCTTCTAGCATTCAGCAGAGATTCCCGTATCTCATGTTGAGAGCTCTTGAAAAACAAAAGCCAACGTTAATTGAGCATTCAATGTGTGTTCAACACCGAGCAAATCTCTTTCCATAAACAATCTTCCTGAAGCATTACTTTTTCACCCATTTTATGGATGGGGAAATGGAGGTTTAAAAATAGGGGGAAAGTTGCACAATTCACATTGCTGGCAGTCAGTGGAGGTAGGGTGTGAACATAAGTGCTGTGAATTCAGCGTGTCTCTTCTTCAACCACACGATTGTGTCCCTTCTTCCTCCCGGAAGCAGGTGAGTATCATTGGTTAAAGGCTAATAAAAACTGTCAGTAGCCCAAGGGCCAAATGAGCAATTGGAATTAGGACTGTTCTTCAGGATGCAGAGCTGATAACCAGGCCACTTGGTCAAGGAGAGTCTACAGAGACCCCCAAGCTTCTCCTGCTCTCCCTGAGGTCCGGCCAGCTCTCTCTGAGGCGGCACGAGTAACCAGAGCCGTCCATTTAGCTGATAGATATATAACGGTGTTTCCGCAAGGCTCAAGAGCATGTCCTCTGTGGAAGTTAACCTCTTGTGAGAAAGGAAAATTCAACTCCCTGCCAAAAAGTCAGCCCAGCTTCTTTTCCCATCGCTGCAGTTTAACAAATCCACCACAGGCTTTTTCTTTCTACCTTGTCAGGAAGCCAAGAGTGGCATTTCAAAGGACACGTTCACCCCCTGGCAATTTCTCTCTTCTCCCGCCATGTGCTTTCTTCTCATAAAATCAGACCAGACAATGAAGCTGTAAACCCAGCTGGTAAGATTGATGTCCTATTCCTCCTACCTCCCTCCGGTGGGTATGGCTCAGGAGTTGTGCACTGTGAACAATAAACATTTAAATGAAAATGCTTTGAGATAGCAACAATCACTATTTAATAACAACAACAACAAAGTGAGAAGCTTTAATTGATATAGCAGAGAGAGAACATATGGCATACAAATAACGAACTGGACAAAGCTACAAGGAAAAAACCTCCACCTCGGCTTTCTGGAAAGGTCTACCTTATTGCTCACCAACATCTGGAGCACATACACCAGGAGCGGACCGTCCCTGTGAAATGTAACCACACAAATCAACTGCTCTGCTCCTTATTTCAGACACTTTCATTTTTACAATGAATGGGAAATCTATGGCAATCGCTGTTATACCATTTACAATTTAAAAATCAGCAGGTAGACAGATTTTAGAAAATAAGATAGAGTTTCATATATTCTGCAGTCTCATCAGCTCTGCCAAAAATGAGCTGCTAAAATAAATCCCAGAAGTTTTATGTTTTTCTCTGCCACCTTTTGTTTTCTTACCCTTACGTGGGGCTGCAAGGGTAGAACATCAGCAGGATTCAGCACACGCCGACCTCACCAGACTTGAGATACGGCAATTTCACGAGACATTAAAAAACATTTGTGGGTTTCTCTTTCTATTTTCTTTGACAGCTGGCAGACAAACTTTCCCATCCTCCAAATTCCAAAAATGAAAAATACAAGGTTGATAGGTATGTCCATCATCAAAAAAAAGGTACAAAAATTATAGCACTTCCAGCAGTGAAGGGGGCACTTGCAACCAAGAAAGAAGCAACTAACAGCTTAAAATGGAAAACAAACACACACCCCCATTGTTTTCCCTCAGTTCCCCCCACAGAACTTATATAGCTATGGCTGTTAGGAAAGCGAGAGCTTCATTTTTCTCATCCATGAAATGAAAGTGGTGGATTAGATGATCTCCCAGCTGTCTTTCCCGTGCAAACAAGTCCTATGACACACACTCAATATATATATTTTTAAAATGTGTGCATATGTATACATATTCATATGTATGTCAACTATGCTGACATGTCAAGGCAATTCTAAAATAAAAATATGTTTTTTCATCTGACATGCATTTAGCCCTCTCTGAATCTCAGTCTCTGCATCTGAAAAAAAAAAAAAAAAACAGCAAAGAGTTGGAATCATGGGTGGAAAATGGTTTTCAACTTGCTTGCCAAATCTTTTCCTTTGCCAGGATCATTATGTTGAAAAGCATCGGTGAAACTATGCCTGGGCTCAGCATAAAAGAGTGCTTATATTTATAATGAGTATTTATATATAGTGAGCATTCATAATGAGTAATTATAATAAGTTATAACATGAGGCAGATCATACATGATATTTCAATAGCTCTCAATAAGCCTATTAAAGTCTAAAGCCTATTCCCTTTGCGGGGGAGTGACTGTGAGGACAAAACAGAAGTTTGGCATCTACCCAAAGAGAGATTCACAGCCCAAGACACAGAAGTCCAGAGAGATGAAATGATCTGCCTGTGGTCACAACCTGGAGCCCTGCGTTCTGAGTCTGGATCCTCACACTACAATACGCCACTTTCCTTCTGTTCTCCAGAGCTCTGTACAAGGGTCCATGAATCACCGGGATCCCGTCAGGAAGTAGTAACCTCCGTCCCCTCTCAAGTATTTTAAACAGAGTAAATTAGGGAACAAGTTCCACAGAAAACTGAAGAGCTGCGAAGCAAAACAGGTGAGGCAAACCAAGAAGAATAGAAAGTGCTTCTCTTCTGCAGCCTGATAGAACACAAAAAGGCGGCCATGATGGTTCTGATGAACCATTTCAGAGACTTGCTGGCAAGAGCCAGATAATGGAGGGGGGAACTATGGGAGCTAGGACCATGGAAGAGAGGATTCCCTGATGAAGCAGGAAGGCAGAGAGGGGGAGAAATACCCTGGATCTCCCCTACTATCTCCTGCAGCATCTCATTAACCAACCCTATGCGGAAACCAGTTGGCAAGAGAGTCTGAGAAACAAAGCAGAATTGTAAGCAATGAGGGGCATAGAGGAAATAATCCATAGGTGGAAAAGCATGGATATGCAAATATAATTATGTATGTAGATACATATGATTTCAGGCTGGGGAGTAAAACTAAGAATGGCATCCATGTCTTAAGGGTGTCTACCTAATCTGTGAACTTTCTCCTACTAATACACCAAAACTTCTCCCCTCTCCCAAATGAAGCAGGAAAAGGCTTTTTCTTCAGACCTCAGTCTCTTGACTCTAGACTCATAGTTGAGGGGTGAGGCTTGGTTTAGAGAAGTCTTGAAGGAATTTTGCACTGAAGCCAAATTAAAATATAATCTCCTGTCCAGGTCACTGCAACTTTTGTGTGAAGGTTTAAGACCTTGAGAAGAGGAGGAAATTACCAGAGAGGGAGCTCCAAAAAAGCTGCTCTCTTCAGAGACCCGTAAGTTAATGAAGATATTCTTTGAAGCTATAGACTGGGGCCAGCACTCTATCATAGCCTCCCTGCATTGGCATCTAACACAAGGACTCCCAACTCACTATCTGCATCAAAATCACCTTGAACCCTTCTTTAAGACCCACACTCAGGAGCCTATACTAAACCCACAGGATCAGTGAATCTAGAGATAGAACTGGCATTGCACTTTTGATAGTCTCCAAGCTATCCTGGAAATAAGGGTTACTGGACAAGGAAGCCCTTGGTATCAATAAGAAATTGAGGATTCCTTCCCAGGTGAGCTAGCAATCCCCTTTGATGGCAATATCATCCATGACTGCCAAGGAGGTCCAACTCTGCTTGGTAACCCATAAGAAGCCTTACCCACTGCCCAGACAGCTCTGTGGGACCTGTTCCACTTCTAGATGATATAACTACATAACTATGGTTCTTTTTCTTTTCCTTTTCCTTTTCTCCTTCCCTAGGGGAAAGGTCTGGAGCCGGACATTTCAGAAAGCTTGTTCTCTTCTCAGTATAGTTCGCTCCAGTTCTCTCTTTTTTGTCTCACACTGAATTTCCCAGGAGAACCTTTCTGCTGCAGCCAGGCATTTCCAAGCCACCAGCTCCCATTCCCCATGTCACTCTGAAGTAGCAGAATAACTGTCGAAGACACAGCTGCCCCAGCTGTGGGTCTGGGAGACCAGCCCATTGCAAAGATGGAGGCGGGGGAGGGGAGGCTCTATCCCCTCTGGGGTCCACCGACCGGGGCTGAAGGATCCTGAGGGCTAGTGCCACATGGCACCTGATCCTGGAGAAAACTGTTCTCCCTGGTTCCCCCACAGGCACAGCCTCCAGGATTCCACTCCGTGGCTTCTCAGCCTCCCTTTCTTGCACTACAGAGGAGGGATCTGGGTGCAGCATTGTTATTTGTGTCTGGTATAACAGTATTTCTTTTCCTTTAAACAATCTGCAGGGGCTACCTTCCTGGAGATGAAAGATGAAAAGACGGTGAGATTACCTGCCAGGACCATTTAGGCTTTAATGATTTTCACGTGAGCGCTCCCAGCAATGCCGCCCAGCCACCGAGTCACAGGACGCTGTTCTAATAAAATTAAAATTACTAAAATAAACTACCAGGCATCTGGAAAGTACTGCAAACACAACATATTATGTAAACTGACATCCAAATATTGTACACCGTCGTAGCCTTGAGTTACAACAAAGCCAAGATGCGCACGAAAGCCTTATTTTTTTTTATTTTAATTTCCTCGTAAGTGGATTTTAATCACCAGGTAGCCAAATCATATTCAATACCAATTTCCTTTATGTTGTCTAGTGGTTTATGGTTTTCTTTGTGTCAAAATCTCAAATTCACATTTACATACATTCTAGAACTGCAAATACAACCAACAAGAATTCAAATGAAAAGCAAAGGTGCTTACAAACATCCAAAGAATATCACCTCCTACCTTCTTTTTCACTAGCTTTATTCAGATCCCTTAGAAACAGACTTAAGATCAGATTAAAGGTCTAATTTTGAATGCTTTGTGACTTTTTGAAAAGGAAGCTCTTTAGATCACTCTTAAAAAAAAATCAAACACCAAATGACATTCCATCTGATCATGAATATTGATAATACAATATTTATTTTAAATCTAATGTATTCATCAGTACTCAACCCAAAGTCAAATTAAACTCATCAGGATCAGAATAACTGTTTGGTTTTGCAAAAGTCAAGGACCCTTGTTGGGTGGCTTAATGACTTCTTGTTTGTGTTCTGTTTGCATAAATTATCCATCAAGTGCAGCCATTACACCGGATGCCGCATGGCACTTGCCGGGGAACGAGAGCCGCGTCAGGACCCTCATCAGAGGGAAATGTGATTGCGGTGGAGTCATCACTCCGTGCCTGGCAAGGATCTGCTGTCTCCGGTCTCCATCCCTTTGCACCAATTCCATTTGTAGTCAGAACTGGGCTCACAGACCTGGATTTTTAAAGGCAAGGGATGCAATCAAACAATAGATGTTATAGGAGACAGCCGCTGTGTGAGTAGCCAAATGTGATAAAGAAAGGAGAGAGAAACAGTGTAATGGGTTTCAAGGCAATCAGACGAGTCTTTGAGAATGCAGGTGCTGGGTAATATGCTCTCCATTCATCTAGCCATGTATGTAGAACACACACACAAAATTCCTTTTCTCAATATCTACAGACATTCTTTCCACCTCATGGTATTACTCCCCAGTAAACCGGGTATGGCTAGGACCCAAGTCATGCTGTGCGTAATTCTAATTAAGTAAGACAGGCAAAAGGAATGGCATCTCTGTTTCACTGAGCACAAGCAAGAGGATCCAGTCCGGACACATCCCACAGCTATGCCAATGTAATTGTCTCACTTAACTCAGGACAATCTCTGTGAATGTTGTTTTCTAGAAAGATGCTACAAAATGAGGCAGAGCACCAGAAAAGCCACATAATAGGAAGAGAGGAACTTCCCAACAGAGCAATAAGATGTTGTGTTTCTGGAATATGCAGAGCTGAGCATATGTTGCATTGGAATAAGAAATGCAGGTGAATTCAAGGGAAGTGAAAACACAGCCACTTTTTAATTGCAATTTTAAAAGAAATTTTCTGTGTTCCTAGGAACAGTTCAGGTTTGATTCACAGACATTCAGCTCTGAAATAAGAAATTGAAGAGCATTATCAAATGATGATCATCATCATAAACGAGCCTTGGCTACACCTGCCCTCAAGGCTGGGACACTATTACCAGCAGCTTAAGCTTGTCACAAATGTTACATGGAGACAGCATAACCGTGAAGACCCACACAGCTGGGGCTCAGAATCAGGCTGTAACTGGCTGAGACTGGTCTTGAATACTCTGATACCAGAAACGGCTGACATGTGATGTGCTTAGTTATAAAGCACACCTCAGGTCTGGCAATTCCTCATGACACGACCTTGCAGATAGGTTCAAGTACATAAAAGGACATTGGACACACAGGTGACAGGAAACAGCTGCGCTGCCTATACACAGAGGACAGGAAAGGAGAGAACGAAGTTTAAATTACAACAGGCAGGTGTGACAGGTATAAAAAGACAGAAACAAGGGCAATTAAGTTAGTAAAGAAGGAAAACATTATTAGGTAGTGCCAGGAGAAGAGAAATGGATATTAAAATATGGAATGTCAACACATCTACGAGGTAAAAAGACATGTAAATTAGCACCATCCGCCTATACAACAAAATTTTTTCATAAAATTTGAACTTGAACCATATGACTTTGCCATTTTGGTAGATTGCAAATGGTAGAGTTTTAGCAAGTTCAGGTGACACAAACTAATACTTCTGCCTTAGATCAGAACCATGAACAGCACCTAATGCATATGAGGTAATTTATAAATATGTGTAGGATGGATGAATTAATAAGTGAATTTTCAAATATTAAAAATAAGAATATTTAACTGAATAAACAAGAGTTCTCTAGGTTGGTTGGCACAGTGAGCAGTGTCTGTGTGTACATCTCTCTTTCTCACACACATTGATTATTTTTCTATCCAAATTATCTCCTTTTTGCCCAACATCCAAGTAAAGCTCACTAGTTCAGGAACTTTGGACATTTGTAATCCCAAACTAATCATTTTCCTTACTCTTAGATTCCTGAACATGATGAATAATAAAAATAAAGTCCATGTTCTTTTCTAAGCTTTTTGGCTATTAATTGGAAAAATAGATACCAGAAGATCCAATAATCAGTTTACTTTTGACTCTTCATGTTCATTTTAAAATGCCACAGGGAAAAGATTTGTGTTCACAAAAGAAGTTTGAGTTAGGTGTGTACATCAAGCTTGTTGAGACAAATGTTAATTCCTTAATATCTTAACATATGCCAACTCCGTTCTTCAGTTGCACAAGCCAAAACCCTTGCAGTGATCTGATCCTTAATTTTGTTTTTTAATTCACTCACACCCCGTAGCGGATCTATCAACACATCTTGAATCATTAGCTGCAAATTACACTTGACCTTTGAACAACATGATGGTTAGAGATGCCAACCCCCAGGCAGTTGAAAATCAGTTAAAACTTTTGATTCCCCAAAAACATAACGACTGTCATCCCTTGGTGTCCAAAGGGGATTGGCTTCAGTCCCCTCCACTCCTGAAGCTACCAGGATGCTCAAGTTCCTTCAGGCAGGCCCTCTGTGTCCAAGAATTCTGCATTCAATATGTTCAAGTTCCTTCAGGCAGGCCCTCTGTGCCCGAGGAGTCTACATTCACATATTCAACCAATCAACATCTGAGGATGGTTGAATGCATGACTGTGGAATCCCTGGATAGAAAGTGTCTTCACATAAATGGACTCCTGGGATTCAAGCCCACATTCTACAAGGGGTAACTGTGTAACAGGCATGAAGTCACTCCTTACCACATCTTCTGCAATTCACCCACATACACACCCCAACACCCTTCAAGGCCAAATCATGATTCTCTCTCATCTAGATTATTACAAGAGCTACTAACTGGTCTCTTTCTTATCCCTGACTCCCTACATGCTATTCTCCATGGAGTAAAAAAGACATCACCCTGGGAAGCTTCCATGAACTCATTTCATTCAAAGGAAAAGCCAAAATCCTTAAAATGGTCTAAGACACCCTCCGCCATCTGCTCCAGTACACCTCGTGGCCTCACTGGTTTTTATCTCCAGCTACACTCTGCTGTGACCACGTTTCCTTGCATGTGCTCACTTTCAAATCACGTGCACTGGGTTGGAAGTCAGCTGCCGCATCCTGAGTGCACACTAGCAACCACATGGGGAGGAGCAGAGGTCTGCTGCCAACAGCAATAGGAAACCCACACAAAGTGAATGGTCCAGCCCCAGTCGAGTCTCAGGCTTACTGTAGCCCAGCCCATATATTGACTGCAATCTCATGAGAGATTTGAACCAAAAATATACAGCTAAACCACTCCCCTATTCCTGACTCATAGTAACTGTGACAAACTTTGTGGTTTTGAGCCTCTCACTTTTGGGGCAACAAACAATAACTAATAAAGCCCTTATGACCATCTAATCATATTCTATGTCATATTTTATTAACCTGCTTATTGACTATCTCCCCCAAGGAATGCATGATCAGGGTAGAAATATTTACCTTTTTTTTTTTAATTATTGTGATCCTTGAATCTAAAAGGGCTAAATAAATCAATCTTTTACTTTTAATAATGAATAATGTAGGTATCCAAGATTCCCCTGCACTAGTGGATCAGCAAAAATGCAACATTCAAAAACATACTTAAAATGATAGCAAGAGTTTATATTACTTGGATAAACGATGGTTGTATTGGGTTGTAAAGCAGAAATCTATCACAGATGTGTTGCAGGAGTGATGAATATAAAGAGGCTCCCATTTTCCCACTGCATACACAAGACGTCCTCTCAGAAAAACAAATCACCCAGTAGGTAATTTGTGGGTTGCTAGTCAGGCAGACAACAAGATAATCAGCAGAGCTTCCTGTAACCACAAACACCGAGACTCCGTATTTAAGGTTCTGATTCAGGAGGTCTGGAGACAGGCCTTGACATTGGCTATAGACTGAATGCTTCTATCTTTTCCAAAATTCACAGACTGAAACCAACTTCCTGATGTGTTGGAGTCAGGGCCTTTTAGTGGTGATTAGTCATAAGGGTGGAACTTCATGAATAGGACTAGCACCATTATAAAAGGGACACCAGAAAAATATCTAGTCCTTTTCATCACATGAAGACACAGTAAGAAAAGAGGCAGCTATGAATAGGAAAGTGAGCCCTCACCAAACACTGAATCTTCAGGAAGTTTGATCTTCAACTTCCTAGCCTCAGAAATGTGAGAAATAAAATTATATTATTTACCAACCACCCTGTCTATGATATGTTTGTTATAGGAGCCTGAAGACAATGTCTTTATCTATTAAAAAAAAAAAAAGTCCCCAAACTTATTCTGACACAAAGCCAAGGCTAAAAATCCCTTTGTTGGGTGGTAAATCACTAAAGAAGATCCAATATACTAGTAATAGAAGCAACTTGAGTTCCCTTTCCCGCATTCACTCATTCACATATTTGTTAGTTGTGTGTTACCTGGTTGGGAACTCTGCTAAGTTTGTGGTGAATGAATAGCCTGATGGAGCTCAGAATCTGGCAGGGGGTAGGAGGAGAGATGGCTCCTACCCAGTGAATAGTCCAAATCAGCAAGCCCAATGTGAACAATCAGCAAGCCCATCTCCAGCTTTGCTTTTTTGCAGTGATCTTGCCTTTCCTACCGGTGCTTGGACTCCCCTGACAACACCTTGGGCTAAACTGGGCACCCATCATCAAAAAAGACCTGGGTTGGACTAATGATAAAGGACTGATCACAAAAATCTACAAAGAGCTGATGAGACTCAACACAAACAAAGAAAAAAACCCAGTCAAAAAAATGGGCAGAAGAGCTAAAAAGAAACTTCTCTGAAGAGGAAATGCAAATCGCCAACAGGCATATGAAAAAATGTTCAACATCACTTGCAATCAGGGAAATGCAAATCAAAACTACCATGAGATACCATCTCACACCAGTGAGAATGGCACATATTAAAAAAACTAGCAACAACAAATGTTGGCGAGAGTGTGGAGAAAAAGGAACTCTTCTGCACTGTTGGTGGGAGTGCAAACTGGTCCAACCACCATGGAGAGCTGTGTGGAGATTTCTGGACCTACTAAACATAGAGCTTCCATATGATCCAGCAATTCCACTCCTAGGTATTTACCCAAAGGACACAGAAACATCAATTCCAAAGAACACCTGCACCCCTATGTTTATAGCAGCACTGTTTACAATAGCTAAGCTTTGGAAACAGCCCAAATGCCCAAAAATAGATGACTGGATCAAGAAGATGTGGTATATATACACCATGGAATATTACTCAGCATTCAAAAAAGATAAACACATGCAATTTGCAGCAACATGGATGACACTGAAGGGATCATGCTCAGCAAAATAAGCCAGAAAGAAAAAGAAAAATACTGCATGTCTCACTCATAGCAGGAATCTAGAAAACTTAAATAAGGGACCAGGAAAATGAATAACTAAAAGAAAGTGAAAATCAAAATCAACAAACAACTATGAACCAGAGACACTCTATGGGGGGTGAGAGGCGGGGAGGGGAGGGATTGGGGTCAAAATAAGGGGATTGCAAATGTATGGGGAATATAAAAATAAAACTTATTAAAAAAAAAAAAAAAGACCTGGGTTGGGTGGCACCTGACTGCAAGGAAGGGACTGAAGTCCTCTATGGAGATATGTGAGGTGCAAAGGGGATGGACCCCAAAGTAACACCATGGAGCCCCAAAATTTAAAGACTGCAAGAGAGAAAAGAGCCTACAAAGGAGACTAAGGCAACTTCCCCAGAGCTAAGAGAAAAGGCAGAGAGTATCAAGTTCCTAAGTGGAAGACATGGCATTCGCTAGCAAGATGAGTGGCTGAGCCTCACATCTCTGCGATAGAAACAGATCTGTAAACATAACATTTTCAAAATCATTTTCACTCAATGAAGGGACAGCTCCATCCTACTAGTGCGAATAGTTTATTTTTAATCTTTGACTAGCTGAAATAGTGCACCGCTAGCTAGGGGTTTGCTAGACCATGGCTCCAGTCCTGGTTTGCTACGAGCTCTGGAGTCTCAGAAAATAGTTTAAATTGCTTAAGGGTCTTTGGTTCCTCATTTATTAAGTCATAGCGTGGGAATAAATCATCTTTAAAGTTGTTTTCCAGTCCTAACATTCTACTAACATTTATACATGTGAATATATGAATATGTGTAACAGCCCATTTTCCAATATTATTGAGAAATGGAGAACGCGCATAGGAGAGAGATTGTGACTTGATTTGATTGGTTAGGGAAGCAAACACTGGCAGGCGTATGTTAATTTCGAGAGTAGTAGCTGACAGTATGATCTTTCATTTGGAAAGTATTTCAATACCAACTGGATGAGTTAGAGCAAATATCCCCAGGGCTTCTAGCAGTACCAGAGAACTGTCAGAGCTCCAGATGAAGCCAAGGAGTTCAGTTGGGTTATGAAATGCCCCAGGCTTCTAGGCAACTAGAGCAGAGTATCTACCTGCCCACGCTGTTGTACAGCGACTCCTCCTAGTTCAGGGAGGACGTCGCAGACGGCAGACCCACGCTGCAGTCCAACCGAGAGCTCTCTACCTTTGGGCTTGGCGTAGGCAGAAGTTGACTGATGTGACAGCAGGTGGTGAGCTGGCGGCCGTGGGAGGTTGTAACTCCTTGTGCCTTCTGCCAATTAATTCCCAAGAAAGAATCATTGCAAAGAGAGATTTCCAGCCTCACCCCACACCCTCTGGGAGAAAAGAATTAGAGATACAGAAAAACAAGGGCATGACAAGCAGCCATCAGTCCCAACTCGCTCTCAAGCAAGGTCTCTCAGCCTGGGCACTGTAGATATTCAGGGATGAGTAATTCTCTGTTGTGGGGCTGCCTGCTGCATTGGAGGATGATCAGCAGCAGTCCTGATCTCTACCCACAAGAAGCCAGTAGCACCCTCTCCACACATATGACAACAAAGCGTTTCCAGACATTCCCAAATGTCTCCCCTATTGCTCCCAACAAGAACCTCTACTCAAAGAATGCTGCCCCCACAAAAAGTCCCAGACAAATCAGGCTGGTTGCGAGTGACACAGCCCACCCTCCACAGTGACAGTGAGTGATGTTGTTTATGCAATCCAAGCGCTAACTAACACCTGCAGACAATTCCACCTACCCCATTCGAAAATCTTTCATCTAGAAATGGAAACTCAGGCTGACAAACTGTCCTTGGATGGACCTACAGTACAAAGTCAACCTTATGCTCCCAGTAGCTATTTCTTAACCTATTTACTGTGACTGAAATCTCCAAGTGGCTCCCCGAAACAGCCTGTCTGTGAAGCCAGTCTGTGAAAGAGAAAAAAAGGAAGGGGTTCCTGATGAGAGCACCCAGCTTGAGCTCCACCTGTCACTCACTAGCTGTGTGATCTGGGGCATCGTTTCCACTTGACTGTTTACTCATCTGCAAAATGAGAGCAATGCTATCTGCTTGTCTCGCTCAGTGTGTCGCTGTGCAGCCCCACGCAAGGCTGGTGACTTCTAAGCCAGCGCTACAATGGCGGGCGCTGGGCGCTTAGTGTTATCTGCAAGTATTAGCCTGATTATTACAGCGTCCTATCTCCGTGTTGACACATTCCATGCAGGAATTCCAGGAAATGCTGGAATCCAGCTTCTTTCCTTTTAGTGCTAACTCGACCAGAAGTCCTTTCTACTTATTTTCACCCAAAATTGTCCATCAGTTTCAACAAAGAACAACAAATATTTAAACCCTACTATGTACCTTTAGGATATATCAGTGGCTAAAAAGACCAGGATCCCTGCCCTGAAAGGGCTTATTTTTCAAATAGGGTGGGGAAGTAACAAACAATAAGCAAAAAGACATAAATAAAAAGTGAATTCCATAGTATGTGGGGACCATGCCGTGCAGGAGAGGTGACTGAAGGGTGTGATGTCAGTGTGAGTGGCAGGTGGGGACAGCATGCTGCTTAAAGGGGACAGCCTGGCCAACAAGTGAGATATGGGCAGAGGCGTGGGGCAACTAGAACAGAGTGTCTGCCCCCACCACCCACACTGTTGTACAGTGACTCCTCCTGGCTAAGGGAGGTTCATTCATGCAACTAACTATAGGGCAAGCATTCCTGGGACAGTACATAGCCAGCACAGAAACCCGCAGGCTGGAGCATGCCTGGAGCCTTAAGCTTCAACAAATAGAACCCTTCATGATGGGAGAAGCAACCAAGTGGAGAAGGAATAGGAACTGGGGTTTAAAGGTGGTGGGTGGGGGCCTTCCTGGTGGCACAGGAGTTAGTCTCAGCTCTATGAAGCTATCAACAGGCACCTCAGCACAAGTTTGATCCCCGGCCAGGGAGTTGACCCGCATGGCGCAGCAGACCTCTCCTGTCTCACCCGCTGCTACCTCAGCAGTGTATTTCAGTTAATCCACCTGTTCTGCTCCCCACTCTGTCTCTGGTGAATCCTCTCACCCCCACACCTCTGGCCTGTATCCCAGATCTTGGTGCATAAATAAAATATATCTTTAAAATAAATAAAATAAAACAAAATAAAGTGGGGGGTGGAGCTGAGGCATTTGAAAAATGTGGAGGGAGCGCTACTCTAGGCTGGCCACTGTGCAGGTGCTGGAGATTTTGAGCCAGCAACTCTGCCCCTGCTGCCTGGAGCTGGCAAACCTCCAGGGGCGTGTGCTACCAGAGGGAGGGAAGAGGGGCTCGGAGAGGACCAGACGAAAACCCAGGCACAGAGCTTACTTGTGTATGAGGAATAAATGGGCCAGCAGTTTGTGCCCTGGTTCTTGCACATGCAGATCACTCGGCATCTTCTATGCACTCTGGGCCACCACCAGGAAAAGGCGTCTCTCCTGAACATGGAGACCTGCTCACCTAGGAAAGGAAAATGCCAAGGGATGGTGCTCAGGGGGGAACATGAGGCCATAACACCAAGTTCGTCTTATACCTGTCCCAGACAGGGGCACAGTGCTCTCCACTAATGGGGTGCCAGACTGATCTCTGGCCCCCCTCTACCCACTCCCCAAGACCCTCCAGGCAATGAGTGAGCCAAGGGGCTGGACCGTGGCTTCCAGTGTGGATGCAGCATCTCAACCTTTTTTCTACTTTCCTGAGTCATATGCAAAAGAGGCCTTTGCAGGAGCACACACAGTTGGCTCTATGCCTGCGGGAGCAGTAGAAAGCAGCAGGGATGAGCCTCTCCCAATAAAAATTAATGGAACAAAAGCCCCCCTGTGCGCTGCCTGAGTTTCATCTCCCAGGGAGCTTATGTCTCCATCTTCTCTCACCAAATCCTCATTCCGGGCAATTCTGTCTCCCGGGTGTCTTTGGCATAGGTCAAAGGCCCATGAATAGATGGGAAGGGGCCAGGACTAAATCAGACCCAGGTTCACACATACCCAACGCACACAGGCTCACAGACACATGTACACGTGTGTGCATATGCCCACGCACTCTACACACACACTCGTGCATATGCATGCATACACACACACCCCTACCTTCTTGCTCCTTGTTTTTTAACAAGTGAAATCATTGGCAACCTCATGGGGGAGGAAGTCACATGGGGTGGGGGTGGGCGGGTAAATCAGCAGCAAGGAATTCTATGGAAGGATAAGTCCATTAAGGGTTTGCAAAAAAGCTAAGACTTGCATTTTTATTTTTTCACTTTCATATACAAGCACTCCACATGCACATTTTCACTGTGAATGACTCAGGAGAGCAAGCTTACATGGCACAGAGCACAGCATAGAAGCAACCTTTGCCCACCTAGCTCCCGCTCCCCTCCTCAGAGGTAAACACCATTGTGCTGGATTATTCTACCATCAGCCTGCTCACTCTGGGAACCCTAAATCTCAGAACCACCTTCCCTATATGGTCCTGGGTCAGGGTTGGCGAAAAGTAAAGTTGTTTGAGATGTAGAGGCCAAGTGAAACATCCCCATAATGTTCTGAGGTTTGCTGAGGTCCAATGACAGACAGAGCAAGAGCACTGGCCTCTTCCTTCCTTTTCAAGTTCACCCTCCCCCTGGCAACCTGCCGGGGAGCAGTGATTTCAGAGAACCCCCAGATGCTTCGCTGTAAGCTCACAGAGACAAGTAGACTACCCTGGGGATCCCTTGTGCAACCTCACTCCAGTAGCTACAGACTCCAGCTTCCAGAACTTCCAACACTCCCCCTGAGCCGTGTCCTAGTCAGCTGCTGCCACAGCTGTGTAAGGACTAACTCCCACTATAAATTCCTTATTCTATGACTCTCTGTGTTCCTGCTTCCCTGCCTGACAGGGACACAACTGTCCACAGTGCTGAGGGCAGTCATTCTTCCTCTGCACGAATCTCTGCTTTCTTCCTCCTACTTTCCTCCAGTGTAATCATCCAGGTGAGATTTCTGTGGCAACACATACAAATCAGCCTCACCTGTTTCATGGCTACATCGTATCCCACCACATGTACCGTGTATTTAACCATTTCCAAATGACACACTTAAGTTGTAATCCAGTTTTCCACCCCAACAAAAGATGCTGCAGTTTCTTTATGCCAAGTGTGTCCATCTTCTTTAGGATAGATTCCTGGAATAATCAGATGAACATATTTTTAATTTCTATAGCTATGATCAAATTGCCTTCCAAAGGACTTCTTTCTTGGGCCTCCCCGGTGGCGCAGCGGTTGAGCACTGGGTTGCGAAGCTGCCCGCGGCCTCTGCGGCGCCGGTTCGATCCCCGGCTGCTCCCCGGCCACCGGAGGAGGGTCCCACATGGCGTACAGACCTCTCCTGCCGCCCGCTGCTCCCCTCAGCAGTGTACTTCGGTCCTTCTGCCTGCTCTGCTCCCCACTCTGGCTCTGGTGAATTCTCTCACCCTCCTGCGCTTCTGACTGTACCCAGTGCTTGTATAAACAAAACAAACAAACAAACCAGCAAACAAAATAAATAAAGCATGCCTCTATAAAAAAAAAATAAAATAAAATAAAAATAAAAAAAAAAACAAAGGACTTCTTTCTCCAAAGAATTCTTGCCCTGCCAGCAACGTTGCCCTTATTCCCTAAACACTGGTTTCTCTGTGCTCTGACTGCCCTGGAGATCCAGGAGGTGGGAGGCAGGGGGAGTGGGTATTGCAAAGGAGGGACATAGACACTTGGAAAGCAAGACGCATGGTCATGGAGTGCACCAGCCTTAAAAGAAATATACAACTAGCTCATTAAAGACTAAATGACAGGCAAAAAGAATTGCCATGCATGAGAAATGGGTAGCATAAAATTAATACTGAGAAGACTGAATGATTTCAGAAATTTCTCAATGACTGCCCATGCATGTCAGGGATATACATGTGTACACACACACACACACACACACACACACACACACACTTCAGAATCTGCTGCTGAAGCTTAAAATCCCCTGAAATACTTTCTTTCCTCATCAGAGATAAGGCTCAGGGCCTCCCCGGTGGAGCAGCGGGTTGAGCACAGCACTGTGAAGCTGTCCACAGCCTCTGCAGTGCAGGTTCGATTCCCGGCCAGCTAAGGAGATTCCCACATGGCATGGCAGACCTCTCTTGTCGCGCCCACTGTTCCCCTCAGCAGTGCTTTTGGTTTGTCTGCCTGTTCTGTTCCCCGCTCTGTCTCTGGTGAATCCTCTCACCATCCCGTGCCTCTGACTGCACCCCAGCCATTGTATAAATAAAGAATAAATCTTTAAAAAAGATAAAGACATAAGGCTCAAATAAAAATAACCTCTATCAGTAAATAGCAGTAATGTGTGAGGAACTTTGTCAAATGCTTTACATGCTTTCTGCCCTCTGAGGTAGGTTTTATTCCAGTCTTACAGGTGAGAAAACTAAGCTTCAGAAGAGTGAAGCCAAACAACTAGTAAGTGATAAAGAATTTAACCTCAGCGTTATATGCCCAGACAACCTTGGCCACCACACTGCCCACCCAGGGAAAGGAAGTCCCTTTTAGATACAGACACCTTCTGCCACACTTTTGCACACTATTCCCTAGAGTAAAGGGCAATGAGTGCAGGGAAAGACTCGGTAGAGACGGACAGCGGTGGAGAAAGATGCTGTGGTTGGAAATCTAATAGTTATCTCCTTCCTGGACAGTATGCAGATGGCAGAGCCCGATCAGCTCAAATGGGCAGAGGACCAGAGCAGGCAGGCAGCCAACCTCCCCATTGGGGCAACTCTTCCCAATTTTCCTGTTAGGACCGTGGCAAGAAGCCAGAAGTGGCAGAAGGGCATCAGTTCCTCCTCTCCCTGGAGTTTCTTTCCGGTTGCAAAGTTTCCAGTGTGCAAGGCCCACTCGACAATAGCTGGCTGCCATGCTGTAAAATCAGTCCGTGCCCACATTTGCTGATTTTGGACAGCAATGGCCTTGGAATAAAGAGGTAGGGAAGGAGATGAGTGTAGAGGGACAAGCTTGGGGCCAGGTCAGGGAGGCGGGAGCTAGAAAAGTGACAGGCGGAGGCACTTCGTAAGCAAGCACAGAGGATGCCTAGGGCAGCTCAAGGAAAGGGCAGCTCCCATGCAGACCCAGCGCCAACTGCCTGGCAGCGCCGGGGCAGCAAGTCTCCTGGTGACAGAGACGCCTTACAGTTCCTGAGAACCAGGGGTCCAAGCACATATCCTGCCACCGTCCTTTAGGAAATCCATTCTTGCTTTTATAGCTCAAAATTAAATCACTTCAGTGAGCTCTGAGCACTCTGGGAAGTCCCACACGCCCCAGAAAACAAAGGAAACACACCTCTGGGAGTCACTGAGCATGGGGAGCGGAAGGGAACAGAAGGGTGCACAACAAGTGTGCCGTGCCTAGAAGGGCCTGTGGAGGGGTGGGGGATACAGCAGCACACCTGGGGAGGTGGGGAGGGCCGTTGAACTGGGCACCCATCCCACTGCTCCCCACACCACACAGGGACCTGATGATGACACACTGGCTGTGGTGACCCCTTGCAGAGGTGAGTTGCTCTGTCCCCCACCTCCCACAGGCCCGTCTAGGCACAGCACACTGGTGGCTCACCCTTGTGTTTGCCTCCCTCCCCATACTCAACGATTCCCAGAGGTGTGTTTCCTTTGTTTTTTTTTTTTTTTTATAAATTTTATTGTTATATTCCCCATACAATTGCAGCCCCCCCATTCTGACCCCAATCCCTCCCCTCCCGCCCCCGCCCCCCTAAAAGTGTCTCTGGTTCATAGTTTTTTGTTGATTTTGATTTTCACTTTCTTATAGTTATTCATTTTCCTGGTCCCTTATTTAAGTTTTCTAGATTCCTGCTATGAGGGAGACCATCCGGTATTTTTCTTTTTCTTTTTGGCTTATTTCGCTGAGCATGATCCCTTCCAGCGCCATCCATGTTGCTGCAAATTGCATGTGTTTATCTTTTTTGAATGCTGAGTAATATTCCATGGTATATATGGACCACATCTTCTTGATCCAGTCATCTATTTTTGGGCATTTGGGCTGTTTCCAAAGCTTAGCTATTGTAAACAGTGCTGCTATAAACATAGGGGTGCAGGTGTTCTTTGGAATTGATGTTTCTGTGTCCTTTGGGTAAATACCTAGGAGTGGAATTGCTGGATCATATGGAAGCTCTATGTTTAGTAGGTCCAGAAATCTCCACACAGCTCTCCACAGTGGTTGGACCAGTTTGCACTCCCACCAACAGTGCAGAAGAGTTCCTTTTTCTCCACACCCTCGCCAGCATTTGTTGTTGCTAGTTTTTTTAATATGTGCCATTCTCACTGGTGTAAGATGGTATCTCATGGTAGTTTTGATTTGCATTTCCCTGATGGCAAGTGATGTTGAACATTTTTTCATATGCCTGTTGGCCATTTGCATTTCCTCTTCAGGGAAGTTTCTTTTTAGCTCTTCTGCCCATTTTTTGACTGGATTATTTTCTTTGTTGTTGTTGAGTCTCATCAGCTCTTTGCAGATTTTTGTGATCAGTCCTTTATCATTAGTGTTGGGTGCAAAAATGTTCTCCCAGTTGGTGGGGTTTCTCTTTGTTTTTGTTATTGTCTCTTTTGCTGTGCAGAAGCTCTTTAATTTGATGTAGTCCCAGCTGTTTATCTTTGCCTTCACTATCACTGCTTTGGGTGATGTGTCTGTAAAGATGTCTTTGATGTGCAGATCACGTAGTGTTTCGCCTATATTTCCTTCTATATATTTTATGGTTTCAGGTCTTATGTCTAGTTCTTTAATCCATTTTGAGTTGATTTTTGTGTATGGTGTGAGGTAGTGGTCAAGCTTCATTCTTTTGCATGTAGCGACCCAGTTTTCCCAGCACCATTTATTGAACAAACTTTCTTTGCTCCAATGCATAGTCTTTGCTCCTTTGTCAAAGATTAGTTGACCATAAATCTGTGGGTTTATTTCTGGATTTTCTATTCGATTCCATTGGTCTGTATGTCTGTTCTTGTTCCAATACCATGCAGTTTTGATGATTATGGCTTTGTAGTATAGTTTGAAGTCTGGGAGTGTAATGCCTCCATTCCCTTCTTTTTTTTTCAGGAGAGCTTTGGCTATTCGGGGTTTTTTGTGATTCCATATGAATTTCATCAATAATTGTTCTATTTCTTTGAAGAATGACATTGAAATTTTGATTGGAATAGCATTGAATCTGTATATTGCTTTTGAAAGGATGGCCATTTTAATAATGTTTATTCTTCCAATCCACGAGCAGGGGATGTCTCTCCATTTCTTTGTGTCTTCTTCTATTTCTTTTAACAGTGTTTTATAGTTTTCTTTGTATAGGTCCTTTACCTCTTTTGTTAGATTTATTCCCAAATATTTGATTTTTTTGTTTCAATAACAAAAGGGATGGTTTTTTTGATTTCTTCTTCTTCAGATTTATTGTTTGTGTATAGGAAGGCTACTGACTTTTGCATGTTGATTTTGTATCCTGCCACTTTACTGAACTGATTGATGAGTTGAATTAGCTTTTCTGTGGAGTTTTTGGGGTTCTCTATGTATAATATCATATCGTCTGCAAATAGTGATAGTTTGACTTCTTCTTTTCCTATTTGGATTCCTTGGATGTCTTTCTCTTGTCTTATTGCTCTGGCTAGGACTTCCAGTATTATATTGAAAAGCAGTGGTGAGAGTGGACATCCTTGTCTTGTTCCAGATCTTAATGGAATTGCTTTCAGCTTTTCACCATTGAGAATGATACTGGCTGTTGGCTTGTCATAGATGGCCTTTATGATGTTGAGGTATGTTCCTTGTATCCCAAGAATTTCAAGGGCTTTTATCATGAATGGGTGTTGCACTTTGTCGAAAGCTTTCTCAGCATCAATTGATATTATCATATGGTTTTTATATTTCTTTTTGTTGATGTGTTGGATAACGTTGATTGATTTTCGGATGTTAAACCATCCTTGTGCCCCTGGAATGAATCCTACTTGGTCGTGGTGAATTATCTTATGGATACATTGTTGGATTCTGATGGCTAAAATTTTATTGAGGATTTTTGCATCAGTGTTCATTAGGGAGATTGGCCTGTAGTTTTCCTTTTTTGTGTTGTCCTTGTTCAGTTTTGGTATTAGTGTAATGTTGGCTTCATAGAACGTGTTTGGTATCGTCCCTTCCTTCTCAATTTTTTGGAAGAGTTTGTGAAGGATAGGCACTAATTCGTCTCTGAATGTTTGGTAGAATTCATTTGTAAATCCATCAGGTCCTGGGCTTTTGTTTTTGGGGAGGTTTTTGATTACCATTTCAATTTCGCTAATTGTAATTGGTCTGTTTAGGTGTTCTAATTCTTCTTTATCTAGCTTTGGGTGATTGTAGAGTTGTAGGAATTTGTCCATCTCCTCTAGATTATTAAACTTGTTTTCATATAACTGTTCATAGTAGTTACTGATTATTCTTTTGATTTCTGCTGTGTCCGTTGTGATTTCTCCTCTTTCATTGATGATCCTGTTTATTTGTGCTTTCTCCCTTTTTTCCTTTGTGAGCCTGGCTAGGGGTTTGTCTATTTTATTGATTTTTTCAAAGAACCAGCTCTTGGTTTCATTGATCTTTTGGATTGTTTTTTTAGTTTCAATTTCATTTATTTCTGCTTTGGTTTTTATTATTTCTTTTCTTCTACTGGTTTTGGGGGTTTTTTGTTGTTCTTTTTCTAGATCTTTGAGCTTCGAGATTAGGTTGTTTCTTTGAGTTCTTTCTTGTTTCTTGATGTGAGCTTCTATTGCTATATATTTTCCTCTTATTACTGCTTTTGCTGCATCCCATACATTTAGGATATTGGTGTCCTCCTTGTCGTTCAATTCAAAAAATTTTTTAATTTCTTCTTTGATCTCCTCATTAGTCCAGTGGTCTTCCAGTAGTGTGGTTTTTAATCTCCATGAGGTAGGAAAGTTCCTTGCCTTCTTTTTATGGTTTATTTCTAGTTTGATGCCTTCATGGTCAGAAAAGATGGTTGATATGATTTCAATCTTGGTGTATCTGTTGATGTTTGTCTTGTGCCCCAGTATGTGATCGATCCTGGAGAATGATCCGTGTGCGCTTGAGAAAAATGTGTACTCCGTTTTTTTGGGGTTTAGTGTTCTATAGATGTCTGTTAAGCCCAATTGCTCTAGGTCCTTATTTAGAGCTTTGGTTTCTTTATTTATTTTTTGTCTTGTTGATCTATCCATTGTTGATAGTGGTGTGTTGAAGTCTCCCACTACGTATGTGTTTTCTCTGATGTCTGTTTTCAGAGAGGACAACAGTTGTCTGATATATTTTGGTGCTCCTTCGTTTGGTGAGTATATGTTAATGAGTGTTATTTCTTCTTGAAGTATTGTCCCCTTGATCATAATTTAGTGACCCTTGGGGTCTCTTTTTATCTTTTTGAGTTTGAAGTCTGTTTTATCTGATATAAGTATAGCTGTTCCTGCTTTCTTTTTTGGTCCATTTGCTTGTAGGATTGTTTTCCATCCTTTAACTTTGAGCCTATTTTTATCTTTTGTAGCTAAATGTGTTTCCTGGAGACAGCAAAAGGTTGGGTTTTGTTTCTTAATCCAGGCTGCAACTCTGTGTCTTTTTATTGAAGAGTTTAGTCCATTTACATTTAGAGTTAATATTGATATGTTAACATCTGTATTTGCCATTGTGTTTGTCTTTCCTTTGATTTTATTTATTTATTCTTTTAATAACTTTTTTTTTTTTTGGCCTTCTTTCATTGTTATTCGTCCCTCTGAGGTTCTGGCTTTAGGACTCCTTGTAGTATTTTTTGGAGTGGGGGTTTAGTTGCAATGAAATTCCGGAGTTTCTGTTTGTCTGGGAAGGTCCATATTCTTTCTTCAAAGAGGAAGGAGAGCTTTGCGGCATAGAGTATTCTTGGTTGGCATCTGTTTTCTTGGAGTCTGTTGACTATGTCCCTCCACTCTCTCCTTGCCCGTAGTGTTTCTTCGGAGAAGTCTGATGTCAGCCTGATTGGCTTTCCTTTGAATGTTATCTGTTTCTTCCCTCTTGCCAGCTTCATTATTTTTTCCTTGTCCTGGATTCTTGGGAGCTTTACTATTATGTGTCTTGCTGTATTTTTTCTTTCGCCGTGGAAGTTTGGTGTTCTTCTTGCTTCTTGTATATCAATTTTCAGCTCCTTCTTCACATTTGGGAAGTTCTCTTCAATTATCTCTTTGAATATTTTCTCTGTTCCTACTTCTCTCTCCTCTCCTTCTGGTATTCCTATAACTCTTATATTTCCTTTCCTCATGGAGTCAGATAGTTCCCGAAGTCTTTCTTCATTCTTTTTCCTTCGTACTTCTCTTTCCTTTTCTATTTTGGTTCTTTTTATTTCTGTGTCTTCAAGAGCACTTATTCGTTCTTCCATTTCATCAATTCTGCTTTCATTGCTTTTCCCAGAATTCTTTAGTTCTTCCACTAATTCTTTGATCTCCTGCATTTCTTTTACTTCCCTCTTTAGGGACTCAATTTCATTCTTCTGATCGTTGATTATTTTTCCCTTATCATTGTTTTCCTTTATGACTTCTGTCAGTTTTTTAATCACGGCAATTTTAAATTCTCTTTCTGGAAGGCTCAGAAGTTCTTCCAAGTTACTGTCGTTGCAATCTGGGGGCTGGTTTTCTTTTTGTGGTGTGCTTTTTCTCTGGAGAGTTGCTAGGTTGCGTGTGGTTCTTCTCCTCCCTACTGTCTGTTTTCTAATTTGCCGTATGCGTTGGGACACTGTGTTGTTGGGACTGGCCGGCATCTTGGGTGGGCTTCTCTTCTCCCCTCTGGTTCCTCCAGGAGTCATCTGTCAGTTTCAAGCAGTCTTTATTGGAGAAAGGTCCCTGTCCTAAAATGTCGATGTGGGGACACACTCCCCTGTGCGCCTGGTCTGCCCCGGCGGTGGGTTCCTGCTCCCCCTCTGGGCTTGGACTGCAGGCCAGAGGGGTCTGGCGTGGGCGAACTTCCCCCGCTCACCTCTGGCTCCTGAGGAAGCCTTCTGCAGGTAGTCTTTACTGAAGAAATGTCCCTGTTCTAAAATGGTGATGTGGGACACACTCCCTGCGTGTCCGGTGTCAGGCACACTCTTCTGCGTGCCTGGTCTGCCCTGGCTGTGGGTGCTCGCTCTCCCTGTGGGCTCAGACTACTTGTTCGGAAGGGGCCGGGTGTGGGCTAACTCCCCAGCTGGCCACTAGCTCCTTCAGGAGCCTGTGCTGTCTACAAGTCGCTAGGTGGCGCCAGAGATCTCTCCTAGAGCCCTTGGGGAGCTGATTTTCCACCCCGTGGGACAGGGAGCAAAGCGGGGATGGTAGGGTACACCTCAACGGCTTTGGGGTGCTGTGTCTGCCTTGTGCCCCACCGTCGTGGGGAACCCACGCCCCTAATTTCGTGCCCCGGGTCTCAGTTCCAAAGCCCTCAGTTCCAGGACGCGGGCTGTAGCCCAGTTCAGTGGCGCGGGAATGGCGCCTTTTGCACCGCTCCCGTGCCTGGGCGCCTCGTTCCTGCTTACTCAGGGAGGGACCTTCACCTCAGTGAGGACCTCCGCGCGTCTCCCCGCAAGCCTAGGTCGTCTCCCAAGCCTAGGTCGCAGGCGCGGGGACCTGGGCAGCCGCGATCCTGGTCTGCACTTGCTTTTCAAGCGCGCCGAGCGCGCCGCTATCCGCGCAAGCTTACCGGCAGCCCGGGCTGTGTGCGCGTCTCCCGGGGTCTTTGTTCTTCTCTAATGGCGCCCGGAGCCGTTCGTTCACCGCCGCGGCGAATCCTGCAGGGTTCGCCTCAGCTCCCGTTCAAGGGGTGTGGTGGCTGCAATAGTTCCTTTCCACTCACAGTCCCGCTTGCTGCGTAGTTTCTTCTTGGTGGCCGTTTTGGTTTGTTGTTTCCCTCCTCTCTGCCGGTCGGAGAGTGCCGCCTCTGTGGGCGGGGGAGGGGAGCAGGGTTCTGCGCTTCCCTCCCTTCTAGTCCTCTTTTATGGCAACTTTCTTCTTTGGGAAGTTTGCTGGAGTCGTCCGTTTATCTTCCGTGTCCCAGTTCTCACTGGGACCTGCCGCTTTTCCTCCCTATTAACTTTTTTTAATGGGAGATCTTACTCGCAGCGTCTCCTCGCCGCCATGTTGCTCCGCCCCCTGTGTTTCCTTTGTTTTCTGGGGTGTGGGGGACTTCCCAGAGTCCTCAGAGGCTCCTGCAGGGCCACGGAGCAGTGAGTAGCTGCTCCAGCCACAGCTGCCCTCGTTCATGCTGAGTTCAGAGTTAAAGGCAGCCAAGGAGGCAGCCCTGGTGGAATAGAGAGATTCAGGGTGGGGCTGCTTATTATATGCAAAGCTTGAGAGCCACCGCAATAGACCCATGTGTGTCTAAGTAATGGCACAGCGCTGGGTAGAATATTATACAGCTATTAGGCATGATAGTTATAAAGGCTAAGTAGCGATTTAGCATGGAAAATCATCATAATGTGCAACTTCCATAATATGCAGCTTCCACAATCCATAATCCGCAACTTCCAACTCCCACTGATAATGACAAATATGCTCTTTATTCAAGTCGGTAAACACTAGAAGAGTAGGACTGACTGTCACAGCAGTGAGGGGAGTGTGGGATTATGGGTGAGGTTCCCCTTCTGCCTTCCACAGTTTCTATCTGAGGTGACAGGCGAAGAAGCAAAGTTGTCTGTGTAGTGACTGCAATGAACCTACATCACTGATCCCAGTGAGTGAGAACCAGACCACACGCACGCAGCACACACACTGCACACAGCAGAGACCACATACACCACCACATACATGTTCACTACACACGTGAGCACACACCCCACATACCACAGTGCAACATATTACATGTATCAATACACATCTCGTCTATCCACCTCACATATGTGCGACATGAATGCACACGTATTTCACATGCCTGTAACATGAATATACTTGACACTTATCACTGTTCTATATGCACACAATCCATATATACACCCCACACATCACACACCTACCATATACACCACACTTAATACATACTACACCACACACACATACTCCCCACAGGGACACGCTCACATAATTTTATTTCCACATGCATTTCACAAGGATATCAGTTGATGTAAGGGTGGCGCTCTCAGGAATTCTGGTTGGACGTTGGCTCTCCAAGCAGAGCATGCCATGAGCCAATCATTCCCACTCCAAAGACTGTGTGTACTTGAGAGTAGTGTCCTGGCCCTGCAGTGGATCGAACACCTGGTGACAAGCAGGTGGAGACGAGAAGGGCTACCTTCTTGGGCTGGAAAGCCCAGCCCACATCCATCCCAAGCAGAACACGCCCCTCCTCCTCTTGCACAGACTGGCTCTCACAGCTTTCTTTGCTGCAGGGTGCGCAGACACACACCAAGCTGGCCCCCCAAGGGCCTCATGATCACAATGCTGGTACATGACTTGCTGGAATCTTCCAGCATGCAACATTAGGCATGGTGCATTGCATGTAGACAAATCAAATTAATATACACTGTCACTGCCCGGTTGAGCAGCTGTAGTCTTTGTGTTAAATTTCATAGTTAAAATGAAACACTTTTCCATTACTGAACTGCAGCTCCACTGGGCAACTATGATGGTAACCTGCCAACTTCACGCCTCAGGATGCCAGCACAGCCTCAAAATGGCAAAGCAAACTGGATTGACAAGGTAATTGAGGAGTTGCCACTTGTCACCAAAATAAAACAGTGATGTTGAGTCACTTCTTTTAACCAAAACTTTGTAGAAACTCAGCATCCCCAGTAAACATTCGCCTGGCCCAGTTGATTAGGGCAGGGTGTGGCGAAGGCCAAGCTTACATGCAATGTTGGTCTAATTATCTTGCTCAACTCGTGCTCAAGACATCTCCATGTCCCTGCACATGCCACACGCCCCAGTGCCGAGCTCGACTCCAAGCAGTGCACTTTACAGGCAACCTCTACATCCTTTTCAAAATCACAGTCAGTGTTATTAGTCTCAAGATACAGCTGAAAAAAATGAGATCAGACCAAGAAAGACTGTAACCTAGTGACTCAACCAGTAAATGACACAAGCAGGGCTCAGACCGGGTTCTGATGGAATCCAAATCCCAAATTTGTCCAGCTGGCATTGGCTAGCAGCGTGCAGACCCTTGGCTGCTGGAGAAAGCAAAACCACAGCAAGGCACAGCTTTGCTGGTGACAGAGGAGCTGTGGTGTCTCCCTGCAGAACACATCGTGGCTATTCTCAGCACACTGGGCGTTTGCCCTGTCGTTCGGCTCACAAGTGGCATATACGCCTGTGTTTAAGGCCCAAGTTTACCAAGAAGCCACGCCTCTCCTCCACCCTGCAGCCCCAGATGTCAGGAGCGTGCACTGTCTTGGCTAAGCTGACACTTACCAGTCAGGTCCCACTTGAAATGCTTTCTGCAATTTGTGGTATTTCACCTTTTTTCCGTGGGCTTCCAAGCCTCTGTAGACCACTTCCACTCCACCCCACCCCACCCATCCCAGGCAGAATGGGCTGTCACCTCTGTTGGAGATGACACCCATAACATTTCACAGCTCCTTGAATCTGCGCAATCCTCCAGTCTCAACTCATGTTGTAAAGCATATAGTGTGCTAGTGAGGAGTGTTGACACAGCGAGAGAAAGGAAAGGCGATCAGATCCACAGTCTGTAGAGCAGAGAACTCTTCTTCCAAGGGCAGCAGGCTTTTCAGTTTCCAAGGTCAAGGTTGTAAATCTCTCTCTGCACACAGAGTGTGCAGCTACAGGAAAACCACCAGGGGCCAGGCGCCCCAGATTGGATGGCCCTAGTCAGAACGATTATCCAAATATTTTGGTAGGCCACAGAGTAAAAGAATTATGAGTTTGGGACCCGGGATTCTTTTCTCTGCCAAAGAACTGTTTCAGCGCAGGGCAGCAGCTCATATTTTCCACTCCAGGTAGATCAACGTCGCCAGGAGGATGTGAGTGGAGTGGGCCATTTCAAGTGCAACCTCAATAGGTATCTGCACCAGGAAAGGGAAGGCTGCTATTAGGGAAGGCTCAGGGTCTGCCCGTGGGGGCATTTACTGGGTGATCAACCTGGGAATGCCAAAGCAGTGTGTCCGTATGGCAGTTACTCGTGGAACTTGATAGATAAGTTCAAAGTAAGGTTTGTTCCAGCAGAAAGAGCTCAAGCTTTGGAGATAATGCTATCTAGACTTGGCCACTTGGTGCTTGTGCTGCCCTGGGCAGGGATCTCACCGTGTGGTGGGAAGACCAGGGCCCAGGGCCCACGTGTGTCCTGATCCTGGCCTGCTTGTGCCATCCGGGCAAGCACAGGCAGGTACTGTAACTTCCCTTTGCCTCAATGTCCTCATCTGGGTGCAGGGTCTAAGAGCAGTACCCATGTGTCCATGTGGGGTGGCAAGCATGCTCTGGAGGCAGACTCAGTGATTGCACAGCACAGAGAATGTACTGGAGGCCAGTGCATGGTTCACTTTCAATGTTCAACTTTGTGCTATTTCATCTCAATAAAATAATTATTTTGAAGTAGCACCCACATCATGAGGTTGGTGTGAGGACTGAAAGTTACAATGTGTAAGTGCGATGGACAGTGTCGGCCCTCCTGAGGACTACATGAGCATCAGTCATCAATATGCTACAGGAGGACTCCTGAGCAATGCAGGCATGAATGCCCCGCCATCACCCATGACATAGCTACTGCTTTCCCTCCCATTTTGCAGGGAAGAAACTATTGTTTGAAGAGTTAACGCGCCGTGCCTCACTATGAGTCTGTCGAAGATCACCCCGAACTTGCCAAGCAAAGAAGCTGCATGTGAGCCTGTGGATGGCTTTGTTCAGTGATGTTGATAGAGCTCAGCAAGGACTGCTTTCCTCTGCTCCACAATGTTTGGGTCCCCCTCTGTGAGACCCCCCCCCCAAAGCAGGGCACTAGAATCGGCTGAGGTCTTGATTATGCACATGTCCAGTGTGTGATGCCACTGTCAGCTGGAAGCCTCAGAGCCCTGATACAGGGACCTCTCCACACCGTCTCCCTCTGAGTGAGGTGGCTGAGATCCCAAGGGAGAGGTCCCCAGGGAGGGAGGAGCTCATGGAAGCTGCATCAACACTGTAGTCTAGCCCGGAAGTCCGACAGATTCCTTTCCACCACACTGGATTTGCACCGGCACCCCAATGTCTTTCCCCAGTTCAAGAGGAGGGAAAATAGACCTCACCCCTTAACAAGTAATGGCAAGATGCTAGAAGAGCAGGTGGGGCCAGAAATGTTGTAGCCATTATGGGACAGCACAGTGGCCCCAGGCACCTTCCTCAGGCTGCTCAGCTGTCAGAGGTGGAGCTTGGAACTCAAGGCTTTGACTGCCCAACCCAGTTCTCACCCACTGGTGCTGAGTGACAGTTTTCACCTTGTCAAACAGAGACCATAAATCCTACTCCTGAAAGCTATAAAGATGGCGGGGGCAAGGGGGAGACTTTAGTTTCATAATCTTTAAAATGGAATTAATGAGTTCCTATCTCTTTGAGTTGCTATGAAGATTAACTTATTGTTAATAAGTAAAAATGATAAGCAGACTGGAACATTTATGTCAACAGGTCGACACATCCCCTTCCCGATAGAAAAGTCCACCCAGGAAACCAAATTAAGATCAGATCTCTCTATATCTATAAGGACTGTGTCTGATCACTCAGATTTAGACCTACCAAGAGGTCTACAACTTTCCTCTTTGCCCTGCCTGTAAGCAGGAAGTTGACAAATGGCTACCCCTCTTTTCCTCTCAACCTCGTGTTGCAGTGTTACCTCTTGGGGCAATTAATTAGATTGCTGCTTATCTCATATTAATAATTGTGCAATAGTGTCTCCCTAACAGGTTTTCAGAAACACCCTAGTCAGCAGCATAGTTGAAAACTTCTCTTAGGGATGATTAATTTCTAGAAATATCTTCACCTACAGCTAACCAATTTGGTTTTAGGGGAACACTTGTTAGTTTCCCTTCCAGCCAGAAATGCTTCCGGTCTTCATTCTGGAGGTTGTTCAACTGGGTCCTGCAGCTCAGGCCATGCAGTCCTGTAGGCTTCTTGGGAGCCATCACTAAATGCAGCAATTGAGTCACTGCCACCCGCAGTAGTAACACATTCTGACAAAAACATGAAAGATAGTGTATCTCTGCCTTAACTCATGTGGGTATCAGTAGAGGGGAAGAAAGTAAATTCTTTTAAAATACAGACAGAATCTTTTATCAATGAAAAACTGTCATCTGGTCTTTCTTATCTCTTTGTGCAGTGACAGGGGGATTTATCTTTCTTAGAAGCAAGCCTCCAAATGAATATCATGCCTGTTTTGCCAAGGTGAGTAGTTTGTCATTGCTGGGCCAGTAGACATTTTTACATAGATGTTGCAGGGCACACACGGCTGTTTGTCATCAATCCCTACGCCCTCCCAAAGCCCTCAGCGTCGGTCCTTTCTTCTCACAAATGGGAGCACCCATAGGCTCAGTGTCGGCCCCACGGACCCCAGTTGAGCAAAATTCTCATGAGACCATCCCTGTACTCAGCCATATTCCCCCATTGTGGCTGCTTCACTAGCAGCTGAAGAAAACCTTGGCTAGAAACTCCTCTGCCAAATGGAAGTCCATTTAGAGTCAATGTTATGAAGAAATTTTTCCTCCAGCAAGAAGACATGGCCATGAGGACATCTCTCTGAGCATCAGCAATAGCAGTTCCTGCCTTTTGTTCTTTGATATTTAAAAATGTTCTTATTTTTCTGGAAACCTGGCTTTGATTGTCCTCTCTGGGTCTGTTCCCTTGGTGGTAACAGAAGCATGGTCTACATCTGGATAATAACAGCAATGACAAACATTTGATGAGCATGTGCTCTGTGCCAGGACAACCTCAGTTGTGTGTTGCAATTCATTCAACCTTTAGAAGAGCCCACGGGGTGATTGTATAATTGTTCCCATCTTATAGATGGAGAAACTGAGACACAGTGTCCTCAGAATAAGGAAGCAACAGAGCCAGGATGAAGCCAGGTAAACTTGTTCCAGAACCGCAGCCTCAATCACTTCTTTGTCCTGTGAGTCAAGAATCTCCAAGAGGGCTGCTTCGTTATTACCATTTCCTCAATGCTGAAAAAGTTACACCCTTATACTAAGGACTGCCCCAGAGACCTCTGCTGTGTCTCCTCCCTTCTCCTCAAGGTGGAAGATATCATTCCCATGAACCCCAAAGTGTCACAGGAAAAACAGGCCAAGCCTCAGGGTCTTCGGTGTACAATTTTTGAGCTGAGAAAGCTTACAAGTTCTATCAATTGTGATTTGGGGCTCACTTAAGCCAAAGAGGGAATTTATTGGAAGAATACTGACTTACAGAAGTGAAGGAAAATGGAAACTGGCACCCCGGGAAGAACAGGAGGTCCAAGGCAGTGTCTTCAGGGCAGTTGGGGAGACCAAGTTCTCACTGTCCTCATGTGGCTCAGGAATCAGTGCAAATTCCAGGACAGGCAGCTTGACAGCTTATCGTGGTCACATGCCCAACCTGGGGGGTCCATTAGCAAAGTCTTTCAGTTGAGCCTGACTGGGGAAATCAATGGTCCATGCTTTGCAAACTAACTACAGCTCACCTTCTTCCTTCCACATGCATGTTATAAACTACAAGGCAATTCTACACAAAACAGAGCTGTCCCTGGAATTTTCAAACCACTCTGAAGGGCTACAGGACACTGAAAGGATGAGTCATTTCCAAGAGACACTCCAGTTAGGGTTGAACCTCAGCGCTTCTAACACTTGGGTGCTGGTTTTTCACTTCATGGCGTCCCCTGCTAAGTACAGATCCAGGGTGTTTTTTGTCTCTCTAGGTTCATCTGTCAGTCTTCACCCCTACTTGCTCCTCGCCTGCACACGGGCCTGCTGGCAAGCACACACCTGCCGGGGGAGAGGGCCAAGCTACACGGCACAGGGGCCCCCTCTTTAGGGAAAGGTGAAGCTTTGTTCACAGTGATGGCCCCAGGTTGCAGGGTTTGCTTTCTCTTGGCAGCGACACCAGGGAGCAAATCACCAGTGTCTTCTGCCCATCCCGGGCCACGAAGAGTCTTTCCAAGCTCATAGCATGTCTGTTTTCCTAGAGCAGGACTGGAGGGGGGAGAGATTTTATTAGCTGCTGCGGGGTACGTGGCTCAAGGAACACTTGAGTGGTTCTCAGTCAGCCATGAACTAGTGCAGCTGAAGGTTCTGGGTGGTAGCAGGGCAGGAGCGAGCGGGACTGTCTTCACATCTGGGAGAGCACCTGCCGCACCCTCCAAAGGGCAATGCCAAAGGGAGAATCGGCCTTGATTAGGACCCCATCAGAGTTAACAAAGTAACATTCATTTATGCTAATCAGCTTCAAGGGTTTTTTCATCATCGCTAGTGCCTCGAATTGGCCTGAGACAAGCTGAAGTCATAAAACACCCTTCAAATCTCTCTGTCTTGAAATGGGCAAGGAAAGAGAATTTATTATTATCATTCCTCAGCCACAAAAGAGAGAGAGAGTAAAAATGAATGAAGGTCACAGTTCCCTTTACAGCTGATCGACTTACCTTTTTCTTTGTTCCTGTGCCTACCTAGTAAATTGAAGTTGGAAATAGAGATGCATACGAGATGATTTTCTGTTGTTACTTTCATTTTCCCCAAGAGGAAAAGGGACAGTCCATTTAAAACAACTGAGCTATTATATCACAGTGCCTCTTGTTTAAAATTCAAACGTCATTGGAAACATGCTCCAGCAGAACCGAAACAGAAATTGTGAGAACCACATTAATCATCTCAAAAATAATTCCAAATATATGTGCAGTTTGATACTTTCAAGTTGTCCAAAATGTACATATAAGACTATATGTATATAATATATACAGATCCTAGAATGGACATTGCAATGTATAATAGATGCTTGCGCGACATACACATGTTATACATACATATCATATATATCTTTACATAAGTCTGTATATGATCTGCATGTAAAATACTGGACCTTTGTACAAACTCGAGAAGGTCTGTATAATGGATGAAACAGATTTAGTTCAAGTGATTTGCCCCAAGACAGACAGCTAGAAATAGCAGAACCAGTCAACCCGGTTTTCTGATTTCAAGACCAACATTCTTTCACCCCTTGGTTTCTTCATTTTTTCATGGACTAGTCCAAGTCATATTAAGAGGCCTCAAAAAATTATCCTGTGTGGCGCTGGAAGGGATCATGCTCAGCGAAATAAGCCAGAAAGAAAAAGAAAAATACCGGATGGTCCCACTCATAGCAGGAATCTAGAAAACCTACATAAGGGACCAGGAAAAAGAATAACTATAAGAAAGAAAAAAATCAAAATCAACAAACAACTATGAACCAGAGACACTATACAGGGGGTGGGGGGCGGGGAGGGGAGGGATTGGGGTCAAAATAAGGGGGTTGCAATTGTAAGGGGAATATAAAAATAAAATTTATTTTAAAAAATAAATAAAATGTCTAAGATAAACATAAAAAAATTATCCTGTGGCTTCACTACATAAGGCACGTAGACTTAAGTGCATTAAAATAACTCGTTTCATGGTGTCACTGGACCATCTACAGCAAAATGTCTGCATCAAAACAGCATGTAAACAGCCCCAGATTGGTATGGATCCCTCAGGAGCAGGAAGTTCAGGGTCAACAGCTCTAGAAACATGGATAAATATTTAAAACAACAGAGGGATTTTCCCTGTGGGAAGATGTTTAGCATCAAGAGTGGTTAGAAGTGTGCGAGGTTGTTCGGGCACAGCCCCACAGCCTTAGCCAGGAGTGACTCGAGGGTAACGTGATTGGGGGTGAGAGAGGTGGGTGTGCACGGGGGGACACTGGTTACTGCAGGCCCATCCTTCACTCCAGAGAAGCGATTTCTGAGCCTTCTCTCTAAAGGGAACAGGAGCTCCTGAATCAGTCGGTGGAGTTTCTTTTCTCTAGTCCCCAGGCAGGTTCTAGTGCTCAGCACAGTGCCCAAAGTAAGGTTCTGCTGGGCCCCACCACCACTTCAGGGCCGACCTGGTGCCCACATGGGGACTCTCAGTACCCCAGCTACCTGGAGGCCTCTGAGGGATTGGGAGAAAGGCACTCTACTCCCAGTCTGGTGTCCCTCTGTCCCCTGGGTCCTAGGTTGACCCTGTGTGTACACCCAGAGTCTCACAAAGCCTTCAGGAACCCGACTCTGTCCTAAGCTCAGCTAGAGAACTCCCTCCAGAGGGGAAAATTCCTTCCTCTTCTTTCAGCTCAATGCACATCTTTCTCGATAATAACCTGTCAGTGGAGCCTTGATGGGTCACAGACTCATTGGGAGGCTCAGAGAACTATGAGAAAGCCAGGATGGGGAAGCCTGTAGCATTCCTGGAAGGTTTCCTGGTGGTAGCACTTTTGATTCTTAAAGAAATAAAATGTAAAAAAGATAAAATTGAACATTTCAGGTCCAAGAATCACTTGATCCTGATTTGTTTGCAATTAAATCTATCCCCTAAGCATCTCAATTGTGAGTAGGCAGGACCAATTCAGAAGAAAATGAACAAAATAACTCTGAACCCTCCCATCGATCATCACCTTCCCCCAACCAAGGCGCTTCCCTTCATTAAGTAAAATTCACCTTCCCCAAACATTTGTTGAATTTGTTTCCTCACTGGACAAGGCGTCTGCGCTCAGAAAACACTGAACCCGATATCATACACTCTTATTTCCCTTGTGGTACCTCATTTTCCTGCTTTGGGTACCAACTTTGAATGGTGGAGTCAGAGTGGAGGAAGATGTGGGGGGATAAAGTCTAGAGAGCAGCTCTGTGGATGGACGCAGCCTCTGCCCCCCAAGTCTTCCCACAGCGGTGGTATCAGGGACCCTCTTATCAACAATCTGGTAAGATCCGAGATAAGGCAGAATGCTGGCATTTTCACTGCAATGTGGGTCGGAGCAGCAGAGGTTTCAAAATAGGCCCTTTTTCTGGGCCCCAAACCCACATTCTTCAACGTTAAAGCTTCCAAGGACTTTAATGCAAGCTCCATGCATGTAGGGCCTGCAGGACCGGGCCCTGTGGGAGTGTAAAGTGACAACATAATAGAGAAAAATCACTTTAGCAGGCAGCAGTGACAGCTGGGAAGGCATTAGAAAAAAGGGAAAAGGCCTCAGTTTAGACAAATTACTGAATGAAATGATCACATGGAAAGCCCCTTTTACAGCTGCCACTAAGAAATCCAGAAAATATAAAACATGTGAAAAAGTAAATAAAAGAATTTTTGAATTTTTTTTCCCCCATTAAAGGTGTAGTAAATGGTTAAAGGGTTCCAAAAAGATCTTCGGTCTCTTGAGCCATGAGCTGAAGTGGAAAAATGTAGCTATTTTGGGTTTTTCACGTAAATTACTAAACAACTAATAAAATCTAAACAATGCAAGGGCGCCAAAAACCCTGGAAAATCCCAAAGCCAATTTCAGAGTCTCTGTCATCAGACTCAAATGCGCTCATTTCCATGACTTTTGACATCTCATTACCCTGCATTATACTTTCACAGACTCGTTTTCCAGCATCTATAGAAAAATAACTTAATACATCCTCAGAACCGTGCCGGAGAGCTAACGGATGCCACTTAAATGGATGTCTATCAGCCACTTAAAAATAAAGCGGATATTTCCTTAATAAAACCCTTGGAGTGAGGGAAAAAGAAGGTAGCCCTTGTTAGAAAAAAAAAAATTTTTTTTTAATCTAAAAGGCAGCACAATGTAATGGGTAGGGGACACCCACGTGGGGGTTGAGCGATCTGGTTTCTGGTGTTCATTCTGCCACTAATTTGCTGTGTGATTTGGGCCAAGTATTAACCCTCCTTGGGCCTCGGTTGCCAGATCGCTAAAATGAAGGAGTTTGCAAGGTTGCTCTCAGAGCCCCTTTGTGTGCTGACAGGCTGTGATTTGGGGAGCTTCCTCCGGGGCAGACCCCTTTAGAACTCGCACACGTGACCTAGTCATTTTCAGATTTAGAAACAAAAACATTTTAAAATTCTCCCCACTCTGTGTCTATACATTGGTTACAGAATTGACAGTGATCCAAAAGAGAGTCAAATAATATAGTGATGTTCTCCTGGGAAGAACCCCATTTTTATAAAGTCACCCCCAGGACCTTCTCAGATGAGGTTCAAAGAAACATTCAGAAAACTTCCAAGCTCCCTTGCAGAGAATTGGGGAATTCCTTCGTTTGCAGAATGGAAGCAGTTCCTCCAAGGGCCCCCGCAGCACGTTTTTAGCTAACAAGAGCCCAGCACCAGCCAAGCAAGCCCCAGCCAGCCTGTGCCTACCAGCCAGGAACACAGGCTTTTGGAAAAGAAGAAATGATGACAAGGTATTAACAAGCGCCTATTTAGACGGTGGCAAAACAGATACACAACAAATGCATCATCCCGCAGTGGGGCATTTTCAGAGTGTTTTTAGTCGTCTCTTGAGTTTGGCGAGATGGAACAGGAAAAGGACAGGGAAGGATTTGATGAGGTAGAGACACTTTCAACTCATTCCTGCTGTGCCCATCCCAGTGATTCTCAACTTGGGTGGTGCACTGGAATCAGGCAGGGAGCTTTAAAAAAATGCTGATGCCTGGATCCCAGTCTCAGAGATTTCCATCTAATTGTTAGAGGGCATCATCTCAGGTATTAGGTTACTAGAACCCCACCCACTCGGGGCATTCAATTTAGCAACCAACTTTGAGAATTACTGCTCTGGTCCCTCTAATACAGGAGCTCTCAGGGCCTTCCTCGTGGCACAAGGGGTTAAGTCTCAACACTATGAAACCATCTGCAGCCACTGCAGCACGAGTTCGATCTCTGGCCAGGTAGGTGACCCACATGGCACAGCAGACCTTTCCTATCTCACCCTCTGCTCCCTCAGCAGTGTATTTCAGTAGATCCGCCTGTTCTGCTCCCCACTCTGTCTCTGGTGAATCCTCTCACCCCACCCCCATACCTCTGGCCTACACCCCAGCTCTTATATGCATAAATAAATAAATCTTTAAAAAAGTAATAATACAGGGGCTCTCTAACTTGCCCAGGCATGAGGCATGCTGGCTACACCTCACCCTCAGATTTTCTAAATGATTATGCGGTCAGATTTCTAATATTTTCCCAAGTGATGCTGCTGCTGATGGTCTGGAATCCACACTTTAAGACACAGTGCTCTGACCTGTCAGTTGGTGCATGACGATGAGAGCATTTCTCACACAGTTCACCTTCTTCTCTGCCCTTGACCTTCTCCCAAAACATTCACCTGTGGCCAAGGCAGGCCTGTTACTATGGGCAACTTTCAGGACTCAAGACCCAGCTCTGTCTCAGGACCAGCAGAGAATCCTGGGATTGGGCTCTGTCGGCTGCCTTCTCCATGTATGGGTCAAAGGAGAGAGCTTTACCTCCAGAGAAGATCATACTCAGTGACTATTGCACACTGCTATAAACAGATAAAGTAGGGTTCAATGCCCACCTAGGTCAGAGCACTCAAAAGCAGCCCTAAAGACAGCAAAGAGAGCTGCAGAGTTGATCACTCAACTCCTCCCACTCCATGTGCTTCTGCACCCACTCGGCCACCAGAACCAAGGAGAGGCAGTAATTGACAATGGAGAATGTCCCCTGAGGGCAATGTCTCTGCCAGTGAGAATATCATGCACTGTCAGAATGAGTCACCACCCAAAGGGGCTGAGCTGGGGAGGAGGGTTCCAAGCACAAATTGACAGGATATACCTGGAGTTTGGAGCAGAGGGTGGGAGGTCAGAACTGAAGTCATTGCCTGAGTTAATGAGGATAACCGCAGCTGGGTACTGATTCTCCCAGTAGGGGCCCTATGGGAGCTGGTAAAGGGGCCCATCTGATATAGTTAGGAGTTGAACTACTGAGACTCATCTACAAAGGTTTTATCATAGCTCCAGTGTATGTGAATTCATAATCCTTTTCGTTTTCTGTTTGAGCAATTTCCTCTTAAGCAGAGATATTCAGTTGGCAGCCAAAACTCCATTAGGGAAATATGAAAGGCAACCAGATATGGGTGTAGTAGAGGGTATAAAGATTTTGATATCTGCCTGATCTCTACCACTAGAAATTAGAGGTGGTGGAGGATAGAAGACACTCAGAACAGAGAAGCCAGGAGGTGGTGATACAGGTGTGCTCATGTGGTAGAAAGTAAGATGGGAGAGATGGACCAGGTGGTAAAACTCCATGATATAAAGTCAGGCACCAACACCCCCAGGAGATCAGGGATACCCAAGGCACTGAGCTCTTAGCCAGAAGAAGAAGGAAGAACAGGAGGAGAAGAATTACAAAAATAAAATATGTACCAAATGGTCTTTTATATGAAGATCCATTCATTACTGAGGGGAAATTTATGATAGTGTAATGTGGCCATTGCACAGTGCAAACATCAAAACCATCCATTAGACTTTATTTTTTTTTAAGTTTTTTTTTTTTCTTTTTTAATAGAGGCATGTTTTATTTATTTATTTATTTGTTTGTTTGTTTTGTTTATACATGCACTGGGTATAGTCAGAAGCGCGGAAGGGCGAGAGAATTCACCAGAGCCAGAGCTGGGAGCAGAGCAGGCAGAAGGACCGAAGTACACTGCTGAGGGGGGCAGCGGGCGCCAGGAGAGGTCTGCGCGCCATGTGGGACCCTCCTCCGATGGCCGGGGAGCAGCCGGGGATCGAACCGGCGCCGCAGAGGCTGCAGGCAGCTTCGCAACCCAGCGCTCAACCGCTGCGCCACCGGGGAGGCCCCATTAGACTTTAAATAACCCTTGGAGATGAAGGCCAAGACCAACAACTCCACGCCTCATCCTCATCACTGACTCTGGTCATAAGTTAAGTGTGCAGACATGGTTACTGCCCAGCAAGGACTTTAGTGGGGAAGATATTTTAGCTTGATTGAATTACTTGTCCAAGAGGACTAGGAAAGCACCTTCACTTGCTCAGTTCTTTCTCACACTTACTGAAGACACTTCACAAGCACGGCTGAGACTGTGACATGGCATTAGGCAGACACTCCATGTCCCGATGTTATCTTTCCACCCTTCAGCTCTAATAAGCCCACTTTCAGGAAAGGATAATTCCCTTAGTCCTGATGTTTACCTGGTTCCCCACCCTCAACACAAAAATCCTGAGAAACAAGCACACACTGCTACTAGTTTATTTCTAGAAGTGATTCCCACGAACAGGTGAGAGGGATTAAAACTGGGGCCCTTGGCCTCAGGTCAATACAAGGGCATATCCTGGCACTGGGCCCCACTGTGGAAACAAGAGCCCCACTCTGTAGGAACATGCCTCAAAACATGCCTCTTGAGGGACACAACACACAAGGACAGCACTTTCACCCCAGTTCCTGGCCCCAGTGGCTAAGGATGTCTCCACTGGACACTCCTTGGTCTAGTCAGATTGCCAAACAATACCATTGACTATATGGCTTGTGAACAACAGAAATGTGTTTCTCACAGTTCTGGAGGCTTATTCATCCAAGATCAAGGTGCCAGCAGAATTGGTGTCTGGTGATGACCAACTTGCTGGTTCGTACCCGCCATCTTTTTGCTTTGTCCTCATGTGGCCAAAGAGTGAGGGGTTTCCCTGGGGCCCCTCTTATAGGACCATTAATTTTACTCACGAGGGCTCTCTTTCATGAGCCATTCACCTCCCAAAGGCTTCTCCTCCTGATAGCATCACCTTAGAGTTAGAATTTCCACACATGGTGGGGGGAGGGGCGTAGGGGGATGAACAGTGAGGAGGGTAGGAAAGCAAGTGTTCAGACCAGAGCAGGTAATTTGCTTGGCTTCTGGGGACTATGTGCCTGAGTGTCAGGTGGGTTCCTTCCGAGTCCCACACCTCATGATAAGACATACTCCAAAGAAGCAAGTAAGGATCATGCACTGATGCTGGCCAAGGTCCTGTTGGGCCCTCCGGCAAGGAGAAGGGGGCACAGCGGCACACAGAGGCAGAGCACATCAGGGGAAGGGCACGGAAGGTGCCCAATGCTGCCCTTCACACCTCAGTAGAAATGTAAGCCAAATATTTTTGCCTTTTTTGTTTATCTTGACATTGATTTATTCATCAGGTCTTGAAAATATTTAGCAGATAAGGGAGACCTGTCAGAGCCCCTGACACCAGGTTGCCCTAACTCTGCCTTTGAGGGTAGATTTGACATCAGTATGTCATCAGGGCTGAGTAGAGCCCTAAGAGTCACCCAGTCGGGGAAAGGGTAACAACAGGGTCTCATGTGAGGATGGCACTAGCTGACAATCAACCATCATCCACATTCCAGCAAATAAAGCCTACAAGGCAAGCCTAATTGTAACTGCTTTCTTCATGGCCAATAAGACCTGAATTTGAGTGAAGATAGAGAAAATCATGTTAGTGGAAACAGAAAAAAACACACAGATCTCACATTCAAACAAGGCAAAGTCATACATTCTCGAGCAGGTCATGGTATTCTCCAGTGCAAACTTCAGCCCAATCCTCCAACTCTGACTCTTCTTGTTTTACAGAGTCAGACACAGCCCAGGAAAAGCCTGCAAGCAGCCCAGGGGTGTGGGACACAAAATATTTCAAGATAAGTCGAACACTTTACAGTCGATGTTAAATATAACCTGATAGTCAGGACAAATTTTGTAGCCTTGTCTTCAATCTAACCAACACTTCTGCATTTTAAATTCCTATCAGCTCATGCCCAATCTAGCCCACACATCCTCAAACTGGTCTCTCTGGCTGCACTTTCTCCCACATCAGCCCAGCCACAATGGGCCAATTCATATTCCAAGGCATCTTTGGGATTGGATCTTTCTCAAGTGCCTTTTGAATTATGTCATTTCCAAGTTCAAATAACACTTGGCATTGCCTATCACAGAGGGAGTAGTAGTAAAAAAAAAAAATGCCTTTTTCTGGCATTCAGGACCCTAACACCACTATACAAACCTTATGCTTCAGTCTCTAAGAACTAACAAATGCATATTTATAACTGATCAGAGGCCAGCCCATCCCAAATGAGCACCATACTCCTCATTCTAGAGCCACCACAGGCCTGCACCCTCATTCCTAGAAACCTCATTCCTAGCCCTACCTTCCTATTCTAGCTCTTGGCTATAAAAACACTCACCTCTATAAATACTATTGGCCACCTTTGCTGTGCCAATTCTTAGAGATACAAAGGAACAAGTTGTAGTTCCTGAGTTAAGGAACTCGGTGTGTAGGGGGCGAAATGTGTAAGCAAATAATTATAGAACAATGTGAATCTCATTATAGAAGAGGAACAGGAGACCCCCAGGAGTGGGAAGAGAGTGATTAAGGCAAAGAAAACTGACCTAAATTGTGGAAGAGGAGAAGGGCTTTTCCATACAGACAGACAAGAAAAAGGAAAAGGGAGCCACAGGAGTGAAGGGACCGAGGTCTGATGATGCCAGGGGCACTTGGGGGCTGCAGAGGGGACACATGGAGCAGTGAGTTCAAAGGTGAGTCAGAGAGAGGCCAAGTGAACCACTTAGTTTTCATTCTGCAAACTGTAGAACCATTGCTGAGCTATGGGAGAGCTCCACGACCAGATTTGGGTTTCAGAAATGTCAACCTAGATGGTTGTAATATGGGTGATGAAAATGGGGACACAGAAAAAAACAGTGAGAAAGTTTTTGGAGGGATTTGGGTGGTGGAGATGATGAACTGGACAGTGGTAGAGGGAAGGAAGGGTGGAGAATGCTTTCGGACTCTAAGCACAGGCTTGGTTTTATAGGACAGCTAGACACTCAGACGACTTAGCAAGCATACTATGCGGTGGCTGGTGTTCTGCCATTAGAGTTAGAGACCAATTGCACAGGAACCCTATGTCCACGGAAAAGTACACAGTCTTCTAAACAACCTTCTTATAAATGAACATTTAGATCCAGCCTGTTTTTGGAGAAGGCCCTGCTTGCATTCATCAGATTACTGTCCTGCATGCCAACAAAATACAAACATATTTCTTTCCGCATACACTTTTGCTTATTAAAATCAGATTAGCTCATCTTAATGTTGTGAAATACAGCTGGATGGTCAATTTTGTTTTTATAGCAAATGTTACTTCACTAATTTATTTATCTTTGATTGCACTAGGAAAAAGCTAAATAAAATCCTTTTGAATAGCCTTTGACAGATGGCAACCTATGAGAAGTGACCAGAAAAGGAGACAGCGGTGACAGCGAATGTTTCCCTGTGAGGAAACACACAGATGAAGGGAGTCAGCGACGACTCCCACAATCATTAAACTTTTGGTGAGCATGGGGAGCAGGACAGCCTGAAATGTAACACAAAAGAGAAAGTGCTCGAGATAAGCTCTGTGAGGGTAAGGCTTAGCACTAGGACCGCACATTACAGGGACCCATTAAATATTTTCTGGAAGGAAGAAGAGGAGGGGGTGAAGGAAAAAGGGGTTGTGAGGAAAAGGGAAGAAGGACTCACTAATGTCGGGGAAGACACTTGGGAATGAGTGACTCTGCCCCAGGACAGTTGCTCTCTGCCCATTCATACCTGTGCCTGGATCAAGGAAATGAATAAGGAACAGCAAAGGAGACAAAAAAATTGAAGATAAAAATGCTTCCTACTATCCTCAGCCACTCTTGCCTACAGAATTCACCCGTCGCTTGATGGGTTCCATGGTTCTGCTTCTGAACACGTATGCCTTTTGCAAGCAGCGCCTTGCTGTCAACTCTGCCTGGACTATACATCCCCCAGGTCACAACTCAAATATGACCCCTTAGGATGACTTTGGCTGACCCCACGTGTCCATTAGATCTTAAAGCCCTACACTTCTTTCATATCTTATTCTTTTTATAGCGCTCATCACCCCTCCCAATTATTTATTTATGTGTTTAGTAAATCATTGTCTATTCCCTTTCCAGTGGATTATAAGTTCCAAGAGAGCAAAGATCTTGGTTGCAGACTCCATCACTGTATGTCTTTCAGCCAACAATAGTTGCTGGTATGTAGTTTGTTCTCAATGAATAATTTGCTGAATAAATATTGCATTAAAGAGAAAAGGACAGTATAAGGATAGATCTGAAAAGTATAGTGCTTGGTGATTTTTAAAAATGCAAGGGACAGAATAAAATCTATAATGATATTCTATTTCTGTAGATTAGAAACACAGGCAAGCATTTTGCAAGACATTATAATCATTGACTATGTTGAGGAAGGCAAGAGATTGAGGTGCTGAAATGAAAGGAGCTATATATATGCAAGCAAACTAAAGAGAAAGAAGCCAATATGGGCTAATTATAATCATGGCCATAACTGAGATTTGGGAAAAGGGAGAGGTAAAATTAGAGGTACCTAACACCAGTCCCACATTGAATTATTATATGTTTGTGCGAATTAATAGATTAGTGAACTGTTCAGTAAATTGTATTCTTCCTGATATAGATTATTTTCCACTGACCTTTTGGTGAGTATGACAGAATCCCAAATAAAGATCCCTGTTCAAATGCTATAAAGAAAAGAGATAAAAAAAAATGCCTGGACCAATCCAGCATCAAAGTCAAATTTGATGCCCAGAAAAAACAAACCAGGGAAGCCACCCCCTATGCAGATGAGCAGAAACACACCTGCTAAAGTTCCCACCCTTGGCTCAGTCTTCAAGAACTTTCCTAACCTCCTTCCCTTTACTAATCAAACTATTTTGACTGGCATATTTAAATGACTCCCAAACCTAGCGCTTCAGGAGCATGAAAACTAAATTCACTCTCCTCCCCAACCTGGACCCCCACCCATGAGGAAGCCAGCCATTGAGAACTGACAATGAGCTGGACAAGACAGATGTGAGTCCTCATCAACCTCATCTGACTGCAAAGTAGAGACACAAATAACCCCCAAACTCAAAGAATGTTAGCACTAGACAAGCTTTTAGCAGTCAGGTCAACCCTACTCCCCTCCTGGGTTTTCCGGTTCTAAAGGTGCTACGCTCACAGAGTGACTGGCCGAGCTCCTGTCCAGGGCTCAGTCCTGGAGCTTCTCCACCAAAGGCCACTCATCCAGATGTGGGGTTTGCCTCAACCATCCCAAAAGAATGCAAGATGTGTATTAAGCCTTTGAAATAAAATCATTTCTCCCCACTGGAAACCTCGAACACCCCGTACTTTACTAGTCATAGATACTAGCTGGTGCACACTCTCAACATGTATTTCTCAGTTCTATTCTTTTATTCTGACAATATATCAGCCCCTATACAGAAATGTATATACATTCAAAGTTCTGCATTTACAAACACTGCTTTATTCAGTCATCACTGCCCCACGCTCTCAACCATCCTTATTACTTCTGATGCAGAAAGGAAAGATGGGGGTGGGGAGGGGCCATAAAACAGAAACTCTCTGCTCTTAAGATAACTTGCGGGTGACCCCCAGTAAATGACAGCCAAGCAAAACTTCAAGGAACTTGTTACTTAGAGCTTGAATTTCAAGCCAACATCTTCCTGCATTTCTAATGAAAAACGGATCCTTCCCCCTGCTTTTGAAGTGCTCTTTGGGAATTGTTTGAGTGTTCTTTGCAATCTTTTATACCCAGCCTAAGGACTCTGACAAACTCTTCCCTTCAAAGGCTTGTTAACTATGTGATGAATGCACCTGTCACTTCCAATTCTAACCTGACTTTCTGTTGTGATGGCTGTAGAATTTGGTATCTATGGCAACTTTTCAGTGGTTCAACATCGATTAAAAAATGATTGGCTTATCAGGGTTGCTGGGTTGATTGATGGAAATGATCAGGTGCTCAAAATAATCATGACAGATAAAGTCTCTTAATTAGCTAGTGTTTGCAAGATTCAGAAATTTTAGATTTTGTTATTTTTCTTCTTATTTCCATGCAAAAGTAACTGAAATTTAGTTACACTTAAACAGATACAAGTTAATTTAGACTGTTTCGATGAAGGAAATGTGATTTCATCCATATGTCTTATTTAGAAGTCTAACGGTACTTTTTCTCTATCCTGGAAAATCCACTCCTTGGTTTTTTTGATATTTCAAGGTTGGAAACTAATATATGGTCTTCAAAAATCAAGTTCAAATCAAAGATACTTTTGAGCCAGGTTGAGAGCATCTGTAAACCAATTATACAGCTTTTTAGCCTAATGCTGCCTCAATTATCTAAAAGCAGCAAAGACAATATAGAGGTAGAGAAACATTAATTGGATCCCGACCTGAAAGAAATTTAAAAGCCCTATTTTTTAATAGAATATTTTACACTGATGCCTTTAAAAATATAGCCAGGTACCGATAGAATACAATTTTAAGCAGTCCACCAACTTTTTTCACTAAAGTAGTTGCTTTTAATTTCATTTAATTCAGGCATTTTTTATTATTTCTTATCTAACAATGTAAAGGTGATAATTTCATATGGTTTAAGCTATTACTTTAATTTTTATTAAACAACTGAACTTGTTTCCTAGGGCTGCCATAGCAAAATGACATAAATTGTTTGACTTAAAACAATGAAAATCTATTATCTTGCTGTTCTGGGTACTAAGAATTTTAAATCACAGTGAAATCAGTACTCTGCTTCCTCTGAAGCCAGTAGGGAAGCCTCTGCCTCTTCCCAGCTTCTATTACTTACTGGCAGGATCTTTGACATTACTTGTCTTGCATCACAGTCTTGGTCATCACAGGCGTTTTCCTCTGTCTCTTTCTTCACAGCCATCTTCTTCAAAGGACACCTGACAGGAGAAAGCATACATTGTACAAAAAGGAAAAATGATGAAAAATATATATAAAATAAATAAAATGAAAGAAAACTATATAAAGATTAAAAAAAAAAAAAAGACACCAGTCAGGTTGGGTTAGGGAACACTCTAGACTCTAGTCCAGTATGACCTCATCTAACTAATCATGTCTGTTTTACCAAATAAGGCCACGTTCTGAGATACTGGGAGTCAGGACTTTAACAAATGAATTTGGAGGCACACAGGTCATCTCATGACAATAACTAACACATTTAGTCAGCGATTTTAAAGTTAAGATTGCTTTGGAGACTAAAATAGGCATTTTTAAGGCTAAAACTGGCTTAAAGAAAACTAACACGGATGGTATGTAAACATGGCAAAAACTGAAAGTTCTATACAAAGAATGACTGAAATTAGAGGGGAGTTTTTTAATAAAACAGGTCACAAACATCTCCCCTTCCAATTTCCACATCCTTTATAATGCATCCTTGCAGGCACCCCCACCAAGAAATGGAATCTATTTCTCTACCCATGATTCTGGGTGGCCTTGGAGTTTCATTGGTCAATGGGATGTTAACCAGTGAGCAACGCTCAGGAGCTTAAAAAGCACGTACTAATTGGCCTGCCTTGTTGCCCTGCTGACAGAAGATAGACCAGATGAAGTAGAACCAATTAGTTGAAGGCCAGCCAGCCCCCAAGATGCCCAGCTGGCAACTGCAGACACCTGACTTAAGCCCCAGACCAGGCAGCCAAGCCCCACGCTTAGATCAGCAGAACCACCCAGCAGAGCACAGCCCAACTGCCAACATACAGAATTCCGAGTTGTTTTTTAAATGGTGTCTATTTAAAACTGGCACCTAGACATTCTCCTCAATTTTCTATTTATTTCAAATAGTGATTATATCATTTTCCCAAGTTTTTCATCAAAGTTGCTGATAGGGACTCAGAAATACTGGTTTATGGCAAAAATAAACACTGAATTAATTTAGATGAGGGTAAAAGAGCAAGACAAGGAACGTGTCTGGTAATATTCTACTCTGAGGTTCATTTAGTTTCTGCCAAAAAAAAATAATCTTCAAGGCAGAGAGAAAGGAGCCTGGCCAATGAGAGCAAAGCAGATGAGTCAGGTCCCTAGCAGTGTCCCCTGTCTTCCTATAGGACATTTGCTTGTCAGCTGGTTTCAGAGTTGAAGAAGAGAGTTCCATAAAATTTGACACCATTATTGATAACCAAACTGTAGGGCTTTGTGATGATTATTCCCAGAATCTAACTCTGAACAACATAATGGAAAGAGAATTAGACTCACAATTGTGACTCCTGAGAGCCCCCTCCCAAAGGCACCCACATTTATTTATACCTGCTTCCGTTGGGTTTTCTCGTTGCAACTAGAGTTATCTTTCAAAACACAAATCTGATCATGCTAACCTTCGTTTTAACATTTTTCCACTGGTTTCCATTGTTCTTAGAGTACCAGCCAGATTGAAATAGTCAGCTCAAGATGCCATAAAAAATACTGTGGACTAGGTGACAAACAAGAGAAATTAATTTTCTTAGTTTGGGAGGCTGAATGGCCAAGATCAAGGTGACCCCAGGTTGACTTCACCTTGGTTTGCAGACAGCTGTGTCCAGGTGTCCTCAAGTGGTCTTTTCTGTGTAGATGCACATCTGTGGTATCTCCCTCTCTCTTCTTATAAGAACATCAATCCAATTAGATTAGGAGATACCCTCATAACCTCACTTAACCTTAGCTATCTCCTTAAAGGCCCCATATCCAAATACAGTCACTTGGGAAGAGTAGGGCTTCAAATATGATTTTCGGGAGAATACAGTTCAGACCATAACAATGACCGTGATTGGCCTGTCTGTACCCACCTTCCCAGACCATTCCTGTGCCACTCACTAGCCCCTTACTTCTATCCTCTAGTCAGTCTGGTCTCCTATTCGAATTGTACAGTCTTCTAGCAGTTGTGATTTTATTTTTACCCAGGTGATACCTTGCCCTCCTATGAGTGGAAATTCCAAGACAGGAAAAAAAAAACTGTGTCTGGTTTTGCTAATCAGATTATTCCCAAGTTGTGCTTGCACATAATAGACACTCAATAAAAGGTTACAAAATAAGCAACAAGTTTAAGCAAAGGGTTTAAGCGTTATAGTAAACACACAGATTCACATGACTTGGAGCTATGGAATCTTATCCATTCTTGCATTCTTGAAATAAAAAGTTATTCAGTACCTACTATGTGAAGATTCTGAGAAGACAAAAATAAATAAGATAGGTAGGTGTCAAACAATGCTGCAGGCTGAGTTCACTGTGGAGCCACATTCCCTATTTCCATTCTATTCCATCTTCAGTCTACTTGGGCATGCATATAAACAAAACGCTAAGATCTTTTTAAGTATGTGATACTTATTTAGCATTGCTATTAACATTGATGGCACATATATTATTTGAAAATCTTAATGTTAGAAATAAAAATCATTCTATGTCATTAAAAGTTTAAAAGGAGATTGTCATGCTTTTAGAGATGTAGCCTGATTATAGTCCCAAGAAAACGACTCTCAATAAATTCTTTATGGTTTTATGGGTAGCTAGAGAGAAAATACAGGTAGGATTTTAAGATATATAAATAATTGTAAGATACATACTAATTTTAAAACTCATTCCCAGGACTAATGTTACTATTAGATAAATCGCATACACACATATGCACATGTACACACACATGCGCGCATGCACACACACACACACACATTTTTATAACGTTATAATATAAACTGAATAAAGAGAAAGTAGAAATAAAACATGTGTATCACACAATGCTTCTAAAGCCTAACAACTTCAGGAAGGGCAGAATTTAGGAGATTTTTACTGGCCCCCAAACTTGACACTATAAATTCCCTATAAATTTGAAGAGTGTAGCTTCCATTTGATGTTTGCTTGAAATAGGTCAAGCTCGCTATTAGTTGCTTTATAGATATTATTCTAATCTTCCCAATCACCATTCCCATTTTACATCAGGGAACATCCCAGATCTGAAAACCTAAACCACAATTAATAAGCAGCAAAGCTAGGGGTTAAACTCGAGCCACATACTCTCTGCTTTATCTCATGCTGCCTCAAAACTGTCAAGAATAGGTTTCCATTGCCTCCATTAGTAGAAAATCTGGGATATAAATAAGAAAAATAAATGAATTAAAGTAGGTCTTTGTCTTTATTTTGAGACTGGGAATGTGATTCCTAAATGCCTTCTGGACCAGAAGAGATAAAACAAGTTCTAAGACCTTCTATCCATCTCCATAAAGCAATTAGGTTTCCCCTGTAAAATTATTTTTTAGCTTAGACAGGCAGTGATAAAAATAAAGTCACATGCAAGGCCAGATTTCTTCACCTAGGAGAGTTGGGTACTGAGTCTTACCGGTGACACCGCATCACATCTTTTCCTGACTGGCAAAAGCCCTAGATTTCTGCCATAGAAGAGTGACTCCTTTTGGATAAGCTGTCTCTCCCAGCAATCCCCTTTCAAAATGCAAATAACCTCATAGGATAATTAGATGATTAACATCTCGGGTCATTAGGTTCATTCATGCACAGTCAGCCAATCATTTACCAGTCCTTACAGAAAGGAAAGGAAGACAAGCAGGATCTGGCTGTGGAACTTCTTTCCAGAGAAGGGATCAGAGTCCTACTGGCTGGTCCATCCTCACTAAGCTGACAGGGACCAGCCTTAGATACCATGAAAGTAGACTCTCCTACTTTCCCTCCCAGGAAGAGCTCTGTGTTTTGATGTTTCCATCCGTAAAATGAGGGGAAAGTTAATACCTACTTCACAGGATTGCTTGAAAGTAAAATGATTCAAACATGCCAGACACTGTTCTGAGAACTAAGGAGGATGCTGAAAACCACAGCAGGCATGGATCAGCCATTCAGTACACATGAGTGATTCAACCTCCTAGACCTTCACTTTCCACTTGCCAATTTAGAGTAATGAAGCTCAGCATTGCAAGTGAGTGCTTGGCTGTCCTTGATTCATCCAACAAATGTTCACTGAACGCCTACTATGTGATAGGATTGAAGATACAACTGGATCATAATGTACTGCTTTCTGACATTCATTGACCGTACACTTTAGAAGGGAAGGCAGACAACCAACAACTATTAACCATCAGCGACAGTCATCAACACAAACATTTAACTACAGTGGGTACAAGGGCTTTGAAGGAAAAGTAGTGGACTCGTGAGACCTCACTAAGGTCTTCCTGAATAAGTGACATTCAGACAGACTTCAAGATGAACAGTTTAGCCAGATGAAGACATAAAGAATTCAGGAAAAGAGTTCCATGGACAAGGAGTACTGTGGGTAAAGCAAATTCAAGATAAGCTTCAGGACAGCTAAACGCATCATTGTTTCTAAGACCACGCAAGTGTAGTCTCTGCCAAGAATAGAAGTAACTGTGGCCAATGCATGGGTGGGGGGAGGCAAACAGCCTAGGGTCACTCCCTGGCCATGCAGCAAGTGGCCACATGGCTTGTGGATATAGCAGATGTGAGCCAGCCAAGAGTCCTGGGGGAGCATCTGTTCTTGATGGCCTTCATCCAACCTCTGCACATTCCTTCAAGAGCATCTCCAGGACAGTGCTTCTTGCCTCCTCTTCCCTTTCATCCCTCTGATCCTCTGCTCTTTCCTATTCTCTCTGTAGATGAATGTGAATAGCAAATTTTAAGATTTTTTTTGTCAGATTGGCAGAAGTTTAAAAGACTAATAATATCAAATGCTGGAATGGCTGCCAGGAAATGCAACATCATCATTCACTCAGGGAATGTGTAACTTAGTGATGCCTTTTTGAAAAACAATTTGGCAGCATCTCTCAAAATTTTAAGTGCACATACCTTCTGACTGAGCAATTCTACTTCCAGGAACCATGCTTTAAAAAATACTTGCTCATGTGCACAAAAGGAGGATGTTGATTCTCGTGTATAGCTATTTATCAAGAATGATAATGAAAAAAAATAGAAACAACTTAAATGTCCATCAATTGGAAAATGATTTGAATAAGTTTTGTTGTATCCATATTATGGAATACTATAATGTTGGTAAAAGAAAGAATTAAACCCTAAATGATTTCCAAGATATGCAGTTATGGGGAAATGTGCACTGCATAATCATTACAATACTTTGTACTCACTGATTTTTGAAAGAAGCATATGGAGCTATGGAGGCATGTAAATGTATAGAAAGGATACAAACCATGACCAGTTGTGGACTTGGCTAGGAAGAGAAGTGATGCAATGTGAAGTGAAAAGGAAGTGTTCTTGGAGATGCAGTTCCAGAATAGTCAAATTCACGGAGGCAGAAAGCAGAATATGGTCACCAGGGGCTTCAGGAGCGAGTAGAAAGTCAATGTTTAATTAGAGTTTCAGTTGGGGAAAATGAATAAATTCAGATCATGACAATGGTGATGGTCATAGAACAATGAGAACGTACTTAACGCCACTGAACTGTATCCTTAAAAATTGTTCAAATGACAAATGCATATTTGATTTTATGTATATTTTATCACAATAAAAGAGTTGATTAATCCCATTATTAAGCAGTTCCATCAGCATTCATCTTTACTGTGAGATACTGAGGTCAAGGAAAGATTCATTTGAAGTAGATATTTAATGCCAGGAGTTCAGCTCGGGAGCAACTTAACCACCCACTCATCAGAGTCCCAAATCAGAGTGTTAACAGTATTTACAGGCTGAGCTTCAGTCCATGCTCCCAATCAAGCCCTCTGAAATGGCCTCCTTGAACAACCCGAACTTCTAAATTCCCTACATCCAATGGTATGAGTGAGGGACAGACTTATAAATGTCATTTAAGAAAAGAAACAAAAATAATAAAGGGCAGAAAGGCCACCATGATGTAGTGAGCTCTGCTGTTACGCCCCTACTTGGAAACATTAAGTGCTCCAGCCTGTTTAGAGTGTATTTGCCTTTACAGCTTGTATACCAGAGGCTTTCTCTCTGAACTGGTTTCTTGGAGACATAGCCCCTAATGACATCAAGTTACGAGATACAAATTAAACTACCTTCTGCCCAAACACATCACTTTTGGCATCTGCACATCATTACTCGAAGTCCATTGAGCAACGCAAAGTGACAACACTGATTACATCCAGCCAGACCACTTTGCAGAGCAACCAAATAAACACAAACAAACCCAAGTCTTGTAATGTTTCACTGCTCTTCTATGGCATCTGTCAGAATAAAGGAGAGGAGATGTTTATACAGGGACAGGAAGTTCAGGTCAAAGGTGGAAGGAGAAAGGCTCCACCACTTAAGAAGAAGCTAGGGCAGGAAGGCAAATGTCATTGACACAAAGTCCATCATCGCACAGGTAACCAAATATTCTCAGCCTTTGATTTTTACAGGCGGGTGATTTATGAATCATGACAAAACAGAAGGGACTTACCTTGAGTTAATGCCCATTTAGATGAGCGGATAAAACCCTGGTGTTTACTCTTGGCACTGTTAATATCCCAAATGAATACTAATCGGAGATGTTTATTGAAAACGAGAATGATGCCATTTTCCGCTGTATCTCGTCATCTGAGCGACCTTGCACTTGAGAATTGTGAGACAGGAATTTATTCAGTCTCCAGGAAATTGTGAAAGTCTAAATTAGCAAATTTGAACTACCCAAGCGCCCCTTAAAAGATACAGGACATTGAAAAAGCAAAACACATTTGGCTGGAAGTGGGGACATTGGGTAAATGTTCTCAAAAACCTGAGATTGCTTTATTAATACCAAGAGCAAAATAAAAACTGAATTTTCTAGTGAAAATACAGGTTGACATTGACTGGAGGGCTAAATGCTCCCCAGAAACAGTGGCAAGAGTGTGGCCAGATCACACTACTTAGGGGGACCTTGCTGTTACCTCCCCGCCCATCATTCACTTCAAGGACCCCTTTCAACCACCCGGAGGGCCTTGGAGATCACCCCCTCCAGAGTGCGGCCTCTTCACCCTGAAAGCTGAGATGAACACTCTCTCCTTTGTTTGCCTCCATTGCTTCTTGTCCCACACAGGGAACTAGAAACAAATCCTCCTCCCTGTGGTTGTCACAGCCTCTAAGACAGTTATGCTTCTCACTTTCTCAAACTCTGCTCCAGGTTCAACACCAACGGGTCCTTGGTGAAGTGACTTTTCTAAGAACAGGGCCCTTGCCCTTGCTGTCCTGATAAAAATGTCCACCAGTTTTCAGCCAAAGAATTTCTTTGAAGCAAAACTTTGAAAAAGTGGATGCTTCCCCTTTCCCCACTAACACCGCTCTAAGCTGTTAATGATCAATTACCCTTGGTATGTAAGAAAGCACCTTCCATAGACTTTGAAGAGAAAGATTAAAGAGAGGAAGAAAGAATAAGGATAAAGTATTGGGCCAGCAGGAAACAGTGATAACAAACACAAAAAGAGGAAGAGGGAGAAATGACAAGAAATATCTTAACGCCAATCACAATTTTATAAATTTTTTAAGGTGAACATGGAATATTTGTGTGCACACCCCCATGCTCATTAAGGAGCCTAGACAAACAGCCAAATAGTTGAGTGTAGCACCTGATACCTTCCTTCTGACCTTTAATGGAGCCTGCATTTTCTCCTTTTTAACAACTTAATCACTTAATCATCTTCTCTCCATATGGACTTAGAGACAGTGTTTGGTTAAGGAGCTTCAATCTCTTTACAAGCAGCCCAATGAAGATAAGTGGGAATATCAAAATTCTCTGTCAACTAAAACCTCAGACTGCACAGATTTCTCAGATTTAATACTTTCTAATGGTGACCAGGAGCCAGATGGAATAACCTAATAAAAGTTAAAACCGGGGCAGGCAGAGCTATAATACATATGGTCAAGTAGGTTATTTCAATATGGAAATTTCCTCTGCAGAACTGAATAGGTTCTGTAGGCATTTAAATCTCTTGCTGAATTTTTTCAATTCCATGTCTCCATCCTCATTCCCCTCCTTAACCCTAAGTTGGTCCTATAAGCCATGAAATCAGCCAAATTTTTTAAATCTTTGTTGTAAACTGATTAGGAAAAAGTAAATCCCTCTTCTGACCGGAAACATCAAACTCAATCCAATGATTTATTTACCTTTTGTCTAATATAATTAAAACAGTAGCCATTTGGGCCTCCCCTGGTGGCGCAGCTGTTGAGCCCTGGGCTGCGAAGCTACCTGCAGCCTCTGCAGCACCGGTTCGATCCCCGGCTGGCCGCCGGTGATGGTCCCTCATGGCGCGCAGACCTCTCCTGCCACGCCCGCTGCTCCCCTCAGCAGTGTATTTCGTCAGTCTGCCTGTTCTGTCCCCCGCTCTGGCTCTGGTGAATTCTCTCACCCTCCCGCACTTCTGACTGCACCCAGTGCTTGTATAAATAAATAAATAAATCTTAAAAAAAAAAAAAAAAACAGTAACCATTTTCCTCTCACATGCTGATGAGCCCTCTAACTATCACATCAGCTGAGCTGATTTTCCTCTATTGCACCAAGCACACAATGTCCCCTTCTCAAGCAAGTGGAGAATGAACTGGGAGTATAGGAAAGGGTAGGAGAAGGAGGTGAGATATGGACTACTTGGTCATCTCCTTTGCTAAGAAGAATTTAGGAGTATATTTCCGTTGCACATCAACTTTACAAAACACCTTCATGCAAGTGCCCTTGAGTTTCACACACAGTGGGCCAAGTAGGGAAGAGCTGTCTGTCCATTTACACACAAGAAAATGAAGGAGCAGAGAAGTGAAGGACTTTGTGCCATGTCATGAGGACTTGCTGGCCCTAACACAGTCCAGCCTTTATTAGGGTTCCAACTGTCACTCATTTGAAAAACTACCCAGAAGATCTGCCTGGCTCTGGTTTTCTTTCATAACCAGAGGCCCTACACAATTCTAGGAGCTCTGGTTATGCAAATTCTCCTGGCTGCACTCCCCCACCCTATGCTTGGTCACTTGCTTGCCTAATGTCAACACCAGCACTATCAATACCTATAAAAGTGTCTGATTATGCTCCCACCCACCTCTTCATGTGTTCCATATGGGCAAATGACCTGATAAATCAGCTCCAACTAAAACGTCATTAATGGCCCTCAAGGAGAATAACTACCTTGCCAAGGTCGACAACTAGTTAATGGAAGCATCAGAATTTGAACCCAAAACAGGCTGTAAGTCCAGGTCTTATGACAGACATGGTAAGAGAGGCAGACATTCCCCAAAATCCCTGAGGGCACCAGTTGGGATTTATACTGTCTGTGTATTTCATATAGAGTTGAGAATAATAAGCAGAAAACCTTAATCATGGACTCCACAATCATGGCATCAGGAGATAAGCCTTGAAAGATTCCCCAGACAAGAGTTTAGCAGAAGGTCCTGTCATAGGTGATGACCATGCCCTTTCCATTTGCCACCAGATTCCGCGGAGACCCCAGGTTAGAGCTGTGCCCCGAATAAATGGCAGAGCCATGCAACTGAGTGACTGACCCTCACCTATTACCTGTTAAACCTGAAGCGACCTCATTCCTAACAAGCACCATGCTGACGTGCTCCCAACTCTGCTTCTGCCAAATCCTTCAAAAATCCACATCGAATGAGCTTAAACATCATCCAATATTTATAGCTATACCTTTAACTAAATGGACAGCTTATTCTAGATTATTCTATGAAAGCCCCTGATTTGGGTTCACATTTTGTGAAGCACAGATGCATGTCAAACCCTAGTGCGTGGTCACAACTTGGTGGCCAGTCACCACTTGCTGAGCCCCGATTCCATGCCACACACCGTGGTAATTCCCTTATTAACATCACCTATTTACTCCTCATTAACCCCAGGAGGGAAATATTATTCCCATCACAGGTGTGAAAACTAGGGTGTGTGTGGTTAAGAAATTTGCCTGTGGTTAAATAGGGGTCCAGCCAGGATTCAATTCTTATTTGCCTGATTAAAAGTCCTGTGTACTTCATTGTGGTGTTACCATAAAAATGGACCTCAACAATGAGGAAAAACTCAAATGCTTGAGATTGGCAAGAACAAAACACAAATATTCAAGTGCTCATTTCAAACTCCAAGTACACATAAAGATGCTAAATCCTGGCAAACAAACAGACACGGCATAGAAACTCCTTTACAAAGTTGTTTCTGTTCTGGGGCCAATTCTAAATACCGTATAACCAGACTTTCTCTGTGTATTTTTGGAACTTTCTCAGGCATAGCAGGAATGAACACACTCATCCACTGTAGGGGAAATGGAGATGAAGTGTGGAAGTATGCTTAGCAAGCATGCTGACATGGGGGAGGGGAGCTGGGCCCTCACCCCTCTCTAACTTGGCCCGTCCTCTGGAAACCTTCCCCAGCATTCTTGACCAGATCATTCTTGCTGTATTTACATCTTTCCCTTATACTCTTTTTCCCACTGTAATGGCCCAGAAGGGACCAAGACCCAAAGAAGGAAGAATACAATGTCCAGGACCAGGTGATGGGGCATCTCAGTTTATTTGCGCCTCCCGGAGAAAGTGTCTGCTCATCCAACCGCCAGGTAGAGACATGAAAAGCCTACTGGCCAGGAGTGAGTGGCTAGTAGATTCCAATCCTCACTAAGTAATTGTGTAAACTTGAGCCTCTATGTCCTTAAACTGTGAAATGGGAGGAGACTGAACCATCTTTTAAGTTCCTTCTTAATGGTGAACCCTAGAATTTCTGTAGATGGGATATAGCCAGAAATACCACAAAACAATTGTTCCGCTTCTCTGAGAAACTGAAGACCAGACACTCTTAGCCATCTTCCTCCAGGAGAGTGACCGAGCTGGCGACCTGTTCCATTTGATCAGGGAAGACCAGACTAGGTGGGTATTTTCCTTTCGCTAGCCCACTTAATCAAATGAATCCGATAATTGCCCAACTTCTGCTTTGAGTGGTAGGGACATGCCTAACAATGAATGACAGTATCTCCTAATTCAAGAAAGGTTTTCAAGCACCAAGTGTGAATAATCTTTTCCATTCAGCGTGCTGTGGTTTTACATTATTTCCACACCAGTGTTGATTATGTCAGACTTCTCAGGCAAAGACACATAAAGACAAATAAGAATAAAGTTAAAGTGCTAGACATTTATTTTCTTTTCAATCCATCTTCAAGGTGAACCTTTTCTTCCTGGGAAGGACAGGGCATGATTTTAGAAGCTTATCAACAGTCCTGGGGCAAAGTTACAATCTGTTAACAAAGAACTATTGTAATCAAAGGAATTTAACAGAAAGGTTTCTATTGCTGCTTGCCTGGGAAAGTTTTTCTTTCCCTAACTAGTTATTAAAGTACTTATGTTTAAATCAGGGATATTTCAGTGACATCAGAAGACAGACCAACCCCAAGCTTTTGTGAAAACTTAAATTACTGCTTGAAAATGTACTGTTAACTTTCAGTTTTCTTGTCTTTTCCATTTTTTTAATACTTTGCTATATTCTCTTAGTGGCTTGTCTTGATTCAGTTAGCCAAAGGAGCTTAAAAAAAAAAAAAAGGAACGTAGGAACAATGATAGTCTTTGAACTTAGTTGAAGGTAGCTATTTAGAAATTGCTAAATTAGATGGACTGAGCATTTCAGTTGTGTGGAGCTCACTCATCTGATAAGTCTTTGATGCATATCTTCATCGACTTGTGGTAAGGGCAAAAATTAAAGACAGGTGGGGAAAGCCAGCGAGCGCCTAAGAGGCAAATCTAGAACATGTTATAACATTGTTATTATTGGCTGGGGTCAGGGTTCCACATCTTTCCCTTGCATCAGGAGTTGGGGTTTGTTTGGCGACACTGAGGGAGGCCCCTGATTGGATTCATATTGAGCTGACAGTGGGAGATAAAATAAACTCAGGGGGTTGCTGCAAGGCAAGAAGAGTGTGTCCTGGTGGCTGGAAAAGAAAGCTGCTAAGGGTGGAGACAGGGGTGGCTCAAGCCTTTGGGAGGAAGCAGAGAGGGAAGCTGACAGAGGTTTCTTCCTCCTCGGCATCACCAGGGCCCAGTAGCCTCATAGACCTGCCACCTCCCACGGTCTGTCCTCTGTCTACACACAACCCCTCCCACACACCCTTATTTCACTCCTCAAACTTATCCGTATTTCCTTGTCTGAAAACTTTATCACTCAAAACACTGCCCAAGCTCAAACTGGCTCGGGTTAGACTGAGACTCAGACATCCCCTGGGGAGAAAGGTTGGCCTTCTCGGTCAATATCAAGCTATTAGACTTTTGCGCACAGCAAAGGGTAAGGGGAATTGGTTTCATGTACCTCATGCCTGCACTACCTGTGCACAAACTTTGGTAGGGAACCTAAAAGCAAAACAAAAACAAACAAAAAAAAAAACAGCCTGTGAGAACCCTGAGCAGTGTGTGCAAAGCCCTGTTCACTTTTTGGTAGTAAGTAGCCCTTGTTTGCTGAGCCATTCCCATAAAACCATTTCTAGAAGGCATTAGCCAACACCCAGAGCACTGGAAGCTGCCCAGGGAGTGGTGTGCTGAGAACAGTCCAGGACAGTCACGCGCGCTTATCATGGGGGACGGACCGTGAGCTCCATGTCACCAAGGACCTTCTGTGCAGAACTTGACATTGAGTGATTTTTTTGTGCTGTGAATACCACGCTGAGCTCCCGCTGTGGAATCCTTGGGCCCTCACAGCATCCTCCTGCTCAGACTCCATGCTTTGGACTCAACTCCCATGTTACACTTAACTTTGGCTGCCACTCGGGCTCCAAGGAACCATGGGAGTTTGCACAGGGTAGGATGAGACGCCACATCGCCTGCCTTAGCAGCGGGCATGCGGCCTTTCTCCCAGGTCACACACAGCCTTGGGAGCCTGCCTGCCTGGCTCCTTTTGATTTCTGCCAACGACCACCATCCTAATAACAACCTTCCTAGACTGCTTACCTCGTGCTCGGAGCTTTCAGTGGATTAACTCCATGAACCCTGTTGCAATCCCCATTTTAATGGTAAGGAGATTGGACTGGGGGTTAGCAACCTGCCCAGGATCGCAAAGCTAGGAAATAAGGATTAGAAGGCAGACTTTTGAACTACCCGACTTATGCCTGGAAACCATTATGTTTTCCTTCCCCTGTTATAGAGATGGCAATGCCACTGGAGCTGCCCTACATACTCATTTGAAGCCTAAGTGTAAATCTGAGGGGGCTGGGAGTACAGATCACATAATACTAAGGACGGCTCCAGCGAGGGACTTGAAGAACATGTGGGAACAGGAAAGTGGCTGCATGCACTATGTCCCTTCTCTTAGTGTTAGTGTGCAAGTGAGGGGCTCCTGGGATCCCCTAACTTACACACTCTGAAGGGATCCAGGCATCTGTGCACAAGGACAAAGGAGACTCTTACTGTGAAAGAACTTTGAGAGTTAGTGCGCAGAGAGAAAAGATTATTCCAAATAAAAGAACTAAAGTTACCCAACCCATAAAGAGATGCCCAGCCAAACAGGGTTGGCCCCAACTAGGGCCACTGAGCCCCAAAAGCTTGCCACAAGTCTAAGGTGACTTCTGGTGGGGAACCAAAAGGAGACAAAAGAGGCCAGGCAAATCTGGGACAAACCAAGGTAACAGCTTCCATTGGCAACCACCCCCACTGCCCCGTTTCTCCCCCTCATCTCTCTTGTCCCCCCAAGTCCCTGGTGCAAGTCCAGAGCTGAAAAGCAAGTGCTCTTCTCCCCTCCTGAGCCTGCCATCTTCCGTGTTACATGGCTTCACCTGGCCATTCAGTTCCACGTCTCATTAAGTGGGGGCAGGAAACCTGGTCCCCTAATATTAGCACAGGACTTCTGGACAGTTGGTGTGCAGAGCACCAGCTTCAAAATCACCTGGGACGTTCATTGTGGAGCCTTGCTCCTGGGCTCTGTGCCACACCTGCTCACCAGGTGGCTGAGGCCAGGTCCAGGCCTGACGGTCAGTACACTTCTTGTATGCACTGGTATCTGAGAACCACAACACTCCTCTGAAATGACTGATTGTAAAGGGGCAGGCTGGGCACAGTGCAGGTTCTCTGATCCCATGCAGACCGGGTAAAGGAGGAGTCAGAGTCCTCAGTAGTTTTGCAGGTTTTTTTTATTTGGGGTTCACCAGGCATGTGGCAGGCAGGGGTGCAGGCTGGGGGGCTGGGAGGCTATCTGGGCTCTCTAGTGTTCATTCTGTTGCTTCTCGGCTTCGGCTTCAGCTTCGGCTTCTACCGCTGCTGCTGCTGCTGGCGTCCCCAAGACGCCACCCTTAAAAGCACAGTCTTAGCTCAGCTGAATCCCATCTACCTATGCCCACACCCTATTCCAGGTGCCCGCCATCAGGCATGCATTCAGGACAAGGAGCCATCCTCTATCCTGATGGCGGAAGGGCAGAAAAGCCTGACATTTTCTTTACCCTACACTGATGAAACAGTGTCTGCTGGCACTAACTTTGTTGGGGACCTGGGGGGTAGGAGGAGGTCTTTTCCATGTTGGTCCAATGAAGCAGAGATGAGGTAGCAACAAACACAGGTTAAATGGGATTCATCATTTGTTCCGTGACAAAACATATTTAGGACAGGAAGAAAACAACACACTCCTCTCCCCACCACCCCCAAAAAATAACTGGGAAGTGGGAGAAATTCCATTGTTGTCTATAAGGCTGTTGGTTTGTGCAGGGGCAGGAGGACACGGAGCAGGTTATCTATGATCCGAGCAGATGGGGTAAGAAGTCCTGGGGTCCTAGGTGGCTTTTCAGGCTTTTATTGGGATTTACCAGGTACACAGCAGGCAGGAGTGCTGGGGGGCCGGGAGGCTGGCAGGCCTCCCAGCTCCCAGCAAGTCTTCACTCTGTCTGGTCTCTCCGGCCTTCTCTGGTGGTCTTTGCTTCTCTTTTGCTCGTTTTCTCTGCTTCTCTGCTCTTCCTGGCATCCCCGTGATGCCGCCCTTATAATCTCAGTCTCAGCCCCGGTGTACCCACTTATGCATGCCCACACCCTACTCCAGGTGCCCGCCATCAGGCATGCATTCAGGACCGCAAGGATCCGTCATCTTACCCTACAGTTTGGTTTGGGTTTTGTTAGTTTTATTTTGTTCACTTGGTTTGGTTCCCCCTCTTGAAAGATTTTGATGTTTTAGCCTGCAGAGGCCACATCCCCCAAAATGCTTTTAACATGTCATTTCTGAGGCTGGTGGTCCCACAAGCATTGAAACCAGGATTCATCTTGGAGAGCTGGCCACGAGCCCTCAGCACCCACTGGCAGGTGGGGAGAAAGGTGCCGTCACTCCCAGCTAGGTCTGATCAGATTCCTGGAGAAGGAACAGTCATGGAAATAATTTCAGCTCTGGAAAGAATTGTAAAGAGTATCCAGTGAAGACCTCGACTGTTCTAGAGACGAGAACCGCCAGCACTAAGAATCTAGATTAGGGCTTCCTCCTCCTCGTCCAGGTTTTAGAGAGAACCCACCCATGTTTCCCTAAAGGTTATCTCTACATGCCACAATTTCACTGCCTTTCTGCCTCTTTCCATTGGTGTTAATTATTAATTATTTCTCTTTAAACCAATTCCAGTTTTTACTCAAATTTGTCCAAGAAACAAGCTGAGTCAGAGCCATAAATGGAAGAACGACATCAGTTGCTAGAAAAAGAAGATCCCAAGTCCTTGTCTGAATTCCCTGAAATGCGGGAACCAAGTGGATGTAGTTGAGGGACACCCCAGAGGCATCAACTGCCTGGGGTTCTAAGTCTGGGGCCTCTTCTCTTTGCCAAAATGGGGGGACCAGTCAACTGGGACTCAGCTTTGATTACTCCCAGGATTAAAAGAATTGAAAAGGAAGTAGAATTTAAAATAGAATTTAAAATACACCCTACCCATCACGACCTCCCACTCACAGGGGGAATTCTTTGTTGAGGCTGCCCACACTTTGGATAAGGCCATGCTCCACTGCCCTGTGCCCCACAGCATCTTCTCTTGCAACTTCTCCCCATGAAACAGGTCTCTGGGGGTGCAGGGAAGGTAGAGCCTCTAATGGACAATGCCAATTACAAGATCACTCAGCCTCAGGGAAGACCAACAAGGGAGTTTATTTAACAATCATGGGAAACAAGGAGTATCGAGGCCAGTGGCCAGCTTTCTCACCCCAGTTAGTGTCCAAAGGCTGCTCATCCAAGATGGTGCCATCCTGCCAACCAGGGTGAGGAGTTCGCGGCAAACCACAGGCCAGGAACCAGCTCTCCACAGCTGGAGGTGCTCACAGGCGGGGCCCCTGAGATGACGCCACTGCAGTCCCAGCCACAGTCTGAAGGTTGGGATGGACAGTACCAGATGCCAACCAGACTGCAATGGAGGCAGAAATACCAGGAGGCAATGCTGACAAACAACAGCTCTCAGAGGTGACCCAGACAGAGTATCCATTGCCCGTCAACAGTACTGGGCAGCACTGGCCAGTAGTGCCTTTCACTACCAGTCACTGGCATTAAGGCTCTTTGTGAGTCATTGGCCCATAGCAACAACAGACAGCTCTTTGAGGTGCTAGGCCCAAGGCCTGCTGCTCCTTGCAGGTGAAGTCAGAGGTAGGCTGGGGCAGGTGCAGCCCAGTCTCTGAATTTTCAGCTTCTCTCCTTCCTCCGGAAGCCAGCTGCTGGATACTTCCTCCTCCCTGGAGGTCAGGGACAGTGTCCTTCTCAAGCAGAGTGAGAGTCTCAGAGGCTAGTGAGTCTAGTCCGAGTGACCCCCAGTCTGAGCAAGCCTGAGAGTGTAGACGTGCAGTCAAAGAGAAGCCGGCCCAACCTGCCATCTGCCCTGCTTTATTTCCTCTCTCTCCAGGGCTCCCACCTACCAGGCTGATAGGACTAGTTTCAATCCTATGGCTGATTGGACCATTTACCAATCAGCTCATAGCCCACACCTGATCACTCCATTATACAGTCCAGGCACCAAATCCACACGCCTCTCTAACTCCCTGCAGCTGAAGGAGCCATAGCGCTGGGACTGGCCCCATGGGACTTCAGGGGCTGCATGTGCTGGTGTGGCGTGGTAGGGAAACCACTGCCATCCACCATTACTGTTGGCCTCTGCAGCAGCCTGGGCCCAAGTGGGGCCACTGGTGGCAGGCAGTGAAATGCCCACCACCCTGCCGCTACACTCCCACAAGCAGTGCTCTGAGGGCCAAGTGCTAGAGCCCCAAGATGGGGGGGTCTCCAGTTTCATCCCTTCACCCCTTTCTCTCCATGCTGTTCAGACACTAGACACTGTTACACAGTGGAATTGGCAATGGTCACCTCTTTCGAGCAAAAAGCCTGCATGAAGAGAGCAGTTTGCTTTTTTCTTTTCCCTGATGGTGATTAAAGTGAGCCAGTCATGAAATGTTCACAGGTGAGAGGTGTTCAATTATTCCCCCACTCAGACATCTTACATGTCTCCTGCCACCTATAAAACAAAGTACAAATCTCTTAGTCCAGCATGTAAAGCCCTCCACCACCTGATTGTAGCACACTTTTCACAGAATCAAAGGCCTTCAGAGCTGGGATGGATTTAGAGTCCTTCCACTTCCAGTGTGGTCTCTAGCCAGCCCTCCAGGACTACAGGATCCACCAGAGGTCATGGTTCGCAGCCTGGCTTCCCATTGGAATCACCTGGGGAACTTTGAAAACTTGGGCTGCACCCAAAATGCACTGAATCAGAATCTCTGTGGGTGGAGCCAAGGCATCACTAGTTGGAAAAGCTCCCCTAGGTGAGTTCACCGTGCAGCCAAGAAAGCCACTCACTCGTGGGCCACACCTCATACCTGTGGAGACACGACCTCCAGGAGCGGCATCCAGGAACGTGCATTGAAATAAACAGGGAGACTGGGATGTGAAACCAGGACGAGTCCAGCTTCCACGGCCTATCGATCCAGAAGCAGAAGCACCAGCTGCTAAGTCACAGAATCCCTGTGAGTGGCAGAACTAAAGGCAAAGCTAGTGAGTGGCAGAACTAAAGGCAGAATTCCTATGTCCAGATGCCTGGCCAGTGCTCTTCCCATGATGCTCTGCTGCTTTCTAAGCTTTGCTCCAACTCCACTACACCTCCAGCCAGGCTCATCTGGCTGCTGACCCCTAATTCATCCAGGCTTTTGTCAGGTTGGTGCACTGCCTCCACCTGGAAGAGCCAGACCATTCCTTCCAGATTAGCTAAGTCCTGGCTTGGCTTTCTGTAAGGCCCTTCCCACTTCCTGCTTTAGCTTTCTTAGCCCCAATCCAGCACACACCGCCTCTCCCTTCTCTCCACCCCTGTTGTACTGACGGTCACGCTTTAGCATTGAGTTATTCTGTAATAACACAGTATAGAAACTCCCATAGGGCAGAGACCATGGCTTATGTTCTTCTCATATCCGCCCAGTGCATTCAGAGTAAGCACTCAACAAATGCTCTTCCATTCCCAGACAGCGAGCCTCAAGACCATTCAAGTATAGCTCGTTGAAAATCACCTTTGGGGCCCCTTTCAAAATTCTGTTGCAAAAGGGAAAAAAAGAATTACTTTCTGTGTTTCTCCTTTTTTTTCTGCTCCATCTTTTTTAAATAGTCTTGAGGTTTATGTCACTTGCAATCCCGTGGCAATAAACTTGACGCCCAGAGTACCTGACTTTTCAAGAGACCAGTGTGACACACACAAAGATATTATGCGTGTCTTCCTTTGTATGCTGTCTTTCAGCAAATGTCAATGGCTTTTCAGAATAATAGACAATCCTGGAGGATTGCAGCACCTGCATGTGTACTGTTAAAAACCACTCACTCTTAAAAATAAGCAGAAAATCCCCCTCTTGCCTCAGGGAATAAAGAAAATATAAATATTGCAGCTCTCATCCTTTACCTCTCAGCACTTGGCTCAATTGATGTCTTCAAATCAAAAAGCCCCAAAGCTTCCCCACCCGGAGTTCAGCTTTAGAATTTCTCATTAACTCACAATGTATACAAATATCAAATCATTATATTGTACACCTGAAACTAATATAATGTTATATGTCAATTACACCTCAATAAAAATAACAATAATAATGAAAGATTTCTCATTAAGAAAATGCTCCAGTTTCTAATTGGCTTTATTAGAGCTTTCCCAAATTGTCTGGATATTTTCTGCGCAAATAAGCGACCCAGGTATAAATTACCTTGTTAGTGGTTAACACCAAGAATTTCATGCTGGTAGAAATGTAAAATGGTGCAAGCACTTTAGAAAATAGACTAGCAGGGCCTCCCTGGTGGCACAAGGGGTTAAGCACCGCACTATGAAGCAACCCGCAGCCTCTGCAGCACGAGATCAATCCCCAGCCAGGAAGCAACATGGTGAAGTGGCGGACCTCTCCTGTCTCGCCCACTGCTCCCCTCAGCAATGTGTTTTGTCTGTCTGTTCTACTCCCCACTCTGTCTCTGGTGGGTCCTCTCACCCTCCCGTATCTCTGGCCTGTACCCCAGCTCTTGTATGCATAAATAAATGTTAAAAAAAAAAGAAAATAGACCAGGGGTTCCTCAAAAGGTTAACTGTTGCATTATCATGTGATCCAAACACCGTTATTTTTTTTTTCACCTTTTTTTTTTTAATTTTTATATTCCCCATACAATTGCAACCCCGATTTTGACCCCCATCCCTCCCTCCCACCTCGCCAAGAGTGTCTCTGGTTCATAGTTCTTTGTTGATTTTGATTTTGATTTTTTTCTTTCTTATAGTTATTCTTCTTCCTGGTCCATATTTAGGTTTTCTAGATTCCTGCTATGAGTGAGACCACCTGGTATTTTTCTTTTTCTTTCTGGCTTATTTTGCTGAGCATGATCCCTTCCAGCACCATCCATGTTGCTGCAAATTGCATGTGTTTATCTTTTTTGAATGCTGAGTAATATTCCATGGTGTATATGTACCACATCTTCTTGATCCAGTCATCTATTTTTGGGCATTTGGGTTGATTCCAAAGCTTAGCTATTGTAAACAGTGCTGCTATAAATGTAGGGGTGTAGGTGCTCTTTGGAGTTGATGTTTCTGTGTCCTTTGGGTAAATACCTAGGAGTAGAATTGCTGGATCCTATGGAAGCTCTATCTTTAGTAGGTTGAGGAAACTCCACACAGCTCTCCATAGTGGTTGGACCAGTTTGCACTCCCACCAGCAGTGTAGGAGAGTTCCTTTCTCTCCACATCCTCACCAACATTTGTTGTTGCTAGTTTTTGTAATATGTGCCATTCTCACTGGTGTAAGATGGTATCTCATGGTAGTTTTGATTTGCATTTCCCTGATTGCAAGTGACATTGAACATTTTTTCATATGCCTGTTGGCCATTTGTATTTCCTCTTCAGAGAAGTTTCTTTTTAGCTCTTCTGCCCATTTTTTGACTGGATTATTTTCTTTTTGTTGAGTCTCATCAGCTCTTTGTAGATTTTTGTGATCAGTCCTTTATCATTAGTGTTGGGTGCAAAAATTTTCTCCCGGTCGGTGGGGTTTCTCTTTGTTTTGGTTATTGTCTCTTTTGCTCCAAACACTGTTATTTATAAGAGCAAAAAATGTCCATCAACTGCTGAACCAGTAAATAAAAGTATATCCACATAATGAAACATTATCAGCCATAAAAAGGAATGAACATTGACAACAACATGACGGTACCTTGAAAGCATGATGCTTCGTGGGAGAAGGCAGACACACACACACACACACACACACACACACACAAAGTGTTTGACTCCATCCCTATGGGACAGCAAATCTGTAATGACAGAAAGTAGATGAGCAGCTGCCTAGATTGAGGGAAAGAGAAAGGAAGTGAGTTCAAATGAGTACAAGGTGTCTTTGTCAAGAGATGAAAATGTTCTAAAATTGATTGTAGCAATGGTTACACATTTGAATATAAACTAAACTTTAATTTGCATACTTGAAGTAGGTGACTTACAAGGTATGAGTTACATATCAATGAAGCTATAACATTTTAAATTTTTTTTTTAAAAAGCATTCCAATCTCTCTATATATACCTCTTAGCAGTTGGGTAATCTTGAGCAACTTCCTTACCTCTCTAAGCCTCAGTTTCCTCATCTGTAATGGACTTGAATTATTTTATTATAAGGATTAAATAAAATAATCCAGGTGGAGGGTGTAAATATACGGTAAGCCCTCAATAAATGTTAGCTATGTTTACAATTATTTCCTACCCCCCAGAGAAAGAGAATAAATCTGGAAACCTCCTGCCATGAACCCAACTGAATTCTGTGTAAGAAACAAAACAGCAGAAATAACATCCAACCAGGGACTCAGAAATAAGGGGAAAATTTCCTAGCATCTTTCTTCCCCTTTTTACTTCAGCCAGACTCCACTCCCTCCTTGCCTCCAATCCCCACAGCCCACGTTAAAAAGGAGTTAAAAGATATTTTTCCCCTCTCTGCATAATTTCCACTCCATTAACTGCCATTTCGGCCATTGCAGTGATGTTCCAGAACTTCTAGAGACTTGGAAGAACTAAGCAAGAGAAGAAAAGTGTGTTTAATTAAAGCAATGGGTGGAAGGCAAATGGAAGAATGCTTACCTGCCGGGCACACCTCACACATCTTCCCAGGCTCAGAAAAATTCCATTCTGAAGGGCACTGAAGCTATTACTATCTGGAGCAGCCAGCCAGTGAGAAATTACACTCTGGGTTTCAGCTCAGCCAGCTTTCATTACTGCCGAGAAATATCACCATATAATTCAACCCGGCTCAAATCTTACCTCTCCTCTCAAGACTTCCTGCTATCCCAGTCCACAGTGATTACTCCCACCATTGAATTCCTACAGGATTAATTCGATAACATATGAAATCACCCAGGATTGAGGCCAGCACATTAGTGAACGCTCAAAACCCATCTCCCAGCCATCCTGTAGCACTTGCGATTGGCACTGGTCCTCTGGCTCCCAGAAAACTCCACCCTAGGTTGTCCTTTATCTTTTTATATAACCATTTTCCATCTTCTCAACCCATCGGTAAGCTCAGGGAGGACAAGGACCCAAAGATCCCCACGTCATGAGCTCCTCTGTAACAAGGCACTCAATAAACATTTGTTGACAACGATAATCCCCACCCCCTTTGTATGCAAAATAATGTCTTTGAATATGTGGGGAAAGTGGTACTGAAAAGTTATTCAATTTAAAGTCATATTTTTCTATTGAGACTTCCAATCAAAGCTGCACGAATCGATGGAGGGATTGATTTAAAACAGCAGGAGTAAAACAATATCGTACTTAATCAAGGACCAAATGTTCTCAAGGTGCAACATTTACAGTTAACATGGTTGAACCCATCATCCCCCAACATTCATCCAGTTGCCATTAGGAAGCCAGGGCTGATTCTCTAAGCTGCAGTAGAAGCATTATAGAGGTACAGCCAGGGGTAGGTTCTTGAGTCTGAAAGGAAGGATGTTGCCTTCTGGTCCTACCTCATTTTTGTAGGACATGTTACAGAACAGCTCTGAGCCTCAACTCCCTACCTAGCACTTGCAGGATAATAAAATCAACATCTTAGTAGCATTGTGTAGTAAAAGTCACAGTGTACGGGTGGCCCTCCCTGGTACTGAAGGGGTTAAAGTCTCAAGGCTAAGAAGCTATCACCAGCCACTGAGGCCTGAGTTCGATCCCCAGTCAGGGAGCTACCCACATGGCACAGAGGACCTCTCCTCTCTCACCCGCAGCTCCCCTCAGCAGTGTATTTCAGTGGATCTGCCTGTCCTGCTCCCCACTCTATCTCTGGTAAATCCTCTCCCACCCCCGGCCCCCACCCCTCTGGACTACACACCAGTCCTTGTATGCATAAATAAAATAAATCTTTTTTGAAAAATGCACAACGTACAATAAATGGAAATTAAAATTTCTGCAATGCTTTAATCAGGAATTTTTAGAAGTTCCAGGATACCCTATGCCCCCAAAACCTTTCTCAGTCTCTTACTAAGTTGTCTTGGTTAAGTTACAGCTTTCTTAAGTTGAAATAGAAATAACAGTTTCTATCATTTAGTAACTGGGATAGAAACTACTAGTTTTTCATCAAACTTGCCATTAATTCTTCTTCCTGAGTACTCAGTGAGGCTACATTTGTCAGTCAGCCTTGAAGTCAAGGATGTACATGAGACTCAGTTCTAGCGAGTGAAATGGGCACAGAGATTATAATGCCTAATTTCTAAGACATAATGGCAAAGTCCTCCCACACTCACCTCTTCATACTCTCTTCACTCCCTGTGCCTGGTGTGAACATTAAAGGCAAACTTGGAAGCCACATATTGAGGAAAGTAGAGCTTCCATCAGCCTGGGGACCTAAATCTCCGTGTGGAACTGAAATACCACACTTTCATTTAACTCCATCCTGGATACCATTACCCTGGAACCAAAGAGGTCTATTTCTGTAAAGCAAAAATAATCTATTGCATTAAGCCACTAAAATTTGGTTGGATTTTCCTTGTTATAGTAGCTTAACTAATCTTAATATTTGTCTGTATGTTGACTGCATAGTTATAGTAATAGAAATAGATATAGACATAGATAAGTTGAATAGATGTATTCACTACAGGCTATTGCTAGAGATTAAACAAAATTATGTATACAAATATAATATATAGACATACACAAATCTTCAGTCACAATGGCTCAGTAATGGTTAATTTCTTTCATGAATCTGCTACTCACTTGAAAATATACCAACAAAATCTATTTTTTCTCTTTGGAGCAAGAATCTTTAAATCACTCTGATCTAGTATAAAATGTTTGCCTTCAACCTAACTTGAAGCTCAGAGAGGTAGAAATCCTAACACAAAGACATGCACCTCAATCAGCAGCTGGCAGTTCCTTTCAAGCTTTACAGAGTGGGTCATACTTACCTATAATTTAGTAAAGTTTCTATAATCACATCTTTGCTTTTTCTTACTGTGACCAGTGTGAGGCTATTTTTTTCCTAGGTTTCTTTTGCAATGGAAATATTTGTTCATAGTTTACTCTAGCAATTTCTTATCAAAGCCTGGAAAGACGTCTCTTAAAAGGTAACCCTGATTGAAGTCTTTCAGCAAAGTTCCATCATTGCTGCCAGCCGAGCACATCCTATGCACTGATGGGGCATCTGTGGAGGCTGGTGATGGGCAGTGCGGTGAGAACGAGCAGAAAAGGGAAGGACTGTGGGGAGCAAGCTGGTAGATGGAACGGGTGGGTTAACAGAGAGAGGAAAGAGCAACTAGGCCTACCCAGTCTAGAACATGACTTTGTAAGAGGGGAAATTATGATCAATTATTCCAGGCAGAAACAACAAAACAAATTTGGAGAAAATCATGATAAAAGTCATTGCTACTTAATATGAATATAATTTAAGATACACTACACAGACATTTCTGGGAGGTGGGACCCAGGACATGTTGTTCATTTTGGACAGAGCTAAGAAGTGCTTCCCTTCCACATCTCCCACTCTGGGTGCACTTTGGTTCCTGTGGCCTGTGGCAGGCGGTGGGCAGAGAAGCAAATGGACATGCTGAGTGAACTAGGCCAGGGTGTCATCTAGATATGTGTTCACACCAGGCACCCCAACAATCTGGAGTCTTCCAACTGACATTTTTTAAGTCCAGTATTTAGTGTGCAGAAGATGGACTGGAGAGAAGTTGTTCATTTTTGAAGTTATATTTGAGTTACTGTCTGCTTCTCTGGTTACCTGTAATAACCTGAATCAACTGTTACGCTATTTCCAATTTTTCCAGCAATGTCTTAACACTCAGCAATCGCCAGCAAGCTTGCCCCTTAATTGGGCTCTTCTGAGTGATGTTCTCTTTTGAGGTAATGCCAGGGAACAAAGGGGCAGACTAGGAACGCCCCCCCACCTCTTTCCCACCTGGAACCGCATCTACTTTCAGACAGAGTCTTTCTCTGTCAGATCTCAAGACTGACCCTTCACCACAACCAAGTGTGGAATTACACCCTCTCTGTAGGGTGATAAATTACGCATGAGTTTCCCAATCACTTTGGGAAGGGAGGAATGATAAGGCAGAGAGAAAGAAAATCTGCATGGTTGGGAGAAAAATATTTTCAACAGACGTGTCTACTCATCACACATTCTCATGAGGACACTGGAACAATTCAGTATTTAAATGAGGAAATGACAAGAAAGCATGTCACTGATGAGGCAAACTGCCCGTGAGGGCTTTCTTTGGTGTGTCTGTTGTTTTGAGTCTACTTGTACTCTTCTGCTTTCCTGCAGGACATTTTCCTTCTCAGGTGTCAGTATGTGTGTGTACGTATACACGTGTGTGTGCACACGCATGTGTGTGCAGAATTGGCAGTTTGCACATCCAAGCCCACCACTAGGATCTGGAGTATCCATTTTCCTGCACTGCCCCCCTCCCCCATGAATCCATGTGACATGGTTTCCATTTCAAGGCCAAATTATATTGAGAGAATGAAAAAGCTATGTCTTTTGTTCAGGTGTTTATGTCTCATCAGAAGTGCTGAGATTGTACAAAATCACTGCAGAGAAAAGCATGTTTGTGACTGAGCCCAAAAACCCTGGAGAAAACTCCCAATGTCTAGACCCCTCCTGTAACTTATAGTTTGAATCAGTCTATCCAGTTCTTCATTATTGCAAAACTAAATGACTGAAAATATACATATAATTAATAAAACTTAATTCTTTACCCTTTCTCTCCCTCAAGAAAATAAATCACCTGACCTTCAAATCATGTCTGCATCTAACTTCGTTAAGGGTCACTTTTGTGTTTTCTTTTAGTGGAAGACTGATGGTTTAGTCCAAGTTGTCACTCAAAGGCTACAGGTTAAAAGGTCTCCATTTATTTATCTTGGTGCTCATATTAACCAGTTAAATGGTTGAATAGCAGTCAATGACTGAGAAAAACAGATATTTGAGAAGTAAAACATTTGGTACTTGAAAAATTACAGAAGTTCTTTGGTAGAGTTTTTTATTCACTAATTATTGACTAAGCATAAGAAGTTGTATATTTTCCTAAACTTTGAAAATAATATATCATCCAAAGTTCCAAACATCATTCTGAATAGTTGATAGAAATCTCTCTACAGAAGCTTCAAGGAGGTTTTATTTTCCAGCTACCAACATCCTGTAGATATGAAACTCAGACACACCATTCACCCTATCTACACACACGCGTGTGCACGCGTGCAAACACACACACACACACACCCCACACCCCTCCCCCCATGGAATAGTAAAGCCATAGGTGAAAATGACCTCAATTTGGATAAGTTGTGGTGACCCCATGGACAAGAGAAAAGTTTTCTCCACTTTAATGAGGCCAAAATCCACTCTTTCAAAGCAAATTCATCAACTGCCTGCCCTGCATGGGTTACCGTCCCAGCTCCCTCACACCTATCAGTAATAATGCTAGTCTCTCCAGCAAGATATCAGTCACATCAGACCCTCCCTTGCCTTCCACATACAACCTGTGACCAAGTCATGTCATCTCCATGCAGATCTCTCAATTCACCTCTTCTCCTCCACAGATGAGTGTTTCCACCTCAACAAGCTCACGGTGATGCTGCTGTTTGGATACCCTGCCCAATACCACACCCCACGCAGGCCCAACCTGTGCTGCCACCCAGCATACTTCTGTCCTGTCCTTGAGGACACAGGCGATTGTGATAGGATTTTTTTCTGGGGGTGAACAGGAGGGACCACAGCCATGTCACCTTGATTTTGGACTTCTGGCTTCCAGAAAGGCGTGAGAATAAATGTCTGTGGTTTAAAGTCACCCAGTTGGTGGTACTTTGTTACAAAAGCTATGATAAACTAATACAAGGGCAGAGAAAATAATCCAGTTAGTTAAAAGTTTGTCTGAATAGGTAACTGAGTCCACAATTAGCTTGAAGGCCTAAATCACCTCCATGTTAACCTCGATCTTCTCCCTTGGATATGTCTAGGCACATGCAATTAATGATAATGATGACTTTTTTTTTATGATTTTATCCACCATTTATTAGGTGCAAACTCTGGTTACTTACACAGGTTTCTCATCCCATTCCTTATCAGGCAGGGATCGTTATCAACCCCTCCTCTGAAGACTATAACCCATGCCAAGGATGATCTGAAAATAAACCCAGTTTATTCCTCCAGACATGCATGTGGCCCTTTCCAATGGCAGCACCCACCCCATACAATTCTAATTTCTCTCCATCTATCTCACATACACTCACAACGGGGAGCTCCGAGAGAGCCCCTGACCTGCATTTCTCTGTCGGAGTTTCTATTCTTGCCTTTGGTCCCCACCGAGGAAACACAGACCTCTCTCCTACCAGGATGGCCCAGCCACAAGTCCCGTATGATTTAGAGTGTTCCTAACAGAGTCCCAGCTATCAGACACCATCTCTCTGGGGTCCTGCTGCAAAAAACTTGAGAAGACCTCTGATGAAGAAGCCCACGCCATCCTTGCTTATTCCCCGGCCATTACTGCAAACGGCCCTGGTGTGACAGGAAATTTCAAACAGATGCCCCTGGCCCCTCAGTGCCCCCAGGTGACTGATCATAAGGTCAGCACGTGGCCTCTTCATTTAGGCAGAGCCAAAGCCCAGGCTTTTTAATTGCTGGACCACAGGGTACAGCTGTAATCAATTAGGACAAATGCTTTTCAAAGAAAGCGTTTCTTTTGTTGTGTTGTTGTTGTTATTCTTGTGCTTGGACATGTGAGGGTTGGAGTGGGAGGGGGAGGAATGCAAAGTTATTAAAAGTGTCAGTAGGCAAGCAAAGTCTCTTTTATGATTAAATGAAATAAGAGATTGCATCTCTATCTAAGATGAAGGAGACATCCAGGAACGCTCCAGGAGGAAGCTGAACTAGAAATCTATACCACATCACAAACGCGGTATTTAATGCCAGACTTCAAACCAGAGTTTCTCCTGCGCTTTTCTCTCCCAAATTTTCTGAAAGAACCACCAGGCAGTTAGCACTATACTTTTCACTTTTTTCCTACTTCACTTTCTCCTGGGAAGGAGGAAAAGACAAACCTATAATGAACCAACCCTGGTTTATTACAAACATAGCAGAACTGATCCAATGGAATGGGTCTGCAGCCTTCCATGAAGTTATGTTAGAAGACAGAGCAGCAGTTCGAGAAATGCCAGAGCTTATTTAAAGTATCTCGGTACTTCTCCTGGGAGTCTCAGTGTCAGCTTTTGCACCAACCACACCAAAAGCCACGATGGTACTTCGTAATCAATCTCCATTTGGGGACCAAAAATGGCATCGTCACCTGGGATGTTTGCTGCACTGCTGAGAAAAGTGGTTCTCAAGTGGGGTTCATTTTGCCCTCCTGGGGACATAAGTTAATGCCTGGAGATGTATTTGAAGGTCACAATTAGAGGGAAGGATGCCAGTGGCATCTTGTGGATAGACACCACTGTGAATGCCTGACTAGGCACAGGGCAGTCCTTAACAAGAAAGAACAATCCAGCCAAAATGTCAGTATTGTGGCAATCAAGAACCCCTGCACTTGGTTAAGCTCCAAGTGGCATCAGGATGCCAAACCCTCCCACAGAAGATGGAGCTGTTATTGAGAGACTATCCTGAGTCTTTTGATGGTAGCTTTCCCAGCTAACAGCATTTTGAACAAAAGCAACATCATTAGGAAAAGATTTGGTTTCCCCAAAGGAGCTGCCCATTTGATCTCTGCTTGCTCTGCTGGCTACCAAAAATGGTTCACGTGCTCAGGGATGTCCTTCCAAGAGATGCTGTAATTACATTGTCTCTGAGGCTGGAGGTTTTCTGATTCCTTTCATTTTGAAGCTGTTAAATCTTTTCTAGAAATAAAATTGTAGTTATGCTGAACTCAATGTAAAAAAAATAATAAAAATTGCATCACTGTTCTCCTTGCAGAATGGAGGACCTGAGACCTTCCTTGTGCAGGGCCAGCCCTAACCATCACCATCTCTCCCTTCCCCAACCTCCTCCAGGACCTAAAAAAGCTACTTTGAAAATCAATGTCTGTAGGGAGCAGGAATAGACACCGTGCAGGTTTTCTGATCCCATTGAGACCAGGTAATGGAGAAGTCAGAGTCCTCAGTAGTTTTTTGCAGGTCTTTTATTGGGGTTACCAGGTACACAGAAGGCAGGGGGGCTAGGGGGCCGGGAGGCTGGCAAGCCTCCCAGCCCCCAGCAAGTCTTTACTTTATGTGGGCTCTCCAGCCTTCTCTGCTTCTCTTTCGGCTTCTGCTGCTTCTCGGCCTCTTGGCTTCTGCTGGTGTCCCCGTGACGCCGCCCTTAAAAGCCCAGTCTCAGCCCAGGTGAATCCCATCTACCTATGCCCACACCCTACTCCAGGTGCCCGCCATCAGGCATGCATTCAGGACCGTAAGGATCCATCATCTATCCTGATGGCGGGAGGGCAGAAAAGCCTGACATTTTTCCTTACCCTACAATGTCCTACACCTGAGCTGCGAAAAGAGAAGCACTGTGTAGACGAGGAGACCTCACACGTTTGTACTGATTCACTTCATGACAAGTTCTGATCCTTTTACCCCAAAACATATCCTTGGAAACATGTCCATCATGTTGATTTATGTACTTGATTCTAAGGAACAACAGTATAGCTGTCTCTCCTTGATGACTCCTATTATAACTAATTAGAACATCACTTATGTGAATAATACATAGATATAATTTACAAACAGGAGTAACCACAAAGCAGGTGATTTTTTAAAAAGTCTATCATTTCAGCATGCCTTAGGCACTTCTCTGCCCTCCTGACATGCAACTTCAGTGTGCTGAAAAGAATGCCATGCTTATAGAGCAAAAATTAGAAACCTTTATTCTAATTTGCCATTTGGAGTCTAGGAAATGTGATGGCTTCAGGCCAAGATTGCATTCTACGGTCCTAATTGTATGGGATGCTCATCTTTCTTCCAAATAGTCAAAAGCTGCATCAGCTGAAATGATGTATCTAAAATTGTAAAAAGTGTTTGGATTTAAATCCCAAAATATCAATAAAAGAATGCAGAGAGAAAATCATTCCCAAATATACACAAGGCCATTTGAACTTAGCACAGTCCAGCTGGGATGTTCTTAAAAATCTTATTTTTCGCTTGAGACAAAAGACCACAAGCATGTGTGTGACAGTCAATGTCCAAGATGGCTCCCAGTGAGCCTCTCATCCAGGTATTCACATCCCAGTGTAAACCCCTTCCACAGTCCACCCAGCCTGGATCTGCATCTCTGACAGCATACAGCAGAAGGGATGATTTGGCACATCTGGGGACACTAGCTGCCATATAGTGAGCTACCTTATAGAGAGGTCCCCATGGATAGGGGCTGACAGACCTCCAGTCAACAGCAAGTGAGGAATGAGGACCTCAGTCTAGGAGACTACAAAGAATTGAGACCTGCCAACAAACTTATGGATGAGGATCCTCCCCCACTTGAATCTTCAGCTGAGACCACTTCCTTAGCCAACGCTTGACAGCTCATGAGACACACTAAACAAATCTGCACAACTAAGCCACTTCTGGATCCATAACAGTCAGAAATTGTCTTCTATAGTAAATGTTTGCTAAGTTTTAGTTTAATTTGCTATTTAGTAATAGACTGCCTTAATAAGATCCTCAGACCCAAGAAGGACCAATCATAATGAATGGGGTTCACAGGACATCTAAGGTGAGGTCAAAGAAATGGAAAGAATTGGGGAGATCCACCTTTGAGCAGAAATTAGATGGTAAATGTCTTAGCTGTGACACTAAGTTACTATGACAGAAAGTGCTGGAGAGTGGGAAAAAGTCACTGTGAGGCCCTTGTAAGGTTCTAGGACCAGCTTGTTATTTTTATTTTCTTCTATTGCCATAAAATGATTAAGACATTTAAAAAAAGGACATGTGGACTTTTCACTGAGACAACTGAGAATATGGATTTCTACCCCACAGCCAAGTTTTGAGGGGTGGAATAAACCCAAGATAAAGGTGCAAATGAAGACTCTGGAACCCATGACTGGGGGGGTGGGGCAGGGATGGAAAAAATGTGGAAGCAATAGGAGTCTGAAATGGAGACAAGAGTTTAACTTCCTGAATCACTCATTAAGCTAACACTAAATCATCATCTATGTATGCTAGAGAGGGTGATAAGTGAAGAATAGCATGATAAACAGTGAGATATTGGTATGCATTGGCTGCCATGGGAACACAGAGAAGAGATATTTAAATCATGAGGAAGGAGAGAGATCAGAAAAGACTTTCCAGAGTAATTGGGATTTGATATGGATTTTTCTCAACCAATTAACTAGAAAAACACTAGGAGAAAAGCATCCATGGCAAATGTAACATGTACACAGGTAAATAAAAGTTAAGCATCACAATATTCTGCAACTACAGATAAACTAGGAGGGAAAATTGTATCTGGGAGGGTTGTATGAGATGAGAATGAGGCAAAGTCACAAAGGAATCATAGGAAAACAAGGCAACTGAGGCAATATCATAAAGGAATGTATGGATCAAAGTATTAGGTTTTAACTTGGAAACAGACATCTATGGTTAACCATTGAAAAGCTTGAAGTATACATGTACGTGTTAATGCTTTCATTCAACAAATATTAAGAGAACATCTATCCTGGGCTAGGAATTGTGCTGAAATAATGGTAAGAATAGATCACTGGACAAGACTAATGTGGTTCCTGCCCTTGTTGCTCTAGGAAAATAAACTGTATAAATAAAGCAGTGTTTGGGGTAGATCCCTTTAGCCATTGAGAGGGAAATGGATAGACTTGGGAAGGGGAAGGAAGGTGAAGAGTTTCCCAAATGTTTTTCCAAAGATATCCTCATATTCCATTGCACCCGTTGTCCTCACCCACCTTCACATTTGCCAAACACACTTTTACAAATTCCACTCTAGTACAACAGTTGGGTATGCCCCAAGTGAGGATTTCCCAGCCTGGTCCTTTTAATCTCCTTTTTCTCTTTTCTCCACGGCAAGTGGAGAGATCAGATCATCTACTCTGATGCATGCATGTTACAAATATGGAAACTGAGGCCGAGAGGGAAAGGAGCCCCTCAAAGAGGACAAGGCTGGACAAGGAAGAACCAACTGTACCTCGAATCTCCAGAGTTCCTTCCCAGTGCCTTTTCTATAGCACCTCACAAATTCCACCATCCTTTGACTGCTATGCTTCACAGCCTGCAAGAGCAGCATGCACAGAAAAATCCCAGCACATAGCAGAGCTTTAGCCTCATTGAAATAGCGATGGCTTCATTGGGCAGCTGTCCAGGTCCCCACTCCGACTGTTTTCCTCTACTCAATTAGACAGAGCACTGGGGGAAGATCAGGCTGAGAAATTCTCTGGGGTCCCATCTGTTAATTGAAGCCACTGTCAGATTTTCTACAGTATGACAAATGATCAAAGATTTCTTCTCCCTTTCTTTATCACCCACTTATTTCGAGGCAACATTAGGCGAAACTACAAGTAAGAAATGGTACAATCTATTTTAAAATAGAAATAAAACAGTCAGAAGGGAACAGATAGGCCTAATCACTTAAACAGTTTCAAAGTTTGATGCCAAGGAACATGCATTTCTCAAGGGAGAAGGGTATCTCATTTTGGACAATTCTATCAAATTGGGTGAGCTGCGTCTTGGCTTCACCCCTCCCAGCCACACTTCAATAGGCCTCTGTTTAACGGACACGCAGTGTCTGAGGTCCTTCGGGTACTGGATGCATCAGTGACCTGCAAATTAACAGCCTGTGTCTATATTGACATTCGTGTTCTCAACATAACGGTTAATTTATTTAATGAACAGTTCTGTCCTCATTAAGAGGGTAGGATGTCTAAAGTGGAATGGGCAATATGATAAGCAGATAAGGGGGCTGTTTCCCTCATTCCCGGGGTTGTTTGCATTTCTTCCATCCCATAAATGTTTGCTACTACATGAGAGCCTGGTCCAGGCCTCGGTCTGGACATTCTCTCTCCAGCTAAAACATTCTCTCTCCACCTAAAAAAGCTCAAGCTCAGGGGGTAACATAAGCCCAACAGTTACCCAACAGTCACATGAGTGCCCCCTGAAACTCTCTGTCAAATGAAGATGGTAATCAAGTGGCAGCCACTCCATGATGGACAGAAATGTTCACCCAGGAACCAATCTAGGAATTTGCTGATTGTTGAAAAACATTCGCTCCACATGACAGAGGCCCAAAATAAAAAGTCTATCCAACAAGGATCAAAACAAGAAGCACCCATCTCAAATAACAGTGGCAACAAAAGTTCTGTTTCATACAGACAACCAGTAATTATCTTCAGGTGAGATTTTTCCAATCACTAAAATCAGGACAAAAATCTCACTTGCTTCCTCCTCTGCTGACAGAGCCTTCTCTCTGCTTGTTACAGCACTGGCTGCTTTCTGCCTTTCACCGGAGCTATCTGCAGATATATCCAATCCCCCATCCAGAGTAATTCATGAGAATTTTGAGTCCCTGGTGCCTAAGCCACTGCCTGACCATTCAATGACTGCTAGTTGAATGGAAGTAAGATTCCAAAATGGGGTATATGTTACTTGTCAAGGACCCCTCCCCCTCACTTCAGGCCATAAATGTACCGAGAAGAGGTTAAAAGTGCAGATCCTGGAGCCCTGCTGTCTGTGTTTGGATCCTGGCTGGCACTTACTAGCTGTGTAACCTTGGGACAACTTACAAATCCATGCTGTGCACCAGTTTCTCGCCTATAAAATGATAGAAATAATACTTCCTAGCAATGCTGTGAAGTCTAAATGTACTCACATATGGAAGAAAATTTAAAGCGAAAAGCTCAGGTGGAAAAATTCTGCCAAAAATGTCTGACCCAGAGGCAAAAAATATCCCAGGAAAACTGCTTCCCATTTTAAATGGATTTGCCATTTCCAGAAAGTTACCCATTTGGGCGTAACTTTGGGGCCTGGGCCACATTGCAGCTGAGTTTTAGTCCTGCTTTTCAAGTTTTCCTTCAACATTTTTGTATTAAAAAGAAACCCTAATAAAAATTAAGCAGTTATTATGCAATTCAGTGATTTATACCTTTTAAAAATGAGAATTAGAGGAAAATTTAAAACTTTAATAAAATGAAAAGTTGGCAGCCTCAATAGTATTTTGAGCCTCTCATTAGGCTACCACATACACTTTTAAGTAGCTATTACAGAGTAGACTATGAGCCCTGTGTAAATGGAAACCATATCTTTTTTATCTTTGACACTGTATCACTTAATACACTATCAGGCACATAGTAGGTGCTCTATAAATGTTTCGTGAAAGAATAGCTCATTTTATTTGGGGTCATATATGTTATATATTTCCTTAACATAAATGAAGCTTAAATTACAAATACACATAAACACATACGCATGTATGTGAGTTTCCTTTCCATTTTATAAATGTCTGTGTGAAGGAGAAAAAATTCAAAAGGGCCATCATTGCGGTTGTAGACATCTTAGAGACAAACACACCTAAAATAGGAAGCAACTTTCCAGGGACATTTTTGCTTTAGGAAAAGAATGGCAAGTTTGATTTTCTAATTTCCTGCAGTGATTTCAGAACACAAACTTATGAATTGTGCATCTTACATTTATAACTTCTAGTCCAATTGACACTCTCAATTCCAAATAAAATGCATCAAAAAGCAAAAGCCCGTAATCCCATCTACTAAGAGCCACAGGACAGAAATCAAGCAAGACCATTCTGATGGAGGAAAAGAATAGAAAACTTGGAAAGGAGGCACCAAAGACCAGAAACCTGGCTCATGCAATACTGGGAGTTGGAGGTGGGGGTGGAAGTGATTAACATAGTCATTAAACTGGCTATAGAAGTGAAAAATCTTTAGGTGCCAACCTCTAGATCATAGACCCAAGCAGGTGTCAAGCTGCTGTAGAGAGTATCATCCAAAGGTGAGGATATGTGGATTGAGGCCATTGTAGAATCCCTGGTCCTTTTCAAATTCTACATAGTTATACAAAATCAACAAAAATGAACCACTCCACAAAGAAGTGAGCCCCTCCCAAAGAGAAGTCTATATCAGTACAATTTCTGCACTGGCACGGGGCAGCAGTCCTTCTGCCCATCTTTAACCTGTGACCATGCTGGTGCTTCTCTTTAGTGACCTCCCTTTGCAAAGCAGCAGAGGCAACTCTTCTCCCAAGGCTGCCCGCCTGTCACTACGCAGGCCACTCTTTTAGAAAACCTGCTCCCTTTAGAAGCAGTTTTCTGCTCGCCTGTGTCTGTGCAAGTGTCCCTTATTCTTCTCTCCTTTTTCCACAATAAACCTGCACTTTTGCATAACTAACATCTATGTCTCATGGAGAAACTCATCTGAGAAACTCACCAGAACCGCTGAAAGAGGAGCTCTGGTGAAACTTTTCCCCAGCTCCCCAGCATTAACCCAAGGACCCCACTCTCCAAACCTAACATTTCAAAAAAAAAAGACGTCAATTTCACCAGACCTACCCTCTGCTGATAACCAAGACTCTCCTGGCTTCTTCACAGTTTTTCTTAGAAAATCCCCTTCTTCTTCCCTTCTTGAGTCTCAGTAGGAAAGAAGTAGGAAAGAAGAAATCACCTCAGATCTTTTTTTTTTTTAAGATTTATTTTTGTATTTATTTATACAAGCACTGGGTACAGTCGGAAGCACGGGAGGGTGAGAGAATTCACCAGAGCCAGAGCCGGGAGCAGAGCAGGCAGAAGGACCGAAGTACACTGCTGAGGGGAGCAGCGGGCGGCAGGAGAGGTCTGCGCGCCATGCAGGACCCTCCTCCGGTGGCAGCTGGGGATCGAACCGGTGCTGCAGAGGCTGCGGGCCACTTCGCAACCCAGTGCTCAACCGCTGCGCCACCAGGGAAGCCCACCTCAGATCTTCTATCTTTTTACAACTAACAAAAACTAATCCAAACCTTGTTCACTTTGGTTCAAGTGTCTGTCTTCCTTCTGAGTTTTACTTTTGGTAAGCCAGGAGATAAGCAAACTGTTAATTTAGTTTAAAAAGCTATTACATGTAGATTAGGCCAAGTAGGTTCCAAAGCTTTGTTAACTTGGGAGGGAAAAATTTGGAAAAAATTCTAAGTGGGACAAAATATTATACAGTTTAATCTGTGATAAACACAAGCTTTTGATAGGTTTAAAAAGCTACCATTTATAATTTCTGCCCTTTTCCTAAATTTTTAGAAATAAAAGAAGAATTTTAGCTAGACACAAATGAGTGAAGTTTAATTTTAAACCATTTTAGTTGACCAAAAAGACTACCCTTTTGTCTAGTTTATGAGTGGGAGAGAATTCCTTACTTGGAAAAGCAGTTAGGAGAAAAGAGTGTTAATAAGAATAGTTCTGTGAGAAATACAACATGGGAAATAAATTTTTCTGTAGGCTTAATATTAAGACCATGTTTTAACTTAATTAGGCTAAAAAACACATGAAGAGTGTGAGATTTCTGTTTGCATTTTCCATGCAGTTAATTTTCTTCAGTTTGTATTATATCTTCTTAAGGAAATAAGAGTTTTATCCAATGTTTTAGTTCTGGAATTCATACTGATGTCATTAACGAAACTCTTATTTGGCTAAGCTGCTCAAAACATATATAATTCTACTGCCACCTGATGACAACATACAGAAATTGCAGGGACAGTGCTTTTAAAGCAAAATTCCTCTATGTGTAAAAAATAAATTTTCATAACAAAACAACTCTGTAATTTCACAGAGGTTACAGCTTTGATTGACACCAATGCAAATGAGAAAATGCAATGCCTTTAAAAAGACTAAATAAAATCATGTGAGGAAAAATTTCCAGCTAGAAAGAGTTATCAATAAAAAATTTTCACATAAATTCAACTTACTGTTATACTATGAGAGTAGACAGTGTAAAATTTTGTATTTCTTTTTCTCCTTTAGCAAGAATATATCCAGAGATTCAAACAACCCCCTATATGGTTTGACATTATTATATTGATCAGGTTACTGGCACAATTGCTGTAAGAAAGAGATTTGAAATCAAATTAATAACAACTCACACAAGATGAACATTTTTCTCTTCCGTAAAAAACCAGGGGAGATATTTGATAATATTGTAAATAAGTAAATATTGTTAATTTACTAAGATGTGATAACATTATGGTGGGTTTTTTTAAGTACTCAAATTTTTGAGAGGAATGAGGGAATGGGGGTGACGGTATAGAGAGCTTCGGGTTGATAATGTTGCTTCACAATCATCAGAGATATCTTGTTGACCAGTCTTATGGCCCAGCATAGCACTCCAGCTATCCCCATCACATTTATAGCTCACATTGAAAAAAAAAATTTAGATACATTCCCTTGAAGGATTTGATCTAGAAGTTGTAGGCATTACTTCTACTCCCTTCCCATTACCCAGGTTCAGTCACAGCTAAATGTCATCTGGGAGATGTAGTTTTTAAGTAGATGACCAAATATCCAACTAACAAGCAATTATCATGTAATTCTATTACCAAGATTAAAGGAAAACTGGTAGGCTCTACAATATTTTGATCCTCTCCTTTAATCTACTCTAGATGCTTTTAAATATGGATTGCTTTGAAGAAAGACTAGGAAACTCTTCCAAAGTAAAGGAGCTGAAGAGACATAACCACAGAATGCAACGTGATTTGGGATTTTGTTTGATATAAAGGACATATTAGGACAATATTAGGCAAAATCTGAGTAAGGTTTACAGGTAAAATAATGGTATTGTGTTAATATGAATTTGCTGACTGATAACTGTACTATGAAAAATACATTGTTTTATATAACCAGACACACATGCTGAAGAATTTACAAAGAGGCATTATGTCTGCAACTTTTTCTTAAACAGTCAAAAAAATAAAGTGAATAATCAAAAGTGGCAAAATGTTACTATTTGAGCAACCTAGAGGAAAAGGACCTGGAAAGATTATACTTTTCTTACAACTTTGCTCTAAGTCTGAAATTAGGTCAAAAATAGTTAAAAATAGTGCTACCTTAGTTCAGACTCAAATTCATTTTTTTAATGTGGTTCATTTACAGTTTAACCATATATAACAACCTGACTGAACTCAAATTTAAGACATTAGTAGACTTAGTGTCTTTACATACCTTAATTTAAGCCTTCCACCCTTCCCCACAAATACACGGACATATATTAAAATAAACAGAGTTAAAATGGAGAAATTATGCGCAGCATTACAAATGTGCCAAAGAGGCCACATTGGTTCACAACTCTAGGTTTTTTCACGTAACCAGAGATCCAGAAGAGGCAGCAAGGAGGCTTTCTCCCAAGAGCAGGTGCAGAGTTTCTGCCCCAGGTTCTCCTTTTGCCCAAGTTGGGTGAGAACCCAATTGTTGACCATTTATACTCAGACTTATATCATCACTACACTAACAATCTGTGAGATTCTGCATCAGGAATGGCTTTGAAACTCCAGACCTCCCAGTTCTGCATCAATCAAGGTATTATGCTTATCCTTATCCAAGAGGACAAAGCCACTTAGGTGCAGACTGCCCCTGAACAATACTCCAGCATCCAATGTTACACAAAGCCAATCTTTCCAAATAATAGTAATCTTAAAACATCCACAATCTCAAAGATAAACATCCTTTGTGTTGGCTCTACCCCAAGCAGTCTAACCTGTAACATCTTCCCCACCCTAATGGTGACATCCACTTCTTGGGAGCAAGAGCAGAGAACTTCATTCAAACAGAAGTAGTCATCTAACTCTGAAGTCCAACAGTCAACAATGACATCTAATCTTTATCCAGGGTCAGTTATGTTTCCATTTCTTTTTAAGTACAGAGTAGCCACACAGAAGCTTAGATTGTCATATCCCCCTCCAAGCCCCACCCTCACAACCAGTGTTACAACAGCTCTTATTAGCTGTTCCCAAAGAGGGCACTTCAAAGGAAGAGCCAGGGGCCATGAGTGAGTGGAGAGCAGGTGAGGCGCCATCCAGCTGTGCTGTTTCATGCTGACTCGAAAACAGCAGAGCACGCCACCTCCCCAGCAGCCCATTAGGCTTTGGCAGCAAGGAGCACCTCCTTTGCTGAAGTCACTCATAAACAGGATCCTGGGGGGAGTCCTGTTAGTGAAGCAGAGGGAGGCCCCTCTGCCCCTTTAAGCTGCACTCAAAGTACACTTATTAAATTTTTAATATGTATAGCTAATAACAATGCCCCGGCCTGCCAGATAACATTCACACCTTCTACTCCCCTTGGATTTGAAAAAACACGTATTTCCAAATACGTGCTCCCACAAACTGGGGTTTTACTGATAGAGATGTTCAGATTCTTTAAATGTTGGTTTATTGGGTTGTTTAGTTGATGGGGTAGTTTTTAACTGGGAAATGCTTATAAGAGTGAGCATGAGTGGGTAAAAGTGTATTTCCTCCTTGGCTATCTCTTAAAAGAGCCAGGCAGTTAGGTAGGTGCAAACATTCAGCAGCGCCACAAGCCAGCAATCTACAAAGTAGAAAATCATCTTGGGAGAACAAAGCAAATGCTGTATGTTCTCACCCTGAAAATAGATCATTTCTCCTTGTTTTAAGTCCTATTGCTCTGTTTTAATTGAATCCATGATTCCTATAATGGCTCCCAACAGCTGCAGCTGAAACAATGACATAGATTCTACCTGACCTTCCTCAAGCCAGGCACGCAGAAGCCAACACTCCAAGTCTGGTCCTGGTAGAAACAGACTATTCCCAGCTGCGCTGATCATAAGCTGCAGCACACTGGAGGCGGTGGCTATTTCCTGGCCACTCAACTTGCCTCTGGACTTGTCAATGGCCCTTTTCCCTGCCTGACCACTGATCTGATGAGGAAAAAAATTGCCTTGGCGAAAGGCATGTGTTCCATTTCCTGTCCTTGACAACTCTAAGCCCTCTTGGAGTCGCCCTTGAGCAAATCTCTTCCCTCCACTGTGAATTTATTAAAAAGGAGAAGAAACATTGCAGAAACACTTGCAAGTAAACAGTCTCTGAAATCAATAAAGACAGAGAATTACTCTTGTTCCTAATCCCTTTTTCTCCCTCACAGAAAGCTGCCAATACCCTTAGCCTGACTCTAACCCCTGAGGGAACTGACTGTTTTCCCTCTACCTTGGAAAGGACATAATACCCTGGCACATCTTGCAGTAAAGAAGAGCTTGGAAATGCTGCACCCACACATTTGGCACCCTCCCTTTGAGGTTGGCATATTTTGATTTATGTGGAGAAACAATCCTGGTGAGTCTGTGGTTTGCCCAGCCTTCAGCTAAGTGGTGTTCAGAGCCACACAGGAAACTGACACCTTGGATAGGGAATAGCCAGTCTGCACAGAGTCAGCCCCTGTGGCTGACTTTGCACTTGGACACATAGTTTGCACCTGGAGCAAGGAACACAGCAGCATGTCTAACAAGCCATGATGTTGTTAGAGGGGTCAAGTAATCGATCCTTTCTGGTAAAATTTAATATTTACTCCATGTTTACCTGTGTAGCCTGGTCATTAATCCCAAGGACTCTGGTTTGAATCCCAACTCTGCCACTTACTAGCTGTGTGACCTTGAACAAGAGACCTCACTTCTCTGCACATCAATTTTCTCATCTGTAAAAGGAAGCAACTTCACAGAGTTGTGAGAATTCAATGAGTTATTACCAATAGAGTATTTAGAACAATGCTTGGCGCTTAGCTAACTCTCCATAAATGTTAGTTTTAGTCATTATAAACTAATCTTACTACCTATTAGTTGTTTTTATTCATTTTGGCCATGTCTACCAGGACCTGGAAGAACTCAAATAAAAGTTCATTCTTTCGAGCTACTGCCCTGGGCAATCCTATAGGGAGCTAAGACATAGATTGGAGAGGAGCTGGAAAGTGGGGGGTGGCGGTGACCCCAAATGCCAACTTTAAGGCTCTGAGATGGCCCACCTCCCACCCCCCCTACTGCAAGAGCCCTTCAGAAGGCAATAGTTGGAGGCACAATACATTTCAGTTCTCTTCTTTTTCCTGTGCCCTGGGCCACTTTCTCCTTTCTTATTCTTACTCTTTCTTAAGAGTTAACCTCTTCATAACTCAAGGGTTGGTCTACTTCTCCTTGCTGCCACATAGATTGTGTAGGATCAGCATAAAATATGCCAAAGAGGAACTCTTCGGATGTCATAGAGTGGTATTTTGAAAGGACATTTTCAAGTAAGCTTCAAATTTCATATTTAAACTGAAATGAATCATTATTATCTCATCCTATATTTTCCAACATCATGGAACAATGCAAGAGCTGTGAAGTCAGGAATGGAAAAACTGGCTTCCACTAACACTTCTACTATCAGCTAATCATGGGATCTTGAGAGACTGAATTTCAGGATTCTAACCTAGCTAAAATGCGGACAATAATGCACGGGTCTCTCTCATTGGGTATTACAAGGGTTCAGTGAGATGATATGTTTTACCAATATACAGGACATGCATTATGACAAGTTCTGGAAAGTCTCAATCAGAAAAAGCATCTAACAAGAATTCAAAAGCTGGAATTCGGGTCTCCCTGGTGGCGTGGTGGGTTGAGTGCAGCACTGTGAAGCTATCCGCAGCCTCTGTAGCATGGGTTCAACTCCCAGCCAGCCAGGGAGATACCCACATAGTGGGCAGACCTCTCCTGTCTCACCCGCTGGTCTCCTCCGCAGTGTTTTCAGTCAGTCTGCCTATTCTGCTCCCTGCTCTGTCTCTGGTGAGTCCTCTCACCCTCCAATGCCTCTGGCCTATACCCCAGTTTTTATATAAATAAATCTTTAAAAAATAAAAAGTTGGAAATCTAGTTCCAAATCAGCTACAAATCTTTCCTGTAAATTTAGACAAGTGAGTTTCCCTCTCTGGCCCTCAGTTTTCTTATCTATAAAATGGGATGATTGGGCTAGATGAGCAGAGGTGTCTCTCCTAGTTCAACAGTCCATGAGTCTGAATCCAAGAGAAGAAACCTAATACAGTGGCTGTGTAAAAAAATAAAAGGACTACATTTGAAAATAATAAAGAAAGTGTCACAAGCCAGTAGTGCCTATAAAGGGCTGGCCATGACAGACATGGATTCTTGATCATAACTCTGTTTCTCCAACCCAGACATGCCCTCATAACCTGCTGCACCATTAACAATGAAGTTTTTGAAATGCACTGTCTTTGAAAGGCAAGTTTAAGACAAAGCATTCACAGACAAAGATTTCTCTTTTCAAATGAATTATAGAATTCTGTCTATGGCCTCATGTTAGCTCATGTCCATGTGCAATTCATTGGTTCTCCAAGGGGCCAACTTCAGCACAGTGAAAAGAATCTTGGATGTTTTGATGCATGAGAGGCAGTGCCATTACAAATATTTGTTTCCATAGGATTTTAAATCCCCTTTTGATAGAGGAGGAAATTGAAACACTAAGAGGATAAAATGAGTTACTAAAAGTCAGTGGCTATTTAGTAACAAGGAGGCTGGTCAGCTGATCCTGCTGAGGCTTATGTTCTATGTTGATACTGTCTTGACCATGACGTCAGAATATATGGTAAGAGCCTATCCATTGGTGTCCTTTCAAACTGGGGTGTTCTTCTAGCAGTTTTGCTTTTCTTAGCAGAATGCTTTTCTCATTCTGCACAGTCTCTCTGTATCAGAATCTTTCTTGCACCAAATTCATTGGTGAGGTTGATAGCTGTTCAATTTTACATGTATAAACACATTCTTTGTCTCTTACATACCAGTCATTTGTTCACAATTCTATGTTTAAATTTCTTTTTAATTGTACTATAGACATATCTTTAACCTTCAACTTGTTATTTTAATAGTAAATTGTAACAATTAACCCATATCTGTTTTCATCACTAACATAATTATTAAATAATAAATTGTGTGTTCATTAACATAATAAGTTTCATTAATTGCATGCCATCTCACAATGAAATTAATCTATGAAGATCAGGCAGAAAACATAGGATGTAAGCAGAATCAGGAAATCTCCTTGGAGCTGGCTGGCAAATTTTTTAAAAATTAGACTGCAGAAGGTGGGGGACAGAAGGTGGGGGACTGCAGAAGGTGGGTGCTGGGGGCAGAGGTTCTGCAGTGTCAAAATTGTAATAACATCAATTAAAGCAACCAATGTATAAAACAAGGATTCATGAGGGACTGAAATATCCGATGTCAGAGAAGTAACACCAACAAAAGAATTTAGGAATGATCATAAATCAAGGCATTGAGGTTCAAAATGAGAGAGACTTCTTTCCCTTCCAGTCACTTAAGTCCAGGAATCCTTTAAATTAAATTCTCAGAGTTTCCACACATTTTACCTGGTGTGAGCCCAGGTCCCAAGTCTGCAGGAGACCTAGATACATGTCATTCATTCTTAAGAATTTCATCCTTGCCCTAAACCAAAGAGGTTTCATCATCTCCCCTTGTGTACTCTCTTTGCTAGGTCACCCTTGCAGGAAGGAAGCTGCTCTCCACTTGGCCCAGTGTCGGGGGTGTACAATTCATCTCCCTACTCGACACTGGCCCAAGGCTTGCCTGCTCCTGCAGGCAGCTACCAGTCCAGCACACTGTCAGCTGCTTGGGTTTGTTTACTTCCATGTCTCAGGCCGCTGACACTGACCATGACTTGCTTACCAGCTCAGCCAGGCACCTAAAAAATGGCTTATTTCCATTTCACGCAGCATTTCAATTTTTAGCAGGATTCCAGGATGTCAAAGTCACTCTACTGCAAGAAATGTAAGATCTGTGATTTATAAGCAGCACTGTTTCTTGCCTTTAGACACTTAATATGACTATAATAATTTTGCTTCTGAGATAAACTTTTAAACGTTCTAGGACAACATTTCAGCAACACTATAGAACCAAGGAACACTGATTCCCATTTCAGTGCATCAGGTCCATGAATAGAGTCATATTTTTTTATGTCATTTCATCATAACATTGATGAAAGAAAATCAATTCCTGGCAGGACCACCTTCTGTGTGGCATTTATACATTCTCCCCCAGGTCTGCATGGATTTTCTCTGGTCTTTGCAGTTTCCTCGCACACCCTAACAAAGTGTACATTAGGTGACCTGGATGTCTAAACTGTCCCAGTGGGACTGAGATGGAAGGACACCACCCAGGGTGTGTTCCCACCTTGCACCCTGAGCTTTCTGGAGAGGCCCTGGCACCTGAGACCCTCAACTAGAAAAACTGGGTTGGAAAACAAATGCAAGTATGAATACAAATAATTTTTTTTAATAGTAGAAGTGTCTGGGGTCTTAGGAGTTTGGTGATGTTTCTACGGCTAGTAACATACAGTCAGAACTTAATTCTGGTTCATGTCAATCAGACTATGGGCAAATTGGTCATGTTATACATCCTTTTGCTTCAAGTCATAGTTTTTAAGAGCCAGTAGATGAAATTAAGTGAGGATTCAGAGCTTCCCTGGTGGCACAAGGGGTTAAGTCACAGCACTATGAAGCTATCCACAGCCACTGCTGCATGAGTTCAATCCCCGGCCAGGGAGGTGATCACATGGTGCAGCAGACCTCTCCTGTCTTGCCTGCTGCTCCCCTCAACAGAGTATTTCAGTAGATCCACCTGTTCTGCTCCCCTACTCTGTCTCTGGTGAATCCTCTCATCCCCTGCACCTCTGGCCTGTACTTCACTTCTTATATGCATCAATAAATCTTTTTTTTTAAAAAGGTGGGGATTGGGCCTCCCCGGTGGCGCAGCGGTTGAGCACTGGGTTGCGAAACTGCGCGCGGCCTCTGCGGCGCCGGTTCGATCCCCGGCTGCTCCCCGGCCACCAGAGGAGGGTCCCACATGGCGTGCAGACCTCTCCTGCCGCCCGCTGCTCCCCTCAGCAGTGTACTTCGGTCCTTCTGCCTGCTCTGCTCCCCGCTCTGGCTCTGGTGAATTCTCTCACCCTCCCGCGCTTCTGACTGTACCCAGTGCATGTATAAACAAAACAAACAAACAAACCAGCAAACAAATAAATAAAGCATGCCTCTATAAAAAAAAAAAAAAAAAAGGTGGGATTCACTGTCCTCCAGGCCAGGGGTCACAAACTTCCCCGTACTATGCCAGATGGTAAATATTTTTGGCTTTACTGCCTCTACAGTCTCTGTCACAATACTCGACTCTGCCACTGTATCGGGGAAGCAGCCACAGATAAGACACAGACACATGAGCACAGGTGGGTCCCAACGAAGTTTATTTTTGGATCCCAGCATTTGAATTTCATATTACTTTTCACATGTCATGAAATAGCATTCTTCAAAAAAAAAAATCTTTCCAACCGTTTAAAAATGCAAAAACCATTCTTAGCTCTGCCACACAAAAACAGAGGCTGGGTTTAGAGTGAGGCAGACAGTTTGCTGACTAGGCTGCAGACCACGATTCTCAGTTGTGGAGCAACATCTCAATCACCCTTGCAGCTTTCAAAAATCAGAAGGCCATGCCCCTAGTCAGACCTGCAGAATGAAAACATGCAGTGGGGACACACAAGTTTGTATATATCCTTTTAAGTTTAATCAGAGATTCTTATGAGCATCTCTAAGCAGTTGGGCTGCTCTAGATTACCCTCTTTCTAGATCTGCCTAGGGGTCCCCACATAATACACCCAACTGCCACAGTTCATCCCTTCTTTGACTCCAAAGCAAGTCATATAGTTACCTAGTCAAAATAACCTACCACAATGCAAAAATAAATACATAAACAAAGCAACTAATCCCAATGTCTTAGTATCTAAAACCTGCAACCTGCAATTAAGATTTTTAATAGAAAAAAAATCACAAGTCAAAAAAAAAGAAGAGACATTTAGTGAACAAAATAGGTTTGCCAATTGGAAACAAGAACAATTTATCCATATCTCACACCATATAACAAAATAAATGCCAGATGCACAAAAGAGTAAAACATAAAAGAATTAAACCATAGAAAGAAACTAAAAGACAATTGAATCGAATATTTGTCAAACCTCTGGAGTGAAGTGGAATTTCTAAGCTTAAAAGCTTAGGGAAAGCCACAAAAAGAGAGTTATCCAGATTTAATTGCATAAAAATCATAAGCCTCTGTGTAGAATAAGATAAAGTAACTGAAATAAAGAGATAAACTGAGAAATAAATTTACATAATTAAGAAAGCATAACCTCGTTGACAAGAAAAAAAGCCTGAGTGATAATTAAAGAAATGCCAGTTCTTCCCAAATGCCACTTGATATCCATCAAATTAGCAAAGGGATTTCAAATATGAAGTTGGACCCACATTGGCTCAAGTATGTGAAACACACGTTCATACACTGCGAATCTGCAGTCTGGAATGGCAGCAAAATACAAATTTAGATAAGGGTTTCAAACCAGAGCTCTCTTCTTACTAGCTGTGTAACCACTCCAAAAAAATTGGAAACAACCTTTAACTCTAAAAGAGATGACTGGTTAAGCAAACTACAGTATATTCACTTCATAATAGATTATGAGGCTATTAAACATTATGTTGACAAATACCATAAAATAACATGGATATGGCTTAGGCTATATTAGGTGGGAAAGGCAGGAAATAAAATTATATAAATAGTGCGGTTACAATTACATAAACCTTAAATAAACCTTCTTATAAGGGGGAACAGGTGAAAGAAATACCCCAAGACATTAACAGTGTTTGTGTGGGTGGTACATGTCGGTGTTTTTTTCAGATTCTGTTTAATAAGATTGCATTATATTTATGGTAAGATATAGCCTTTTAGAAAAAGAAATTGTTATTTGAAAAGTGGAGTGTGACAGGCAAGTAGGCAGGCAGTGGTCAAGTTTCAGAACAATATTAAGAAATTTTATTATAAAAACCCCGATTCACATGAATAGTGCACGTGGGCGCAGCCTAGAGCGCAAAGCTGAGAATTAAGTTTTAACTCTGCCTGGTATTTTCTTTACACTTGTTGTATCATTAAGTCTATAAAGTAAATAGCTGCGGTTCTCACTGATAACTAAGTGAAGCCTAATTGTGTGGTTTTAGTCTCAATTAAAATTGCTGAAAATGTGAAAGCCTTTCTAGAAGTCGCACAGATAAATCACACTTTAAACTCACAGGCTTCGATTGGGAACTCTGAGATTTCCTGAGCTCTCTGAAAATCTCCCTGCTCAGATCTTAAGAGCTTTCGACAGTTGGGTGACACTCAAATTTACCCTCTGCTTTGTCTGACCTTGATAGATTTCCCTACTCGTTAAAGGCCATTTGAATTTCAAGACAATATGCAAGTCTTTTAAATGACAATGGATGCAATTTAAGCATCCAACCCGCATCTGCCGCCAGCCTTTTGTCTACAATCAAGTTCCAAAGAATGTGTTCCAATTCTCGGTGATTTCTAGGAGGACTTGGCCAATCACAAATAAGATTCTCCCCTATCCCTAACTGCTCCTACAAAAAAACACACTCTAGACCCCAATCTACCCCCACCTCCATCTTTGCTTCCTTCGTTGCTTTGGAACTCTTTGCTAGAAAGTAGAATAAACATCTGCCCTTCGCTGAAAAGCTGGGGTTTTGATGGGGACATGCACTGTCTGGGTTGCTTGTTCCTGTGGCCAGGCCAGAGCCCCCCTCATCATAATGTCTGCCTGCAAGATTTCTTTTCTCCAGGTGGCCGGGATGCAAACTGCCCTCAGTGCAGATGATGGCCACTGTGTGACAAATCTCATCTCCAGTCACAGTCAGCTCTTCCTGGAGACCGTGTTTTAGGGCTTTGCAAAGTGAAGGACCGCCCATTACGGCCAGGCATTAATGCCTTCAAAATGCTTATTTCATCTTATGAGACAATAAACTACTTCCTGCAGCAACAGCAGGTGAGCACAGAAAGCATCTTAAATATCTGACCCGAAGTGCTAAAGATGCTTAATAATCTTTAAAGTTACCAACAATATTGTTTCCTCCCGTTACCAGGATGTTGTAAAATGTCCTAATTAGTCTTTATGATAATGCCGACACCTCCACAGCACATAAAAAGGACTTTTAATTTTTAAAAGGACAACTCTGGTTGGTTTGATTTTTATCTCTAATTGGCCTATAATGTCTATTCCTCTGGCACTCCAGACAGGCAAACATTAATTTAACAAGCAACTCATACACCATGGGAGACCAGAGAATCGAGTGTGGAAAGGAAGGTTCCAGCATTCTGGACACATAATTGGCTCCTTTCTTTTACCTCCTGGAAGGTGCTAAACAAGCTTATCCGCTGCTCAAAGGGAGTCTTTCTAAGGCAGCTGCATCCTGGAGATGCCCAGCCCCCAGGTCAATCCCCTCTATGCCTCTACCTAGTCCTGACCCAAGAGAAGTCCCTGCAGGAAGCCCAGCAGGAGGGCTGTGGTAGACCCAGCGGAGGCACCAAGGCCAGGAGAGCGCAGGCCAGTGCCAGCTTCTGCATGTCTTAGAGAGCGCAGGCCAGTGCCAGCTTCTGCATGTCTTAGACGGGTCACATCCTCCCTGAGCTCACTTCCCTCACTATAAAATGAAAAGAATGGTTCTAGCATAATGTCCAAGGTCCTTTCCAGTGTTCACATCCTGAGATTTACTAGTAGGCATGGTCCTGCCAAAGCATGGATGATGACTTCAGTTTCCCTGCCAGGGGGGCCATGCCAACACTGGCTCAGGCTGGTGGTTCACTGCAACCATCAGCTCTTCTGTAATATCCAATCGTGATGAATGTTCTGTCCTGGCTCCCTACCCCTGTCTTATCAGGTTCAGAACCTCTACAGTGCTAGCCTCCACAGCGCAGGAAGGTTTGACTCATGACTCAAGCCAAATGAATATAACTACAATATGAATGGATTGAGGGAAGTCTATAATACAATTATATAAGCATGCAATTAAAATGGCAGCAAAATGGGAGGGGAGGTAATGAACCTCTTGGCAAAGTTTGGAGAACTGGCAGTGTAAGGTGGGCCAGATCCAATCCAGAGAGCTCCAGGAATCTGTCCATCTGTAAGGAGGAAGAGGCACCACTTCTCAAAGAGAGAGTGCCCAGTGGTTCTCACCTAGCTCTTGAGAAACCTTTCAGGACCACGGGCCTGGAATCCAGAGCTGTCGCAAACTGCCTCAACGTGGGTGCCTGTATTCATACACTTTTTCAGAGGCATCTTATCAGGACCACTTGTTAATCCTGATTTAGGCAGGGCCTCTCCACACAACTAGCTTTTTATCTGTCTTTGTCTTTAGTGTGTCTGTTTATCAGTGTCTCTTAACCAGTGGTTAATGACTTAAGTTGCTCTATCAAAATTGCCCCCATGTTTCCACCAGTTGGGGTCTTACAATGTCAATTCTTGATGGGTCAGGATCATTGCAGTCTGGATGTAGATAACCACCACACCACCCAGTACTCCCTAGATCCACACAGAGCACATGCCAGTGGAGGCAGAGTGCAGTACAGGATGGGGACTGACCCTCCCAGCTTCTGCCTAAAGAAGTGTATTTTAAATGTCAGGACAGTTAGCTAATGATTCTGATACTTCACTTCCAAGGGACGCTTTAACAGCTGTTCCTCCTGAGGCAAATAACATCACCTTTGCATTAAAGAACAAAAGAGACTTTTTTCAAAGTGCATGGAAAATTGACTTTCCAAGTCATCCCTCTAGATCTAGCTGAGGTTCTTATATGTTTGGGGGCCCCAAGTATTCCTGTTGCAATGGAGACACAGTGGGGCAGGGGCACGCCACATATTGACCCCAGATGAGTTTAGCTGATGACTAGCAAGACCTCACTGCCTTCCCCACTCCCACCGGCCCCTCTACAAGTCCCCTGCTCCTCAGTGAGCTGCTGGCAAAGAGAGCAGGAGCTGAACTGAATAACATTGCTGCTGAAAAGCTTTTTTCTTCCCAAACCAAGAAAGCCGTGACAATCTTTTATTTATACATCCAATACTTCAATTTAGAGTTGTGCATGTAATGGCACTGCCATTTCGCCAGCCACCCTCTCTGGTCATGGCACCACTGCCAGGCATCACACACAGCTCGTCGGCAAGTCCAGGGGCCAGAAGCAAGGCCACGATGTTGACTTACTGGCACACTGGCTACTAGAAATGAACCATGCTCCTCAAGTTGGACATTCTGCTATTGCAAGAGAGGTCCTCTGGATGGTCTTGCTGAATACCTGTTAAACCAATCATGCTGTTAAATACATTAACACCACACACATATTTTTAACTCAGTACCACGAAGTCTGAAACAAAACACAAATAATGTAAAGAACCTTCGAGCCAAAATTTCACTCAAACCTCAACAAGGCCTCTGTTCAACTTTTCATCTGTTCTACTCCATTGCTATTTCCCACCCATTCTCTTAGGCCAAACCCTAATTTTAATTACAGGGTAGGAGGAAAAAGAGAAATCTGTCTGAGAGCAACGATCGAGACCAAAATTCTGGTTTGTACAACTTTGGATGACACTCAAGTTTAACCTTCTGCTGAAAGTTACTCCTTTATTTTTTTTTTTCCCCTGTTCAGGCCATATGGTACCCATCAATCCCAACTCCAAATTCGCTTCCTTTTGTTCTGCACAAGGTCGGATCTAATCACTACTTTAAAACAGAAGTTAGGATTTGTTGATTTGACTTCCCCTCCACCATAAGGCTCGGAGAGACTATTTCTCATGTGGGAATGCTGATGTTGTAAAGTGGTAGATTTTCAGTCCTCCGTGAAAATCAATCAAGTGATGAGTCATCTGTGTGAGTCCTTAAATTGTGAAAGACCAATTCACATAACCATCATCCAATACCCTTTAAGGTACTTGGAAGGGGTGGGGGAAGAAATCAAAAACTCCTTTCACCCCCAGGTTCAGGAGGAGGGGCTTGTTCACCTCTACTCATCACTGTGTGGTCTTAGTCATGTCTCTGAGCCTCAATTTCCTCACTCATAAGAAACAGCAGTAATATTATCGCAGAGGATGTTGTGAGGGTGAAAAAGATGTAAGCAAATACTGATATATAAAGCACAGTTAGCACAAAATGGAAGAAAATTCATAAATGAACCTATTATCATCAAAAGTAAAAGAACATTCATCTAAGAGAGTAATGATATTTAAGATACATGGAAAAGCTGGGTTGGGGTATAAACAATCTGTATTAGAAAACCTCACATTAAACTGATACATGTTTACCTTCCAGAGCTAGGAGCTACCATTGAAATCAGCCCAATAGAGTTCTCATCGAGAAAGAGAAAGTGAGCTGATCCACATAACCCTGTATCATCACTAGGAGACTGACAAAAATGTGCAGCCTCGCTCCCCTCAGCAGTGTACTTCGGCCTTCTGCCTGCTCTGCTCCCCGCTGTGGCTCTGGTGAATTGTCTCACCCTCCCGCGCTTCTGACTGTACCCAGTGCTTGTATAAATAAATAAATAAATAAATACATAAATAAATACATAAATACATAAATACATAAATCTTAAAAAAAAAAGAACTAAGTAGATGAAGATAGCATTTAAAAAAAAAAAATGTGCAGCCTCCATCCAGCCTGTCTATGACCTATGGAGCCCATGTTCAAACACTCATGACAAGACACGACCTCACTGGTCATCACCAACAAAAGAAATTCAACCAAACTCCTCCTTAGTGCCCTGTTATTCAAACTCATCTGGTTCCTCCACTCCCTCGCATATGGTCTCTTCTGACTGGCCCAAGGCTGGTCATGGATCCCCAAAATGGTGCCCTGAACTCTGCTCTTCTCTCTCGCATTCCATCGTCTGACATATTGCCAGGCAGGCAGAGGAGGGCTTCAGTTTGGTCAACAATTCATTAGAAACAGGCTTCAGTGTCTTATAATAGAAGCACGCATGTTGCAAGTTCTACTGGGACCCTACTTACAGAGTTTTTCTGTAGTTACCCCTGCAGTATTAAAACCTGAGAACCACCAGATACTTCTTGGGGCATCAAATCCTTTGAAGACACCCAGAATCTGTCATATGAATGGCCAACTCCACAGCCAGCTCTTTGCTGGAACTGACTATCCATCTGTCTTCTCAAGAAGTTTCATGGGCAGGGCCCAGGGCTGTGACAAGACGGGTTCACCAATATGTGCTGGAGAAATATCTGCCTTACAGGTAGACACTGTATGACTTAGAAAGATACAAGCAAGGTAGAGGGATCCCAGGGCCGATCCCAGTAAGTGAGTAAGTGGACAATTAAAATGGAGAGACTGTGATTGGAAGTAAGAAGAGGAGATGCTTCAAAATCCTATAGACATCATGTTCATTGAGATTTTGCAACGAGTCTAGGGACAGAGAATGTAGTGAGAAGGAGACCCTTTTTAAGTGGAAGCAGACCACCTGTGCTGCTGAAGTGTCACAGATCCAAATCACCGGGCCAGACACTTGCAGAAACCAAGACGCTTGTGGTATCACGAACCCCACCCCCTGCCTCCCTCCCCCGCCATGATGCCTGCCTCACATCCCAATTGTAGAGTTGTAAGGGCAGCGCCAGATGGAGGGTGTTTTTCCTCTTGGATGCCATTGCAATTGGAATCCTTCTACCAAACTGTTTTACGAGAGTATAACATGAATTTTCCACCTGAACAATAGCAACCAATAAACTCAGCGATTTTTATGGAGCAAGCTTTTATATAAGGCACATTTAAGCACATATAAAAAAGGCAAATAACATCTATCTTATCAATCATGGCTTTTTTAAAATTTAGCCTTATTCTTGGGATTTATTTAGAATTCTTTCCAACTCACCCAGAATTATAATTACTTCAGAGTCTAACCTTCTTGGAATTGATTTGGACTTTAAAGCCAACTTAGAATCAAAAACTTATATTGCTTTCCCCAGCTGCCAGTTATGGTTGTTTCAGCCTAGGAAATTGTGATTTTCCTCTTTTACAACTTAATTCTAAGTAACTTCACCACTTTCAGTCATGTTTTCTCAGAGTTCTACTTTTCTTCTGTGTAGTTTAAGTGTAAAGGAAACAAGAAAATTATGTCATAAGTGTCTACCAAGCTTTCATGGGGATATTTCCGTCTGGAGGGTGAGTTTGCCAGTTTTACTCTTATAAAGGAGTGGGAAGACCACTTTCTCACCTCATCTAGCTTTCACTCCACTCCACCCTCACCCATTTTGGTTTCTGTAATCTGGGCTCATATTTAAACCATCTTGCAAAAAATAATACTTCTCTCAGCCACAGGCTCGCCACCTTCAGCTTTTTAAGTTGCACAGTCTGAAAAAGATCAGTAATGTCTACATGAGTTCCCTACTTAATCCAGTTCTCCCCCTTTTATATCCCCTCGGAAGCTTAATTTGCTCAGGTGTCGACATCACTGAGAGAAAGCCAACTCCACCCCCAGCTTTGGGGCTAGATCCTCACTTGTTCATTCTCAAACATGGCAATTCTATTTTGCTTGCCAGGTAATGATCTACAGAATCTATCCAATTCTGGCCAATGGGACACGAGAGGAAGCTTCAAAGGAACGTTTTCTCAAGCCAACAAATGAGACACTGGTGTAAGCCCACCTCTTCTTCTTGGAGAGACTTTTATTTCCTGTGTCTATTCTGAGAATTGTCACCGCCATCTTACTAACACCCTGGGGGTGAAGCCACATGCAGAGGATGATGAGTCACAGAGAACTGCAGCCCAGATCCTAATGAACTGAACTGGAGGCTACCCAACTTCTACACTCCACTAGGGGAGGTAAACTTTCTCTGGGTTAGTCCAAAGTGAATGGAGATTCTTCCGTTACTTAAGGCCAAGATACTTCCCAACAGACACAAAACTCCTAGAGCAAGTAGAAAGTTTAGCAAATATGTAGGGTTTTAGAACAAGGATTTAACTTGGTCCAATGCCCTCGTCTTTACGTGTCCAAACACACAGAATGGCTGCTGTCAGCATGGTTTGTAATATGATGAGAGATGGGATTGTGCAAGTGCTGGGTTTGCATGAAACTCTTCACACGACCACGTTTGATGGCTGCAGTGGAATATTCTGTCAAAGTGGTCTGTGGTAGAACTGGGGATGCATCTATTTTTTTAAGTAAAATTGGCATAGCTTGACGTCCCAGAGGCCAGGAAAGTCCAAAGACATAAACCCAGAAGCTACAGTAATGATTTCCAAGGGAAACAGACCATGTAGCAGAATATCTCTTGTTCAAAACCAGGAGGTTAGTGGTGAATAACTACATAAAAATCACAGAATATGGGAGAAAAAGAATGTCATTTTGTTGGATATAAAACTCATGGAAAAATACTCAATAGAACTAGAAATTGGATTCAATGATAGCCATGCTTCCTAGAGTAACACATATCCCCATCTGTGCTGCATAGCTGACCCTGTCTAGAAACCATCTGAATCCTAGTATATTCTGGCACCACCCCCACAGACATCCCACTGATAATATTAGCATTTGTATAGGATTTCTGATTTCCAAAAACACTTTCACTTTAATTATTTCTCTTGATCTTTACATATCTCTATAAGGTAAAAATTATTACTCTCATTTTATTGATGAGTAAACTGGGGGGGAGAGAAATGAAATAAGTTGCTTTCTTGGTTATAAAGCAAGTAAATGGAAGAGCTGAGAGTCCAGGTCTTCCAACTTCAAGTTCAAAGTTTCCATTTCACCCTAGCCCTCGACTCCTCCCCATTCCTGTAGGCTGTAACAAATTTGAAGTTATGCTACTGATCAGCAGCAATTGGTTTGAAATAAGAAATCTTTGTATTCAAATATAAACATGAATATTTGAAAATTGCTAATTTAGGCCAAATGTTGGGCTTAAAGTGATTGCCAACCTCTTTGTGTGCTCAGACTCCCTTAAACCATTTGTTCTCGTATAGCATTTAGCTTAAGATGTAATACACAATACACATATAGTGTTTCCCATGTACAATGCTTTCCAGTTTCTAATTCACTTTAGGCCATCAAAAGAGAACATAAAATAACTCCAGAGCTCTAGACTTTTGCAATTACCTTGTGGATAGGGAAAGGGAAGAGTGGGAAGAGTTTTTACAACTGAGAAAATCCAGATTTCTTATTAGTCATGGTCTAAAAATGACAACCCCCTGCCTAAGCAGCAAGCCTCCCTCCACCCCACCCCACCCCTCAACCCACAAGCTGCAGCTGGCAGAGCCTGCTGCAGACCACATTTTTCTGCCTGGCAATCCATCGACAGACCTAGGCAGGGAAGCCATTTTTTGCACAAGCTGGACCTGTCCCTACGGCCTGAGGGGCAGAGCACCACCCAGGAGGGTTGGAATGAAGCACGCGAGACTACCCAGCTGTAGTTCCAGCCCTAGGCCATGGCATCCGGCCACTCATAGCCCACCAAGAAGTGAAGCCAACACGGAGGCCCCTCCACACACACAAGCCTCCTTCCCCTACCAAGAGCTCCAAGGTTGCTTGTGAGCGTAACAAGGTTGCCCAAATACTCCTCCATGATCCCCACTCACAGCGGCCTTTGTTTATGCAACTTGACCACAGTCCAGAGAGGCTGATGAGGTGAGGCAGGTTATGCTTCCTTTAGAACTGGAAGAAAGTGGAGCCGCCATTTGTAGCTCAGAAGGAGGGTGAGACTTTCTGAGATTCAGAAAGGGGTCCTTGCCACCAGATGTATTTCTCCAACAACTTTTCAGCTACCTGAATATAACAGAGTGAAGCTCTTATTACAGATAAAACCTAAAATAAAGGTACTCCTCACTATCTTTCTCCTTCTCTTCTACCCTGAGTTTCTTATGCCAAGGCCCCTGTGTTACAAACAACACGTACCTTTACAAAAAGACACAATCCATATTCTCCTCACAGCCTCCAACTCTACCTTCACTGATCCCCAAAACATCATATTTTCCCTTGAGCATATAATAATGACTGCTGACAAATTCAAACCCCCTACAGAGGCCTGTACTCCAGATGCAAATAGCTCAGAGCAAAGCGGTTAAAAGCTTTTTATATCCTTTTCCCAGGAGACAGATACATTCCATTCAATCAAGGTTCTAGGCCTCAGCTGTGTGTATAAGCACCAAAGAACTGGTTTGAGTTTATGTTTCCACTTCTGTGATGTCTTAATTGGGATCCTAGAAAACAGTCTCTAAGATGGAAAGTTGCCTATTGAAGGTATATGGGGGAGTGCTTTCAGGATGTAGGGAAATGAAGAAAGTGGGATTGGACAGAGGGAGAAACTGACCCATGGCGAGGTTGCGATGGAGACTTCAGGCAATGTGATGGGGAGCAGTAAAGCTGGGGTGGCCTGTAAGAACTGTCCCAAATTGAGAGAAACACCAGGCTTGTTCATGCCCATTTCAGTCACTCATTGGTCATAGGTTGTGCTCTAGGATTAGGTGAATACCTTAGTTGAGACAATCCTGTGATTAAGAATAATTTCCATCAAGGAGAGGAGCAAAGAGCTACTAGCAGCCACATTCCCAGGAACAAGGGCGGCTGCGTGGGTTCTGAAGAGGAATCCAGTGGAGCACAATGGCACCCATCACAGCCCATTCCGTGTGTACTTGTTTTTTTATAGTAAGTGCTCCCCATCAAAGGAACAGTTTTTCCACAATTCTGTTTGACCTTGTTTCCAGAAGAAACTTTTAAGACAAAGATTTGTGCAAAAAGTAATTTTTGCTGTTATTGTTGAGCTCAATGCTATAATTTATGATCACGCTTCTCCTCTTCTACTACATTTATTCTAGATTCCTCTGGCCCGGTCACCCTTGTCTTGCACTTCCACTGGCCTAAAGGGCATCTTGGATACAATGGCCTAGACCTTCATCTCTGAAGGCTCTGAGTTCCTGGTTTCTCTCAGTCTCAGGCGTGGATGTCATACTTTTCTGCTTTTTATGAAAACTGGGTAAGTGCCCAGTAGGTCACCAAAACATCCCTGTTCTTATTCTCTTCCCTGCTTTCTTCATGCAACAATACTCTACATCTTCCCAATAATGAGAGTCAGTTATGCACAACAATATGTAATTCCTTTCTTTAACTGCAGGCCTCTTGACACAAGAAACCCAAGTGACCAGGGAGAAGTCATAGGTCAATAGGACACTTACTGTACTCCCTGTGGACACATTTTTCCTCTGGGAAGCAGGATCTCTAGGCACAAAGAATCCAGAGTCAGGAAAAAGAAGCAGCAAATCTCAAGTATAATAGATCTCTGAGCCCAATGGGAAGGAGCCACTCCCACGTCTACCTCCTTGTTTTTCAGACTTACATATTTTTCCTTCTAAAGAGTACCACTGAGTGGTCATCTATTTAAAGTCATATATTATACAGAAAATGGCACCAATCTTTTGTAGTAGAACATTTGAAGCTGGCATCTAAGAGGCTTCTAAACCATTCTACCACTTTATTCTTCTTGTGGCTTCAAGGTTGTACAGGAAACAGTAAGACCCATGGATCCCATGACTCTGTGCATGGATCCCTACTACTATATCTCCTTTGGCTATAAAGTGGGTCCAAAGCAATGCTATATTGGGTCTCAGTAGACTAAACAGTAAATTATTAGGTGGTGGTACTTGCTGAGCCCAAATCCACTGGGTGTACACAGGACTAGCTAAGGGAAAAATGCTGTAACAGGCAAAGTTGGGTGCTGGTGCCTCTGCTTCCTATTCCTATTTGTCATTTACATCCCCATGGGGCTGGGTCTCTCAGCAGAGCCTTAACTAGGAGTCCCAGTCTGTATCTACATCAGTGGGGCTCTTGAGTCAAAAATATGGGGTCCTAATGTTACTGGATCTTGTCTGTTTCCAGTGGCTGATGAGATCAGGGTAAATCTGAGATACTCAGGCACAAATAGGACCCAGTACCTCTCCCGAAGGTATTTTCACTTCTAACCTAATACCTAATTATAAACCAAAGCAGTTTCTTCCTTGTTAAGATAAAATTTTGAGTACCTGGGTGAATATAGAAAAAGTAACCTTTAATGACAGGACATTTTTCAAGACCCATTGGGTCATACTTGCAGACTAAGGTCAAAACCAGCAGAAAATCATCAAAAGGCATGCTGGTTACCATCACTCACCAGCCATCTGACCTTCTTAATAAGTCACTTAACCTCTTAATGTATAAAAGGAGAGTTAATATGGTAGAAAGAATCTTACCCTGGAACTGGGAATGACCCCGTCTCTGCCAAATTCCTGTGTGATCTTTTGCAGGTACCTCACCATTCTGGGCCTCGATTTACAATGTGTAAATGAAAGGCTAGATATGATACCTCTGAGATTCCTTCCCGTCAAATCATCAATGTTCTTTGTATATACCCCACCCAAAAACAGATGGGTTCAACCTGACCTAAAAATGGAGTCGATTTTTATGCCCACAACTTTCTTATGGAAAGTTTCAGGTGTAAAGAGAATCAGCCTGTAAAACAGATGACAGAGCACTTCTCAAAATAAACTTTTGCCAAAAAGCTTGACAGAGAATTGCCTGGAGTTATATACTTCAAATGCAGTATTAAAACTCTTAATGGACTTGGAGATTCATTTGGAGATTTGCTATTTATTAATATCCTCACCGATTCAATGCAAATGCTATTTTTACCAGCATCTTTATCACATTCATTGAATGGCATGGAGGCCTCTTGTAGAATCACACAGAAATGTCCTGAAGTTGCTTTTAGAAAGTGCTATTTTTATTCTCTAGAGTTAATTGAACCTACCACTATATATCTAATTTATGTAAAGCACAAAGACAGCCAGTTGTTAAACAAAAGTGTATTTGGTGCATAATATTACGAATCACTCCCTTTAATGTTATAGAATATAGGCTATCAAAATGATCTTTCTCTCCTAAATGTAATAGCTGAACTTTATTTATAGTTTCATATCATATACATTAAGATCTGTGTGAGCCAATAAATATGATAGAAAGCAGTAATTTTCTCTACTAGTATTGGCGGATAGTTACTTAAGTCAATATTTTGGTAATTTAAGCATTGATAACCAGCTCTTGAATATATTAATGATGATCCATTTCACTACACACCATGATCTGGATCAATTTGTCTATCCCCTCTTTATATAGATCTAACTGGCCCAACTTTCATTCACAGATGTAAAGTACATCGGTATACATTACTTTTCAGTACTGCTTCCCTCAAATATTGATTTTTAATTTTTTGTCAAACAAAACTCATGCTCTCATTTCATGCTACCAAGATACACAGACACACACACACACCCCTAGCTCAGAACTATCACATTATATGGAATTTCCCTAATAATGTAAGCCCTGTTAGACACGCACTTCAATTTTTCAAAGTTATTTTTGTTTTGAAAAAAGGAGATTGATTGTAGCTTGCTTAAGTAAATGAGAGAAGAAAAGACACTTGTTGGAAGGATCTTGGATTATAACTCAGAATTGGATAATTGGGTCTCGGAAAGCAGAGAAGATAGGAGGTGACTTGATCTTAAGCAGGTGATTAATAACTGCTACATGTTGAATATTTATTGTTTGTCCAGCACTGTTTTATACATTTTAAAGATGCCTTCTCATCTCATCATCAAAAAAATGTCAGGGTATGGTCCACTCTCTCCATCTTAAGGATGAGAAAACTGGGGAAGGAGAGGTGAAGTAACTTGCCAAAGTCACAGAGCAGTGAGTGACAGAGTCAAGACTACTCCACTCGCACATGCTGCCTTCTTGCTGGAGCATGGCCACAGGGGGACTCAGCTCCATTAACTGCTTTCTACACATGTCACTGTTTCAGATCTCACACTCATGGAAGGGAGACTCTGCACTCACTGCTGGTCTAGCCCCATAGGGAGACAGGGAGGTGCTATACATTCACGACCCATCGGGGCAATGTACTCATATCCCAAGCTGATCCCAGGGAAAAGGAAATCCTTTTAAGCCCAGAGGTCCAAACAAAGAGCCTCTATTGCAGTGGAAAAACCACTAAGCCTCAAAAGACTGGGTTCTAGTCCCTGCTCTGGTGCTAATCATATGACTAGTGTGAAGCTAAATCAATTGGAGATTCAGTTACTTCATTTATAAAGTTAAGCAACTGGATTACACTCATCCTTTTCTTTCCACCCCTAAGATTCCTTTATATTTAATTAAAATGCAAGTTATTCTCAGAACACGCACCTCCTTCAATCTGCCATGAACTTGAAAACCCTAATGCACAAAGTTTCCTCTTCTCCTAAAGTTTCTATACAACCAGTCCCAAGAGCCTCTCACCTTTGAGGACAGTCCCACGCCTACTCCATTCAGACGTCGCTGAGGCCAGAAGAGTGACACCTGGGGTCTCAGCTCTGGGGTCTCCCCTAGAAAGCCCTTGTGAGCACATCATCCCTACATGAGACTCAGCCTCCTCTGCCTGGCAGAGACATGCTAGCAGGATTCCAGTCTGAGCACCAAACATATACCAAACAATATCATATTGCCTCTTCGTCTCCACCACTAGCCCCAACTGATATTTTACAATCAATCTCTCATCCCTTTTTCTATATCTTATCAGAAAAAAAGTGTCAAAATTCAAGGAGAATGAGATAGCTGAAAATGGCAATTGAAAGGGGCAGCTGAAAGTGAAGTCTTTCACATACTATGGACTGAATGTATGCTCCCCCATTCATTTGTTGAAATTCTAATCCCCACTGTGATGGTATTTGAGGGGTGATTCTTTGGGAGATAATTGGGTTCAGATAAGGTCATGATGGAGGAGGAGCTCCCAGAGTGGATTAGTACCCTTATAAGATGAAGAAAGCAAAATGTGTGTGTTCTCTCTCTCACACACACACATGCACACACACACACACACACACACACACACCCATGTGAAGATACAGCGAGAAGTTGGTCATCTGCAAACCAAGAACAAGGTTCTCTCCAGAGACCAAATCAGTCTGCACCTTGATCTCGGATTTCCCAGCCTCCAGAATGAGAAATTAATTTCTATTGTTAAACCACCCTGTCTGTAGTATTTTGTTTTAGTAACCTGAGCTGACTAATACTGCAGGTGAGCTATTAAAGGTTATGGGTTTTAGTCTTACACACCTACATGAAAGTCCTAATTCTCAATCTTTCTAGTCCCACATAACCAATTGAATGACTAAATATAAATATGTAGTAATCCACTATTTTACAGTAAAAGGTTTTTTTATTCTTAGTCTCATGAATATATACATCATTAGAGGCTGTGATTATAGGAGGCAGAATAGCATTCGGCAAAGATCTCGAGTCTTAATCCCTAAAAACAGTAAATATTACATTATGGTGAAGCTCTTGCAGATGTGATTAAGGATCTTAAAATGGGGGCTCTATCTAGATCACCTGGGCGAGACTTCAATGACATCACAGGTGTTTTTATATGAGAATTAGAGACAGATCTAATACACTGCAAACAAGGCAATGTGAACAAGAAACAGAGATTTGAACATGCTGGCCTTGAAAACTGAAGTGATGTGGCCACAGACCAAGGAGTGCCAGCAACCACCAGAAACTGGAAGATATGATGGATGGAGTCTCCCCTAAAGCCTCTGTAGAGAGCACAGTTCTATCAGCACCCTGATTTCAGTATGGAGAGTTCAAGATTCTGGCCTCCCTAACTGTAAGAGTATAAATATGTGTTGTCTTAAACTAACACATTTGGTAGTTTATTATAGCAGCCACAGGAAACTAATACATTGGTAGACAGATTATCATTTAGTACCTTTCACTTCCCCTCTTCCCTTCATGGGCAGGAAATATGTTCCTGCCCATTGATGGAGGGGTTGCATGCAGGACTTACTACTCAAGGTGAATGGAAAGTGCATTTCTGCACTTTGACACCTATTGGGCTCAGTCACATGCCCTGCTTTGGCCGATGGCATGTTAGTAGATATGCCCAAGCAGAGGACAAAGATACACTTGCATGACTAGATTTATTTCTTGTGCTTTTGCCATTGACAGGGAAGAATATACTGGGGGCAGCCAGGTAGTATCAGAAGAATAGACCCCCAGGCGCCAACTTGAACAGAGCCCACAGCTTAGAGCCCAGCAGAGAAGATCCAGAACTAGCTCAGCTGGACTCCAGGTGGCCTGCATATGCAGGAGTAAATAAAGATCTGCTTGTTGTTTATTCCACTGAGATTTCATGGCTGGGATATAATTGGAATCATCAACCAGGGATATGGTTGAAGTCATCAGATCTAGTTATAATATTCAATTTATTAATTTAGATATGCATATATACGCTAAGATTTCTATGAAATAATGCATGAGCATGGTGCTTTTTTCCATCCTCACACTTTCTGAAATAAATGTAGAAGAATGTCCACAAAAAACTTAGACAGCAGTGTCTTTGAATCATACAGCTTTCCAGAACACACCATCTCCATTTCCATCTAAGTTGTATAAGGAATAGAACTGTCCAAGTTTGCAGTGGAAATTTCATCCAATACACAAGTACCATGTCTCATAACAGTAGGAATAATTCATTCATGGCAATCCCACAGCATGACTTCTATTGCTTTTACAGTGGTCTTTAAAAGGGTAGTTTACAGTGATATCCAATGCTTCTAATTATGAAGCATTGATACATAGTAGTGAAACCTCAGGGTTCGCTATTAAATTGTATTTAAGTTTTTGGCCTTTTTTTCCTATTGAGTTAGGTGATTAGCTAACATAAATCAAAGTCATTTCCAGATAATGTGCCTTTCTCAAACTGCTCTCTACCAGTTACATGGATCTTTCTCCAGTTATTGGTGATTTTACCCCCAAGCTCAGTGGAGGATCCCTGGCAAAATTTCCTAAGGTTAACTACATTTGTAAAATTTGCAAAAAGCAAAATATTCAAATAACAATGTGTTAAGACCTCTATGCCCCTTCTGTTCCACCTTACTCTCCATCAGGCTTTCCCCTGTGCCATCTGCTTTGGGAGCAGCCATAAGCATTTTTGAGATCTGACTAAGCAGAAGTTGAGATGGGGCACATTCAGTGAGATGTATTTTAGGGACCAACAGCACTTCTACTCATAGTGAAGTTAATGTCAGCTGTCCTGGTGTAAGAACAGCTTGGAACACTCCTGCCACCTACTGTGTCTACTATCTGACACTCAGACCAGGGGCAGAGGTCCGATTGAGACACTCAGAGGGCTTGTGGTACCCAGAATGGGAGAATGTGGATGCTGGAGGAGAAACATACTTTGAAACGTGTGGAACCAGAAGCCAGTCTGTGGAAAATTCTTCTAATCATCAGAGATTTAAATTTGTAAGTAGAAGATTTGGTTCTCATTAATGCCTAATAAGAACAGAAGTTCCTTCTTATTGAGGAAATATACCCAATAATGCAGCATATACAATTATAAATGCACCATTGATTTTTTTTTTCTTTTTTGATGGGAAACATGTGAAATAAATTTATCAGAATTCCTGGATCTGTTGGGGAAAACCCATAGCAGTACCACAAACTGAGTACATCATCTGTAACAGCTCAATTACAAATGAAACTCACTAGTGGTTTTCTCAAATCTGACAGCCAACCTGAATGTCAATGACATTACCAAGAACAAATTACGAAGTTCAAAGGCACTCTTCTAAACTAGTTAATTTCTTTTAATGCCAACAAACTGAATTACCTTTATATACTTGTTATGGGAAATGATATGATAAAATCATTGTCATATGAAGATCTATATTATTTTTTCAGGATTTCAGAGTGCTTATGACATTTATCCACTTTTTAAAAATAGAAATTTTCTACTCTTATTCAAAATAACAGCAGCCTATTTTGTTTTTGTAATCAAGTCCCTGAAAATTGATTGCTAAAAGGTTTGTTAAATTCACAGAGGTCATCACAATGAGGGTAAAGTCTGAGTTAAGTGACTGGAGCCCTTTGTGGGTACCAACCAACCTTCCTTGCTCAGAGTCACAAACATGCTCCCCACGCCCACAACTTCTCCTTTTTTTTTTTTAACTCATGTGCATCACAGACCCAGAATCCTTACAGTGGGACTGTCTAAAGCAGAGACACATAAGAAAGGAAGGGAGGGCATTTTGCACTGCTACAACCAGGGTTCAAATCCTGGCTCCTTCTTTTCAAGCTGCATAATTTGGGGCAAGTTACTTAACCTCTGGGAATAATTATAGCACCTCTCCATGAGATGACTGTACTAAATGAGTGCATTCATGGAGCCTGTTTAGATCAATATTTCATGCATGGTACTAAACTCCCAATAAGGACAGCTGCTCTTTTTACACTGTGGATGTAGTGGCCACTTGTCAGACGCTGTGAGCAGTGCTGGTTCTCATAACCAGCCTTACCCTCCCAGGTTGTAAAAGACAAAAGAATTTGCAGAGCACTTGCAGATTTGCTCAAAATCTTGTTCCATAGCTAGTGTGGATGACAGAGGGAAAATTCAAATCCATGAATACCCAACTCATCTTTTTTCTTTCTATTACACCACAGACTTCAAAGATCGATTTTGTTTTCACGTCACATAGATGAAAAATACCGGATGGTCTCACTCATAGCAGGAATTTAGAAAACCTAAATAAGGGACCAGGAAAAAACCTAATTATAATAAAGTAAAATTCAAAATCAACAAGCAACTATAAACCAGAGACACACTACAGGGGGGAGAGGAAGTAGGATCAAAACAAGGAGGGTGGGAATTGTATGGGGACTATAACCAAGATGAAAATGCATACATTGTGCAAAAATAAAAAATGATGTAAAAAATGTATAAAAGAAAAAATAAATAGTAAAAAAAGAAAAACAGATAGATTATATCAAGGCTAAAAAAAAATTTCAAGACTGCCCTAAATTGCCATGAATAAAATAATAATAATTAATGGTTGAATTGGAAGAGGGTTTGTTTATTTGTTATAAATAAATAGAAATCAAAAATGTTGACGAGAATGTAAATACATGCAATACTTGGGACTTCATACCCTTTACCAATCTAGAATCATTTGATTTAGGAACATAAAAGCACATTTTGTATGAAGTGGTTTGCTCTTGAAATTAGCCTGTTACATTAAATTAAAAGCATTTTTATTCAGACAATCCTCACAAATTTACCAATTGTGCTACTTTTGAGTTGTTTTTCATTTTTGCTACAAATGGAGCGACGAGCTGCTGAACTTGAAGGAATCCAGCATCGCTTCATTCTTTTTGCCAATTTATAAGGAGGCAAACCATTGAGAACAGAAGAACGCAACCACACTTGAGTAAAACAAAGAGCCATTATGTTGTCTGAAGTTGGTTTTCTTTACAGTGGGGGGAGAAACAAAAAGCGCTCATTTTCAGAAAAGGAATTAAGAAGAAAGGACAAGCCTCACTTCTTCCAGCTTCCCAATAGATGCCACACAATGTTTGCCATGCAGAACACTGTGGTCTGCTAAATTTCTAGCAATCTGTGCTTTTCATGTGATTTTTAAAGGAATTTTTTCATATACAAAAAATTCTGAAATCCTTATAAGTCCTGAAATCTTACCATGATAACCTCTTTAAATCTTTCCTACACGAACATCATAGTCATATACTGTTTCTCTCTAGCACCAAGCTTTGTCGACCTACAAGCCGAACCAGAGGATGCACTGTCCCCAGGTGGGGGTTTCATCCTGTCCCCAGGTAGATTTCCTTCAGCCCACACAGGGTGTTAAGCACTTCTTGAATGTACTGCCAATGTTAAAATTTTCACATTAAGGTCTGGAATCCTGGCTTTTCTTTAAAACTCAGAACATCTGGCAATCCTGGACCAGCCCTCCCCCACAGCAACTATCAGCAGGTGCTTCAGGAGAGCTGACCACTTACAGCAGGATCCAGCACCCCACTTCACTCCCTGACACAGGGCCGAGCTTCAGCTGCCATCCACACGCTTAAGCTCTTGTACTTCTTATAATAGATCAAGGGTTCTCAATTTTTCATCTCAGGACACTTTTATACTCTTAAAAATCATTTAACACCAGAGTTTCTGTTTCTGTACGTTCTATCTCTAAATATTTACCATGTTAAACCTTAAAACTGAGAAAACGTAAAACTATAATGGCATTTCATATTAACATCAAAACAAATTTTTTATGAAAAACTGTTTTTCCGAAACAAACAAAAAAGATTATGAAAAGAATGTCATTTCTTAATTTTTCAAAGTCCCTTTAATGTCTGGCTTATTTGAATCAGCTGGATTCTCATCTCCGTTTATGTATTCAATCTATTGTGGGATTTTTTTTTTGTATTAAAGCATCTAAAGAAACCCTGTCTCACACAGTTTTGTGAGTAGTTATAAAATGGAGAAAGTGTCTTTATATAGCTTTTTCGTATCATTCTGAATATTCTTCTTTGATATTACTCTAAAACTCAGCAAGTGATAACCTCTTAAAGGTTAGTTGAAATGTGGGTTCTGGGACTGTAACAATGAGCTCAGACTCCATTACATTGAAACCCACTAGTCTTACACTTTGAATATGTGTCTTCTCCCTAGGCAAGAATTTATAATATCATTTGGAAAATATTGGTTCACCGAGTTATTCAGACCTTCCGAAGTTGACACATTTCATTCATCAAAAGGTCCTATTTTTTCATTGCAACCTCATCAGAAGTCTTTAAAGTATCAGTAGTCTATCAAATTTATACTTATAAATACAAGTTTTCCTAAACTGTAATTTTGCTTCAAAGCTCCAACCTCATCATTGGCAACAAATTCTAAGCAATGTTTTCCTTGAAATGATAGGCTAACTCATTCATTTTTTGATTACCTCCCAGATACTCAAATTTTAATAACTGCAGCTTGAAAAACAGTCCATGACCAAAATAGTAGCTACTTCAGCTTGCAACTCAAACAATTGCACAAGTGCTTTTCTTGAGATAGCTACCACACTTCACTTTGCAGAAAAGTGCTTTATGTGTATCTACATCCAACATAAATAGTCTGACTCACTTCACTTAGCATAATACCCTCTAGTTTCATCCAAATTGTCACAAATGGCAACAATTTATCTTCTTTATAGCTGTGTAGTACTCCATTATGTATATATACTACATCTTGGGTTGTTTCCATAACTTGACTATTGTAAACAGTGCTGCAATGGACATAGGAGTGAATATATTCCATCAAATCAGTCTTTGCATTATTTGGATAAATACCAATGTCTGGATCATATGGCAGATCTATTTTCAAGAATTGTAGGAACCTCCATATTGTTTTCCATAGGGGCTTGGAAAGGGCCGGACTGGGCACAGGGCAGGTTTTCTGATCCCATGCAGACTGGGTAAAGGAGGAGTCAGAGTCCTCAGTGGTTTTGCAGGTTTTTTATTTGGGGTTCACCAGGCATATGGCAGGCAGGGGTGCTGGCTGGGGGGCTGGGAGGCTGGCAGGCCTCCCAGCCCCCAGCAAGTCTTCACTCTATCTGGACTCTCTGGCGTTCGTTCTGCTGCTTCTCCGCTTCTGCTTCGGCTTCTCCTGCTGCTGCTGCTGCTGGCGTCCCCGTGACGCCGCCCTTAAAAAAGCACAGTCTTAGCTCAGCTGAATCCCATCTACCTATGCCCACACCCTATTCCAGGTGCCCGCCATCAGGCATGCATTCAGGACAAGGATCCATCATCTATCCTGATGGCGGAAGGGCAGAAAAGCCTGATATTTTCTTTACCCTACAGGGCTGAACTTGACTTTTAAGGTGTGAGTGCATGGCATTGAAGATTACAGTAACTACTAGAATGGTTTGGTATTACTGCCTTGATTTCTGCTTAGTCACCATTGCTTTTCACCATCAGGGCAAATATCAATACAATGAAAAAGGCAAGTAATGTCTAATAGTTTATGAAAATAGTTTGGACCCCAAGGACCGCCAGAAAAAAATTCCAGGCATCCCCAGGGACCAACAAATTACATTTGATAATTGCTACAATAGAGAAATAGTTCTCCATATCCACTTTTGTATCAAAAATAGGAAATTAAAAGCTGCTTCAAAATGTCATTAAGAAATCAGAAGGGTCCAGCCTGCATCACTGAGTTTTCTGCCTGGTCCCTGTAGCCTCCTGAGTTTGTAGTAATGCCGTAAACACATTTCAGTGACCACCACCATCCACCCCATTTATCCTACCCCCCATCCCAGAGTGACCACACTTTAAGTTGTCAATAGTCCTTCATACCTGATATGAAATAATGTGTATAAAAAAGGGGGGGTTACAGTCTGATGAACCACAGGTGACATAGATTGCAAGATGAAGGAGTATTTCTGGGGGGCACCAAACACAAACTATTATCTATTTTCTTTATTGTTCTCAGAAGAGAATGAGAAGGGGTAAGACTATTTGTTTTTATTATGCCACTATTAGTTTGTTTGTTCATATAAAGCTACTACTATACATTTAATCCTCCTAATTATGCTGTAAATTAATTTGTATTAACCCCACTTTACTTAGACTCCAAGAGTTGACTTGCTGCCAGTTAATGAAAGGAAGAGATATTTAAACTGAGATTCAGCAGCTCCAGAGTCCCTTGGCTTTAGATAATCTGAATATCCTGAGATTCAAAACTGTGATTTATTTTTTCAATGATTCATAATTCTAGTGATGACAATAATATAAAGGGAGAGACCGAAGACAATAGTAAGTAGTGCTGCTAATAGATTATCTCAGTTACCATATGTGTCATGAAAAAATAATAATGACAATGATTACCATTTGTTTATTCAACAACATTTATGTGTCAGGCACAATTCTACCTTTTGCAGATAGGCTGTGATGAGAAACCAAGTGCCAATTCCTAATCTAAAGGTTGTTTTTTTTAAAACACATTTAATATAGTTCACTTTAACAGCCCCGTGAGGCTGTGAGGTAGGTATTACCTCTTTTACTATTTGAAGAAATGAAGGATAATTTTTTTTTTTTTGCCCAAGATCATATCACTCATTAGGACAGGAGTCAGAATTCAATCTCACATTCATCTGCCTCCAAAACTCAGATATTTAACTGACTTAACTAGCCCATTAAGCTAGTAAATTCTTGTTTCTAACACGAATTCCCCCAGGAATGTTAAGTGTTAGTTCTCTTTATTGTGAGTGTTAAATCAAATCAATGAGTAGCTCATACAATTGCCTCTAAGAAATGCAAACTTTTCAGGGCAATTAAAAAGAAAGAATGAATTGCAGCATTGGTTGGCTATTTTGGACATGAAATAAAGAAAACTATGATTTATACGCCCTTTCTTATTTAACTTTCTTAACATCCAACAAGGTAGGTTTTATTGGCGCTCTTTGATAGAGGAGAACAATGAATAAGAGAATGAGTGACCCAAGCAGGCCTACGAATTACAAAGCCCATCCTCTCTCCTCTAGGCCATGGGTTGGTGAACTACAGTCCACTGGCCAAACATTTACAAATAAAGTTTTATTGAAACATAACCATGTCCATTCCTTTCCACACCGGCTACTTTCATACTGCAACAGCCTAGCCGAGTAATTGCAACAGAGACCATGTGGTCTGCAAAGCTGAAGATATTTAATGTCTTGCCTTCTGCAGAAAACATTTGTCAACCTCTGCTCTAGGGTGGTTTTCTAGACAGCTTGAGAGCTGTTCTCTCAAATCAACTCACATCAGGATCCCCAACCTACATACAAAACAGATAAAAAGCCAACTAGTGTTTGCACTGCCTTTTATAAATTCAAATTTGGGTAACATTTACTTATTGGAAATTCAATCGGTAAGATTTTTGAAATATAGTTTGAGTAACACAAGATTTTTAGGGCTTAGTTGCAATCTCACACCAGCATCGGTGTATAATTTATATTTCTATTAACTTTTTTCCAGGATATCTTAAACTGACACAAAAGCTGGCAAAGGAGCACGGAGAAGCAATTGCTTTCCAAATTACATCTCCAACAGCATCATCATTCCTACTCAGAGCCATAATTCAGACACACAGACAGTGAACAAGCAATATTTACTAAGTGAACAGATGAAAGAATTATCACAATGTGACACAGTTGCACTTCCACTTATGGTACAACACAATTTCAGTTCTTCAGCATCACTGCTTGCTCACAATGTGTGAGGGGCTCGCCGGGGCCTGGGCATGGAGTGTGAATAGGATTCACAGGCCCCCACTCTCGGGGAGTTTATCATCTAGTAAGGGATACAGAAACACCCAAGGCTGGTCTGGACCTACATGAGCATGGAGCACAAATGTTGAAATCACGCACTTGCTTCTCCAACTTCATGTCAACACAAATGTAAATGTGGACACTCACAAGATGGAACAAGAAGGCAGGAGATAGAGAATAGGTGGGTAAAACATACCAAGATGAGAAAACGAGAGAGATGAGAAGACCCGCCAGGATGCAGGTTCTGCACTCGGCACATTTTCCCCTTTGGTCTGCTGGGAAATGGAGAGGATGCAACAACAAATGCCTGGGTAGCAAACCCTTCCAGATTATTCTTGTATATTATCTCATTTAATCCTCCTACAGCCCTTTGAGTGAGAATTAATTAAATTAAATTCATTTTATAAAGGAGAAATCTGAGATAGGTCACTGATAAATTGAGAAGCAGAATTCAGAGCACCTGTTTTTTACTCTGCAACCCAGGCTTTACCCATCACCACACTGACCCCCATCAGCTGGGGATCCCAGACTCCAGGGCTCTGGGCTGCAGGCTTGGGGTAGGTGGCAGAAGCAGTTTGGGAAGTTACATACTTCAGCCTGAACTCACTTAGATAAATCTTCAGGAAAAACTAATCCAGTCCCACCCAGTTCCATCGTCTCTGGACAATAAACGAGGGTCAACTTATCCTCCCTTGCCTGGAGGGGAATAAAAAAGAGAAAGAATAAAGGAGGGATTTGCTCTTGCATTTGTGCCAATGGAAGGGTTGGCCAGTGTAATCGTGGTCGTTTTTCAACAACTTAATGATGGTCTTTCCTCCCTTTCTGGGCACACTCCTTTTGCCCTGGTCCAGCTTTCCCACTACCAGCAAGGAGGAAGATTGGAATTTGTTCATGAAGGAATTCAAAGACAAATGCAAAATAATTTACCATTTCTGCCTTTAAAAACTAATATTATGCAGTAAACTAACATCCTGAGTGATATTTATCCTTATATCTGCCTCTAAAATAACCAGGGCTTATTCAGAAGGACCCAGCTGACTGAGTGCTCTCACAGTAGAGTCATCCCTGTGGGATGTTCATGTTGTGCACTGCACAAGGTAGCTCGTGTTTGGGTGACCTTCACCTCGTGGATGGCATAACTCCATTTATCTTATATGACTTACATTACATCATAATCATTATAAGGTGGTTTTCCAACAGGTGGGGACCAAAGTATCTTGACAGAGGATCACCTTTTCTAATTGTCATAAAGGTGCAATATGGGCTAATGACATCCCAATGTAAAGGAAATGCCCTTTCCTACTGGGCTTCTTGGCCTTTGTATTAGTTAGGCATAGCTGCAAAGATGCACAGTAACAAACAATTCCAAAAATTTTAGTGACTAACAACAGCAGGTTATAGATCAGAGAGAAAAAGAAGAGAAAAAAAACTTTAATTTTCATGGCCGGCAAGGTCTGCTGTGCTCTGCTGGACTCAGCAGGATTTGGACCAGTTTACCATCAAGACTGCATGGCGGGTTTAGTTCTGCTCTATATGTCACTCATTCTGAGACCCAGACACAACCTGCTACAGCTACCTGGAGCGTGTTTTTCTCGTGGTAGACAGCATGCATGGACTCAAGAAGTTAAGCCAAACCACACAGGGGCCTTGAAACCCTCTGATCATGTCACACATTCGTTCACCTTCCACTGACCAAAGCAGGCCTCAAAGCCAAGCACCTCACAAGAGTAGACAAGCACATTCTTCCCATGGAGAAGGGGCAGGGACAGTGAGAATTTGCTTAATGGTAACATAACCTGCCGCAGACCTGCTGCGTGGCTTTAAGAGGAGGAGGAGGTGCTATAGAGAAAGCCCATCAAGCTACGGCTCAGGGCACGTCGGAAACCATGTCCACACGGAGACAGCCGTTTCCCAGATACCACTGGTTCCTGCACACTGAGTTCTACACACTGTTTTAAAAGAGATCAGTCAGCCTATCTTTCATCTCTGTTCGTGTAATAGATCATGGAGCCACAAACCACACTGACTGCAGAGGATTTGGGGCTTTGCAGGCGCTATGGCCTGTGCTGCCACTACTCAGCCCCGCCATTGGTGCGCAAAAGCAGCCTCAGGCAATAAGTAGACAAAGGGACAAAGCTACGTTCCAACAAAATTTTATTTACAAAAATAGGTGATGGGTCAGAATTGGTTGACGACTTACAACGTGCCAATGTCTGAAATCAATAAAATTATAGAACACATGTCTCTTGCCTTGGTTTCCTCTGGCTGCACAACATAGCACCCCAAATCTTAGTGGCTTAAAACAACAATTATTTTACTTTCTCTCATGATTCTGTGTATTGATTGGACTCAGATGGGTAGTTCTTCTGCTCTATGTGATGTTGGCTGCATCTGTGAACATCTGGGGTATCAACATTTAAGATGGCTCACTTGTCTGTCTGGCACTTTGGCAGGGTTGACCAAAAGGCTGAATTTGTGAAACACCCAAAGGGCTAAGTAAGTACCCGCGGTCAAGCCTCTCCTTCCGCTTACATGGAACTCAGGAACTCAGTACAAAAGGGAAAACTGCCTCACCTCGCCTTCTTAAAGCATAGGCTCATAACTGTCATTCCTGCCAAATCCTATGGGTAAAACACTTTATCCCTCATCTGTCTCCTACAACCATGTCATCTATGGCCCATTTTGGCCCATGTCAGAATACTTACTTCTGGAACCTTCTGGTAAGATGGATGATTTTTAATGCCTGACATTCAAAGTGCTAAGCAGTTTTCTCATCCTACCAGGCAAGAATAAAACATCCTTTTCCAAAGACTTCTCTGCCCAGGAAACAGTGTCTCAGTCTAACCACAGGTGGAATCAATTAAGGTAATTCAGTGTGAAAGACAGGGGGTGCCGAGGCCCCATCATGTCTGGCTTGAGACATTCTGGGCATCCCCTAAGTGGACTGAGAGTAAATGGGGCTCTTCCACCAAAGGCCCTGCTGCCACCAAAGGTCTGGTCCTGGGTACCATGGGGGAAGCCTGACATAACTGTGGTCAAGGGCAGAGGAGGGAGGGTAGCAGGGAGCCCCTGAGGCCCAGCACAATGCTGAGTCCACTATAATCCTCACCCATATAAACCCCCTTGGGAATAAACTCCCACTCTCAGCCCTGAAAACTTGAAAAAAAGTCATTTTTTATAGTAGAGATATTACCCTTCTGTAGTCACAGTGTGATTCTGCTCATGTTCTCACTAAAAGGATAAACTGCTACACTGGACCTCTGTCTATCAATCTAGTCATTCTCTACCTCTTAGTCTTGACTTCCTGTCCCTCCCCAAGCCCCCAACTCACAGGTGCGTCTCAGGCTCATTCTAAATCCTATGGATGACTGTGCTGACTTTCTCCCAAAGTGACACCTTCCAGCACAATTCACCTTAGCTAGCACCACTCCCTGCTGTCCTGACCTGCCTTCACCTGCCTTCACCCCCACACCTCTGCCCTCAACCACTAGCCCCAGATAGGAAGCCAAAGAAGGCAACAAGAGCAGCACCAACTGATCACCAATGACTATTCTAGTTCTCACATCTAGAACCATGCAAAGAGACAACCCAAAAGAGAAGTCAGAGTTATCAGGCCATTCGTGTGAATATCTCAGGATATAGCTCTGTTCTTTCACTGAGTGAGGTGGGGGTTGCCCTGTCCCAGCCCAGACTGCATGGAAGGCCTGGGGGCTGGGGGCTGGGAGACAGGCTCCATCCAGATCCTGCACCTTTAAACCAGCCAGAAACATTCACATTCTGAGTGCCCGTGGGACCATGAATCTGAGCTGTCAACACTCCAACAGAACTCACGGCAGGCAGCCTGGAACTGACTCACCCGATCCTTTTCTAATCTGCTGTTTGTCTGGTTACTGACTCTTGGTTCTATCTCCATTTCCAGTCCTTTTGGCTTGACAGATGCATGAATTCTCCTGCTCTCTCAATCCCTGCCAAATGCTTGGTCTTGCTCATTAGCTCCCAGATTTTCTACTTTCAGTATAAAAAAATCCCCCAAAGTGCCTGTGAGGACGCCACCCAGCTTCAGTCACTGAGGCTATTAGGAGGTACAGACAGAGATTCACAAAGATCGGTTCATTTTATCCTCAGTGCATGGCCCATATCAGGGAATAAGGAATGCTTGTTGAATGACTAAGTGATGCACACAGACTTTGACCTCATAAGCAATTGTCCCATCAAACCCAGACAACTGGCCCACAACAAGCTATTTCTGAATGAGTTTGAATAAAGTGCTGGCGAAAAGTGATACCCAGCGGAGGACTAGCAGACTGAACTACTTAAGGAAACAAAGCATCTTTGAGAAATGAAATTAATTAACTGCTTCCAAAGGGAGCAGAAAGTAGGAGGTTGGGAGGGGGTGGGAAATTTTATATAAATTTCCAAATGACAAGGGACTTGAAAGTAAACTAAGGGAATTTCAAGCTCTAAATTGAAAAAGTACCTTCCAACATCATGGTGTAGCGGTGTGTGATAGGCACTCAAAATTGGGCCTGGTTATGTACAAAGGAAAGCTCTGAGAGAGAAAAACAGTAAATTAAATGCATAAATCGAGAGGATTTGGCTTTTTAGAAGTTACTGCACAATATTCTCTGAGGGTGATTTTAGACTAGACCTTGACAGGGTGAGATTGTGAATATAAAAGTGAGCTTTTGTCAATCAGAAGGCACTTCTGCAGGAATAAGTTTCTAGAGAATAACCAAAGGGAATTTCAAAGATCTAGTTTACATTCTCTGTGTCTTCAGGCCCATTTCCTTGGGATTTAAGAAGCCATAAGGATTTTGAGATCTTGAAACAGCCATATAAAACATTGCTTAGTATGATTCTCACGGCATTTGGTGCCCCAATCACAGACATTTTCTTTCCTTCTGTTCTACCAACTTCCACTGCCCACCAGCCCCAAGGCCCCCAGTTCTTGAAAGGTTGCCAGGTTCCTGGCCAAGGAGGCAGTAATAGCCATATCTTGTTTGTGCACCAACAACCTCAGGAGGGAGTGGAAATATGTCAATGGATGAAAAGGTCCTGGCACCAAGAGGGGAAAAAATCTGTGAAGTCACATAAAAGTGTCTCCTCTAACTGGGAAAGGGGTTTGTTTCTTCAGCAAGACTCTGGGCTCAAAGAAGATTCTATTACAATGAATAACCTGTGTTGATCAAGCACCCTGGAAGGAACTGAGCATACCTGCACTTAATCCTGCCATTTTGATCATGAAGGTAGTTCAACCCCAGTGCTGACCTCCCCAAGAGTATTTTCATTCTGCTGTATCCAAATCTTTGGCACGCAGTACACCAGAACACAGCCGTTGTGTTCACACACCTGCACGCACACACACCTGCACATTCACAGCTCAGCTTTCCTCCTACCTTCCAGTCCCTGTCTCTCGTTCTCTGTCATGTGTTTCTTTTTCTGTTTCTCTGTCTGCTCTCCCTCTGTGTGGCTGCCTCTGTAAATCCCCCAATTTCTCTAAGTCTGTGTCATTGTCACTGCATTTTTCTCTTTGAGTGTATATATTCTTCTTTGCTTCTCTGCCTTCCACTCTTACTCTATGCCCCTTTCTTACTCTCATTTTCCTTTTCCTCCTTCCTCTGTCTCTCTTTGAATCTGAACAATTAATATCAGCATGATTCTATTAAGATTCTTGTATTCACAATATCCTTGGAGTGAAATGGCAAGGTCAAAATATTCTGAATCACAAAACCATGAGGCAAGAGGCACCTGTGGCCTGCTCAGTCCATTCCAGCGGCTCTCTGGACTGTGACTGGCTCCAGGCCTGGTGACACAGGATTTCTTAAAAGACAAAAGGTCACTGTGGCATCCTGAGCATCAGAAGAGATCCCTGCCATGACTGATCCCTCTCTGACTGGCCTCAGGAGATTGTAAGCCCTAACATTTGCAGCTCTGCTAAAAGCAAAACCTTTTGCTCAGATATCTAATTGCACAACCCAGGCAAGACAGTCACCCGAGAGGTAAACATCTCCTCTTGTCTTCCTTCTTGTATCAAAAGCCAACAGAGAAAAAGAATCAGTCTTAAGGATGCATGGATCTTACTTCGCCCTTTTTAAATACCCCCTGCACCCCTTTCTCCCTGGTCTCCAGGCTCCCTTCTCCCAGCACCTCAATTCCAGGATTACCCCTGTGTACACATGTATACACGTATACACACACACACACACACCTAGATGTCTTTCCGCCTTCTACCCTTCCTCGATGGGTAACAATTAGTAACATTTATTAAAGGCTAATGAACTACCTGCCAAGCTCATTTCGATCCCGTCATGTTTAATTTCATTTACATCTTGCAACATCTTCTGAGAGCACAAAACTACCTCTAACGCTTCAGACGAAGAAACTGAGGCACAGACAATTAAGGTAACTTACAAAAATTCATACAATCCGCAAGGGGACAAGCTGAGATCAAACTCCCGAGCCTCTGCCGTGACCCACTGCGCCCTACCGCCTGAACTTGACTGCTGTTGATTAGCAGACATTAGGAGAGAAAGTTATGTGTCCTCTTTATTCTCTAATGAGCTCCCGGGACCCAAACTATAACAAGCCTCTCCAAAGATCAAACAGTTTGAGGACACGGCGCAGCACAGAGAATGTGGCTCATTTTGAAGGGGGGTCTTTTGAGCACTGGGGGGAGAAATCACATTTCCCTGGACTTTTTCTTTAGAGAACGATCAGGAAAAATGTATCCCATTTTTCTCTGACAAAATACAATTTATCTTTATCAAACCAGAAAAGGATGTGTCTCCAGCTGGAAGTTACTCACAAAGCCTTGGGAGATGAAAGATGCAGTAACGGATACACAGAGCAGTGGCTTTGAGCCTGTGAGGACGCCGCGCAGGTGATCCCTGCACAAAAGTGGGAAAAGACATTGTGTTTATGCAGAGCGTACACCTGTCTGCGTCACCAGGAGGAGCGTGCCTGTTGGTGGGCCTGGCCTCAGTCCAGCACTGTTTGCATTTGTTTCGGCCTCAAGCCCCCATCATCTGCACTTTTGAAGCCCACGGAGCAGAGACCAAGTGGCCGGCGAGGGCTCAAAGCGACTGCTTTGTTATCTGTCCCAAACAGGAGCCCAGCCCATACTTTTTATTCAGCTGAAGAAAGGGAACTGAAAATGTAGTAAATAGAACTGATGGCACAGGCTTTGTGTCAAGCAAAAGCCAGCCTCTGCACAGAGAAGTCCTGACCTGGGAAAGCTGGTTAAAATGGATGAAGTGGGGGCTGCCAGCTGGAGAGCCAGGCGGGAAGTAGGTCAGCGGAGCTATAGGCTTGCTCTGCCGCTCCCAGCCAAAGCCTGCACGAGTTGGGGTGAAGCGGGGAAGGGGGGGGTGCTCTCAGATGCAATAAGACACAGCGTGTGGCTCCAGGCCAGCCACGAGTCATATGGACAAAACCATCACCACCAAATGAAATCATCCAGGGGAAGCTGTCAGCCCCTACACATCGGGAGGCTATTTTTTCCTCTTTTAATTAATTAGGGATTTTCTTATTTTAGAGTTATTTTTCCAACCACAGAAACAAACTTGCTGCCCACGCTTCTCCTGATCTCACTACACTGTCACCTCTTACAGGCTGGCTGCCAGGTACTTCCTGGCACTGGTCAGGCTGATAGACCAGAGGTGCTAATGAGGAAGGCTGATCTCAAAGGGACTGTGGGCAGAAAGCTGTCTGAGTCGGAAGACAAGGTCTGGATCCCTCCCCTGCTCTAAGAGGTGCCATTATGCATGGCTCAAAGTGAAGTTTCTAGAATCAGAATGTCTGCCTGGTTTTTAATCCTCTGTGCTTACTTATTAGCTGTGTGACCTTAAGCACATATATGAACCTTTCTGTTTCTTATTTGCCTCATCAGCAAGCTGGAGGCAATAACTGCATACACCTCCGTGGGCTGTGGTGCATACCTCCATCCGAACCCGGGAGGAAACAGCGCGCTCAAACTTGGAAAACCCAAGGAGCTCTCAACCAAACAACTATTACAAGGAGTAGGGAGGATTCTCAAAACCACACGGGAAGGCGCAGTGTCCCAAGGGCAGCAACAGCAGTGCCATTATCTCTCCTACTCCTGACGGGGCATGGAAACCAATATGGGTACTGCACCCAAAGAAAGTGGGAGCTGTGAGAAGAGGAGCGCCTGAAGTGAGCTATGGCCTCCACTGCAGGGAAGTAGCTTCTGGCAGCAACGCCACTGCGAGGGAGTGGTACAGATCAATGCATGGACTCGCTGGCCTCCCTCCCTCAGGGTCTCCGCTCTCCCTAGCAGCTAAAACCAAAAGAAGGGTCAGACAGTGCCCCTTGATACACTCCCCATGGGGCACAGAGCAGGGTGGAGGAGAGTAGAGAGTGAACCTGCAGGGAAGAGGGAAGTTATCACACCAAGAAACCCAAGAGGTGATGCTGTACGGTGCCCAGAACACGCATTTGACCTGTATCAACAGCTTGCTACCTGGTAGTTCTTGGACACTATATGACGTGCTGATTGGGCGAGGCTCAGATGACTGGTGAAGCCAGGAGCCCTCTCAAGATTCTCCCAGATTCCTACAGGTCACATAGCTTCAGACTGGTTTAGTCCCAAGAGAAAGCAAAATCTCAAAGTGGGGGGAAGTTGGCCTGGGCGCCCTTAGTGTTTCCTTGGTGACCCCATCCACTTCCAGCATCCACTCCATCCAACCAGTTCAAGCTGTTTTTTCTTTTCCAAAACATACTTTTAACAACACTTTATACATAACGTCCAGCGCAGAGAGAGTTAAGATCAGGGAGTTCTAGCAGAAGTGGGGTCAGACCCGCTGGGTTGGCCTCTTAGTCTCTGTTCTGGGCAGAGTGTACAGCTCTCAGTGGAGACCAGCGGCTTGGAGAGCACTGTCTAAAGACCCGGGCCCACAGCACCCCGCAGACATTCCTCACGATGTCCTCGGCCCCAGTCCTGGGTCTCCCCTGGCCGTGTGCTGAACAAGAGGCCCCTGCCTAGTTAGTTACTATCTGCAAGGAGGTTTCAGAGCCTAAGAAGTTACTCAACTTTACTATAATATTACAGCATGTTCAAACATTATGAAGCCCTTTTGTGCACATGATATTATTTCATCCCCAGAACAAGCAAAGAACTTGCTTGTGCTTCTGTGTGTGAACAGCACAGCCAAGCCTGGCACTTGTTTTTTTTTTTGTTTTTTGTTTTTTGTTTTTTTCAACTTTATCCCCATACCGGCACCTCGCCAGAAACCACAAAATCTGCTGGAAACCAGCAGATTTAATTGGGCTGTCTTGTGTGATTCCTTTTTTAAGATTTTATTTATATATTTATTTTTGCATAGAAAACTGCAGTGAGAGGATTCACCAGAGACAGAGTGGGGAGCAGAGCAGGTGGATTGACTGAAATACACTGCTGAGGGGAGCAGCGGGTGAGACAAGAGAGGTCTGCTGCACCATATGTGGGTCAGCTCCCTGGCAGGGGATCAAACTCAGGCCATAGCAGTGACAGCGCTTAGACTTAATCCCTAGCCCAGCAGGGAGGCCCTATGTGATTTTTTTTTTAATTATTGTTGTATTTATAAGTTGCCAACCTCTTCTTCTTAACACTCTCTAAACTCATTTTCTCTGCTTACTGTGTGATGCTGTCTCCTCTCCTAAAAAGCCAACCAGTTCCCCAGGGGGAGGCCATGCCTGTCCCCAGTGAGGTGGTACCCTGATGCCCAGTTCAGTGTCACTCAAAAGGTGCCCGAGTTCTTACTCACTGAATGAAAGAATTTCTCAGGCCCATCCTTTTAGGTCCTTTTCCCTAACTAGATTTCAAGACTTCCAAAGCTAAAAATAACCAAGTCTGGACTCAGCAACTGGCAAATGTCCAGGTTACTTTTAGCTCCTAAGGTTAGAGAGGAAAAGTAGGCCAGACCAAGATGGAGCAAACTGCCTGACAGCACATCCTTGCTCAGCAAACCTTAAGGACCATGTCTAATGGATGTCGACGAAAGCTGGCTCTGCTTTTCATTTTCCCAGGGGCCCCACGCCTCAACAACGTACAGTTTCTAGAAAGTTCTGATGATTCTTTCCCACGAGACTGTGAGCATTGAGTGAACAAGGACTTGATCTTACTTATCCTTGTTCCCCTAGGAGTTAAAGGTGCACCTGGGTCAGGCCAGGCCCCAAATAAAGGTTTCATGAATATTTGTGACGGATTAGCAATGCAAGCCTAGGCGTTTTAGAACTAGAAAGGATTTCAGTGACCATCTAAAAGTGCTCCTTTCAATAGCCCAGCCAATAGCTTTGTGTGACTATTTCAATGTAACTTTAAAGACACTGAAAGCAAATAAAATTAAACTCTGTGTTCTTCAGCCTGGCACCATTTCTAGGGCTCAGTCGCCACACCTGACTAGCAGCGACCATATTGGGAGGTACAGACAGAACCTGTGCATCATCACAAAAAGTCCTTTTGCATAGTGCTGAAAAGCATCTCTTTTTATAGCAAGAGAATGGAGTCTCAGAGAAAGAAAGTCATTTCCCCCTGAGTCACCAGTGAATGAACAAGAACAGAACCGAGAATTTCAGGCCTTGGTGATGGGTATGTTTTTTCACCATTTCCCTAAATTCACACACCGAGAGGACACCCCAAACAGGAGGCACAAAATGTCCTCCTCTATCAGGCTAGCATGGCTCTGGGAAGATAGTAAGAAATCCTAGATGCACATCACCGAGCATAAATGCTAGACCCAGCAGGCAAATGATGGGAAACCGTAGCTTCCCATAGAAAGCTGGAGGCCCAGACATCTGAAGCACACCCAAATGTGCGTTGTCTATTTTTTTTAAGCTTCTTGAAATTGTTTTCATTTCGATGTTGGAGGTTAATACCCAAGATGGACACTCTTTTTGAAGAGTGCCTTTTGATTTTAATTTCTTAAAGTCCTCATTTGAACTCCGCTTTTTGTTTATATTATACCCATCCCTCAATTTTTCTTTCTTTCCAGGTAATTTGATCCTCGAAAATGTACAGAATTCATCCATGCCTACTGCTTTTAATTAAACATCAACTCATCCTTTCAACTGTGTCTTTTAGGATTTTACATTGCCTTTTCTAAATGTATGCATTTTTCCCCTGAAATTACATCAAATTAAGTTCTCAGAAATGTATTTCTTTTCTTAATCTTTAAATAGCTAGGAATGAATGTTGGCACAATCTCAAGAAGACCTATAAAAGGAATGAAGCCAGCTCAACCATTTCAGCGCAAGGCACATTCTAGACGTCAGGGCCAGCATGCAAGACACACCTCAGGGCATTTAACACTCAACTGAGACCCTTAAACCCCAGGGCGGTGCAGATTCCACAGCAGAGAGAAATCTACACACCTTGTCACAGAAATAGTACATTCTCACCTTTGCTTTTATGATGGCAATGCTGTGAGGAGCAGGATGCCAAGGAACAAGCCGTGGCTGTGTTCGGCGGGGATTCCGTGGAAACACGGGACAGCAGAGCAACCCGGAGCCAGCAGGCCTGGATGCTGGCAGGCAGGGGGCACTGGAGGGGGCTCCTCCAGCTCCCAAAGTTCCAATTAGGTACAGAAGACAGAATCTGTAGAGGAGACCCTCATAGAAGAGGGAGAGAGAGTATTTAGGAAAATTTTCACTGATGAGTCATTTTTTTTTTTTTTTTGGTATGTCTCCTAGGGTTTCTGAAGATTTCATTATCCTTGTAAGTGAAATTCTTCAAATTACTGAAAGAAGGTGCTTATTGAAACCTATAGCTCTCCAGCCCTTGGCAACCTTTGATTTGAAACATTCAAAACACATCCAACAGCCTCTTCTTCCCTGAAGACAGGGGCTTTCATGTTTGTTAGAAAAAAGAAAGAAAAGAAAAAATAGGTCTCCTTACACCAACCAGTTCCCTCCTCTTAAAGAAAAATTTTACCTAAAATTTAAGCTATTGAAGCCAAAATAAAGGAGCAACTTTTACCATCTGAGTCCTGCTCTTTGTTACTAATGAACAAAGGAACACGATTTCTATAACCTGCAGCCTCATGTGCACACGGCTCAGAACCAGGACTGGAGTTGTAATTTAGGCCAAGCTCTTTATACTGCAAATGAGGAAACTGAGGCCCAGAGAGGTTAAAAAGGTTAACAGCTAGCAGGTGAGCGGAGCTGACACTTGGACCAAGTGTCGAGTCACCATCTTTTTGCACAGGGGAAAAAAAAATGAGTTAGAGTTAGGAGAGGACTATTTAAAGATGGGAAATTCGCATAGGTACAGCTGTGCAGATATGCAACCGGGGCCAGCTCTGGACAGATACACAAATGACCTGAAAAAGCAGCGCATAGAACTATTCTGGAAAGGGCCAGGATGGAGCAAATCCTTGATGTCACATGTTCAATGGTAATAAAAGCCTCTGCCCATCTCACAGGGTATGAAAATGCAGGCATGCCCACACAAACACTCTGAAACGAGGCTGTTTTTAAAAAACAGAAGTAATCACAATCGGAGTGGATTTTGCACCAGAGTTAGGAGCGAGCAGTGTCTCCCAAGGAGATCCCTCCATGCCTTGTAATGGTGGCATCTAGAGGCAGTGTCTCAGCCCCTTTCTCCTTGGCTCTCCATTGAGGACAATCATAATGGGGGTCAGGTAGGCACTGACCTCAAGGAGTTCAGTCACCTTCCGCCTCCCTCCATACTCTTCCACAGAGCAGGGAGATACTATCAAGACCACATTGCTGCATCTTTTTTATTTTTTTTCTTTTTGATCATTTAGCAGTAGACAGCGTTTGGGTTTTGCCAGTTTGGGTGCACATTTACTGTGCACATCCACACCTGAGGTCCATCTTTGGAGGATAGCCCTTGGGTCACAGAAACACTCCCTGCACATAGACAGCCAGAAACTGTCTCTCCCCGGAGGTCCTGGACCAAGGGTGACCTGGAAGGAGGTAGGCAAGCACAGCTCCCTTGGGGAGAGCCAAGAGTAGCTTATACTCCAGAAACCCCCACCAATCAGAGTGAAGCTACTTCTAGGGTCTTGTCTAGGGCTGCACCCCTGCCTGCCTCATCCCCTTCCATGACCTGGAAGCACGTTCTTATTACGTCTCTGGCAGGCAAGTCCTTCTCTCATTATCTATATCTAAGAAGCAAACCTAGAATTTCTGTCTCTCTTATCCCTTCTGTAATTGCCATGGGAAGAGAGGACTAGAGTTGTCTTTTGTAGCAGGAGGTAGTACCCAGACTGGGTCTTAAGAAAGAAGGCAGCTTTTCTCTAGAGACTTACACTTTATCTCTTGTGCTCCTTGCAGTGCATTGGATCGGAAGGAGTCAAGGAAAGGGGGTGGGCCCTGGTGAAGTACTTGCCATGCCTACCCTAGAAGGAGAAGTGGACTTGTATTATTATAGACCTTCGGTTGTTCTCTAGCTTTGCCCAAAGGAGTCCCAATGGGTCATGCAGTCCACTTCCCTAAGACAACCTGGGCTTGGGGCTTGTTGTCCAGCTACTGACAGAGGTCACATGACCGGGAATGCTCCCTCCAGATGTTCCTTGGGAACTGAGGCAGTAATGTAGGCAGTAATGTAACTGATAGAGAACATGGCGTGTGAAGAGTTCCTAGACCATCTCATCCTAATTACTAAGGATTGGATTAAGAGGGTGGAGAGTGGGGAAGGCAGACCACGGGAGAGCTCTTTTGGTGCCAGCAAACACTAATACCATCAGATGGATTTGATGTTGAGCAAACCTGAAGATGGGCGTGTATCATACAAATCCAGAGGCTGGAGGCAGGCTGGGGGCGTGGCCAAACATCAAATCTGAAGGTAGGCAGCAGAGCTTATGTCGGGAATGCTGAGGAGCACAGTCTACAGTCAGAGTCTGGGAATACAGGCCAGGTTCCAGAGACAGGGAACATGACAGGAGGGCCCTGAAGGTCTCCTTACCTCAGGCCTTCTTTTTCTTCTCTGGTTTTATTAAGACATATAGTAAAGTGCACAAATACCAAGCGCATGAATGAACTTTCACATGTGTAACATTCCCAGCACCCCGAAAGTCTCCCCCAGGCCCCCGGTAAGTGCATCTCCCTTTCCCAAAAGTAGCCACAATTCTGACTTCTGTCTCCAAGAACTATTCTTGAACTTCATATAAATGGAATCCTTCTTTTGCTGAGCATTTCAATCATGAGATCCATCCATGTTTCATGTACAAGGAATTCATTCTTTTTTATTGCCATGCTCTATTGCACAGTATGAGGACATCCAATTCACCTATTGATCTTGGGCAGTTCCTCATATCTTTGCTGTTGTGGATGAAACTGGAGGAGCATATTGTACATGCACCCTAATGGACATGTACAAGACACTTCCCTTGGTGAAAGACCTAGAGTGAACGGCTGGGCCACAGGAGAGGCACATGTTTACCTCTAGAAGGTCTGTCAAGTGGTTTCTAAAGTGACTATACCAGTTTACACTGCTATTGAGTATGAGTGAGCATTCTTCCTGACCCACATCTTTGTCAACTCTTGGTTTTATTGGTCATTTTAATTTTAGCCATTTAACTGGGTGGGGAAATAGTATCTTTTTTTGGTTTTAATTTGCATTTTTCACTTAGGACTATTTCTCATTAAGGACTGATCTAGGTGCCCAAAAGGTAGTCATCTCCCCATGGTATCTTGAAGGTGCCACCTTGGCCCCAACACTTAGAGAGACATTGTCCATATGGGCTATCTTCTGGGCATTTGCACAACAGCTTTGGATGTGAGAGACAGATAAGCACTGGACTAAACCATCTCTACCTTGGAACCTTAAGGAAACAGGTGGCTGCAGGTCTACAACACAGCAGAACTCATTGACTCAGCAGCCACACTGTCCCAAAGTCTCTCCCTTAAGGTGGAACTTCCAGAAGTTTCTTCAGAGCTAACGCTGGCCAAGTACTCTTCTCACCCTACAGAGCTGAAGAAGCTAAAATAGCAACTGAGCTTAGAGATGGGGAAGCTGTGAAGATGGAATGAAACAGAAAACAATGCCTGAGCTTATAGTATGCAGATCTATGTAAATTGAATGTAAAGTCAGAACACAAACCTTCAAGTGATAATGCTCTCCAGCTGTCATGCAGGGCTATCTCCATTCCCGAGACCACCAGGGCGCTGGGGAGCCAGCAGGCAGCAGGGTTCAGCAAGAAGGGTATGGTTTCCCTCTTTCCTTTAATCTGGGAGCATGAGTTCACTGAGTCCCTAGGGATCTATAAACTATGTGTTTTTTTTTTTTTTTAATGGTGGTCCATTTTTATTCAAGCAAATGAGGCACAGCTTCTTGCAGTTGGTTTTTAGCTTCAGAGTCAGATAGCCAGAGGATGTCACTATCCGTGGCACGTGCTGCAGACAAAGGAAGGACAGTGATGACTCTGAAAGGAGCATTTGACTCAGAATCAAGGGTGTAACTTGTGGCCCTAATTGCCACGGGGCTTATAACCTTGGCCAAGTAACCTCCCCGAGGTGAGCCTCAGTTTCCCCATCTGTAGCCTGACTGGACAACGATTGCCTCTGAAGTCCCTTTCACAATCTAGAGTTCTCTGAGCCTAGGCTTCTAGTGAAGGTCCCTGCAATCTACATGTCAATCAGAGTGAGCCGCTCTGCCAGGGCACAAATGACTCCATTTCCATGTAGAGCAATTAGAGCCATTCCTGCCACACGTCCAAGATGATAGAAAGCCCGACCTAGATTCTGCACTGTATAATTGAGCATTAAGACACAACAAGGGCTCCGTTGCGGCATAATAATGCATGCCTGGCTGATTTATTAAGCATCTGACTTAGAAGTGCATTGTTCCGTAATGCCTCGGAGTGCAGGCAGGGCTCCATGAAAAACACTTGTGGTGCAGGCAGTTGTGTTCAGATCCTGTTACAACCTATAACTTCCAAGATCCCCATCCCTCTGCAGCAGACTTTACCTCTTTTTCCACCCTTTCAGAAGCTGGCGGCCCCGGTCTCAAGCACACCTCTTTGTAGAGCCAGTTCTGCACAGTCTGTGGCGCCCCCTGTTGGCACCAGGACTTAACAGACACACCAGCTCTGCAACATCTGACTCTTAAGCTGAGAAAAGGGAACTCGTGCTACAGAGAGGCTGCAACTAGGGAAACATTAGCAGTGATGCCAGGTCATGCCAGGAGAAACAAACAGGTGTGCCCGGCACCTGTCCCCTTGCCCCCCCCAACTTCCTTCCTAGCACTTATCTCCATCTGCCGCATTCATATTTATTTTTACTGCTTTTCTTGTCTGCCTTCCCTGGGTAAGCTTTAGTCCAATAATAGGAAGACCTTTGTCTGTTTTGTTCTTTATGGAATGCCAGCACCTAACCTAGCTCAAAGGAGCCTCTCTGGAGTATTTGCTGAGGTAATCATTTATTCACTCAAAAAATAAGCCAGGTGGTGGCAAGGGATACTGAGGAAAATAAAGCCAAGTAGAGGGTAGAGCTTCCTAGGAAATGAGAATTGTTGCTATTTCAGAAAGAGTGCTTGGGGGCTCTCTGGTAATGACCTTTAAGCAGAAACTTGAAGGAAATGAGAAAATGAGCCACTCACATAGGTTGGGGAAGTAGGTTCTGGATAGAACTAAAGTTCAGCCCCAGACTTGAACTTCATGTCTATAATTTATTAGCTGGGTAACCTGGAATAAGTTTCTTAATCTCTCTGTGCCTCAATTCTATCACCTGGCAAATATAGGTGAGAGGAAAGCAGAGCCATTAAGAGGATTGCAAATAACAAAGAAGCCGCTGGCCCAAATCAGCAGTTCCTGTTGACAAGACCGAAGTACATGTTGCAAGCACCAGAGCAACGGTCTGGAGTGTTTGTTGACATCAGCAAGACTGAAGCAGAGGAGATGTGCAGAGGGTAATGAGGACCAGGAGGTACCAAGGTCAAAGCACCCAGAACTTTGGTTGGCCCACCACAGCCCACAGGCCAAATCCAACCTACAGCCTTTTTGATGGTTTTGTTGGGACACAGCCATGCCCACTGATTTGCATATTGTCATGGCTGCTTTCAGGCCACCACAGAGTAGAGTAGTTGTCATCCTCACCCACAAAGCCCAAGATATTTACTCTCTGGTCCTTTACAGAAACTCTGCTGCCCACCCTCAGTCGCTGTAGGCCCTGCAAGCACTTGGGCTTTCATCCGAGCAACATGAGGAGCCACCGGGGCCTGGGAGCAGATGAGTGACATGATGAGACTCACAATTTAAAAGCATCAGGGTGGCTTCTGAGTGAAGTATAAATTGTAGGGGTGGAAGCAGGGAAATCAATTAGGAGGTGAGAGAGGAAGATGGTTTGGGCTGGAAATGAAATCAGATTAGAAGAGGCAGAGAGCCTGGGAGTTCTCACAGCACAGGGTGAGCTGGGTGTGCTCTGCCCTGAGAGACTGGGGCCCTGAGTGTCTGGGTTTATGTGGAGAGGTTGGGGGTCATCACAGAAAATAAGTCATCTTTTCCAAGGCAGGCGGGACCCCAGAGCAATGACACCAGTGTTTGCAGTGGGGCTAACACTCTTTCCAGGGTCTCCTCTCCCCTGCACTGGATGGGGAGCACAGGTTTGGAAAGACCTTGGTTCACTCCCTGGGGATGCAAGACCCCAGGACTGGTGCTATTCTCTTGCAGGTGTGCCCCACTTACCTCCCTAAAGCAGACTTCAAATGATTGGGAGGTGGGGTTACAGGTCAGAGGAGTCACAAGAGAGCCAGTCCTCAGAGGAGGGGCTACTGACCAGGGAGACTCAGGGGGTGGAAGGCTAGACAAGAGGGTGCTTTCAGGGGGAGAGGCTCACAAAGGGGTGAGAGTCACAGAGCCTTACCACCCGCTCTCCAAACACCAAGACTAGAGATGAGGTTTCACTTCCACCATCTCCACCGCATGCCACACACAGGCTGCCTTTAAATAAGATGTGTTTTCCCAATCGACTCTGTTCTAAAAGTTCTGTTAATCAGTCTGACTAACACAAGTATTTGAGAGAGACTCATTGAGATCATGGGGAAATCTAAGAGTTCTCAGAGAGGACAGCAGCTAAGAAGAGTTTGGGAGGCTGACAGCCCCAGACTTGAACTTCATGACTATAATTTATTAGCTGGGTAACCTGGGGCAAGTTTCTTAACCTCTCTGTGCCTCAATTCTATCACCTGGCAAATAAAGGCGAGAGGAAAGCAGAGTTGTTAAGAGGACTGCAAATAATGCATAAAAGAAGCCGCTGGCCCATATCAGCAGTTCCTGTTGACAAGACAGAAGTACATGATGAAAAGAGTAAGCTCCATTTATCAGCTGTGTAATCCCAAGAAAGATAAATAACTTTTCTGAATTTCAGTTTCCTTGCCTGTAAAATGAAGAGAACACCATCTATGTCACAGGAGCAGGGATTAAAGCAAACAGATCAGAGCAAAGAGCAAACAGAAAACACTCAGTTGACTGCTGGCACAGAGCGCACACTCCGGAAGCCCAGATACTTTACTAGCTGGAAAGATCCTGAGGCTCCAGCGTCAATACCTTCAAGAAGAGGGTAGGAAGGAGACTGACAAAACAAGCAACAGATCTCGGGTCCACAGCAAGTCAAGACCAAAGTTGACCAGAGGCCAAGCAACCAGGTGGAGTAGTACGGGTGTCCACCCAGCAGGGTAACCACGCCTGTTGAACCCGGGTCAACCCAGGACATGATTGGCTAAAACAGGCTTAAGTGCTGCCGTGAGGTCAGCTGCCATAAAAGTGGCAGAACCCAGATCTTCCAGTTCTAGATCATGACACTGTCCTGCCTCCTTTCTATCCAAGGGCATATTGTATCAAGCTGTGTGAAGAGAGTAGCCAGAGTCATTAAACAAACAAAAAAAGCAAGAAGGCCCTGGGCCTCCGCAGAGAGATGCAGAGTGAATCCTGAGGTGTACCCTGTTCTCCTCAGATGAGGCTTGTCCCTCTGCAACCGAAGAGTGTTGCTAACACCAGCTGTCTCTCTCTAACTCTGGGTTCCAGAGAGAGCCCCCAAAATGAGGGACAAAGCACAGAGCTCCCTGCCATGTAGTTAGTGTAGCGTTACACACTAACACTAACGATCTGCTCCTCCACATTCAGGCAAAACTATTTCAAGAGAACCCAGTAGAATCCCAGTCTTCAGATTGCTGTGGTAAATAATGATTTGAAGATTCTGGGACAAAATTTTTTTAACTTAGGAAAAGAGATGGTCCAGACAAACCACGTTTCTAGTTGTCTTTATTAAGAATGTCTTCTTGTGTACAAAACAACATTTTCCATTGATAAAAGTCTATCCTGCCTCCTCCGCAATTCCAGGTACTCAGCTCTCTTAATGGGCGCTAGGATATCATTATCTCAGCCAGAGCTTCCTTTTTCTCTCAAGCAATGGAAAATTAGTGAGGAATGAACAAAGCAGTTGTTCATTAAATGCTACTCCCCCCAAAGGCACAGTAACCCAAGGCATCCATCTGACAAGTTATCCATTACACCAATAAAGCCCTAAGTCCTGGAGTGAACTGAGAATACGATAAGAGGCCGGCCCGACATGCACATGGGGAATGCCAGGGCTCCCTGCACAGCAGGACTCTCCTACCTGCTCCAGCTCACATTTCCTCTCAGCTCCAGGTAACTCTTTAACCTAAGACAAGGCAGCACGCTGGAGACTCTGAGAAACCCCAGTATCACCCAGGGATCAAGTTTGGCGGTGCAGAACAAAAACCCACTTACCAGCGAGGTGGATAAGTGAGGGTTATTTTTCCAGAGGCTGAAGATTCTTTGCTCTGCTTTAGTAGCTAACAGAACCTGGAGAAGTCTTTAGGATTCTCTGACCTTTCCTGCATGGTCACAAGATGGCTGCTCACGCTTGCGACATTTCACAGGCATTCCAGGCAGGAGGGAAGAGAATGAGACCAGGAAGAGGGAGGAACGATGCCCAGATTAAGGAAGCAGAATTTCCCCAGAAGTCCCCAGCAGGCTGCTCCTTACCTGTCTTTAGTCAAAACTGTCACGTGGCCCCCTAGCTGCAAGGAAGCTGGGATGTGTGTCTTTGTAAGGCCATTGGTGAACCCAACAAATTTAGCCCTTGAGAAGAAGGGGTGAAAGGTTATTCCAAGGCAGCTGGAGTCAGCGATCAAACTCACCAGTCACATTTTCAGGGTGGCCATCAGATTTGGCTGTACTGTCCAGACCCAGTTCCAGGGACAGCTTCAAAGTCAGGCAATCCCCTATGCTAATCATGACCTTTCTTTCTTCTTCACTCGAAGGCATTATTTCCCAAATACTAAAGGGTGAATAGAAGACAATTAATGCAAAGCAGCACTTTTGATTTGAACATCCAGACTCCTCTATTGATGGGGAGATCAGAAGGAAAGTAGGGCTTGGGATTTTTCTTATGACATTTGTTTTTAATATGACTTTCATGTCCAGAACAAGCCATTAATAGAATTAACCAAATGAAAGCAACAAAAATAAAAATCTAAGGATACGACCCTAACATCTGTAGGAAAAAGGTAATCTGACAAATTGGGGTCCCGACAGTGACACATTTTTCTGGATTATCTGGAGGAGGTCTTCAGAAGTCAAGCAAATTGCCTTGGTACAGCTGCCCTGCACCCCCCCCCACACACACACACACACGCACACACACCCATTAATACTTTGGTGCAGCAGGATAAGGATTTCAAAATGCAAATGACTACAAATGGAAAATGACTAAGGCAACTGAGACAGGCAAGCACAGCTCTCAGTGCTGAAGGAGCAGAAGGTGGAATTCCCTGAGCGCCAACATCGCCCACTCCCATGTAGGAAAACCAGCATTAAGATCACAACATCATTAAGAAAAGCAGCAGGGGGGAATGTCCGCTCTGGGTATGTCAGGACTCCTAGAAGCTGGGGAGGTGGCGATGTATGTGATACCCCAAATAAAATGAACTTACAGAGAGTTCTTGGTGAATGTTCACTTACCAGGGAAGACTGAATTTCTGCCATGTTTTGGAACTCTGGGAAACATCCCATCTGACAGGCTTGCTCTGCTGCACCGGGCTGAGCCACAGTGGCCCAAAGGGAACACAATGGCCCTGGGGGGCTCCTTCCTGATGGAAAGAACCCCAAGTCCAGGCTGCACTTCTGTCATCCACACCCACTTCCTGCTTAGCCATGCAAGTATCTCTGTTCCAGGCCTTGTTTTTAGGGGATAATGGAGTTGGTTTTGAATCCTTGGTCTTCCTATTTATCAGTCTCTCGATGGACCATCTTATTAAGGGTATGATGGAGGCAGAATATTATTCCAAACAAAAATGAACAATCAAGACGCATTCGTTTCCTGGAGCTGCTACACAGCCCCACAATCCAGGTGGCTTCAAACTACAGAAATTGATTCTCAGGGTTCCCAAGCTAGAAGTCTAAAGTCAAGGCAGAGCCATACTCTCCTTGGAAGCTCTCATGAAGAATCCTTTTTTCTTCTTCCTACTCTCTGGTGGTTGCCTGCCATCCTTGGCATTCCTTGCTTTATGGCACACAATTCTAATCTGCCTCCTGCTCATGTGACGATCTTCTGGCTGTGTCTCTGTGTCCACATCTCTCTTTCCTCTATGTTTAGGGCCCACCCAAATCCAGTATGATCTCAGCTTGACCTACTATGTCAGCTTGACCTACTATGTCTGCCAAGACTCTATTTCCCAATAAAGCCACGTTCACAGGTACCAGGGATTAGGACCTCAGTATATCTTCTGGAGATGAGAGAGATACAATTCAATCCTGAACACAAAATAATCCAAAAGAATTGTTAATGATTTTTTTTTTAATTCTGTGGGTTAACTTGAAGAAGAGACAAAGACAAAATAAACTGATGATCCAATGTCTCTCTAAAACCCCACTCACCAATTCCATATGATTAAGCACTTCATCCCTGGAGGAGCAAAATGCTCTGAGACATGTGGCCCAGCGTCACCTTTGTTACTAGCGAACTATCAAGTCTGGGTAAAGTCACTTCACCTCTTTGGACCTTCAGCTGTAAATATAAAACATGAGACTTGAGCTAGATCAGAATTTCTTGAAGTATGGGGTGCATACCATCAGCTGTAGCCAGTCAGTTGTACTCAAATTCAACACTGAAGATATTATACTGGAAAATGTCATGTATGTATCATGGGTCACAAATCTTAATTTGGAGTCTATGTTAACTTTTGCTGAGGAACAAACCTCCCTCAAATGTCTTGGGAGCACAGGGTGATCATTGATTAATGGTCTCACCTCTGTGGGTCTATGACTCTGCTGACCTGAGTCAGACCCAGCTGATTTGGCTGAGTCTCTACTGCAGTTGGGGTCAGCAGATTGACCTGGGTCAAGCTGGTCACATGTCCAGTCATTGACTGACTCTTGGCTGGGGTGATGAGTGTGACTCTCACAACCTTGGCTAGCCTGAGCCTGGTTAGGGGTTCCAAGAACAGCCAGAGAGTGAAAGTCCTAATGGGCGAGAGCTTGTCGAGTCACTGCAACATGACATTTGCTATTGTCCATTGACCAAAGCAAGTCATATGGCCAATATGGTACAGGAGGGACTGTCCAAGGGTGCAGAGACAGAAATGCTTAAACAAATTCAGTTGCAAAAACCCACCACAGGCTTATTGTCTTTAATGTCTCTCCAGCACTTGCTAATCTCCCTTGTGGCAAATAAAAACCAGAATTCAGGTATAGGCCATCAGCTTCTAGAATTTAATAACATCATGTTCAGTGTATTTCTTTGATGGTTATCTTGTATTCATGTCAAGCACTATTTTTTCATTAATAGTGACAATACAGAGTCTCCTTTTTCAATAAATTTATGATCTCTCCAAGTGAATTATTTTCAAGTAATATATAAATGATAACATGGTTGGCATATATATATTGCGAAAGCATGACATGAAATTTGGGAAACATTGAACCAGATAATATTCAAGTTCCCTGTACCTGTTCTAAATCATGAAAGTGGGAAAAAAGCCGAAAGCAGAACTTTGAGGCCAACATGTCACCAGTCACTAAAATAGCCTCACTGGCATATAGGACTTGGTTGCTCACAGAGCTTGCCGTAATGAATTAAAGAGTAAAACTCAGCTGGTGGGAACCACTTTTAATCAGGTTGTGCAGCTGGTCACAGAGCACATGTTACTCATCCACCATTGCTCACAAACTCATGTGCTACCCACAAGCCAGTATGGTTCAGCATGCAGCTAAATATAGTAGAATGAATGCTGTTATAGATAGGAGGTTTGGGTCTCCCCTAAACTCATATGTTGGAGTCCTGTCCCCCTAATGTGATGGTATTAGGAGGTGAGCCTTGAGAAGTAATTGGATTTAGATTAGGTCATAAGAGTGAAGCCTCCATGACGGGATTAATATCCTTGCAGAAGAAGAGACATGAGTCCTTCTCTCTGTTCCATGCAAGACTGGCCACCTGCAAGCCAGGAGAAGGAGCCTCACTAGGAACCAAATCAGTCAATAGCTTGACTTAGATTTTCTAGCTAAATAAATGTCTATTGCTTAATGAATGAGAAATAAATGTCTTATTTAATCCATCCAGTCTGTGGTATTTTATTAGAGAAGCTCAAGCTCACTAGAGAAACAATGATTGGACCCTTCATGGTTGGCACTTTGGAAAACCACACACTTAGTTCTGAGAGATTGCCATCATCTAAAGAATTTGACAGTCATATTTCTAAAGTTTGTTTTGTCTGTTCCTTTGCTTTGTTTCTTTATAGTCTACATATGAATGAAATCATCTGGTATTTGTCTTTCTCCTTCTGACTTATTTTGCTTAGCTTAAGTCCCTGCAGTTCTATCCATGTTGTTGCAAATGGTAGGATTTCATCCTTTTTATAGCTGCGTGGTATTCCATTGCGAAGATACACCACCTCATCTTAATTCACTCATCTGTCATTGGGCACTTAGTTTTCATATCTTGGCTATGGTAAGTAGTGCTGCAGTGAACATAAGAGTGCATATACATATATATCCCTTTGAATTGATGTTTTTGCATTCTTTGGATAGATAACTACCAGCAGCATTGAATATAAAGAAAGGAACAGGAAAAAGTAAACCAAAACAAACCCTAGAAATCTGACTGTAGAACTGAGGCTACCAGAGGGGAAGAGTGGAGACGGGGAATAAAAAGAGAGGGGACCCACTGGACTATGGTGGAGACTATTGGCACTTAGGTGGAAGGTGTGGTGTGGCAATGTATATCTGAAGAGGTGTGAATTTATACTACTAAGTCATATACAGTGTTGTAAATAAACATTGCCTCAATTAAAAAAATACAATTTTTAAAACAATAAGAATTTCTGGAAATTTGCTTGGCAATAGTCTTTGGGGGCCTCTCTGGTGGCACAGTGGGTTGAGTGCAGCGCTGTGAAGCTGTCCGCAGCCTCTGCAGTAAGGGTTTGATTCCTGGCTGGCCAAGGGGATACCCACATGGTGTGGCAGACCTCTCCTGTCTTGCCCGCTGCTCCCCTCAGCAGTACTTTTGGTCCATCTGCCTGTTCTTCTCCCCACTCTGTCTCTGGTGAATCCTCTCACCCTCCCACACCTCTGGCCTATACCCCAGCTATTGTATAAATTTTAAAAATAATAAATCTTTTTTAAAAATTTTGTAACTCTATATGTCTTAGTATTTTCCCTCATTTGGTCACCACTTTAATGATAGAATAACTCTATTATTTTTGGTCATTGAAAAATAAACACAAAGATTGATCACCACTGGAGTTCAGATTATGATACATGCCCATAAAGGAAGGTACCAGAAAGTCTGGTCCATAATATTGGCAATAATTTGGAAGTAACACATATATTCCCAAAGTGATATTTTGAAGGGAAGGACATATGCTGGGATAATTTCAATATGTTCACTTAAAATAAATCTAGCTCATTGCTATATGCATTCATAAATACATGCAACAAATCAGATCTACAAATCCAACACATACAAATACCCACTACCATAGAGGTAGTGTCTTTTGCTTTCCAAATGTTCTGGCAAAACAGAGTCCATTTAAGAGAATAGGTATTTGACCCCAACTCAGGCAAGCAAAATAGAAACCTATTTCTGGAGCATGAATTCTAATTCTCAGAACACAGCCCTGACTATCTTGTGATCCAGGTAGACACAGCTTAGTAGCACACAACACGAAATGCACATGAAGCACTTTAAAGATTCCTTTGAAATATACATGATAGATAGATAGATAGATAGATAGATAGATAGATAGATAGATAGCTTAGTAGCACACAACACGAAATGCACATGAAGCACTTTAAAGATTCCTTTGAAATATACATGATAGATAGATAGATAGATAGATAGTCATGAAAGTATGGTTTAGCCATGAAGCTACATGTAATAGCATGAATACTTTAATAGGATAAATCCCACATGTGCACTATCCTTAATAATCATTAGTGTCTCCTTTCCGCACATAAAGAAATGCTCTTGGAGACTATGATATCAATTCAACAGTACCAAAGACTTTCCCTTTCTAAATATAAAAGAAAAACAACAAAAGTCCAAATCAAACACCAGCTGTTGTAGCTTAGACCTAGACAATAAAATAGTAACTACTGTTTTAGCAGTCTCAAGCAGATAAAAAGATGGGAAAATAAAGTAGTGGATATTTTTATGCCAAGTCAACAAAGTACCCATATAACTCAAATCCCAGATCTAGATCCAGCATAATCAAACTAAAGTAACTCTCAGATCTGGGATTTTATGTAACCATACACACAAACTACCAAGTGAACAGGTTATTGTTTCATGGCACTGTCAGAAGACATGAGACTCCTGGGTCAGAAACAAAGGCCTTTTCTACTCATTGTACAGCAAGAAGCATGAGTATCAGCATGTGTGTCAGTTCCCCTACCCCCCAAGTCCCATTGGGGTAGTGCTATGGATTATATGGATGATGCTGGGCGAGCAGTGAGTTTGAATGCAGGTGAGGAACACTGAGGTTAGGGCCATGTTGTTTTCTAGTAAACAACCTGTTCTTTGTCCCATGACCTTCCAGTCTACTCACCATACTCACAACTCCAAGAAATAGTCTGGTAAAGAATGGCCGGAGCTTTTCACTCTTAGCACATCCAGAAAAAAATAAGAGACAGTTCCTGGTAGAGTCCCTCTCCCAACAATTCATAGCTCTTATTGTTAAGTGGCACGGCCATCTGCAGTGATGACAGGCCAGTAGCAGGTCTAGCCAACCAGTCACATAGCATGCCAGCTGCATTCCTTACTGAAGACTCTAAACCCAGTAAACCATGTGTGTGTGTACTCAATACTTTTCTCAGATATATTTCTGAAATCTCCTAGGTAAACCATATTTATAAATCATGTCGTATTTTAAATATCCTAGAAGAGAACTCCCTAAGTGAATCCTTTATGTGGAAGTTCTCATCCTCTAATTCATCTGTTTGTAAATTTGTGGGCTTATAAATATTGTATTTTCTTAAAACCAGCCATATCCATACTGATGCAAGGCTGCGATTTGTAGTAAGTTGTGGTGAATTATAAAAAGCAAATCTTTGACACATGTTTGATTCTACCACACCCATATAAATAGTCATTGACAAATAGATTCCATCCTAATTTTAAAACTACGTCTATTTCCTTCTTTAAAACTTCCCCAGAACTATTTTATATGCCGCAATTCCTGGATCAAGCCAAGAGCTGCTGCTTTCGATGGATGATCTTATTTGTTGAGATTCAAGTCTAGTTTACTAGAGTAATCTCCCTATACACAATCTTTCTCATACTACACTGGGCACAGTGTAATAATATACTGTAATAAAAATACTTTTAGAATTGGCATTCATTTTTTTAGCCCTTTTCCTTACATATTCTTGACCAGGATTTCCTCTCCTCAAGCCTCCCTCCTCCCACCAAGAATAAATTTTTCTCTCACTGATGGGAAATTGGAAATTCTACCACTATGGCTCAGAGCAAAGTGGCAAACCTACAGGACTTTCCAGGAGGAAAAATGCCTGCCTTTCCCTTTACTAAATTACATTTCACAAATGTAGGAACCACAGTGAGCAGCAGCAAAGTCAGGTCAAAGTGACATAAAATATGATTTCTCTACCATAGAAGAAAAACAAAAACACTAATAATAAGAAAGAGAATTTGTAGTACCTGCCAGTGCTTCTTAATAGTCCTCTAGGAATTCATAGAATAGTACTAAGAACACAGAAAGTACAAAATAAATTTTGTTGAAATAAGAACACACCCTATTTAGTGTAGTTTAATACCAAGTCTCATATTGGTATAATATTTTCTGACATAAAATATTCCACATGCACATTTCATTAGATGCTCACCACAACCCTATAAGGAGGGATAGGTAAAACATTTGGATCAAAAATAAGTCAAAAACTAATTTTCTTTCATGGTACCTGTGATACTGTGATTTATAAGAAATATATATCTGATCATTCCAGTAACCAAAATATGTATTTCTCATATGTATTTGGTTTTCATCCATAGTTCCTGCCACACAGGTCCCAAAAGCCTTGAAACTTCCTAAGTGTTGAGAGTAATAAATGTATCTCTTGTTATGTTAATGAAGGTAACCTTGGAAAGCACCTGAGGAGGGGGGCTGGTTACCAGGGAAACAAACAGGAATAGAGGGTGGGATGAAGTCCTACCCACAGAACTCCTGGGAGGGGAAAGAGGTAAAGGTTAAGTTCTAGCGCCATGGCCACTGATTTGATCATTTGTGCCTATGTAAACAAGTCACCATGAAAACCCAAATGGAAGGGTTCCACAGAGTTTTGGGGTTGGTGAACATGTGGAGATTTGAAGAGTGATGCACCTGTAGAGGATGTGGAATCTCCTTCTTTTCCCCAGACTTTGACAAGGCATCCCTTCCATCTGGTTGCTCCTGAGGTACATCCTTGCAGTATATTGGTAATCTAGAGAGTGAATGCATTTCCTGAGTCCTTTAAGCCATTCTAGGTACATCCTTGAGGTGTACATCCTTGCAGTATATTGGTAATCTAGAGAGTGAATGCATTTCCTGAGTCCTTTAAGCCATTCTAGCATAATAATCAACCTGAGGAGAGTGTCCTGAGACTCTCTGATTTATAGCCAGTTGGTCAGAAGCACAGGTGGTATCCTGGGTTGGCAACTGGTGTTTGAGTGGAGGGCAGTTTTGGGAGACTGAGCCCTTTAGCTGTGGAATCTGACATATCTCCCAGTGGACAATTTCACAATTGAGTTGAATTCTTAGACATCCTACTGGTGTCTGAGAATTCCTTGTTGGTATGAAGAAGCCGCCACATATACACTTGTTACAGTGGGGCTGGAAATCCTATTTAGTACCTACTGTGTTAGGGGAAGTACCCTGTTTCCTAACCAACTTGCATGCAGCCACCCAGCATGCTCCTGGGAATAAGGAGTGGAGCTGAAGAGAAGGAAGGTGGGTTTAGTGGGGGAAAAGAGAGAACACTTGTGTCTGTGGCCCAGCTTGCACCCTGGTACTGCTGGGAAGAAGACATGGAAGGAGAAGTAGAATAGACGTATAGAGACATCAGTGAGAGACACATGAGGGGGCTGACAATGACAGCTGTCATATTGATGTGATACCTCCTTTTGTCCCAGCTTTCCAGGACTTGATTTATTGTTAAACCCTTTCCTATGGTTCCCTAACAGAAGGTGCCTCAGACTTGTGGGAAGCTTTTGGGCCTCAGTGGAACTGCTTCAGGTCAGTACTGTTTGGCTAGACATTACCCCACAGGAAATGCATAATTTGGGATGTATTATTAGGAAACTCATTAGTAATATCCTTTCTTATTCTCTCTCTCTCTATGCACACTAAATCTATTAAAGATCTTTCACACGGAGAGTATACTTTGCCTTTGTGCACATGGATGGCTGGATCCTTTTAGAGTATGCGAGTTTGGGGGTCCCTCGTTACCCCTTGGTCACCTGCTAATACTTTTGGCTCCATAGGTGGGCACTATATAACAAATATTTGTTGTCTCCACCTATGTCTGAAGATTGAACCAAAATGACCACTGTTCTCTCCATTAGAACATACAGATCACTATACGATTGGCTAACACCACAGGAGATACAAGAAAATTCAAAATTGTAGATATGTCTCTGCCTTGCAGGATTCAAAATCTGTTGGCTAAAATAAGTCTGCCCATTGCTCATTGCCTCATTGGGGATTGCTATGCCCCCAGATCTGCCTCAAAGTTTTACCTCAAATTTTGATTTACTATTCCCTTTCAACACCTTAATGTATTAAGCTCTTACAGTATTTTGATTAAAAAAAAACTCAGACATACCCAAATTCTACTAGATGTCTGAAAACTATAAATTATGTAAATAGTTATAGATTTCAAGTAATAGTTGTTGAGAATGAGAATGTTGAGAGGTGGTTGTCCCTTCTGTTTCCAGCTGATGGAGGATGGGACAGGACCAGGTGACTTTGGGGCGTGGTAGAGAAGTACTGGCCTAAGACATTAAACAGAATTATTTAAATAACTCTGGGTAAGTTATTGAGCAATTCTGAGCTCCAGTTTTGTCATCTGGAAAATTGATCTAATACTATTTATCTCAGGCAACTGCTAGGAGTGTTAAAGTGGTTGAATGCATCTGACATACAACAGGGTTTGTTGTTGTTTTGTTGGGGAGGGGATACCATCCATCAGGGACAAATCAAATCTTACTCATCTTTATGTTTCTAAGAAGTATCATAGTATACGGAACATGCTAAGCTCTTTACATGGCGAGCAGTCTTCACAGATAGAACTTGAGCAGAGTTTGAGTTAGAGAAGCATTATTGATGTGTAGGAGTTGATCAAACACCATGAAAGTGAGGGGAAAGGGTAAACTCAGGCTCATGAAAGACACAGAAAACATAAAGACCTCAAACTAAAGCTGACGTCCTTCCTGACTGTAGTATAGGGATCAACAAACTTTTTCTGTAAAGGGCCAGATAATAAATATTTCAAATTTTATGAGCCATTCAGTCTCTGTCACAACTACTCAGCTCTGCTATTGTGGAGTAAAAGCAGCCACAGGCGATATGGACATGAAAGAGTGGGCTGTGTTCCAATAAGTCTTTGTTTATGGGCACTGGATTTTGAATGGAGTATCATTTTCCTATGTGACAAAATATTATTCATCTTTTCAGTCTTTCCAACAATTTAAAAATGTAAAAACCAGTCTTAGCTCATGGGATGTACAAAAATAGGTGGTGGGCTGGATGTGACCCAGGGTCCATAGCTTGCTGACTTCAGCGGTAGTAAATGAACCCAAAGTAACCAAATCCGCATACTCATTCCCGACCACCCCCCAACCCGCTGATTCCTCAGGAAGCTGCCCTCCTCACTCCCTGCCTCAGTTTCCTAGAACTGCTGTAATAAATTATCAACTTTGTGGCTTAAAGCAACACAAATCCATCCTCTTGTAGTTCTGGAGGTTAGAAGTCAAACATGAGCATTACTGGGCTAACATAAAGGGGTTGGCAGGTATGGTTCCTCTGGAAGACCCAGGAGAAAGTCATTGTTGGCTTCTTCTGACTTCCAGAGGTGGCTCACATTTGTAGCCACGTCACTCCAAGGTCTGCTTTCCTTGTCCCAGATCCTCTGATGCTGACCCTCCTGCCTTCCTCTTCCAAAGACCCCTGTGATGACATTGGGCCCACTGGATAATCCAAGGTGACCTTCACTTGTCAAGACCCATAACTTAATCACATCTGCAAAGGACCTTTCACCATGTAAGATAACACATTCGCAGGTATTTGGGATTAGGGTGCAGATGTGTTGGGGGGTTTGGGGACTACTAGTCACCCAGCCATGGTCTCAGGTTTTCACAGTGTCAGCGTATAAAAGAGAAGCCACCACTTAGCAGACAGAGCTTGCGTCTATACAGAGTGTCATTTCCCATTCCCCCAAAGAAAAAGGAGGACGCTAACATCAATATTTTCCCAACTTCACCCCTCAAACTTCATCCTATGAGTCATGACTATTAAAATTAACTCTGCTCTGGTAAGTAATGTATGTGAAAATAATTTCTATATGTTAGAAAACCATCTCCATACTGGCCCTGTTTTCCTCTGAGTTATTTTTAAAGTTATACAAATTCTTCTCAAAGGCACACCAGAAATTTGCCTTCAGCTTCTTATCTATGCATAGCACAGACAATTACATTATACCTCAGAGAATTAATGTGATTTAATTATATTATATTTGCTGGTAGTTTAATATCAAACTTCTTTTGTATAAGAAATTATTTCTTGGTGAAGTTAAGCTCACTTATTATGCTCATTCTTTATTCATTAAACTCATTAAGATCAGTGGGAATTGCTTATAAATAACTATACTATTGATTTGAAACTTAGCAGATAAGTGAGGATATTCTAACAGTATGAGAGCATAATGTCTTTTAGTTATTTTCTCGGGAATTCATATATTGGGAATCTATGTGTAGCATACTTTCCCAAGAATAGATGACATGCCATTCAAATGCTCTCTCCTCTTACAGAAGGAAGACAGACAATAAATGGACTATTGTCTTTCTCAGGAATCTGTTAAAGGTAGCCAAAGTCAAATCAAGGCTACCACATATGGTTGTACAGGTTGTTCATTACACAAGGGCATCCAGTAAAAATGCAAATGGGGCTGAAATCTGACTCATCCTCTGCCCCCAAACCATACATCCTGCCATAGTGCTATCTAAAAGAAGGGGAACCTATTCTTAGTTCACACAAAAAGACTGTGTGTTCACCAAGCCATGGAGACCATGCTGAGGGCACACTTTTTTCTCTTTTGCAAAGGCACCCCGTGGATCAGCAGAGACATTGGCTGAAATCTACTTGGACTAACTTAATCAAGAAAGGAAAACTCATTGCAAGGTTAGAGGAATATGTCTTGGGACACAGGTAAAGGAGTATAATAGATATAATGTGGAATTAAAGCCAGAAAAAAATAGAAAGCTGTTGAGAGAGAGGTGATAACTAAACAAATCAATATTTAGCAGCCATTGTGTAGTCCTCACAATAACCTTGTTAGATCAGAATAATTAATCTCATTCTATAGACAGTCTCTTGCCAACAGTTACCCAGTTATTAAGTGTCAGAACTTTCAAATAGCTGTGCATCTCTCTGTAATGCCCATATGCTATCCACATCATATAGCCTCTATCATCCTGGATATATGGTTTGTTTTCTTAGTTATTCACCAATGCTCCTGTTCTCATTCTTCCAGGCACATAGGAGAAATGCCTTCTCCTTAAAATTAAACAGGCACAGGCTATTTGCTTTGTCCAATGAAATATAAAAGGTAACATGTGTCACTTCCAGTTGGATGTCGGAAAAAGCCAGTATATGAATTTCCTCCCTACTCCCCACTGATGCCACCAATGTGAGACATTCCAAATGGTATTGGCTATATTGGCGTGAATCCCTGAGAGAAGACAATGTGACAGTTCTTAGCCAATCTGGACTTAAAACTGAAGTGAAAAATAAGCTTTGGCTAATTTAAGCCACTAAGACTTGCTTGTTACTGCAGCATTACCTAGTCTATCCTGACCAGCACAGCTGTCAAGGGCTTCCCTCTACTTCTAGCAGCCAGTAAGTCTGCTGGCCTTATAAATGCCTAAATTCTTCCCCTTTTTTTCCCAACTTGTCCAATATCTTGCCTATTTCACAGGTAGCTAAAATCCCATGTGCCCAAAAAGTGTTCCTTAACTCCCCCAGTCGGCATTAATTCTTTTTTTTTTTTTAAGATTTATTTGTTCATGCATACAAGAACCAGGGTACAGGCCAGATATGGGGGAGGGTGAGAAGATTCCCCAGAGGCAGAGTGGGGAACAGAACAGGCAGACTGACTGAAATGCACTGCTGAGGGGAGCAGCAGGAGAGACAGGAAAAGTCTGTTGCACCATGTGGGTATCTCCCCAACTGGCCGTGATCGAACCGGTGCTGCAGAGGCTACGGATAGCTTCACAGTGCTGCGCTCAACCCTGGCATTAATTCTTGCTTTTTTTAAATCATGATCACATTCACTATCAACATTAAATAACTTAGAATCAATCATACTGTACATGACACTTTATACCTCATTGCATGCTGTTTTAACTTGCTTCTTCCTTCAGATATGTCTTAACTCTCCAAATAAATGATGACTCCTTCATGTTAGATATTTCTGCAGACCTCCCACAGCCTGGCTGGAATATCAGCAAAAAGACTGTAGACCCAATAAAAAGTTATAACATCAAACTGTTACAAAAGAATTACATTGACACAAGACAAAGGAAGAAGCAGTTCTAATCCCTCCTTCTCCTGAGTATCTGAAGATTTGAACAGTGGAACATTCCTAAATATGGAGGAAGGAAAGAGTTAAATTTTAGCAGACTATGCCCTGAGACAGCTAACATCTTTCGAAGTTATATTTCTCATTAATATAAAAGAGTTAATTATACATCTTGGAAATTCTATTCACGCCAAATCTTCTTTTAGGGTTAACTCATGCATGATCCATTAATATTCAGACATTAGCCCTGACAGTATCTTGTTCTACAGGACCATCTTATGCTCCTGCCCTGGGGATCCACAGGGGCTTTAGGAATCTGTTCTTGTCGTGGAACATTTTGCTGAGATGACCTACACTGCAAAATACTTTATATAACCAAAGGCAGGGCATAAATATTTTATAGCATAGAGTCCATGAAAACACATCTTCATTTCTGTAATGTGCTACCTCAGAACATATCACAGGGGGAACAGGACTTGCCTGAAAGATTCAACAGCTCCAATTTGCCATAGCTCATTAGGATGCCCTAGAGAACAGGCACAACAAATAATTCTAGATTCCTGCTGTTCATGGGCGAGTTAATGTGGACTGACCACAATAGTAAACCTTTCCACCTCGTGAAAAGTCGCCTTGCGTGTGCAAAGTGCATTTGACAAGAAATCAGCAATGTCGGCTGGAAAGAGTCTCAGAGATTCCTTTTTTCTATAGGTAAGAAAGAAAGAAGGCCCAGAAAGATGACATGAGTCGGCGTTAGACTCAAAAGCAATCCCTCACTGTTGTCTGTCACGCCTACAAAATAAAAATCTGTGGGTGAAGTAAAAGCAGGGCGCTTGTGCACTGATTAGACTCCATGGCCACCTTTGAAGTAAAGTATCATCATCATTCAGGCTTTGCAGTAAGTGGGGCTGTGTGTACACATCTGTAAATAACTTCCAATTTCTCATTAATAATATATGTTTCCATAAATACCAAGCTTCACTGGATCCCTTTCTTGGCATTTGCATGTTAACATCTCCCAACATTAATTCTTCAATAAGAAAATTATTTCTTAGCAAGCGCTTGATCATGATGAAATAGAAACTGCAGCTTAAATTCAGCTTTCACATCATTTTTTCTCCTTCACTGATCTCCCACTTGGTTCAAAATTGGCTTTATCCACCCAGATGTCCTCGGCCAAGATGTAACTAACCTGTGTAATTAAATTCTAAAATAAATAGCAGGTCCTCGATGCAAAACTGACCTTTTTGATTCAGGAAGTCCTTCTAAACTTGAATAGGACAAATAGAAAATTCTTAGTTCTGAGTTGCCCATGAGACCAGCAATAGCTTTGTAATCCCTTTGTCAAGCCAAAGCATAAAAGGAAAGAATGACTCACTTTTTTACTTACTATCAGAGGTTTTTTTTATGCTTCCTCACCAAGGCCTGCAGATTTAAGGACTTCACTATATACCCCTGTTTTTAAATGTTTCTTGCAAATGTGGTGTGAGCTGGTCAGAGAGGAGAGAAAGAGGTGGTCCCTTTAAAGGCAAGCCTAGGCAGAAGCCCATTAAAGGGAAGCTGAAATCATGGCGCTTCTCAGAAATACCATTGCTGACTTGGGAAGGAGGCGTGATCAAGTGATAAACAAGTAGCTGCCTGAGAAATACTAATTTAGAAAAAAGAAGCCAAGCATTCAGCTGAAAATATCACTGAGTATCCACACAGGTAATCATTCAGCTGGGGCAGCCTCTCCTAACTGCCTGCCAAAGGGCTATCATAGCACTGGGAAACACCAAATTCCCAGCAGCAGAAAATAACGTGGAGGTCAGTCGAATTCCAGAATCCAGAATGTGGCTCCACTATGTATTAAACTCGACTACACTAGACACCCAAATTTCTCTTTGTGCCATTGATAAGATTCAGGCTCCATGAAACGAGAGACTTCAGTGAGTCTAAGGGAGGGGATGTCTGTAAAACAAGGGACTGTATGTTGTACACCACACCCCCCAATCCGGAAATCAAGGGTGAGCGTCAACCAGAAAACCATGTAAATGAGGCTCCTTTGTGGGGCCACAGTGTTGCCTTCCCCCAACTTTGTACATTCCTCTCAGAAACGGTGATGTCCTATACTGCCTTCAAGCAGAACTCTGCCTGCGCCTCCAAACTGAGAGGCGATCCTTGCGGAGCGTTGCTTCCTGGGAAGGATGGTCCTCCCTTTGCTTTTTGGTGTATGAATATGTACTATACTATGTATAACTATATATTCAGTATAGAGTTTATGAATACAAATCAAGTTCTTACATATAGAATGTTCAACAAGTTTTTTTTTTCTTTTAGAAAGGGTCAATTAGTGATATTTAGACTTTGCAGGTCATGCCACCTCTGTCACAACTATTCACTCTGACATTGTACTGCAAAAGCACAGACAATACTTAAAGGATCAAGGCCGTGTTCCAAAGAAACTATTTACAAAATCAGGCTGGATTTGACACCATAGATATCCCATCCCTAGTATATACCAGTAGCCGACATTGAAGATTTAGAAATTATTCGTGTGCAATTTTCTAATTTCCATGATTGTTTAGGATAAATGACACATGTTTAGATCAGCACTGTCCAATAGAAGTTTCTATGATGATGGAAACCTTCTGTGTGAGATCTCAGACAGCAGCCACTAATCACAGGTGATAAAGAGCACTTCACATATGACCAGTACACCTAAGAAATCTGGTTTTTGCGTTTTATCTTATTTTAGTCATTCTGAACTTAAATAGCCACATGTGAACCATATCGGATGGCACACGTCTAGAGCACAGGCTGCTGGCTGTGTTTCAGATCACCCACATGGAGGAGGGCGCCAACTATGTCATTCATCACTCTGATTTCCTGGCAGACAATACACTCTCAGACTCATTGTTTCTCACTTCTCATCAAAATTCCCTTGGAAGGAATGAGCGTGATGAGGACTGTCTACAGGGCACTTATTCATCTGTGGACTTCCTCAAGTCGCCATCAGCATTCACTGAGCTCCCTCTGAATACAGAGCTATGCAAGCCTCCAGGCAATCAGATAAGACCCCTACTCTCACCTTGTATTCGACAAATGATTTAAAGATGTTGAAAAATTTGTAACAGTGCAAATGAATAAAAATAAGTAAGAAATCCAAATATACACATTGTCTACAGGGGAGAAGATGTAAACAGAAGGACGGTAAGAAGCTGAAAGTAAAGTAGGAAAGTCTAAGAAAATAGAGTGATAGGGTCCTATGGAACTAGAGAAGGTGTCTAGCAAGGGCTGGGAAAATACAAGTATGTATTTTTAACACTCTGGTGGTCAAGCAAAACCTATCTGCAGTCAAGAGCCTGCCCCGCAGCAACCACAGAGTATACCAACAAACTCAGAGGAGGAACTTCTATCCTGAAAGGCTGGGTTTGAGCTGATTGACAGATTACAAGTATATATATATAATCTTGTGGGAAAATGAATCATCTCCTAAGTACAATTTGCATTTACTTATATACTTATGTGTATACTTACATACCTATACTTTTGTAAACTTATAATGAAATACAAAATAATGGAAATATTTAAAAGAGTGTAGTTTGATGAATTTTACAAATGGACATACTCATGCAACCACCACCATGATTGGGATTTAGTACAGGAATTGGCAAACTATAGCCAGTGGGCCAAATCTGGCTGGTTTTCTGGTTTTGTGTGGCCAGCAAATGAAGAATAATTTTTATAATTTATATATGATTGAAAAACATCTTTAAGGAATAATATTTCTTGACATGTGAAATACATATGAAATTCAAATTTCAGTGTCCACAAATAAAATTTTGTTGGAACACAGCCCAATGCTTGTACATCTACATATCGTCTCTAGCTGTGCTTGCACTATGAGAGGTTCTAACCCAGACCATATGATGGAGAAAGCCTAAAATAGAATCGATCTGACCCTGAGCAGGAAAAGTTCACTGACACTGTAGTTAGAACATTACCATTGTTCCTAAAAATTCGTTTATGTCCCATTGCAGTAAATTCTTCATACCCTGCACCCATTCCAGGCAAACCCTTATTGTAATATTATAGATTAAAGGTACCTGTTCTAGAACTCCACATAAAGGAAATCATTACATCTGTATCTTTATATCCTTTTTGTCTGGCTTCTGTCTCACAACATGATGTCTGTGAAGCACATGGGGAGCTGGCATGCATCAGCTGTTCATTTGTATTGCTCAATAGTATTTCAAGGTATGACTGTACCACAACTTGTTTATCCAGTCACCTATTGAAAGATGATTACACTGTTTCCAGTTCCTCCCTGCTATGAATAAAGCCCCTGCTGCCATTCATGTGCAAGCCTTTGCATATGAATCATGTATATCTTAGCTAAAGACTTAGTGGAAATTGCTGGATCATAAGATAAGTTCGTGTTTAATTTCATAAGAAATTGCCAGACTTTTTGACTCTTACCAAAAATATATCAGAGTCCCAGTTTCCTTACATGCCCATTGGCACTTTTTAATACAAACTAATCTGCTGGGTATGACATGATATCTTATTGTGGTTTCGATTTGCATTTCTCTGATGACCCGTGATGCTGAGCATCTTTCATTGTGCTTATTAGTTATTCATATATTTTCTTTTGTGAAATATATAAAACTGTGAACATTAATAACTATTTCAATTTTCCTACTTGCCTCAGCTATTTGGAAGCTTAAAGCTCAATTAGAGACCAAAATATGACCATACAATTCTTCTGACACTTGGGGTTCCAGTCTGAATCTTGGTTTTACCATCTGCTTTCCCCTTCTTTCCTTTCTCTCCCAGTTTCTTCATCTACTTGATTTTTATCCCTATTTTAGCATGACTTAAGCCCAATTTTGGAATGAGGTAAGTGACAAAAACAAAAAGGATGAAACTGTTTGTCTTGCTTCTTATGTGCCAGGAACTGTGCTGGGCACTGGGGAGATGGAGGGGGTTATGTCCCTGTCCTCCAGGAATTCACAGGGTCAGGGGGAGCCAGAAATTAGAAGGCAAGGCAACAATTCAGCAAAAGATGACTGAGTGTTCATTGAAGAATGAATCAGTGCGCCCAGGAGAAAAGGTGCTCAAAGGATATGGTGGTATGTACATAGGAGAGAATAATTTAGATGCAAGCCTGTGTGCTACAGTCTGGAGATTCACAGAATTTAGCACAGGGGAAACACAGAAGGGGGCAGGTCAGGATAGCCAAGGGCAGTCATGTGACCTCATATCTCAATGACCAGAGCAAGTCACATGGGCAAACCCAAAGTCCAAGGCAGGGAAACCACTCCTTGCTAGTGGCAGGAGCTGCAAAGTCACATTGTCAAGGATGTGATATGGGGAGGATGAAGAAATGGGGTCATGCATGCAATCTACCAAGGCAGCCTTCCAGAGAAGTGGTAGGCGCCTCCAGCCAAAAATCCAGAACTGAATTTCTGGCCTACATTTAGGTAGAAATGGCAGCCTGGGTGCTGAGATTTCATACCTATGAGATTGTTCAGGGGAAGATGAGAACAGCTCAGAATATTTGGGCTGCCCAGAAATCCATCCCTAAAGAGCTACAACTCAGGTATTATCAACCACAGAGCCACAGTTAAGTGAACCAGAACCTCATCTAACAAACTGAAATCCACCAAATGATGGCAGATATCACACTGTTCCCTAGATTGGATTTTTGTATTTTGAACTCAAACAGAGATTCTGCCTCAAAAATACATGTCAGCAATCATTCCATTGCCCAATTATCATTAAGCGTATGATTATAACCATCGGATAATTAAACTATAACTGGCACTAATGCAATTACATTGTTAAAAAATATTCCTGAGTTCCACACTCATCCTGGTACTAGTTAACTGCTATGCTAATGTCTTGGCACATGTGACTAATAATGAAATGAATTATAACTGTGTGTTTGGATCATATTACATTGCCTCAAGTATATCATAATATTTTATAGCTTAATGGAGAATCTGGCTTATAGCAATACAGGAAAAATAAATCTCAGCCAATCATCATCCATTAAAATTTTTTAAAATCTGCATTTGCCAGCCAACAAGATTTTAACCATCAATAACAATTACCATGAAACCTTTCTGACACAATAGGTGGATGTTTAATATCAATAACATAAAATAGACCCTCAATGACGGAGAGACATTAAGATATTGATTAGTTACACAAGAAAGTGTTCGCTTATCCCGTCCCCACTGGTAATTACAAGCAGGCTATTGGTTAGTCCTTGAACCACATCTTTTAGTCCCTTTCCCTTTCTCTACCCAAGAGTGCACTTGACTGGCTGATAATCAGAACAAACAGACATTCCTAGAAAATGTGAACCAGATGTGAGATCCAGTGCACCAGTGTCCACTGAGTGCCTACTGGATGCACTCGGCTGTGTGGTAGGGTGCCCAGGCTGCAGCACTGAAAGGCTCCACTCCAGTGCCTGAGATGCTCGCACCCCAGGGGGGAGACAGGACCACAGAACTCAGGGCGAGGAAAGAGAGGATTGGGGGCAGGCGGAGAGGCAGCTGAGCCAGCCGGTGGGGAATTGGACCATAAACTAATGACTATAACATAAGGCAGAGGAAGCAGAAGTTGGGCTAGGCGGACTCACGTGGGCTGAAGCTCTCCTCCAAAAGGGGTGCCTTTTCAACCTTTTTTCTGAAGTTAATGTGTAGACGTGGCAGTTACTAGGAATGTAAGTGGGGAAAGGGGCGCTGAAGAAAGTGATGTGAAAGCAATAGCCAGCGATGTCGGCAAGACAGCAAAAGGCTGGCAACTGCCCACCTGGTCCGCTAACCTGGCCACAGGGTGGGCCTCCCCTCCAGTCCGGAACCCCGAGGGCACTGCTCCCTCTCCTAAGGCAGAGGACTAGGGCTCAGAAGGGAAAAATTCTTCCAAGAGAGTAGGGAAGAACCCACAGCAGCAGGAAGTCAGGAGAGGCTGGGTGGAGGAGAGTCATTTAGGAACTAAATAACTTTAAAATGATGCAAGAAACAAATCTATATCTTCAGGGCATTGATTGCTACTGATAACTTCATCTCTCTCTCTCTCTCTCTCTCTCTCTCTCTCTCTCTCCCTTGCTTGAACGTATAGACACTAAAATTTGCCTGCCTTTAGATTCTATGCTTACACCTCATGAGGGTTGGAGGTGCCTTGTTGCCTGTCAGCTAGACCTGGATCCTGTTTCTGCAAGTGTTCTGAGCACACTGGTCTGGTGAGGGATCTCAGAACTGGCCACAGAGCCAGATTCACAACTCTCTGACCCCAAGCATCTTATTAAGCTGCCGTTCTGTACTTGGTGAATCCCTGTACCCCCTTGGGCAGCAGGAAACCAAATGGTGAAGGTGCCACCCCTGCTCTGTTAGGTCTTCCAAGAATGAAGCTCATTTGCAATGCAGATCAACATGAAGAGAACATTCTTTTAGCATTGAAGACATGTGCCAATTCCCCAGGCAATGGGAAATGGCAAAGACTAATGTTTTGATGTTATTTTTTAATGCATTTCTAAAAAAAATAGCAGATTCCCATTTTTTTTCACAATCCCTTGAACGGCACAGAGGTAAATGCAGTGAGAGAAAGAAGACCCTTTTAAAATGTGATCTGTTTCCTTGCTTACAGGCTGTTTAGAATGCCAATGCCTGCAGGCTATAGGGGAATTTGGGTGAGAGAGTTTTTTCCGTTCCAAATTAAAAAACAAGAGAACTAGACCTCAAGGCCATTTCTGCCTTGAAACTCTTCCTCAAACATGGTGTTTCACAATTACAGTACAACGATTAACAAAGAATGATTTTCTTTCAACTAGGAAGAAACACAGACACCCCGCCGGTCACTCTTGGTGGCGGCGTTACTGCAAAGCAAATAACAAAGCAGTGGAGGCCGACTATGATTTTCCTATCAGAGGCAGCCAACAAGAAGTGCATGTGTAACAATTTGTACAAAACCTTATTTTCTGCCTTGACACCCAGGGAGCAGTTTTCTGCCTTGCTCCAGGGGTTAGAAGAACATTCCCTAGTCACAGAGGGTGATGCCAATTAGAAAACGGTAACCAAGAACTCCAAGGTCTATGAGTCCCACAGCTGCCTCTGCCTGAGATTTTGATACCTCGATGTGAAGGTTAACACACCTTTTGCAGCTGGTTCCTGAGCTCCCACCTAAAAGTTCATCAAGCTCTTCATATCCACAGCCTTTTGGCGTATCTGTTTTCTTCGATGAGAGCTGGGAAGCTCCTCAGAGCTCTGGGCTTGTTCCATTTGTGTTTCTATTCTCAGCTCCTACCGCAGGACCTGCTTCCTGGTAGGCCACAACTCTATGCTTACGAGAGAAGTGATGCAGAAATTGATGCCCAGGGAGTTTGTCACTTGCCCAAGATCACACTGCTAATTAGTAACAGAATCTAGTCTTCCAGTGTTTCCTTCTCAGTGTCTCCAAAGAAATAAAAAATGATTAATAATGACTTCCATTTACTGAGGATGTTTTATGTGCCATATCCCCCAATCATACTATGCACACATTGTTAATTTAGCCTTCGTTACAACCCTAAAAGATAGTTCCCATTTTATAAGTGCCAAAGCAAAATCCCCAATCCATCCAAAGTCACAGGCCAAGGCAATGGAAGAGCCAGCTGACAAATGGACCTAGAAAGTCTGTTCCTGTATCCCAAGCTCCTCTCCAACACCTCTCCCCTGAGGACCACCTCCTCCCTAGCCAAAGGAACCAAACACACTTGCCGGTGCTAATCACCAGCAAACCCTCATATGACAAGTAAGTGGTTGATGCATCTTTTTAATTTTCTTTAAGATTTATTTATTTATACAAGAACTGGGGTGCAGGCTGGAGACATGCGAGGGTGAGAGGATTCACCAGAGACAGAGCAGGGAACAGAACAGGCAGACAGACGAAATACACTGCTGAGGGGAGCAGCAGGTGAGACAGGAGAGGTCTGCCGCGCCATGTGGGACCCTCGCTGGCCGGCCAGGATCGAACCGGTGCTGCAGAGGTTGCGGACAGCTTCACAGCGTGGAACTCAACCTCCTGCGTCACCAGGGGAGGCCCTTGATACATCTTTTTGAAGATATAAGAATCTGTTTCCTTTTGGTGAAAATTTTATGAAAAAATCAGATTCAAATAAAGAATATTGAGGGAGAGAAAAACAGAAGTATGAAGAAGCTGATGTCTGTGTAAATAGTATTTACACTCAAGCGGGAATCCTTTGGGGACACAAACAGAAAGAGATAAATGCTGGCCACAAGTTAGCAGGGCCCAAAGGATTCTGGGAGCAGCTGTCTGCTCTGTGCTTTGGTCCTGTGAGGTTAGTCACTTAAGAGGCTCATAGAAATAAATAAACAAACTTTTAAATGGCTGGACCTACCTCTTCCTCTAAAAAGCCAACAAGGAGCTCCTGCTAAGAGATTGTCACAAACATACAAAGAATCATGTTACTACCACAGCAGTCTTTTACCTACAGCTTGGAAATATGATCTTTCTGTTCAAATGTGGTTGAAATTTGTTGGGACTGGAAAACAGATTATTCTTTCCTTAAAAGGGCAGTGACTGCTTTGTTGCTGGCTCAAACAGGTTTATCTTGGCTGATTTAGACTCTGCCTGTATCGGATTGGACCGAAACAACATGTCTGTGCTAATCCTCCCTATCTTATCTAGACAGCCAGATCATGTGGGCTTTTGTGACTTGAACCCCAGGAAGCCAAATGCTGGTCTTGAGGTTCAAGATCCACAAGCAACAATGAGAACCACAATCAAATTGGAATCATGCCGACTCCAGCATCATGGACTGTTTGAGCACAACAGAAGCATGGATGGTTCTGTCCAAGCCTCTTATTTTGGAGATAAAGAAACTGAGGTCCAGACAGAAGTGATGCGTGGCCTCAGGAGGCATCCAAGAAATGGAGCTGGGTGGACCAAGTTCTTGAGACCATAAGGCTCCAGTCCAGCTAAATTTTGTCTTTTGCAGGGGTGGCTGTTGTTTTCAATGGGAATAAATTGTAAACATTTAAAAATTAGGGGGTTCAATTTGGTGGTTCTTAAACATAGAATTACCATATGGCCTAGTGATTTCACTTTTGGGTGTATAGCCATGAAATAACAGAAAAAGATATATATGTATAGATACGTACATACATACACACATGTCCCTGGTTCCTGACAAAACTCCAAGACTTCCTATAATTTTCTATGTGGTAAGAGCACTACATGCATTTTTTTGCACTAATATTTGGTCTTTGACACCAGTTCTCCTAAGGCCCTTGGAATTTCATGAGTGATAGGGGTGTCATTTGCTCTGATTAAGTGATTCTTGGCAGGCTCCCCCATAGCTTCAGGTTGAAAGCTGGTCACCAGAAAGACCACAGCATGATTAGAAGCTTGGGGCTTCCAGCCCCCATCCTCCACTCCTTCTTCTGAGAAGAGGAGAGAGCCTGGAAGGCAATCATAACTACCTGACAAAGCCTCCAAGAATCCCCAAATTGTGGGATTTGGAAAGATTCTGGGTTGTTGAATGCATGCTCATGTGGGGAGGCGAGCACAGCCCAGTCCCCCACGGATAGAGGATCCTGTCCTTGGGATCTTTCTGGACTTTACCCTATGTATCTCTTCATTTGGCAGTTCAGCTATAACCTTTATCACAAGGAAAGACATGTTTCCCTGAGTTCTGTGATTTATTCTAGCAAATGATTAAATCCAATGTTGGGGTCAATGGGAGCCTTTGATTTAGAGTCAGATGGTCAGAAGTACAGGTGACAACATGTGACTTATGACTGGGGGACAGGGGATAGAGGGGTAGAGGAAGAAAGAACAGTCTTATGAGATTGAGTCCTTAACCTGGGGAGGGTCTGCACCCGCCCCCCCCAGAATTGAATGGAATCCTAGGACACCCAATTGGTGTCCTAGCACCAAAAAAATTGCTTGGTGGGGGGGGGGGGGGATCACCCATTGGTTCAGAAGCGATATATTGTGGGTGGGTATGGTAGTTATGTGAGAGTAAAGGAAAACAGTAGTGCACTTTCCTTACCTGCAAAAGAATTGGAAATAGGTCACTCAAACAGTTATTTGTGTACCCATGTTCAAAGGGCCACTATTCACAACAGCCAAAAGGTGGAAACTTGACTTGTAGTATATCCATCAATGGAATACTACTCAGTCTTAAAAAGGAATAAAATTCTGACATGTGCTACAACATGAATGAACCCTGAATGCTGAGTGAAAAAAGACAGTCACAAAAGCACAGATATTGTATGATATCACTTAAGTGAGCTCCCTTGGCTGGGCATATTCATAGAGACAAAAAGTAGAATGGGGGGTAGCCCTGTCTAGGGAGAGGGGAAAATAGAAAGTTGCTATTTAATGGGTGTGGAATTTCAGTTGCAGAAAATGAAAATGCCCTGTGGGTAGATGTTGGTGATAGTTGCACAATAATGTGAAGGTACTTAATGCCACTTAATAATGGTTAAGATGGTAAACTTTATGGTGTTCACCACAATTTATGAAAATAGCAGTTTCCACATAAATATCCAGATGTCATTGTCTTTATAAAAACAGATCTGGTAACACTGGACCCACATTCCTACAGGAATCTGTACAGCAGCTGCACCTTCAGACAAAGTGGACACTCTCAGTTCTGTGTGGCCACCCCCTCAGGCACTTTGCCCATCCATCTTACCTGCTGAGTTCTTGAGGCCTCAGGTTTCCAAACATAGCTGCATATTAGAATCAACTGAAGAGCTTTCAAAAAATACTCCATACCCAGGTCCACACCAGATCACTGAGTCAGAATGACTGAAGGGTAGTGCTAGGCATTGGTCACTCTTATGAGCTCCCAGTTGATACTATGATTCATCCAGAACTGGGGACCACCAGCCCAGAGAGCCAATTCTTCATCTTGGCTATGCTTAAAAACCATTGAGCTCTCCTCCTTAGGTCCTGACTCATTGGTATGAGGTATGGATGAATATAGGGATTTTTTTTTAAGTGATTGAATAAATAACAAAGGTTGAGGACCACTGGCTAGGCATTTGAGATATTTTCCCAGCTACAGAAACACAGCACTTGTTTTAACTTTACTCCTCCACCCTGCAAATTGAATACATAAATACTACATACATTATTATATGTTACATATATGTACATGTGCATGTTACATATAATATGTGTACATATAATATGCATACATGCATATGCATATACTGTGAAATCTGTTTTGAGTTCAAAAGACTTCATTTTGCCTCTAAACTGCCATGGCAAGACTTCTGGGTGAAAAGTAAAGAGCCTGACTCAGCCATTCAGTGACTCAAAAAAAAAAAAAAAAAAAAAAGAAATCATCTGCTGTTCATGACAGCCAGTCCCATGCTGTAGCCTCCTGCCTGGATACCTTGCCTACCAATCAGAGACAGTCAGATGGACTTAAAACCAAACCACAGTATCACCATAAATGACCTAATCTCAGACCAGCTCCCTGCCTGATCCTTTAAAGCTCCTGTCTGCCCTGACCCTGGACAGGACACACCTGGGGACTGTCCCAGAGTCCTGGACCTGAGTGATTATTTCTACTCTAGAATATAGGCTTTCCTTTATTCTGTTACAGTCTGATCATCTCTTCATCCACAATGCACATTCATAGATATAAGTATACGTCCACATATATATGAGTGTCGTGAGATTTGTGATTTAAGGTGTTCATAAAAATAAGTAAACAAATCATAGCACGATTACTTATTTTTTATACACACACACACACATAGAGCCTACCAGTCATCTTACTCCATGATTGACTCCAAATTTACCCCTAGACCAAAGATAAACCAATACTGAGGCTTAGAGAATAATAGGTACACTGGACTCTAGTGATGAATGATTTGGATAATCATAGCCTCTATGGAATCAGAGACAAACACTTCTATTTCTTGAACACTTACTGTACCTTGTCTTACTTATCTTGTTTAATACTCCCTGCAGCCCTGTGAGGGAGATACTGTCATCCCCATCTCAGATGACATATGGTGATGACTCTAGAGGGCATACCATTCCTTTGATTTCAAAGTTCTGGAGTTTTTCTTAAAATCAGCCATAATTTTTTACAATCACTTCTTGTATGTTTCCAAAATGTTCTGTTAAATAGGTTTTTGGAATGTGATTCTCCTTTTAAAGGTACTAAGGGAATTTGGTGTTTGTAGAGAACACTTAAGAAAACCTTTTTGTAAAACAAATACCCGTTAGTAGTGTGAATGTTCAGCTCTTCACATAGTTGTGTAAGAGTGCTGCCATCTCAGAGCTGGGTTCCTTACAGTTTACTAAATCTGTTCCAAAGCACATTCCAAAGAACATATGTGTCAATCAGAGAAGGTTTAAGAAAATAAGTGTTCTGGGTAGAAGTCATAATCCAAAGTCTGTTCTCAAAAAGAATAATAATAATGATAAAGATGATTTCAGGGGGCCTCCCTGGTGGCGCAGCGGTTGAGCTCTGGGCTGTGAAGTTGCCTGCAGCCTCTGCAGCACCGGTTCAATCCCTGGCCACCTGGTGAGGGTCCCACATGGCGCGCAGACCTCTCCTGCCACCTGCTGCTCCCCTCAACAGTGTACTTCGTCAGTCTGCCTGTTCTACTCTCCACTCTGCCTCTGGGGAATTCTCTCACCCTCCCGTGCTTCTGACTGTACACAGTGCTTGTATAAATAAATAAAATAAAATCTTAAAAAAAAAATGATTTCAGTTTTGGTGTTTCAATGCTTCAGCTGCAAAATTTGAGTTATTTCTTCCTCATAGAGGAATGTCTGAATAAAATAGAATTTAAGACCACATTTCCCCATCCTACCTAAATGGCCTTTCTGTAATCAATTTCTATCACTGCAGCAGAGACTAGGGTGATTTATTTGGCTAAAACAACAGTGTGGACCATCCTAAGCTCAAGTGATTGTTCTGTGCTCCACTTTTAGTAACACAAGAAAAACCTAACTGAGCTGAAAGTGGTCTAGTTGGGTGTACCATAAGCAGAGAAATAGATAGACACACAGAATTTAGAATAGAATGTTCCTTTAAAATGCATACATTGTGCAAAAATAAAAAAATGTAAAAAATACATAAAATAGAAAATAAATCTAAAGTAATGAAAACTAAAAAAAAAAAAAAAAGAAAGAAAGTAAAAAGTAATTTGTTCTGCCAGTTAGCAACCAATTATAACTGTTACATCCTCAGGCCCTAATAGAGATAAACTCTCAGGAGCTACATGTAAAAGAAGAGGATGAAATATGGAATAAACCCCTGCCACTGGGCTAAAACTTAAGACACATTGCATTTTAAAGTATGGGCATTCATAGTATGACTTCTAAATGTTCAGAACTTGAAATTTCACAGGGGGGTTACAGTGACCAGACAATCTACAAGAGTTTATTTAATCCATAATGTCCTTAAATTGCAGCTGAGTTACTAGCTTTACTAAGATCTGGGTCATAGGATGAGGAAAGTGTCATGTGACACAGGGTCAGAAGGAAGAAGTAAAGAAGGTAGACAAAGAGAAGGAGTAGGAGGTCAAGGTGGAAAGTGAGGTTTGTTGACTTAAAATAAAATTCTGAAATAATAAAAATGTATGTTTGACATTTTTTTCTATGCCTCTTTCTAACTGCATTCCCAATACAACCCCAAGTTGACATATAGTCCTCTCCACCAGGTGCTAAAAGTTGCCTTATTTGCTTAAATTAGTTTCAGTGGAAGAAGTTCTTCCCAATATATATCAATTATAAACTCTTGACCAAATTTGAAACTAATACTAATATGATGTAAGCAGTAAGAAAATGGAGAAAGGTAGACATCTCATTCAAAAAAGCCCTGAGGACTTTGACAACTTTTACCTCAGGACCCAGACAGTACTAGGCCAGGCAGCTAAAACTGGGGTAGACTATCCACAGTCTGCTAGCTTGATGAACAAGTAGACAATAGGGTAACAGCACCTGGACCATGAAAGTGGAAATCCTGGGAAGGAGGGAACCAAAGAGGAAGCCCTGAATTTTGCACACTCTCCCCACATCTCTGGCTCACGACCAAACTGCATATGGATAGAGCAGGCACAAAGGATCCCAGATATTTCAGTTTCTGCCAACTTCAGAGGAGAGAGAGTTCAGAGTTTGAATTCTGCTAAAGCTGCTAACACCAAATCAATACTCTTCAGAGGAACATAACAGATTCCAGAGTCTTTACAACATATCACTTATAAAATGTGTTCAGAACACAATTCAACATTATTAGTCATATGACGATATAGGAAAATGCGATCTATACTCAAAAGATAATTTATCAATAGTGACTGATACCAAGATGACCCATATATTAAAATTAGTATATATGGATTTTAAAGCAATTTCTATAACTACTGACAAATGATGGGGTGGGGGAGATTTATAATAAATGAACAAATAGGTAATTTCAATGGGGAAATAGAAAATTTCTTAAAAATGAAAAGTCTAGTACTGAAAAATACAACACCTGAAACAAAGAATGTAGTAGATTGGTTTAACAAAACACTGAAGATAACAAGATAAAATGTCAGTGAACTTGAAAGTAAGTAAATAGAAATAATCCAATCTGCAAAATGGAAGGGGGAGGGGAGTTGGAGTGATTAGGGCATAAAGGATCATTTCAAAAGATTAACATACATGCAATTGGAGTTCAAGAAGGAAAGGAGAGGATGTGAAGCAGAAAAAAATCTTGAAATTATAATGACCAAAAATTTCAAAAATTTAGGGAATTTACAGGTTCAGGAACTCCAATGAACTCCTTCAGTATAAATACAAATAAAAACATACCCAGGCCATTATACTCAAAATAGCTGAAACAAAAAATGAAGAAAAATTATCAAATGCAGTCAAAGAAAAAGAACACATTACATACACCAGAACAATAATACGAAGTACCATTGACTTCTGATCAGAAAAAAATGGATGTCAAAAGACAATAAACAATATCTTTAAAGTACAGAAAGATAAAAATATGTCTACTCAGAATCTATAATTTGAAAAGAAGAAGGGAAAATAAAGACACTTTTAGATACATGAAAACTAAGAAAATCCATCACCATCAGACCTGCACAATAAGAATTTTATAGTAAATTATTCAGACTGAAAGGGAATGACACCAAATTGAAAGCTGAATCTTCAGGAAAGAATTGTAGCATAAGTGGTAAACATATCAGGAAAAATTAAATATCATTCTTAATTCATTTAACATACACATGAATGTTTAAAGCAAAAAGTACAACTTCTTATTCATTATGAGGTTTATAACATGAAGATATAATGCATATGACAATACCTATAACATGGCATAAAGAATGGAAGGTGAAGATAAATGAACCAAAAATCTGCCAAGTTCTCACAATTTTTGCAAAATAGTACAATTTTAACTCTATACAAATAGACTGTGAAAAGTTAAGGATAAATATATCATATATATTATATATATTATAATCACATACACAAATGCAAAATGGTATCCATTCCAATTGAAAAAAAATAAAAGCATAAGCCTGCAGAAAGAATCCCACAAAAATGTTCACATCAGTTTTATTCCTAATAACCTAAGAAATTTACAAATCCAATAGGCAAGAGATTATCAGTTTTTATTTAAAAATCCACCCTATGGAGAGGTCAGCCTGGCCTGATAACTTTCCTGGATCCTGTTCCCTAACAAGTTAAACTTGTTAATTTTATCCTCTACTTGTGAACCACAGTTTCTGAAATGAAGTCAGAATATTTGAGGTTTGTTGTTATTGTTTATTGCTTTCCTCCCTAAAAAGAATACAGGAATAAAAGGAAGAAAGTAGGCTGGAGAAGAACAGGGAACAACTATCTAAATAATTGGAAACGCTTTATACATATATCAGCTCTTTTCAGGCTAAGTGTTATGAGTCAGGAACCAGCTGTGTTAGAGAAAATCAGCCTCCTTTACCCAGATAGTAATAGAGTTTGGTCCCTTTTCTGAGATTTCAGTCACCCAAATCTGGAAGTTAGTTTTCAGTACATCATTTTGAAAGTGCAAACTGCCTTTAAAAAGAACAGTAAAAATTCATACCAAATAAAAAACAGAAAAGCAGGCAACCCTTAAAGTTGATTTTTAATTTATGCTTTCAAAATGGCAAACAAACACTTAAACAAAAATTTAAACCAAGTTTAAAGCACAAGTCATGGATAAAAATAGAAATCATAGTCACACATGGAAGAACTCAAGCATGGCCTCTGCAGAGTTGTGTTCTCAGGAAGGGAGAGATCTGATTTCTCAAAATCTGTTTTTCAAGTGAAATGAATAAAATATCTCAAATATTTTATCATAAGTGCCAAATATGGCAGATGGCATTTGCATGGAGATTATATAATCACATTGAAAAACCAACCATAAAGTTCTAAGAATATACACACAGTGAAAATACCCTCTCGCTAATCAGTATGGCTCTCCTACAGGGAGGGCCCACAGCCTTCCAGGGCCGGAGAGAGGATGCAATCAGGGAAGAACTCCATTTGTCTGGCTCAAGATTTGAACTTGAATCAAGAGTTCGGTCGGTGCCAGTGAATTCTCATTATCACATGCACGCGAAAACCACTGATTTGAACCCACACAACCATTGAATTAAAAAAGGATCAACTTTGGAGATTCTTGCATATTGTTTTCCTGAAGCATACAAATTCACAGTTCAATTCAATGTTGTTGTTTTTATTTGAATCCCAATTATATTCCCAGCAATCATTTTATGTTTTGATGAATTCTTGACATTAATAGAATCTCAGGACAGGTTTCAGATAATGAACGCATGAAGTTATGTTTTGAGATGTGGTTGAGAAAGTCTTTCTCCCTCGATAAAGCCACAGCTCCTCCTTTTCCAACAGGGACACAACCTTCATCCCAAGACACTTAACCATACCGGCACATGGGACCCATCCAGAGATTTTCTTTGACTAATTCTTTTTTATTTGATCAACTTTGTGGAGCTGTCATTTACATAAAATCAAATTTCAGTTTTAGGAATACAGTTAGATGAGTTTTCACAAATATTTACAACCATTGTCACCACCATGACAATCATAATCTAGAAAACTACCATCCTCCAAACATTCAAAAAGTTCTAAAATGTTTTGCCTGCTCCTTTGCAGTCAAGTCCATCTCCCCACTCTTGTCCCAGGAAACCATCTCACTATTATTTTACCTCATGAAGGGTTTCATATAAATTGAATCATAGAGTGTGTAGTCTTTTGTGTCTAGCATTTTCCCTTATAAGAGTGTGTTTGAGGTTTATCCATGTTGAATGTATGTTAATAGTTCATTCATTTCAGGTTTTGAGTAGTATTCCACTGTGTGATGCACCACAATTGTGGCTATCTGTGTTGTTTTCCACTTTAATCCACTTAAATAAAGTGGCTATGGATAGTCAGGTACAAGTCTTTGTATGGATATAGCTTTCTGTTCTGCTGGATGAATGCTTAGAAGTAGAATTGCTGTGTCATATGTAAATGTATATTTGACATTATAATAAATTGCCAAACTTTTTGTCTAAAGTGGATCTAAGATTTTACTTTTCTAACAACCGGGTATGAGAATTTTAGCTGTTCCACAGCCTCACCAATATTTGATATGGTCAGTCTTTTTCATCTGAGCCACACCGATAGGTATGTATTTCTCTCTCACTGTGCAGCTTTAATTTGTATTTCTGTAGTGACTGGTGTGATTTCTCTAACACATCTTCATGTGTTAGAAAAATCACCTCTAATCATACACTTTGTGTGGTATATAACAGAATGAGAAGAATCAAACATTTCCTCCCTGCATATAGACACAGCCCCAAGCAATGCTGATTCCAGAATGACTGTCTCAAGATGACCCCCAGAAAAGATACACATTTTTAAAAGATGCACACTTTAGAAAATCCTTTCAAAACTAAAGTTGATTAGTTAAAGGTCAGATTAATTATCTGCCTTTTCTTCCTTAGGGGAGAGAAGGAGAAAAAGAAAAACTCTCATCGCACAAATGGAAAGATCTGGAAATGATACAACAGTTCCTTCTCTAACAGACACCCCCACATAGTATATCACTAGCTATCAGATGGCCATCTGAGATCTGAAGGCTTCAGAACACTAAATTTGCCTCTCAAAAGAACCAAATGTTAAACTACGCCACACATGTCGTTACGCTCTTGCAGTATTCAATTTTCTCTTCATCGCATTATTTTTAGGTGGGATTCAAAACACCCACCAAGGATATATTTTTTTATGAGAGAGAACGTTGTTTTGGTAGAAAATGTGTTCAACTTCTAATCATCTGTCAAGGTTTTTTCATGAGATGTAGCTTTTCATCTACTTAAAGTACATTAAATTACTCATATTCAGGGCATCAAAAAATGTCACCCTTTCACTTAAGAAAAGAATAAAATCAGTCTCCCCACCACTATTATCCTCTCCATCACTAATAGTCTGGACAAAAAGTCTTCAGGAACTTGTTCCTATAATCCTCCCAAATTCTCTACTAGAAGCTGACATAAACCCTGAGTCTCTCCTTCCAAATTTCCCTCTTCCTTCCAACTATATACTCAAACATCTGTTCTCCAGCCTTTAAATTGGAGAATCAAGCTCAATAAATTGAATTTTTTTCAAAAGCAAAAAGTCTCTTTAGAAGAGTCCATAGAATAATCGGTTTCATCAGAAAGAAAAAGAAAAAAAAAAAAAGAAGACATGAGGGAAAAAGCTATTTACACCTGAGATTCATTAATTTGCATCATCCTTCTAATAACTTTAATCTGTACTTGTATCTGGTCAAAGATTAAGAATTTTTAACCAGTCCACATTTGGACTCTGTAGGAATAAATACATAACCCTGTGAAAATGAGTGAGTCTTTCAGGAACCTTGGGTAGATCCAGTCTCTTTTATAAACCATGGATGATGCTAATTGCATCTGCATCAAACTCGATGCAGTTTCCACCTTTAGAATAAAAAGAATATTCCATTTTTATGGATATTCAATACTTGGCTTATTTCTTTGACAAACATATTTTCCAATGTAAGATATGGCACTTTAAATCCAAATATAAATTCAAATGTCTGAGATTTGGCCAAGAAAAAGACTGGATATCAGATGAGAACACTGTGGTATTTCACACACATATGTGTTAATTGCTCCAACTAGGGTTGTTCTCTGAGTGACATTCTGTTTGACATCCATCCATTAGTCCCTTTGTGAAAATCACAATCATCATCAATTGTAAAACTCAGAAAGATTGAATAATGCAATTATGGCTTGCTCTCTCCTCTGTTTTCTCATGGAAACCCTTTGCCATAATCCATTACTATATTCAATCCTAAGATCTTTAAACTCCAAGTAGTTGCCCCCCTCTACTCCCGGACCCCAGTCCCCACACCATTCATGAGCCAACATTACTCCGTTTATCTCTGCAATCAAAGGAAGAAGAAAATCATAGTCCAACCCATTTCTGTAGGTCAACCCTGTTGTAACTAAATGTTCAGTCCACTTGAAGCCAATTCACAGTGCAATGAGCAGCAGAGGGAATGAGGGAATCAATAACAATCCTGCAGTTCTTAGCACTGTCTTAATAAGCAGAGGCAAGGATTTTTCCTCTTTTAAAAAAGTTACCACACGTGGTAGTTATTCAAACCCTGTCATTAGTAGTGGTCAGTCCCTTTAAGAATAAGTCCTCCATGGCTCTAGGATGCAGAGGAAGGGGTAGGACTCCCCATCACCCCATCTCCATACACCCAGGGCCATGCCACCCCAGAGAGTTGCAGATGCAAACCCAGAACCCAGGAAGGACCACAGCATAAGGCACTTCAAGGGTGGTCCAATTGGCACCCTAGAGGTTTCTAGCAGCTGCCAACTGTTTTGCTACCTCCCTCTTCTCCTACCCGACCACTAGAAAAGGACTCCAATCATGCCACTTTGGAAAAGCTCTTACATCAAGTTGCTGCCAATAAACACTTGCTCCTGGGCCTGATGATTGAACCAGCAAAGCCTTCCAGACCCTGGAGTCCCACAAAGCTTAGGCCCCCACCTGCTTGGCCAGATTTTGTTTGCCCCAAAGCCCAGGGGAGATTTCTGGAATTGCCCACCTTCATTCTCACTGACGGCCATTATTTCTGTAAGTAGAAATAATTAAAAAGAGAGAAAGAAAGCAGCTCAAAGTATGACATTTCTGATAAGATTGTCCCATGCTCCGCAGCATTCCTGTTGCACCATATAGCGTGTCCCCTCCACGTGGGCTTTTTCTAGTACAGGGCCCCATCTCTTAGCAATGAAGTGAGAAAGCTGAAGGAGGTTAGGGAATGTACCAGAGTCACAGGTTCTCAGAATCACAGTGACCTGAAAGGTCTCTAATCCAACACTTTTGTCTCTTACATGAAAAGACTATGGCCCAGAGAGATGGTAGGTGTGATTTACCCAAGAGCAATCTAGTGAACTAACATCAAATACATGTACCTTCCTCCCTTTACCTTCCAAAATAACTATCAGTCACCAAACCAAAAACAAAAGAAATTTCTAAAATATAATAATAATGTAACATTTGTTGTATGCTGTTGCCACGCTCTGTGCTGACAGTCTTACATAGATTATTTCATTTAAACCTCACCCGAAAAGTCTATAATCTTATGTACTCTTCTGTTCCCATGTTACAGGTGAAGAAACCAAAACATATTTAAGCTATTGACTGGAAATCGAGGCGTCAGAAGAACACATGCCTTCAGCCCTACTTTCTATACTCACTAAATTTAATGCTCCTGTTTGACCCTGGGCACTTCCTGAATCATCAATGTAAAATTACTCTCAGGATCCTTGTGGCCACAGAGAAGCAGGATAACACATTTCTCCAAAATTTCAGAAAACCAGTGGGATCCTGCTCTTGAATAGGATCCAATGGAGTGCTCCAGGCACACTCCAAGCAAGTAGATTGTCTACAGAAGGCCACATCCACATGACATAACCTTGAGAAAGCAGCCCTTATTTGTATTTAAAGAGCAGTCCAATCTCTTCTCACGCACTTAGATTTCCTTCCAAACACTTTTCACACTGCCACCTCTGACAGGAATAGGCATCCAACTCTGCCTCTGCAATCCCAACACCAAACAGTGCATTCACATAGCTGGCAGCACTCCAGAGCCTGGCCCACATGCACCAGCAAGCCCAAGCCCTGTGGGGACCCAGAGCAGACTTTCCACTCACTCACACATCAGGACACCCCCTGTGCCCAGAGAAAGAGAGTCTAAAGACTCTGTTGAAGAAGTGGGCTCTGAGGCCTCCCTGGTGGTGCAAGAGGTTGGGCACCACACTATCATGCAATCCGCAGCCTCTGCAGCATGAGTTCGATTCCCAGCCAGCCAGTGAGCAACCCACATGGCAAGACAGGCCTCTCCTGTCTTGCCTGCTGTGCCCCTCAGCAGTGTATTTCAGTCAGTCTGCCTGTTCTGCTTCCCACTCTGTCTCTGGTGAGTCCTCTCACCCCCCAACATCTCTGCCCTGAACCCCAGCTCTTGTATGCATAAATAAATAAATAAATCTTTAGGGGAAAAAAAAAGAAGTGGGCTCTGGAACATCCCAGTGTCTAAAGTGGCAGCAGAGGCACTTGAGATGAGTTCCCCTTCCAGCAATATTTCCCATCTGGGCGCACAGAAGTGGCTGGACAGAAAGACATTCTTAGAGAGGGGAGAATAAGGTAGTGGGTAAAGAGAATGGACTATTGTCAAAGCTGTTTGAATCTTGGATCTTGCATTTCTCAGCTTGGAGATCTCAGGCAAATTATTACCTTCCCTGAGTCTCAGTTTCCTCATCTATAAGAAGGAAAGGACAATGGTAGTGTCTCATGGAGCACCTGTGAAGATTAAATGAGATAATATATCCTCAGAGGCCAGCACAATACCTAGCACATAGCAATACAGTTATCTTTATTGCTTTTGTTGTATTTACTCCACCTCTTTTGGAGAAAGAGAATTTCTTCTCATTCCCAGGCCAGGAGAGCAAAGAAAGATGAGATGGAGAGTCTGGGGAGAGGAAGGGCAGTTTAAAAAAATAGGAATAAAATTCTAATGGCAGTAGAGCGCAGTCAGGAAAATCTAAGGAATGACTCTGAGTCTGGGCGTGGAAAGAGAATTCAGTCAATTATACCTACTTCCTGGTACTTTTCAAGCACATATTTATAGCGTATGTTTAGGTGTTTATGCTGTATATATAATTAGTCATTTTTCTTCAGCATATCCTGTAATTATTTTATCAAAAGCACATCTGTTTTAATTAGGCATGTATACACTTTACTATACTGTAAAATGTCAAACACACTGTAAAATAGCTCAGAGTACATTAACACATAAAAACAAAAATTCATTTGACATATCACAAACAGCTGCAAGAAGCTCATAGCCCCAACCAGCTGCTACTCGACAACTTCCCGCCAAGGGCTGTTCCGGCGGGTCCTTTGGAGACTGCTCCCGTGCTGGAGCTGCAGTGTCTGTGTCCAGTCTTTACCCCCCGCCTTGATTGTCAAATATGGTGTGTGGGGAAGCGCATGTGGCTTGGCTGTTGTCATCCACACCAACCTGTATCTTCAGCTTGCCAAGTTGGAGGACTTTAGTGTAGCAGATAATGCCAAAGACCTCAAATCCAGAAGGGACTTCAGATGCCAATGAGCACAGTACAAATGGGAACACTAGGAACCAAAGGAGGAACTGAGTCATTTCAGGGGTCATCCTAAGGTCATTCAGTGCCCAAGTCAGTGCTCCTTCCACTCCAGTGATTCAAACCTACCTGACTAATTAACATCATCACAGGTACTGACAAAAATGCCAATTCCCAGAGCCCACCCTGAGCAAAAATAAGCATTTAGGATTACCCCAAGTTCAAGAGCTTTTACATAGCTATTTATATGAAGATTAAAAAGACATTCTATTGAATGGAGGAATATATGCACACAATATACAACCAACATAGAGTTAATATTGAAGATAGATTTTAAAAAACTGCACCTCAACAATAGAAAACAAACCAAAAACTAAATAAATAGAAAAACAAACCAATTAATAAATTGGCAGCAGGTATGAAAACAGACAATTCCTCAAAGAGGATATCCAGAAGGCCAGAGATCAATGAAAAATGATCATCCTCACTTCCAATAAGAGAGATGCAGGTTAAAACAACAACAGGACACCATCTCTCAGCCATGAGGATGGCATATATTAAAAAGATGCAACAAGTATTGGAGAGGATGTAAGAAATGTAAGCTGGTATAGCCTTTATAAAAAAACGATTTGGATTCATCTTCAAAAAGTAAAAGTGCAATACCATATGACTCAGCAATCCCATTATTGGGAATCTATGCAAAGAATCAACACAAAAAACTATGTGCTCCACAATGTTTTTTACAGCACTGTTTGCAATAGCTAGGACATGGAAGCAGCCTAAAAGCCCATCAATAGTCAGGTGGGGGCTTCCCTGTGGCACAAGGGGTTAAGCACAGTGCTGTGAAGCTGTCTGCAACCTCTGCAGCACTGAGTTTGATCCCCAGCTGGCCAAGGAGATACCCACATGGTGCAGCAGACCTCTCCTGTCTCACCCGCTGTTCCCCTCAGCAGTGCATTTTAGTCAGTCTGCCTGTTCTGTTCCCCACTCTGTCTCTAGTGAATCCTCTCACCCCCTCGCCAAACACCTCTGGCCTGTACCTTAGTTCTTGTATGCATAAATAAATAAATAAATCTTTTTTAAAAAATAGTTGGATCGAAGATGGCCTATCCACACTATGGAATACTACTCAACCATAAGGAAAGATAAAATGCAGTCCATTATAACAAAATCGAAGAAGTTCAAGGGAATTATGTACAGTAAAGCAAATCAGAATAACAAAGACAAATATTGAACGTTTATATAACAGATGACTCAACAAAGCAAGATACTTATAAAAACTAGCGGATATTATAAATATCATGAATACTCGGAGGTTAAGAGGGAGGGGTCATGAGAAAGGGTCAAGGGGATTTAAGAAATTATGTTGGGGAACAAAAGAAAGTAAATGTTCATTCCGTTTAAGAGGAAATTGTTCTTTCTGTCCAAGTAAAAACACAGTACATACAAAAAAGAAAAGATGTCAAAAGCTTTTAAAAACAAACTGGCAAAGCTGATATCATAAAAAATAAAATTGTCTATACACAAACACCTTCAATAAAGGCAAAAGACAATTTTTAAGTTTAATAGGAAAATATCTGAAACAAATAATAGCAAAAAATTTATATAATAAAATATAAGTTGATTAATTAAAAGGAAAAATATCTCTCCTAAATAATGATAAAGTTAAGGTAGAAATAAAAAGCACAATAGCAGGGCCTCCCTGGTGGCACAAGGTGTTAAGACACAACCTATGAAGCTGTCCACAGCCTCTACAGCATGAGTTCGATCCCCTGGCTGGCCAGGGAGCTAGCCACATGGTGCAGCAGACCCCTTTTTTCTTGCCCACTGCTCCCCTCAGCAGTGTCTTTGGTCCATCTGCCTATTCTGTTACCCACTCTGTCTGGTGAATCCTCTCACCCCCCTCACCTCTGGCCTATACCCCAGCCTTTGTATGCATAAATAAATCTTTATTAAAAAGTACAATAGCAGATATATACATATACATATAAATTTATAGTATATGGCTAAAACTGTACTCTTTTGTATTATGGAGTCTCAAATATTTGGTACAATGTTAAAAGAAATTAAGGTAAGTTTCTTCATCTCAAAAACTAAAGGAAAAATGACAAAATCTAACTAAAGCAAGGCAAGAAGATAATGAAGATAAATAAATACATAAATGAATTAAAAAATAGAAATTGATAGATGATACCAAGAACTGGTTCTTTGAAAATTCAATAAAACAAGCAAATCTCAGGATAAGCTAATCAATAAAAACAGAAAGTAAAATCATAAGTAAATACATTTAGGAATGAAAGATGATAGGGGAATGAATACAGAGAAAATTTTTAAATTATAAGTGAAAAATTCACCAGGTGTGTAAATAGATTAACAAACCTCAATGAAATGGATAAGTTTTGACAGGAGCAGGCATGGATGAGGAATAACAGATTAACTCAAGAAGAAATAAGTTAATTCTAGAACCAGGTGATTTTATAAGTAAGCTTGGATAAATCCTCAAAGAGCAGAAAATTCCCATCCTGTATAAATCTTTCCATTAAACACACACACATACACACAAAGGACTCTGCCCAATTAATTTTATTAATTTTCTTAACCGTGATACCAAACATGGACAAAACACATGCACACACATACACACACACACACAGAGGACTCTGCCCAGTTAATTTCATTGTTTTCTTTTTTTTTTAAGATTTATTTATTTATGCATACAAGAACTGGGGTACAAGGCAGAGGTGTGGAGGTGAGAGGATTCACCAGAGACAGAGTGAGGAACAGAACAGGCAGACTGACTGAAATACGCTGCTGAGGGGAGCAGTGGGCAAGTCAGGAGAGGTCTGCTGCGCCATGTGGGTTATCTCCCTGGTCAGGGATCGAACTCATGCTACAGTAGCCACTGAAGCACAAATAGCTTCATAGGTTGTGTCAAGCCGCTGCACTACCAGGGAGGCCCTCATTAAGTTTTCTTAACTGTGATACCAAACATAGACAAAACACATGCACACAAATACACATGCACCCATACACATGCACACATACACATGCGCACACATGCTTGTGAGACAAACGCACACACATGTACTGTACATATAAACACACACATGCAAAAAAAGGGAGTGCAGAGAAGTAGTACAACAAAGTAGTCCTGACTGCTCTCAGAAAGGCCTGCTTGCAAGACTGGCCTTGGCTTTATATCTGCTAACTTGGAATTCAGAAAGTTTCCAGAGCCCCTGATTGATACGAGTGACTCACTCTGCCTGAACTGTTTATGCAAACAGTGTTTTAGGTTGAATACCAGAATTTTAGAACATGCCTAAGAGAGGTTGCCTACGTGATTTAATAAAAACCCTTCCAATAAAAACCCTGGACACTGAGTCTCAAATGAACATCTCCAGTAGAAGTGATTTCACATGTGCTGTTACCCTCACTTGGGGGGAGAGCATAAGTAAATGCACTGCATGTGACTCTACTGAGAGAGCCCTCTTATGCCGGGTCACCCCAGACTTGAGCCCATGCACTTTTCTCTGTTCTGATTTTACCCCGTATTCCTTCAACTGTAATAAGTCACAACATGTCTATGACTATGTGCAGTCTTATGAATCCTTGCAAATTAAGAAACCTGAGTATGGTCAACACAGTAAGCAATAGCTCTTACATATAGAGATTACAATTCTAAGATACAAATGAACATTAAAATAATAATTTTCAATGTGATATCACCACAGATTGAATGCAACAGTAGCTATAAAATCCAGCTGCCTTGCGTTAAGCCAGATACCAGTGAAATCTGCAAAATTATAAAACAATGTCACTCTTCTCATTAATTGGTTTGTTTTAGAAAAAGTTGTTTTAAATAAAATATGTCATGCTAACATGTACTGGGTTTATTATTATTAAATGAATATTTTTAATTAAAAACACATATATTAGTGTTAGTGTAATAATAATATAAGTATTAGTGTAATGATAATATAAGCATTAAAAATCTAGTAATGGAAAGAAAAAACCTAGTAATTCATATCAATAGTAGCCCAAATCAATGAAGTAGATCTTTCCAAAAAGAGGTTGAAAAGACATTCAATAAAATTTATATTAAACTCAAAAATGATTTAAAACTAAAAATAAAAGACACTTGCCTTACCTGAATAGGCTGAATGTTCCCCATCATCACATTAAATAGTATAGTTTCTAAAGCCATCCCCTTTTAAAATTGAGATGAAAATAAGAATTTCTACTATAACTACTATAATTAATATTGTCTGGAAACGCTTCATGATCCAGTAAAACACCAAGAGGTTTTTTTTTTCAAGATTTTATTTATTTATACAAAAAATGGGGTACAGGTCAGAGGCATGGGAGAAAGAGAGAATACACCAGAGACAGATCAGGGAGCAGAACAGGAAGACAGACTGAAGACACTGCTGAGGGGAGCAATGGGCGAGACAGGAGAGGTCTACTGCGCCATGTGGGTAGCTCCCTGGCTGGCTGGGAATCGAACCCGTGCTGCAGAGGCTGCGGATAGCTTCACAGCACTGCACGCAACCTGCTGCGCCATCAGGGACCCCCCCCCAAGAGGTATTTTTCAAAGGAGGAAATATTTATATACCTAGAAAATTCAAGAGTTTTGCAAATTATCTGAATATCAGGAAAATATTTGAAGAAATAAGTAATCATTTATCAGCAATTAAAAACACATAACAATTATATTGCCCATGCATAAAAGCTACAAAATCTACATAATATTTAGAAATAACTTTTAAAGGAAACATAAGTGATCCACAAGAAGTGAACTCACAAACTCTCCTGAATATACAAATAAATCAAGTTTTTTGAAATGAGAGTACTAAGAAGTATTAAACTACCAACTTTTTAGTTAATTTATAGTTTTAATATGCTGAGAGACTGACTATACAAATGGACAGTGAACAGACTCTATGTAAAAAAGGAACTCGACCCACCACCCATAGCACCCTACCCGGGAAACCCAGCCCTCACAACTGCAATAACCAGCCCAGGAAGGCAGCAGCTGGACATGCAGAAAGTCAAGCTGTTATCTCTCCTCACAATCCAGAGATTTAAAAAATAATTTATGTAATGATAGACCCAAGTGGCCGGACCTGATTAAAAAATCACAGCTCCCCTTAATTTTGTCCCCATTTACAACTTGAACACTCCAGGCCCTAACCATTCACATAAGATGTCCCCTCTTTAGTTCACCTGTCTCCGGCTTCCCCAGACCAATAGCCTACAATAGTGGTACACCTGAAGCCTTACATATTTTCCACCATGAAGCTTTCCCAAACCTCTGCCTGCCTCTGAGTCTGCCAAAATACAAGCAATTGTAACTGAGTCCTTCACTCTTGCAAACTATGAATAACCTGTGCTTGTTCTCATTTCATTGGTCTTTGTTTATTTCTATAGTAACATTGACCAAAATTGACCAAGACATTTTAAAAACATTGACCAAGACCTTTTATTTTTTTTAAGATTTATTTATTTATTCATACAAGCACTGGGCACAGTCAGAAGCGTGGGAGGGTGAGAGAATTCACCAGAGCCAGAGCAGGGAACAGAACAGGCAGACTGACGAAATACACTGCTGAGGGGAGCAGTGGGCAAGACAGGAGGGGTCTGTTCGCCATGCGGGACCCTCACCAGTGGCCTGGGATCGAACCAGCGCTGCAGAGGCTGCAGGCAGCTTCACAGCCCAGCACTCAACTGCTGCACCACCAGGGGAGCCCTGACCAAGACTTTTTAAAATAATTCTAAGGCTCATCTTTAAGGATAAACATCTGAGGCTAAATTAAGAACTTTTTTTAAAAAAGCAGAAGTCTTGAAAAAAATGGAAAATAAAAACAGAATAAGATGATACTAACCTTGCCATGTTTTAAAGCCATTAATAGAACAACACACATATTTAGCCTTGAGCCAAACACTAACATATATAAAATTTCAGTACCAGAGAGTTATCACAAATCAATAGAGAAATGAAGGTCTGTTCAATCTGTCATTTGTGACAATCTGTCATTTAGAGAGAAAAGTCCATTTAAAAACTTCATCTCAGAAGTATTTCTTTTTTTTTTTTCTAGAATTTGTGCTTACCAGGGCCTTATTTTTTTTTAATTGAGCAAACACTGGTTGACAACACTGTATATGATTTAGGGGAAGAGGGTCACACCTCCTTGGATGTATGTCACCACACATGCCACCACAAAAGCCCCCACAGTACTGTACCTTAGAGCACCGGCTTCCTTCCACACCCCTCTTGCTCCCAGCCCTACTCATCAACACCCTCAGAGTAAACTCCAGCTACATTAAAAACCATCTATAAGGAACTAAATGATTAAAACAAAATTATAAGCACAAGTAAGTGAATAGTACCTAAATTACTAAAAAGATTTTCAAAATAAAAGGCAACAAATTTACAATGTATGCATTTAAAAATAGGGAAAATATTTACAGTAAATACAGCACAAAAAAATAAGACTATCTTTTCTATATAAAGGGACTTGGTAAATAGAGCAACAGATAAATGGACAAAGTACATGGAAAGTCATGAACAAAAATAGAATGGTAAGCAAACAAAGAAAAACAGGCAACAACTGAAGTAATAAGATGCAGCTTTTAGCTCTCCAATTAGTCATTTTCTTAAAAATAGGATTACCCATTGCTGATGAGGTAGTGAAAAGAAAACTCACTGCTGGGTGGATTGTAAGTGGTATAATCTTTGTGAAAAGTGTTTTGGCAACGCATATACAGAACTCAAAAAGTACTCCTATCAGTCAAGCCATCCAGCCTAAAATCAGGAAAAACACAAAGATGCTAAATGCAGTACTATTTATAATAACAAAGAAGTTGGAAACCACAGAAATGCCTCAGAATGGGAGATTGAATAAGCAAATTATGGTGCATTCAAAAGAAAATGTTATTCATTTATTTTAATGTTTTTAGGTTTTGGTAATATGGGGAAATGCTTATGTCAAATATTAAGCCAAAAAACAAAATAAAATTATTTATTTATCCCATTCCATATGATCTCAATTATGCAAACACTTTAACTATATATTATATATGCATGTACACATATGTATGTATATCCGTCCCTATATATGCTTAAGTGTAGCTGGATTGTCCCAAAATAGATTACAGTAGACCTTTTTTCTACTTTTCACCATCTTTTTCAATTTTTTATAGTGAGCTAGGAGGGAAAACTTTGCCCTAAAAAATAAAATTTACTTTGTCCAGGTTTCTCTGGACACTATCAGAGGAATTTTTGGTGGTTTTTTCCCCAAGACAAAGGATTTAGGAGACAATCCAATGTATGTTGGTGCCTGGGGTAAATGGTTACCTGATTAAATACTGCTAAAGAGGGGGTACTCCATAGGCAGATACACCCACCATTCAAGCCAAGGTGACTTTCTAGAACCCACTTGCTTTTCCAGTGTGCATTAAAAGGTAGATTATTTATCCTAGGGAACACTGAAATCTAGAATAATTGTTTTCAAGTTCCCCCTTTTCCTTTGCTGACTTTTTGAAACTAGTTGTGTGGGATTCCACCCAAGACTTGCAACTAGAGAAGCTGTTTAAACCACCTGGTTTTGCCCACATGCTGTGGAAACCAGTATGAAAGTTGCAGTCTGTATTATGACTTCACCAGCGGAAAAGCCCAAGCAAGGCCACATCATCCAGCACGATGGATGTTTCCAATCAATAACCTTGGCATCTCCCTAAATCTCTTTTTAGTCATTCTTGTCTTGCCCTGGAATACATATTTGGTCCGTGGTCCGTGGGAGGCAGGGAGCATGCTTCATCATAATAGAACTGGTCAGAGCTGCTCTACAAATATGGAATAACAAATATCAGGTTTCATTGTCTGTTGTTTTTTTAATCAATCCCTCCAGTCCTTCATGTGCCTTATGGCAGGGAGTCTAATATCTCTCTTTTGAGACTGCTCTCAACTTCTGATAGTTCAGACTGGCTGAGAACATTCCTCTAAGATGGGGATTCCTGGGCAGGAGACCACAGCTCTTCCTGGGAGCATTACCCTGTCACTTAGTGCTTGGCCCCTCTGGGTCCCCCAATACTGAGCTCTCAATGTTTTGCTTGACTAAGGTAGCCACAACCAGCTGTCATTTGGGCTTGAGAACAGGCCAAGGTGGAACCAGGATCTGCCAACAGAGTCCTAGCACCTCCCTTAAGATCCATCCAAAGGAATAAAGGAGCGCTGGACCCCCAAAATACACAGAAGCTAACTAGACAATATTTTCCCCAAACAAAAGGGCTGCTCTTCTATATTCTGAAGAGAGTTTCAGGGACTTACCTCCTAACTCCCCAGGACTTTCCAAGGATTCCACACACTCTTCTGGGGGGCTACCTTCATGGGATTTTGGCAGAGAAGATAAAATGTACAAATGGACCTCTGTCCTAATAAAAGTCCTTCCATTTCCCCAGGACTGTACATATTCATTCCAGCTGGCATTACCCCCTTTCTATGTGGATAATGAATTTGAACCTGAAAACCTTGCCCAAGGTCGCATGTCTAAGCCTGCCTTTGCAGAAAGTGATCCTGTATAAAAGTCCTGTCCTCTTATGTCCTTGATCCCAGTCTTTCTCCCAATCTTCCTGTTCTTCTCTATCTTTTCATTCATCCATATTCATTGAGACCAAATATTAATTCAATTTTATACTAGGATGCAAATGATAAAGGAATAAGACATTTATCCATGCTGTCAAAGGTTTAGTCTAGTTCCAGAAACAAGATTGTCAACAGACATGACGCAATATCAAACACTGATTCTATTTCAACTTGTCATGTTTTCTCCACCACAAACCCCACTCGCCCTTGTCTCCTCTATTCCAAAATAACAGATGACACTAATTTTTTTTTACATTTCATTATTGCATACCTCATTTACAAATGCTGATGTGTAATTGTAGTTTATCAGAACAATAATAAAATAAGCATTTGTGTACTTTTCCTTCTACTTAAGCAATAAAAACATGGCCAGTCAATAACTGCCTCTTAAGAAATGAGATCATGTATTTCTGTGTTTCAGAGTGAACTAGTTTTTCCAAGACTGAGCTTTCTTCTACTTAGAGAAGAGAGGGAAATCTGCAACTACATGTTTCGTGCAGGCAGCCCTTGGATTCAGAGACAGAGCATGGAAAAGACAGTGCTGAATTACATGGGCAATCTGCCATAAAGCGTTGGAGGGATTTGGGGATGTGGGGGGGGGTCAAGGGAAAATGACCAAGAGAAACAGGAGGAGACATGAGCTTTCTCTGGAGGCCCTTGGGCAGGACTGCCAGAGGAGGGACGTGCCTCGCACAGGAGACTGACCTGTCAGGCAGGGTGGAGCCCTGGGGTGGGAGAAGCAGTGAGGGGCGTCTACCCTCAGGATGGCAGAGTGTCTCGGTCAGAGTACCCCAAAAGCCTAGCACTATGGACTCTGTCTTATCAATGGCGGACAGATGCTGGGGAGGTTTTACATGGTATGTAAATAGGCGGGCCATGTGTGAGTAAAAATATGCTTTGGGTGGCTATTTTTAAGAGAACTGAATATAGAAAAAAATAGAGTTTGATGTCAGCAGGCTTTTGAGCTCAAGGGGCTGGGTCTGCAGAGAAGAAATAAACCAGAGGGTCAGTACACAGAGGGCCTCTTGGCCCATTTGCCGAACACACTTAAGTAGTCAGTACCGAGGTGCCTGGCAGCTCCCCTGGAAAAGACCCCAACATCTGCCCTTGGTTGCTGCCTCCATGCTAACTCCTCCCACCCCTATCCCCCAGTGTGACTTTCAGCCACTGGGTGACACTGAGGAGAGAGGGAGATTCTTAGGGACTAAGACAGTTGGGCACCCCTGAGGCCGAGAGCAGACCACAGCAGCCCATCTGCATATCTGCCCCAGGGGTGTCCTGTGGAAATGGAGCAGAAAGGACAGGACCTGTTCCCTCTCTGACCACCGGACATTTCTGTTCACAGCTAAACTAACAACCTTGCAGATATCTCTAAGAGTCAAAAACGGACTTTTCCTCTTCTGTTTCTACACTCAGGTACACACGTGCACAAACACACACTCACACACACCCATATCTGTGCTGCAGATTCTCTTTGTAAACTATAGATCAAAAAAGTAAGTTAAACATCTGAAAACTAACATTTAAATGTGAGACTCTCCTCACTTTATTCAAGCCTTAAATGTAGAAATAATGTTTTTCCAAATATTTCCTTTGAACCAGAACCTTTACATGCAAAACCATCTACTACCAATTGGGAAGGGAAAATCATTGAGCCATAAAATTTTGAAAGGAATACTTCATAATTAACATACTTTTAAAAGAATATTCCTTTTACCAGAATCAGATGCAAGAATATTTAAAAAATAAGCAGTATCAGGTCAGCCAGTAGCCGCTCTGATGCGAGATGAGTCCTATAATGTACTTTCTGGGACCCTCCCTGGCATCCCTTAAAGATTCTTACATGGTTTTTATGGGAAATACTCTCAACAAAGTTCTTCTGATAATAGAAAAGACCTAAGCCCAAAGAAACGCTAGACCTCCAAGGTGAAGACTGTTACCCCAGACAGAGTGAGCAAGAGAACGGAAGCAATTATGTGGATAATTCCACCTCCCCTTTCCCCCTCCAATCTCAGGAAAAGCTTTTCAGTGAGCCCAAAGTATGTTTTTTGCCTGTTTGTTTTTGCTTTTGTTTTTCACATTGCTTTAAAGATAAATACATTATCCTCCCCTTGACTTGACTCAGGGAAAGGAATGGATCAAGTAACATCTTTATGTCTTCACAAGCAACTGGAGAAAAAAATATTCTGAGACCCGGCACCAGGGCGCTGTGACTCATTTTCGTCAGTTTTCTTTTTCCCAATGGGTGAAATTTAACCAATACTTTGTTAGCGAAGGTCTAGTTGTTCCCCAGAGGAAAATTGCAGGAGTGAAGATATAACCACCGCCATGCCATCTAGGAGCTTAAAAGGATAGATTTCTAGGTCTAGCCACCGTTTTTGAAATTAGGTTTTTAAAGGAATAGGTTTGTTGCTATGGATTTAAGGGGCAGAAGGGCCAACATTCACTTACAGTTCTCAAAAATAACAGCAAGCAAGAATATTTACATCCTATTACAGCTCTGAAGAGGGATTTAAAAAAAAATTCCCTAATGGACAAAAGGGAAGAGATGAGGCCACAAATTTGCATTATTGAGATTCACACACTCACTTCATTACCAAAGGATCCTCCAGATTAAAACAGACATAACTGGTAGCTTGAAACTAATAGCAAAGGGCTGCCTGGCCATCACTCTGTCAATTTCGTCTCCACCCCTATATCCCCTGACAGCTTCTTCCCGTATATTTTAACCAGCTGTAAAATCTGCCTTCTCCTTCTTTTCTCCCTTTAAAGGAAAAGAGCCTGCCAGAGGATTTTGGTGCATTAGGACAGACTTTATTAAACAACTTAATCCATCTCTGCCTGCCTAGCATGGCCTAGGGAGTCCTAATTAATCAATAAGCATTTATTGAGTGTTCCAATGTGCAAAATAGTCCTGAGTCAGGGGCTACAGAGACTTCAAGGATCTAGTTAGGAAAATGGAGCACGTTGCCTCCAGGAGGGGTTCCTGACAGGATGACTTAATACATGGAGAAAAGGTATATCATTTGCTGACGATCCCCTGGGTACAAATACCATGCTGTGTGCCCCGTATACATACACTATTAGTTCAGCTCACCCATAGTCATTTGCTGGGACGGTCATAACAAAGCACTATGGGTAGGATGACATCAACAACAAAAATCTACTCCCTTATAGTTCTGGAAGCTGGAAATCCAAGATCAAGGTGTTGGTAGAGTTAATTTTATTCCGAGGTCTCTCTTGACTTGTAAATGGCCAACTTCTCCCTGTTTTTGTATGGTCTTTCCTCTGTATGCACTCATATCTGTGTCCAAGTTTTCTCTTCTTCTAAGGACATCATCCTGTTGGAATAGGGCACAGCCTAAAGACCTCATTTTAACTAAATTGCCATATTAAAAATCTTATTCTGAAGTGCTGGGGGGTAGGGCTTACAACACATGGGTTGTGGAGGACACAATTCAACCTATAACATCACCCTACCATGCAGCTGGGGGATATGTCAGATAGGATTCTGCTATTTAAAAAGCAAACAACCGAACAAGGAAAACAGAAAATCTGACTTAAGCTATGGATTAGGATTGTTGAATTGTAAATAACAGGAAAAAAAGCAGTGGCTTAAGTATAATAGAAGTTAATTTCTCACTTTCAAAAAGAGGAAATGATCCAAAACTGAAAGGGTGCTCCAGGATGGCAGCAACCCCTGTATTTTCTATGATTTTTGTTCCCATGGTCACCGCAAGGTCTAAAGTGGCTGCTGAAACACCAGTCATGACGTCTATATTCCAGTTTATTGATTCTGTTCTCAGAACAGTATTTGTTCTTCCCTCACAGTTGTAAGATGCCTCATACTCAGGCCTTATCACTGGTTAAGTTTCAAATCCAGTGGAAAAGAACAAGAGCCTCTTTTCTAGAAATATCAGCAAAGTTATAAGTATGCCCCATTGATCCTGGTTGGATGTCATGTCTGTTACTACGACCAAGTTGTAAAGTGATGTTCTGATAGCCAACCCCTGGGCTGAGAATGTCCCTTGCATAAACCCCTGAGAGAAATTTAATTTACTGTCTTACCAGAAGAAGGAAAAATGAATGCCGCACAGGACAAACTACAAATGTCCACAGAGTATTATCCACATGTTTCAAGTAAGCACAATGAGACTCAGAGATGCTAAATTACTTGCCTAGGTACCCACATAACTGGGGGAGCTAGGATTGAAACCCTACTGACTTAGAGCAAGGTCCTTCCTCTGCGTACTCTGTTGTCTTAAAGTCAGGGACTATCACGATGGGATGGAGCAAGGCAGGAAGACTTCCTGGGAAAAGGTGAGTTAGTGAAAAATAACTTAGAGTTAGATGCCAGAGAAACATAAGTAAAAGCACCATAGGCAAGATTTTCTTCAGATTGAGCAGGTTCCCAAAGGCACCCTGTGGATTGTCCTGGCAAGATACCAGGCACACTCAGCCACTAAGGATCAGTTTGCAAATTCCTCAGATTGTTAGCAGTATTCCAGGGTGAGGGATGCATGTTAGATGAAGCCAAGTGGTTTTGGGAAAACCTGTCTCCATACCCTGGGTGAGTCACAATAAACAAAAAATAAAGACTCTCAGAAGTCCTGAAAGAGGTATTTCATTTGGCGTGTCCAGAATTTGCCACTTTTTGTTTGTTCCTAAAAGTTTTAATTTGTTGGTTACTTGACTTTGAACACCTATTAACATCTTTCCTTTTCTGAGAAACCAATGTTTTTTGGAAAGCAGTTCCGGAAATAGGAGTTGCTACTTTAATCCAAAGCTTTATTTTCCAGACAAGGAAATTGACAGGCCAGTGTGTTTGATCCAACAGGTGAATGGCAGCTCTGAGACCAGGATCCAAGGATCCTCACACCCAAACCATGCAGGCGGGTGGAATTTTTCAAAGTATTTTTATAAAAAATTATGATGAGCATAACTAAACTGAAATAACATTATTCTCCTTTAGCATTTCAGTTTTCACCAGGCAGCTGTGATGGGCTCATCTAACTAGATCAGCTCTTGCACTTTCAAGCTGTGTGTGAGTGTGTCAGTGTGAGTGTGTGTGTCTGTGTGACCACGGGTTTTGCATGCACTCACCAGCAGCAAAGACACACTCGGGGTCAACTTACTGACCGTAGCGGCCGAATGGGCACAGGGCAGGTTCTCTATGATCCTATGCAGACAGGGAAAAGGAGGTGTCCTGGAGCCCTCAGTGGCTTTTGCAGGCTTTATTTTACATTTTACCAGGTCCATGGCAGGCAGGTCTCCCAGCCCCTGGCAAGTCTTCACTCTCTCTGGACTCTCTGGCGTTCTCTCGTGGCCTCTGCTTCTCTCTCTCTTTTCACTCTGCTCTTCCTTCACTCTCTCTGCCCTTATAAGCCCAGTCTCTCAGCCCAGGTGTACCCACTTACATATGCCCACACCCTAGTCCAGGTGCCCGCCATCGGGGATGCATTCAGGACTGCAGATCTATCATTGATCCTAATGGCAGGAGGGCAGAAAAGCCTGATAAACATTTACTGACCCTACAGCCATTCCGTCACTAGGTCCTCTTTCCTCTATAGTTTTGAACATATACATGAGTCAATCCATCAAAAATATTTATTGAGTGTTTACTATGCTTCAGAACTGTTCTATATCCCCACAATGCACACAAAAAAGTAACAATCAATCGATCCAGTGATCATATATTGAATCTTTACTATGTGAGAAGACCTGTACTAAATATTATGGGAAGTAGAGTTCAAAAAGCTATTGATCCTTCCCCAAGAAGTTTACTATCTCACAAGGGATATAAAATAAGTGTTTCAATAAATACAATGAAGGCAACATATTCTCATAGAAAGAAATTGTTGTCTGTTAGTGGAGGAAAAGGCATTTGAGTTGGAATTGAAGCATCTGATCCACTTGCCAGTTGTGTTGGCTCCTCTCCGCAGGTGAGCAAAGTGAACTTATAAAAGCTGCTGGGCTCCTGATTTTGCAGCTGAAGGCAAGAAAGCCTGGAACAGAGGCCTTTAACCAGGACTGCAAATTGGAATCACCTGGGGACATTTTAAAACACAGATGTCTTAGGTTCCATCCCTAACTAGTTGAATCAGAATCTTGGGGCTTAGGGCGTTAAGATTGTATTTTCTTTTTAAAGCTATGCCAGGTGACTTTGGTGTGGTCGGGGTTGAAAGCTGTTGGTCCCAAGCTCTACAGCAAACCAGATGTTGTGGGTGGAGGTAGGGGAGAGGAGGCCAAGGCAAGTAGGGATAGATAGAAACAGAAAAAACTGGCTGGACCGGAGGACCATGGTGGAGGAAGAACCCAGAGTTCTGATGAGGGATAAGATGCATGGAGCTAAGAGCTTCAAAGATACTTCCCAACACAAGTGACAGAGCTGAGAACCACCATCATGGTGAGTGCGTTGAGGGTTAACAAGAAGGATCCAGAGCCCTCTAGAATGAACAACATGGGTTAGGTCAACTTGAGTCTTTCTTACCAATGTTCTGGGAGCAGCCCACTCCAGGGCACTTGTCCTGAGCCCCCAGCTAGTTTTTAAAGCACCTTCAAGGCCATTGTGCAGAGAATCCACAACCACATCTCTGCAGCATTTCAAGCTGCCCAGGAAACTTGAAATAACAACTGCAAAGAGGGGCTGGTGGCTCGGGAGTGTGCATTGTGTGAGGGCTGTGCTAAAGCTTCAGCTGTCTTAGCTAATCCTCCCAACATCTCACCAAACAAACCAAATCACCATCCCATCGCAGATGAGAGACAGAAAAAAGTTAAGGAAATCACCCCTCACAAGTGGAAGCACTAAACTGTTGTGAATTGATCAAATACGTGCTTTTGTCTCCTTATTTTCCTTTCTAAAAACATATTGTGTGTTGAGTCTTCATGGTGCAATTTGTGTTGATGGGATTTCTGCTGAATTTCTATTCACACCAGAGACTGAGCAAAGCAGGACCCAGGATCCAGTCAGAGGATATTTGGAACTGACAAGATGTAAACAAATTGCTCCAGAGAATTCGAAAAGGGGAAACATGTTTATTTCATTTAATTTCCACAAGTCTACAAGAAAATGGAAATTCAGAAAGGTTAAGAATCTTGCCCAAGTGCCACTGGAAAAAGGTGAAGGTGGGATTTGAATCTAAGATTGTCTGAATCTTAAAACATGATTTTATAGCACAGCCCTGTGCTGCCCCCCAGTGTATCTGGGTCTAAGGGAGAACCCGGACCTGTTGGACAATATTTGGTGAGCAACCCCATGTGTTCTCTACTACCCTCCCCCACTCATCTCCCAGCTCCCTCCTCTGTCACCTGCCCTCCCCAAAGAGGCCTCCTCCACCCCTGCTCTGGCTCCAGTTTCTGGACAACCCCTTTCCAAAAAGGCCAGTAAGCTTGCATCTTCGGGTGGCAATGGGGCAAACAGGCTGAGATCTCCCCAGGTCTGCGGAAAATGTGGTTGGGACAAAAACCCGAGAGAATTCCTTGGCAACACTGGCAGCACAGGCAGCTGGCTGGAATATTCCACTCGGATGCAGAGGATTACACTTCGGCAAATCCACAAACCAAGATGTAACTGACTAGTGTCGTTGTCTGGGGCAGGTCACATTCCCACTGCCTCACAGTCCCCCATTCAGCTCTGCTCAGACCTCCTTGAGGACAGCCACGGAGTGTCCAGCCTGCCACCAGCTGTTGCTGCCAAGTCACCTGGTTTCCAGAAGAAGGGTTTAGCCAGAGTCCTCCAATAGTGGGAAAATCCCCATCTCATCTCACCAGTGCCCCGCAGTGGATGCTGAGTTGGGTCACAAACTGAGACACATGCAGCACCCTCTGCAAGATGTAAGGTCTGAGGGATGTCTGGGCAAGGGACTGTCCCTGGTATCAGGACAACAGCCTCTGCAAGACAGCCCACTGATAACCCCAACTTGATCACGGTCAGGGAGTGCCAGAAGGAGTATCTGGTGCTTGCTGCTCCATCTGTGGTCCCCAGTTTAACAGCATCAACGTCATCTGGGAGCTGGTTAGGAACAGAGCACCCCAGCCCCTCCCCAGACCTACTGAATCAGTCTGCAACTGGCCAAATTCCCCAGGAAGCCATATATACATTAAAGTTTAAGATGTGCTAATCAAGGGATCCCTTCTTGTTTGACAGATGAGGAAACAACACCAAAGAGGTCAAGGGGCTTTCCCCCAAGGTCCCATAGCTAGACCCTGGCAGATCTTGGCTAGATAACACACAGGTACCACACTTTGCTCCTCACAACACCTGTGTGAAGAAAGCAGGACAGGAATATTATCCCCACTTTGTGAAGAAACTGGGGAACAGAGATATTAAGTTTCTTGCCCAAGGATGTACTGGATAGGCAGAGCCAGGATTCAAGTCAGGGATGACATCTTATTTTGCCCAGCATTCTGGGGCAGAGATCCATAGACTTTTTCTATAAAGGGCCAGATATCAACTATTTTAAGTTTTGTGGACCAGATGGTCTCCATGACAACCATTCAACTCTGCATTGTAATAGGAAAGCAGTCATAGACAATAAGTTTACGGGCACGAATGTGTTCTGATAAAACTTTATTTATAAAAACAGGCAGTGGGCCAGACTTGACTCCCCCGCCTATAGTTTGCCAAATCTTGCATCATTTCACTCCATATAAGAGAAGAAAATCTCTACTTCAGCCTTCCTTTCCTATTCCAGAGTCATTGAAGGGAGGTAGAAGTGGGTGGGGTCTTCCATCTTCCCAGAGTCCCAGAGCACAGGAGATTTGTCTGAAGCAAGGAGTGCAGGAGATGGGCTTTTATCCAGATCCAAAGAGAGTTTGAGCAAAACAAGGTGGACCTCACCAGAGATGTTGGTCAAAGTTGTACAAGACATGCCCCGAGGGGGTTGCAAGAGTCTAAATTCCCCCCCATTCTCTGCGCACTAAGCTTAAACCCTGGATGCACCAGCTGGCAGGAAGCAAGCCCTTTGCTAATTGCTCTGCCCGGAGGGGACCCCATTCAAGCTCCCTCCCAGAGGGGGTGACTTTTCTCCTCTGCGTGATGGAAGTCGTTGCTAGCAGCAGCCGTAACTCCAGATCCCACCTCTGGCTGAGCTCCCCTGCCCAAAAACATCCCTGCAGGGAAGGCCCCGCTGCAGCTGCTCCATGCACACATTTGTGTTGCAGGAAGAGTGAAAGAGACAAAAGGAAAGAAACCTCCTCCGGTAAGTCATGTCTGACTCAGGAAACAAAGCTGGGGACCATCCTTGAATGTTTGCATTCATTAATGTTCCCGTCAATTTTAAACACTAGGGTAGAGTTTCCAGACTTTGCAGATCATTTAAAAGCTTAAGGGATTATCAAACCAGTCATTTAAAATGACATTTTCACTGTGCAAATATTATTCTATTAAAGAGCATGCATGGCAAAGGCCGCAATCAGCATTGGCAGGGTTACAGGGCCTTCCTCCATTGCAAACCCCACTGTTTCCTCATAAAGCTGTCAAGCCCCCGCTTAATGAAACATATATAAACGTGGTGATGTTAGCCATGTCACAGCAAGCTAATTCATTTTGGCTTTTTCCCATTGCGCTCCCCTATTAAGGCTTTTATCAACGTATCCTCTTAGGATCACCCCCAACAGGTTTGCCATTGGCCCAAGGAGATGAAATCCAAGAAAGTGTTTAATTTCCAAACAGGCCAAACATCTTAAATAAATAAATAACCCACGGGCCTGATTTGAAGATAAAGGTATCAGTCACAAGGCTGCCCGCTGGTGTTTTATTGGGAAAGAGATACTGTGAGAAGAGTAAAGAAGTTAGGCCTCTTCCCAAGCCCTTGGGCCTGGTGGGGCTGCTGTCTTCAGTTCTTGGGCAATTCCCTTCTTTAATTACTAAATTACTAAAAGAGAATCCAATCTGGCATGGCCAGGCCTTCAAAGAAAAACTTTTGAAGCTCTGTTTCTAGATTGTTTTTCAAAATGGGCCTTTTTGGGCCCTGCTTGCTCCACATTCTCCTGGTTGGTCATTTCTGGAGAGAAAAACAGGCCTAGGGCACTGGTTTAATCCTTGGAGTCCTATAAGAAAGAAATAATTTAGGTGGAAAATGTGGAAGCCCCAGTAGACCCCCAAATCTCTAGAGTTCAAATCCTTTTTTTAGGTGACAAGACGGAAAGACTGGGGAAAGCATTGACCCTTGAAGATTCCCCGAGGCAGGAAGGGATATTCACCCAGTGTTCAACGTGCCTGGACTGGAGCCAACTGAAAGTCCCGATCTCCTTTCTAAGGGTAAGTAAGAGAACCTAACTTCTCAGGAAAACAACCATTTCCAGCAACTTTCTTCTAACCATAAAATACTTTCCTGGACACACATCCCTGAGGAAAATTCACAAATTGGCCCAAATGACTGGATGTCACTATTTTCAGCTGCAGAAATCTGCTTACGTCAATGACAAGCTATAAATACTGAGCCCTTGGGAGCAGCTTTTACAACAATTCCGCCTATGACTATGCTTTGGCTCTTGAGGCCTTGGAAGAAAGGGTTCTTAAGGAAATCCGGAAACCTGGGTGTTCCTTCGTGGGGAGAGGGGAGCAGATTCTCGTCTCTTCGCCACCTTCTCCTTTCTAACGTCCCCGTCGACCACCAGCCCTCACACACACAGAGATCCCAAGAGCCACCACCATACGCTTCCTGGGACACCACCTCTCCAGCAACCGTCTGGCAGGCCCACTATGAATCACAGGACTGTAGGGAAATACTCCTGCCCTTTTAAAGGAAGCATTATTCCCAGGATACACGTCTGAAATAAAGGGTCAGATCATTTGGGGAGTAAAAATATATCCATTTTTAGGTGACTCAAAATAAATTTTCAAATCAAAGGCTCTGAAAAGTCCTATTGTTAAAGATACATCTTTGATTTTATTTGACCTAGCATTTGGTGATCTTATTTCAAGCAATACTCATTAGCAAGCTACACAGAACTCTGGCAGAACATTAATTAAACACAAACTAACACAAAGAAGTTCTGATGACCTCAAGTCTGATTCTCCAATAGCACATTTTCAAGTTAGCTTGGAAGATTCCAGAAAAAGGAGTAACGTATTCACTTACGGTAATTCTGATGTATCCAAAACTTACAATCTATCCTCCCTCTGCCTCATTCTTAACTAAGGCAAACATGGGGCATGGCAGGCACTGTCATGTACAACTGATGCCACAACGTCTATGCTCAGACCTTCCAAGCCATAGAGGGGAGATCTGATGTGTTGCTGGAGGAGAAACCTAACAGTGCTTGTCTTCCTCCACAACAGACTTGGTACCCGTGCCAAAAATCACTCTCCATGCCCTCTTTAATTCTTCCCGCCCCCCCTTTATCTACTAAGACAAGGGTGGGGAGGATTATTTTGATGGGAATTAGACAGCCACCTGCAGCTTGATCCTTAGCTGTTATTAGTATTCTGGTTAAGCTCTTCACAACAAGTTCATTGAAAAAGACAGTGGACTTTTGAAGTTGCCCAAGATGATCTCTGGTGATTTTCTCAAGTTAACAACCACCAGCCAATTGTGCAGGCTGGGAAAGGTGATAATCTCCTCCCCAGGGTCATGGTCGGGAATTAAAGAGTCCAGGATAAATTACAGAAGTAGTATCTGGCAAAAACTCTCTTCTCTTGATCTCACCACTTGCTTCCTTACTGGATTTTTATTTTAATACAATATTCAGGTGCTTTTCTGCCCTCCCTGCCTAGATGCCTCTGCAGACAGGGACATGTGTGTCTTTCCCAGCCATTACTGCCAGCCCTGAAGGTGCATGATTTCCAATTTGGAGCGATGCCTCGAAACATTTCTTACTTAAAATGCTACCTGTCTATTGACCTAATCTCTCTAGCAGGGAACACAAATACTTCCCCTCATTTTAAAACCCCATCACTCCGGTCTCCAATACCCACCCACTACGCTTGTAGTAATAAACCTTTATCTCGGCTTATTCCTTTAGAGCTTACAGAGAGGCACCGTATACAAATCCCTGTCACCAGGACTTGGGAAGAAGGCTTCCAGATGCTTATTATCCAGGCATTGAACAGGCAGCCAACTTTGGTCCCATTTTTCTGGATCAGTAGCTGAAGGAACTCAACCAAGTCTGAGTTAGTCTCCAAGGACAGCGACAGAGAAAAAGAAGTCAAATTGATCTCCAGCAGCCCAGACACAGCCCACAAAGCCAAAGTCCTGAATTTCAGCAGTGTCTTATAACTCCATGTAATTCCAAGGATGAAACTCCATGGCTGGCCCCAGAGAATGGTCTTTGATCCCTCTGATTTGGTTCTTCTGTCCCCTCCTGCCACAACTGAGACCAACGCCATAAACCTCCACATTGAGCTGCTGGTCTGGGGGTGGGGGGCGCAAAAGGTAGTGGTTCTCTGCTTTTTTCTTTTTCTTTTTTTTTTTAAGATTTATTTATTTATTTATTTATTTATACAAGAACTGGGGTATAGGACAGCTGTGTGGGAGGGTGAGAGGATTCACCAGAGACAGAGCAGGGAACAGAACAGGCAGACTGATGAAATACACTGCTGAGGAGAGCAGCGGGTGAGCCAGGAGAGGTCTGCCAAGCCATGTGGGACCCTCGCTGGCCGGCTGGGATAGAACTGGCGCTGCAGAAGCTGTGGACAGCTTCACAGCGCTGCGCTCAACCACCTGCACCACCAGGGGTGGCCCTCTCTGCTTCTTTTTTCTATTTAAGTTTTTCTAATCAGTCAGTAGTGCCTGATCCTCTCCTGTTAACACTTTCCTTCCCACCGGTGAAAGTAGAACTGATTATTGGAAAACTTAATGGAAAACCCCAAAGGAAAGGACTCCTAAAATAGGTAGTAAATCCACCAGGATTCAAATCCTGGCTTCAGGGCCTCCCTGGTGGCCCAAGGGCTTAAGACGCAACCTATGACTCTATCTGCAGCCTCTGCAGCACGAGTTTGATCCCTAGCCAGGGAGGTAACCCACATGGCACAGCAGACCTCTCCTGACTCGCCCGCTGCTCCCCTCAGCAGTGTATTTTAGTCAGTCTGCCTGTTCTGTTCCCCACTCTGTCTCTGGTGGATCCTCTCACTGCCTCCCCACCTCTCGCCTGTACCCCAGTTCTTGTATGCATAAATAAATAAATCTTTAAAAAAAATCCTGGCTTCACCGTTTGTGGGCTGTGTGTCTTGGGGCAAATAATTTGACTTCTCTGAGTCTTAATTTCCTTGTGTATAAAAGGGAGGTAAGTACATCCTTCTTAGGGTTCTTGTGAGGATCAAAGAATGAATAGTTTCTAGCACCCACTAAGTATAAGAGGGAATTTTATTACTTCTTTGTCCAAATCACCAGAAAAATCATCATCATCATCATCATAGTCACCATCACAATATTGCATAAACAAACTAGTCTTAGTACAAGGAACACCCCACAAGCCTAAGGGCTATTCCCAATGTCCTACAGCTCTCCTTTGCTGTGAAAATCCCTTTCTTCTCCAAGGGAAGTTCCAGTTATTTAAAAAAAATCCATAGAATGCAAAGGCTACAGTCCTGGAAAACAGTAATGATGTACTGGTAGATTCAGAGGAAGAAGGAAATTTGGATTCGCCTTGTCACATGGGAACAGCAGGGGAGCTCACGTGTCCTGCTGCCTCCAAGGTGAAACCTTGGTTCCAACCACCACCATGTGAGGACGGCACCACATTCCCACCTCCCATTGCTGCAGGCAGTTTTAGGTCATGAAGAAGGTGCCCAGGACTCAACAGCCTGTAAGTGGCAGAGGAGGATGCAAACCCAAACCTCATTGACTCCAAAATCCAGCCCTTCTCCAGAGCCCACCAAGCCTAACAGCAAGAGGAGTAGAAACTAGGTAGATATGCCACACCTGCTAAAACTGTAACCTATGATGTTTCAGAAAATTCTAGAACACTGAGAAAGCCACTGGCTCTCAAGAGCCAGGACAGCGGTCATAATGAAGGCAAAACAGCCAGCGTGGAGCCTGAGTTTTTTGGGGTTTTTTTGGGGGGGTTGGTGAACCCACTCCAACAATTTACAAATGCCCCAAAGCACATCTTCACAGAATAGTATGGTCCCCAGTGGGGCTTTTGGGAACCTGACTGAGGTTCCTCTGAGGCTAGGACAGGCCCTTGGAGCTGGACACTGAAAAATGAGCTGTAAGATCCTCACTCAAGTAAGCTTCCATCAGGTCTCACACTGGCTGCTCACCAGTGAGCTGGAACAAAGAGCCTGAACAAGCCAGCGGACAGGTGGCTCTGTTGCAGGTCTCAGGGTGTCATCTGCATCCCCACACTGCACCCCCACACACTTACGCTAGAAGCTGCACATTCAGCCTCTTGAAGCTCTGGGCAGTGGGGAGAACTCGGTTCAGAGCCAGCTGATCCAGCACTGGGTCTTGGCTGGTGACTGACCAGGTGTGCAGCCTCACTCCACCCCTCCCCACGCTCAATCTGTGGATTGGGATAGCAGCGTTACCCCCTAGGGCCGTCATGGTCACCCTGGACCTCAGAGCGATCATAACAGCTGACAGGGATTGTAAGCTCCCAGCCTCCAAGAACACACTAAATGCTTTCTCTGAGTCATTTAATCCTAATAACAGCCATTGGTGTTAGAGTCCATTACTTTCCCCATTTTTCAGATAAGGAGCTTGAGGGAAAAGGCAGCTGACTGGCTTAGGGCCATGCAGACAGCAAGTGTCAGGGAGGGGACAGAGGCCAGTGTTCTGACTCCAGGGCCCGGGTCCTTCCTAACGAGGACTTACCCATGGCTTCCATGCTGCAAACCACAAGCACTCTCTCCATAGGGAGCCATCCTCTCTGCTGACGTCTGTCACCTCCGAGGGTCTTTATGCTGTCCCCAAAGGGCCAGATACTCTCTCAGAGCTCTGGAGTTCACAAGGGTGAACAAGATAGGGCTTCTTCCCCAGGGAAGGGAGTCAGAGCTTAGCAAAGGGAAGAGCAAGTAGAAAGTGATAAATGAGATATGAGCTAACCAGCAAGGCAGGAGGAGATAAAGCTCCATCCCAGTGGCCGGCACCTTCCTTAAGAAGGATCTAATGCGTGTTATTACAGCCCCCCAAGCTGTCCTGGGAGTGCATCACTTCATTCCTGCCGCACCCCCGTGAGGAAGGTGCAGTTAAGCTTACTTGGCCCCTCAGAAAACAGAGCGTCAGAGAGCTTGTGCATACTGGCTGCAGTTATGCAGGATTCCCGACTGGGGAGCCTGACGCTAACCAGCAGGCTCTACTGCCTCCCACCGGAGCAAGGCCCATTCTTTTCACGTGTCTTCCTCCCCTGATCCTCTCAGCAATACCACAAGGCTTGGAGGGCAGGAACCTTTACTTGGTTTGCATCAATATGAGTTGAGTCAAGCTCAAGGTCAGAGAATAGGTTCCCATGGCTAGTACTACAGCCCAAGTGTCCCTTGACAGGGGTGCCCAGGCAGGAAGGTAAACCCCCAGCAGGCAGGGGAGACGGTCCTGTGGAGACCTGCAGGAAGCCACTTACTCTCGGGTAGCCGGGCCAGGCTGTGCTGCCGGAGGGCATGATGTGCAGAAAGGATGCGCTCCCGCCGCCTCGCCTCGGAGCCCTCATCCGTGGTGTCCTCTCAGCCTCGATTTGAGTCTTTAGCAAGGCCTGGAGGAGAGCAGAGCCTGGGCTGCAGGTCTACTTCCCCCACCTGCTTGAAGTCAGAGAGGTGAGCAAGAGCCTTCTGAGGGCCCCAGAGGAATCTGAAATCTCACCAAGGAAACCACAAAGCACGAAGGCAAGGGCTGAAGAGAGTTAAGTGCCAAAATGAGCTCTGGGCGACCCCGGCACATCAAAGCTTCTGAGACAAGAGGAAGCCCCACAGCCGCCGCTGGGAAGATGTCATGAGCCAGGTGGGGGCCGAGCTGCACCCGGAGTGTGCAATGCAGTTCAGAATTTTAAACAGAGCCCCCTCTGAGCTCCTTCAACACTGCTCCTCAGCTGATGACAAGATGACTGTTGTTGCTGCTACAGATCTTTTGGCCTTGCCTCCCTCCACATCTCCTGCCCCAGATTAGGCCTCAGACGCCGCCTGAGGGTGGAGAAAGGCAGGCCGGCCCAGGAGCCCAGACAAGTCCTGGCACCACTGGCTCTGCTGCCGCTAGCCCCAGCAGCCAGCATCAGGTCTCAGCCTGGCATGGATTTATAGACCAGGTGCCCATGGCCATCAGACACACTGGGCCTTGGCACATGCCCGTGGCCCTCCTGTTTCAAATTACTATAAGCATTCCTCAAGGCACACCTTGTATTAAACTGAAAAATAAAATCAAAAGGAATCTGCCTTATAACCAGTAAAATGGGAGGCCCCTGCTTCCAAATCTGCCGCTTCCTGCACACAATTCTACCGTGTAATGGACAAAGCTGCTCAACGGGCGCACACAAGGGATGCGACAGGCGTCCCTATTAAGTACCGAGAGCAATAAGTTCAAGAGGAAAGCACATAATTGTTTCCCTCTTCAGAGCACAGTGACCTCATTTAGAGCATGGCGGTTCTCCGGCGGCTGGAATGTGAGTTTGATTTCTGGCTGGGAAAACCAAGTCCGTTTCCTAACGACAGCCTGGCCCTCGGCACCTCCTGTTCCTCTTCACCTGGCAACGCCGCCAGATCCAGAGCCCCTGGGTCCGGCTGCAAGTCTCATCTACAGCGGTGCGGAATGAACATAAGAGTTAGCTGTCCCCAAAGGGCTGAGGGTCACGGTGCAGGAGACAAGATTTATAGAGTGTCTCCAACAGCCCCATGCCCCCCATGCAGGAAACAATACCTCTGTCCCAATGCCACATTCTGCTTGTTGTTGTTTTTCCAAAGAGATGTATGAGATGGCAAGCGTACGCTGGGCACAGTGCCAGGACTGGGAGGCACGCGTGATGCCTGCTTCCACAGCTTAGTTTTTTAGACTTTAGCTGCTCACCACCCAAAATTTTATGTTTATAAACATAAACGTAAAAAGCAGCCCGTGCCACTCCAACCCTCACTGGGAAACTGGGTGGAGAATCATAGTTTAAGGAATCTATCAAAATGCTCCTGGCCCCCTCATCTTTCTGGATCACTTTATCACCAGTAGATGGGATCAGCCTGTAAGAAACCATCCATATCTATTCACAACCTGAAATTCAGACAAACTAAACAGAACAAATTAAGTTAAAATATTAGCGGTAGGACAAAGTCACGAGTTTCACTTCACACCTCCAGGCTGAACTTTGAGAAAGGTTAGCACACACATGTCCAGCTATCTCCTTCCTCATATAATTCAGGATGTTCCCAGCTCTGAAACCTGCATCTTGGTGGCTTCATGGGAAGAACTCCAAAGTTGAAGGGACAAGATCAGTAAGTGTGACCTAAGGTATAGGATTTGGGGCATTTTGGTGCTAATTTGACCAAGTTAAAAGTTCCCACAAATGGTAGGATCGATTAGAGGTTGCCCAGGTAACACCTCACTCGTTCATCCATCTTACAGGTTTCTGTGTCAGAGACCATGTCAAATCTTAGAAGAAACAGGAGTCAGAAAAACCACGCCTTCTCTCCAGTTGAGCCTGGAGTCTAATGCCCACTCAAATAAGAGCCTGCCAGCCAAGGGGCCAGGCAACTTCTCTCAAGGAAGGAAGCTCTTCTTGAGATGTGGGGCCAGGACCCTACACTTCCCCAGCACCCACCGAACCCCAGACAGTGTACACACATTTTCTTGCATGGAAACCCCATAAAGCAGGTATCATTATCACTCCTCCTGATTTTGCAAATGATTTTCTTTCATTTTTAAAATTACTTTTATTGAGCATATATACACATAAAAGAGAAATCACCTGATCCCTCTCACTTGAAAACACACACAAACCCAAGGTATAAGTGGGGGGAAGGAGCCCCAGCACCAAGTTACCGGCTGGAATGGTGATCCTATGAGCCACATGCCCCACGCAGGAGAGAGCTGCACTGACATGTCAGTCCCTTGCCCCTATTACTACTGGCCCCAAAATAAGCGTGCACCATGGTCAAAGACCTGTTCGATGCCCTCAAAATTATACCACTGTTGGTTCTGCCACGTCCTCTCCTGGGGGCAGGGATGCTTTGGCTTTCCAGGCAGAGCTCAGTTTCTCCACTCTGGTCAATGAAGGTCAAGGTGATGGTTACAAAGTGCCCTAATGGCCAAGTTTTAAACTTCGTCACTGTATGATTCTCAGGGACCAGATAAGTGAATTCCTAAGACTTACCTATGCCTAGCGATGCGGTGGCATCTGAGAAGGCTCTAATCCTACAGGGAATGCAACCTCAGGCTGTGACATCTAGCAAAGTCCTAATCACATATTAAAAAACTTTGTCAACCGAGAAATGCCATGTGAACATAAGGGGTCTTGACCGGAGAGGGGTCATGTTTTGTTTTGTTTGCAGGAGCCACTATTACATAGTAGAGCTGATTCAACTTCAGTGTTCCCCTTTTTGACAATCCTCTCTCTATTTAATATTGTGGTACTGATTGCAGGCCTCCCCAGTGGTGCAGAGGGTTGAACACAGTGCTGTGAAGCTGTCCGCAGCCTCTGCAGTGCAGGTTCGATTCCCGGCCAGCCAGGGAGCCACCCACATGGTGCAGCAGACCCCTCCTGTCTCACCCACTGCTCCCCTCAGCAGTGTTTTCAGTCCATCTGCCTGTTCTGCTCCCCACTCTGTCTTTGGTGAATTTTCTCACCCTCCCATGCCTCTGGCCTGCACCCCAGTTCTTGTATAAATAAATAAATCTTAAAAATGTATATATATTGTGTTACTGATGGTAAATACTGACAAAACCACTTAAGAAGTCAGATGTGCCTTCAGTAGCAGCACCGTGTTTTATAAATCTGCCCAAGAGCATTACCCAGTTGATCCTTTTTTTAAGACAAATTTATTTATTTTTAAGATGTATTATTTATGCACAAAAGAACTGGTGTGTAGGCCAGAGGTGCAGGGGGATGAAAGGATTCACAGAGACAGAGTGGGGAGCAGAACAGGTGGACCTACTGAAATACACTCCTGAGGGGAGCAGCGGGCGAGACAGGAGAGGTCTGCTGCGTCATATGTGGATTAGCTCCCTGGTCAGGGATCAAACTCAGGCCATGGTGGTGATAGTGCTGAGCCTTAACCCCTCTGCCACCAGGAAGGCCCTACCCTGCCAATCCTTGATCACATAGTGAGGTTGTTATGGTGGAAGAAAGACACACAAACTGGATTCAGTCTCTACCCACTATCATGAAAAAATTCAAGATGGACCAGCAGTCTGTGAACTTCTTGAGGAGATCCTGCCATAATTACCTACATATCTCCAGGAACAAGGACAGAACCTGGCATAGAGTGGACCCTCAGTACCTGCTTCCTGCTGAATTAGTAGATGAATAGCAGACCTCTCCTGCCTTGCCCACTGTTCCCCTCAGCAGTGTATTTCAGTGGATAAGCCTGGTCTGCTCCCCACTCTACCTCTGGTGAATCTTCTCACTCCCTGCCCTCTGGCTTACACCCCATTTCTTGTATGCATAAATAAATTAAAAAAAAACCTTAAAATAAATAAATAAATAAATAGATGAATGAATGAATGAATGAATGAGCAAATGAACAAAGAGATCCAATTATAAAGAAGGCACAGCTAGGAAATGGAAAACACTGCATGAGGGATCTGAAGACCTGTGATCAAGTTCTGCCTCTGACATTAACCTGCTGAGTATCTCCGCAAGCCGACGAGCATTCTCTGAATCTATGTGCTCATCTGGGCTAAGACCTCTGCTGTAGCCATCTCAGCAAGACGGGATCTCAGCAGATGCGATCTCAATGAAGCAGTATTTGCAGATGGACTTAGTTTAAACCTGTTTGATTTTAAGTGAAACCACTGTATTGTATAGAGTGCAGGAAATGCAGTGTGTCACAGCCAAAGTCATTTCTTCACTGATGGGGGAACTGCAGCCCCAAGCTTGTTGTTCTGCCTTGCTGATGACACTGGCCAAGTTCACAGTGCCCTTGCCAGAGCTGGCAGATCATCTTCAGGCTCAACACACAGCACCACTTCATGGAGTAAAGCAGAAGACTTTCTGTAACAGGATATGCTTTACTTCAGAATTAGGTTCGAGCATGACCCCCCTCTTGCCTGACTGCCTCTGTCTTCTAAGGTATTGATACTTGAGACTGTTGAGCGGTTTCCCAGAATATGGGGAATTTAGTCCATGCTGTGCCATTAGATCTTCTATGATGCTGAACAACTCTACAGTCTGGTCCAGTTTCTCTCTTCAATCTCGATCTCCACCACTCCCCAGAGCTGGCCTCCTTGCCAGCTTCTGATATGCTTCATGCATGCCATTTCTGTCACCCCAGACACATCATTCTCCCTATTCTACAACCCCCATCCCTCTTGGAGACTTACCCTCCACTTCTTCATCCACTTCTTCATCACTACCATACATCTTCGAGCAAGAGTTCAAGTCCCATCACTACCAAGGTGCCATCCCTGCCACCCTAGTTCATAGTCCCTCCATCCTCTGGTCTTCACTCATTGATATCTGTTGTGGGTTACATCATGTCTCCCAAAAAGACATGCAAAAATCTACCCCCGATATCTGTGAATGTCACCTCACTTGGAAATAAGGTCTCTGCAGATATAATCAAGTTAAGAAGAGGTCATACTGGATCAGGGGAGACCCAAAAGCCAGTGACAGGGGGTTTTATGCAGAAAGAGATTTGAAGACACAGAAAAGAGACAGAGAAGACCATGTGAAGACAGGGGCAGAGATTAGACTTATGCAGTCACTAGCCAAAGACACTAACAACAACTAGAAACCACCAGAAGCCAGAAAAAGCAAAGAAACATTCCTCCAGAGTGGCCTCAGAGGGAGCCTTGTCACACAGATACTGTGATTTTGACTTCTATACTCCAGAACTATGAAAAAATTAATTTCCATTGTTTTAAGTCACCTAGCTTGTGGTACTTTGTTAAATTAGTCCCAGGAAACTCACATCTTCACTGGGCTTGTAGAGGCCCAGCTCACCTTGTACCACGGGTCACCTCATAAGCACATCATGATATATGAGCCACCTGAGGATGGAAAGTGACTCTCCAACACCTTGAAGTCATCCCTGGTACCAAGTAGCTAGGAGACTGAGTGATTTAACCTCAAGCGTGGTGCCTCTCAACATTCCACCAGGAACTGGAGCTGCATTTGAAAGCAGACTTGCTTTCTACTCAGAGTCAACAATTTTTAGCGACACTCAAAGTAGAACTTAGGTGACTGATTTTTCGAGAAGTTACTCCTGCTTTCCAGCTGCTGCAATTCTTTTTTTTTTTTTTTTTTTTGTGGGACCCTCGCCGGTGGCCAGGGATCAATCTGGCACTGCAGAGGCTGCGGGCAGCCTCGCAACCCAGTGCTCAACCACTGTGCCACCAGGGGAGGCCCTCCAGCTGCAATTCTTTAGGTCCACTTTAGTGGCGTGAGTTTATCTGAATCCTACCCCAAATGCAGCCCCTGACTCTCTGGTCCCTGCCAGGTTGTCTACCTTCACCCTTACCTTCCACTTCCACCACACCACAAACACACACACACACACACACACACACATACACATGACGAAACCGAATTTGACTTGACTTTCTGTCTACTGCATGTGGTGGTCCCTCTGAGTCTCCAGAGTCAAATCCTGTGTGGATTTACTTTGAAACTCAATAGCACAGCCCAGCATAACCAGACAAAGGGAGGACCACAAGATAAACAATGCTTCTTCCCTCCCTCCCTCCTCCTTGTCCTGCTTTGTCTTCTCCCTATAAGATATGAAACACAGAAATAAAACAGGAAAAATTCAAGAGCTGACCCAAATTGTAGACATGTCTTTAGTGAGGACAAAAAGGGCCTAATGAATCCTTTTTTAGACAACTGCTGGGGCCAAGACAAACCTGCGATGCTTCCCCATCACCTCCGGCACATCACCTCACCACTGATGTCATAGGTAGCACTGCCCCGTGACATCACATCCTGCCGGAAGGATCTGCCGTGGTGAACCTTGCAACCTGGTGTGCATTTTTCCAGGGGAACCAGAGTGACATGGTTTCTGTGAACTTGAAAGTTAATCACACCCAGTATGGATGTGTGTGTGCATGAAATTAACCACGTATCGATTAAACCTTCCTTCCTGGTGAAGGGATGGGATGGTTTTGAAAGCCATGGAGGAAACGAAACAATGAACTTATCCTGTTGCTTGACTCCACAAGCTCTGGGATTTAGAAGCTAAAGCTGGGCCATTAGTGTGTGGCTTTTCTTTTTTAATAGGAAAACATTCCACAGAGCTCGAGCTGTTGTTGTGTTAGGGTTATTTAACACTTTCATATGCTTCTGAGAGCCCTAACAGAGAGTGTTCCTGGAGTAACACACCACACAAACAATTATTCCAGACATTTCAAAAATGAAGTGCTACCAGCTTCATTGTGTTCCTCTGCTCTGGCAAGTAATGAAAGACATATTCTTCATGCAAAACAAAAGAGGATTGTGAATATTACAAAAGCAGCCCAGCCAGCTAGAGTTAAACCGTCGGGATAAGATATTAACTTAAGCCACATGTGAAGTGCAGCTGTTCTTGTTGAAGCTTTCATCAGGCTCAAGTGGAAAGATTGGTGGGTTTTAATATGTGGTTTCCAGCCAAGCCAATAGGAATCTGGGGAAAATGTGTGTGAAATCAGGGCTCTGCCAGGGGGGTCTCGGGCCCTGGGCTGGCTGCTCTTTCTGTTCATGTAAACAACAGTTACCCACGGCTGAAACCCAGCCCTGCTCCATCCTCAGGTTTGGCTGAAAAGCTCTGGAGTAAGCAGCTGTCCGCAGAGGTTTTAGACTCTTCACACTCCCTTTAGAGAGAAAGCAAAATTCCCACGGTGTTAGGAACATGAAGGCGGAGTCTTCTTGCATCTCTCCACTGCTCCTTCTCATAGAAACATCTAGAATGTGTTCAGCTTCTAATACATGTAGCATTGAGAGATGCCAACTCTGTGCACACTTCTTGATATACTCATTAGGTTCAACCTCTGAGAAATTAAACTTGCCAGGGAAAGTGGTGATACATCCAGTAAGGCTCCTACCTATATCTGAACATGAAAGCATTTGAAATTTAAGAATATCGAAGGCATGAGATGGGTGCAAAAGTAAGGATTAATTGCACACTTATACTTTACAAGGACTGAATTACTTAACTGGCCTAAAGACTGGTTGGGGTGTTGCCTGATTTTGTCCAGCCTGCTCTCGAGGTCTTAGATTATTGCAGAAAACTGACATTATTGCTTCTGGACTGACTACCAGTGATGTTGTCAGCCTTCTGCCATGTGCCTCTGGCATCACAATATCACTTTCAACCTCGGAGGCATGTAACAGTCCACAAATTCCAGACTTGAGGGAGGAAAATGAAAAAACTCCAAATTGTACTCATTGACCTTAGTTGAAATACTACCATTTACAAGCATTGTTCATGTGTTCAACAAACACTTTTCAGGCAGCTATAAGACTCAAGAGACTTTGCAAGGTGCTCTGGGGGATACAAAGATGTATAATGAGGAAAAGGATTGACATTTATTGAACACTTACTATATGCCAGGCATCAAGGAGTTCCTTAAATTACATTTTCTCCTTTAATTCCTAAAATTGTAGAAGGGAGAAATTATAAGACATGATCTTTGCTCTCAAGAGCCTTCAAGTCTGGGGTTAAGTAGTAGATAAAAGATATACCCAAACACCCATGAAACAAGATAATTATAATCGTATGTCAAAATAGAGGTTTCACTGGGAGCTAGGAGTCTGGAGTGATTACTTGGGGAATGAAAGAAAGGTTTTTGGAGGAGACCACATTTGAATTGAACACTGAAGTTTGTAGATTTAGATTTAGGGTTTAGATGCAGATTCACAGAGAGGTAGGACACAGGATGATCAGGTGAAGAAGAAAAATAAGGAGGGGAGAGAAAAGGAAAAATAACACCTATGTTCATGCCCTGCCTAGGACTCATCCATAGTCACTGATAATCAAATTCCCCCTTGTCATTGCCTCTTGGGTCCAGCACAGATCTGGTGGGAAGCTTGGCTTTAGGATCACGTTGTGTGAGACATGAGTATCTCCAAACACTAATGCACATTCAGTGTGGTGAGATGTTTGAACCACCAAAGGCCTGCTCAAATGAAGACCTGCCAAGTAGAGTGCCAGTTCTTCTTCCCAATCTCATGCCCAAGCAGAGCAGATGGGAGGAGGGAGAGGAAAGAGGAAAAGAATTGCATTAGTGAGTATTTTAACATGTGTGTATTTTAACATGTGCTGGCACTGCTCAACATGCAGTCCAATTTAAGCCTCCCAACAACCCAGAAATGGGCTACTCTTATTATTCCTGTTTTATAGTAGAAGTTGAAGCAAGCACAGAGAAATTAAACCTACCAAGATAGCCTGGCTAGTAAGTTACTGCAGCTGAGATGGCTAAATAACTCAATGTCTTTTTCTCACTCTTCTCTGGTGATAGATATACCAATAGAAATCGGAGTTGTGTTAATTACTATTGACTGGGTACCTGGACATCCAAATGAAAGTTATGTGATAGGCAGATTGCTAAGATTTTCGCCCCCTGGTGGACACCCTTGCAAATCCTGTCCTCTTGAATGTGGGTGACGCCTGTGAATGTGACGGAATGGTGGCCCCTAGACTAGGTTATGCTGTATGACAGCAGTAAAGGGACCTCATAAGTGTTATTTAGATCCCAAATCAGTTGACTTTGAGTCAATCAAAAGGGAAAATTACCCTGGATGGGACTCGCCTAATTGAGTGAGTGCTTACAACAGAGAGGCCCTTGCCAAAGAGAAAAATTCAAAGTCAAAAGATGCTCCCGTTGGCCTTAGAGATGCAGGGGCATGTTGTGGAGGGACCACATGGCAGGGGAGCTGAGAACTGACCCCACTGACAACCAGCAAGAACGTGGGACCTCAGTCCTACAACCACAAGGAACTGCCAGTCCCCACTGCACTTGTAAAAGGATGCTAAGCCTCAGATGAGATCACAGCCCATCTGACACTTTGATTTCAACCTGCTGAGACCCTCAGCAAAGTACCTAGCTACCCCAGGCCAGCATTCCTGACTCACAGAAATCAAGACCATAAGTGTGCGGTGTTTAGGCCATTGCCGCGTGACTTGGCCCTGGCCAATAGGATGTAGCTGAAGTGACATGAGCACTCACCACCCTCCTCAACCACCCTACTTTTCTCTCCCCCACCCCTTTTTTCTGACATTAGATGAGAGCAACAACTTGAGGATGGAGGAGCAACAAGACAAGAGGAATCTAAATCCCTCAAATTACAGGGTTGATTTTGCAGTCCTAAACTACTTCCACCCACACTGTAATGGGAAGCTGAAATACACTTCCATTTTGCTGCCGAAGACTCTGTTATTTTATATCTGTGTTATAGAAACTGAAGCCTCTCACAGAGGCAGAGCTCAAGCTGAACCCAGAGTCCATTTGTTTAGCTCCTGTACCACCTTGCCTCCCTGGTGTCACAGAATTGGAATCCGAAGCTGTCATAGCTAGATGGGATTGTACCAAATGAATGAAACTAGTTAAGCAGAAGCACAGAGGTGCTCAGATGACTGTGGGTAATGGGGATTTACTGCAAGGCTACATGGGTAAGTGGGGTGTCAGAGGAAATTGCCTCATCAACTTGGCACCCCAGTTTTGAGACATACAGCAATCTCATGGAGCAATCCCAAATCCCTCACTCAACATCTTTGGGTGGTGCCAAGCTCAAGTGACCTGCCAGCTTTCTTAGCATTCACTCAACAAGAAGACCATTTGATTTGGTTGAATTTCCACTAGTTAGCTGAACCCTTGGTTAGGCAGCCTCTCACCAGGCACTTAGGTCCCACCCCCATCCCTGTGTCAATCACAGACATGGCTGCCCAGGGCTTCCACATGTCCAATCAGCTGTAACCAGAGCTGAAGCTGGTTTCCCCAGTCCCAAGACCTGAGCCATACATGAGAGTCAGGAGAGAAGTGGTCTAAGCCACATACGTCACCCACCCCTCATTTCAGAGGGGAAGACCCCAGCAAGGGAAAGGGACTGCCTCAGTCAAGCAGCCTAAGACAAGCAGTCAACCCACTAGCCAGCCTGGTCTGCATCTCCTACCCACACACCCTTGTGGTCATGGCTTTTCTGCACTGAAAGCATCCTGGGGTGGCCGGAATTGAGAGCTGGTGTGCTCATCTGTACAGCTCTGTTCTTCTGTTTGCTGTGATAACAGTGTTCTGACTCCTGTCACTTCCCACAGAACCCCATTTCAGAACTCCACAGACACATGCATCATACAAAACGAGACAAATGGAGGCAATTATTGGGCTTTTTTAATCCATTCTGACTTGAATAGCTAAATAACTCATCAAGTCTCCATTTTACATGTGTTGTTTTGATGTAAATTCAACCCTGGTGTATTTATTTTTCAATAAAGTCCAAAATTCAAAACAACCCAACAGAGAAACCCCTCGCAGAATTCCACAGCTTTGGTAATAAGGACCCTTTTGGAGCTAATGTAAATCTTCCCTGAACTAGCTTAAGTCCTTCTGTGCCATCCTCTGGAAATGCAGACCAGCCAGTGTGCAGGGAAGGGGAGGAGAGCGAGGGAAGTAGGGGCTTGCTTTTTGAAATCATGCAGGACTTCTACAGCTTTTCTCGTAGTATAAGAAAAATAAATAAAAGCAAAAAGGAAAACCTGCAGCATTTTAAGAGATTTCATTTCTACTTGAAGCTTGTATCCATTTGCTGGGGGGCAGGAGAAGGGATTATATTATACAGGGTCTCTGGAAACACTTAAAGTACCCAAAATACAGTAACCTCAATCCAAGCTTCTAGACAGAGCCCCGAGAGTATCAAAGCAAACATTGACCTATTTTCTCCCACTTCACCTTGGGGTTAATAGTTTGGGCCTTCTCCACCAGACTCTGTGCTGGGAGGGTGCCCCCCCCCAGTTCCACCCCCCACCCCCAACACACACACACACACACACACACACACACAGCATCAAGAGTCTCCTGTTCCCTCTGGCTTTTGATTGAGTGGTGGTTCATTCTATCAGTCAACTTGACTGGCCATGCTACCAAGATATTTGGTCAAACACTATTCTAGATGTCCTTGGGGAGGTGATATTTTGGATGAGATGAACATTTAAGATGGTGGACTTTGAATAAAGCAGCATACCTAACATGGAGGGGACTTCTCATCCCATCAGCTGAAGGTCTGAATAGAACAAAGACTGAAGTCCCCTGAGCAAGAACTATAACCTAGGACTTGAACTGCAACTTTTCCCTGTGTCTCCAGCCTGCAGGCCTCCCCCATCAGATTTTGGACTTGTAAAGACTCTATAATCATGTGAGCCAACGTCTTAAAATCTAGGTAGATGGATTAGATAGAGAGATGACAGGTGGATACCTAGGTAGGTAGGATAGATGAATGATAGGTAGGTAGATAGATGATAGGTAGGTAGATAGAATAGACAGATGGAGATGGATGCATGGATGGGTGGATGAATGGAGAGGTAGGTAGGTAGACATGTGCATGTATTATGGATGGATGTAATGTGTACTGTTTATTCACATGTGTGTGTCTATATATCCCATTTCTCTGAAGAACCCTGACTAACATAGGAAGCAATAGTAGGAAATCAGAGGCAAGAAGAGGAACATGTATTGATTCTCAACTCCTCCCCTGTGGAGTCACCACAAAGGTCTTCACTCCTGACACAAGCTGTCCCCACACGTCTTTGGCCGTGTCTCAATAGGGTAACACCCCACACACACTGTCAAGCCTGCAGATGATAACCAAACTTTCTTGTACTAATCCCAAGGGCTTACCCTAACTTCTAGGGTGTGTGGTTGCTCCCCCATTCATAAATAATCCTTTATTAGACTCTCCTCAATTAATTCTAACATGAGTGGTAGAATTCATAAATAATCCTTTATTAGACTCTCCTCAATTAATTCTAACATGAGTGCATTAGCATGCAAGAAGCCTGACCAACATGGGTCACCAGCATATGGGGCCTACACCAATGATCCAGGTAGCCCCTGCCCTGGGTGCCAGTCTCCCCAATAGCCCCATTCATACTATCAATACTTAAGAACAGAAGAACACCCCGAAAATTCCTAAAACCTAGGTGTCATTGCCTAGTATGGCTCTGCCTATTATATCATGCTCCCCCACTTCCCTTCCAGAATCATCTATCTTCCATTGTGTCAACCAGTTGTTTCAGTTTGTTTTTAATCCAAAATTCCCACGTCCCCTCTTTCTGACACAGCTGTATTTATAACCAGGTAGTCTGATATCTACGAAAGTATGAAAATCTGTTGGAGTAAGCGATTGCTTCACTTTGTGTGCTATTTGCTCTAGCATATTTCAGCAGGTGTGGCATTTTTGCTCTGTTTTAAATTTTTTATGACTCTCCAAAAGCTTCATTTAAAAAATAATAATAATAAATGCCATAGGGAAAGCAAAGAAGGATATGGGTTTCAGGAAAAATTATGCCTACTTCTGTTCTTCTGAATTTTCCTAGATTGTGTTAAAAATAGTAATGCACTTTTTTTTCCAGGCTGCCACTGTGTCTACCACAGAAATAATGAAAAGCAATGAAAAATGGAAATGAGCAAATGACAAAAGCAGTCAGTCCCCCTGAGGTTTCGGCTGAAAAAGCAAAATGGAACAAACAGAACCGCTGCAATTAGCATAATCAGCATCAAGGAGGTGTCAAAATTCAGAATTAATGAGCCTGGGTCAGCCACCCAGGCAGTGGCCACAGAGCCCAAGAGCTCAAAAAGAGATGTACAAAGGGAAGGCCATGGTCAGGCAGTGGATTCTGAAACTCCGAAGAGGGAGGCAGAGAGAAAGCCAGGTAATGATGCAGCCAAAAGGCAGACTGCTCTTACGTGAATTCCTCCAGTTAATACCAGAGAATTGGGTTTTTGAAAACCAACACATGTTCCTAGTCTGGACTAGCCAGTGAAATGTACCAGACATGACAAAAGACCAGATAGGACAAAAGAAAGGAAAAGGAAGACTCATGTAGGCAGACTTAGCCAACACTCCCACCGTCACCGGGGTCTGGAAGGTGCCCACAAAGCCCCACTCTCTGGAGAGAACTGTCTTAAGATGTAACCACTTATAGTGATATAAGCCCACCAAAGCACATGACTCACCAAGAGACCATGACCCTGACCCCCGTTGTTCTGAGTTCTCCAGACAGATCTTTAGCACTCATGCCAATTTCCCGTCCCCCGTCCTACTACATCTGCACTCATTTTAATATGAAAAGAATACTGTGCATTTCTCACAAGGGAAATGGCAACCTCTGCCAATCTCTTGGTCTTTCCTTAATACAACCAGGATCTGTTCTAGCTCCAGCCACCAGCATTCCAGGCGTCAGAGAGGAAGAAGGAATAGCATCATAACATCCCTAGGGCTCCCCGAGGCAATTCTCTTTCTGTGTTAGGAATAGGTTGCATAGCCACCCCATACGAGGGAGACTGGACATAGGGTTTTATTTTTGTTTAAGACTTTATTTATTTATCCAAGAACCGTGGTACAGGCCAGAGGTGCGGGAGGGTGAGAGGATTCACCAGAGACAGAGCAGGGAGCAGAACAGGCAGATGGACCGAAAGCACTGCTTAGGGGAGCAGTGGGCGAGGCAGGAGAGATCTGCTGCACCATGTGGGTAGCTCCCTGGCTGGCCAGGATTGAACCCATGCTGCAGAGGCTGTGGACAGCTGCAGAGGCTGTGGACAGCTTTACAGTGCTGCACTCAGCCCGCTGCGCCACCAGAGAGGCCTGGACATAGGGTTATAGTTGGCAATGACCACCCTGAACAAAACTGAGCTAGGTTAGTAAGGAAAGGATGATATGGAGAGGCAAATAGCTATTTCTAGTGTCAGTAAGGAAATCAATCATATTAGCCAAAGTCCAGTAGCAGAGCAGGTTTCTAAGTCAATCCAAAGGTATCATCAAAGACCAGGAATTTCCCATCCCTCCACTGTCCTATTCATAGCATTGCCATCAACCTAAGGCCAGCTCTACTTTACTTGATGGGATGACTGCCAATACTCAGCAGGCCACATGCCCCCTTGTGCAAATCCAACAGGAGTGTCTGGCTGCCCATCTACCCCTTGCAAGAGCAAGAAAGCAAGAGGCCAGTTGGAAGCACAGAGAATAAGCTATGCTCAAAACATGCTGAACACCATTCCCTATTCCAGAGTCAAAGGAATCTCAATGCAACAAGCACTTCCACGCACAGTGTTGGTTAGTCTAAGAGGGAGAGCTCCGCAGTCAGTCTACCTGGTTTGTCTCCATCCTGCCATTTTTGAAGCTCTGTTTCCTGGAACAAGTTACTTCAGCTTTCTGAGCCTCAGTGTGTGTATAAGTGGATAAGCCCATAATATCCACTGGCATAGGTCTGATTTAAGAAATGAATAAGAAAACACATGTAAAGTATTTAGCAGGGTGCCTAGGAATCGTAAGCATTACAGAGACATTGGCAATTATGATTATGCTGAAGTTTCATACAGACCCTGTGTGAGTTTTGCAAACACAGAAATAAATGTAAATCAATGAGGTACAACCTCTCCCTTCTCTTGCCTTTGCAGTTTTAATGATAGCAACTTCCTTGCCTGGAAAACCCAAGATATTTGTTTTGCAAGTCCCTCTTCAGAAGTGACCTGTTCCCTCCCTCATCTACGCCAGGTAAACTTGAAACTCTAAATCATGCAGCTAACATGTGGACTTATCCAAACAGATATCTGCAAATGTTCTACTAAGTCATCCATTGAAGGACCCCATAATTAATCCAATTCAGTCATTATCACATTTCTACTAAACATATCATTAAACAGCTGAAACAGTGCTTTCAGGTTTTTTTCACTATTTATTTCAACAAGAATCCAGGTACCTAATAGCCAAATCAGATTATTCATGCAATAATCCCATCAATCGCAACACAGTCAGCAATTACCCCCAAAAGTAAATCTACAGCACTTTTTCAGTTTCACTGAACAATACACAGAATAAAACTTATTCTATAATTACAAGGGAATTGCTGACATTATTAACAACAACCACTGGTATTACTTTACAACTTTCAAGCACCATGATAAATGCTTAATAACGTTGCAGAGTGCTCCCATTATTACCCCCATCTTCCAGATGAGGAAACCAAGGACCTACGAAGTTAATGACTTAGTAGCGTCAGAGTTCCTCAGTAGCAGAATAAGGGCTCAAAGATTCAGGTCTGTTCTGACTCCAGAGCGTGAGACTTTGAATAGTTCGCACATCGGTTTACAATACCACCTCTTTTTTTTTTTTAAAGATTTATTTATACTTTATTTATACAAACACTGGGTACAGTCAGAAACACGGGAGGGTGAGAGAATTCACCAGAGTCAGAGCAGAGAGCAGAGCAGGCAGACTGATGAAGTTCACCACTGAGGGTGCAACAGGGTGGTCCCCAGGAAAGGGGGAGTTTCCCTGCCCCACCCAAGGGAGGGTGGAGCTGAGCAGGAAGAGGAGAAGCTGCAGAAGAGACTGAGGAAGGAAGCAAGATGGAGCCAGGAGACCTGGAGGAGGCGCATGGAGCCTAGAGACACGTGAAGAAACTGCGCTTGTCTTTTGGTCGTGGACTGGGTGACACAGATGTGGGTGAGACCCGTGGGGAGGTGACAATGGCAGCTTTTATCTTGATGTTGATTTTGCTCTTTTCCTTCCGGGCTTGGCCGGTTGTTTCTGGCCCTTTTCTGTGGGTCCCCACTGGAAGATGCTTTAGACTTGTGGCAGGCCTTGGGGCCTTGCTCTGGGCCAATCCCATATGGATGGACTTTTACCCACGAGGGGACGGGTAACTTTAGGTGCTTCATTTAGAAACTAGACTCTCTCCCTTACCTGTATTGTTTCCTAGTTTTATTAAAGTTCCTTCCCATTAAAGTGTCATATGTTTTGTGTTGATGCGGCGGATGGCAGAACCCATTTAGAATAGGCAGGTTTGCAGGGTTTGGGCTGCCCCTCTCCCTGTCCTATAACAAGGGGAGCAGCGGGCGGCAGGAGAGGTCTGCGCGCCATGTAGACCCTCACCCGGTGGCCGGGAATCAAACCAGCACTGCAGAGGCTGCGGGCAGCTTCGCAAGCCAGTGCTCAACCGCTGCGCCACCGGGGAGGCCCTACGATACCACCTTTTGGAGAAGATATTGGCAGATACTGAAATTTGGTATCTGGATAGAAGGCAGGTATAGAAATCATAGATTTTGGAGTCAAACTCTGCTTTCACTCTGTCATTTAGACTTTGTTAGCTGAGTCTTAGTTCCCCCACCTCAAAGACCAAGGCCAGAATAAGGCAAGTGCAGCTCACATGGTCTGACACCCACCCTAACACTGACCCTCCAGGGCCTTCCCTTCCCTTCTCATCTTCCTTCCTCTTCTGGTCTCACCCTCCTATTCTCCTTACGGACCATCTACAATTACAGCAAGAGTTATTACTGGCTTAGGCCTTTATCACATTCAAAAAGATATGTAGTATTCAGAATTTTGTTGAATGAATGACTGCTGAGAAACAGTTTATATTTATACAAATCAATGCATGTCCTCAAAATGATGCCTTATCAAGAACCTCCTTTTAATTGTTTAATTAAATCCAGTCTTAGGTTTCAGTGCTGGTCAGAGATCGTGGTACCTCCACTTGGGGCTCCATTGTTCACAAAGCCAGACCTAGGCCCCCCCAGGCTGGGCACCTCTGACACTGGCACCAGGGAGAGATCCTTCTGGAAGGTTAGTAGCCAAGAAGAGGTCTGGGGAGTGAAAACAAACGCAATCACCCTATTCAGGAGCAAGCGGATTAGATTAAACTTGTGTTGTCCTTTTGCTCTTTTGTGCTAACTATTCAAAGTCTCCTACCCTGGAGTCAAAACAGACTGGAGTTTTTTGAGCCCTGATTCTGCTACTTAGGAGCGCAGATCCTAACTAAGTCAATTAACTTCTTAGATCTTGGTTTCCTCATTCGTAACATGAGGAATTTACCACTTTAGGAATCTGAGAAATTCACCACTTTATAAATTCCCATTCCCCACTGGAGAAGTCAAGTACTTCCTAGATCAGACTGTGAGCCACAGTAATTCTCTTTTCCTTGTTTGCCTGTCCCTTTAATGGGACTTTGCTGCTTCTTCCATGAGGAATTGGAATCTATTTCACTTTGATTCTGTGAAAAATGATGCTTTGGTACTTTGCAGCCTACATCTCAAGGTGTCCAAATTCACCTTGTAACTTCCGCTATCACCCTCTTGGAACCCATTTAGTGAGGCAAGGAATGCTAGACCAGTATCTTTGACAATGAAAGACCACACAGAAGAAAGAGACACCCAGCCAGTGGCACATCATTTCTGTTGTGTGGCCTTCCGGATGGTTTTCTGCCCCCCTCCCTCCTCCAGGGAGTCTCTAAGCTACCTGTCTTCATTTGAGTGCCCGCCAAAGCAACACCTAAGGCAAGGATAAGACCACCAGTCTTCTGCCTGAGACCATCAGAGACCATCCAGGCCCAGCTGAATGACCAGATGGTACAGTCACATGAGCAATCATAGGTGAGAATCTGTCCAGTAAAAAATCAGCAAATTTAACAGTCTAGTTCAGCCCAGCTCTATCTGCTAGTCATATAATCATCAGCAAATAGTTTTCTAAGCTACTAAGTTTTGTAAGTTACATGGCAATAAATAACCAAAGCACTTACTTTCCAAAGCTCTTTATAGCTATAACGAAAACATGCGGCCTAGTGCCCTCCAATGAGACACACACTTACTCCAGGCTTTCAGAAGTTAGTGACTTGAAGAAGCTTTCTTTTAGGAGTAGAGGCAACTGTGTCTGGTTTCCAAGAGTTTCAGTGACAATGTCCAGGGCCCAGGACCAGTAGTGACATGTCTGGGGTCCAGTGGAGGCAACCGTGGCACTGATAACGAATCAGATCCGTAGGTGATTTGAGACATCACTTCTGTTGTGTGGCCTCCCCCATCCACTTCTGTTGTGTGGATGGTTTTCTGCCCCCCTCCCTCCTCCAGGGAGTCTCTGAGCTACCTGTTGTCATTTGAGTGCCCTCCAAAGCAACACCAAAGCAAGGATAAGGGTACAAGTCGCCTATTTGGGAGATGATCATAAGAATCAAGAGTGATGGAGAGGGAAGAACATGACAGAGAAGGAGGAAATCAATTAGTATGAGTATCTGGGGCTCAGTCCTTCTAGAGACCCATGAAGCAGTCATGCAGATTGCAATGCAGATTTCTCTCTCTCTTTCTCTCTCCCTCTCTTTCTCTCTCTCTCTCCCCAAAGAAGGAGTATCTGAGCCACCTATCCTAAGTCCTGGCCCTCATTTGCTGAGGTTTCTACTTGGAAGCATTGACTCCCCCATACTTCTAATTTGTCTTATGTAAGAGCCAGACAAATTTCATGGCTTCAGAAGCAGAAAAGAGGATGGAGACAGAAGACACTTGGGGTGCCAGGCAATCTAAGTGCAGTAGAACAGATCACTACAGCGATAGCTGAAATCAGAGGTGGTCCAAGCAGATAAGCCATGAGCACAGAAAGAATTTGCTGCGCTACCTCACATCCAGCTAGGTCCTTATAAATGTTTCGCAGCTGGTTCTACAGGGAAAGATGAGGTCCAAAGATCTGAATTGCATTGCTTGCCAATTTCCATGGTGTAAATACTCCCATCCTGATTTCAAGCTACCAGTGTGATATCAGATCAGCTCACAAAATTCCTGTAAATTCAACAATTGGCTCTCAGGAACCATTATAAGTTGGCTCTAGCTAACTACAGGTCTTTTAATAAATTGCTTTTCTGCTCAAGTTAACGTTTTCAAGTAAAAACCTAAGCAACTAAAATCAATGGGAAGATTACACAGGTCAGGAACAAGGAATTGGGCAAAGACACAGTCTGGCATCCTAGGTATGCCCTCTGGCCCCTTTTCTTTTCTCTGGCCAGAATGACATGAAAGCCGACCCTACAGCTCAGTGCAAAGCTCCTGAACCAGAAATGTCATTATAGCACAGGCAAAAACTAGGGGAAAGGGCTGAGCAGACATGAAGAGAAACGCTTCCAATGATAAATTATGTTCAATATCAGGAAATTCTTCTTTCCCCGAAAATCAAATCCCCCATGTAGCAGTTTAAATGTTTTTCCACAGTTTTATTCTTCGTGGAGACAGAGCAATTATCCATAACCTTCTGTAGAATAACCTTTCAGATACTTGAAGGCTTTTCTTCTCCAAAGGAAATAGTCCAAGTTAGGTTGGCCTTTTGTCAGAAATTCAATTTGCTGATGCTTTAACCTTCTCTGGGGTTTTCTTTCTAACCTTGTCCAAGTTCTACATGGCCTTATTCGCTGTAGAACTCAGACCTGGATCCAGGCTTCTTGCTGAGTTTTGACTGCAGGAAAAATGGAGAAGAAAAGGGGACCTCATAGAGCCTGGAAATCCCTTGATTATTCACAGATTCCACATCAGGGATTCTCTTTCCAATCCAGCAAAAAGCCAAATGGGGCAAGGAGACTATTGTAGGGACATAAGGTCACCTTTCTGGTTGGGAGTCTCTCCACTTTACAGATGGAATAGAGGTTCCCTAATAGGAGTAGCAGCTTGGTTATTTCTTGTCCCCCCATCTTCCCCCAGGAGTCCTTGCTTTCACAGCTGGACCTATTGCCACTGGGGTCCCCCCAAATCCTCCTTGCACAAGCACCCACACACTAGAACATTTTCAAAGTTCCAAGTGAGTGAATTCAGTAAATATTAGAAGGGATACTAAACTCAAGAACAGATCACGAAGGTCTAAGGCACTTTTATCTCTCTCCCTCTCCCTTGTTCACAGATGCCCAAATTTAAACCCAAATGATGGCTATCAAAAATGTGCTATAATACCACTGTTTACAATAGCTAAGCTTTGGAAACAACCCAAATGCCCAAAAATAGATGACTGGATCGAGAAGATGCGGTACATATACACCATGGAATATTACTCAGCATTCAAAAAAAGATAAACACATGCAGTTTGCAGCAACATGGATGTCGCTGGAAGGGATCATGCTAAGCAAAATAAGCCAGAAAGAAAAAGAAAAATACCGGATGTTCTCACTCATAGCAGGAACCTAGAAAACTTAAATAAGGGACCAGGAAAAAGAATAACTATAAGAAAGTAAAAATCAAAATCAACAAACAACTATGAACCAGAGACACTCTATGGGGGGTAGGGGGCGGAGAAAGGAGGGCTTGGGGTCAAAATAAGGGGGTTGTAATTGTATGGGGAATATAAAAATAAAATTTATAATTAAAAAAATGTGCTATAATATGAGCCACATACAGGAGTCTTAGATGTAAGTTTACTCTTTGTTGCTTTCAATGTTTTGAAAAAGGTGAAATTAATTTTAATAATATATTTTCTTTAATCCAATATAGGCAAAACTCTTGTGTCAACATGTGATTGATATTTTTAAATTACACATTGAGCTTATTCAAATTAAGTCTTGAAAACCTTAGATATGGTATTTATACTCGAAACACATCTGAATTCAGATTCACCATACCTCAGGCAGTAGGGGTCACTGCATTAAATAGCACAGGTTTAAACTGCTGGTTCCCAAAGTGTGGTGCCCTGACCAGCAGTGGCAGCAGCACATGGAAACTGTTTGGCCAGGAAAATATTCAAGCCCTGCCCCAGGCCCGCTGAGTCAGACACTCTGAGGACAGCCCCGTAATTTGTGTTTTAAGAAACCCTCCAGGTGAGTCTCCAGGTGCAGGCTCAAGTTTGAGACCCATTGATCCACATTCTGCCAAATCAGACATGCTCACTCTGCTTTGAATTCATACTATCACCAATGTCTAATTCATACTATAACAAATGTCATATAATCACCAGTGTCTAATGGGGGTTAAGAGGGGTTCATGTTCCTTTACTCAGAAGCCTAAAATAGCAAATTTGGTTCCCACGAGATATGGTGTTTGTTTTTTTGTTACTGTACCAATTCCATGAGTTTTCCACAGGTAGACTCTTCATTTTCAAATGATCCATTTTACCTTTCTTTTCCCTTTGCCTTTGGATTTGGCTCTCTTTTCTTGGCTTTTTATAGGAACCACAACAATGTTTATTTTTTATATATCTGGGATTGTCAGATCTAGCAAATAAAAATACAGGATGTCCCGTTATGTGTGGATTTCAGATAAACAATAAATAATATTTTCATATGTTTGTCCCATATATAAGAAATTAGTCAGTGTATATATGGAATTCTGATTTAACTGGGCATCTTGTATTTTATACGACAAATCTACTCCTAAAGCCACCGACATTCTGACACCAAATTCCTCCACTGGCCAGACTATGATGATCTCTGGGCTCAGCTGGGGCAGGAGCCGCCGAGCAGCAGACTCACGCTGAGAACTGCAGGCCTGTGGTCTCATTCCCCAACAAGAAATAATTCTGGATAAAACCAGCTGCCTGGATGTATTCTTTGGCTTTCCAAGGATGGGTCCTCTGGCTTCCAGTGAATGCCAGCTGCCTCTCAGGATCAAGCTCTCATTTAAAAAAAAAAATCAAATCAAACAAAGAGAGCACTGTCAGTCAATCAGAGCTGCTCAAATGCACCCACTTAGCTCACAGCTCAAATTGGGTCTCCAGATTTGTGCTATTCAAAAGGAAATTGGCCTCACTCACTTCGAAACAGCCCCAAAGTGGGGAAATTAATACAGAAGACGCCAAGTCATAATGAAATCTGGCGACAGCAGTGGGTTGTATGGCATCATCCAATTACAGCAAACATAGACACTGCCCAGGGGAAGAAGCCAGTCTGGACACTGAGTGAAATTAGGACCCCACACAGTAATTACCAGCAAGGGAGGAAATCTGTGACAAAAATTGGAGAATTTGATGAATGCAAACACCCCAATGAATGCACAGGATCTCTACTCACGTAGCTCCCAAATAAATTTTCTCAACACTTACCAGGCTCTGAGTTCCTCTGGTGGACAAAACACCTAGAAACTCAGACCTTGTCGCCCCTTCCTGGAGCCCACTGCACCCACCAAGTATCCTCATCACTCACAAAGGAATGACATGCTGGAAGAGGTTTCCGTCCCTTATATTGACTTGGCTCCTTCCCCTCCTCCACCTGGTAGACTAGAGGCAGCCAGAGACACCAGGATGGAGTGAGAAACAACATCCAGAAGGCCCTACGCTTGCCTGGTCAAGCAGGATGAAACCAAGACCCTGAGGGTAAGCACAAACTTGAGCAAAAAGCAAATAAGGAGGAAAGGCAGAGAGACAGAGAGAGAAAAGATTCCAGATGTTCATCCAAGATAAATCTATACGAACTGAAAATCCAGTTGATAGGGAAACTGAAGAAGTGTTACACCCCTTGTTCTGGACTCCTAGTGGGTTCATTATCAAATAGCATTATCTCCCCTGCAATTTCTTCCACTTTGGGGGAGCATAACATAAGGCTGCAAGTGAGTAGAAAGGGCCATGAAACTTGATTGCCCATAATTTCATCTTGTAGTTCTCTTCAAGGTGAATAGTGTGGATTTCCGCCTAATATGAAGAGGAGAGTGATTGTGTTCACTGTTAAAGGTAGAGAGGTTAAAGGCAGAGTGAGAGGCAAACCACAAGAGCATAAGTATTTTGGGAATTTGCAGAAATACTAAGTCAAAGTCCAGAATTCTAGCAGAACAAGGATGGAGCCTTGAAACAGTGTTTTTCTATTCTAGAAAAAGCTAACCTCCAAAATAGAGATATCTGATTTATGCTTCCAGAATTTAAACTACTAAAAGTAGGAAGAAGGGATGGAGGGTGGAGGGAGAGAGGAAGGGAGAAAGGGATACTGCGAGGGAGAGAGGGAGGGAAGGAGGAAGAGGACAAGATAAGAAGAAAAGTATAAATTTTGAACTGCAGGAAATGCATAATTTAGAAGTCATGGACAGGACAAGTAATACTGGTATGATAAAGGGCAAAAGTAAAATGGGAAATAAAGCAGGTGAAATAAATCCAAGTAAACTTTATTAATCACGGTGTAACAGAGGCATGTGTTTTAAACAGGTTATAGGAGCTCCAGCCAGACCACCCCAGGGGTCATTTCCAGCCCACCACTTCCTAATCAAGTGATCTTAGTAATTTGCCTGGTCTTCTTTAGGTATTGTCCTCACATTCAAAAAAAAAGATAATAGGGCCTCCCTGGTGGCGCAGGCAGTTGAGCACCACCTCTGCAGCACCAGTTCAATCCTGGCCTGCTGGCCAGTGAGAATTCCACATGGCGCAGCAGACCTCTGCTGTCTCTCCCGCTGCTCCCCTCAGCAGTGTATTTCGTCAGTGCCTGTTCTGTTCCCCGCTCTGTCTCTGGTGAATCCTCTCACCCTCTTGCACATCTGGCCTGTACCCTGGTTCTTGTATAAATAAATAAAAAAAGAAATCTTTAAAAAAAAACCCACACACAAAAAGATAATAATAATAGCACTGCCTTTATAGAACCGAGGGAAATAATTGATAAAAAATATAAGTCTGTTTAAGTTTCATTTCTGGCAAAGACAAACTGGGTTTTATCGGACAGCATTCCCACCCAGATTAATCAGGAAAATTGAGCATTTCCTTTTTACAGCAAGACAAAAGCCCTATGGGTCTTTGGGGTTTCCTCCTGGACCCAGACCCCCAGCTCTTCCTTGGGTTCAGTCATCAGAAATGGCAAAAAGTCAAAATTCCCTTTCCACCTGTCTCTCTAGGAAAACCTGGCACTGCCCACTGTTTTAAATTTGTTTATTTATACCCAGAGAGTACTTCTTAATAATGCGTCTGGCAATTATTACTTGCTTAATGCATAACTTAAAAGTGGTTGTTTTTTTGGGGGGGGCGAATATGGGGAATAGGGGGAAGGAGAAGGAGGGATATCAAGGAAAAGGCAGCAAAATAGGTGTGGAGGAGGGGAGAAGGAAGGAGAAAGATGAAACAGGAAAAAAAAGAGAGAAAAAGGAGGAAAAGTAAGTAAAAGAAGGAATGCATCAAGCATGAGCCTGAGTTTAGGTGCCAACCACTTATCCAGGAGAAGAAGCTGGACGCAATCCACCCAAGGACGAGGCAGAGGAGATACCAGGCTTACCACTTTGTTACAGTCATGATCTGAATTCTTGCAAACACTGGGATTCCCAAGCAAGCTCTATTTGCATATGCAAATATAACAAATGTGCATGGAGTATTTGGTACTAATAATGTGCTTCAAAAGGAAAACTCAGAGTTTTCTGAACCTGTTTTTGCATTCAGCATTTATTTGTTTGTTTGTTTGTTTAATAAGGATTTAAACTCAATTTTGCCAGATTTGGTTCATCCTCACAATGACACCAGGAGAAATATCAAAGTCTTATCATTGTTCTCCTTTTCTGGTCTCATGCTGGAACTTTTTTAGAAAATACATGATCTTGCGCAATAAATATGACCCCCAAACGTAGAGTGTATTGCTTTAGCCACAAGATAACCCTGTTTATCAGAGTGTGGGTGGTGGGAAAATCTGTGTGTATGCATGTGTGTGTTTCAAAACATTGAACACTTTTACATTAATCTTCTCCCTAAGGTTCTCCAGAGAGCTAAGGTGTTTTGCTGAATAAATGATTTCCAAACCTTTACTACTAAAACCATCTATTTCCGTCTAGGGAAAAGCACCCATTCTGCAAAACAGTGCTCCAACCCCAAAACCTGGGGACCTGGAACTTGGAATGTGGTTTCCATGGGTATCAGCATAGCTGTTTCTCTTAGATCAGAAGAGGTAGAAAGCATGTGAAGTCCTGTCCCGAGCACCACTTTCTTCAACAAGCAGGACCCAGTAGGCAGACTTTCCACCTCTTCATCTATTTTTCCAAGAGTTTTCTGTTGAAAACTATGGGTAACTGTGGGTTTATTGTTCCTCATTAAAACAGAGTGAGAGACAAGATAGGAATCAAAGGAACACAAAGGGAGAATATAAGCACCTTGTGGGGAAAAATATTTCATGGCTTAAGAGACCACTTAAAATTGCTTGATTATGTGATTTGTTTCTGGCTCTTAGTCAATAGAGAGGAACATGATCAAATATTTGTTAGGAAGTCCTTATTTCAGACATCTTGGGAGGTGAAAACCCCTAAGACATAGTTTCCATCTTCAAAGACCTTAGAGTCAAGTTGGGAAGACAAGAAATAAAGATATGAAGAGTTAATTAAGTAACAACATAAGTTAATTAATAAGATAACAACAAAGGACAAGACATGAAGCAATGCATTTTTAATTTCCAGATGAATTGCACAGCTAATAAATACCTCAAGAGTACATAGAGATTACTTCAAGCTGTGGTAGAAATGAAAACTTTCATGAGGGAGGTAGGACTCAAGCTGAGACTTAAAATTTGCATCAGATTTGGATAATAACCAGAGCTTACTCTGTGCCTGGCAACTTGCCATGTTATTCAAATACAATATCTTATTTAATAGTCTCCCAAACCATGATTGGGATGATAGTAGTATCTTCATTGTGCAGAAGAGGAAACAAAAGCTCTTCATGCTTATATACTGCTAGAGTCAGGAGTCAAACCCAAGTCTAGCTCTGAAACCCATATCCCATAATAGCATGTGGCTATTTGATACCTGATAAACATTTAAGCAAAAAGTCAAAGATGGAAAAGTGTAGTGGCAGGAGATACTGAATGTACTGGCCCAGCATGGGTGAGAGGTCAGTTGGAGCCCCCAAGATAGAAATTTCTGGAGATCAGAGTGATACAGCTGAACAATTAAGTGAAGTGGGTCTTATCCATGTTCACCAAATTGTAGTAATTATTATCATGGAGGAGAATTACAAAGGACTTAAAACTGTTTGACTCAAAATATTTCCACTTGTGTTCGCTATGTGATTCTGCAGTACTGAATCAGTATTTAAGAAAAAACCAGACCTTCAAAACTCTTCATTCTAACCCAGAATAATCTATATATGATTTTGCATAAGTTAGCATATCAAGTTCAAGAGCTCCTCCTCCCCTTAGCTATATGTTGTTAATTATTTGGCGATTCAACCTGCAGCAACTTTCCCCTCACTTGCCTCCTCTCTTTGCTGCTCACCAAGGTGGAGGCATTTCACTCCAGGGAGATGAGGGGCCATCCTGGCAGAAAGCAGTTGGTGAGGCTGCTTATCAGCCCCAGCTCTGAAGCTTTGGAGGAGAGAACCTGCCCCACCTTGTCGGGAAGAATGACAGTGAGCACTTGCCCCTGTGATCCCTGTCTGCCCTCCCTGCAGCTCAGAGGCAGGGAGGAGGTGTCCAGAAGTCCTTGACTTTAAATAATAACTTGGGAGAGGAAGAGGTTGGGGGAGAAAAGTCAGCCTCCGACTACCCGCAGAGAAGAAAGAAAAGCTAAAGATATGAGCAAATAAGAAAATCACAGCCAGACTGAGCCTTGGGTAAGAATTTCAGTTATTTTTCCTTCCCTTTTTTTTTGTCTTCAGGCAGTAAAAAATTATGGGGCTCAAAGGCCCACAATATCATGGTAAATGGATAATACCTCTTGCCTGGAAGGGACTACAAGCTCTCTTGCTGACAGCCTTGGGGAAAGAGCAGTCGCCAGAGACTGCAGCTTATCTATGGTGGGCTTGCCAGGGCCTTGGCAGAAGTCTCTCTTACTAGCTATAGAAAACACTACCCAAATTCCCTCCCTTACCTGCCCAGCACCTTGATCCAACCACCCACACAACCCAGCGGGCTGGGCATTTAGGTCCTGTCATGCCTGTTTCCAGTACCTGCAAACGCCTGGATTATTGGTCCCTAGAAAGCCAGGCATGAGCATCCTTCTAAACCCTTTTAGCAATGAAAACACCTCCCCACTCAACTTCCCTCTGGATACATGAGAAAAACCTCAATCTCTTCCGTGTCCTTGCGCCAGTAAATGGAATGTTCAGAAGAGTGAAACGGGTCTAGCTAATAGTGTATTTTAGCAAATATGGGGTGGCAACACAAGGGAAAGGATGACTTCCTTTTTGCCCCCCAAAATCATATCACTCTGCAGCTAATCTTGAAGGCAAGTCAGTCTTGATTATTTAAAGACATTCTCGAAGAACTTTTGCTCAAGAATCTGCAGTCCTGAGTCATAAAGGATTGGTAGAAGAATTTATTGGCACCAATATTTCTGAGGAATCAGATTTAAGTAATTATCTTTTAACAAACCAGTGTCTATGAGTAGGTTTGTGCACTCTCAGACAAGAATTAAGCTACATCTGTGGTGCCAGGCAAAGAGTCTACAGAATGGTCATGACTGAAAACCATGGAAGTGGCAATAATATCCAATGTGATTTATTGTAATATGTTTACAATAAAAAAAATGGAAAAAATAAAATAAATAAAAAGAACTTACAAAGCAAGAAGAGAACAATGATAAAAAAGTTTCTTCCTTAAAAATAAGCACTATCATTTGCATAAACCATTACCATTTATTGCCTAATTAATACACAACAAAACAATAATCATGCATACTGCCAGATTAACTTTTAACATTTATTTATTGCATCCCTGAAATGTTTATGTAAATGTTATTCTTAGTCCTTCTCCTTCCCCAGCCACAACAGCATGTTCTAACTTCCCTGGTGCCCTTTATCCCCTCCTCTTCTTTTGAGGAGAGCTGTGCCATTGCCAAGTTTATTCTCAGGAGCTTTGAGAAGCAGACTTATAGGGGAGGGGGGAATAGTAAGGGATAGAAGGAACAAAGACACCGAGGCTAGACATAAAGGGAGTGATTTTTCCAGAAAGTTTAGAGGAGAGCCACTCTGGATAATCACAGGCATGTGAACAAATGAATCAATAGAAAAGGCAAAATTTAGACATATCCCTGTGGACTTTATATCCAATTCATGATGTTTCAAAAAATTACAAGAACTAGTGATGTTGTAAAATTGCCTTTTGGCTTCTGGGCTCTTTCTTTGACTATGACTTTGAGATTGAACCACATGTCATGGCGGCTTTAATCAGGTTGCTCGTGCTAATCGTTCTTAACTTGTACTTAAAATCGAAAAAGCAACTGGAAGAGAAATTGCTCTGAAGCTGCAAACTCTGCCCACGGCTCTCACCTCCATCAGCCAAGAGCCTTTCAAAGCAAAAGTGTTTTGACCCTAACAGACATGGGGTTGAAGATCACATTTGCATATGCAGCTAGTTAAGTCTAAGTCCTTTCTTGAGAGTAAACCATAAGTTACAGGCAAAAGATCAATGTTCCCAGGGTGACCTGGGTTTTGTTCTTCCCTTGCAAAGTGGCGTGAACGTCATTGCACAGAAACCCTACTTAAATGAGGACAGGACACTAGAAAGACAGAGCATGTGCCTGTGTACATCAGCAAACTACAGGACCCAGCATGCTCTGCATCTTCTAGGGAAGTGATGCTGTGCCCATCCATTCCTCCCACCCCACCTGTAGGGTGGTCCAGGTTTCTGCAGAGATGACCTAGGGGTTGTTAGCCTCGCATACTACAAACCACATGGTTCTCTCACCACAAACGTAATTTCCACTCTGCCCTCCCTTCTGTTGTTGGAACAACTGATTGCTTTTGATTGAAGCTTATGTGGTTATAAAGCTTAAGTGAAATAATGCCAACTGCTTACAAACTGTAAAGAACTATATGGATGTTACATCTGGCCACTGATCTTGGATGGGAAACTCTTCAAAAAGATGCCGAGGTCCAAAGCAGTTATCATCTTTGCTAAATTGATCCTTCAGACATCTATCAAAGTGTCAGGAAGATGGAAGTAAATATATTTTGTGTAGGTAAAAATGCTGGGATCCCATTTCTGGGAGGAAATCTGACTGATGCCCCAACCTACACCTTGTGAGATTTTTGCTTGATTCCCAAGGGTCTCAGGCGGTCACCCATCCCTCAGATCTGTTCCTGGTAATCTCTCTGTCTTCCTCTTGTGCACTTGTCCTGCATTAAGCTGAACAGAGGGTGTGGGCATTTTCTTGATCATCACCAAAGCACCACCCACACTAAAGCTGTTACATATTGCAAACAGACTTTTTTTTTTATTAGATAATAAATTTTATTGTTATATTCCCCATACAGTTGCAGCCCCCCCATTGCAAACAGACTTTTTTACGAAAGGTTGGGGAATCCAGAGTGAAATATATCACAGCACCACAAACAACTTAAAACTAGAGTTTCTAGGGCCTTTGCACCCCAAGTTCTCCCTCCCTGGACAATTGTCTTCCTCTGCATCTCACTCCCCCACCCTGGCTGTTTGTGCCTCACTCCCCTCCTCTCATTCAGGTTTCTGTGTTCTCTCCCCTTTGTGATGCAGAATCATTCTGACCTCTTTTTGTCTCTCCCCTCCCTGCTTTTCAAATCAGCCAATAGGGTAGTTTTCTCAACAATGAACTATCTCCTCTAAAGTGAAATAGGCCACTAGCCTAAGGCAGCAACTCAGCTGCCATAGGTTCTTGTTTTCAAAAGAGATTTTCTTTCTTGCTGCTCTATATGCTTGTGCTGGGGAAGGAGAGGGCAGGGGATGGAGGAGATTTTCTCGAATTATCCAGATTATTCCTTTCACTTAGTGTTTGATTTTACATGGCTTGAGAAAACCCAAATTTGCTTCAGCTTTCCTGCTGTTTTCCATGTCTGTGTAATGAGAGAACAGCTGATCCCTGGTTTTAAGAGATCCAGCAAAATAGCCAATAATTTTAGTGTGCAAATTGAAGTTATTGCACTGGTCCAAATGGGCCGATGGTGGATGAACTGGTCTTGCAGAGGCTTACTCCTCACCCTGGGCAGTGTCCCTCAGCTGAGGAAACAACAGGGAGATCAGTCACAAGGATCCAACTTAATCTGCTTCTTGACAATTAACACAGCAGTCAGACATGTGGCCCACGTGTTTGGATGTTTACGTGATTACAGAGAATCACAGTATTGGGGAAAAAAAGGTGCCAGCAGATCTGAATGCAAATCTTAACACTGCCTTTTCCTAGAACTGCCTTAAATCACTTCTGGAGTAAGATGAATGGGTGGGTGGATGGATGGATGGCCAGATGCACACATAGGCATTCATCCAGAAAAGGGAGACAATAATGATTACCCAGCCTATTTGCAGGGGTTATTGCACATCTAAAAGATCTTACCATTATTAAAAATAAAAAAATAAAATAAAATAATAAAAGATCTTACATTATGGACTGGGTTTTTTTCTACAGTCAGAAGAGACATGCTAATTTTTCTTGAAATGCAGAGACCCGGGTGTAAAAGGCAGGAATGGACCACAGTGCAGGTTTTCTGATCCCATGCAGACTGGGTAAAGGAGGAGTCAGAGTACTCAATGGTTTTTTGCAGGTCTTTTATTGGGGTTCACCAGGCATATGGTAGGCAGGGGTGCTGGCTGGGGGGCTGGGAGGCTGGCAGGTCTCCTAGCCCCCAGCAAGTCTTTACTCTATCTGGGCTCTCTGGCGTTGGTTCTGCTGCTTCTTGGCTTCTCTTTCGGCTTCGGCTTCAGCTTCTACTGCTGCTGCTGGCATCCCCGTGACGCCGCCCTTAAAAAAAGCACAGTCTTAACTCAGCTGAATCCCATCTACCTATGCCCACACCCTATTCCAGGTGCCTGCCATCAGGCATGCATTCAGGACAAGGAGCCATCATCGATCCTGATGGCGGAAGGGCAGAAAAGCCTGACATTTTCTTTACCCTACACCGGGCCTTTCTAAAGGGCCACTGCTAAAGGAAGTTCTGTCACTGCAGATAACCTCTATGCCTCTTAGGAACAAGGCAAAGGACAGCAAACAAGCTCCCTCCCCTTGTCTGCTGCTTGCTCCTCTCCCGACAGCCCCCCTCCAATATTCCACATGGCCATCTATCACTTCCCACCCTGTCCTCTTTTATCCTAAAGCAGTACTTGTTAAAGGCTCTGTGACCACTCCAGCTATTTCCTTTGAGGATGATAACACTGCAGCCGAAGCTTCATTATTATGCTAATCGAGCTTGGTCTGAGCTGCTTTCATAACTGCCACATTAAAGCGTCCCAGGAAGGGGAGGCCTCCAGAGCCATTTGCATGGCACTGGGTGAATATTAATGAAGGATGAGTTGGGGAGGAGTTGTTTTTGAACCCCAGCCATCAGGTGAAGGGGCCCAGCTTTCACTGCTATAAATAAGTAAACAACCAAGCAGGCAGGCAGATTATAAAACGCAAGCTAGAGAGAGCAAAACTGCAGAAGGAAAAGCAAAGGAGGCTAGCAAAGCTGCAGCCGGACAGCAGGGCTTGCTTTTGTCAAGGGCAACTTTATCTCCAACTTCAGAGATGAAAAACCCAGGTGATGGAGGACAAGAGTAAGAAAAACTGGACAGGAGGCCTCTCAAGACTAAAACCTGGGGGTAGAGGGGCTTAACGTGACCATTAACCCAGCTATAGAAATCAAGATCCTTAGGATCCAGAGCCTTATCACAACGCATAGGGCCCAAGTAAATATCAGATGCTGTAGGGAGTATCAGTAGCACAGACCTGAGGGTAAAGATATAGAGATTGGACCCATTCTGGAATCTCCATTCCCTTTCAGATTCTGCAGAGTTATCCAAAATCAGCAACAAACTGAAGGCTCACAAGGAGTGGGCCCTCCCAAATAGAAATCTGTTAGGGAGAAAGGATGTCTGCCCTATAACAAGAGGACTATATCAGTGCAGTCTCTGCACAGGCTCGGGGCAGCACTCCCTCTGCCCACCTGTCCCTATGCAGGTGCCTCTTTTCACCAACTCTCTCCCTCCACAGGGCAGCAGCCTCCTGCCTGCCTGTGACCTGCGCGCCATGCTGGGACTTCTCGCTGACCTTCCTCAGCGGAGGCCGCTCTCCTCAAGGCCGCCCACCTGCAGCCATGCAGGCCTCTTTCAGCAAACCTGTCCCTCGGGGGCAGCTCTTCCTGCCTGCTTGTGTCTATGCGAGTGTCTTTAACTCTTCTGTCCCTGTCCCTAATAAACCTGCCCTTTAAATATAACTAACATCTCTGTCTCGTGGAGAAACTCACCTGGGAAACTCCCTGCATGTCGCTGAAAGGGGAGCTCTGGTGAAACCTTTCCCAGTGAACCCAAAGACCCCGCTCTCCAAACCCACTGACTCCAAAAAAAGACAACACAGGGACCATTAGTTGTGAGCTTATTCAGAGTCTCACCACCTTACTACTCCCTGGGACAATGCTTTGCCACCCCTCCCCCTTCAGCATGTAGACCAGCCAAAGACAATCTTGGGGAGCCAAGATAGGTAAGAAACTAGAAGGTGATGGAGCTGAAACCTGAGTCAAGTTGGATCCCTTCATTTGTGCCCCAAAAGAGAAAAAGTACAAGTCTTTCATCCTGAGGACAAGATAAAGTCAGCAACTCCCCTACCCTCTTTGACTTCTTTCCAGTGGCACCTGCTGGAAAAGTGAAGGAGGGAGAAGACCTGTCTTCCAGGTGCACTTCTGGACGGCTCAGAGGGAGTGAGTAGGAGTGAGTCTCCCCTTCTTCCTGACTGTAAATCAGGGCGCTGCACCAGGGCGGTCTGTGCCCCAGCCCCTGCAGGCCAGGGTTCCACAAGGGACCCCCCAGGAGCAGCCCATGTCAGGTGACACTTGGATTTCTGCCAGGATTCCCGCTCCTTGGCCAAAGGTAAAGAAATCCTGAGCAAGGCACTGCAGGTTGCTGCACCCTTGAGCAGACATGACTGCAAAACAAAGGGTCCCGGACTTACACTGGCATTGTAACAGGGTAACCAGAGAAAGAGGAGGTTCCCCATTCCCTGTCCCACTCAAAGGAGGATGGAGCTGAGCAGGAAGGAGCCGCTTGAGAAAACTGAGGGGGAAGAAAGAAGGAGGATCAAAAAGAGAACTTGGAGGAGGCACATGGAGCTGAGAGACATGTGAAGAAGCTGTGCTTACTTCTCGGCCTTGCACTTGTACCAGGGACTTGGGGGACATGGAAGGAGACATTTGAGACAGAGATGTGGATGAGAGAGGGAAGGTTGACAATGGCCTCCTTTATCTTAATTTGGGTTTTGAGTTTGCTCCTTTCCTTCCAGACTTGTCTGGCCCCTTCTGCCCCTTTCCTACAGGTCCCCACCAGGAGGTGGCTTAGCCTTGTGGCAAGCTCTCAGCCTCAGTGGTCCTGCTTTGGGCCAACCCTGTTTGGCCCATAGGAGCAGTGAGTGACAATTAGAGACATCCCACTAACAGTTGGGACAGTTACAAATTACCATAGTGCTGTGGGCTTTATTATGACTTGTGTTATCTTTTTTAATTTAATCATCACTAAATTTTTTATAAGATGGAAGTCAAGGATAGACTAAGAAAGGCTGTAAAATGCATTACATCTTTAAAAAGATGGATTTTATTACTCATATGCTTGTTAAAGTCTTTCATGACTATCAAACTCCCTCATTCCCCTCCTCCACCAAAAAGAAAGAAAAGAAAATGAAAAAAGGAAACAGTAATTTTCCTGTAAAGTGGGTTGGACTCACTGGCATGTATCTGGCAGGCAACCATCTGTGGGGGCAGAATGTTAGCAGCGACCGATGCCCCAGCCTGTGGTCAGCTGACCATTCTGTCCACAACTGTTGTTTCCTGAGGTCTAGGTAGAAGTTCCAATTAGTTCTAGCCCAAGCCATCAAAGAAAAAGTTGGGGGAAATGATCGTTTTTTATTTACAAAATCTTGAATGGTTGCCACAATGATGCCAGATAGGTAAAACATACTATGTGATCCTTTATCTTTTCCAAACCTAGAGAAATATCACCTGCACAAACCAGTCTGAATATCACATCAGGTCACCAGTAATGTCATTTTGTTCAACCTCATTGATTATAACATTGATGAGAGGGAAAAAAAATCAGTTCCCAGCCAGGACCACTGTCTGTGTGGGTTTCCTCCCACATCCCACCAGTGGAAAGGCATGCTGTCCGTGCTTGCTGCCTATCTTGTGCCCCAAGCTGCCAGGACAATCTCCGGCCACCAAAGATCCTGAATTGGGTTGGTGTTGGAATATAAATGAACACAAATTATTGATTAATGTTAGAAGTGCTTTGAGTCTTTATTTAGAAGTTTGGTGATGTTTTTGTGACAAGAAATAGGCCAGAAAAACTTACCTGTTGTGTATACCAATTAGCCTATGGTAAAATTGATTTTGTTATAGGTTGTTTTGCTTAAAGTAAGTTTCCAAGAACCAATCGAAGACAAAGTTAATTGAGGACTTGCTGTGCTTAGATTAGATTGATTAATGTGGTTTGGCATGTAGAGGTTGCACAGTCAATTGCCAGGTCATAAAAGGGGCTCTAATGCAGAAAAAAGATGTACGTGGTCAATGCATTAGCAGCCAAGAGGTCATTCTTTTGAGAGAAAATTCAGTTGAGTGCAAAGGTCATTTGCCTAGGACCAAAAGATCTAAGTTGTAGTTCTGATTTCATCAATAAGTGGCTGTTTGTCTTTGACAAGTCATTTTGCCTTTCAGCATCTCACTGCCCATCCAGGGCCCCCCAAAATATGTGTCCAAGTCTGAATTCCTGGTCCCCATAAATGGAATCTTATTTAGTAATAGGTCCTCTGCACATGTGATTAAGGTTCCTGGATGAGATCATCCTGGGTTAGGATGGGCTCTAGACCCAATGACTGGTGTCTTCCTTAGAGAAAGGAGAGGGAGATTCTGGATCTGAGACACAGGGGCACAGGGACACAGACATAGAGAAAAGGCCATTGAGGACAGGCAAAGACTAGACTGATGCAGCTACAAGCCAAGGGACATCAAGGATCGCCAGCAGTCTCTAGAAGCTCGGAGGGAGGCAAGGAGCAGATTCTCCCTCAGACCCTCCAAAAGGGAGTAACACTGCCGATACCTTGACTTCAGACTTCTAGAACTGTGAGGGAACACATTGTCATTTTAAGACACCAAGTTTTTTACAGCAATACCAGGAAATTAATACAGATTTTTCCATTATATTAGTTTCCTGAAAGTGTCAGGTTGAATAAAATCAACTCCCTCTATTTTGTGATGTGGGGTGGGATGAGGACATCTGAATTCTTAGTTTTTAGGTTAGAGTGAAGAAAGAGAACCACATTTTCAAATTATTTTTCTCTTTCCTTTTTTTCATCTAGGTAAAGCACTAAAACACTCAAGAAAGGGTTATTCAAAAAATATCCCCAGGCTGTCAAATATAAGAGCAATATAGGGCCTCCCGTGGTGGTGCAGGTGGTTGAGCGCAGCACTGTGAAGTTGTCCACAGGCTCTGCAGTGTGGGTTCGATCCCAGCTGGCCGGCGAGAATCCCACATGGCGCAGCAGACCTCCCCTGGCTTGCCCACTGCTCCCCTCAGCTGTGTATTTCAGTCAGTCTGGCTGTTCTGCTCCCCACTCTGTCTCCAGTGAATCCTCTCACCCCCCCCCACACGCATCTGGTCTGCACCCTGGTTCTTGTATGCTTAAATAAATCTTTTTTAAAAAGAGATCTATTTATTTAAAAAAAAAAATAAGAGCAATATAAATCTAGAGTGAAGATCTGTGATTCAACCAGGGCAGTATGGGCCTGGTTTACACTGAGATGATGTTCTACTAAACATCTCATTGGACCATGAAGAAGAAAGAAAGTTAGAGGGACGTTTACTTCAGCGAGACATAGAAAACTACCTTTAAATTTTTCTCCTAAAACTTAAAGCTTATAACTCAAGAATGAATTTTTACTCAAGTAGATAATCAGTTGGAGACACAACTTCCTTCCATTCATCCATCCCCTTGTTCATTCAACAAGAGCACATGAACGTGCATCACAGCCTGGAAGTGAGCACAGCTCTAGGCTGGGGGCACTTGGAAGCAGAGACGGTAAGACCCCAGCCTGATGGAGGACCAGGAAGGGGGTCAGGAAGGGGCAAGAGGCAGGTGGAGACAGAGGGTGTGGGGAATGCAAGGGAAAGACACAAATAAACAAGTCAACAAATATATACACTTCTTCTTCAACTTGTGATGGAATTACGTCCTGAAAAAAACCATCATAGATCAAAAAATATCATAAGTGGAAAATGCATTTAATATACCTAACCTGCCAAACATCATAACTTAGCCTACCATGGGCAAAAAAATCTAATTATACCTATTTTATTACAAAGTGTTGATAAGCTCATGTAATTTATTAAGTAACACACTGCAGGGTATTAGTTGTTTATCCTGTGATTACATGGTTGAATAGACACTGCGGCTGCTCAACCTCAGAAGAGAACCATACTCCATATGGCTAGACAGGGAAAAGATCAACGTTCTCAATTCGAGGTCCAGTCTCTACTGACTGCATATTGCTTGCACACTATCATTAAGTCAGAAAATCATAAGTTGAACCATTGTAAGTCAAGCACTGTCTGTAACTACACATTGTGATCTGTTCTCTTAAGTTAACAGCACAGGGTCAGACAATCATAACACCTGAGATATGAGAGTCCTTCCCCATGAATGTGCACACGAGTGTATAATGCCAAGGAGCCAGCCAGGCAAGGAGCAGGGCAGAGGGGTGCATCCTAGGCAGAGGGAACCACACGTAAAAGCCCCGGGTGGGAAAAAGAGCCAGTGTGTCCAAGGAACAGAAAGGCAGCTGGTGTGGATGGCATACAAGGCTGGGGACTTGGGTGGGGTAGCTGGGGAAGAAAGGTACAAGATGATCCTGGAGAAGAAGGCAGGGGCCAGATAAGATGTCTGGGTGTTATTTAATGTGCAGTGGGACACTGCTGAAATATTTTTAACAATTTTTGTCTAAAGCGGCAGGAATAAATGGAGGGAGAGCACTAGGAGGTTCTGGCTGAAATGCAGAAGAGAAGTGTAAGTCTTGGGCAAGGTGGTAGCAGTGCAGATGGAGAGACTGGGTGGATTGAAAGGCATTGCCACTAAGAGCAGCTAAGAACGGTGTCCTTCAATCCCATTGGCATCCATTTATGGATAAGTCAAACTATGCTCTGGGTAAAATCACCAAAGAGAAGGGCCCCAGCAGTTGGCCACTGACTTTCTTTTAATCTAAAAAGCCAGAGGGAGGGGAAAGAATTGTGCCCACCAGCCAACATTTGGAATATGTGTTTAGATCCATTTGGGAATCTCACAGAAAACAAGTGTTGTCTTGATACATTGAGATTATTGCTGCATTTCAGAGACTTGGACTAGCAGCTACCAAAGAGGCCAAGGCAAGCTGAGCCAGTGTTCAGAGAGCAAGGATGTAATGCTGTCCTGCTGGACACTCCAGGAAGGACCACCTGATATGATGGTGTAATAACAGGGCCTCTAGGAAGAACCATAGGAGAAATGGAGTGTTACCCTGGACATGAGAATGCTCGGGGCACTAAGAGTTCCTGGTGGCCCAAGGGGTGAAGACGCAGCACTCTGAAGCTATCTGCAGCCACTGTAGCACGAGCTCAATTCCTGGCCAGGCAGGTGACCCACATGGCACAGCAGACCTCTTCTGTCTTGCCCGCTGCTCCCCTCAGCAGTATATTTCAGTAGATCTACCTGTTCTGGTCCCCACTGTCTCGGACGAATCTCTGCACACACCCTGCATTTCTGGCCTGCACCCCAGTTCTTGTACACGTAAATAAATCTTAAAAACAAAAAAAGAGTTGACTAACCCTCATATAGAAAAGTCCATGTAGCTGCCGAGCACCCAGCTAGAACCAGTGTTAGAAGCTGCGAGAGGTAACCAAATAGAGAGGAACTTTGCAGCTGTCGGAGCAGCCAAGGAGCGCTGGGCTGCCTTGTCATGGGAGTCTCGACTCCATTTAGGCATTCAGGCAGACAGGGAGAAACTGTCTCCTGGGGATTTGTAGAAGGATTCATGTGTCTGGTATGAACTCATTTGCCCTAACAGGTCTATTCATCTTCCTTTTAGTAGTTGTCCATGTGTCTGATCATAAAGCAGCTCAGGTTGGAAGAAGATGCATTCCTCCAAAACATTCTCCCAGACTTTCAAAAGAAGACCAATTCTTTCTTTCCTATCCTGAGGATTGCACCAGCTGATATTGCAGAGGCCACAATTAAAAAAAAAAAAAAAAAAAAAAAGCTTCTGCCAGAGAAATTGGCAATATTTGGGTCTCTCAAGCACTCCTTTCAAGCCTTTCCACTGCCAAGCAGAAGAATTAAGGCTCTCATCAGCCTCTATGTAGCTGCCTTGCTAACCTTGCCGTGCGAAGAATCACATCAAAATCTTGTCATGTTACAACGCCTTTCCCCAAATGATGCTAAGTTGGGCCGCACTCCCGGTGCACATGTGAGGCATCATTAAATATCATGACAGGATGTGAGCAAAACATCAGGGGCCTTCAAGGATCAAAGAAATGCAGCTCAGTGGAAAAGCAGCTCTTTAATGGAAGGGTAGAGGCAGGAAGTTGTCCTTTGTTAAACAGCAGCCCTAATGACTTCTCTCTGCTTTGCTCATAAAGGCTGCCTAATTATGTCACATATGTCTGCACCTCGAATTCCAGGCCCCCTCAGTGTCTGGGTCCCCTACTGTCAACCTTGTAACCCCTGAGGTCATAAAAGCCAAGGGCGTCTGCTGCCAGAGAGCTGTTTTTGTGGCTGTTTTTTTCTGGCTTTGGACTCACAAACAAACTCTCATTATATTTTAGCGGTGAAACTGAGGAGTGAAGAGAACAGTCCCCCCTCCAATAAATCCTTGCTTGTTTCATCTTTTTTCAATCCTGCAGGACCATCACACTGGTATTTAAGATGAAAGGTGGCATCTCATTTCCAAACAGAGAACTAAAGAGACCCAAACTGTAGCTCAGCAGAGGGTAGACCAGATATACAATTATTCAGCTCAGGCTGCATCAAGACTGGACTTAATTGGATTTTTGGCAGTCACCGGTTGCACATTGGCCCCAGAAGGTAATCAAGATGGACGGGGCCAGCCATACCACATCCACAAAGGGCTCCCTCTTCCAGGTCCCTGAGAAACACCCAGTATCTGGGTCATCCATTTTGATACTTAATTGGACATGTCATTACCCTAAGATTTGTCTTTCTTGCATGCATCTATATCTCTCAGCTTAATTTAAAGCTATTTATGAGGGTTGGGTTTGGTTTGAGGATTTTGTTAGGCTCCAACATGTTATGTGAATAGCAGAGGATGGATGGATGGATGGATGGATGGATGGATGGATGGATGGATGGACGGATGGATGAACTGCCATGTTCCAAATCATTAATTATAATTTTAAGATGTGAATCTATAGCCTCCCAGATGGGTTATGTGATTGCTTTGATCATATCTGCTATATCTAAACTTCAGTTCAGAAGAGCCTTGGCCTTAAGGTTAATTTCTGTCAAAGGAAACTTTTCTCCATAGTACTGCACACTGCGGCAATTCATGAATATTCTGGCATCATAAATCTGAACTCTGGCCTTTGGAAAAGACAAGTGAAAAACCTCCCTGGAAGAATTTTTTTAACTCTTACATAACCTATTTCTTTGGGCTCCCTGGTCACCTGTCACCAGCCAACGTTTGCCCACCTGGCTTGAGGGACAGTGCTCTGTGAGGGGCATTGAAACATGGCAGATATTGCCCCTTTGTTGTCGAACAAGTCTGAGTTTAAAACCTGACTCTGCCACATTCTAGCAATGGGGCTTTGGATGGGATGTGTGTCAACCTCTCTGAGCTCTGTTTTCTCTTGTGGAAAGTCATAAAGAGATTATGTGTGTACAGGTCTAGCAAGCCACAATCTGCTTACTAAATAGTCACTGATATTACTCTGCTCTGGAAAACAGCTCATTCTTCTCGACTCACAGTGAGTGAAGTAGGTGCCCACCTACAAAAGACAAATCCAAAATACAAATACATCTTGCTGAAAAATATATATGTGCACAAACATTTACATAATAATGTAAACCAGCTAGCAAGTCTCAGATTTTTGTGAAGATATAAAAGAAATTCCCAGGTGCAGAATCTCATCAGGATTTGACTCCTGGTCTTGAAATAATTCTGATTTACAAAACATAGTCATAAACTCTTCACTAGGGAAACAAAACTTAGTCACAAACTCTGCCACTCACTTGGGGAAGGAAATGAGCCTCACTCCATTCCTCCCCAGTATAAAGGCAACCACCCTATGCTGGGAACAGGAGGGGATGCAACAGCCTGGCAGTGCAGTTTGCTATGGCTTGTGGTGATGTTTTGGGCCTTCTCAGCCTCATTTGCTCACCTGGCTTAGTGGCTGCGTGCATGGGAACTAGCACAGCCACAGCACAAAGAATGCATAACACTTGTTGAACTGTTGGTGGTCCCAGGTGATGGAAGGCACACTTGCTTGCTTTGAAAGAATTTTAAGCCTCAAGTTTGTTTCAAGTGATTAAAACTCCAGCTTCCTTATGGCAGAGTTGTAGGTAGCTTGGTTGAGCTGTAAAAATGAAGCAGCAAGAGTCCATCTGATGTTTGCATTTGCTCCCAAGAAGAAACCCTTTTATGATCTTGCTTGTTGTGTTTGACGGGTTACTGTTGTTAGGGCAATCACTAAAGCTCCCCAGTATGAGGTCCATTTGGGGACAATAAAAGAGCTATGAGAGTCAGAATCTGCTCCAAGAAGAACCTTTTTGGTTTCTCCTTTGAAGCCCACAGAGATTGTTGGCATTGGAACTAAAGGCTGTCTCAGTCTGCAGCTATGTTTTATCTGAGATGTGAATTCATCATGCAGGCACACGCAGAGCTCCTTCATGTTGGTACAGCTCAGTGCTGCTCCTCTGTGCGTCCACAGAGGGCTCCGGAGACTCTCTTGCTGCTTGCTGACTCCAACAGGTAGGAGAGAAAAGTCTCCTTCCAGAGCCCAGGTGCCCCCCTAGGTCACTAAAGGGGAGTTTTGTATCATTGCTTTTCAGGAAGCCTGATCAAATTCTGTCCTCACGCTAGTCCACACTCACTAGTCAGTATTGAACTCTGCAACCATGTGATTCAATTTTTTCCCAATGAAGAAATCTTTCCACCATCCCTCCACTGGCAGTTCTAGTCTCTAAATGAACTCCTCTGTTGACTGGGAGCTCACTGCTTTGCAACCAAGATCATTCAATGTTGAGCAGCTCCAACTGGAGAAATATTTTCAAGAGAAGCCAAAATCTGCCACCCTAAAATTCCTACTCATTGGTTTTACTAATGGCTCTTTCCATTGGAATACTACAAATAAAATAAATGCATATGTCAGAAGATCAAAGGCTATTGTGTTTACCTCAGACCCAAATCTTTTTTCATTCTGAGTATAAAAACTAAGTTGCAAAACTCATATAGCTTTTCCTAGTCTATTTCCTTCCTCTCTGCTCTTTAAAAAAAATACTCAGTAGAGTCCTTCTTTATTTACTCTCTTCCTCCTTCCCTTTCTTGTTCAGTTTTTTCCTTCCTTCATCCAAATGCCATCACACAGGTCCAAATAAGGTAGGAGACCTGGGGGAGGCAGGCTCCACACACAAGGAGCAGAAAGAAATCAGAGGGTTCATAGATTGATTAGATAAAGGAGACTGAGATGTGGGGAGCCTTATCTCTGGAAAACTCCATCTCTGGGGAGCCACATCTCAGTCTCAAAAATCATCCAAAAAAGTATGAGTCATCAAAAAATATGGAAAGAGAGAAAACTAGAATACACTCTGATGTTTGACTGGAATTGGACGTGTCACTATGAAATAATGGCTTTCAGTATATACAGATGAGCTCTTTCTCTGTACTTTATGAAACAAGTATAGATGTAGCTCTGTGTATATTATATAATGTATCATTTTCTATCTCCATCTTTTGATAGGGCCTGAGAGTAGTGACATCCACTAGCCATGAGCAAATCTATGACCAAATTCTTGGTTTTGAAATACCATTCTCCACTCAAAGAAACCAGAGCTTCTTGGGGAAATGACTGAGTCTAGAACAAGGGCAAGGAAAGAAGAAGATGTGCCTGGAGTATCTTGTGCCACCAGAGAGTAAGGAAGTACTCAAAGAATCCTGGAAATATGTCACAAGGATATAGGAACCTATTGGAATTGATTCCTTCTGGCTAAGCTGGAAAATTACAGCATGAAAATAAGTTATGATAGTAATAGATTACAGCCATTGAATGAAATAGGCTCCCATTAATCCACACACAAATCTAAAATTTTAAATGAATAACCAAGCAGGGAAAAGCTAAGTTTTTCTTGTGGCAAATGGGCAAGGAAAATGTTGAAGGAATCACTGTATAGAAAATTCTCCATCTGGTAAAGGACCATGGGTGCCTGGGTGGGGTGGGAGGGGCAAGGGTGGGGACATATATCTGACAAGTTGTGAACCTATTCCCCTAAATCATATCAGTGTGGAAAACCAATGTTACTCCAAGAAAGGGCCAAAGGAAATTCACCATTTGGCAGCCACCATAGTAATAATTCAGGAAAGAGACACCAAGAGATGCTGCAACCAGTAGGTGATGGTGGAGTAGGAATGGGATTTTACACAGTGTCAGAGCACCCCCTACAACCTTTGTTAATACAAAGAGGAAGAAAGGATCAGTTTAAGTGCCGAATGCCACAGACAATACATTAACCAAGTAATGTCACCACACCAGGAGCAACACAAGCAGACATCACACACCTACCACCCAACAGGTTTCAATAAAAAGAGCACAGCACTTCGGATGTTCTGGCTGAAAGCATTAACCTGGGGCTAATGGAGAAAAAATAATGGACAAACACAGATCGAGGGACATTCTATAAAATAACTAGTCTGTCCATTTCAAAAAGTCAGGAAAATCAAAGAAGAAAAGAGGAACTGGTACAGGGTAGGGAGAAGGGCAGCCCAGGCCCCACAAACCTGCCTGCTCTAAATAGGTTCTGCCATTCACCACATCAACACATAACATATGAGACTTTAATGAAAGGGAACTTTAATACAATTAGGAAACAATACCAGAAAGGCAAAGAATCAAGTTTCTAAATCAAGCACCCAAAGTTACCCACACCTCATGGGTAAAAGTCCATCCAGCCAGGATTGGCCCAGAGCAATGCCCCAAAGCCTGTCACAAGTGTAAAGCATCTTCCAGTGGGGACCCACAGAAAAGGATCAGAAACAACCAGATAAGTCTGGGAGGAAAAGAGCAAAATCAAAATCAAGATAAAAACCACCATTGTCACTCCCCATGGGTCTCTCACCCACATCTTTGTCAACCAGTCCATGATCAAAAGGCAAGCACAGTTTCTTCACGTGTCTCTCAGTTCCATGTGCCTGCTCCAGGTCTCCTTCTGGCTCTCCATCCTGCTTCCTTCCTTCCTCAGTCTCCTCTGCAGGTTCTTCTCTCTCTGCTCAGCATCACCCTCCTTTTGGGTGGGGCAGGAAACCTGGAACCTCCCCCTTTCCTGGGGACCACCCTGTTACAGAACCATTTCATATTGAAAGAGCCCAAAGAGACAGGAAAATCAAGAGCCACAAGTGGCCCTCCGTAGGGTCCAGGGCTATAAAGGATGTTCCCAGGACATTGGCAAAATTGGGTGGGGTCTCAGGGTGAAAGATATATGAGAGCTCTTTACATTATTTTTACAATTTTTTTTAAGTTTGGAACAGTTTTAAAATAAAATACATTTTCAATTTATGTAGACAGTAATGCAATGCTTCTTGAAATTTCCCCCCAAAGAAAACTGTCTCTAGCTGATGGGACCAAAATTCCCTTGATATAGTTTCTACCCACTCTTACTCTCGGCTCACTGAGACTTACAACTTAGAACTTTGTTAATTGCAAGTCTTCCTAGGAGATGTAATACTTCAAGCCAACACTCATTTTCAATTTTTTTCCAGTATTTTAGATCTAGAAGACTTTTTAAAATCATATTAAGGAAAAGGAGGTTTTTTTTTTCCTTAAAGAAATTTGGGAAACACTGAGTCATACACAATTTCTTTATTTCAGGACTCCTCAGAGCCTTTAAGAAGATGATGTGAACTTTAAACTGGCCAGTGGGAAAATTGCACTGGGATTTATTTGATCATTGCACCCCAGGTTCTAAAAAACACATTTTGGAAAATTCTGCCTGACAGATTCCAATCAGCAGGACATAAAGCATTGAGAGTTTAGGCACTGGTGTGAGATAGCCTGGGTTCAAATCCTGGCTGCCTACCAGTGACTGAGTGACCTTGGCAAGTCAAGTAAGCTCTGCATGCCTCCAGAGATAAGAGTCTTTCCCGTTGGTGCTGTGGAAATGAGACACGATAATAAAGATGAAAACTATAGCACACTGCAAAGACTCGCTGCAATGTAAGGACTCAAAGTGTGTCTACAGAGCATGTTATTGTTCTCCTGTTATTACAATGCTTTCTCGGGAGCCTGTTTAGACTGACACCTAAGAGGGTGAGGACCTTAAGGAGTGCCGCCAAGGTCAAGAGTAGAGGAAGGGTGTAGCAAGAACCATACTCCTAAGAAGCTGAAGCTATTCGAGACAAACTCCCCCTCATATCCCAACTGAGAATACTGACACAAAGCCCTCTCCAACACCCCAAGGGCCCCAGTGTGCTGTGGGGACAAAAATCCCGACCAAACCAGGCTGCTCCATCCATCACCCAAACCAGGGAACCCAGCTTCCCCAGGGAAGAACAGAGCACAAGAAAACATTTCCTCCCTTTGCAAATAATACTTGCTCTTTTCTCTCTGTAAACATATTCAGTTGGTCCATTGAGTCAGCCCCACCACCTGTCCCCTTGGGCATTGCCTCGTGCACCACAAGAAGGTGGAAAGGGTTTGGAAAGTGTGACTGCCTGCCAAATGGGGTGTCCCAAGCCATACCCCTATGCTCCCAGGGTCTCCATTGAGGTGCTGACCCCAATGGGCTGTCAGCTCACCACAGTCAGGCTTCACCAGCGCTTCAGAAAATAAAAAGCTTTATTAAACTTTCAAGTCCAGAACAGATGTGTCCAGACATAAATATTCAAAAGCTCCCATCTGTTAGGTAAATCGTCTTTCAATGTAGTAACGGAGGGACCGCACGTTAGCAAGACCCCATAGCTCTGAGAGCCCCGGCGTGTCGGAAATCCTACAAGCAAGCAGATGCTCCTGGAATCCAAATAAAAGAAGCCTGAGTAACAAAGAAAACAAGCAAGATGAGCGCAGCATGCCAACTGCTGGGCCTGGAGCCCCCAGAGATGAGGCTAGGGATGAAACTCCCAAAAGAATGCACGGGGGAGTGGGATGAGGAAAAATAACCAAACCCCACACACACACAGCCAGATTTTGAATAGAGATGTTGAGGTTCTTCCTTTGACTCCCACAATATGCTTATGTTCCCCTCTCTCCCACCCCTTCCTATCATTTAATGCCTTAGGAGAGACACTTAATCATTCAAGGCTCAGATTTCCTCCTTTGGAAAGCTGAGTTGCTAAATCCCAACCTTCTGAAACAGTCTACACTGAGCATTGTGGGATGGAACGAATTATACTAAAAGAAACGCTGAGTCACTCCCACAAAAGCTGCCCTACTATGTCTCGGGCGTTATTCACTGACTCAGCTCGTCTTCCCAGCCGCCCCCTGGAGTAGAAGCTTCTGTTGTTCCCATTTTACAGATGAGGAAACTGAGGCACAGAAAGACTGAGTGATTTGCCCTGGGGATCATGGATGGTAAATGCTGGGGTAGGATTCAAGCCCAGACACACTATTCCAGGAGGAGCAAGAAGATACAAGACGAGGGGCCGCTGCCCTTGCCAGGCAGGTGCCCACATTCTAATGTAGAAAAGGGAGACATTAGGAAATGGGAGGATATGTAGGAACCAGGTAGGCATCCCTCTCTGCAGAGGACACCCGGGGCTTCCCTACGAGGGCTCTGGAAAGGGAGGAACTGAGCCTGCCTTTCAGGTCCTGGACCCCAAGCCCAGATGGCAGCACCTAGACCCATCGGCCTGCTCTTTGCTTTCTTGCCCTACCCCAGAGCTGGAGGGGATTCCCCTTCCTTGGCCCCAAATTGCATCGACATGCTCACCCCCTATCTATGGCAGCACCTCTCTTGTCCCCCCCGGCTTAAATCTTGGCCTTCCCTCTCCCAGCCCTGGACAAACACTCACCCAGCAAGCTCAAGTTCCCTCCTCCCACCCTCCAAAGTGCCCCAGCACCTGTCACATACCCCAGTCTTTTAACAGAGTCTCGGCTGTGTGCAGTGAGTTAGAGATCCAAGAGGGCCTGACGCTCACCCCCCCAACACACACATCCTGAGCCCCCTGTGTTCCTAGAACACACGAAGCATCATCACAGCAATGTCTATTTGGGTCAAAGAGGCCTTTTCATTGTAAAATAAAGAACTCAGCCAAAACGGGTTTAAGCCAAAAATTCACAAGAGGGAACCCACTAGCTCCAGCAACTGAAATGTGAGATGTACCAAAAAGCCTTGAAGGAGACAGGGATGGCTGGATCCAAATGCTCAAACCGGACCATCTCCTGCCTGCCAGCCCCGCTCCCAGCAGAAGGCCAGGATGTCATAGCAAGACATCCACCTGCTGCTTCAAGCTCACAGCCCAGCAACCTCGCACCCGGGAATGGGTGGGGGTCCCGCGACTCTTCCAACAGTCTGGGGTCCAGCGCCATCTACGAGTCAGGCACCACTGCTGGGGAGGATTCAATGGTCACATTGGTGAAGCCCTGGCATATGCTCTCTCCTGGGTCCTCCGGATCAGTAAAGAGACTCCCCAAAACCCCAAACCCACTGACAAGGGGAGAGGTGTTTCCTGAAAGTGAATTCTGAGTGCTATTACCAGAAAAAGGGTGAATTAGCCCTGGGCAGGCAGACACTACACATCAACAGCCACCAAAACTGATATCCGCTAAATAAATCCATTCGTGGAGTGTTTACTGTGTGCTTAGGATTTGAAGATTAAAAATTTATTTTAAGGGCCTCCATGGTGGCACAAGAGGTTAAAATGCAACCTATGAAGCTGTCTACAGCCACTGCAGCACGAGTTCGATCCCCGGCCAGGGAACTACGCACATGGCACAGCAGACCTTTTCTGTCTTACCCACTACTCCCCTCAACAGTGTATTTCAGTTGATCTGTCTGTTCTGTTCCCCACTCTGTCTTTGGTGAATCCCCTTACCCCCACACCTCTGGCCTGTACCCCAGTTCTTATATGCATAAATAAACAAATCTTTAAAAAATACATTTATTTTAAGCAGGACACCCAGGCTGGGTACTTAGCTTAGTGATACTGCAGGTGACTAATGTCACAGGAGGGGAGACAGCTGAGAGAGATTAAGTCGTTTCCTGAATACACACTTCTCCAAAGACATTCAGATGGCCCACAGACACATGAAAAAATGTTCAGCATAACTTAATACAAGGGAAGTGCAAATCAAAACCACAATGAGATATCACTTTACCTCTGTGAGAATGGCCCGTATCAAAAAGGCTGGAAATAACAAACGCTGGCGAGCATATAGAGAAAAAGGAACTCTGATCCACCAACAGTGGAAATGTAATTTGGCACAACCTGTGCAGAAAACAGCATAGAGATTCCTCAAAAATTAAAAATGGAAATCTTATATGATCCCGCAATACCACTGTTAGCTATTTACCCAAAGGAAATAAAAATATATGAGAAGATTTCTGTGCCCCCCATGTTCATAGCAACACTGTCCACAGCAGCCAAGTGGGGATCCCAGCTACGTGCCCAACGATGGGCAGCTAGATAAAGAAAGTGTGGCTCACACACTCAATGGAATACTGCTCAGCTATGAAAAAAGATGAAATAGTGCCTTTGGGAACAAAGTGGATGGATTTGGGGGTGATTACGCTAAATGAAATATGTCAGAAAGTGAAAGACGTTACCGGATGGTTTCACTCACACCCAGAAGATAAATAATCAAAGAAAAAAACTGGGAAAACACAACAAATATGATTCTTAGACTCTGTGGAAAACATCCTGGTCAGCATAGGAATGGGAAGGAGAGGGCAGGGTCGGGGGCAGGGGTAAGGCAAGACAGTGGTGCTGGAGCTTCGGTGGAGGGTGAGTGAAGCGTGTTCACATCTGGAGAGGTGAAGCTGCACTCCCAGAACTATATAATTATGGAAACAATTGGTAAGCCAATTAAATTTGAAGGTGAATAAAGGAGATTAAGTCCCTTGTCTCAGGCCACACAGCTTTGAGATGCACGTCTTCAAAGCCTGCTAGAAACTTCCTCCTTCCCCAGCCTACCCGGGAGACTGAGCAAAAGCAGCCCAGAGAGACCAGAGCACTTTCCACACCCCCCACCATGCACCCAAAGCCCCTAATTGCCACACTTTTCCTTCATCCTAAGGTGCACTTCTTTTTCACATTTCAAAGTTTCTGAAATTAAAGTTCAACAACCACTGTGTATAATTAAATTGGTAGTGTTTCTTTTATCCCTAAAATCTATTTTTAAATTAACATTGCCTCTTACAATCAGCCATACCATCAAGGAAATGTGGTATTTGTTTAAAGGTCTAGACTAGACTGGGAGTTCCTCGAGCAGGAATTTACTCATTTTGTGTCCTAAAAACTTAGTACAGCCTTTTATATATGTGTGTTGACTAACCCAGTTAAAGAAATGTCTTTAACTTTCATTTATTCAACAAATATTTATTGAGCACCTACTGTGTGACAGATCTTTGCATAGGAAGTAGAGATACAATGTCAAACAAGCTAGGTAGGGCTGGGCTCACACACCATTGTTGTGTCTTGTTAGGAATAGACATGAATCTAAGGGACAAGGGCAGAGCCATGCCCCAAAGCTAGCAATTTATGTAGGTTGTTTCCAGGCCAGAGCAAAGATGAGAAGCCAGGAGGTTGCAGGAGATGAGGGTAGTTAAATATGAGTTTGCAAAGGTCTTAAAACACATGCTGAGGAGTTTAGATTAAAGGTGGGAGGCAAATGGGAGCTCCTGCCGATTTCTGAATGGACGAGTGACAAAATCAAAATAGCACTCCGAGAAAATGAGCCTGGCTGTTGGGCATAGAATGTACCAGGAGGGGTAAGGCTGCAGGTGGAAAGGCCACCGGGAAGGAGGTTGCTGCAGAAATCAGCACGTACAGCAATCAGAACCTGGACTCTGAGGAGGTCTGACTGTGTCAAACTCGAGAAGGTCACATCCAAGGGTCTGAGGTGTCAGCCCACTCTGAGAAGGGCAGAGCAAGACAGGAAGCAGTCATAGGGGACTCCAAGATTGCATGTTTGGGAGGACTTGCAGTCATGCACCCATGCAGAGGAGCAAGGGCCTCCTTTGCTTTGGAGGCCAGGTTTCAGGTGCCATTGGTAACCCAGTCAAGGAAAGACTGAAGGTCAGGATTGGAGAAGAGGAAAGATGATGAGCTGCACGTATGTGCACCTGTCCAGAAACCCTTATGGCTCCTGACCTGGAAAGGTGACTCCATCTTGCCTTCCTGACCCAAGATAGGAGTCAAAATAAACTCACTACTTACAGCCTTGTCTGAGGATGAGTTGACACTTAAGCAGAAGACCCAGACTAGGAAAGGACTAATTGACATAAGCCTGAATCATCCAGAAGCAAGACAATCAGTGAAGACTCATTAAGCAGTAAAATAAAAGGCAGAGGGCCTCGGGTCAGACAGAGAGCTCAGATCTTCATGGGAGCTTATTGTTCCCCTATTGTCACATTCTCAGCAACTCTCATGAAGGTCTTAGCTCACACAAATTTCTAGTTATGGTCCATTGCACCTTATGGGAGAGGGAGCTAGCCCTCAGTGGTATTTTTTTTTTAATTTGGTGATGTTCCAAGTTAAGGAGGAAAAATGAGCCAATGAAACACAGTACCTATAAAATGCCTGGCATACTGTAAGTACTCAAGAAGTGTTGGGTCCTGAAGATGCATTTGTCTCTAGGGCCTGGGAAAGATTTAAGAGAAACACCCTCAGGTACCTGCTAATGAAATCAACAAATCTTACTTTAACTTCCTACAATGTGCCTTCAGCCTGGATTTTTCCAAAGAGGGATGACCATTCACATCCCTGCTCTTGCGCTTTGGTAGTGAACTGGATCCTTCCCATTAGATGCATCTTTGAACCAGCTTACTGATGAGAATTGGCATCCCCAGGGTTATTTACATTTGCAGTTTCCCAGGATTTGAGAACAGACACATCCAACCCCCAATTCTTCTTCCTTTTTGATGATGGCCCAGCCTGGGGCAAGCACAATGGCGCATCTCTTGCTCACACCTCCTTGGGAGTTAGGAGACTAAAATGAATTGGCTCATTAGGAATGGAGGCGCTGAACTCCTATGCACTGCTGGTGGGAATATAATGGCACAGCCACCGTGGGAAACAGTACGGTGCCTTAAAAAAATAAACAGAATTAGCAAATGATTCAACAATCCTGATTCTAGATAGGAACTTAAATAAGTAACTTAGGGCAGGACTCAAATAGGGACTTATGGACCCACATTCATAACATTATCATTCACAAGAGCAAAAGGCCGTGACCACCCAGGTGTCCACTGAGGAAGGAGTGGACAAGCAAGATGTGCTTTATACACAATGAATATTAGCCTTAAAGAACAGACATTTGAATACACACTACAACGTGAATCAAACTTGAATACAGTAGGCCAAGTGAAATAAGTGAATTACAAAAGGATGAATACAGTGGACTCTTGAACAAAAAGGGGGTTGGAAGCACCCATCCTCCATGCAGTCAAAAATCCACATAGAACTTTTGACTCCCCCAAAAGATAACTCCTAATAGCTTGCTAGTGATCTGAGATCTTATTGATAATATAAACAGTCAATTAACACTAGTTTTTGTATATTACATGTATTATATGCTGCATTCTTACAATAAAGTAGGCCAGAGGCAAGAAAATGCTATTAAGAAAATTCTAAGGGGGGGGGGGCCTCCCTGATGGTGCAGGGGGTTAAAGACAGCACTATCAAGCTATTGCCATTCACTGCAGCAGGAGTTCTATCCCCGGCCAGGAAGCTGAACCCACATGGTGCAAGAGACCTCTCCTGTCCTGCCCGCTGCTTCCCTCAGCAGTGTATTTCAGTCAATCCGCCTGTTCTGCTCCCCACTCTGTTTCTGGTGAATCCTCTCACCCCCTGCACCTCTGGCCTAATCCCAGCTTTTGTATGCATAAATAAATATTTAAAAAAAGAAAATTCTAAGTGGATCATTACAAAGGTCTTCATTCTTGTTGAGTAGCGTGAGGAGGAAGAGGAGGGGTAGGGAAAAATTCTCCTACAAGTAGGATGTGTAGTTCTAACCCATGTTATTCAAGGGTCTGCTGGGCTGGATGATCCATTTAAATGAGGTCCCATGGAGGGTGGTGGTTGCCAAGGCCTGAGGGGCGGGGTGTTGGAAGTGGGGAGCGACTGTTTCCTATTATGAAGTTTTAATTTTTTTGAGGACGTGAAAGCTCAGCCGGCGGGTGGTGCTGATAGAAGCGCCGAGCTGCACGCTTGAAAATGAAAACAACGGCAACTGTGACATTATGTGTGTTTTACAATATAAAAATTTTTAAATAGCTAAAAAGAGGAGAGGCAGGTAATGTTGTCCTCTTGCCTGTATTTCAGCTTTGCAAGGCAATTCCAGAGTCACTGCAAACCTTTGGGTCCTCCACTCCTGCCTCTGCTAAGTTCACCAGTCACCTTTGTGCACATCACCAGCGTGGCTGCCAGCCCGGCCCGGCAGCCACAGCCAGCCAGCGCTCCTCCTCTAGGCAGCCCCTTCAGCATTCAAAGGGCTCACTCGTGATAGGTGTTGATGGCTGTTCGCTTTTCTTTCCCACACAGCTCAACCTTCCTTTAATCAGATTCCTGGGAGGAAGCTAATTAGTCCAACCCCCCTTGGCTGTTTTCCCACAAAAAATAGAGACCCCAACCGTTTTATGGGGGATCCAACTAGACCGGTGGGCACCTGTTTTTCTTTACACTGTCTTAAAGTGGGGACACGTGGGGGGCTGATGTTGGGCCACTTTGCATTCTTACAATAAAGTAAGGGAAGGGGAGGTGCAGGAATTCGCCTCCCGGCTTGTACATCAGTGGCAACTCAGATTCCCTTTGGGACTGGCCTCGACTATCCACTTGGATGGTTTTGGAGAAGACCGGGCATTCCCAGGATGCTGCTGGAACAGGAACCTGCCTGGCGCCTGAGAACCGCAGCCCCAGGGGTCAAGCAGAAGAATGAGAAAGTATGTTTGGCCGTAGAAAGACTCTGTGAGTCCAACCCTGCCTTGGGCAAACGTAAAGGAGCCAAGTCACAAAGATCTGGATCTTCACAGAGGACAGAGGTGCCCGGGACACCCCTCCCTCCCTGCATCCAGGGAGGACCCACCGCCCCCTGTCCTGCGGCAGAAGCCAGCAGGCCTGCTCACCCTCCCATCAGGACAGGCCCAAGGCCAGACCCCAGGCCAGAGCCATCTACCAGGCTGCTTTCATGCCCCTTCTTGGCCATGGAGAACTGTTTGGGGCGAGCAGGGGAGAGATGATCTGGCTTCACCACAGGTAAACCCCAGCATCTCCTGCCGTCCACTTTGGTTCCTACTTCCGGTCTCACAAGCAAAGCATCTGAGTGCTTTGTATTTTGAGTCACAAAATAGGCCAGACATGGAAGGAATCCCCAGAGGAACTAATTCTGCTTCTTTTGTGGGTGAGGCCCAGAGAGGGCAAACCCCTCCCTGACCAGGACTAAGCCCATGGTCTGGCCAGGTCGGTTACCTACCCTAGGCAGAATAACCCATCTACACACACCCCTAATGGCTCTATAAAGTCCTTCCACATCTGTTAGTTCTTTAAGGATAAAGACTGAGAACTAACCTTGTTCCCTATTCCCCAAAGTGTCCGACCAGGTGCTGACTGTGTGGTCCGAGCTGAGTAAATTCTTTCCGAATGAGAGAATCCCCACCATGGGCCCAGGAAGGACATGAGGCAAGTATTAGTTTTTCCACTTATAGAGGAAAAGGGAAAATTCACAGAAGTTCCCCCAAAGACAGAGGGGGTGAGGCATCTGGTGGCCTCCTTTTGTCCTCCCTTGATGACATTTGAACAGATAAAATGCATGACTCCTCATGTGCTCACATCAGCTCAGGCACCCGCTCTGGAGCCAGGCAAAGGTCCTTGCAACATTACAGCTTCATGACTCTATGCTACCCAGCCCACACACATCCTCTCCCAGTGGAACAAGCCCACATGTCAAGGTCAACAGCTTTCCCAACTAGTGTCACTCTGCCCTTGTCCACTTAGCACACCAAGCAAGGCAGAAATCTTCAATCTCCCTTCATGCCCCTTCTTCTTCCCCTCTTCCCAGTTACTGCCTGGGCTCTTCAAACAAAATGAACTGCCGTTGTGTTTGTAAATGGCACTGAAGAAGCAATACGTTGGCTTATACGTCGCTGTCTAGACTACATTTGTTGACTACTGTGGCATGGAACCACCTTGATCAGCAACACATTCCCAAAAAGGATCACCCAGAAGGGTCAACCAGAAGACTGTGCGGGGGTTACCCATGGCCCCAGCGTAGAGGCAAACCCATGAATCTACCTTTTTGGAGAGATGGGTTTTCACCAGCAGATTTTCCATCTCCTCTCTATTTACACTCGCCTTCCAAACGCCTGCATCTCCCCGGTGCTGATCTCTTGCCTCTATAAAGGTCTATGAGCCTCGGAAGAGAGATTTGCTATTCCCCTTCTCCCATCTCCTTGGCAGCCCATCAGCTCCCCCACCCCGATTTGTCTTAACGCCTTCTGTGGTCCTATAAAAAAGTGGGGCCGTTTTACTATCATGAGCCACCGCCCCATGGATGAGATCAAGGACCACACATAACAATCACTTTAGCTAACTTTATTGCTTGGCTTCTTTTCGAGAAAAAAGAAAATTTACTGTTTGTTCTATTTTTAACTTAAAAATAGAGGGAGTGAAACTTTGTTTTCCAGCAAATAGAGTCTACCTCTAGCAATCATTTAAGATAGGATGGCATTATAATGGTGTCCATCAAATGTCTGACCTGAATTGAGCATGTAGACAAATTTAACACTGAAGAAGAAAAAGGTAGGGTGGCATCCATTTTGTTTTCTGATTTGATTTTGGGTCTCTATTTGTTGCCTCCATTACAATGCCTCAGCTATTTACATTAGTATGTGGAATAGACTTGGTAAGATAGCTCTAGTCATTCTTTTAATGAATAAGGATGAAAAAATACATAGCTAAATTTAATTCATGCCACAAATAATAGCACTGCAATTTTTATTTTATATATATTTATGTTCATAGAGAGAGAGAGAGAGTGAAGGGGAAAGGAAAGTAGGGGACAAAAGACAGAAAAATAAACAGTGAGTCAGAGAGTAAAGGCAGAAGGAAAAGAAGAGAGAAAGTTTGGAATGGTAAGAACTAAGTCTTATGGGCCTCTACCTCCTGATGCCAACACAGAAGCACACACATGCAAGAATATGTTCACCTGTCCAGCAGGTAGAATTCCTTCTCATCAACTGGTTCTCTGGACCCAACAGTAAGAACTAATTATTGAAAGCTTGCAAAGTGACAGGCTAGCCACGCATTTACCATACATGGCCTTCACAACAGCTCGATGAAGCAGGCATTTGACATTTGAAGAAACAAGCAATATGACCATGGATGCTGTATTGTACTCTGTGTGAGATGTTTTTGTCAGCCTAGCATCCTGATCCTCTTGTTTGGTAATAAAATCTCACTTTCTCCTTGAGAAAAGGACCTCCCAAACTGATTGGCACACTCTATCCCTTGGCCACCAAGACTGGTTCAGGGCAAACACATGGTCCCATCCAGACCAATGAGTTGCAACAATGAGAATTTGGTTCAAAACAGTCAGAAATTCAGGATTTCATTCCATGGGCAATAAAAATGCAGTAATATTTTTAAAAGGAGGTGCTAATAGTAGGGAAACAGAGAAAGAGACTAAGCAAGAGAGGCCAGTCTTTACCAGTCCCTTGGGCTCCTAGCTATAGCTGAGCCGAACATCCAGTTTTGGCAGGAAGTGCCCCTCCATCCCATCCCACTGTTACCAACCTTTTTATTTTTTTCAAGCCAATTTGAATTCTGTCACTTGCAGCCCAAGGGTTCCTGACCTATATTCCTTGTGTGCAAGTAGCTGATTCAGACCAGGTCCATCTGGCCCCAAAGTGAGTTACCCCCACCCAACCATTACACTACTTCCCTAGAGTATGGTGGGTCTGGCAAGCTGACCATCCGCTCTCATCCCCTCAGCCGGAAAATCCGCTCTCCTGGCTGCTGGCTCCCATCAATCCAACATCTGTCGTGCCCACTTGTCCCCTGGAAAATGCTGTCATCAAATGAAGAGTCATTGAGCAAGGGCTTGGCACAGTTAGATTAAGTAGTTGACACACTAATGGGAAATCTGAACCATTTTGGAGAGTGCACATAATTGTGCTTGATGATTGTAGCAGGAAAGGCAGAGATGCTGAAAAGATAATTTAGACAACTTGTCTCAAAGAAATTAAAACCAAGTAAAGAGTTAGAACAAGTTCAAAGTTCTCCATTCTTGGCATAGAGATTCCTAAAGTGGGGGGCAAAAAGATAACAGGATTCAACACTACTACGATGACAGAGTCTAGGGGATGCAAATCTAAACCTAGGATCTTAGATCTGGTGGGAGCTTATAAATGATCTCACCCATTGTCATCCAGAACTAGGACCCTTTCCTCGATATCACTGAGCATTGACCTTGCAGCCTTTGTATGAATTATTCTCACAACAGGAGAATCTCTGCTTAATGAGGCCATCTATTCCATCGCTGAACAGCTTTTATTATTAGCAAATTTCTTCTCAAATGATTTATATGTGAGTATGCCCCTCCTTTACTCTTTTTAAAGAGAATTCTGTCTTTACCAGCTCAGTTTCTGGGGCAATGGGAAGGAAAAGAAAAACAGAACTGGAAATGCAAAAATGTGGGTGTCAGAAGTTGGTATAGAAACAATACAGACAGGCTTCCCTGGTGGCACAAGGTGTTAAGACGCAACCTATGAAGCTATTCTGCAGCCACTGCAGCATGAGTTCAATCCCCAGCCAGGGAGCTGACCCTCGACACAGCAGACCTCTCCTGTCTTGCCCGCTGCAGTGTATTTCAGTCAATCTGCCTGTTTTGATCCCCACTCTGCCTCTGGTGAATCCTCTCACTCTTCACACCTCTGGCCTGTATCCCAGTTCTTGTATACATAAATAAATCAATCTTTAAAAAAAAAAGAAAAGAAAAAGAAACAATACAGGCAACAAAAGAGGGGAAGAGGGAGAAAATAACTGACTCACAAATGACCAGTCATGCTTTAGAATCAGAGTAAAGGAGAGAGGAGTTTGGTGAGCAGGGAGCAGAAGAGACAGAGAATGCTAGGGGTAGGAAGAAGATGAACATGTTTTGTTCAGCTTGTATTTACCTCCCCTGACATTCTCCCAGAGATACCAATAAAGTTTTAATTTATTTTAATTGCTTTTGGTTGCTGGACTGTTTTCCTAAGAGTGCAATTCTCTTCCAAAGCTGGACTGTATGAGGACCAGTCTGGGGTTGAATTACAATTATATTAATTTTAAATCTACTTCCTTGTAAGTCCCACCCTGCTTATAAGAGGAAAGATACAAGGATAAAGATGTGAAGTCAGTTATGGATCTGAGATACAGGATACAGGAGACTTAGAGATGAAAAATGAACTTACTCGAAGTAGAGCCCATGGTCAGAATGGGAAGAGCTAGAAAAATAACTGATTTCATGGTTAACCACCTGTTGCCTCAATGTCTTAAGGACACCACCAGCCCCAGCAACCTCAGGTTGAGTCAGGTATGGAGAGAGGCAAGCCATGGAGATGGGTCCCAGGCAGGTCACTACAGAAGGGGTCTGTCAAGGCTTTTCATTTCAAGCAACAGAAGCTGCATCTACTAAACCGAAAGGAATACAGGGTAACCAGCTGCCCAAGGAGTGAAATGAACAATGAAAGATGGGGAGAGGGAGGGAGGGGGGCTGGTGACTAACCTCCTCAACCTTTATCCCTCTGTGGACAACTCTGACTGTGGTTTCTCTTTCCAGTTCTTCATAGAAAGCCCCACAAGCCAAGAAAACACACCTGCATGTCATCTGCCATGTTTTATTTGAGGTTCGTTGGGAAGAGACAACCAACATAATTACACATTGCAGCCCTGTGCTTCCTATCTTTCTTGCCTCACATCCACTTTTTCCTCACCTTTACTACCATAAGCTTGCTTCTTCCCAAATAAAATGGCAGCACTTTACTCTTGCCTCAGGCTCTGCTGTCTGAGAACCCTAGGCTAACCCAGCTATTATCCTGATTCCCAACTTGAATGCCTTCTCTACCATCTTTCAACACCAAACGCTGCCTTTTTCTCCCCTGAAACCCAATTCTTTAGCCAAGCATTGGACTGTCTCCCAAGAGAGCTGATATAATTACCCTCAGGATCTCATTTAAATGGCATTTATGAGACCTTCTTTCCAAACTTGTTTTACATATAACTCCTTATTCCCAAACCCCCACAGATGCCCATGCTAGGAAATTCTTAACTTCAGGTTCTATTCATCTCTCTTTTCCTTTACTCCTCACCTTCTCCTTTCATTCACCCCAATCTCTCCTACTAACTCCCTTACTCCAGTGACTTTCCCATCTCAGATTCCAAGTTTTTTCTGGTACAATTTTCCTTTCCTCCTATCCTATCCCCTTAAGCTTTCTAAGTTCTCCTTCTTTCCAACCTTTCAAACATTCTTTGAAATTTCAGTTTTCTAACTGTATTCCTTAAAAGGCATAGGTGGTGTCCGGTTACCTCCACCACTCAATTTCAGAATTAATAGGGTGTGATGCTCCACACACCCTGTCCGTACCTGGTAGACCTGGGGCTTCCAGACACACCTGTCTAAGAGCACACATCACTGAGAACTATGATTGTTCATCAGTTTTTCCATCAAGTTGCAGGCACCTGACTGTAAGGAGCATGACTGGTGTGTTTTTTTATTTCTAATTCCTGACACGTAATACTTCTTTAATGTTAGTTGAGTAAATGAACAAATGGATAGGAACATTTATTTATATGGATCAATTGCTGTTGCAACAAGTTCCAAAAAATCCATGTGAATTTTTTGGTACTCTGCAATAGTTTCATATCAAATAGTTTTATATCAAATAGTGCTTGAAAGATGTGAGATATGAGGTGAAAAAGAAAAAATGGGAAAGATAGTTCAAGGCAAAGCATCAAAACAGAAACAGAAGTGGCCAAAAAACATGAAAATATGCTTACCTCACTAATAACCAAAGAAGTGTAAATTTAAAACACAACTATAATGGATGGGTAGCAATTGGCATACATTTTTGAAAGAGCAATGAGCAGAATTCATCAGTCTCTGTTCCTCTTGATGAGACAATTCCAATTTTTAGGTGCTGTCCTGCTGAAGGCCAGCAAAGATCTGAGTATAAGGGCGATTATTACAACATTGTTTGTAACAATGAAAAACAGGGAATATCGTTAAACAGGGAACATTTTTAAACAAAGGCACAGTTCATGAATTATGGATAGTTATTTTATAAAATATTAAATAAGAACTTAAAATTATAATGCAGGACCATATATTCATAGAAAGCTTGCCAAGGTATATTGTTAAGAGAGAATAAGAACACAGGACAATATGCTTAGTACGGTCTTGTTTGTGTGAAGATAGAAATGGCCTACATGTAGATATGTAAATTCAGAGCAACAGGAAGGACTCAACTGAGCTGGAGAAGAGTAGGGAGCAGGTCCCAGGGGATGGTGGCTGAGGGGGAGCTCTTCCTGCCATTCTGCATGCTTCTGTGGTGTTTGCCCTGTGTGTATGGTCACGTACTACCTTTGCAAGTTAAAAAGATGACTGACTGGTGTTATGGAGGCGTTCCCTCCATGTCAATCCTCAGAACCATTGACCGTGCAAGCTGCAAGGAACCTAGCATTGTCTCCTCCAGGAATTTGTGAGCTGGCTTCCCTTTGGTCCCACAGGCATACCTAAATGTGACAGAAGCCATGTTGAAACCCATGGCACATTAACTTGTGATTGGAGCAGCCCAGGTTCTTGCAAATCTCATGCCAAGATTTCTGAGTTTACTTAAAAATCCTCTGCTATTGCAAGATGCACTATCAAAAGCAATTACCATTCACAACCACTTACATGTATGAAATAGAACTTTCTCATTGATGTACATCCAAAAATATGCAGGATTAAAAGGCAAAAGATTTAGTGATTTGAAGAGAAACCAAAGTATTATATGCAGAATTAAATTTGATACTTAAACCTGGGCAGCAAATGTTACTGGTAACATTTTTATAGTCATCAGAATTTTATTTTATAAAATTAACATTTTATAGTCATCAAAATCATTCCACTGTCCTTAGTAACTCAGTTTGTAATAGAGAAATCTACAAAAATAAGCTCCAGCTAATCAAATGCTATATATTTAATGTTGAGATCTATATATGATTTTCTATATAGGATTTTATAAGAGTTGAAAACTACAACTTTAATCCAACCTACCCATTTTTCAAATGAGAAAACTGGGCGGAAGTTAAGGGGACTGACAACCAAGATGGTAGTTCATTGATGGGAGTGGATGTACTCTCGGCCCAGCCAGCCCTCCGCCTGTACCCGGACAGCAAGCACACAATGACCTTCCCATACCCCACGTGGACCAAGCTCTTTTCACATGTGTTATCAAATCTAATCTCACAACAATTCACTGGAGTTGGGGCTGTGTTTTTGTCAGTTAAATCAATGAGTCTCCAACATGTCAAATAACTTTCTCTAAGTCACACAACTAATTACATGGAGAGGCTCAGACTTTCAAAAAGGACTCCTTTCCAAGACATCAGAGTCAGATTGACTCAGGGGCTAGGAAGTAGAAGGCTTGTCTCTAGATTACAAACTCCTCAAAGGCAGGTACTACCCTAACTTGCCATTTTCACAATGCTGCGAATAGAACGTCAAGTCATATGAAAAAATATACTCACTAATTAGGTCTCCAATCCATAGAGATCTACCTATCACCTGCTTTATGTCTAGCCTGTACTTAGGGCAATGGATATATTTGAAAAGAAGAAACCATCATCGATACAAAAATGTACTTGAGCGATATCCTAGTAAGGGTTCCCAGTTGCATGAAACAAAAACTGAGCTGAGCTAACATAGAGAAGGAATTCATTGGATGAACATCAGGTTAGAGGAATTACTTGAAAGACTAGAGAGCACAGCTTTGGAAATAGAGAGAACCAAGGCGTGACCTTGGGCCACCCAGTTGGCCAGCCCAGAGGCACAGGAATGGCAGCCAGCTCTCTCCATTGTCCAACAAAACTCTATTTGCTGCTATTGCTGCTACTGAAGGGACTGATTCTAGACTGGACTCTGCTATACTGCAACTCTCTTCGGGTTCAAGGTCTTATAGACAATCATCTTAAAACCCAGTGTATTTTACTTACCCAAGCACAAGCTCACTGGAGCACACATGTCCAAGCACTAAACTGCCAGGAATCTGGGAAGAGATGTTTCTACTGCCTCTGGCTTCCAGTGGACATGCCTCCTTCATGTGTAAGTTATCCCCTGCTCTATAACAAATCATCCCAAAACTTGGCACTTTAAAGCAATAAGCACAGGTGATCTTATACCATTTCTAAGGGTTGGCGATTGGGAGCAGCTGGGTGGTTCTGGTCCAGAATTTCTCATGAATTTGCAGGTAAGATGCTGGCCAGGCCTACAGTCTGAAAGTTTAGCAGAGGCTGAAGCACGCACTCGCAAAGTGGTTTGCTCACATGGTCAGCCAGTTATTGGCAGGAGGCCTCCATTCATGACCATGCAGACCTCCCCATCAAGCTGCTAATGTGTGCTCATAAAATGGTCTCCCCCAGACCAGGGGAGCCAAGGGAGGGCAAAGCAGAAGCCAGGAAAGTCCTTTATGACCTGGCCTCATAGTCACAGACCATCCCTTCTGCCATATGCTGCTGATCACACAGACCAAGCCTAAAACAGGGTAGAGAGGACAACACAAGGACATGAAGACAGAAGACAGAGCTCACTGGTGTACCTTCCAGGCTGGCTGTTACACTTGAATACCCCCAAAACAAGGAAAGTTATTAAAAGACAAGTCAGCTCCCAAGAGCAAATGTCCATTGCAAATACTTCCCAGGCCCCAAGCCTGCCTTCTAGTTGTTGACACTTTGATAGGAGCAAATGCTAATAACATCAACTAATGTTATCTCAGTTTAATAAATAAGTGTCAAATTACATCTGCTCTGGGTGACATCATTCCCTACTTGGAGCTGGGAGGCACCACACTTCCTCCGAACTTGGCCCTGTAAACAGCTATTTGCACATACAGCGCTGAGATTCAGTAGAAAAACAAATGTTTCCATTTTCAGTGTGTTCCTAGGTATTCTTTGTTCCCCTGGCAGCAATAGTTTCAGTAATGGGGATAATACATGGCCGCTGGCGGCTCCATATCTTCAGAATCGGGCTCATTACCGTGCCTCTCCACGACAGACTTTTCCGTGTCTCATTCCAAATTAAAGGGAACAAATGTCTTCAAAAGCTGGCCAAGCCCAAGGTACAGAATCAAAAGTTTATTCTCCTTTTTTTCTCCAAATAGTTTTCTTCCTAGACATGGAAATACTCAGCCCATCCTCTCTGGGACTTAACTTGCATCTATTCTACCCCGGCCATCACCCCCATACCCCTGTCTGAAGTCCCCATGCCAGAACTTTCTTTTCATTTCCTTTATTCTCTGTTCAAGAATGAGTTTGTCTCTACCTATTCCCAAAAGAAAAATAAATGGGGGAGGGGGGAATAAAGTTCTTATGGGTTTTTTTTTTCCTATTTTAGACAATCAACATAGTTCTCACAATTCTGAGCCAAGTGCCTAAGAGAGAACGGAGTTGGTTTTAAAATATGGCGCCGGGGGGCTCGTGGTGAACTCAAGCCAATGACATTCGTAGCCTGCTCTAAGCAAGAAACAAAACATACCTTTCAGTCTCTCAGCAGACTAATATGCATGTGACAAGAGCTGTAATCAATAAGTAACTTGATAAAGTGGCTACAATTGACCCAGGAGGGGAGTGTAACATCCTATTAAGCAAATTCAGCCCAGACCACTTTCAATCAGCCACACCACGCAGCAAAACTCAGAGGCCCCGGTCTGGAAGGGAGAAGCTCTGTCAATATTTTAAGCCCCAACTCCTTAACTTTGTAGCAACAACAAACCAGGCGGAGAAATGATGTCCTCTAAATTTAAAAACAGAAAAAGAGATGAGGAAAGCAAGGGAGGGGCAAAAAAACGTCAGTTGTAAGTTACACTCAACTCCCAAGGAATAAATCTGTCTTTCCTGAACTAGACTAATGCTTAAATCCACCAGCCTGGCCACAAACAATCCTTCATGAATACTGAAAGAGGAGAAGGAAATATTCAGGTCACAAATTTATCTGATTGAAAGTCAGGAACTAAGTGAAGCCTGCAAAAGTTTGATTTCTTTTTCATTAATATTGGGGGAAGAAAGAAAATATGCAGAGATGCCGGGGCACAAGGGAAAGGCAAGCATTGCAGGCTGCAATTTTTTTTCAAATTGCATGAATACCATCATATAAATATTTTCATTTGTGAGGGAAGTATGATTCTGTGTAAAAGGGTTCTCATGAATAAGGACCAAACCTCCAAAGCACACCTCCATTGCAATTCCAGAAACATTTCTGCCACCCTACCTGAGCGCCAGCCTCTCCTTACCTTCCCACAATAGCCAATCAAGAAAGCAATTCTCAAAATTACAGTCTGCTGAGAGAGGATATGGAAGAGCTGGGGTTTGTAATGCCTTGATTGAATTCTAACTTTATGGGGGCCATCAAATGTCTATTCACATAAGGCCCAGACAAAGAGATGAAAAGTGAGAAACAATGTTGAGATGATCACCAGAGTAAATTATTTTATAGTCATTTTTCCAGCATCCTGGCCCCCCTTGAAAAGAAATTACCTAATCAAGACTACTTCCCATCATTCCATTTGCAACTCATTTTATTATGGACTTTTTGAGAGCCTACTATGTGATATGCACTCTAAGGGGGGGTTGGGCGAATGCCTAAGACAGTCCGTCCCTCTGGCTGCTCCAAACTGTCCAGTGTCCAGGTGAAATAGAAGCAGCCAGGGGCTCCCTGGTAGGAGGGGCGTCAGCAGGAGTGGAATGCTGTAGGGTAAGGTAAAGTATCAGGCTTTTCTGCCCTCCCGCCATTAGGATTGATGATGGATCCCTGCAGTCCTGCATGCATGCCTGATGGCGGGCACCTGGAGTAGGGTGTGGGCATGCGTATATGGGTACACCTGGGCTGAGACTGGGCCTAAAGGGCGGCATCACAGGAATGCTGGGAGGAAGAGCAAAAGAGCGGAACGTCAGAGCGAAAGAATGAAAGAGCAAATGGAGCAGAGAACGAGGCCACAAGAGGACACCGGAGAGCCCAGGAAGAGTGAAGAAGTCTTGCCAGCCTCCTGGCCCCCGCCCCGGCACCCCTGCTCAAGTCATAGACATCCTGCTCTGTGCTCTTCCCATCACTACAAATGCACACCCTAGGTGTTTGTAAAGGTGGCTGAGTAGAAATAGCCACAGAAACAGGGGTCCAAGTCCTAACTGTGCCACTGAATTCGGGTGAGCCTCCATTTCCCCATCTGTAAAAGAGGGGGAAATACCTACATTATGGGGTTTCGGGAACATTAAATGAGACAATTCAGGGAAATTGCTAAGCAAGTACCTGAGACCAAGCAGGTACTTAGTAAATGGCAGCCACTTACCCTCTCCTCACAAAGAGAGTCTTCAGCAGGGACTTGAGGCTGGTGCAGAGAAAACAGGCATACTCTCCCTCTGGCTGGTGGACAGGCCCCCGAATGCAGCAAGGAAGACAAATTCCCTGGCTCATTCGGCCCCATCAGCTTACCTGCTCACTGCTGCAGGGCTGAGTAGAAAAAACTGCCTCGGAGTGGGGAGAAATTGGATCCAACCCTGGGAAAGATGATTGAGGCGTTTCAGAAACTGAAAAGGTAATGGGAATAGACAGTTTTCAATACCAAACCTCCTTCCTTGTAACTGAACTAGGCAGCCTGCCCATCCTTGGGATGTGGAAGGTCTCTGGAAGGAGCCCCTCACTCACTTAAACACACAGGCAAAGAACTGGGCTGGGCACTTCAGTGGAAACAAAGAAGTCAGGACAGGGTCCTGGCCCCCAAGCACCCTACAGGCAAGGGAACAAGAGAGATAGAAATGGATTAAAAATTCTATGTCAATTACAGTACCAGCCTTCCCCATCCCCCCCTCCACAGGGATCACTCCCACCTGCCCCCACTCTGCAGGTGTTGTACTGTGTGATTCCCTCCACTCTTATCCCTGGGAGCTGGGAGCAAGAGTCTCCGAACAAGTGAGCCAAGGTATGGGTTTGCTATACATTGCTAGGCATCTGTGAAGTGACCCGGAATCTGGGTCCTGTATCCAAGCCCATTGATACTTGCTCAGAAATGTTAAGTGGTGGAGGGGGGCCCTAAGCCATGGGACCTCTGCTAAAAAGCTGTAACACACAGAAGAGAGCCAAGATGGACTACGTACAGGGGAAAGCTGGAAAGATGTAAAATGTATGAGTAAGAAGGCAGGGGGTGAATTAGACAGTAGGTTGTATCTGTTAACCTACCTACCTGTCATGTCAAGGACACAGCAGGGAAAGAACTGTACAGTCTGAGTCATCTGAGGAGGACTGGATAAAGAGCTCGTGTTGGGGGCAGGGTTTAGGGAAATTTACAAAGGCCAATGCAGAACCTGAGAGCTGCTGACTGTGGGGCCTGTGACCACCCCAGGCCTGATGTCATCTGATCAGGCAGGAGCAGACAGTGAAGGCTGCCCTGGGCAGAGGCTGCAGCCAGCCCGCAGACCCCAGCTCATGCTCCAGCCTTGCCTCCATTGACCAAGCCAAACCCGAACCCCATGGGTAACCCATTCAAGCACAGAACCCCAAAAGACAGCAAAACTGAATTTGTGTTGAGTGCAACTGGTTCTTACAAGCTGAAACTACTGACTAGTGAGCCCTGAGTGACTCAGGGGGGTCCTTCTGGACTCTCAATGCAGGCTCCTTCTTTACCACAGACCACAGGGATTTGTTTCAACTAATCGGCTCAGACTTATCAAAAGTCCAGTTCTCAATCCTTAATTGGCATGATCATCCTGAATGCCTCTCACTAAGCCTTTTAAAAAATATTTCACTTCTTTTCCTCCCCTGAGAAGAACTCAGTGAATTTATTCATTGGTGTGTGTTCATTTGCCTGGCAAGTTAATAAACTCTGTTTCTTTGTTTTTATTCTCATGGTCTTGGTTTTACATGGTTCAGCCACCCAGGGGACACAGGATAGAGAAGGGTGGAAGGTGGAGCTAGAGAAGTTCATGAAGCTATTAAGAGTGGATATTGGGGAGAATTTCAGTAGAAAAAGCAACTGAAGAAGCAGACAGACAGGGAGGGACAGGCAGTATAGGATGCATAGCCTAGGCCCCAAATTTCAGAGTCCTCCAAAGGAACTTTGAGGCTCTCCACCCAGTCGCCAATCCTACTCTCCCTGAGGCTGGATCCCATGCAATTGTTCCCTTAAGTACCAACGTGTCCATGGCACATAAGTGACCCTGACTGCCTCCCTCCAGTTTTCCTCCAGGCGCTCTCCTCCCCATCTCTGCTCTCTCCAGCTCTTCCCCTGCAGGGCTTCCTTGGGCCTCTATTTGAAGACTGAATGAAGGTCATTCAACAGTTAGGATGCTCCCCCTCTACTGAAGGATGCTCCCCCTCTACTGAAGTCACCGAGGAGGTGGGGTGGGGCAGCCTCAGCCCTTTACACTCTGTCCATTCAGTCTCAAAACCTCCACACCAGGCTAGGCAGGAATTTAAGAAGTTCTTGTTGGGAAAATTGAGATAAATTGCAAAAGGGAATTGTTACATGGGAGAAGACTAGCAAAAGTTCTTCATAACTTCATCTTCCCCCAGCACGAAGCAAAAAGAAAAATACATTAAGTTTTCACTTAACATCGTCAATAGGTTCTTGGAAACTGCAACTTTTAGCAAAACAACTGATAATGAAAGCAGGTCCTCAAATTGTTGTGTTTTTTTTTTTCTCATCAGCTTCATGATGAAATAGCAACACTGAATGAAATGACATTATTGAATGATATGCTGGGGTACAGTTTCTTCTCAGTTCCATCTTAGGAGCCAAACCTAAAAACCATCTTGAAAAACCATCTTGTTTTTCAATGGTTACCACCAGTTACTGTGATAGATCGCTCTAGAAAGGTCAGGGTTGAATTCTGTTGTTCTCCTGCCAGGGATGGGGAATGGAGAGGGTGTGGTCAGCCTCCTCTAGTTTACACTTCTAAGAAAGTCCAGAATGCAGGGGCAACCCAAGAGAAGTTTGGCCCTTGCAACTAAAAAGCCACACTCCCACCCCAAGTCCCAAAGAGAGAGAGATCACGGAGGGCCAGAGGCGGCCAGCCAGACTCAGCTGAATCTGTCCTCTCCAATCAGCATCCACACCCAAGCAGCCAGAGGGGGAAGCTAAGTAACACACAGTATAGTTGACTCGAGTGCTGAGGGCAAGGAGGAGTTAATTTAAGGAGACACATGCGCTATTTAATCTGCAATTGGAAATTCTACAGCTAAAACATGTGGAACGCAGGTCTGTGAGCAATATTTTAGAGTTTTCATCAAAGAAACTTTGCTGTCTTGCCTTTCTTGGGCTACTTTCCCAGGAGAGAAGAAAGGAAAGCAGACAAGGATGCCCTCCCTGTCTCCTTTGACATATGTGTGTGTGTGTGTGTGTGTGTCAGTCGGCATGTGAGAGAGAAACAGTGTGTGTGTGTTTGGAGGCATGTGGGGTGAGAACCACTCCAAAGACAGCCCAATGAGAAGATGCATTCAAAGCATGTCAGAGAATAATGAGGAATGAGGGAAAGGGGTGTCAGCAGGGGGTGAGCCATGCCACCCGCCCTTGGAAGGATGATGTAATGACTCTTATCAGGAGTGATGTCAAGGCCCAACTCCACAGGGTCATTCTAACATATGAGCAAAGCAGGGTGTTATCTAGAGGTCCAGAAAAAGACCCAGTTGCTCCCCCAAATGTTTACCTCTTCCACTGACTTGCTGCAGTGCCCCCAAATTCCTACCAGGAAATTCACCCTCTCCTTAGATGTCTTCTCTGTTCCAATGCAACTATCACTCCTGAAAGTCTGAATTGGTGGTTCTTAAACCTCAGCGAGAATCATGTGAAGGGTCCCCCCACCCTGAATTTCCAGCTCAGTAGATCTGGGGGAGAGCCAGAGCATTCCTGGGTGACACTACTCCTGCAGGTCCATCCAGGATCACTCCTCTGAGAACCCATGGCCTGTGCTGAGTGCCGCCGCTGTCTCACCAGTGTCTGTCATTTGGCAGGGAGCAGCGACGCAGGGCTAGGACACCAGAACTCAACATTCTGGTGATGGAAGGGCAGGAAAGATAAGGAAGGGGTAGGGTACATTGTCCAACAGTGATCCCAATCCTAACCTGGGGACCAGCTGTGCCAGCAAATCCTGGGGGGCAGGTGGGGAATCAGGTGGGAAGTGAGAAGACCTTCACTGCAAGGTCCAGGCTGGAGGGCAGCCCAGGATCATGGCCTGAAGTCTCTGCCTCTGACTGGTGTGGCACGGCCCACAGCAGGGTTCCAGAGCCAAGGCTGCCCTGTCCCCTTTATATTTACTGTTCACATCCCAAACTGCTTCTCCAGACTCGGCCCTGTTTACCCGGACACTGCAAATGAAGGGCCCTGCCTGCAACTTGGAGACATCTGTTTTCCCTTTGCCTGTTTCTCATTCTGATTCCTCTCTCCTCCCTCCTTGTCTTTCTCTATCACAATGCAGTTTCCCAGAAATAGAATTCCGACAAGCTCCAGGAAAATCCGAGGGGTCCACTCAGTTTAAACTACAATTGAAAATTTTCCTGCTTGATTCAGCCACTTTGAAACAGGGCACGTGTTCTTCGGAACTGGAGACAAAGGGCCCGCCCCTCCCCCAACCACACAGTTCTGCGGGATTGTTCCAGAACTGCAATTAGAAAGGGCTCTTTGGATTTTAAAAATGGATTTCTAAATAATACATGTGATGCTTTTTTTTTCAGAGAGAATAGCTTTCAGAGGTCCAGTTAGCCACTCCTTTGCATATGAATTCTTTTTATCCATCAAAGGCTGCCACAGGGCAGGTCAGGAGCAAGGATAGGACCTTAAAAGATCAGGACTAATAGCTGGTCAGTGAAAGATATAAATCATGTACCCAGAACCTGTGCAAAGAAGGCAGAGTCACACTCAGCTGAAAGGCAAACACTAGGGCCTTGGAGGGGCGGGGGGGTGGCCCCCTACAGGGGTGGCCCAAGCTATATCTGCTTCAATAGATGATTTTTTTGTACCCAGTTTTGTTTGGTGCAGCTCTTTAGTAAGAACATTAAAGCCAGGAGACCCAATTCTCCAGCCCCCATTCCCAAGGCCCCATGCAGAGCCCTTCTGGGAACCAAATGGTGAGCCCCCCCTTAAGCATTTGCAGGAACTCCCCTTGGTGGCCCCTGTTCCCCATCCACCAAGTCCTGCCTTTAGCAGCATGAGCTGAACAACACACACATACACACAAAGCAGCCATCATCCCCCAGCCGAGCAAAGCTGCAGTCGTCGTGAGATATGTTCAAACAGCAAAACCACTGTTCTGTGTATTTCTTGGCATTTACAGCAACACTTTGTCAGGTTTGCCCAAACCCATAAATACGCTGTCACGAAGGTCCCTTTTATAGCCCGACCTGGAGGAACTTGGCCATCTGCTTTCAGGCTTCAACCGTTTTCACTTATCTTCCACTTTGTTTTATGGGAGGGGATTAGGCCTGGATTTCCACAGGTGCCCGGGTTTCATTCCAACGCCTGCCAGCTTTTCCATCTCTGGCCACATGTGCAGGCTGATAAGCGGGGCTCAGACACTCATCCCGCCTAACGCACAGGCCTTGTCAATGAACTCTAACCTCATTGGTGTTGCCCATTATGAAGCACATCCCTCACTCTCTTGGGGATACGTTGAAAAAGGAAGGAATGCAAGAAGGACTGGAGAGGGGGAGAAAGGGAGGGAAGAAGAGAGAAGGTAAAGAAGGGAGGAAGGGAGCAAGAAAGCCCTGCTGGAGAATAATGCAGCTAAGTGTGGCTGTCCAGCACAGCACAAAGACTCTAGAAGCCCTCGGTGTGAAAGGGCCCTATGAAAGGACATTGTGGGTTGGTCTTAGGTTCTGAGTAAATGGAACAGCTTCTCATGCTTTTGGAGAAACCACAAGACTCCACAACATGCAGTGATAGTGTCCTTGAATGAGGATGAGAAGCATCAAATCTATCACCTGGGCTCAAGGCAGGTGTGCTTGTGGGTAGAGAGGGTGTCCCACAGCAGCTTACAACAGTGGTTCTCCAAGTGCTCCCCAGACCAGCAGCATAAGTATGCCTGAATATACTCACACCTCTGGACGATTAGGGAACCCATCCAAAATGAAGGAGCGCTGGCTTAGCAGTAAGAATCGGGCACATGTTGACCCTGTGTAGTTGAAGGTCACAGAGGCCATACTAGATCTGTGCCAGCTGGGTCAGTCACTGCACCTCTTGCAACAGTTGTAGAAGTTCCCTGGTTTTCCAACTTGACTTCTCATTGGAATCATCTGGAAAAAAATTTTGACATCAATGCCCAATCCCACCCAGAGACATGGACATCATCGGTGGGCACAGGGTTTTTAAAAGCTCCCCAGATGACTGAAATGTGCAAGCAGGGTTGAAAACCAGTGCACTTGGTGACCTTTAAGGTCTTATTAGCTCTACAGCCCAATTATTTGGCCCATTCTATGGCTCCAGATAAGTATTAGAGGTTAAAAAAATGTTAAAACCTAAAGCTAGGACACTCCCAAGGATTTAATTTGTTTTATTATATCCCCGATTTAAGTAGGTTTAAGAATAATAATAATTGAAAGCTCTGATTAATTAGGTTCCAGTTAATTGAAGTCTTACTCTAATATATTTCTTTTAGTGGATTTCATATTTCATACAGGGAGTTTCACAGCATGGACTCTATTTCTCATCAGACTCTCCCCTCTTAAATTTTATTTAAGCAAGTTGATGACTTGCCTGTCTATTTTTCTCCTTTGAAGTCAATTTATAAATGCATAGTGAGTGCTAAATCTAATACCAACTTAGGATCGTTTTCAAATCCACATGTTCATTGAAGTCAAGGGAAGATATTTAAAAATGAAGATGAGCTGTTTTCAATCTCCCTTCTGAACCATCGCATTGAATTTCATCCCTTCCTGTGTGCATTTCTTGCTGTTTTATTTGGGAAAGACACTGGTTCTGCTTTCCATTGACTGACCTATTTAGCTTCCCCACTTTGAATAAGATTGGCTAGGTGAATCAATTTATATAGTCTCCTCTGAGTTGTCACTCTTGGTGACAAGCAGAAAATTGAAATTTGCAAGCCATTAGCTGTTAAGATGGAACAGGAGATTTTAAGACTTGTTTTAAAAAAATAAAAACTAAACTGGTCAGATCAGGAGTTCTTTACAATAAAAAGCCACTGTTTGTATATACCAGGTACCTTTTCAAGGGGACTTCAGTAATTTAATAGGAATGAATGCATCTCAGACTTATGCGAAACTGAGTCAGAATCTGTGGAGCCAACACAAACTGCAGGCCCCCCCAGATTCTCTCTCAGGCCCCACGATGTATGGGGGCTGCTCTCTCTGCACTCTTGCTTCCTCCTTCTTTGCCTGAGAACCAGCTCTAACACCCCACACTCATGACAAAAGATGGCAGCCCACCATTTTTGAATTTGTAACACTCACTTCAAGTAAGTGGCTCCCAATTAACATGATTCTCTGTCATGCTCTGAATTCTCAGGAGAGAGGATGTGATGGCCTGGCATATGTTAGGTGTGCACCCCTGTTTCAGTCTAGGGTCCCAGGTGGGTAGCACATTTGGAGCAAACATGGCCATCATCACCCGCCATTTTGGAGAATAAGAAGTAAAGCTCAGAGGAAAGGAGCCCCGGGAACTAGGCAGATTTCCCAAATAAGTTACCTACTTCTTCAAACAATTCTCTGAGACCTACTATTATTTCTCCAGGGATTTTTGTCATGACCACCAGAGACACCACCTCACCTGAGCCTCCCCTACCTCACTGGGCAGTGGTGGAGGCAACAGACAAAATCCTCAAGCACAATTGTACATCATCTCAATCCTGACCCACGTGACAAAGACTGTATCTTCTATAAAATGAGAACTTGTTAGGCTCACGGCCAGTCAGAATAAAGGTGACATTTCTTAACCTCCCTTGCATCTTGGTATGGATGTCAGTCCGAGTTTTGGCCAGCAAAGTTTGAGCAAAAGTGGCAAGTGTGTCATTTGCACTGGACTCATTAAAGAAAGGGCCTCTCCTACTCATCTCCCCTCTCACTCCGACCCACTCCTCAGAACAGGATGGCAGAACAACGACACAGCGGGCCCCGTCTCAGCCTGACCTTTTACTCGAGAAAGAAACACACAGCTCTACCTTCTCTAAACCACTGTGATATTTTTATTCCTGTCACGCACAGAAACTATGTCGTAACTAATACAACTGTAAAGTTCGAGAACTTTAGTGCTATCATATACTTTACAAACTATCCAAACTCAACCTTTCATGGTGCAAATGAGGACTGAGTAACCCACATTTAGGGCCCAATCCAGGTCTTTTGACCCCTCCCCACCGACTGCCAACCCCAGAACATTCTCTGTCCCCGCTGCATTGATCTTCTCCATGAAGTAGGTCACAAATATTCAGCAATGCATGATCAAATCTGGTTTGTAAAGTCTTTTTCCTCACATACAAAGTGATGTGAATGAAACAGTAGTAAGTCCTCCACCCTCCCATACAAGGAACAAAGAGCTCTGGCTCTGAGTCTGCTGCTTTCATTTCTTTACGGCTCACACTTGGGATCCTCACTGTTCTCCCATTCGCCCTCAAAGCCAGATTTAACACAAGGTGGGAACAGGGGGACACACAGAGAGACACTGAATCCCCCTGCCTCCCCCCTTCCTCCTTTGAAAAACTGGACAAATCCATTCAGTTCTGGAATCCGAAAGTTCTGTTAAGGTTGGAGCCTCTCCAATCTGATTTTTTTAAAAACCATTTCCACCAAAGGCCAAAACTAGCCTTTTCGCAGAAAGACTGCAAACTCTAGGTAGCCCAGGATCACCCTGGCCTGGTCTCAGGAGAGCCCCCCTGGTGGGAGATACGATTGGGAGGAGCGACCTGAGCCAACCACAACCACTCTTGGGGGGCTCGACTCCTACTTGCCAGTTCACCATTTTGTGGAAAAGGATGGAGACATCTGTGGTTCACTGTGCCTCAGAGCACACCTTGGAAGCGGGGGACTTTGCAGCAAAACTAGGAAGGAAAGACCAAGACAGAGGCTCTTGGTCTCGGCTTCTTTACCTTCTTGTTTACAAGGACAGAACCTCGGTTTGGGATTCCCACTGTCACCCATTTGGGAGGGAAGGAAAGGCACATACTAAGCCCCCAAACACACAATTATGGTCACAACCCACCTTGCTTTTGGAAAGATAATACAAAATATATGGGGAGATGAAATCAGAAAATAAGTGGAAATGGCCCCCAAAATTAGAAGAGGAAAGAGCCCAGAAGGAAAAGCAAGAAGAGCTAAACAGTGCACATGTGACCATCAATTCCTTACCTTTAAAAACAATATAAGTCCTTAAATATTTGACTTGTTTTTACATCCTTGCTGCTCATGCTTTCGGTCCTCACTGGATGGCCACATCCGTCCCTGCAAAGCAAGATGTGGTCTCCACGACCCCCTGGCCGGGAGACTGACACTAGAGCACCAGCAGGCAAGGACAGAGGGTGATCCCCCCTCCAGCAGCCCTTAAAGGGGGCTCCTTACCCCTCATTCAGAGCTGGGGAGACCAGTCCCAAGAGCTCATGAGACTTGGAGGCGTGTTCTCTCTCTGGCTCTGGTGCAGGATCATCACCTAATAAATGACACTATATCCCCAACCGAGAGGCGCCGGCATCTCGGGCACACATCTGGCCTCAGAATGTATCATCGCCCGTCATGAATGTTTCATCGCCAGGCACTGGGGATGCATGAGTGTTTGTCACGGAGGAGAAGACTAAATGCCAAGGTGCTCCACAAAGCCAACACCCAAGCCTCTCCATGGAGCTGCAAGATGCCAGGACCTGCCAAGGGGTTTAGGACGAGGGCTTAAAGGCAGAAGGAGAGTCTCCATATCTCCCGCAAATAACCCCTTTTCTCTTTCCAAATGAGAACAGAGACATGCTGTACTCCACATAGCTGAAACTGAAGGTAAACTGGAGCCAGAGCCAGGCCAGGCACCTAACACACTACCTGGGGTCATCCTCACCACCACAAGCTACACACCAACAGTCAGTGGGGAAGCCAGGGTTCCCGCCCACATCAGAGCTCGCCACCACTCAGAAGACCCCCAGAACACAAGGGCCCCCAGAGGTCACCTAGCCTCAGGTCCAGGTGAAGTGTAGATCACTGTCCTTTGCTTCCTGGAGGAGGCTTCTGAGAAAGTCCCCTAAACACTGGACCCCTGGGCAGTCCATTACCTTCCTCCTTGAAGGTGCCCTTCTCCCAACACTGTTTGCTGCACTGTGCTTCACATCTGGGGACATTCATAATCAGGCTAATGAGCTTTTTCCTAGCCTCCTGCATTTGAATCTTCTCCATTTTAAAGCACCCCAGTTCCAGTTCTAAGAACGATCAGTTGTTTCTTCTAGTAGATTTCTCTACCTATTTCTGAAAAAGCTTTGAAAGACAAATGTTGGATTTATGACATTGTCTTTGGCTCTTGTCACACAGCATCTCTCCAAATGATCCATCATTCCCATGCCTCATAGACACTCAGCCCTTACCTTAAAAAAATAAATGCAAGACCTCCTTTGCAAAGGGCAGTTCAGGTCTCAAAAATATGCCAGGGAGATTTTCTTGTTTGCACATTGGATTAAGACTTTGGTTTAAGGCCTCCCTGGTGGCGCAGACTCTGCAGCATGAGTTCAATCCCCGGGCGGCCAGGGAGCAACCCACATGGCGCAGCAGACCTCTACTGACTCACCTGCTGCTCCCCCCTCAGCAGTGTATTTCAGTCAGTCTGCCTGTTCTGCTCCCCACTCTGTCTCTGGTGAATCCTCTCACCCCCCTCATCTCTGGCCTGTACCCCAGCTCTTGTATGCATAAATAAATAAATCTTTAAAAAAAAAAAAAGACTTTGGTTTAATGAGTCAGTCCACGCCTGCCTTTGCACAGGCGGGCAGGGAAGGGGGTCTCGAGGGACCAGTGGGGCTCCTACCCTCACAGCTTTGGCCCAACCCTGACCCCTGCTCCACCAGGTGATGCCGATTGCAAATAACTGTGACTCATAATCTTTCCCACATAAGAAATTATTTTTAAGGAAAAAGATTATTCTTTATCCACTTGAGACAGCTACTTCAAATTTCAAAGCTAATAGGTTAAAGAACGTTAAGGAGGCAAAAACAATCACCAGACAATGTTAATTAAACCTGAAGCAAATTACTAATTAAGAAGAGACAGGAAGACAAAACCTTCTTCAGCCAAATTGAAATCCGTAAGTGAGCTACAAGTTGAATTTGTGGCATTTAGCCTTGTAACTGCAACTCATAACACAATTTCTGGAAAGTGTTTATTGGGGACGAGCAGCAAGCAGGATACCCAGCTTGCAGCAGCAAAATTCTAACATCCCCATCAGGGCAACCTTTTAAACTGCGTGGATAATGTATTGAAACAGCCTTCACTTTCATAAATTCGACCTTGCTGGTATTTGTGAACACTGAATTCTGAAAATCACATCATAAATAAAAAATTTTACAAGCTGCCACCTCTTCTTTAAACTTGGCCATGAACCATAAAAAAATTATGACTTTACATCTCTCCAAAACTCGCAGTCTCCAGGGCCAAGGGAGCCTGAACAGATGAAAGGGGAAGGTGTGTGGTCCCTGGGGGCCTGGGCGGCCTTTGCCTGCAGCCCGGAGATGCCACCACATCCTGTAACTCCTGCAGCTTCGCCCTTAAAATTAAACTTAGATGCGGGCAGATACCAACAGATACTCAGACTCAAAGAGAAGCAGAAGGGCATAGCCGTGACCATTCTCTCCTAGAGTACAGGCGTGATCTTGGAGATATCAGCCCTTTCCAGCTGTCCTCTAGTTGACTTGACTTGGTGGCTCAGGGGCGGGTGTGGGGCTGGCCAGTGTACCCAGTGGTCCAGTAATGAAGTTGTAAATTGAGCTGCCTCCATTCATTCTTTTCAATCAATGCCTGCCCCATGCCAGGAGATGCTGCATGGAACCTGAGGCTTCTGCATGGCTGGAGATCAGCACAGCCTCCAGGCCAAATCAGCAGTAGGAGCAGAGCATGTGGGGAGCCGCCCAATTTCCCTCTGCCTCTTGGGGCTTCTTCTTCTACTCTCTTCCTCCCTCTGTTCAGTGACTCAAACTCTCTTCCTCTCTACCCACATTAACTCTGCTCTGAAGAGAGTTGCTGGTGGCAATCAGCAATCACTGCCACCGCCCTAGAAACTGTGACTGTTGTTCATAATAATGGCTTTCATGCTGTTGGAGCTTTCTCTGCTTCAGGCCCGCCAAGAGGAGCTCTCCATACACTGGCTCACTTCACACCCACGTGCTCTGGACTGGCTACTATTGAATATATTTTTAAGATTTTATTTTTGTGTAGAGAACTGGGGTGCAGGCCAGAGGTGCAGGGGGTGAGAGGATTCACCAGAGGCAGAGTGGGGAGAACAGGTGGATTTACTGAAATACACTGCTGAGGGGAGCAGCGGGCAAGTCCAGAGGGGTCTGCTGCACCATGTGGGTCAGCTCCCTGGCTGACCAGGGATCGAACTCAGGCTGCGCAGTGATTGCAGTAATAGCACTGACACTTAACCTGTAGGCCCACAGGGACATGATTTAAATGACATGATTTAAATGAGCAAGGGCTGCAGGGCGACAGTGCTTCCACCGTCAGCAGAGAAGCCAGCGCATGCTTGGTAAAATTTCAACCAGCTGCTACCACAGGTTCCCCACCTCACTCAGAGTCAAAACCCAAGTCCCATGGTGCCACTGCCCCTGGCTGGCCCCTGCCCTCATCTTCCTGCCATGCCCTGCCTGTTCCTGGAATACGCCAGGTACAGGTCTGCCTTAGGGCCTTCCACACGCTCCCCAGATGCCAGTGGGTCACTTTCTCATCTCCTCTGAGCCTGACACAGAATTCACCTTCTCAGGGACACCTTCCTTGACCACCCCATTTAAAGTTGCCACCTCCAACTTGCCCCCACCCCACACAGCGTCCCCCAAACACACACACATTCCCTATCTCCCTTCCTTACATCTCTCTACCCCAATTATCACCATCTACAACATGAGATTTAGTGGTTCGTTTTTTAAAAAAAGATTTATTCATCCATACAGGAGGGTGAGAGGATTCACCAGAGACAGAGCGGGTAACAGAGCAGGCAGACTGACGATATACACTGCTGAGGGGAGCAGCGGGCGAGACAGGAGAGGTCTGCTGCGCCATGTGGGCATCTCCACTGCCGGCGGGGATCGAACCGGCACTATAGAAGCTGTGAAGAGGTTCACAGTGCGGCGCTCAACCTCCTGTGCCACTAAGGAGGCCCTAGAGGTTCCTTTTGCTTACCTTCTCCGCCCCATCCTCAGTTGCCAGCCCCTCAAGCCAGGGTGTTTTTTCCTCTTGTTCCCTGCTGCACTTTAGCAACTAGACAGCAGGTGCTCAGAGGAGGCTGTGGATTGACTGCAGAGTCACATGAAGAACTTGTTTAAAACATGTTCCTTCATTACCCAGAAGCCTCACAGGGCACTCTGAGGAGGGATCCCATGGGTGGGCTCTGGCTTGGCCCACCAGTGCCTTCACGCCCAAGGCCCTTTCTCTAACCCCCTATCCTCCCTGTGCACAGGAAGCGTCGCAAGGAGGAGAGAGGATGGTCGTGGCGGGCCAGGAAATGAACTGGCCCATCCTCAGGAGCCGCCCATACCAGCATGTGATTTAGGGATCCCTGTCCCCAAAACAGAATGTTTTTTCTCATTGACTTCTAACGTGGTGGAGTTGGCTCAGAGACAGGAATTCAAACAGTGCCGGCTTCTTTCCTCTGTGTCCTATAAGGCAGACCCCATTTCGGTTGACCACTCCTGGAAGAAAGGTCTTCCCTACCTGGTACCCACATGAGTCCCAGAGAAGCAGGCTGCACCCCGGGACCAGCCGAGCACAGATGCTGTATTCCTGGAGCCACGGGCCAGGAGGCAGCTGTCCTGCAGGAGATGGGCCACGAGGAAAGGAGAGATTGGGTTAAAACTGAAGGAAATCAGACCCTGTCACTCCTAAATATGTCTCTCTGATATAAAAGATATTTTGAATTAAAGGTACTTAAAAGAATAGCAGGAACAAGGCCCTCTGACCACCCCCTTTTATTCCTGAAAGCAGAAGGGAAAATCCCCATGTGGAAGATGGAAAATAACATTCTTATCAAGGACAGGAAGTTGAGAAAAAGAGAATTCTGTACACACAGATCTTATTAAAGTGATCTTATCTTCCTCTAGCCTCCCCACACAATTTAGTACTTTTCCACCATTGCCTGTCTTTGTTCAACCTAGTACAAGAGCATTTAGGTCTTACCACTGCTCTCAGTCTTCCTGTCCTTCTAAAGCCTCCTGTGTCTTGTAAAATTTGCATGAAATAAATTTATACTTTTCTCCTGCTCCTCTGCCTTATGCTGATTGAAGTCTGAGGTCCAGACAAACGCTCTAAGCAGGTAAAGGTAAAATTTTGCGCCCTCCCCCAGCCAAATACACAGGTGATAGGCACAGACGTGCCACATCCAGCCAGACTGTGATGACAAAGTGGGCCCTCCACATTGACGATGAATAGGCTAATAGTCACCAGTCTTGAGGCCACCCCGTGCTAGCTCACTTTCCTTCCCTCTCCTCCCGAAGATGATCCTAGGAATCCCAGCTCAGAAGCGATCAGAGAACTGGGTGATACCATAAAAATATGGGATGTTACTTTGTTATTCCACATATTTAATTGACGATATTTACACTTAATACACTTCATTCCTCCATTTAGGTTTGTAATATGGAAATGAGTTCAGAGAACTCAAAAAGATGAAAGTCAAGATCACAGGATGAGTAAATGACAAGGGCAGGACTCAGACTCTGGGTCCAAACCTGTGTTCTTTGCTTCATCCCGGAAGCCTGAAAATGATGTGCACTTTATTAAGTAAGAGCACTTAATAATTGACCCATACTATCCTGGCTTGACTACTAGTCATTAATAACTGCTGATATTGAATCTGTTGTAACACACATATTTAATGTCACAGACATATGCCAAAGGCAAATTTCTTACTAGCTTAGAATCTGACAAGGTAAAGCCATAATCCTCAAACCAAGATGTATTTCCACGTCTAAGACAGAAAAGACTTCCACACATTTGGGGGGACACAGACAAGGCATCCGTAGCATTTAGCAATGGAGCTGTGCCTCCACCCCGCCCCTGGCTTTGGTTCATTGTGAAAACTCGCACACCATTCCTGGAGATCTCTTCCATCTACTTATGAGTAGCTATGAATTCAAATCAGATGGCAATCTTGAGGTCCAGCTGTTGCTTCTCAGCTCGTGAAAATCACCACGAACCCCCCAGAGTGCTAAATTACTACCTCAGTCCTCTTCGCTTAACCTCAAACTGGGTCACCCTCTAATCAAGAAAAATTAATGACTAGCAACATATTTTTCTTTTCCTCTTAATTAGAGTAATTCCACCCTGGCAGTAACTCTCAGACTGAAACTATGTTAATGACAAAGTTTTAATTCGGAGAAAAGCAAGGAGCAATCAAAAGTAACTAGCCCATTCCATTCCCCGACTAACTGCTAGTCCAGACAGCAGGCCAGTAACCTGAAGCCACTGAGGCTGCAGCCCCCTCAGCACCAAGGCACTGAGTGCTAAGTTCACATTGTCATACACTTTTGTCAAGGTTTCAGAAATAAGGCATTTTAACCACAAGCAGCTAAGATGACCCTCTCCCTTCTCTAACTTCTGCTCCTCCATGATGCCCCACAGACTGGGCATCTCTGGGGCAGCTGCTGGCATTTCTGTAATCTGGATAAGGGGCAATTTGGAAATTATTTACTTTGGACTTAGGGAGTCCTGTGTGTATAGTTTGACAGCATTTCTGTGTGCAGACAGACCCCGACTTAGAGGGGTTCCACTTAGGATTTTTTGACTTGACATTGGTGAGAAAGTAATTGGCATTCAAAAGAAACCACACTTTGAATATTTTTTTGTTACTGCCCCAGCCCCACCAGCTGCTCTCTGCCTCATCAGAAGAGAAACTGGTGAGCCCAAGGTTGGAGCAGCCCCATCATCCAACAATTAATCCAGTAATTAATTTTAGCTCAACATTTCAATATTCTTCAGGCTCCAAGTGCTTTCTACAGTGCACATGAACAGTAAGAAGCCACCAACCATCCTGGCCTACACTTTCCATAGGGTATTCCACACATGATGTGAACCAGTCAATATCATTACTCAATAGACCTTGGGTTCGATGTTCAGCCAACTGCAGGTCAATGGACGTGTTCTGAGCATGACTGAAGCAGGCTAGGTTAAGTTCCAGTGTTTGGTAGGTTAGTGTAGTAAATGCATTTTTGACTTAATGATATTTTCAACCTACAAAGGGTTAGGGTTACCCTAGGGACACCACCCCACTGTAAGTCGGGAAAGAGCTGGATAGGTGAGTTCCTGGCAAAGAGAAGGCTTTCATGGATATTCCTAACACCTAGTAGACCTGCACATACAACAGAGGGACGAGCCAAAGGTCATGCTGCATTGAGCTGCTCACATTGGACAATGAACTTAACCTCTCGGAAAGTCAATGCCCACCCTTAAAATGAAGATAATAATGTCACCAATCTCAAAGACCAGCATGATTTATTAAAAGTATTAACACTAATGCTATTACTACATCAGGCACAGTATTACTTACTTAACATGCCTTATCCAATTAACCCCAGTCTTGGAAAAATTAGGTAATTTATCAAAGGTCATAACAGCTGATAAGTCAAGGAACCAAGAGATGGATCTAAGCAGTCTTTCAACCACCATGCTGCATGCGGACCCAGGCTAGGTGCTCCATATTCCATTAATAGCTAACATTTATGAGACCTTAGGCTGTGCCTTGGCCACTCACTGGACATAGATGACCACCAAGGTCAAGCTGGGGGAGTATAGGACAGACAGGAAGTCTCGGCTGTGGTCCAAGGGGCAGGATGGGTACCATAAGCTGCAGGGAAATACCAATAAAAACAATGGCCATGTTCCAAGCATTGTACTAGGCATATCACAAATACTTAAATGGGATCATTTTACATTTATTAAACCAGCAAAAGAAGTTTGAAAATGAAATAATAATGTGCAATGCTGGCTATATTTTCCCAGCTTGCTACACTCATTTATTCATGTTAGGTATGCAAATGCTACATTCCTAGAAAGCAATTTGGTGATATTTATCGGGATCCATAAAGATATACCTGCCCTTTGACACATTAATCCCACTGCTGAAAATGTATTCTAAAGAAATCTTCGAAAGGAAGCAAAAGACCTATTTATGCAAAATACTCACTACAATGTTATTTGTGATATTGACACTCTGGAAGCCTCTGCAATGACCAGGGGGGAGTTGATAGGTAAGTGATGATGGAATAATACAGGCTCATTAAAATGATTCATAGGGTCTCTGTGAGAACACGGACAATACATCATATGTGAGAAAGGACTTGATGGCAATAACTATGAACTTGGACAATGGCAGGAAACAAAATCAAGCTATTGTCTTAGGGTGAGACAATTGTAGGAGCCCTCATTCTCCTTACACCATGGAGTGTTCTTATCATGGCGATAGATGAAAGTTGGGAGGAAAAAGAACCAGCAAAGATCAGATCAGCAGTCAAAGGGATAGAGGGCAGAGCCTTCAAAGACTCCAAACAATTCCAGCAAACAGCCTGGCCTTGGTCTGGCGGCAAGCCAGGACTCTGGCCTCTCCACTCTCCCAGCCAGCAGCATCTGGACACAGCTGCACCTTAAATTGCTCTGAGTCTCAGTTTCCTTAACCGTACCCAATAATACTATTGTACTTGAGTGTTCCATTACCTATCTTGGCCAATCTCACGGGGTAAATGGGAGGGTCCATTCAGAAAATGCCATTTCACTTCATTAAGAACATCTTTCTGGTAGCAATCAAAAGACATTTCACAGCTCCCATGATACAGTTCAATCCTTCCATTGTAGGTTGTGGAGTAGGACAGGTAGGAGAGATGGCACTGGGTCTTAGAGGGGACACATGGAAGGGACAAGTAGAGACACTTGACAGAGACACGTGGGTAAGAGACACGTGGGAGGCTGTCCATGGCAGCCTTTACCTGGATTTGCACTTTGATTTTGCTCTTTTTTTTTTTTTTGGCACCACTCTTTTATTTTTTTTAATATTTTAATAATAATTTATTTGACAACATAGGCATCCAACTTTTCTTTTCTGGTTTCATTTTATAGATGAATCTCTTTTTAAAGGCATCATAACTTCAGTTTAGGTGCATAAAATTTTCTGCCTTATGGATAACAACTGCACTCAAGAAAAGTCATCTCAAAATGTTTGGCATCTGGCATAAACCAGAATTTCTCAGATTTTTTTTCTTTTTTTTTTCTTTTTTATTTTTATATTCCCCATACAATTGCAACCCCCTGATTTTGACCCCAATTCCTCTTTTCCCCGCCCCCCCCCAAAGTGTGTCTCTGGTTCATAGTTGTTTGTTGATTTTGATTTTTTTCTTTCTTATAGTTATTCTTTTTCCTGGTCCCTTATGTAGGTTTTCTAGATTCCTGTTATGAGTGAGACCATCCGGTATTTTTCTTTTTCTTTCTGGCTTATTTCGCTGAGCATGATCCCTTCCAGCACCAACCATGTTGCTGCAAATTGCATGTGTTTATCTTTTTTGATTGCTGAGTAATATTCCATTATGTACATGTACCACATCTTCTTGATCCAGTCATCTATTTTTGAGCATTTGGGTTGTTTCCATAGCTTAGCTATTGTAAACAGTGCTGCTATAAACATAGGGGTGCAGGTGCCCTTTTGAGTTAATGTTTCTATGTCCTTTGGGTAAATACCTAGGAGTGGAATTGCTGGATCATATGGAAGCTCCATCTTTAGCAGGTTGAGGAATCTCCACACAGCTCTCCATAGTGGTTGGACCAGTGTGCACTCCCACCAACAGTGCAGGAGAGTTCCTTTCTCTCCACATCCTCAACAACATTTGTTGTTGCTAGTTTTTTTTAATATGTGCCATTCTCACTGGTGTGAGATGGTATCTTACTGTAGTTTTGATTTGCATTTCCCTGATTACAAGTGCAAGTGCTCCTTTTGTCCCAGCTTTCTAGCACCTGCTTCAGAGCCCCTTATTTCTTATTCCCCACCAGAAGGTGGCTTACACTTGTGGCAAGCTTTCAGGCCTGAATGCCCCTGCTTCTGGCCTACCCTGTTTGGTTGGGCGTTTGCCCATGAGGGGATGAGTAACTTTGGGTGTTTCAGTGGGAAATTATTATTCTTTCTCCTCTTCTCCCTATTAAACTAACCCTATTAACCTTCCTGAACATCATCACAGTCCCTAGTACAAGGAGTGGCACAGAGCGACACTCACCTAGAGCTGTGAAATTTAATGGCAGGTTAGTGAATCCCAGCAACTTTCAGGAACAAATAGAGATGACCCCGATCTAGAGTTGTAACGCTTTGCTCATCTCCAAAACAGAATGGGAAGAACTGGATGGCATGTATGTTTGTTGGGGAGAAAAACTGACTTTATTCCTTTTGCTGACAGAGATGTTCAAGAAAGTTTGGAGTTGTATTGGGAATTCTTTCAGTAAGTTTCTAGCTGGAGATCTTGCTAAACCATACCCAGGGGGACTACACTGCATAATTCCAAGAGAAAAGGCAAGAAGGAATACTCCCAAAGCCTCAGGCATTGATTTATAGCTGGTGAAACTCTCCGTAAATCTCATCTGACATTACTTACTATAAGATGTCCTGAGAATCCCCAAAGGATAGACTAACGAGTGAAAATGTGCTTAACCCAGGGACGTGAGGGATTTGGGTGAGCCCTGTGTCTGAGGCCACTAGTATCAGGGATGGGAGACCCTGGAGCTCAGAGCCAGATTCCAAAAGGAAGGATGCTGCATTGTCTCCAAAGCTCTTGAGAAAAACGAGAGAAAATGAAAAGTGGATTTATTTTCTGTTAGATAAGCAATATCCTTCCCGCCAGCAAATTCTATGTAAATAACCTTGATGCAGAAAGAAACTGACCTTCTAATAGATAATGGAGTTCTGGAGGAATTTTCTTGATTTTAAATGAGCCTAGAGAGTTTGTAGAAAGTATCTCTGCCCCATCCTGGCTAGATTAATGAGTGTTAGTACATGTGGTGCCTCTTTTCTTTCATTGGGTCACCCCACCTTTGTGCATTGGGTCAAAGGAAGAGGAGTCGGTGGTCTCAGCAGGAGTCAGCAGTGGGGCTCCCCAGGTGTCCCCCACAGAATTGGAGGCCTATACCCCTTCCCACAAGGCGCTGGTGCAGCTGAATGGCCCAGGCCCAGCCTCCTCCCATTCTGGCCTGGCAAAACAAGGTCCCACACAGACCTGTTGGCCCCAAAGTTTCTTGGCTGCCCTCGCCCACCGAGTTGAAAACAGCCTCAAGTAGGGAGAGGGAGTAAGTTCTGGACTCCATCCAAGAACTCCCCAGAGATCCCCTTAGGTTAAACCTGCCTGTAAAGGTGAGAGCAGGTGAGGTCAGCCAGATGCCTCAGCCCCCAAATAAATTACCTCCCCCAGTCCACTGAGTCTGGAACTCCCCTATGCAAGCTAAGTCTCAGACAGGCAATACATTGGGGAGACATCATAAATCCCCCTCAAAATGTTCACAATAGGGCGAATCCCCATCCACTGAGATGAGCTGCCCTTTCCCCACCCCTGACCTCCCTTTCTCAAAGATACCTCCTTAGCCCTCAGGCTGGTGGTTAAATGCCACCTCCTTGGAGAAGCTCTGCTCACTCTGTCCTAAGCAATTCCCTCCGGGTGAGACAGCCTAGGTAAAAGAAATTTCGAGTCAGTGGGATGAGTACCCCAAGTCCCATTTGAACAGGTGGACTGAAGCATGGACTGGCCACTGTAGGCCGCCACATTGACCAGGAGGAGCCAAGATAGAGAAAAAGCATTAGATCCTGAATAATGATTAGCTCACAGTTTCCTGGAGCGAGAAGGCCCAGAGCCTTTGCAGTTGGACTATAATCTCCTCCACGCATTCCTGGGAGAAACCCAACCCAAGCCGTGACATTTTCCTCCACCTCTTGGACCTATGCTTTAAATATCTCCTCCTCACTCCCGTCAAGGAGCCGGCTAAATCTCCTTTCCCACATCGGCTTCCTCATGCATGAGCCTCTAGTAAAGTCTTGCCTGGCTCAACATCTAGTGCTCACTGGAAAATTCTTTCCCTAGAGGGCAGAGGACCCACTCTTATGGGTTGGAGCCTGTAACACGGCAAGTCCTTCCCATTCTCTGGTGTGAGTATCTCACCCATTCAGCTGTGAACTCCCTGAGGAAGGAGACCACAGCCATCTGGCTCTCCTGACCCATGCCCATGCCCAGCAAGGTGTCTCAGACATAACAGGGTCCTCCTGAATATTGTTAAATCCAGAAACATTCTTCTCCTGAGAAAGTGCTGGCCAGCAGGTAGTAGGAGGCAGGACACTGTGGCAGACCAACACCAGGCTTCCAGGGCTCAGTTCTGGCTCCACGCCACCGCAGGTAAGAGACTAATAGGCCTACAGACCAAACATGTGATTCCTAGTTATAAGTTAGCCTGTGGCTAATGCATTCTTAGCATGGTATGGCCTTATACCCAGAGCTGTAATAATAAAACCCTGCTAACATGGTTTGCTAAAGGCAGGTATTGCAACCAAAAAATCACGTATTGCAACCAAAGGCAGGTATTGCAACCTAATAATCAGGAAATTTCCCCGGAAATTCTAGGAATTCTATAGAATATGGATAAGCATCTAGGACTTTGGGATATCCCAGCTTCAGGGTCCATCAACTTGTGGGCTCTCCACCTAGACAGGCTGGTAACCTGCCTCAACCGCCATATGCCCTCTTAAACTGGAGTCCACTTGGATATCAGCTCCTATCTTTTGCTGTCCTCTAAGCTCAAGACTGTAAAGTATAATTTGCACCAGACAAAAGTGTCCCTTCATAAAGTCAGACCTCTATTAGACTAACCCAGAGAGATGAGAAGGGGAGAAAATATGAAAGATTAAAGGAAAAAGGCACCAGTAGGTTCTGGATAAGGCTAGCAGACAAACTTGATCAAATTGCCTGAAGTCTGGGATGGGGCCTGTATCCGCTGGGCATTAAGGGACAACAACAAGCAAAAGCAAAAGCAAAAACAAAACAGAACTCTGCCTTCACATCCCCACTTCACTGCTCCATTCTCCTGAGCCTTACTGTTGTCCCCCCTTGGATGAATATTCAGGAAAACTATTCTCTGAAACATGTGTGAAAACACAGTGTAACGCGGATATTCAAGAACAGAGTTCAATAAATCAAACTGAGTCAAAGACACAAGAACCTAGAAGGTCAAGACATTGGCTCTGCGGTGACTCTTCTCCCTCGGACGACACGTCGAGTCAGCCGAGCGTGAACAGACTATCTTAATTTAGCAGAACACAGTTATAACCATGCCTCCAATGGGAGAGCTAGTCCAAATAAATCTAAAAGCACATTAATTTTGTCCCATCGAATATTAAAGTTCAACAGGTTTCATTAATTTCCTGAAATGTACTTGTTTATACAAAACTGAACATAAATTCTGTGCAGGTGATAATCTCTTCAAATCCCCAAATCCCACTTTTGGTTTTCAATCTCGCATAAATGAAGGAAGAAAACTAAATTACTGTGCTTTGAGCCCCCAACGTCTTGGCAGCTTTGGGCTAACTGAAGGCTTCAGATGGGATTCTCATTTGTCTTTCTTCAAATCTCCAAGCGCCGTGGAAGGTTTCTCAATGATCAACTAAATATGGCACAAACCCCACGTACCACAATTCAGTGGGGTCTTAGCCAAGAAGTTTTAAAAACAGTAATGTCAGACTCTATTAAAGAGTTAGGGATTTTTTTTTTCTTTCCTTGTTTTTTTGGCTTTCATGTGGTATGGGTAGGCAACATTCCTCAGGTGGATCTAACCAGCTGCTAATAACTAAAAGGCATCTTAACCCTTGTTAATAGAGCTGCTTTTCTTACTGACAACACAAGCAAGTAACAGTGGCATCTAAATTTAACCCATTAACATCTGAGACTTTCCAGCCTCAACTATGTGTGAAATGTCACAAAAAGTATAAGGAAGAAAACATCGAGGGGGCGATTAAAACAAAGGGAAGCTGTGAGGCAGCTCTAGGGAATTTTGTTGAAAATCTGTTTCTCTCCACCCAGACCTCAACACTTTTGGCAAAGTAAAGTAAGAGTTTATTATTTCCAGAGACTTTGACCCTACACTCCATGCGTGGACTGTACCGTTTTCCTAAACAAATGAGGTCCACCTAACATCCAATCAAAGCAACATAAGGCTGATTGTATTACCCCTAAAGCCTTCAACCAAGGCTCAGATTGTGACTTATTGATGCAAGGGTGTGCAAGGCGAGCTTATGCTCCTGTCCTGCATAACAAATTACCCCAAGACAGTGATTTGAAGAATCATTTTGTTGTTCATGATTTTCTGAATCCTGAATTGGAGAGAGACTACTAAAGGGTCCCTTGGGCACTCCCCACTGGTCTGGCTGAGAGTAGAAAGGTGGCTGTCATCTGAAGGCCCAACTCCCAGCAGTCAACTGGGAGCTCAGCTGGGGCCTTTCCTCAAAGCAAACCACTCCACGTGGCCTCTCCATGTGGTTTGGGCTTCTCATCACATGGCAGCTGGCTCTGAGATAGAGCATCCAAGGCTCTGTTGCAAGAAGCAAAAGTGGAAGCTATTCCACTTCCCCTTACCTAAACTCAGAATCTTGCCACGTCATTTGCACAGCATTCTGTTCACTACAATAGGTCATTGAGGCCACTAAGTTTCAAGGGAAGTGGAATGTACCCCACCTCTCAATATGAGGAGCATCAAAGAGTTTGTGGCAAGTTTTCAAACCTGCCACAATGCCATCAGAAGTGAGTGATCCAAGGCAGAGCTGGCCCTCAGACAATGCTGTCCTTCTTCACATATACTGTGGTGTCTAGCAATTTCCTGGCTATCCCTTGGGAATTCAGGCAATCGCTCCTTTCCTCTATTATTCACCCCCATGCATCCCTAATCCGCTCCCTGGACCCAGCTCAGGGAGGAGTATGCCAGCTAGGATAACAGTGTACAGCTGTAGAGGTTGTGCACTGCACAAAGCAACCAGTGACAGTCTGCACTTCTGACTACTCACACATCTTGCCCAGGGCTATGTCACAGGCTGTTTTCACAGACAGGCTGTTTTCACAATTGGCACCAATGTGCTTTATAGGCTAGCAGCCCCAGGTGCTCAGGCAAGCTCAAAGACTTCCAACACCTACTACCATACACACGCTCACTCCTCACTTGCCTGTCAAACATACTGCTGTACAAATGGTAAGAGAAAGGAGAGGGAGAGTGAGCACCCTGATCCTAAAGCACCCTGATTCTAGTGAGGTCACTAGAAGCACAACATGCTGGAGGTACAGAACTCCTACTGGAGAGTCAAAACTGAAGAGGAAATTGGGTTTTCTCTTTCTCTAGGATTCATCTTTTCTGTTTGTCTGCTCCCATATCTTTCTGGCTGTTTCACTGCATGTGAATAAAGACAATTTTAAATCAAAATAGAAAATAGGGAGATTATCCTGGATCATCTGGGTGGGACCTTACATATGGAAAAGGGAGGCAGAGAGTTAGCATCAGAGTGATGTGGTACTGGCTGTGAAGATGGGGGGGTGGGGCATGAGCCAGGGAACTGGGCAGCCTCTGGAAACTGAAAGAAACAAAACACATTCTCCCCTAGAGCCTCCAGAGAGGAACAGTGTGCTGATGCCTTAATTTTGTTACAGATTCTTCTATGTGAAAGGGGGAGGAGCAATGAAGGGGTGTGATTTCCCCTACTCCCACTCACATGCAGCCTCCATAGATTACATGTCCCAGCCCACCATGGACCAAACTTCCTGAATGAGGGCAGCTGGGAAGGAGCAAGGTGGATCTATAATTAATGAGGAAGGGAGGGTACTTGGAAGAGACACATGGAGGACAGACATGTAGAGAATTTGGAATGGACACATGGGGAGGCTGCTTCTGGTGCTTGGCAGAGATAACAGCAGCCATTATCATGACTTCATGGTGGACTATTGAATGGATTTTGAATTTTGGGTGGTGCATTTTGAATTTTGGGTCTCTCTTGTCCAAACTCTCTGAGAGTGACTTACACCCTTTCTTGTGTTCCTAGCCAGAAGTTACCTTAGATTTGTGGCAAGCTTTCAGACCTTGCTTTGGGCCAAGTCTGTTTGACTGAGCATTTGCCCACTAGGGGATTGGGCAATTTTCGGAGAACTATTTGCCCCAATACCATCAAGGCACATTGAAAGAATCAGAATGGCTTTTCATAGTTGGCATCCTCTTCACTCTGGATAGGAGCCCGGTAGAAGCTAAATTACCACAAAGAAGAGAGGTACCGGTTGTCATGCTTTCCCTTAAGTAGAAGTAATATTCAAAACATCTAACAACCACCTGGCATGGCTAACCAACTGGAATGGATGGCAGGTGTAAACAGCCTCTGGTTCTTCTTGGTCACAAAGAAGATGGCCCTCTATAACCTTTGGATTTCTAGCCCTCAAAGACAGCATCTTAAACCTCTTGATCACTCCCTCTACACCTCCCCCCTCCCATATGTGTTAAAATAATCCCAGGTCTGTCATTTACAATCTGGGCATCCTCAGACACATTATTTAATCTTCTGAACTTTGTTTCTTCTTGTGCAAAACAGAATATTAATAATGCCCTTAATGAGTTGTTATAAGGATTCCATGAGATCACGAATGTACATAATTAGTTGGGATAAGAAGAAGGGATACAATAGACCTGAAAATGTGCAACGCCTCAGATACAAATATTTCTTGTTCACATGATACGCCCAGGAGTATGAACCAGATTGACATTGGTCTTACTCCCTGTGGTGATTCAGGGACCCAGGCACACTCCCTCTGATGACTCTAGAGTCATGTGAGCGTCTACATCTGGCCAGGAAAGAGAGAGAGTCAGAGGATATGCACCCATTCTTTCAAAGGGTTCAGCCTGGACGTGACACACATCACTTCCCCTAACAGTGCCCTGGAGGGACTTGGTCATACCGCCCTGCAAGAGAATCTGGGAGATGTCATTAGCCATGTGCCTGGTTACAGCCATATTGGCTTGGATCCTGATAGCCAGCTTGCATTCTCTGTCCCAACTAGGGTTGTTACTCTTCTTTCTGTTGGGTAAGCCAGTAGATCTTCACCAGCTGTTTGAGTCAATGAAAAGGAGGAAGAATAAAAAAGAAAATGGGCACTGCAGGGTAGAACAAGGAGAAATAAGAATAGAGCTGAGGGGAGAAAGGAATGTGTAAAAGGGTGAATCACAAAACACATGTTGTAGTGGAAGCTGCTCGCACCCACCACATCTTGAAATGCCACACCCAGACTCCTCCTGGGGCTCTTCTCCAGAACCTCAAAACACACACACCAATACATCTACCAGCAGACACCAGGCCCGAGCTGTGGTCCACTGTGATCATCACACTCATGAAGCGGCAGAAAAACCCTCTCACCATAAACTCCAGGTTGTGTTAAGTATTCACTCCAAACTAATTTGTATTCTCAGCTTTGAGTGGGTTAAGGGCCAGAGGAAAAAGTCTGCCTCTCTAACTAAATCCGAGGAGTGTGCTAAATTGTCGCGGATGGTAATTAGCATCAGCTTCTTTACTCTGCCCATACAGTATTTTCAAATCAATTGCTCAGCATTAGTGATTCTGTTGGGATTGATTTAATAGTCTAATATGAAGTCTCAGCCCTTCTGTACAGGTTAATTACATGTGGTCTTATACATTCTAATTTAAAATACTGCCTTTGCAATTATCATCAGCACTAAAACGGAGCACTAGTAATGAAGCTAGGCTCAAAATTTTTTTCCAGAAGTAATGAATTGAAAAGCTGAAATGACTTTTAATTTCTTTGGCACTTACCATTTCAATCTCTTTCTCTTCTGTGGGAAATATAAATCAGGGTCTCCTCCTTATGTCAGATTGTTATGAAAACATGCAAGAGCGCCTTAAAGAAAGCAAAAGCCTTTGATTTTGAAACAGCCAAGATTAGGCTATATGGGTTTTGACCAACTAGAAGAGCCACTTCCCCACCTTATCCCCCAGTGAGCTATGTATTTACATGTGAATTTATGTATTTGACACACTCTCATGGTATTTGCTATGTGGCAGGTGTTGTTCTAGAACTTTATCAATATCATCAATTCTATGAGGTTCTATATTAGGATAGTACTGTAACAAATAGCCTGGAAATGTATCAGCTTAAACAATATTTATTATCCTGCAATTTCTGTGGATCAGGATTTGGGGAGTTTAGCTGGATGGCTCCGGCTCTGAGTCCCTAACTATTGTGATTATTGACACACCCCAGTTTCGCCCCCACAAGCCTCTCAATAGTGTATCCTCATTTCATGGCATTTGGCTTCCCCTAGAACTGGTGATCAAGGGGGAGGAGGTTCAGCGTAGAGAACGAATTCGAGCTGCAGTCTCTTTTATACCTTAACAACAGAGCCAGCCATACACCATCATCTCCGCCTGTTCTCTCCATCACACAGACACACCCAGTGCATTGTAGGAAAAGATTCCACCAGGGTGTGAACGTCAACAAGAGGAGATCCCAGATGTCAACTGGCTACTACAATGGGGGTATTATGATATTTGTGGAAATAACTCTTCCGAGATCACTGTGAATAAATGGCAGAGCCAAGATTTGAATCTGGCTGGTGGTTCTGCCTCTGGAACACAAGCTGAGCAACTGCTCACACACAAAATGGTGCCCACCGTTTAATTTAACACGTGGTTCAAAGCTGCTTAGAGGCCAATCGGTAATGTTTACTCTAAATTAAAAGGAAATCTAAATGGAAAACCTTTGTTCAGGAGAAAAGGCCTAAAATACTCAGCATGGGGCCTCCCTCGTGGCGCAAGGGGTTAAGCACCGCACTATGAAGCAATCTGCAGACTCTGCAGCATGAGTTCGATTCCCAGCCGGCCAGAGAGAAACCCACATGGCGAGGCAGACCTCTCCTGTCTCACCCGCTGCTCCCCTCAGCGTATTTCAGTCAGTCTGCCCGTTCTGCTCCGCACTCTGTCTCTGGTAAATCCTCTCACCACCCCACCCCACTGCTTCTCTGACCTGTACCCCAGCTCTTTTATGCATAAATAAATCTTAAAAAAAAAATAAAGTACTCAGCATCACCAAAAAACACTCCTGAGTGTCCATTGACCTTTGGTGTGTGAGGCAAGATATTCCCATTTCGCAGGAACCCCTTACTTTGTTGGAAAAATCCATCCAACAACCTCATTATCAGTAGCTTCTTCCCAAATACTGTACCGCGTATCACACCACTAACCGTTTCTCCCTCTTTGAACCTCTGAGAAGACAGGCCTCTTCTAATAACTGTCAGCAACTTGCAAAGACACTGCTTGTGCTAAAACCTATCACCCTCACCCTTCTCACTCAAGGGCCATACTACCCAGCCCCCAGGGGTCCCTCCAGGGCCCCTCTGCCAGCAGGTGCACCTTGTGGGTCACAGACCTGGCTCCAAGAAGAACGGAGAGTCAGAGGCTCTCAGCCCCCTGATGTAAGAGGGATTTGCTAGTCCGTGTTCTGGGTACATCACATATTTATGCGACTTCATTCACTTCTGTCTGCAGTAAATATCATAATCATAATTCCTAGTTCAGAGTCTGTAAGCTTACCATGTGCCAGACTTACCATGCTAAGTACAATATCTGTCTGTCTATCTGTCTGTCTACTTATTTTAGATGTAAACTTCATTATTGTTTCCAGATTACAAATACAGGACCTGGAGATCAGAGAGGTTAAGTCACTGTCCCATAGTCACACAGAGTTGGGATGTATGAATGTGTTTTGCTATAAGAGCCACCTTCTTTCTCTCTGGACAAGGAGGACAGAGTCTCCATTTTTATGTAGAGCAACTGGATGCTGCCCCCAACCTTCTCTGGGGTTTCTGCTTTCACATCCACAGGGCCCAGAAGATTTTTCTAAAAGACAATTCCTTCTCTGGAAGAGATTCTGGGACCAATTGTTAAAGATGCCTTTTTTTTTTTAACCTTTCCTCCAATAGATCGATCGATAGATCGATAGATAGATAGATAGATAGATAGATAGATAGATAGATCATCTCAGGGAATTAACAGACTCCTTGAAGAACCAGATAATAAATATTTCCAACTTTACTTCTGGGCCATATGGCCTCTATCATAGCTACTCAAACTCTGCCATTGTAAAAAAAAAAAAAAGCAGCAGTGAACAATACATGAATTAATGAGCATGGCTGTGTTCCAATAAAACTTTATTTATGGACACGGAAATTTGAATTTCATATAATTTCCTCAAGTCACAAAATATTCCTCTTTTGATTTCTTTCAGCCATTTAAAACTGTAAAATCCATTTTCGACCACAGGCTATACAAAAACAGATGGCCGTAGTTTGCTGACCCCCACAATATACAACAAAGGAAGTCAGAAATTCTCCCCATGAGTGATTTGGATTGTATCAAATCAACAAAAGCCAATTCTTGGGAAACACTTTGTCTAGAGGGATAGTTTTGAACATAAATGTGCAGGGATAAAAAATGAAGTGGATGAAGTAATTTCTCACTTTGCACACACTTCCTGAAAGACTGGCTGGGGAAGTCCAGGAGGGATGCCATGTGCTCACCAAATCACACCTTTAGGACAGAGATAGGCTTCTGCCTTATCTCCCCGGTTGGATCACACAGGCTGAGCCCCCTTCACCTGCATGTCCCCCACCCCCAACCTGAACCCCACTGGAGTGATACTGCCCAAGGCTCACCGAGGACTTTTTTCCATTTTGTAAGCTCTTTTATAACAAGTATATAGAAGTCAAATTACATGTAGTTAAATATGTTTAAAGGCATTTTACTTTGAAAAAAAATGAAATTCTATAAAAGGGGTGTATGCTTAAAATTGAATGTAGAGCCACCTTGAATATGGCAGGTTTACAAAGAACGTCTAACTAACCGGAAAAAAAAAAAAAAAAAAAAACACACCAAGGGAGGGAGGGATGAGAGTAAGGAGGAAAGGAAGTAGTGAGGAGGGAGAAAGGGAAGAAAGGATTCAAGAAAAAAGCAGAAAGTAGACGAGGCTCTTCCCTGATACATTCAATAATTTATTTAGCAGCGAGCCGCTCTCTAATAAAGAGAAAGTCAATGATTCACTCCATGTCACTTTGAGTAATGCCTATTTTCCAGAAATATCATCTTCACTTCCTGTTCAACTCTCTTTTATCATAATAAGGGAAATTATTTATATTTATGTAAACGTCCAGGAAGATATCTTTTAGAATTTTAAGACTATCGAGTGTATGTTCAGTCTCTTCATTTAATGCCTGAAGCTGCCCCTGGAACTGAGAACAAGATAACTGGGCGTCCACACCACACAGCATGAGCTGCCGTGACAATGGGACCAACCCCACTAGGCGCTGGGTGTGGAGGCCGGGACTGTCACATTCATTTCGGGACGCTGGGGACCTGGCCCAAGAAGGTATTCGATAAATGTTCATTCAACGAATGAAAAGTAAATGAGGGAAATGTTTCACCTTAAGAGAATTAAAACCTATTTTCTAACAAAGCAGCAGCACTTGAACAAGGCAAGTGTTCCGGGGAGATAAGAGACATCCGTGGGAATTGTACAGCAAAAACACAAAGGTGAGAGCTGTAAATGTTGGAGATAGCAAAACCAGAGGGGTATTCCTGTGCTGAGAACAAACAGTCCGCCCATGAGATGACTTGATGATAATCCAACTAAATTCACCTCTTTACCTAAGATGAGCAAATAAAACCTTACATTGACCCAGCCTTAAAAAAAAAAAAAAAAGACAGAATCAACATTTTCAGGTTTAAGGTGAAAAGCAAGGAAATCAAAACACCACTGTCATATCACTTTCAGCGACGATCCAAGTCATGCTTTTATTTAGCAAAGAAAAATCAAGCAGACCATCAACTTTAAAAACAATCATGACTGTTTCTGAGCGTATGTCTGCATTATCCATCCGGCAAGCAGCTCGTAACAGCCATAGTGACCTGATGCTTTTCTGACCTCCTGACCTTGTCCATGGTTCGATCAGTTGCCACCAAATACAGGTCAGAAATTAGGTTCGCTGTGTACAAATCAGTGACTTTTGTCACCTGGGGGGGGGGAATCCTATACTGTCAACAAGGGTAGAAAACAATGGTACTTTATCATAAAGAGAGGGAGAGAGATCAGTGACTTCTATATTGGGGAGGAGACAAACATCCTTGTACTTGGTTATGGGAGCACTAGTCCTGATCCCACTTAGTCCGCCAAGCCACCTGGCCAGGTGGGATGATGCTGAAGGTGAGCCCACGGGGTTGGCACTCCAGTCTCCTCTGGCATCTGGCTTTGGTAGAGTAGCAGCAATGGGGCTGTTATCTTTACATTATATCTCTGAATAGGTTTTGATTACAAATACAATTTTCTTTTATAAAGATATAAAGTATATGCCACTTTCTAGCAGTATGATCTAAGACAAATTATTTCCATATCCTCATGCTACCTATGCCAAGAGATAGTTAAGAGATATCTTGAAGACTGGCCAGCTAATCCCCATCCATTCATTTCCCCTTTTTCCCAGGTGCACAGTCAGACTTCAGTTCCCAGCATCCTTTGCCTTAGCTGTGCCTATGTGACTGAGTTCTAACCACTGGAATGTGAGTGGCAGTGTTGTATGTAGCTTCCAGGTGTGGCTCATAAAGCCCTTCACTTGTGTCCCTCCATGCTCTTCCCTCTCTACCTGCCTCTCCTTGGAGACAAGCACAGTGACTCTGGAAGCCATGTGACAGAGACAGTAGAACCACAACATGGTAGTGCCTAACAATCACGATGACACTACCTCAGACACCATGTTCGTTGGCAAGGGCTGCTGTGCAAGTAGCACAGAGTGGGGGACTTAAACACTTCACTAAAACGGAAATGTATTGCCTGACAGTTCTGGAGGCTTGAGGTCCCAGATCACAGTGTTAGCAGAATTGATTCCTTCTGAGGGTTGCGAGGAAGCATCTGCTCCAGGCCTTCTCTCTTGGCTTCTGCTTGTTTTCCAGCAATCTGTTGAATTCCACAGTAGAAGCACCACCCAGTCTCCCACTGTCATCTTTACATGGTGATCTCTGTGTGTCTGTGTCTAGGTTGGCCCCTTATATCCCGATGGGCATATTAGATTAGGGACCAGCCTAATAACCTCATCTCAACTAATTACATCTGGTACAACCCTATTTCCAAATAAGGTGACATTCTGAGATGCTGGGTTAGAATTCCAACATATGCCATTTGGGGGATACACAATTCATACATAATCATCTGTTAAGTCCCTGAGATTTTGTGATTTGTCTATTATAGCAGCTATATTTCCTAACTAAAACAAGATAAATACAAAGCACAAAGCATATAAATAATTATGCACCCTGACAGATGGTGACTTTTGTTATCATGTCCCCCAGAAAGACAGAACTTACTATGAATCTAATGGGATGGAAGCTTCAGGGTCTTTCATGTCTATAGGCCTATTTCAAGGACCTGTCCCTAAATTTATACTAATTTTGTATTCACTGACCTTCCTTATAAAGAGGGGTCTATAAGATTATAGAAGCTCCAGACTCCACCTACCTGCATCCATCACACATCCTAGTCCATGTCTTCATTGCTTCCTCTCTAGAACAGACACCTGGTCACCCTCCCTCTAATCTGTTCTATGTATCACTGCCAAATTAAACTTCTCAAAAGCATACATCATCCAGTTGCTCAAAAATCTCCAGGGCTCATCATGCTGTGTTTGTTAATTCTATAAGCATTTCCTGAGAACCTGCTGCAGGCCAGACACCATGCTAGTTGCTGGGAATACAGTAAGGCACAAAATGAGTCTTACCCTTACATGACTTATAGCCACATGGAAAAATCAATTAGTCAACTATTGCTTAGAAATGCTGCATAACAAACAACTCTAGAACTTCAGGGGTTTATAACAACATTTATCTTTCTGCCTCATGGGTCAGTGGGTTGACAGTGGAGTTACTGCTGTGAGCTGAAAGTTGAGTTCAAGTCTTCTCTGCTCCACTCCACTCTTCCTGATATTAGTAGCTATCTGGGATGAGTTTACACAAATGCACAAGAAGGGTAAGTGGAAGGAAGCCAGAGTTCTAAGTGGCCAAGCTCAGAGATGACACACTGGCACTCTCAACCACATACCTTGGGCCAAAGCCAATCACATTGGTTATTAGTTTGTTAGGGCTGTCTCACAGTTCTGGAGGCTAGAAGTTCAAGGTCAAGGTGTCGCAGAGTTCTTTTCTTCTGAAGTCTCTCTCCTTGACTTGTAGGTGGCCATCTTCTGTCTTCATACGGTCTTCTCTCTGTCTTTGTCTGTGTCCTAATCTCTTCTGATAAGGACACAGTCTTGAATTAGTATCCACCCTTATGGCCTCGGTTTAACTTAATCACATCTTTAAAGACCCTATTTCCAAGTACAGTCACATTCTGAGCTGCTAGGGGGGTTAGGATTTCAATACATGCCTTGAAGGGTATGAAATTTCAGCCCATAACACATGGTTGGTCAAGTTCAACATCAATAGGATAGGAAAGTAGACTCCACCCACCATGGCAAAGATGAGTAAAGAAGTTACAACTGTGAGCAAAGTGATACAATCTGCCTTCAGAGACGATAAGGACACAGTATGACAGTGGAAATACAATACAACAGGATATAATCAAAATGTATCTGGCATTCAAATGCCTCCAAAAGCTGACCCCTGATTAGCCATCTTTCTTAATTTCAACTTTACTGTAGATTAGTGTCGAACCCCTGGAAAAAGGGGCAGCAACAAGTGCAATGGGATGTAGTAGAACAAGATAGGCCTGGATTCCTAAAACCCTTAACTTCCGCCTGACATCTTGTCTTCTCATCCAGCATGAGCCAAAAACTCTCTGTGTGATCCTGGGAAAATCACTTCCTCTCTCAGGATCTAACCTGATTTCTACAACGAAGAAGCAGACTCTCAAGTCCCTAAGATTCTTCACCTCAGCTTCTTCTCTTTGTGATATGTGCTCCATGAAACATTAGTCCCAGAAGATACCATGCAAATAAGTGTTTGTGAGCAAATATACTTGGAAATGCTGCATGACCTATGCCTTCCTAAAATACCAAAGGTTATGAGATGTCATGCAATAGATTTTTTTTAAAGGAAACCACTTAACATCATGGGGGCCTCCCTGGTGGCCTAGGGGTTAAGTCTTAGTGCTACCACCACAGCAGCCTAACACAATGGCCTACCACAACAGTTTGATAGTCCAAGTTTGATCCCCTGTCAGGGAGCTGACCCACATGGCACAGCAGACCTCTCCTGCTTTACCCACTGCTCCCCTTAGCAGTGTATTTCAGTAGATCTGCCTGTTCTTCTCACTCTGTCTCTGGTGAATCCTCTCAATGCCCCCAGCACCTCTGGCCTGTACCCCAGTTCTTATAAGCAAAAATAAAATCTTAAAAGAAAACAAAACACTTAACTTCAACTGGTTCCCAGATGTATTTGGCCCAAGAATTCTCTTTTTGCCCCTTGTCATGTAGCCCCTTGTCAATTGATAAATGAACCCCCTTAGAAGACACAGACTTGACTTGATGAGTTCAATTTTTGATCATCTTGTCCTGTTTCTCCTCCTCCCTGCTCTGTGAATTCTTGCATCTAAGCCAGACAGACTATGCTGTGGTTACATCTCACAAACCCCACATAACCACAACCCAATCATTCCCGTTCTGACAGTTATACAAACAAGGTAACAAAAGCACCGGGATCCCAAGCTCCCCCCAGCCCCAGTACCTGGGGACTCCACACACTTATTCTCAATGTTACTCTTGTGCCTCTCCTTTGGGGGAATTCTCTTCAAAGTCTGGAGCATGTTTTCAAAATATCTGAAGGAATGGCATATCTTTGTCCTTTGTGGGAGAGAGTCGAGTTTTAGAAGCAATAAACATCTACTGGAGCCAAGTTTGGTCAATATCTTGGGTGAATACGCTGAGAAACTGCTCTGCATCAGAAATGGAGAGGAGAGTACAACCCGCCCCATCTTTCAGCCAGGCCCCTTCTCATCTGGCTTCCAGGTCTCTGGAACAAGAATAGTCGTTCCAAGCGAGATCTCCTATGCATTCCGAATCTCCGCACACCATATGCCGAGCAGTCTGCGGCTTGAATGGCAAACAATTATGTCCACTTGTTTGTTTTGTTCCCTTATTTGGCCCCTTGTCTGAACAAAGATGCATAATCCAGTGTTTCTTGCATTGTGAGCTCTCCTGGGGCCATTCATGTTTCTGTTGCCAGCTATTGTTCAGGATTCAGAAGACTATCCCCAAATTGCACATTCACATCTTTAATTGAGCTGAAGCCATTCTAAGGCCTCCCTTTCTTTCCTTCTCCCCAGCACACGATCACTCTGCCTCTCTCTGGCCTTGATCCCAGGGTAAGGGTTGGTTTGTTTTCTTAACACTATTCCTGTTATTCAGTAGTCAGCTTGTGCTTGTTCTTACCTTCAAATAACATTTAATTGCTTTAACACAACTTTTTCAAGGAGGCAGAGAAGAGGTCTTTGAAGATCCAAAATTATCCTCAAAGTGGGTCTCTCCACATCGCTGATATGTGCTGATTTTTAAAAACCAAAACATAAAACAAAAGAAAGAAGTTTTATACCACCTTCTCTGAGAGCATTTTAACTGTGGCTCTGTAACCAAAGATTGTCAGGGCTAGAGGGTAATATAGAGGTCACAGATTCTTGGTGGGTTCCAAACTTCTTTAGCTATAGAACTCAGTTCAGACAGAAGTTTTCAGAGTATCAAATACTAGCAGAAACAATGAGGGTTTACAAGACAGTTGAAATCTTCTGATTGGCTTTGAATGTTTCATTATTTTTTTTAAAGATTTATTTATTTATTTATACAAGCACTGGGTACAGTCAGAAGCGGAGGAGGGTGAGAGAATTCACCAGAGCCAGAGCAGGAAACAGAACAGGCAGACTGATGAAGTACACTGCTGAGGGGAGCAGCGGGCGGCAGGAGAGGTCTGCGCGCCATGTGGGACCCTCTCCAGGCGGCCGGGGATCGAACCAGCGCTACAGAGGCTGCGAGCAGATTTGCAGCCCAGCACTCAACTACTGCGCCACCGGGGAGGCCCCAAATGCTTCTTCGTTTATACATCAGATGTAGGTGAAGTTCCACTGCCTTTGGATTTTGATCACAGACATTTTACTGATGACAAAAATGATCCCAGAGAGACTCATTTAGTACCTGACAGAGAGCAAGAAGTAGAGCCACCACCTCTTGGTTCCCATCAACAGATGAAATCCTAAGCCTGACTGTGTGTCTGAAGCTGGTTAGAGACCCGGATTGGGGGGCCCCAGTGTCCGAGGATATTTGTGGATTCAGTAGGTCCGGAGTGAGAACTTGGAATCAGTATATTTTAAAAGTCCCCTCTGAGCATTTTGTAAAAGTCCCCTGCAAGAGAAGAGGCTAGATTTACTTATGATATGACCATCACAAAAAATGATAAAATGGAGCCAATAGAGACTGTTTTCATCAGGTCCAAAAATTAATTACTAGGTTAATGGGCTATTTACAAGGAAGCAGGAGGGGGAAAGAGGTGGGGTGGGGGGAGAAGGAAGGGAGAGGAGGAGGGAAGAGGAGAAAAAAGGAAACTCAACTAATGTTTTGTGTCCCTAGATATTTTCTTGGTATTTCATAGGCCTATTTCCTGAACACTGTCTTAAGATTGATTATGCTTTGCTTTGTGCAAAGTGGTTTTCAATGCATTATCCTTTTCAGTCCATTCAACTATCAAAAAAAAGTGTTGAATCTCTCTCTCACACTCTCTCTCTCTCTCTCTCTCTCTCTCTCTCTCTCTCTCTCTCCCTCCCTCCCCCCCCATCATAGGAGAGGGCCATTTGGCCCCCTTTTGAATACCTTAAGTCTTATTTTCTCTATTTTATAGACAACACAATGAAGATTCACGAAAAAGAAATGGTATACGAGGAAACACAGCTAGTAGGACTAGTTCTAACTCCAAAATCTTGGATTCCGAATCTAATATGCCTCTTTAATGCATCAAAAATAATCCACATTACCAGAGCTTCCTCTTTTCTGCTCACTCCAGAATAATCACAAATGGTATTATAAAACGCAAAACCCAATAACTCTAACAGCTATTAAGAAAAACACAATTGGTGCTCGCAGCCGAGGCCTCATGATGTTTGTTCTAATGTCCTCATTTACTAGCACAGATCACGGTGAGTGAGAGCGCTGCAGAAATGCATCCTTTGACTTCCCAGAATCAATTCCCACGTGGGCTAGGAAGGACAGTAGTAGCTTGAAATTCAAAAATGGGAATATGTTACATCACAAATTATTCATCAACAACCACAAAAAAAATTCATGTATTTCGACTTTAAAAGAAAATCAAACTTGTTACGGAAAAAAGGAGAAGCTGCTGAAGGAAGGTGAGTATTTCAGACTTGGGTTACAGTCAAGGGAACCAAGTTCTATGTCGCCTGAGGAATCTGATGATTTTTCTTCCATCATGATCAGTTGCACATCAACTTACTACACTGAGGACATTGCAATTCATGTGATTATTGCCTCAGCTGACATCACCACGCCCTCCTAGGGACTTTCCATTTCGTCACACAGACATTACTGTTATCACCTTTTTAGACATGAGAGGGGAGAAAATTGCTTTGATTGATCTTAGGAAGCTGAGGTTCCCTATATGTGCCAGCAGCTTCGTTTCCTCCTGGGAAGCTGGGAATGTCCCTGGGGGAAAAAGTCTCTGCCAACCAGAAGGAAGTTTCCTAGAACTGCCAGGAAGTCCCTCTAGCTTTCTCCCCTTTTCCTGATCTTTGCCTTGTATTTCTGTTTAACTGATCCCCTTCTTAAAAGTTCTAAAGGCATTGCCCTGCCCAATATCAAAATGTCCTAAAACCACAATAAGTAAAACAACACACTAGAGGTTTAGGCACAGACTCAATGTCCACTTTGTATCTTGATTAACTCATCCTCTCTCTCTCTCTCTCTCTCTCTCTCTCTCTCTCTCTCTCTCTCTCTCTTTCTCTCTCTTTCTCTTTCTCTCTCCCGCCCCCCCATAGAAGGATAAAGTCCCTCAGCTCCTTTCTGAGCATGCAAAACTTTTAATAGATAGCACTTAAGGACTATTTGTTGAATGGTTGAAGAACAGGTTGGCACCCAGGTTCCAAATGGAAGGGGAGAGACTCTCTCTGCATAAAGGAGTGAAGGAGACTGAAGGTTCGAGATACCAGAGAGAAGGAATAGGAAACTGGAGGAGAGGAAGCAGCAGAAAGTTGCTTAATAGGAGTTGTTAGTTCTTGTCCGTGTTGTTGCCACTGTTTTAATGGAAGTTATTCTTCCTAAGGAAGGATAATGAATCTTTAACAAAAATCCCAGCTTATTTATATATTCTTTAACAAAAATACCAAGTTATTTACAACAGTGAAAAATAGGAAACAACCTCAACGGGCATCCCTCGAAAAGTGGTTACGTAAATGAATATGCATCCATACAACTAATGCTACAACCTCATTTTTAAAAATGGACATGATTTTTATGTTGTTATGGAAACACAGCCACAGAATATTAAGTGAAAAAAAAAAAACAGCTAACAAGAGGATAGTCAGTGCTACATGAGATGATTTGGGGGCAAGAAGAAAGATACTTGCATAGGCAAAAAGTCTGCAGAGTGTTAAGTGGTTAGTTCTGGAGGCATGATTTCCTCCATGTCAGCCCCTCATGGCAACTTATTCTAAACTACAATTTCTTTTTACAGAACATACAGTTAAATACACTGCAATATATTTTGCAGAGAAAAAGTTATTTCTTCCCCTAGCCACCAAAGTATCTACCTACAGACTTTTATTTCTTCCCACCAAGAGTAAAAGAGGCACCTCCTCTCTTAGCACTGAGATTCCAGGAGGCCGCATACAGGCTCAGATGCAGCCCCTTTTCAAGCTAGAAATGAGGCCCCTTTCTATCTAATGTAGCATGCCCACAGGCATCCAAAAATAGTAAACATTTAGACTAAAGATTTGCAAGGGAACTGATGGCAAAAATCACTCTTGGAAGAATGTAAGAACTAAGACACTAACTCCAGAAGAGACAGCTAAAGTCCAAGTGACAAGCACACTGGATTGCACAGGAGTCCCCAGGAGAAAACTGGGGAAGATGCTTTGACTTCTCACAGCTTGTCATTCAAACCAACTCCTCTGCCATGACTATTACAACAGCAGTCACCTCGCTGCTTCCCTGTGGGCTCCGACCAGGGGAGCACCTTCTCCCCACCACCCTCACCTCCCACCCCACAAAATCATGGGGAGAATGGTTAATGGGATGGGAGTTCAGGAGTGGCATTCTCTCTGTTTCCAGAACCAGAATCATCAGGACCCACTCGCCTCCGTTCCAAGGAAATCCAAAGTAAGTGAGTGACAGAGAGAAAGAGAGAGAAAGAGAGAGACAGAGAGAGACAGCGAGACAGAGACAGAGAGAGAGAAAGATCCATTTATCCCTTCAAATACAACATCAGGAGTGTAACTGTGTCAAGAGCAGAAATCGGTTTCACAAACACGAAAGACCTAAGAAACAAAATCGTCATCAGCTCATATGTTCCACTGATTTGATGTGGTTATAAAAGTAGAATAGCCTCCAGATAAAAACCTGGTTTCTGAGATCATGGGCCCTATTACAATAAAATTTCCCTGTAACAATTTAGACTCAGGTATGTGGAAAACACTTCACTTGCATGGTTTTTCCCAAGTGTATTAAAATTTTTATTTCATCCATAATAAAGCCTGTTTTCTCCCAGAAAGAGATATGAGAGGTTTAATAAGGGAGTGGTTTTGCAGGGTTTTCTGACTCATTCAATGGAAGTCAGTTTTCCTTCCCTGCACACCAGAGACCAGGGATTCCTACGGATATGAAGATGGTCACCCTCCATCTCCTGAGCCAAGAGACAGCCTTGGCACAAATTTCTTGACCCCATTACTGAGCTCTCCCACACGTTGACTGTTCCCGGGATTGGTCCCCTATTACTCCAACAAGGACAGAGTAAGACATGAACGTAGATTTCTGGAAATGCCAGGCAGACCTCCCCTTCCTGGGTCCTTTTCCTTACTCTAGGCACTCAGGACCTTTTCCATATCCAAACATACTCCTAAGAAATGACCTCATGTCAGTCATTCACACTTTAGTAGGAATTCAAATAATTCCTCCTCTAAAAGCATTTTCATTTTTAGTCTTATTGTGAGAAAGAATATTATGTTTCTTAAAGGAATCTCAGGCATATTTGAACAGACTTTTGGGGAGTGGGAGTAAGAAGGAAAACTTCCTCTTTTTTTCTTTTCATTTTTATCTTTTTAAATCAAAACTGCATCTTTATTTATTTTTACATTTTTTATATTAATTTTTTTATTTTTTACATCACTGTTCATTTTTAAACAATATTTGCTTCCCCTCACTCCCTCAGGTGTAGTCCCCATAGTTTCCTTCCCCAATGCACCCGTGCACCATCACCTCAGTCCCCTGTGCTCCACCCCCCTCCAATCCCCCTCCCGCTTCCTCCCCTGCAGGATGTCTCTGATTTACAATTGTCTGGTTTTGCTTTGTTGTGTTTTGTACTGTTATTATTTTTTTACACTCATGTCTTATTGGGTTTCCCCATATTCCTGCTATAAGTGAAACCATCCTTTATTTTTCTTTTTCAAGAAGGAAAACTTTCTGAACTCCTTGAAAGCTCATCATTTTTATGGATGCATAAATAAAACAAACACAGCAAAGCAAAAAGCCCATGGAAGTAGAATTGCCCTTTGGAGAAACCAACCCACTTCTGTTCCTTTACAACATTCTTCCTTTCTCCCAGAAGATAGAGCACCCAACTGGAATGGAGCCCAAAGAAGAACAGTTACACTGGCGAGAGCTTAGGCACAGCATAGTTAGTACAATCACCTGTAACGTTCAATGATGTGCTGCTTATTTACAATTACTTTAATTACACTTGAAAGGACAAAGATCAGAAACAGATGTGAGACATGTGAATTAAAATTAATGATCATTTGTTAATGGAGTGAAGAGCTATTCATCATTTTATTAGAAGTAATTCTTAAAGTCATATGGAGCCTTTTACAATGGGGCAGATCTTTGCACTCTTTATAATATTAAGGTTTTGATTAATAAAATACAGGAACAGTATTGCCCATGTAAAATTTCCTCTTATTAAATTTAGTTAATGGTTAGTAGGACAAGCTGGATATGTTCCCGTCAAGTGTGTATACAAATGTGGAACAGGCTGTGCTGTCCTTCCTTCTTTCATTCATTTATTTTAACAATTGTTTATTGAGTGCCAGGCACCAGGCTAGGTAGAGAGATACAATAGTGAACAAAAAAAGAGACATTCCTGTCTTCCTGGGTAAAGGAGATAGATATTAATAATTATCTTCACATATATAAAGTTGCAACTATAAAATGTGATGAGCATGTGCAAAGGTCCTGTGACAGAGGATATTCTGGAGAAGTAACAAGAGACCAGAAAGCTAAAGTGACTGGGAAAAAAAGACCCGAGGAGGCACTCGTGTCAGACCAGGGTACAGGGGCCAGAGGCATGTGGGCCAAGACTAGAATTTTATCTTTTTCTTAAGAATGATGGAAAAGCAGGCAAAAGTTTTTAAGGAGTGTGGCAGTGTCAGATTTCAATTTTGAGATTGTTCTGACCAGAGGATAGAGTCTAAGTGGGAATATGGGAGACAGAATGAACTTGCGGACACCAGTTAGACATGTTTGCGTTATTCTATGTCTGGAAATGAGAATGGGGAAGGGAAAAGAGTGCAGGTGGCCAGGCTGGGGTAAAAGTGGGAAGGAGAGAAGTGACTGGATTCGAGAGATCCTGCTCCTGGGTAGGCCCAGGGCATGGATTTGGATGGACCAGTCAGTGGCGAGGACAAGCAAGGTGCTACTGGACAGCTCATGGGCTACCAGTGCAGAACTGGATGGATGGCGACCCAGTCACTGAGTTTTTTTAAATGGTGGAAGAGACACAGTGAACATGGGAAGGTTCTGGGTCTCTGGGTGAAAGGCCCATGTGTCCTTCCTGAATACCTTCCCACCCCAGCAGAAGCTGTAGTTATTGTGGAGAAGACAATGGAGTTAAAAACAGCTGGTGTGGCCATTTCTATTTGATCACATTCCCCTGCTCCTGGGATATCAGTAGTCGAGGGTCTGGGACATTAGGAGTGCCAGGCCAGCCCAGAGGGCATCAGAGATGCCCTGAGAGCAGCCAGTCACTAACAAAGGTGTGCCCAGCACGTGCCAAGTGGTGAGTATCAATGGTGAGTAAGTGACCTCCCTGTGTTAACAGGAAGTTTAAATCCAGTGTGACAGGTGTTGTAATGGAGAGTGGTGTTTCCCAGGAAGCAGTGATGACCCCCAGGAAGAAGGAGTCAGGGATGAGACCAGCAGATCACACCTGGTCTGTTTGAAGACTAAGGTGATGCATGCGTGTGTGTGTGCATGCATGCCAGTGTGTCTGTGTCTGTATGTGTGTGTCTGTGTGTTTTTCCAGGGAGAGAGAACAACAGGACAGAAAGCATAGAAGCTGGAAGCAGATCAGGCTCTTGGTGCCCTCTCCCCCCATTCCATGCACCCCACCCCACTTCCACCAAGATGCCTCCTAGTGTAATCCCCTGAAGATGGACAAGTTTTTGGAAAAACTGAACTAAGAAGAGTTTTTGCTTCTCTGCAGTCACTCCCACTTTCTACCCAGGAAACACCAACCTCTGCTGGGTTTGCAGTCAGATGCCCCTCAGAGGTGGGCACAGGACAGGGGTCGGAGTGTTGGCAAGAACCAAACACCAATGAGTATCTCCACATAGGAGCCTTTCACAAGGGTTTTAGAAAGTTCATCTTGACTGCAGTGTGGACAACACATGGGAGAGAGGGTTTTGTTCAGATGAGCCTCTAGCACAAGATGGAAGACCTGGATTAGGGGATGGAAGCATTTTTCTGGGGCGGTGCAGATATTGAACAGGCCTACAACGTCCAGACATTTCATGTAATTCGCCACCCTGTCCCCCTCCACAGGGAGCTAACGATAGATCTATCCAAATATGAGGCCAGATTAGGAAAGCATGAGTATGGAAAGCAGAGGGAGAAGCAGACAGGGGGCCCATGAAGCTGAGGATGCGAGAGTTTCTCCTCTGAGTTCTGAAAACCCCCATCCCCAGTGCCCTCTTGGATACGTGGGAAAGAACAAAGAGCTGCCCCCCTCTCGGCCCCTTCATTTCTAGGGACTGAGAAGGATAATGGCTCAGAAAGGGGGCAGGTTTCACTCTCACCTGAGGGCAATACTCGGGTGGGTACAGAGGAGGACCCCAGCTGAAATAACAACGTGACGGCAAATGCCCAAGCCTGGGCCTAGGCCCAAGCAAAGGCTGCCCCACCAACAATGCCTGACCATACACAATCCCAAGTTCCCCCACACCCCTGACACACACACCCCCTCTCCTCCAAGCCTCTGCTCTCTACAGCCACCAAATGCCCTTCCCCTGCCTGCCTCCCCCTCCTCCTGCCCCTTCTTGTGGTCTCACACACAAAACGAGGAAAACTGAAGTTTTCCTCCTCATTAAAACATGCAAGGCCCTACTGTAGCAGACTGGGGGTGACTGTGGGAGAACTGCTGGGGTTTGAGACCAGCTCATCCACCAGCTGACAAGAAAGCACTGGTACCTCATGGCCCCTGGCCCCTGGGGCAGCTTCACCCCCAGGGCGCAGCACCCATGGCTCTCAGGAATCCACTTGGGGGCAGGCACCATTTGGAACACAGTTTATATGGTTCTCCTTGCTCAAAAACCAGGCAAAAATCTGTTCCAAGGAGTTGTGCACAGCACTGTGAAGCTGTCCACAGCCTCTGCAGCATGAGTTCGATCCCCCACCAGGGAGCTACCCACATGGCGAGACAGACCTCTCCTGTCTCGCCTGCTGCTCCCCTCAGCAGTGTATTTCAGTCAGTCTGCCTGTTCTGTTCCCCACTCTGTCTCTGGTGAATCTTCTCACACACCACCCCACCTTTGGCCTGTACCCCCGTTCTTGTATGCATAAATAAATCTTTTAAAAAAACAAAACTGTTCCTCAAGATTAGCTGCAGAGCTGCAGAAGCATTCCTGGGAGCGAATCCCCCGGGGCGAGCAATCAATCCCCCCTCGCCTGCCGGCCCTTCTTAGGCTCAAGTGTAATTTTGGGCTGTGTTTATTATGGGCTCAGATCTCGTTTGATGCACTGGAGTGGAAAAAAGTTCCCTCTCTGCATGTGGCCATGTCCTATGTGTCTATCGGACCTTTAACAATGTAAACATCAGAAACAGATGGGGAAACCCAGGCCGGTGCCACGCCAAATAGCGTCACGCAGCCGATGCATCCCTGTGCCAGGACAAACATGCTCCGTGGCTATCACTAATTTACAGCGCCCTGGAACCAAGCAAAGCAAATAACAATTAAGGCCCAGAAACCTTAAAATGAATAACCTTTCTGTACACAAACTCAGTGCCACTGTGAAAAGGCCATCAAGTGCGACTCCAGGAGACATAACAATGAAATCCTTCTTATGTGAATAATTGCTGAATAATTACAGGGAAGGGGCATGGCTCTTGTGTGGGTTCTGCACACTGAGTTTTGCTCTGAGGCGCACCTAGATGCTGCCCGATGCTTTCCCAGGCTTTGCTGAGCTGCAACAACCCTGCGAGGGGAAGGGGCAGGTGTTGTGGCCCCGTTTCCAGATGGGGCAGCTGCAGCACAGGTGGGTGAGGAGCAAGGCCGGCCACCATGCGCTAAGGGACAAAGCAGTCTCCCACTCAGTCCTGACTCTGGGTGCCGTGCTCCTTCCCACGGCCTGCAGGGTCCTCCCGCCCCACACCTGCACCCCCATGCTTCTCCCCACTTTGCCTCTGACCTAAGGGAGCAGCTGTCAACAACCGCTCACGCTGAATGGGCAAAGAGATAGCACAGCAGGGACCAGGCCAGCCAATGTCCAGTGTCTGTCCAAGCCTCCAGCCCATCGTCTCTCCTCACCAGCCAGAGCAGGTGCCTAAGCAGGGGTGAAGCTTTAGAGCCAATGGGCTTCAACTGAATGGCTTCCTATTTCAACCAGATCCAAGCCTCCCTCAGGGGTCATGGCTCCCTGCAGGGCATGAAAGGAAGAATCCACTGGAAAGTGGACAATCCCTTCTATCAGCCTGCAGCTCACCCACCTGATAGATCACTTGCTTTATCAGGGAACAGCCCAGCAATAATACTGCCCATGTTGGGGGCCCATACCCAGGGCATCTGGACCCCATGGGAGAGGAAACTAACTGTATATGCCACAGGACTCGAGAGTCTGAAGGGCAAAGCCATTCTTTCCCCATCAGCTTTACAGAGGATTTCACCAATCTTCATCTAGGGATGGATTGAGTCAGGATTCTATTAAGATCTATTAATATCTACATGTTGCAATCAATTGACATATTTTTTTTAAAGATTTATTTATTTATTTATTTATACAAGCCCTGGGTACAGTCAGAAGAATGGGAGGGTGAGAGAATTCACCAGAGCCAGAGCAGGGAGCAGAGCAGGCAGAAGGACCGAAGTACACTGCTGAGGGGAGCAGCGGGCGGCAGGAGAGGTCTGCGCGCCATGCGGGACCCTCCTCCGATGGCTGGGGAGCAGCTGGGGATCGAAGCGGCGCTGCAGAGGCTGTGGGCAGCTTCACAACCCAGCACTCAACCGCTGCGCCACCGGGGAGGCCCGACATATCTCTTAAGTGTCTTTAAACCTATAGGATTCTCTCTCTCTTTCTTTCTCTCTCTCTCTGTCTCCTCCTCCATCCCCTTGCAATTTATTTATGGAAATATCTGCCTTTTTATCTGCTGATGTACATGTTTCCTTTGCTTGAAACATGCCCCATCCACTCCCTGCTGGGCTCCTCAGCCTTCTAGCCCCAGGTGCAATGGCACTGCCTCAGAGAAGCCACCTTGCCTGCTCAAGGAAATGCCCTGTCTCAGCATCTCCTCTCCCCTCCCTCCTAGTGATTGCAGTGTGAATCACATTTTGTAATTATTTATTCCTTGTGTACTTGTTACTTACACCACAGTGCATCCTACACTGATGTTGAGGAGGAAGGGCATATAGGGTTGGTGTTGTCATGTTCCCAGCACCCAGCAACATGTCTGGCACAAAGTTGAAGCTCAATAATTGTATGAACGAGAGAGAGAGAGAGAGAGAGAGAGAGAGAGAGAGAGAATTCATTTCAGTTCTCTGCTACCCAACTGCAAAGGGACACTTGGAAGGCAAAGCAAATGCCCTTGAACATTCTCCCTGGAGTAGCATCTACCCCAAAGTAAGATTCTCAGTTTGCAACTAGACTGTTAAGTTGATTCTTCCCTGGTTTCACCCACACTTAATTTCCCGTCCATTGCTCACGACAGCAAAGAATTGGCTGGCAATGGCATAGCGGATTCTACATAGAAAAGCATGTGCACATCTAAAATATTGTTCAGTTGTCTGGGAGCTGCTAGACTACATTCTAAGCTGGCTTTCTAGAGTAGTTTAAGTGCCAAGACAAGTTATTTCAAAAATAAACGTGGTATTTTTAGCCCAATGTTTTTGATAACCTGTTTTGTTAAGTCATAAACGCGGCTGAGAATCAGCACCCTTTCTCCAGCCACCCGGAAAGCAAGGGCTCATCTTCAGTCACTGATACCCCTCACCCGGTGACGGGACCGAAACCTGGCATGAGTGCTGACACATGTGTGTACACACACACACACACACACACACCCGGCACTTGTGCACCAACCCAAAACAGGCAGAGGACGTCTGCTCGCATCTCTTTGGAAATCATGGCTCATGCTCTGCTCTTTCCTTCCCTCCTCCTGGGTGGCTGACAGCAAAGAATAAAGGGGAAATGGTGGCAGTAAGACCGGAGACAGGGAAATAAGCAAGTGCTAAGTTAGCAAGTGCTGCGCACACGACAGCCAAGGTGGAGGAAGGTGAGACGGCAGCAGGGAGGAACCAAACAGGAGGTGCCTCTGTGACCAGAGGAGCAGGCCAAGGTGCAGAGGACACTGTAGGGGCCCCTGGCCCTGGATTTCAGCCCCATGTACCTGAGATGGGGGTTTTGGGGGCAGGAAGCAAGAACACAGCAAGCCCAGGTCGTCAGTTCTCACCAGGTTTTTCCAATACTCTCCTTTCCTACTGTTGCCCTGGGATGAAAATGCTGATGACACACGCATGGTGGGGCATGTGCCAGGCTGCGGGCAGGGTGCCCACCCTCTGAACTAAAACTCAGCCCTGCCACTCACTGGCTGTGTGAACCCGAGCAAGTTATTTAACCTCTCTGGATCTATTTCCCCAACTATGGAATATGGAAAACAGCAGTAACTCTCCTGGGGGCATTAGGAAAAGACACACTAACATTTATACATAAAGAGCCTGCTATCTAGTAATCATGAGCGGAGGTTCTTATTTTCATCACCCTCAGTCTCTGATCCCCAGTCCCTCTCTTACATGACTGACTTGCCCCTGTTATTTATAAGTTTTTTAAGGTGATTCAAGTCTGGATGAGCTCTGTTGGGTCGGGTTGGTGGGGTGTAGAGGAGGGATGGAGCCAGGACCTCTGTTTTGGGAGAAATCAATCCGACTAATGATGACAATAGCACTAAATGTCTAGGTTCCACCTCTCCCACTTACTGTCTATGTGGCCACAGCAAGCATATTAGCTCCCTGAGGCTGCTATAACAAATGACCACAAATTTAGTGGCTTAACACAACACACATATATTCTCTTTCATTCTAGAATTAAGTCCAAAATCAGTTTCATTGGCTAACATCAAAATGATGGCAGGGCTAACAGGCATATGAAAAATGTTCAACATCACTTATAATCAGGGCAATACAAATCAAAACCATAATGAGATACCTCCTCACACCAGTGAGAATGGCCCATATTAAAAAAAAAAAAAATGGCAACAACAAATGCTGGTGAGGATGTGGAGAAAAAGGAATCCTCTTAAACTGCTGGTGGGAGTGCAAACTGTTCCAACCACTATGGAAAGCTGTGTGGAGGACCCACAAGTTGCTAAAAATGGATCTACCATATGATCCAGCAATTCTACTCCTAAGAATCTACCCAAAGGGCGCAAAAACATTAATTAGAAAGGAAACCTGCATTCCTATGTTTATTGCAGCACTATTTATAACAGGTAAGATATGGAAACAGCCTAAATGCCTAAACGCAGATGACTGGATGAAGAAGATGTGGTATGGAATACTACTCAGCAACGGAATACTACTCAGCAATCAAAAAAGATAAATTCATGCCATTCACAGCATCATAGAATGAGCTGGAAGGGATTGTGATCAGTGAAATAAGTCAGATGGAAAAAGAAAAATAGCAGATGGTATCACTTATAGAAGGAATATAGGGAAATCAAACAAAGTGTCCTGAAAAAGAGACAAAACTTGCAGGCAAACCATAAATCTGAGGCATATAGCAGGTGGAAGGCGGGATCAAGGGATTATGGTGACAGTTCACAGGTGATGTGGTGGTGGGATATTTGCAGGGACACTTGAGGGGAGAAATCAAATACTGTACAAAAACGATCAATGATGTAAGAAAACATTAAAGTTTAATTTTAAAAATTAAATAAAAAATATGTTGGCAGGGCTAGTTTATTCTGGAGGCTCTAAGGGATCCATTTCCTTGTCTTTTCCAGCTTCTAGAAGCCACCCAGAGTCTTGGAGTTCAGCCCCTTCCTACCTTCAGTGTTCATCATTCCTTGTTATCTTTTCTTCTGACTCTTCCCCCAAATAAGAGTCCCTCCTCTAACGGGGGCCCTGGACTAGCTTGGGCCCACTGGGACAAACAGATGGTTTCCCTATTTCAAAATCCTTAATTTAATCACATCTATGAAGTTCCTGCAGCCATACTTCTACAGGCAACATGCACCTGTTCTAAGGACTAGGGATATGGACATATGTGGGGGCGGGAGTGGGGCTAGAGCCATTATCCAGGCTACTAGTACAGGTGAATTCACTTATTTGAGACTTGCTCTCCTCACCTACAAAAGAAAATGACACCTGCTGTGATGGTTGATTTTACATGTCAAATCACGTAAAATCTGGCTAGGCCACAGAACCCAAGTATTTGGTCAAATACCTGTCTGAATGCCACTGAGAAGGTATGCTTTTGAGGAGATTAACATTGAAATCAGTAGATTTTGAGTAAATCAAACTACCCTCCATAATGTGGATGGACTTCATCCAATGAGTCAAAGGCCTGGAGAGAAAAGGAAAATTAATATTTCCTTTCTCGAGAAAGAAGGAATTCTGCCCCCAGACTGCCTGTGCATTTGTACTACAGCATCAACAACTCCCTGGTATCCAGTCTTCCAGCATGTGCTACAGATTTCAGGCTTTCTAGTTCCCAAAACCACATGATCTCATGCCTTTAAAAAATAAAAACATAATTACACTCATACACATACGTATGTGTGCATATATTATCTATGCATATATGCCTGTATGTGTATAAGTGCACAGGCATACACATCTCTGTGTGTCTGTACGTGTATGTGATTAAATTTAAATAGACACAGACATGCATTCTCTTGGCTCTCTTTCCTTTAAAGCATTGTTGTCCCCTTTAAATGAAATAAGATTTTACAATGTTTAGCACAGAAGGCTAATAAGCATTAACTGGGGTAGCTATGCATTTTATTTTGATACTAAAAAAACTGCCTCCAAATGTGAGTGATAATTATACCACAATAAACAGAGGGAAGAGTGGGGGCAAGATCAGTTCCAATAGCTCCTTAGAATCTTCCCTTTGACCTGGTATAGAAATTCCTCAGGGCATAAGTTATGGTTCCCTATTTGTCTCTAAATTAGGGCTGTGCCCTCATGGAGTCATTTCCTACAAATAAAAGACAAGTTGAGAGCGCCAATCAAGCCGCCCCCACTGGACCAGCCTCCATCCTTCCTCACAGCCCACGCAGCCAGGGAGAATGGAGGCAGGAACCTGCGGTCGCCCTCCAGGAAATATCCTGCAGCCATCCCCTTGGTCAGTGGCTCAGGGCGGGACTAGTGTGCCTGTGGCGCTGGAGGTGAGAGAGACTCCCACAGGAGGACTCTGTTTCGGGCTGACTCCGAGCGGGAGGAGGAGGAGGTGGGCGAAGGAAAAAACAATGCAGCAGCTACGCTTTGGCAATGCTGTGGCTGGCAGAGCCTGCGTCTCCAGTGCCTCATAACATCACACTGCAAATGCCTCAGGGCTGTCCTGCAAGGGCTGGTGTTTAGATAGGAAACGTGGGAGGAGGGTCAGCGCCCAAAGACACACTCTCAGGATGTCATCTTTTGGCAGCCGCTCAAGTCTGTTTAGAGGAGGTGCTGAATCAAGCATGTGAGGCTGTTTATGTGGTTCATTGGCTCAGCCCTGGAAGGTTCTGCACTTCTCCCCTTCAGGGGGAGTCTTGGAAGCTCAAGTTCATTAAGTTGTAGCTGGCAAAGGTGTCTCAAGTTCAAACACTATAGCAATTTGCATGGTGATTTACACTGCAACCTTTTGTCCCTCTGTCATCCCAAAGAAACCTCCCAAAAGTTGAGAAAAAGCAGCTCAAATGTTTACAGCCTGCTTAACACCCTATGATTTCACCCCACCTCTCGCCAGACAGAAGGGGAGGGGACAGAGGATGTGGGTATAATTGCTGGTGTTCTTTGACATTGTTCAGTGGAGAGGCTGGAAGAAAATGGAGTCAAGTCATCACTTGGCTTCAATGTAAGAAAACCTAATATAGGAAACTATTTGTGATTAGCTGGAAGCTAGCATTACAGTGGTCATAAAAATTATTTCTTCCATTGGAATAATGCTCTTCACTTTTCAAAATATATTTCCTTTTATTGTGTCTGGTGGGGAAAAGAAAGCTCTATATCAGAAGTGTTATGAACTGAGCATTTGCGTCCACTTCCAGAAACTTCATGTGCTGAAGTTCCAATGCCCGGTGGGATGGTATTTGGAAGGGGGGGCCTTTGGGCAGCAATTAGATGAGGCCATAAGGATGGGATACTCACAATGGGATTATTGCCCTTGTTAGAATACAAAATAGCCCCTCTATACCCACTCCCCTATGTTATATGCAGCTACAGAAAGAAAGAAGGCACTCCCCTGTGAGCCATGAAGAGAGATAGCCTCACCGAGAGCTCCACCATGCTGGCACCCTGATCTTCCAATCTCCTGAACTGTGAGGACTAAATGTCTACTCAGAAGTGATAAGAGGAGAGCCATGTAGAGTCACCCTGGCCCTGGTAAGACTCTGGCTTTTCCCATGATGCAATAGGAAGACACTGCACTGCTCTAACCGAAGAAATGACATGACCTGGCTGAAGTTAAACAGGGCCACGCCGACTCCCGTGTTGGAGAAAGGAGCAGTGGGTTCTCATCGATGACCGTGGCCTGGTACAGGGCACTTCCCGGTAGACTTTAACAAATCATACAGCAGTGTTACGGGACAAATTATGTTCCCTAAAATTCCTATGCTGATGTCTAATCCTCTAATACTTCAGAATATGACCTTATTTGGACAGAGGGCCTTTAAAGAAATAATTAAGGTTAAGTGAAGTCATTAGTCCCAATGACTGCTGTCCTTATAGGGACAGGAGAATGGGAACAGGACTGGCACACCCAGGGGGGAGGCCAAGTGAAGACAGAGGGAGAGAACAGCCACCCACACTAAGGAGAGAAGCATCAGAGGGAACAACCTACCGACACCTTGATGTCAGTCTTCTAACCTCCAGAAATGAGAAAATAAACTTCCACGTGTAAGCCACCCCATGTGGGGCACCTTATTATAGCAGCTCTGGGAAACTAGTAAAGAAAATAATTACTTTGAGTATTTGTGCAAATTTACTAAGAGATCCAGCCTGGCCAAGGGACAAATTAGGAGGAATAATCTTAGACCCAAATCCTAGAGAGACAGTGAGAGTCAAGGCCAAGCTCAACAGTTGGGGCAAACCAAAGCTGGGGGCAGAGCAGATTAGACCACGTGAAAATGGTTGAACTAGTTCATGATTTCTAAGGGACTTCATCTTTTACTGTTAGGTAAACTGCAATGGCGGTGCAGAGGGTTGATTTAATTGGTGTATGTCAGCCTGGGAAGAGTGTTCAGAGCTTTCCTGTGCTGAATCTCAGACTGTGGTCTTCTGTCGCCACAGCAGGAAAGTGATTAGCCTGAATAGTGATATGTTTTTTGTACCAAAACTTTGTTCACCTTGGAAACGCCTGGCATATCTTACCAGAAACCCACTTGCATGGGTACTACAGAACCTCCTGGCATGGGCTAAGAGGAAGTCAGGCATAAATGTTGGCCCAATAACAGTCCCACGAGCTAGGCCGGCAGGCATCCATCCTGACGTGACACTGGATTTACCAGCCTCGCCTCCCTGGACCACACCATTTGGTGGGTACCACTACAGACCAAAATGTATTCCCCCAAAATTCATATGTTGAAGCCCTAACCCCCAATGTGATGGTCTTTGGAGGTGTGGCCTTTTAGAGGTGTCTGGGTCACAAGCATAAATCCACCATGAATGAAATTAGTACCCTCATAAGAAGACGTGAATGAGAGATGATTTTTCTCTCTCTGCCATTGGAGGATGCAATGATAAGATGCCATCTGCAACTGGCAAGATAACCCTTATCAGAGATTGGATCTTCTGGCACCTTGATCTTGGGCTTCCCCACCTCCAGAACTGTAAGAAATAAATGTTTGCATTTAAGCCTCCCAGTCTGTGCTATGCAGCCCAAGCTAAGAAGGGCACTTCTAGGGCTCCTGTATATCTGTGACAACTTCAAGAGATGGAAAGTTGGACAACCCAATGAGAGGCAGAAGCACAAATATCTACTGATGCCCAAAAATCTTGGCAAGGCCTGGCAGGAGTGACAGTTCCCAGGAAAATCATGGCATCTTTCTGGGCTCACCATTCCACCATTGCTGACCAGACTTATTTGTGAAGTCCCCCAGAGCTCTCAGAAATATCTGGAGGGGACTAAGGGTGGCAGGATGTTGTATGATACATTGGGAAAGCTAAGAAAGCACGGGTGTGACTGTGGATGGATTCCTTTGTACTTCTGGCTTGTGTGAGGGCCACCAGGGAGAACATCAAGTCCCACAGGAAGAAATTATGACACATCTGTAAGCCACGAAAATTGGCCCCCCAAACCTGAGCACCCTGAATCACTGCACCTTCCAAGAGACAGATCTTGTAAAAATCACCTAACTTCTCTGAGACTCTACTCCCATATGCATAAAATGGAAGTTTTAATAGTGTCTGCATCAGAGGACTGTGAGAATTAAGAATTAAATAAGATGATGTATTTTAAGTATATAACATAGTATGATTAAAGTATCTGGAACATAATGACTATTTAATAGATTTTTAAGGGGACGAGGCTGGAGTGAATGACCACATCCACATTCTCACCAGAGTCTCACCTGTGCAAGGGGGCAAGCAATGAACCACTGTGATATAAATGAGCCCCTGAAGCTGGGCTCTATGAATTGGCCCCTGCTTTTTTATTTCTGCATAGCAGACTGAGACCCATTAGTCAAAAGCCCAATGGTGCCAAACTCAAATTTTAACACATCCAATTGGTTTATTTAGCCCAAATAAGCAGATGCTTAGCCATTAAGAGCCTGTCTGCTTGGCATACACAAGTCTGCTGACCATAGATAAGATAAGTCCCTTGGCTATAAAGAGTCCCAAGGGCTCTCTGACCCAAAATCTCCCCTTCGGACTACTGAACAACATCATCAGACACCTAAATCCCTTACCAATTCCCTGAGCTCCTTTGTCCCCTACTTTTCCCAGTAGTGACCCCCATGGCACAGCACCTGGACAGGCTTGTGCTGGGAGGGACTTCCCCCATCTACATAACCATGTCGAAGCATCCCCAAATACAGTCTGAGTGTGCTACTGCCACCTCGTGGTCATATGAATTTTCTTTTATCAAGTCCCCAAAACTTCCTACCACTAGAGCCTTAAGGAGCAACATCAACACAGGCATGGCCTAAACTCACAATGATATGAGTGTAGGAAGCAGGGAATTCTGGGATTCTAAGAGGCAGCAGTCACAAGGCTCAGAAACATGCCACCATCAGGTCTTTGCCAGTGACTGAACCACAAGAGGTCAACACCAGCAGGGCTCCACATAAGTAGAAAGCCATGAAAGGATGGAAAGCAAAGAAGCAGCCATGCATCATGGTTAGGAGGAGGTGAAACTCACACTAGTCCTTAGAGGTACAGTGGCTACAGCCAAGACTAGGACAGAGCGGAGGTCTGCCTATCGCCAGATATTGCTGTGTATCAAGCACCTACAGAGTCACTGGGAGGGCAGGAATCTGCTGCTGGTGGCATTCTTGATGGAGAAATCTGCTGCTGGTGGTGTTCTTGATGGTGGTGGTGGTGGTGATAATAATGATGACGGTGAAGTTGATGATGGCGGTGGTGGTGGTGGTGATGGTGATGATGATCACACACATGAAGGTGATGATAAAGTTAGCTAACATGTATTAAGCACTTATTATATAACAGACACTGTGTTAAACACTCTACCTGCATTTTTGGACTTAATGGATGTAAGCACCCTATCAGGTTGCTTACCTCTGACTTCACATATGAGAAAACTGAGTCTCAAAGCAGAAGAAACTTGTCCAAAGAAACATAGGGACCCAGGGGCCTCCCCGGTGGCGCAGCGGTTGAGCGCTGGGTTGCGAAGCTGCCCGCAGCCTCTGCGGCGCCGGTTCGATCCCCGGCTGCTCCCCGGCCACCAGAGGAGGGTCCCACATGGCGCGCAGACCTCTCCTGCCGCCCGCTGCTCCCCTCAGCAGTGTACTTCGGTCCTTCTGCCTGCTCTGCTCCCCGCTCTGGCTCTGGTGAATTCTCTCACCCTCCCGCGCTTCTGACTGTACCCAGTGCATGTATAAACAAACAAAGAAACAAATAAATAAATAAAACATGCCTCTATAAAAAAAAAATTATAAAAAAAAAAAGAAACATAGGGACCCAATCCCAGGCAACAACCCCCAATTCCTTGCCTTTTTTCCATATTTTCATACAGAAACGGTGTCCCTGTGACAGAAACGGCAAAATGCGTTCCATGTCCCATTTTGTAAGTTTTGCAATCAACCTCCCAGGAAAGAACAAGAAATATTGAACATGCAACATTTAAAGATGTTTCTAACATCAAAGAGGTGTAAGACTCAGAGGCTAGATCTCCGTGACCTCTGAATATCCAGGTGCAAAATGACAGTTCCAGCCACCTGTGCAGATGTGCAGCTTCCTGGAAGGCAGGGCTGCTGCTTCTGCACCCTGGCATCACTACATACCAAAGAAGAGCATTCGGAATTAATCCACCCAGGAATAACAAGGTAGAAACATGCATTTTGAAAAGGCACACACAGCCAGTGACAGCATCAACCTACCTGTCAGAAGTACAAGCACATAGAAAATTCTAGCTTTCCATTAATGGCAGGGTACTTTGTTTTACTTTCAAATGCCTCCAGAAACAACCTACTCAAGGTGGGTGGCAAGCTGTGTTTCACACCCTACCAGGAAGCACTCATGAAAACCACCCGTGGCTTCACAGACCAGTCTCCCTTGCCAAACCAGGGAGAATGCAAAGCCAAAGGAGCCCATCGGTGAGGCACTACAGCTACGAGGCGTGTGCCTCTCTCTGTGCTCCAGAAAGATAAAAGGAAAGGTCTCCTCTGGGAGGGCAGTAACAAAAAATTGACATAAACCTGTGATATAATTTAAGACAAGGTTCTATTCGGTCCTATCGTGATCCAATTATGTTCTCAAGTCCACTGTGTCTCTTCAGCTACACTAGACTCTCCCTGAGGCCAGGGACAACATGACTCATTGCTCTAATCCCCCACGGCACTCATGTAGAGCCCCAAGCATAGCCACCAGTTGTTCTGGCAATAAAAATTTATTTACTTGGGGCCAAAGATTATCATTTGGGGCCAACGATGATCATTATTGCATCTATCCATTTTTCCCATCTTGGTGAGCATCCAACTGCATATTGGATCATAATTTCCCTTAGCAACAGCCTCATGATTGGGAGTCCTATTTGTTTATCAAGAATTCAGCATCAAATCAATCATAAATATGACTACAGGCATTTAACTAGAACTCACACTCATTTAGAAGAGTAAGATGATTCTCCACACAGGAAAATTTTAGAGCTTGAGAGGACAGGAAATAAAAGATGCTCTACTGAACGCCCTCCACTCCACACAGGCAAACGCAGAGGACATGCCAAGCCACCCAAGGGCAAATGGACTCCATCTGCTTGTGGGTTCTCTCCACAACACCCTACTGCACCTCTTTGGGAGCCTCATAAAATTGCCAAGAACATAACATCTTTGGTCAAATACCCATCTCACAACTCCAACTCTGCTATATCCCGAGCAGAATTCCCCAGAGTGGTTTTCCTAGTTTTCATCCCACCGAATGTTAACAGGTGCTGCGCCAGAGATACACCCTGTGCTCCTCGCCTTCACCCCCACATTCTGTGCCAAATTGTGCAGGAGCTGGGACCCCACAAACTACATTTCCCACAGCCCCTTGCCAATGGGCCTCCAATTATACTCCACAAATGAGAAAGAATATCAAGCACAGAAGATGAGAGAGTGCATTCATTTTCTATTTCTGCCCTAGCAGTTTACAATAAACTTAAGCTGTGGTTTAAAACAACACCCATGGACTGTCTTACAGCTCTGTGGGTCAGAAGTCCAGTGAGGGTGGTGGGTTCTCTGCCTGGAGTCTCACACAGCAGACATCACAGTCCTGGCCAGCCTGGGCTCCTCTTTGGGAGGAACTTCTGTGGGAGAATCTACTTCGAGGCTCATTCAGGCTGTTGACAAAATTCAGTCTCATGAGGTGGTAGGTTTGAGATCCCAGGCTTCCTTGCCGCCTGTCCATTGATTGCTGTTTTCAGCTTCCAGAAGCTGCCTGCATTCCCTGATTCACAGCTCCATCCATCTTCGAAGCCAGCAGGGACACACTGAATCCTTTCATACTCCAAATTTCTCTTATTTCCCTGTCTTCCTCTTCTACTTTTTTTTTTTAAGATTTATTTATTTATGCATACAAGAGCTGGGGTACAGGCCAGAGATGTGGGCGGGGGGGAGGTGAGAGGATCCACCAGAGACAGAGTGGGGAACAGAACAGGCAGACTGACTGAAATACACTGCTGAGGGTAGCAGCAGGCGAGATAGGAGAGGTCTGCCTCGCCATGTGGGTTTCTCCCTGGCCAGCCGGGGATTGAACTCGTGCTGCAGAGGCTGTGGATTGTATCATAGTGCAGTGCTTAACCCCTTGCGCCACCAGGGAGGCCCCTCTCTTTTACTTTTAAAAGCCCATGAGATTATATGAGTCCACGCCAGGTAATCCAGGATAAGCTTCCTATATAAGGCCCACTGATTAGTAACCTTAATGACACCTGCCGAGTCCCTTTCACAAGTAATATGACGTATTCACAGGCATGACACCAGGGGGCAGAGATCACAGGGATCAGAATTCTGCCTGTCCCAGAGGATGACACCCCTCCAAGGGAGAGCTGTGGACACTCACCACTCAAGTCACTTCCATCATGCCAGCACAGGGGTAAAGCATCTCCCCATGACATCTGTGTTCCACCACATCACCTTGCAGAGCTCAGCCTTCTGTGAGTTGGCCCCAGAATTGCAGAAGCAAATATGACCCTCATTCTGGTAACACCACCCCCACACTGTGCAGTTGCAGCCATTTCCTACGCTTATGAAGCTCCAGGACACAAAGCCTTTTAGTTTTTTCCAGCTCTCCCAACACTATTTCAACCAGATCTCAGTGGCTGCCCCTCTCTGGCTTACCTAGCTTGTTTGCATTTTCCTAAATAGACTCTGATGGGAAGAAATACCACATGACAAAAGCAACCTGTGGCCTTGGAAACACTGGGTCAACCAATTTCAAATAGTTTCATTCCTGCAGGACTTCTCAGAAGCTTGAATATATTAATGTGCATCATAAATACCCCAGGAAGGGATCAAGCATGCAGTATATTAAACAATTTTTTATCAAGGAATCCTTGTTTTATAGAGCATCTTGTCAGCCTAGAACTCTTGGAACTTTGAGAAACATTGTCATAGTTGAAATCCCCTCAAGTTAACACTAGTCAGCTCTAGGTATTAGATTAACCAAAACTGTATATTTGTGAAATTTAGAAAAACATGCAAGAGTTGATTTGGATGGCTAGGGAAGTTACAAATTACAAAACTAAGTTTTCATGCTGTTTCCTATTCTCAGACATTGAAAATCATTTCAAATGTAAGGGCAAGAGGCATTCTCGAAAAGAGGCATTAGTGAGGAGGCACAAATGGGGAACGTCCAGGCTTCCTCCCAGCTGTTTCTTTACGAGTCTTAACTGTGAATGTGTGTAAAGCAGGCACTTTTAACTGCCTCTGCTTGCTTCTCCAGGGGTTGCTCCTCTCTCCCTCCTTCTCCCCTGCCAGCCCAGAGGGCAGGAGAGGGACAATGAAGTCAAGGCAACCCCAAAGGATTCACAAATACCCCTACAACAGAAACAGGGTTAAACCACCTGCTTCCCTCTTGATGAATTCTTACACAGTCATTAAAAATGATAATCACGATGACTTTGCAGCCACATGGAAAAAAGGCTTATGATATAATTAATGCTAAGTGGAAAAATGCAGAACACAAAATGATAGCTACACTATGATTACAGCTATTTAAATTATATGTTCATGGGGACAAAAACTGGAAGGGAACATGGAAAAAATAAAAATAGCTTAATTTGTCAGGAATGACAGTGGTGTCATGGGTGAATGTTTTCTGTCTTTATATTCAGCTAATGATTCTGTAATCCCAAGCAAATCTTGAAAAACTCAAATAAAAAACAGACATAAGAATGTGTGGAAGTGGGAGAGGGTAGGCAGGCATTCTTGTTTGCCTGAGGGTGAGAAAGTAGGATCGATCTAGAAGGATAGGAATAGTCAACCTGATTTTTATATCAAAATGTAACTTGCTTTCTTGCTGCTTAAAAATCAGAGCATCAAGCTTCTAAGCAACCAGCCTGCCCTGCTAGGGAAAGGCAAATTTATGTTCCTTAGGGTCTGAGGTTCTAATAGAAAGGGTGATTTCTATCCTCCCTAATAGAGTTGTGGCAGGAGACTAAGAAGAACAGGGCTTTCTGGGGGAGTGAGGGGAGCTGAAGACCTGGGAAGGACTTGAGGGGCTCTGATGTGGGCCCATTCACCCAAGGTCATGTGCAAGAAGCTTTCCTAAGAGAGTCTCTAGGAATGGGCGCCTAGGGAAGGACTGGACTAGCCACAGGTTCAGAAGCTCTCGCTAGTCATCCATCCCACCTGTCAACTTCATGTTGGGGTAACATCACACTTGCCCAGGAGCACCCACATCCGAAGGCCCAGTGATGATGTGAGCATCTTGGCATCCTGCTGAACCTCATGTGTGCAGGCAATGGAGGGGCTCTGGGGGCCACACTGGACATGCAGGACATTTGGAGCTGGGCAGAGGAAAGCAGGGGCTAGACTAGGTCAAGGAAGAATGACCCTTGGCAGCATTTCTGGTTGGGGAGGCAGCGTGCACCTGTGAGTGAACAGGACCCCTTGAATTACACTTTGGGGAACAAAGCAGCCTGGAAGTCCAAGGCTGGGAATGTACCCTTGGCATCAGGAAGGTGCCCCCTGTTCTCTTACTGAAGGCAGGCCATGTGAAGGGAGGGGGGCAGGCAGGAGGACTTGCTCCAGGACAGAGGAGCCTGCTGAGGGGTGAGGCATGCCGGCAGATTCTAGGTAAGAACTAATGGACATGCAGCAGAGCACGAACCCAAGGGACTCTGGAACAAAGAGGAACCATGGGGGTCAGGAGAGAAGCTGAGGGACTGGACAAGCCCAGCGCCCAGGCAGCTGACCTCTCTCTGGGCAGTGTTCTCCTGTGCCCTCCCACTGTCTGGCATGGGACTTGGTCCAAGGCAGGGACCCCAGCACTCAGACACCTGTCAGGTGTGCTGCATGCCTGTCGAGTGTCCCCAGGCTCTCAGCTCCCAGAGACATCCAAGTTCCAGAGGGTGAGCCATGGAAGGGCGCACTCAGGCTCACTAAATGTCCTCCTCCTCATCCCCACACCGCAGGGCGAGAGGGACTTTGCAGATGTGAGGGAGGAAGGTTAGGGTCATTGAAACGGGCAGGTTATCCTGGATTATGTGGTGGGCCCAGTGTAGTCACATGTGTCCTTGGAAGTGGGAGGCAGGAGGGCGGGAGGCAGAGGAGCTATGACAACAGACAAAGCCAGCGATGCAAGGCCACGAGCTCAGCAATGTCAGTGGCCAAGAGAAGCTGGAAAAGGCAGGAACCGAGTCTTCCCTGGCGCCCAGGAGGGAGATGACCTTGCCAATGTGTTGATTTTAGCCCAGAAAAACTGAATTTGAAAAACATGCACAGGTAAAACACAGCAGGAATAAATCTTGGTCTTAGTGAAAGAATTTAATGGTTTCCAGAGGGAGCTGGGGGAGGGAGAAGGGGGTGCAGGAGGGAGGCCGAAGGGGTATTGGCACAGGTGGTTTAGTAGAGGGTGAGTGGAACATGTGCACATGTGGCGGAGCAAAAATATAACCCCAAAATTCAAATTTAAATAAAATAAATCCCCACAAAAAGAACTGATTTTGGTCTTCTGTCCTCCAGGACTCTAAGATAGTAAATTTGTATTATGCTAAGCCACTGATAGCTAATTTGTTATAGTCAAATAGTTTGGTGGCTATTTGTTACAGCTGCAATAGGAAACTAATACACAGTAGTTAAAGGCTAGAGCGCCAGAAAGGCAGCAAGTAGAAATCTCCAACTCCAGCTGCTGCTGTCTGAGGAGAGTGGGGAGCTGCTTGATAGTGTTAGATAATTGACACAGAGCAGCATGGAACTCTGAGTAAAGGAGAAAAACTTCTAGAAACTTCCATTCCTGGCTGATACAAGTCAGAATATACTGAGGGAGGATGACAGACCAGACCTTTGCATATCCTACTTCGGTTCATCCCCAGAATAGCTCTGTGGTACGCTCCCAACTGGCCTCACCATTATGCAGATGTGGAAACTGAGGCTGGGGGGGTAAGATTACTCACTCAAGCAGAGGAGCTGGAATCTGAACCCAGGCCTGAGCACTGAACCACTGTATGATGTCGTATCACAAAAAGAAAAGAGCACAAATTTCACTACCTCCCTCACAGAGCAGGAGTGGGACATATCCTGAGGCAATGACCTAGGGACACAGCCAGTGAGCACGGAATGGGCGGCTTTCTAGAACACAACCATGAACTCTGTACAACTCAGCAAGCCAGGCTCTGGGCTTTGAAGACTAACCGTAGCGATCTCCATGTCCAAGAATATAAGGGATTGATTGAGTAAATCATGGTTCATCGATACAATAAAATACTAGGCTGCTTTTTAAAACCACGATGTAGATGATTTAGATCTATATTTATTGGCATGGAGGGATGTTCCTAATACATCATTAAACCTAAAAAGCAAGTCACTAAATAGTATACATGGCATAAGACAGAGAAAGAATAAGAAATAGTAGTAGTTATCACCAGACATTGCAGTTATTTTCATTTTTCTCCTGCTTATTTATCTTTTTTATAAATTTTGCACAGTAAGAAGAGATTGCTGGAATATTTAAAGGTGGGAAAACTAAACTTTAGTAATTACAAGCAACAATGTGCAATGATAAAAATGTTGTGAAGTATTTATTCCCTAGCAGACCAAATACTGATAAATTTACCCAAATTTAATCCTTTCCACCAAAAACTGCAGCCCCTGGTATTTCAGATTTTTGTAAAGGAGGCTCAGAGGGATTATGTGATTTGCCTCCAAGGTTACCCAAGATGAAGGCATGAGGCTGGGATCTAACCTAGATCTGTCAAACTCCATCAGCTGGGCTCTGGGATACTGTAGCACCAGGACTGTGAGGATTCCACACAGCAGGGAGGCAGGAAAGACCAGTGGATGGAACAGGTTGAGGAAGATTGGGAGAGGGCAGGATGCACTACCCTCACAGCCCAGTCCCCTGAAGCAGGATCCCTCAGCCTCAGCACCATGGAAACTTTGGGCACAATCATTCTTCGATGGAGGACAAGAGAGCAGTCTGCTCATCCCAGGCTGGTCAGCAACATCCCTGACTTTTCCCCATTAGATGCAGGAGCACCCTCTTGGTTATGGCAGCAAAACCATCTCCAGTCTTTGACAGTCATCCCCTGGAGGGCAAATCACCCTTGATTGAGAACTACTTCTTCCATCAGAATGACATGGTGGAGGCCCCAGGACATGACTACTTCCTGCATATAGTCATGCGTCAGCCAACCGTACAGTTCACTCACCGATCGGTCCTCTTCCTAGCCCTTCGGTCCGTCCTTAGATATTTGGAGATAAAACAGTTCCTTTAGTCATCACTAAAAACAAATGTCCTAACTGCTGCACCCCATGACACTGGCATCTAATATCCTGAACTCTAGAAAGGACAAAGTTAAGAGCATCCCTTCAAGAATGGTTACACCATGGACCCTTTGCCATCTTTGTTGAGGGTTCATCCATGCCCCTGCACTCCCTGAATTAAAAGTTAAGGGAAGCTGGTTTCTTCTTGTAAACACCACGCTGTGCAGTCATTACAGGCTTGCTTGGAGATAATCAGGGCTGACACTTGCTGTACATGCAGGGTTTATGGGAGACCACCCACAAAGTCGACTCAATGCAAAATGACACTCCTAAGTAATCTAATCCCAAAATGTAGATTTCATTCCAACAAATTGCACACAAGTGGTCTCCTGCTGGTTTAACTGTTGCCTGGAAAGGCAAGCCCCACTGCATCGTGGCAAGTACGTTAGCACAAAGCAACCGGCCATTAACAAAATGCAAATGCCACGTCTGGCCCTGTAAACATGGAATGTCACCAAGAGAAATGAACTTTTATACCAAATTAAAATGTAGTTAGAAGATGGGGTAAAACGCATCACCTTTGTTCTCACTGATTTTCCCTTTAAATCAAAGACCAAAAACAGAACAAAAAGATGAAGAAACAAAGTGTTTTCTTTTTGCATTAGACTCTTGCCCACAGTTTCCAGTGTGTTCTGAGTTGAACCAAAATTTGAGGGAACCAATGCCCTAACTTGATCCCCACTCAGCATGTATCTACAGTTCCAAAACATACAGTCCCCAACCTCCTATAGAAAGGGCATTTCATTTACTCCATACTCCCCCCTCCCCAAAATAATTAAATATATAATTTTTAAAAGGATGAAAACTAAGACATTTTAAAGTCTCAAGCCATAAATTCAGCATGAACTAACAATTTGCCAAGGTTGCATAAAAAGTGGATACTATCCTAGGATGCATTAATAGAGTTTACTGTTCATGTTAAAGGAGGTGACAATCTTAGTGTCAGGTGATGTGATCACATGTAGAGAACAGAGGTTCTCAGATTGATGTGAAGGTGGACATCTTGGGTGTCAGGCCCCCTGGCATCCAGTCGACTATTTGGGAAGTAACAAAACAATGTGGCATCATCTTCAAGTATCGAAAGCTGACCCAAGGGGTTTAATGATGGAGAAGCAGTTGATGAGTCTACCAACCCACAGCTGACTCATACTATGTCTTCTCCCTCTTCTGTCTCCCCTAATGGCACTAAAAACTGTGCTAGGTCCCTCAGGGGCACTCAATAATTATGTGGTGGGTTTTCAGATAAATCCTCACTGAGGGCTAAGTCTATATTAAGTCAAGTAGTAAGAAAACATAAAAAATCCATATTTAGATCAGTGATTTTCAAACTGTGGGTAATGACCCACTAACAATATTTTGTTAGGTAGTTTGATTGATAGGCCCATACCAGTATGTATATTAATGAAAAAAGAAGAGATATCTTTGAAGGTACCTCTCCTGCTTTGTAGAATTCCTTTAGAAACCCCAGAAATCCAACGCTTCACCTGCTCTCCACTGCACCCCAGCCGAACATGGCCAGCAAAAAAACATAGATCCCATTAGTCTCCATGAAATTCATTTCCATAACTTCATCTGAGCTGTAGGTCCTTATGACTCCTGGACATCACACCTCTTTCCCTCTTCCACTCACCCTGCCCCAATCCTAGATCATCATCCTCTCCCCTCCAGCACCCTCTGTCTCCAGCACCAGCTCTCCCATCCCCACTCTCAGCTGCTGACCTTGCTTCCTGCCTCACTGAGAAAATAGAAGCATCCAGAAAACAACTGCTCTAGTCTCCCACCTCTGCCTCTGCCTCTACCCACCCACCAGCCTCAGCTCCCATAAACTCTACCCTGCCCCACCCTTACTGTGGAGGGGCCACTCTTGCCCCCAGAGAAGGCCAGCCTCCCAATTTAAACCCTGGATCCCACTCAAGAACATAGTTCCAACAACCCACCCCTCTCTCACCTCTCTTATCAAAAGCTCCCTTCACCACTGGTTTATTCCCATTGGCCTGATAGTTTCCCCATCATGCACACATGCTCATGTGGGTGTGCACACGCACACACACACACCCCTCCTCACTCTACTTTCCCTCTAATGCCACCCCATTTCTCTGCTTTCCTATTTCTAGAAAACTCCTTGTATGAGTTGCCAGTTCTCCTTTGCCAAATCCTTTCGCTTGCACTCACCCCAATCAGATGAGACCCCCATCATGCTGCCAGAATAGCTCTTGTCAGTGTCACCAGTGACATCCATGCAGCTAAATTCAGGGGTCAGTGCCCATCCTTGGACATGGCTGCTCGCTTCCTCCCCCTTAGGATACTCTGCTCCTCGGTTTCCAGACCACCACGCGCTTCCAGATTTCCTCCTACTTCTTGGCATTCCTTCTCATCTCCTCCAGGTGCACCTCTGATCTCCCCAACCTGCTCATACTGGAGGACCCAGGGCTCATGCCTGGGTCTCTTCTCTGCTTGCTCCACTCCCCAGCAATCTCATTCAGTCCCTGTTATTTCAATCACCTGCTGAGGACTCCCAGCTTGTTATCTCTAGCTAGACCTTCTCTCTGAGCTTCTGGGTCAGGTCCAAATGTCTACTCACTCTCTCCACTTGGATGTCTAATAGACACAACTGATACTGCTATCCTGACTCTCTCCCACCCCCAAAATTTGTTTTTCTCACATCAGTAGCTGGAAACTCAGCCATCCTGGTTTCGCAAGTCAAACCCTCAGAGTCATCCTCTCTCTACTCCCTTTCTTTCACTGACTCTTACACTTAAACCTTCAAAATATACCCCATAACTTCTCCCTGCTTTCAGGAATACCCTCCTACTCCAGCAACCACAATTTCTTACTCAATTACAGTCTATCCCCAACACAGCAGTCTGGGTGAGATCATGTCATCCTCAGGTCAAAATCCTCTAGTAGCTCCTAGCCAACTCACTGACACAGGACAGACTCTTGACAGGATCCCATGTCTCGTCAGTCCTGCCTCTCTTGCCTGAGGGTTACCAAGATGAAACTGTCCACTCGGGGCTCACTGAATAGATGCCATTGATATGGACAATCTGTTTATTAGGACTGTTGCAACTAGCTAATCATTTCATTCATAAACAACCAACTAACCCTCATCCTGGAATCCTTTTGACTAATTCAAGTCAGGTGTGATCCCATGACCTCCAGGTGAGCAGTGGGGTATCCAATTTGCCACCCCCAGAGCATCCACCCCCTCTGGCTGTAGAGTCCCTACGGTCCATGATACCCTCTTCCCTGACAAAGCTCCCGTCACCCAACGCCACGCAGGTGCATACCTCAAATCTGTAGCTGCAGCAGCTCCTGCTGGTATCGTGCAGCTGTTTCTTTTCACGAGCCTCTTTTGTGCACTGACATATCTGGGGGAAAAAAGAGGGGTAGCAGATTGAATTTCAGGAGATAAACCAGCTGGCTTAAGAAATAGAAAGATGATGTGGTCAATGGGACCCTTTTCGTGGGAATAGAGTTCCAGGAAGCCAGGTCCATCCTGGGCTTTGCACAGCACTCATCTTGCCCCTGAGATAGGGATTAAGGAGATGGGCCCATCAAGATGCACGCTTTCCAAATATTCCTCCAAATCTGGAGTGTACACACAGCTCAGGAGCTCTGAATTTGAACACTGTCACTACAGCCCAATCTGGCTTCAAATGCACTGTGCTTGCTTCCTTGTTGTATTTTTATTTTTTCCAGGTGCAGAGATTAAGTGTGCACATACTCTTAACAGTGCTGACTGCTTGAGGACTCAGCTAAATTGGCACTGGGGCCAACGTGTGACTCTTTGACCTTGTAATTGCAAATATGGAGCTGTTTGTTTTTTCAGAAGTGCCTAAAACACATGGGACAGGTTTAGAGTTTCCACATCAGCCCACCTTTTTGGTTCTTTCTGATCTAAACAAACTGCTTCCCACAGGTGGGCCAAGAGTATTTATTCTGGTCCCATCGTTTTGAGCAGTCCCAAGCTTGGAGATTTCCAAGATGGAATCTGCCATGTCTTTAATGTGGCAGAATCTTAAACCAACACTTCTCAGTGCCAGAAAAATAATAACCTAGCCTAGAAAGAAATCAAAGCTGTATTTCTATTCAATGAGGTTATTAACACGGTAAAAAAAAAAAAAAAGGAGGCCATTTTGGTGATCAAATACACAGGCTCCAGTGAGTTAACCTGGGAAGGAAATAACCACAGACAGAATTCCTCACTGGAGCTAATCATTTTTTTCTTCTATGTGTAGGAAACAAAAGTTAAAACAAGTTAGTAGCATAGCATTTGATATGCTGAGCTCAAAATATGCTTGCACCAAATTTCAGCATCTTGAATTCAAATGGGACAATACCTTTCTCTGCCCAAATTAGCAAAATAGAATTTGCAATGAAACTCCCTAATCTAAAGTCTGCTAGCAACAAAAACCTGAGTCCTGGCAAGCTTCAGGGAAGGGAATCGGTTGCTCCAAACAACCAATCTCAATTCTTATCCTAGTGTCTATAGTCATTCCTTTGCCCAATTGGCTTACCAAAGACTGAGGCCTCTGTGGGCCAGTCAGCTCTGTGTTGTGCTGCACCCCAGGCCAGGCAGGTTCATCACTGATTCTTGCAGATGAAAAGAGAATTGTAAGGGCAGGAGGACACAGGGCAGGTTTTCTATGATCCGAGCAGATGGGGTAAAGGAGAGAGTCCTGGAGCTCTCGGTGACTTCTGGAGGCTTTTATTTGGATTTACCAGGTACACAGCAGGCAGGGGTGCTGGGGGGCTGGGAGGCTGGCAGGCCTTTCTGGGCTCTCCGGCGTTCCCTGGCATTCTCTCTGCTTCTCTCGTGGTTCTACTCTCTCCTGGCATCTTCGTGACCCCGCCCTTAAAAGCCCAGTCTCAGCCCAGGTGAATCCCATCTACCTATGCCCACACCCTACTCCAGGTGCCCGCCATCAGGCATGCATTCAGGACCGCAAGGATCCATCATCTATCCTAATTGTGGGAAGGCAGAAAAACCTAAAACTTTACTTACCCTACAAGAATCTTGGCGTCTTTGTGGATCTTACAGGCCTTTAATGCTAAGTCAGGGGACAGACCAGCCGGCAGGATGACAGCAATCTTGGTGATCTCTCTGGCATTCTCCCTCTCAGTCTCACTGTCTCGCCTCAGAGTGACGCCATCACTTTATCCTTCGCCTCTTGACCCAGGTGCCCTCATACACACACATGCCCATGCCTGTGCCCATGATCACAGGCACACATGCCTCGCACCCACACCTCTCGGTCCCCGGCATCCAGGCAACTTGGGCGTGCAGATTACAGGTGACAGCTGTAAAGGCTAAAGGCGAGAGGGTGCAAAAAGCCTTATTCACTTTGTTCACCCTACACTCTGCCTGAGTTTTCACTCCAAGATTGCACCTCTCCCTTACTCATCTTCAAATGTCAGTCCCCTCTTCCTATGGAGCAACCTGCCCATGGAAGAGAGGAGGAAAATTCTCCAGCCTTGCTAAAATTGCTCAATGGTTTTCACTATTGATTGGGAGCTGAGCATCATCAAAGAGTGGCAGGTGCTACTAAGGATTCTTTAACTAGTTAAATAAAATATGGAGTGAACATCCCATGCAAAAGAGGTTCAATTTTTCCTATTTTAATGCAATAGGTAGGAATCTTGTACCTATCAATTATTCATGTTTAATGTCATAATAAACCCTTGCATTTTTCCAAGGTTTTATAATTTATAAACCACTTTTCATATCTATTAATATGTTTTAATCCCATTAGATGGTAAAACCGGCATTATTACCTCACCTTACAGACTTAAAAAAAAGAAGAAACTGAATTTCAAAGAGATCAAGTAATTCACTGAACTCTTAACAATGATGCAGTTAGAGAAACACCCAGGTCTCATCCCAGGTGCTTATCTCACACACTGGTTCCTAGATGAGGGGATAGGTTTTGACATCTACCCCTGGAGAAATACCAAAAAGTTCAAAGTTGCAACTCTGATCAGTCTCAGGCGTGCAGATGAAATGGAAGGCGCGATGGATTTTACCCTCCCTGCTCCCACTCCCACTCCAACCAACCACAACTATACCCATATGACCGCTACCAAAAGAACTAGTAAGTAGTCCACTGTGCTGGCCCTTCTCACCAGCTACCCTAGTTATTATTAACTAAAGATTCCTGCTATGGCTCCTCCCAACATGAGCCCCTAGAGAAGATGCCCCTGGCGGACAGGGCTGGACCATACTTACCCCATGACAACATGTTGTGCTTAGAATAGTTGATTTCACCTACCAAGTGTACATCAAGGATCCACTCCTAATCATTCCGGAAAAAGAAGAGTTTATCCCAGGGCAAAGCCTGAAGTATGGCATGGACCATCTTGCTTCCTCACGATCACATCCCCGAGATTGCCAGGCTGCTCACACTCCCCTGAAAGAATGTGAGAGATGAGTCCCAGGGCCATGTGGACAAAGATGGTGGTTAATGTTTAAGCACAGCCTCTCCATATTAAAGCTCCCTTTTATTTTCTATCTAAAAGATTTTAGACATGCAGGGCCTCCCTGGTGGCCTAGGGATTAAGGCTCAGTGCTATCACCGCTACAGTCTGAGTTTGAGCCCGGCCAGGAAGCTGACCCACCTATGGTGCAGCAGACCTCTCCTGTCTCAACTGCTGCTCCCCTTAGCAGTATATTTCAGTAAGTCCACCTGTTCTGCTCCCCACTCTGTCTCTGGTGAATCCTCTCATCCCCCACACCTCTGGTCTACACCCCAGTTCTTCTCTGCAAAAAAAAAAAATAATAATAATAATAAAATTGAATATACTGCTAGACCTCAAGAGAGAAATGTTTAACAAAAAAAAAAGATTTTAGACATGCAATGCTAATTAAACTAATTAATTAATTAAAACTAATAGTATAATTAAATTAATAGTATATAAAGAGGACAAATGTTAGACTCCTCACCCCAGGGAGAAAAATTAAAAGATGTTGTCATCTTCAAGGATTCCCATGACACCTGTTCATAACACTGAAAGGTTATGGGTGGACAGGGCACTAGGTATAAGCTGCAAACCAGGGCTAGGAAGGATGGAAATATTAGAAGTGTCCATCAATTAACGAGAAAATATGTGGCCTCACATATCTGGTCTTTGACCTGCCCATAGCAAACATCATTAATGGACATAGCATCTGTCAAACTAGTCGGGGACACACAAACTAGCCTCCTCAATACACTTCAAGTGGTCACCACCATGCAGTCAGACTAGCACATAAGATGTCACCTATTTGCCATCCTTGTATTTTAGACCATTTCATCTTGCTGGAAATCAGCATTTCACAAGTTTGGTCTAAAAGAGGGTGCTTCCTCAAACTTCTCTGATTCCAAGATTTCTCTACTAGATTAGCAACTCAATTTTGATCTCTTGGTGTCCTGTCCTCAATTCTGGGCTGCTATTTGCCCCTTCCCTGTTACCAGGGCCCCACACCCTTCTTCAGACCCTGGCCTCTGCCCAGGGATTCTGACCTGAATATGACAATCTCCTCCAATTCCTGATTCCTGTTCTGCTGGGCAGCCTTCTCATCATTCCCTCCCCTCAAATTTACCCAACCATTCTGGGGTCCACAGAAAGCGGCTCGACCTGGTCAAGATTCCCTTCCATGCTTGCATGAAAAGAGCACAAGGTCGCTGAAGAACAGAGATAGGCAAGGTGAAGTGGAAAAATTCTACTCTAAAATAGCAAAAAGGAGGTGTTCACCATTGGTTCACAATGCTGAGAAATAAGAGGATGGAGCTTATCTGAAGGTTGGGCCCCATCTCTATCCCTTCAGAAAGAGTTCAAGATTCCAGGCCTGGTTTTTTCTGCTTTATGGTAAAGTTTCTGCCTTCGAGGTAAAGAGCAGATGTTTCCTAAGCTCCCAGGGATTTATCGGCCTTGTTCACACCTTCAGCAGACAGTTCATTGCTAGTTTAATTTATATGACTCCATTTCACTGCTAAGAAACTAAGTCTCTCTCCATCTTAAGTCACAAAATGGCGGCATAGGAGAAATCCAGGTCAGGTCTCACCACGCCTTGCTCATTACATCTCACAATTCTCCAAATCCAAACAATTCAGTCAATCTCAAATTTGCTACATGCTGACAGAGGCCCTGTGCCACAGCAGGGAGGCCCTAAATCAGCAGCCAGAGTGCAGGGTTCAAGGCCCATGTCTTCCTGCAATTCACCAGCCAAATTATTTCCCCTCTCTGCACCTCAGTTTACTCATATTTACTCATGTGTATCCTTATTTGAGTTGATCTTCATGACACATAAGCTCTGACATTCTGTTAAACTCAGTTTATTTGTGAAAGGAGACTTTGAACCTCCACTCAGGTTGTACCATCCAAACTTCCCAGAATGCACCTCTGCTACTCCCCCACCATTTGGGCTTAACCAACAGAGGTAGAATCATTCCCAGCTGCTGGCAGCCTAATCCAGCTGCCATGTGGGGAGTTTTGTCACGCCTATTTCACAGCAGGTCATGTCAAGTCAACATGTATTTCTTAAGTGCCTCTGACAAGCCCAGAAAGAGGGTGGAGTCCTCTGGGTCCTCAGTGACTTCATCTGTGAAACGAAAGACTTACATTCCCTGGGTTTCCAAGGTGCCTCTCAGATCTGAAGTCCTGAGAATCAGGATTCCACTGAGGGAAGGGAGACCCCACCCTGCGTTTGCTACCTGCCAGTCCCACCCCCAACATGGCCCAGGTCCAGCTTCTTTCAAGTCTGTGCACCTGGGGCCACACATAGACTAACCCCAAATCCACAACCCACTTGGAGACTAGGGAGTGTGTGTGTGTGTGTGTGTGTGTGTGTGTGTGTGTGTGTGAGAGAGAGAGAGAGAAAGACAAATGGAATCACACCTCCCACACCTCTCCATGGTGAGTGTCACTCCTAGGTCCCAACTCTAGATCACTCTTTCCTGAAGGGGAGAGGCAGAGGCTTGTCTCTATTGTGTGATGTGATTTGAAGAAAGTCCCCAACAGCCCACAAAATACTCCCTCACACACCCACCTTAAATCTTCATCCTCAGCTCTCAGCTTCTCTGCACTCAGGCATCTTGTTTCCAGAAGTTTCCTGTAAATGCAAACATGCACAGAGAGTAACATGTACCCAGACACAGACTTTTTTCTCAGTACCACTTTCTCAACACTAACACCAGCTGCTGTTGCCATTCTCCAGCGCCCCACCCCCTCCAAAAAATCTGAGAAACACCAGAAGTTCTCCCACAAAAAGAGAGATGTGAAACCCAAATTTATGAAAGAAAAGCTAAATAGAAATGAGGAGTAGACAGGCATGCGCTCTGCTGTCCACCTCGATTTAGTTAATGTCCTCAACAACTTAGTGAGAGAAACAAGAATTGGAGAAGGAATTATTTGGAGAGAAAGAGAAGGATAAGGGATAATGTCATGGTGATTTTCAAACCCGCTGTGTTATTAGGGTTTTTAAGGAATAAAAGTTCTCACTTCTGAGAGTTGTAAAGCCCCATCACTGTGTATTTGACTTGGCTATGTGTGCCTCTCCTTAAATTCCTGCACATGTTTATTATTTAAATTTGAATGAATAAAACTGAATTTTGAGTGGAGAAATTCTGAGGGATAAGTGTAGCTACACAGATGAAAACCACAGATATACAGAATTCGGATTCATTCTTGGCCCTCCCCCACGGAGGCCAGAAAAGACAAAATGGCTTCACCCTGCATCCAGCAGGCTCTAGGCCACAGGGAAGCCGTTCCTGAAGAGAGAGTTGTTGAATCTGAAGAAGAGAAATTAGAGTAGATCCTTTAATGTTTGTGAGAACATTTCTTTTCCAAGTGTTTTTTAAACAGAATCAGTTCCCATTTGGTAAGGACTGAATCATGCCCTCCCCTTAGTTCATGTGGGAAAACCTCACCCCCACCCCCCAACATGGCTGTATTTGGAGACAGGATCTATGAGGAAGTGATTAAAATGAGTTGTAAGGGTGGTCTAGGACTGGGATCCTTTTAAGGAGAGGAAGAAACACCAGAGGTTTTGTGCACACAGAAAAGAGGCCATGTGAGGACACAGCGAGACGGCAGCCATTTACAAGGCAGGAAGAGAGATAGCCCCAAAAACCGGATTTTCCAGCCCCTTGCTCTTGGAGGTCTAGCCTCCAGAATTGTGAGAAAATACTTAAGCCACCCAATCCGTGGTCCCTTGATAGGGCAGCCCAAGCAGACTAGTACGTGCCTGCCTAAGGGAGGGAGAAAAACTGGGTCAGTCAACAAATGGGGATTAACTACTTTTCCAGGCACTGGTTTATGGCAGTAAAAATGCCACAGGGAGTGGGGCAGCCTCCTCACAATACCTCCAGCCCCTGATTTCTAGGCTCCACTTCCTTTTTCTAACAAGCAGTCTCCAGACCCACCGCACTGGGCCTTCCTCAGAGCAGGGAGGGGAGTGCTCATTTCCTGGGTGAGGACGAACATCTTTCCTCTCTCTCCAGGGACAATGCCTGTGAGTCCAGATTTGGCCTGCTGAGAAATAAGAGGATGGAGCTGTGAAGAAATTGGAAACAGCCATCGCCCCTCACAAACAAGCCTGAGGGGCAGCAGCCCATGGGAGCCACGTACTACAAATGGCTTCTTAGGCCAAAAAGGACCTGTGAAGAGGTCTGATGCCGTGGGGTAAGGACTGCGGGGGGACAGTCAGGAAGCCAGAGGAGCTGAAGTCTGAAAGAGGGGACCACTTGCCTGTCTTTTGAACAAACTGGTTAAAATAAAGAACAGAAATATGCACAGGATAAGAATTTTTATTCTTTTACAAGCTTTCAAGGGAGAAGGAAGCAAGGCCATTTTTCGCTTTGTCCTAATATCTGCATAAAAAAAAAAATCCATAGGGTGTTAAACTAAAGTGATGTAGGTGGGTTTCAGCTGGTTCTAAAAGGGGCATATAAACTGTGGCATCTGCTGAGCTGCAGGCTTGTCACATTTGCCAATTTCTGTGTTGTAAATATTCCCACCAGAGCTGGTTTCAAGCAACCAATGCTTTAATATCAATTTGCCTCATTTTAATATCAACCTGCCTCATTTTCCATAGTCCCTGGCAAACAGTTGATACACAAGGCATATTGGGTGGGCAGGTAGCAAGTTCCCTGGCACAGACCTAGCTGGGAAGGTCCAGGGACCGGGAAAAGGAGGATGAGGTCAAGGGTGATGTCAAGGACATGGGCAGATTTCCCTCTCCAGTGTGGGGTACCTCACCTCACAACCACTGACAAGTCTACTGTCATTGTCATCCAGATACCCTACTTCCCAAAAGGGAAAAGTATATGTCTGGTATTTAGGATGCTATCTGAAACCCTAAGGAACAGCAGTAGCCACAGAGACACCCCAAAACCCAACACCTTTTTAAACTTCTAAAATGTCAAAATGCACTGTGATTTACAGGAAAAAGAAAAGAAAGGAATTTCATTTAGAAAAGATCTTCACCAAACATTGTGAAACCCATAAACCCAATTTTCCCAGGGACCATAAGAAATGCCTATTAGTTCCCCCATAAAGGAAGGAAGGGAAAAGGAATCCCTGAAATTCTTGTTTGGATTTGGTCAGACATAGCTGAGGATCACCCCCAATTCTCCTCACCCCAACCCTGGCCCAATGCAACAGGACCGGTACAATTCCATCACCACCCCACCCCCTCACCGACCTTCTATAGATGATGCTTATGGACGGATAAGACTCCGGACATTCATGGATGATCCACTTAGGACTTCGTTCTGTAGTCCAATGTTAGTCATCAAATGAACTACAAACATGCCTCTGCTTCTAAAATAAAACCATAAGCAGGAGCCAGGACCTGGTTGTACACCTCTCAGGCTTACCCCACCCCCCATGACCCGGCACTGGGTTTCAAGCTTGGTCAGTGTTCAACACACCCTCGTGCTGTCTCTTCTTCCTCTTCCCCCTGCAGAAATCCACCAGGGAATCCTCTCTGAGGGCTGGTGCCGGTCACCTCCAGGTGGCTGTGACAACCTACTCCTCAGCCCAGGACTCAGAGAACTGGGCAGAATTTGAGCTGGCACCAGTAAGCACTGAAGAATACTCAATGAAATGGATTGACAAAAGACTAGGATTATTACACATAACCTAATGGCTCTCAGTGTGTGTGGGCAAGTTGTCCATTGACAAGTCCAGGTAGATGTGGTTCACAGCGCACACGTAAGAAGATGCAGCCCATGTGAATGGTGCATATATTTCCAGCAACCCTCTGGCCTTGCTTCCAGCTGAAAACCCTGCATTTTCTTGATCTAAGGAATCACAGCTAAGAAGCCATTTATTGGGAAAAGGAACGATAAAGGAGAAAGAGTGACCTCTGCTGGGGAGATGAGGTTTTTTAAATTGGCTATTTTTCCCAGCTCCGCCAAGAAAAAAAAAAAAAATGAGCAGAGAGAAAGAGTATGACCATGTCTGATGGTGCACAGGTGCATTGGTGAAGGAAACTCTAGAGGGACTACACCTGAGGGGGTGGGGGAAAACAAATTTTGTTTAAAAATGAACAATGATGTAAAAAAATTAAAAAATAATAATATATAAAAAAAAAAAAGAGTATGACCATGTCTTCCCTGGGACAAATGGCTGTTTTTCCACACTAGTATTTTTTGCGAACTCTGCAGCAAAAAGGTCATTGTTTGGTTCATGAATGCTTTAGTGATGTTTAGAAATGTGATTCCGTGAGGATTTTGTTGTGTTTAACAATTATTCTCTAGAAAAAAATACTCAATTGGGCCTCTCCTGGTGGCACAGCGGTTGAACACTGGGCTGCGAAGCTGCCCGCAGCCTCTGCAGCACCAGTTTGATCCCCGGCCAGGGAGCTACCCACATAGCGCAGTAGACCTCTCCTGTCTCGCCCGCTGCTCCCCTCAGCAGTGTGTTTCAGTCAGTCTGCCTGTTCTGTTCCCTGCTCTGGCTCTGGTAAATTCTCTCACTCTCCCACGCTTCTGACTGTACCCGGTGCTTGTATAAATAAATAAATCTTTAAAAAATAAAAATAAAAAAAATTAAGTCAGTGACTGTCTTTGACATGTCTTTATAAAAAAAAAATAATCGTTTGCTTTATCTTCCTTCTTTTTCGACATTTCCATAATCACATTAAATATGTACAATCAGTTTTAAAATGAAGGAGCTAATTAGAATAAGGGAAAACACAGCCCCAAATGTCTCACCGAGGCTTCCATGTTAGCTAAATGCACATTTTAGGAATTAAAAATTAAGTACTTCCAAATAGGCTCTACATTGCACAATTCAGTGTTTTATGAAAAACTTAAGTTCCTTTGCTTTAAAACTCAGCAACGCTCAAAACAAAACCATTTCCATGCCTCTCTTGAGCTGTTGCTGGGTTTTGACCCTCTAAAAACCTTTCATCACCTTTGACGAGCAAAGGCAAGTGCATGCTACCGGCGCTAATAACATGCAGTGATTAGTCAGACTCGCCCTGATCAGAGGCATCACTTTGGTCTTTAGCTTAGCCAAGTATAAAGCAAAATAGTTCATTTCAAGTTTTCCAGAGAACAGCTGGCCAACATCTTTTTAAAATCCTAATTTTTTTTAATTGTCTAATGCAGCCACTCATGTCATGATTATGTATGTGTAGTGGGGCCTGTTGCGGGCAGGAAGAGCAGAGGGGACACACAGGGGAAAGCGGAATTGGAGCCCCACTCAGACTTCTATCAGCTGGGCTATATTTGGGGGGAATCATAGATCTTTGGGGAAACATAACAATAAAATACATCAGTACCCTATCTAATGGAAACCAGGCTCTATCTTTACCAATATAATCTAATATTCAAATTAAATAAAGCGTTTATTTAAATGCATGTTATCCGCTTTACATAATAAAAAATGGATTTTCGTCAGATGCTTTCCATAAGCCAGTAAGCATTTCCCTCCCACTTCTCCCGGTCTGATGAGAGGCCAGACTATTTCACGGTCAGCACCTCCTGGAAATCTGGCAGAGAGGACACAGAAGGAAAGAAGAGACAATAGCTATTGGCTGGGCCACTGTCCTGGGCGCAAACTGGGGTGGGGATGGAGGAGGGGATTAGTAGTAGGAATAGTTCAAACAGGTTCTTTCCCAGCACATGCCAGGACCCTGTGCCTCAACATTTTATATCATATAATAAATGTATTTACTTTTTCCTAAGAATACCAAAAAGATGGGGAATTCCTTGAAGGTGATGTTTTTTGTTTTGTTTTGTGAAAAGAAAGTAGACATAGAGTTAACAAATTACCAACTACTGGACCTCCCCGGTGGCACAGCGGTTGAGCGCTGGGCTGCGAAGTTGCCCACAGCCTCTGCAGCACTGGTTCGATCCCTGGCTGCCGGGTTCGGGTCCCACATGGCGCACAGACCTCTCCTGCCGTGCCCGCTGCTCCCCTCAGCAGTGTATTTCGTCAGTCTGCCTGTTCTGTTCCCCGCTCTGGCTCTGGCTCTGGTGAATTCTCTCACCTTCCCGTGCTTCTGACTGTACCCAGTGCTTGTAGAAATAAATCTTTAAAAAAAAAAAAAAAGAAATTACCAACTACTAAACGTTAAATTTAAATGCCAATAAGGGGCTTCCCTAGTGGCGCAAGGGGTTAGGCACTGCACTATGGGGCAGGCTGCAGCCTCTGCAGCATGAATTCGATCTGCAGTCGGCCAGGGAGAAACCCACATGGTGCGGCAGACCTCTCCTGACTCGCCCACTTCTCCCCGCAGCAGTTTATTTCAGTCAGTCTGCCTGTTCTGCTCCCCGCTCCGTCTCTGGTGAATCCTCTCAACCCCTGCACCTCTCTCTGGCCTACACCCCAGTTCTTGTATGCATAAATAAATAAATCTTTAAAAAAATAAATACCAATAAGCATGCACATTTTTATTTGATTATTTTTTAGTGAACATTAAGGGTCTAAAATTTCAGTAGTTGGATTTAATATCAGTGACAAGAAATAGTAATGGAAGAAACATCTTTCAAAAATTATGTGTATTTCTTAACAAAAGAGCACTTTACAGTGCTTTAATCGATATTGTAATTCAATAGATAGCTATCAATTAAGTAACTTTCCACAAGGGCTCGATCGTTTCTCTCATTTGATTAATATTTATTAAGTACCTGCTATAGGCCACACACTGTGCTGGACATTAGGGAGACATAGGTTAATAAAGCCAGACACCTTCCTCATCCTTCTGGATCTTACGATAGCAGGCAGGAGCCAGACATCAATCAACTCTTCACACCAATAAATAGAAAATTACAGCAGCGATGAGTGCTACAACCTGGAGGTAGATGGAGCTACAAGAGCGTGGTTTTTCTTAAAGAATTCTGTGAAAAATCCATCTACATAGTAGGTAAATCCAGCATTGTTGAATTCTGGCCTAGAGCAGACCAAGCTCAAATCAAAGAACCAAAATCAACATTTTACAGGCGCAACATGACCAAGCAAACTCTAAGGTTCTGGGTCAAACAGGGGTTCGATTCAATTTAAATATATTTGTTCAGCTCTATGCTGTGTAAAGCAGTGTTTCTAAACTTTCATATGCAGGTGAATTACCTGGGGACCCTGTTCAAATACAGATTGTGAACCTCGGGGTCCAGGGTGGGCCTAGGAATCTGCATTTCCTTCCAGTTTCCCAGATGAGGGCCATGGATCACATCCTGAGTAGCTCTATTTCAGGCCAAAGCACTAAACTAGCAGGACTGTTGTCTCCCACTCCCACCTCCCCAACCCCAGGAGCCCTCACAAGAAGAGTCACAAAGAGGCCACTGAGAGAGGCTCCTGAGTTTCCAGGGCCATTTGGACTGGTGTTTGTGTGGTGGTGTGAAGCAGACACAGCCCAGCCAGGCCATGGGAAAATAAAAGAGAAAAAATTGGTGGAATTCTGCCCTTGCTTCCCCAGCCCTTCCCTCCTATCACCTTGTGGCAGACAGAGCCTGCCACCCTCCCATCAAAACATAGAGACCTGCTCCAGACATCCTCAGTGAAAGAAAACTCAAGGCAGACCAACTGACCTCTGGAATTTATTTCTAGATCCTGTCTCCAAGTTCCCAGGGCTGGAGAATTACAATCTAATCCTGATGGTGGGTCTCCAGTTTGGTTGCATATTGAAATCACCTGGAGGGCTTCAACAGCACTGCTGCTTGTATTCCACCTCCAGAGATTCCAACTAAGTTGGTCTAGAGTGTGGCCTGGGCATCAGGATTTTAAAAACTTTCCAAGTGATTTGGGTGTGCACCCAAAATTGAGAACCTCAGGATTCTGAGTCTCTCGTGAGTCCTTCTCTCTAGGGTCAGAGGATGAGACCTATTTGAGGAGGGGGTGGGGCTAAGAAGCAACATGAAGATAATTTTCTGGGGTCACAGCTCCAGCCCCTGGAACTCATCTATCCCTAACCCTTGAGTTCACTGGGGTCTGCCATTCCCCATAAGCCCTGCCAGGCTGAGTAGTCGGTGTCCTGGGGGCGGGAAATGAGAACACAAATCAAATAACAAGATATTTGAAGAACACAGGCATTTCAAAGTGAAAAGAACCCGGATTACAGATACCAACAGAAGCTGAGATAGTAAAACATCTGGACCAAGTATTTTTAATCAAACTGGTAAATATATTAAAAGATGTGGAAAAGGCCTAATAAGAAGAAACAAACAGCGAGAACCAAACAGAATGTTGGTAATAAAAATATGATAGAAATAAAAAGCAGAGTTGACACTGTTCAAGAACACACTAGGAGACCAGAGTGAAGAAATGTCCCAGAAAGAAGAAGAAAAGTTTCAAGAAATGACAAAATAAACGAAAAACTAAGATATAAAGAAGATAGACACAAAATTAGTAATATTAACATCTTTAAAGACACATCACCCAAAGCAAAGATAGTGAAGGAAAGGATAAACAGATGGGACTACATCAAATTAAAGAGCTTCTAAACAGCAAAAAAGACATTAACCAAAACAAAGAGACACCCCACTTATTGGGAGAAATCTTTGCACACAATGCTAATGATAAGGCACTGATCACAAAGATCTACAAAGAGCTGACAAAACTCAACAAAAATAAAATAAACAGCCCAGTCAAAAAATGGGCAGAAGAGCTAAAAAGACACTTCTCCAAAGAGGAAATGCAAATGGTCAGCAGGCATATGAAAAAATGTTCAACATCACTTGTAATCAGGAAAAGGCAAATCAAAACCACAACTTCACACCACTGAGAATGGCACATATCAAAAAAACTAGCAACTACAAATGTTGGCAAGGATGTGGAGAAAAAGGAACTCTCCTGCACTGTTGGTGGGAGTGCAAACTGGTCCAACCACTATGGAGAGCCTCGTGGAGGTTCCTCAAACTGCTAAACATGGAGCTTCCATATGATCCAGCAATTCCACACCTAGGTATCTCCCCAAAGGACACAAAAACATTAATTCAAAAGGATACCTGCACCTCTGTGTTTATTGCAGCACTATTTACAATGGGTAAGCTATGGAAACAACCTAAAGGCCCGAAAATAGATGACTGGATCAAGAAGATGTGGTACATATACACCATGGAATATAATTTAGCAATGAAAAAAATAAACTCATGCCATTCACAGCAACATGGATGGAGCTGGTAGGGATTATGCTCAGTGAAATAAGCCAGAGAGAACAAGAAAAATACTGCATGGTTTCAATTATAGGGGGAATGTAGGGGGTCCAAATAAGGAATCAGGGGGAAAAAGTAATTATAATAAAGTCAAAGTCAAAATCAAAATCACCAGGCAGCTATAAACCAGAGACATTCTGTAGAGGGAAAGGAGAGAGTAGGATCAAAAGAGGGGTGGGAAGAGCACAAGGGGTATGGAGATGGTGCACAGGTGAATTGGTGGTGGGAATTTCACAAGGACTATAACTGATATGAGAAAGCATACATTGTAAAAAAAAATGAAGAATGATATAAAAATATATAAAAAATTAAAAAATATATTTTTTAAAAAAGATTTAAAAACAAAATTAATAATATTAGCTCAAAGGCGCTCAATGAAAAAGAGATAAAAATGGAAAGGAAGAAATATTTGAGGACATAATGAAAATTCATTTTTCTGCACATGCACACACATGTATCGGTACATCTATGTGTATGCTTTTCTGATTACATATTGTATGTATACATAATATATGTAACATAAAGTATATAATAAACTATACATAATAATTTGTAAATAATAAAATGTATACATAATTTGTTATCTAATAAATACATATGTAATCAGAAAAGCACACCCCTAGGTATATTATAATAAAAGTTAAGAAAAAAATACTTGAGTTCTAAAAGCATTCACGGAAAGGACAGATCACAGATGAAAGAACAAGAGTCGGTTTGACATCAGCAATATTAGATGCAAAAAAATTCAAATATTAGGAACAAATAAAATTATTCTCAAGCATACAAGAAGTTATGCTGCAGAAAGATATGCACTGCAAGTACTTTCAGTTGAAGTATTATGGAAAAGAAAAATCCAGGAAACTCGACAAGTTATTTGTGGAACAAGGATAATCAAACACCTGACAAACTTTCTCATTGCTTAAAAAAGGGGAAAATGGGGCCTCCCTGGTGGTGCAGGAGTTAAAAACAAGCTATCCTCAGCCACAAGTTCCAACCCCTGTGGGCCAGGGAGCTACCCACATGGCACAGCAGTCCTCTCCTACCTTACCTGCTGCTCCCCTCAGCAGTGTATTTCTCAGTAGATCCACCTGTTCTGCTCCCTACTCTCTCTGATGAATCCTCTCACCACCCCTCCCACCTCTGGCTTACATCCAATTCTTGTATGCATAAATAAATAAATATTTTTTAAAAAGAAAGGGAAAGCTAAAGACTAAGAAAAGGAAAAATTATATCTACATCAATCAGAATTAAAAGCCTATGCTGTATCAACCTGATAGGGATAGATGAATGAGAGAGCAGGAAATACTAAATTTTTACCTTAGGCAAAAAATTACAGAGATACAGATATATTATTTAAAATAAAAGTAAGAAAGATTAAAGGAAGGCATTGGAAAAGTGGCACCAGCAGAAAAATTACAATGATAAAAATAGGTCTACATGTGTCACTTCTTATAGCAAAGGTAAATGGATTGAGCTCACCACTTAAAAGACAAGAACTGACATTGGATTTTTTTTTTTTAATTCTGATATGTATTCTTTACAAGGGACATGCTTCAGAAACAAGGATATGCAAAGGTTGAAAGCAACAGAATAGAAAAAGACCCAGTAGGCAGGGCCTCCCAGGTGGCGCAGCAGGTTGAGCACAGCGCTGTGAAGCTCTCGGTGGCCTCTGCAGCACGGGTTCAATCCCGGCCAGCCAGTGAGAATCCCACATGGCTCGGCAGAACTTTCCTGTCATGCCCACTGCTCCCCTCAGCAGTGTATTTCAGTCATCCTCCTGTTCTGCTCCCCGCTTTGTCTCTGGTGAATCCTCTCACCCTCCTGCACCTCTGACCTACCCCAGCTCTTGTATAAAAATGAATAAATCTTTTTTTAAAAAAAAACAGGAATTAAATCATTTATTAAAAAAAACATACTAGGCAAATATTAACCAAGAGAATGCTGACTTAACTATATTTACCCCTCCCAAAAAAAAGGCTTTAAATAAAGAGCATTATTCAGAATAGAAAGTGTTCCCTAAGACCTTGCAATTCCACATCTATGTATAAACCTAAGAGAAAATTGTACACATGTGTACCAAGTGAGGCAGACAAATCTATCCCTCCCTCCTGGTATTCACACCCCCAGCAACCTCCTCCTCTTGAGTAGAGACAAGACTTGCTTCTAACCAATAGAATATGGCAAAGGTGACAGGATGTCACTTCTGTGATTATGTTACATAAAATTAGAACATTTGTCAAGCTAGCAGATTTCTCTCTTGCTAATTTTGGTGAAGAAACTCACCCTATTGGAGAAACCCACATGTAAAGGAGTTGAGAGTGAGCTCTGGCTGATAGCTAGCAGAAAATGGAAGCCCTCAGTCCAGCAACCGAATGAGTTTGAAAGTGACTCCCTCCCCAGTTGAGCCTCAGATTAGCCCACAGTCCTGGGCCACTCCTTGACTGCAGTGTTAAAAGGACTTGAAGGGGAAGGCTCAGCTCAGCCATGCCTAGACTCCCACAGAAACTGAGATAGTGAATCTGTTATTTAATTCACTACAGTTTTTATAATATTGTTACACAACAATAGATAATACAACAGGAGACATACACAATCCTGTCAGTAGTGCTACAAAACAATTTTAAAATATCTAGAAATAACCAAATGCCCATCAGAAGAGAAGGGATGAATATACCATGGTGTATTAACCTACCAGAATGTTTCATTCCTAGCTAGATGTCACCATAGGGATAAATCTTAATGGGAACAAAGTTGGGGAATAATCCCCAGAAGATTGCTTAAGCATGACATCCTTTTATAAAGTCAAAAAACAGTTTATTTTATTTAATGGTTTAAATCAAAAACAAATTAAAATATAAAACAGCTTATTTATAAGGTTAAAGATACAAAGTTTAAGTTATGGATAAATTTCAATCACATTAAACATAAAGTTCTTAGAAAGTTGTACCTAAATTTACTATGTGACCCAACAATACGACTTGTAGGTGTTTATCCAAAAGAAATGAAAACATATCCACACAAAAACCTACATATGAGTGCTAATGACAGTTTTATTCATAATTGGCAAGAACTGGAAACAACTCCAACCTCCTCTAACTGAATGGGTGAACAGACTCCAGCCCCCCATGCCAGGAAATACTACTCAGCAAGAACAATGCATCAATGGGGGTGGACCTCAAATGTATGATGCTGAGTGAGAGACGCCCAACTCAGAGGATTTTCTGTAAAAGGCGGCACTATGGAGACAAAAGCCCATCAGTAGTTGCCAGGAACTGGGTAGAAGGAAGAAATTGACAATAAAAGGACACTGGGGAACTCTTTGGAGTGATGGAAATTGTTGTACATGTTGATTTTAGTGGTAGTTTTACAACTGTACTCCAAAAAATTAAACACTAAGAAGGATAAGTTTTGCTGTATGTAACATATTCCTCTATTAGAAGTGTGTGTGTGTGTGTGTAAGGAAGGAGAGACCACTGCTTGCTTGCTTTCTTGCACTTCTTTGAACATTGCTTCTTTGCTTTGGAGATGGGGCATGTTTTTGATTTTACAACTGTAAATCCCATTTCATTCAAGGTGGGGAGTGACTGAGTCATCATCCAATCACCTGCAAAATTGGGGGAGACCCTTCCCCAAATCAGCAATTCTATTTGTGCCAGATTTACTTTGCCTTGGAATGTCCAGATAAATGCCCCATTAGCAGCCCACAAAGAGATTAAGAAACAATTCCATTTAAGAGAATGCACATTTTAGCAAAACGATCCTTGAACCAGAATGTTCTGCTTCTGTTATCTTTTATGAACCAAAGGAGCAGGAGTTTTGAGGTCACAGTCAGCCTGACCATATTTTGTTCTTATCTCCCTAGTTTCTACTCCATAATGAAATTTAAATAGCTTGCTATCGCTAAGTAAATAATTGGCGCCATAACAGCCTTCTGGAAGCTTTTAATTGTGTCAAACCCGCTCTTCAATTCTAAACATTCCTTACGACCAAATGATATTTAGAGCTCTGGGTGTCTTCTTAGCTGATGGAGATAGGAACAGAAAATGGGATAAGGAGGTCAGAGCTTCCCATTAATCATGGCAATGCTCCTTTATTCAAAGATCGTAAAATGCCTGAGGTAATGTCTTTGACTGGGGGTGAGGGGGAGAATAGGGAGATTTGGGGGGGTTCTGACTGAGAGACAGAAAGTTTGGATTTTAGTCTTCTTGGGGCCCTACCCAGTTTGTGCTTTGGACCTCCTTTTGCTCTACATACACCAGACTCTGTAGCCCGGGGGGTCCCCTCCCCACTGTCCCATGTCACGCACTAGGCTTACCCCCAAGTTCTAGATTAGGGGTGCCTCCCCTTCACCTACACAGCTGTTTGCCCAGAGGTGTGCCTAGGCCTTAACTGTGACCTAGGGACATCACCAAGTGTCTCCACAGGGAGGCTAAACTATGGCATGCAAGAAAGATCCAGGCTTCTCGTGCCAGAGGCTGTAACCCAAGATAAAAGGTCACCCACGGCAAGAGATTTCCATGACTGGAGAGGACTGGCAACACCAGGTGAAATAAATCAAGTCCAGGCCTTCCAGATCCTTTGTGTGCTCTGTGCTTAGAGACATCCCTAGAAGTGGAAGCCGATGAATGAGGGATACTCTCTTTCAAATATCAACACTCAGGCCTGGCAGGACTTAAGAATACTTCCAAATTTATGATGCTGCCTATTTTTCATTTAGTATCCACTAATCAGTTGGTGCCAAACCTAGAAGGCAGAACAGCAGCACCCTGGCCCTCTACCCCAGCTTCCCCCCAGACACGTGGCATTTATTGGTCTGACAGGTCGCACCTGGGCACAGGGGTTATTTTAAGCTCCCGTAGGGAGGAACTGCAGCCCAGATAGAGAGTTACCAACTCAGAGGACCCAGGAGGTTGCTTCCTCTTGCCAGGCCTATTGTAGAGCCACAAAAGGGGGAGTCACCCCACCCTTGGCTCAGCATTGAGGCGCAAACCCCAAGAAGAGTTTATCTCCCCACATAGAGTCAAACTCACAAGACCCAAAACCCCACTTCTCAGAAGCATCCTTGGAAAGTCGCGAATGGGCAACATGCCATTGCCTAAGCTACTCACCTGACTGGGGTTCTAGCCCTGACCTTCTCTTTAATAACTCTGGATTTTTCCTTCCAAAATAGAAACAATTGGACTGATTTTCTAGTTGCCATTTTAATGCAACACATAAAAGATAAAGATGGGGGAGTGGGGTTCTTAATCCTCTCCCCACTGTGAGCACTTTGTGTTAACTTCTGAACCTTTGTGCATTTTCAGTATTATTTCTTAATCTGATTTCCTACCCATCAATATCTCTCAAATGTCTTTCCAGCTCAAGATAAATAACACTATGCCGGGCCTCCCCGGTGGCGCAGCGGTTGAGCACTGGGTTGCGAAGCTGCCCTCGGTCTCTGCAGTGCCAGTTCAATCCCCGGCTGCTCCCCGGCCACCGGAGGAGGGTCCCACATGGCGCGCAGACCTCTCCTGCCGCCCGCTGCTCCCCTCAGCGGTGTCCTTCGGTCCTTCTGCCTGCTCTGCTCCCTGCTCTGGCTCTGGTGAATTCTCTCGCCCTCCCGCGCTTCTGACTGTACCCAGTGCTTGCATAAATAAATAAATAAAATAAATCTTAAAAAAAAAAAAAAAAAACACTATGCCGTCACATTTAATGGCCCCGTCATGTTCTGGGGATGTCTTAAATTAATTCATCGACCCCCCTGTTTAGCTACTCCAGTGCTGACTGTAAGTGAAGGGCTAGATGGCTTTGCACATGCGTGCCTGGCTCCTGAGAACACTCTGAACCCTGGACGTGCTCCATCCAAACCCCAGCCACTGACCAGCTATGCCCGGCCTCCCCTGACCACTCCAGGAAGCTGCCCCCTCCTCGCCTGTCCCCATCCCTATCCCACCCGCCTGCTCCACTCTCTGGTCTGGTCATTAAGTTGTTTCCAGCTACTGGTCATCCAAATCCCTTCACCTTTAATCAAATCTCCTTCAAGCTTCCTCTCTCAGAATCAATATTTCACTTTCAAGAGCCTCCCTGGCTCTGTGCAAATCTCCCCTCTCCTGCACCAACTCGCTCAGGCCAGGCTGGAGGGCACATCCCCAGTAGAGGTCACCAAATCCTCTTTTAAGGAAGTAGCCTGACAGCAGCCTCCTGGAAATCCCTCCCGGCTCATCCCACGGGCACTGTCCTCCCCACACAGCATGTGGCTTCCTGGGGAGCAGCTTGTCACCCGGTATCAGAACTGTTTACCTCCTGGTCCCCATGCCGACAGCCTTCCCCTTTATCCCTGTGCCTCTGCTCCAGCACCACACCTCGCGGAGAAGGCACCTTCACGGTTTGCTGAGTGTCTGCTATAAAAGGCCGCCTTTCCCGGGAAATACTCCAAGCTGTACTCTGAGCATTAAAAGTAATGAGGACACGCATTCCCACATTTTGCCAGAAAAGACACAGCGTGAAGCCTGTGCCTCACTGACTGGCATGACCTCGCCACTAAAACGTGGAGAGCACCAGAGTCAAAGGAGCTTGGTCTTGCTTCTTGGGTTTTCCACCCAGCCTGGCTGACGGCGGGGGCGGGAAGACTGTTGACAGAAACCCCCCAGGTGCCAGCCTGGCTCCCCGGCGCCTCTGGCTGCAAATGCCCCTGTGCTCTGTTCCTGCCAGCTCCGCCATGCACACGCTCCACCCCGCACAAGGGCGTGTCTTCAACAGTATCCAGGGCAGACCACGCTGGTGAAGTTGAGTCCCAGCCTTCAAAGAGGTTACATTCCAAGAAAACCAAACACTAGAAGATAACGTGTGTGAGTTATAAATTTTGGTGCCTGTTCTGAGGGAAACAAAAAAGGAGATTCTTAGTCCTGCTCACCCTCCAGGGGAGTGAGCCAGGAAGGCCTGGGTCAGATGACATTTAAGCTGGAGAAGCCAGCCTGGTGCCTGCAGGGGTCAGAAGGGAACAGCCTTCCTGGACAGGGACCAGCACTCCAGGTGCCCCTGAGGTGGGGAAGTGCATAGTCTGTTTAAGGCCTGGAGCCCGATGAGTGAGGGGGAAAGAGGGTGGATGTGAGTTTGGGGGGGCAGACAGGGTTGAAACATGTAAAGTTCGGTACATGATTTCTGAATTCAGGGTCCAGTTGATTATTATCCTTAAGTTATCTGGATTCAAAATTATTAAATACCTAGGTTTGTTTTGTTGGTTTTTTTTTTTTTTTTTACATCTCCCAGAAACAAGAAAATTATTCTCTTCAACTCTTCAAGGCACATCGGTCCCCAAATTATATCATTAAGTTCAACAGCTTATAATGTTGATGAGAAAAAAAGCAATCCACCCAACATTGAATGAATGAAAAGATGACCCACTTTTGTTACACATTGTTTTACTTAAAGTTGCAATTTCCAAGAATCTGAGGTCAAGGTTAAATGAGGACTTACTGGTCTCAAATCGTAGTCCTGTCAAGATAACCTGCCTCAATAGAATAAATTGGGACAATAGGTAGAAGGAAGAATCACATGAAAATTCTCTGTAACTCAGGCCTCTCTGGTGGCGCAGCGGTTGAACGCTGGGCTATGAAGCTGCCCACAGCCTCTGCAGCACAGGTTCGATCCCACATGGCGCACAGACCTCTCCTGTCATGCCCGCTGCTCCCCTCAGCAGTGTATTTCGTCAGTCTACCCTTTCTGTTCCCCCTCTGGCTCTGGTGAATTCTCTCACCCTCCCATGCTTCTGACTGTACCCAGTGCTTGTATAAATAAATAAATAAATCTTTTTAAAAAAAAACAAACAACAAAAAAATTCTCTGTAACTCAAATTTTAGTGTTTCCAATTTATTTTCATCAAAGAAAGTATCTATCCAAGTCAATGTAGTATTTTTTCTTCTATTTTCAACTTTTTGATTACAATAGCTTCACAAATTCCTTAGCAAAGGAAAAAGAAAAAGGATGCAGGAGGGGTTAGCATGAAGGAGTCATTTAATATCATTTTTAAAATAAGAATGAGGACCCTCCCCCCTTCTCCACCCTCAATAGTGTGGCTCAAACCTCCCTTTCTCTGTTGCCCGCACCTTCCACCGCTCCCACGTAGGGCCCACTTGCACCCACAACTTCTTTCAATGTAGCCATGTTCGCCTCCATGCTCATGTTTACTTGTCTGGCCCCAAATCTAGACCATACCCAGACAAGTGTGGGTGTAAACAGGGTCTGAGTATATAAAGGGGGAGCTATGTTCTGCCTTAGGGAAGGGAGGGCCACACTGGCTCCCTCCAGCCTGTTACTGGGAAATATGACAACATTCACACAAAGTCTTCTTTATTCAGGGCTGTTTGTGAATAAAACTGGCATTGAGCCCTTCTGAGTGTTGCCTTTAATACCTGCCTTCCAGTACTAAGGACACCTCCAACTAGTCAGCTACAGGAAGTTGTCTTTGCAGATTTCCAAACGTAACTGGAATCCCAGAGCACCAGAAAGAAGTGGGGAAAGGCTCAGCAGGCTGGAGAAAGCAGTTCCATCCCAACTGCCTGGATTAACAGCACTCAGCAGGCTGTTTATTCTTATCCTGAAAAATAGTTCCAAAACCAACTCTTTTTGAACCAATTCACTTTGCAGACACATACTGGGGTATTAGAGGCTCTGCAACACTGCCAGCAACTGTGAGGAAACAATAGAAAGACATAATAACTGGCCTTCAAAAATGTTTACTGATTAGAGGTTTATTGAAAGGTTCTTATCATGGGGTGGGAGGGGGTGGTGTTGGCTCAGGGGCATCTCAGCAGGAAGGAGGCACAGCACTGCTTAGCTAACAAGAGAGGTACAAACACTGTGGGGTTTAAAGGAGAATTCCCCACCCATCTGTGAAGATCAGGCACATAGCTCCACAGAGGAACTGAATCTAAATTCTGTTCTGCTTCCCAGGCCTCAGTGTTGAGGAAGGTTCCGGGAGAGTTTGGACCCTGCCATAGCCAACTTTTTTTTTTTTTTTTTTTTAAGAGTTAAAATTTATATTGATCGTGTTACAAAAGACCTTTAGTCAAAAAGACCAAAGCCCATGTCATCATCAGACTCCTCAGATTCTTCTTTCTTTGCCTCTACTTTCTTCTCCTCAGCTGGAGCAGCAGCAGCAGCGGAAGGAGCAGGACCACCTGCAGGGGCAGCCCCTGCAGCTGGGGCAGGCCCACCAGCCCCTACATTGCAGATGAGACTTCCAGTGTTGACATTGGCCAGGGCCTTTGCAAACAAGCCAGGCAGAAAGGTTCAACATTTACACCCGCTGCTTTAATGAGCGCATTGATCTTATCCTCCGTGACCGTCACCTCGTCATCGTGCAAGATGAGAGCCGAGTAGATGCAGGCGAGCTCCAAGACCCAAGCCATGGTGTGGGCGAGGGCTAGACAGACGCTGCCGAGCGCGGTGCTGGTCGTGAGGGGCTCACCCCAACGCGGCCTTAGCTTCCTTGGAAGGACCGAGCACCTTAGCGACAGATGAGGAAAAGGCATAGCCAACTTTTTTTGCAATTTGAATTACAAAAAAAAATCCCTGCGTTTGTATAGGACAAGAAATTTCAGGACAAGAATTGTATAGGACAAGAATTTCAAAGTGAACATGCCAACTAATTGAATGCAAACAAGGTATAGAGATTTTTTTGCACTGCCTTTTGACATACCCTCCACTAGAACTTTTTTGTGGTGTCAGCTGCTATATGTGTACAAGAAAACACCTGAAAACATCATCAAGGGTCTCTGGTTCCTCCCACACCTACTATCAGGCTCCATAACCAAAGTTCTTCATTTAGTGAGAAAGTACATAAGCAGACCAGGGCTCATGGCCAGTGGGGAGGCATGTTCTTTCCAAGAGCACAGCCCCAGAGAGTTACCTTTAGGCCAGGAACATTACCTGCATAGCATGCATGTGGGTAACCTCCCATTCCACCCCAAGCAGACATCACAAGTCAAGCACAGCATTCATTTTCACCAAGTGCAGATGCTATCCCAGAATCCCTTTCAACCTCGTACTCCAGGAGAGCACTGCCAGTCAACAGAGATGAGATCCAAGGGCCATCTCTGCCCTCGATTTTGAGGCAGTCATTGTCTTCCTATGACAAGAACAATGGGGCAGGTAGCAGCCTGAGGGATTTGAGGCAAGTCAGTAAGATGGCCACATCTTAAACAAAATTAATTTGTATGTACAATGTTCCAAGATTTGCTAAAAAAAAAAAAACCAAACTCTTAGATTTCAGTTGACTGGGTTTGAGTTTTAAAATAGGTACAAATATACAAAGATTCCAATTTTTATTTTATTTTTTTTAAAGATTTATTTATTTATGCATACAAGAGCTGGGGTACAGGCCAGAGATGAGGGGGTGAGAGGATCCACCAGAGACAGAGTGGGGAACAGAACAGGCAGACTGACTGAATACACTACTGAGGGGAGCAGTGGGCAAGACAGGAGAGGTCTGCTGCGCCATGTGGGTTTCTCCCTGGCCGTCCGGGGATCGAACTTGTGCTGCAGATGCTGTGGATTGCTTCATAGTGTGGTGCTTAATCCCTTGCGCCACCAGGGAGGCCCAGATTCCAATTTTTAGAGCAGTTAATGTGGGGGCTGTTTAAGTCACTTTACAAAAGAGTTTGCAAAGATTTCTTTAAACGCCAAGTTCCTTTATATCATATGTGTTTAAAACTCTTAACCACCTGAGAGAAAAAGAAAGAAAAAAAGATTAGATAAATACAAATCCCATCTGCAAGGCACTGCAGATATTTGCAAATAACCCCCAAGTGACCTTGAAGCAGCTATGAGAAAATGTGGTTAGATTTGCACATGATTTACCCACACACAGTTCTTCAGAAACAACTAGATTCTTTGAAACAATCACTGGGCTTGACATACAGGGACCTGCCCCTGAATAGCTGTTGGGTGTGACCCTCAGGCCACAGACAGGATGACCTGGTGGAGAGGCAGGAAAGGAGCTGGTCATGCACATTAGGATGTGTCCAAAAGCACAAGCTGACCGCTCTGAAGTAATCCTGAGGTTTTCACCCAGTCCGAGAATAGTCCTTCTCTCTCAGGGGTTACTAAGGTCAACTGGACCAAGCCCAGTTCAATTTAGAGCAGTGGTTGTCAAACTCCATTGTTCCTGGAGAAACTCGGGGCACCCATCTGGCAGACGGAGGTAAAGGAAACATCAGCACTAACACACCCCAACACATGTGTTTCAGTTGGAGGAGCCCTTCTGTCATTTGCTGAGAAAGGGCTTCATGACCTGAAAAAAAAAATGGTTTTGTCCTTAATCACCGATGTAACCTACTCTAACAAGTGGCCAGACCACAGCATGGTGCCCGGAATCAGAACCAATGAACAGATCTTAAGAAAAAGTTTCCTGGGCCTCCCCGGTGGTGCAGCGGTTGAGCGCTGGGTTGCGAAGCTGCCCACAGCCTCTGCAGCGCCGGTTCAGTCCCCGGCTGCTCCCCGGCCACCAGAGGAGGGTCCCACACGGCGCGCAGACCTCTCCTGCGCCCGCTGCTCCCCTCAGCAGTGTATTTCGGTCCTTCTGCCTGTTCTGCTCCCTGCTCTGGCTCTGGTGAATTCTCTCACCCTCCCGCACTTCTGACTGTACCCAGTGCTTGTATAAATAAACAAATAAAAATAAAATCTTTTAAAAAAATAAATATTAAAAAAAAAAAAGAAAAGAAAAAGTTTCCTGCACCAGAGCAGGATATATAGTGCTGGGCTTCTTTAACCTTTTACTTGGAAATAACTGAATTTAGAGAAAAGTTACAAGAATAAAAATAGTAAAAGAATGCCCGCTTTTCTTTTACCTGGATCTACCTATTGCTAAGTTTAGCCATTTGTTTATTAGCTGACAGTCTTTCTCTCTCTCACTCTCTCTCCCCCCCACCTCGCTCTGTGTGTGTGTACATATGTATTTGTTTAATCCTTTAATGCATTATTTATATATAATACCATATATAGAGAGGGGGGGAAATGTATATGTTTCCTTGGTCATTCTTCATCATTTTAGGGAAAGTTACATACATCTGACCACTTAACCCCTAAATGCATCAATTGGCAATTCCTACAAATAGAAACATTTTCTTACCTAACTCTAAAATGGTTTTCACCTTCAGTAAATTGAACATGGAACAATATTTTAATATATTGTCCAGCTCCCAATTTTGTCAGCTGACCTGATAATGTCCTTAAAGCAATTCTCCCTCCACTATAGAATTCAATCTTCAGTCAGAAATTACATTTACCTGTCACATCTCTTTATTTTTCTTTAATCTGGAACATTTCCAGAGCCTTTCTTGGTCACCCATGGTAATGACATTTTTAAGTGTAGTGCTCCCCTCTCCCCATTTTCAATAGAGTGTTTCTCATTTGGAATTCATCTAATGTTTCCTCAAGATTCCAGTTATTCACTCTTTGCTGGAACCCTAAATAGGTGCTCTTGTGTCCTTCTCAGGGTATCATATCCAGAGGCACAAGACATCTCTCTGATTTCATTGTTGATGCAAATTCTAATTAATCAATCAAAATGTCAAATTTCTCCACAGTATAATTACTATCTTTTTCCCTTGGAATTAGTCATCTATTGTCTGTGGAGATTACTTTAAGGCTATACAAATATCCTGCCCCTCATCTAAATTTACTCCTACATTTATTAGCATTTGATGATTCTTGCTTGATCTAATCTTTACCATGATTGCAAAATGATAACTTTCCAACTCCAGTACCTACCCCCAATTCACTTTGCACATGGCATTCCACGTTTCATTGTAAGCAAGGGCTTTGCATTCTGCCCTATATATTTATTCTTAATACTCCCATTGTTTATCTGTATGGACTCATGATTTCTCAGTTTTAATGTATAAGATTCATTATTGTACTTAATTATCTTAGTGTTCAAATTGTCCCATATTTAACCAGTAGGAATCCATTCAAGCTGGCACCTGTGTCCTTGTGACTTACTCCCATCTCTTTGAGAACACTTTCCTGATTTCTAGCACAGCAAAATGTTTCCAGTTCATCTCACACCCAGCCTGCCCTAGCCCTGGAATCAGCTGTTTCTCCCAGAGGTCTGGTTTCCTTTTCAGGGGAATGGTGTAGAAGCCAAGATCTGGGCACTAGGTGAGCTCAGTGTAACTGAGATATTACTGCTTCTTGGTCCTTTCAAAAGACAAAACTTGGCAATAAATGCATGAATGAGCATTATATGTACAAATATATATGCAAATGTGCATAAACACATGTTTAAAGACATGTGGTCCACACTGATACCTCCCAGGATCCTTTTTGCCTTCCCCCTTATTCCCTATAAGAATTCTGGCTCCCAAAAACAATATATCCACTCATTTGCTCAATCCCTGTTTCAGAATTGCTTTTCCCTACAAAGCCTGCTAAAAAGACTTCAGGATTTGTGTGCACTTCCCTCCTATACACACACACACCATGCCCCAACCTAAGAATGAGGGTATATAATCAAATACTACATTCATAAATAACTTGGATTAGTCATTTCATTTTTTCTCTCTCTCTTCTGTGTGGTCATGATATTGATTTGAAACACAATTAGGTGATTTGTTTCCATTTGGTTTTACTTTTAGGGATTTTTCTCCCCTTCCCATCCTTATTAATTTTACTTTTAAATATGTAGAACATTAACATGCTTCTGAAGGTCACAGCTAAGCCAAGAGTTGTACTCAGAGAAGTAGGACCCCTTCTATCTCTCTTCTGCCCTAGTTTTCTTTTGCAAAGATTAGCAAATATTCTTTCTGATTTTCCTTCTTTCTAAAACAAAAGGTAGTCTAGTACATATGTTCTCTTTCACTTCACTTTTTTCTCTTAATACTTCCCAGCAATCCTACCATGTTGGTTGACAGAATCTTGCTCATTCTTGTGTACAGCTGCAATCTCCTATGCTTGGGACTCGAGGTTTCCAATAATTTGTGATTAACAGTAGTGCTACCTTTTGATATTTGGGTATAATATCATATTTGTAAAATATGGTAATGTTACAAATACAAGTATCTATATTTATAATTTAATTAACTTGTGTATTTGTATTTTCATGTCTTTGGAAGAATATCTTCAGGATATATTCTCAAAAGAAGTCATATTGCTGGGTCAAAGGATGAATGCACATAAAGTTCTATTAGGATTTACCAAATTCCCCTCCATAGAAGTTGTACCATTTTTCATTCCCACCAAAAATCTATCATTTCCCCATAGCCTTGCCAACAAGCACATTGTCAAGCTTTTAAATTTTCAAAAATTTGATGGGGGCAAAGTTAGATGTTCAGGAAAGGAACATAGTTATGCCCAGGAAAGATTCATAATGGAAAAATAAAAACAACACATAGAAAGGTCATCGTAGACAATGTGATGGAGGGGTAACCTAATGTGTTTTCATTACAAAGACATAAACTCGAGGTTAAGAACAATGAATGAAAGAAGGAAGGGACTGAACTAACAAAAACCCAAATTATTTCTTAATCTCGGAAGTTAAAAGCATTGTTAAATCAACATTACACACCAGCAAGGAGAGTCAGTTTTTCTGGGTGATGAATGAGTTCTGGGTAGACAGGCATAATGCCAAAATGCATTTTCTTCCTGTTAAAATGCCAAATGCATTTGTTCCTTCCTGTTGAAATGCCACCTTTGCACCCTGTATATATTTATTTGATGGCATTTGTCTCATGTTATTAGGATTATTTATTTTAAGTTTGTCATCTCTCTCAGATGGAGAGCTTATTGAGGCTGGAGCTACATTTTGTTCCTATCTGTAGCTTTAGGACAGAATGATTACAGAAGAGTTAGGTCTCTTTCAATTAAATCTTGGTTGAGGGAAAGGGAGGAGACATGGAACAGAAGATGGAAATATTTGGTAACAACCTAGAATAGAGACACTATATATTGAAAACATCGAGGTTCATGCCAATGTGAGATTTGTTCAGAGAAAACATTTTTCCTACTTACTACATCTTTTCCATAAGATATTTTCTAAACATATATTTAAATTAAAATCCCCAACAGAATAAGAAGAAAATGTCACATCCCAGCGATGATGGCTAATGCCCAGTAAGAACAGAGGGAAAAAAATTGAGACTTCTGCATCTTGTCAAGATTAATCTCTCAGTGCCTAAGAAAATCTCCAAGCTGTCATTACTGGTGCCAGCACAAAGCAATACCTTGGTGAGAAATGGAAGGCAGTGGAGTCCAACGATGGCATACAATTTAAGTACAGAATCATTTACTAGGAGGCATTAATGACTAATAAGGACTCATTATCACTAATGTAATAAATAACTAAATGAGAGCTTGCCAACACTTTCACATATGAATTCTTTGAATCCCATAATCTCAGGAAATAAGTTTTGTGATAAACCTTTTACAGAAGGGAAAGCCAGGTCTTACTTTATCCCATGATCACTGGCTTCTGATTTTATGGACTCTATGATTACAAACTGCAGGTCTAAAGCACTGAGTTAAATCCTAACAAGCGATTAGAATTGACTGGAGAAATAGGAACCCAACTGTAATTAAGGAATTTGCTAATTGCCTTTCGTTCTGCAGACATTACTCCATTCTTGGTCTTTAGCCCTGGCATGGCCTTGACCTTAATCATACTTTCAGCAAAACAGAAATGGCAGGTTGAGAATATTGTACCCAAGTTATATTTGGCTATAAAACAATCACTCATGTCCTGTCTAGAACTATATCCCAAGCCCTTGGAGCACAGAGCTACCCACCACCCCTTCCCCCAGAAATCATATTTGGAGCTCCTGTTTTGAATCAGTCCTGAATCTACCCTCACTGACTCCCCACACTGGCTTTCCCAGGCATGAACTTCACAAGGCTCCAGGCCCACAGGCTCCTTCTTGGTTGTTCTTTCTTCATTTGTCCCATTGGATTGGTAACAAAGTCTTAGCTGTCTACTTCCTGCCTAAGTGGGAAACCTCCTGGGATGCCACCCCCAAGGCTACCTCAGGGCCCCACAAGGCATTGCCGGTACTCCGTGCCCACCCCAGGCCAAAGCTTGGACTTGTCAATGAACAGGAACAAGTTGTCAGCTCTCCCAATGCTCTCCCAAGTCAACAGGCAAACAGCAATTTAACAAGCTTTCTTTACCATCTATCACTGAGGACTACAGTTCAACATACTCGCGAGAAAGGGGAGACAATATGGACAAAAGAATTGAGCCTGTGAAACTAAGTAGGCCTCTCTGTTTTGTTTTTGTTGTTTTGTTGGTTTTTTTTTTTCGCCACCACAAGCCTAGTGGTTGAGGGCACAGGTTCTGGAAATAGCTGCCTGGGGTCAAACTGTCTCTGCTACTGACTGTTTCACTTTGCACAAGCAACACTCCCCATGCCCAATTTTCTGCATCTGCAAAATAGAGATAATAATAGTAGAACCTACCCCCTAGGGTCATTAGGAGGAACCAATGTGAAATACATGTGAAAGCACTTAGAACAGCGCCTGGTACATATTAACTATGGTTTCCACAGCTTCACTTTACCCAGGCTCTAAATCTCTCTTATTTTTATGCCATTTCTAATCACTTATCAAGCCCAGTCATTCTGTCACTGAGTAATTCAAGCATCATCAGTCCCTCTCTATCCTCTTTCCCACTCTTTAAACCCAGATGGAGGCAGAGTCTACCAGTTGCCTTCCCCAAAATTCCTTCTCCCCTTTCTTCTTCATAAAAGAATCCTTGCTTTTAGTTAAATATGTGGCCACCAATTAGAAGATTCCATTTCCCACAATCCCCTCCAAATAGGTACGGCCATGTGACAAGTTTTGGTCAATGGGGAGTAAATAAAAGTGTTGTGTGAACTTCTGGGAAGTTTCCTTAAAAAAATAAGCTCCTCTACAACCTTCCTCTACTTTGCTTTCGAATTGATATTGATAACAAGAGCAGCATCCCAGGGATGGCAAAGCAAAGAGCCACAGTAGACCAGCTCTTGCTGACAACAGAGCTACACTGGAACTCTCCACGACTGATCACCGTTTCTTTTACATGAGAGAGAAATAAACTTTCAATGTGTTGAAGTTACTGATATAGGCGGAAAAAATTAATCCTGACTCATGTAGAGCCACTACCTCAATCTCCCATAGATTAATGTCTTCCTGATTTCTTTCCCCATTCAAACTCTCCTCCAAACCACTACTAGATTAGCCTCCCTACAGCACAGCCCAGCACCCTCACAGGTTTCAGTGTTCCTCCTCCAAGCTTCTTAGCTGTCATGGCCTGGCTCCTGCCTGCTTTCCGCCTTTACTCCACTTTCCTTTTCACATCCAAACCCATCAATGTGCTGTTTTACAGTCTCACCTCATTCTTTCCTGCCCTTCTGTCTTTACTCAAACTCTCTTCTTTTAGATTTTACAGGCAGACCTCTGGACCATCTCAGAGCTCAAATGACATGCAACCTTCCGCATGGAACCAACCTTGTTGCTCCCCCAGCCCAGGAGTGATTTGTCCTCAGAACCTCCCTGTGCTCTCTCCTGCTTGTGTCAGAATAGCTTGCCTATTCTGAGACCAGGTAAATTCCTGCTTACCTGTCCCCAGGACTTGCCTGCTCACCTTCATTCTTGGTTCTTCCTTCCCAGCAGAACCTCGCTCTTCTCTCTGGCTTGGCCCTATCTCCTGGAGCTTCATCTTCCTGCCCACAGAGAAAGGGACACTGAGCCCATTCACCTAAGTAGGGCTTTGCCCTTGATTCCTAAATCCCCAGGAGGAAACCTCGGGAAAGGAAGGTCACAAACATAATAAATGCAAGACGAGTCATAGGCTCCAAGAAACCTCAAGGCCTCTTCTGACTGGCGCCCGATCTCTGGATCTTATATCTGCTTGAGCAGGAAGCCATAAACACCAATAACCTTCTGTCATGCATACAGGTGTGGCTGACTGCATTCCTGCCCCATTTTATTTTTTTTTAAAGATTTATTTATTCATGTATATAAGAGCTGGGGCACAAGCCAGAGATGCAGGTGATGAGGATCCACCAGAGACAGAGTGGGGAACAGAACAGGCAGACTGACTGAAATACACTGCTGAGGGGAGCAGCGGGTGAGACAGGAGAGGGCTGCTGTGCCAAGTGGGTTGCTCCCTGGCCAGCTGGGGATCAAACTCATGCTGCAGAGGCTGTGGATTGCTTCATAGTGCGGTGCTTAACCCCTTGCGCCACCAGGGAGGCCCTCCTGCCCCATTTTAAACATGCTGTCAACATCCTTTTAGAAGGCCCTCTTCCACAAAACTAGGAAAGAAATAGAAACAGAAGTCCAAGACAGATTTCTCCTAGATCAAGTGAACAATACGTATTTTGAAGAATCTTTACACTGGAAAGAACCCTGTGGAGGTTCTCTGTCCTTCCCATGCTTTCACTGTATTGTCTCACTTTTTTTTTTTTTAAAGATTTATTTGCTTATACATACAAGAGCTGGGTACAGGCCAGAGGTGTGGGGGGTGAGAGGATTCATCAGAGACAGAGTAGGAAACAGAACAGGCAGACTAACTGAAATGCTCTGCTGAGGGGAGCAGCAGGCAAGTCAGGAGCGGTCTGCTGTGCCATGTGGGTAGCGCCCTGGCTGGCCGGGGATAGAACTCATGCTGCAGAGGCTGTGGATTGCTTCATAGTGTGGTGCTTGACCCCTTGCGCCACCAGGGAGGCCATTGTCTTACTTTTTACCTTAACACACTGTATAGTTTCTGTCAGTTTATTTGTATCCCTCTCCATCACTAACTAAGCTTAACTTAGTAGACTAAAAACTCCAGGCAAAGATCCTGATTCATCTTTGCAGTCCCACAGAGCATATCTAGACCAAGGCCTTGTTTCAGTAGCTGCATAGTCCAATATTAAATTTAAATGGACAGCATTAATTAACTGTTAATTAAATCCATGAAGATCGGACTGGGCAGAATCTATGGGTAAGATAAGGCCCCAAACCATTATACAAAAAATGGATAGAATTTAGAATTGCTAAGAGGAGAGAAATATGGTATGAGCAGTAATGCCAGAAACTTAGATCAACATTCTAAAAAGACTCTTCCTCTGCCTCTCTCACAAGTACACACTAGTCCCCAGACCTCATTTAGAGTTGCCTTCAGCTCAGGAACTGAAACGTTTCTGCAACAAGGTATGTGGGGACCTTATATTTTAGTACATTTGGAATAATTTGGTCTCCCGCAAAACCAATGACAGTCTAAAGAGGAATCTCAGACACAGGATTTGTAGTTTACACAATTCTCCCACATCCACAACCACTATTCAGTTTTGGAATTTTAAATAATTATAATAAAGGCTGTGTGTGCTGAGGAGACAGAGGGAGGGTTGTGCTGAAATGCGTTGAATATATGTGATGACCCATATTCCCCAACCTGAAAAATTCATCTTAAATAAGAAAAGTAGATAGATTCATATCAGAATCATCTCTAATGGAGTCTTTTAAGTGAAATCATTTAGACTTGGCAGCAAGACAAAAAATTCTACCTTTAGAAGGGAAATATTTATTTTCTAAGACAGACAATCAATCCCAAAATAATTACTGATGGTTAAGGTAGGATTCAAACCAATTAGGTTTTCTGTTCAAGTTGATTCCATCTCATTTTCTAATGCCCCTGTGAAGTCTTTATATAATCCAGGAGTCCCTCCCAACCACAGAAGGTCACAGATGAGAGGGACGTCCTGACCCAGTCTTCATGCAGAGCAGATGTCACTGTTTCATGCCAATTAGGAGGCAGGAACTGTGCTCTCCAGCTCGGCCTCTGATTATCTGTTTATGTGAAGTTATATGTAACTGGAACCTCTTTGAAAGCTGAACCGTGTGGAAGCCATTTAAAATTATTTCACTTCTAATTATAAGCCAGATAAAGCTGTTTCCATGCGAGCAGAGGAATACATCAGAGACTGTCAAGGTTCAGAACATTCTGTGGGTGACAGGTGGTCTAAATATTTGAAGAACTTTCTGTGTCCAAGATAACCTGGACTGGAGCAATGAACAGAGAATTTCAAAGGAAATATGAACTTTGCATGCCAAGTCAGAGCACATGAAACACTTACTCCAACCTCATTTTGGAAAATGCACTGGACAGGGTTCTTTGGAGGCCATGTGATGGCAAGGCTGGTCATGAGCTACTGGACAGAGCTAGGCTAAGTTACAAATCTCTCAAAGATTTGGGTTATTTATCTGTCTAGGTGGGAAATAATTCCTACTTATAGGGGCATTGTTCTAAAAACTAAATGAAATACTGTATGTGAAACCAGTTGCTCTGGATTTGGGATTCTGCTACATGGCAGCTATTATCATTAACATCATTATTATTATTAATAGTATTATTAAATTCATAACTATATGAATGGAATATGTTAGGAATAGTAGATCAGTACAGATCTACAGCATATGACTGGCTTTGTTTAGGCAAGAAGTTTTCAACGGTCCTGGAAACTAGATAAGAGATGTGCAAATTCCAACTTCACCCCTCTTACAAAAATCCCATCTTCTTCCCAGTTCTCAGCTCTGCTAGGCAGAAAAGTACATCTCAAAAATTCAGGGTAGAATATAATATTCAGAACTAAGGACTCCAAGACAGCCAGGAAAGGGTGTGCTCCTTTCAAAGGCTCCACAAGAGGGGCCTACTGAGTTGGCCCAACACAGAATTAGGAGACCAGGATATGGTTGACCACATGGCCCCAGAAGAAATTGTCATATATGAGGGATGTTATTGATTCATGTTCCCAGGTACCCAGGTACAACCAACTTGAGTTGGGTAGCCAATCCATTAGTCTGTCCATTTAAAGAGCTATAGCTAAATCAATTTCTTCCACAATACACAGTTGTCTCATCAGATGAAGCCTGGAGGTAGTTCTTTGTCAGTCCATTGCACTTCCTCAGTTGCCCATAAATTTTAGACATGGCTGTTGGCACTTATTTTCAAGACTGGACTTTTGAGATCTTTCGGCTCACAACTCGAGCCGAATTTATCCAATCCAATTTATGTGTGAAGGAAAAGATAAAGATGTAAATCAGAGGCAATATTCAGACTATTTTGATAACCAAAACGATTTGGAAGTGTCCCTGCCAGGCATAAGCCCGGCCTCAGAAAGGACACTGTCCGTTTCCACAAACATCAGTCCAACAGCACCAGTGCATGTTGGCTGATTATCCTGAATGGAACTGATATTTCTTCACATTGGGGTTCAGAATAAGCATTAACCAACTAGCATCAGCCTTATGCAAAATGTGAAAGCCGAGTTAATCCTGTGTGATTGAAATAAGATGAGTTCCACATTCCACCCCCTGAAACTGGGCTTAAATGCAGAACTCAACAGGCTTGTAATTACACACGATCTTGTGACCACAACTATAATACCATTTTACTGCACAAAGGAGAACTGTTGAGTTCTAGTCACAAGAGAAAATGCTGCAAGGATTCCTTTCTTAGTGAGATAAAAACGTATGTCACAGCACATATTTTTCCCATAATTAATTTTTATGAAACCCAGCATAAGGAATAATGCACCTGATTTCAGTATTTTTTAATGTGCCCTGAGAGAGTTCTGCAATCCGTTAGAAGCAGGAGCAATGAGACCCAACAGGATTCAGCAGAGTAAACACATCATCGGCAGTGTGAGAAGTGAGCTCATTTTCATATACTTGACCATCCTTGCCCCCCTACCCCTCACTCCCAGCCCCAGGCAAGACCATACCAAATTCACCCCAAACAAATGAAATTTTCACATGTCACAGACCCCTGGGAAGTCCATGTGATCTTTATCTCAAAGAGAATCCCCCTTGTGATTAGAAAATTCTGCCTCACAAGGATGACCATTCATTGCCCCAGGGAGTGCTTGCACATTTTACCCTCTCTCCAACTGCGCTTCCCTCTCCCTACCTGCTGAGTTAGTAGGCATTGTTGCCTGCAGAGGGCCCTCAGAGAACCCCGGGAGCACAGCCCAAGCAGGCGGGAGGGACAAGCCAAGAACCCGGTACCAGGTGGCAGGATGCCCATCATCACAGCCCTCCCTCTCTGCTCCATCTTCCCCCTCTCTCTGGACTGAAACCAGCCCTGCTTTGCAGGAGGCAGTATGCTCAGCTCTCCTGTTTCTGGTACCTTAGTGCCCCAGGTACATTCTTGTCCCCAAACTTCCTCCCAGAACCCTGGTTACTCCTCCCAGACCCTGATCCCAAATGTCAGGTCACACACACCCCTTGTCTGGACAATGGAATCACTCACCATGTTTCTCAGTGTCTACAGGGACCCCACATCTCTTCATGGGGTGGGGTAGATGATCATTTCAGTGAGTCAAAGATTTGATTTTCTTCAGATGACCAAAGTAGCTTTCTGACCCTCTCTACCTCAAAGAGAAAAATACAGATTTAATATCCAGAAGAGCATACTGCTATGTATTTGGTATACATCTAATTTTTATTTTTTAAAGTATCTGTATAGCAGATGTAGAATAAAATTGATGAGTCTTCTCCAAGCAATCCTTGAAAATTATTGTAGAAAACTTCTCCATTATTCTTTTTTTCTCAACTCAGAACCTAGTTCCTTTCCTTCGCATGCCAGATAATTCAGATAAAATCCCACTAAAGAAAATACAATTAAGTAAATGTTTTCCATAAAGTAATTAATTTTTAATTAAAAACTTCATTGCAAAATGCCAATTCAAAGACAGTAAATTCTTATTTCAACAGTTTTATGTTCACACCAACAATGGAAGCATGTCTCATTTAAAAGTGGTGGTAATGCACTAATAAATTAATTGCATTAAAGAATTTACAAGGTTGTTTAGTGGTGTTGCTAATCATTGTTAGTCTACATACTACACTAGGTACCCCCTAGGATATGTGTACTCCCTAGCATGTGTTTGCACCAAATAAATTCAATATCATCTAAGAGGAATTCATTTTAGTACAGGGAATATCAATTCTGGTGCAAAACCCCAAAATTTAGATATCACTTTTGATTCCCCAAGTCATTCCATCTCCCTTTTTCCCCACTGGAACCTTCTTTGATAGGCTGTGGACTTTTAGATTTAGATTTCAAATGGAAAATATGACACCAATCAGTACTCTAAACCCATTACAAAATCTGCCCCAGTTTCCTGAATTTGGAAGCAGACACCACAGTCTCATGTTCCTATTTGCAATTGTCCTTCATCTCTGACCTTGGCTTCTATGTTTCTCTTTGGGAGCTGAGCTCTGTGCCAATTTGAGCCCATCCTTCTAAACATAGGCATAGAGCCAGGCACACAAGCTTGACAAACCAAATTGCAGGCTTAAGCGGCATTGGACTCATCCATGGAGCACTTCAGGCCTGCTGAGTCAGGATTCTGGAGCAAAACCCAGCAATGGTGCATTTAACAGCAGCTCTGGCTGGAGTGTGAGCACCATAAGGGACAGGAGATCAGGGTGCGGTGGATGAAAGGTCTCCTGCAAATGTCTATGTAGGAGGTAGGAGGGCAATTTTGTTCTGAATAGGCCCCCTCCCCAACCACAAGAGGCCGCACTGCTGTGAGTGGCAGGTGGGGTCTACCTGAAAGGACAGACCTTCACAAAGCCAGCAGTCCTAGAACAGGACATTTGCTCAGTAAACAGGGTTGAGAGAAAAGCAGGGATGTCCTTCCCCTTTGTGGGCAGCGCTAAGGCTAGACTCTAAGTCATGCAGATTTTCTGGAGGTGCTCCTGGGTTATGAGATTGGGGAAATTGTCTTCAACTAGGGCCACCAGCCAGGGTGTTATCTACTTAACTGGGTCTTATCACACATAGTTAGAATGCCAGACTCTGAAACCACAGGTTGTTTCCACAAGGGAAGCCATTCATTGATGTGCGGTGCCACCACGCGGGAACAGCAGTTAGTACCCTAAAGAAACTATCTCCTCTGGGCATCCCTGGTGGCACAGGGGTTAAGTCTCAGCATTATCAAGCTATCTTCAGCCACTACGGCATGAGTTTGATCTCTGGCCAGGGAGCTACCCACATGGTGCAGCAGACCTCTCCTGGCTCGCCCACTGCTCCCCTCAGCAGTACATTTCAGTAGATCTGCCTGTTCTGCTCCCCACTCTGTCTCTGGTGAATCCTCTCACCCCTGCACCTCTGGCTTACACCCCAGTTCTTGTGTGCATATTTTTTTTAAATCTTTAAAAAAAAAAAAAAAAGGTGAGTAAGGGTGAGTGAAGGAAAGTCATACAGGGAAGAAAGGAACTTGACAACATGAAGAAAGAAATTTGACAACATAGGCGTGGGGAGGGTTTCTTCATTCTCAGGTCCAGGAGGGGGCCAGACAGTCTGGAGACAGTTTATCACGTGGCTAGTGATCCGTCCCTAGAATAGTTGCTCTCTCCTGGTTTATTGATTTATACTTTTAAAATGACCCTTGGGTGTTCCTCACACATGGATGTTATCTGCATCCTTAAAGGGGATAGAAACATTCTGCTAAGCAGGAAGATCCCATCACTGTGCCCCAGAGGAATGTAGCACAGTGACTACTAAGCCATTTGGCTTAGTTCTGGTCAATGGCTAATGGCAGCCATGGAAAGCACCTCGCAGACCTCCAACTCCAGGCTGCATCACTCACCAGGGACACCAGCTGCTGCACAAAGAGAGCTGGCACCATCTTTGCATGGAGGTCACACTTCCTACCAGCTGCTCTCAGCAAAGCCTGGGTGCAGAGGGGATGCCAAAGCAGGTCTCTCTTAGGCCGGCTTGGCTCTAAGACTCCCCAAGAGCCTGCTGAATGCTCCGTCACCAGCACACCAGTCTAGAACATTACCCCCATGTGCCTTCCCTCATTTACCCACTGATATCACAGTCTGACTGCCCCCGCTCTCCACCTGTCCAACTCTCCCCCCATCTTCTTGCACTTAGGCCTAATGAAATCCTTGGAAGTTTAATCCTCTCTCAGCTTCTGCTTCTCCCAGGACCCAGATGAAGACAGCTCTCAAGAAAGGAAAGACAATACCTATGTTTTTAGAATATGGGTCTCTCACCCCTCGTTCTTGCATCCTTCAAACATCCTTGGACATGCACCTAGAACTGGTAGATATGGGGGGACACAATAGCAGTGCCTAGGAGGGGGACAGGAGCTCAAAGTCAGCTCAGAACCCACCAGCCTCCCAGAAGCCCCGCGCTGCCAGAAGTAAGATGGCCCCACTACAGACCTGAGTGGGAGGGAGACCAGAAACCAGTGCTGGGAACAGGTAGCTCTGGGGGAAGGTGGGGAACACCCAGACAGCCTGATGGGCAGGATCCAAGTGTAGGTGAGGCAGAAGAGGAAGCTGGAAGGCTAGAAACCATATAGGAAATAGATCCCAACATAAACCCCAACGTAAAATCAAGCAGAAGAATTGAAATCATTTACTTTAAACCAGCCATCAACATGAAAACCCATAAAGCCACTGTCAATCCAGCGCTCTTGTTGAAAAAAAATGTAATCAATTTAGACTTTTAATGAAAATGACTCCTGTGGGATGGAAAATGTTGTTAACCATCCACATCGCCTAATTGTGGCTAACAAGGATTCGCACGCTTCCACTTGACTGCCGATAAGATGATGATGGCAAGTTTATTCAGCGAAGTCATTATAATCATGTGCCAGCTAACCCTGCCAGGTTCTGCTCCATGGCTCATGGTGGGTGTCACTTAAGACCTTCAAGCTGATGGGTCCTCTATGAGCCTGATGGGCCCCCAATCAGGCTAAGCTGTCTTCTTACTATGGCCTAAATAATTCCTCAAGAAGGAATTTCAGTGTAATCAGAAGATAAGTTAGATCAGATGAGTGGCAACAGAGAAGTCTCCTTATCCCTCCAAGAAAATCAAGGGGCCTAAGGTGGTTAAGTCTCCACATCTGTCACTAGATTATTAAACATCCCAAAGAGCTTTTATGAAAACAGTAAAAGAACTAGGAGAAAATGGGGTAAGGGGAGTGTAAGGAACATGGAGTTACTCAGGCTCTCTTTCACCTCCTACCACCAGCCTCTGCAGCTGCCACATGCAGCTTTGTTTTCCTCCCAGGTTGCATTATCCACATGGGATACTGTGTTATTGCCAAAAAAACACTTGGAAGCTCAAACACAGGCATGTGCCCCTATGACTCCAGATACCTGGCCAAGAAGTGGGAGGTCACAGGGACCAGGAGGCTTGGTTGCTGCCTAACTGCCTCCCTGCCTGCTAGTCTTCTGTATCTTGTCCCTGCTTCAGCACTAAAGGCATGTCAGAAACACGGAAGGCTCCAAGATTCTTTTTCCATTAGCTCAAATAAACAGTGACCCTGCCTGGCCTGGGATGGCTGCACAACAGGGGGCAACCTCAAGACTTTGCCTTAGAGTTACAGGGCAGTTGCCTTAACCAGATGTTGGAAGCCAAAGGAATTGTTAAAGGCTTCTTTGTGTTGGGGAGTATTGTTAAGAGAGACAGAGGCAACTCCCTCCCTTCCATTTTCAGGCCCTGAAATGCCCTCCCCCATCTCTGTTCTAAGCTTCCAGCAGCTAATGAGAGGGAGGGCAATAAAGAATAGCTGTTAAATGCTCCATTTAGTCATCGGTCCCCCCATAATCATGTAGCACCACAGTAGAGGCTCACTGATAAATTTCTAAGAATGTGATTTCTGAATTTAATGTGTCCATCCTGCAGCATAAGGACCCCAAAGATCTCCAAACACATAATGCAAATCTGCTCCATTTGGGCTTTGTCACTGGTGCATTGAAGAAATGAAGGAAGAAAGATGGTTTCCTGCAGATGGGGGAGCTGGGGAGAGGTGAAGGCAGTCCCAGGAGGTCAAATGAAGGTGAGGACAGAGCAGCAAAGAGAAAGGGGTCACCCTGGGTTAACACAGGCATAGGCCAAGAACTATCTCTTAGAGGAAGGCAACGACTAATGCATAGCCAATATATGCAAAGGAGAGGCAGGTGCAGCTACACCTGGTTTTGTATGTCTTTTTTTATTATTATTATTATTATTATTATTATTATTTAAACTATAGTGTATGTAATCAAAATGAGGGCTAGCTTGTGACAGTGTGGACTTACTGAAGGATGGTTCTTTCCTTGCATTTTGGTTCATAGATTCCAAAGATATCCAACCTTGGTAGATAGCACCAAAACAGCTTCTAAAGATCATAAATTTGCTAAAACCCAAAGCATAAAAAGTAAGACAACCTGATGTGAGAGCAAAATCTTCAAAGGCTCTTAATCTTAAAAGGGGAAGGATTTACCTGGGGGTTGGGGGCAGACATGGAAAGGGCTAAAAGCAAACACAAGGGGGCCTAGGCTCAGAGACCTTAATGGTCTCTTCAGAGGTAACACAGTAAAGAGGCTGCCAGGTCTCCGGACCCAGGTCCCAAGAAGACTGGATTCTTCCCACTGCCCCAGGCCTGAGGGCATGTCCTTACCTGTCCTCTGAAAAGCAGCGACTCAAGTCTCAAGTTTTCAGTCTTTTGAAAGGAGAACATCTGTAGGACACTAAAGTCTTGTTTAATATTTTTTTAATCAAACTGTTTTCCTCCAGCTCTGTTCTGGTCCTTTCTCTTGCTCCTCCCACCTCCATCTTGATTCCAGCCTCTGGATTTATTTAGTCGTGGTAGGAGTGAAGCAAGGGGCATGGGAGGGTGTGAGAGGAGAGAGCCTCTAATAAGCATAAGCTGCTGGCTGCTAAATCCTTTTCAAGAATTGAAGCTTTCGCTGTCTCGCTGCTCTTCAGTCAAATTACAGGGAATGATGTTTTGGATGATTAGGTCTGTGATGAAACTGGTTATAGAAGCTATTTCAGAACCCACAGTGGTTCCCACTTAAATCAGAACACAAAGACCTGCCAAAGATACTCCATCTAAAACTATTTCGACTCGTTACGGTCTTCTGCACATGTCAATATTCTCTCCTTCACAAAGGTAATCAATAAGTAGAGAAGAAAAGCAAAGCAAAAAACATATTTGGCAACTGTCACTGTAGAAAACAGCATTTCGGTCTGCAACCTTCAGCTGTATTTGTTGGCCCTAATCACTTGGACTTAGTTCTGTGGATAAGCTGTGCTCCCAACTATTTTTGTTCTCTGTGCTTACTTTCGAAATTGAGGTTTTGCATTCCCAAGCATGCCAAGGATGCTATTGTAGACAATCCAAGCTCACACAGCATAAAGTAAAGTTAGGCTCTGATAACAATCTATTTTAGTTTGTTCATCGGAGAACATCAAATTAGTTCTTTTAGCCCCATTTTCGGGTCTGAAAGAACCCTTGTTGCTCTGAAAATCAGTCGTGTTAACTGGATAGTAGCCGCAGCCCCAGTGCCCCGTGTGCTATGGAGAACACGCCTAATTGCTGTCACAGGCAGGGATGATTAGAAATGAGTAACAATGGAATGAATTAATATAAACTCTATGCAGAATTTTCCAGAAAAAAAAAAACTCACATGCTGTGATGTTGATCACACAACAATGGAAAATATTTTTTTAATTTATCATGTAAGGAAAGCTAAGACAGGTCCAGCATTTTGCAAATGGTCAGGCATTCTCCCCATAAGGCTTGAGGCAGCTGTATGCTCCCCATCTGTAATCCTCTTCATCCGTTACCCCAGGGAGAGAAATAGATTCGAAGACAACTACATCATCCTCACTTTTGGCAAGTAGGATTACTCTTTCCACTCGAACGTTAATAACCCCTCCAAGGGCTTTGTTTCCTGCCCTGAATTCTCTGTAGATAGAGTATAATAAAGAGTACAGGAAATAGCAGGTAAGTGCAACAACATCCTGGAGAGGAATAAGCTACTAGCAACTGAAGCTGTGATAAATAGTCCCCACCTCCAGCTGCACCTGAATTACTAGAAACAGAGAAATCTCGAGAACTATGAAGTAAGCTAATAAACGTGACGGCGCTTTGTACATAATAAAGCATATGAGTGCCTGCTGTCAGTGTTGCTTTGATAAACGTAAATGCAAAAATCCTAAAATGCTCCTTTGTGATGACCAAGACCTACATTTAACGGAGACCCAAGAACTGCCAACTCTGTTCTCAACTCTTGTGTTACATTCTTACCTCTGGTGATAAGGAAGCCATTTTCCCTTTGAGCAAGCAGGTAGAAAAGTGGTTTTCTCAAGCATCCAGGCTGAAGAGGAGAATCCTTCAACTTCTTGCATGTGAGCAGTAAGCAAGGGTGGAGCATGCCAATGGCATGCAGGTAAATGTTCAGCAGCTTCTCTCTGGAGGAGAAAATGTGTACATATATATAGAGATAAATCTCTAGGTAGATATATATGGCTATAAGCATATATATGCACATATATGTGTACTACTACATATGTACAGTTAATATAAACAGTATTGATATAAAGGATGTACAGGCCTGTTATTGGTAATAATAAATTATACGATACCCTTGATGATAAATTCCACATAGCCATGGACTCAGTTTCATTGATTTTTCTCAATTCTTGGATCCATAGTCAACTTATGGTTACAATTAACAGATGAGTATAGTTACACATGAAAGTTAGATGATATTTTCCTCTACATTAACAAGTACAAGGAAAGAGAGGGAATTCCTCGCTGAATTAGGTAATAATTTCAAATACTAAGAGAATTTCCTCAATATTTGCTATTATCAATCTAACAGGTATAGACGTGACACAATTTTTATATGTAATATGCATTATGCAGTTTCTCCATTGTCTTCCTACATCCAGGCAATCATCAAAACAATAAAGCAAGCCTTGATTTGTAGCATTTGCAGATTTCTGGGATGTGAATACTCCCACAGGGGCTGATTCCAAGCTACCAGTACAACATCGTGGGTTGCACATGGGGAGAAACACAGCTCACCAGGTACCACCTTTCCACCTTGGTGGTGAAATTGATATAAGTAACTTCAAGATCACAGAAAGCAGCAGAATGCAAAATAAATGAGAAGGGCTGTGTTTTGAGTATTTACTACCTTTTTAATATCATTTATTTGATTGTAAGTTTATATACTTTAATTTTTAATAATGTCTGTGCTGAACAACTGGCTTAGAAAATTCCTGAAAATTTGATTACCAGCTAGCATGATGAACAGGCTGACATGGACCAGCCCTGGCACACCCCTAAATGGTACCCAAAAACACAGCTGCAGTGACTGGATTTTTTGAGAGCCCAGCATGTGAGCCATTCCTGTACATGGACTTGAGGTCTGAGGGAAGTCATCTGCTGTGAAATGACAGAAAATATATATTGGTCTCTGGTTCCTGACACAGAGCTAAATCCTTTGGAATTTCCTGGGTAATAGAATTGCCTTTTATTTTTAATGAAGCTACTCTTGTTTAACTCCTGGATAGCGCCTAGATAAGGTCTGATCACCAGAAAGACCAAGTCATGATTAAAAGTCTGGAGCTTTCAGCCTCACCCACCCCCACCCACCCTCCAGGAAGGGGCAGAAGATTCAAGATTGCGTCTTCCTATGTTTTGGCACCTCCATCAAAATCGCAGCAGTGCAGGGTGCAGAGGGCTTCCGGGTGACACACCCACGTGTCAGGAGGGGGCAGGCAAGAGTGAGCAGTTGCAATGATGCAATTAATTTAGGGCTTGACAGAATCTTACTATCCTTTGCTTCCATGGTTTAGGAGAAACGTGAGCATCAAAATTACCAAAAAGATGTCTTACTTGGTGGACTTAGAGGCTGCCATGGGTCAGGAAAGCATGGGAGTGGAGGACCAGTCTCACACACAGCTTGGGAACTCCTCCTGATATTTCCAACAACTTCAACAAAGTCTCACTGTCTAAACATCCACCAAGAGGGAAGCAGTTGCCATTATGAAAATTCTAAGACTTTCAGGTTAAGAATAAAGACTTTCAGGTTAAAATATCTACTCCCCCACTTACTAGCTGTGTGACCAGGAGTGAGCTGCTTAAGATCTCTGAGCCTCCATTTTCTCAGTGATAATATGAGGATTATTATTTTATCCACCTTTGAGGGCTGTCTGCATATTAAATGGTTTGTGCATCTAAAGCAATTAGCACATTGTAAATATCCAATATATTAGCTTTTTTAAAAAATGTGACAAGAGAAAGTATCTATAGCCTAACAAAAAGGCATAAAATACAATTTTATGTTTCTGCAGTTTATCAGGGAAGTGAAATGGCCATAATATTTTGCAGCTTCTCTTATCCACAGGTAGAGCCCATTTCTCCAACACTCAAACGTGGGCTTGGCAAGTAACTGGCTTTGGTCAAAGGACTGATAGAAACCGACACAAGCAAAGCTTGACAAGTACTTGCACAAGAACTTGATAATCGCTTCCCTTCTTGCTGGTGGAACTCTTCTGCCATCCTGTAAACTGCCTGCTGGGTAATGAGAGACAGGTGGCTGTTATTGCAGTTGTCATCATTTCAACTGCCACACATGTGAGTGAAGTCATCCTAGACTACCCAGTCCCCGCTGAGAACAGAACCACCTCTCTGACCCACAGAATCATGAGCAAATAAAACGGTGATTGTTTCAGCTATTAAGTGTTGGGGGTATTTGTTATGCAGCAAAATCTAACAGAGGGCCTCCCTGGTGGCACAAGGGGTTAAGACGCAACTATGAAGCTGCCTGCAGGCACTGTAGCATGAGTTCAATCCCTGGCCAGGGAGGTGACCCACCTGGCGCAGCAGACCTCTCCTGACTCACCGGCTGCTCCCCTCAGCAGTGTATTTCAGTCATTCTACCTGTTCTGTTCCCCACTCTGTCTCTGGTGAATCCTCTCACCCCCTGCATCTCTGGCCTGCACCCCAACTCTTGTATGCATAAATAAATAAATCTTTTTTAAAAAAAGTTAAGAGTTCTGATGATAGCTATAGAAAAACACTCATACATTTAACAAGATTTAGGGGATACTGAGATTAAAGACACTTGCCCTCGTTTGCTTATAATCTTTTAAGTGAGAGAGACAAATAACAGAAATAAAGTCACAAGTCAGTGTGATAGTTGCCAGGGTTAGGGTAGTGTTAACGACGAGTAATTTTTTAATATTCCCTTTATATTGTGACCAGTTTGTTCATAGTCTTTAACGTAATATTTTAAAGGAGTGACTTCAAAACTATTGAACCATCATCTTTCCAGAGTAGAAATCCAGGAGACAGGATGATATAAAGCCTCCCCCTGGGGACCCTCCTGAATCTGAGACAGAGAGTGAGCCAGCAGAGCCAAATTGTTTCCATTACCTTGAACAACCCCGTATCAAAGTCAAGTTTCGTGGATTTACCCAAAGTTATCTACATTATCATTTCAATTAAACTTATGGCCGAGGAATCTAATGAAGAAGGCTTGAGTGATGGCCATGGGATCAATAAAATCTTCTGGACTTATCGATTTAGCATTCTCCGTGCAGTAGAATTGATTTATGTCTTCAGATTTATTTTGATAACTCAATGATAACTCCACTATTCCTAAATTAATGTCATCTTTTCTTCAGGTCAAAATTTTTTCTAGGCAAGGAAAAAAATCTTACATCAAGCCAAACTGATTTTGCTAAGTAATTCCACGGCTAACAGGATGGCATAAATCACAGAGAACCGTGTATCAATATAATTGTAAATCATCCTTGGCATGGAAAAGTACACGGCATTTATTTGTCAGAATTGTGATTGCATCATGCAGGACTTCTTCCTTGTTGAAATTAATACCTTCCAATATATACACCCTATTGTCTAATATGCAATGTCATCAGTGCAGTACATTGTTTTGACTCGACATTAGTTTCTATCTCCCACATCTTAAGTTTTCAGTACATGTGAGATGGGTAGATCCCAATTTCTAATTAGCATGATTTTACTGAATCAGATAAACCACTACTGTTTTGGTGCAAGGAATATTCATCTTAGGCACACACAAGCAAGACAATTAGTCACTGCTATGTAAGTGGGCATATTTGCAAATTATTTTTGAAAAAAATAAGTATTTTCGAACCAGATCTATAAACTATAAGGAAAAGCAGTGACGTTTCTCAGTAAAAGGATGATTGGACAGGACAGGCCACTCAGTCACCAATTCCTGCCCTGTCCACCTCCCACCCACCTCTAACACCCACTCAATTCTCTCTAAGGGTGCAGCCCCTCACCGGCCCAGGAGGGCAGCCCTGCTCACAGGCTGCTCCAGTAGACACCAGCTTCTCTCCCCACTACCAGTTGCATTTTGCCCAACTCATTGTCTACATTGCAACTCCAGGGATTTTTTTTTTTCCCCAAAAATGCAAAGCTAGGGCCTCCCCGGTGGCTCAGCGGTTGAGCGCTGGGTTGAGAAGCTGCCCACAGCCTCTGCGGCGCCAGTTCGATGCCCGGCTGCACCCCGGCCACTGGAGGAGGGTCCCACATGGCGCGCAGACCTCTCCTGCCGCCCGCTGCTCCCCTCAGCAGTGTATTTCTTCATCAGTCTGCCTGTTCTGCTCCCCGCTCTGGCTCTGGTGGATTCTCTCACCCCCCCGTGCTTCTGACTGTACCCAGTGCTTGTATAAATAAACAATAAACAAACAAATAAATAAATAACTTAAAAAAAATGCAAAGCTAACCATAACATTATCTCTATGCTCTCCCCAGAGCTCTCAGGATAAAGGAAAAGGAGTTTTCCGAGTGGCCTATGAGACCCAATCTGCCCCTCCCACTGTTCTCTGGACGTCCATGGTGAGCCCTTCCTTCCATGGCTGCCAGCTGCCCCGTTTGGGACATCTTGTCCCTCAGCTCAAATGGACGTGAAAAGCACCGGAAAGAAGTATTTTTAATTAGCTTTTTTCTAGAGTAATTAGTGTCAGTGGCTGCAGGAGACAAATTCTGGAACGGGCTGGCTTAGCACACGGAGACTCCTCTCTCAGAGGCCTGATGCTGGGCTCCCTGCCTCAGGACAGCGGTGGGGACTGAGCTGGCAGCACCAGCCCTGACCCAGCACTGACTTGGCCTGGAGCTTAGCGGGCTAATCCCCACCATCCCCCAACTCTGGGTTCCAACACCACTTCCCCCAGAAGGCTTCTCTGAGCCCCCAAATAGATTAGCCCCCCAAACGTGCCTCCTTCTGCATTTCTTTGTAGTACTTTGAGGCGGGCCCGTGGAGTAGGGTCTTTTCCGTGACACGGCAGCTCCTTGAGGATGGGGACCACGTCTGCTTACCCCCCACCTTCCTGTCCCTAGCAGTGCCTGGCTCATACCGGTGTCAGCTGTGTGTGTCAATCCTTCACAGAGAGAGCACAGACCACCAGGGACAGGGACTGAAAGAGCAGGTGCATCCCCAGGGCCAGGGTAGATGCTTAAATGCAAATCACACCAACGGGCACTGTGGGGACTGCAGGCCAGGCCAGCATCTCCGGCACCACCATTGATTCACCTTCATTAACTAATTAAACTTCAGCCCAACAGAAAAGCTGCAAATATGTACTACTCACCTTCGTCATCATTAGGTCATTCACCTAATCCATCACTAACATTTGCCGTATCTGCATGATCTTTCTGTGTGTGTGTGTGTGCTTCTGTATACTATATATATATATATAATATATATATATATTATATATATATATTATGTTGAACCATTTGAAATAAGGTGCCAACATCAAAACCATTTACCCCTAAATCCCTCAGCATACATGTCCCAAGTATAACAACATTCTCCCCCATGACTCAGTGGTGACTATCAAATTCAGGAAACTTATCAGTGCAATATCATATTCTAATTATCTTCCATAGTCAAATTTTACAACTTAATCCATATATTTAAACCTCTTAAACAATTGCCAATTGAGGGCAACTAAAAACTTAGCCAATGGGGCAGAACCCTGTCTCAAACGTTTTCCAGGGTGGCGAATTATGAAAACTCAAAAAAAAAAAAAAACAAAAAAAACCCAAACTGGGAAGTTTCAGGTAAAGTAAAAAATCCCTGGGTTTCCTCTGAACGGAGGCAAACCTACTACAATCCCAAGCGCAGAGGTGCCTGCTTGGCTTGCACAGGTGGAGGGCGATCAAATCCATCTTCGTGGCTTGGCAGGCAGGTCACCAATGGGCACCAGCTCCTCCCAAGTGTAAGCTCCCCCTCTGGGGCTGGACCAAAGCAGACGCAGAAACCGAGTTAAAAAGGGCAGGAACGCGCTGGGGGGGCACCCGCACAGCCAGGGCACCCCTGGCAGTAAATGAAATGACCCGCGAGAGGCGGTTCCCACTTGAAAGAGCAATTTAAACTATTTCTGCTGGCTGATGAGCCCTGAATTAGTTATAACTTCCCAAGAAAAGATGCCGAAACAATCACAAAGAGCGGAGCAGAGATGGCGGCCCGCGCGCTGGAGGTCACCGAGGAGAGGAAGCTGCTCGCCTGCTAAGGAGGAGCGACCCCGCGGTGGCCAGAGCTGGGATGGAGCTGTAGGGTAAGTCAATGAGATCCGGCGTTTCTGCCCTCCCGCCATTAGGATTGATGAGGGATCCCTGCCATCCCAGTGCATGCCTGATGGCGGGCCCCTGGAGTAGGGTGTGGGCATGCGTAAGTGGGTACACCTGGGCTGAGAGACTGAGCTTATAAGGGCGGCGTCCCTGGGATGCCAGCAGAAGCAGAACCAGAGAGAACGTGGGGGCGCTCAGACAGAGTGAAGACTTGCGGGGGGCTGGGAGGCCTGCCAGGATCCCCCCACTGCCCCCCAGCACCCCTGCTTGATGTGTACCTGGTAAATCCCAATAAAAGCCTGAGAAGCCACTGAGGGCTCCAGGACTGTCCTCCTTCACCCCATCTGCTGGATCAGAAAACCTGCTCACTGGCGCAGCGGTTGAGCGCTGGGTTGCGAAGCTGCCCCGCAGCCTCTGCAGCGCCGGTTCGATCCCCGGCTGCTCCCCGGCCACCGGAGGAGGGTCCCACATGGCGAGCAGACCTCTCCTGCCGCCCGCTGCTCCCCTCAGCAGTGTACTTCGGTCCTTCTGCCTGCTCTGCTCCCCGCTCTGGCTCTGGTGAATTCTCTCACCCTCCCGCGCTTCTGACTGTACCCAGTGCTTGTATAAATAAATAAATCTTAAAAAAAAAAAAAATCCAAGTTGCTTTTCAGAGAGAGCTTTCAATGAATCAACATATTCTTTTGAGGAAATAAAGGGCCAGCTGGGCCAAGTTCAAGACACCTAAATAAATATGTGCCTGTTTGGGAAGAGACAAAATATTTTAACCGCTTGCAACTGTGTTTTATCAAGAAAACAGGAGAAAGAGTCCCAAGTCCAGTGGTTTGGAGGTTGTTAGGAAAAACTGCCACTGGCTGGGAAGGGGTGGGGGTCCACTTGGGGTTACTCCAAGGTCGGCATTCAAAGTCCCCTGCCCGGTCCAGACTCTGCCTGTTTCTGTGACATCAGCAAGCCAAGAATGCTTTTTAAATGGTTGGAAAAAAGCAAAACAGGAATAATATTTCATGACATGTGAAATTCAAATTTCTGTGTTCAGGAAGTTTTATTGCAACACAGCAACACACATTTGTTTCTGTATCGTCTTTCTGCTTTTGCACCATAATAGCCGGACTAGGTACGGTGTAAGGGGCAGCAATGGCCACGGAGCAGGTTTTCTATGATCCCATGCAGACGGGGTAAAGGAGGAAAGTCCTAGAGCCCTCAGTGACTTCTGCAGACTTTTATTGGGATTTACCAGGCACACGGCAGGCAGGGGTGCTTGGGGGCCGGGAGGCTGACAGGCCTCCCAGCCCCCAGCAAGTCTTCACTCTGCCTGGGCTCTCCGGCCTTCTCGGCTTCTGCTTCTTTCTCAGCTTCTGCTGGCATCCCCACAACGCCGCCCTTAAAAGCCCAGTCTTAGCCCAGGTGAATCCCATCCACCTATGCCCACACCCTACTCCAGGTGCCCGCCATCAGGCATGCATCCGGGACCACAGGGTTCCGTCATCTATCCTAATGGCGGGAGGGCAGAAAAGCCTGACACTTTTTACCTTACCCTACATACGGTTAACTCTTAAACAACTGGGGGTGAGGGGTGAGAGCGAGAAGTACTTGCCCCACCCCAGCCTGTGCAGGCAAAAATCTGAGTATAACCTTTGACTTCCCCAAACATTAACTACAGTCCTCCCTTGGTATCCACAGGGGATGGGTTTCAGGACCAGCAGTCCCTAGGGGAATACCAAAATCCAAGGTTGCTCAAATCCATTATAGTCCATCCAGGGTGTCCCCGTCTGTGGATTCAGCCTGCAGAGCCCTGAGAAGGCAGAGCCCAAGGATATGGAGGCCCGGGTGTATTTATTCACAAAGATCTGCATATAAGTGGGCCCTGCAAAGATCAAATGGTTGCTCAAGGCCAAGTGTAGTTGTGAGGGAGACGGTATGGCTCACAGCTCACAAATCTGAACTATTTACTGTCAGAAAAAGTCTGCCCATCCCTGCTCTAGTGTTTCGTGCATGTTAAATATTTCAGGTTAAAGGTTGTCACCCATGCACAGCCCTCAGGATGCTGCCATGTCTCGTCTGCAGGCTGCCAGGTCTGGGTCCTGGGGAGCAGGTGGAAACGGTGAAAGGAGTGAAGAAACAGGGAGCAAAGGAAACTCGGCAGAGGCAGAGAGGACCACACAGCACTGCTGACCCCCACTGGGGCTGCCCCCCGTGTGTGGGACTCCTGTGGGGGGCCCCCTAACAAACTGAGGTCATAGTCAGGACCCTGACTCACAGCAGTGCTGGGTAAGCATAAAAAAGTCGCAAATGTCTTGGTATCTAAGAACACAGGTTGTAGTGGAAATAAATCTATAAATATGTTAAATCTATAACATAGGGGAATAGTTCCAACTCCATGTTCGTCTGTGTGGTCCTCTAATCTTTTGTTAGAAAACTTTCCTTTGCTAAAAAAAAAGAAAAAAGAAAACTTTCCTTTGCTAAGATAGGCATTGCCAGCATGTACCACTAGGGGGCAGCATGACCTATTATTTTACCTTTTTTTTCCCCAGCCTTTCCAGGATCCCTGAAACCAACATGCCAGAAAATTTGTACATGTGATATTAGATGTTGCCTATATTATAAAAAATATTATGCATCATATAAAATGATACAATGCATATATAGCAAATAATTTCGGGGAAAGTGGAGTGTGTCCTGTATACAGGTGAATAAAGTAAATCTCACTGGAGCATGAAGAAGTCAGTTGGAGTCCTCAGGCCCAGCTATAAGGAGAGCAGGGCTGCTTAATGCTAAGCGATGGGAGGGCCTATCCACCAGAAAGTTCCAGAAAGGGCTTGGACCTATAAGACCGTGGACACTGACAGGCTTATGGGAGTCACAGGATCACAGTCAGGAGTCAAGGAATCTGAGATGCCAAATCTAAACCAAGTTACCATGCGCACAAAACCAGAGGCCAGAGAGTCCAGACTGCAGGAGGGAGCCCTGCAGTCTCCCTGCGAGTTCTGAGCTGCAGGTGAAGCCAGGTCAAGAATCCGGGGTTATTAGCAGCAGCAAATGGATGCCCCAAATAGCTCAAGGGGTTCACACTCTTGGAATCTCAACAAAATAATCCATTTCCAAAATAAGACTAGGAGTGGCAGAAGGGAGATTAAAATTCCAGCCTGTTCAGACATTCTGAAACATAAAACCCTGAATGTTTGGCAGCAATTAATCCAGAAAACATCTCGGCCGGCTTCTAACAACTGCCTCTGGGATGAGGATGGCAAGTGTTGGAAAGAGGGTGCTTTCCTACCTCTTGAAATCTGGAGGTGAAGGACACATCCCACTGTGAATGCCCCTGTGCTGCCCTCAGGACAACGTCCACGATCGTGAACAACTCACGTTATTCCTGTGAGCCACTTCATTCTATCCCTGTAGACCGGTGGGCAGGTGTTAATGTACCACTGTGCAGATGAAGAAGCAGATGCAGAGAGCGTGACATAGCACGTGACAGAGCCAGCACAGCAAACTGAAAACTCCCTCCAGATGCCTTCTGTCTGCACATGCTGCCTCCAAATAGAAGGCTTTCTCGAAGAGCCAGAAGTGTAGACCCAGGCCAGAAACACGGAGAGGAAGTGACCTGCACACATTTAAAAAAAAAAAAAAGATAAAAAATCAACTCCCCACCACCACCACCTCCACCACCACCACCACCACCAGGGCTAATGAGACGCAAGAGGTCAGGGAGAGAATAGAGACAGGAACAAAAGAAGGAAGGAGTGGATTCAGAGGCAGGAGGATGGCAGCCAAAGAAGTCACTCCAAAGCAGGGACCAGAGGTGCAGTAGCATTGGGCCACCCAAGGTTCTGGGGAGTCTTGGCTTGGCCAAGGAAGGGAACCAGTAGTCAGGAACGTGAGCACTCCATTAACAGTTATGGTACTGGAGACGGCATTTTGCTCCCCTGGTTTATTGGCAAGGCCTGCAGCAAGCATGGGGGCTCCAGGGGCTACTCAGAAACAAAGGAATTCAGAGCATCCAAATTAGGCTTCGCCAAGAGGTGTGCAGAGCTCCATTCTTTGCCTAATGACCTAAACCAAGAGTCTCTGCCCAGAAAGAGTCCCTGCTGGTCAGAGCAAGTAAGCACTTTTGTTTCTGAATGCCTCAGTGGAGGTGGGGGTCCTGGCCATTCCAGGCGCCCCCCAGAGCAGGAGGCCTCAAGGCTCCCAGGGAGCCTCCCTCCAGCACACTGGACCAGCGCCATGCTAGATGCCACCCCCTGCCACATGCGCTGGCACTTCAGGCAGAGAGAATGAAAGCGACCTGGGACGTGCTGTTTTTACATTCCTCCTGCTGCTTCCTCAGAGGGAGGGGAGGAGGGAGGGAGGAGAGGGGAGGGGACTAGGAGAAGAGGAGAGAGATGTGTCTCCAGCGGTAAGAGAACATTCATGCCTCCAATAGAAGGCAAGTGAACGAAATCAAACAAATGGGTAGAAACACAATAGAAATTTCTGGCAGAGGCTGAGGTGAGAAACCTGGCAGCAGCAAAACTGCTGACGGGCCGGGTGTGTGAGCTCTGCCTTCATTCTTTTTTTTTTTTTTAAGGAAAGCACCATAGCTCACCTCTGACAGTGTGATTATTCTTTTTTTTTTTTTTTTTAAGATTTATTTATTTATTTATACAAGCACTGGGTACAGTCAGAAGCGCGGGAGGGTGAGAGAATTCACCAGAGCCAGAGCGGGGAGCAGAGCAGGCAGAAGGACCGAAGGACACTGCTGAGGGGAGCAGCGGGCGGCAGGAGAGGTCTGCGTGCCATGTGGGACCCTCTGCAGGCAGCTTCACAACCCAGTGCTCAACCGCTGTGCCACAGGGGAGGCCCTCTGCCTTCATTCTTATACTTCACAGCTTCAGACAGGAGGGAAGAGTCACCTCAACTCAGGTGACCCTGAGACCAGAGCTCAAGAAAGCTCTGAGCACCCAGCCCTGACCCAGCAGTGCTGGGCCCAGCTGCTAGGGCTCGGTCACTGTGGGATTTGTCTGTCCACCTTTGCTTCTGATTCCTTGGGAAACTGAGGCCTCACTCCCTTGGTCCCCTTGGGGCCACCATACAGGGCAGGACACCGCAGGTGGGCCCCTGCCCAGCTGCCCTTTCAAAGGCCCTATCTGTGCTGAATCCCAGACAGAAAGTCTTCCAAGTCCCAACTCAGATGTCACCACATCTCCTCTTGAAGCCTCTCCTGACCCAGTCCTCTACCACCTCTCCCCTCACCTGCCCCTGACACTTCATCTCTGCTTTTCTTTTCCACTGGGATGCCATTCAGCTGCAGGGAATAGAAGAGCTGGCTTCAAGCAGTTTAGATAAAAAAGGATTTGTTTTTCTAACAAAGCAAGAAGTTTCAAGGTAGGAAGTCATTGGCTTTGATTTGAAGGCCTCGTACTACCAGGGAAGCAGCTCTGTCATGACCTTATCTTACACTTCTTCCCTCATGGTTACAAGATGGCTGCCTCACATCCAGGCATTATATTTGCTTTCCATGGAGATCATATTTGCTTTCCAGCTGTTTCTTCCTTTTTATCAATTTTTTGAAACCCAGTAGCAAACTTCTTAACAGTACATGTCCAGAACTGCATCATCTACCAGAAACAAGAAGATAACCTCCCCAGTCTCTAGGTAGATGAGGGGAAGGAGACAGGAATGGAATACGACTGCTAGGTCAGCTTGGGAATAGTGTCTACCTTAATAGTAGACTACCCACTACCTTGGGAATCGTGTCTACCTTATTCTCTTAAGGCCCAGGTCATAGTAGTATCATTCATTTCAGTTTTTGGTGTGCTGAACCCTGACCTCCTTCTGGGGAGGGGCTGAGTTGACTCCGTCACTACATCCTTGACACTTTGCTAAGTATACGCTTGGGGAATGTGAGCCGCTCCCTGTTCTGGCTCTTGGGGCCTGTGGCAGGCCCGGCAGATATGTGACTGCAATGGGGTAATTAAATGTGTGACTTTTGATCTCTGAGCTCTCCTATTTCAAATTCACCTGGATGAAGTGGAGAGATGCCAGGTATGTGTGTTTCTGTGCTTTGTCTCATCATCAGAAAGGTTTAAGTCATTAACATTTCAGGTCTCCTGTGACCAAGAAATGTTCTCAGGCAGGAAAGTCTATTTGGTGCTTAAAGGCAAGCAAGTGTGGGAATTAAGAATCCACTCTCTCTGACTATCCCCTTGATAGAGTTAGAATAAAAGCAGCTGAGACCTTGCCAGTGACCCAATGTTGGCAAAACCTAGGATTAAGCCACAGAGGCGCTTTCTTCCAAATCCTGTAATATTGCATTAACACAGGCTCTACCTGCAGAATTGCATTTAAATCTAGCCTTTGAATGTCCCTTCCCCACACCTAATCTCATTTTGTCCTCAGAGTGTTAAAAATAATGGTAATGCAGCCACCGTGGAAAGTGACTGTGTGAGCATTTTTTACATTAGAAAGGCTCTTAATAAAGTAAAAGTGCTTTAAGTGCAAAGCCTCATCTTTGCAGTCCCCTCACCTGATAATAAGTAGCTTGTTACAGTTCCAGGCTTCAGAGTCCTGCCTTTCCCCACACACAGCATTGCACCAGGGTGTTCATGTGCACTGGGGTGTTACACCCCAATCTACTCAAGAACACAACACAGGAGCACGTCAAGACAGGGACATTGTCCGATTCCAAACTTCATTCATATATGTCAGTTAAAATAACAACAATAATGATGACAGTTACCATTTATCAAGCACTTGCTAATGTTAGAGGAATAGGGCGGAGCAAGGTCTGAGACAGTGAATGACATCCTGAATGGACTCCAACCCCATCTCCACACCTACGAGATCTCAGGCAGGGAGGACTACAATGCCCAGCGTGCCATGACCCTGACTTCCTGGATGGAGAGCCTCTGGGAGCAAGGGGCAGAGCTAAGTGGCCATGTTGGACTTAAAACTGAAAACAATGCTTTCTTGCTTTTCCAACTGCAACTTGCACCCTGGTGTTTCAGCTCAGACTGTGCTGCTGATGGTACGTATCAACCAGTTCTTTTGTCTCTCTGTTTTCCTTTTCACTCCCCTTAAGTAAACTTTTTTTAATTTCTCTCTGTGTGGCTGATTTTGGGTCTTGTCCTGAGTTCTTAAGTGTGCAGGTGAGGACTCATAAACCAGGTCACCCCTGCTTCCCCTAGGTCACCCTGTAGCATTAAGAACATTGAAAACATCATCTCATTCAGTCCTCTAGGTTCTATCATTATTCCCATTTTACTAGTGAGGGGACTGAGACTTAAGGGGATTAAGTCACTTACTCAAGATAGGGGAGTCAGGGATGAGGAACCTGCACTCAGACTCATAAAAGCCCCCCTGCCACTTGGGTCTCCCCTATGCCATGTTGGGCAGGGGTTCTCAGCCAGCAGCAGTGGGAATTTTTCTTCCCCTTTTAATAAATTTTATTTTATTATAACCATGTGTATATTCAAAGTCCAGAGCCAGGAACTGGGTACATTATCCAAAGTCCTATTGTTAACTATTCAATTCGGCCTTCAGTCTCAGCTAGAATGACAAATTTGGCAATACAAATTCCCTGTCTTCTCAGATACTATGGGAATATCTAGAAGCAGCATATGGGTCTGGAAGGCTCTGTTGGACCATGGGTCACTGGGGAGCACTGGATCTGAGTTTTAGTAGGAGATTCCAGGCAGCAGGACAAGCTGAGCTCTGGGAACAGATTATGTTAGCGGAGAAGACCCTGCGCAGAGGAACTCAATTAGATCTGAATCTCTGGGAATCCAGCCAGTGCAGCAGGGTCATAGCTGCTTCCAGCTGTTCTGCTTGTGGACTAGACACTGCTACCGACTCACTGTTTGACTTCAGGGCCTGATCAACCCACTGGCCAACTTCATAAGAGAGGAGACAATTATGCAAATACACTGGGTGGACCCTAAAGGACACAGAAACAGTGTTCACCACGCCCCCCACTTTCTGATCTCAGTGAATCCACCCAGTGATGATGGAAAAGGCACCAACATTAGCACCCATCTTCCACAGAAGGAAACCTCTTCAGAGAGGTGAAGCGATTTTCTCAAGGCCCTATAACTTATCATTAACATAGCTGACTCAGACCAAGAAATACCAATCCATCTGTTTCCAAAACCCCCTAACCAGGACACACCACACTAAGGCCACCAAGGGGGTGTATGAATAGAATTCAGGGGTCTGTGAGCTTGGACAAGGAAAAATTACTTCCTTATTCAATGGCACAGTAAGTTCAGGGTAGGAAGCCATGGGTATCTTTGGCCCCCACAGGGATGCGTTTTATCATTGACATTATTTAAAATCAATAGTGCATATTAATAAAAAAAGTAAGACCAGCTTCAATTTCATTATTGTTTTAAAGTTTGCTACAATCTATGTGCCTGCATTAACCTCCAATTAAAACTTAGTATTTCCTACCACTGTAAAGGTAGGCACCCCCCATGGAAGAATTAATGTCACCAATAGAAATCAGATAAGTTGTATTGTTGTTGCTGGTATCTCCTGGGTCCAGTATATAGTTTATACTCATCACTACTTCAAAATTATGGTGGTTATAAACTGCTGCTCTGAGCTAATACAGAAAATGAACTGTTACTACACTCTCAAATTTATCTCGGTTTTGGTTTTTAGTGTTTGGAGAGCCATATTTCAACAAGTTTGGTTCCCTTTGATAACCTTTCTGTTAAGAAATGGGTTCTGGGCTCCATCAGATTCACAAAGATGAAAAGTCCCCGCTACCCTCTCTTATAGATAAATATGCTTTTTAAATCTGGAGCTATTCTAATCCATGAACTATTTATTTCCCCAAGTAAATTACCAGCTATTAAGAGGAGGGTAAGTCATAGAGTTCTTTATTTCCTTCACAGGCTCTTAAAAGGGGTAGTTGTTCTACCTCTGTTGATTGATTGGCTAATAGAACTCCTACAAGCTCCAGTGGCCTAAACTCAGTATCAAAGTCAGTAACCAGAAGATGAATAATAGGATAGGAGAAGGAAAGGTATTGAGATCAAATCTTCCATATAACTGGCAAACCCTAGGGATAGGGTGCTGGAACTTGCTTCTGAGAAACTAATTATAGCTCTAGGAGAAAAAAGGTTCATTGGAATTTTCTCTCAAGGCTGATGGAGTAGGACAAAGTACCCAAATGTCATGGGAACTAAAGCAGACTCAAAGTTCGGAAAATACTTCTGGGAAAATGGCATCAGTTTTGTACATACTGGAAGACTTTCAAAATAGCTCCAGATGGCTGGGGGTCCTAGTTTTTGCAAAGAACCAGCTCTACACAGAACATCATGCAACTGCTAACTCTATGGCACTAAGGAGTTGAAAAGTGTTCTGGGTCCTCCATTATGGTTAATATCAAGAGACTGTTCTGTTACCAGGTTTTAGGGTTACTGGATTTGGGGGTTTCTTGGTCCTTGATTATGGTGTAAATTCACAGCCACACCTTTAGCAGAAGCAAAAGCAAATTTTTTTTAGAGACAGAGTAAAAGGACACCCAGGGAGAGGTCTCTGGGTAGGCAGAGACCTTGAAAGAATAGCCATAAGGGAAGATGGGGGCCTCTTGTCTTAAATGGGGTTCAGGAGCTGCTCATTCTCTCCCTTCCCAGGGTGCATTGTGCAGGCACTTCTGGAGTGTTGGTTTAGCAGTTTCTAAGTCACTCCCCCTTCTACTGTGCTCCCAGGATGTAGTTTTATCAGCCCTGGTAGCAGATTGGGGCAAGAAAGGGTGTGAGGCCAGGGTCACTATGTGTCAGTGGCAACCAGTTCCACCCTTACCTAGGTAGGGGGAGAGCATACAGGGAATTGCTTTATCATCCAGAGACCTGCCAATTTAGAGGCAATGCCCCCTCTGTGTGCTCAGGCTATCAGGCTGCCAGTATTTTGGGGTGGGGTCTGCCTTTTCCCCTCTGGTCATTTCTTGGCTCTCTCTGGGCTTTATAGGCTATGGCAAGTGTTTTCTGGGATTCTTGGTATAGATGACTGTTTAATCTTCTTTATTCATTGCCTCCCTGCCTTAAAATGTCTAATAATTCCAGTTATCCTTATTTTATAATAAACACCCAAAACTGTGTGGTACAAGACAGCCACCCTTCACTCACAATTTGTGAGTCAGGAATTCAGGCACGGTGGGAATGGCTCTTCTGTTCTACATGATGTCTGGGGCTTCCAACTTGCTTCTGTAGACACACGTTTGGCCCCTGAACTGGAATGGCCGAAGCAGTGGCCAGCTCACCTATACCTACTCTTTTCATGATGAGTAGGCTTTTCCAACATGGCGGAAGGGGGCTTCCTGAGGCAGTGTCCTTGGAGAGCGAGCACTGTGAGAGGACCAATTGGAAGCCACCTGATCTTTTCTAGCCCTTCTCCCATACTCTACTGGTCAGCGTGGTCACAATCCACCCAGAGTCAATAGGAAGGGACATGGCCCCATCCCTGGGTAGGAAGAGTGCCAAGGAATTTTGGAGTCACATTCTATAAACACCACATTGAACCAAGCAAACATTACTGCCCCCAGAGCTTGGAGATGCTACCTAGAGCCACAAGTGGACCAGGCATGGGGTGATCCCTCACCTGGCAGGCACAGAGGGAGGGGATGACCCCAGCAGATCCCTCAGGTTGTCTCTCAAGAGGGAGTCCAAGCTGCCCCAAAATAGATACCCCAGAGGAGTCTCAGTTGCAAATAACACCTCACAAAGGAAAAGAATCTTCCCTTCACTGTAACACACCACTGCACCTTGATTGCCATTCCGCCTACACATCCCTAAACCTCCAAATTACCCTCCAGCAAAAAACATGCTCCTACAAAGGGAGCTCTGCCTGCTGGTGTGTCTCATTGTTCCTCTATTAAGACACATCATTCGCAAACACTACATTTCTTAAAAGATACCCTCAGCTGTCACTTACATAACAGAACTTGGCAAAACAGATGGAGCGCTCCAGCGGTGTCTTTGCCTGGGGCAATATATGCTAATGCCTTGGCACAGGCACCTGGAACGCCTTTGTTTCCCTGCAAAGTTCCATCAGCTGGAAAGTTCAAAGGGGTGAGCAAGCTCTGGGAAGAGTGAAGAGAGGAGGCTTTACCTCTTCCCCTAGATAATAGAGCCACCTCATCAGTCATATGATTTGAGAGCAAGTGCCCCAAAATCAGCAGGAAGGATTTTATCTAAAGAAAGGTATCCTATACCTAGAAAGAGGGATGTGCTACCCAGGACTTAATTTAGGAGGGAAGTTTTCACAAGGTCAAAAACGTTTGGGGGTAGGGTTGGTTAACAGTTATTAAACCACCTAAGTTTCCAGGAATCAGAGGTGGGGTCGGAAAACCAACCCGACCCGACCCCCAAGCATAAAATTGCACAAAGGAAAGAATTCCCACAAAGGACATGTTATAAGGATGTCCATTTCTCTGGCAAAATGCAGATCTTGTCCTAAGGCTGCCAGCCTGCACATATGCAGGTGTCTCTTTTCCTTAGTAAACCTGTCCCTTTCAAATGCAGCTCTTGACCTGCCTGTGTCTATGCAAGCATCTCTTTTTCCTAATAAACCTTCCAAATTCAGCATTTGTTTATTTGTGTCTATGCAAACATCTTTTCTTTAATAAACTCACCGTGTGCCACTGAACAGGAAACTACTGAAATTTTTCTCAGAGGGACCCATGAACCACACTCACCAAATCCTAAGAGAAAAGGGCATTATCATAGGAACAGAGTGGCAGGCACACAGGTGGGGAGGCGGGAGTGTGCCCTGCTTGATCTCAGAGCATACAGTTGTAACAGGGTGGTCCCCAGAAAAGGGGGAGGTTCCAGGATTCCTGCCCCACCCAAAAGGAGGGTGGAGCTGAGCAGGGAGAGAAGCTGCAGAGGAGACTGAGAAGGAAGGAAGCAGGATGGAGAGCCAGAAGGTTCCATGTGTGGAATCAGAGACCCAGAATTTTCAGGAGAACTCAAATTGGAAAACCAGGCATACAAGGAATGCCGTTTCTCACTGCTGCACCTTAACATTGCTGTGAGAGAATAAAAAACATAAACATAAATAAGAAAAAAAATGTCATCCTTTGCAGCTGGCTTTGTCTCTATACCTGGAAAACCAAAGAGACTAAATAATAAACAAACAAACTTAAAATCAATATGAGAATTCAATAAGGTGACTACCTATAAAAATTTAAAAATGAAAATCAATAACTTACTACACACACACAATGAATTCCAAAATATAAAGAAAGAAAAAAATCCCATTTAAAAAGCAGCAACAGGGCCTCCTCTGGTGGTACAGGCGTTTGAGCGCCATGCTGTGAAGCTGTCCACAGCCTCTGCAGTGCCAGTTTGATCCCGGCTGGCCGGCGAGGGTCCCACATAGTGCGGCAGACCTCTCCTGTCGCGCCCGCGGCTCCCCTCAGCAGTCTATTTCATCAGTCTACCTGTTCTGTTCCCTGCTCTGTCTCTGGTGACTCCTCTTACCCTCCCACACATCTGACCTATACTCCGGTTCTTGTGTAAATGAATAAATAAATCTTTAAAAAATAAATAAATAAAAAGCAGCAACCAAAAAAGGCCAAAACAAAAAAAGCTAAGGATAAACCTAAGAAGGAATGAGTAGAATCTCTAAGTCAAATTCTAATAGGACCTGACATGAATTTTTAAAATCTGGGCAGATGATAAGGCTGAATAGGAGACTACATATATGGTGTCAGAGAACAGAGATCAGAGATACCAGATAAAAGAGAAATGATGGGACGTCAGAGCTCAAGGTTCTTCTTGGAGCATTGACAGTGTGGTTACAGGTACTTGCCTTGGTGCCCAGGTGGTAGGTGTGGCCAGGGAGGGGTTGACCTGCATGACCCCCTCTCATCTCTGAGTCACACTCCTTCCCTGGGGGCCTGTGACACTCCAGGTCCCCACATTTAGAGGCAGCCCTGGGGACAGTACAGCAAAGGTGGATACTGGGCCCCTGAGGCCATGCTGGCTGCAGAAGAGGCCCTCCCATCCCAACTGAGTGAAAAATCAGACTGTTTTAAATTCTAGATTCTATTAGTATTGAGGAATGGGGAAGCCAACAGAGCAGGAGATAAGAGTCACTGACAAGATAGTTGCCTTTTCATCAAATGGTGCTGGAAAAATTGGATATCCACATGCCAAAAAACAAATATACCCTACACCAAAATTAACTTAAAATTGATCACAGAACTAAATGTAAAACCCAAAACTATGAAGTTTCCAGAAGGTAGCATCGGAGAAGATCTTGGGTGTGGTGATAACTTTTCAGAGAGTTTTTAGATACCCAAAGCATGACATCAAAGAATTCATTGATAAGCTGGACTTCATTCAAATTAGAAACTTCTCTTCCCAAGACAATATCAAGAGAATGCAGAGACCAGCCACCAATTGGGAGAAATGATTTGCAAGGAAATTCAGCTGATAAGGAACTATTATAAAAAGATAAAATATAAAAAGAACTCTTAAAATTCAGCAATAAGAAAACAAGCCAGAGTAAGAGCACGCAGCAATATGAGCTATGGTGCTTGAGTGATGATGAGTCAATGCAGGTTCATCAACAGCAACAGACATACTTTAGGGGGATATTGAAGTGGGGGAGGCAATGGATGTGTGGGGACAGGGGAGATATGGAAATCTCTGTACCTTCCCCTCACTTTCCTGTGAGCTTTAAACTACTCTTTAAAAAAAAAAAAAGCAGTCTTACCTTAGAAAATAATTGATTTCTAAAAAAAGATAGTTGTTACACTCATAGGTCCCAAAGTAGGGAACACGCCTTGTCCACTGTAAGGGGAGGCATTGGGGCTAGTCAGGAGCAGAGGGAGCAAGGATAAGAGAGACAAGGGTCTCTATCTGGTTTCACATGAAGAAACGGGAGACAGGCTAAGTCAGCATCGGTTAATTTGAATGTTTCAGTGGGCTCAGGGTCACGGGGCCTGGCCCTGGTTGTCTGGTGCCTGGCCCTGAAGTAATCAGGGCAGGAAAGTATCAGCCCAGAGTTTGATGAAGACCATTGGGGGTAGGGGCTCTGGATTGGCTGGTTTGCAGGAACTAGTTAGAGTCATTTGGAAATAGCCCTGGAGGCACAGTCTCTGCAGAGTCAAGTTCCCAAGATGTCAGAGCATCAAAAGTTCAGAATAGAAAGACCCGAGTAGTGCACCCTCCCTTCAGCTCTCACAGAGCATCCTCACTAGCAGGCGCCTGTGCCTCCTTCACGACTCCCCTGAGAAAGCAGCAAATAGCCGTGGTCCCAGTTTCCTGCAGCTCAACCTGGATACACTGACTTCCCAATAGCAAGCGTGGCTCTTTGGTGGCAAATTTGGGACAAGTATTTGGATCTTCCAACTACCAGACCAAGGCAGTTAGTTTTCCCTCTGCCATGCTCAGTAGGCACCTTTTCAAGTATGTATCTTCTCGTTCAATATAAAAGATAAGGTAAGGGATGCCCACGAGTCTCCCCTCCACTCACTTCCCTGAAAATCCCCACCTTAGCACTGAGCCAAGGGTTGAAGATATTGAAACTCTACTTTAAAATGCAAATACCATGTAGGAAAATTGACACAGGAACGACTGTTTTCCATTAAACTATTGTCTCTTCTTAGCCCAGAGCATAGTATCGATCACTAATTTTTCTCCATGCTCTGGGGAGGACACAGGGTTGGGGTGTGCCTAACGAGGGACTGAATAGGGTAGGTGTAGGGTCTGGCAGAAAACACCTGTTTCAGCTCAGTGTTTTCACCTATAAAAGGAGGACCAGATTCAATTATCTTTAAAACCCTGAGGTCAGAGGTCACCCTCTACCCCCATGTGACTGGGAAATCCTATCCCAGCAGGACCCACCCTGGGCCCATCTCTCTTTGGCATTTTAATCCAATCCCTTTGTTCTGTGAAGCAGCTGTTTAGGGCTTTTTACTCATTTAACAGCTAGATCTTTTTGAAGTTCTCGTTTAAAATAATTTAATATTCCTGCAGTATGTGTGTGGTTGAAAGTCATAAAATTATTCATCTGAAAGACATCTCTTTTCTCTAGGATACCTACTGAAGTGTGTGGCAGTTCCCCAGAGCGTAGCTGGCTGCCTGGAAAGCCTTTTTTCAGCAATGCAATTGAGTTATTCCACAGCCTTTGATGCTCTGGGGTTGTTTTTTTTCTTTTTCCTAACTGCATATGAAAGCTGAACAGCAACATGATTTAATTCTTCAAGATTTACTTTGTAATCACCAGGTGGTTCTTCTGGGGTACAGAGAACTGACCCTATTTTCTCAAGTTAAAATTGATTTAGGTCAAATAATTCTTAGAATTTGAATTAGGTATTTTTCTGTTTATCAGCATGAACTTCAAGCTTCATTTTTCCAGCAGCTGGGAACATCTGTGCCACCTATGAATCACAGGTGACAAAAAAGCCAAACGTGGGCAAAGCAAGTATTCACTACTCACTGGATTCTAACGGCAAAATTCTTCATGATGCTCTGAATTGGTGCCGAGGTACAATAATCGTGTTAGGTGTCTGAATCCCTTTTACAAAAGGAAAATGAGACAATTACCAAGGACTAGGACTGTAATAAAAAATAACACAACCATTTTACTGTTGAATAAGGAATCCTTCTGTAAAACTATGGTATATTGTTCTGAAATAAAAAATATTTGCCACAAGAGAATTCTTTTGAAAAATGTGCCATAGAAAGTGAATGGCTTTCTTTCTCTTAACTGCAATGTACACTAACTCCCAGGATTAATGTCTCGTCGTTTATACAAAGAGCAAGGGACAGATATATCTATCTAAATGAATCAACACCTATCTATTTATACCCACTTAGACCAACATGGTGGTTCTCCACCAGGGATTAAGTTAGAGCATATAAATATTACCACCTGGTTGGTCAATTACCTTTACTAATAAAAATGCTAACTCGGGTTCCCCCAATGGAAAAGGAGTCTCTGAAAACTGACTAAAGAATGAAAGCAGGCAGTGGATTAACTTAGAGATCAAGAACCTAAGGTAGAGTGCCTCGGGTAATGTCCACCTGCAGTTCCACCCTCAGCTGCCTACAGAGTCTTACCTTCATTTATCTGACCACTTGGGTACCCAGTTACTAAATGCCCATGCCCCAGCTGTCCTTTCATACTCCCAGATTAGGATTTTTTAGGAAAGCGAAGAAGGACTGGGGTGGACTCTCAGGCCTGATCTTCAAGGGGGTATCAGTTTCAGGGAAATCCTAGGGGTTCAGTTTTCCATAAGAGCTTTTCTCTCCCCAAGCCACAAAAACATCCCCAGCAGGAGAGAAGACTGAGAGATCCTTCTATCAATTCAGTAAATACCTCCTGAGCACCGACGAAACACTGCAAGGGTGTCGATAATACACTGAGACGGTCCCAGGCATGAGAGGACACAGGTCACATTTCAGCACACAGAAAGCACTTGGAATTTGTTGAATGAAAAATGATCTGAAGAAGACAGCAGGGTGACAGGAAGAATGAACAGAAAAATGCTGAGCTTGTGGTACTTGCACAGAAAACATTTGAGGAGACAGTAACGACATGGGTAGAAAAATGAAAGAGAAGGGAAATTGAACTATGGCCCCAAAGGTTTCAAACCTTTGTGATAGGAAGCGCTTGGGTACAACAGGGGGTTGGAAGAAAGAAGTGAGGGGGAAATTTGTTTTTACAGTACTAGCCACATTCCTTGTGTGCCCTACCTCTCCTCATGAGAGACTAGTCCAGACCCAGCACAAATAGTCCTAAAATGGAGCCCCAGGGCAGCCCCAAGGGGAGGGTTCTGGAGGTCCAAGGTAGAATGCTATCGAAACAGAAATTCTCATGATTGGGGGTTTATTTCACGCCCCTGCTATGATCCATTCATCTGTGGTTTGTTACCCAGATTTTCCTTAAATGAATCTCAACTATGCCTCTTTGTAAGAACTCAGATCATGCCATTTCCAGAATTTTACATTTCCATCTTCTTTAATCTATTTGTCTATGGCATCTAAAAACACATGTTCTTCAGATCTTTCTGCCTCCACTCAATTGTGCCCAGTCTCCTCCTTCAGCTAAAATAGCTGGTATTTGGTGTTTATTTAACTTTGCTTTTCTGAGGCTTGGCAGATCTGTACTTTCTCATTTAGGAAGCATGAGGAAGAGTGTCTGGAAAGGAACACTGCATGCAGGCGTGTTCGTAATTAGTTCAAGTGATCAGTTTATCTCCATTCCACTTTCCAATGCAGTGTCACTCTCACACACACACACACACACTCACACCGTGCCCAGCTAAAGATCTGTTTGCCTGCTTCCCTGGAAGGCTCCATCCCAGTGGTCATGTTAGTGGTCAGAATGAAGGCCACCCCAGGACCCCCAAATTTTGCATGCTCTAAATGGGTTCTTCCATCTGCCTCAAAAAGACAAACATACTCTTAGTGCATAAGACCTTCCATAGAAAAGAACTTTAATAGAATTAGTGTGCAATAGAAAGAAGATGAGATAATAGTTTTCAATGAAGCACCCAAAGTTCCCCATCCCCTCATGGGTAAATGTCCAGCTAAACAGGGCTGGCCCAAAGCAGGGCCACTGAGGCCCAAAAGCTTGACACAAGTCTAAGGCCCCTTCTGGCAGGGAAGCATAAGGAAAGGGCAGAAGGGACCAGGCAAGTCTGGAAGGAAAAGAGCAAAATCAAAATACAAATCAAGGTAACACTGGCCTTGTCAGATTCCCCACGGGTCTGTCACCCACATCTCTTTCAAGTGTCTCCTTCCGTGTCCCCAAGTCCCTGGTACAAGAACCAAGGCCAAGAAGCAAGCATGGCCTCTTCTTCACTTGTCTCTCTGCTCCACAGACCTCCTCAGGTCTTCTTTCCCAAGTCCTCTTTAGCTTCCCCTCGCTGCTCGGCTCTACCTTCATTAGGTGGGGCAGGGAACCCGGAAACTCCCCTTTCTGTGAAGATGACAGTTACAGGCAGAGGGGCAGGACGTGAAGAGGGTGTGGGCACAGGATGGGCAGCTCTCACCAGACCCAGTGCCTCACCTTTGTGACCCTTCACAAAGGAAAAGTGAAAAGAAACCGGAAGTCGGTGGAAGCTTCCTCTGAACCTTCTTCTGACGCCCAAATGTGTCATCATCTGGACCTGTTTGGGGGGCAGGAAGCTCTTGGAGCCAAGAGAACTTAGTCTGCTGTTTGCCAGTCATGTTCCACTTTATCATTCTGCCTTCTCCATTTTCTTAATATTTTTGGTATAGATCAACTCACATTTAAACAAAGTTACTTTTAAAAACTATATGTCACTGTTATAAAGAGAAAACCAGTTTCACTTGCCATATAAGTAGGAGGTAACCATAAAAATAAATGTAAAGAAAAACAGTGTGACCACATTCTATCCAACTCAGTCCTGCTCTCAAAGACAGATTAGCAAGCGGGGAAGAAACTGGTAAAGTCCTCTCAGCACCAAACTTAGACCGACTCCAAGCAGAATTCTTGAGAATGAATTCATCATCACACAATAAACACTTCTAATATGTCAGGCAATTCTCATGACAATCCCAGAAGGCAGGTATCAATCTTACACCTTAAGAAATGTGAAAACTAGGGGCCTCCCTGTTGGTGCAAGGGGTTAAGTGTCAGCACTATGAAGCAATCCACAGCTACTGCAGCATGAGTTCGATCCCCAGCCAGAGAGGTGGCCCACATGGCGCAGCAGACCTCTCCTGTCTCGTCCACTGCTCCCCTCAGCAGTGTATTTCAGTTGTCTGCCTGTTCTGCTCCCCAGTCTGTCTCTGCTGAATCCTCCCACTCCACCCCTCAGCCCCATGCCTCTGCTCCGCACCCAGCTCTTGTAAGCTTAAATAAATAAATCTTTTTTAAAAAAAAAGAAAAATGTGAAAACTGGAGTTACAGAGAGATTCTATAAGCTTCCCTAGGTCATGGAATGAGCAGGATTCAGGTCCAGCCAGAAAGACTAAACACAGTGATGTTACTAATTGTCAAGTAGCCAACCCCCAGAACCCTGACCCTCAGCAACCACTGATTAGAGCAGCCTGAATCACTAGGGAGGCCAGCACAGGATCACACATTTAGTGCCAAAACTAGTATTCCCTACGACGTGACCTTCATAAAAATAAATCCCACTCTCAAGGTCAATCAATTACTAACTTGTTATTTCGACAGGTATTTCTTTCACAGTCCATTTATCATTTCACCTTCTAGGTGAACTCAGCCTGTTTACTCTGCTTTCTGTTCAAATGTTCTGCTTAAAGGAATGGGGGCATTTCCAGACATTTAACCGGTAGTACCTACTTCATCTTTACCATTTTCAGGCTTTGGACCTTATCATGTGATTCCTGAGGAATGGAGTAGGAGGTGGGAAAGACATCCCTGCAATTCTTTCAGGAGAAATCTGAGAGAGTCAGGAAAAAGGAGCCTCTCGGCTCCCCAAGCCCAAGACCTGGTGGAAGAAGCGGCCGTAATTCCAACCATCTTAGAATTATTGACTGACAAGGTGCCTGCAGTAATTGCTAAAGCCAGGGTTGGCAACTTCATATACTTGTGTTTGGATTAGTTAATAGTTCAATTCCAAGAGGCTCTGATTGTAAATCCCAGATGGCTGCTTTAGCTCTAATTTGCAGCTCAGGACTATCTGTGAGGTTGCCATTTACAGCCAATTTTCAGAAAAAGCGAGCGTGGGAGCAGGAAGGGCCAAGGGAGGGAGGAACAGAGACAATGACAGAGAAAATAAAAAGAGGGAATATCAGTATATCAAGTGAGCACTTTCTGTGGCCTCGGTTGGGTCCCAAAGAATCACAATGAAATTGACAAACACATGCTGAGACCACCTAATTCTTTAGATTCTAGTGAGTCAGATGGTAAAAAATGTCTGAGCTTGAGCCCCCATCTTCATGCCTACCCTGAGGTCCCTACTCCACCCCCTGGCCTGTCTCTGCCTTTCCTGGCTTGTATCCTACCCAAATCTCTCGGTGACTGCTCCAAAGCCACCTTGATCTTGTCCCTGTTCTAAGAACAGACCAGAACCAGTTTCTGGCAACACCCCACCAACTCAAATGGAATCCAGAAAAATACTGGCTTACAGAGGCTTTGTATCTCATTTTTCAACCTGCTAAATTACTTATATAAAAAGCCAGATCGTGCTAAGGCTATAACCAGGCCACTCCCTGGCTAGACAGCGTTTGCCAGATGTGTGCAGAAACAGGCTAAAATAAGAAGGAAGCCAGTGAAGGGGAAGGATCTGGGGTCACTTGCTGCAGCCAGAGGCAGCCTGTCCCTGGGAACCCAGCCAGGAGAAAGCCAGCTCCTTTTTGTTCGCCTCCTCCCCTTTCATGAGCCACTGCTCTCCTAAACGCTCTCTACCAAGCTAGAATGATAAGCATCACCCCAAGGCTGCAGTGAAGTGAGAAAAGAGATTCCAGGAATGCAATAATGCACTTTGACTTTTAAGGGGAGATCAATACTGGCTAGAGAAAGATGTTCCGAAAAGCCAGGTCCAGATCCAGGGGCAGGTTTTCTGAGCAGCTGGTAAGGCCCATTCTGAGGCTCTGGGAGGGCTAGGGGCTCACCAAGGACTCATAAGGTCAATGGTTTTATAAACTTTGCAAAAGTAAGACACTTTCATATTCCTTTTTCTTTAAAATCCTCCCAAGAACCTCCCCGGTGGCGCAGTGGTTGAGCGCTGGGTTGCGAAGCTGCCCGCGGCCTCTGCAGCGCCAGTTCGATCCCCGGCTGCTCCCCGGCCACCGGAGGAGGGTCCCACATGGTGCACAGACCTCTCCTGCCATGCCCGCTGCTCCCCTCAGCAGTGTATTTCGTCAGTCTGCCTGTTCTGTTCCCCGCTCTGGCTCTGGCTCTGGTGAATTCCCTCACCCTCCCACGCTTCTGACTGTACCCAGTGCTTGTATAAACAAACCAACAAACAAACAAATAAATAAATAAAAACATGCCTCTATAAAAAATAAAAAAATAAAAAGCCTCCCAAGATTGTATAACGTTCAGGCCCCATTGAAACTATTCCACCCCCCACCTGGGACTGTGCCCACATCCCCTCCTCATTCTTGTACTCCCTGAAGCCCCCTGCTGATGCTAACTGGCTGGCACATTGACCACAGAAGCCAGAGGGCAAAGGAGGGAGAATTGAAATCCAAGGAGGGGACAGAGACAGGGTGGGGAGGAGGAAGGAACCAGGAAAGATGGACATCCTGATGTGCCCACCACCCCCCTCCTCAGAGGGCCTCCAAGGAAACTGGGGAGCAGCAAGACAGAGAACTATTTCCCAAGGTCCTTTCGATGAGAATGTAGTCAAGGCTACCCTGTGTCCAGGGCCAGGCTGCCAGGGTTCACCATGGGCTCCCCCAAGGACCAGGTGAGTGATCTCGAGCACTGACCCCTGACCCCTCCTTGTCTAAATAATAACCCCCATGGGATTGAGAGGATTGAAAGGGCATGTACACGTGTAAATGGTCAGGCCTGGCCCCTGTTGTAGAAGCCACTGACCTCATTGGGGTCATGGTGATGGGCTGCATAATGTTTAATGAAATACTCCAGTTCCTTCCAAGGATGTGGAGAATAACAGCAGTGCCTGAGGAACACCCACGAGTTGTTTTAAATCGATGACGCAGAAGAGAGCAACTACTCCAGAAATGCATCAATAGTCTTGTAAGTAACAACAGCCCCTGGACTACTCCGCACCCTGGACCTGAAAATGAAGAAACTCTCCTGGAGCTGCAAGTTCCCTCATCCCTTCCTTTCCTGTGTGCTCTTCCTTCCCTCGCCTTTCTGGAGGGGGTGGTTCCTGAGGACGGGCTCTGCTGTCCTCCGCACCTTGCCCCACTTGCTAATAAAAAGCTTCCTTTGTGCAAACAATCTGTGGTTCAGAGTCTGGCTTTCTGAGCAGGAGCAACACTACCTGGTTTATGTTGCTCACGAAATGCTTACAATGGTGTGCAATCTATAGAACATGCTACCTGTGACCTGCCTGTCCTTCCAAACCCCAAGGACAGAGCTAAGGTATTCTGTAGGGAACACCAAGACCCCTGTCTCGTCCCTCTGGTGACCTTGCAAATGGTGACACTACCTTCCTAAAAACATCAGACCAACTCCTTTCCCTCCTGTGCACTTTCAACCTGCAGTAGACACCCATCCATCTTCCAGCTACAGCCCACTTCCTTGACACCTGGTGCCTCCTTTCTTCCACGATCAAGCCATTGCTCCCCCAGCAGGAATACCTTTTACCCCCTCTCTAAACCCAGATGAATGAATTCCTATGACACTGGGGGATTTCCCTCTCTTTCATTCTTCCAATGAATGATTGCCCCTGGCTGAATAAATAAAGCATCGCTTTGTCTTTCGTGCTAATTTTCATCTGAGCTTCTGCCAAAGAATGCAAACAAAAAGAGGAACAGGCACTGCCATGGTCGATACATGTCCACTCATTCGCTCCCTCATTACTGGGTGACCAAAATGGCTTTACGTTTATTAGAGGGGCAGCATCAAGGATCGGGAAAGTTCCAGGCACTGTTCTAGATGCTGGGAATGCAGCTATGGACAAATTAGCCCAAACCCCTATTCGTGGGACATAATACACGTTCACTAGGGGAGACTGACAATAGTCAATGAACTTGATCAACAGCTAAATTGGATAATATGCTTTAAGGTGTTAAATGCTACAGAAAAAATACAGCAGAGTGAGGGGAACAGGAATGATGGGGAGGAGGGACTGGATTGTAGGTTGAGATTTTAAACTGCTTGGTCAGAGTGGGCCTCTTGGAGAAAGCAAAGACTTGGAAGCTAGGGGAGTCTGACATGCATATCTTTGGAAAGAATTTTTTAGCCAGTGAAAAGTCCAATGGAACTTTCTGTGAAAAGCACATGGAAATACCCTCATATGCACATATGACCATGGCGGTCATTTGCCACATGGCAACGGAATTGGGCAACAGCCCTAAGCATGGACCTGTGAGGGAATTTGTGTGGGGGTGTAGTGGAGGGAGTGGGGAACCTGGAACACTGAGCTCAGCAGAGTAAGAACCATGGCTTTTATTCCAAGTAGATGGCAGCCACTGGAGGGTGCTGAAAGGGCAGTGATGCTGTGTGATTCCTATTTGAAAAGATTCCTCTGGATGCTACATGGAGAATAAACCGCAGGGCTGACGCAGGGCAATGAGTGGGGAGGCTGGGGAGTCAGCCAGGTCAAAGACGGTGGCTGATCAGAGCAGGCTAGTGGCCATAAAGGGGGTGCTAAGTGTCCATGTCTAAATCTTTTTTGAAGGTTGAGCCCACAGGCATTCCTGACAGGTGCTGATTAAAACATACATTGAACTCCTAATCCCCAGCTCCGAACTCCTTCCCGGTCAGATTGGCCAAGGAAATGTCACCCAGGCTGTGTCGGACACCAGCTTTTCCTAAGACAGATGGCAGGACGGGGCATTTCTCACTTTCAGTGTCCTACAGCTGGGTCTTCACACATGGCCTCTTCACATCCAAGCCGATATCGCCTGCTGGCACCGTGAAATTTGTTGTTATTATTATTCATCCAGCTTTGCTCTATGGTGTGCACATTAAGAAAACAGATGACTCAAGTCCCATATAAATCCTTCATTCTCTTATGTTATTTCCCTGCCCATCACCTCCTCATTTATTCTTAATACTCAGGCTTGGCATTCAAGGCCAGGTCAGCTCTCAGGAGGACGTCCCTCCGCCCCCCTCACATCTGCCGGCTCCTCCCTCTGGGACCCCCACTGCCCAAAGAATGGGGGTGGGGGGATAAGGGGGTAGGGGGGGTGTGGAAGGCGAAAATCATCTGTCTTCTGTAACCATATGGATAAGATGTAGTCGTTACCCGTCGCCAGGATGGTTGTGCTTTGGAAGCTAATTAAGACAATTAGCTATTAAACACCAAAAACAATTAAGCTAATTGAAATAAACCATATGCACTTTACACCCTTCCCCACACACACACAAAATTAACATGCGGCTAGAATGTGGCCCCAAAGACGTTCTGGTGCCAACATAAATCAGGGGATATGGGAGCCCAAGAGGGAAGTGTCTCAGCGCCCAGTTGGTTTCCCATCTCAAAATCCTTGTCAAAAGCATTTGCCTTGGTTTCTTGACGGTAGGGTAAGTGAAAAAGCATCAGGCTTTTCTGCCCTCCCGCCAGTACGATGGATGATGGATCTGCGGTCCTGAACGCATGCCTGATGGCGGGCACCTGGAGTAGGGTGCGGGCACCTGGAGTAGGGTGTGGGCACCTGGAGTAGGGTGTGGGCATGCGTCAGTGGGTGCAACTGGGCTGAGAGACTGAGCTTAGAAGGGCGGCGTCACGGGGACGCCAGCAGAACCACTGTAAGGGGGCAGGACAGGACACAGTGCAGGTTCTCTGATCCCATGCAGACCAGGTAAAGGAGGAGTCAGAGTCCTCAGTGGTTTTTTTGCAGGTCTTTTATTGGGGTTCACCAGGCATATGGCAGGCAGGGGTGCCAGGTGTCTTCACTCTATCTGGGCTCTCTGGCGTTCGTTCTGCTGCTTCTCGGCTTCTCTTTCGGCTTCTGCTTCGGCTTCTTGGCTTCTGGCGTCCCTGTGACGCTGCCCTTAAAAGCACAGTCTTAGCGCAGGTGTACCCGCTTCAGGCGCCCGCCATCAGGCAGGCATTCAGGATCACAGGGTTCCCTCATCTATCCTGTTGGCAGGAGGGCAGAAAAGCCTGATACCTTTTACCTTACCCTACAACCACAAAGAAGAGCCACAAGAGAAGCAGAGAGAATGAGAGCAAAAGAGAGAGCAAAAGAGAAGCAGAGAAGGCCGGAGAGCCCAGAAAGAGTGAAGACTTGCTGGGGGCTGGGAGGCCTGTCAGCCTCCAGGCCCCCCAGCACCCCTGCCTGCTGTGTACCCAGTAAATCCCAATAAAAGCCTGAAAAGCTACCGAGGGCTCCAGGACTCACTCCCTCCTTCACCTGGTCTGCTCGGATCATAGAAAACCTGCGCTGTGCCCATTCCTGACATTACACTGATGTTTCTTTTATGTGGGAAGGAAGTGTAATCCTGCCCCCATGTTTCTTTCCAGCTAAAAAAACAGCAGAACCTTGACTCAGCTCAGAGGCTGCTATCCTGACTCTGACTCAGCTCAGAGGCTGCAGCACCCAAAGATGCCCAGGGGAGAAAAGTAGCCGGCTCAGGGCACTGGAAGATTCACTGTCCATTAACTGGATCTCTAAACAGAGAGGGTTTCCCCTGGCTTTAGGCATATATAAACTGCAGATGGAGGGGAGAGGGCTCAGCGGCAAAGACAATCCGTGCAGACCAGGAGCAGCTCTATAAGGAAGGTATGCTAATATAGAAATTTCTCGGCTGCATGTGCCAAAAAATTCTCAACTAGATTTTGCTTCAGGCAAAAATGGAAATTAGCTAGAAATGACAAGCTGCAGGGCACCAGAGCTCACCTCCAACCACAGAAGGCCACCACTGTCTTTCCCAGCGTCCTCTGCATGGTGACCAGCCAGGTGCATCCACCAGAGCCTGGGCCAGGCCTAGTCATGCAGAGCAGGACAGTGGAGAAGCCCCTGGAGGCCATTCCAGGGACAGGAGCAGGAGCATCGACAAGGGCTGGAACAGGGCATCTCTCGCTCAGCGGTGGCAACAACTCTCTCACCAAACTGTTTCTAAAACCAGCTTGTGGTTCTGATCAATTGCAATTCTGAATTGGTTTCTCCAACCTTCCCAATGGTTCTGGGAGTGGTTTCTCAACAGCTCTGTTTCAGCTTAAATTGGTAAGTTCTGGCTTCTGTTGGGTGCAAATAATTCTGATTGATGCCTATCCACTGGCTCTCAGCTGCAAACCCTCTAGGAAACAAAAACCTCAGGCTCCACCGCAGAGTGTCCTTATTCTTGCTGAGGGAAAGTGATCTGAGAAATGCCAACCAACAGCAGCAGGACTCTGCCTGGAAGGATATGCTGAGGGGCAACTGAGAGCCCAAAGCCATCACAACTGAACCCGCTATCTTAGTTGCCAAACACCCTCATCAGCTATTCTGATCTCCCACACAGTGGGGTGCACTTAATTACAGTCTCTCCCTATGAGATGAGCAATTTGGCATTGGGCGGAATATACTAACTAGCCTGACCTTGGGGGAAAAACAAGCCCAGTGATACTAAAATCTTAATTTTCTTTTCTCCACTTCTCACTGGCCCTCCTCCCTCCTACACTGAAGACCCACTTAACAGTTAGAGGAGACAGTTTTATGTCCTTGAAGGTAGCTGTGTGCTCAGAAAAGACCACTTCTAGTTTTAGCTTGGTCTTGAAAATTAGCATTTGATTTATTAAATGTATAGATTCAGGAATTTATGGCTGAATTAAGCTTTTAAAATCAGCTTAGGAATCTTATTATCCTATTTCTAAGTCTAGCAAATATTAACAATCACTTTAAGAGGAATTTTGATTAATGTTTAGCCCCATTTATACACTTAGTTAATTAAACCTCCTTAACATTTTAGGCAGCATTTATAAATCTAATATATTCAATTTCTTTTTAAGTACTTCATCTGACTGACAAACCTTCCCAAGTACAAAGTGACTCTTAGGGATTTACTAAATTAAGCATTCAAAAAACAGTGAAACCTAAATTCTCTTAAACTTCCAATCTATACATATACTTAGATTTCAACTTAAAATTACAAATCTCAATCAATTATTCAAACACAAGCATGAACATGGAATGTTGAGTGGCTTGTTATTCCAATAGCCAAATTCTCTTTAAAATTGCACATACATAAAATATCATTGCTATAGACTGAATATTTGTGTCCCCCAAAAATTCATATATTGATATCAGGACGTGGGGGACCTTGAGAGGTGATTATATCATAAGGATAGAACCCCCCACCATGAGTGGGATTAGTTCCCTGATGGAAGAGACCCCAGGGAAGACGGCCATCTACAAACCAGATCGTGGGCTCACCAGCCACCAAACCAACAGCCCCTTGGCCTTGGACTTGTGACAAATAAATTTCTGCTGTTTACAATCCACCCTGTCTATGGTATTCTGTATTAACAACCTAAATGGGTTAAGACAATAACATGTGCATAAATTCTTTTAACTTGAAATTATTAAAGTGACTGTTTTGATTCTTTTAAACATTTATGTGCTAAATTTTATATTTCCCCTTCCCCTGGACTACTCAAATGTCTGCCCATAAGGGAGGTAATTTCCTTCTCAGCTAATTGAGATTGCTAATCAACAGAGATCTGGGGTGGGGTGCCGCTTTCTCGTTGGTGACCCTATGGGCCAGTCAAGTCCTACTTCCAGTCTCTAACTTTCTAACTTCAAGACAAAAGTGGACAAGGAGGGTGAGTGATTGAGTGATTACTTTTCAAACCAGAGTCCAGTCCATAGCCCCTGTTCAGGAACCCCACACCTACTTTTGCATTTATTTGACCTTTAGGTATAAAACTATGTATTTGTAGCATGTAACTAAAGAATTGCTCTCTTTTCATATACATCTTACCCCTTCGATAAGACAGTTGGCTCCAGAATCATTGGATTCTGGTTGTCTCTTGGAGTTTTGTCTAATATTGAGTCATGACTTTCAAATCATTGCTCAGCCGCCACCCCCTCCCAAACCCTACCTCATCATGAGCTCATAATTCCCCAGGGAATGGAAAAGTGGGCTTCCCCCAGACCTATATTCCATTTGACTTAGCAAGGCCACTGAAAACATTCCTAAGCCTAGTAACTTCACCCAGACATTGTTTGGGGGTTACCATAGCACCACAGCTCCTGCTGCCCACCTTTCCCGCAGCAGGCACTGCTGTGGTCAAGATCTACTAGAAGAACAAGGTCCACACAAGAAGCACTGGGGCCAAGCCCCTAAACTCCAGGGGAGAGAGAGGAGGCCTAATAAGCTGAGCAGAGAACCTAGGACTCTACCCCAGGCTCTGGCCGCTCATCCACAATGCCCTCTAGGACACAAAACTAGCAGAGGCAGGAAGGAATTCATGGATCATGATGCTCATAAGCCTGCAGAATTACTATGGACAGGGGCCTCCCTGGTGGCCTAGGTGTTAAATCTCTGTGCTATCACCGCTGAGGCCTGAGTTCAATCCCCGGCCAGGAAGCTAACCCACATAGGGCGCAGCAGACCTCTCCTGTTTTGCCTGCTGCTCCCCGCAGCAGTATATTCAGTAAATCTGCCTGTTCTGCTCCCCATTCTGTCTCTGGTGAATCCTCTCACTGTCCATACCTCTGGTCTACACCCCAGTTTTTCTACACACACACAAACACACACACACACAGAGAACTGCTACAGACAGTATTTTAGTGGCATGGTAAACAGACTAGAAATAGGCATGTTTTTTCCCTTGACCTGACTTCCTAAATTAAATTCAGATACAGCGTGTATCTGAATTTCCATGCTAAGAATCAATAATACGCTAACTTTCAACTATAGCAGAAATAGTGGGTTGGGGCTGGGTCCCGGAGAGCAGAGACTAAAGGAGAGAAATGGGGCATAAGGGCAGCCTCCAGGGTTCCCAGCCTTGGGAAAATCTCTTCCCAAAAAAAGTCCTGCACTCAGTGGGCTTCCAAACACCAGAAAGGAGAAACCCAAGTCCCTGTGTCATTAGCACTTTGAGAACCACAGAGGGAGCAGGAACAGGACCTTCCCACAGGCTTGAGCCCCAGGACCATCTCTTGGGCTCACACTCCATCACCAACCTCAGAGGTGGCTCCTGAGGACTGCTGGAAATTTCTCTCCCCACCTTCCAGTATCAACTCATCAGCCTACTATGCAAGATGGTGGCCCCAACCTCTCTTCCTTCTGCTCACTCGGATTAAAATGTGCAGTGCTTCTTTTGGCTTTAAGGGTATCATTACTAAGAGAAAATAACAACTCTCATTGAAACTAATAAACAGGAGAACCAACACCTTGTCAGGATTCTTTAAGAGTTCTACTGGTGTCATCCTTGACCTTCAGTGGATCCTGAATGGGGTTGCAGCCCCAACCTCTTGGCCCTTCATTCTTTGTCACTGCTCACCCCTATGCCCTCCATACACTACTGTGACTTAGGCACTGTGGGAGACATGTGGGTACAAAAAAAGACTCAGGCTGGGTCTCTGACTGAGAAGAGCTAGTCTAGGCAGGGGACAGACACGTCAAGGACACTGAGCATGGTGGGAAAGTCACCATGGCAGATAGGCGAAGGAAACCTCAAATTAAAGTCCTGTCTGGCATCCTCCTCAGTGTCCCCTTCTCCTTCACTCCATCATCCAGCTGTGCCCTTCTCCTCGCTGTCCTTCATACCCCCTGGCCCCAAGAGCTCTCTGCACCTCCTTCAGGCCCCCCAAGTTTCAGTGGTGCCCACCCACCACCATCATCCCCAAGGCTGTTGGCTTACTCACTGCTTGATAAAGGGTTGAAGCTTTTCCAACTAAATTAAAAATAATCCCAGCAGAGGTCTCAAATAATAAATCTTTCTTCCAGAACATAAATCCTACAAATATTGGGAGTTTACTGCTCTTTGCTCTTTGCACACGGAATGAGTCAGGCAACGAATCCAGTTCTCTCACAGACAATTATGTAACTTATTTAGCTAGAAACCAAGCTCCTCACTTCAGGTTTCCTATGTGTAGTGTTGGATTCTCTCCACCCTCCGGCGCTTGCCCAGACCCTGTCTTATTGTTGTTTTCAACACTGGCTTAATCGTCCCCGTGTGGGTCGTGCTGGCACCAGTCCTGGGTGCCGCTTTGCCTTTCTCTTCTCCGCTGCTCTGCGTCCCAAGTGTCAACAGGCACGGCCGTTGCTTGAGTCCCCTGATCCGACACAGGAAGAGATGTGACACTGGCTGCCACGCAGGACACATGATTGCCAGGTTCTATGCCCTAAAAGAGGGCCCAGGGCACCCAAGCAAACAGTGTCTGAGTTCTGACAGCAGATGCTTTCACAAGGGCACCACAAGCAAGCTGGGCCCTCAGCTTGGAACAAGGAAATGCCTGCCAATTGCTTTGCTGAAATGCATGGATGAGCTAGCTCTTCTCTGGGCCTGAAGTGGGCTCAACCATGTCCAAGGATAACAAAATTGGGGGGCAATTGCCCAGGAGAAAGCCATCAGGGGTGAGACGGCAACAGGCCCTCTACCCTCCTATCAGAGGGCCCTGTGCCACCTTGTCCAGGTCCACTCACCTGGCTGCCCTGGTCTAAAGCAGATGACATGGGGCCTGCCACTCAAAACTGCCATGGCCTCCAATCCCTCACTAGTCCCCCAGAACCAAACCACCAGGGCCAGATGGGTTCCTCTCCTCTCCGCTGGCACCTCTCTACACATGAAGGCTGGCTTTGGTCAAGCTGCCCAGCACCCCAGGAGGATAAGGGTGCAGGATCAGTGAAGAGAAAGTCAGAGGAAAAAGAAAGAAACTGGAGGCTCCAGGACAAACTCCAAATGTCCCCCAATAAGATGGTCTCAGATTGCCCAGGCCGCTGCGGTCCTATGGGTTTGCTACTGTTCATCATTCCTTGTCTTTCTCTTCCACACCCACATTGGCACCCTGTCACTCCCCTCCACCATCCCTCAAGGTCTGTGTCCCTGACAAAGCTTTGGGTTGTTGCCACCCTGGGGTCCTCTGAGAGCATCCACAGGCCCACACTCTCGGGAGGAAGAGGCCCCCCTAACGAGGTCCGGCTCAGGGTGTTTGACCAAGTCTGGCTCGGGTGCTACTGAACTGCAGCTGGCCTCCCTCGGGTGTGGGGGACAGACAGGGGTCTGGGACTCTGGCCTTGCCCAGTCCAGCTTCTTGCCTCATTTATGTCCTTCCACATTGGGAAACATGGTCACTAGCCAGAGGTCTGCTTTTCACTGAAATTCGCTCACATATTTTCTGGCCGAGGCCTCAGTGCTCAGCTCTACTGCCCTGCACGGCACTGCCCCACCCAACAGCCAGGCCCGGGACTCTCTCTGCTGAGGGAGCCCCTACTCTCCTGCTCTTCCTTTTCCCGCCACACCTCTCTGCCATTTGCTAAACAATGATGACTGACAAAACCAGTGTCCAATGAAGAGCCGAGCCCTAGGGGCTCCGGGCCACTTCCTCTCAGGCGCTCAAGATGATGCTGGTTCCTCCTCCTCGGTGACATCTCCCAATCCCCCAAACCCAACAGGGGTCACTCTGAGGCCTGGATGGGGAGCAGGACACTGATCTAGGGCTCAGGGAAGGACGGCAGTCCTGGGTGCACAGCCTCGCTGTCAAGGCTGAGGCCCCCGTAATCCTGCATTTGGAATCTGCTTTGCACACGCCCATGTTCTAGCTTGTTCCTGGCTGTTCCCTAGTTCCTTGGCCGTCACTCTGAAATTCCACCTTGGAATGGCCTTGGCCTTGGCCAAGTTCAAGGGGAAGAGCTTTTGTCCTCACATAGATTAGGGGAGACAGCCAGAGGTGCCAGAAACCGGGCTGCAATGCTGAAAGCTGCGTACCAGGTGGGGCCAGCTGGAAGGGCGCGTCTCTTCCAGCATGTTCTATGCGACCATAAGACCTTCACAGGGGGCTGCTCCTTCTCTCCTGCAGGAGAGCAGCAGTTTCCCCAAACACCTGGGAGGCACTGGGAAGAGTGCAAGGCAGAAGCAGGGCCAGCTCGGGAGGAAACCACTAACGTGGCGCAGAGGGATCCCGGTCCAGGATACTCAACGCCTCCCAGGGCTGTGACCCGCACAGAACCTTTCAGGGCCCCCGTCTCCCAAGGACTGAATGTTTGAATGGGATCTTCGACCAAAGCGAGGCCACCAGGTGGCAGTGCCACTCCTGCCGGGTCGACAGAGCCTGCAGCGTGAGAGACTGACCGGTAGGTGGCAGCACATGGACAAATGGCCACACGACGCGCTGGTTGCCTAGCAACTGTGACGCAAAGGGTTCCATTGGCCCCTACCTCCAGGCTTCCCAGGTTATTTCTGGCAAAACAGACTGTTGCACAAGGAGTGGCCTCAGGAATCCCACAACTGCCTCTTTTAAACCAAGAGCATCTAAAATGGTCCAGGAACCCCAAATGTGGCACCACTGGGACCTCTGGGGAAACAGGTTACTTACTGTCCTTGCTCCTCAGAATGCCAGCTATCAGAGAAAGAAGACTAACGTTTTCCATTCCCCTGTAGCCCCACAGCCGATGCGGGCTCTGATGTCCCTGCGGCTAAAGCAGAGCAGCCTCTCCCCTTTCCTTTTGCCCCCCTCCCCCTCCTAAGCAGAGGCTGGGTATGTGACCTTGAGCCAGACCTTGAGCCCCCAGCTTCTCAGTTGTATATGAGGGGGCTGAAGGGGGGTGATGATAAGGTCCAGCTGTGACATTCTGTGGTCCTGGCTTTCTCCCTTTCCCTCAAGGACTCTGTCCTTACTGGTTTTGATGACCCTGAAAACAAAATTCTTCCAATTCCAGAAGGATAAGTATGACCTGAGAAACCAGAGATGAAACCAAGAAAGTGAGGCAGACACAAGACAAGGAGTGTGGTTATAATGAGCTCAAAGCCTGTGCCAGTCTGGTCTGTGAAAGGTCAGCGCCCGGGTGGAGTCGGGGCTGCTCTGGCCGTGGCATCAGTGGGGGTTCCAGGCACATCTCTGGGTTGTGAGGAGCCCGCTGGCCCTGGGGCTGGGCGCGAGTGGGGCCCAGGTGTCGATCACTAAGGTGTCAGGGTCTGAGGGGCACGTGTTCCAGAATCACACGGGCATGTGCAGCTCATTGTACTCATCCCGGCCGTCCTCGTCAAAGTTCGGCTCAGCATCTTCCGAGTCCAACTGCAGATGGAGCAGAAGGTTGGGAGAGGCAGGGGCGTGGACTCAGCCCCTCCTGCTCCTCCCCGCACCCAGACTTCGCTAGCTTCACTGTCTGCAGGGACCACGACCCCAGGTTCAAGCACAAAATCTTCAGGTCACCTAGACTCTTGGCACCTCCTCAAATAGAAATGACAGCCAGACTACAGAGGGAGGACTATCCTGGAGCCACTCTGAACTCCTGCAGTACCTGCATTTTGGGGAGATGACTTGCAAAAACAAAATGCCTTTCTCTAACTGACAAAAACAGGGCTCAGGATGGACTCTGACCCCACCCCAGGCCCACCCATCCCTTGCCCTGTACTTGTGTGCAAGGCACAGCTGTCTGCGGCCGCCCTGCGCTTACCTCACATCAAACCATTGTACCAAGTGCTTTATCTGGATTAGTTCTATACGGTAGAACTATTATGAGCCCCATTCTACTCACGAAAATAAGATTTCAGAAGGTTAGGTGACTTGCCTACGTTTACACATCTGCAGGAGGCAAAGCCCAGACTGGAACCCAGCACCAGCGCCCTGATACTGCTCCAAGCACCCCCCCTTACCGCCTGCAGCTCCCTCTCCTGGAAGAGCCGGGGCAGGAGGCAACGCCTCAGAGGCACCGTGAGCAGCAGCAGGAAAGGAAAGGCAAGCGAGGCCGCCGTGGATTTAACTACCCAGAGCAGAGCGATGCAACCCAGCTGGATGCAGGTGAACAGGTGCATCCGCCACGTCTTCACCTGGGGAATGGGCATCAGGTATCACCAAACAGTGCCCAGACTGCCTCCGTCCACATATCTGGGGACTCTGCTCCCCGGGTCCCAACTCTACCATCATTGCCGTCCATCCATTTACAGCCCAGGAATCCCTCCAACCCCTCCCCATCTCGCTATCACCCCCACTCCATGCTTCCTGTCCCTACCTTGGTCACATAGGGCTGTTCGGGATGATGCTTTGCTGGCATGAGGATGAGCAGCAGGCGCTGGGACAGCTGGATGCCCGACAGCGAGGTCACCCCCATGTACAGGAAAATCCCAAAGAGCACAGCCAGGGGGATCCGGCGCAGCACAGCCCCCATGACGATGGACAGACCTGGAGGAGGTAACACAGACCCACCTGACCCCTCCAACAGCCCCCAGGAGGACGGATGGGCCTGGTGGGGACAGGACGTGAGCCATCTGCCTGCTCCACTGGGTGGCATCCAAGTGAACATGAAGATGGAGGCCGGAGCGGCAGGGAAGGGCTTGGGAAGACAGGGTTGACAGGGTTCACGGAATGGCAAGAAGCAGGTCTGCGCTCAGAGCAGACCCTAGATGCCATTTAGAGATTCAGAAAGGGCCTGCTCAAGCCTGGGATACAGTGGCTTAAGGTCCCGGGGCCCAGAAGGCACATCTGGGGGAGAGGGCAAGGCCTGGCCCAGTGGCCGCTCTCACCCACGAGGCTGGCGATGAGGACTCCGGTCACCCGCTGCTCCCGCACCTCCTGGATCTGAGGCTTGTCCCCGGGAGCAATGGCGGTGCGCATCACGGTCAGCGCGTTCACGTGGGTGACGGAGCGGACGGTGGCGGCGGTGAGCCAGGGCAACCCGAACAGTCCACAGAGCCCCCCCAGAGAGCCGATGAGAAGCAGGTCCAAGTGGAAGCCGGAGCCTTTGAGCAGCCTCCGGGCCTTCTGGCTGACGATGAGCCTGCAGGCAGAGGATGAGGGCCGTGCAGGGGGAAGCAGCACGGCAGGGCCAGGTAGTGAGGGAAGCTCATGCAGAGAAGCACCCTCCCCGGGGCCTGCCAGCTTCCTTTCCCAAGTTCCCAAATTGAAGTTCTCACATTTAAGCAAAACGGAGCCAAATCCTCACACTGTGAATATTTAAACCACCACAAAAGCCAGATGTCAGATCTCACTATGTTGTGGTTTAACCAAAATGAGATACATGTGAGCAGCTCTGGATGAGAGAATATTCTGCCAGAGTGATCTGGAGACTGTCAAGTGCCACCCTGCCAGTGGTGGTGGCAGCAGACCCGCATCACGTCAAGGCACCCTAGGAAAAGTGGGCCTCAGGCCCACGCACCTCCCCCTTGCTGCCAACCCCACTGCCCTCCACTCCCCCCCCACCTCTTGCCCCAGACCCCACCCCAGCCCTCTCACGCAGTGATCTGTGTCTCCATGAAGATCAGGATGAGGACCAGGAGGGCAGGGACAGCAGCTGCCACCATCATCCAGGGGGGGAAGGGACGGGCACTGCCCAGGGGCGGGATGAACCACGTGCGCTTGTCGGGGGAGGTCACTGAGAGCCCCGTGGGCACTGTCAGCTTCTGCACCGCAGGAAGGAAGACAGGGACACAGTCACCCCATCCAAGGAACCCCGCCCGTGAAGGAGCTGTTCCCACCAAACTCTGTGTCCCCAGAGCCAGGGTTTCAGGGAATTCGGGTGTGGACAGGTTTGAGAGCAATCAGTTTGCATCTTCCAAAGTCAATGTCCCCCTAAAGGTCCGGCAGAGGGCAGGGAATGATCCACCTTCTCCCAGACCCCAGAGATGTGACCTAGTGCAGGGACACTGGTCATTTTACCCCCAGCCCCAACCTGCTCCCCCAGGAGTCTCGACCAAGGGTGAGTCGGCTGGACTGAATGGCTGCCTGTGGCGCCCGCAGCTGCCCCTTCGCTGGGATAGCTGGTTCCAGCCTGATCTCCACCTCGGGGCAAGAGCACATGTTGTGCCCTCCCTTCTCAGGCCCCGGGTGAGAGCGTGCTACGGAGGGGGCTGGGGCTCACTCACCTGTGTGTAGGTGTCCGTAATGGAGTAATCCACCAGGACCATGACCAGAATGGAGATAGGGATGCCGAAATCACCGATGATGCGGCGAGCCTGGGGGGACGGAGGCCCAGGAGGCAGGGAGCAGGTGGAATGAGGATTAGGAAACTAACAGGACGCTTATTACAGGAACTATCTTGGACCCAAGTCCCCAGACCTGTCCCTTTAAGCCCCTGGGCGCCAACCTACCCATGCCAGGAGGGCATTCCTCTCCTGGCTAAACGCGGAGGCTTCTGACAAGGGTGGGGCTGCAGAGACTCAGCTTAGGCCCAGGGAAGGAGGCAGCCCTCCTCTGGAGTGGAGCCTGGCTGTGACCAAGGAACTGAGGGGAACCCGGGGGCACCCCAGACCCCATGCCCGGCAGCCACAAACCTTGCCACCCAGGAAGCGACTATTCCTGAACTTGCGTAAGAAGAAGGCGATAAGGAAGGTCCCCAGCATTAGGATGAGGGACAGCAGAGCCGTGTTGGGCTGGTTCCTGGGGCCTGGAGGCCCCTCTGTAGGGGGCAGGGCACTCCCATTCAGGTCCAGCCCAACCTCCAACACCCCCTCAGGGGGGTAGAATGGCAGCAGTGGGTGCTCCATGAATACCTGTGTGGGTTACAAGGGGTCCCTATTGCTCACCTGGGCAGGAGACCCTGACACGACTACCATCAGGACACCTGTCAGGCAGAGGGCTGGCCCCTTGCGCACCTGAGCAGGCAAGAGCACAGAACCTCCTGCGACATCTCACACACGCACGCCTTCCCATAAAAGGTGACCGGCCACACCCGGCCTGCAGTGCTGACCGCTCCTGCTCCATCACATACCTGTGAGGTGAATCCTGGGGCCTCACCTGCCTGGCCAGGCTTAACTCTTGCCCTTCAGCTCAGACCTAGGGTATCCCTGAGCTCAGGGTCACCCTCTACACAGCCCCCTCCTTGTCACTTCTGTCCCCAATGTTCCGCACTGCCCCCCCCGCTCTCCTCCCCAGGGCCCCCCATCTACACCCACCCCCAAGACCTCTCTGGAACTCCACCTTGTAGAGTTTATGGAAGGTCTCGTAGATGAAAATAAGCGAGATGAGGAAGGCAAAGATCTCCTGGGTGAAAGGCGAGATATAGCGGACCAGGAAGCTGCCTTCCGCGGCCACCAGGGCAATAACGAAGACCACCAGCCAGAGGCCAACCCACACCCGGCCAGTGAGGTACTCCAGGTCCTGGGCTCGACAGAACTAGAGGCAGAGGGAGAGCTGATTACCCACGTGTCTGCCCTGGCACTGGGGCCTCAGGGGTGGGCGGGGATGAAGTCCAAGGGGAAGAAGTGGGCGGCGGCAGGAAGCCATCGCTTGGTTGGAGAGGTGGAGGCAGGGGTGGGACAGGTGGTCCCTAGGGAGGGTAGGGCAGGGCTGTCACCTTGAAGAAGGCTTCTTCGAAGACTAACAATGGCCCAGAGAAGCCAACCACCAGCAGCGGCTGAGCCCCCAGCAAAGAGAAGACGACGCCGAGCACAGCCGTGGACACGATCAGCTCAGAGACACCCATCAGGCCTTCGGTCTTCTCCCCTGGGGCAGGCGGGGGTCAGCGAGATGGGCCTGGCCTGGCTCCTCCCTCTTGCCCTCTCTTTTTTTTGTTTTTGTGGGACCCTCGCCGGTGGCCGGGGATCGAACTGGCGCTGCAGAGGCTGCGGGCAGCCTCGCAACCCAGCGCTCAACCACTGAGCCATCAGGGGAGGCCCCCTCTTGCCCCTCTTCCACATCTAGCTTAGCCTGATCTAGGAACCCAACAAGAACGCAGCAACCCCCAGAGCAATAGCTGGGGCCTCCTCACAACCAGACCCTCAAGGCAACCCCTGGGAACCTCTCACCACGCAGGTCATTAAGATGGTGACAGTGGAGCTTGGCCCCTTTCACCAGTCAGCCCCTAAGGGCTGACACCCTGACCCAGAACTCTGGTAACACTGGGCTGCCTGCAGCACCCCCACCTCACCTAGCAGGCCCCCAAAGGTGATGGCAGGGCTGAGGGCAGCAAAGTAGATGAAGAGCACGGCCGCCACGCACTGGGAATGCAGGGCGTCCCGCAGGTCACTGGGGTAGTGCGGGTACCGGCGCTTCACATCCCGGACAAGCCCCCCGAAAACTGAGCCAGTCCGCAGCAGGGGGTCATCTTCTGGGGTCACTTCAGAGCCCCCCAACTCCATAGACAGCTCTGGGGGAACAAAAGGCTGCTGGAACACAGACCACCCCCTCCTTCCCGGAGACTTGGGGTCACCCTCTCCAGCCTGGGCCCTGGTACAGGGTGCAGACACCTGGGGTCAGACGGGGGTGGGGGCTTGGAGCTGGGAGTGTGTGGGGGTGCGTGCAGGGGCTGTTCAGACCTTTCCCCGGGGCCACGTAGCCTCCCTGGGTGGTCATCTCCACTTTGGTCTGCTCGCGCTCCCGCCGCTTTCTAAGCAGCTCGCGCTGGAAGGCGGCCACGGAGCGCAGCAGGTCCCGGCCCTCCACCTCCGACGGCGGGATCACGATGCTGCCGTCCAGGAACTCGCTGATGGCGCTCAGGAGGTCCTGCCGGTCGTCTGCCTGGTAGGCGGCCTCATGGAACAGCTGGGGGAAGGAGAGGCATGGCTCGGGAGGTGGCAGGCTATTACGAGGCCAAAGGCGGGGGTGGCAGCCACAGGCCCAGGCCAGTGCTCAAAATATGGACACATCCCTGCTGGCCGACCGGCAGCCACAGCGCTTAACCCCCACCCGAGCGCCCTCTATTCTCCTGGGAGCCTCCGGACTTTCCCACGAGGCAACAACTAAAAGGGTAACGCCTGTTCTGGCCAGACCGCCAGGCCTTTCTGACTGGAGGCTGCCCACGCAGGCAGGCGGGTGACCCTTTCCAGCATCATCCTGGTCAGAAGACGCTCCTGCGCGCACCCGGAAGTCACGGCAAAAACCAACCTACGCAGCAGCCCTCCCCTTCCAGCCTCACGTCAGGCCCCAAACTTGAGGCCCCTGACCCACTCACCCTCCCATAGCCCCAGCCAGGCCTCTCCTCCTTTCCTCCAGCCACACCCGCCTCCACCACCATGCCAGAGCGGCCTCTGCCCTCCCTCCGTGCCGCCAGCGCCCCTGCCCTCGCAGCCACCGCTCTGGGCCGAGAGAGGGACGGGAGCAGGCCCGGAGAGCCCAGCCCGGGGCTGCAGGACCCACCTTGTCAGACATGAGGGTGGCGATGGAGCGCCCGAGCTCATGATAGTCGGTGCTGGTGTGGCTGGGCCCCAGCATCACGAAGAGGAAGCGGACCGGCACGGGAACCTCGAGCACCGACTCCAGGAGCACAGCTTCGTTCAGTCGCACAAAGGCCGCCGCCGGCTGCTCCAGGAACGGCACGCAGCCTGGGGAAGAGCAAGGCACAGGGCCCTGGGCCAAGGGGACAGTCGAGGCAGGGGCTGGAGGGCTGTCTGGGGCCATGGGTGCAGCTAAGTAGGCTGTGCACCGCCTAGAGAAACCCTCGCCTGCTGAAGCCCTAAGCTCTGGGGTATTTCCAGTCATAATTTACCAACAGGTGGAAGTTAAGGACCTCAGGGAAGGACCTCGGGGAAGGGGCACTTTTTCCTCATTCTCACCGAGGTGCTACCTGGACGAGCAGCAGTCCAAGATAACTGAAAACTCCATGAGTCTTTTAGGAAGGAAGTATTGGGGGCAGAAAGGTTGTGAGCAGAGAGGTGGAGGGCTGGTGGGGGATTAAAGAGCCCCCGACAAGCAGATCCCCGAGGAAGCAGGCAGGCCCTGCAGCCCCCGCCTCCAGCAGCACCCCACTCTTACCCACAAGCACAACAGTAGCCTCAGCATCTTCAGGAATCTTCTCCAGCAGCTTCAGGCTTTTCCCCCGGTGACCGTCTCCCCCAGGCATGTGGAGGGGCTTCTGAGGACGCAGAACTGGAATAGGGCTGGGACCCAGACCGAAGGCCATGGCAGACCCTCCCGCCCTTGCTCCAGCCACGGACTCTGCCCTCAGCCTCTAGATCTGGGCCACGCGTTCTGCCTCCCAGCCGGCGTGGAGGCTGCACACCAGCACGGGGCGGCAACCTGGACTCCGGCTCCAAGGCCCGCCCTACCACCTCAGGCTCCCCATGTTGTTTCCAGGGTCTGCACTCCTCCCACACAAACCGCCTACCTCGTGCGTGTCTCCCTCCTACAGACCCCCACGTGTCTGCGGTGACGCTCAGTGACCCACTCGCTGAAACACTCAGCGGCCTCCATTGGCAGTAGGCGCCCTCGCCGTCCCCAGCCAGGGTCAGAGCAGGGGGACTGACCTCCTTGGCATCGGGGTCATGAGGCCAGAGTGGGGCTGGCTCCCCCAGGTCATCTGTCATGGTAGGCACTGCACCGTCAGGGCCGTGGCTGGAGGTGGGGTGATGGTTCCCCAGGACTGAGTTCACGCTGGAGCTGGATGGGTTCCGGGGAAAGAAGCCACTGTCCTTGTCATCGTTGGGGTGGCTGTGGGAAGGGCAGCGGGGGACAGGGGGGTGAGGAGGAGAAGCCTTTTGCGGACTGAAGACATAAGAAGTGAGAAATGGAGGGTCGGAGAATTCATCCCTCTGCCTCCATGTAAGAAATAACTTTGTAATGGTTAACTCCATCCAAAGATGAGATATGAGCTCCCCGCCACTTACGGTATTCAAGCAGAGGCTGGTCAGCCTCTCAAGAGAGTCTGTGCTCCCTGAGGGCAAATGGGCCAGAAGCCCCCACCCAGGCGCCCCACCCTGGCACCTGTGTTTCAGTAGCAGGGTGCGCAGGACACTAGCCCTGTCCTCTGGCCGGATCTGGTCGGACACAATCATGGTCTCCACCACGAGATGTGCAATGCCTGGCAGCGTGGTCTGTTCCAGGTCCAGAAGGGCAGCTCCTGGAGCACAGTTAAGGCAGGGGACACAGTCCTGTCAACTAGAAAAAAACACCCCCCAGGGTGCCTTGCTCCCCAAAGGTGCTGGGTGAGCAAAGCACCCAATGCATCCAGGCGATGCATTGGGTGACCCAGCCCAGGCAGCGGGCTCCGTGTCCCCAGGGGGCACCAGACATTGCCTGGGCCCAGGACACCAGGGCCAATGCCCGAGGATCGGGCAGCCTGGCGCAGGCTGAGCCCTGCAGCTGTGAGGAGGGCGTGCAGCCAGGACCAGGCTCCAGGGTCCCTACCGTGGGCGATGGTCCTCCTGAGCTCCAGGAGGCTGCGGAAGGAGAGCGAGGCCACGTGGGGCTTCCCCCAGCGCTCGGTCTCTTCCTCCACGTCCTCCTCAAACTTGATCCAGCGCGCCGTCTCCCGCCAGTGGGGCTCCTGGCTGCGGTCCAGCATCAGCTCGTTCAGCTCCACAAACACCTGGGATGGTGCCAAAGGTGAGGGCCTGGGGGCCGGCAGGTGGGACCGGCCCTCTTGGGACAGGACAACAGGCAAGGTTGGGAGGAGAGGCCAGAGGAAGCTCTGGGCCCATCCTGGGGTCCTGTACCTCGTGAGGCCTCCGGTCCATCTTCTTCTTCTTCTTCTTCCTGCGCAGGATGGGGGCCAGACCGCTGGGGCTGCCCCTCCCACCCTGCGTCCGAGACGGCTTCTTCACCAAATGCCGCCGCATGCCAGGGTTATCCTCCAGCCGGTGACCTGGGGGGAAGTGGGCTTGGCAGTCATAGGCATCCAGCTTGGGGCCTTGGGGTCAAAGCCAGCCCTCCAGCCCCCTGCGCTACCCAGGCAGCCTACTTGATGGGCACTCTGCCAACAGCACTGTCTGGTCCACTGTGGCCATTACACAGATAAGGAGACTGAGGCCCAGAGAGGGGTAGTGAGGGCTCCTGGCCAAGCCGCGGTAAAAAGGCAGACCCCAGCAAGGTCCACAGCCCCAGCGGCACCCAACCCCGCCGCGGCCACGGTCCCTCACGCCTCATGACAGTAACTAACATCAAGTGGCCAGGCCCCGAGCCTCCAGCACCGCCCCTGCCCCCCACAGGGACACAGGGGCAGAGCTTTTCCCCCATCCTCCCGGCCTGCCTCTCCCAAGCCAGCAGCTGGGGAAGGCCAGCTGCCCGGTTACTCACAAGCTGGTCCCCCTGCCATGGGGCTCAGCCAGCCCCTGGAGGACTCCCCTGGGTCACAGTCCTCAAGGTCTAGCACAAACATCTCTATGTCTTCTGAGACCAGCGAGTCACCAGGGCTGAGGGCTGGAGTCCTCCCAGGACCCTGGACCTCAGCATCCTCCAGCCCAGGGCTCAGCGCCCCACCGGGCTCGATGACCTCCAGCCAGCTCATCGTCGCCCCACGGCCGAGGTCTCAGCCCCTGCTCCGTCCCAAAGCCCCGGCGCTCCCGGCGCTCCTAGGAGCTGGGAGCCTGGGCAGCAGTGGTCTTGGTCCGCGCAGCGCTCGAAGAGGCCGGGCCTCCGACCCGGGCTCCCCACGTCCCCAGGCCTGCTCCCAGCTGCTTCCAGCCCCCACTCTGGGTCTGTAAATACGCCCTTCTCCTGACCCGCCCCCCCATCCCGCCACCACCTCCGCTACTCTGCCATCGGATTGTTCCTGTCCCTGTCCTCAGGCCCTGGCAACTTTCCATGACGTACTGAGCTCAAAGCCCTCCCCGCACCCCCACCCCCACACTGTGGTTCCAAGGGGGAGCAGGGAGGGGTCAGCGATGCCCCTGGCCTGGGCACAGAGCCCCATGGGTGATGACAGGTGGCACAGAAACCAGGGCACTGATAAGATGGAAGGAATGTGCCGAGGTCACAGCCAGGCGCGGGCCAGGGTGGCGGGACAGGAGCGAGGGCCCAGCACGCAGGGAGGAGCTCTGGCTGAGGGTCCCCCCTGGAAGGGCGCGAAATGAGCCAGGGGTTAAAGAGTGTGCCCCGAACTCCCCCGATGGGGTAGGGGAACATAGTGATGTCTCCAAATGTCACTCCTCGAGGAAGAGGTGTCCCGAAGGGAAGGCTCAGCTGGGTGAGGGGGTGAGCTCCTGTCACTGGCCACGTGCAGCAGACGGGACCCCACGGAGGGGACTCGCACCGGTGGGGGAGGGCAGAGCCTCTCCAAGGCCCCTCGAGGCTGGGACACAGTTGGGGCTTCCCAGGGCCTCACTCACTCTTCATGTCGTCCAGGTCTGCGGAGCCCAGCATCTGTGCTTCTGCCTCGTCCGTGGGTACCTGCTGCTCGGGGCCCCCGGGGCTGCCCAGGGCGCTGCCTGGGCACAGCCGCTCCCGAAGGTCATAGCTGGCCGATGGGCTCCAGGGCCGGCTCTTGTCCCCGGCGAGACGGGAGATCCGGGCGTGGGGGCTGGGGGAGCTGGGAGGCGACAGTGAGCCTTGGACTTGGCGGGCGGTCACGGGGAGGTAGGCCCGGCTAGGGGTTCCCTTGCCGGCCCCCAGCTGGGAGACGGGTGTGGAGTACATGCCTGGGCACCAGACGCGGGCCCCTCCCGGGCGGGAAGGGAGCTCACCTCCACCTTCCTCCCCCCTCACACTGGAGCCTCCTCCCGCTCCAGCCTCCTCTGCTTATCCCACCCTCTCTTCACCCTGACACCTCTCTCCTGGAGGGCTCCCCGGGGCGCTGCCCTTTTCCCTCTGTCCCCCTGGGGGGGTCTCTCCTGCTTGTCAGCCATGCGGACAGGAAGGGTGTGCCCTCTGCCCCCCACCGGCTCCTCCTCTGCTCTGGGGTGAGAGCTGGGGACACGCCCCCGCTTCCAGCCAGGGGCCAGTACCTGACGGAGTGCTGGGGACTCTTGTCGGCGGCGGCGCGGGGCCCCACGGGGGGCAGGGCCTTGGTGCAGGCAGCCCTCCTGGCGAGGTGGGGACTGTCATCCTCGTCGCTTCCAATGGAGAACTGTGGACAAACCAAACGTCTCCTGGGCCCCTGCCCAGACTCGGCCCCAAACTACCCCCTCCGTCTCACCCAGGCCCCTTCTCCCGGCCTCCAGCACCCCTCCCGGAGCAGCCAGCCCCTCTTGGGGCAGACCCCCTACCTTTGCCTTCGGTGGGGACCCCGAGGGGGGGGGCTCTGCGGGCTCTGCCTCGGATTCTCCTTCCTCTTCCTCCTCCTCTTCCTCCTCATCCTCCGCAGCTCCCCCTTCCTCCTGGATAGGAGGGGTCCCCTCAGAGGGGGGAGCAGAGGTTTTCTCCTTCTTTCTCTTCCTCCTGGCTTGCCGGGCAGAGGCGGGGGGCAGCCGACGCAGCTTGTGGGGTGGAGGCAGGCGTGCGGAGAGCGGGTGGTGGGTGTGGTGGGATGTGTGCCGGTGAACTGGAGGAGCAGGAGAGCTGGTTGGGGTCCCCAGAAAAGACGGGCGCCCACACCTACCCGCCCAGGAGCACACACCTTATTCTACTCAAGCCCTCAAATAAGAGCACCCTAGTCCTTCCTCTGGAGCCAGGCTCCCCCCAACACCTGGTAGAGTAAGGGGTGGGAGTCATGGAGAGGGGAGATCACGAAGTGGGGTGGGGAGACGGGACACAGCAAGGAAGGGAGAGGTGGAGCCAGGACGGCTGAGGCCGGGACCTGAGACCAGCCCAGGGCCAGAGCTGTGGCACAGCCTTGGCAAGAGGACCCCGGGGCCCAGCTCCCTCCATCCCCCCTGCACTGGGGCCCGCTCCCGGGCAGGCGGACAGCGATGGGTGAGGGAGGCAGGATGACCCAACACGGCATGGTGGCCCCGCACAGCTTCCTGCACAGCATCCAGCACAAGATGGCACCGGTGACCACGGCAGTGTGGGGCACAGTGATGGTGGCAATGAAGGTGATGGTGGTGAGGGCGGCTGCTCTAGGGGTCCCCAAACTACCCACACTCAAAGTCCCGCTCGCTGTAGCTGCGGCTGGGCTTCTCGGGGTCCCAGGCCGGGGGCTTGCTGATGAGGTCCCCAAACCTGCTCACAGCCAAGGTCTTGCCCAAGTCATCGTCCTCCTCCTCCACGTCTGGACTCAGAGGGGGCTCCTCCAAGGGCACCCGGACCTGCAGGCCCAGACAGCCTCCCCTAAGCACCCGAGACCCCTGAGGGCCCCACAGCCACCCCAACTCCAAGTCCTGTGCGAGAGCGGGCGAGCAGCGGGCTCCTCAACGGCCCCCTCTCCCCGCGGGGCGGGGGTCAGCAGCCCAGGCGCCCGGGGCTGGGGAGCAGAGGGCAGCGGCGCTGGAAATGCCAAAAGGCCCTCGCGTTCCCCACGCCCCCAGCCCAGCTGCATCCTGGCTCTGGGGGTCCCGCGGTCGGCCAGAGGACACCCCTCTCGTCCTTGGGGTCCCTCCCCCTCCTGCGCCCCCACCTCCATGCGTCAGTCACCTGGGGTAGGGGGGAGGCGCCCCCGGGCGGCGGGATCACGCCGTTGGCCATGGCCGGGGAGGCGGCCGGGCAGGCTCACCGAGGGGCCCGGGGCCCGGGCGCGGAGAAGGGGGCGCTGCTGCGGGCGCCAAGCGGGGATCCCTGGGGGAGGAAGGCGGGGTCAGAGCCTCGCGCGGCCGCCCCCTCCTCCCCGGAGCCGATCCGCCGCCCGAGCGCGAGTCCGCGGCCCGCCACGCCCGGGACGCCCCGGCCCGCCCGCCCGCCCCGCCCTGCGGTACCTCGGGGCGCGGGAGCGTGCGGGGCCGGGCCCGGCCGCCGCGCCCCATCCCCTCCCGCGCCTGCTCTGCAGCCGGGCGCCGCGCAGGGCCGGAGGCCGGGGGCCGCGCACCGCGCACCGCGCACCGAGCCGGCCGGGCGGACGCAGGCGCCCGAGCCCGCAGCCCGCGGCTCCACCTCCTCGCGCGCGGCTCCGCAGCTCGGCCGCCGCCGCCGGGCCGCACAATGGAGCGGCGGGCGGTGACTCACCCCGCCCCGGCCCGCCGGCCCCCGCGCGCCGGCCCCCGCGGCACCCCACCTGCCCGCCGCCCCTCTCCGCGCGTCCCACGCGGCGCCGGGGGCGCACGGCCCCGCCTTCCCACAATCCCCGGGATTATTCGCTCCCCCGCCGCGCCTCGCCGGAGTCCCGGAGGCAGCACCTCCCCACCCACCCCGGCACGGCCCCTCCAGCCCTGGGAACCCGGCGCGCAGACCCAGGGGCGCAGCCCCTCCGCCCGCCTCGTCACAATATAGCCCGGGAGGCCGGGCTTCTGCCCCCGGGCACCACCCCGCATTTGACCTTGGCGCATCACCTCCTCTCCCGCGCCTGCCTTTCAGCATCTGGGGGGAGAGGGGGCTAGAAATGGGAGTGCTCCGGGCTCCCATCCAGCTCTGACATTGTGTGACTCAGTTTCCACATCCCCACTCTTGCCTCCCCGCCCCCCAACTCTCTCTCTCTCTCCCTCTCTCCCTCTTTCAGGTCCTATCTCCTTCCCCAAGGGCAACAGCCTTTGGAAGGAACTACTGGATCCCAATTTGACCCTTTGGGGTCTCCCCAAAACTGGGCACCTCACACAAAGGCAAGGCCCGTTGAGCGACATCTGCCAAAATCACTACCCCGAATCTTAAGAAAAACCTAAGCGGCTGTGGGGGACGCCTGGGGGTGGAACTGCTGCAGGAGAAGGTGGAACCAGCCCGGGCAGGCTGTGGGAAGAGATCTCCCCCGTGCCGTGGGCATGCTAGGCACCCTCGCGCACCCCTGCCCTTATCTGGATCTCAGCTCAACCCAAAAGGAGATTTTCTACTTTCAGTGCTACACAAGGGAGCCAGGGAGGGCAGCCCACCTTTGCTTTGCACCAACAGCCCCATGCTAGGCACCTCTAGCCCCCCCCAACACACGCACACACACACACACGCACGCTCAGCCTTGGTACCACTGTAGCGCGTGACCTGCCTTGGTCATTGGTCACAGCTGGGAAGCAGGCTCGTTGCTATGTTGCAAGTGGAGCCACAGCCATTTAAGGACTGTAGCTCCCTCACCAAAATAGAGGTGTTTGGCCTTCCTTCCCCGAAACACATGTGCTTGAGAGGGTGAGACAAGAGCTGGAGTCAGCTGTGTGTAAGGCGAGCATGTGAACTGTGCCCCAAAATGCAGGATAGGAAACCTCTCTGCTGTGGGTGAATTGTGCCCACCACCCACCCCCACACACACACACCCCCAATCCACAAGTTGAAGTCCTAACCCCCAGGACTTCCCGATGTGCCCTTATTTGGAAATAGTACAGTTACAGATGTGAAGATGAGGGCCTTCTGGGATAGGGTGGGCTCCTTTTCCAGCGCGACTGATGTTCTTATGAAAGAGGAAACTTGGACACAGACATGCACTCTAGGAGGACACCGTGAGAAGAAGGTTGGAGTCAGGCTGCGCCAGCCAAGAACCGACCAGCAGCTGAGCCAGACACCTGGAGCAGAGCCTTCCCTGGAACCTGCAGAGGGGATGGGCCCTGCCCGCAGCTTGGCCTCAGCCCCAGGCCCTGTCTCCTAGCCTGTGAAGTTAGACAACAGCTCCTTTAATAGCCAGACAGCCTTTGGAGAGTCTTGCCAACCTGGGACCCCATGAACTGGACCCTGGACACTGATCCATGATCATCCTCTGTAATTGTCCCTCCCTAGGCAGCACACTGCAAAGGTGCTCCTCTTCCTGGGGCCCTCAGTCTCCCATTCGCCTCCCAGCTGGGCACTCCCCACACCACCCACTATTAGCAGCTTTGGTCCCTTGAGAGCCCCTTCCTCTTAGCCCTAGTACTCAGGACAGTGGAGTTAAATCTCCCTGAAAGGGTGTTTGGATATCTCCTTCCAGGATGGGGGTGGAGATGCTGACAGTCACTACTAGTTTCATACCAGCTCATCCTGTTAGGTGTCCGTGTATGTTTTTATCCTTCTGTTGCATCCTGGAGGTGTTTCCATTATGTCCTACTGCCCCCCATAATTGTCAAGCCCTATAAAGTGTTCCTGATGGGAGGTCTTCATTCCTGTCACAAAAGACAGCCAGTATGTGTGTGAGAGAGAGAGAATGTGTATGTGGTTGCCCTATCAGCTCCCAGCTCTGAGCCTATAGATGCTCAGATGGGGACAAGAAAGATAACAGCAAAGACAGAAAGAAGCTCAGAGCACCTCCTGCACTTTCTCCACACCCCAGTCTGACTTGAACAAACCCCAGTCTGCAAACTGAGGCCCCAGGGTGCTGGGCTGACACGTGTAGCACCACCAAGGAAGCAGGAATCACTCCACCCACCTGCAAATGTACAGACACAAACACACTGTGCCTGGGTCCCTCATGAGTGAGTCAGGAGTCCTCTGGGGTGGGTTCTTCTCATGGTCATTCTCAGGAGTCACTATCTTGGAGCCAAACATGGGAACTAGATGCATGTAATAGATATTTTTCATCTGTGGCCACCCACAGCTTTGAAACCCTTGTCTACATTTCAGTCATTTCCCATGACTCCTGTCTATCCCAGGTAGAAGCCAAGTGCCTAGACTCCCTTGCAGCTAGAGTACAGACACATGACCTGGATTCCACCAGTCAGACTCATCCAAAGCAAGACCTGAACTCACATGTGATCCATGCACATGAGGCACTTCTCCTCTGTGTGCATGGGAGTGAGGCATGTGTTCTTCTAAGTGGCAGTGGTGGAGGCTTTGGTACCCCATGATATTAGTGTTTCTGGTGATGTAGCCAATAATAATTCCCAGCTCTCTATTCCTCCCCACAAGACCAACTAATAGTCATTATTTTTTTTTTCAGCTTCACTGAGCTGTACCAATATCAGTTGCTGGGAGGGAGCATGTGAAAGATGGACTCATTAACCAGTCTGGGGAGCCCCAGGCTCTCCATTTGCTATGTCATTCCCCACCTTTAATTGCAATTAACAAAATGATAACTTCATCACATCCTTAAATTTAGGAAGTGCTTTCCAGCTTACAAGCCACTTTGATATTCATATTCTCATGAGCTCTGAGGTAGAGCATCTTCATCCCATTTGACAGGTGAGAAAAATAAGGCTCAGAAAGTTTAATGTTTAAGAGTCACAGGCAGCATGGCCAAGAATTGAAATCAGTTCAATTCTGGCTTCATGTCTAATGACTATCCCCATATACCAGTTTCCTTGCCCCTAACCACCCTAATTCCATACCCTTCTGCAAATGTTAAACCTTCCAGACAAGCATACAGACTGAAATATACTGTTACCTTCCCAGACTAATTATTTAAGGAGACAACATCTCTGCTTAACCTCCATATTGGAGGTTAAGCATGAGACATCAGGAGCCAAGCGACCTGAGTTCACCCAGTTGTGCCACTAGATCACTGTGTGACCTTGAGCAAGTTATTTATCTTCCATGAGCCTCAGATTCTCCATCTGTAAAACAGCAATACTAAAGAATTGCTGAGAGAATGAAATAAATGAGTCCATCCATGTGATGCACCGGGAACAGTGCCTGGCACATAGTGTTAATAAACATGAACTGGTTTCACGACTAGCACACGTCAAAGATATACAAGCACCAGAAGCCCTTGGGCAACTTCCCATATGAAAACGATAAAATGTACATACATGAAGTGGAAATTGACTTGCCTTTACAAGGGCAGTGAGTCTTCCAGTCACACTGAACATATCAACCATGCAAATTCAGAGAACACGGATCTGGAAGGGCTTTTCCCTCTACCAGACACTCCTTAGCCAATGGACCAGTCTTTGCATTTGTAATCCTAACCCAGCAGACTGAAGAGGGAGGGGGTCAGGTAGCCTCAGATTGTTACTTAAACTGGCCAGGAATTTACCTTTGCAAGAGAGTCCCCTCCCTGCTCTCCAGAGCAGCACAACGGGCAAATTGCTGTTGAATGGTCACAGGGTGAGGACAACTTTATTTTCATAACATGGCATTGAGAAGAAGCCCAGACTCCTTCTTTATATAGAGATTGTATAAAAAAAAAATACCAGTTCAATGCTTGACTCAAAAGAGGTCCTCAATAAATGTCACCCATCTTATTTCCTGTTCATGCTACTCTGCAGTGGCTTAACCCATAATGCATGGGTCCCTCAGAAAACCTGGACTCAGCTTTGAGGACAGCACCGCCAGCCTCTAAGACTCTCCCAGCCCTGCAGAGCCCACCTCTCAGCTAGGATGACACTTTGGCACATGAATCATGTCCTTTTGCTCTGCAACCCCAACCCCACCAGAGCAGGTAGCATGCTTTGCAGGGAGTGGGCAGGACAGAAAGTCTGCAAGCCCTTCTGCCTGTAGTCTCAGGAAACCTAGGGCAGTTTATGGAGGAGGGAAAAGCAGGGTAGCAACAATACTGTCAGCGGAAAGCTGGGAATTGAGAGGAACAGACTCTCCAGTCAGCAAAGCAGGAGTTTCCCCCAAAATGTGGGGTGGGGGTGGGGAAAGACGTCAGTGAGGACTGCCAACCCCATGGCATGGAGGTTTGAACTAAAAGGTCCGTTTGAAAATGTTGGAACTGCACGTGTCATGCATACCCCAGCGTGTAAGCTGAGACCCACACATCAGTCCACACTCCACACCAGGTGTTGGGCAGACATTGGCGTGCAAAACTCACAGGGTCACTGCCTTGGGCAACTTATAGGCAGCGAACAGGCTAACACGTTCATTTATAATTACAAATGGAGCAGATGCCATGGAGGGAAAGTTTCACAAAATATTCAGGAGCAAAGCTGGGGAGGTGCTCTGCCAGGACAAGATTAAGCAAAGATGGGAAGGATATAAAAGAATCAGAGCATTTGGGCAGAAAGAAGAGTGTGGGAGAAGACCCCATGGGAAAGAACGGGATCAGTGTGGACACTGGGGTGCTGAGGGTTTGGGTAATGCTTCTCTCACTTTCAGGATGTGGTATTCCTGGGAGCTGGACAGATACAGAAAGAACTAGAAGGTGAATCAGAGTGGGCATGTGAGAAGGGCTCTGGGGCAACAGGTTTAGGGGAAAGAGAAAGGGCCCCCCTGCTGGAGACCCCAGCCTCCGCTGGCTGACCTCTACCACAGGAGAGAATATCAGTGAAATTGGTAGAGACCAGAGCAAGGTCGGTGGCTCTCGGCGTGATTCTCCCGCTCTAACCCGGCCGTCCTTCAGGGCCCAGCCCTGGGCGCCCTGGCCCACTCCCTCCCTGGACTGAAAGCTCCTTGAAAGCAGGCACGGTCGGATTCCCCCACCCACCCGCCATCCCCTCGGGAGCCTGCAACACTTGATGAGCTCATTAAATGCCTGTGGGCTTGAAGGCAAATGCACAAGTAATTATAGCAACTAATAAACTGAAGAATGTTTTTGTGAAGGACAGAGGAGTCATTGGGTCCAAGATGATCAAATGACAGAGGATGGGCCAAGAAAATTACATGCCATGGCTTGCTCGCATCCGCAGCGGGCCTGGGAGCCTGGGAGGCTGCCGTGAACACACGGGCAGTAAGATGCAGGCCGGCCCTCCTGATCACAAAGGGCATTTCCAGGCAACAAGCAGGTTGTGATAACAGGGAGGTGTTTTAACCAGCTTTTATTTATTGCATTACGGTTGACACAGCACTTCCGCGTTCATTATTGCACTCAGCCGTGTGAACCAGGCAAGGTATTGACTGCCTCATCCCTTGGCTAGAGGTGCAGGCACCAGGGATCAGCAAGGTTACTTGCTCGTGGTTAAATGGTGAGCTGCAAAACTAAGACAGAATCCCAGAACTTAGATGTAAATCCACTGTGCCTCTTAAACAAGCATCTCACCTCACAGACTCTTGAGAAAGTGGCTACAAAATTCTGCCTTCATCCCCCAGAGCCCCCCACAGAACTGTGGCTGAATTTCCAGTTACAGCAAACCAATCTGGGCAGGGTCTCCTCAGAAACCACCTGTGGTGCGAGCTAGGCACAGAGCAGGTTTTCTATGATCCAGACAGATGGGTAAAGGAGGAGTCCTGGACCCCCAGTGGCTTTTTCAGGCTTTTAATGATCTCCCTACACCATTTGTAGTGAGCAACCAGGTGCAGGGCAGGCAGGGGGTGGGGGGCCAAGAAGCTGGCAGCACTCCCAGCCCCCAGCGAATCCTCACTCCTCTGGGCTCTCTGGTGTTCTCTCGAGGTCTCCCCGCTGGTCTCTACCACACTGCCACACAGTTCTCTGCCTCCTCCTGCCCTCTGCTGCTGCCCTATGGCTCCGCCTCCAAGTGCTCAACGCACGCCCACACCTGCTCAACACACACGCCTCCACCTGCTCAACGCATGCCCACACCTTACTCCAGGTGCCCGCGAAGCGGGTAAGACCGCAGGTGTCAATCATAGATGCTAATGGCCAGGAGAGGGGGGCAGAAGAAGCCTGATCACTTCCATTTACCCTACACCACCACAGATCTTGGGAAAAGATGTCACCCCTTACTCCACGTAAAATATCAGCCCAGGTGGGCCCCTCTCCCATTGGAAAAGGGTCCTTCAAGCTGATCAGCTCCCCCACTTCCAAAGTCTGAGGAATCAGTACTTAAACCACTCAGTTTCGCCACAGACTCCCTAGGGCCTCCCATAAAATTTTAAATATTACGTTTGAATTTTAACACAAAAGAGGCTTTAAAAATGTGTTTGAAATAAAAAGTTAAGCCACCTCAATTCCACCCGATCCCCTTCTGCCTTGTTCTCCACGCCCCAATTTCTGATCAATTTCTGATCATCCCTCTAGAATTTATTGTACAAATGTGAATGCGTAGCCCCCTCCCACCCTCTTTCTACAGGAAACATACATCTTGTTTTGTACTTTCAGGGAGCGAATCCTTTCTCCTCACAGCCAGCCTCAGGCCTCCACCGCCAGTGAGCCGAAGGCCAGACGATCGATGGGCACTTGTTGGAGGGAAAGCCCAGCCGGAATGCACCAATTGATCTCCGGGGACAATCCTGGGTGTGAAAGGCAAGTTCCTGCTGACTGACATCTGTGCAGTGTCAGTGGGGGAAGCAGTTCCATCTGCCGCGCCGCAGGGCCTGAGGAGGAGGTGGCACGTCCTGGCACCTTCTGGGGGGGAGCCGCACAGCTAAACAGTCCCCAAAGTGGCCTCCCCTCTCGGCCACTTCCTTGACAGGGGACACCACCACTTCTGTCTCCTGGGCTCCCCAAAGGAAAGACACCCCCAAGACAAAGTGGGCAGAGGACTTGGTTGAACTGTCAAAGATGTTTAAGCACAAAGAAATGGAAAGCAGCTCTGCTTTCCGCTGCCCCAGGTCTCAAGCTGCTTTGAAATCACCCTAAAAGGACTGGAGATGACTCTGCCGGGCCAGCACCATGACCTGAGCAGGTTTCCGGGAAAGAGCTTATAAACAGCCAGCCCCATGGAGGGCAGCTCTGGGCTGCAGGCCGGGGAAGGCCTTCCTCAGGACCAGCACTGGCTCTAACTCGCAGGCAGCGCAAAATCACTGACGAGGAAGAGGGTGTGCACACTGCCAGGAAAGTGGACTAATATTTTTGGGAAGTTTTAATTTGCTTCAATTAAAAATTCAGGCCAGCTCCGAGCAAAACCAAAGTAGGTGAACTTATTTTCTGCAACCTCGGCAGTCCTTTCTGGGCCCCTGCCCCCTTTGGCTGGCCTGACACCCAGGGACCTCTGCCCCCTCCAGCATTTCCCAACTGGTCGGTTCCAAGACACACATCATTTCCTTCCCACCCTCCTGCCAGGCCAGACCAGGGCCCAGCTGGGGAGGGGAGAACCAGGCAGCCTCCCAAGACAAGAGAAACCCTGTCTCTGGGGCCTGAGCACCAGCCCGCCAGGTCTGGGTCATGTCTGTACACAGAAGGTTCTTTTCTCGAGCTAACTGGCTGTCTCTTGTCTCCTGACGGAAGGAATGGGAACCCCTTGGGAGAGCAGCTGTGTTCACCACTGCCTCGACCACGCAAGGGCGCACCACGCCACAGCGAGCTGAGCACCTATTCAGATGTGCCTTGTCTGTCTTCAAGGGAGTTTCAAATACTGGCACCAGCCCCCTCCTCCCCACTGTCCTGGCCCAGAAATGGTAACTACTTTCATGGGGGGATAAGTGGGGACCCCCCCCTGCCCTGACATGTTCTAATGGTCTGTGCGGAAGGAGGACTTGTGTCCATTCACTCTGCCAAGAGCACTCAGTGTACTTACGCAATGACCATGCGGAGGGAAGTTGGAGTAGCTGGCCTCTATGGCCACCACCTGCAGCCTCGTTTTCCTCCTGGGTGTCACTGTTCACGTGTGAATCATATTGGTGCAAAAAGTGCTTGGGAGCCTGGGCACGGGGCACGCGCTCCTGTAATTACAGACTCCTGGGCTGAGAGGCCAGAGAGCACGAGGCAAGCACACCTATAAATACGGATGCCAGGGCTGGGAGATCATTACGAAGAGATAGAAAAGCCAGAGAGAGCATGGAGATAGGAGGGGGTGGAAGGCTTGGTTGCTGCCAGCCTATCTGCCTCCCTGCCTGCCCACCTGCCAGCCCGCCCGCCTGCCGCCAGTCTGCCTGTGTCTGGTCTCCTCTTCAGCATGAAAGGCTGTCAAGTCTACTGAGGGCTCCAAGATTCCTTATCCATTTGCCTGAGTCAGCAATGAAGCTGCCTGTCCTGTGACTGGTTGGCCCGATACCATGTTTCAGCAAGTGCTCGTAAGTGATGCCCTAAATGACCTGGCAGCCTTCTCCCGCCTGGGGCGCAGAGGTCTTGTTCTTTACCCCCCTTGGAATCCAGGGGCCTCTCTGCTGTACTTCAGGTCACTGGTGAGTAGGCCTGAGGTTTCATGTCCTCCAGCATGGACTCACCCTTCCTGGCCCGAGTGTGTGGAGGGCTGGCTGGGCCAAGGGTATAAATGGGGCCTGAGGGGGTGGGATTAAGTCTTCTCCAGTCTCTTACGCCCTAGTCCCCAGGCTCCCCTTTGGACTTCACCAAAACAAAGCTTTCCAGGGAGCCTGCCCACATTATCAGAACACACCTCTTCCCAAGAGTCCTAAATCAAAGGCCCTCAAGTAGAGGAAAGGGATAATTCTGTAGGGAGCCTCCTGCTCACTAGATCAAGCCTTCCAGCACCTTCCATGTTGACCTTTCCAATAGAGATGGCTGGGAATTCCAGAAACCTGGCAGTCTCTCAAATTCAGGAATGCAAAATGTAATTTTCTCTGTAACTCAATCCTTGTAATGAACCCCTATTTCTAACCACCAGAAAAGTTAAACTGGAAACATTCAAGTACACTCAGCCCAAGCAGTGATTTCAACTCAGTTTAAGTCGGTCACATCCCCCCTTCAGGGTGAGGCCTGTCCCTTCTCCTGCGGTGACCCCAGCACCCTTGGCAGCATGTTCTCAGCTGACTTCTGTGCCCCCTGGGGGCACACAGGGTCTCCTGAGTCACCTCCCTTCCTCGGGCAAGCGATACCTCAGGCAACTGTTCCCAGTCCATGCTGCCAGATCCTTTCAAATAGTCTTCTCCATCTGCCCTGCTGGCACGGGGAGCATCTGACAGTCCCCCCTAATTCCAAACATGGAACAAGGCAAGGTCCAGGGAATTGCTCTTCTCTAAAAACCCTTCCCTCTTCCCACGCCAGAGCTCTTGGTCTGTTCATGGGCCCAATCAAACCTCTCCTGACAGCTTAACCCCTTCACTTAAAACCTAACGACCCACATCTTCCTTCTGTCCAGTTCAGCTGGGAGAGGTGACATCACCCCTGCACTAGCACTCGGTCCAACATCTCACCATACCCTGAGGAGCAGAGAGGCTTTAAATACAGTGCAGCTGGGCCCGCATGTCCTGGGGCAAATCTAGGATGATCTGGGGGAGCCCCATCCAGGCCAGGGTGGGCAATGCTTCCTCTCAGCAGAGGCCGGCCCACTGCAAGGAAGCGGGAGGCAGTGTGGCCAAGTGGTGGCTGACACCCTGGTCACTGAGTCAAACAAGTGTGGACCCACCAGGTCTCTTCTACTTACTGGTGTGATCTTGAACAAGTCACTTCACTCTCTAAGTCTCAATTTCCTCAGCTGTGACAAGATGCTACCCAACTTCCCGGACCCCTGGCAGGAGCAAACCATGTCAAGCCCTTGGTTCAGCACCTGGCAAATAAATACTCCAGAGATAAGTCACCCACCGGTGCCCAAACTACATACACACAACTTGACCAGCACAGCTTTGAGGCACAAGGGCAGCGTGACTGACCTCTTCAGGGTCCCTCTACAGAAATACATGGGGCCACCACATCCCTGCCCAAGTGTCCACACTCGGGTGCAAGCACCAGCTCCCTGCTGAGGAGGGCACAGACCAGATGAGGCTAGTGCGGTCAGGACACTTTCATTATTCGGTTCAAGTTAGCTTAGGTCAAAAAAATAAGAGGGGGCTCCTTTAGCTCACACAAACCCCAGGGTTACCTCCCGTCAGCCCCAACTGGACCCAGGGACTCCAGAGACCCCACCAGGGTCTGTGATGCGCGATCCACCGCTCAGCTGCCCTCCTCTCTCTGCTGGCTTCCACTTTCCCGAAAGCTTTCCCCAGGCCTAGCGGCTCCAGGGGCATCCTCTCAGCAACCCTCGTGGGGGGAAACTTGCCTCTTTCTGGGGTGCACCAAAAACACCCGAGGCTGGGCCTTGGTGGTTCAAACCAGGCCAGGTGAGCATCTTGAACCGATCACTGTAGCCATGGAGAGAGTCAAGGAATGGGCTCGATCCAAGCGAGACTGAGCAGAGAAGGCAGGAGTGGCAGCTGCCAGATGCCCGTCATCCCTCCACAGCCTGCTCCACATGCCCGCTCCCCAGGCCCTCTTCTGTTCATCCCCCACAGGCTGAGCACCACATTAGTTCCCAATGGCAACTGGAGAAAGTGGGACTCCAACTGGCCCAGGACTTGTCAGGCAGTAATTTCCATGCCAGGCCACATGCCAGGAGCTGCTGGCCGAGGACCAGAGCCCCTGGGTCAGGAGCCCCACTTGACCCCCTCATCTGGGACAGAGCAGGGTTGGAGGCTGGGCCTCACCATATAAGTGAGGCTGCCTGCGCTGCCCCTCAAGGAAGAGCTGTGGGCAGGGCGGTTTCTGTTTCAAGAGGAGGAATGACAGGCCTTACGCGTGACACATTGAACACCCCTAACGTCTGGCATGGAACCGCTTTATTGATACCTGAGAAGAGTGCAGGGGAACATTCCTACTGACCATTAGCCTGTCCCCAAGGCCAGATTGCCCACTTTTCTTGTCCTGCCTGGGGACCACAGGTCACTGGGGACTTCACTGGCCCAGGCCCCAAAGCTGCGGAAGTCCACAGTTGGGGTCTGGAGAGAAAACATCTGCAGCCATGGCTCCTGAGCCCGGGGCCAGCGGGGAGGCCTCACCGGTCAAGGTCTAGAGCCTCTTGGGTCACAGTCCGGAGTCCAATGGAAAACAACTCCTCCCAGGGCTCCCGGATCCAGGCCAGCAGGGCTGTCAGCTGCTCCGGACATACAACCCGGAGCGCCCAGAAACTCTCCAGCCGGGATACCTGGCAGCCAAGAGGGAAAGATGACTCACAGAGGGTCACACAGCACAAGGAGGGGGATCTCTGAGAGGAGGGGAGCCCCTGCTGGCTCATGGCCTCATCCCCTCCCCAAACCTGTGTCACACCTCATAAAAGATCCTGACTTGGTGCTTTTTAGACAGAGCATGATCAACACTGAAGGTCCCAATGGACTTCCACATTTAGCATCTTATTTCTTTAACCTCCCTGTTTCCCAGAACACGCTCTAGAGTTGATCCCAAGGAATGCTTAGGGTTCAGTTCCTGGCACTACCGCCGATGCAAGCTGGCGAAGCCCAGTGCCCTCTGTAACAGGACTAACACAGGGACCTGCTCTGTGGAGATCAAGATGAAGTGGCTGGCACACAGTCAGTGCCACACACACTTGAGGCAGCCGGTGCTCACTCAGGTTTCCCCGCTAACACAAGGCTGGGCTCCAAACTGGGGTGTCTATCCTGCCCACAGCTGCCTCCCTCTCTACCTATGGCCTGTCCAGCCGAAGGAACCGCCCAGTTCACAGCACTGTAACTTTCTCTTCCTCCTACTGCCCCCAATTTTGAGCCTTCCTAGCCCCACCACACACACTGCACCCTCACCTCATCATAGAAGACGAGCCGCAGGTCCTCTGGGGCAGAGCGATAGAGCAGCACAGAGCTCAGGCTGCTGAGCGGCTGCTGCTCCCGGACTCGCACATAAGGGCCCAGGCCTGAGGCCTTCTCCGAGGCTTCACCGCAGGCTGAGGGAAGAGGGGGCTCTGCGCCAGGCACTGCAGGATCCTCCTCCAATAGGTGCAGGGTGGACAGGGTCAGCAACAGGGATACAGGGCAGGGAGCAGGACCTGGAGGAAAGAGTGGAAGGCCATGGCCTTGACCCATCACTCCCTGACCCCTAGGTCAGCCCAGAGCACTGTTCACAAGAGGAGGGAAATGCCATCTGAGTGGCCACAAAGCAGCCCAGGCCCTGGGGGGTCAAAGCCCTCTCTTTCCAAACTCCAGGCATCTCTAGGCCCCAAAACCTCTAACAAAAGTAACCTGCTCCCCACCCCCACCCCCAGAAAGAAGGCTCCATTCTGGCCTCCAACAGAATGAGGAGCAGAAGGTCACAGAAAGTCTGGACATGAAAGCAGACGCGTCCAGGTGACTGAGGCTGGGGGTACCCCTGACCCTACCCAGAGAGGAGACTGTGCCACTGACATTCAGGCGTGCCTAAGAGAGACAGGAAATCCCGATTCCAGGAACCAAGAGTGGCTACTCGGCACAAAGAGATGCTGAGGGCCTGACCTGTGGCTTGGGACAAGATGGGGCTCAGAGGCCTCACCTTCAACCAGGAACACCCGAAGATAGAAGAACCGGGGAGGCTCCGAGGAAGAGTCTCTTTCCAGCAATGGCCTGCAGGGAAGGTGGCAGCCCCAGAAAGGGACAATCAGCTGGGGGTGGGACATTCCACAAGGGAGAGCAGAGGAATGGCGGGCCTGGGTCAGGAGGTATGGGCACAGGCGGCAGCCCCAGGTACTCAGGGACCCACGGGGCTTGGGCTTGTGGAGAGGGGCTTGTGCTCCCAAGGCACCAAGCCTGGCCTCAGCCCCCTATCACCTCACCACAGCCGGTGCTTCGGGGTCACCTCCTCCTCTGTGGCACTGACGCTGCTCCTCCGGGTTGGGGGCAAAGACTGCAAGACATCTGGACACAGAGGCAGGGACAGGGGCCCTCAAAGACTCCAGCTCGTCTATCCAAACCTCCCACTTCTCGACACCTTCCCATTCTCCAGAGTTCCAGATTTCAGAAACTTCCGAAGGAAGGCACAACATTACCTGCCTGTTTCCACTCAGCCCTCTCCTCCCACCCCGTCTCTGCCTCACCCCTCCCCTCGCTCACCAGTGAGCTCCTTGAGGAAGGCCCGGCAGCGCTTGGCGTCTCGAGGCAGCAGCACGCAGACACCAGCCCCAGCCACCCACTCCAGCCGCAGGCTCTGTCCTGCCAGGCCCAGTTCGATGCCACTCAGATCCCGCAGGGAAACAGCCAGGGAGGGCTGTAGCCAGCTCGCCGGGGGTCCGCTGTGGAGTGATGGGTAAGTGAGAGTGGAGTGAGACCCATTATGGGCCCGTCCCTTCCCCGGCCATGGCCCCCCTCACTCACCAGATCTCCCCTGTCACTTTTAACACGTAAAGCCTGTGGTCAGACACCACCACGAGACACGGACACTCTCCAGGGTGGCCTGCCAGAACCAGTGGCACCTAATGGGAGAGGAAGTTGCTAAGAAACAGGAAGAGAGGCCTCAGGTGACTGGCTGACTGAAAGCCAAGTTACCTATGAGCACCTTAAGCCACTCCTCCCCCTGCTCAGCCTGGGCACCCACCACGCCCTCCGGCCCGGAGCCTCCACCTGCACTCACACCCAAGTGATGCTCCAAGCTGGTTTCACTATCCTCTCGCCCATCCAACCCACCTCGCACACACTGCCAGGCTGTTCCAAAGCACAAAACTGACTGCCACCCCTGGCTTCCAGTACTTCAGAGGCTCTTTCAGCCCTTGGGATCAAGTCCAAACTCCTTAGCAGACACACAAGGTTGCTCGTGAACTGGCACTGGCCTGCCTCCTCAGCCACCCCTCAAACACCGGCCTCCCTCCATGTCCCCCACCCCACAGTCTGCCTCCCCAATCACGGGTAGTTTCCCACGCACTACTTTCCGTTCCATGCTGCTTCCTTTACCTAGAACATTCTTTTCCTCCCTCTTCCATAACTCATCCTTCAGGTTGCTCTAGCCATCATCTCCTCACGAAGGGCCTCCCTGGCCCATTCAGGTGCCCCTCAAGGGCTTCTTCCTGATTCTAGCACTATCTTAGCACTCAATCGAGGTCTGTTTCTCACACCAGAAACTGATATCCAGGGCAAAACGAACTCTCTCTGGACCCTTGGTGACTAGTCCTGCTAGGTGCAAGCATGTGGGTCTGATAACCTCGTGGCTTTCTGATAATGACAGAGCCTGGGTACCAAGTGCTGGGCTGGGCCAGACACAGGCCCTCACCACGGCTGCCGCACTGTGAGGGAGGTATTACCCTCGCCGCCACGCAGGTGCTACAGAGTCGAAACCGGAAGCCTGACCGGGTGGTTCCAGAGCAACTCCTCTCACTCTGACTCTGCTGTGGTGGGAGCAAGGGGCACCGTGGGGCATGGGCACTGCCAGGCTGGCACACACCTTGATGCAGCACTGGAACTCCTCCTGGGCATCAGTGAACACCTCCACATCCAGGAAGAGCCGGAGTCGATGGTCCACAGAGCGGAAGTCACAGTGCTCAGGGGCTGGGGGGGGGGGGCAGGTGAAGCAGTCAGCGTATCCTGGCCACCCCTCATCAGTGCCCCTTCCCTCCACAAAATGCCAGCCCATCTCAGTTCACCTGTACTCACAGGGACTGAAATTCCAACTCTGGCAGTCGTGGGAGACTGGGGCCTGAGATGGCACATTGGCAGTCCTGCTGCTGGAGTCGCTGTGGCCAGGAGGGTCATGGCCAGAGCTGGGGGACTGGGAGGGAGCCAGGGCTTGCTCTCCCTGTCGCTGGTCCCCGTCAGGGGTTGCCACAGACAGTGCCAGGAGAACCACATGATCGCTCCCACAGTTCGGACACACAGCAGCAAAATCTGGAAAGAGACATGAGCAGTCCCTCCCTATGAACCTCTCCAGCACAACCCCACATGCTCATGATTCGCCTGGGCCCACATGATTCACCTGAGCCATGTCGTGCTCAGATTCACCTGGGCCCACAGCTCTAGCTTCATACACTGCCCGCCCTCCCAACCCACTGGGCTCCCATTCCAGGAGGGCTGAGCCAAACCAACCAGTGGCCCACAACCGCCTCAAAACCCATCCCCCTTCTAATTTCAGGCCTTCTCAGAGAGGGCCAAACTCCAGGCAGCCCTCTCCAGCCCCCGCGCAGAGCTGCGCTGGCTGTGGACTTCAGTGCTCTGTGGCAGCAATGTGGGAAAGCCTCAAACCAACAGACGGGGGCAGGGAAGACTCTGCTGCAGACCTGGGTCCACCTCTGTCTGCACCACTTAAAGGCTGTGATGGAAGCAATGACAAGGCCTGCGAGCTCTGTGCCTGGTGCCTCATCTGTAAAATGGAGGTGATGACAGTATCGATCTCCTAGGGCTGTCAGGCTGAGTGGAATCAGGGCTGGAATCCTGATTGTTCTGGCAAAAAGCCAGGACAGGGATCAGCAGTGAGAGAAGAAACGTTCTGTTTCTCCAACGTGCTGGGCACGTGCTGGACCCTTTGACAGTGGTGTCAAAATCTCCCTGGCAGGTTTTGCAAATGAGAAACACAGAAATGTATCACCAACAAGCCCAAGCGGGGCAGTCGGAGAGAGGCAGCAGCCACTATTTACAGAGGCCCTTGTGCCAGGCACCAGGCTCAGTGGCTTGTTGCTGTATTTTAACTCCTAACAGCACCAGGAGGCAAGGCCATTCTCTTCTGAGCTCAGATGAAATAACGGAGGCGCTAGGGAAGAGAACGTAGCACATGAGCGTGTCCAGTCACAACACCTCCACCAAAGGGACCAAAAGGGCCCCAAGGGCCCCAGGAGCCCATGGGGCAGGGGACAGGGGACACTTTCCACGGTGTAGGCTGTGCTGCTGGGTCACCACAGCCCCCTGGGCAGGCTCAGGGAGGAGGATGAGGGAGAAGGCCCCATTCCCTAAACAAAATTCAAACTCCTGCACCAGTTGGTGCCAAGAAAGAGGACAGTGGCCTACAGAGGGCCCTGAGTCCACACGGGCGTTACCATGACTGTGTCTTCAAGTCCTCAGAGACACTGTGCCGACCGGCCTGCAGTGGGGAAATCTCTCGTCTTAGGAAGAGAATGAGAAGAGCTGCCCCGTGGTTTACAAGGTCAGTCTAAGGAGGATGACCCAAGCCGACTGGAAAAGCACCTTAGCAGCAGAAAGTGCTCAGAGGGCGGCCTCCTGCCCCACACCACAGTGCTCATCAGGCCCCTGAGCTCTCTCCGATGTCACCAAAAGAAGGGAAAATGCCCTCAAGTCATGAAAAAGTAATGAAGCCATGTAAATGGAGACTATTTCCTGCCTTTTAGAGAAAAAAAGGGGATATATTTTCTTCTTTGTCTTTTGTAAATGCAGCATGCAGATGGCTTTATTTTTCCCTTTAGGCAGAGCTGGGCCCCTGCTCCTCCACTCCTTCCTTGGGGGGGGGGGGGGGGCCCTGGCCACACTCCCTCCCTCACAACCACTTTCCCTGAGATGGCAGTAGGTGTGTGGCAGGGAGGGCAGGGGCTGGGCTTGGACCTACCTGTTTTCTGGAATAGAGACCTCCGGCCTCCCTCACTGTCCGCCCCGCCCCTGGGCACCTCTGGCTGGAACTCATGGCCACAGCGGAGACACTGTAGTCGGCCCCCCAGTGGGTCTCCTGCTCCCCCCAGCTGGCGCTGAGCCGTGATGGCTGCCGGGGTCAGCACAGCAAGCAGCTCCTAACACAGGACAGGCCGGACGCAGCTGTGAGCACAGAGACCCCAGCCCTCAGGTTCCCGCTCTCCCCCCAGCCTCCAGCCCCGTCACCTGGAGAGCTGCTTGTGCGTCAGGCTCCAGCACCACATAGCGACGCAAATGTCGGTTGGGGCAGATGTAGGAGAAGCGCAGAACCAGGATGGGGGTCTGGGGGGACGGATCTGAGCCCTGAGCAGGAAGAGGGGAACCAGGTGAAAAAGCAGAGGGAGCCAGAGGAACTGGGAATTACTGAGAGCAGAGGGAAAACCAGGAGCCCTGAAATGCTGCCGCTGACATCCAAGACCTAGCCCAGAATCGCTACTCCTCGGCACAGCCTCCTGAGTCTCCCGGGGTCAAGCCTTTGCGCCCCACAGCTCCGCTCCTCCACACCAGAGGCCAACAAGTCTGGTGCCTGAAACCCTATAGCTGTGTTGCCAGAGTTGCCCCCACCCCCCTGAGAAAGCCCAGCACCTGTTCCAGAAGCCCACTTCCACCACTCACCTCGGGTACTGGTTCGGTCTGGGTTTGGGCCTCAAGTTCTGTCTCAGCTGCCTCCAGACTCTGCAGCTCAAGCCGTTCCAGGACCCGAGCTGCCTGGAGCTCCACCTCCAACAGGTGGCCGGCGGTGACCCGGAGAAAGCATTCCTTGCCCCGCACGCCCATGGGCCCCTCCAGGGGACACACCAACATTGGGCGACAGAGCTCCGCTGAGGAGACCCAGAGAGGGCCCTGTTAGGAGGGAAGGGTACCCGAGGCTCTGCCCTGCTGGGGGTGGCATCCTGCCCAGGCCTTCCCCATGGCCCAGTGCTCACCTTCCACTTCATTCTGCTCCTCCTCCTCCTCTGCGCCTTCCTCCTCCTTCCCCTGCTCCTCCATCTCCTCTTCCTCCCGTGGCTCCGGCCCCACCCCGATCTCCTCTGCCCTTTCCTGCGGTGACTCCTCTGGGGGCGCAGGGTCCGGCACTGGCTCTGGGCTCAGGGTGTCCGGAGGCCGTGTGCAGAGGGTAGGGTTCGGGGAGGTAGCCAGAACGGGAGTCCCCAAGGTCTCTAGGTGGTTCCTATACTGCAGCCAGTCACGGCCAAACCGTTCCCGGAAGCTGTTCATGAGCTCGAGTTCCCGGTGCTGCTGCACAAACCATCCTGGGCAAGAGGGGAGCACAAGGTTTATTGGGCCTGTACCCCACCACACCCCTGACAACTCCAGCCTCTTCTGTGGGGGCTCCTCGGGGTGAAGCAAAGGGGTGTGGAACTGCGGGGGCGAGGCAAAGGCTCCCCTTGGCAGCCTGTCCCAAGCGCATGCTGCAGAACACGGGCCGCAGCCGCAGGGTTACACAGTGTGCTGGGGAGAGCAGCGCCCATGCTGGCACATGAGTCCTGAGGTGTCGTGCAGGGAGGACACCGGGTGACTGTTTAACCCAGCACTCCCTGGGTCCTGGCCACAAGCCCTTTCATCACATGGCCTCTTAACAACCCCCAAAATGAACGCCCCTTGTAAACACTTTGGAAAATGCTGCTCAGGAGCAGTGTCTTCTCTCCAAACTAAAAGGCAAGAGGAGCGAGGAAGAGGCTCTCTACATGTCTACTCCCCTCAAAGCAGAATCCCTGGCACCACACCTCCACTGTAATTTGATTATAAGGGGTGCTGGGCTGGGGGTGTGGGTGGGCTGACTTACCAGCTGGGGAAGGGTCCAGAGTGCGGGGCTCTGGGTCAGTATCACTGGGTTCCGAGATACTTGCCCGCCTCACACGGACTCGGCTCTGAGGGTGGGTAGAGGGACAAAGGCCTCTCAGGTCAGGGCCTTCCCTGACAGAGAAAAGACCTGACTACTTCCAGCCCACCCACAACCTAGAGCTCCCACGAGGCACCCACCTCACAGGACACGACTTACCTTAACCTTACGAAGCGGGGGCTGGGCCACAACACCCCCCGAGGAGAGGCTGTCACTCAAGTCAGGGCCCCCTGAGGTTTCGGTGGTAGTCCCCACCGGCCAGGGCACAGAGGGAGCTGCAGAGCCAAGCTCCGAGGATATGGAGGTCTGGCGTGTGACAAGGGGGAGAAAAAGGTAAGAGCCAGGGAGCATCTCTGGCCTACCAAGTAGCCAAGATGGGACCCCCTTGAGGAAGGGACCAGGAAGACCCTTGCCCTGAAACCCTCCACGGCCCTCAGGAGCTCCCTCCCTTCGGGTCCCCCCACATGTCCTTGCTGTCCCACTTCGGACAGCCCCCACCACACTAACCTGGAGATCAGTAACCGACAAGACCTTTCCATCAAGAAGGAACTGAGCAAAGATAAAAGGAAGGGGCAGCATTGGTGGTGGGGTGCATGCCCCAGGAAGCTCCAAGCCAGGAGCGGGTTGGGGGATTCCAGGGAGCCCAGGGCCTGGGGATGGGGTGGGAAGGCAAGAGGATGCAGGCATGAAGATAGGATTGGGAAGAAAAGGGGAAGCAAAGTGGACACAGGAAGGTCACTCACGCCTGGCACGGCGTCCCTGGCACGGGGTGACAAGTACTGGGCAGTGGTCGCTCGGTGTGCAGGGTGGAACGACAAAGGGTTGCCCTCCAGGTAGAGCTGAGGGGCAGGAAGAGGAGACTGAGCTGGGCCTCTGCCCTCCAGAGGGAAGACAGGCACTGAGGGAGGGAGAAAGGAGAGGTGAGGGGGTGCAAAGCCCCCCAGTCACATGACGCGCCTGGCTCACCTTTCGGAGCTCCGTCAGCAGCCTTAGCGGAGACAGCTCCCTGTGTCCTTCCAGCAGGTTGTACGCCACATCCAGGTGCTGCAGTTTCCGCAGCCGCTCCAGGCCTGGGACAGGGAGGAGGGAAGGCGGGGGGCAGGTTGGAGATGGCAGGAGCGGGGTTTGGGGGCAGGTGTATAGAAAGCCAAGCCTCAGACCTGTCCTAAGACCACATGAGGCTCTGGAGGCACAGGACTCCCGGGCCCCAGGCCTCATGCTGCCTCTATGCTCCTCCATGCCTGCCTCACCCTCACCTACTCCCTGGCCCTCCACCTCCCCCACTCACCGTGCAGGCTCTGGAGCTCATTGCCGCGCAGTATCAGGGTCCCCAGAGCAGCCCCTGAGGGACCCAATCTAGGCACAAAACGCAGGTGGTTATAGGAGGCGTCCAGATGGTAGAGCTCAGACAAGTCCTAAGGGGAGGCGGGGGTGACAAAGAGGCCCTCTGTGACCAAACTCAAGTCAGGCTCCTCTGAGCACTCTTGTTAATTAGGCCTCGATCTTGGCCTATAAAGACTGCATTCAGCATAAATGATCTCATGTGTGTGCGTGAACACACACATGTACATGTGCACACGCATTCAAGGACCTGAACAAATACCAGCGTAGTTCCTTACAGCTCAAGGCCACATCCCTAGGATGACAACTCCAGCCCCCTGACATTCCCACCTAGAAAACCTCGAGGCTGCCAGAAGGACATTTGTTCCAGCGAACACCCGAAGACAGGGCCCTCTCTCCCTAAGGCCCTAGTCATGGAGGGTAGGAGCCTAATTTGGCAAGCACCAGCTAGCAAACCCAGATGGGTTTCACTCAGACCCACCCCCCTTTCTGCTTTTTGTAAACTCCCATTCCCCCTAAAGTCTCTGCTGTTCCCATTCCTAAAACGCCTCCAGCCCCCCGCTCCCTCATGCTCCCTGTAAAACAGTCACCTCTGAACAAACTGAACTTAAGTTCATGCTGATGCTTGCTAATGACTAAAAGTTTTACTACTGATTAAATGTCACAATGATTTAGTACAATAAACCATTCTTATTGCAAAACACCCGTTGTTACCACTTGAATTAGTGTTCAGCTTTGTTTCTCTTTGATGGGGAGCAGAAAGACATAGACAGGGAGAAGGGTCCTTTTTTCTGTGCTGGGCACGGGGCTAAGCATTATCAGTTTCAATGCCACAGAAGTAGGTACCCCACTTTACAGTGAAAAAGCCGAGAGGTGGGGTGATTTTCCCCAAGTGACAGAGGAATCGGGAGTTGGAATGTGAACCCTGGTTTTTCTTATGATAGCGCCTGAGCCCCCAAACAGTACTGCCTCCCAGGGCATGTGGTTCATCTGGGGATCAAGAGAAGGTGGAAGCAACCGGATCCAGAAGAGAGAGTCAGAGCAGAACGATCAGAGGCCCAAGTGCCAGACCCCGGCCAGGCTGCTCAGACGCACCATCAGGAAGCCCTCACAGTCCTCCACTTGATTGTGACTCAGATTCAGGAAGCGAAGAGCTGATAAGAGACCCTGGGGGCAAGGGAGGTGGAGAATCAGACTCCCCAAAGAAGCCAACTGGCCCCCCTCCCTAAGGGCCCATCCCTGTTCTTGCCCAAACCCCCTTCCCACTGAGGCCTCACCAGGGAGCTGTCTAAGGCAGTCAGTGTGTTGTAGCTGAAGTCGGCTGAAAGCAGAGCCAGCCAGGGCAGGGCGGAGCAGAGGTCGCCACCACAGGCTGAGAGGAGCTCCTGAGCAGGGGACAGGTGCGCCATCACCCCCCACTCTCCCCTCCTCCCTCTGCCAAGGCTACCCACGCTCTCTCTTTCACCCAGCCATTCATTCATTCCTTGTGCACTGAGTCCGGTCTGAAGATGCGGACTTAAGACCAGGGCCCTGCCCCCAAGGAGTTCACAGTGGGGAGACACTAGAATACAGCAGACTACTTAATACAAGACAGTAGGTGTGGCGGTGAATATGTGGACAGGAACTGAGTGCTGCGGGAGCACGGTGCAGGGCGTAGGGGCACTGTTAGCAGGAGGCATGAAGGGGAACATCAGTGCGTGCTCCTGCGTTTCTCAGGACAAGGCATCAGGGCCCACCTCTTGTCCTACTTACTGATAATGCTTGGATGCTCCTGCTGCAAATCAGGGTCTCCAGCTGGGAGTAGATGCCACGGAGGCCACGAAGGCAGTGGAGGGGGACACCTCGGAGCTGGGGCAAGGGAAGGGAGGGAGGAAGTAGGACAAAACTTCACAGAAAACAGAGGTCTCATCCCCACTTCCCCTGACAGGGAGAAGGAAAAAGATGACAAAGCCAACTATGGTTCAGGTTAAATGGAAGAGAGCGAATGTCACATTACTGCAGGGACATGGACACACTCAGGCCTGCCCCCACCCCCCAAAAAAGGCCATCTCCTTCCCCATCCCCAAAAGGTTGCTTCAAACTGGGTTTTGTGCAACAATATCCCCCAACACCCCATACCTCCAGTTTGCGAAGGGACTTGAAAGGGAAAATCTTGATGGGAGCTGGGAGGCCGGGACCAGGGACATGGACCAGCTAAAAGAAAAACCACTCTGGTTACTGAAGCCAGGCACATCTCCCTTTCCTAAACATTTCTTCAGTGCAGCCACCAGTGCCTCCCATCTTGTGGATCAGGGCCCTGCAGACTTCTGCACCCATGGCCCGGCCCTAGCCCCAGCCTCCACTACTTTCTTGGGCTCTTCATACATCCTGCCCCGTTCCCAGGCCAGAACCTTGAGAGAAAGTGTTTTCTGCAGGACATCAAAGAGGAACTGAAGCTGGAGGATGATGGGGGAGTCGGCGGGGTGCGAGGGCAGCGCCACAAAGCCAGTCTGGCCAGGGCTCCATGGCCCCAGGTGCAGCTCAAACACATGGTTCAGCTGCTGCAGCGTGGCAGTCAGCAGGCTCAGTGTGCTACAGCCAGACAGGACCACGTCTCCTGCAGCGAGAGGGACAGACAGGAGAAAAGGAAAGGGTCTTCCCCTTTATTCTAAGCCTTTGTGACCCCTGTATCCACCCACTCTAACACATAGTATAGATCTTCCACTGCAAGATCAAACTTTCAATCTCTTGCCAGCTCAAAGTTTTCAACACCTCCCTCTATCTTCAAAAAACCCTCCTGATTTTTCAGATTACTTTAATACATGACCCCAAACTGCTTTTCCAAATTTTCTTCTATCTTCTACTCAGAAGAGCCTGGTTTGCTCAGTGCCAGAAATGTAGATACCCTGGTTCACAGCTCCCTCATTTTCTGATAACTGCCCTTCTCCTCTGTTCAGCTGGAGAATTGCCTCCTTCTGGAAGCTTTCTCAATACGCAACAATGCTGAGCCAATCACTCATTTTGCATGAAAGTCAATTGGTGTTTTCTCGTTATTCTTCTGATTGCAAAAGTAATAGCACACTTACAGAAACTTTCAAACAAAAATAAAAAGCATCTCATGAAACAAATAACCACTCATTACAGCATCAAAGCCCTGAAGTATTATTACTGCTCCCTATGAAAACTGCTCTCTCCGGGGCCTCCCCGGTGGCGCAGCGGTTGAGCGCTGGGTTGCGAAGCTGCCCGCAGCCTCTGCAGCGCTGGTTCAATCCCCGGCTGCTCCCCGGCCACCAGAGGAGGGTCCCACATGGCGCTCAGACCTCTCCTGCCGCCCGCTGCTCCCCTCAGCAGTGTACTTCGGTCCTTCTGCCTGCTCTGCTCCCCGCTCTGGCTCTGGTGAATTCTCTCACCCTCCCGTGCTTCTGGCTGTACCCAGTGCTTGTATAAATAAATAAATAAATCTTTAAAAAAAAAAAAGATAAAAAAAGAAAACTGCTCTCTCCAATGAGACTGTCACCTTTAATGGCATCTTTCAGTCACCTTAGTAATCATCACTACACTTAAAATAAGCTTGGCTAGAAGGTAGACATGGAAAAATTTTCTAAAATCTAAAAAAAAAAGGAGAGGCACAGGATGTCACAGAAGCGGAACACAAATACCCTATACCCTTCACCCAGTTCCCCCAATGGTTACATTTTATATAAACATGACAATGGTATATGAATGCATAGCTCTATGCCATGTTGTCACCTGTGTCTGACACAGAGTTAACTACCACCACAAATAAAGATACAAATCTATTTCATCACCATCACCACAAAAATCTCTTTCTGGCTACCTCTATCATCCTTAGCCTCTGGAGCCATTTCAGACTTTGCAGAATAAATGAACAAACCTTCATGAAAGATTTTCAATATACTAGACACTGAGGATAAACACAGATATGGTTCAAGGGCTCTTCGCACCTTCAAAGAAGGTCTAGAAGAGAAGCTAAGACATGTGAACAGATAATAATGCAAGCCAAAAAGTAAAACTGCTATAAAGAGATTCCACAGATCTCATCAATGAGCATGCAGAGTGATAGAAGGCGGCCAATGTTAGTTGGGTAATAAGAGCCAGACTTGGTTATCTCATTTAAATTAAATCAGAATCTCCTAAACAGAAGTACTATTAACTGCCTCTTAAAAATACGGAAATTGGCAGCAATCTTTCTGCCCACTTGTGACTATGCAGGTGCTTCCTTTCACCAACTCTCTCCCTCCACAGGGCAGCAGCTTCCTGCCTGCCGTGACTTGCCGGGACTTCTCTTCACTGACCTCCCTCAGTGGAGGCAGCTCTCCTCAAGGCTGCCCGCCTGTAGGCATGCAGGCCTCTCTCAGCAAACCTGTCCCTTTCGGGGCAGCTCTTCCTGCCTGCTTGTAGCTATGCAAGTGTCTTTAACTCTTCTGTTGCTTTCCCTAATAAATCTGCTCTTCTAATATAAGAAAAATATGGAAATTGGGGCACAGAGAAGTGAAGAATCTTGAATGCAATTATAGAGATTAGAGTAGCAAGTTGCTACTTCTGCATGATCTCAAGGCCAAGGCTTGTTCCAGCACAACTAAAGCCAGCCACACATTCACTCAGGAACTACTGTGGTTCCACTGTGCCCTGGTGTGGAAGCTCGTGGGGTTTCCACTGAGGGAAAAATTATAACAGCTACCAATTTTAAGCACTTACTACATATGCAAACACTGTACTAAATGCTTTATGTGATTTAAAAATGAATCCCCACAAGCTTTGAATTAAGTGCAATCATTACACCTATTTGCTACTGAGGGGAAAGTGAGGCTCAGAAAACGTAAGCAACTTCACCAAGTTGGACAAAAAACTGGGTGGTTCTGACTCCAAATCTCGTGCTTTTAACTAGACGAAGTACATTGTCACAAGATTTATGACCAGTCCCTGACTCAGAGAACGTGGAGGAAGTGGCACTAGAGTCTGGCTTCCAATGACAGCTAAGGCTTAGACTGCCAAAGACAAGAAACTGCTGGCCAATGTATAATATAGAAACCAACGCCAGGGAAGAAATTCATTCTGACACCAAAACACTCGCAACCTGTTCAGAGCTGTCACTCCGTGACTCTTAAGAGGGCGTGTCTCTGGAAGGTAGGAAGCAACCCCACGCGGCCCAGCCTCCGCTCCATCGGAAGTCCACTCACCCGACTCCCGCAGCAACCCCGCGAGCTTCCACACCAGGCAGTCCCGCGGGGCGGTCGTCATGGCCACGGGACGCTGGGGGCGGAGCCTAGGAAAAGAGGAAGCGGAAGCGCCTCAGGTGGGAGGTGATGCCCAGAGCCCGAGAAGGACCTCCGCGCAAACCAAGTCTTCGCGAGGAGAAAAAGGCGAGAAGAGAGCAAGGAAGGGTGTCCTTCCGGTGCCCTTTCAAGGCGCTGAAGGCCGGTTTAGCCAGACTAACCCTCCTGTGTCGTTCTCCGACCAGCTCCGCAACCCGGCACCTATCAATAAGGGACAGGAAGTCCCGCCCCGGAAGGAAGGCTAGCGTGGGGCGGGGAGACCGGAAGGCCCGCCTCCGCCGGCGGAACCACGCCCTGAGATATGCAAACGTGTCTGGGGGCGTGTCCCATTGGTTAGGGCGGGGCGTCGGGCCCGGCCGGAGGCGGCGAGCCAAGCGGTCCCCGCGCTGGGCCCCTCGTCGCCCCCACAGCCTCCGCCCCGCCCGGGGCCCCTTGCAGCCTGGGACGCCCGCTGGGCGCGCTCCCGGGCCTGGGAGGAAAACCTGACTCGCTGTTTGCAGACTGGGCGGGGAGGCAGTTTGGAGAAAGGGAATTTTTGTTAGTAGGGAAGGGCTCGTCGCGAGCGAGCGCGCTCTCAAGCCAGCGCCTCAGAATCTTCGGGAGCGCTGGGGCGGGCGGAGGTGCCGCTTCTGGGGTCCCCTGCACACTTTTTTCTCAATCTCCATCCAAAGTCGCTTTCCTTCAGCGATGGCAGACTCACAGCAGGGAGCGGCGAGGCCCCACGTGTGCCTAGCCCTGTTGTCCTCGCTGTTCTGTCTCGTCACACCCGGATCCTGCAACTATTACCCCGGGGTGTGAACGTGAGAAAACAGGCTCACAGAGGCTAGGTTATTGCAAAGGTCATTCAATTAGTAACTATGGTGCCAAGACAGCCAAAGTTCCTGGGGCCTAAGTTCCCATTATAGCTTTCACCTGGCTCCAAGTCACATGCGGAGGTCAAGTACCCAACTAGATAAAGAAAAAAATGTCTTTTAACAAAATCTCTGGTTTTCAGAGAGGGCTTGTTTTTATAAAGTGCCCTTTCGAGTTCATTTTCAAAAATGCATGTAAGCCAGTTGAGACAGAAACAGGGTTACATCAAATTATCCCAAATTACAAAATTTGAAGGCCCTTGTTTTCTAGAACCATACTATTTGAAATGGCAATTTATGCCCCTAAACCACACAATTCAGCATTTCTGGTACACTATGTGTGATCTGAGCCAAAAACCTAAAAGGCAGTTAAAATAAGTGGAGGCACATCATGAAGGGCAAAAGCAACACACAATCTAAAGTAGAAGTAGGGCTGCAATATATTTTTGTTGAATTATTAATCCCGTAACCATGATGATTGTCAGCCTGTGCTTATCAGTCACCTGGAACCAGGAAGGGAGGATCCTCACATTCTGTAACTACCAACACCAACCCTTTTGGCAAGAAGAGACAGCTTCTTTTGAAGTTCTGGACATTGCAGTGCTTTGAGGTTTGTTTCAGGGGTGCCTGGGCAGCCCAGAGTTTTTCTGAGAATTCACCCACTCTCAACGGTAGCCCCTGTAGTCAGATTTGTCACACACTCCCTTCCCAGAAATGTGAAAGTGGGACAAAGGAACAGCAGAGCTCAACTACAGAGGGAGAGAGACACATCCACAGAGCAGCAGCAACAGCAGACTAAGCAGTTCTTTTTTCCAGCCCCCTTGTGAGGGCTACTCCCCTTTCTGTCCTTGGTCTGCAGGGGAGGCCTTGGCGACCTTCCAGAGAATTCTCCCCTGGGCATTTTTTCCTTGCCTAAGTTAGTTTGAGTGTATTTCTTATAAATCCCTACCATGAGACTCTTAACTAAGACAAAACCTTTTTTAAAAATAAAAATCAGAAAGGGAAAAATATCCCATTCACCATTACAGAAAAAAAGGAATGTTTACCTAGAATATTCTGAGAAATATGCCAGTATGAGAATAAAAACCCAGACAACTTTAAAGGCATTAAAAATAATCTAAGTGAATGAAAGGAGATCATGTTCCTAATGAGAAGATTGTTATAATGATGTCAATTTAAGGCAATATCCATCAAAACTCCAATGGAAAGGTTTTGGAACTTGACAAGTTGATTAAAATTCCTCTGGAAGACTAAACATATGAGCTCAACCAAGAAGTTTTGAGGGGAAAAAAAAATTAGCAGCACAAATAGGAGTCTTGCCTCCCAGATAGAAAAATGTTTTATAAAAGCCACAGACACCAAAGCAACATGATTGTTGACAAAGAGATAGACAGATGTTGCTAGATCAATGGAACACAATACAAAAACAATTATGGCGCACAGGTTGTTTGTTTTTACTATACTTGATGAAGCTGACTTTAAATTAATGGTATAAACAGTGAGTTGTTAGTTTTGGGACAATCGGTTGTCTATCTGGGAAAAGCTAAGTTCCTTTCCTCATACCACCCACATTTAGTTCTAGACGGATTAAAGAGCTAAACCTTTTTTTAATAATAAAGTCCAAGGACTTTTTAAAGTTTGAAATGCGATATCACTTCTTAAAGAATTATTATCTTTATTAAGAAGGCATGTAATGCCATTTTCCAAAAAAAAAAAATCTTTACAAAGTAATATGTATGGTCTCTGTTGCATAATTTCATATAACCACTAATGAAATTATATGTTTCAAAGAGATGCTACGATGCTTAAATTATAAACACTCTTCTGTGTTTTGTTCCCTGACACTCCATCTAAAAACAGAAATGGGTAGCTGGAGCTTCCAAGCACAGGACTTGGTGAATCTGGTCCTGGAGACACACATCTCTTCATCGTCAGGCTCTATCCCCACGCTTTTGTGTCAGGAGAGAAATGTGTTCTAAGCAGGTGCTACTGGAAGCTTCCCTGTCACCCCTAAGTTCCCTGGGGGGAAGAAATAGGGAAAAGGGTGTCTTCGTACACAAATGACAACGTCTGTTAGCAGAGAACACACAGCTCAGAATCTGGGACCAAAGCCTGCTTGTTTCTGATGCCCTGGAGCATGTAAGGCCCCAGAGTGTTTCCCAGAGGGGAACACAGTTCAGCTTTAGGACAGGAGCCCCTGTCCTGGATCTACACCTTTTCATGGAGGTATAGCTTCCTGCAGCAGGAGGGATGATCAAGAACCAAGGATTCCTCCAAAACGAAAATTCCACATTTGAAATTGTGTTGTGGGTTGGATGAATGAAATTGGATCATCTCCATATTTCATCAACTAGATAATTTCATGATGTAAAAAAGAAGGCAAAATGGAAGAGGATGAAGCCATGACATCTTTTCATTTACTTAGATCATTCATAACATCCTTAAAGTTGCCTGGTTGGCTAGTTGTTTTGTTTTTTATTTTTGTTTTTCATACAAAACTAGGTTTTGTTAAAAAAAAATATATATGTACTAGAGAAGGGTCTATGTGCCTGGCACCCACGGCCCCAGGACTGAGTGGTCAGAGGCGGTTCTTTCTACATAAATTGCCACACATTGTGTCTCTTGGCTCTGCTGCCAAACACAAAGATTGGCCCAGGAATTGGTACAGTCGCCAGAATGAAGCATCTGGGACAAATCAGCAGTTTTGGCACAAGACTCTGTGTTAGACCATGGTGAGCAAGCCCTTCAGAGTCTGGTTCCAGGAGGGGTGGAACATGAAGCACATGGAGGGAGAGGGGAAAAGACAGAAACCAAGTCCAATGTGAAATCAGAGCTGCTGAGGATGGCTGACCCGAAATGAAGCAACAAAATTAACAATATTGCACCCTTCCTCAGCAGCTCTGTGTGCCCCTCCCCACAAGCACTTGGCAGCTCTGCACCAAATAGGGATTTCCAGAGAAGGCGGTTAAGAAGACATGTAAGAAAAAGGGCACCTGGGGGCCTTCCTGGTTGCACATGGGGTTAAGCACAACACTGTGAAGCTATCCACAGCCTCCGTAGCAAGAGTTCGACTCCTGGCCAGGGAGATACACACATGGCACAGCAGACCCCAACCCCATCTCGCCCGCTGCTCCCCTCAGGAGTGTATTTCAGTCAGTCTGCCTGTTCTGCTCCCCACTCTGTCTCTAGTGAATTTCCCACCCCGCACCTCTGGCCTGTACCCCAGTTCTATGCATAAATAAATAAATAAATCTTTAAAAAAAAAAAAAAAAAGAAAAGAAAGAGGGCACCTGGTGCCTGGTGCTGAATTCAAAACACGGAAAGGAAGGGGCCTCCCCTGGTGGCTCAGCAGTTGAGTGCTGGGCTGCCAGGCTGCCCGCAGCCTCTGCAGCGCCAGTTCATTCCCCGGCCGCCAGCAAGGGTCCCACAAAAAAAAAAAAAAAAATCAAAACACAGGAAGAGATGAGATGAAGACTACATTATCTGCTGAAGGCAAGGTGGATGGAAGCAGCTATGAAGAAGAGAGGAAAACAGGCGGAATTCTAGAAAAAAAGGAAAAGCCACTGTTTCAACCTGCAGAAGACCTGTTGGCAAACTCAGATACATGTGTCATGGGTCCTGCTCTCAGTGCTCCCTGCACAGCGCTGAGAGAGGAGGGAACGGGTCACGGCAAGGAAGAAGCAGCAAATCTGCTGCCTGTGACTCCTAGCACGTGTGGCCAGTGGAAGAGGAATCTAGAATAACCTGAGACCTGAGGGCTTGGGAGCTCCAGAGGAAGGGGCAAGGCAGGGCTGCCTTGGAATCTCAGAGCCTCTGTAAAACCTCAAAGTGAGAGCAGTCTTTCATTCATTCTTCAAATATTTATTGAATCCTACCTACCCGCCAGATTGTGCTGGACTCTGGATAAATAGACAACAGTGTGACTCTTGTCCTCAAGAAGCTAGCGGTGCAGTGGAAGAGACAGACATCAACAATCACGTTTCAACGTTGTATTGCTTTCCTGGTGCTGCTGTGACACATCACACATTTTAGTTGCTTGATACAACTCATTATTAAATTCTGGAAGTGACGGTCAGAAATCCAAAATGAAGCTTTCTGGGCTAAAATTCGGGCATCAGCAAGCTGTGTTCCTTTCTGGAGGCTCCAGGGGAGAATGTGTTTTCTTGTCTCTTCCAGTTGCCAGAGGCTGCCCACGTCCCGGGCTTATGCCCCCTCCATCTTCACAGCTAGCAGGAGCCGACTGAGTAGGCCCCACACTGTATCACTCAGACACTCTGCCTCCCTCTCCACATGTAAGGGCCCACCCAGATAATCCAGGATAATCTCCCTATTTTCTTTTTTGAGTTAAAAGTGTGTTGATTCACCTGCAATATAACAACCAAAAGGGATGGGGGCAGACAAACAGGGAAGGTGAATGCTGGAGACAGAGAAAACCCAACTTCCTCTACAGTTTACTTGATTCTCCAGTAGGAGTTTACATTTAAATCTTTCTGCCTAGGGCCTCCCCGGTGGCGCAGCGGTTGCGCGCTGGGTTGCGAAGCTGCGCACGGCCTCTGCGGCGCCGGTTCGATCCCCGGCTGCTCCCCGGCCACTTGCGGAGGGTCCCACATGGCGCGCAGACCTCTCCTGCCGCCCGCTGCTCCCCTCAGCAGTGTACTTCAGTCCTTCTGCCTGCTCTGCTCCCCGCTCTGGCTCTGGTGAATTCTCTCACCCTCCCGCGCTTCTGCCTGTACCCAGTGCATGTATAAACAAAAACAAACAAAACAAAACCAGCAAAACAAATAAATAAAGCATGCCTCTATAAAAAAAAAAAAAAACAGTAAAAAAAAAAAATAAAAAATAAATCTTTCTGCCTATGTGGGAAGTCAGAAGGGAATTACCACTTACAAGCTAAACCCGGTGCTTGATACTTTGTTTACTTTATCTAGTTTAACCTCAAAACACACAGCCAAGTAGGTGTTATTGCCTTCATTCTTCAGACAAGAAACCAGAGTCCAAAGAATCTAAGACACCCTCCCATTTCACATGACCAACAAGACTGAAACAGGAGTGTCCTCCTTGTTTTTTCCCTCTACTTCATCTCCCACTTTCATTAAATTAGCAGTCTACCATTTTAGCCTAATTATGACTCAAAATTCCCCCTATTTTCAGGTCAGTTAATTAGCAACCCTAATTCCATCTGCAACCTTAATTCTCCCTTGTCACGTAGCATAATGTCACCACCGGGTCTGGGGTTTGGACGTGGATATCTTTGGTGGAGGGGGTCATTATTCTGCTACCACAATCAGGATGTGTGTTATGGTAGAGATGGTACCATAGGAGGTGGTTCCAGCCCAAGATTGCAAATAACTACATCCTGCAGCCACTCCCTCCCATACCAGATGACTGGAATAATAGAAAAGACACAAAAATAAGGAATTAAATTCATAATATAACACTGGGCAACAAGGAAAGACCTTGGTTAATGGAAATCGTGAGTCCTCGAAACATGGATGGCAGCATGGCAGGTGGGAACTGTCAGGGAAGAACACCACAGCCCAGTATGTGTTTAGCACTAGAGTGTCACAGGAATAAAAAATAGAACCAACAGCACACCATGCCCAAAGAGGATGGATTCTGGGAACTCCTGGGCTCAGGAGAAAACAATAGAACACTGATTATTCAGGATGCCAAAGTAGGGGGGCCACATACTCCCTCTTCTTGATTCCTAGGGCCAAGAAACTCCAGCAGGATTATCTCCCCAAGTGGGAGCAGTTCTTAAAAGATTCTTAGGTGTAAAAAGAAAGGACAATAGGATGGCTGGTGACATTTAGAAAGAAAGAGAAGTGGGGCCTTCCTGGTGGTACAGGGGTTAAAGTAAAGACAGCACTATCAAGCCGTCTCCAGCCACTAAAGCATGAGTTCGATCCCCGGCCAGGGAGCTAACCTACAGGGTGCAGCAGACCTCTCCTGTCTCACCCGCTGCTCCCCCCAGCAGTGTATTTCAGTCAGTCTGCCTGTTCTGTTCCCCGCTCTCTCTGGTAAATCCTCTCACCTCCCATACCTCTGGCCTGCACCCCAGTTCTTGTATGCATAAATAAATCTTAAAAAAAAAATGCATGGGCCTCCCCGGTGGCGCAGCGGTTGAGCGCTGGGTTGCGAAGCTGCTTGCGGCCTCTGCGGCGCCGGTTCGATCCCCGGCTGCTCCCCGGCCACCAGAGGAGGGTCCCGCATGGCGCGCAGACCTCTCCTGCCGCCCGCTGCTCCCCTCAGCAGTGTACTTCGGTCCTTCTGCCTGCTCTGCTCCCCGCTCTGGCTCTGGTGAATTCTCTCACCCTCCCGCGCTTCTGGCTGTACCCAGTGCATGTATAAACAAAACAAACAAACAAACAAATAAATAAATAAAGCATGCCTCTATTAAAAAAAAAAAATGCAGACCTTGAAAAGCAGTGATGTATCTAGAAATACAATGGCCTTGACAGAATTATATAAAGATGAAATGAACTGCAAATATTCCAAAGACTAAGGTTACAGTCTTTCAAAGCTCAGGAGCACCACCTCCAAGATGTTCCCACATGTTGCATATTTGAGATGTGTTTTTTGATTAAAGTACTGACTACACCATTATTCCATTGTGAGGTTCTGTTCGAGAGAAGATGAATACAGTGGATTATCTATAGTTCACACTTCCACTGGTAAAAATTATGAATTATTTTTTTAAAGAGCAAAAGAACATGAGACTGTCCCTCTGAACAGCATCACAAGAGCTTGGACAATGACAAATCTAAGTCATTTAAAGGTGTAGGATACAGACTGGATCATTCTTTTTGTAAACAGTCTAGATACATCAATGGAGAAAATCAACTGCAAGATGTTTAGATTTTGCTTAAATTTCGAGCAGAAGTTTTAGTTTAGATGGTGAAGAGTTGAAACCTTACAATGTCCCAATAAGTGTTCGATTTCTGGAGTCTCGTAAGAGAAGGTTGACTGTTGCAGGCACAGGGGAACGTTCCCCCACCTCTCTGAGTTCTTCTTAGACTAATAAGCAAGCAAATTAACATCAGACAGATTGCTGGGAGGAATCTATATGAATATGTAGATTATGTAGAATGTACATGGCTGTCAATTCTAAAATAAATGGAACAAACAGGGGTTTATATCTGGTGAGAGATAAGAGCATTTCACATGATGAAGAGAAAGAGGTGCTACGTCCTATGACAAAATCCTGCCTTTGGAGGCTTGCCCTGCCTTAAGACAGGTTCTCCCATAAAAAAATGGTTATTTCTGGAGCTATCCCTAAATCTTGGTGAGCTACATTCTTTAAATAATGATAACAACTTCTCCCAAGGTGTCCAGGGTTTCAGTTGACCTAAGTTCCATACACTAAGGTGACATATTGGAAAAGGTCTACTCTGGACACAAGGGATAATGAATGTCTGACAACATATATTAGATTCCCTTTAAAGTGCCTTTACTGCTGGCAGACGTTTTCCAAAAAGATTTGCTGGCAGCTTCAGTGGCTGGTTCATGGTGGTGGAGCTTGGGCACAGAGGGGCATCAAGATCAACAACACATAGGGCCTCCCTGGTGCGCAGCGGTTGAGTGCTGGGTTGCAAGGCTGCCCGCGTCCTCTGAGGCGCCGGTTCGATCCCCGGCTGCTCCCCGGCCACCAGAGGAGGGTCCCGCATGGCGCGCAGACCTCTCCTGCCGCCCGCTGCTCCCCTCAGCAGTGTACTTCGTCAATCTGCCTGTTCTGCTCCCCGTTCTGGCTCTGGTGAATTCTCTCACCCTCCCGCGCTTCTGACTGTACCCAGTGCTTGTATAAATAAATAAATAAAAAGAAAAAAGAGGAGATGGAGAAAATGATACTTTAAAAAAAAAAAAAAGATCAACAACACATAAAACTTAGAATCGGATTCAGGGCTTTTAGAAGAGGACAAACACTTGGAAGGCTCACCCATGAAATCTTGAGTACTCCTTCCTCCTCAGAAAAGAAGTTATTTAATGCAATTGTTCCTATTGATGATTCAGTGCCAATGACAAAAAATTCAAAGCCGTTTAGCTGATGAGATCCTTTTGATAAAAAGAACACACAGGGATCTGGGTGTCTGGGACACTATTGTACACTCCCCTTTTGAATTTGCATTCTTGTGACTTTATTCTTGTGATTTCCTTTCCAAACAAAGAGCTGACTGATGAAAGCGTGACACAAGCAACAGATATTGTTAATGTTGTGATACTCCAAGAACTAAAATAATCTTATTTCTATTCATGCAGTAACAGGTAGGAAAGACAATATGCTGTATTCATAAACAAAATACTTCCAGCATAAAAACAACCAAGTTATTTTTATTACTTTTACAGGCACATTTTTTGGTTTTATTCTTATTTTATCCTCCAGTTTTAGTGTAGATGAATTTGAATCAGAGATCGAGATAGAGTGTGAGATAAATGTATTTGAGTTTTCTGTTGCAGAGCTACCTGAAATTGATAGCTTTTACTATGGAGGCAAACCAATTTGTTAAATGCTCAGTGTTAATGTAACAATATTTGTTTGCAGAGAAAATAACAAATCCCTCTTCAGATCAATGTGATCAGTAGAATTTGCACTAAAATTTCTTGATGCTATATTGACCAACAGCCATAAGAAGACTTTTTATCAAATAAGTTGAGATTTGAAAAGTATCTGTATTCTGATTTCAAAATAGTTTAATCATACTATAATTATTTCTCCTATTAAGATTTTATATCCGGGCCTCCCCGGTGGCGCAGTGGTTGAGCGCTGGGTTGCGAAGCTGCCAGCGACCTCTGCGGCCCCGGTTCCATCTCCGGCTGCTCCCCGGCCACCAGAGGAGGGTCCCACATGGATGGCGTGGAGACCTCTCCTGCCGCTCGCTGCTCCCCTCAGCAGTGTACTTCGGTCCTTCTGCCTGCTCTGCTCCCCGCTCTGGCTCTGGTGAATTCTCTCACCCTCCCGCGCTTCTGACTGTACCCAGTGCATGTATAAACAAAACAAACAAACAAAGAAATAAATAAATAAATAACATGCCTCTATAAAAAAAAAGATTTTATATCCTTTTTGCTTCTTGATTTAGCTATATTAGGTGTTTCCAAAAATACAGGTTAGCATTGTATTCTATAGAGCTAGGACCCTCATGAACTAGAAACAAAAATATAAAAAGGTCATCAATCCTTGAGAAGTACTTTAAAACTGGCTAATTTCAATCCCTCCCAGAGCCTGCCATTTGTAATGGTCTTCTGGAATGTAGAGGCTTACACTAGGGAAGAGAATGAATTGTCCAAAGGCGTAAACAACCTGCGCTACAGAGTTTTGCTCCATGTCATCATTTTCCTGAATTCTTTACACCACAGCAGTCACCGTAATTTTAAAATGTATGGTTCTCTCAGAAAAGGTGATGTCACCATGAGCGGGTAGAGAAACGTGGGAGGTTGCTTGTTCTGCACGTCATGTGTAATCAAAAAGTTTGAAGTGTTTGCTTACCAATAAAAATAATTTCACTGGGGGGGACGACAATATATTTCAGAGATTTAAAATGATGGCTGTCTCCAGAGGTGTCCTGGGGCTGGGAACACCATTATCTAGAGACGTGAACACTGACATCTACCTGAAGAACAGAGGCGAGGAGATGGGTGTGGTGATGTAGTGAGTGGGGGTTAAGTAGGCTCTGGAGCCAGACTTTTAGTGTCCAATTCTTGGCTCCAACACTTACTAGCGATATCACTCTGAATAAGTTGTTTTATCTCTCTGTGCTTCAATTTCCTAGTCTGTACAGTGGGTATAATATCAGTTCCAAACTCAAAGTTGTGATAAGGAGAGCATGAGCTTTGAATTATCACACACCTGGCATGTAGTGTTTGTTATATAAATAATAGAATTAACAAAGGAAGGGCCTTCCTGGTGGCGCAGAGGGTTAAGCACTGCACTATGAAGCAATCCGCACGAGTTCGATCCCCGGCCCGCCAGGGAGCAACCTACATGGTGCAGCAGACTTCTCCTGTTGCATCTGCTGCTCCCCTAGGCAGTGTATTTTGATCTGTCTGCCTGTTCTGTTCCCTACTCTGTCTCTGGTGAATTCTTTCACCCCCTTCACCTCTGACCTGTACCCCAGCTCTTGTATGCATGAATAAATAAATCTTTAAAAAAAGGGGGGGAGTTTATTTGTTGGGGTTGGAGCAGAGTATAATTGCCAAGAAAAAATATATGTAAAAGCAAGACTAGAAAATAAAGTCAAACTCTCTGAACATCAAGTAAAATAACTGTAGCACAATACCTAAAGCATGACATCATTTATGGGGGTGCAGTGAGGAGACACTATTTTCTACAAGATAATGCATGTAAGTAAACTCACTGAAATATGTCTGGCAAGATTCTTACCTCCAAGGAGACTGGAATTGGGAGAAATAATCATGATCATGGAGAACCTCAGCATTATGTTAAATACTGGATTATGTTAAATATTGGATATGAAATGAAAAAACGTTAAATTTTTTTTGGGAAAGATTGCATTAAAAAGCAATGTACCTGCCAAGTAGTGAGAAAGGAGGGGCCTGGAGTCAAGGGAACAGTCCAGATGTGATGACATCAGAACTGGATCTCAGCAGCGGCCTTGCCTGAGAAAAGGAGACAAGCTGAAGACGTGGCAGCTGGAGAGCAAAATGAGCAGTTTGGGTGTGTGTGGTTGGGTGGGAAGAGGAAGGGAAGGATGAGTTTGAGATCAAACTGAAGTTGGTAGGTTTTAAGAACTGTTACATCATCCAAAGGAGGTTGAACTTTGCGTAGATAAGTTGTGGGTTTTTTTTAAAGATTGATTGATTGATTGATTTATACAAGAACGGGGGGGTACAGGCCAGATGCGTGGGAGGGTGAGAGGATTCACCAGAGACAGAGCGGGGAACAGAACAGGCAGACTGACAAAATACACCACTGAGGGGAGCAGCGGGCGCGGCAGGAGAGGTCTGCCACGCCAGGTGGGACCCTCGCTGGCCGGGATCTAATGCGCTGCAGAGGTTGCAGACATCTTCACAGTGTGGCGCTCAACCGCCTGAGCCACCAGGGGAGACTTTGTGTAGATAAGTTTTTAAAGCACTTAAGTGACATGATGACATCAGAGGTACCCTTTGGCTGCCAGGTAGCAGATGAACTGGAAAGGTAGAGAGTGACCGCTTACAGACTGGCTAAGGAGGATGCCGTCTTGTCCGATCCAGAAACCCCCTATAAGATATCATCTCACACCCGTGGGAACGGTACTTGTTAAAAAGACCCCCAGCAACAAATGCTGGCGAGGATTTGGAGAAAGAGAAGCCTGTTGCACTGCTGGTGTGAATGTAAAGGAGTACAGTCATTTTAGAAAATGATATGGACCTGTTTTTATTTTTTTAATATTTATTTTTATTTATTTACACATACAAGAACCAGGGTATAGGCCAGACAAGCAGGGTGGGTGACAGGATTCACCAGAGGCAGAGTGGGGAACAGAACAGGCAGACTGACTGAAATACACTGCTCAGGGGAGCAGCGGGGAGACAGGAGAGGTCTGCTGTACCGTAAGGGTAACTCCCTGGCCAGGGATCAAACTTGTGCTTCAGCGGCTGCAGATAGCTTCATGGTGCTGAGACTTAACCCCTTGCACCAGCAGAGAGGCCCTGGACCTGTTTTTTAAAAACTAAAAATGGAAATACTACATGACCCAGCAATCCTATTCTTGGGCTTCTAAACTAAGAACATGAAACCATCAACTCAAAAAATCATGTTTGACGATGTTTACTGAGGTTTATTTACCATTTAGCCAGGACATGGAAACACACTCATTACACACATTTATATAAAAATGAACAACGATGTAAAATATATATATTTAAGTAAATACATTTAATTAAAAAAAGAAGATGAGGTATAGTACAATACTATTCAGCATTAAGGGGAGATGAAATGTTGCCATTTACAGCAAAATAAAAGGGGTTTGAGGTCATTATGTACAGTAAAGCAAGTTAGAATAACGAAGACAAATATTGGACATTTACACAGCAGACAAGCTGATAAAGGAAATGCTTATTAAAAACTAGCTGACACTAATAAATGAATAAATGGTGGAAAATATGGAATTATCTAGGGATCCTTTGAGATATAGAAAAAGAAAAAAGACTCTCAAAAGAAAAAAAGTTTAATAAAAAAATTTTTAAATGAAGTACCTCTAAATGGCAGGTAGTCCTGCAAATGAGTCCTCTGAATGTAGGGACAGAGAAAGGGCTGGATCTGCAAGATAATTAGGAGGAGGAACCAACAGTCCTTGCCTCTCAGCTACCCCACCTTTTTGTAGTTATTGTACCCTGTTTGGGAGGCATTGCCTTTAGTCACCTTTAACCCTTACACTTTACGTTCTGGGACCCAGGGCTGGGACATAGGATCTAAATCCTTAACTCTGTTTTCCTCAACCACCTTCCTCAACTACACACCCTCATTCCCCCCTACACACACACACACACACACACACACACACTCACACACACACACACAGACATACCCATGCAGCTGTTCAGTAAATACCAGACGGTGCTGTCCCCAGGGGGACCTGAAGCTCCCCATCCCTCCCGCTTCTCCCCTTCTCCCCTCTTTCTATCAGCAAGATAAAAAGACCAAAGGGAGAATGAAAACGGCAGGAAGGCCAGGGCGCAGGGCCCCGATCAAGACCGGGCAGGAAGGACTGAGAGGAGACGCAAGGGGAGAAGGACAGGGATCTTGGCACCCACTCGCCTTTCAGTGCTTTGGCAAATTCACGCAAAGTCACATTGTTTCTGGCAGGAGGTTCTGCCTTCCCACCATCTGGCATTAAGGACTGAGTTAAGGGGCTACATAACCACACACAGCACACACCCTGGGAGCCCAAGATGTGAAGAACTCAGTCCCAGCATCGGCAGCCTTGCTGTGTTTACGCCAAAAACCTACATAATGGGGGGCCTCCCTGGTGCCATACGGGGTTAAGGCCCAGCATTATGAAGCTATCCGCAACCACCGCAGCACGAGTTCAATCCCCGGCCAGGGAGGTGACCCACATGGCACAGCAGACCTCTCCTGTCTCGCCCGCTGCTCCCCTCAGCAGTGTATCTCAGACAGTCTGCCTGTTCTGCTGCCCACTCTGTCTCTGGTGAATCTTCTTACCCCCCACACCTCTGGCCTGTACCTCAATTCTTGTATGCATAAATAAATAAATCTTTTAAAAAAATCTTCAAATTAAAAAGAAAAAAAAACAACTATGTAATGGGTATGTCCCGGGACTCTTGGCAAATTGAAATCCTCAGGTCTATGTTCTTCTGCCTCTCTGCCCTTGTCAATTCTCAGATGCTGTCAACTCATACATCCTTCCCTTAACTTTCCACCCAAGCTCCTGAGAAACCTCAAATCTGCCCAGCGACGAATGTCTGTCTCAGTGGGGCCCCAAAGTCATGATCTCTGAGTCTGTGAATCACCTGACTTTGAGCTCAGCGGGTGACCAGTATCGAGGCAGAACCTGGCCAGGGTGGGAGTACATGCACCTGGGATGTGGGCACTGTGCTGCCGCAGGGGTGTTTAGGACTGGCAGTGCTGGCAATGTGATGGGCACGTCAGGCTCATCTTGCATGAAGCCAGTTCTGTCTCCCAAGTGGCTGTCAGGAGCTCGGAGCAGTTTTGTGTCATCCCCAGGCGTCCACTTACAGCTCTTGAACCTCAGGTCTCCAAGGTCAAGTGAGGCTGGAGCAACTAGAGAGCCCACAGTCCCATGCTCTGTCCCCCACCCGCCACACACCCTATCAGAGAAGGCTGAGAACACAGCCGAGTCATATGCACTATGCTTTTATTGTCACATTACCCATGGCAAGGCATGAGGTGGGGGTGGAGCCCTCAGGCAGAAATGCAGAAGGAGGGGAGCAGTGGGAACCCTTTTCCCCAAATTCTGTCCTCTTCCCAGCTGATGGGGTTGGGGGCTAGACCTCCAGCAAGGCTGCCTTAGATACAGGCACAGTGTTGCGTGAGAAGGTTGGGCACCGTCTCGTACTTGAACGAGTAACCTCCATCCGAGGTAGTGCGGACACGGAGGGGCCTCATGGTCCCTGGGAGAGCAGCACAGCAGGGCAGGGCCCCTGGCACCAGCGAAAGGCGCTGCACCGGGGTAGGGGCAACCCCAGGGCCTGGCAGGGGCAGGTCTGGCGGGGTGGGCAGCCCACAGCCACCGTGACAATAGTGGAAGATGAAGCTGGGAGGGTGCACGATCCACCGGTCCCAGCCCAGCTCCTGGAAGGAGATGTTGAGGGCTGCTCTGTGGCAGTTGGCATGGGCGGCGAGTTCCTCTGGGGGCCTCTGCAGCAGACGCAGGGCGGAGGGAGACCAAGGCCAGGACAGCGGGGGAGCAGAACGGCGGGCTCGCTCCCCTCCGCTGGGTGGCCTGGCCCGCGTGTGGGCCACCAGGAAGGGTATGGCCTCAGGCCGGGCTGAGCAGGAACAGAGAGGACAGCGCAGCAGCAGCACCAGGACAGGGTGGCTCAGCAGAGGGAGGGCAGAGGCTGCCAGGTGTAGCACAGCCCAGCGAGGCGGGGCCTGGCCCAGTGTCATGGGCACAGCCACGGGAGCCCCAGATGACAGCACCAGCAGGTCTAGCAGGAGCCCAGAGCTATTGGAGGCTGCTGTGTCCTGCCTGTTCAGTCCCGTGTGGAACCACAGCTGAGCCGAAGTCACCTGGCGGCTGCGTGTGTGCTGGGATGGCCGGAACACGTAGGTGAAGAGGCCTTCCTCTGCCTCCCGGGCCAGCTTTCCAGCAGCTGGCTCATCCTCACAGCTGGCACCTGCAGGAGACAGAGGGAGGCAGAGGGCAGCCCTGACTAGCAGAACGCGGGACCCCTCTTCCTCAGCAGAAGAGATGTGGCTACCATTCATGAGCCTGCCAAGCACACTCTGGGTGCTCTGCCAGACTCGGGGACTCTCTCCAGTCTTGAAAGAAGTAACAGAGGCGCCCATCTGTTATTTCATCATTAAAGGACTTAAAAAATACAAGACACTGCCAACTTCTCTCTGAAGTGGTTTTGCCAATTTAATATTCCCATCAGCCATGTGAAAGTGGCCCTGCCTGTCCCTTCACCAAACACTGAGCTGGGAGTTAGATTTACATTTCGTTCATCTGAATGTGTGACACATACCTTGACCGGGGCGTCCACGGGTATTTGTTCTATTACTCTGTATCTTCCTAGACTACAGCAATGTTGCATGACAAATTCTCTAAAATAATTGTTGTTTGAAAAGACAGGTTAACACCAAAAAGGAACAGAAGGAGAAGAAAAGGCATAACTCAGAATGAAGGACAGAACTTTCTAGAAAGTGTCTTTGACATGCTTTTCCTCAGGTGTTTCTAGATTATACTAAAGAATGACAGACCAGCATCAGCCAAAAGACTGGCAATTGGGTCTGTACTGTTACATGGATTTATGTCATTATAAACTTCATAATGGTTGACCCATTGTGCAGATAAGGAAACTGAGGGTAAGAAAAGTGAATTGACATTTTCCTCTGTAGTACTCAGGCTGGGAGTCTGCCTGATCCCAAAGTCATATTTGTGCTCCTTGGGGACTGAATTGCAGGGAGCGAGAGGTTCTTTTCTAAGAAAGTGCAGCCAGATTACAAGAAGGGCTTTATTCCATCAGCCACTGGGACTTGGGGACATATATAAGGAGGAGAGAAGGGAATTCAAGAGAAGTTAAACTAGTTTTCCAACTAACTTTCTCCTGCATCCCTGCTATCTTTTCAAGTTTCAGGTACTTGGGCTTAAAGAAACAGGGTTCGTAGTGGGGAACAGAGGCAGAGATAGGCGGAAAAGGGGCAGGAAGGGACCCGGGCCCTGATATCTCTAGAGCCCGTTGGCCTCCCAGAATTCTCCCAAACGTCTCCTAGGAGCCACGCATTCTAGAGACCATGTCCCTTAATCCTGAGAGCTGGGCATTATTGTCCATTTGACAGATGTGGAGACAGAGAGGCTCAGGGAGGTTCAGAAACTGAACCATTTGTTGTAAAGTCCGTTGGCTGAGTGACACATCTGGGATTCAAACCCAGATAGGCCTGGCTCCCAAGGCTGCTGCACCACAGCGCTTCCCCAAGGCAGCCTCCACCCCCACTTCTCCATTACCTGTCACTGGGAAAAGGATAGCCTGGGAGACATCCTCCTCCAAGGGTTCAGAGCCCCGGCGGCGCACGAAGGCCCCCACAGCATGTCTTCGTATCCTGATTCCAGGATCCCCACCTTCCTGGGTTACTGCTGGGGGCCCCAAGGCATCCAGGAACAGGGCCCTCACCTTGGCCAGGACCAGTTCCCGGTCAAGCTCTGGTTCCTGGCAGCCATGCCCACCATGGGGGGCCAGCAACAAGAGGAGCAGCAGAGGCAGCTGGGGCAACATAGCTCACCTAGCAAGGGTGAACCTACACCCTGTCCCGCTCCCCTCTGTCAGGGTGTGCCCAGGGCCTCCCCACTCTCCCCTCCCCATCCTACCACAGCCCTCTTTTACCCTTCTCACCCCAGGCTTCCCCAGGCCTTCCCACGCCCTGCTGTCCCAGTTGCCCCTGCCCATGGCATTGAGACCTCCTATCTCTGACGCAGATGTCTGTGGCCCTGAGCCTTATCTCCCACTCCCGCCAGGAATGTGGGGGAGGGGCTGGTGAGGGTTTTCACCCCAAGTGACCTGACCCACACATACAACCCCTCCCCCCACACACACACAAATGCAGGCGCTTGTACACACACACACTGCTAAGAGTCACATCCCAACACCCAGTACAGAGGTGATAGTGCGTGGGTCAAGGCGGGGGGTGCGGGGGGGGCGGTATGGGGTCTTCCAGCTCCCGAAAGCGTTCTTCATCAGGGAGACAGAACTCTGCGAGCCAGCCCCACAGCCCTTGTGGGGCCCCTTCCAACCCAGCAGGGCCCAGGCGGGGGCTGGGGCTAGACCCCGGGCTCAGCGTGGGGCTGGGGGGTCTCTGCCTGCTCTATACTTAGCCTGGAGGAGCCCGTCTGGGCTCCTGTCCTCCAGCTGTGTCATCAGAGAATATTTTTGGGATTGGCAGCTGCAGGCGCCTCTGCCACTCAGGCCCAAGCCAGGCGGGCCGTAGGGGACCTGGCGGCTGGAGGTGGGAGGGAGGAGGGGAGAGAGGCCCGGGCTGTGGGAGGGGGCTGGAGAGCGCGGCGCTCGGCGCAGGAAGCCGGGCCGCGGGGCCCCTCGCGGCGGAGCAGACAGGAAGGACTGCCCCCTGCGCGCCGGGCTCCGCGCCCGGGAGTAGCCGCCGCCGCAGAGCTGCAGCCCGGGGCCGAGGGTAAGGAGGCGAGCCGGGAGCGGGCGGCCAGGGCAGAGATCCGCGGGGCCCGCGCCCCGCCGCGCCCCGCCGCGCCCCGCCTCCCGGGCTCCGGGGACCGCTCCCGGCCTCGGCGCGCCCGCCGGCCGCCCCCCGCCCTCCCCGGCGCCGTCTGCGGCCGCCGCGATGAAGGCGGGCTCGGGGGACCAGGGGAGCCCCCCGTGCTTCCTGCGCTTCCCGCGGCCCGTGCGGGTGGTGAGTGGCGGCGAGGCCGAGCTCAAGTGCGTGGTCCTGGGGGAGCCGCCGCCCACGGTCGCGTGGGAGAAGGGCGGGCAGCCGCTGGCGGCCTCCGAGCGCCTGAGCTTCCCCGCGGACGGCGCGGAGCACGGGCTGCTGCTGAGCGGCGCGCGGCCCCACGACGCGGGCGTCTATGTGTGCCGCGCGCGCAACGCGGCCGGCGAGGCCTACGCGGCGGCCGCCGTCACGGTGCTGGAGCCGCCCGCGCCCCCCGCGCCCCCCGCGCCCGCCGCGCGCCCGCCGCCCGCGCCCGCCCCCGGCGAGGGCGCCCCGGTGTTCCTGGCGGGGCCGCGCTCCCAGTGGGTGCTGCGCGGCGCGGAGGTGGTGCTGGCGTGCCAGGTGGGGGGCCTCCCGCCGCCCGCGCTGCACTGGGAGAAGGACGGGATGGCGCTGGGCGAGGTGTGGGACAGCGGCCACTTCGCGCTCGAGCCGGGCCGCGCCGAGGGCGGCCGGGGCGCTCGCCTGGCGCTGCGCATCCTGGCGGCGCGCCTGCCCGACTCGGGCGTGTACGTGTGCCACGCCCGCAACGCGCACGGCCACGCGCAGGCCGGCGCGCTGCTCCAGGTGCACCAGCCCCCCGAGAGCCCGCCCGAGGACCCCGACGAGGCGCCCCCGCCGGCCGTGGAGCCCGGCAAGGGCGCGCCCAAGACCTTCTGGGTGAACGAGGGCAAGCACGCCAAGTTCCGCTGCTACGTGATGGGCAAGCCGGAGCCCGAGATCGAGTGGCACTGGGAGGGCCGCCCGCTGCTCCCCGACCGCCGCCGGCTCATGTACCGCGACCGCGACGGCGGCTTCGTGCTCAAGGTGCTCTACTGCCAGGCCAGGGACCGCGGGCTCTACGTGTGCGCCGCGCGCAACTCGGCGGGCCAGACGCTCAGTGCCGTCCAGCTGCACGTCAAAGGTACCTCGTCGCCCCGCGGGCGGCTGGGGCGCTGGAGAGGGGACCTTGGCGCCCTCTGGAGCCCTGAGTCCGGCCCTCCTCGGTGCCCAGAGCAGACCTGCTGGGAGGGAGGAGAGGCGGAATTCAGATACCACCTGCTGCCCACCCTCCGCGCCCAGGGACCGAGATTTAAGAGGTGCCAGGGCGCCCAGGAACTTCTTAGCAAACCCCAAAGTGATTCACAGGCAGATGGTGGAAAAACCCTGGTTGATAAACAGCTTTGAGAAGTGGTGGCTGCGCCTCCTGAGAGGGGCCGGCACTCTCCCAGTCCAATGGTTTTCACTTCTTTGTTATTTTACTCCCCTCCCCCAAGGGCCGGGGCCTCATTCAGAGCCCCAGTACCTAAGACAGATAAAGGGAGCGTTTTATGGGTGTGAGTTTTTCTAAGCCCAGATTTGCAGGGTTCACTCGTGAAGCTAACCAGTGAGTACAAGGGGGGGAGTTTTACAGGATAGGCTTATTTGAAGCGGAGGCTGGTGCATATCCCAGGCTAGATCTGTGGGGAAGGTCCCACCGCCCACAGCTTGTTGAGACATTCCAGATTCATACCAAAGGTAAACGTGAGGGAGGAAACCCCCAGGCAAGTTTTGACTAGTCTTCCATTAAACTGCTCCATGTTTGCAAGAAAGGAAAAGTAAGGAGAGGAAATTTATGTTTCAAAGTTGAGTCACCAATAATAGTCAATAAATACTTCAATTGCCCTTAAACAGAAAATCTAGGGGGGTTGGAAAACCACCCTAAACTCACACTGGAAGTTAAGGCTCTCCTTAGTAGCAGTTCATCTCAGCTCCCCGGATTATACCTTCCCTGGTTATCGCCCAACTGTTTCCCTCATAGGAAAAAATGCTGGCAGATGTCCCGAGCCTTGCCTGGCACGGGGTCAAGCATGTGGCACCTGTGTCGCAGTGGTGGCCTGGTGGGCACGGGTGGATGTGCACAGACGGGCCAGACCAGCTGAACTCTGGCAGGAGGGAGGAGCTCACTCAGCAGGAAGGCCCGGGAGGAGCTTTCCAGAGCTGCGCGGCCCTCAGGCTTCTCCTAAGCCCAACTAACCCACGGCCCTTCTGTCATCATGCTTTCTTCCCTTCAAAATGCAGTTTGAAATGCTTTAACTACTTTAAAAGTGAAATTCAACCCAGACCCTAGCAGAATGTGTGCCTCCGAGGGCCCCAGCAGCCAGATTGAACATCACTGATGTTCAAGCCCAACCGTCCCTCTTACCACTTTACAAGAAAGGAAGCTGAGGCCCAGGATCACTAAAAGGCCAGAACCACCTTGGCCATCTTCAGGGTGCTGTCGCTAGGGATGTAGGCCATCCGACTTCCCTCCTGGTGGTTTTTCTGTAATTCCACGAAGCCTGCTGGCTCTGGGAAAAGAGCCTCTGGCATGAGCTCATGTGGGTTTGGGCAATGGACAGTGCCAGGAGGACCCTTCACCCAGCCTGGCCCTCTCCAGAGCCTCCCCTGGTCTCTGTCCTCCCCCAGAGCCCCGCCTCCGCTTCACGAGGCCACTGCAGGACGTGGAGGGCCGAGAGCATGGGATCGTGGTACTGGAGTGTAAGGTCCCCAACTCCCGCATCCCAACCGCCTGGTTTCGCGAGGACCAGCGGCTGCTGCCCTGCCGCAAATACGAGCAGATCGAGGAGGGCACCGTCCGGCGCCTCATCATCCACAGGCTGAAGGCAGATGATGACGGCGTGTACCTGTGCGAGATGCGGGGCCGGGTGCGCACCGTGGCCAATGTGACAGTCAAAGGTCGGCTGGCCGGGGGAGGAGGCTGAGGCTCAAGACGGTAGGTGCCCGGACCCTGGGCTGATGGGCTCCTGTCTGCCTCCCAGGACCCATCCTGAAGCGGTTGCCCCGGAAGCTCGATGTCCTGGAGGGAGAGAATGCGGTGCTGCTGGTGGAGACTCGAGAGGCTGGGGTCGAGGGGCGCTGGAGCCGCGATGGGGAGGACCTGCCGGCCACTTGCCAGAGCAGCTCTGGCCACATGCATGCCCTAGTCCTTCCAGGAGTCACCCGAGAAGATGCTGGCGAGGTCACCTTTAGCCTGGGCAACTCCCGTACCACCACTCTGCTCAGAGTCAAATGTGAGGGCACAAGAGCCCCCGTGCAGGCTCTTCAGGGCTGGATAGGAGGGCCAGGGCAGGAGGGTGCTGGACACCAGAGCCTGGGTGGGCAACGTGGAGTTAAGGTGGGAGGGCTGTGGAAGACTGGAGCAGGGCTCGGATACAGACCCTGCCTCTGTCTCAGGTGTCAAGCACAATCCTCCGGGGCCCCCCGTGTTGGCAGAGATGTTCAAGGGCCACAAGAACACGGTCTTGCTGACCTGGAAACCCCCTGAGCCAGCTCCCGAGACCCCCTTCATCTACCGGCTGGAGCGGCAGGAGGTGGGCTCGGAAGACTGGATCCAGTGCTTCAGCATTGAGAAAGCTGGGGCCGTGGAGGTGCCGGGAGACTGCGTGCCCTCCGAGGGCGACTATCGCTTCCGCGTCTGCACGGTCAGCGAACATGGCCGCAGTCCACATGTTGTGTTCCACGGGTCTGCTCACCTCGGTGAGTTGGTCCTGCCAGACCCAGCTCATCAGTGACTCTACCCCAAGGGGGGCTCTGCCCATCACCTCTCCTTCCCTCCCCAGCCTCTGGTCCCCATCCTCTGCTTCACCTGCCATCCCCTGTCCTCTGCCACCCCTCTGGTTCTGATGGCTGTGTTCTGCCCCCTTCTCAGTACCCACAGCTCGTCTGGTAGCAGGTCTAGAAGATGTGCAGGTATATGATGGGGAAGATGCTGTCTTCTCCCTCGATCTCTCCACCATCATTCAGGGCACCTGGTTCCTTAATGGGGAAGAGCTCAAGAGCAGTGAGCCGGAGGGCCAAGTGGAGCCTGGGGCCCTGAGATACCGTATGGAGCAGAAAGGCCTGCAGCACAGACTCATCCTGCAGGCTGTCAAACACCAGGACAGTGGGGCCCTGGTTGGCTTCAGCTGCCCGGGTGTGCAGGACTCAGCCGCCCTCACCATCCAAGGTTGGTGCGAGTGGGACCAGAGTGGGTGGATAGGGTGTCCTGTGGACAAGATAAGACAAATGTTCTTGCCGAATCTCACATCTAGGCGCAGAGAGTAAGGTACATGTATAGGACTCAGTGTTTTAGAGACCAGTCTCAACCCACATGCAACATACAGGGCCCCTTGTTATTGTCCACAGTATCATATCCAAATTCTTCAGGGAAATTTGTGACTTAACTCTGTCACATTTGTCATCTCAGAGACATGGCCCCTGACCCCTAGTCCTCAACTGCTTCCTGCCCTGTAGTTTATCTGTTGGAGCAGTTTCTTATGGACCAAGCTTAATCATTTTTTGTATATTAACACAACCCTTTGAACAGCCCCATACACATAGAGTCTTTTGTCATCCCATTAAACAGGTGAGGAAATAGGCACAGAGCAGTTAAGTGACTTGACCAAAGTCGCAAAGCTAATGAGTTGCAAAGCTAAGCTCTCATTAGCTTTGCCGGGCCAGGAACCTAGGCCATCTGGCTCCAGAGTCACACTGTACCACCTGAGGCACCCCCAAGGAGGAGGTCAGTCATCGGCAGGAATGCTGGCATTTGCCTTCTCACTGTCATTGCTGGGGTTTGTGAGGCCAACCAAAGGATTCCTCGGTGCCCAAGCCCAGGGTCTTGAAGGGGTTGGCCACCAGCACTCCAGGAAGAGAGCAGAGTAAGTAAGGAAAATCCAGCTCCTGGTGCAGCACTTCCAGAAGGGAGCCCCAACCACTGACATCAGCATCACCTGGATGCCTAGTTTATAATGCAGATTCCCTGGCCCTTGTACCCTTGGCGGGGGGCACAGTCTAAACACCTGCATTTCTAGCAGACTCCTTTGGAATTCCTCCACACACCAAAACCACTGCTCTGGTTTTTTTTTAAAGATTTATTTATTTATGCATTCAAGAACTGGGGTATAGGCCAGAGGTGCGGGGGAAGGAGGACTAGGATTCACCAGAGACAGAGCGGGGAACAGAACAGGCAGACTGAAATATACTGCTGAGGGAGGAGCGGATGAGTCTGGAGAGGTCTGCTGTGCCATGTGGGTAGCTCCCTGGCTGGCTGGGGATTGAACTCGTGCGGCAGAGGCAGCCGATGGCTTCACAGTGCGGTGCTTAACCCCTTGCGCCACCAGGGAGGCCCCAAAAGCACTGCTCTTAAGAGTTGCTGGGTAAGCCTAAAACTATTTGTAAAACTCCAACAAACGCACAGGCAGCAGTTGTTGGCCTGATATGCCTGATAACCTGCAGCAGAGGGGGTGCTTGTCCCAGCTGGCGTGCAACACACACAATGCCCCATGTGACCGTGCTTCTCCCTGCAGAGAGCCCCGTGCACATCCTGAGTCCGCAGGACAAGGTGTCGCTGACGTTCACAACCTCGGAGCGGGTGGTGCTGACCTGTGAGCTCTCCCGGGTGGACTTCCCGGCAAGCTGGTACAAGGATGGGCAGAAGGTGGAAGAGAGCGGGTCGCTGGTGGTGAAGGCCGATGGGCGCAAACACCGGTTGATCCTGCCAGAGGCCCAAGTCCGAGACAGCGGCGAGTTCGAGTGCAGAACAGAAGGAGTCTCGGCCTTCTTCAGTGTCACCGTCCGAGGTCAGGAACAGTGCTCCTCCCCCTGGGGCTGGCTTGGGGCCACGCAACCCCTGCCCCTTGGGCTGCCTGCTAGAGGGGTCCCTTCCAGGGAGGGCCACAGAACGTGGTTTCAGGTTACTTTGCACTTGCTTCTGAATCCCCCCTGCACCTTCACCCTCCAGCATACTTGCCCCCAAATGCCCTCTGCTGGGGAGAGGGTGGGGGAACGGAATTCCATCTAGGGGAGGAGAGGAAGGAGCGACTTTTACCAGGTGCCTACTGTGAACCAGGTACTAAGCTGGATCATGCAAATGTGTAATCTTCACAGATAGATGGGCCACACTCTCTCCAGTTGACACGTGAAGAAACGAGCCCATCAGAGTTCTGTGACTTGTTCATTGTCACAGCCGGCAGACTCCCTGTCTGGGTTCACACCCAAGACTGTGCTTCCCCTGCTGCTCCAGGCGGACAGGGTCAAAGGGAAGCATTAAGTGCAGAGGTCTGGCAAATCTCAAGGCAGCTCATGGTCTGGCTGCCTCAAAACCATCCTGGAAACCTGACATAAATGCAGGTACCCAGGCACCCCGCACCTCCAAAGCCAAGATCTCCAGGGCAGAGCCTGGGGTTCCATTCTGGAAGGACAGTGTGGTAGCCACTGATCTGGCTCATCCCACTTTAAGTGGAAAACCTATTCCAGCCCCACTGCCAAGAGGTCTTCTAGCCCCTGCCTGAATGTCCCAGTGGCAGGAGCTCACTACCTATAGGGAGCGGGTCCCTTTGGGGCATGCTAATCATTTTGTTTAAAAGCAACAGCAAGTGTGGCCCTGCCGTGGCCTGTCACAGTCACCTGTCCAACTAGACAAGCCTCCCTCCCTCCCTCCTGGGTCCCCACTCAGCCATCTCTGATCTTGGGGGCCCATGGTGCATGCAGGTGCCACATCACCTATTCTGTCTCGCTCATCACACCTCAGCATCCCGTACCACTGCCCCAGAGTTCCCTGCACAATATGGGCTTGGCCCTCCCATTGTCCTCCCAGGAGGAAACTGTCTTCTGCCTGAGCAGCATGGATGCTTGGTTCCCACGTGTGGGGTAACCCCATCTCTGCTCCCCACCAGACCCCCCGGTGCACATCCTGGACCCCCAGGAGCACGTGTTCGTGCATGCCATCACCTCTGAGTGCGTCATGCTGACCTGCGAGGTGGACCGAGAGGACGCCCCTGTGCACTGGTACAAAGACGGGCAGGAGGTGGAGGAGAGCGACTTTGTGGTACTGGAGAACGAGGGGCCCCATCACCGCCTGGTGCTCCCTGCTGCCCAGCCCCCAGATGGGGGCGAGTTTCAGTGCGTCGCTGGAGATGAGCGTGCCTACTTCACCGTCACCATCACAGGTGGGGGTCCTGTGATGCCTGGCTTCCCTGGCAGCTGTAATGGTCTCACTCCTGGGCTGCTAATCCCAACCCCTGCTTGCCTCCCAGCTGATCGGATGCTCCCTTCCCTCTGACCCAGACCCTATCCTGACCCAGCTCTATCCTGAGGTTCAGTCACACAGGAAATGCGTTGCCATTAACCCACTGGCTAGGGCTACATGAGTCACGGGGAAGTCCTGCCTTCTCCATACTCCTGAGGACCCCTGCCAAGGGGAACCTTCGGGAACATGAGTTCTGCTGGGTGGGATCAGAGCAATTGAGTACAGGCGCGAGAGGGGTGGGAAGAGGCCCCAACCCCACCCGGGCCACCCAAGCTCCCCTCAGCATCTCACCCTTCTCGCTGTCCTTGCCCCAGCCCCGAGCAGGCACGGGGTTTCTGCGGCCACGGTGTGACTGCTCCTGGGTCCCTGGTGTGCTTTGGTGACTGTGGTTGTGTCTCCAGCTGTGAGCGACTCTCCAAGCAGCCGAGGGTCCGCTTTCCAGGAGCAAAGGATTGGTGTGGATCAGGGAGGGCAGCAGGGCGCCTGCGCCTCGGCCCCCTGATGCCCAGCTGTGCTGTCCCTGTCCTCCAGACGTCTCCTCGTGGATCGTGTACCCCAGTGGCAAAGTGTATGTGGCAGCTGTGCGCCTGGAGCGCGTGGTGCTGACCTGCGAGCTGTGCCGCCCCTGGGCCGAGGTGCGCTGGACCAAGGATGGGGAAGAGGTGGTAGAGAGTCCAGCGCTGCTCCTGCAGAAGGAGGACACTGTCCGCCGCCTGGTGCTGCCCGCCGTCCAGCTGGAGGACTCCGGCGAGTACTTATGTGAAATCGATGACGAGTCAGCGTCCTTCACCGTCACTGTCACAGGTGTGGGCCCACCCCAGCTGCCCAGGGTCACCGGAGGATAGTCCTGAGCCCTTGGGGGAGCCGACCATGTACCCTCTAGCTAGCACATGGGGAGGAGGGAGGCGCGGCTGCGGGTGCATGTAACCTGGGGTCCCTGGCCAGATGAGCCCCAAGCCCCGTTCAAATCAGCAGGCTTCTCCCCGCTGCCCAAAGCCAAGAATAGCTGTGCTCACCGGCTCACCTGCCAGGCACTTTCTGTGTGCCGGACTGGGCAGCGCGTGCTGGGAACTGATACACACACCCGGTCCCTGCTCTCGGAGAGCTGCCCGTCCAACTGGGGAGAAAGCTGTTAACCAGGGGTCGCAAACGGGTGTCCTCGGGCCCCATGCAGCACACAGATGTGTTTTGTTTGGCCTGCAGAGTCTTACCAAAGTCAGGACAGTTCAAATAGCAATCCGGAGTTATGCGTCCTCTTGAAAAAGCCGAAGACCCGGCGCCTCTGGTCCCGCTTCCCCCCATGGCGACGAACAGCTGGTGCTGAGTAGCAGCTGCCCCTATAATATGGGGCCCACATTCCTCTGACTCCCCCTCCCCGCCATTCCTTTTTGCCTCTCCCCAGACTGCTTCAGCCACTGACCTTATCTACCTGGCCCCTGTGGGCATTTGAGTTTGCGACCCCTGTGTTAAATCAATAAACACACAAATAAATGTACGGTGACATCTTGTGACAAGTGCTCGAGGGATGAGGGCAGAGGACTCACGAGAGCAGAGCAAGAGTCAGGGAGGGCCTCGGAGAGAGCCTGCAGGCCACCGCCGGTGCCAACCCTGAGCTGGGCTCTGGAGACTCCACAGCTCACAGCCTGGCAGGAAAGCCAGACATGGGAAAGGATCTTAGAGTGGGGGGCTGTTGAGCGTTGTGTCGGGGTGCATTGGAACTCCCAGGCTGGGAGCTCCTAACTGGTCAGCATGCAGGAAGTGACTTCAAAATGGACACTTGCAGCAGGGACTGAATTAGCTAAGTGGGCTCGGGGTTTGGGCTGAAGATGGAGGAGAATGTTCAAATCAGGAAAAGCACAAGAAGACTTTGGAGGTGATGGTGGGTTGGTACCAAAAACTGGGGCTGCAGTCCATAGTACCAATCCCGATGGGTACATGTGGCAGTGCTGATGGGTGTTGTAGGGCCCGGGCAGCTTTGGGAGGCACAGAAGAACCCGGCCAATTGTATTGGATTGACCATTCTGCTCCTGGCATCTATTTTCCTCTTCCCCCTGCCCTGCCCCAGCCTAGGCTGAGCCATTTAGCCCCCTCCACCACTCCTTGCACCCAAGATACTGCAGGGGGGACTCCACCAACCCACAAAGCCCCGGAGGTCTTTCTTCATGTGTTCTGCGCTGTAGCAAGTGCCTTCAACTTCTCTCGCCTCGCCCCAAGCCCTGGACAGACATAATGGCCCAGCCACACACATTTCGGCCCACAGTTGCCCTCCCCACAGAACACCAGAATCTTCACGGAGAAGTTCACACAAATGCCACCCGGGATATGGACCAGGGAGAATCAAGTCTGATGCCATGTTGAGGCCCCACAGCTGTGCAGGCATCCCCGCTCTACCCCTGCCCTGTCCTCATGCCACCTGGCCCGTCACCGCCCCCACCCCACCCCCCGCAGACAGCTACGCTGCCATCTGGCCACCTGCCTTGCTGGACCCACGGAAGCAGTCTGCATCCTCCAGACTCTTAGAACAAGTCCAGTTGAGGTGGATTGCAGAGTGGCAGGGTGTGTGCCAGTGGGCTCCGCTTTTCGTGCCAGTCTGCAAAAAACCAGACCAGGAAGCTAGATGTTCCCTCACCCAGCCACCAGGGGGCAAATGCTAGAGGCACATTAAGGAGTGCAGACTTGAAGATCCTGGGAGACCACTGGGGAGCATGGGCAGGCCTGCACTTGGTGCCCGGGGCATATCCGATGTTGACATGGCTCCCTGTTGGCGGAAGTGTGACCATTACCAGCAGTTGGAGAGGAACTCCCAGAATCAGCACTTAGCACCCCTGGGAACTCTTGGACAGGTGTTGGCAACTCTTATGCACAGATGTTAAAATCATTACCGAGTGCCTGCGAGCGTTGGTTGGGAATCCCTACCACTGCTTGCATAGTCTGAGCTTCCCTTCACCAGGTGGTAGTTCTTCCTTCCGCTCGAGGGTAGGCCGCAGCCAACTGTGACTTAGCCATCTGTGCCGCCATGTCCTCATCTGGAAAATGGGAATAAAACAATTCCTACCTCTTAGGGTTGCTGTGAGAGTTAAATGTACAAAGTGTCTAGGACTGTTCCTGCAACTTTAGGAAGGGATGCAGAAGTATTTGCCTTACAGACTATGACAGATTTCTTATCCACTGCTCCAAAACAAGACAAAACACCCCTCCCCAAATCAAAGGGCTTTTTCTAAGTTCAGTATTCAAAGGTATTTCCATAAAACCTGAGCTTAACTGCTGTGAAGCTATTTCTTTAATTTTCCTCTTTTATGGTAAATGTATCTAGTCACATTGCAGAAGTCTTGGTCATTCAGGAGTTCCTTTGGGACCTCCCCTGGGGGGTGGGGAGGATGCGGCAGGACTTAGCATGCTGTCCTGGACCCTGAAGCGTTCTAGATTCTGTCACACCTCTGCCCCAGGGACTTCAGAGAACAGATCAAGGCCCTGTTACTACTTAGGACCCTCGGTGCTCTTGTTCCTGTGGCAGCAGAGACTTCATGCTGCCGGCTGGCTCCAGGGAGGCTTCGGGGAGTTTGTGACGGGCTGTGGTTGCTCCCACTCTGCAGAGCCCCCGGTGCGCATCATATACCCCCGGGATGAGGTGACCCTGATCGCCGTGAGCCTGGAGTGTGTGGTGCTGATGTGTGAGCTGACTCGGGAGGATGCCCCGGTGCGCTGGTACAAGGATGGCCTGGAGGTAGAAGAGAGTGAAGCCCTGGTGCTGGAGAGTGATGGACCTCGCCGCCGCCTGGTGCTGCCCGCTGCCCAGCCCGAGGACGGGGGCGAGTTTGTGTGTGATGCTGGAGATGACTCAGCTTTCTTCACCGTCACCGTCACAGGTGGGCAGGCATGGGGGCATCCGGGGCAGCAGACAGGCTGGAGTGACCGACACCAACCCCCCCACTTCCCACATCTTAGGGGCCTCCACCTGTACCTCATAGCCCCCCCATTCTCCAGCCGCCTCGCCTCCTCTGCCTCATTTCTGCCACCTGAAAGCCCTGGCTTGTCCACATCAGGTTGGGAGCGTGACCAGAGACCTGGTGGAGAGAGCCCTGTAACTAGCAACGTTCGTCATTCAGTCAGCAGAGGCTGTTGAGCAACTCCTGTGAGCTCAGCACTGTTCTAGAGGCAGAGGGCTGCAGTAGTGCACCAGTAAGAGAAGCTTGCGTTCTAGTGACTATGGGCAGACAGAAAATAAGTAAATAGATGGTTTATCGGGCGGTGATAGGTGCATCACGGCAAAGCAGGGCAAGTGGAGGCTCAGATAGGTCTGGGCACGGGTCTGGCTCTACCTCTTTGTATCCATGTGACTTTGGGCGAGTCACTTTCCTCTCACAGAGCCTCAAGTCCTCATCTATAAAGTGAGGCCAGCAGGGGCACATCTCCTAGCAGTGTCAGGAGTGGCAGAAACAAGAGTTGCGGTGTGCTCAGCACAGCACCTGGCGCAGGTGCCCAGGGGTTGTAGCCGGTACCATTCCCCAGAGCAGTGCTTCAATGGAGAGGACTGAGCGTCTGGCGGATGAGGCAGGTGGAGGGCTGCTGGCGGAGGCTGAGTACCCCCATCTCTGTCCACCACCAGCCCCGCCAGAGAGGATTGTGCACCCAGTGGCCCGCAACCTGGACCTGCAATTTGGGGCCCCAGGGCGGGTGGAGCTGCACTGCGAGGTGTCCCCAGTTGGGTCACAGGTCCGCTGGTACAAGGATGGGCTGGAAGTGGAAGCATCGGACACCCTGCAGCTGGGTGCTGAGGGGCCCGTTCGCACCCTAACCCTGCCCCACGCCCAGCCTGAGGATGCCGGGGAGTATGTATGCGAGACCCGTGATGAGGCTGTCACCTTCAATGTCAGCCTGGCTGGTGGGTACCCCTGGCCAGCCTGAAGGGGGTTGGGAGGGAGGCAGGGGACACCGAAGGCTGACCCCCTCCTCTCTGTCCAGAACCCCCAATACAGTTCCTGGCCCCAGAGGCAGCCCCCGGTCCACTCTGTGTGGCTCCTGGGGAGCCCGTGGTGCTGAGCTGTGAGCTGTCCCGGACGGGCGCCCTTGTCTCCTGGAGCCACAACGGGACGCCGGTGCAGGAGGGAGATGGCCTGGAGCTGCACGCTGAGGGTCCCCGACATGTCCTCCGCATCCGGGCTGCAGACCCAGCCCAGTCAGGCCTCTACACCTGCCAGTGTGGGGCAGCCCCGGGGGCCCCCAGCGTCACCTTCACTGTGCAAGTGGCTGGTGAGTAAAGCCTGGACAGAATGCCCGAGTTATACCCCAAAGCCCTGGCGTCTCCCTGCTTCTTTAGCACCCCTTGTTCACCCCGCCCGCCCCTCTTAGAACCTTTCCCCATCTTGCCTCCCACTACCCTCCTCAAAGTCCTTGAGCTGCTCCTCCCAGTGACCCCCAGCTCTGACCCCACAGAGCCCCCCGTGCGGGTAGTGGCCCCCGAGGCAGCCCAGACGAGGGTTCGCAGCACCCCAGGCGGGGACCTAGAGCTGGCGGTACACCTCTCTGGGCCTGGGGGCCCAGTGCGCTGGTACAAGGACGGGGAGCGACTGGCCAGCCAGGGGCGGGTGCAGCTGGAGCAGGCCGGGGCCAGGCAGGTGCTGCGGGTGCAGGGGGCACGGAGCAGGGACGCTGGGGAGTACCTGTGCGACACGCCCCAGGACAGCCGCATCTTCCTCGTCAGCGTGGAAGGTAACAGTACACCCCTACACCCTTTGGGTCCTGGCACCCCAAGGACCACACCCTTGTGCCATTCTGGGTCCCCTCTCCTCCCTTCCCTGCCTCAATGCCTCTGGCTCCAACCGGTGCAGGTACAGCTCTTGGATGAGGACTCGGGGCTCCCTTTCTGGGAACCCTCACATAGGAGGAGGCGCAGCCCAGTAGTTAGAGGTCTGGGTTTAACCTGGATTCTGCCTCCTAGTAGCTAGACAACACTGGCAGGTGGTTGCCTGCTGTGAGCCCTGGCTCCAAAGCGGGAGGCTGGTGCATGTGTTACACAGCTGTTGTGACAGTTAAATGAGGTAAAAGGGTCCACGGGAGATGGCCTGTTACTAGGGAGTCAGAGCGGTGAGGCGCCAGGCCAGGATTGAGAGGAATCGGCCGGGAGTGGCAGGTAGTTGGCATCTTGTCCTTTGGAGCAGCCCATGGTGGACACACAGTAGGTCCTCAGGAAAGATCTGTTAAGTAACTGGGGGATGAGGGCCTGTACCCTGAGGAGGGGGTGAAAGGGAGGAGGGGAAAGACCCAGCCCGCCTCACTGCCTATCCCTACCCCCCAGAGCCACCACCCGTGAAGCTGGTCTCGGAGCTGACACCGCTGACCGTCCACGAGGGTGACGATGCCACATTTCGGTGTGAGGTCTCCCCACCCGACGCCGAGGTCACCTGGCTGCGCAATGGGGCCGTTGTCGCTCCAGGGCCCCAGCTAGAGATGGCCCAGAACGGCACGAGCCGCACGCTGACCGTGCGAGGCTGCCAGCTGGCTGATGCGGGGACGGTGACGGCCCGAGCAGGGGGCACAGCCACCAGCGCCCGGCTCCACGTGCGAGGTTTGGCCCTGGCGGGGAGGAGACGGTGTTCCCTGGGCCTGTTCTCCCAGCTCCTCCCCAGCCGCCTTGCCCGGACTGTGAGAGGGAGCAGGGGCCGGTCTCAAGGGCCCCACCTGGCTCATGGCCCTCCCTGATTCCTCCCCAGAAACGGAGCTGCTGTTCCTGCGGAGGCTGCAGGACGTGCGGGCAGAGGAAGGCCAGGACGTGTGCCTGGAAGTGGAGACGGGCCGAGTGGGTGCAGCGGGTGCAGTGCGCTGGGTGCGCGGTGGGGAGCCCTTGCCCTGCGACTCCCGCCTGTCCATGGCCCAGGATGGCCACGTGCACCGCCTCTTCATCCACGGCGTCGTCATGGCTGACCAGGGCACCTACGGCTGCGAGAGCCACCACGATCGCACCCTGGCCAGGCTCAGCGTGAGGCGTGAGTGCCCTGTCCTCTCCTAACACAACGCTTGCCCCCGGCACAGCCTGTCCTAGCTGGCCCAGGGCCCCTCAGCACCCCCACCAAAGTGCCCCTCGCCACCGAGGAAGGTCAGCTGGGGCTGACCTCCGGAGTGTGACCTGTCCAAAGCAAAACTTTTCTTTTTCTAATGTTTTTTATTGACCTTAGCAGTCCATGTGGGTTTTGCATTCCATTTCCTATGTCCAAGTTCGCTTTGCTATAAACATAAATATTATGCTCCAGAAAGACTCGCTGTGTTTGCCCTTCAGGCCCGTCTGAGAAGTAGGGATGGCTGCTCAATAGCACCCTCCAGCCCCCACGCTGGCGCCCTCTCTTATCTGTGTGACCTCATGCAACTGATTTAACCTCTCAGAGCCAAGTCTTCTTAAAGTGAGACTGATCCCTGCTTCAAGGATCTTCAGGGCCATTAACCGAGATAACAGGAAAAGTGCCCAGACAGAGCTTGGCAAATGGTTGTTGGTGGTGATGCGAATTCTCCTCTGGTGAAGTCATGCACTTACTCACAATAAACCCACGTCTCAGTGTTATTCGCCTAGAGCTGCTGAGCAGTTTGCCAGAGGCCGCACAGCACACAAACTGTGCAGAGCAAGTGCTCAGTCCTGTTTGCCTCCAATTTCTGCGCTTCTCTCAGTGTCACAGCACCCCTCATCCAGACACCTCAGGCCCCTAACCACACCTCCCCGCTTTCATGGGTCCCCTCTCAATACCAGTATGGCCTCTCTTCAATCCTGGCCCAAGTCTGGCCGGCTGTGCTCCCTTCTTTCCATAGGGCCTTAAGATGGGTGTTAGGGGTGGTGCAGGCAGGGCCAAAGGGTATGTGAGCCCACTGAAGCCCCTGCCCCCAGATGGCGTCTTCACCTCCCTCTCTCCCCATCTTCCCCCACCAGCGAGGCAGCTGAGGGTACTGCGGCCTCTGGAAGATGTGACCATCATCGAGGGGGGCAGCGCCACCTTCCAGCTGGAGCTGTCCCAGGAGGGTGTGACTGGGGAGTGGGCCCAGGGTGGAGTCCGGCTGCAGCCAGGGCCCAAGTGCCACATACACGCAGAGGGTCACACCCACCGCCTGGTGCTCAGTGGCCTGGGCCTGGCCGACTCTAGCTGTGTCTCCTTCACGGCGGATTCTCTGCGCGCTGCGGCCAGACTCACTGTGAGAGGTGCGGCCTTGGGGACCGCTGCTTGCCTGCTGACCACCCTAGCTGTGACTGCTGATCCCACTACCTGTGTGGCCCCCACTAACCACACCTGTTGCAGTGTGACCCCCCCACACACTGACTTCCTTGCTAGATTGTGACCCTCCAGGCCTTTGGCCCAGTGTGGTCCCAGTGACCCTCCCATAGAATGTGCCGCTGTGAGCATGCCTGTGACAGCGCAGGTCCTGTTGTCTCCTGCCTGACCATAGCCCCATGGACCACTCTGAGCGTGACCCCACTGACCACACCTGCCTGCTGTGGCCCCCTCCACCTCCCTGAGTGCCTTTCTGACTCATGTCCCAAAAATCCACAGACTGCCCAGTGGTGACTCCACCAGCACCTCTGTGCCTAGGGGTGACTCCAGCATAGCGTCACTGTGCCCTACGCATCTGTGACGGGTACCCCATGGCTCCAGCCAAGGGTGGCCACCACTCACCATGCCTGCCACACATTGACCCCTTTGATCCCACTCTTTCCCACTGACCAGCACCCCCACCTTCAGCCTCTTGTCCCAGCACCTCCCACTCACTAGTGGTCATCACTAATGACTTCTCTAGACTTGTCTAAATGTATCAACCACTGGCCCCTTGTGCCCGAGGGTGTCCTCCTCGTCCCTGTGTGCTGGGCCTCCATTCTGCCCTTACACTGCTCACTCTGCACTGTCCTCCCACCACCAGAGGCCCCAGTGACCATTGTGCAGGGGCCACAGGACCTAGAGGTGACTGAGGGGGACACAGCTACGTTCCAGTGCGAGCTTTCCCAGGCCCTGGCTGATGTCACCTGGGAGAAGGTCAGAGCCCAGCCCCAGCCCAGTCCACCTTGGCCTCATCATAATACTGTCCCCAGCTGAAACACTAATACTCACTACGTGGATGTGCCTGGCACTGTGCTAAAATTTGCTTTACATCTAATCCTTTCATCCTTATGACCCTAGAGGTGGGTCTTCATATCCCCATGTTATGTCAGGAGACTGAGGCTCAGTGGGTTGAAGCATGGCCCAGGGGCAGGTAAAGGGGTGGGGCTCGTTTTTGAATCCAGGTTTGCCTAATTCCAGAATCCACGCTTATGACTGGTGTGATCTACACATGATATAGGCTTCCCGCGCCATGGCACTCCTTCTCAACCCTAGCGCCCCCAAGAGTGACATTAGGGGGGCCCCTGGCCAGACCCCAGCCTGAGCGTGTGCATGTGTGTGGGGCTGTGTGTGTGCTCACGGAAGCGCGCGCCCAGCGGCGCAAACACAAACACCTCGAGACCGTTTGGCATCAGCAGAGGGCGCCGTGGGCGCCTCCCAGGGCCGCGGTCGCCCTGACCAGCCGGCCGCTTCCACCCTTTGAAACTCCCGCCCTAGGACGGGGACCCGCTGTCACCCAGCCCTCGGCTCAAGCTCCAGGCCCTCGGCCCGCGCCGCCTTCTCCAGCTGCGGCGCTGCGGCCCCTCGGACGCCGGGACCTACAGCTGCGCGGTGGGGGCCGTGCGCGCCGGGCCCGCCCGCCTGTCCGTGCGCGGTGGGTACGGGGTGACCCCCGGGCGGGCGGCCGCTGTGGGTGCGGGGACGGACGCAGATCCGAGCTCACCCGAGAGTGGCTCGGGGGGCGTGGCGGGCATTTAAAGATTGGGGCGGGACGCGGACGCCGCGGGGTGCCGCTCCGCGCGCCCCGCCCGCCTGACGCCCCGGGCCCCGCCCCAGAGCGCGCGGTGTCGGTGCTGGGCGAGCTCAGGTCGGTGCGCGCCCGCGAGGGCGGCAGCGCCACGTTCGAGTGCACCGTGTCGGAGGTCGACGTCGCCCGGAGGTGGGAGCTCGGAGGCCGCCCGCTGAGGCCCGGAGGCCGCGTCCGCATGCGACAGGAAGGTCTGGGCGACCTTGCATCCTCCCCGGCCCCCCAGTGCCCCGCCCCCGGCTCGGGCAGACCCCGCCCCGGCCCCCCAGACCCCGCCCCGCGAGGGGAAGCACCGCCCTCCGCTCCGTGGACCCGCCCCGCGGCACCTCCAGGCGGTTCGGTGTCTTTCCCCGACCCCCGGCTCAGACCTCGGTCCCGGGCCGTCCTCTCGCCCCGCGGAGCCGCAGGTCCGCCCACCTCGAGACCGACCCGGGCCCCTGCCCCGGCCCCATCTTCACCCCCGAGCGCTCCCCGGAGGCGGCTCTGGCCTCGCTAGCGCCCCTTCACCCCCAGGGAAGAAGCACATTCTGGTGCTGAGCGAACTGCGCGCGGAGGACGCCGGCGAGGTGCGCTTCCAGGCCGGCCCCGCCCAGTCCGCGGCGCGGCTGGAGGTGGAGGGTAAGCGTCGGGGGAGGCGGCCGGGCAGGGGCACCGTCTCCTGCCGGGGTTGGCGGCTCTTGCTAGGAGCTCTGCTTCTCCCCGCACCCCCCCGCTCCTCGAGGTGCTCCTCTGGGGCGGGTCACCGAGGGCACTGCGTTCCCTGGAGGGCAGGAGACTTTGGGGGCACCGAAGAACAGGCTGGTGGGCGAGAGGTGCGAGCCCAGGAGTGAAGGCCGCGGTGGGGGGGAGACGTGTCCCTCCTCCTGGGGGCCCTGCGCGCCCCTGTTAACTCACGCCCTCGCCCTCCGCCCCCAGCACCGCCTCTCCAGATGTGCCGCCGCCCCCCTCGCGAGAAGTCGGTCCTGGTTGGCCGCCGCGCGGTGCTGGAGGTGACGGTGTCCCGCCCGGGGGGCCAAGTGTGCTGGCTGCGGGAGGGGGTCGAGCTGTGTCCGGGAGGCAAGTACGAGCTGCGCAGCGACGGCCCCACCCACAGCCTGGTCATCCATGACGTGAGGCCGGAGGACCAGGGCACCTACTGCTGCCGCGCGGGTCAGGACAGCGCCCGCACCCGGCTGCTGGTGGAGGGTGAGTAGGCCGCCCGGACAGAGGTTGGAGGGGCAGGCTGGCTGGCCAGGCAGGAGGGGTCGCCTGGATGCTGGTGGGCAGAGACATTCCTGCCGGAAGCTCTCCAGGACTTTGGGTGGCAAGTTGCTGCTGGGGCGTGTTGGAGGGGGGAGGGGATCACACACAGGACTGAGAGGAGGAGCCCGACTGTTCTCAGCAGGAACCATCTGGTTCAGGTCAGCTGTTCTACCCCCTTCCTGTCCAGGCTTCTCCTCCCTCCCCCCTGTTTGTCTCTCCTGATTACCCCATTTGTACCTGAGTTCCTCTCCTTCCCATCTGCCGCCCCTGGCCTCTGTCCCCCAGCTGTCCCTCACCCCCTCCTGCTCTCTACCCAGCTGGCTTCTTCCTGTCTCCGTGAATTCAGCATCAGCCTGAGCAGAGAGCTCCTGAGCTGAGCCCATCTTCCACATAGGAGATGCCCTGCTCTCTGCCTGCATTCCTGCCTTGCCCCACCCCTCACTGACCTCCACTTTCCTGTCCCCACAGACAGCCTGACAGAGGCTCTGAAGGGGTGGGGCAGAGGGTGAAGAACCGCTCTTCCTGTGTGGGTGGCCAGGCTCTGCAGGGGAGAGGAAGGTGGTGCCCACTCTCTCCCCAGCCCCACGCAAGTCATTCCTCTGCAGGGAGCTAGGAGGACCGAACCAGGCCAGGCGGGGCCCTCGGACAGCTTGGAAGGCGCTTGCCCTTACTGTGGGCAGGGGTGGGGAGGCAGGGGAACCAGAGGTGTTGGGAGACAATAAAAGTGGTACAGTCCTTTCCCTGGCTCTCTGTGTGACATGGGAAGGCAGGACTTGCCTGGACCTCCTCGTGTAGTAAGTGACACAGGGGACCAAGGGCTACAGAGCTTCTAACTTGGCCCTGGAAGTGCCGGCCACCAAAAACCACCACTCCTGGCAAAAGCCACACCGCTTGGCACATTTATAAAAGATGTAAAACAGGGTGGGGTGGGGGAGACAGAAGCATGAGGTGTCCAGGCTGGCATGACAGACACCAGACATGCACCGTGCATTTAAGCCCCCTCCCCCCAGCCCTCTCCCCAACCCAACCCAGAGCAGCACCCCCCACCCCCATCCCCTGCCACTGCCCTCAGGCTGGTGGCTTTGCAGAGGACAGGGGACCAGGGTGAGGGGTGCTACAGTTTGCCCCGTGAACAAGGACAAGAACCCTTAGATGAGTCTGGTTGAGAGGCAGAGCAATGGGGGAGGAAGGCAGACCTCCTCCACTTAGACATGCAGGAGAGTGGCCCAGGGGACCCCAGAAGTGGGAGAGGAGGCCGGGCCAACCTTGGCGAAGCCCTACCAATCAGAAATCTAAGGCAAGAGTCCCACTGTCCCCTCCAAGCCCACCCCTCCACACGTACACGCACACACGGGTAACACACTCACAACCCTGAGCACACCCCAATGGGGCTCACACCCCACGTCCCTCAGGAGCCCCTCGGCGCTTGGAAGGGGGCCTTCCCCTTAGGCCAGGCCTAGCCTAAGACAAGGTTGTCCCTGCCAGCACCCAGGCCAGCCCTGTCCAGGGTGGGAAGAGGGACAGCCCAAGGCTACAGGGCCAGGCCGGCTGGGTGGTGGCCAGCAGGCCTCCCCTAGCTGGCAGCGCTGGTGACCGCAGAGTCTAGGTGGGCAGGAGCAGCTGTACTGCTATACCCGCACAGGCGGCCCTGAGCAGGCCGTCAGCGGCCCCCGGGACCCATACTCATAGTCCGCATCTGTGGGCGAGGTCATGAAAGAGCTCAGCGAGCTCCCGGTCTGCCGGTCCCGGAAGCTCTGGATGTAGCTCTGTGGGCGAGTAAACACAGGTGTGAGGGGGCCACTGTAGACCTGTGCCCTGAAAAGCCACCTCTCCCTGTACCCCACAAGCCTGAGACTGGTTCTAGACTAGTATGGGCCCAGGACCTCACCGCAGCCCCAGCCCACAGCCTTACCTCTTACCACACCCCGTTTACAACTCAGACACCTCTCCCCTCACCAGAGCTGGGCCCAGCAGATCCTGGTGAGGGGTCAGGGAGGCAGACAAATGCTAAGCTTTCTAAGCAGCCCAGCCCCTGGGGAAGGCGCGGTCCTGCTTGGATCTACCCCTCTGCCTTCTCCCCCATGTGGGTTGGCCGGCTCAGGGTGCTCACCGGGGAGAGGACATCTCCATTGAAGCGTTTGATGGGCACTGGCCTGCGCCGATACGCAGGGTCAGGGGGCCCGGGCCTTGGAGGAGCCCGGGTGCCTCTGGGTGGAGCCCGAGGGGGTCTCTTCTTCCTCCGCTTCTCCTTGCGCTCTTCCTGCTGTCGAATCCGCATCAGCTGCACACGTCGTCGCTGCCGGCTGATGACCACTGGGAAGGGATGAGCAGTAAAAGGTCTCAGGCCACGTGCCTCATCTCCTCCCAAGCCTCCCTGACACTTCCAACCCCTGGGCTCCAGGCGTCCAGACCCTCCCTTCCTTTCCCGGTCTCCCCATGCCCAGAGGGCACTTTCTGCATTTGTTCTTCTGAAAGTGTTTATGGGAGGTTCCTAGACTCCCGGGCCCGCCTCCCTGGCTGTGACCCTCTCCCAATCCTGAGCCCGCAGGACTCGCCTAGAGTGGTTATCACCCTCTCTCCTCTGGACAGCCGCAGCTGCCACCTCACAGGCTCCCCGTTCTGTGCGTGCCTGCCCGGAGGCTTTTCTGCACCCAGCAGCCAGAATTCGTACCCCAAATGCTAATTAGTTTACATCTTCCCCTGCTTGCACCCTCCAACAGCATCTCCTTGCCCTTCTAATAAAACCCAGAGTCCTCGTGGCCCAGCGTGCTCAGCCACTCCACTGCAGCCATCCCAGCTCCACTTCCTCACACAGGCCGAGCTCATTCCTTCTCAAGCCCTTGTCCTTGCTGTTCTCTCGTCTCTGGCTCCTTACATGGCTGGCCCCTTATCCTTCAAGCCTTAAATGCCACCTCTTCCAAGTCCCCTTCCTTGACCACCCTGTCTCTATTGCACATCACCCATCACACCCTCATACTGCTCTGCACCACTGGAACGATCTGGTTTGTTTGCATGTTTTGCATGTTTATTGTCTGTCTCTCCCATCCAAATGTAACCCCCTAAGAGCGGGTGGCCCTTCCTGTTTGGTCTCTGCTGTATCCCCAGTGCCTGGAGTGGGCTTGGCACACAGCCCCAGTCCCAGGCATTGTTGTGGCGTGATGGTGGCACTGAGGGCCTATCTTCTTGACCCTGAATGAGTCAGCTCTGCGATCCCGTTGAGTCCTTCTGCTGCTGGTAGGTACAGCTTCCCTCACTCTACAGCTGCTCAGTCCCCACCCCGGCCACTCATTTCTCTCATGCCCACCCTGCCCTGTGCCCTCTCACCTTCTGTGTGGGAGTCTCTCTCAGCTGTCACCCGCCATTGCACCAGAACACCCATCAGACTGAGCAGGGGCCAAAGTGCCAGCAGGGCCCAGCTCCGCCAGCAGAGAGGGGGCACGGGGGCTGCTCTCAGTCGCTCCACCGCATAGCGCCCCAGCAGCAGCAGCTCGGCGAAGTAGTCGGCAGCAGTGGCGATGAGTGCGGCACCAGTCACGGCAGTGGCCAGGGTGGTGAGTGGGCGGGGCCAGCGCAGTGTGAGCAGGGCACAGAGCAGGCCGCCCCCCAGCAACAGCCCCAGTGGGCCCCACACAGAGCCGGGCTGGTAGTAGGGCGCAGAGCCCAGAAGGGCGGCAGCAGCGAGCAGCAGGCCTAGCAGCAGCCCCACCAGGAAGAGGCCAACGCTGCGCACCAGCATGGCCACCAGCCCGCAGAGCAGCCCGATGCCCAGCGCAATGCCTGCGCTCGCCCCGGCACTCAGCTGCGTCTCCAGCACCCGCTCTCGGTAGCACAGCAGAAAGATGACCACTGAGCCAAACAGCAACCCAGTCAGGAAGAGCACTGCCTTGAAGCAGCGGTAACCTGGAGGAGAACAGGGGCTAGTGAGGAGCCAAAATGAGGTCACCAGGCTGGAGGCAGAAGGTCAGAGGGGTCAGGGACATGGGATCACAGGGGAACCAGGGACAGGACACTAGATCAGAGAACTGGGGGATATTGGGATAATGAGGGCATCAGTGATGGGGTCACTGGGATCAAGGGAGGCCAGATAGCTAAGCACTGGAGAGTCATTCAGGTAAACAGAGGTCTCTCCAGGTCAGAGGAGTCAGATCACTGGAGCCAAGAGTGGATCAATAATAGGACATGGAGTCTTTGGGTTCATGGGGATCAGAGAGATAGGTCCCCAGGGTCACAAGGGATGAGCAGTGAGGTCACTGGTGGCTTCAGGGACCACTTTCTTCAGAGAGATGAGGTCTTTGGAAATCAGAAAGAACTTGAGAGATGAGGCTCACAGAGGTTCAGAAAGATGACATCTTTGAGGGATGACAGGGCTTTCAAGATCGGACATCATTAGAAGTTTACAAAGAAAAGTGAGAAGCAGAATTTTGGGGATGGGGTTCCAGGAGACGAGGTCTTTGCTGGGGGTTAAGAATATTAAAGGGTTTCTGAGAAAGGGTAGTACTGAAGTCAGTGAAATGGGATCACTGAAATCACAGTGGGGGGGGAGGGCAGTCAGCCATTGGGGTCATACAGGGCAGGGGGTTGGGAGTAACCAGAGATAAAGAGTAACAGAGGGAGTCAGAGAGAAGTAAGGTGATGCGATAACTAGAGGGTGCTTGGGGTCACTAGGACTTACTGGGCATCATACGGAATTAAAGAGGATTATATAAGGGAATAGTGGTTGGGGAGTTTCAGAAGTTGGGGGTTATAAGGTCATTAGGCCCATTAAGGGACCCTGAAAGAGTGAGGGACTTGGGGATTCTGAACCATTAGGAAGATGGAAATCAGAGATAGGGGTCAAAGGGCTGGAGATTGCCAAAGAGACAGGGGAAGCATCAAAGCCTGTGGATATTCTGAAAAGAGAAGTAGAGCATGCGTGGAGATACAGAGTACAACAAGAGTCTGGGAGTGAGGGCATCCAGGGTGAGGGATGGGGTGGCAGGAGAGGAAATGTCAGGCTGTATGGAACAACTGCAGAGTGGATAGGTCTGGACACTGGAGGGGGTGGGGTGACACAGACTCCTTAGAGGCCTGGAATGTGTCCTGAACCCTTAAAGGGATACTTCTTCCTGCCCACTCTTCAGTTATTCAGCCTTGAATTTGGGGGTGGTAGGGGAGGGACCATCTGGTTCCCTTGCTGCCTACTACCCAGCCATTGTGTGTGTGTGGGGGGGGAGGCTGCAGAATACAAGTGTCAGCCCACCTCTGCCTGGTCTGGAACCCAGACTTCCAAGCCTCCTTTGCATTTCATTCTGTTGTCTATAGCGCTCCTGGAGGGCTTTCTTGGACCCCAACTCAGAGTTCATTCCCCTCACTGAAGTTCTGTAATTCTTGCTGTAGTGTCACTGGCACTTATTTCACTAGCCTATCTGGCACCTGTGTGCAAATTAGAAAAAGGCAAAGCAACCTTATGGCAAGGCCTGGAGGTTGGCCAGTGGAACATGGGCTGGGGGGTTTCAACTGAAGTCCTTCATGTAGCACCCATCCTGTACAACTGTTCAGAGCCTTGTGGGTGATCTCTCTGTGTATGTGATTAGCATCTAGCCCACCCTAATATGTATCATGGATGTGAATATTCCAGCAGTCCCTCCCCCATCAGACAATATGCCCTGTGGTAAAAGACCATGTTTAATCGCCCTGCAAAATGTTTTCAGTGCCTATTCAGCACAGTGACCCAAACACATCTTCACCACAGTGATTACTGTTAATTGTCTACTAATTCTCACAACAACCCTATGACACAGACATCACTGTACCCATTGTCCAGATTAGAAAACTAAGGCTCAGACAGTTAATGTGCCCAAGGCATCACAATTAGTGAGGAATGAAGCCAAGTTCAAATTCAATATGCTTAATTAAGAGATCTGTATTCGCTAGGATCTAGACTCTAATTGATCTAGGAACATATGTGGGGTGAAAGAAGAGAGTTATTCGTGGTGGTGGTGGTGGTGGTGAAGTTCTAGAGATTTGGGAAAGGGAACCTCAGAAAAATAACTTGGGGAAACAGTGGGGAGCCCAGGTGAGGGATGAGATGGGGGTCTCACCGAAGAAGCAGTAGACGACTCCAAACAGACAGCACATGATGCAGATGAGGGCCGGCAATGCCTGGTACCTGCGCTCCAGGGGCTGTTCACAGGGTGCGCCCCAGAAAGCATCATCATCTGGCTCTGGGGGCAGCAGCTGGAACCGCAATGTTGCCACAGTGCCTGACATAGTGCTGGGAACACAGGGAGTCACCCTCCCAGGTCAGCCTGACAAAGAGGAAGTTAGGGTCAAGGAAGAATCGGTCCTGGGTCTCCAACAGGATGGGAGCGAGAACGGCAGTGGGAGAAAGGACACAGTGGACAAAGGAGTGGTACCCACATCATGCACTTCTGGAAGCATCCCTGAAGTCGGGGGGCGGGGGGAGACAAAGGGAAACTAAAGTGTCTGATTAGAAGGGTCTGGGGTGAAGAAGTTCAAAGGCGGGACTGGGCTGGGAAGCTATGAGGGCAGTGCAGCTGCCGGGGAGGAGGCAGTCAAAAGGCTCGTCTGTGGGCGGCTAAATCTGGGCTTGTCCAAGATCTACCTGTGCTGGAGGCGACCTGAGCGTCTGAGCGGAAGCGGCTGTGCAGGGGTCGGAGGATCCGGAGTTGCTGGGCGCCAGAGGCCCCGGCGCCCTGGGGTCTGGTAAAAGTCCGCCTTGCGGGGAAAGGGGCTGCTGGGCCGGAGACACCGGTCTCTGCGCGGCGGCGTCGCCGCTCCGCCTCCAGCACCGGGCGGCACTCCCGTCCCGCGGGGCCCGGGGACTCAGGCCGGACCTGGGGAAGGGAAAGGCGCGGGAGCAGGGGCTCAGGTTGCCCCAGAGCCGCGGCCCCATGCCCTGAGCCCGCCCGCGGCCTTTGGTGCTGATGGACAGCTCCGGCCGCTGCTCCTGACGTCACTCAGGGCGCACCATCCCGGCAGGGGCGGGCTGCTTTGACGTCACGCGGGGCGCACCAACCAGGCCGAGGGCAGCTAGACGGCTCCGCCCCCAGCGCCTCGTCTCCAGCCCTGAGGAGGGGGCACTTCCGGGAGTGCCCCGCTCACCTCCCCCTTCCCCTCCCTCTCCGGCCGCCGGAGCCCCGGACCCCTCCCCGGGGCGGGGCTCGCGCAGTGACACGTCGGACAGCGGCGGCCGCCGCCGAGGCTGCAGCGCCGAGCCCGGGAGACCTGCGCTGCGCTGAGGCGGCCGGGGGAGGACCGGAGCTCGGCGCGGGGGCTTCGGCTCGGGGGTCTGGCCCTGCCCGGCGGGGAGGGAGCGGGCCCGCGCGCTCGGCCCGGGCCGCCCGGATCCGCCCCCTCCCCGGGCCCGCCCCCTCGGAGACTCCCCTGGCGGCTCTGGGGCTGCTCCCCGGCCGGGGGCCGGCGGTCCGGGCGCCATGCGGGCGTCGCTGCTGCTGTCGGTGCTGCGGCCCGCGGGGCCCGTGGCCGTGGGCATCTCTCTGGGGTTCACCCTGAGCCTGCTCAGCGTCACCTGGGTGGAGGAGCCGTGCGGCCCGGGGCCGCCCCAGCCCGCTGATTCTGAGCTGCCGCCGCGCGGCAACACCAACGCAGCGCGCCGGCCCAACTCGGTGCAGCCCGCAGCGGAGCGCGAAAGGCCCGGGGCCGGCGCCGAGAACTGGGAACCGCGCGTCTTGCCCTACCACCCTGCGCAGCCTGGCCAGGCCGCCAAAAAGGCCGTCAGGTAGGGATCAGCCCCGCCAGCCCCACCCCCTGGGCACCGACCGGGACGGGTGTGCTGGGGAGGCTGCTGAGGGCCGGATCAGGCTCCGGAAGGAAGGGGCTGGCCGGCCAGGAAGTCATTGGGCCTGGGATAACTTCCGATGGCCCTGCTTCCCGGGGAGCTGCGGGGCGCAACTGGGGCTCTCTCTGGGCCCGGTCCAGGCCTGGGATGAACTTGCCCGCCTCCGTCCTAAACCAGCTTTACCCCATGGTCCCATAAAGACCCTCAGAGCTCCTGGCTGGGCTGTTGATTTAGAAAAATGACTGATGCACAGAGTCGGTGCATAGAAAGAGAAAAGAGAGCCGGGATTTACCTGTGTTTCTTGTTCCTCGATGGGGCACCAGAGGGTGAAATTTGGGGCTGGGACGGGAGGTCCCGAATACACCTATTTTGCCGCTGCCGATGATTTGAAATATTATCTCCGGAGTAACACTGAGTTCAATTTCCACTTCTACAACTTTCTGCATTGGAAAGTAAGCTACAGGAACCCTTGAGCCCTAGTTTGCTCCTCCCCCAAACACACAATATATCTCTATGCCATATATTCCTTTACATAAGGATTATGTGTTTTTGTTGTACTTATTTATATAGACACAAGTATTAATATGCGCAGGGTGTGTGGAGTACCTGTGTGCCAAACATTTGGTAAAGTGCTTTAAGTGGATACAATCAGCCCATTTTACAGGTGAAGGTTACTGAGGCTTGGATAGTTTAAATAACTTGCTTAAGGACACTCATCTAGGTGGGGATCAGAAACAGGGAATCAGATCCACAATTTGTCCCTCAGATCTGCATGGGTATTGCCATCTCCCCAAAACACTATATAGGGAAAGCCAACATTTCACGGAAATCCTCCTGACCCTTGGGGGGAGTATTTCTGTGAGGTAACAGGCCCAGAGAGGACATGACCTGCCAGAGGCTGAGTTTGCTCTCTCTAGCCTGCCCTGTAGTGTTTTTGCTAACCTTGTGCTATCTCCTCCCCCAGGACCCGCTACATCAGCACAGAGCTCGGCATCAGGCAGCGGCTGCTAGTAGCTGTGCTGACCTCACAGGCCACGTTGCCTACACTGGGCGTGGCTGTGAACCGCACACTGGGCCACCGGCTGGAGCGTGTGGTGTACCTGACAGGCTCGCGGGGACGTCGGGCACCGCCCGGCATGGCCGTGGTGACACTGGGCGAGGAGCGACCTATTGGGCACCTGCACCTGGCATTGCGCCATCTGCTGGAGCAACATGGCGACGACTTTGACTGGTTCTTCCTAATGCCTGATGCCACCTACACCGAAGCACATGGACTGGCGCGCCTAGTTGGCCGCCTTAGCCTGGCTGCTGCTGCCCACCTTTATCTGGGCCGCCCCCAGGACTTCATTGGTGGAGAGCCAGCCCCCGGCCGCTACTGCCATGGCGGCTTCGGGGTGCTGTTATCACGCACACTCCTGCAGCAACTGCGCCCCCATCTGGAAAGCTGCCGCAACGATATCATCAGTGCACGCCCGGATGAGTGGCTGGGACGCTGCATCCTGGATGCCACTGGAGTGGGCTGCACTGGCGATCACGAGGTAGGAAGAGAAGTCCCTACTGGTGCCGCCTCTCTGAGCTTGTGTATTTCCCCTTAGAAGTAACGGGTGGTTGGACATATAGGCCTGAGTGTCCATCCTGGTTCTGTCATATCCTATCCCTGTGGCCTTGGGTAAGTTACTGAAGTGCCAGAGCATCTGTATCCTCACTGAATAGAAATGATTATTGCTCAGGGTTTTTATTCAGATTAGAAAAAATAAGGGAGGTTTGCACATAGTCGAAGTTCGCTCTTGGCTATCCTTCTGAGCCCCTGGACAGCTCTGAGACAGGATGCAAGCCCATTTCATGGAAGAGCTGGCAGAATCTTACCAAAGGTCCCACTGGCTCACAAGTAGTCAAGGTAGACATAGACACTCAGAATTCTGACTCCAAGTCTACAACAGGTGAGAGCGCGCAGAGCCGAGGCTCACTGTAAGACAAGGCAGGGACACTGTCTCATTCTTCCCACTGTGGACCCCTTCCGTTCTTCTCCCAAGGGGGTACACTACAGCTACCTGGAGCTGAGCCCTGGGGACCCGATGCAGGAGGGAGACCCTCGTTTCCGCAGTGCCCTGACAGCCCACCCTGTGAATGACCCTGTGCACATGTACCAGCTGCACAAAGCTTTTGCACGAGCTGAGCTGGAACGCACGTACCAGGAGATCCAGGAACTGCAGGTATGTTCTGGGTTGGGGGATGGAGGGAACAGGTCTTGAGAGGTCTCAGAGCTCCCAAGGAAACAAAAACCCATGCTAGAGTCACAGAACAAGACGGCTTCCCATCTCCTGTTTCTGCCTTTTCTGAGGAGCCCCTTCTGAACCGCCTCTCCCCACCCTTTAACCCTTAGGCAACCACCATTTGGGGAAAGGAAAGGAAGAGGCCCTGGGTGGGTAGATGTTGGCAGGGGCCAGGGAACCCGTCCTGATTGGCACCTACTGTCTGCTGTGCCCCAGCTATGCACTGACCCATAGTCTATGCCTTGCTCATGCCCTGCTTCTCCAACCCAGTGGGAGATCCAGAACACCAGCCGTCTGGCAGCGGATGGGGAGCAGGCAGCTGCCTGGCCTGTGGGCATTCCAGCACCATCCCGCCCAGCCTCCCGTTTTGAGGTGCTGCGCTGGGACTATTTCACAGAGCAGCATGCTTTTTCTTGTGCTGATGGCTCACCCCGCTGCCCGCTGCGTGGGGCTGACCGGGCTGATGTGGCCGACGTTCTGGGGGCAGCCATGGAGGAGCTCAACCGCCGCTACCACCCAGCCCTGCGACTCCAAAAGCAGCAGCTGGTTAATGGCTACCGACGCTTTGATCCTGCCCGGGGTATGGAGTACACGCTGGACTTGCAGCTGGAGGCGCTGACCCCCCAGGGTGGCCGCCGGCCCCTCACCCGGCGGGTCCAGCTGCTGCGACCACTGAGCCGCGTGGAGATCTTGCCTGTGCCCTATGTCACTGAGGCCTCACGGCTCACCGTGTTGCTGCCTCTGGCTGCTGCCGAGCGTGACCTGGCCCCAGGCTTCCTGGAAGCCTTTGCGACGGCAGCACTGGAGCCTGGAGATGCTGCAGCAGCACTGACCCTCCTGTTACTGTATGAGCCTCGACAGGCCCAGCGGGCAGCCCATGCAGATGTCTTCGCACCTGTCAAGGCCCATGTGGCAGAGCTAGAGCGGCGTTTCCCTGGTGCCCGGGTGCCCTGGCTCAGCGTGCAGACAGCTGCACCCTCACCACTACGCCTCATGGATTTACTCTCCAAGAAGCACCCACTGGACACACTGTTCCTGCTGGCCGGGCCGGACACTGTGCTCACACCTGACTTCCTGAACCGCTGCCGCATGCATGCCATCTCTGGCTGGCAGGCCTTCTTTCCCATGCACTTCCAGGCCTTCCACCCGGCAGTCGCGCCACCACAGGGCCCTGGGCCTCCGGAGCTGGGCCGGGACACTGGCCGCTTTGATCGCCAGGCCGCCAGCGAGGCCTGCTTCTACAACTCCGACTACGTGGCAGCTCGAGGGCGGCTGGCGGCGACCTCAGAGCAGGAGGAGGAGCTGCTGGAGAGCCTGGATGTGTACGAGCTTTTCTTGCGCTTCTCAGGCCTGCACGTGCTGCGAGCAGTGGAGCCAGCGCTGCTGCAGCGATACCGGGCGCAGACCTGCAGCGCACGCCTCAGCGAGGACCTTTACCACCGCTGCCGCCAGGGTGCGCTCGAGGGCCTGGGCTCCCGCACCCAGCTGGCCATGCTGCTCTTCGAGCAGGAGCAGGGTAACAGCACCTGATCTCCAGCTGTGCCCCTGAAGCCCAGCCCAGCAACGCTCTCCCCGCTCCTCCTGCAACAACCTGGAGCCACCTCCCAGCCTCGCAGGACAGGGCTGGCCTCTGCCTTGGATCCCACGGCAGCCATAGGGCCCCTCTCTGGTTTTGTGGGTCCTTGGGCTCAGGACAAGCCCTGAGGGAGGGGCCCTGTGAGACCTGATGCAAACCCATCTCCCTGCACCCTTGACACTGCCGATTCAGGCTGTGGCCTCAGAGTATTTATACAGTGCAGTCTGCCTGACGCCAGCCGGGCCTCCTAGGGTCAGGCCCTGGGGCTGGGTTGTAGCTAGATCATGAGGAAGGGGGTAGCAGAGAGAAGCGGGTGGGCCATCTCCCCTCTTCTCCTGTCTGGACCCCTGATGAAGCTGCCTGCCCTTAATAAACTGGCTGAGTGTGGCCTAGTGATTCTGAGTTTGGAGGAGGAAGGCGTGTGGGCAGGGAAGGTTGGGGAGGGTGGAGGCCCCTCGTCCTGTGCCAGGATTCCTTTTCCCAGAGACCAAGTCATGCCTGTGCCTAGCCCCGCCCCCAGCTCCCAGGACATGCTTGGTCACACATACACAGAGAAATCTTTATGTCTCTTTATTCCCAATTTTGTCAGCATTTTATAAAATCAGACTGGAGGGAGAGAGACCTGAGAAGGCTCCTTTCCCCACTCCCCAGCTCAGCCAAGGTCTGAAAGTACCTATGGCGAGAACTCTGGGGAGGGGTTGGTGCAGGGGAAATTGGGAACTGGGCCAGGCCTGCTGGGTCACCCACTCCCCCTGCCGAAAGCAGAGCTGGGCCTGGAGAGGGTGGGAAGCAGGACCAGTCCAGCAGTCCCGAGTCCTGGGGACTCACCCTCTCCTGCTGGCATTCGAGGGCTAGGATTCTGGCTGTCCTTGAATCACCCACGCCCCTAGTCCCACCCACCTTCTACATCTGTATCCCTACCCCCTCCCTGTCCTCCCTAAATATATACAAATGTACAGAAGTTTCCACCCCTGCTGTGGGGGCCCTTTTACCTCCTTTCCTCCCCAACCCTCCCCTAGAGCCCATGGCCTGGTCTCCAGCCCTCCCTAGGCACCAACCTGAGGGCAGGAGGTGTGGGCACAAAGGACCCCTGTGCAAAGCAGCTGGCACCAGAGTTGGCAAGAGCAGGAACTGAATCCCCACCCTCCCAGTGAGCACCGCCCTCTCCCCCTGGTCACCCTCAGGCCTTCTGTCCCAGCAGCAGGAGACTATGTTGGGGACCCAGGGAGGGTTCCCCAGCTCCTGGGTCCTTGCAGACACAGCACCATTCTAGCAAGCGAAGTCTTCAAAGAGGCTTCCTGGGGGGCCGTGTGGGTGATGGTGGTTGGGGAGCAGGCTACTGGCCCCCCCACCTTCAGCACGGCCCCGGCTTGGGCAGGGACTCTGCAAGGTGAAGAGAGAGTGGAACATAGGGAGACCAAGCAGTTGCCCAAGATCACACAGCCAGGCTTTCCTATCCCCTGGAGCAGAGGCTCATCAGCACACAGGAACCCCTCCAACAGGCTAGTACAGGAGTTAGGAGGAATATTCAGTCCTGGAGTGGTGGGGGTGCTGGCTATAGAGCTTGGTCTCACCTGCTCCTTCAGCTCCTGCAGCCCCAAAGTGGAGATGCCCCCAGTGGAGGTACGCAGGGGGGTCTTGGGACGACGCCACACCCTCTTCAGTCGGTCCCAGGACACCTTGGGGTTCAGGGTAAGGGACAGCAGTGGGTTCAGACAATTTGGCTAAGGAAAAGAGCAAACCTTACCAGGTCTACCTTGTAGGACTTGCTGCCCCAGCACATCCCCACTAGGACTCCCTCAAACCCCAACTCCTAAGACCAAGCCTCATCTCCCAACTCCTCAGAGCCTCTCAGGACTTCCAACCAGCCAGGGAGTTCTGTAAAGAACCCCAGGCTTACTCTCTCAGCTAGGAAATCTGCACAGCTCCTCTGCTTTCCCCACTGCCCCTCCTCCACCCTCCAATTCCTGCCTGAGTGGCCCCACCAGGCCCCTCTCTTGCCTCATAGATGTAGTCCAGGATCTCCAGTAGCGTGAGGATGCTGGCCCCGATGAACAGGCCCATCTGTCCCCCGAGGTCTCCTGGGGAGCATGACAGTGGGTCAGGGGGAGCAGGCTGATCTGGTCCATCCCATGGAATTGACCAGGGCCAGGTCTCACCCAGCAGGGCTGAAAGGCCATAGGCTGCTCGCTGCTCCATGGCCTCAGAGGTCAGGGCTTCAAAAAACACATCCAGGACCAGGAAGTTCTCCCTGCAGAGAGGGGAAGCAGGCTATGGTGTGGGGACACTTTTCCAAGGAGGAGGCTGTCAGGGACAGCCCAGCCCCCCAGATCCTGGTCTGAGACTCCCTGTACTAGGAAGCTGATAGCCACTCTCAGAGTCCCAAGGCTGTCAGGGAGGCAGTTCTGGCATATCGACTTCATGTTTGAGGGTTAACAAAGGGCCTAGGAGAACAAAATAAACTCCTAGGCCTGCAGGATTCTCTCCAGCATTTTCTAAAGCAGCAAATAGTGATCATCTTGGCGCATCCCTATACCTCTCTAGAACTTTCAATGGCTCCCTATTGCCCTGTAGTCCATACCAAAATTCCTCTTCCAGAAGTTCAAGACTGCCCACAATCGGTAGCACTGTGCGTTCTTATCCAAGTTGCTATCTGCTTCTCTTTCACAATCTGCCAGCCTGGTATCATCCCACAGTACTCTAACTGGGATGGCTCCCCAGTCTCTTCTCGTGGATCCAAATCTGGGGTCTTCAGAGGTCCAGTTCACATCAGCCCTGCTTTGCCTATCCTACCCGCATCAATCTCTCCTGGGGCCTGAGAATCAGTACCACGCCATCAAACACAGGCTCATGCACAAATTGTGGCAGGGAGTCTGGTAGCCATGTTTGTCCCCAGAACCCAGCACTGGGCTCAGCACCCAGAGGCCCCCCAGGATTTGTAGATGAGCTGCCCCATACCAGGCCCATAGCTCACTGCTGCCCTTCCTGCCTCCACCTGCAGGCCGCCTTCTTCCTCTCCCATCCCTGTCCCCCAGCACAGCATTCACTCAACATGCAAGCAACTGCTCCCAGGTTACTGGGGGAGAAAGACGTAGAGGCCCTAAAGCAACAGGTTACGGGTTAGCACAATAACAGAGACATGTACGTGGGGACTGCAAGGCTCAGATAAGAGGCGTTTGGACCAAGAAGGGCTTCCCGGGAGATGATGTGGATGTGACTTGAAAGATGGGCAGGGGTTAGTCAGAAGAAAAGGCTCATGAAAGGCATTCCTGGCAGAAAACTTATTATTAACAAAGATGCCACCTGCTCCAGCCTGCACCATTCATCAGACCTGTTGAGGGTGGCTTCTGACACACACACACACACGCACGCGCGCGCGCACGCACAGACCCGTTCACGCACACGCACATACCGTATATAGGTCTCATTGCGGTTGTACTTCTTTGCCAGGTACCGGGCGGAGCCCCTGTTGGGGATTCTGACCATGGAGATTTCTTTCCCGTAGCGGGTCAGGTTGCAGGGGGTAGGGCAGAAACACGGGCCCTCGGAGCCCCCACCCAGGGAGTCTGCAACACAGAGGCATCAACTGCAGTGGGAGGCAGGGTGGCCTTGAGGGGCTGTCCTGAGGGAGACACGTCCACACCAAGGGCCTCGGCTGGTCGGGTATGGCCCCACCTGGAAGAGACTCACTGGGGGTTCTTTCCTAGACCAGCTGCAGGTTCTGCGCAGGCAGACCCTAGGCCCCGCCCACTGGCTTATCACTGGGGAGTTTCCTGGGGCAGAGATGTCCTGACAGCTCAGAGGGAGCTGATGGGTGGGTGGGTGGATAGGTGGGGGGGGGGGGGGGGGGGGGTGAGGAGGTGGGATGGACGCATGGATGGAAGAGCGAATGGACAGACAAGATTTCTGTGCTCAGGATGCTGCGTTTTCCTTATTCGCCCCTTCCCATCCACTCGCCCCTCTCCTCCACTTTGCCCTGTGCTCAGCTCAGCCGGCTGCGTTCTGCCCAATGCACTGCCTAGACCCCTCCTCCTCTGCCTCTGGGCTGGGTTTGCCCAGTGGGAGGCCCTGGGATGAGAGAGGGCACGGAGAGGGAGAGAGGCCTGGCCCTGGCCGTTTTTTCCCCACTGCCTGACCGGAGGTTGGCGGGGGTTACGTCCTTCGGGGGCCGCAGAAGGCAGCCCCCCTGCCTGCCTTCATGGATGCCACAGATGTCTCTGGGTTCCAGGAACCCTTCCTTCCTCACCCCTTCGGGGCTGGAGGAGTAAAGTCTCTCCGGTGTTGCTAGTTCTGGGAGGGGGATCCCTCTATCCTTGTGGCTCCCCGAGCCCTGCTCACACTTCTGTTCCTCTCTCAAACACTCGTCACCCACCCCTTGGATGCAGCTGGTGTTTGGACAGAGAAGTTCCTGATGTGATTCTCCGGCCCCAGAATCCCAAGGCCATCCCTCTGTCTGTCCCTAGCTGGTAGCCATGCTCTCCCAACCTGTCACCCTGGTTCTAGATGAACTCCCCGCCATCTGTTCCCCACCTCTTATGAGAGCCCCCTTCCAAAAACCATTCTTGCCTTGCCTTAAACCATCGTTAGCTTGCCAGCGCCTCCTCCACTCTCTCCACCCGCCCTCTGTTCTCTGCCCTCACTGCCCAGATACACACGCTCCTGCTGACCACACAGGTCCTCAGCACACGCTGCTCCCACCACTCATATGTCCCCGTCTCACCTGGCTGATTCTTCTGTAGCCTCCACGTCTCAGTTAATGTGTCACTTCCTCCAGGAGCCCTCCGCACTCCTCGGGCGGCATGTCCCTCCCTGCCTGGTGGCAGCCCTGAGCTCCTCAACCTGGGACTAGCCAAGTAGGACGTGATGCCTGTGCACAGTCCTCAGGAATGTGAGCTGTGCAAGAGCAGCGCTCCCGTCCGCACTTGGCTCTGGCGCTAGCACAGGCTGTGTCAATTGAGTGAATGAATGAATGAATGAATGGCAGATCGGGCCATGGATAGATGGGGTTTACCTTATCCACAGTGAGAGCCAGTCACCTATCTTTCCTTAACCAAGAGAGAAGCCATTTCACTTCCCCAGATAGGGCAAGCTCATTCGCTGAGTCCAAGCAGGAAGCCCAAACCTTCCCTCTCAGAACTGGGTTCTCTGCAACCCCCGGCCCAGCTGCCTCCACTTACCCAAGCATCCACACTGCAAAGGCCCGCAGGCCCCTGGGGCATGGGAAAAGGCCCAAAGGCCAGGAAGGACACCCCTCCCCCAGGAGACACTGGGAGGAAGGGGGAAGAAGGGTGGACAGCCACGAGGGGAAGGGTGGCGTGAGGAGGGCAGGGAGAAGGCAGCACGGACCCAGTGTGTGGTCAGCACACTCGATGTAGATATTTGGCGGGCAGATGGTCTCATTGCCTGAAAGGAGAGAAGATTATTCCTGGAGTCTGCAGTTCCACCCCTTGCCCCCATCGCACTCCCAAAGGTGGCGCACGCTTGCACGTACACGCGTGCACACCGATGTGTCTATGTGCACATACGCGCTTCTAACACTCGTGCATGTGAGCATGGGAATGCACCGTGTGCGCTCAAACGTGCATATGTGCGTGCGCGCGCAGAGGGAGCCATTTGTGTGCGCGTGCCCAAGCACACACTCAGCTCCCAAAAGTACACAAGCAGCAAAATACACAAACGCATGCGTGCGGAAATACATATAACGTGCACCCAAACACACGTGTGTGCTTTCCCATATACATAGGTGAAAACATTTATAAAATCACGCTCACAAGGGTGCAGACACACACACACATTTAGTTGTACACATGCACCTGCCGGTGCTCATGAGCAGTGCTCGGCCCCTGGAGGTTCTGGAGCCTGGCAGGGCAGCACGGAGGGCTGGCGAGGGGGGTGCCCACCTGGCATGTGCACCATCCGGCAGTGGCAGCGCTGAAGCACGGCCTCCTTTTCACAGCGCAGCCGGCAGGCAGACACACTGTAGGCCGAGTAGCCCTGAAGCTCAGGCTCCCTGAGCCCGCTCTCTGCCCGGCAGTTGCCCCAGGGCTGGGGCAGGTAGGTCAGCTGCAGAGGCGGGCATGGTGGGGTCATGCCCAGGAGTCCCACAGGGCCCTCCAGTGCCCACCGCCCCAGCCAAGTCCATGGGAGGGCTGGCGGGCTGTGAGTTTCTGGAGGGCGGTCTGCTCAGCACCCCCTCAGAGCCCAGAGACCAGACCCACGCCCAACCCAGGACCCAGCTGGAGGTGCTCACCCGCTGTTCCTGGCAGGACACGAAGGTCTGGAAGCCGGGGGACACCCCGAAGCCCAGCTGGTGGATGTAGGGTGGCTCCTCCTGGCTGTGGATCTGCACCCGGATGCCGGCCTCAAAAGACGTCTCATCTGCACAGTGGAGACAACACGGCTGGAAACCAGTCCCGGGTGGGCGCCCAGGCCTGAGCCCCACGTTGGCTCTGTCCCTTTCCCTGCCGGCATACTTGTCTCTCTCCAGATGGGTAGGTACTCCTCCTGCTGGATGTCCAGCATGATCTCTAGGCCACTGCCCATGCCCCCCGCCCGGCTGGGCAGTGAGCTCTGTGGATCCGCATTGAAGGTATAACACTTCCCATACCGAGTATAGACCTGGGGGGTGAGAGAGGAGGAGGGGAGACGGAAGGAGGGATAAGACAACTCCTCAGGCTTAGGGTTCCCTGTCCCCCTGATTGCCACCAGATCTGCCTGGACACCCTGATCCCCAATCCAAAGACCAATCTCCCTCCCAGCCTCTCCCCTGAATTCCAGCTCTTCTACGCACATCCTCCCTTAGATGATGAAAAGGCCACCTTAGCCTAACACCAACGGCAGAACTCTCCACCTCTCCCCCAGCTTTGTCCCAGCTCCCACTCCCCTCCTCTGAATAAAAGTCCCCCTGTCTACCCAGTTTCTCAAGTTGGAAACCCTGAAATCTCTCTCTCTCTCATCCCCACACCCGATCCAGCAACTACGGGGGCAATTCTACTTCTGAAGTCTGCTTTAAGTCCATGCACTTTCCTCCCATCTCGTGTGCCCCCTTCCACCATCACCTCCACCTGGCCAAGGGGAAGGGCTCCTGACTGCTCTCCCTCCAGGACGAGGACCCAGGTGCTCCTTCTAAGTGCACAGGTGCGTTCAAATCCCTCCACCGGTGGTTCCCATTCCCCTCTCCGAGCCTGCAGGTCTCCATGGGAGGTGACCCCTGCCTACCGCTCCTGGCCCTCGGCACACTGAGACAAATTGACGCTTACGAGCGCCTCCCTCCCTCCCAACCCCCACGCGGAGCTGCTCACAGCCCACAGTGTCACGCTGCACCCATCAGCGTTTGCTTCTCAAAGGACTTAGCAAGACCTGAGAGGATCTTGCTGCCTCTTGCTCAGTGTCGATCTCCCACCCCCGCCGGCGTTTGCGCTGCCCAGGAGCAATAAGCCTGTTTAGTGTTCGGGCACCTGGCCGAGCGCGGGCACCTGGGACGCTCTAATAAGCAGTTTCTGCAGCCGGCAGGCCGGCCCCCCACGCGCCCCCCGCCAACCCCGGCCCCTGCGGCGCGCTCCCCGGCGCCGACACCAGATGGCGCTGGCGCCCCGGGGATGCAGCGGAGGCTCCCGCGGGAGGGGAGCAGCGCAGCCGCCGGCTTGGGGAGGAGGTTGAAGGGGAAGCAGTTGCAAGTTCCCCCCTGCCAGGCTCACCCCGCGGAGACCCGCCCCCGGGTCAAACCCATCACAGGCAGCATCTTCCCAGGGGGCCAGGGGTCGGCGCGCGCAATCACTCTGGCGCGCCCCTCCCTCTCCTTGGGAAGGCTTGCGCACTGGCAGGAGCTGGGGGAAAAGGCTTGAGGCGGGGTGGAAGGGAAAAGCCACCCTGAACGCCTGGCTTCTGAGGGGGGTGCAGAAGGCGGAGGGGCGGGTGAAGGCAGTGGGAGTGAGGCGTTCTAAGAACTGGGGGCTGGGGGCAGTTGACGTGGCGCAGAGGGCCATCTCCCATCCCCTCCAGCGGCCCAGCCATCCTGCCTTCATATCTTCTGTCACCCCAGCACGCTGCCTCAGAACCCGGAGACAAAACCGTGTGTGTAGCCAACATGGTGCAGGGTACAAAGCACCGACAGGGACAGAGGCCATACTCCCCCCTCTCAGCCACCCTGTGGTCAGCTGGGTTTCCTTAGCCCAGTTATTAACCCACGAGAAGTCACAGCTCAGAGAGGCCATGGGACTTGTCCAAGGCCACAGAGCTAGTCACTGAGAGAGACAGGACTCATCTAGCCTTTCCCCCAGCTGCAAGACCCAGCTCCTGTGTCCCCCGTCCATCCATCAGGGACAGGGGGGTGTGGCCATCTCCTTGCGGCCACTCCACCACTCTACACCTTCCTCACTTTCTTCTCTGCATCTGCTGCCTCTCAGTTCCTCAGCTGTCCCCTCCCTTTTGCACCCTTACCAGCTTCGGGGTTCCCATCTTGGACCCTGTCCATCACCCCAGCTCCCAGTTCCTGCTGTGCATCCAGCTGTGGGGCAGACACAGGTATGGCAGGCAGTTCCAGAGCACTGCCCTGGGCACAGCACCAAGTGCCCAGCACGCTCTTCCCAACCACCTTCCCGCAGACAAGGAAATTGAGGCTCAGAGAGGTGGGCTGATTTTCCAGATCGCCAGGATTGTGCCTCTATGATTTGAAGGTGTGCACAGAGCGCATGGGAGTCTAGTTAAAATGCAGACTCGACCTGCGTAGATTGCGCGGGGGTGGGGGTGGGGGTGGGGGTGGGGGTGGGGGGTGGAGGTGTTGAGACCTGAGATTCTGCATTTCCAACAAGCTGCTGATCCCCAGACCACACCGGGAGTACGAAGATCTTACATGGTGGAGCCAGAGCCAGGGAAATTCTAGGCTGTGCGCTCCCCACATGTCACTGAGGGAAGGGAACCCTGGAGGGGGCTGGATGTGAGATTCCCAGGTCCCCAGTGGAGTGGGGAAGGCAGATGGGGGAACACGTAAGTATTTGCCCACAATCTCAAAGCACCCACTCTCTTCCTATTTTAGCCCAAGAAGATGCTGGAATCAGCTCTTGCTGACGCAGCCAGTTTTGAGCTTACGCTCCACTTGAGAGGTTAAACAAGGCCTGGGCTGCCTGGTGGTGAGCGCTCATTGGGCATCGCTCCACTCGGCACCTCAGCAAAGCCCCAAACACTGGGCAATGCCGCAAATCAGCTTCACCCGTGGAACCATGGACCCCTGAAATTGGGGGCCCCATTTAATCATTTTGGTATCCCCAGAGCCCACAGCAAGTGGAAGTGTGGGATGAAGGGAAGAAGTATGAAGTAAAAACTATCAAATGATTCCCCACTTTGTGACCTGGTCCTGTGCTAGGTGGTGCTTCTGATCTGTGTTCTCCTTTAAATCTCTAAGAAAATAAATATTGTTGCCCTGGATAGTAAAGAAAAGCTCAGAGAGGGAAAGTGACTTGGCTAAGGTCACACAGCAAGACAGTGACCCCAGAGATTCACAGAGAACTTGGTCAGGTGCCAAAGCATATCTGGTGGGTATTCAGTGAGTGAAGGACTCTCGTAGATTCCTGACCCTGGATGGGGCTGGAGAAGCCTCTCTTCCTGATACCCCCTACACACACACACACACACACACACACACACACACACTGCATGACACTGAGCCCAGCCCTGTGTAGGGCAGTGTCAACCAAGAAGACTGGTGGAGAGAGAGTGGTTTACCTGGTACCCCAACCCTCAAGGGGATGTGCAGAGAGGAGATGACCAGGAGGTAGGTGGAGGCACCCTGGTCTGACAGATCTATTCTGTGAAGAATGGACAGGCCAGTCTGACAGGGCCAGGCTACCAGCACAGCCCGGGGTCAGGCACAACTGCTGGGCAGAGCAGAGCGTTGCCCCGGAGACGGTCCTTGGGCCAGGCAGGTGGTGGCAGGTGGAGCCGCCAGCTCCTAAGTGGCAGAACTCTGGTGGCAGCACAGCCTGCAGCCTCTTCCATGGAGACGGCACGGTCGTTCTGCCACAAGGTCCCACTGGCTGTCCACTGCTCTGTCCCCAGGGATTGGCCTGGAAGGAGGGTGTGTGTATAGGAGTTGAGAGTCCAGGGCCCAGCGGTGGAAAGTGCCAAGTGCCAGGCAAGGATGTGCCCTCAAGGGCTGAGGGGCCATTCCAGATGACCCTGCAGCAGCCCTCTGCCCCTGGGCTCCTCTCTCAGACCCTCCCTCCTCCTGTGCTTTCACCCACCTTCTTCCTGGTCATCCCTGGCTCTCTGCTGAGCTCCCAGGTGCGTCCTCCTGGCCCTAGGCTGAGAGCCTTTGTGGCCCTGAGTTGGACAACTTCCAGCTGGGAGTATGTCTGCACTGCACACTGACGCCTGGACCTCCACACCGCCTTCCAGCCAGTCCTCCACTGTCCCTCTCTGACCACCTCCCCTTTCAATGATGGCTGGAGCTATAGACCCTTGGGTCTATCTCACCCCCCACCCCTCTCGATCTCAGTCTCTCAAGTCCCTGTCCATCCTCCAGGCCTGTCTGTCCTCAGCATCTGATCAATTATTCATCTGGCCTCTGTGTCTCTGTCCCTTGCCCTCAGTCTGCCTGCCCTCCCTCCTCCCCCACCCCCCAGCCTCTGTCTTTCTTTCCCATTGGCCTGGCCACCCGGGGCCAGGCCATTCTGGCCCTTCGCCTTCCACATCCCTGTCCTGTTTGCTTTCCTCTCTGTCTTTCCCTTAGTCTAGCTGCCCAATCTCTGTCTCTTGCTCTGAGACTTCTCCCTGGGCCTGAGGGCTTCCTCCAAGCCAGGACCCCTCCCCAGGTGCCCTTTCCTTCTGTCTCTCTGGCCCCTCCTCCAGCCTTCCCCTGGCGATGCTCAGGAGCTGGAGAGATCTGTCCAGAGCTTGTCCCTGTGAGCAGTGGCTTCTCTCATCCCTTGAGTTCCATCTACCCACAGCTCCCATTCCCCCTGGCACGCTTCCTTGGCTGGCTGGCTTGCATTCTCCCTCACCCCTCCCCACCCCCTCTTCCTCCCTGCAGTCCTGGAGCCCACGGGGTTAACAGGCAATTAGCAGGGCGAGGGCTGGAAGCTGTGGGGGAAAGGGCTTCGGGCCTCCAGGAGATAAGAAGCAGCCAGGAGCAGCCGAGACTGGGCTAATCCCGAAGCTAATCTGCAGCCTAGGCTTTATCTCCACTGCCTTCTGGGCACCCTGCCTCCGCCAAAGCCCTGGCACCGTCCCCACCCACTTTTCCATGGCAGCTTCATCCCCCAAATTCCATCAGCCCTCCCCTGATGTGCTCCGGCCCCACAGCTCTCATCCAGGGCCCTGGAATGAGCTCCCTCGAAGGCAATGGTGCCCTGAACAGAGTGGGCCAGTGGGAGGGGCTACCTCTCCCCTCAATGTGCGCCGTGCGCTCGGACTAGCACCCCAGGACCTGGACAACAGGCTCCTTTTACTCAAGATTGGCCCAAGCCTCCTTGCCAGGAAGGAAGAGGGCACCAAAGCAAAACGCCTGAGCTGTCAGAGCTGCTCTGAAGGCGGAGGTCACTCAGCCTAACCCTCAGGGTACAAAGGGCAACACAGAGGACAAGTGTCTTGTCCAAAGTCACACAGGGGAAAAAAGTGGGGGGGCAATTCAGAACTAAACTCAGTCCCCCTCCCCCACCAGCCCAGTATTCCCCACTGTCAGGAGTCAGGAGGCCACATCCCAGCTCCAGCTCTGACATCCTGTGCAACCTTGGTTGGTGAAGCCACTAATGACCGCTGGACTTAGTTTCCTCATCTGTCCAGTAGGGATAAAAGTGCCTCAGAGTGGTGGTGAGTCTCAGAAGAGCAGGTGAAGGAAGGCATGTGTGCAAGGCATCTACAAAGTGAACTTACACCTCTGAGGCCTCAGAGTGAGCCCTGCTGAGTGCTGGAGAGACCAACAAGCTGGGGCAGGGACTGGGCACTGCAGGGGGTACGGACGCAGACACCCCTAGGATTGTGCTCAGCAGCAGCAAAGATGGCCAGGCCTGCACTCGCTTTGGAGTCTGAAGGAACGGGTTTCAGTCCAGCTCTGCCCATGGTCGGGTGTGTGATTGAACTTCCCTGAGCCTTTGATTGTTTATCTACAAAAAGCAAGTGGGTTCCTCCTCTGAAGGTTGAGGATTAGAGAGAAGTTCAGAGTGAGCAGAATTAGGTCCTCCAGAAGCGGTGAGGAGAGCCCATTTGGGAGGGAGCTTCCTGCAGAGATGGCAAAGCCTTTTGGTGTTGGGTCCCCACTGGGTCCCTTGGCAGGGGCACTGTGACCTTGGTTAAGGTGCTCTCAGCCATTTGGGAGACTGAGCTTCTTGGAGGAAGAGCTCCGCTGCGGGGAGCCCCGGGCCCCCCATCTGACTCTCCTACTTGATGGGAGCAGCACTGCGGGGCCAGGCCTGCAGCCCTGCCCTTACTGTCTGCGGGACTCGGATTCAGTCCCAACCCTCTCGGATTCAGATCCTCCATTTTTCATCTGTAAATTGGGAATAATAATAGGCACCCTGCAGAGAGGTTATGAGAAATATCATCTACATGTGGAGCAACATCCAACATTTATACAAGCCTTACTCTTGCCAAGCACAGTCCAAAGCACTTGGAAAAAAGTCACTCCTTCGCCTCACAATGCCGAACCCGAACACCCTATACCGGAGATCTCTCAGCTCCGTTTTACAGACAGGACCGGTGAGGCCCAGAGAAGGAAACTGCCAGGGTCACAGAATGTGGCAGTGACAGGGCCAGTCTGCGCTCAGAAAATGATGTATTAGTCCTCCCGGAAGCGCAGCGGGTTGAGTGCAGCGCTGTGGAGCTGTCTGCAGCCTCTGCAGCGTGAGCTCGACTCCTGGCTGGCCATAGATTCCCACATGGCACGGCAGACCTCTCCTGACTCGCCCGCTGCTCCCCTCAGCAGGGTATTTCGTCAGTCTACCTGTTCTGCTCCCCACTCTGTCTTTGGTGAATCCTCTCACCCTCTGGCCTGCACTCCATCCAGATTGTGAATAAATCTTTTTCTTTTTTTTTTTTTTAATAGAGGCATTTTTTTATTTATTTATTTGTTTGTTTGTTTTGTTTATACATGCACTGGGTACAGTCAGAAGCGCGGGAGGGTGAGAGAATTCACCAGAGCCAGAGTGGGGAGCAGAGCAGGCAGAAGGACAGAAGTACACTGCTGAGGGGAGCAGCGGGCGGCAGGAGAGGTCTGCACGCCATGTGGGACCCTCCTCTGGAGGCCGGGGAGCAGCTGGGGATTGAACCGGCTCAGCAGAGGCCACGGGCAGCTTCACAACCCAGCGCTCAACCGCTGCGCCACCGGGGAGGCCCGTGAATAAATCTTAAAAAAAATTTTTTTTTTTAATCATGTGTTCAAGCAACACTTATTTGCCCAACACTGTTCTTGAACCTGTCCAAGGTGTCCTGCGAGGTGCCGGGGGTGGGGGTGGGGGGCACTCGGAGAGCGGAATAGACGGTCTCTGCCCTGAAAGTGTCCCCTGGGCGGCTGCACAGGCTTCAGCATCGGGAACCACGCGCACAGCTGTGATGGGGGCAGGCTCTGTCCCGTGAGAGTGGAACCAGGGCTCGCTCTGGGCTGGACAGAACTTCCCAGAGCAAGCTCAGTCACCCGCCCAGGAGGGCGCCCCCTCACCAGACACGGTTCAACCCCCACCCCACCCGCCCTGGCGCCCAGGTGCTTTTCAGGTCGGCTTCCGCCCCGAGCCAGAGGCGGTGGGTTTTGGAGGAAATGGGCGCAGCGTCTGTTCAGAGGCAGAGGTGTGAGCCGGGGTGGAGCCGCGCTGCGGCCGGCGCTGGGGCGCGCGAGGGCCTTGCGGAACCCGAACACCCCCGAGGGCGCCGCGATCCCCGGCGAGGAGGGCGCAGGGCCTCGGGGCCCGGGTAAAGGGTCCAACTCTTTTTAGAGAGCGGCCGTTTAGGCCTTAATTCCCAGAAAGTCAATTTTCCAGGCGGGAATATTTCTTAATTCGCGACGAAGGCCGTTCCTGACACGCCCGCCCTTGGATGCGAAGTTGCTCGGCGAGTTCCGCTCACACCTGCGCCGCGGCGCGAGTTCGGGGTCCGGCCCGAGCAGGTGGCGCGGTGGTGAGTGAGCGCGCGCCCGTTTCGGGGCCTCAGCCCCCCGCCCCCGCACCCCGGCACCCAGGCTGGCCCCCCGCGCCACTCCCCGCGCTCCCCGCCGCCCCCCTCCGGCCCCCCGCGGGGCAGGCATCCATCACCGCGCGAGCGCCCCCCTCCCGGCTCCCCGGCTCCCCCGCCGCTCTCCCTGGGTTTGCCTCATTTGCATTCCCCCGGCTCCCGGCTCCTCGGCAAAGTGACCTCCGCGCGCAGCAGCGCCAGAGGCTTCCACCGCGGAGGGAGACCCCGCCCCCCGCCGCGGCCCGGGAGGGGCGAGGGGCCGCGCGCCCCGACGGCGGGGCTGGGCCCGGGAGCTGCCGAGCTGCCGCGGGCGGCGGGCGGCCGGGCGCGCAGCTGCAAAGGCCTGGCGCAGAGGGGCGCGGGGAGAATCGGGTGGGATTTGAACCCTCAGCCTCAGATCCTCAGCAGGGCGGCAGTGGGACGTGGAGCTCAGCACCAGCCCTGCGAAGCTGCGTCCCAGGCACGGAGCCCCGCTTTAGAAGCCCGGGCTCCCCCGGAACCCCTGATGGAGAGGGGCCCGCCCGATCGGGCAGTCGCCAGGGGTCCCCAGCCCTCCTGGGGACCTGCCCAGGCGCCCACCCCACACCCCCCACACCCCCCCCCCCGTCCTCGCTCCCCTGGTGTGCTGAGACGCCTCCCCTCCCCCCCCCCCCCCCCGCTTGGTATTTACACCTTTCACACATTTGTAAGCTATTATCCTGTCCACGCTTAGTCACCGCTGAGCCAAGCGCCACGGATTTAGCTCCTTTAATCTTTCCTCCTAAATCAATCCTCCATTTCCCCTTAATCATCCCGTGGCTCCTCTCTGAACTCTCTTGCTGCTGCCTGGGCTGCTGCAGCCTCTGCTGTCTCTCTGGAACTGCTCCCCCTCCAAGCCCAAACGGGTGTCCCAAGGGCATGGTGAAGATTTGGGGAGGGGGGTTTGGATTTCCAGGGCTGCCAGCCCCTGGCCTGGGAGCCAGCGGAAGAAGGGCAGACACCCCGACCCTTCTGGAAACACACTGCAGCACTCGGAGCCCCCCTAGGGTCCTGGTCCTCCCACCTTCCCATCGGCTTCCAGCTGGGATGGCGCCAAGACCCTGGGCCTCCACCTTGATTTGTCCCCTCCCCCCCAAAAAAAATCAGCCCTTAGGTTTCCTGACAGGGTGTCCCCACCCCCTCTGCCCAGCTGCGCCAAGGAGGTGGTATTGCCTGAGAGCCTGGAAGGGCACCAGGAGAACTCACCCTCCTGAGCTTGGCCTCCCGTCCCCTCCTCCTCCAGGATGGCAGCTCATCTCTCCTTGACCATCCGCAGTCGCACCTGCGACTCCCTCCCTCTGCCCACTGGTACCCAGACATTGGAAGCTTCCACCTGAGCATCCCTGAGGCTGTCCTCATGGTGCTGCTGCCTCCCAGCCCTGACTTCCTGGTCCTCCTCACCCCCTCAGCCTGGGCCTGGCAGGGGCAGCCCTGCCACCACTAGAGCGAGGGGTTCTTCCCAGGAAGATGAAGGGCCTGAGTGGGGGTCCAGGAAAGAGCAGGGGTGGGGGGAAAGGACAGAGGAGAAAGAGGGCGGACAGGAGGGGGAATTGGGGGCCATTTCTTCAAATGCTAATCAGCATCTTCCGGCAGTGCCAGGAGAAGCTGAGTTGATAATGAGCCCAGCTCGGGGCTGATTCCTGATTAATGAAGAGGCCATGGGGCTGCTGAGTAGGGCTGGGTGGGGCACTCCCTCACAGCCCTCCCCTCTGCCCTTGCAGCCCGGCCAGGGTAATAGAACAGCCCCTGCCCTTGGCTGCCCGGCAGCACCACTCAGATTCACCTCCCGCCAACTCCCGCCCAGCGGGAAGCACCCAGGCTGAGAGCGCCCCCTCCAGGAGGGCCTGAGGGGTTGCAGCCAGTGGCTAGATGGGAAGTGAGGGAGGCAGAACATCCAGCTCTGCCAGCTGTGAGGTGTAGGTAGTCCTGAGGATTGTTTTAATCAGAAAAAAAAATATTAAAGGTGGAATTGTTATTCAAGGCGGGGGACTTCTCTGCATAAATCGCAACATCTCCCCGTCCCCACCCTTTACAACACAGCACATTCCCGCCTAGAGGGCAAAAGCCCGGGCTGAGGAGCAGATAAGTGAGCTGCCTTCTCCTCAGACCCCACCCTTCCCTGATGTGTGCCCTCGCCATCTGGCCTGCCTGGCTCCTTAAGGCGGGACCACCCCTGAACTAGATGTCAAGCTAAATGTTCTCAAGGTTCATTCCTGAGAAGTTAGGACCAGTAGGCTCAGAGGGCTGGGCAGGGGTGGGGTCACGAGTAAGCATCCTGGTAAGACTGGAGCAACCTCAGTGGAAACCCTGCCCTCCCAGAGTCAAGAGGGCAAGAGGCGACCTCAGGGCCTTAGAGCCAGTGACAACAGCGTGGAGTCGGGGGTGCCTGGAGTCCCACATACTGCCTGGTCACAGCAGGGAAGGGATGCTCAGGAGGAAGCTTGACTGGAAGGCAGGGGATTACGAGGCGCCTCCAATCTGGGGACTGGGAGACCAGGGAGGGGGTGGGGGGGAGGGCTGGCTGGCTTGCTGCTATCCTTGTCGGCGCTGTCCTGGCTGGCAGCTGGGGTGGGGCTGGGAGAGGAGGGAGGAGGGTAGAGACGGGGACTGCCCAGCTGGAAGAGGCCTTGTCTAATTGTGCCTGATTAGTAGAGAGGAAGAGAACAGGGCGAGTGATTAATAGTCACGGCAGTCACCAGCATGTGGGGAAGGGGGCTGGGACGGGAGGGGAATCTGAGCTTCCCGTGAGCGTGGAGACAGTGACGTGTGTGCCCTCAAGTCCCCGGTCACCTGTCCCTCTGGGGGCTGCCTGGACCCCTCATGTCCCCGCAGAGAGGAGCTGGGTCCCACCCCTGCCGCCTCGGGATCCCCCTCCCTCTCCCATGCCTCCATTTTCCAGACAACAGGATGGAAGAGAAAAGACCAAGGTCATCAGCACCTGAAGAAAACTGTGTATCTGCTCAGGTAGTGTTCCGGGAGGCCTCCATGTCCGCAGGCACAGGGCTGCCCTCAGCTCAGCCCTCGCCCAGCGAGCAGGTGACTGGACTTCCGCCCCGACCCACAGCCCCTACCTTACATCCTGCGGTGCCAGCCGGCATTCCCTGCCCGCCCCAGGTAGTCCCCACCTTGCTCCCAGGGCTGTCTAGAGTTGTGCTGGCCGAGATGGCAGCCTCGAGTCACACGCAGCTCTTTGAATTGAAACTCATTTTCTCTGTCACGCTAATCACATTGCAGAGATTCAGTAGCCGGTGTGGCTAGTGACTGTCCTCACAGAATGTGGTGCTGGCCCGCGTGCCCCCCAGCGTGTGCCTGCAGCCCCGCATGCCTGCGGGAGCACCCGCGAGGACTGGAGAGCCCGGGAATGCCCTAACGGTGGAGGGGAAGGCATGGATGGAGGGTCAAGGTGCAGCAGAAGGGGGGATGCCCATGTGGATGGTTGGGAAATCAGCGGGGTGCTGGGGCCGGTCTGGTTGAGAGTCAGTAGTTGGGCTGGTGGCGGCGTTTATACAGCCGATGCCTCCAGAATCTGCTGTGTGTATACTGGGCAGCGTGCTAAGTAAGCTCTCTGCAGGCGTCTCTTCGTCCCCACGAGCGCCTGAACTTTTTAGCTTCTACTCTTCCATTTAATGACTGTAGACGCTGATGCTCAAGGAAGCTTTCTGGCTTCTCCAAGGCAGCACGGCTTAAAGGGGAGAGCCCGGGTGCAAATCCAGAACCCACACCCTGAACTGTTTCCCCATCCAGTCTCCAGGCGAAAAGAGGTGCTGAACTGGGGGGCCACGCCTACGCCTACGTTTTGCAGCTAAAGGAAGGAAGCCTAGGGAGAGTGATTTCTGCCTTCTAGTAAGCGGGCAGGCTGAGAGCAAGCCACGTTGGGGAAAACAGAGGTGGGGTGACTGGGTGGGGAGCAGATGGTGGAGGAACTGGGGAAGGAGAGAGGAAGCATAGACCACTATGCTTTGGTGGTGGGAGTGGGCTGGATGAGCCGGGGTAAGAGGGGCAGGGAAGAGAAGCGCTGGGGTGAGCTAGGTGGAGGGGAGCACCCCCACCCCCACCCAGGAACCCGAGGCTCTCCTTTCCCTTCTCTCCTCTGCAAACCTCACCCCGCCGGCTTCATCCCTTCAACCTCTCCAGCCCTCTTCAGCCCCAAGGGGCCTCGCTCTCTCGCCACCCAGGCATAGATCCTGCCTCCTCATGACACCGCCCGCATGGCCTGTTACTCCTGCACGGTTGGTTAAGCTTCTCAGTGCCCCATCCCTGCTCCGCCGCACGACTGTAGGCTGCATGAGGACAGGGAGCAGGGCCGCGGGCCGCCCTGGATCCTCTCCAAGGCACCTGGCAGGCTCCGTGGGCATGGTAGGCACTCAGGCTCCAGGCTGATCGGGAGTCGGCGAGGGGATATTTGGGAGTGTGGGGGTGAGAGCCACGACCGCGGTAACAGAAGCAAGAGCAGCAGCTTAGGGTACTGGGGGAGGGCGCATTACCCGGAGTAAAAATAGGCTGGAAAATGTGACATTTATTAACTTGGATTCCGGAGGAAAGGTCACAGCAGAGTGGGGAGTGGGAAGGAGGAAACAAGGAAAGCGACAGAAAACACATACCAGCCCCTTCCCCAAAGCCTGTCATTGTCACTGACCATCTTGCCACCCTCGGGCCCCAGCCCCGTCGCCCACCACAGGCCCCAAATCCCCATCGGGGGCTCCATGTTACCGCACAGGCTGTCATGAACCTCCTGTCCTCATCAGAGACCCTGTGTCTTTGTCTCCGTAGCCCTTGTCCATCCTTGCCTGCACCACACACCTCTCTCTTCCCCAGCGCCAGGGACCATGGGCCCCGTCCCAACCATCAGCCCAGTCCCTTGTGCATCTGGAGCAGGCTCAGCCCCAGGATGCCAGGCCCAAGGGAAAGCAGCACTCAGCAGATGGAGGCTGGGGTGAGGGGGTCAAGGAAATCAGCGTCCAGAAGGGGATTCCAGACCCCCAATGCTAGCTTTGCCCCTCCTGCCCTCACCCTCCTGCAGCAGCCCCAGAGCTGAGATCCACAAACTTCAACAATCCTTTCTCAGGTACCAAAGGGCCTGGGGGAGGTCCACCCCTCTGCCTGCCCCATGCTCAGGATTCACAGGGATTCACCAGCCTTGATCAGGGGACTCCCTGCTCCCTCTCCCCCAGGCACCTCCTTTTCCGAGGCCAGGTGGGAAACCCCTGCCCTCTCCCCTCCCTGCCTCGGCCCCCTCCATCTCTTCCCTTTCCTTCCCACCCCTAGCCGGAGCCCACACAGGGTGCGGGGACACAAAGCCCCCATTGATCACCGCAACAGCACCTGCTGAGCCTGGGCTCTGTCCCCCCTCTCAGCAGGCGAGGATGTCAGATGGGAGCCCCATGGATGGGGAAGGCCACATCCACACTGTGCCCCACCTCCTCTTTGGGAACTCCCAGCCTGGGTTTGGGGAGCAATGGCTTTTCTTAAAAGAGGGGGTGTATAGCCAGATGACAGTCCAGTGACCCCAACTCCTCTCCTGCACAATCCTCCCCCACTAGTCCCTTCCTCCACGTCTACCCAACTCCCCCACCCCCCAAGCAAGGGGTCCCAGAGGCTGCAGGCATGATGGGGGCCAGCAGCCCTGTTGGAGCATGTTTCTGGGTGATACTGAGACAGTGAGTGAAAGAACATGGGTGGGGGGCAGCTGGCCACGAGTGGGGAAGGCCCCCCATCTCTGGGGCTGGCCGCCGGAGGCTGGACCGGATAGGGCACCGTGTCAATGCCATGTATTTGCATTTGCACCAGGCAGTGGTAACAAGGATGAAAACACACGTACACAAGGCTGGGAGTAAAGTGTGGCCGGGGGACAGACACCTCAAGCACAGGAATAATGGATAGCCTGTGCCGGGGGGGGGGGGGCACGGAGCCCTGACAGACACACAGACTGTCTAGCAGACACACGCTCCACTTACACACCTGACGCGGGAGGTGTGCACAGGAGGGCAGCCCAAGCTGACGCTCCTCTCCAGTGATAGTATGTGTGTATGTGTTCACACGTACGTGAGAGCTGTCGCCAGCCGTCCCCGCGTGGGGAGTAGGGTTGAGGTAGATGAGGGGGCTACAAGAGGGGGTGGCATCCCCAGCATGACCCTGTCCCTGGCAGCTAAGTCAGAGCCGGGAGGTGGGCACGGGCGAGTAGCTCTCAGGGTGTGTGGGTGTGCAGGTATGCACGTGAGCGTAGTGACAGGGACACTGCGTGTGAGAGCAGGGGTGTGTGGGAAACTGTCCCTGAGCAGTAGGGGTGTGTGTGCACGTGTGCCTGTGCATGCATGTGTGTGCGTGCAACGCTGAGGGTAAGCCCTGCACGGGAGAGTGAGTGAGTGGTTCTCAGTGTAAGAGCCAGAGCCGGGCCAGGGAGCAGCAGGAACCGGACGGAGGGAGGGAGGGACGGGGGGAGCAGCCAGAGGGGCGGCATGAAAGAGGGATGTGTGAGGGAGTCTGTGAAAGGGGGTGTGTGTGAGAGACACAGACACAGAAGGGACACTGGCACCCAGTGTCCACGAAGACCATCTCTATCCAGCCTGCTGGTCGGGCCAGCTTCCCCAGAGAAGCCCTGGCTGGAGCCCCCAAACACCCTCTCCCCATCACCCTTCTGTGATGGGGACAGGAATCTAGTAGCCACAGAAGAAAAAGGGGACAAGAGGAAAGTGGGGGCCAGTGGGCCTGACCCTGGCATGGGGCATCCCTTCCCTGCAAGTTGGCAGCTTCAGGACCCCCCAGCCCACTCCAGGACCCCGGCCCCAGCCCCAGCCCTGCAGCAGCAGCAGCAGCGCTGAGAGGAGGAGCAGCAGCCGCGCCGGGGTAAGCCCCTGTGAGCGTCCCTGCTCCACGGCTGGGAAGCCAGAGGGAAACACCAGGCTTGGGGGAGACACCAGGCCAGCCTCTGGTGGCGGAAGGAGGGGAAGCCCTGCCGTCGAGGATACCCACAAGCACAGCCCCCGCCCCTGCCCGCCTCTGGCCACCCCAGGCCAGGCAGGCCAGCTGGCAGGACTCACCACGGAGAAGTTGCTGGCGGAGCAGCGATGCCCACTGAAGTTGCAGCTCTTGAGCATGTCGGCCAGCTGGTGGCCGGTGCGGTTGAGGATGTCCACCATGTCGGGCTCCGGGTAGCGCAGGCCGGCCGCGCGGTGCCCGTCCCGGTCTTTGGGGGGCAGCCCGGTCAGGTTGGCCAGGTGGAAGATGTCGGCGTCGCTGAGTGCCGAGTGCCGGAAACGGTTGATGTTGCAGAGGGTGACGGCCGGGAAGCCCGCCGCTGGCGCGGGGGCGGCAGAGTCCATGGCCACCAGGTGAGGCCGGGTCAGGTAGCCCCGGGCCAGGCCCGCCGCCTGGTACAGGAAGGCAGCCAGCGAGGTGAGTAGGGCCAGCGCCCACAGGGTCCTGCGCAGTCCGTGGAGGCCTGGGCCACAGGCCCGGCCCAGCCCGTGCAGAGTGCTGGTGCTGGCGAAGGTGGCCAGGTCCCGGGGGGCCGTTGGCCCCTGCGCAGCCCCCAGGAGGCTCTGTTCATCCCCTGCCTCCTTCTCCTTGGGTTTCGCATCCTCCTCTGCAAATTTGATTTTGCACACAATCTCGATCGGCATCTGTCCCCGGCTGCTGGGACTGGCCAGCGCCTTCCTGCCCCTGTCCCTCCCTGGCCAGCAGCCCTCGGTGCCCTCTGGAGTGGCGGTGGTGGCAGCGGCGGCTCTTCTAAACTCAGGGCAAGCGGGTGGCGGACAGGGACGGGGTGGGGGCCCGAGGTGGGGGCGTCCCTCCCACTCGCAGCAGCTCCGCAGCCCTGGTGCTGCCTCTGCCGCCGCTGCCTCTGCTGCCGCTTGTCTCTCTCCTCGATCGGCTCCTTGTGGCTTCCCTTATCAGCACCAGCACAGCTGTCAGCCCCTGCGTGTGTCCCTGCGAGCGAGCGAGTGAGCGAGGGAGCGAGCGCTGCTCCGCCACGCCGCGCAGCCCCAGCCGCTCCGCGCAGCATGTGCTCCGGAGCCCACCCCGCGCTTAATAATTCAGGACATGTCAACAGCTCTCACCGGCAGCCCGGGCGGCAGGAGCGGGCCGGGGCGGGGGCGGCCCCCGGCCTCGGACAGGGATCCCCCGGCCCTGCCTGAGACCTCGTCCGGCTGCCTCCCGAACTCTTACTCCACCGCAGGCACTCGTGGGTGCCCCATGGCCCCGCTCCCAGGCCACCCGGGGACGAGTGGGGCACGGGGGTCCCCAGCCGCTTTTCTGGACCTCACCCCAGGAGGGGTCAGTCGGCTCTGTCCCCCACCGCCTGGCCTCCCTGACTCCCATCTCCAGCACCCACTCACCCTCTGACCCCAGCACCCCACGCACAGTAGCTTCCAGAAACTCCGTGGGAGCCACTTGTTTGAGTGAGGGCGGGCAGGGCGGAGGAGGGCGAGGGGCCGAGGGGACACGGATGCCTCCAGGATCCTTCACTTCCCCAGAACTGCTTCCAGCGTCAAAGCCCATCGGACTCCAGCCCCCACTGGGCCACTGGCTGCCCTCGCCCCAACTTTGCCCTCACCCCCCAAACTCAGCCACCACGCGTCTGGGGCTGAGGGCATCCTGGCTGGCACTTCTGTGGTCACTTTGCTCTTCAGGGTTTCCCAAGTCCGTGGCCACAGCCAGGCAGGGGGTGGGGGTGAGCACTGGGTAAGCAGTGCAGGGAGCAGAGAGGCAGGATGAAATGGGGGAGCGACCCCCAGTAGGGGGAGAGGGTGTGGTAGAGGGAGGGGAAGCGTCCCAGTGGGAGTACTAGAGGGGGCCACTGTGCTGTCCTTCACCAGGAAGGGGTGGTGCGACCCCAAAGAAATAGAGGCGGGGTTCCCAGCAAAGTGGGCTGGGGCATCCAGTCCCGGGGTAGCTGCTGTCTCCAAGGAGTGGTGGGCTGTGGGCTGTGGGCACAGGCAGGGTGGGACGCCTGGACATGGTTTGGGGTCCCCAGGGTGGGGGCGTGCCCTTGGGGCCAAAGGAGAGCGTGAACCCTCACGGGGGAGGAAGCGCTTGTCCCCCAGAGGAAAGGGGCCCTGATTAATCGGGGTGCTAATGAGCAGCAGGGAGAGGAAGCTCAGAGGGGCGGGGGAGGCGGCTCCATCGATCTGAGCTGAGGAACCAGCAGCAGAAAAAAAAGTGAGAAGGGAATCGATCTGAGGGAAACGGCAGCTGCTGGGGATGAGAGCCTGAGGTCCACCCGCTGCCCAATGGCCACCCGTCCCCTACGCCAGGCCTGGCCCCGCTGGTCCGGTCACAGCCCCAGCCTGGCCCAGGGGAGGAGGCCTAGGACGGCCCCCTGGGGGGCAGGGAGCTGCTCCGCCCGCCTGGGCTGCAAGGCCAGGTCAGGCCATCAGTCACGGGTCACCTGAGCGCGGAGCCCACCCACACCCCGCCCTGGCCGCTTGCGGTGCCCTGCATGGGTTGTCCCCAGCCTCTTATCATCGAAGTAGCTTCCTCAGGGACCCCGCGGCTGGGCTTCCCACAGCGGCTCCCCAAGCTGGGAAGATAAGACCCCTGGGGTCAGGGGCTGCATCTGGCTCTCGGGAGGGGGGAGCAATGAAGCAGCTGCTGAGTTAGCACTAAGAGTCTCCAGATGACCACGGTAGGTCCCCCTCCCTGCCCCCTGCCCAGGCAGCCCCCTCCTGCCCTCTCCCTGGTAGATTCCCAGCCCCTTCCAGTGCCTTCTTCCCACCCCCTCTCACCACCCCCTCCAGCCTCTCTCCTCCCCTTTCTCCTAGTATTGATTTTTCTTTACTGGGTTTTTTTAAAAAGGTGATTTAATTGCTTTTTTAAGGTTACTTCAGTCTGGGGCTCTGCCAAGAAGCGGGGAGCTGCCCCCCAAGCTCTCTAGGGCACTCATTACTGCCTTGGACTCAGTGCATGTCCCCCAATTGCCCTGCCATCCTTTGAGATCATGGGGTCATCCTCCCCCAACATACTGGCCTCTCGGAGCCCAAATCACACCCTGGGTCCCGGGGGCGCAGCAGGAAGCCTCCAGCCTCTAAGAGGAAAGAGTTGGGTGGTGAGCCAGTGGGGGTGGGGGGTGGGGGGCGCTCCAGGCTGCTGGCAAGTGGAAAGGCAGTTAGCTGCTCGCACCACCCCTGCCCCAGCCAGCTGTCTCCAATTGTCCCCAAGCCCCGACGCTCCCGTCCCCCGGGCCCCCTGGCTCTGTTCAGCGGGCATACCCCCGTCTCTACAGCCCTTTCCTTGGCCTTTCCCCCCACGCCTCCAGTCTCTTTTGTCCCCCTCAAGCCTTCTATCCTGCACCCCCTTCCCCTCTGGCCCCCATCTTTCCCCCCTCCCTCTTCCCGCTTCCCTGCCTGCCTCCCTCTCTGCCCGGCTGCAGTTGGGTGATAATCTCCCTCATTTAGCCTCCCGGCTGCTTCCCCGGCTCATTGCCCAGCTGGTCCCTGGGGCCCGGCCCAGCTTCTTCCCCACCCCCACCCCAGCCCCGCGCCCAAGCTCCCCCAGTCCCTTCCTGCTTTCCCCACCCATTCCCCCGGGGCCAGCTGCCCCCTGCAGTGAGCCTTGGGGTCCGGTGTGGCTGGCCAGAACCTGAGCTGAGCGTGAGCAAAGGGTTGGGAGTGTGGGTGCAGGCGTAGGGGATTGGGAGGGGCTGGGGGGGTGTGGGTGCAGTCTCAGCCGACCAGCCTTTGCACTCCGGTTCTCCCCATTCCCTACACTAATCCCCAGTCCAATTCTCCGCCCCCCCGGCCCCCCCAGCCCAGGCACTGAACTAGGCTTCCTGACAGCGAGGAAGGATGGTGGAGAGGCAGAGACTGGAGTGGTTCTACAGCCGCTGCATGCGAATGGGGGCAGAGGGTGCGGGAGGGCAGAGGGTTCTGACTGAGCACCTAGCGGGAGGCATGGAGGCTTTATTTGGGCAAAATGCCCCCAAAGCAGTCCTCCCAAGATGGAGCTGGGGGGCTCCCAGGGCACCCTTGAGGCCCCTTTTGCACCCTGGTTCTGGGGCTTTGCTTCTCCCAGTATAGGGGAGTCCATACTGGCCGCATTTGCCCCTTTCCGTGCTTTGTGGGCCCAACTCCCTGCCTGCTGGTCCCATTCATGAATGACATGGTCCCCGAACTCTTCCCGTTCTCCTAGAGAGATGGTCCCCCGCTCCCCTGTTCTGAAGGACATCTCCTGGCCACTCTCCCCAGCCCTGACACCTGCCCCAGGTCTGGCTCCGGTGCGGACCAAGGATGAGCCAGTGCGGGACGGATGTGGGCGGGAAGGGACAGGGATGGGGGGGCGGAGGCCGGCCTGGGCCAGGCCTGGCTGGTGAGCGAGCAGCGGTGACAAACGGGCTGTGCGGGGGCCGAGGGGCGGGGGGCGGACGGCGGCTGATTTATCTGGGTTATTTATGCCGCGGACGAGGCAGGAGAAGCGGTTAATGAGAGTCCCAGTGAAGGGGGTGGGGAGGCCCAGACGTGATCTGCGGCGACTGAAGAGGGTTAGCGACCCACCGCGGGCCCAGCCCCCACTGCCCGACAGCCCTCTGTACCCGCCCCCATCCGAGGGCAAGCATGGCCTGGCCCGGACACCTCTCCAGAGTCCCTGGAGCCAACACCCTCCAGCCTCCTCCAAGCCTTCCCAAGGCCAGGCAGCAGGTCATGGGGCTGAAGGGGAGCCGGTCTAACACCGAGGGGTGGCAGGGAGAACTGGGGAGGGGGCGAGGAAAGGGGGGGCAGAGAAGAAAAACCTTGGCTGGGCAGAACTGACCCAGTCCATGGGGCCTGCAGGGGAGGGCTGGGCAGGAGGAGGCCAGTGTGGGAGTGGGTGGGCGCCGGCCCTCCGGGAGCTGAGGCTGGAGAGAGGGCAAAGGACGTTGGGGTGCCAACCTGGTGTCAGTCAGGAACCCATCACGGGGCACTGAGACGGAGACAGGTTGGGGGGTGTGCAGGTCGCAGAGAAGCGGGCTGGGAAAGGCAGGGGGGCGGGGGGAAGATCCAGGGAAGGAGGGGGAGAGGGCTTTGCAACTGCGAAAGCTGCTGGGAGCAGATAAGGCGGCACAGCAGCGGGAGGGATTAAAGCTCCGAGGGGCAGGGGCGGCGCGGTGTGGGCCTGGGGAGGGGTGAGGGAGGAGGGGGTGGAGGACAAGACTCCAGGACCAAGGAGATGGGTGGGGGGAGACAGGGGAAGGCTGCAGAGGGGCCATGATTTCACCAGGGGCCCCGAGGTGGTCGCCGCCTGGGAAAGCAGGAAGTCCAGTCATCCCCTGGGAGGGGGCTCTTCTACCCCGACAGCCGCCATAGACATCCTGCAAGTGTCAAGGGCACCGGAGCTGAGTGGGGGGATACACTGCTGGGGCAGAAGACTGGCAGATTATTGGGGGGCCGGAGGGGGGGGCAGGAAGGGGCCAGCCCTGAGAGGTACTGAGCTCCCGGCTGGAGACTGAGGGCACACAGCGCCCCCTTGAGGAAGTCAGTGGAACGGTGTCTCTGGAACAAGTCCAGGGTGCCCAGCCCACCTGGGCTGGAGCCCCCGGCAGGCCCCGGGTGGCCAGGACTGAGGAGTCAGAGGGAGCTTCTTTGTGGGAAGGGGTATGGGCAGGGAGTCTAGGCGGGTAGTTTCCCCAAGCTCATGCCCCACACCCAGACTCCTCTGCCACTCCCTGTCCTGTTCTCCAAGCTTCCCGGAGGGGTGTGCTCCCTTTCACGCGGGACAGGACGGAACGGCAAAAGCCTGGGTTGCTTCAGAGGTGGCCAAGGGGAGCCTGGTGATAGGAGGGGCAGGGGAGGGGATCGGGGGTGGCAGGCGGGGCAGAGTAATTGCATGTTTGTCAGTTCGCCTGTCTCTGCACACAGGGAGCATGAGTGCTGGTGGGTGTAGCTTTGCCAAGAGAAGTGTGTCTGTTGGCAGAGGTGTCAGTGTGTCTGTCTCAGGGGTCTGGGTTCTCCCAGTCGCCCGCCCCCTTTGTGTTTTGGGGAGCGTGGCTCTGGGCACACCCAGCTGTGCTCCGTGCTGATGCGGCAGATGTGGCGGGGCCCCAGCTGTGCCTGCTTCCCGGAGAGGGGGAGGGGGCTGCAATCTGCTCCCCCGATAATGGCTGCTAAGTGCCAGGGGGAGGGGACGGAGATGGGGTGGGACTGGAGCCCTGGGCAGCCCTGCCAAAGGGGCTGGAAGGAGATGTGGGCACTGCCCCCACCCCACCTCGTCCTGGCCAGCATCCCCCCAATCTGTGTTCTTGGCTCGGCCTCTCCCCCTCAATGGCTCCTGAAGCCCATCCAAATTTCTCTCCACACTCAGTCCCCAGCTCTCCTCCCCAGTCACCCTATCCAGCTTGGTGCCAGGGACCCGCCCACCACCCCCCCACCCCGGCCCCCAGCTCGCTCCCCCTCACTGATTTTACAGAATAATCTTTTTATGGAAACCAAAAAAAGCACTAATGGCAGGAGCGCACCCCTCCCCCGCATCCCTCCCCCAGCACATCCCCCACTTCCCACCCCAGCTCCCTGGGTTCTCTGCTTTGAAACCCCTCCTGGGGCCAGCACCTTCCTATCCCTACTGGGCCAAGGAGGTCCCAGAGGTGATGAAAGAAGGGGCCTCCCTGCTCTCCCCTCCAGAGGCAGCTCCAGATCATGGGCCCTGAGCTGTGCCCTCAGGTGGATGGGGCGCTAGGGCCCTCCTAGGTCAGACAAGGGGTGGAGAGGAGGGGGGCATTACAATTTCTCTCCTTGAACACCCCCCCCAGCATGTGTGCAGCACACAGCCAAGCACACAGTGACTCCCTCAGCCGGAGGTGGGGGGGTGGGGGGGGCAATGTTACAAAGATCTGTGTCACTGGCCCCTCCTATTTCCAACACTGACCCTTTCTCCTTCCCCTCCCCAACATGTCCCCACCCCCACTGGGCCTAGGAGGGGGGTCCCGGGGGCCAGGGCCTGACACAGACTTATTGGATTTCACGGTGTTTTGCTGAGAAAATAATTAAATTATCATATTTATGATGGAGCTGCCATGGCCTCTGCCAACCACTCGGAACAGAAGGGTCAGGACTGGGGGAGGAGCAGGAAGGGCCCTGGGCCCTGGCCCCAGGCCCACTAGCCTCTTCCTCAGGGAGTCGACCCCAGGTGCAGAATAGGTGTCGGCAGCCCCTCCCAATCCCAGAGGCGATGGCAGAGACCCAAGGAAAGGGGCCCAGTAGTCAAGACTGCTAAAATCCTGGAGGCTTTCATCCTGCAGAGCGTGCACAGGCTAGGAGGTCACATCTGGCCCAGTCCCCTTGTCACCCTCAGCCCTGCTTCTGAAACACTGTCTTCTGAGCTGCCGGGATGAAGCTCTGAGATCCTGGGCTCTGACCCAGACCCGGGTGCAGATAACAAGGCCCCAGCACCCTGCTGCCTGCCACCCCTGCCTGCTGCCAGGACCCCCTCCTCTCTCCCACCCACACCCTACCCCCCCATTCTCTTCGGGTAATTAGATTCCTCTCAATTAGCAGATTACGATCATTACCAGCTCATCTGGCAACTAAGCTCCGCACCCACAGCTGGGGAAGGGGGGGGTGCCAAGAGGGGCACATGGGGGTCATGGACAGACAGGAGAGGTGGTTGGGTTCCTCTGGGGCTCCAGGAATGTGGAGAAGTGAACTGCATCCTCTCAAAGGGCAGGGCCAGGGTGGTGGGAGGTGGCCAGGGCCCCTCCCCTCCCCAACAGAGGCTCCATTGTGTTTCTGGAGAGGCACCAGCTCCCGCTGCCCCGCCTGCCAGGGGAGTAGGAGACAGACTCGAGGGAGAAACCCCCACCTCACCAAAAACTGGGCTAGCAGCAGATGGAGCTGGCAAAGCGGAAAACAGGCCAGGGCTGGGGCCCAGCAGGAACTGAGGAGAGTGGCTTCTGGGTGAGCCAATCTTGAGCCTGTGGCTCCCAGGGCCCGTGCCCGCCACCCGCACCCCACTGCCCAACCAAAATCCTTCACCCTTCCCTTCAGAATCCTTCCACTCTGAGCCTGAGCCAGGCCCAGTGAAGAGGAACAGGAAGGCGGGCAAGCAGGCAGCGTCAGTAGGGGCGAAGGCGGGGGCCAGGCAGGCCGGGAGCCTTGAGGGCCTTGCTCTGGAGCCGTGTGTGAGGCTGAGGCAGTGGGAGGGGGAGATTTACCAGGCTCCAGATTCATTATTCATGAGCCCGCAGCAACGACTCCAATTTAAATGCTAATGTGGGGGGGCCTGACTCAGCTGCCCCCCTTCCACCCTCACCCCAGCCCAGGCACAGGCGAGTCCGTGCTGGCTCCAAGGTTCACCGGGGTTTATTAGGGAGTGGAGAGAGAGGCCCGGCGTGGGCCACCCACATCGCTCCCATCATATGAAGATCCTGCCTGGCTTCCTCCAGTCCCTTCTGGACAGAGGTGACCACACAGGCAGTCTCCTCCAAGGGAGTGAGTAGGAGCTGGGGGGCCCTGTGGCACCCCCCCTCAGAGGATGATCTGGTTGGTGAAGCTGCGGCTCAGCTCCTTGTGTGGCAGAACAATCGAGTTCAGGATGAGCACCTCAGCAGGGATCCGGACACGGCAGCCTGTAGCATGGACGAGGGCACCAGGAGGAGGCCTTGGGGTGGGCAGGCCAGGGCTCAGCAGCCAGGGGCCACTGCCTGCCGGGAGGGATCTCTCCCTGCCTATCTGTGCTCTCTGGCGTGATGCCCCCCACCCCATGACTCACACAGGGCCTGGCACACAGCAGGCACTGGGTAAATGTTTGCCACACATACACACAGGTGCACACACATGCACACGGGAACAGATGCCCCACAGGGCATGGCCATCACGGATGGCAGTTTCTCCCTGCTCAGGTCCCCCGGGAAGCCATACCCAGGATAGTGATGGCAGGCAGCAGCTTCCCATCCTTGAAGAGGCTTTCACTGTCCATATGAGCACGGGGGTCATTGGGGTTGGGGTCGTTGGGGGTACCCTCCACACGGGCCCAGCGGCCCACAGTGCTTCCCCAGCCCACAATGCTGTGCAGAACACATGTGTGCTCCTGCCAAACAGGATGAGGTGAGGGGTGAGAAGGGGTCAAGCACAGAACCCCCCCTCAGCCTCTCGGGGCGCCAGCCACTGCCTCTTGTGCCAGTGCCTACCTGCAGCGTGGCTCCGTGGAGGACAATGGTCTCTCGGAGCCGCACACCCTCGCCCACGGTCACCCCCTCTCCGATGGAGACGTTGGGGCCCAGCTGTGAAGAAAAGCATGCATGGTGAGTCCCGGGAGGGTTTGGAGAACCCCAAATCCAATTCCCAAGTGGACCTGCTGCAGCCACAGGACAGAGTGACAAAGCAGACCGGCATTCTGGGTGCGTGTCTGCAGTGCCCCGCCCGTCCTGACAGCCCCTGTCCTCTCCCTGGGGCTGGCCGCCACTTACCACTGCCGACGGGGCCACCTTAGCCGTTGGGTGGATGTAAACGTTTCCTAGAAGCAGAAGAGAGGACCTGGGGGCAAATACCCCAAACCATCTCTGGTTCAGGGAGGGCAGGGATTGAGACATCACCTCTGGACCTGAGATCAGGAGTTATGGCCCAGAGAGCAGAGAGGGCTGGGGAGGGGGACAAAGGCTAGGAATTGGGGTCAGGTGGGTACCTCGGATTCGCGGACCCCCTGGGTTGTGCTTGGCCAAACGTTCTGGGTGAGTGAGCTGGTACTGGCTCAGATAGAGGCGGGAAGCATAGAGGGCTGAGCTAGGGGCCACACAAAGTAGAGCAGGGGCTCAGGGGCCAGCAGGGCCTGTGCACCACTCCAAAGCCCCAACCATTAGGTGAACCAGCCACCCCATCAGAGCTCTCCCCATACCCTGCAGACTTGATCTGGCTCCAGATACCATCAGTCAGATGCACATAAATCTGGCCCTGCCCAGCCAGGGCTGAGAACACATCCTGCTCCAGGCGGATGGTACCTGCCCCTGGCCACAGGCCTGAAGAGTCTTCCCTGGCAGACGAAGAAGACAAGCTGACATCAGTTCCCTAGCTGAGGCCGATATAGGGGCCAACGGTGTCAGGGATGCAGGTGGGAGGGACCCCAATACCTCTCAGCACTGGTCAGATCTTTTCCCAGATCACATCCCAGGATCCGCTCCCTCATCACCTCACCCCCACCACCCCTCACTCCCCCAGCTGGGGTGTTTTCCCAGGAGAGCCCCAAGCACAGATCTGCTGCCCATCCCCCCCAGGTCCAGAAGAAGTCCGACCAGACCTGTCATCCCCCCATTTTCACTTTCTCTTCCCCATCTACTCCTCTAAACCCCACCTCCAGTCACCCACCCTCACTGGATGAAATGAAACACAGACAGACTCACCCCAGAGGAAGGCAGCTGGTGAGGGCAGAGACAGTCACAGAAAGAGAGGAGAGAGAGAGATGGTAGAGATGCCAGCTCAGCAGAAACAGACAGAGAGGCCAGGCAAGATGGAGAGAGAAGCAGAGATGTGGGTGGGAGTAAGTGAATGAGGTGCAGTGTGGGGGGGGGGGCGGACTTGGGTGGAGGGGTGGCTGAAGGCAGCTCCGGGACAGTTCCCGGGCCTAGGACAATAAGCTGGGTGGGACTGTGGCTCATGGCGTGCAAGGCTCTGAGGGATCCTCAGCCTCAGTGTGAGAGAGAGAGAGAGAGTGTGTGTGTATGAGTGTGTATGTCTACATTCAGGCGTGTGCACCCAAGTGTGTGTGTTGCCGTCTGTTCTGAAAGACATCTCTGGGACACTCAGGGCTTGAGAGAAATGGACCAGAAGGGGAGTGGGCAGGCGGGGACAGAGGAAGAACTGGGATGGATAAGGAAGAGGGACAGAATGAGGTTAGAAGGGGAGGGGCTGGGGAGGCTCAGCTGGATATGACAAGTGGAAAGGAGGGAGGAGGAAGGTGAGCAGGTTGAGATGGAGTTTGCAGAGACTTGGTGGGGGAGGGGGGTCTGTGACTAGGGGTAGTTGGGGTTACAGGGCCATGGGGCCCGCCTCACAGTTGCCCATCCTGCTGATTACGCTGGAAGACGTCCCGAAGGGGCTTCAGGGCTTCTGGGGAGAAGAGGTAGATGCCGCAGTTGATGATGTCACTGACGAAAGTGCTGGGTTTCTCCACATAGTGCAGGACCTAAGGGCAGAGGCTGAGTTTACTGGGGGACAGGTCACGGCAATGAGGCCCTAAGGCCCTCTGCATACTCAGAGGCAGGCGTTTCTCAAACGCACAAACGTCAGCCTCTGCCTGGCCCATGATGCTGTTTCCTGCCTCGGTGCCTTAGCACATCCCATTTGCTCTACCCGCAATGCATTCCCGCCTCCTTCTCGATCTGGACGAATTTAACACAGCGCAGACCTGGCCCCCTCCAGGCCTTGCCTCCCCTCCCCTCCCCACCCGGGCCAGGCTGGATTGGCCAGGTTGTGCTCCCACAGTTCACTGTGCATACATCTCTGCAGCAGTGCACCCATGAAATTAACCATCACCCCCTTGTCGCGCCAACACCTTTATTTATCTATCTATCTATCTATCTATCTATCTATCTATCTATCTATCTATTTATTTATGCATGCACTGGGTACAGTCAGAAGCGCGGGAGGGTGAGAGAATTCACCAGAGCCAGAGCAGGGAGCAGAGCAGGCAGAAGGACCGAAGTACACTGCTGAGGGGAGCAGCGGGCGGCAGGAGAGGTCTGCGCGCCATGCGGGACCCTCCTCCGGTGGCCGGGGAGCAGCCGGGGATCGAACCGGTGCTGCAGAGGCTGCGGGCAGATTCGCAACCCAGCGCTCAACCGCTGCGCCACCGGGGAGGCCCCCGCCAATGTCTTTAAACGGGACAGAAGATCAACAAGTGAGGGTGGGTCCCACCTGTTTGACAATACGGGGGCCCACCCCACAGCATGCGAGCATTCTCTAGAGGCAGGGGGTGGGGGTGGCAAGACACTGAGGAGACACTCAGCCAGTCCCTGCTTTCCTCTCACCTCATGTGTCTGTGGATTCTCTACGATGCAGCCATAGTTGAGGGATTGCGTCCTGTTAGCCTGAAAGACAGATACAGCCAGACGGTGACCTGCTGGCCGCAGAGCAGCAAGGTCTGTTTTCTCTTTCTTCCTTCCCTCTCCTGTGGCACCTGGCAGGCAGCTCCGCCACTGACAGGTCTTCAGCCCCTGACAGGTCTTCAGTGGGGGTGAGAACTGACAGCTGCCTTCCCCCTCCCTACTATGGAGCAGCCAAGGGCTGAAGGGGGGGAGTTGGTGTTCTGGCACATATCCCTCCTGATGCCCCTTCCACCTCCAACTCCCCGGGCTGCCCCTGCCTCCCCAACAACCTACATTCCAGGAACCTTACTGCATCAGGGTGTAGACCCCCTCTGTCCCTCCCAGCCCTCCTGACCTCCTCACCGTGGTGCCAAGGAGTAAGAAAGGGTGAGGCTGGAGTCTGTGGGCATCCAACATAGCATTCAGTGGGAAGTCGGAGCAGACATCAGCATTGAGCACAAAGAAGGCCTCCGGGCTTCCAGCCAGGATCTGGTCCCGGAAGTGGTAGAGACCACCGCCTGTGCCCAGGGGGGCAAATTCCTGCAGATACCTGTCCCAGGACCCCACAGCCAGCTCAGTAAGATGAGAAAAGACAGACAGCATGGGTGTGAGCATCTGACCCCTCCTGCTCCCGGGACTATGCCCAAGACCCACAGAGAAACTCAATGTATTCAGGAATTCAGATACCCAAATAAGTACCCTCCCAGTGCATGCAGAAGTCGTCAACACAGCAACTCAATCCACGCCTGAGAACCAGGAAGCCTCAGGCACTGCTCCCCACCCCCGTACAGCAAGTGTGCACAAACACCTGACCGGAAGGTTAAACTCCTGCTGGGCAGCTTCTAGGAACCGAGTAAGAGGCTCATCAGGTTGATAGAAGCCAATGAGCAGAATCTCCTGCATCCCAGGGACCTGAAGACAAGGGAAGAGATGGGAAGAAACAAAAACGTGAGGGAAGGCAATGCTGGGCAGTACCTGGCAATGGTCCAAAAGTCCAGAGATCAGTGTCAGTCTCAGCTGGACTGGCTCTGGGCACTCACTCTGGTCTGTTTGTTCCTTTGGACAATGAGGAAGTTGAAGGAAGTCTCAGCCACTCCCCACCCAACATCCTGGGGGAACATTTTGCCTACTAGGCTGCATTAAAGGAGAACCCATGCTTTCCCCGCATCTTTATTGTCTGTCAATCTGAGCTTGCGATCAGGCTGAGGTAAGGGTACCATTGATCAAATGCCTATGTTGGACTAGGCACTTTACAAACATCACCTCTAAGCTTCATCATCCTACAAAGTAGGTCTAATCATCCCCAGTTTACAAATAAGGAAACTAAGATTCAGAAAGGGCGAGAAATTTGCTCAAGTCCCAACAGCAGAGACTGGATTCATACAAAACCTTGCCAGTCCCAATCCCAAAAGCAATAAAGAAATGAGCTCCTGAGTGAGAAAGGATAGGAGGTCTGTGCTTTGCTATCTATTAGGGTTCCCCATGCTACAGCTTTAAATTGTCTCTAAGATTCCCATCTGATCGCACATGCTTTAAAAATAGGTGTGAAGCCAAAGAGACTAGATTGGGGAGGATAGTTGGGCAGCTGCCCTGCACAACTCCAGGGGGCACCTCTCACAATGCTGTTTGTAAAGGGGAGTTCCTGGAGTTATGCCTGATGGGAAGAAGTCATACTTGGGGGAAAATGGAAATGCAGCTAAAAGGAGATGAGCAGGAAGTGAGGTGGAAGAGGGGAGCCTAGGAGGTTACCTGGGCACAGGCCTCAATGTGGTGCTGGATCATAGGGACCCCTGCCACTGGAAACAGGGGTTTGGGCACCTCAAAAGACAAAGGCCTGAAGCGAGTTCCTGGGAGAGGACAGAAAAACACACTTCAGTTTCCTGTCTTCATCTGCCCCATGCCACCAACCACCCCAGTGCCCAACCTCCTCACCCACCCCCCCACCTCCTCACCCTTTTGAGGGCCTCCAATCAGGATCACAGCTTTGAGCATGATGGTGATGGCCCCCTAAACTTCAAATCCCAACAGAGAAATCAGACTCAGATTTCACACCCTAATCAGGACCCCCATGCACATGCCAACCAAACCCCAAATAGTGATATTTAGGTCTCTCCCACCATGTAAATCTGGGACTCTCTTCCTGGACATCACACCTCACAAATCCTTCACCTCAGACCCCAACCCTGATTCCAGTGGGCCTTCAAACCCAACAATTCTCCCCAGTTATGAGATTCACACACTGCAACTTGATCCATAGCAGACTTCTGCCCTCCGGCCACAAATTCAAACACTAGACACTCGGCGACAGGCGCCCTTCTCAGACCCCAATCCTCAAAGAGCCGAAACCCCATACCCACTTATTCTCAATAGTGCACCCTGCCTCTACATGTTAAATCCTGAACCCAGAGTACTGAACTTCAAATCCCCAATGAGCTTCACATATTTAACTCCAATCCTAATAGGGAATGCCAAGTATTGAACTAACGCTGATCCGGATCTGATGAACCCCATATCCTAGCAAAAACCCTCTATTTGCTGACCCTGCATCCTCACACTAACCTCTAGGTGACGAACCCTGAATCAAATGGCAGATTCCCAGGCGTCCCGAACACCGAACCTACCAACCCCCTGAGTCCCAACACTGACGACAAGCGCTGAATCTCCGGATTCGGGAGACTGACTGCTGGCCCTGTGAACCCCACCACTGACAGTCTAATAATTCTAGTCTCGCGAAGCCTGGGGTTGTGGGACCCACACAGGAGCCAACGTGCGGAGAGCCAGCCGGGCCCTCCGAGTCTGCCCTTCGCCCAGGGACCCTCCGTCATGGAGCCTCTCGCCGCCCCTCCATAGGCTCCCTTTACCACCAGCTCCCTTTATGCCAGCTCTGCCGCGCGCTACTGCTCGCTGCTTCCGCGCACGTGTCTTCTCGCAACTCGCGAGAAGTCCCTCGCAGAGCCTGCCGGGAGTTGTAGTTCACACGCCTTCCCCTTCCTGCTGCGAGAGAAGAGCGAGGTGGGACCAAGGGGTACACATGGGGGCGTGTCCAAGGGACCGAGTAGGAAGGGCTGAATTAGTCTAAGAAGCAGAGGCTGAAACCTAAGATTAGGACCTGGAACGATCTGGGAATAGGACCAGACGCAGCCTTAGTAGGGAAATACTTCTGTTACAAAGTAGAGGTCACAGGGAGAAAGTGGGGCTCGAGTCCAGACAGGGTGTGCACCCCCCCCCCCGGCCCGACCCCCGCGTCTCGAGCGAGGAAGGGCGGAGTCCCAGGCTGCTGCCAGTCCCGCTGGGAAGGGGAGCGCCCGATCCTGAGAGAAAGCGATTTCGGATTTGCTGCCTGTAGAATAAAGCCCTGCACTAGGCGCGGTGCCTTTGGTGTGCCCGGGGAGTGAGTGGGTGCGGGAGGGGGGCTAGGGTGTCTTAAAAGAACAGAATAGACGCGGAGGGTCATAGAAACTTTATTTAGCAGACTGAGGAGGGATGTCGGTTTCACCCACCGCCGGGCTTGGAGCCGGAGCGAAAGTTCTGAAGGTCCCATTCAGGCCACGTCCACGCGAGCAAAGCTCTGTCCATGCCAGGTGCTCCCCACGGACACCTCGTCCTTGCCGGGGTCCTTGGGCGCGGCCCGGCGAGGGGTCGGCGGGTGCTGGCACTGCCGATCTCGAAGGACACCCTGGGGTGGCAAGGGCGGGGCCGTGGGTGCCTTTGCCGACGCCCCTGCGGGGCTAATTAGCCGGCTCGGCTCCTCCCAGGGCTCCCCGCCCCGTCCCGCTCTCGCCCGGCTCCTGGGCCAGTCCCGCCCCAGTTCCAGCTCCAGGCCCAGCCCCCGCGGCAGGACCCCGCCCTTACCTGCCGCCCTCCGCGTCCTTCTGGACCTGCCCCCGCCGGTCGCAGGCTCGCCCGGGGTCAGAGCAGTCAGCGTCGCCTGCGCCTTTGCGCGCCTTAGTGTTCGCGGGTCCCTTCTGCATCTTAGCCGGGGCTAGAGGAAGAAGGGAAAGGGAGCGAGACCCAGCCCGAGGCCAAGAGGTGAGGCTGGGCAGCGGCATCTCCTCTCCAGCTAGCAGCTGGCCCTGAGCAGGGGAGCCAAGGCTTTCGCCTCTCTGGGGCTTCAGTCCTCAGCAGTTATTTATACCCGACCGATGGCTGCCTTTCTTACTTGGTAAGATCGAACTGGGGGTCAAAGATAGGCGAGGGTGAAAGCTCAGGAATGTCCACACATCTCGCTGTGTCTTGCAAGTCTCCTGGTCGTGGAAATTACCCTGGATTGGGAGCAAGAAGACCAGGGCTCTAGCCCTGGCTCTGTGACCTTGGGGCCCTGGAGACACACAAGTGAAGCCCACAGGGGCCTTCTCAGCCTGGGTGGGAGGGGATCCTGACATAGGGAACATGTACCCCGCCCACATGGCACTGTGCCCTAGTCAGTGCCCGGGGTTGTGTTTGGAGTTGCACTGGTTACAACTCAATTTAGACTCAGCTGGGCCCAGCAGTATATGTGTGCGGCTCATCCTGGTGCAAGCACCCTCAGGGTGGTGCTGATCTTCAAGATGGCACTGGGCACAAGCTGCCCTTACCTTCTGTGAGGATTCATGCCGAGTCGGAGCACTGGCCAAGGGGTTGGCTACGTTATACTGTACTGGCCCGGGTCTGCCAGCTCTCCATCACACACCACCAGTGCCACTATATCCTCCCTCAAGGATGCAGCTATACTAGGGCCCCTTGTGCAGCTCCATGCATCCTTGCTTCAGCAGGGGTGTGTCCGGGAAAGCCGAGATGCGGCAAGTCAGCTTAGTTATGCTGCCCTCCATCAGCACGTTGTTTAGCAGCTCCAGCTCTCACTGCGGCCTCTTCTCTCCCAGCTCCTTTGGGGACCTACCCATGGGCTGGGTCAGGGCCCAGGGCTCCCCAATGATGCTTTTGCCTGTAACCCTGTCCACCCTCACACTTTCCCCTCTGCCCCCTCGGCCTACTAAACCCTTGCAGGAGGTGGGGTAGGGAGAACTTCTCCTCCTGGACTGTTACCCAGATAAAATGATCTACTCCTGTCTTGCACCCTTCAACACCGCAGTAACTGCGCTCGCCAGTGACTCCAGCCCTCCATGGTACTGTGCTCAGCCTCTCCTTCCCCCCTCAACTCCCCACGCAGGAGCCTCCTCCTTCCCAGGGCTTCTGGGCTCTCCCTCCCCTGTGGCCCCTGTGAGAGGACTGGATGTGAGTAGCAGCACTCTGGACCTGGGAGTCGTCGATTTCCAGAGTGCATCCTGGAGGTGGAGCAGAAGGTTTTTCTGGTGGGACCTGATTTAGACATCTGGGGAGGGGGAAGCAAACATGAGTCTAAGCGGACACAGAAACTCTGGCTTCAGACTTTTCCCTGCAGACTCAGAACATCCCAGGGTGGGAGTGTCTGGGGTTGATCTGAGGATCCAGACTCATCATGGTGGGGGCGGGGCGTCAACTTCAGGACTTGGGAGGCCAAGCTGGGTAGCAGGCGGCAAGACCTTCCAACTGACACAGTAGGGGCGAGGCAGGTGCTCAGCCCTGGGCCCTGGTTTTATACATCTCTCCCCTTCTTGCCTTGTTTGATGTGGTTGCCCCAAATCCTCTGGGGCCCCAGCCCCCAGCCCCCACCCCCTGCCCCAAGCAGACTCCTTATTCAGCCTGAGGACACCCGGGATGCTGGCTCAGCCTATGAGACAGGCCCAGGGGGGAAAACTGAGTGGCTCTGGGGTACATCACATGTCAGTGCCTGGACAGCCGGACACAGTCCCAGCCCCTTTCAGGGCAGAGAGGATCCACTCCCGCAGGACATGGCTCCAGGTGACAAGAAATTCAGCTCCAGCTCCCTAATGGGACAGGTTTACACTTGAGTCAGTCTCTGGACAGTTGGAAATCACGCCCTTGTCCAGACGCCATCAGGTAGAGGGCGTGAGTATTTGTGAGGGTGTCCCTGAATGAGGGAGAGTATCTGTGACTTCACTGTCCATGCAGCCAATGATGAGAGTGCCAGGTGGCTGACAGGACCAATCTGGAAGTGCCTCCCCCACCTCCCCGTGCCCCCGCCTCCGGAGTCTCCGGCTGTGTTTTCTTCACTGTGCCCCCTGGCGGTAAGCTGAGGCAAACTTGGGACACGAAAGAGTTTTTGAGAATAGCTTTCCCTCCTGTCCCCACCCCCATTCACTCCACCCCCGGTGACCCCGTAAATCTGGTGGGTTGCATTGTCCCTGGGGATTGCCACTAACTGACTCCCCAAATCTAGGTCTGTCCAAGTCCCTGTTGGGGGCATAAAGTAGTCTGTAGGAGCATCAGCTCACCTGCAGGGATCTGAAGGGGGTCAGTGAACCCCTCTGGGCTTGCCTGGAGTCCAGTCTGTCCAGGCGGGGCTCCAGGTAGGAAGCATTTCTTGCAGTCGTGCTAACTGCCCGCTCAGGTGTGGCGCGCGGTCACCTTTTGATCAGAGCAATTTTGACACAGCTCTGCTGCCGTCAATTACCTGTGCTCCTCCGGGTTTGGCACAGGCAGTTCACACGCCATTTCCAATGGAGATGCGAAGGGAGCTCAAGATCCAAGGGGGAACAGGGGAGGAATTTTACCATTTATCAAGATATGAGTTCAGGCACCTCATTTTTATATGAAAACACTTGCAGTGAGAAGGGGATTAGAGATTCTCACAGGCAAACTGTAGATCTTCATCACTAAAATGACAGGTGGGCAAGGCATCTCTCTGGTTCCTTCCAGCTGGCTTTAACAGCCTGTTATTTTATGATGATGGGGCTTACCTCTTCCCTGGGGGGTCCTGAGAAGCTGGAGAGGCTGGGCTGGGCTGGGCGAAGGGCTGTTTGGACTCCAGCCAAGGCGCCCTCCACCTCAATCAGCACACACCAGCGCCAGCTCTCGGCTCCTAGCGGGAGGCTTTACTCCTTTCACTTTGCCAAGAACAGTTTCAAGATGGGGAGAGGGGTGCAGTCCCTCTCTGGACACAAGGAGAACTGGCTTCCTCCTGCCCCCACCTCAGGAAAGGCCACTCAGTTTTAGGACCCAGGGCCCGCTCTGTGGCATGGCAGCAGAGCGGCTAGAGTCAAGCGCCTCAGCACACAGCAGCCCCCACTGCTTGCCATGGGGATAGAAGTCTCTAGTCCCTAAGAAAATGCTCGTGTCTGTCTCCATCACCAGACACGCTGACCAGAGCACTCCTGGTGCATGGTGCCCAAGTGCCTCCATAATGCTCTGACACCGAGCCTGGGTGAGGGCCTCTCCTCACGGCTCCTCACACCACCTGTTCTCACTAATCATAGTGAGGACCTCTCTGCTCCAGGGGTCACCGTGAGCTGCCTGACACCCGGGCCGAGTGACGGGGGTGCTGAGCCAGGACTGGGCTGTGGGAGGCCCCATTCCAGAGCCAGCATCTTCTAAGCTGTGATGAGGGAATATGGAAGAGGAAGAGCACCAGAGTCTGGCTTGGGGGTGCACGCAGGGAGGCAGTTTCAGTGGCCCTACCAGGAGAAGTCACAGACCAGGAGGGCCAGGGAAGGAAGAAGGGACCGAAGGTGCTAATTGTTATTCCTCGGCCTTATTCCACTGGCCCAGGGGGTCTAAAATGCTGGCCGCGGCACCCCCAGCCACCCCACTCCATAGATCACACACAGTCCCTGCTGCTTGTCGTTTTTATTTTCCTCGTGACAGACAGACAGACAGCTGCACAGACAGCTGGATGGCTGGGGTGGGGGGGTGGTCAGGACAACACGGGTGATAGGGATTAGATGGAAGGGAAACCTCGTAAAAGTCAATAAATAAATAAATACGAATGGGAAGGACAAAGGCCACAGAGGGGTGGTGGAGACACTCGGGGCCCAGCACAGGGTGCCCAGAGCTTCAGCCACTGGGACTGGCAAGCGCTGGCTTGAGTGACCACTGCCTCCAGCCCTCCAAGTTCTCCTCCGGGATGCCGGCTGCGGCCACGCCCACCTGAGTGCTCCCCTCGCCCTCCCCCAGCTCACCGCCCTCTCACATGCTGGCCCCAACTCCCTGGCATGGTGTCCCTGTCCTGTCCCCGCCCCGCTGACCCTCATTCCCAGCCCGCGGCCCTTGGCGCTTTCCTTTTCCTCCTCTCCAGTCACTCACACCCTCTTCAGCTGGCTCTTCCTCTCACCCTCAGAACCTTCCTAGAGCCTCCCTCCTTAACCCTCAGCTTCTTCTCTTCATCACTTCCCCTCCCTTCCTGCCCCTCTTCCTGCTCCCACCACAGCCCAGCCTGGCCAACGGGTCCCCTCTGGGTCTGGCCAGGGTGGCATTGACCAAAGCCGGGGCCTCTGTCCCTGTGGGTCCATGAGGTAATAGCCTGGCCGGATGTTGCTGCTGGTGGTGTCCGAAGCCCCAGGCCCACCCGGCTTAGTGTGGGCCCTGGAATGTCCCGCGCAGCAGCAGGAACCCCGAGTCGAAGCCCGAGGCCGGCTGTGGTCCTGGCGGCCGCTAGGGGTTGCCTGGGTAGGAGCGGAGCAGCACCTTGTGATGGGTGGCGGCCTCGGTCCTGCGGCGCTGCTGCTCGCTCAGGAACTCCTTGAGCCGGTTGGTGGTGAAGGTGAGTGTCTGGCGGCGCAGCTTCATCAGGTAGGCGTCCTGCAGCCATGGGTGGGCCAGGCAGTCCTGCAGGGAGGGCCGGCTCCTGCCAGGCCAGGCCAGGGACAGTGAGTCTGGAGGGACAGCTCCTGCAGCTGGGGGGCTGTGCCCTCCCACAGGCCCTGTGCCAATCCTGGACTCGCCCGGGGGGTTTGGGTGTGTGCTGAGCCAGGGCAGTCTGGGCTACGGGCAGGTGGCGCTGGGGGCTGGCAGTTATGGGGCCCACTCACCAGGGATGTACGGAGAGGACCTTTCGCAAGAAAAGGGTGGCGCTTTGAGAGGTGTTGGGATATAGCTGGAAGGCATCAAAGCGGCCCCCCACAATCCGAGCCTCTGTTTCCTGGGGGTCTGGCTCATAGAATGGGGAGCGGCCACTAAGCCTGTGGTAGAGACACATAGGTTAAAAGAGAACTCACAGGGCAGGGACATTAGCGTGGGGATGCTGAAGGACCCAACGCTCGAGGGCAGGGCCCCCGGCTCCTGGGGCTCATGCGTGCTCATGTGTGTGCTGGGGATGGGAGAGGGTGTAGGCACAGGGTGGGCCCTGGGGTACTCACATGATGTAAGTGAGCACACCCACTCCCCAGATATCCGTAGCAGAGCCGATGGGTTCTCCCTTCACCATCTCAGGAGCTGACAGGAGACAGAGACCAGGCTGAACCAGCTACTCGTGGCAGGGGAGCAGGGAGAGGCAGGGGAGGTCCCTGGGGGCTTGAGGTGCAGGACAATGCCCAGGCACAACCAGAGCAGCAGGCCCTGGCCCTGGAGTAGGGGGGACCCTCAAGGGAGATGAGGGGTACCTGAGGAATGAGCACAAGTACTGAATGGTAGGGGTCCCCAGAATTGCAGAGAACCAGGGTCCCTAGTTTCCCCAGATCAGCTCCAAGGCAAGATGCTCAGTCACAAAAAGAGAGACCAGTTCTAAGATTAAGAGCCTTTGAAATCAGCCTGGCTAGTTTGACTCCCAGGCTGCTGTTCTAGCTCCTGGGAGCTGGGCCATTTACTAAACCCGTCTGGCTCTCCCTCCCCGGGCTGTAAAGGGTGGCTCGCAGAGGAACCCTAAGGAATAGGATTAGCTTGGTTCAGCACTCGCCCGACAGGAAGCACTCGACGAATAGCCTATCTGTGAGGAAGCAGGGTGCTCCCTGGCCGCTACCTGTCTGGCTCGACCCCAACTGCCTTCCCAGCCAGCACGGTGCTCTCACCCATGAACTCCAGCGTGCCCGTGCGGTGGCCGAGGGGCTGCAGGGCCTGGGGGTTGTAGGGCTGGGCACTGCCAAAGTCCACGATCTTGAGGGCGTTGTCAGGGGCCAGCAGCAGGTTGTCCGGCTTGATGTCTAGGTGCAGCACGTGCTGGCCGTGGAGGTAGTCCAGGCCTTGCAGCAGCTGCACCACATAGGTCGCCACGTCGTCCTCCGAATACCGGAACCTGGGGGCAGTGGTGAGCAGGGGTGCTGCGAGTGATATACCAGCCCAGCTCTCCCCGCTCTCGCTCCTTGCCCCCACCCCAGAATTGCCAGTACCTGTCGCTGAGCCCACAGAGGAGCTCCCGGTTGCCACAGCTCTCAGCGATGAGCACAAGGTACCGCGGGGTGATGTAGGCCTCATGCAGGGACATGAGCCGCTCGTGGTGCAGCGTCCGCAGCACTTCGTATTCCTGCAGGACCCGCCGTTTGCCCTCCGCCGCGTAGGGCACGATCTTGGCCACAAATGTCCGCCCCGTGGCATTCTCGCGGCAAGCTCGCACGACACCAAAGCGGCCTCTATGTGTTGGGGGCACACCACAGGCTCAGAGGAGAGGAGGGCACACCCCACTCTGCGACCTACAGGGCGGGGAGCAGGGGCTTGGGGGCAAGAGTGCAGCGGTTCCGAATGGGGGCTCTGGACTGCAACCCTAGTAACGGGGGTTCAGTCCTGGCTCTTGTGCCTTAGGCAAGGCCCGTGACCTCTAACCTCAGTTTCCCCATCTGTGAAAAGGGTGATGATAATAATACAGTCTCTCTCTCTCCATCTAGTTTGTGAAAATTAAATGTGCCTAAGGCTAAAGAGCTTAGCAGGTGCCTGGTACAGGGAAAACTCAAAATCACAAGTGCTAAGGACCTGGGTTTCGGCACTTACCCCCCACCCCGTCTGAGGCAGTCTGCTCCCCTCTCCGGAGTCCCTGTGTTCCCTTCGCAACTCCCCACCCCATATTCCCACCCCTCCACTTGCCTGGCCTTCTCCTCCAGGAAGGTGTAGGGTTTCTGAGGGGGGCCCTGTCGAAGAGTGGTGGCCTCTGGCCCAGGAGAGGTGGGGGAACCACCCCGATGGGAACTGACTGTGTCCTTGGCTGGGCTGAGGCTCCGCACAGTCACCTTGGTGGGCTCAGGAGGGGGCTCAGGGGCTGGGGGCTCGGGGGCTGGTGGTGCAGACACAAAGGATGTCACCATATACCGGGGAGTTGAGGAAGACACTGGTTTAACCCCTTGAGGGGTGGAGGCTAGGGTGGGGGTCCCAATGTCAGGGACGGAAGACTTGGGCTCACTTGGGGTGGCTTGGGCACTGGGTGGGGTGGGCTCTGTCTGCCTGGCAGCCGGCAGGGCCCTGTGCTTTCGTGGGGGAGTCTGGGGTGGTGGACCCACAGCCTTGAGTGAGGGCAAGGCCTGGTGGGGGGATGTCGGGAGAGATGAGGGGCTGAGAGCAGCTGACTGGGGGACTAGAGAAGCAGGGGCTGGGGTGGACTGTGAGGCCAGTGAGGTAGGAGGTGGGGCCCTGGCTGGCCCTGAGGTAACAGGGGCGTGGTGGTGAGCAGCAGGTGGCAGAACTGAGGAATCTAGGTGGAGGAAGAAAAGAGGTCACCACGGGGAGGTCACCAAGGAAGAGGCGGACCTGGGCCCCTCCCCTCTTGGATCACCTCCCCCATCCCCCTGACCTTGTGTGCCCCTGACGAGGACCTTCTCAGAAGGGTTGCTGAAGGGGCCTTGCCCAGCACGGTTGGCACAGGCCACACGGAACCTCACGGTCAAGCCAAGTGGCAGTTGGGTCACGTTGTAGTAACAGTCAGGGATGCCTGAGCTCACGGGGTGCCAGGCAGATTCCCCTGTGGGCAGCATGGGGGAGGGACTGAGACCATGGAAGGGGTGGCCCAAGCACACCAGCTTCTCTGCCTTCACCTGCCACCTCCACCCCAAATGCCGGCTCAGGGCCTCACCATCCACCCGCCGCTCCAGCGTGTAGGTGCAAGGCGCCCGGCCGTCTCCTGGCTTCCACACCACCAGCGCCGTGTCCTGGTAGGTCTGGGGCACCTCAGGAGGAGCGAGCTTTCCTGGGACCCCTGGCAAGAGGAGGCAGAGCCCCAGTGAGCCCCTGTACCCCTAGCTTAGGGCCTATGTGGCCCTGCCTGCCACCCCATCGCTGCCCGCCATGGCCCCTGCTCCAGGCTCACTGGCCACAGCCACAGTGCAGGAGCTGGTGATGCTGCCTAGGACGTTGGTGGCCGAGCACTCGTAGAGCCCGGCATGCCGCTTGGCCGCCCGGGGGATGCTCAGCAGCTGCCGCCCGTCTTTGCAGGACACGATGACCACCGAGGGCTCTGACCGCAGGGACTCCTTGTCTGGGGGCAGAGGAACAGGAAGAACTGCTGAATGAGGCAGCAGATGTGGTCCTACGAGCCCTTCCATTGACAGCATCCTTCCCTTAGCATCCCCTGGTGGAAGGGCCTCTTGCTTACTCCTCTCTGGGGAGAAGGGCTCGCCTTACCTTTCATCCAGGAGATGTGGGGTGCAGGGCAGGCCGCTGGCAGGCAGAGTAGGGTGGCGGCCTCTCCTTCCAGCAGCACCTGGTCCTTCAGTTTGATGTGGAAGACTGGGGGGAAGTCTGGAGGGAGAGTAAGGACAGCTAAGGGTCTGTGGGGACCCTGGCTCAGGTGCTGCCAAGGGAGGGCAGGAGGTGTATGAGAACTGGGAGTAAAGCAAAAGGTTGTCTCTTCCCAGACCTTCCCGAATCTCCTCTGGGGTGAGCCTCACATTGCCCTGGCACTTACTGTACGCAGAGCTATCTTACCCTTTCACTGCCTGTTGAAGATGCTAGCACACTTGTAAATTGCCCAGAGCAGGGCTTGACACTAAGGAAATGTCCTTTGAGCATTTGTTAAATAAAATAAAAACAAATAAATCTTGAAAATCTATAATAGCTAAGATCCCACAATACCTCCTCTCTGAGGCACGACAGGACAGGGTGTCCAATCAAAATAGGCAGTCCCAAAAGGTCTTAAGTGCAAGCAGAACCCAAAGGGTGGCAGCCCCCCCACCCCTTGTTCCACCTGGGATCCGGGGAGGTAGGTAGAAATTGAGGGAGATAATAACACCAAGCGCATAGAATTGTGAAAATCAAGAGGAATGTAAAATGCTTGACATGTGTCTAACACAGAATAGGTGTTCATAGGATTGTTGTCGTGATTCCTGTCTCATACACATGCCCAGGAGAGAAGCCAGACGCAGACCCCCAGAGGAAAAAGCTGCCGTGGCCAAGCTGGCTTCCCAGCTGGTTGGGGACGGGGCCTCCCGCCCGGCTGTGGACGGGCCCGGGGCCTGCCTCCAGGGAAGCCAGCCTCAAGTTCCTTGGTGTGTTGCTGCTCCCTGGGAATGTCTCTTTAGAAGCATCCTAATCTGGGCCTGGCCACCAGGGCAAGGAGGAGGGGGAAGAGGATGTAATTATTTTCTCACAGGCAGAGAGAAGGAGCAGTAGCTATCCCTGGGAGCCCAGCTGCTGCCTGTCTAGAGAACCAGGAGGGAGCGGGGCTGGGGATGAGCTGGGCAGGAGAGGAATGCTCACAGGAATGGAGGGTCAGGACAGCAGTGTGCCCCACTTGCCACTGTACCCCAGTGTTCCCCAAGGAGGGGTCCTACACCGAGGTGCCAAAAACACTGAGTATAGTGGCATCAATGGCTACCTCCAGACCAAGGGGGTGAGGCATAGGGGTTCAGAGGTGAGAGGGAGGGGAGGAGCAGAGGTGACCTTGCCCCAGCTCTTTGAATCCTACCCCCACTCCCCTGGGGCCATCCCTAGGATGAGTGGACAGGGGACAGCCCTCTTCCTGCAGGGAGGGATGGAGGGTGAGAAGGGGACTCTGCCTCAGCAGGGAGTCAGCTGCACAAGCAAGATGGGGCTGGCAGGGAGGCCCCCAGGTGGGAAGGGATCAGCTGGCCCCAGACCTCTGTGCTGGCTTCTCCCTCTCTCTTTCCCCCTCCTCCACCTTTGCCCCCTCCAACTGGCCTCTCTCCCTCCTCTCACTCACTATAGTTCTCACTGTCCCTGCCTGGAGTCCGATGCCCCAGCTGCCCTGGTCAAGGCCAGACATAATCCCCTCCAGGCCAGCTGAGTGTGGCTGGGACAGTTCTGAGATTCATCAGGAAACTGGGGAGGAACTGAACTGGGGCCAATAAAGATCCCACACTCAGCCTGGCTCTGGGAGCCTGCTCCTTTCCTGTGTGTTGGCCTGGAAACCGTGACTTGAGGTCTTTGGGTGAAGCCTCATTTTTAGATGGGGAACTGAGGTGACCCTAGATGAGTGACACCTCCCTCCCCGTGGCCTTAGAAAAACGCAGAAGGGCATAGCCCAATTCCCCCTGCCCCCAGCAAAAAGCCCTAAAGTCTATGTCCCTGCACAAGTATCTGCTGGGGTGCAGGGGGGACAGGGAGGGGCAGCTGGTGTTCAAGCTGTCAGGAATAGAAAATTGGGGGCAGGGTCCAGAAAGGAAGCTTCTAGGCTGAGAAAGTGTCTTTGGGTGCGCATTTAAGCGTACACACATCTGGTGGGGCTATGCAGTTAGGGGGGCCTCGCCAGCACACCTGAAATATGCCCAGTAAGAGAGACCCTCTAGGACCTCCCAGAGGACAAAGGTTAGCCAAGCAAGTGTGGTGTCCCGAAGCCACTTCTAGGACATGCCGTGGAGGGTCCTACGGTCCAGTTCTCTGGCTGCTCCACTAACCACCAGTTCTGTGACTCAGACAAGCTACTTAGCAGCGCTGAGCCTCTGCTTCCTCACCTAAAACAGGGATGAGGCTAGAGGCCTCCAGACCTATGCTCCTCTGAGGGAGCGCTGGGTGACACGGAGCCTGTGAGGTGCTAAGTGCCTGGCTGACGGCAGCTGCTGCTCTCACTACTGTCCTTTCCTGCCTCCCGGCACCTTCCACCCCGGAGGGGTGCAGCTCAGGATGCTCATCTCCCCGCAGCCAGGGCAGCTCCTGGGGTGGGCCGGCCGCCTCACGCAGCTGGCCTCTCTTACCTGACTCGCTGCGCACGTATGGGTGACCCGAATCCTCCTGGGCGCCGGCGGAGAGGTTTGGCTGCGATAACCCCTTGTCCTTCCGTGGCCGAGAGAGGCCCCAGCGCAGGCGGCTTCGGCCTTCCGCCGGCGCTGTGAAGGCCCAGGCCCACAGCCCGTGTCCAGCCAGTCCCAGAAAACTCCCACCTCCCTGCAGCCCTCAGCCCAGAGAAGGGGAGGACCCCCAGCCCCGCCGCTGGACGCTCCAGGCATCCTCTGTCCCTCAGGGAACTGCCCCTCAGGCCCTGCCAATTCCACCCTCAGGGCCTCCAGCCCCCCCTCAGTCTTTCGGGGTGTCCCTCCTGACCTTCTCCTCCTCCCAGGGCCTCTCCCCAGCGCACCTCACCCTCTTCGGGCTCAGCACCTGCCACCTCAGCCCTATCCCTCAACCCCACCCGCGCCCCACTGGTTCGCAGGCCCCTGTCCCTGCCCCTCCTCACCTGAGGACCCCGACGTGCCGCTGGCCTCGGAGCCCAGGGACTCGGCGGAGGGCGTGGTGGCGCCGGGCTGGGCGGCCAGCTGGTTGTGCGGGAGGCCCAGGCGCCGCAGACTCTCGCCCTCGGACGTGGCCCTGCGCAGCCGTCCAAACAGGGGGGTGCTGCGGCCCGACGCGCCCCCGGAGTCCTCGCTGCTGCCGCTGCGCTGCAGCCGGCTGGACAGGCGCTCGAGCGTGGCGCTGAGCTTCCTGCGCACGGCCAGCACCGGGGAGCCCCGCGCCGAGCTGCCCCCCTCCGAGCTCTCCCCGTCGGCGCCGCGCGCCTCCCAGGCCGAGGGGCGCTGCGCGGGCGGGGTCCGCCGCAGCCGCTGGGACAGCGACAGCGAGAGGCGGCGCACGAGGCTCGGCTCCCCGAGCGCGCGGAGGTCCTGCACGGAGCGGGAGCGCTCGGGCCGGCGCACCAGCTCCAGGGGCGTGCCCGCCGGGCTGGGCCGGTACATGCCGTCCTCCTGCGCCCCGCGGAAGGGGCCGCGCTCCTCCGACCGCGAGCGGCTCAGCAGCCGCAGCCCCCGCGAGAGGGGCGACTCCCGGCTGCGCTTGAACTTGGCTTCGAACACGGCCTCGGATTCCAGGTTCTCGATGCTGCTGCTGAGGCTACTGCCTGGCCTGCGGGGGACCGCGGGCACCTGGGCTTTCCCAGCCGGCCCCGGGGGAGGCCCCGGAGGAGCCCCCGCGGAAGGCGCACGCTTCTCGGGGGCCCCGGGAGGTGGGGAGGCCACCCTGGCGAACACAGCTGGGTGGGGTTTGGGCTCTGACAGAGGTGTGGCCGGGCCCTGCGGGGGCCCTTGTGCCTGGCCCGACAGCTGGAGCGACTGCATGATCTGGGCATAGGGTGTGGCAGGCGGCACTGGGGTTTGCACAGTTGCAGGGGCTTTAGTGGGTTTGGGGGCTGGGACTGGTTCTGGGGTGGACTTTAGGACCTTCTCTTGGGGAGGCTGGGGCACCGAGGGCTGAGGGACCTGACCAGGCATGGTGGCGGGAGGTTCCAAAGATTTGGGGGCACCACTGGGCTTGGGAGTGCTGGGTTTAGGGGCACTGGGTCTTGCTGGACTGGGTGGCTGGGCCTCACTGAGAGCAGACAAGGAGGGAGACTCCTGTAACCTGCGGGCCCCAAGCCTGGCCACGGGGATCTCTAGGGGTGCCCCAGCCCGCCGGTGCCGGCCCCGGGGCTCAGCCTCACCCTGAGAGAAGCTACTGCTCTTCTGCAGGCCTCGTGTCTCAGGTGGAGGCTGGTGGCGGGGAGCTGCCTCACTAGAGGCAGCCCTCGCCAGCCTGGGGTCCCGGTTACGGCCCCCCAGGCTCTCTAACAGGGGACCCCTGAGGCCGCTGACCTTGCCATCCTCAGGGCTTCCCCGTAGCAGCCGCTGGCGCAGGGCCTGCAGCCTCTGGGCATACTCGCCCTCACCCAGGCCTCCCCGAGCCAGGCGGGTGGCCCCCGGGCTGGGGCTTCGGCGCTGTGGCAGCTCCACGGATGCTGCCTTGTGCAGGCCCCGGCCCGGGTCCCTCGGCCAGGCCCGGGGCAGGGCACTCTCAGCGGAGCTGCCCCTCCTGAGCTCTCCCCGCTGGGGGCTAGACCCAGCCGGGGGCTGCTGGCCTGGGGAGGGGAGGGCCTGAGGGCAGGGGGCATCCTGATCCTGAGAGGGGACCCTTCCCTGCTCCTGCCAGTCCATGAGCGGAGCACCCCCAGCCTCTGAGGCCCCCAGGGTCTCATCCTCAGTGGGAATGTCAGTGAGGGACACGCGGGAGCCGGAGAACTCAGGCTGCAGTGGGCGGGGCACTGAGGGCAGCTCCTCCAGCTCTTCCTCTTCCGAGTCTGAGGAGGACGAGAGCCCCCCACTGGGGGGTGTTCTTCTGGGCACGGCCACCCACACCCGCTCTGGGGGAGCCCGCAGCAGCTCAGGGATGGGGCGCAGCACCAGGTGGCACTTGTAGCTGATCTGGGAGCGCTGGAGACAGGGTGCCAGAGTCAGCCCTGAGGGAGCCCTGGGGCAGGACTGACCCACTCAGTGCCCACCTTGGCCCTGGGGAAGGAGACCCAAGGCAGGCAGAGGGAAGCTGGGGGTCAGATGAATAGAAAGTGGGAAGACAGATGAACAGGTGCAGGCACACAGATAAAGGAAGGCGGGGGAGAGAAAGGGCTGCAGAACAGGCTGGGCGGGGCGGGGCTGCGCCAGACTTACCTGCCACCTCCGCCGGGAGAGGAATAGCTTTAGGTGATCCGTGCTCACCTCTGCGCCCTTTGCCTGTGTCTGCAAACCCAGAAGGAGGGTGTGAGAGAAAGCCCTCTGTCCACCGAGCCCATCAAGGTTAGCAATGGGGAGACAGGGCCACAGCAGGGAGACAGTGTTGCATTGAATCAGGGTTCCTAAGAGACCTCTTTTTGGACCTGTCAACATCCCCCATAGCCATGGTACCCACAGGGGGACAAATTCCCTGAAACTTAGCAGAAAGGCAGAAAACCTAGGGCTCCCCAAGTGGGCTTTGGGGCCTCACTAGGGCTCAAAGGCCCCATCCCAGCACACTGGCTGCCCTGGAGGCCTATGCTTAGTCACCTGCCAACACCCCCTTATTTCTTCCCAGCTCACTGCCTGTCTCAACACAGAGCCAGCACCCCAGACATGTGGCGCCTCCGTGGGCCAGACCCAGGCAGATGCTTCCCCAGCCACCCACCCAGACTGTCCTTTTCAGAGTGGGTGTCTGTTCTGAGAGACAAGGCTCTCACTCCAAGGTCAGATACCAGAGTCCTCAGGCGACCCAGCACAGTGCCCTAGGGAGTTCATTCAGTTGCTCTTTCTGGACCATTTGCTGAGCTCCCCTCTGTGGCTGGCGATGCTGAGGTCTGAAGATGAATGAGTGAGGACCCTGCCCACAGGGAGCTTATGCAGGGAGGCTGAGCCAACCAGGCCACTCACCCACCGCCGTGGTGGGACCCAGGCAGCTCGGAGGCGGGCACACGGGCGTGAGGAGACCAGAGTTGGTCTCAAGAGCCAGGGTGATCCCTGAGGATGACCCTCAGGATGAGGGGTCCAGACCTGTGCCTTGGAGTACATGATACCCCAACTTGAGGCTGACTTTCCTTAGCAACAAAATGGGAAAAATAATACCTGTCTCCGCAGAGCTATTGTAAGGACAGTGAGTCACTTTTGCATAAGGTGCCCATCCTAGTTACCATGCACAGCAGGTGCTCCTCACACGGAGCTGTGCCCAACACTCTCGCTCCCTTCACCCTCCTACCACGGCTTTACAGGCCAGACTCACTTTGAACCAGGGATGTTCTAGGGTCTCCTTTGCGGAAGGCCTCCTGTAAAGGAAGGGGGTTAAGAAGGCAGTTAGCATTTGTTCATTCACTCAGCCTGTCAATGCATTTATGAGAGAAGGGTGCCTTCAAGGAGTTGGGGGGTTGAATGTCTGAAGGTGCAGGCTTGAGGAGGAGCTGGGGTGCCCTGAGGGCCTCTGCAGATGGGGGTTCCCGAGGGTCAGGTACTCACAGCTGGTCCCGCACCAGCACTTTGATGAGGAAACCTCGGGCCTCCCTGCTCAGGCTCAGGAATGTGGTCTCCTCGAAGGCCACGTTGTAGTTTCGGATGTTCATCAGTGTTGTCCGGTCATTTTCCCCCACAAAAGGGGAGATTCCCGTCAGGCTGCAGGGATGGAGAGGGCAGTGGTGAGAGGAGAGCAGGATCCTGGGCTGATGCAGAGGGGCGACGGGATGCCACTGGGGGTGTGGTGTTGGGGACAGGGCTGTGGGGAAGGCAGAGGTTGGGTGACTCCGGCACATGGTGGTCTTTCAGATTGTTGTCTGTCCTGCCCCTACCCCACTAACCTGGATGTCAGGGAGGCAAGGGTTGCCCGGAGGCCTGGGCACCAGGTCCTCTGCCCTGGGCTCGTACTGAGAGGATCTATTCTGTCCCTGAAGTGAAGAATCTGTGCCAAGGGGGTATTCCCCCCTGAACCATGCCTGGACACTCAGGACCTTGCAGTTTCCTGCCTGAATGGCACTGAGCCCCTATTGGCCTCTCTGGACCCAGCCTCCTAAGCTTGCTGCTGGTGGGCCCCCTTCTGGAGGGCTGTGGTGGTAGCAGAGCTTGGACATGCAGACAGGGTGTCTGCAGTCATGTGCAAGAGGCCGGTGCAATGCAGGAAGGGATGGGAGGTGTGGAAGAGAAGGGGTGACTGCACATCCTGAACAGCTCTCTCATCCCAGGTCCTGAAGATGTTAGAGGTGGGCCTGCTAGGAGATCATTAGGAGACTGGGGTCCTCAGTGCAGAGGGGTTCTTACCAGAGGAAGGCAACGACACCCACGGGCCTGTGGGGAAAGGAAAGTGGATGGGTAAGAGGAAGCCCACCTCCCACAGGGAGTTAGCAGTTCTCTCTGAGACCAGAGTGGTGGACAGATGGGTACAGATGTCTCCTTTGGGGAGGACCCTGAACCCAGAGCTCCAGACATCCCTGGGAAAGTCAAGGGTCATGGCAAGGCTGGCCCAGGAAGCCCAGAGGAGTCTGGGAACCAAGGGATGGGGCCTGCCTCACTAGGGGAGACACAGTAGCTGCAGAGGGGGAGACCTAGTACCCAGGGGAAACAAGGAGCCAAGGACTACCAGGGCTGAGGCCTTGAGTGGCTGGATCAGCCCCAGTTATGAGGGGAGGTGGTAACAGGGCAGGAGACACTGTGCGCAGGTCCCCAGCACGGCATGACGGGAAGTTGCCCCAGCCTCCCCGAGTACCCGGTATGCCATTACCAGATGTCAGTGACTCCAGACACTGGGGTCTGGTTGACAATCTCAGGTGCCACAAACTCCGGTGTGCCATACTGGCAGTACTGGGGCTCTCCCGGGGTCAGCTCCTGGGCATTCCCGAAGTCACAGATCCGCACCTGCTCTTCACCCTCTGCACCATCCCATACCAGCAGGTTCTCAGGCTGCAGGACACAATGCAAGGAACAGAAGCTGAGTGAAGGGGAGGATATCCTACTGCCTGGCTTCCACAGGGGTGGCCTGCTCTCCCCTCCATCTTCCCCTTACTTTGACATCCAGGTGCAGCACATGGCTCTGGTGCAGGTAGCATATTCCTTCTAGCACCTGCTGCATATAGGCCCGGATCTGTGAAAACAAGGGGCCCAGCGTCCATAGGGGTAGAATGGGGTACTATGTTGGAATATCACTAGATCTTTGGTAAGAGGCCAGACGAGGCCAAGGATGTGACCTTCAGATAGCTGGTGGAGGGGCTTGAAACATAGGTTTGAGATTGCTGAGATCCAGGGTCTGCATGTACAGCTGCTCAGGTTGGGCACTGTACAATTATAGGAGGGAGCCAGTCACATTATTATAGAATCATGCAGTATATAACGTGTACAGTCCTACATGCAGTGAGATTGAAAAGAGCCTAGGCGGGGCTCCTTCTGGGAGAAATGTTTGGGGATATTTATGTAAGGAAGATTGGGAAATAACAGAGATATAAAGAGGACAATGCAAATCCCAAATACATGGGGCTCCGGCCTGATGTGGGGTGAGGAGTTCTGCTTCCTACCTAAAAGTGCTCTCACCACCACCCCTAGCCTATTTGTGGGCAGAGATGGCATGCCCGAGCCCCACCCCCTTGGTTCTCACAGCTCAGGTGGGTGAATGCTAGTGCCCAACCTGGCCCCTGCCACCCACTGCCCTCACCTCAGACTCACACACGGTGGATTTCCTGGCCATTCGCTCCAGCAGCTCCTCTGTGCAGCTGTGTCCTGAATCAAGGAGAACAGTACCCGGGCCAACTGCCCTCCTCCTCCCTCAGGTCCCAGCTTAGCGCAGGGTTCTCCTGCCCCTTAAAGTACACCTGACACCTTCATCTGCCCCCCAATCATCTAGGTGCATAGATGGGGTAACCCTGCTGGAAATCTCACTTGCTGTGAGACCTCAGGCAAGTCACCTAACCTCTCTGAGTCTCGGTGTCCTCAGGTGTAAAATGGGGGTGACATCTCTTGTCCACCCTGCAAAATACTTATAAGGGCCAAGTTAGCATAGCTTTTTTTGACTGTGGATGGCAGGGAATAATCTGGGGTTTTGTTGAATCTGGGGTTCTGAGGGTCCAGCTAGGCTGGGAAGCTGGTGGGTAGGAAGGACATGGTTACCCTGCTAGTGGGAGTCACCTGGCGCCTCTGTTTAGCCATAGCTCTCAGGAAAGGATAACTCTACTCTTTATGAAAACAGCCTCCCAAATAAAGCCAAGTATTGATGTTCATGAAATGCGGTCATGTCAAATGATCAGACATACTACGCTGCAGCCCTGAGAGACAGCACCCTTTGCCAGCTGTGTGACCTCAGATGAGTTACTAAACCTCTTGCTACCTCTGCTCCATCACCTGTAAAATGGGAACAAAATTCCATGAGGCAGGGATATATGAGGACTAAATACACTAATACTTACTAAAAGCTTAGAAAGTGTTCTAAAGAACACATAAGTACTAAAAAGGGAAGGTGATAAAAAATGGTGATTTTTGTAGAAATCTCCAGACCCCAATCTATGAAGCATTTATAAGATGCCTTCAGAATTCCCAGTTGTCAAAGGGAACGTGTGTAAAGGTGGTCAGCCCAGTGCTGACATGCTGCTAACGGGCTGTCACCAGGACCAGTTACTCAGACTGTGCTTGTTTCTCGTTCCCTCTGTTGCCCCCCCCCCCCAGCAGCCAGTCCGTCCCAGGATACAGCTCGGTGACAATGACCAGTCCCCGACGCCGCTCGAAGGCCTCGTGGAAGTAGAGGACGCAGTCGTGCTGGAGCCGGGCCAGCAGCTGGGCTTCCCGCCATGCCGACGCCTTTGGCTTGGCGTGGTTGGGGATGAACTTGGCTGCAAACTCCAGGCCAGAACTCCGTTCTACCACACGCCGCAGGTAGGAGAAGGCACCCCTGGGTGATACAGAAGGAGACGGAGCTCAGGTGTCCTGGCAGCCCTGGCTCTCCATGCCCGCCTGGCCTCAGATCCGCCTCTCTTGGCTCCCAGCACTGCACCCTCCCAGCCCCACACCTGCCGATCTCCTGATGGATGTCGTAAAAGTCACTGAGTCTCCTTCCTCGCTGCTCCTGGTCTTCTCCGGCCCCCTCCACCTCCATAGCTGTCTGAGCTGAGGAAGAGATGCCTGGCGTTAGTGGGGAGGGCGAGAGGAGCGAGAGCAGAGACTGGGAGAGGGGGGCAGATAGAGAAGATGGAAGAGGAATGAGAATTTGGGGGTTGGAGGCAGGGTGGCTGGGGCGAGAGGCCCGATGGTGAAGGAGTGGAGGGCCTGGTGAGTGATTCCCAGCCAGGGGTTCATATCAGATTCCTGAGGGTGAGCTTTGCTCTGCTCCCCTTGCACCCCAGCCCACCTGAAAGCACAGCCAGCTCCGCTTTGCAGGAGACTTCACCAGCCAGGTTCCGGGCCGTACAGGTGTAGACGCCTCCATCCTGGGCCCCCGTGCTGAGCACCACCAGGGAGCACTCATTCTCCTCGTACACGAAGCTCACGTGGCTGCTCTCTGTCAGCAGCACCTCATCCTGCAAAGGCACCCGTCACCGCCAGCCCGTGCCTGCTTCACCTGCCACTGAGGCCCAGGAACCTGCCCAGCCCAGGGACCTTGCTCCCCCAAGGACCGGAATTGTCTCCACCCTTATCTCCTGCTAATTCCTCTAACAGGTCTCCTGGTTCCTGAACCTCCACCAGTGTCATCCAGCACCCCTGGGTCCCTCATTCTCCTCCTAATGTCACCTCTAGGAGCGCCTTTCCTCTTCTCTGCCCAGACCCCTCCTTTCCACCCAGGCTCCTGGCCAGTCTCAGACTAGGACTCAACAGAGGCCACCTTTGCCCTCTGACTGACCTTGTACCACATGATGTCCGGCAGTGGTTTCCCCTCCACCACCACAGCGAAGCGAGCAGTCTCCCCAGCCCCCACTTCCACATCCTCCATGATAGACTCAAATCGAGGGGCCTCTGAAACATACAGAGGTGGAGGTGGGTGAGGGAGGGGGACAGAGGGCCTGCCTCTTCAGTCCCTCAGCAACTGGCTCTGGCAGAACACCAGACTCTCCCTTCCAACCCCTCTCCCCAGCACCTCACCCACTGGGGTTCTCAAACAGCCCCTGGGAATGCCCTGGCCTGGACTAAGCATTCTCCCTACAAATCCAAACGTGATGTTCTCCAAATCTCAGAAAACCCAAGGCAGAGGGTGCAGCTGGCTTTGTTTGACCCTCAATGCTCATTTGTCAGCTTTGAAATTAGGAGATTTTCACACACAAAAGAAATCTGGATTTCCTGCCTGTCTTGGAAAATCAGCACCAGCCGCTTCCCTCCCTGCATTAATGGGCTGGTGGCAGGCGGCTCGACACTGCCCCCCGTGGGTGACTGCCCTTCTGCACAGTCCCACAGCCAATTCTAGCCTCCCTGAGCCTCTGGCACTCAGCTCGTGACCCAGCCTCACATTCACCATGGCACTGCCTCTATCTTGAAGTTTTGTCTTGGAGTCTTATATAAATGTTTAAGGGACATTCCACCATGTGGCAAGATGAACAAACAGGTACCGATTCTCTGTTTAGTCTTCCCACATGTGACTGATTTCATTCTTTACACATATCACGCGGTCATATTATTTCCTGCAATACAGCATCTAATTCTTAGGATGGAATTAAACACATACTTCAAAGTGCCTTGTGGAGGAGCATGTGGCTTCCTGGTGCCCCTCCTGAGCATGTGTGAGGGTCTCGGCTTTAAGGTGTTGGGGGTGATCAAGGGACAGCAGGGACCCTGGACAGAGACTACCAGCGCCCATCTCAGGCACATAGCTCACTTTCACACAGACAAAAAGGGGGGCTAAGGAGGATGTGTCCCTGGGACAGGTGGGGGACAGGAGCCAATGCCCCCCCACCCCTGCCTGGGGGATGATGTGGGAAGGATGTCCCACAGTATCCCTCTGTCATTGTCCCGGCCAAGCTGGGCAGCAGGACCCTTGGCCAGGGCCTCCCCAAGCTCCAGGGGACCTCCTATATCTGGGAAGAAACATGAGTCTTGTGGAGGGTCCTGTCAAGGAGCAAAGTGGTGGCTGAGTAGGAAGTGTCCTGCGTGGGGTGAGGGGAAACTGGTCAAGGGTGATGGCCAGAAGGGAGGTCGGGGGCCCAGAAGATCTGTGGCCTTCCCCACCCCCACCCCTACCCCCAGCAGGAATTGTAGGGCTCTCCTTTTGCTTGCACGCCCTGTTGCCACTTCTCTCCCACTTTAAAGGTGCCTTGTCTCTCTAGGAACCCAGCCTCTCGTCTGCTGGTGGGGGAGAGGAGGCTGGGATGGCTTTATGGAGGTCAATGGACCAGAAGGTTTCAAGTAAATTTGAGCAATTTTTTTAAAGCACCAGGAAATGTACATTTACACACTCAGCTCCTGCGCTAAGTAAAATGTCACTTTGCATTTGGTTGGGATTGCATCTACTCAGCAGGTAGCACTGCTCAGCACATGCAGACACCAAGTTCTGAGTGGCAGTTACATATGTCTAGTTAATTAACAAACCGGAAAACGAGACAATTACTACCTAATCCATGCGAAGGATCGAGAGACTATGTCTTTAGAGGAGAAATTATTAAACGGGTCCTGGCTGCAAAGGGTGGGAGCCAATGGCACAGGCTGTGCTGGGGCACCAGGAGCCCAGGGCTGGAGTCTGGTGATAAGATGAGCTCACTTGGGCTTTTTTCTTTTCTAAATCAATTTGGCCTCCCTGGCCTTATGATATTAAGGTACTATTTCCCGTTGCGTTTAACTCAGGAGCTAGGAGCACTGTCTGGCTTTGGAGTCAGGCATCCAGGTCTGAATCCTGGCTCAAATGCTTATTAGATTGTATGGTTTTGGGCCTGTTACTCCATCCACTCTCTGAGCTTCCGTGTCCGCATCTGTAAAATGGGGACAATGACTGATCTCTTCTCACTGGCTTGATGTAAATATTAAATGAGGTGATGCATGTAAAGTACCTGGTACTGAGCCTGACCCATACTAGGTTCTCAATCCACATCTTAGTAGTGCATTACTCCCCTTTCCATGGGGAGTATGTTCCAATACCCCAGTGGATACCTAAACCATGGATGATACCAAACTGGACACATTCCATTCTATCCTGTGCTTACACACTTATGAGAAAGTTTAATGTATAAACAAGGCACAATAAGAGATTACGATAATTACTAGTACTGACATAGAACAGGTATAACAGTATACTGTAGTAAAAGTTATGTGAATGTGGTCCTTCTCTCAAAGTATCTTAGTGCATGTAATATTTTCAGGCCATGGCATAATTGAAACTATGCAAAGTGAAACCTTGGAAAGAGGACTAATGCAGGGGCTTAATTACGGGCACCAGATGGAAAGATGAGCTGGAAGAGGCAGGTGGGAATTTGCACCTGAAGGTGGGAGGAGAGAGAGGGAGGCCGCTGTCACTCACCTGCCAGCTCCAGGGTGACTGAGCAAGCCTGGGTGCCGTGGCGGTTGCGGGCAGTGCAGGTGAGGGGCCCCAGATCCCGGCGGCTCACCCGGCAGATCCGGAGACAGTACTGGTCGTCATCTGGCTGGCTTAGCTCGTACACACCTGCCCGAGCCTCAAGGAGGGCCCCTCGGCAGCTAAGGAACAAATGACAGGGAGGTCACCCAGCCACAGCTGAGTTGCCCCGGTGGCGAGCAGGGGTGAAAAGTAGGGCCCACCTCCTCCAGATGACCTGGGCCTCCACGTGATTGAAGGTGACGGTAACACTGGTGGGCTGTCCCTCTACCACATACACGACATCTGGCTTGTCCAGCACGGCAGGTGCCTCTTCCAGGGGCGGGCCTGGGACAGGGAGAGCACAGGCTCGGTGCCAGGCTTAATGCCAGATGCTTAGCACCCACCTCTCCAGGAACCCTCCTAATTGCCACCCGAACCCCATTTCACAGCTGAGGAAGCTGAGGTTCAAAGAGCCTTAGCAATTTGTCTAGGGAACACAGTCGGGAAGTGGCAGAGCTGGTACTGGACCTCCCAGCTTGCCAGCTTCACGCCCACCCCATGCATGGTGCTTTCAGAGTGAGAAGGAAACCCACCGGCTGTGCCGCCATAATGTCCAGACCGACCACTGAACCTCCACTGTGGGGACCCAGCTCCCCGACCCAGCAGCTCCCACCTCCACCCCCAGGGCAGCCAGATTCACCGTGCTCCAGCAGCTGCACAGGATCAGAGGGCGGGGAGGGCTTGCTGCTGCTCTTGATGGTGGAGCTGAGAACTCGGAATATGTGCTGGACCCCCTTACGCAGCCCTGTGGCTGCCCAACCAGGCTGCCGCAGGCCTGTGGCCAGCGCTGTCCACTGGTCTGAGCCCAGCACCTGGTGCTGCACGGTGTAGGTGAGGGCATCGGGATCTGGTGGGGGGGAGGCAGCTGCTAGAAATGGGCATTGCTGGGGTGCCCCCCACTCCCTTTCAGCAGGCTCAGGTACAGGATCTCATCCTTAGTTGGTTCTGAGGAGTTGCCTCAGTTTCTCCTGTTGCTTGTGGCTGCCCCCTTGTGCTTTTGCCTAAGCAGTGGCCTGGCCAAGGCTCGGCACCACAAGTGCTGGGCATGGGCTCCTATTGGAGGCCTGGAGGAAGTCTGATTTGGAGCCCAATTCCCTGCTACTACCTGAGGCAGGGAAAGCGAGGCTCAGAGCAGGAAGCGAGAGTGAATAAGGGAAGGAAAGGGCATTCTCAGGATCACCACCTGACCACCCACTCCCTTTGAGAAAGAGAATGTGGCAGGTCCCCAAAACCCCTTCTCCTCTCCTGACTTAAGAGGGGCTTCCTCCAGCCAAGGGAGAGGGCAGGCAGAACTGCTCCTGCCCATGCCCCCAGTGTGCCATCAAATTCCACCCCACTCATGTGCTCCCCTGGGCCTAACCTTCCCCTCCCAGCTCCCTTAGGCCCCTGCCTGAGCCTGTCCTGTCCATACCCCCTCGCCACCCTACAGCCCTAGGTGAGCCTGACCCACCGATGGCCATGTCCATGCTCCTGGGTGGGTTCCACGAGAGCGTGATCATCCTCCCAGTCACAGCCACCACCTGTGGGGCTCCATCCGGGGGGCCTGGGACCACATCTGAAAGGCACAGGTTGGATGGCTGTCCCCAGTCCTTTAAGGCCCAGTGGCTCTGCAGCATCAATCTCATGCCAGTGGGCTGGGAATGGGAGGCACTACCACGGGGCAGGGGCCAAGACAGAGGGCGCTCCGGGGTACTGAGGGGGAAGGGAGATGGTGCGGAGGCCCCTCCCTCACCCAGCCCCCCAGGTAGGCCAGAGGCTGGGCTGTGGGTGCACCTGACCTGAAGGGTACCTGCCTCACCTGTGACGTAGAGGTGCGCATAGCAGGCAGCTTTGCCCAGCTTATTGGCGATGACGCTCTTGTAGACTCCGGCGTGCTGCGGCCCCACAGCGGGGAACACCAAGCGATGGACATCCCTGTCTGTAGGGGAGGGACCATGACACTGGGCGTTGCTAGGAGGATTCTTTGCGGCTGAGCCCATCCCACCCTGGCCCTTTACCTCCACCCACTTGCTAGGAAGCAAGGGGGAGGATGCAGACAGCAAGAAATTTGTGCATTGGTTGGTGAGCCCTAGGGTCAGGCTGCTGGGCCTGCACTCAGCCCGGACTTCTCTTGCCTGTCCCTCCAGCAACTTCAGCCTAGATACTTCTCATCTTCCTCCCACACTGCTTCATCTGGGTTCCTCTGTGGACCCTATCCATGCCAAAGTTCTGATGAGGCTTACTGTCAGGCTTCCATGCCCCCAGTCTTGTCTTTTCTAGCCCCATGGCCATGGCCAGTGCCAATTCCAGCACAGCCCTCCACCATGTAGTCCACACTCCGACAAAGCAGTGCACACTGGAAACCTTAATGGCTCCTGCCGCACAGCAGGTGGCATCCAAAGCCCTCAGTCCAAACTCCATCCACTGTGCCCCCGTCACACCTCTGCATCTGACCCTGACACCCCATCAGGTCCCTGAACAAGCCAGATGAATTCCATCTCCGGGTCTCTGCTCACACAATTCCTTCTTTTGCGAGGACTTTTATTAAAGCCTCCTCTTTCAGATCCAGTTCAAGTGAGGGCAAGCCTGGGAAGTCACCTCTGCCAAGCCCCCCTCCCCACCCAGATGCCTGACCCCCTCCCCAGGACCACCAGCACTGGGCTCACACTGCTGTGGGTGGCCCTTTGTCTCACTGGCATGTGGCGTGGTTCCTGACCTGGCCTGCAAGCTCCTGAAAGGCAGAGCTGGCTCATCCTGCCCAGCCCAGAACCTGATGTCTTGCATACAGTAGGTGCTAAGTACATTATAAATAACAATAAGAGCTGCCTGCCCTGTGCCTAGCCTAAGCCAACTCTTTGACATGTATTTTCCCCCATAGTCCTTTCAGTGAGCCTGCAAAATTATCTTCATTTTACCAGTGGGGTCAGAGACATCCCAGATTTGTCCAAGGTTACCAGCTAATAAATGATGGAGCCTTGGCTTGAACTTGATTCCCTCGGAACCCAAAGCTCTCTCCCTATACTGTGCCCCTGGAAGATAATCAGGAGGCTGTCTCTGGCAGGGACACGTAGGGAAGGAGGCCTGTACTCTCCTCCTTCATGTCAGGACCAGCCCCAACACCCTCCCTCCCTCAGCGGTTATCTCTGCAGGGAACAGTCACCCATTCATTTATCTCTGCTGACACTATTTATAAAGGTGGAGAAGCCACGGGCTGCCACTGATCCCAGACAGAGACAGAAGCAGAGACGCGGCTCTGATTCTGAGACAGACACCCACCCAGGGTCTCAGAGCAGAGAGGAGCCAGCCGGAGGGCTGAGCAAGGAGTCACGAGGGGCTGAGGGCGGGAGCAGGGTGGCAGGGGAGGTGGGGGATGGGGAGTGGAGAGCTGAATGTGGGGCACAGGGGACATCCTGGTTAGGAGGTGGGTCCAGAGTCAGATGGTCCTTGCTTGCTTTGGGGCAAGTCCCTGCTCCTCTATTAACCTGTCTCCCCATCTGTAAATGGTGACAACAGTACCTGCCTTAGAGGACCCTGGTGAGGAAAATGAGAAGGTCCAGGCCAGGTCTGCAGCACTCAGGACCTGGCATCCAGGAAACGCTTAATAAAAGCGAGCTTTGGTCACATCGCAGCACAGAGGAGCCCATCATGGGCCGACGTGTGGCATGCACTGTCTGACCTCGGGACTCAGGCCCGCCAAGGATGGAGCTGAGATACGGACATCCCGGACTGAGGGGGACACGATCCCAAATCTGCTCCTCTGTATTCTCCCCCCACGCCTGCCTGCTCCTTCTTTATTCACTATTTGACATCGCTGGACCACCTCTCCAGTGCCAGTCACTACCCACACCAGTCTTTGCTCTGAAACTTCCCTGAGCTGTGAGGCACCCTGCTTTACCGATGATGATAGCAGCAACCGTAATTAGAATAGATTTAACATTGCTGACCTGGTCTGCTCGAAATGCTGTAGATGTTTTAAATGACTTAATTGCCAAAACAAGCTTATTACAGATAAGGAAACGGAGGTGCAGGGGCCGGCAGTCCTGCTGCTGGTCAGGACAGGCTGTACCACTTGCCCAGTACGTGCTAATGGGGCCACTGAGGCCCAGAGCAGTGACTCAGGGTGCTGAGTGGACTGGAGGAAGGAGGTGATGACCTCATGGCCCCCCTGGGCTCCCTTCCTGCAGGTGCCACAGCCCTGACCAGGCTAAAAAAGGAGGCCCTGGGGGTGGGAACAGTGGACAATGCAAAAACCAGAGGGTGCCGGAGGGGCCGTTCCCTAGAAGCCGCTCTGGGACACGTACACTGTGTCATGCGCCGGTCCTCGCTGCTCTGGATGCGGTGGCCATTGTGGAACCAGCTGATGGTGGGGTAGGGCAGGCCTGTCACCTGGCACTCCAGCATGGCCTCCTTGGCCAGCCCCACTTCCAGGTCCTGCAGTGGCCGCAGGAAGTCGGGCATGGACAGCCGCTCCAGCTCCCCGTGCTCTGGCTCCTCGGGGATGGACGGCATCTTCTCCAGTTTCGAGCTGTAAGAACCACACCGCTGCCCAGAGGTACTGAGCGGCACCCCCCACCAGGCTGGGGCACTGCGGAGGCAGCGCAGGCAGTACTAGGAGTCCTGGGCGTACCTGGGGCCCGTGGCCGCTGTCCGAGGCTCCTCCACATAGAGCTGGGCTGAACAGTGGGCCTGGCCGTGGGTGTTGGCAGCACTGACCGCGTAGAGTCCCTCGTCCTCACTGCCCACGTGGGCGATGTGCAGCGAGTGCAGACCCCCATCCTGCTGCAGCCGCAAATTCTCACTCTCCTCCACAGGGCGGCCTGGGGAGGGGCGTGGGAATGCAGAGCAGGCCCTCCGAAAGCGCTCCACCCGGCCCAGGACCCTTGGGGGCCCCCCCTACCCGACATCGGCAGGTGAAGGGTCATACCAAAATGGGTCCATGTAACGGAGGGGGGTGGGGTGCCACTGATCTTGCAGTCCAAGCGGGCAGCTCGCCCCTCCAACACCTCCACATCCTCCAGCAGCCGAGTGAACAGGGGTGCCAGCGAGGGCCGCACGGTCAGCCGGGCGCTGCAGGTCAGTTCATCTGGGAGGGAAGGATCAGCCCTAGGGTAGGGAAGTCCATGGAGCCCCCGGCACCCCAACCTGCAGGTTCTATCCTAATGCTGGGCAGGAAAGGGGAACTGGGCAGAAGCTGCAGTCTGGCAGGACTCAGGCTGCTTCCTGGGAGTGAGGCAGGGGAAGACCCAAAGGCAGGGTCTTCTTAGGAGGATGGGGACCAGCAAGAGAGGGTGGCAGTCTGCTGCCGTGGCTGGAGAGATGAAGGGGTACAGGGCCTGGCCCCAGGCCTCTGCCTCACCTCACCTTACCCACCCAGGAGGAGGCTCAGTCCAGCCCTAAGAGTGGGGCTGAGCAGCCAAGCCCACCTTTTCTCAACCTCACCCCCCAGCTCTGGATCCCCACCTCTGCACCTGGGGCCTACTCACACCCCCTCCCACCCACCTGGAGTCCACAGCTTGCCCCCTGCCCCATTCCATCACACCACCATGGCTCTTCTGGGGGAACTAGCAGCTCCTTACGCTGACCTGATACCTTCCTGCTAACAAAGCCCCTCCAGTGTCACCTTAGACGCTCATCCACTGCAACCTGGTGAGGTATTATCTCTGTTCTTCAAATGAGGACGGGGACCAGGTCAGGGATGTCATTAATAATCATAATGCTGACATTTATTAGTGCCAGGTGCTGTGCTTTGTTCTTTACATACATTATCTCATTATCTCCCAACCCCCCCCACCCCCGACAAGGTGGGTATCATCACCATCCCCCTTCAACAGACCCACAGTCTGAATTTCCCAGAGACAGTGGCCTCTCCTGCGTCACGCGGTTGGCACATGGCAGGGCAGGAACTGCAGCCCACATCCAGCTTTGTTAGCTACACCTCGGCAGACTGGCTCCCCACTCGGGACAGCCACTGGCACAGAACAGGACTTGCCCTGTGCCAGGTGCCACTCTGCATGCGACTTCATTGAGGCAAGTGGGCTGCACTATCTCCCACCCCACAAGAGGGTGCCCCATTCCTGGGCTTCTTATTCTGCACCCAGCTTCTTTCCCTCCGGCCCCCTCCCTCCAGCTGGTGGGCGCCCACGGCTGCCCAAGGGCCCAAGTGGGCAGTTACCTTTGGCCGTGCTGAGTTTGCAGGTGTAGACGCCGCTGTCGTCCTCATGCACAGAGGTGAGCAGCAGCTTGCATTTCCGGCCATCGAAATGCATCTTGCATTTGAGCAGCGCGGGCTGCAGCAGGCGGCCACGGCACAGCCAGTCTACCTCCACGTCGGCAGGACCCGCCACCAGGCACTCAAACAGCGCCATCTCCCCGGCCCCCACGTCCACGTCCTGCAGGGGGGCCAGCACGGCCAGGGACCGGCTTTCAGGGTGTGCTGGGGGGAAGCGGCCACGGGGGGCACGCATGGAGCAGAGACACGGGGCAGGGAGACACACACACGCACACACAGAGAGACAGACAGACACAGAGAGAGAGATGCATTTTGTTCCTTTGGACACAGGGAACGCCCACCCGCCCACTGGTCGGGACAGCACGGGGCTCCCAGGCCTGGCTTCAGGATGGCGACCCCGGCTGGCTCGCGAGTGTGAGCTCAGAAGCTAGAGGGAATCGAGGGCAGGAAAACAGAGGGCTGTGTGGGGACAAAGACGGCGGCGGGGAGAAAAACAAAACACAGCACACCAGCTGGGTACAAACTGGACTTTATTTGAGCTAAGAAACAGGTATTTCTGAATATCTCCACATACCTACAGCAGCCCCTCCCTCTGCACCAAGCCTGGACAGCTCCCTCCTTCCCAGATAGCATCCCTGGCCCTGACCATGAAGGAGGGAGCCTGAATGGGCCCCAAACCCACCAGAGCCAGGGCTTTGCCAGGCCTCCTCACCAGCACTGCGCCCTGGGGCCTCTGGCTGCTGGTCTCTTGTGAAATAGAAAGTGCTGTGCCATTGGAAACCCATTTCTGGAATGATCAGTGCCCTGACCCCCCTCTTTGTGAACCCTCTGCCCCAACCCCCAGGCCCTCCACCCTGCAGACGCCATGCCCTGTCCTTAGTCCCTTGTCAGCTCTGAGACACCCTTCCCTGACTGCCACAGACACACAGACAAACAAACGGAGAGACAGACAGGGCCTGTAGCCGCGTTAGCACATGCACTGCTGGGTGCTCCCCTATGGGGAGAGACTGGGGGGTCTTGATACTCCCCTCATGGCCACCCTTTGTTGGCACTCAGTCCATGGGGGGTTCCCAGCCTGCCCAGCCAGATGTCCACTCAGGGAGGGAAGGTTCACAGGAGCCCATGGGTTATCCCAGGGTGCTGTGTGGAGTGGGAAGGGGAGGGAAGGCTGGGGCGGGGTCCAGGCCGGCGGGCCGGCAGGGTCTGTGGGCAGGAGGCAGTGAAACACAGCGAGGAGGTCCGAGAGGTGCCTGAGACAGGGGCGCGGCTCGGAGGGTAGCGGGGGGAGCGCAGGTGGCCCCCTGAGCTCACTCGCCTGTGTACAGACAAAAACCTCAGTCAGCAAGCAGCAGGTTAGTGCAGCACACGCACGCACAGGCACACATACCCATGCACACACACGCAGACCTGGCTAGGGCCCCTCTGGTGGAGAGCTGCCTCTAAAACTGCTAGGTGGCACTGCCACGTTTAGCTCCCCAAGGTTGGCCCTGGGGTTGGGGGCCTGGCAGCCAGCCAGAGGCTGGGTCTCTCGGGTGCCTGGGCAACCGGGGGAGAGACTTTCACAGTTGGCAGGAGCATCCCAAAGCCTGGGAGATGTCGGAGGAAACCCAAAGAGAGAGAAGCACCGAGACAAAGGTTAACACAGAGAAGCAAGGCAGAGCCTGGAGGGGAAGGAGCAGGCCAGGCAATAGGTTGGGGGTGGGGGGCTGAAGAATTCAGAAGAGGTGGCAACCCCAGAAAAGGGAGGTATAGGGCAGAGCAACTGAGGCAGGCAGGGCCCAGTGGAGGTGCCCATGGCTTTTGGGGTCCATACACCAGCATGGCCTGGGGGTGTCCTGGGAGCTCTCAGAGCTGCACTCTGCCAGTCTGGAAGGGACTGAGCCTGGTAGGAGGCAGGGAGGGAGGATGGCTGAGTATGGAGCTGGGAGGGGCTCCTGGGCCTGACCCGTCCACATGGAAGAGTGAGGTAGAGCTGAGGCGAATGGCCAGCCCTGGGGAGGAAAGCCCACCAGTCCCCAAGGCAGCCTGGCTAGGTCTTGCTATCCCGCCGCCTGAGAGGCCCCTGCCCTCGAGCGCCAACTCCGGGGCTCAGGCCCCTCAACATTTCATAGCTCTGCTCACTGGCAACCCTGGGGTCCCTGCGATGCTCCATGCCCAAAGTCACCCCAAGGGCCCTCCGAACGGGTCCAACTGTCAGACTCTTCCCATTGCCACATCCCCAACCACAATAGCTTCTGCGCAGCAATGGCAGGGGAGGCAGGCAAAGGACAAGAGGAGAGCGGGCAGAGAGTGTGAGGGAGCGCCTGGGAGGACAAGGTGACAAAGGCTTGGAGGAGTGTGGGGCGAGGGCAGCGGTGGCCGGAAAGGTCTTGGGCTGGCATTGGGGGCAGGTGCGACGAGCTCGGGGAAGGCAGTACTGTGTTGTAAGCCGAGCACTGAACCATCTGCTGTGTGGCCTTGGGCAAGTCACTGTCCTTCTCAGTTTACTCAACTATAACATAAGCCACTAAATTTGGGCTCCTTGAGGACCTTTCCATTCTGGTATCCTGTAACTGGGGTGGTGTGAGCCTTGGGAGTAGGGCAGGGATGAGGCAGGGCTGGCGTGGGAGTTCATGGAGAGGGTGAGGGTAAGATACTCACCTCGGACCTCCAGGCGGGCCTCGCACTGCCGCGCACCGTACTCATTAACCGCTTTGCAGGTGTAGAAGCCAGCGTCGCCCCGCTCCGCCGCCAGGATCCGCAGCCGGCACAGCCCACCCTCTGCCTCCTCTGCGAAGCGCCGCTGATCCGGGCGCACGGGCTGCCGGTTCCTCAGCCTGCAGGGCGGAGAGAACTCAGTGTGGACCAGGGTCCAGGCCTGCATGCCACAGGAAGTGGGACCACAGAGGCCGATCACAGGCCGCTCCATCCTCACACCATTTGTCCACCTTCCAGATCTGTCCTGCCAATGAGGGGTGCGTCTGTGGTCCAGGTCTGGGCTTTCACTCCCACTCTGCAATCCTACCCCTTGTGGGACCTCCCGGACTACCTCTGCCCATTTCAACCTCTCCCTCCTCAGAACCTATTCAGCTCTTGATCATTCTTTAATTTCCTCTTATTTTATTTTCATTTGTTTATAAATGACCAACCAGCTTTCCTACTTCCTGAAAGGATATGAAATGACTTACAATTTAAAAAAAATCACACTGATTAGAAATCAATTAAAAATGAAAAATAGGGGCCTCCCTGGTGGGCTATGGGTTAAGTCTCAGTGCTATCACCTCTACGGCCTGAGTTTGATCCCCGACCAGGGAGCTGACCCTCATGGCGCAGCAGACCTCTCCTGTCTTGCCCGCTGCTCCCCTCAGCAGTGTATTTCAGTCAGTCTGCCTGTTCTGCTCCCCACTCTGTCTCTGGTGAATCCCTGCACTTCTAGCCTACACTCCAGTTCTTCTTTGCAAAAATAAAAAAAAAAAAAAAAAAAAGAAAATAGACCACAAACAATGAAAAGCTACAAGCCCAGTGATCAAAGTCCCAGGCACCAGGATAAGGTGCTGTCGAGGGGCATGCACTAGAGGCCAGGCGCTGGCAGCTCGGACACAAATGGTGACACCTGAGTACAAAGCAGGCCTCAAAAGTCACTGTTGCTGTCAACCCACTGGGCTGGGGGTGGGCTGTGTGGGGCTGGGCAGCTTCTCCAGGAGTGAGAGACCAGAACTTCAAGTGAAGACAGGCGGCCATTTGTCCCCTAGGCCTTCCCCAAAAGGGGGAGCCCTGGATGAGCCTGGAAGAGCAGGGCCAGGGGAGGGGTGTGCGAGAGGAGGAAAGCACTGTACCTGGGATGAGGCCCGGGGAGTCAAGGAGAAGTACACTCCCTGCGCCCAGAGGCAGGCCTGGACCGGGAATGCTGCAGGCAGTGGCGGGGCTGCTACTCACCAGGAGACCACAGGCTTGGGCTCCCCCTGCACACGGATGCTCATGGTGACATCTTGGCCTTCTCTTACTGACTGGTCCATAAGTGAGACCTAAAGGGGACCCCAAAGTGTCAGGGGAGACAGGGCCCAGTTTTGTCTCCTGGTGGTTGGGGGGCGTGGGACAGATACCTCTTCTGTACCAGATTGAATGAAGCTGGCTCTGGGTAAGGAGGGTTGATGGGGCCAAGCTCTAGATCTTGCTGGAGCCTGGCATGGCCCCCAAAACCAGGTGACACACGAAAGACTATGGGCACTCAGGGGCTGACCTCGGGGGGCTGACCTTGAAGGTGGGGGGTGCCTTGGAGCCACTGTCTGAGGCACGACGGTTCTGGCTGGGACTGAGTTTCATCGTGGGAGTTTGAGGCCAGGTCTCCCCAGATTCAGGGAACTCTTCTGGAGGGCTCAGATACTCCTCGTCAGAGGTGATGGGGCTGCTGAAGGGAGATGTGGACCCACCTGGAGGAGAGAGAGAGGAAGTAAGACAGTGGCACAGAGCAACCAGGGGGGCGGGCAGAGACAACGCTAGGGTAAGGATGAGGTGCTACCCCAGGGCGAACCCTGGGGACAGGGGCCTGATGAGGTCTGCAATGGCAGTCTACCCTGACCTCCCTTCCTGGGGTTCCCACTTGCCTGCTGCGTGAACTTACCCAGGTGTTTCCTGTCCCTTAGACCCTGAGTCCTGCTTGGCTCTGGACTCTCCCAACACTGACACTGCTGCTCCTCCTGAGCGGGGGGGAGGGGGGGTGTAGGGAGGGTGGGAGGTGGGGGCCATAGAGAATGGCCTGGAGCAAAGGATTTGGGAAGCAGAGGAGCTACCCTGGGCCTTGTCAGAGACCGGAAATGCTATGGGAGCAGGGAACCACATTCCCAGCATGGAACTACAAGGGCTAAATGCAGCTGGCTCACCTCTCTGTACCCCAGAGTGGCACAGCCAGGACACCCGTTTCTCGGGTGAGCTAGGCCTGTGCAGAAAGACACACAGTTCAGACAAGCCCCATCCTGACCTCGGAGCCAGGGCCAATGAAGTGGCTCTGTCCAACTGGCCCTTCCCCCTCCCTTCTCAGCTTCCTGCTCCAGACACCCCAGGGGCACCTGTTGGCCTCAGCCCTAAAGCATGGACCCCAAAGCTCTCAGGGGAAGGGAAGGCAGAGTTTGAGTCATACACAGAGAAGGGCATCTCAGGCTGGGGAAAAGGGGGGCACCACGTCATTTGGGGGGAGGGGTGTCCCCAGGGCCCTGACGCCCTCCCCTACAACTGGCCAGGGGCCCAGCCTCACTGAGTTGGCTCCTATCCGACTTCCAAATACAGACATGAATCCGTCACAGCCCCTGCCCCTCCTCCTGGTCCCCCCACCTCAAGCTCCTGTGACCCAGCCACCCGCCCGCAGAGCTGCACCCCAACTCACCCCAAGATTCTGCACGCAGACCCCAGCCTGCGCCTGTCCCGAAGGTTCTGCCCTGGCACCAGGCCCTCCTGTTGCTTGCCCACTGCCCACCCCACCCAGCTCCCCAGGGAGCAGGAGCCCAGCCTGCCCAGCCCCACTCACTGGCTGACCCTGCTGAGGCTGGGCAGAGGGCCTGGGGGAGGGGAGGGCGCTGAGGAGTGGGAAGGAGTAGGTGGGGGCTGGCTGGGCGGGGACAAGCTGGATGGCAGCAGGCAGCTGGCCGGGGAAGGTGGTGCCTGCTGAGACCACAAGCAGCTAGGGCCGATGGAGGGGGAAGGGAGGGGAGGGGCCAGGCCAATGGGCTGTATTTAGCAGCCCTGCTCTTTCCCAGCAGTGGGATCTGCCTTTTCTCTCCTGACAGCTTCTGGTCCCTGACAAGAGCGAAGCCCCCTCAGTGGCACCTTAACTCAGAGTGTGGGGCCTTGGGAAGATGGGGGTGGCACTGAATTCCAGCATCCTTTCCACATGTCCCCCAAGGAGGAAAGGATGCCAGATGGCCCGATGACGCCCCTTCTCTGACCTAGACGCCAAGGTCCCCATGGGCAGCCAGCCTCAAGTAATACAGAGCCGTGGCAAACCCCGTTTTCTCTGGTGTTGAGAATCAGAGAAATGCCTGGGCCTTTAGCTCCTTCCCAGAGATGCCCCCCAACCCTGAGGGCCCTGAGTCCCACCTCTACCTCTCTACTCCTGTTGGGCAGTCGCCTGGGGCACCAAGCCACACCCAGCCCTTCTCCTACAGGCGCTACCAGGCACCTGCTGGCAGCCGTCCTTCACCCCGTCACCCCACCAGGGCTGTCAGGAGGACAGGAGCCCCTTCCTGTAATGACCCCTCCCACACAACTAGCCTCCTTTTGTATTTGGGTGTACGAAGGGGCTTGGAGACCAAAGGAGAGAGGCGAGGAAGTCACATGTCCTTCTCCCTCCTCCTATCACCCTAGCCAGGGCCGCATTCCCAAGCTCTGACCTGCATTTCCCAGCATTGCCAATGAGGAAGGAGGGGTGGGGGCTGGCAGAGGAGGGGGGCCTCCATTCAGGTCGCTTGTCTTGCGGTGGGGGTGGGAAGGCAGTATGGCACTTGGTAGGCATCTGCTGGGGTTTGGCCACCAGCTGATGCTGAGATCACTGACTGGGTCCCTGGAGGCGCTGCCCCTCCCCTCCATGGAGCTTGATGACCTCAGGGTCACCTCCAGACAGTGCTGAAGTGGCTCAAGGGCCTAAGGAGGGAGAGCAGAGCTGGATGGGCCCTGATTGCAGGGCGCTTCAGAGACCCCTGGTGGCGGTCAGGGGGAGAGCACCTTGGGGTCGCCCAGGGCCCAAGGAAGCCAGGTCCTCAAGCCCCTCAGAGAGGGCCTGTCAGAGCAGCTCGGGCACGAGGCTCGGCCTCCAAAGGTGATAGAACGAGTCCTCTGCAAAACAAGGAAGTGTCCACAAGCCCTCAGTACCCCCCGAAACTGTGTGGCCAAGGAGGCTGATCAAGGACCTCCAGCCTCTGGTTCCCAGAGCCTCTGGGGTTCCATTCCAGGCTCGGGTGCCACCCTACCTTTCACTGGCCCCATCGCCAAACCATCTTTGTAGCCAGCACCTACATCCTGCTTTACCCACAAACCCACTTCTCACTGTGGGAAACAAAGTTATACCAGCTGGGGAGGGGGCAGCAGATGCTCCCCTAAACCTCAGGAGCACATAGGCTCACCGTGGAGGTGCTGCCCTGACTCTGTGGACATGTCTATCCTATGAACACTGCTCCCAGGTCCGCCTCACTTAATGGAAATAAAATACCAGCACTGGGGCCCCTACAAGTCGGGAGCCCCCCTCCAGACCAGTGCACCCCAAATCTCCACCATAGGTACAATCACAGCCACTGACGTATAAGGTGTCACACAAGGCCCACTACACCAGAGCGTCCCAGAACATATGCTGAACCTCCACACCAGGATCACCTGGAGCTTGTTTAAACTAGACATTGTAGGTCTCCCTCGTGGCTTAGGGGTTAAGTCTTGGTGCTTTCACCACTACCGCCTGAGTTCTAATCCCCAGCCAGGGAGCTGACCCACACCTGGTGCAGCAGATCTCTCCTGTCTCCCTGCTGTGCCCCTCAGTAGTGTATTTTAGTCAATCTGCCTGTTCTGCTCCCCACTCTGTCTCTGGTGAATCCTCTCACCCCCAGCACTTCTGGCCTGCACCCCAGTTCTTGGATGCATAAATAAATCTTTAAAAAAAAAAACCTATAAATTCTCGGGCCTTACTCTAAGCCAAAGAATTAGCTTTCCTGAAATGGGGGTTGGGAAACCACATTTTTAAATTCTTAGGTGCATGAAAGTTAAGGGGCCCCAGTGATTCTCACGGAAGGATGATCACCTTGAGTGGTACTACTGAATCCCCGCTCAGCCACTAAGCTTCAGGGCTGGGCTCTGAAAGCAAGAGGTCAAACCCCACAGCCCAGCTACTACCCACTGACCACCTGGCCTCTACCCTGAGCAAGGTCCCTAACCCTCCGGCAGCGGTTGTCCAACTTCGCTGCGCATCACTACCACCTGGAGGGCTCCTTCCACTGCAGACTGCTGGGTGCCTACCCCAGGGCTCCTGATTTAGTAGGGCTGGGCTGGGTAGGCTAATGTGCATCTCTCACACATTCCCAACAGGATCCCAGTGCTCTTGGGGTTCCATTTCAGGCTCTCATGCCACCCCACTTTTCACTGCCCCACTGCCAAAAACCCATCTTTGTAGCCAGTACCTGCATTCTGCTTTACCTGCAAATCCAGCTCTCACTTGGTTTTGGGGCCACAGTGGTCCCCTCTGCCATCCCAACCTCTACTCCTAAGCAGACAGATCCTCTTTACCCTTTACAGATGCTTCTAGCCTCTGCCTGCTACCTAGGTGGTTCCAGGAACTTGCAAAATCATGAGATCTCTAGCCCCCGCACACACACACTGACACCTCACCCACAGCTGCTGGACCCTGACTGTCCAGGTGTGGCTGTGAGGGCTAGGAGGTTTAAGGAGGAGGCCAAGGCACAGGAGCCTTCTGATGAGAAGCCACAGGAGCACAAGCCAGGATATCAGTCTGGGCTCAGGCAAGAAGGGTGGGGGAAGCTGAGGGAATGGGGTGGCATCGGAATGATGACTTTGGTTGAAGCAGGAAAAGCATTCCTGGCAGACATGTTCAGAGGTAATAAGTGTGCAGAGAATTATACATCTACCTTCTGGCTTTAGAACTGGGTGAGAAGGGGGGGCCTCCCTGGTGGTGCAGGCAGTTGAGCGCAGCGCTGTGAAGCTGTCCGCAGCCTCTGCAGTGCCGGTTCGATCCCCACCAGCCTCGGAGCAACCCACATGGCGAGCAGACCTCTCCTGTCTCGCCCGCTGCTCCCCTCAGCAGTGTATTTTGTCAGTCTGCCTGTTCTGTTCCCCGCTCTGTCTCTGGTGAATCCTCTCACCTTCCGCGCATCTGGCCTGTACCCCGGTTCTTGTATAAATAAATTAAAAAAAAAATAACTGGGTGAGAAGGAAGCAGGAAGTGATGATGCCAAACCAGAGGCCGAGGCCATCTCAATTACACAGCAGAGGCCAGCTGCAGAGGTGCCCTTCACAGCGACCCCTGAGGGGGGCTCCCTGAGGCATCTGTGGAAGGGGAAGGTGCTGGAGCTAAACAGGCTGATCAGGCCGGGGGCAGTGACTCAGTAGGTTCTCCAGAGGTGACCACAGGGTGCGGTAAGGAGTATCTCCCTGAGGAAAGGAGCAGAACTGTGGCTAAGAATGCTTCCAATTTGGTTTAAAATGGACAAGGAAACAGGGAATTTCACAGCCAGCCAGGCCTGGCTGTGGAAGGGGCTAATTTCCCACCTATGATTCCAGGTGAGACAAAGCACTGGTGGCCACAGTAACTTAGGACACCATTGCCCTAGTGTTAACACCATTCTGAGGCAGATTTGGGGGACACCCATTGGGGCCAATCTGCTTCTGGCGGACAGGGGTGGGGAGGAGGGCTGAGTCTGGCAAAGGGCCACAATGCTTTTTCAGATGCTGCCCCAAACCCCGTCAAGGATGAACAAAGATGGGTAGAGCCCCAGCACACACCAACACGCCCCCCACCATGGCCACTGCCTTCACAAGGGAAAACCTGGAAGTCTGTGGCATGGACCCAGGACTAGGCCAGGAGAAGAGGGGCAGATGTTGGTACCAGGACTTTCTCCCTTTCCTCTTGTATCCACAAACCCCAATAAACAACTCTGTTCTGTTGGAATGGGGCTGGTCTCGTGGCTAGGACCAGACCAAGCTTTGCTAAGCCATGGCTTCTCTCTGGCCCAAAAGTCCTGAGTTGAATCAGCAGCCCCACAGAGCTTCACAAATATTACTAAGTTGTGCAGGAGATATGAGGATCCTTGATTGCCAGATGAGAAAACTGCAGCCAGTTAAGGTAAAATGAAGAAGCCAAGGTCTCAGCTGGAAAATGCTAGAAGCTTGAGCTCAAATATATGAGACATGGGCCTCCCAGGTGGCGCAGCGGTTGAGCGCTGGGTTGCGAAGCTGCCCGCAGCCTCTGCAGCGCCGGTTCGATCCCCGGCTGCTCCCCGGCCACCGGAGGAGGGTCCCACATGGCGCGCAGACCTCTCCTGCCGCCCGCTGCTCCCCTCAGCAGTGTACTTCGGTCCTTCTGCCTGCTCTGCTCCCCGCTCTGGCTCTGGTGAATTCTCTCACCCTCCCGCGCTTCTGACTGTACCCAGTGCTTGTCTAAATAAATCAATAAATCTTTAATAAATAAATAAATACATAATTCACCAAACATTAAAAAAATATAGATATATGAGAGACATGGGCTTGAGGGAGGACTGACTGCAGGCTCCCACATCTCCCCTCCTCCTGACCAGAGCGCACAGCAGGGGTGGAAGTGGGAGTGGGGGTGAACCCAAGTGAGCCCTGCAGGCATGTGGGGAGATTAAGCAGGACCAGGGCAGAAGCAGGGAGCCCAGAGGGAGAGGAGAGGGAACCCCCTATTTCACCCACCCACTGAGGGCATTAGCAGTCTCTGCCCCCACCCCACCCTGTGAGTCCATGAATATAATTCTACCTTTACCCTGAGCCGCTGCAGAGTAGCAGGAAAGGGGGCCAAGGTTAGGGATGTAGACGTGGGAGACCCAGGCACTGGGCTTTAAGTCAAGGGTCAGCTTCTAACCAGCCTTCTGCTCCTGGAGCTGCGCACCCCAACAGGGCAGTCACTAGCTACCCAGACTATTTATTTATTTATTTATTTATCTATCTATCTATCTATTTATTTATTTATTTAAAAAAAGATTTATTTATTTATACAAGCACTGGGTACTGTCAGAAGCGTGGGGGGGGGGTGGGAGAATTCACCAGAGCCAGAGTGGGGAACAGAACAGGCAGACTGACAAATTACACTGCTGAGGGGAGCAGCAGGCGCAGCAGGAGAGGTCTGTGCACCATGTGGGACCCTCACCCAGCGGCCAGGGATTGAACCGGCACTGCCGAGGCTGCGGGCAGCTTCACAGTCCAGTGCTCAACCACTGCACCACCGGGGAGGCCTTATCCAGACTATTTAAATGCACATTCATTCAAATAAAAGGAAAGGAAAAATTCAGGTCCTCAGTTGCACTGGCCACCTTTCATGCTGATCGCTGCAAGAAGCTAGGGGCCACCAGATCTGGATGAGTACATTAGAGAAGGTTCTACCAACACAGTTCTATCACTCAGCACCACCCTATAGAATTTTCTAAAGCTTCCCAAGTCTCGGTTTCCTCCTCTGTGGCACAGAGTGGTAACAGAACCTACCTTTCAGGACTGGATTAAACGTAAAAACCCAGTCCACACAGGCCCCAGGACACACCAGCCCTCTGCAAAAGCTGGCCTGCCCCGGCGTCATGGTCTGCCAATCACACTGTTTATTTGCTTCACAGTATTGCCAACATCCTAAGTCACCTGTTGCTTGTAATGTTCCAGGAAGATTAGAGGGGCTTGGGAGGGCTGAGCTCTGGGCGAGCTCTAAATCACTTGACTCTCCAGTTTCCCACCTTCCCCTCTGTAGAAGGGGAATTTCACCCCCGGCCACATCCCTCCAAGGGGTGCCTATGACTTGATGGAGCTCACTGAAGGAAAAAGGTGTGAAAGGAGTTGGGAAAGAGTAGCCAGCACTCTCTAAACAAGAAAAATGTGTAGAGAGATGTAGCACTTGGCACCTGGTGGGTTCTCCATAAATGCTGATGTGATGGATGTGGGCAGCAGCCCAGGCTGCCGAGCCTCAGTTAAGTACACTTCTCACATCCCTGAGCACCCACCCCGACACATACACACCCCTTGGGAGAACTGTGGTCTCAGCAGAGTTATTTGGTGGAGTGGGAGGGACAAGGGGCTGCCGGAGCCGGGAGGGCAGACCCTGCCTCCTAAACCACACACCCTGGTCGCTACATTTGTCACTGCGTTCTTGAGTTACCCATTCCTTGTCTCTGCCCCATCCCTTGTTGGGGTAGGCACCCTGAGGGGGCACAGGGCAGGCAGTCCCGGTTATCAGGGCACTGCGCTGGGGGGGCAGTGAGGAGCAATGAGGGAATTCCACAAGGCCTCATCCCAGAGACACTACATATTTGCTCCCTCAAGCTGCTCTCACCCCGCTCACAGTCACACTGCGGGACAGCCTTCCTAGCCCCTCCCCACACTCCCTGCAGACTCCCAGCCCCGGGACCCCCTTCCTTGCCAAATGTCTGTGCCACCCACTAGTTCTGCCTATTCCTGCTGCTCCAGGACTGCTGGCCCCTCTCCAGCTGCTCTGGACCAAACAGTGCCTTGTAGGGTAAGAAAGTCTACCTCCTCCGCAAAAGCCTAGTCAAGACCCACGTGCCTGCTCCTCAAGCCCTGGGGCCCTCCAGCCAGCCTGATTTACGGGGGGCTGTTCTCTTGCCGCAAAGCCTAGTGCTGCTGACTAATGCCATGGCTCCCTGCTAGCTCCCCAGGGTAAAGGAGGCACAGGGATGCCCTGACAGACTGAGGACACAGTGGCTGGGAAACATGGGGGGGGGCGCTGGGGGCCAGGCAAGGGCAGGGGGGGTGTCCCCATGGTATAAACAGTCTGATGAAAGAGCAGAAAAGAAAAGGCAGCTTCCCGGAGCCTGTGCACAATAGCACCCCTTAATAACGCTAACAACTAACATTTGTCTACAGTTTTACAGTTCATAAAGCTCGTTCACACATTTGCTTTCATTCGTGAGGCTGGTATAATTATCTCTGGTTTACAAATGAGGAAACTGAAGTGCAGGGAGGCTCGGTGTGGCAAACACAGACTTCCAGTGCAGGGCTGACAGCTGCCTTGCCCCAAGCCTCCTGCCCAACCTTAAAAGGCTCCCAAATGGCCCTAAGCCAGTATGGGGGGGACAATCCCCACCACCCCTTGCCAAATTTCAGCCCAAGCCAGGTATCGACCGAGTCCTGGAGCCAGGCCTGGGCCCCCTAAGGGGAGCAGGAGCTGAGTCAGAAGCCAGATCCCAGAGGTGATGGAAGGACGGAAACATGCAATGGAGGGCTGGGTATGATTCAGCGCAGTGGGAGGGGCAAGGCAGAAAAGCCTTAAACCCAGGCTCCTGGGAGGGTATGGAAGGTAAAGAAGACGACCTGCCTTCCACAGAGCCATATGGTGCAACCCAATGGGTCTAATGCAGCACTGGGACTCGGGTCAGATACCACCCAGGCCTCCCTGAACAGGCAGGTGCCGAGGCCCTGGGACCACAGCAGGACAGGCTCTGTAATCTTGTCTCCCGCAGTGCTGAAAGAAAGGGACAGAACAGCGTGTGCTGTTCCCCCTCCTGCCATGCCCAGCCCCTCCCCCTGCTGATCTAAATCCCAGCCTGCTCCAGGCCCCGATGCTTCTCCACCCAGCATCCCCAAACACAGCCCCACTGGACTGGTCTGGGCACTGTCCTCTGGCCTGCACTGTCCTCCAGCAGAGGATCTCCAACCTCTGAGGGGGGTTGCCCACCCAGTGGTGATATCCCGAAGGCTTCAGTCTATACCTTTCCCTTCTGGAATGCCCCCTTCGCAGCCTCACCTCCCACCCTGGCCCCCCTGGCTAGGACCAGCACATTATCAGGTCTGGCAACCGAATGAGTTGAACTGACACCCATGCAGCCCTGCCCTGAACTTCAAACAAACTGGGCTTCAACCCAAAGGAAGTAGTCCTACACCAAGTGAGAGTTTTCATAAAAATAGAAAGCAAGGTAACCTCAGCCACTGCCATCTCTGAAGGGTGCTCTTCACTGCACCCTCTTGAGGGCTTCAGGTTCAACAGCAGGAGCGAGGGAGGGGGTAGGCTGTGGCACTTAACAGCATCTCCTTCTACTGGGGGTAGGGTGGGGGGTGCTGTTCTACAGAGAAAATGACTTCAGAAGGCTCCTCTCAGCTTTTAAGCCCTTTGAGCTGAGAGATTTTTTCTCAGAGACTCAAGGATAATTTGCTTTCCCCACAGGACCCTGTTCGGGGAAATGCCATGGGAGGATGGCATTTAGAAGCTGTCTAAAGACAAATTTCAGTGACTTCATGAATTGGCTGGCCTGGTATGTGCCCTGGGACTTGGCCCTGTCCTGAGGCAGGAGCCATTTAAAATGCTGCCACGAGAGCAGACAATGCACAGGAACAGACTGCACGCACCGGGGAGCAGGAGCGCTCGGCTAGAGTGGGAAGGCAGCCTGGCCCACCAGGGACGGTTACTGCTCCCGCCCGGCCCCGGGGCTCGCCGGCTCCCTACCAGGTCTCACGGCCAGGGCGGCAGCACAGCTGGCCTGGCCCAGCTCATTGGTGGCTGTAGCTGTATAGTTCCCGGCGTCAGCCTCCTGGGCCTCCCGGAGAAGCAGGGTGTGCCTCTCGCCTTCAGCACGGATGAGAAGGCGGCCATCACTGCGCAGCGTGGACCCATCCTTCTGCCAGGACACTGTGGGGAAGCGTCGGGGTGACCAGGGCGCCATGACCCACAGGGGCCCACTAGAGATAATCTCCCTGCCAACCCACATGCCCCACACTTTGCCCAAACCACTCCTCTCCCAACCCCAGGGAATCCTGAGGACTTTCCCTCACACACAGAAGCTCAGGCCTGTCGTCCCCTCTTGGAGGATTCTGGGAAAGACACACACGGCAGGCCGTCCCCATGGATGGAGGGTCTCCCCTCCTCTTCACCTGTCCCTCCAAGAATTCTGGGTGCAACACTCCCCCAAACCACCCCCAGCCTTGGAGCTCACCTTCAGGCCAGGGGTTGGCGGTGACGATACACTTGAGCAGCACGTCAGCTCCTGGAGCCACCACCGTGTTCTGCAGGGGGATCTCAAACACTGGGGCCTCCAGAGGCTCTTCTCCAGCAGACACATAGGAATCGTCGGAAGACTCTGCCAGAGAAAAGGGGGATGGGGTGAGGGGATATGGTCCCTGCGGGAATGACTCAGGAGAAGAGGGGGTAATGGCAGCCCCACATCCTAGGAAGCCAACTGCAGAGGGAGGGACTCCAAGAAGTGGGGGAAGGGCGGGGGTGGAGGGGAAGGGTTTCTCTCTTGAATACCCTGAGGAGGTAAAGAAAGGAAGACAGGAAGAGGGCTCTCAGACAGGACAGGGCACTGTAACCCTCTGTTCATTTCCCCACTCCTCAGCCTCAGCCACAGAGTGTTGGTTTCTGGAGAGAGGTGGGGCCGTGAGGTTTTCACACACATCAGGCATCAGCACTGGTGGATCAGACCCTGTGCAGGTGCTCGAGGACCACAGAGCCTTACCAGCTTCGGAGCAGAGGACTAGCTAACAGCGACCCAAGACTTAAGCGATACCAGCGCTGGCACAGGGCCACACATAGTGAGCTGTCAACTTAGTGATGTCACAGGATTCAAAAGAGGGTGCAGGTGGGGCCTGTAGCTGACAGCTACATGCTACATGGCACGGGCAAATCAGATAACCTCTCCGAGCCTCAGTTTTGTTGTCATGAAGATGGAGCTGACAGAGAACAGGAAATATCTTGGAGCGCCAGCATACAGATGAAAATAAAATAATCCCCCTAAGCGCCCAGTGAACATACTGCCTGGGGCGGGGGGCTGTGGGTACAATGATGAGGCTGGTAGGATGATGGATAGGGGCGAAATCGTTAAAGATTTTGAAGCAATCAATACTAAAATGAAAACGAATTTTGATGAGGAAAAATACAGGGTGGTGAGCAGACGTAGAAAGGGTGAGCTGGGAGCAGTGGTAGAGGTATCTGGCCCAGGGAAGCAGCAGAGGGAAGGAGCCTGTCAAGGGTGGATTCCTCTGCCTTGCTCCAGGCGAGGCCCCCGAGTGGATGTGCAAGGTGAGCAGACAGCATCAGAGACGTTCTGGCCACTGGCCACCAGCCATGGACAGACTGGGAAACAACACAGGTGTGACACCGTCTTCGTGATGCAGGGATTCAAGATGGGAGAGGGGAGGCTAGAAAGGAAGACCGGCACTGAGCTCAGTGGCCAGGGATGGGTCCTCCGATGGGGCTGGGATGGCAGGAACTTGACGAACGATTGAGACCAGTTTCCAAGTGCCCGCCCTCCAGGAGTGGGGTGTGGATTCGGGGCTCCTTAGGTGCCCCCCCATCCCAGCCCCCACGGTTAGGTCCTTGAGCCGAAAACAGCAGGACACCGGACTCAGGGGACCTACGGCATCAGGCCTCAGCTCACGCTGCCCGTCAACACACTCAAGCACTGCCCCACCTCCTGGGCACATGCTCTCACCCTCACCTTCACCATCCCCCATTCAAACGGGGAACCTGGGTCCAAGCCTTCCCTGGGAAATCTCATGCTGGCCACAGCATAGCCACCTCCTCTCCCCAAACACCCTCCCACCCAGGTCCCTGCTCCGCCCTCCCCCGGCCCTTACCGAGCTCTGGCGAGGTGGGCCGGGCCCGGCGTCCTCGGCCCTGGCTGCGGGTCCCTCTGCGGTCCCAAGCCCCCCAGGGACCATCTTCCTCGGGTCCTCTGCGCAGCCTCTTCTCGGCCTCAGGCCCCGCCCTGCTCTTCTCCGAGGTCTGGGGCAAAGCCGCGCCCTCTTGGCCCGGAGTGGCCCAGGGCAGGAAGCGCACGGCCTGCGCAGGGGGCTCCCGCTTCCGACCCGGGGGAGCTTTCGTCCTAGCCTCGGGGAGCTCGGCGGCGGCCGCTGGCACCGGGCTTCGACACTCCTGGATGGTTCTGCCCCGGGTCAGCGGGAACTGGTCCCGCCGCCTGACCTCCTGCTGCGGGCCTTCCACCGGCTCCGTCCTGCCCGCCGGGCCGCGGCTGCGGGGCCTCCCCGGCTCGTCCCCGGGCTTCCCCGCACCGCTGGGAGGGGGCGGCTGGGCGGGCGCGGGGCTCGCGGCCCGCGGGGTCTTGGGGGTGGCGGGCCGGGAGAAGAGCGGGGGCTCGCCGGGCTCCCGGGGGGACGGCGCGCGCTGGAGGGTGGCGCGCAGGGACTCGTGCGAGCGCACCAGCTCCTCGCGCGACGTGGAGCGCCGGATGCGGCCCAGCTCCAGCGCGAAGCGCAGCTCGAGGTCGGAGGCCGGGCTGCGCTGCCGCGTGCGCTCGTCCAGCGAGGCCGCCTTCTGCTGGAACAGGCGGCGCCGCTCGGCCACGCTGCCCGCGGGCGCCCGCAGCTCCTCCTGCGAGGCCCCGGGCGTGCCCCAGGGCGCCGCGCCGTCCGACTTGGGCTGCTCCAGCGAGCGGGCCTTGCGCAGGGGCACCCACGGGCGCAGGGGGGCCGGCGGCGAGTCGCTGCGCTCCAGGCTGCGCCTTCGCTCCTCGAAAAACTGCAGTTTGTCCAGGATGCGCGAGCCGGCGCGCGCCAGGCGCGGGGAGCGGCCCAGCGCCGACAGGCGGCCCGAGGCCTCGCTCAGGGGCGTCTGGGGCCGGGACTCGGCCGCGCCGGCCAGCGCGGGCCCCGACGGCTTGGGCTTTTTCCCTCGCTTCTCTTCGGCGGTGTCCTCGGGCGGCACCGGCTCCGGGGCGCGCCGGTGGGGCGAGGCGGTGGCGGCGGGAGGCTGGGCGCCGGGCCCCGGCGGGGGCCGCTTCCCCACGCGAGGGGACGGTGGGGGCAGCAGCGCCGACTTGGAGGGGGGCGGCGGGGCCGGGCGGCGCGGCGCTTCGCTGGCAGGCTGAGGCTGAAGGTCAGGTTCCTCCCTGCACAGGCCGCTCGGAGGGACGCTGCTGCAGAGCCAAGACCAAGAGGGGTAGCAGATTCAGGGGCTCTGCCCTCCTCCACCCCCAGATCGTGACGGGAACTGGGCGGTGGGGCATGCTGGGAAGGCTTGGGGGTGACATGGGCCAGCCCCTCCGCCCCCTCCCCGCTAAGAGGAAGGTGCAGCCAGAGCAGGTGCTGGGGAGAGGCTGGCGGCTGTGGTTGGGTCCAGGTACAGACTCAGTCCCTGGGGCTCTGGCCAGCCCCCTCCCCCCAGACCCCGGGAAGCAGAAACGGGACTAAGCGGTGGGAGAGAAAAGAATGAGGCTTAGGACCCAAAGGATGGAGTGGTGGGGCAGGCAGGAGGGTTGGATAGGGAGGGGCCCTCTCAGGAATGCAGCCTCCCCCTCATTCCTGCCCTCAGCTGGCCCCCACAGCCCTGCCCATCCTCAGTAAGACATAACTCCTTCGGAGTGGCCCCTAGAAGAACAGGCACAAAACTTTGGGGAGCAATGCCCCTCTCCCTGGGATCACCTAGCACCTACTCAGACCTGAGCCCTTCGGCAGTGCTGGCCACACAGCAGGGGCAGCTGAGGTCCCTGGGAGTGGGTTCCCTTTGATCAATCTACCCCCAGTGCAGGCCTTTGACTTTGTCCTGCCCTTGGGAAAGTTACCTTGGAAGTCCTTGGAAACCCCCCAAGAAGCACAGAAGTTCCCCAAAGGGGTGTGCTCAGAAATAACTCAGCTCAGAAATAACTACCGCGTGGGCCTGAATACGGGGTGTGGGGGAAGAGGAGAAGGGGAGGAGCTGGTCAGCCCAGAGTACCCCTCTCACCTACAGAGCTTTGATGCCCAAGGGCTAGGCCTCAGTTTGCCCCCTGGACCTTGGCAGGGGGTGGGGGAGGATACATAAAACATAAAGATTATTAGGAAGAGGTTCTGACAGGTTAACACCATACCTGACACACCAGAGAGCTCTATGGAAACTCACTGAGTACTTGTGTGCCAGGCATGTACTGAATGCTTAAAAACATCCAGCTGTTTAATCCACATCAGTTCTCTGTGATAGGAACCATTATTAAGTGCATTTACAGATGGGGAAACTGAGGCTTAGAGAGGTAAAGTACCTCAAGGTGACACAGCTAGGAATGGTAGGTGCTAGGATTGAAAGCCAGGTAGTCTGACTCCTGAGCCCTTGTTCCCTCCAAAATGTCCCTCCAAATGGATTTCTGGGGACACAGAAGGGAGGAGAAATAGTAGGGCCCTGGGCACAGCAGAAGTTTTTTTGGGGTGCCTGAGTACAAGGATGTTGTAGACTAATTGGGTCAATTACCCACACTGTAGACCCCACCTCTTACTGGGAGATGGGGCGGGGGGCAGCGGAACCTTGGCCAGGTACAGGGAGGCAGAATCTACTCTTGGGGAGGGACAGCAGAGTCCCTGAGGATGAGCCTCTGGGAACTAGGTGAGGTCTGGAGAGAAATTGGGGATAGCGAGAGGAGGAGGCCTCTTGCCGGCAGCTTCAAGCTCCAGGCCAGCCTCTGTATCGCAGACATCACTAAGGAAATGGGTTCCTCCGAAGTTGCCATAGCAACTCCAGGCTCTGGCTGGGGCCTGGCAAAGATAGGCCAGGAAGGAAAGGGAAAGGCAAGTCCAGGGCACAGGAGAGCCTGGCTAATGCCAACTAGATAAAGCAAGGGAGCCCTGGACCTCTCCCCTGCCCACCACTAGCCACTGCAACCACCCTCAAAGCGGCCTCCCCCACCAGGCCCCTTCCTTCTCCTCCATGGAACCTCCCCCACATACCCACACCCATCACAAATCAGGCCCCCTCTCAGCTCCCCAAATGCCCCCCAATACCTCTATCATCAGCCACTCCCCTCTTCTACTACAGCACTCCCTCCTATATCTGCCAGCCCCCAAGTCCCAAAAAATCGCTCCCATGCCTCACTCCGACACCACCACTTCTCTCCACCTGCTGCCAGGATGACCTTCAACCCCAGCCTCCCCCACCAGCTCGTCACATGCCCTGCTTCCTTCGCTGTAAGCCCCCTGCCTCCCCCCAGCCCCCTCTCTATCCCTTCCTACCCTGGTCCCTGCCTCCCCACATCCTCCTGCTTTCCCAGGCCCCTGGCCCCGTCTAGCCCCCCTATCCATCCCCCACCACCACCACCTCGCTCTCTTCTGTCTCCTGGTTGCTCTCCTGCTCTCTCCTGCTCTCCCGGGAGCTGCCGTGCAGAAAGGTTCCGTTCCTCCCCGAAAAAGGCCCACATGGGAACAGGAATGTGCAGAGAGATGAAAAGGCAGCAGCTGCTGAGACAGCAGGCACGGAGGGGGCCCCTGAGGAGGGGGGGGAATCCTGGGGACAACTGGAGCCTGAATGGGTGAGGCGGGAGAGGGCCCCTGGGAAGGTGGAGATCTTGGAGGAGAGGAGAGAGGGACAGACGGGTGCACGAGACCGTGGAGATGGCACAGTGAGCTGGGACAGGTGGGAGCGGAGGATGTGGGTGGTGATGGCCCGGGGAGGATGGAGCTGTGTGGGGAAAGAGAGTGGAAGCCGTGGGGGGTGCGCAGGGGGATGGATGGTGGAGGGGAGATGGAAGTGGAGGCTGACGGAGCAATGAGGGGCAGTGCAGGGCAGCATGGTGAGGTGGGTGCAGGCCCATGTGAGGCCATTACTTACACGTGGATTGAGAGCGCCCGTCCTCTGTACAGACTGAATGCGCTGCCGTACAGGTCACTGGCCACCGAAAGGCTATCCTCTGACCCCCAGCTTGCGCCCACCAGATTAGCTCGAGACGCCCGCACCAGCGGCTCCACCCCCAGGTGCCGTGGCCCGGCCCCGGTTGCCTGTGCTTGCCTTGGGCTGCCTGGGAGGCGGCGGGTGCCACCCCTGCTGCCCGCTTCCTGCTCCAGGACCGTCTGCCCGCTGCCCCACCAGCTCACTTGCTCCTCAGAGGTGCCTGTCACGGAGGTCGGGGGTGTGTCCAGGGAGGTGCCCACCAGGGTGTCGGAGCCCCCTAGAGAAAGGAGCACGGTGAAGCCGAGGCCCCTCTTGTGGGAAGCCCGCCTGCCTGCTCTTTGAGCACCCCGGATAACTCACCCGTGGGGGTGCTGAAGGCCCCGTCATCCCGAAGCTCCAGGCGCTGGGTCCCCTGCACATCGCTGATGTCATCCTCGCCCGTCTCCGAGTCTGGAGAAGAAGGGGTCTGTGTGGGCAGGGCCCTCCTCCCTCTCACTCCAACTCTTCCCTGTCACCTCCTGCCTCCCCCACAGCAGGGCTTCCTGCACCTCTCTTCTGGGCTCTTCTGCTCCCCACCTCCTGGGCTGCTCAGGGTAACCCCTCCCATCTCAGTCCCCTGGCTCCTGTCCGCTCTGGGCCCCTGGCTACTCACCCTTGCCTCCTTGGTGGTGTCAAAGCTCCTGACTGTCCCCCTTCCCAGCCATTAATAGATTGCCAGGGCCTCGGGCAATCCCTTTGTCAGTGATAGCTTAAGTTCCCATGCAGCCCCCCCAAATAATTAGGTCCTAGTTTCCAAGCTATAAATTCTGGGTTCCAGGATCCCAGGAACAAAGGGGAGTCACCTCAGAGATGCACTGTCAGGGCACTCGACCAACTGCAGGGCCCGCCTGTCCTCTACCCCAAGCCAGCCAGAGCACACCAGGGTGCAGCTGAGGCGGGGTGAGGAGAGGCCAGGGTCGGGCAGGGGAGGGGGAGTGCAGGGCTAGGGCAGGAGCCAGTTTCCTACCGTAACTTTGCTTTCTGCAGGAGCGGAAAACTTCGCTTCCATAGGAGCAGCAGGAGAGAGACATGGACAGACTGTTATCAGAGCGTTTGTGGGGCAGGGCATGGTGGGCAAGCAGGACAGAGGGAGCCCTGGAGGGACAGGCCGTGGGGTGGGAGACACCTGAGGTGGCCAAAGCACGTCTCATTCTCAGCTGCCTGCAGGCTTCCACTGTTGCCCACCATTCACTGTGGCTGGTGACTCCAATTACCCCGGTGATTCTGGACCCTGAGCACTTCCACGGGTGCTCCCACTGGCCACAGACATGTACTCACACACACCTCTTGTGCCCGACCCAGCCACAGACCGAGCCCCCTGCCCCATTAGGGGGCCAGGCCCACCGGCTAGTACAATATTTGCGCTGTGCTTTAGCTCCTTCTGGCAACCTTCCCCATCTCTCCTGCATCTCGATGAGACATGTCCGCTCCCCTCAGTCCCTCTCCTACTGCTGGATGGTCCTCAAAAATGCCCAGGGCCAGGCTAGGAGCAGAATGTCCTGGGCATATGTTTAACTTTCCCAGAGTATACCATGTTCTGTGCCTCAGTTTCTCTACGAGTGCCATGACAGCCAGGAGCCATGTGCTGGTTGTCAAAGCATGGCAGTGAACGCATCTGCACTTGGTTCCACAAGTGGAGAACAGTGAGACCAGGCCCACAGTGTGGTGTGCTAGGGGCCCCCAACCCCTACTGCTAGGTCCTCTCAGTTGCAGGGAATAGGGCCCCTTTTTGGGTGAGAGTGTGAGTGTGTCGGGGGGCTGTGTCCTGGGTGTCTCATGAAGGGCCATGGACCAAAAGGAAGAATGGGCGTGGGCTGGAGCGGGGAGCCCATAGTCCACGCACCATGGGTGAGTCGACCAAAGGCCCGGCGGGAGTGGCCGGTTTTCTGAAAGAGAAAAGCCAGAAAGAGTTGTTGAGGGGAAGGGTCACTCCTGATGTCCCTATAATCTGCGCAAACCTCTGTATCAAACAGAAACTCATTCCAGAGGCCAAGGAGGGGCTGGGGAGTGAGGTGGACAGAGACCCCGGGGAGCCGGCTTCCCCCACAGGGCATGTCTCTGCTCCTCCTTGCCTGTCAGCCCTCCTCGCTGGAGTTCCAGCTTGGCTCTGGGCTGGAGCCGGGGAGGAAGGAGAGAGAGGACAGCAAGGCTGCATGGGTCAAATGCTGGGATTCCTGATGGACAGAGGCTCACAGGATGGGGACCTGAGCGACACCCCCAAGGATTGAGTCAAGATAGGCACAGACTGAGGTGAAGAAGGGGGGGGTGCCTGGATGACTGGGGGAGATGGAGGGACAAGGACACAGATTCCAGCTGGGGGAGGAGAGATACCTGGGAGAGGTGTCAAGCGGGCAAGAAGAGTGATGGGGGACAGAGGACAAGGTCCCCCAAAGGGCCAGAGCCTCAGGAATGAACGCAGCAGGAGGCCCAGGTATTCGGAGGACAGGGCAGGGCTGGGGGGTTGTAGTGAGCTCAGCGCGATCTCTGTGCGTTGCTTCCAAGAGCCCCGGAGGATGGAAGGCTCCGGCCTGGGGGGCTGGGGAAGCCGGGCGGGGGCCGGGGCTGGACAGAGCAAGAGGAGAGCGGGGGGGCCCAGACGCAGAAGGGCGCTCCCGGCCGGACCTGCCGCGGGGCCCTCCCGGGGCGGCCGCAGGGATCGCGGGGTGTGGGGGTCTGCCCTTGGGCACGGGGAGGGGCCTGCGCGCCCAGGACGCGGGCCGGAGCCCCCCGGCGCGCCCTGACCCCCGGCCCGCGGCGCCCGGGGCGGGGCGGGCGCGGCGACAGCGCCCCCTCCCCGGGGCCCGGCGCGGTGACCCGCCTCCCTCCGGGGCGCCCAGCCCTCCCGGCCCCCTCCCGGCGCCGCCCGCCCCCGGAGCCCTCACCTGGAAACGCTTCTTCACCCACAGCTTCTTCATGGCGGGGGAGGGGGCCGGGCCGGCGGCCGGGCGAGGAGGGGACGGGCGGGGGCGGGGCGGAGTCGGAGGCGGGGCCGGGGGCCGCCGGGGGGCGGGCGGGCGCGGGCGCCGGCGGCGGAAGGAGCCTCGGGGCCGCCGGGGCCCGGGCGGGGGTGAGGCGCAGGCGACCGCGCCTGGAGCGAGCCCGCCCTTCCCCCGCCAGCCTGCACCCCACCTGGCGCCCCTTCCCTAGCCTGCGCCCCTGGGCGGCGCTCACCTGCCTCCCGGCACCCCCACCCCGCTTCTGCCTCCCGGGCCCTGGGCACATGGGGAAACTGAGGCACAGAAAGGGGCGCAGTAGCCCCAGTGAGAGTTGGGGCGCTCTCATTGGCAGCCCATCGCGGCCTCCTCGCCACCCCCACCCGCCTCCCGCGGGGCGGCTCTGGAAGGTCAGCCGCGGCCCCACGCGCTCACCCTGCAAACATGCGCGCAGGCTCGCTCGCCAGGCAGCACCCAGCCCGCCCCAGGGGTGCAGCCCGGCCCTCCACACACGCCAAGGGTCCAGGGGTGGGGCCTCTGAAGGGACCGGGACCCAGACTGCCACTCTCTCGATGGGGGACACTGCCCTGCAGCCTGGCATGCACCGCCAGCGAAGGCGTCCAGAGCTCACTCTCTTCTTCACCCATTCGACCCACCTTCCCACTCACAGGTGAGCACACTCGCATCCTCTCACCCCCTTCAGCACCATGCGCATTTGGGCCACACAAAAGTAACTTGCTCTTGCCCCGCACCCATCTTCCCAACTAAGATTTTTTTTTAGCATTTACTAAGTTCCAGACACTTTATAAATGTCACCTCATTCATGACAATCTGGTGAGCTTGAAACCCTTCCGGACATTTAGCTGGCTCCATTTAACGAACAAGGCACAGGGCTCAGAGAAATCCTGCTGCTCAGCCAAAGCCACACGGGGTCTGTGTCTTTATTTGTCCTCCAGATCCACATCCTCCCCCCAAATGGCCCCAGATGCCCCCATGTTTTTTCTCCATGATTGGCCCCCTGTCACTTCCCAAACCCAGCACCCAAACTCAGTCCTGGCTTCTGAGATGTGTCTACTAAGTAATTCTCATGAACTCTTATTGCATGCGAAGTGTTCCATGCATTGGGCTAAGCACTTTATACAGTGCAGTCATTGAGTCCTCACCAGGGAGGGAGGGAGGTACACTGAGGCACAGAGAGGTTACTTGCCCAAGGTCACACAGCCAATAATGGGGAAAGCTTAATCCAGACACTGTGACTGCGTTATAGGCCACTACACCACCACATGTCACCTACTGATTGGTCAGTGGACCCCCTCAATTTCTTTCTTTAACACATGGGTGGAAAATTAATACAGAGCCAGCTGGTGAGTTTTGTTCAGCTGCACAATATTTTAGGTGGGGCACGCATGCTCGAATTCAGCCTTGCTGACAACTGTTTAGTTTCTACTTGCCTCCTGGAGGTCTTTGAGTTTATGACCTTTTTATTTCAATCTTTCAGGTCATGTCTTATGGGTACACACAGGTGGTCCTTTTTTCCGGACCCCCCAGAGGGAAATGTGGCACGTGCAGACACATGCATGGACATGTACTAAGAGGCACACGTGTGTGGCCCTATCAATTCCAGCCAGAAGACCCTGGTTCCCCACAGGCACTTTCCCTGCCCAACCCCAAACACGCCCACTCACAGATGGGGAGCTGAGTGAGGAGAGGGGTAACTTGAGCCCCTGTTCCCCAGGAGAATCCAAGGGGCTGGCACATTCCGTAGCAAAAATAACCAATGGGCAGCAAGCATGAGTGACGGGACAGCTGGGAGAGAAGAGGCCTGTGGGATTCTGTGTTCCTGCTCTGGGCTGTGCTGCTCTCCCCACAGGGCTGGCCTGGGGCTTGCACTCACCAGGGCCTCCCCCAGCTGCTCCAGACAGCCTCCTTCTTCTTCTCTGATTGGGCAGCTGTACCCCCGCCATTTCCCCAAACCCAGACTTCCAATTTCTGCCCCACTGGCATTTTCCCTGAAGCAGAGAAACCCAAGCTATCATGCCATGCCCAGTGCTTTGTGCTGGCCCTCCTCGGAGCTAGATGCACCCCTTCCCTACTCTTTGTCTCCTCGCTTTCCGGAATGGGTTCAGTTTCTCCCTTTTCCCCTCTGGATGACCCTAATCTGTATTTCTGACATGTGTTTAAGTTTTAATTATGTATTATGTTTATTGCACATTGTCTGTGTCCCCTTACTAGAAAGTATCCCTTGGAGGATGGGCATCTTGGCCTCCCCACCCTGCAAGCACTTAGAGCAGTGACTGGCTTAGAGTAGACAATGGGTAAACATGGGAGGGTGGCAGAGGTGGGGGGCAAGGGGGTGACAGTAATGGGGATGGGGAAAGTGAAACTTCCTGGAATAGCTCATTCATCCTGCCTTCCTCCCTTAATCAGTCCTGACCCAGACCCTTTTTTAAGAAACAGCTGGAGAAGTGACCATGTCACATCCGCTAGCTTCTACCCGGGAAGGCCTGACCTGGTTTCAGAGAAGGGCTTCTAACATGGGCTCTGGCATACTGGGGCTCTCTGCTCCACTCTCTTCCCACTGCCCCCACTCTGGCTCCTCCTCCTATCCCTGGTTGGGCCTTGGCATGAATGGAGAGTTGCGCTCTGTCCCTTCTCAACCCAGTACTGGTTTCCTCCTGGTTTTTCATCCTGTTTCAAGTTCCAGGTGAAACAGATGATGACTGCAGAATATACCTCAGTACGGGTTTTGGTATATTCCTCACCTTTCCTTTGCCTAAGCTGACCCTCTCTCCTTATCTCCGAGTGCTCCTCTCCATGCCCTCAAGTCCCCAGCATGGTTCACTACCATCTATTCACCTTTAGCTCTGACTGGCACCAGCATCTTCCAGACCCTGGCTCTGAAACTTCCAACTAACAAACATGGCGAGACCTTCAGCTTGGTCCTTGTCTAGGCTGTGCCCTCTCCTCCTTACCCAGCCTTTAGTGCAGGCCTTCCTCTCCAGCCACACATACCCAGGCTTTGAGGGTGGCACTTGCTGTGTCACTTGATTTGCACATGGCTCTCAGCCCATGCAGGTGGGAGCCTGATGTTCTGAGAGAGAAGCGCGCCTGCTATTTTGGAGACTGAGCCAAGAGACAGCTTGGGCAATACTGACAGATCCCTGCCTTAGTCTTCCCAGGCTTCTCGTTCTGAAAACAGACAGTGTGGACCAACCCAGCCTTTCAGATCGGATCTGCTCTCTCACTAGCCATGTGACCTCGGGCAAATTCCCTCTGAACTTGTTACACGTACACCAGTTATATCTGTAACCTGGGAGCTGAGAAGGTTAAATAATTAAATGAGATAGGGTGCATCATATGTTAAGGTTGGTACAAAGATCCTGCATTTCTGCCATTTTCATCATTCCTCTTCTTTCCTCATATCTGTACCCCAAGTCCCATGCTGCTGTTTCTCGTGCCCCAGACTTTCCAGTCTGCAACTCGCTCCTCTACTCATGGACCCAAAACCATGCCATTGTTCCTCCACCCGTGAACTAGCATCTCAGGCTTCGGGAGTGCCAGGAACCTTAGCATCAACCCCTCTCACTAAGCCAGACAGCAGTCCCAGCCAGGAGGCTGCCTCCTTCCCACGGCATCTAGGTCCTGGCTAGGCTTCCTCAAGAACCCAGAAATCCTCCTGTTGTTTACCCTAACCTAGAACATTTTCCACAAGTAAGTCTGAGTGATATTGAGCTGCTTTGCCCAGCTGCCTTCTGTAGTATGGCAGGACATTTAATGTCCCTGAGCCTCAGTTTCCCCAGGGTTGCTAGGGCTATATCAAAGTTGTTTAAATGATATGTCAAAGGATGTCATAGCATATTACCTGCCACACAGTAGCATAGTAGCGAATCATTATACATTAGTAAGAATTATTACCAGTTAATACTAATTATAAGCCTGGTCTTGAGGTGAAGATTTCACTGGTATGAAAAAGTTCTTGAAATGGATTTGTTGCAGGGCCTCCCTGGTGGTGCAGGGATTAAAGACACAGCGCCATCAAACTACTGCCAGCCACTGCAGCACGAGTTTGATCCCAGGGCCCAGCCAGGGAGCTGACCCACATGGCGCAGCAGACCTCTCCTGTCTCGCCCGCTGCTCCCCTCAGAAGTGTATTTCAGTCAGTCTGCCTGTTCTGCTTCCCGCTCTGTCTCTGGTGAATCCTCTCAACCCCTGCACCTCTCTCTGGCCTATACCCCAGTTCATGTATGCATAAATAAATAAATCTTTAAAAAATATGATTTGCTGCAACATAACCCTCTTCCTGCTTTGAAAAGACTGTCGAAAGGCCCCAAACCCAAGCCCATAGCACCCAGGGTCCTGTCCTCAGTCCAAGCCACTCAAACATACAGTTCTACCTGACTCTGTGTATGCCCAGCCAAGGTTCAGCTTTGCCAACTAATGCCCCCCAGATTACAGAGTGCCTCAGGGAGCAATGCCACTGGGGGGCTCTAGAACTGTCACTCTCCACTTTAGGAGAACAGGGGAGGCTAGGAGGCCCTGGTTATTAGAAAGGCTATTACAGGCTATTTAAAAGGTTATTATGGGCTACTCTCCATAAATGGGCAGCTCCTAGCCCATTTTGCCTCTTCTCCATAATTTCTTGAGTAGTTAAAAGCCTCCAGAAACAACAAGAGTTGTTAAGGATGTGGAGAAAAAAGAACCCACATACACTGATGGTAGGAATGTAAATTGGTCCAGCCTCTATGGAAAACAGTATGGAGGTATCTCAAAATACTAAAAGTGGATCTACCAAATGACCCAGCAATTCCACTCCTAAATATCTACCCAAAGAATACAAAACACTTATTAAAAGGGATATATGTACACCAATGCTCATTGCAGCCCTGTTTATGGTAGCTTAGTTATAGAAACAGCCTAAGTGCCCAAGGACCGAGGAGTGGATCATAAGAATGTGGTATATATACACAGTGGAAGACTCAGCAATACATTAAAAAAAAATCAACTCCTGTCATTTGCAACCATGTAGATGGGACTGTAGGGGACAATGCTGAGCAAAATAAGTCAGAGGAGAAAGACAAATATCTGATGGTCTCACTTATATGTGGAACATAGATAAACATAACAAAGGGTCAGTCAAAACCAAACTAATAATAAACTCTTAACATCGGACTATAAAACTGAGGCAACCTTGGGCCTCACTGGTGGCACAGGAGTTAAAGTCGCAGCACTATGAAGCTATCTGTAGCCACTGCAGCACAAGTTCAATCCCCAGCCAGGGAGGTGACCCACATGGCACAGCAGACCTCTCCTGTCTCATCTGCTGCTCCCTCAGCAGTATATTTCCGTAGATCTGCCTATTCTGCTCCCCAATCTGTCTGGTGAATCCTCTTACCCCCTACACCTCTGACCTCTTACCTCTGACCTACACCCCAGTTCTTATATGCATAAATAAAATAAATCTTTAAAAAAAATTTGAGGCAGCCAGAGGGGGAGGACAGTAGGGTGGGAATAGGGGAGGGAGGGGACCCAGAGTAACATGGTGGAGGATTATTGGGGTACGGGTAGTGGGCAGGGTGTGAAAGTAGACATTTACAGGGACTCGAATCTATAGCCCCTGAAGCAGATACAAAGATGTAGATCTGCTTTACCTCAATAAGCAATTTGGGGGTGGGGGGAGCCCCCAGAGTGGGAACCTAGTTCTTAGTTCTGGGATGGCCATGACGAGCTGCTTATCTTATGGCTGTCCCCCCTCTGCCCTGGGCTTTTACAGTGTGCTCACCTGTGAAAGGCAGTGTTTGAGCTGCTCTCTGTGGTCTTTCCACCTCTTAAGCAAATGTTATGGCCGCTGCCCTCCTCTATGCTTCCTTTCCCTGTCCTGATTTCTTTCTCTCCCCCAAGCTGTGTCCTCATCACACTATCTTATCTTGCCCTTTGATTTCTGTTTTGTTCTCAGTCCCTTTTGCCCCTGAGGAAAACAGAGCTAAGATCACCAAAGAGTCTTTTCTTCCTCGGATGGGGGCTCTGCCAGGATGTACCCCATCAGGCTGGGAAAGCCTGGACTGGGCCAAGTACAAGGCCTCCCAAGAGAAGCCCACGTGGCGCTCTCTGTCAGTGAAGACTATGGAGGGGGGGGCACGGTGGGGCTCGGGGGAGAGGAGGTGCTGAGCCTGCTCTGCCTCCTGACTCTGCTGCTCCCCAGTTTTCTTTCCTCTTCCCCTTTCCCCTCCTTCATCCCTGTGTCTCCTTCACAGCACCCAAGCCTGTGCCCCATATGACGTCATTTGGAGTGGGAATTCCCTCTTAAAAATGCCCAAGACAGCTCAGTAACCCGTAAGCTCTTTGCCATCTGTCCCAACTACAACCTATTTCCTCAGAATGCTTGCTCATGGCTCAGTCTGCCGAGACTCTGTCTTTGGCCTAAACAAGAACTGATTGGCTTTGGGGCTAAGAAAGTTAAAAGAGAAGCCCAAGTCCTGGCGCAAGGAGAATAGATGCTGGTGTGGCACCCACGCCGGCCCCAGCAGGACCCTGCACACAGGCCCGGTCTCACACCCCACCCCTTCTGCCTTGCACCATCATCCCTTCCTTCACAAGAGCTTGGTACTCTACCTGCACAAAGGCCATGGCCTAAGGCCTGGCCGGAGCACCCCATTCCATGCCCTCCAAAGCGTAGGTGATGTGATCCAGGGGCTTTCTGTAGCAACCACACACTCCTACCCATCCCTCACCAACTTGGACCACCAGACCCTCCTCCACAGCCTGCAGACTTGCACGGGGAATCTCAAGCACCCACCTCATACCTGGTCGGAACCCTCAGCCCTCGTCCCAACCTCCTGATGCTCCACACCCTGTTCACACCTGTTAAACCTGCCTGGAGCAGACCTTCCCAACCTGCCCCAGCAATCAACTGCAAGGAGTTCTGACCCATGTCCTCAACACTGCAGCCATGGTGTTGGGGGGCGCTGGATCCCCCTTCAGACATGCACACACCTGTAAGGGGCTTATCAGAGATCTCAAGTCTAAATTATTGGAGCTGATAAAGAACATTTCTCACAGGAGGCCTCTCTCTACAGAGAACCCAGGAGAACTGCCTCTGGGGAATTTTCAGAGAGGTCTGAGTGGGGTTCAGCTTTGCTTGGCCTCTGACCACCGTGTGGCAAGCCTCTTTACCTTGACACCCCTTTTCCTGCACTTTCCTCTTGATGGGCGCTTCTGGGTTAGCTAGCTGAGCAGCCGGAGCACCAGGGAAGAAGCTGGATGAACACCCACCTCCCCCATGTGGCAGGGAAGCCCTTCTCTGGCCCTGAGTACCCCGCCCTGCGACGCGTGCCCCCACCTTCCCATTACCTCCGACCTCCAGCACAGTGAGGGCCGCCTCACAGGAGGCCTGGCCCTGCTCGTTCTGGGCCCTGCAGCTGTACACCCCGGCGTCCTGTGGCCCGCAGCTCCGCAGCCACAGGCAGCTGGGCTCAGGGGTCGGCGGGGGCAGGAGCTGCCCATCCCGGAACCAGCTGAGGCTGGGCCGGGGCGTCCCGCTCACCACCACTCGCAGCCTCACGTCGCTGCCCACAAACACCGCCGCGTCCTTCAGGGGCCTCAGGAAGACCGGCGCCCCGGCTGCGGCCCCTCCGCCGGCCCCTCCGCCGGCCCCCACCTTGGCCCTCTTCGGGGGTACCCCGGGGCTGGGGGGTGCCCTCGTGCCCGTGTCCTCGCCTCGCAGGCCCCGGGCTTTCTGCATGGCCTCTGCGAGCTGGGCTGGAGGGACGCTGGAACCGGATGGCACGGGGGCGCCCGCGGGGTGGTGCCCTGGGAGATGAGTCCTGGGGGGCCGGCGCCCTGCCTTCCTGCTGCCCGCCCGCCTTCGGCCTGTGCTACCCAGAAGGTCACCGGGGCGGCCTGCGGTTGCGCCTCGGGGGCTATTTTTAGGCCCCCCGGCTCGGGTTTCGAGGGAGCTCTGGAGGGAGGGGGCGGCAGAGGAGGGAACTTGGGCTGACTCTGCTCCTTGTCTCCCCCTAGGATCCCCCTTCAGCACCTCTTCTTAGCCGAGTCCCTGAGGACTTGTTCCCCACCCTCCGCGATGGTCTGGGGGCGGGGAGGGGGGCCCCCAGCAGCCCCCTCTGCGGTTGGTTTACCCTCTGGGTTCAATCCTGTTTGCCTTCCTCCCTCTGCTCAGGCCCGATACCCAGAACCACTCCTCTGGCGAGGGGAGAGGGAGAGCACAGTCCTGGGGGAGCGGTCTGAGAGGTAGGTAATGTGCAGGCAAGCCCAAGTGGAGGAGAGCAGAGGCCCCCACCCGAGATGAGCGCTGGTGGCCTGGCCTCCATGCCGGCTTGGTAAACAGTAAGACCAGGAGCAGCGAGTCCCAGCTGGATTCCGCTCCCAGCTGGTCCTGCTCTTACTCGCTGCATGACACCAAACCTCTGTCACCTCTTTTAAAATGTCCTTTTTAAAAAAGTATTTTGGGGGGTCTCCCTGGTGGCGCAAGGGGTTAAGCACTGCACTATGAAGCAATCCTCAGCCTCTGCAGGGCAAGTTCCATCCCCCGCCGCCTGGGAGCTACCCACATGGTGCAGCAGACCTCTCCTGACTCACCGGCTGCTCCCCTCAGCAGTGTGTTTCAGTCTGCCTGTTCTAATCCCCACTCTGTCTCCGGTGAATCCTCTCTCACACACACCCCCCCCCAATCTCTGGCCTGTACCGCAGCTATTGTATGCATAAATAAATAAATCTTTAAAAAAAATTTCAAAAAAATGAAAAAAGTTCTCTTTAAAAATGAGTACAGTTAACCCTTGAACAAGACAGGGGTTAGGGGCTTCCACTTACACAGTGGAAAATCCATATATAACATCTGACTACCTCAAAACTTAACCACAGTTGTCCCCTAATATCCAAGGAGAGGTTGGTTTAAGGACACCCCACCCACCCAACACCTATGGTTAGTTGAATCTGTGAATGCGGAACCGCGGATAGAAAAAGATTCCTGTTAAATGGCCCCACATGGCTCCGTGCAAGGGTCAACTGTGGTTGAACAGCATTGCATCTGCCAGAGAAGGGTGGGAAGGACCTTCAAGGCAGAGGGACAGCATGACCAACGTCAGAGCAGGATGAGAGTAGCTGAGGTGCTCTGAAAAATCAAAGGGGTTGGAGGAATTTTAGCCAGTGGGGTGAGGTGAATGGTGGTGAGAAGTGGGGTGTCTGACCCAGAGGATTTTGCTTGCTGATGTCTCTATCCTGGTGGCAGTGGGGCGCCATGCAGGGTATTAGGCAGCAATTAACATGGTCCGAGGTGTGTTTTATTTTATTTATTTATTTTTAAAGATTTATTTATTTATGCATACAAGAGCTGGGGTGCAGGCCAGAGATGAAGGGGGTGAGAGGATTCACCAGAGACAGTGTGGGGAACAGAATAAGCAGACTGACTGAAATACACCATTGAGGGGAGCAGTGGGTGAGACAGGAGAGGCCTGCTGTGCCATGTGGGTCACTTCCCTGGCCAGGGATTGAACTCATGCTGCAGTGGCTGCTGATAGCTTCATAGCGCTGCATCTTAAACCCTTGTGCCACCAGAGAGACCCCTGAGATGTGTTTTAGAAGGACCTTCTGGCAGTCAGAGTACGGAGGATGCATTGGAGATAGGAGCGTTAGAGGCCTGTTAAAGCAGCAGTTCTCAATGTTTGACATTGATAAAAGTTTCCCGATCCCAGAGACACAGGTTCCTAGGGGATTCTGGGAGCACCCAGGAATGTGCACATTTAACTGGTGGTCCAGCTGACTCAGATGCATCTAAGAGTTATTCAAGATAGGACATCATGGCTTTTAAAGGTCCAAATGAAACTTGTGTGATGCAAAAGTTCTGTATCTTGATGGTGATGGTAGTCACATGAATTGACATGTGATAAAATTGCATGGAACTAAATGGATATGCACGCATGCACACATGCTGAGTGTATGCAAAATGTAAAATCTGAAGGAAGTGGATACACTCAATGGCAATTTCCCTGTTGTGAGATGTTGCCATTGGGAAAGACCAAGTGAAGGGTATAAGGGCCTCTTGTATTATTTCTTAGAGCTGCTTGTATATCTATAATTATCTCAAAATAATTTTTTTTAAGTATAGGTGAGAGACCCAGGCCTGACCTTGAACCCTGAGGGATGAAGCCTGGACAGGGTGAAGAGGAGTCAAAGTGATTCAGAGATGGAAAAGGTACTCCTGATGCTGCCTCCTCAGCCCCCACCTCATTCAGGGCAACGGAAGTCAAGTGTGCTTGCGTTTGTGTGCATGGAAAGCGTAGAGAGAAAACATTTAAACACTGAATTGCATCTGCAGGGATTAAGTGCCTGAGGAATGAGATTTGTTTTATTAGCATGCTTTAAATCTTATTCTTTGTGCTGTGCAGTGCTCAGTTTTGACAAATGCAGAGAATCAGTCATCTGCCACCCAGGACCAGACAGAATAGTGCCATCATCCTAAATATTCTCCTGAGCACTGGCTTTGTAGTCAGCCACATCTCCCTCCAGCAACCGCTGATGATGAAATGAATTCTTAAGTGTATATTGAATTCCAAAAGGTAAAAATATAGGGCGAGACACTGAAAGCAGATGGCACACTAAGAAGAAGGGACTAGAGACTGTTTTTAGGAGTCACTAACCCAAAGCCAATGAGCACCATGCTTCAGCGTTGGGCTTGAATGCAGCAGGGGTCTGTAAATGTTGGGTGGGGGTGGTTGAAATATGAACCGTTCGATCTTGAGCACGTCACTGACTATCTCTAAGCCCCAGTTTCCTCATCTATAAAATGGGGCTAACCCAACTCAGGGTTTAGTCATTCAACAAACATTTTTGAGGTCCTACTATGTGCCTGGTGCTGACCTAGGTTCTGGAGATATGCCAGTGAACAAAATAGACAAGGATTCCTACCCCTGTGTTGCTTATATTTGAGGAAGGAGACAGACAAATATAAAGACAAGATGTTAAGTCCTATGAAAAAAAAAATGGAGCAGAGTTATGGAGCTGGGAGATGGTGGGGACTTGCTCTTCCAAACAGGGTGGTGGGGGCCAGTTGGGTGGTGTGAACAGCTAAGCCAATGTTGAAGGAGTGAGGGAGCTAATGTTGCAGCTGTGTGGCTAGGACTGCTTCAGACATAGGTGGGAATATGCCCCGCGGGCAACAGGAAGAGCCAGAGGCCAGCTTGCTGGGAGCAGGAGGAGGAGATCAGTCAGGTAGCAGCAGCCAGATAGCCCAGCATCTTGAAGGCCATGGAGCCTTTATTTCTAGTGAAACGGGAAGTCAGGGCAGAGGTTTCGAGCTGAGGAATTACATGATCTGATTTAGGTTGTTGTGATGGCATTAAATCATTGTATTAAATATTAAAATGAATATTAACTATTTAAAAGGGCCTGGCACAAAGCCTGGAGCATGGCCTGTGCATCTCCTGTCCGAAAGTCCATAATGGGGGCATTCATTGATGTGCCCGAAGGGATGTGGGTGCCAGGGGAAGGAGGGCACAGGCCCGTGTGAGTCGCTGGCGCCCTCTCCTGGAGGAGTTTGCACTGGTGGACCTGAAGCCCTCAGGTCCTGGCCTGGCCTCCACTCTGGGCAGCTGCCTGCAGGACACTCATCTGTCCCTCAGAATGGGCCCCACAGTGCTCTTCAGCCTGGCGCCAGGCTGGGTATGTGCTGCCTTGCAATCACAAGCTTATGGTGTCATGGAAAGAAATCTGGGCTCAGAGGCCAAGGAGCCTCGGACTCGGTCCTCCCCTGCCACATATAAGCTGTGTGACCTTGACACTTCACCCAACCTCTCTGGGCCGGGAGGCATTTCCTCAGAGTTTTAATGAGGCACCATGTGCCCAGCACAAGGTAAAAGCTCAGTAAATGTTCATTGAATCAACAAGTGAAGTGGGGGCCATCAACCTTAACGGTCAATATTTAATTTAGAGAAAAGTAAATAAATGTATTTTATTTTTAATATTAATATTTTATTTTATTTTTATTAAATAAATGTTGAATGTATTTTCATTCAACAAGTATTTAAATATTTAATAAGCACCTTCTGTGAACCAAACACTCTTCAGGGCACTGGGGATAAAACAGTGAATGAAACAAACAGAAACTTTGCCCTTAGGTAGCTGACATGTTAGGTGTATGCGTCCTGTACAAGCTGGTGGTGAGAGCAGGAACCAGGGGGAACGAGTATGTTGTCTTAGGGTGGATTGATGGGAAGAAAGTAACCCTTTAGCCCTCAGTTCCTGGCTTAGGCACATTTGCTTCCAGTACCCTCCCTGATCCACCTCCTTCAGGTGGGGTCTGGTGGTCCCATGGGAGTATCAACCCCTTCATTCTGGATGTTCAGAGTCTTGAAGGAGAAGATTCCAGAGAGTCCCAAAGAGCAGAGGGAGGTTTTGCCATGGAGGTGATGGGTTGTGCGTGACCACAGGAGACCCAGATCTTTTTGGTTTATTTTTGTCCATTCCCTGCGAGGACCACATCCATCTGTCTGCCCTAGATTTGTTGGGTCACCGTCCAGTTCCCCACGAGACAGGCAAAGCAGGGTGCACAGAACCAGAATTCCTAGTCCCAGAAGGCTCTGAGCAGGGACTGCTTCCCCACTGGGGGGCACTGGGTGGGGCTGAGTCTTCTCAGAGGACCGGTGCTGGCAGTCACAGGAGGCAGATGTATGCAGAGAGCAGGGCTTCTGACTCAGCTGTCTCTGGCCGGGAGGGGCCGCCATAAAGGTAGTGAGTTCTCTGACACAAGAGGCATTCAAGCAGAGCTTGATGACTGCTCGTCAAGGTTTTGGGGCAAGGCTGGAAGGGGCTTCTCCACTGTGGGGTTATCTCCTGGGGAACATTGGGGTCTCACTCTGAGAGTCTAAGATTCTCACACTCTGTCCATCTTAGCGACATGTCTGTATCTAAGCTTTTGTTGAGGATGGGGCTGCCTCTATGACCTTCCCTGGCCAGTGTCCCTTTATTCATTTTTTTTTTTTAAAGATTTGTTTATTTATTTATACAAGCACTGGGTACAGTCAGAAGCGCGGGAGGGTGAGAGAATTCACCAGAGCCAGAGCGGGGAGCAGAACAGGCAGAAGGACCGAAGTACACTGCTGAGGGGAGCAGCGGGCGGCAGGAGAGGTCTGCGCGCCATGTGGGACCCTCCTCCGGTGGCCGGGGAGCAGCCGGGGATTGAACCGGAGCTGCAGAAGCTGCAGGCAGCTTCGCAACCCAGCACTCAACCGCTGCGCCACCAGGGAGGCCCCCTGTCCCTTTATTCTTTATATGAGGGCGCATAACTCATTCAGAGCAAAGAGGAAGGAACTAGAATTACTCACAGACACAAACGCACAGACAAACATGCACATACGCACGCACATATCACCTCTTAGACACATGGGCCCAGCCTCCCCTTCCCCCACTGTGTCTCCCATAGAGACTAGTATAGACTCCAGGGCCCCCAATGGGCTTTAGGCTAAGAGTTCCTTACCCACCCCTCCTATGTCCCAGTGGGAAAGCCCTGGAAATGCTAATTCCAGTCTCAGAGTTCTACTGCAGGTTGTTTGGGGCCCACAGGTTTCATCCCACTGGAGCAACCAGAGAGAAGAAATGAGCCCCGGGGGGCCTGGGTAGGAGGGAGGACCTGGAGCGTAGGCCCAGATGCTCCATGGCAAAGGGGAAAATCTCCATGAAGAAGGGGGCCTTCTCAGAGGGAGGGACTACACACCTATGGGGAAGGGCCACATCAAGGAGGGGAGGAAGTCAAAGACAGCAGAAGGGCTTGTAGAAGTTTCTGGGGAAAGTCAGCTAGGAACGTCAGACAAGGGACCTTAAGTCTAAATCTCATTAGGTTTATTTCACCTACTGACTGGCTGAATGTGTCATGTTTGTGATCTCTACCTTCCCTGTCTCTAAAGGGTAATCCCTAAATCTGTGGGGAGTGGCTGGAAGGCCAAGGCCTGCACGTACTCATCAGGCTTCCTAAATCTTTGATCCCCCTGAAATGTATTTTCTGGAAGGAGTGTGAGAGAGAGAGCTTTCTCTCCCGGCCCGCCCCCACGCTGCCCAGTTACCCCCACGCTCTATATTGACTCATTAAGCTTTGGCCACAGACACTTTCAACATATCAGTGTGAATGTTTGATTTTTTTTTTTTTTTTTTGTATCCCACCCTCCCATTTTCCCAAATTCTCCCCAAATGTCCCTTTGGTGTTTTAATTGAGATGGCAGTGCACTGATGATAGATTAATGTAGGATGAAATGACATCTTTAGAGTAATGAGTCTTCTTATCCAAGAACAAGACAGAATTTTCCATTTCGCTTCACACTCTTCTTTTCCCTGAATTGACCCTTGTGTATAGCAGGTACTCTGGCAGGTTTAAGTGAGCTTCTTTGGGGATGGGGCTGGGGACCCCCACTTCAGAGCCAGCCTGTGGGCACCTGCAGTGTCCTTCCAGGAAGCAGTGGGAAGTGCCCCTGGGCCCTGATGATCTGAAGATGAGGTAGAGGGCCCAGGGTGCAGTCCCCGAACTGGGGTATAACAGGAGGTGTTTGTAGGTCCCCAACCATAGTGCCTGACCCATCCCCTCCCCCATACACCATATGCATATGGCAAGACTGGGAGGCTCTGGGAAGAAAGGGGTCACGGGCCCTGAGGGACAGTGTGGCTGGGCAGGAGGGCAGCACACAGTTCATCTAGGGGTGATCCTGGGGGCCCCCAGAGGACACCAGGCAGTGTTCTCACTTGTGCTTATCTTTTTATTGTTTCTGTCCAGAGCCCCTCCAGTGGGGGAGGGGCAGGCACGGGGAGGTGGGCACCCCTCCCACCTGCCAGAGACCGCCCTCTGCCTCTCTCCTCTCCTCTCCAGCATCTCATCCACCCTCTCTCCTTCTAAATTTCCTGCTCCCACATCTGGCACCTTCGGGATTCCCTCTTGCAGCCCCTGCTTTCTAAGCCCACCCTGGGAAAGTAAGGGACCATGGGATCAGTTTCAAGTCCCACCCTGGTCTCCACAGGGGGCTAGTCCCCCAGTTCCTTGCCCTTTCAGTCCCTGACCCGGGCTGGGGAGTGGGGAGGTCCAAGGGGCTTGATCCTGACCCTGTGGGTTCATGAAACCCTACTCTGAGGCCCTCTCCTAAGCCAGAGCCTGGGGTCCCGGAGGCGGGGCAGAGGGCAGGGTCAGCACTCTGCCTTGGCTCCATCCCGGCCCTGCCCAGCACACCTTGAGGGCAGCCAAGAGCCAGGCTCACTCATTTCCTAATATCCAGGACTCACACGACTGGGGTGTGCTCTGTGCCGGGCAGGGAAGTGCCGTGTCCCCAGTGGGGACCACGAAGGCATTCTGGTGAGCAGGGGTCAGAGGCTGTGAGGGGAACTCTGTGGCTGTGTGTGGTGCCCTGGGATGGAGGGAGGCTGGCTTCAGGAGGCAGTGAGGACAGGGGCAAGGACGGTCTCTGGTGGCAGAGGAGTCTCTGGCTTTAGAGCACCTCGTGTTGCTGCTGTGTGGCCTCACTGACAACCTGGGGAGGAAGAGAAACCAGTCCAGAGGGATGCTGACTGGAGACTGGGGCAGCCGCTCTGGACTGCTGCCTGACCCGGCGCGGCAGGGCCTCCTCCCCAGGCAAGGGCTTCAACCAGCCCCGCTGGGGGAAGGCAGGGGCTGGCAGTCTCCAGACGCACCCCATACCCCCAGCAAGGATAAGGGGCCAGGCAGACCACTCACCTCCCCGTCCCGGGTCTCGATGGTTTTGATCATCACTGTCTTCTTGGTATGGACCTCAGAACTCCTTTGCTCAGGGCTGGTCTCTGCAAAGGATCCGTCCACATGCTCAGCCTGACCAAGTCCGTCCCTGCTCTCGAGGGGCAGAGCCGGAAGACTCCCATCCCCTCAAGATGGGCCTGTTAACTTCTTCAGCAACTTCTTTATCCCCGCCCTTGAGCCCAGCACCAGCAGGGGACCATTCCAGAGCTGACACTGCCTGAGATGGCCAACAGTTGTGCTCCAGGGGCAGAGGGCAGAGACCCCGAGGCCCTAGCCGCCCACCACTCCCATCCCCCACACCTCTGGTTCCCACTCCACTCTTGCACTTCTGTTGAACCCCAAAGAATTTGTATCCTGCCAGTTAGAACCCCAAAGTCCAGTTCCAAGATACTCTGTAGAGGACCTCTAAGTGTCCTTTAGGGTACCTCTCAGTACCCCACAGCATTTAGGACTTGGGATGAGCCACTTGATGTCTTAACGAAAGAGAGCCAGGCAGGAGTCGGTCACTAATTCAGTGTCCTGGGGGCCGGTCTCTGCCCCTCTGAGCGTCAGTTTCCTCACCATGGAATGGTAACGACACTTGCCCTGTTGTGTCCACGGAACTATTGGTTTGAAAAAACACTCAAGTTTTAAAGGCAAGACTCACACTTGTGTCTGCATAATCTCCTAACTGAAAAGAGAGGCTCTGAATTTTACAGGGAGGGTCAACTGGAAGTCCTGGGGGTGACGAGTGTGGTGTTCATGAATCTCCTTAGCGAGCAAGCAGCCTGGGTCGAGCGTGTGGCTCGGTGCAGCACTGCGTGTATTTTTTTCTGATGGAAATGAACATCGAAGACATAAAAGGTTTGATCTAGGAAAGGCAGAGCTGCCAAGGACTCCGACTCGCTTTCCTAATGTATCATTATGGTGTGTTTTTCTACTCTCTGGGGTTGGAAAGCCACCCGATCTGCATATTACTAATGTCAGTATGGCAAAATGCCCTAGGACCTCGTTCTTTTCATTGTTTGGCTTTGCTGAGGTTTGGCTTCATTTTTTTTTTTTTTTTAGCGTGCATCCAACATTTTGCTCCAGCAAACTGGAGGTGTTCAACAAGCAGCTGTGAGCAGGGGGATTGGCAACCTGCCACACAGACCATGGGTGGTGGGGGGAAGGAAGGAAGGCCTGGGCATGTGGTTCTAGATGCCCCCACTCCAGGCCCCAAGGATGCCCCTGGTACCTTTGGGGTTGGTTTGTCAGAAAACAGAAGCTGTTTGCTGATGCTCAATACTCTAACAAGGTAGAGAGGACATGTTAATACCATGAAATAAAATCAAAAGCTCCCTCAGTTTAGGTAAACTCCCCATCTCCTGCAGCAGCCTCCTTTGTCTTCCCTGAACCCAGACCTGTCACCACAGTTCCATCCTCTGCTTCTGGCTGGCCTTAGACAGTGCCATGCTGGACACCTAGCCCCTTCCTAGCCCCTTCCGCCTGATCCTCCACCAGCTAATGCACTCACCTCGGAAGTTGAGGGAAGAGTAGGTCTGGATAGGCATGCTGATCCTGAAAGGGAAGAGACAAAGTCCCCTAGTGGTTAGGACACTCGATCTCTCCGTGCGATGGCCCTGGTCTTCTCTACACACCGTCCTCAGTGGTCTCAGTCCAGTGGACCCCACACTCCCACTGCTGCCCTGCTCAGGGCATGAGGTCAAAGGCCAACTCCAGGCATCCCAGGCCCTGTCCCTTCTAGAAAGATCACCAATTCCATCTCTGATCTACTGAGGGACAACAGGACCCCCAGTCCGATTGCACTTTCCAGTTCACCAGACTTTACTTCTTGCTCCTGGCGCTGCAGTATCAGTAATCCCTGTGGGTGACATCCATTGCGTGGGCCCACCCTCCAGCAGGCAGGGAACCTCCCGCCCACCATATGAGGGCAAGTTCCAGGAGCTGCCAGTCCCACTTATCCCCAGAGCTGGGAAAATTCAACACAACTTTAGCTGCCTTAAAAGGTCAGTCTATGTAGATGTTATTCTATAAAACCTGGTCTCTATAAAATCTAGACTATAGCTAAACAAGTCGGCTGATATTTTTTAACTTCAGTTAGTATCATTTTCATGAGTATCAATGGGTAGCATCTTTTTGAGTAATTGCTCTACTTTTGGTTGAGGTTTAGTTTACATACAGTGAACCCCAAAGCTCTTTAGTGCACCATCCCATCCAGTGAGTTTTGATCAACATATACATTCATGTAACGACCAGTCCGTCCAAGCCAACTTACAGAACATCCTCATCACCCCAGAAGGTTCCCTCTCATTCCCTTCCAGCGGTTTGTTGTTTTCTGGGTCTAGAAGTGAGTTGCTCTGAGCACGTCATTCCGTCTCTTTTTCTCCTAGCACATGTGTACATGTGTATATGTGTACATCCATGTGCATGTGTTTGTGCACACATGCACCCTCAGTACACAGGCCCCTGTATCCTCTCTCTCAACCTCTGTGTCCAGGTCTCTCTGGTCTGTTTGTCTCTATCTGCTCCTCCCTTTCCTTCCTGATCATTCCCCACTCTGCGCTCATCTCTCCCTTGACTGGCAGTAATATTTTATTACTGGTTGCTGAATATGGTTTTATGCTGCTGGTTCTTAATTCTGAAGGTGGATGAGGGAATACTTATAGTTCTCTTTTTATAAAAGCTATTAATTAAATCATTTTTTACCCAGGTGGCTTTGGTTAATTCTCTGCAATTAGTGGAGCGGTAACCTCTTGTCTAAAACTGCTTCCAGATGTAGCTCAGGTGATCCCCTGATCCTCCAGGGCAGGAACACCCTCTTTCCCCTGCCCCCCAGCACCCCAGTTCCACCCCGACCCTCACCGGCTCTCCTCGCCCTCCAGCAGTTTCCTGTAAGTGGCAATCTCCACGTCCAGGGCCATCTTGACGTTGAGCAGGTCCTGGTACTCGCGGAGGTGACGGGCCATCTCATCCTTGAGGTGACGGATTTCCTCCTCCAGGCGTGTGATACTGTCCTGGTAGCCGCTGGCCTCACTAGCAAAGCGGTCCTCCATCTCCCGCATCTGCCTCATCAGGGAATCATTCTGCAGGGGAGGGGTGCCCAGGTCAAGGACAGGCTGGGGGTGGGGAATCACACCAGGGTGGAGAGAGGCACACCCTCCGGGCAGGGGGCAACTCCAGATGGCCAGGAGCAGGAGTGGACTCTTCCCAGACATGAAACCCTGCACTCAGCTAAAGTCTATGTGGAAACTCATGGAACAGAACTGGTCAAAGGGAGCATAGGTATGCGCCCCTCAGTCCTGGACACGAGCCCCGTGATTCCTCAGAGTCCAACTGGGAATCCATGTTTTTGCGCCCGTGGACGATTTGAGGAGACAGAGACCCAGAAAGGGCATGGAATGGCCCCAGGGTGGGAAAACGAGGCTGTCTGGGTGACGTGGGGGGACTCACAGTGCCCTTGAGGGCGTCGATCTCGCAGGTGTAGGACTGGATCTGATGCCGGTACTCCATCATCTCCTGCTTGGCCTGGCGCAGCGCGTCGTTGTTCTTGTTGGCTGCCTGGGTCAGGTCGGACACCTAAGGACAGAGAGAGGGGTCCTGAGACTGGGAGGCCACAGGACACAGGCAGGAGTGGGCACAGGGGCTGGAGACCCAAGCTCACCCTTCTCCCCACAGATGGAGCCACAGAAAGCACCCCAAACCAGGATTGCGTGGGCCAGAAAGGCCAGAGTCCCTGGACCAGGCTGCCCACCTTGGATTTGTACCACTCCTCAGCTTCCGAGATGTTCTTAGCCGCGATGGTCTCGTACTGAGCCCGGATGTCCCTGAGGGCAGCGGTGAGGTCTGGCTTGGACATGTCCATCTCCACCTGGACCTGCTGTTCCTGAAGCTGGGACTGCAATTCTCGGATTTCCTGCAAGATGAAGCGATTCAGCTTCAGTCTCCCACCAGGCCCTGCACAGCACCTCTCACCCCCATTCCTAGAGCCTGGGCACCACCCCCACAGTCTCAACAGCTTTCACCAGGACCTAGCACCCCAGGAGAGTGGCAGAGGGCATACCTCCTCGTGAACTTTCTTAAGGAACGCGATTTCCTCATTGAGAGATTCGATTCTGCGTTCCAGGTCAATGCGTGCTAGAGTGGCTGCATCCACGTCCTGGGAGAGGTCAAGCGAGAGGGACAGGGTCACCAATCACCCAAGCAGGGCAGAGGGAGTCCAGGGGCCACACGGGAGGGGGGTGGCAGTGCAGAAGGGATACAGCTGTTGGAGGATCAGAGAGGGCTCACCGCTCGGAAGGCAGCCAAATTGTTCTCTGCTTCTTCTCTTAACTGAATTTCCTCTTGCAGCCTGGCCATGACAGACAGACAGAAGGACAGACATTAGTGGAGATAAAACCGTCAGTGGAGATGACTAGCTAGGGTCTGACCAGGGAATGGGCTCGGGACTCAGAGCGGAGGCCTGGCCCACTGGGTAGAGACAGGCCCCGCCCGGGGAGGGGACAGGAAGTGACCCAAGCTCTGCCCCGGAGACACACCCTGGAAGTCGATGTCCCCAACAGATTGTGACCTCCCTGGGGTTAGAAACCAAGTGACTGCTTCCCTGCCCCAGCCCGGCTGATGTAGGGGTTCAATTAATGTTTGTGACCTGGGTGGCAGGACCCGACTCTGCTCACTTGGGCTGCAAGCTTTCAGAGGGCTGCACCCACCCCACTTTCTCCTTTCTTCTAACTTCTCCGTCCCCTTATGCACAGACTCAGCCAGGCCCAGGGACCCAGAGGCCCTCTCTACTCTGTCCCCAGGTCTTCATCACAGATGAGGTGAGAGCTCCCGCCTGGACAACCCCCCACTCCCACCCGCGATCTCCTATCAACCTCCCTCTCCCTCTGACGGCACTGGGGCCTCCATGTTACATCTGCCTGTCTGATCTCAACATCACCCCTTCATGGGCATTACTCTGGCATCTTCCATGCTTTTTAAGCTTGGTCTCTCCCATTTCCACCAATAAAGCTCCCATTGTCCCCAAGAAAACTCCTCCTTTGCAGAGTGAGGGCACAGGGAAAGAGAGATCTGGAGTCCCTCTCCCTGGGTGGGCAAAGGTAGACGCCCTGTCCCTGCATGGGGCAGGAGAGGGTCCCAGGAGCTCTGGAGAAAGGAGAAGGTGGTCAGCTGCCAGCCGGCCCTAGGCCTGGGCCTCGCCTCCCACAGGCAGCCCGTGGGGAAGGGGTCCGGGCGCGCGGGGCCTCACTTGGCCTTGAGGCGCTGCAGGTCGTCGATGAGGTTGTCGCGCTCGAGGTCCACGCGGGCGCGCTGGTTGGTGAGCACCTCCACCTGGCGCCGCAGCTCGCGCAGCTCCTCCTCGTAGATCTCGGCCACTCGGGTGGGCTCCCTGCCCTTGAGCCGGTTCACCTCAGCGGCCAGCACGGCGTTCTGCTGCTCCAGGAAGCGCACCTTCTCGATGTAGTTGGCGAAGCGGTCGTTGAGCTCCTGCAGCTCCGCCTTCTCGTTGGTGCGTGTGGTCAGGAACTCCTGGTTCACGGCGTCGGCCAGCGAGAAGTCCAGCAGCTCCCCTGCGCCGTAGGAGGGCGCGCGGGCCGACCCCAGCCGGCTGGAGCGCAGGGAGCCCAGGCCGCCCGCCCCGCCCGACGTGCGCGACACCTGGTACACGCGGGATGTCATGGAGCTGGAGGAGCCCTTGGAGCCGAAGCCCGCGCGCGGGAACACCGGGGAGCTCAGGGGGGAGCCAAGCGAGAAGCTGGGGCCGCCGCCGAAGGTGCGGCGGTAGGAGGACACGCGCTGGCTGGACGAGTAGGCCTGGCTCATGGCGGCGGCGCGGCGAGGCTGGGCGGGCTCGGGCGAGGCTGGACGGTCGGTCGGCGCCGGCTGGAGAGCGGTGAGTGGAGGGTGGACGGCCCCCAGCCGGCTGCACTATTTGTATCCCTCCTGACATCACCCCCCGCCGCCCCTCCCCTGACAGCTGCAGGATCCCGCTGTCCTGCCAGGAAAGGGCGGCGCTGGCCTTGGGGGCGGGGAGGCCAGCTACCCCCCAGCCCCGGCGGGAGGCCTGCGCCCCTCAGCTGGCGGGTGGGGGGCCCCGGGAGGGGTGTGGAAGAGGCCGGTGGACTAGGAGCCAGCAGTGGGGCAGACTGGCCCGCTGCTTCACTCGGGTGCCGAGCAGGACCGGGGATCCTCAGGCAGGCCCCTCTGGGGAGAGGGAGAAGGGAGAGGATCCATTTAGGTTGAAGGTCTCCCTTCTGCTCCAAGCAGAGATTTGGGGCCATTTTCTGAAAGGACAAGGCCTGTTCCCAGAAAGGCCACACATCTACGTTTTCTTTTTTTCTGAAGAGTGTGTAGAAGCGGCAGCAGTTGTGAGGGCTCAGGCAAAGACCTAGACTTGGAGGAGAAGGCTCTCCAGGCAGGTAGGGAGGCTGGGATACCCTGGGCGTGGGGAGCAACCCTGGCCAGAGCTTGCTCAGTTATGTCCACTGTGACTGGGCTCCAGCCCTGAGCCTCAGTTTCCCTCTGAACTAGGCTAGGCCCTCCCAGCCGCCATTGGTGAGGGCGGGGCCTCCATTTTATAAACAAGTGTGATTACCAGAAAGGGTCTGGTGTGCTTTCAGTTTCCAGTTCCTGTGTACACTTTCACCCCTGCCCTACCAACTTTCCCTGGCTTCTGCCACCCTGTGTACATCCCCCACCCCCTCTCTGATTCATCCCCCTACTCACACCACCCACGCCCACACACAGGGGTTTGTGTTTTGTCAGGAGCCTCATGTCAACTAACCGTATCACCGGCAGCAGCAGCTGCCAGCCTCAAATACCAGAGCCGGTATTTATAGAGGAGAATGCTTCAGTTCAAGAAACAGGCACTCAGGAGAGGAGTTCTGGGGGGTGGGGGCCGGGTACCTGAAAAGGCATAGGTGTCAGATGGTAGAGGCAGGCTTGGGGTGGTAAACCCCAATCACTTCCAACCCCCCCCTATACCCAACCCTCCAGCTTGGATGAAGTAAGCATGGAGCCCCAAAGAGGGCCTGCCCATCCTGTCACAGCCCCCCTCCTTAGCACAAGGCACTGAGAATATCCCCACTTCTCCAGGAACACTGGCTGTCTCCCTACACCTCCATCTGGCACTCCACAGGCATCTCCTAGGCCTGACCCTTTTGGAATGCAAACCTTGGAAACAGAGCTCTGGTCCTCCTTTGACTCTGTCATCATCAGCAGAAGCAATTGCTAGCAGGCAAGCCCTTCACTTCTCTGTGTCCTCAGCTATAAAGTAGAAATGGTCAGCCTTGCCGTGTCTACCCTGTGAGGGTTTGAAGTAACAATACACTAATAATAATAATAATAATAATAATAATAATATCTTACATGTACTGAGTACCTACTGTGTGCCACTCTGCTGAGCACTCCACACCATTGCACCCCAATTCTCCAACACCCCCCCCAGGTAGGAACTAGTATGATTCCCATTTCATAGCTCAGGAAACTGAGGCAGTCTGACATCAGAGCCTGTGCTTTTCGTCCAGGGTGAGTGTGACCTGTAAAGGGCTTTGTTGCTGCTGTCTTTCTGAAGCCCTATGACATTAACTGTCTAATTTTTATCCAAGAGACAAGCTTATGAGGTGGGTGGGGAGTTCCAGATATTCTTATCCAGGCTTCAAGTCAGTGCAAGCTGTTGTGCTCTGGTTATTTTTATGTCTCATCTCCCAAACTAGATTATATGCTCCTGGAGAATCTCGGAGACCGTGTGGATTCTTAACACATCCCAGGCAGCACCATCTTTGTCATTCAAAATGGCCTGGAAGCTTTATTTCTCATCTCCTTAATCTGCTAACAAATGGTGTATTCTGGCAGTGGGTATGCACACACGCACACACACACACACACATACACACTACAGAGAGCCCACTGTTATTCAGATCCCAGCCACGCATGGAACTGCAGTGATTGGGTCTGACCTCAGCGGGACCAGTCATAGACCTTCCCTGGAATTGATAGTTGGAACTGGTATTGCTAAACAGCAACCTGTGACAACTATGTCTCCTGCTTGCTGGGGAGGTCTTTCTGGAGTAGGAGGGGGAGGGAGGTCAGCAAGCGAGGAGGAGCCGAGACCCCTGGAAAGGAGGAGACTGTCAGGCAGGAAGTCCTAAGTTCTAGGCCCCAGACCTGGTTCCTTCAGCTCTTCCCTTGATTTTTGAAAGCACCTCATTGCCTTCCTGGCTTCAGTGCTGATGAACTTTTCCCTTTTTTGCTCAAGGCATTTAGTGTCAGTTTCTGTCACTTGTTGCCAAAACAATCCTGACTAACCTGATATAGGGGACTGTGCAACCATTTCCATGATGCTGGCGAGGACAAGACATTTTGGGGACTCCTCTCTCCAACAGTCTCTGGGCCACATAAGGAAAGAGGTCAGCCCATGGCTTCAATTTTTTTTTGTAAAATGAGGCAGAAAACAAATAATTGATGCTATCTATTGTCTAGTAAAAACCAACATCTACCAGACTTGGCACTGGACCACTTGGGGCTGTTTCCAAAACTTAGTTCTACCCTTGAGGATTTGCTACCATGGAACACAGCAAAACAACACTCAGGCTTGGAAGGCAGGTGGGAGAGGAGTGTTCCAAGCATATTCTGAGCTGGCAGCCCTGGCACCATCACCAGAGAGTGTCCAGCCTCCCCAGGGGAATTCTTAAAATTGGACACACTGAAAATCATCATAATTTATCTGGATGAGAAATGTTCTTGGTACAAAATTCAAGAGCTATGTTTTACTCAAGGCATAAAATGAAAAGTAAGTCTCCCTCTTATTTTTTCTCTTTTCACTGGGGTAATATTAGTTTACAATATTGTATAGGTTGCGGGTGTACAGTTTCTCACCTCAGCAACTATATACTTCACAACATCTCTACCACCAAATGTCCAATCACTAATCCCCACCAAGCTATCCTCTCTCTCCTCTTCCCCTCTCATAACCATGATTTTGTTGTTTGTTTTTCTTTATTTTCCAGAAATGAGTGAAATCACATAGTATTTGTCTTTCTCTTTTTGACTCATTTCACTTAGTATAAGTCCCTTAAGTTCCATCCACATTGTTGAAATTGCCAACATTTTGTCCTTTTCGTGACTGGGTAGTATTCCATTTCGTATATATACCACATCTTCTTTATCCTTCTTCTGTTGTTGGGCACTTAGACTGTTTCCATATCTTGGCTATTATAAATAGTGCTGCAATGAACATAGGGGTACTTACATCCTTTCAAAATAGTGTTTTTCACATTCTGTGGGGAAATAGCCAGAAGTGTGATTTTCGGATCATATGGTAGTTTTTTTACTTTTTTGAGGAACCACCATACTATTTCCCAAAGAGGCTGCACCAATTTACATTCCCAGCAACAATGCATATCCCTCCCACTCCTGACACCCCACTATTCCATACCCCTCAGCAAGCACAACCAGTTTTCGGTGGTGGTGCTTGTTTTTGCCCCTTCCAGGCATACTGTCTACATCTAAGCACATTTGAATTCCCCCCTTTTACTCCTTTACATAATGTTCTGAATCAAGCTTTATTTCAATGAACATAAATCTCACAAATTGCTCCACTTTAGTACATTGACAGCTAACTCGTTTTGTGTGTGTATAGTAAAATATACAAAACATAAAATTTACCATTTTAACCATTTTAAGTGTGCAAGTATTACCACCAGCCATCACCAGAACTTTTTCATCTTCTCAAACTGCTACTGTACAACTATTAAAAATTCTCCATTCTCCTCCCAGCTCCAGTTGCTACCACTCCACCTTCTGTCTCTGTGAATTTGACTGTCCTAAATATCTACCTCATTTAAATGGAATCATACAATATCTGTGTTTGGCTTTTTTCACGTAGCATTATTTCTAAAAGTACATTCATATTGTACCATGTCTGAATTTACTTCCTTTTTAAGGCTGAGTAATATTCCATTAGATGCATAAACACCATTTTGTTTATCCATCCATTCATTGATGAATATTCTGATTGTTTCTAGCTTTTGGTTACTGAGAATAACATTTTGATGATCTTTGGTGTACAAATATCTATTCCAATTCCTGCTCTCAATTCTTTTGTGTATATATTCAGCAGAAAAATTACTAGATCATGTTAGTTCTATGTTTAATTTTTTGAGGCACTGTCTCCACAGCGGCTGCACCATTTTATATTCCTACCAGCAGTTCACAAGAGTCCAGTTTCTCCACATCCTTTCTGGGTTGTTTCCTTCTTCCCTTCCTTCCTTTTTTATTTTAATGGGTGTATGTCATTGTGGTTTTAATTTGTACTTCCCTAATGATTAGTGATTTTGAACACCTTTTCATATGGTTATTAGCTAGCCATTTGTATATATTCTTTTTAAAAAAATATTTATTTATTTATGCATACAAGAACTGGAGTACAAGTCAGAGGTGCGGGGGTGAGAGGATTCACCAGAGACAGAGTGGGGAGCAGAACAGGCAGAATGACTGAAATACGCTGCTAAGGGGAGCAGCGGGCAAGTGGGATTAGCTTCCTGGCCAGGGATAGAATTCATGCTTCAGTGGCTATGTATAGCTTCATAGTACTGTGACTTAACCCTTTGTGCCACCACGGAGGCACCCTTTTGGTATATATTTTTTGGTTAAATGTCTATTCCAGCCATTTGCCATTTTTGAATTGGGCTTTTTTTTTTTTTTTTGAGTTGTAGGCGTGCTTTACGTATTCTATTTATTAGCCTCTTATCAGATATATGATTTGCAAATATTTTCTCCCATCCTGTGAGCTGCTTTTTCACTCTGTGGATAGTATTCTTTGATGCACAAACTTTTAAATTTTAATAAAATCCAATTTATTTATTTTTTTTTCTGTCATTGTCCATATTTTTGTATCACATCCAAGAAATCATTGCCAAATGCAATATCATGTTTTCCTCCTGAGTTTTCTTCTAAGAATTGTACAGTTTTATGTCCTTAATATATTTTGAGTTAATTTTTGCATACAGTAAAAGGTAAGGGTCCAACGTCATTCTTTTGCACATGTATATTCAGAGTTTCCAGCACCATTTGTAGGAAAAGCTGTCCTTTCCCCACTGACTATTTTTGGTGCCCTTCTTGAGAATCAGTTAGCCTGACATGTGAGGATGTTTCTGGGCTGTCTACTGTATTCTATTGGCCGATGTTTTTGTCATCATGCCAGTACCACAATGCTTACCACAGTGAGTGTTGAAATTAGGGAGTATGTCTTCCAACTTGTTTTTTTTTTTTTTTAAGATTTTTTTTTGGCTATCAGGGTCCCTTGAAATTCCAAATGGATTTTAGAATGGATTTTTCTATTTCTTCAAAAACTTGATGGGACATTGATAGCGATTGTATTAAATTTTTAGATCAATTTGATTAACAGTATTAATCAATGAAAGAGATGTCTTCCAATCAATGAAAGAGATTTCTTCAATTTATTTGTGCTCTCTTTAACTTATTTCAACAATGTTTTATCGTTTTCACCATGTAAGTCTTATGCCTCCTTGATTGTGTTCATTCCTCAGTATTTTTTTCCTTTTTTCATGCTGTTGTAAACAAAATTGTATTCATGCAGTATTAACTAAGATGATTATGTGGGTTTCCTTCTTCATCTTGTCAAGATAGTATATTGTATTAATTGATTTTCACACATTGAACCATCTTTGCTTTTCAGGAGTAACTCCCATTTGGCTGTGGTGTAAATTCTGTGAATATGCTGCTGAATTTGGTTTGCTGGTATTTTGTTAAGAATTTTTATTTCAATATCCATAAGGGATATTGATCTGTGGTTTTAATTTCTTATTGTGTCTTTGTCTGGCTTTAGTATCAGGGTAATGCTAGCTTCCTAGACTAAGTAAGGAAGTATTCCCTCCTCTTGAAGCTTTTTGAAGGGCTTGAGAATGTTCAGCACTAAGTCTTTAAATATTTCACAGTAAACCCTCATCCTGCTCTTTTTTTTCTTGAGAAGTTTTGAGTCATTCTTATGAATATCTTCATCTGCATATCACTCTCTCAATTTCCCATAATTTATTTGACCAATTTTTATTGGACATCTGTTATTTCCACTCTTTTGCCATTATAAATAATACTGCAATGAACATCCTCAGAATACACTTTTGAATATATAAATTCTGGTAAGCTTAAAAAAATCCAGCCAGGTTATTTTATGTTCACATCTCTTACTTTAACTAATTGATATTGGAAATGGGAGATCTACCAAACAGACCATTTCATTTAGCATTTGTCAGAAAAGGGTGACAATTTATCCATTTGTATATGTAGTAATGGTGTCTTGCACAATGAGTATTATCAATAGATTTTGTTGAATCAATTAAAGGAGATTACTCTTGCTCTTTGTTGAAATCTCCCAAGATTACTCTGACTTTGGAGAATCTTAGAAAGTTAATGTTGGAGGTAACTTCATAAGTAATGAGCTCAACCAGTCCCATGCCCCACTTCTCAGGCAAAGCCTCAACTTCTCCACCGTGATTCCAGGAAGCACCGGTTCACCTTGAATCTCCACTGCCTGAAAACACACTGTCTCTGGGCAGATCTTTCCACTCCATAGAGTCATGAGGTATCTAACATGTGTCCATCATGGGACAGTGGGCCCCTCTATTCTTAGAAAACATTTCTTTATATTTCACCCTGGATGCTCTGTCTCCGCCATGCCACTTATTCTAACCCAGGAGTCAAACAGAGCAAGAAGAACTCCCTTTTCACAATCTGCTCTTCAAATATCTGGGGGCAGTGCTCATGCCTTTTGGAGACTTTGCCTGTTTCACCATTCCCAACTTCTCCCCCTTTCTTGAATGAATGAATCAGCAAAATCCCAACTCATTGTGGCCTCCGATGCCCACTGGACTGACCCTGGCCACCTTGCCAAGCTCAGCTCTCTCACCTCTCCTTTGGGCTCCCCTCATTTTAGCCACACTGACCTCTTTACTCTTGAGTGACACTAGGAAGCTTTTTATGGCCTCCAGACCTTTGCATTTGCTGTTCCCTGCTTCCCCTAAGCTCATTGTCTGGTGTGTGTGTGTGTGGGGGGGGGGGGTTATGGATGCCTGGGCAAGTTTCTGAAGCCCACTGAGGCTCTCAGGAAGACAAGTGCCCTGGATACCCGTGGAACCTCCCAGATCCTCCACCAAGAGCTCCCAATGGACAGGTGGCTGGCATGGGAAGATAATTGGGTTAGAGACACTAATGCGAAAGAGGTCACAAGGGAGAGACCAGGCCAGAGCAGCTCTTCAATCTTGTCCAGTCTGGGAGAGCCACACCTACCCCAGGGCTACCCCCCAGGATTCCAGGTATGACACTGGCTGACACCCCAGGTTGCCCTTTGTCCCTTTCTCCTGGGCCCTTCCTGCTTCTCTGTGTGTTTCCCCACTGAGGACTCAAGCTTCTACCCTGAGCTGGATTGGGCCTTCAGGAAGCTGCCATTGCCTGAGACCTTTGAGGTCAGTATGGCTGGTTTGGACTATGGGAGGCTAAGCCCTTGCCTCTGTTTTAGCACTTGCAGGAAGGTAGGAGGCCCAGGCGTGGGATTGTGGGAGCAGGGTAGTCAACTGGAGGCTGAGACATGGGTGTTCATCCAAGGGGTTCACCAACTAACCATCTCTGCAAACTGGGCAAATCCTGTTTGCTCTTTGGCCCTATCATGCCTGGATTTGAAAGGGGATTCGGTCAAGGTCATTTCTGAGGTCCAGCAGCTTCAGATAACCTGTCTCTAGACTGCCCCGTGGGACAGTGAATGGTCCCTGACTGAGCCCTTGCACTCTCCTGCCTCCTTACCTCAGTGCTCCCGGAGCCCTGCCCCCACACTACCCCCTCTGTCCACCTTCCTCTCGGCTGTAGCATTGCTTAAGCTCCTGTGGCTGTTGGGATCCCCGAGTGACTGTAAAAGGGAAGGAATGTCCACAGGCAATTGTTTCTTCCTGATATCACAGCGGGGAGGGGGGCAGGCCAAGAGTTGGGGGGCATGGCAGGAATGGTGGTGTCAGGATTCGCCCTGAAACTTATCTTTCTTGTGCTGGCCCCCTTCTCAGGCTCAGCCAGCTCCCGCCCCTCTCATCTGCCTCCCTGGTGTCCCCCTGGCTTAGGACACTCGGGCTGCCTGCCTCTCTCAGCTTCCTCCACCTGACCCCAGACCTTTTTCTCTTCCTTCACTGGCACCCCCACCCCAGTTCTCAAACACCCCTCTTATGCCTCCTCCTCATCACCGCACACCCCCACGTGGCTCCTCCGGGAGGCCCCATAACTCCAACCCCCTCCTGCCACGCACTCCTTTTACAGACATGGAGAGTTGCAGGTTTTCTGCCAAAGTAGGATAAGTCTGGGGCGAATCTCACCTCCTCCCAGCCCCCAACTTCTACCAAATAGGACATCCAGCAGGCTAGGAGAGGAGGTAAGGGGGAAAGGGAGGAGGAGGGCAGAGACAGGAGAAGGAGGGGGGATGGCAGGACCTGGGGTGGGGGGTCGATGCGACTGAGCTCCCAGAGGTGAAAAGTGTTGTGTGGGTTCTGAGCAGCCTGTAAATTTCAGATGTCATTGTCATCAGTAAGAGATGGGCTGCTGGGGGGATGGGCATGGAAGTCCCATGGGCAACGGGGAGGGGGCTTCGGTAACAAGAAGAGAAGCCCCCTTGGAAGGCATCTTGATGCGTTGGGAGCTGTGTGGCTGGGAGGCAGGAGACTCCCTGGCCAGCTCCAGCTACGCTGTGTGACCTTGGATTGGTCTCGGTTCCTCCCTGATTGAAGTGAAATATCCTGGACATTCCTCCCTACTCTGACCCCCAAGGAGAGGCGTGAGAGGACTTTTTCTTCTGAATTGAAACTTTGGTTTCTCCCAGAGCAGCTGAAGCGTCTCAGCTCACCCCCAGACTCTCCATCAATAGGGACCAACCTCTCAGCATCTCCCCAGAATAGACCCAGTCCCACTGTGCGTTGATGACATGCAGCTCCCCTGCCTGCAGAAACAGAATCCACTTCTTCTTTTGATGCTCTTCTCCAGCCCCAGGACCGCCAGGCCTCCTCTGTCCTCACCCAGGTGGCCATCCACACACCCCGAGCACTCCGTCCTGCCCAACAAACCTGGGCTCACACGCATGCCTTGCCCCTCCCCAATTCAACCACCACCCCACAATTCCCAGCAGTTGTAGGGGAGGCCCCCAGACTTCTCCAAATCCCACCCAGTCTCTAGCTGTTTCTGGAAGAGACAGAGACCCAAGGCAGAGGACCCCCTTCCTAAGCACAGGCACCCCTTCCCCTACACAACCCCCAGGAGAACAGGGTCTGCCTGGGCGGGACAGGGAAGAGGAGTCTGAAAACTGGGTGTGAGGGTGCTGGGTGGTGGGGGAGCTGCTGATGTGATACAGGATGGCACCCAGCCCTGCCCCAGCCTCCACAGAAGGCGATCTCACAGTCCCGGCACCCTGCATAGCCTCTGAGGCCTCACTGTAATCCCTCCGCTGAAACGTAAGCCCCTCTTTCTCAGCTCAGCGAGCAAGCGGCAGTTTCCTCTCCCCGCTGGAATTCTCCCTCAGGTTCTTAGTGTGTCACTCAGCTGCTCTTCTCCCTGATTTACCCCCATTCCTTTCATCTTTCCTCATATGCTTTTTTGGTCTCGGTCCTCCAGTTTGGTCATATCCCTGCTGTCCTGGGCCCTTTCCAGGTTTCCTACATCCTTATGAGACAGTGGAGTGCTTTAAACAGGGCCCAGGCGGGCTGGCCATGACCTCACAGGGCCACTATGCACGGTTCTATCTATAACCTTATAGGATCATCCTCTCTCCCTCCACCAGCTGAGTCACAGGCAGCTTGGGGTCCCCTCAGTGCCTTCTCAGTCACTCCAAGCCACCAAGCACCCTGAGCTGTTGTTGCTGTTGAGAGGGAGGCTTCGTTCTCCAAACCATCCAGGTACACAACGAACATGAGCCTTGGGTTCTAGAAGATACCCTTTCTTAGCACGCAGTATTGTTATAGCCCCAGCCCCCCACCCTTCTGCTTCTCATGCCTGCCCAGAGGGCCAGTCCATGGCCTAAATTCCATTTGACACTGCACAGGTGTGGGTGAGGGGAAGAACTTGAGGGGCAGCTCTGATCTAATGCCTGAATTCAAATCCTGGACCTGCCACTTTGCCTCTCTGAGCCTCCGTTCCCCCATCTATAAAATGGTAATAACAGCACAGGGTTGTGGGAAGATTAAATGAGAAATTATAAGGCACTTAGCACAGTGCGTGGCACTTGGTGAGGCCAGCCATTACTCAAATGTTGTCCCCTTTTTGACTGATAAGGAAACCAGCTTGAGTTGGTCCAAGAACTGGCTTGAATCCTTGCTTAAGATCAGCAGGTGCAGGGTCAGAACTGCTTAATCCCTAAACTCTCATCCCAAAGCTCTTTATCAGAAGCTATATGCCTCCAATAATGATTAGTTTCCCACCTACTGAGCACTGATGGTATACCAGACCGGGTATTCTGGGCACCTTGACATATGAAATCATTCTATCTTGAATCTTCATGACACCGGAAAGTAACTATTATCCTCATTTTATAGTTGTGGGTACTAAGCTCAGGGAGATTAGGTAGATTCCCTAAGATTGCACAGCAAGAAAAACAGTCTGGATTTTAACTCATTTGAACTCCAGCTCATTTCTCTGTGGCTTCCAAGGCCTTGCTGGAAACTGACTGGGTGGGCTTAGACCTTGGTCCTCCGCCTTTGAATGGGGCCCTACCTGGGGATCTCCACTGAAAAGCCCCTTGCCCAGTCTTGGCAACAGTCTCCCTCCCAACATTCTGTCCACTTTCCTCCCCAACCCCAGGCCCCCCCACCCAAGCAAGGGGGCTGAGCTTGGAGGGGGCACGTGGGTGGTGGAGTCAGACCCCATCAGCAGAGGTATCTGCCCTTCATCTCACAGGAGTGAAGGCACGAAGATTTCCTATCTGGGGCATAGAGGCCAGTGGGGCTGCCAGCCTTGTCTCCCTCAGGCCAGTCAGGCACTGGGGCTCCCCTACAGGTTGGAGAGGCTCCCCTAAGTGCGTTCTGGCCCCAGACTGCCCCCAACTGGCCAGGGAGTGAGGACGCAGCAGCCTCACCCTTCTGGACTGGATGGACTGCCTGGGCACAGGGTCTGGGGCCAGACTGGAGCCTCTAACCTCAAGTTCAGAAGAAACCCTGGAGTCCCCTGTTAACTGCTGGGGAGTCCCACTGCCCCACTGCCATGCCCCAGAGCCATCAAGACACAGCCAGATATGCTCCCCTCCCCAATTTTAAAGATCCAGAGAGACAGGTTGTTGGAAACAGTTCTGGAGTCATTTCTCCCCACCCAAGGGGTCAGAACCCTCTTCCCCAACTGTCCCAAAGAGCCTCCAAAGCCCCCTCCCCACTCAGCTTCAATGAGACTGGCCAGCCCCTCCCTCGGCCCTCCCCCAGCCTGGGCCTCCACCCAGGCACCAGAATAGACCACTGACAGCCAGCTCTGGCTCGGGGCTCGTCACAGCCGGTCCTGCCACTCAGACTGGGGGAGGGGCTGGGATGGGAGGCGGGGCCAGAGAAGGGGGGATTGTGGAGGGGGACTCCCAGGCCCTTGCTCACTTCCAAAGGCTCCTCTGCTTTGTGTGCAAAGAGCATCCACCAACACCCTGCAAGCAACAGCTCCACCACTTTCCAGCCAGGGCAAGGCTTGGAGCTCTAGACTCCCTCAAGATGGAGCTCGGGCTGAGTCACCTTCCCCAGCTTCCCCTTGTCCATCTCTGCCTCATGCAACTTATCCCACCTCTCTTCTGAAATCTCCCCTCCCCTCCCATCCCAAGTCCTCTACCTCTCCAGGAGTCTGTCCCCCATCTCTCCCTCTCTCTGGTCTCTGGGTCTCTGCCTTCTTGCCTCCCCCATCTGAGTGAGGATGGCCTGGCTTGGTGACCCCACATTCCAGCCTTGCTGGGGTTAGGAGGGCTTCCTGCCTGGTGTGGGATCCCTGCCCCCACCCTGCAGCCTCTCCGGGGCGGTCCAGCTGCCGGCCCTTTGCAGCTCCCCTCGGGGACACCTCCCCCAGCCCCTGCCCGATTTAGCTCCTTTAATCTTTGCTGTAATCCAATCCGGCCGTTTCCTCAGCACACACTGCCCTTCCCATACTGCCAGTGCCGGAGAGGGGAGGGCAGGGCAGCCTCGGCTCTTCCCAGGCCTGGAGCACCCCCACCCCATCTCAGGTCCACCTGCCCCACCCCCTCGCTTCTCCCCGCCTGGGAGGTCCCTGGGAGCTCTGCCATCTCAGGCTGGCCTCCCGTGCCCAAGCCTGGGACAGTCCTGCCTCCTCACCTTCTGCTTTCCCACCTCTGGGCCTTTGCTCGGAGCTACTCCCTCAGCCTGAAACATGCTCTCCTCCTGGGGCGATCCTTCTAGGACACTCATCCCTCTCCCCCTTCCTGGCCACTCCAGTTCATTCCCCAAATTCCAGTAGGGACTCTGGAACCAGGCCTCCTGGACCCCTAATCTTGCGGTCAGGTTCAGAGTCAGTGGGTTGCTGCCCACTCCCTGGCTCCATCCCCCCATCTGTAAGTGGGGGTCATAATAGCACAGAGCCCAGAGGGGGGCTGTGAGGATTCATCCAGTTACTTTATGTAAAGTGCTTAGAACAGTTCTGGGCACATAATAAGCACTCTAAGTGTTAAGCGAAAATTATCTTTTCCTGCCTTGTATTGCAATTTTATTTCCTCTAAGTTAAGACGCCATGAATTGCGAAACACTCCATTTATTTAATAACATCATTTCAGGGGAAAAAAAGAAACATTGCCACATGAAATGTACAAATTGTAAGTCATCTTCCAATTTCATCTGTGTCAATTGTTCAGTAACAATATTTGTGCAGTATACTCATCTCTCTGCTTCTGTCCAGAGTCCGTTTTTCAGCTTCGCCATCATTCACTGTTTATGGTCAATGCCTAAGGACGTGGGTTCAAGTCCCGATTCCCAGATTTTAGTTAGCTGAGCGACTTTAGGTAAATTCTTTGGTTTCTTTAAGCTCCAGTTCTTCCTAAACAGCCAAGATAACTCACATATCTGTAGTGAATATCAAGTGAGATAATATATATTTAAGATGTTTAGCACCACAGTGGGCATTCAACACAGAGCTATCATTATTGTGAGGATTTAAAAATGTTTATTGGATTGAGTCAGGACTCTCCAAAGACGTGGGAGATGAAGAGCTGGTATTTCATGGTCAAAGTGCCCTCCAGTGGCCACAGGGGAAAGTGCAGGTTCCTGATGTACGTAGGGGGGGTCCTGGCTGGTTCAGGAACCAGTTCCCACACCCAGGTCCATGCCAGGTTAACCCCAACCCCATCTGGAATTCTTCACATTGCAGAAGTACTAGGGGGCTTTTAAAAAGCGCTTCATAGAATAAGAGCGTGGAGGCAAAACTTTAGCCAAAGAACTGCACAGACAGCCCAGACATCGATACTGTCTCTTAAAGCTGTGGCCCGGGGAGGGAACAGGTGGAAAGCTGTGTGGACATGCATTCTCCCCGCACATGGACCGTGGAATCTGGCTTGTGAGAAACCTCTGTTGCAAAAAAAACTCTGGCATAAGCCAAACAAAGCCTCCCCCACCCAAATCACTATTCTGTGCTTTGACAGGTCTGTGCACCCAGGTACCCACCCTGCTTCCCTCCTTCCTTCCTTCCTTCTCTCCGTCCTCCACCCATCAATAGTTATTGAACACTGGCTGTGCACCAAGCCTCACGTCCTAGGTTCTGGGGTTAGAGATCAATGTAACACAGACACAGACACAGCCACCGAGAGCTGTTCACAATGTCCCAGACACCACACGCAGAGTTAATCCTCGCACTGGAGTGTTTATGGCTGCGCTGCGGCTGAGTGGAGGCGCAGCCGCAGGGACATAGATCCAAGCTGCCCCACCTCCCCTGATGAACTGTGTCCATAATGGCAACGATCTGACCCTGTTGGGGTGCTGACTTCTTCCTCCTGGGTCACACACTCCCTTGAGAAGCCTTCCAAACACTGACCAAATGCCCAACTCCACCCGCCTCTGTCCCTGAGCTCCCCTCCCGCCTCACTGCCCTTCTCCCCAGACCCAGCGCTGGGAGTCAGGGGAGGGGGATGTATTTTTTTTTTATTTATTTATTCAAGATTGATTGATTTTATACAAGCACTGGGTACAGTCAGAAGTGCAGGAGGGTGAGAGAATTCACCAGAGCCAGAGCGGGGAGCAGAGCAGGCAGAAGGACCGAAGTACACTGCTGAGGGGAGCAGCGGGCGGCAGGAGAGGTCTGTGCGCCATGTGGGACCCTCCTCTGGTGGCCGGGGAGCAGCCGGGGATCGAACCGGCGCTGCAGAGGCTTCGGGCAGCTTCGCAACCCAGCGCTCAACCGCTGCGCCACCAGGGAGGCCCAGGGGGATGTATTTTTAACGCACCCTTGGAATGGATGGTCTGGATATGGATCTCACCCAATGCTAGCATCCCAGCCAGCTCACTGACCACTTCCCCGTTGTCCAGTGCTGAGAGGAAAGGGCCTTACTTGAGAGCCAGTGCATGAGAGGTGGCTGGAGGGTCATCTCTGGAAGGTGGCAGGACGGGGAGGAAGGGTGGGTGATGGAAATGCGTGTTGTTCCCCAGACAAGAGGCCTCCTTGAGCTGCCATCCCCTCTCCTTCCCTACAAGATCAAACTTCTCTGAGTATCTTCCCGCGCTCTTCTTCAGTGCCCCCTTGCTAGCTCCCGATTGTTCCTTTTCCTCAAAGTCTTCCCAGCTGCAGTAGCGCAGGCTACTGTACTGGTCCCAGCTAGGTTCCCTCAACTCCTAGACCAGTGCTGTCCAACAGAGATGTAATGGGAGGCACAGGTGTCATTAAATTGTCTTGGGAGTCAGTTTTAAAAAGCAAAAGATGGGGCCTCCCTGGTGGTGCAAGGGGTTAAGCACAGCACTGTGAAGCTATCAGCAGCTTCTGCAGCACAAGTTCTATCCCCAGCTGGCCAGGGAGCTGCCCACATGGCGCAGCAGACCTCTCCTGTCTCTCCTGCTGCTCCCTTCAGCAGTGTGTCTCAGTCAATCCGCCTGTTCTGCTCCCCCACCCCCAACCCCTGCACCTCTGGCCTACACCGGAGTTTTTGTATGCATAAATAAATAAATCTTTTTTAAAAAAGCAGAAGACGCAGGTGAGAGAAATTGTAATAATATATATATAAAATACAATGTATTCAAAGTATTGTCATTTCAACCTGTCTTGATATTTAAAAATTAAGATACATTTTTTAAAAGATTTACTTATTTATGCATACAAGAACTGGGGTACAGGCCAGAGGTGTAGGGGGAAGGGGATGAGAGGATCCACCAGAGACAGAGTAGGGAACAGAACAGGCAGATCCACTGAAATACACTGCTGAGGGGAGCAGCGGGTGAGACAGGAGAGGTCTGCCTCACCATGCGGGTTTCTCCCTGGCAGGCCTGAGTATCAAACTTGTGCTGCAGAGGCTGCAGACTGTCTCATAGTGTGGTGCTCAACCCCTTGAGCCACCAGGGAGGCTCAAGATACATTTTTCTAATAATCTGATATGGATTTCATTTTATATATAAGGCAACTTCTCCATTCATTCTAGCCATACTCCCAGTGCTCAAGAGGCACTGCCTGGTGGCTCTCAGGCAGTGGAGTTCTAGAGCCTTGGCCCACTACTGGGCACACACGCCTCCTCTACATGAGCTTAATCATCTCATCTCCCGGTGTCCTGCCCCACAGGGAGATCAGAAGCCCCCCCACCCCTGCCCCAGACTGAGTCCTCATTTCATTCATCTCTACCTCTCCCATGACACCTTAAAACTTTGCACCCCACTCAGAAGGCTCTCCAAGCATGTTGTTGAAGGGAGTGAGCATTGAGGATTGATTTTTGTGGTTTAGTTATGGCTGTAAATGGTGTTTTATAGATTGCTTCTGTAGATGCACCCTGCTGCAATATTAGCAGAAACAAGCAGCCTGGTTGTCAGCAAAGGCAGGGCCTCAGGGCAGATGGGGCTCCCTGCATGGGAGGGTGCGGAAGGGGGGGGGGGTTCTGCCAAGCCACAAACCATTTCTCTGGTTTAAGAGCCTGTCATTGCACAGTGTGCTCTGTCTGCAACCCCCTCTGCCCTGGAGCCCGGGGATAGCCCGGGTCAGCATGCTATTACACAAAGGAAGTGTGTCTATCACCCCACAGCCAGACTAGGAGCTGCTCTGGGCAGGAAAGGAGTCATTCCGGTCCATGAGGGCCTGAAACATAACAAACGCTTGAGACATGCTTGTCACGCGAATACAGGCACAGAGGGCTGGAGCCAGGAAAGCCTCTCCGGTGTCCACACACCTGCAAAATTGTTAGTGTGCACTTACCATGGTCAGGCACTGTGCGAGGCACTGGGGATTCAGCAATGAATCCAGCAGGGGCAGCTGTGTCCTCCTGGTGAGGAAACAGACAATAGACACATAATAGACCACCCCCCACTCCAAGGAAACAAAGGGGCCCAGGTGGAGAATGAGGCTGGAGGTCTTCAAGAAAAGAAGAGCCTGGGCCTCCCTGGTGGCGCAAGGGATTAAGCACAGCACTGTGGAGCTGTCCGCAGCACAAGTTCGATCCCCTGCCAGGGAGCTGCCCACATGGCGCCCCAGACCTCTCCTGTCCTGCTCGCCCGCTGCTCACCTCGGCAGTGTATTTCAGTCAGTCTGCCTGTTCTGCTCCCCACTCTGTCTCTGGTGAATCCTCTTACCTCCCACACCTCTGGCCTGTACCCCAGTTCTTGTATACTTAAATAAATAAATCTAAAAAAAAGAAAGAAAAGAAGAGCCTGTATTTGTGGCCTCCTGATACAAGACCACCCTCCCCTGGGGTCAAGGCTCATCTAGACACTGCCTGAGGCTCGGGTCCTGTGAAGATGTTACTGATTCAAATTGCATTGATGATGTCATAATGGGCTCCATCAGATGGATGGAGAACCCCGCAAGGTGGAGCAGAGGGACCCAAGGCAAGGGACGAGCTGGCCAATAGCCTAGTCACTGGGCCTCTGACGGACCTGGCCTGGCCCTGTAGGAGGCCAGCTGATGACCATGACGCTCAGCCTCTCCACCACATCCATTCCCAACAACTGGTTCCCAGGCTACCCCGAGGTAACCAGCTGCTCCCTAGGTCTGTCCTGGGCGGGAATGTCCCAGCCACAGCAAAGTGCCCACCTGGGAGCTGGGCTGTCTTAAGGATTATGGGGGATCAAAATGAGCCAGATATGGTCCCTTCCCTCCCCTTTCTGACAAATTAGACCTAGAGCAGGTGGCTGATTAGAGTAATAATCCTCTTCCTTCTGGCTAACTTGATAAGTATTTATGGATTCATTTCAAATAGCCCTACCTGGTTCCATGGCCTCTCTCTCCATGTTGCCCCCAAACAGGGCTCTGAGTTCAAGGGCAGCCCACCCACTGGCAGTAGTATTTTTGAAAATGGAGATTAGTTTTTCTCAGAAAGGTCTAAGGATAGCAGAAGTATTTGCATTGTAGGTTAAAAATGCACATCTCTGGGGCTCAGCCAAAGCTTCCCATACAGAATTTCAAGTGTAGGGTTTGTAAACCTGCATTTTTAAAAAAAAGATTTATTTATTTATGCATATAAGACCTGGGGTATAGGCCAGAGCTGGGGGGCGGGCAGTGAGAGGATTCACCAGAGACAGAGAGCAGAACAGTTGGAGCCACTGAAACACACTGCTGAGGGAAGCAGCAGGCAAGGCAGGAGAGGTCTGCTGCTCGATGTGGGCCAGCCCCCTGTCTGGGGATCGAACTCGTGCTACAAAGGCTGCAGATTGCTTCATAGTGCTGACACTCAACTCCCTGTACCACCAGGGAGGCCCCAAAAACTGCATTTTAAAAGTACTCCAGGTGGTGCTGACCCTGAGAACCTATCCCAGCTCCCAAGGCCCCCGTCTGGCTGAACAGGGATGGGTGTTGACGTTGATATTTTTATCACTGATGAAAAGCCATGATTCATTCATAGGCTGCTGGCGGCCAGCTGTCCATTTGGAAGGAATCAGAGGCCACTGAGAGCAGAATTCTCTATCTTTCGACCCATCTATAAAATGCTTACCTGAGCAGACACTGTTTAAAGGCCATTAAAATACCAGACACAGAATAACCCAGTCCCTGGAACTTTATAGACATATTTACTCAAACCCCAGTGCTTGTGAAGGGTAAATAAAAAGGAAGCAAAATGAGCAAGCACCCCTGGAAATACGAACTGAAAGTAAACAGCCCTGTTCACTAAAATAAACAGGACAAATCCAGAGAGGATTAAATGACCTCTAGTCAGGCAGACTCAGAGCCAGAAAGGCCCATGTCGGCTGCAGGAGGAAGGAGAGGTGAGGTTCTGTCGCTGCCACCCGTGACCCATGGGCACGGCCTTGCTGGGGCCAGGCCAGGTCTGCAAGAGGGTGTGTATGCTCCCAAGCCTCTCTGGAAGACTGCCAAGGGGGCTGAAAATCTCCAGAACTAAAAATCAAGGGTGTGCCCTGCAAGGTCTTTGGGAAAATGTGTGGGTACCTTCAGCCACTGTTTCATATTCTTACCACTTCTTCACTCATTTAGCAAACATTTGTTTAGCACTGGCTGTGTTTCAGGCCCTGTGCCAACCACTAAAGATAGCAAGATGAGTAAGGCCTAGGCCTGCCCTTGCTGGCCCCTAGTTTAATAGCAGAGATAATAATAGTGAGCATGTTTTGCTCACTTACTAGGGACACGGTAACTGATAAGCACCCAATGTGTTATCTCAGTACATTATGGGGTTATCACTGGTATCGTCCCCATTTTACTGATGAGAAAACTGGGGCTCAAAGTCTGCGGTATGATGATAAATGTTTAACATCAGCTCTTTGGAAGAAGGGAAAAAAAAAAGGGAAGGCCTAGTTTGTAGCGTTTGCCAATCTCAGCGCGTCAATGTTCCCAGATAGGTTTCAAGCCACCAGCCTGATGCGGCTGAATGAGGAGTTCACCCCGGGCATGGACGTGGGAGCTGGTTGCAGCTAATAAACAGAGGAGCCAGAATTTGAACTCAGGGTGTGAGATCCCAAGCACACATGTAAACCACCCTGTTACACTATCAATAACTACAGTAGCAGTTTGTGGACATGAGAGGGATGCATCTTAAGACCTTTGTGAGGTGCCAGTTTCATAGCATTCCATAAAACTTCTAAGGTTAATAACTGCCTATAACTCTTTGCTTTTATTGCCAGCCGGAGCAGTTGGTTTTCTTTTGCAGGCCATTAAAAAAAGTTTTTATTTTGAAATAATTATATATTCACGGGAGTTTGAAACAATAGTCCAAAGAGCTCTTTCATTCCCTTCATGCTTTTGCCTCAATGAAAAACACACCATCTCACAACCAAGCAAGTGACATTGGTTAAATGTGTGCGCATAGGTCTGTGCCATTTTATCTAGGATTGCCAGACCTAGCAAATAGAAACACAGGACACTCAGTTAAAGTTTACATCTAGTGGACCTCCCTGGTGGCTCAAGGGGTTAAGACACAACCTATGAAGCTGTCCACAGCCACTGCAGCATGAGTTCGATCCCTGGTCAGGGAACTTCCCACATGGTGCGGCAGACCTCTCCCGTTGCTCCCCTCAGCAGTGTATTTCAGTCAATCTGCCTGTTCTGTTCCCCCCACTCTGTCTCTGGTGAATCCTCTCACCCCCCACACCTCTGGCCTGTACCCCAGTTCTTGTATGCATAAATAAAGAAATCTTTTTTCAAAAAGTTTAATCTAGTGTAAGTATAGCCCATACAACCCTTGGGATATACTTATACTAAGAATTTAATCCTTGCTTATCTGAAATTCAACTAGCTGTCCCATGTTTTATTTGGCATCCCTAATTTTATCACCACAGTTGTCAAGATACAGAACAGTTCCATCACCACTAAGTTGTTCCCTGCACCTCTCTTTAGGTCCACACCTCCTCCTCTCCCCCCAGCTCTTGGCAAACAATAATCTATATTCTATCTCTAAAATGTTGTCATTTTTTTCCCCACTCAACCTAATACCCGTGAGATCCTTCCAGGTTGTTGCAGTTCTAGTGTGGTCCTTTTTATTGCTGGGGATAGTCCATGAGGGCCATTTTCCACAAAAAAACAATTATCTTTTAAAATTTCATTCATTCAATATATTTATCTACATTTTTTAAAAAAGATTTATTTATTTATTTATACATGCACTGGGTACAGTCAGAAGCACGGGAGGGTGAGACAATTCACCAGAGTCAGAGCGGAGAGCAGAACAGGCAGAAGGACCGAAGGACACTGCTGAGGGGGGCAGCGGGCGGCAGGAGAGGTCTGCGCGCCAGGTGGGACCCTCGCCCGGTGGCCGGGGAGCAGCCAGGGGTCGAACCAGCGCTGCAGAGGCTGCGGGCAGCTTCGCAACCCAGCGCTCAACCGCTGCGCCACCGGGGAGGCCCTATCTACATATTTTTTAATGACATTTTTAAATTTTAAAATAATTTACTTAAAGGAAAAATTTTAAATTTACTTAAAGGAAAGCAAAAAAATGAGAGCACGGCTGGAGGGAGACTAGAGATTAGAAGAGGATTCTTTTGCAAGGGGAGTAATGACAGCGCCCAGGGATGCTACTCAGCATGACCGCCTAGAAGAACTGTGAAGGCTGAAGCGGGCGTAAGGGGAGAATTGCTGAAACAGCCACCTGAGTAGGCCAGAGGGGCAGGTCCTCTTGCACAAGTGGAGTGGGTGACCTTAGGTAGGAGGACAGATGATTCATGGGGACAGCAGAATATGGAGCTCAGATGCAGGGAGAAGCCTAGCTTAGAATGTTCTAGCTTAGAACATGGGAAGTCCTCTTCTTGAAGGCTTCTATTTTCTCAGGAAGATAGGAGCCCAGCTCAGCTGCTGAGAATGAGGATGGGGGAAGAGACAGGATGAAAACTGTCCTCCAGGAGAGTGGAAGAATGAATAGTCTGGAGATATTTAAAGCAGGAGCTCTGGGCAGTACACAGAACCCATTGTAGCTTCCTAGACACTGCTTTAAAGTGAGACTACTCAGCATGGCTGTGGGGATTTCTCTAGCCACAAAGGAGCAGGTGAGAAGCTGGTTGCAGCCCGGGCTGGGGTTTGCCAGAGGTTTGCCAGACAAGAAAACAAATCCAGAGTTCGCAAGGGACTTCACGGCAGACACACGGGAGTGTTTATAATAACAGAGCACATGACTTAAGGTAGGAGGAAGTGGAGACAGAAGTGTGAGGACCAGGGAAAATGTAGGTCAATAGTTTGGGTAGGTGAAGAACTAATGGAATTGGGTATCATTTTTCTGAAAGTTTCCTTATCTTTGGTTGTAATTTTTGGTTTAAAATATCAGTATCAAAAACATGTCATCGGGCCTCCCCAGTGGCGCAGTGGTTGAGCGCTGGGTTGCGAAGCTGCCCGAAGCCTCTGCAGCGCAGGTTCGATCGCCGGCTGCTCCCCGGCCACCCAGAGGAGGGTCCCACATGGCGCGCAGACCTCTCCCGCCGCCCGCTGCTCCCCTCAGCAGTGTACTTCGGTCCTTCTGCCTGCTCTGCTCCCCGCTCTGGCTCTGGTAAATTCTCTCACCCTCCCACACTTCTGACTGTACCCAGTACTTGTATAAATAAATAAATAAATCTTAAAAAAAAAAAAAAAACAGGTTACTTAAAAAAAAAAATGTCATCTACATCTTAACAATAAAAAGGACCACACAATGACCATATCAAAGGATCAAAGAGCTTTATGTGGGCATTTCTTAACAAAAGGGTTAGGGTTAAATGTTAGCCAACAAATGCTAACTAATTTAATCAGTGTACAGAAGAAAACAAAAGTCAAGGTCACAGGAAGTACTTAAAGACCATCTTTCTACCTGTTACTCTTAAAATTTACATATGAAGATTTTAAAAGTGATATATGAACATAGAAAAAGAGTCCAAATGTACCAAAGGAAAAAGAAGTGTCCCTTCTACCCCAAGCCTTCAGCCACCCCATTACTCCTTCCCAGAGTTAGTTATCATTTCTTGGGACTCCTGGTATAGTTTAAACATAGAAGGACCTTATGTATGTCTGTGAGTTTACAGTATAATTCCTATTCTGCACTATCTTTTCACTTAGTAATATATTTGGAAGTTGGTACCTATCCGTCCTTAAGGAGGAGCTTGATTCTTTTAACCATAGAAAGTCTTTTTAAACTTTCCTCCTAGAACATAATTGGTTGGAAATTATAATTTTGCCAGAGCTGCTAACCTCAAGGCATCCTGGGATTCCTAGTTCTCTATCAGTTCTGTCTGCCTGGAAAACAGGACCTGAGGGGAAAACGCATGTTGAAGTTTAATGTGCCCTCCCAACAACTCTGTAAGAGAACAAATTGCACTTGTTATACAAATGCCTATCATTATACCCAGCAGCAAATTAAGCATTGGTTTCGATATCCAAGACATCTACCAGTAATGAGACACCTGTGCTGACTTGGCAGCAGGTAATCAGATAATCTGATTCAGCCTTTCAACTGCATTTTAGCAGATGGGGACACACACACACACACACACACAAACTCTCTCTCTCTCTCTCTCTCTCTCTCTCTCTCTCTCTCTCTCTCTCTCTCTCTCTCTCTGTATGCCTTCTATTCCTTGCAGCATTGCTTTGGTCTTCTGTATCTCTAATCACCCTTACCAATTATGTGACAGATTCCTATTATAATTTAAGTGGCTGATCTTATAGACTGATGGATCAGAAAGGACACATATTACATCAACTCACACAGAAGTGAATGTGACCAATTGCTTTGTTAATAGGCTTTTGCACTTAAATAGTTGTTGAACCAAGAAGAGAAACAAATAGCAGTAGCATTGTGAACACCAGCTGAGGACTAGTAGAGAAAAAAAAGGGCCAGAGTAAATCTCAGAAACTTTTTTGACTCACCCCTTGACTTGCCCACTTCATACCCAGTACCATTCCCTTATCCAGAAATGACCACTCTCCTTTCCAAAACTGTTTCCAGGCATTTACATACATGTTTATATAAAATCTAGAAATTTAATGCAGTGTATGATTGAGTTTTAACTAAATATTCTTGCCCTATTAATATTATTCTGTAAATTGCTTTTTTTTTCACTCAATAATATATTTGGAATTTTTTTCATGATAATACTTAAAGATTGACCTCACATTGTAAAAAGTGAAAGATTTATGAGTTCTGAAGAGAAACCAGAGTATTAACCTCACATCATTACTTCCGCATGGTACTTTATAAAATACCATGTGAGAAAACTTTGTATGCATTCAAATTATCTAGGAATCTTGTTAACACATAGATTCTGATTTTGGTAGTTCTGGGATAAGCCCTAAGATTCTGCATTTCTAAGACTCTCCCAGGTATTATTGAAGCTGCAGGTCAACAAATCAATCTTTGAGGAACAAAGATGTAGAGTATAGAGAAATTGCATGCTAGAGCTGACCTGAATCAGAGCATAATGGCCAAATTTCCAGGAATTTTTTGATCCTGTTGCTAAATATGGCAATCATTAAAAAATTAAATTATAAAAACCTAAAATTAAATTATTTAACAAACAAATGCTCAAAAATCATCACGTTTTCATTTTACTATAAATCTATGCTGGAAGTGATTTTTGTCTATTATATCTGCGTGGTAGAATTCTATACAAAGTTATGCTTTGGGGCACTTTTCCTAGTCCACATTTAGTTCATGTTGGCAGCTTGGGCTTGTCACCACAGAAATTGGGTGTAAAGATGTGAATTCCCCCAGCTTCCTTCCAACACTTGATATTACCCATATATTTTATTTTTGATAATTTGACAAATCAAAAATGGTATCTCTTTTTAACTTGCATTTCTCTGGTTACAGTGAAATTGGGTTTCTTGTATGCCATTTGTACAAATTTAATAGTATTATTCTTGTAAAAAGGACTATTTTTTCTATTTTGTTATGTAATTGATATCAATGATTCAAAAAATCAGGCCACCGTTCCTACCAGTTCTAAGAGAATTTCAATTTATCTTCTTGGAGGTTTAGGGCAATCATATAATCTGTAAACACGACAAATGTTACATTTTCATGTGTATAATTTTATGGTGCTGGCTCTGACTGCTGGGCACATTTGCAACAAGAGGCACTAGCTCATTGATTGGTCTCTCCCCTAATCCGGATAGGATCACCAACCTCTGCTGTAGATTTCTGACAGATCGCCTTTATCCTTTCTCTTTCTAGTTTCTTAAGAGAACTTTTTTTAAGTTAAAAATGGCTGTCCAATTTACCAAATGTTCGCTTGTACTCTTGAAGTTATGCGTTTTTGTGACAGTTGAATCTCTCACATTAACATTTCCTTTGTGATCAGGAGAACATTAGAGACTTGAGTTTTCTTCCCTTACATAGTGTACTCATTTCAACGCCTTTCCTGGTCCTTAAATGTTTCTCATCCCCGGTAGCCAGCCTCTGGGTCCTCAGAGGACCAGAAAGATCTCTCCATAACCCACTCAGCAATGAAATTTTACCCATAATGGCATCTCACTTAACGGATAGGGGATGCCATGAATGCAACCCATCACCTAGTGCCTATATTCCTGACACTCCCCTGCAATACCTACGCCCGTTAGTAAAAGTAAGAGGCACAGGACCCTTATAACTGCTCCCCACTCCCCACATCCCCCTCCCAGTGTTTAAACACCATTGCTCCGTCGACTTGTAACCCCTGGAGTGCTGATAAAGCTCATCGTGAGCGCTCCATGAACATTAGTCATGTTGCTTTTATCATCACTAGGGTGCCTGTGGGGAGAGAGAGCACTTTGGACCGCACCCGTCGGACCAGGTGAGCTGGCGAGTGCGAAGTTTTTCTCAAAATCTGACTTGGGGCGGCGCGGTGGTGGCTGGGGCCGGCCCTGCCCGGCTGTCCTAAGACCTCCGGGGCGGCAGGGGGCGCCCGCTACCACCGCTGGCAGCCGGGGGCGGGGCAACTGCGCGAGGGGGCGGGGCTGGCGGCGGGGGCGGGGCTGGCGGCGGGGCGGGCCGCTGGGATTGAGCGGCCGGGGCGGCGGGGCGAGGGCGGGGTCGGGGCGGCCGGAGCGGACAGCGCGGCGGGGCGAGGGTGCGGCGGCCGGGGCGGCCGGGCGGCCAGGGGCGGTCAGGGCGGCCGGGGCGGCCGGGGCGGCCAGGGCGGCCGGGGCGGGGCGGCCGGGCGAGGGGCGGGCGGGGGAGGGCGCGGGCCGGCGGGGCGCCTGGACGGAGCGCGCGGCCATGCAGGTGGGTGGCCTCGGCCCGCTCCTCTCGAACTTCGGCCCAGACCCGGGCCCGGGCTGCCCACCGCGCCGGCCCGAATCGGAACCGCAAGCGCCGCCCCGGTGCCCTGACCTTCCTGGGGCCCGCGGGAGACGGGGCGGGCGGCGGGCGGGCCGTGGCGCCCCCCGAGGACCCGGGCCCTGGGAGCGCCGGGGTCGGGGGCGCGCGGGGCGAGGGCCGCGGAGGGTCGGGGGCCCGCGTGGTCCTCGGAGTTGGGGAGCCCCGGGACTTCCCGGCGGGGCGGGGCCGTGGGTGGGGCTTGGGGGGGCGGCCCCGCGGTCCGCTGGGCGGGGAGCACCGCCCGGGTGCGGCTGCGGCTGCGGGACCGAGGCTTTAAGGGGAGGCTTCGCCCGGCACCTGCTCTCGCTGGAGGAAGCAGGAGGCAGATGGAGGTCGGGGGCCCGAGCGCTCACCTGGGAGGGAGTCGGGGAGAGTCCCGGGGGCCTGGAGGACAGGTCAGAGGTCCCAGACCGCGTGGGACCTGAGAGCCCCCCTTCTCCTAGGTGGCCATGACTGGCAGGGCGCGCAAAGAGGCGGTGCAGGCCGCGGCTCGGGAGCTCCTCAAATTCGTGAACCGGAGCCCTTCGCCCTTCCACGGTACGTGAGCCCGGCCCGGCCCGGGGCGGGGCGGGGCGGGGGTGCCTTCGCCGGCTTCGCGCCCTGAGAGGTTCTTTCGCTGCAGCGGTCGCTGAGTGCCGCAACCGCCTCCTCCAGGCTGGCTTCCATGAGCTCAAGGAAACAGAGACCTGGGATATCCAGCCCGAGAGCAAGGTACTAAGGGTGGGGTGGGGACAAAGAAGCAGATCCCCGGGCTGGGGCTCAAAGTCCTGCGGGCCAGTTGGCTGGCTAGTCCAAGGCACCCCTCTTTCCCCCAGTACTTTCTGACCAGGAACTCCTCCTCCATCATCGCTTTTGCTGTGGGAGGCCAGTTCGTGCCTGGCAATGGTTTCAGCCTCATTGGGGCCCACACAGACAGCCCCTGCCTGCGGGTGAGGAACTGGGGCTGTGCTGGGGGGGGTGTGTGTGTGTGTGTGGTGGGGTGGTAATGGGGAGAACAGGGCAAGAGGAAACTGGGAGCAGGAGAGAAGACTTGTCACCCCCTTTGTCCACATCTTGGGCTTTCTTCAACACTAATATTCTGTTACTTCACCTGTGAATGCTCTGCTCAAAATCTTGTCATGAGGCCTCATTCCGTGTGCTTCTTGCTCCCCATCGTCACACTCAGGTGAAACGGCGGTCTCGCCGCAGCCAGGTGGGCTTCCAGCAGGTTGGTGTGGAGACCTACGGCGGTGGGATCTGGAGCACCTGGTTTGACCGTGACCTGACCTTGGCTGGACGTGTCATTGTCAAGGTGGGAACTGAGCTTGGACCTGGGAGGTTCTCAGCTTCAGCTATCTGAAGAGTGACTCTCACCTTCCTTTAGAAGAGTTAGGAAGAGTCTGGGTCCGAGGACAACCTTGGTTAGTCCGGGTTAAGTGGGGGCTTTAGCCCCCAGTTGTGATTGAAAGGCACCCTGCCTGACCCAGCCTGGCCACCCCAGTGTCCCACTTCAGGCCGGCTGGAGCAGCGGCTGGTGCACGTGGACAGGCCCATCCTTCGCATCCCGCACCTGGCCATCCATCTCCAGCGGAATATCAACGAGAACTTTGGGCCCAACATGGAGATGCACTTGTGAGACTGGGACAAGGGCCCTGGGGACTAGGAGGGATGGTGTGGGCACCAGGTGATGAAAGAGGCCCCGTGGGGCCTGGGAGGTCACTAACTACTGGTGGCCATGGTCAGTTTCTACTCTTGGGACCCAGCTGATGTCTTAGAGCCCTCAGAATTCTGTCATTTGGGGAACAAGCTGGGACTTGAAGAGCAAGGGAAGTTCCCCATCAGGAGATGCCTGAATCTAGTTCTGTCCTGCTCTGCCCCCCACTTCTCTCCTCACCTCTCCCCCCACTGTATCTCCCCACAGGGTCCCCATTCTTGCTACAGCAGTCCAGGAGGAGTTGGAGAAGGGGACCCCTGAGCCTGGACCTCTCAGTGCTACCGTAAGAGAGTCTCCCACTCGCAGGGAGTGATGAGCAGAGTGGGAGGGACCAATTCCTGAGAGGTGGGGGTGGACCCCCCCTCCCAGCATCCTTCTGCCCTGCAGGATGACCGGCACCACTCGGTCCTCATGTCCCTACTCTGTGCCCATTTGGGGCTGAGCCCTGAGGACATCTTGGAGATGGAACTGTGTCTTGCAGACACCCAGCCTGCGGTAAGGAACGGCCACGGGATCTTGGGGAGGGGGGCGGTCTCCAGGATCCCAGCCTGCTCCAGCATGCCCCCCTAAAACTCTCATCACTTCTGCCAGTTTCCCAGTTACTCTTATTCCTGTCTTCTCCCTTCCTGCCATCAGGCCCGGTTTCCACTCCAGACCTGCTCACCTGCATTCTCTGGGGTGGGGCCTGGGAGTCACCTTCCCCCAGATTCCCCAGGAGCTTCTGCTGCAGATGGTCCCCACCAGCTCCAAACTCGCACCCTTATTCTGGAGCCTTTCCTTGCATCCCTCCCACTCGCCAGCAGCAGGAGACAGCTAAGCCTTTAGATGTCCTGTTGGAGCTGCACCAAGTTTCTGTTTCTCCGCTGGTCTCTATTGCCTAAGCTTTTCTGGTGACCATTCCTGCCCTCCCTCTTCCTGTCCCTCGGGCACTAGTGAGAAGCTATAAGCTACCACCCTCCTGTCCCTGAGCTCCATCCAGCCCAGACCCATCTCCCCAGCCCTGCACAGCAGGGATCAAGGTGCTCTGAGGCAGGAGTCAGGGAGTTTGTGCAAAGAACCTTGGAGGCTCAGAGGCTCCCTCTAGCTCAGGGAGCAGGAAGAGGCAGGTAAGTAGGGGTGAAGGGTGAAGGTCAGGCTGCCTGTCCTGTTTTTCTAGGTCCTGGGTGGTGCCTATGAGGAATTCATCTTTGCCCCTCGGCTAGACAATCTGCACAGCTGCTTCTGTGCCCTGCAGGTAAGGGGTGGGAGGATGGCCTCACGCCCTGCAGGTGGCGGGAGAATCACTGGCCATTTCCTCTGTCTGCTAGAGTGGGAGGGCCAGGTGGAGAGGCCCAAAGGCTGTAGCCTCTTCTTGCCCTGGCCTGAGGCCTGGGCCTGAGGTGTGGGGAGGCTGAGAGTTCCCTTAGGGCACCTCAGTGTCTTTCTTACCCCTGCTCCTGCTGCTCCTCCTTCCATTTGGCCTCTGCCTCAAGGGAGGGGCCTTAGCATCCCATTGAAAAGGTCCCCCCAACTTTGCGAGGCAGTGGCCTAAAGATGGAGGCCTGTGAGATCCCAGCCTCTCTCCTTGCGGCCATGATTACAGCAGGCAGGGGGCGGAGGGTGAGGGAAGCATGAGTGCCCAGGTGCTGGCGGACTGAGTTACAGAGGAAGGAGGAGGGATGAGGATGATGCTCTTGATTCTTCCCCAAACAGGCCTTGATTGATTCCTGTGCAGCTCCTGCCTCCCTGGCCTCGGACCCCCACGTGCGCATGATCACCCTCTATGACAATGAAGAGGTAGGTCTGGGGCTCTGTTGGGGCGTCTCTGGAGTTTTCCATAGCCAGCTGGTGCCAGGCCTCCATTGTGAGCCAGGGCCATTGTGGAGGTCCCAAAGGCAGAGTAACTAATGCTTGCTGTGCTCCCTGAGCATTTGGTCCCATCTGCTCTGGTGTGACCCTATGTCCTGTGTGTCCTTGATGCCACACAGTGGGTCCTCGAGGATTTGGCCCTGTATCTCTGCTGCCCCACGGTCACCACCTGGTGGCTGCTAGAATGTGTGCTTGTGTTAAGAGCAGTCAGAGAGGCTGAACTAGAGCTGGAGTACGTGGATAGTTCTCTGCCTGTGACACACAGCTCCGAGTTAGCAGGTCATCAGGCCTCTGCTGTCCTGAACTCAGCTTCCAGGGTGACTACTAGTCAGGGAGGAGGGGCACTGGGGAAGCTACATCTCGCTTTTTAAGGGCATAACCCAGAAGTGGCAGTCACCACTGCCTCTGTCTCCTGGAACCAGCAAGGCCCTGCTCAGCTGTGAGGGAAGCTGGGGATGTCCCCTCAGTTGCCTACTTATGTGTTTAGTTATGACCTACGTGATCTTTGTAAAAGGCAGCCAGTGGATTCTGGCACATGTTAAAGCCGACGGTGTGTGTGGCTCTCCGTCTGAGGCCCAAATGTGAGGGTTGAGAAGGAGGAAGAGAGGCTTCCTCCTTTGTGGAAGCCCAGCAGGAAGTGCTATTTTGGCCCCAGAGATGACAAAGGATTAGTTTGGCCCCAGCCCACTGTCAGGTTTTCAGTGACATGAGGTTGGGGAACTTGATGATAACACCCTGTGTTTTCCTTTTGCTGCCTCATTGGGGTCCTGGGCCAATCTGGACATGGGGTCCCTCTCCCCGGCCTCCAGCTTAGGCCCTTGAGCCCAGGTCTGAGTCAGGTCTTTGCTCTCGCAGGTGGGGTCTGAGAGCGCCCAGGGGGCGCAGTCACTGCTGACGGAGCTGGTGCTGCGGCGAATCTCAGCCTCAGCGCAGCACCTGACGGCCTTCGAGGAAGCCATACCCAAGTCCTACATGATCAGTGCAGACATGGCCCATGCCGTGCACCCCAACTACCCGTGAGTCTACCATGGCACATAGGTCTGCCAGACCTGAATAGCTGGAGATGTGACCGTAACCTGCCTCCCAGCTCGGTCCTGGCTCTGGACCAAGGCCTCCCCCACCTCCCTTTCCTCATTCTGCAGGGGAGTTCAGTGGGTTTTCCTTCTGATTGCTCCAAGGCCCAGCTTGGCCAAAATCAGTTAGCCATGTTGACGAGGCTGTGTTTCCGTCTGCTGGGTAGAGGCTGCTGCAACGCTGTTTGTAGAGTGACTCAGTCCTACCCGCACTGTAGAAAGAAAGATTGAGGGCTGTGTTGTGAGGTGTGGGTGCTGACATGCCCAGTTCCCGTTTGCCATCCCTGACCCTTAGCCTGCCTGTTCCAGGGACAAGCACGAGGAGAACCACCGGCCCCTATTCCACAAGGTGAGGTGCTCCCGTTTCTCCCCAGGACTTGGAGGCTTGGCTGGTTCTGGCCTCTCGTTCCCTCTGGGCCTGTCATCCTCTCTGCCTCAACTTCCGGTCTGCCTCCCCCCAGGGCCCCGTGATCAAGGTCAATAGCAAGCAGCGCTATGCCTCAAACGCCGTCTCCGAGGCCCTAATCCGAGAAGTGGCCAGCAGTGTTGGGGTGCCCCTGCAGGTGAGGGCAGGCCTGTCTGGGAGGGCATGATGGAGGCAGCAGGGTTGGGGGTAAGTGGGGGAACTTGCACAACAAGAAATTTCAGGCTCTCCTTGTTGGTTTCTCTCCCCTAAGTTGGTTGCATTTGATGACTGTTAGAAGCCACATTCTGGTGTCAAGAGTGTTGTTCTTGGGGAGAGTGCTTTGGGGCCCATTTCTGTAGAAAACATAGAAGAAAGACATGTATTTCGAGAGTCATGTGTTAATATTGTAATCCTTATTCCAAAAATTGGAAGCTAATCCTTTATCTGATTGTGTAATTGTTTTAACTTACACTGTAAGTCTTGGTACCTGACATCATATTATAATTTAATTTACCTTTTAACCATAATATAAAGAAAATGATTTTAAGATGTCAGTCATGATATTTTTTAAAACACTGAAACTAAGTGATCTCTCTCTCGGTGTATGGTGTGGGGGGCATATGAAGGAAGAGGGTGACATAAAAGATACATTTTTAAAAAAATATTCATTTATTTATTCATATAAGAACTGGGGTACAGGCCAGAGGTGTGGGTGGTGAGAGGATTCACCAGAGACAGAGTGGGGAGCAGAACAGGTGGATCTACTGAAATACGCTGCTGAGGGATGCAGTGGATGAGACAGGAGAGGCCTGCAGCGCCACGTGGGTTGCTCCATGGCCAGCTGGGGATAGAACTCTTGCTGCAGTGGCTGGAGATGGCTTGATGTCTTTAACCCCTGAAGCACCAGGGAGGCCCCAAGGATACATTGTTTTTTAATCCCCTCCTCCTGCTCTGCAGAGAAGGGGTTATTTGGGGAGGTGAGATGATGTTAGTTGGAACCTGGAGTGAAAGAGTAGGACCAAGTCAGGATATACTGACCTTTGGGCTGGTGTCATGTCGCCTTTGTAATTTTTTTTTTAATATTTTTTTAAATTTATTATTTTTATACAAGAACCGGGGTACAGACCAGATGCACGGGAGGGTGAGAAGATTCACTGGAGACAGAGCAGGGAACAGAACAGGCAGACTGAAGAAATACACTGTATGGGGAGCAGCGGGCAAGACAAGAGAGGTCTGCCTCGCCATGTGGGCTTCTTGCTGGCCAGCCGGAATAGAACCCACGTTTTATCCTGGTCACATCCACTCTCTGAGGCGGGAGAAGTGACCATCTGCCAGGTCCTTATGGCTCTGTGGCGCTGGGCTGACCTCCACCTTGGCCTCGTATGTGCTGCTCATGAGACCTTCCCTCTCCCCCCAGGATCTCATGGTCCGGAATGACTCCCCCTGTGGGACCACCATTGGCCCTATCTTGGCTTCTCGGCTGGGGCTGCGGGTGCTGGACTTAGGCAGCCCCCAACTGGCCATGCACTCCATCCGGGAGACAGCCTGCACTACGGGAGTACTCCAGACCCTCACCCTCTTCAAGGTGACTCCCCCCTCACCCCTTTTGCCTTGGACACCTGGACTCCTGTCCCTCTAGTGCCGGATTGGTTGCTGGTCAGCATCACCACCACTGAGTGGTTGGCCTAGATGAAGGGTCTGGGTGTCTCGGTGCTACTGTGTAGGAATGAAGGGTTCACATTCTTAAATCTCGGGAGTCCTGATCAACCCCCAGAAGATAATGAGGGGACAAAGAAGGCTCAGGGATGGGATGATGGGCAGTTCCTGGGTGAGGGTAAAGCAGCTGTGCCTCTCTTGCTGGGGCCCCTGTTGGTGGGAGGTAAGGGTAGGGCACCTCATTCTGGCCTCCACTAATTCCAGATCCCATGTTGCATCCCATTTCAGGGCTTCTTTGAGCTGTTCCCTTCTCTGAATCGTAACCTCCTAGTGGATTGAGGCCTCTTGGAAAGACTTCTCATCCACGGGAAGTTCTCAGCTGAGCTGAAGCTGGATTATTAAAGTGCATTTTCCACTCAAACCCATTCTGTTGTGCCTGTTTGGAGGCTGAAAGAATGAAGGTTCAGCCTGCCTTGACCTTCTGAACTAGGATGGGAGTGGGGATAGAGTATAGGTGGAGGAGGCCACAGCTCCTAGGGTTTCAAACTCTTCCTAAGCTCATGCCTGATGTGGACGAAGGGTGGGTGGTGCCCAACTTGGAAGGTCACTTCTTCCGTCCTCAGTCTCCCTTCTGGGATGTGGTCTCAAGGCTCTTTCCTCCTTTCATTCCCTGAAAAGTCTCAGCACCCTGCAGTCTCCCAGCTCAGATTAACCCCCTCAGGCTGCCCTGGGCTATCAAGGCTGTTTGCCACCCTCCTGCAATCCCTCCTCAGCCCTCCCCAGAGCTGCAAAGAGAAGGGCACTGGCTGTGCTTCCAGCCTCACCATCACCCCCCGTCACTTCTCAGCCGCCACCAGTGCATCTCCATTGCTGAGTGTATTACCAGGGAAAAAGATTATCACCAAAGAAATTAAAACGGGAAAAGTAAAAATCTGCTTATAAACCAGCTGCCCCCTCTCATCAAAACAATTGAGCTAATAATTGGTGGTCTTCCAAGGTGAGGGATGCCAATATAAAAATTTTTGTGAAAATATGACCATTTGAGCTTTCAAAAACACTTTAATATGATCTAGAGAAATTCTTCCACATCAATACATACACATTTAATTTAGCAATGGCACAAAATGAGAATCCACCTAAAGCTGTGTCTGCAAAGGTAAAGCCAAATACATGGAAATGTCTACAATGTGCTGTTGATAAGATGGTAAATCATGTGAACTACATGAAGAGATCACAGGACATTGTTGAGTACAAAAGACCAGTTGCAAAACTATGTAAAGGATGATGCAATTTGGGCAAAAAATCTGTGTACCCAAAAACTTATTTTATGGGTATGCATGTGTATGTATAGAAAAAAAGGCGCATTGAATTTGAACGATGATTTTCTGAGAGTGACAAAAGGCCTTTCACCTTTTTGGCTTTCTTTTCTATGAAGGAGTATTCATGTATTACTAAATAGAAAAACTTTAATCTGGGCTGAGAAAACACTGTGTGTGTGCCTAGTTTGTACAAAAGAAATAGATTCTGGAATGAAGCTTATCATAACATGCCCTTATCAGCTTCCCTCCTTTCTTGTCTCACTTTCCCATTCCGTACAATGTTTTCCTTTAATTAAACCTCTCCCATCCAGATTCTTGTCTCAGGTCAGTTTCTGAGAAACCTACAGGAAGTTAGAAGTCCTTTGAGGTAGAGAATAAGATGTAGGAGCCTGCTATTCTGTTGCTACTCAGCTTTGTACTGTAGGTCCTTATCTATGCAATAAGGTGAAAAGGGGAGTAAAAGAAAGGCTGGAAAGAGAGGGGCAAACTTCCTTTTGATATGATTTGTTACTTAGAAGACCCAAAAGATAAATTATTTGGATTAATAAGAGATGGCTGGTTGAAAAGTCAATATACAAAAATCAATTGTATTTCTATATGCCAGCTATGAATGGTTAGAAAATGAAATTGTAAAAAAAGATTACTCCTATAAAGCATAAAAATCAAGTGCCCATAAATAAATAAAAGATATACAAGATCTCTCCAGAGAAAATCATATAAAAGGAGGTCCAAATAATTTGGAAGATATGTGTTACTTTTCAATGTGAAACTCAATATTGTAAAAATATTGGTTCTCCTCCAACTTGACATATAAATGCAGTGCACTCCTAATTAAAATGTCAGCAGGTTCTCTCCTCCTCCATTCTTTTCTTCTTTTGTGGGAGTTGACAAGCTATTCTATATGTGGAAATAGCTAAGACACTTTTGCAGAAGACAACTGCCTTACCAGTTATGAAAGCTTATTACAAAGCTATAATCATCAAGACAGGACGTTGTTAGCTCACGGATAGACTTACCAATAGAGCCAGCAGAGACACCTGAATATCTGATACTTGACTTATGACAAAAGTGGCTATTCCAATGGTCTTTTTGATAAATTGTGTCATGAAAATTGGTTATCCATGTGGAAAAATGAACTTGGAACCCTGCCTTCCATAATGCACAAAATCAATTGCAAGTAGAGTTTAGATCTAAACTATAGATGACAAAAACAATAAAGCTTTTAGAAAATATTAGAGAAGAATGTCTTTATGACCAGGGCTGGGCAAGATTGAAATAATACAAAGAACACTAAGCATAGAAGAAAATATTGGCAAAGCTGACCTCATTAAAATTATCATTAAGAGAATTAGAAGACAAGTCATAAAGTGAAACAAGGTAAATTCAACTTATGTAACTGACAAAGGGCTCATTGAGAGTATAGAAAGACCTACAGGTTAATAAGAAAAAAGAACAATGGGCACAATTGATGAGCAGGTAGTCTTCAAAAGAGGAAACCCAAGTGGCCATTGAATACATGAACACATACTTTACCTCATCAGTCAGATAGACAGTGGATTGAATCATGTGAAATTGACTGTGTTGGACCATCTTGATCTACAAAATGGCGGTTTCATGGGGTTTAACCTAACACAGATGAAAACCATGCTAAGACACCACTGTACACAGCCTGACAGCACCAAATGTTGAAGATGTGGAGCAACATTAGTGTTCCTGCCTTCTTGGGGTGTACATAGACCATAGCTAAGTTTGGCGTGGTCCTCATAAGCCAGCCAGTTACTCCAGACGTACACTGAGTGGATTACTGGCGTGGGCACCAGGAATGTGTGCAAGAGTGTCCACTGCAGCATTGCTCAAGAGCCCCAAAGTGGAAACAATGCAGGAGTCCATCAACCACACAGTGGATACTGGCAGAGAGCCTACCTTTGTGAGTGCTAAGGCATAAACAATGTAGGGACCCTATTAAGTAAAAGAATACAAAATGACAAAAATACGTAAAATTACAAATTAATATGAAAGCAAATAACTAATTAGAATGAAGACAAACTTTAATGGAAGAATTAACAGCAACTCTTCATAAATTCTTCTAAAAAGTAAAAATACACTTTCTGACTTGTTCTGCAAGACCAGACTGTGATTTAAATACCACATGTCAAAAGAAAAGGGAAGAAATTAATCTTTTATGAATAGAGACACATAAATACTCAACAAAATAGCAAATTGAATCCAGCAACCCCCAGTAAAGCAGTATACACCGTGACAAAGCAGGATTTATCCCAGGAAAGAGAGCTTGATTCAACATATGAAAATCAATATAATACACCGTATCAATGGACTAAAGGACAAAACCCACAAGATCATCTCAGCAGATGCAAAAAAAAAAAAAAATTGACAAAATCCAACATCCTTTCATCATAAAAATATTCAACCCTCAGAAGGAAACTTCCTTAGCCTGATAAAGGGTAGCTATGAGAAATCCACAAATAACATCATACCTAATAGTGAAAGACTAAGCTTTCCTCCTAAGATCTAGAACAAAATGGGGAAAGAAAAATTCATAACTAGAATGAAAAAAAAAATCACAGCAAATTACTTTTATAAATCATACAAAAATATTTGATCATGCGACCACATTGCTAAGGTTGCACCCAGAACCTGGGGAGGGTTGTGGAAACTGAGACTCCCCAAAGCTGAAGATTCATTAGCATCACAGTACACCCTACTCTGAATTGTAATGCGATATTATCACACAATGGAAGATGATAGAGCAATGAAAATGGATGTGATATATTGAATAGTTACATTGAACATTATGACTGAATTTTTAAAATACAATGTTGAGTAACAGAAGTCAGTGCAAAATAACCCATATCACATGTTGTGTAGTGTCTCCCAAAAAATGCATATCCATCTGGATGGAACCTTACATTGTGTCCTAATTTCGAAAAAGGGTCTTTGCAGATGTGGTTAGTAAAGGATCTTGAGGTAAAATTATCCTCCATTTGGGATGGGCTCGAAATCTAGTGATCAGTGTCTTTAGAAGAAGGAGGGGGAGAGGGCCTCGCTGGTAGTGCAGGCGATTGAGCGCACCCCTGTGACGCTGTCCGCAGCCTCCGCAGCATGAGTTCGATCCTCACTGACTGTGGAGCAACACATATGGTGCGGCAGACCTCTCCTGTCTCACCCACTGCTCCCCTCAGCAGTGTATTTCAGTCAGTCTGCCTGTTCTGTTCCCCACTCTGTCTCTGGTGAATCATCTCACCCTCCCCCACATCTGGCCTGTACCCCGGTTCTTGTATAAATTAACAAAGGAGAGGGAGATTTGGACACACAGAAAGACGGAGGGAGGCTGTGTGAAGATGGAGGCCCGTACTGGAATATGCCATAAGCCAGGGAATACCAGGAGGCCCCAGAAACTGGAAGACGCACGGGTTGGGGGACTCCTCCATAGAGCCTTTGCTGGGGAGCAGTCAGTCTGCCAACTCCTTGATTTCAGACTTCAGGCCTCCGGACTTGTGAGAGAATACATGATTTAAACCACCAAGCATGAGATGATTTGTTGTAACAACAGGAAGAAACAAAATACACTATATAGTTACATTTCTAAATGCTACTCTTTTAAAATGTGTGCTTACTGGGCCTCCCCTGGGGGCCCAGTGCTTGAGCGCTGGGCTGCGAGGCTGCCCACAGCCTCTGCAGCGCTGGTTCATTCCCCAGCTGCAGGCGAGGGTCCCACCAAAAAAAAAAAAAAAAAAATGTGTGCTTACTTATGTTGCACAACAAAGGAAGGAAGGACATGATGCCCACAAAACAGGAGAGTGATTGGAGAGGAAGAGGAAGAGAGAGAGAGTGCTGTGGCCTGGAAGCCCAGAGGTATTTCTGGCCTGGGGAACATTGCTGTTCTCAGCCCAGAGATATGTTGAGCTACACCTTTATATTTTTTCCTCTAATCTGTGCAACTTGTCACCATCATGAGGTTAAAATGCTTTTTTAAATAAGAGAAAGAAAAGCAAAACAGTCTCAAAAAGAAAGGTTGGCATCCGAAATATTTTAAATTGAAAGAAGGGGAAAGTTGCTCCTAAAATGGTTGGATCATTAGGAGCAAAGAAATGTCCCCTCCTTGTCTAACTAGACCCAGAAGCTCCAGCACTGGGGGCATGCTGGGAGGGGCACAGGGAAGAGGGTTCCTTGGGTTCTCCAGGAAAATTTCCCTTCTCTCCTGGCCGGGCTCCCCTTACCTCCCCCAGAGGGCGCTGCTCCCCACTGAGCTCAGCCTTCAGAAAAGACAGCCCTTCCTCGCTCCCTTAGTTTAACTTCTGGAAAATAGAAATGTTCAAAGAAAAATGAACCCCAATATATCACTAAAAAAGCCTGATTAAGGGGAGCCAAAGGTGGAGAAGATCTTGAATCTATGTATTCTGAAAGCAAGGAAGAGCTTGTTCTCCCAGCTCTCTGTCCTTCCTGTCCATGAATTGTCTCAAGAATCGAAGGGACACCCCCTGAGTACCCCATGCCTGGCTCATGCTTTCTTCCACAGATCAGGAGACACGCCTAAGCTTGCACTGCATGCCAGCATGAATCCGTATACACAAACACAACTTGCACAGGCCTCACACATTCATCTGCCCCCTTCCACTTCACACACATACAGAAACATAGTACACACACTCATACACAGACACACACCTACACACAAGCTCATAAACATGTGCATGCATGACACACACTTATAGGCACACACATATGTAAACATATACAGCCACATGCATATATACATCTGCCTGTACTGACAGACCCATTTTATATATACACATACTACAAATACACACACATACAAAATACAGACACACATATGCAAGCACATGCACAAATGTAGACATAATACACATAGACTTGCATACCCGTGTACAAAACCAAACACATATGGAAGCACAATCATACATACATGTATGAAACACCATCATGTTTCTATCTATAGAATCCTGTGTCTATAATCCATTCATCCACATAACAAAACATATATACAAAGGGGCCTCCCCGGTGGTGCAGGGGTCAAGTCTCAGTGCTATCACCGCTGTGGCCTAAGTTTGATCCCCACCTGGCCAGGGAGCTACCCACATGGCGCAGCAAACCTCTCCTGACTCACCCGCTGCTCCCCTCAGCAGTGTGTTTCAGTCAGTCTGCCTGTTCTGCTCCCCACTCTGTCTCTGGTGAATCCTCTCACCCCCCCACACACACCTCTGGCCTGTACCCCAGCTCTTGTATGCATAAATAAATGAATCGTTAAAAAACATATTAAAAAATGAACAATGATGTAAAAAATAAATTTAATTATAAAAAATAAAAACAAATGCTTTTCCCCTTAAAAATAGATAATGAATACAAATATATTGCACATACATATATACTTATATACAAATACATTCCCCCTCATACACACAAATCTACATATACAAACATACACAAACAAATGCATACAATATACATCATACAACCCTCCTAAGAGTCTTTGGGCTCTCCAGCACCCAGATACCCACGGAGTTCTGATCCATCTCTGAGGAGCTCCTTTCTGGAGATTCCCACAGGGACGAGCTGGCTTTAAGGGAAGAACCTGCTCCTTGAGGAAGGGTAGTGGTATGGCAACCTCAACACAATGGCAGTCTCTCCTCCCTGCGTATCCAAGAGGAGGTACAGTAATGGAGTCCCCAGGTCAAGACAACCCACAGACAGGAACTCCTGGGGAGCCCCCGAAGCTGAGTCCAGCTGTGGGCTAGCTTTGGTAAGACTGAGTCAGGGCTCCCCCTCTCCCCATCCGGGCAGGCAGCCTCTGCTCTCTGGGCCTAGCTGAAGTCTTCCACCCCTTCCCCTGATGAGCCGGGAAGCAGGACTCCTCAGTTCCCCTCTGGATTGTCTACCAGTTCAGCCAGCCCTTCTAGGTTCCAAAGTCTCCCCTACACCCCAACTCATGGGGCTGGAGCTGAAGTCTGAGAACTTCAGGAAGACTGAAGCTGAAGTGAAGCAGAATTCTGCCCCCATGGGTTGCATGTGAGACTGTTTTCACATCCGATTGTTCTTTGCTCTTCACAGTCACCCTCGTGAGCGTCCAATCAACAGATGACCACACCGAGGCAGAGAAGTGTCATACATGTCTCTGGATCCAAAGCCTTGTTCATTAATTCAACAAATGCTTACTGAGCAATCCACCCTGAGCAGGGTTTGGAGCTAGAGGCTGAGGTTATGAGAGTTCGTGAAGCTGACGTGTCCCCTGTCCCTCTGACCTCACACGCCTGTGGGGGCATGAAAGAAACAAAGCAACCTGTCGCTATCAACAGTGGTGAGTGTCGTGAAGGGAATGAAGTGACAATGACCAGGAGGGAGAAGGAGCACCCCTCTGAGCCGCTGGCGCCTGTGCTGAAACAGATACCCAAGGACGCTGGGGAAAGTTCAGACTTTCAAAGAATGGACAGGAGCTGGTGTGGCTGCAGAGGGGAGCAAGAGGAGAGAAGGAGATGGTCAGAGAGGAAGGCAGGGCTCTATCATGCTGGGACTTGGGGGTAGAGTTTCCTCAAAGGTGTAGCTGAAACGTGTGTTCAGCAAAGAGTAAGATGCTTCAATTTGTATTTTAAAAAGATCCCCCTGGTGCCTGTTAAGAGATTATGGGGAGGCAGTGTGGAACAACAGATGTTCAACAAGTATTTATGGAGCATCTACAGTCTGCCAGCTACTATCGGGGCGCTTGGAACACACCCCAAGTAATCCGTTATCCCAAGCAACCAGATGAAATGCAATCTCAGTAGCAGGTAAGAGATGAAGGTGATTTCAGCAAGGGCAATGGTCTGGAAAAAATAGGAATTGATGTCAGAATGGAGCGATCCTCGCCTACGACAGGAAAAGAGCAGAGGCAGGAATGACTAAGGAGCAGCGAGAGCTCACTGTGTGCAGGTCCTGCTAAATGTCAAAATGCTTCATGGGTATGAATGAAGGGAATTCACCCTGTTACAGTGAAGGGTGAGGGGCACCCCTGGGCCCCTAATCTGCCTGCTCTAAATAGGTTCTGCCATCCACCACATTAAGACAAAACACACTCTAGTGTGTAAGACTGTCCATGGAAAGGAACTTTAATACAATTAGTGTGCAACAAAGACAAGAGAAAGGAAAGCCTTGATAAAGAAGTTTTCACACAAAACACCCAAAGTTACCCATCCCCTTGTGAGTAAATGCCCAGCCAGACAGGGTTGGCCCAAAGCAGGACCACTGAGGCCGAGAGCTTGCCACAAGGCTAAGGCACCTCCTGGTGGGGACCCACAGGAAAGGGGCAGAAGGGGCCAGACAAGTCTGGAAGGAAAAGAGCAAACTCAAAATCAGGATGAAGGCGGCCATTGTCAGCTTCCCTGCGTGCCTCTCACCCACCTCTGTTTCCGGTAGGGGGAAAGGCTGTCCTAAAGCTAATTCCACACAGGCTTTGTGGACTCCACCCCCACCCCAGGCCAAAGCCAAAGACACTGGGAACTCCACATCCCATCACCACCCAAGGGAAGGTGGCTGGGACCTGAGGGTGGGGTGAAGCAGCCAGGTTGATATAAAGCCAGACACGTGGGCTTTGGGGGGAGTCCCCATTTTGGCTCCCCGCCAGCTCGCAGCTCTGAGAGTGCCTTTGGGCTTCCGGGTCGGCGGATCGGGTAGGACGCATTAAAGACTTTATTTCCCTATTTTCTCCCTGAGTTGTACATTTTCCTTCTTTCCTTTTCCCTTGTAAATAAACCTTTTATCAACCTTTTGTGTGTGCCTGTCGTGGGGTATTCATAAGTCCCTTGTAAGCGCGCGGGTGAGGACCCACAGCCAGGCAACCCGTTCAATATCGGGGCTGCCCTATAACATTTCAAGTGTCTCCTTCCATGTCCCCCAAGTTCCAGGTACAAGGCCAAGCAGGGCCGAGGCGCAAGCACAGCTTCTTCACCCGTCTCTCTGCTCCTTGTGCCTCCTCCAGGCTCCTTCTTGCTCTCCTGCTCAGCTCCTTTCTTCTTCCCCCCGCCCCCTGCTCAGCTCTACCCATCCCTGGGTGGGGCAGGGCCCTGGAGCCTCCCCTTTCCCTGGGGACCACCCTGTTACAATCCTAAGAACACAGCGAGCTGGATGCTGTTAGCATCTCCCTCCTACCGATGAGGAGCTGGGCCCAGGGAGCTGAGCGCGGCCAGCGGGCGCCTGGCTTGCCTGCGGGCCATCTGCCCAGTGCTGCCTTAACAAGCACCCAGTGACTTCCAGGTGCTGGTTGCTGATATGCAATTACGGATTTTACCACACACGCCCCATCTTCACTCACTGGTGAAGAAGAGGGTGGGGGCTGCGCTTCTGTGCGTGTTTGGGGGTGGGGGGTGCTGGGGGTGGGAGAGGACTCTTGGGTAATAGGTTCCAGACCCGGGGCCGTGGGAGGGGTGTTAACTGTTTTCGGGACCGGTCCACTCTTAAAAGCAGGACTCTGCCGTGGAGGCAGGTAAGAGCACAGGCTCAGGGTCTTGCTCCCCGCCGCAGCAGGTCGCCGGGGCAAGAGGGGCGCGCAGAGTCGCGGGCTGGGGCGCGGAGGCCAGGGCCAGGCCGCCACCGTTGCTTTGCTTCCCGCTGCTGAGCAGCCGCCCTGGGCCCTGGGACCGTGAGTCCCCAAGTCCGAGGTTCAGTGGGCAGGGGTTGGGGCGCTCTCCAGAGGGAGGGCTTTCGAGTGCCCAAGGCTGAGAAGAGCGGGGAATTGTAGGGGGGTGGGGAGAGTTAGAGGCATCTTGGAGGCTGGGGGAAAAAATCGGAAGATGGGGTGGCAGTGAAGAGAAAGAGGACACAAGGAGACACCCGGGATTCGGCAGGAGGGATGCGGGGCGAGTGGATGAGTGAAGTGGATCCAAGTCTCAAGAAACAGCAAGCGGTGGGGCCAGAGCCAGCAGCGGGGGGTCGCCCCCACGGGCATCTAGTCGCCACCTGGGGATGGGGGGGACCGTGCTGCCGAGGCTGCAGACAGCTTCCTAGGTTCTGTCTTAACCCCTTGGGCCACCAGGGAAGCCCTCCCGCCCTTATTTTTTATTGTCTTATTTTTTGTAATTACCTTCCATCTACAATATGTCAAGTGATACTGGCTTTCCATTAACCGTGGCCAAGTTTCCTTTTAAAATAAAGTTACTTAATTAAAACACATAAATCAAACAGAAAGAGTAAGCCAATAACAACACAATGATAAAAGATAAGGCGAACAGCAGGTGGTGGTTCTCAACTAACAGATCTGGGAATTGTGTTAAGTTATAATGCATCCATTTAGTTAAACTAAATTTATTAGTGATTTAAAAATAATAATTTTATGGAGAAAGTGCTCTCCCACTTAAAATAGCCTTTAGTATATTCATGGAACCATCACTACAATCAATTTTATAACATTTCATCATCCCCCAAAGAAACTTAAACCCTTAGCCCTGCTCTCTGCTCCCCTCCCAGCTGCCCCCACCCTCCAGCCAGGGCAACCACTAATGTACTTTCTGCCGCTATGGATTTGCCTATTGTGGACATTTCATGTAAATGGAACCCTACACTATGTAATCTCTTGTGACTGACTTCTTTTTTTTTTAAAGATTTATTTATTTATTTACACAAGCACTGGGGTACAGTCAGAAGCACAGGAGGGTGAGAGAATTCACCAGAGACAGAGCGGGGAGCAGAGCAGGCAGACTGATGAAGTACACTGCTGAGGGGAGCAGCGGGCGCAGCAGGAGAGGTCCTCGCATCATGTGGGACCCTCGCCCGGCAGCTAGGGATCGAATCAGCACTGCAGAGGCTGCGGGCAGCTTCGCAACCCAGCGCTCAACCGCTGCGCCACCGGGGAGGTCCTCTTGTGATTGACTTATTGTCCTTAGCATAATGTTTTCAAGGTCCCACCATGTTATTATAGAATGTCATTTCATTGTATGGAGTACCATCTTTCACCTATCCGTTCATCAATCGATGGACACTTGGGCTGTTTCCTCTTTGGGGCTATTATGAATAATGCTGCTCTGAGCATTTGTGTGGACATGTGTTCATTTCTCTGGGGTGGAATTGCTGGGTGACCTTTCCCTGGACTGTGTTTCCCACAGCCACTGTACCACGCCACGTTCTCACCAGCAGCGTAGAAGCTCCCAACTTCTCCATATCCTTGCCAGCACTTGTTATGATTGGTCTTTTCAATCAAGCCTGGTACGTGTGAAATAGTTTGGGTTGGCATTTCCTTGATGGCTAATGATGTTTTGCATCTGTTCATGTGTTTATTGGCCATTTAACATTTTCTTTGGAGAAATGTCTATTCAGATCCTTTCCCCATTTTAAAATTGGGTTGCCTTTTTATTGGGGCCTCACCTTTTGGCATCATTGTTAGGATACACTTGTAAACCGAAGAAGGAAAGAGAACCAGAATGGGGAAAGGAACTGGATTGTGCCCTGCCCCACTCTGTCTGGTCAAGGAGGGTCTGTGCAGTAGAAAGGCCACTTCCACATTGCTTAGTGGGGTCAGGAAGAGAACCTGGACTCACCAAGCCTAACTGTCAGCTCAGGCTCCACACTTTATTCTTCAAGGATTCCAGAACTCTCTCCAGCTCAACTGAACATTCTCACCATCCATAGTTTGTCTGCCTGTCTGTCGTGTCAATTTTTATCAACCTCCACGGGCTCCCTAGCTTGTCTCTTTGTCCAAAGACTCAGCTCTTGGAAGTCTGGGCCACAGGAGCATGAGACCTAGAGGTCAAGTGGAGGAAAGAGGATACTGAGCTTGGGGTATCTTGGAGCGCTGGTGGGGAGGGCGTTTTCCTCTGCTCCTAGCACCTTTGGAAAGCTCTTGCCTAAGGTCTCCACTAGTATCCTTCTTGTGCACTTAGAAGGACAGAGCCAGGTAGGAGCATGGCCGGCCAGGTTCCTCCAGAAGGGGATCAACCTGCTCTTCACATATTGGCAAGGTGTGCTCTGGCAGTTGGAACCTCCAGGTAAGACTGCAGAGCTGGAACCTGGAAGACTAGGGGTGGGGAGGGAATCCCCCACATGACATGTGAGCTCTGTCACCAAATGTCTCTGCCTGAAACTTTCTCTTCACACTGTGCATCTTTGGACCCTCACTTGCTCAGACCTCCTTAGAGAAGGGGACAGTGATACAACCTTCACAATAGCACTGGTCTCTCTTTAGAGGCACATGGTAGAAGCAACTAGAAGTCCTTGAAAGAGGCCAGCATCCAGGGACTCCTTGGAACTGGCCCAGCGCCCTGCTGTTTCTCAAGTGCTCCACAGCCAGGAATTATGAGGTCCCTGGCCAGAACCCCTTCTCTTCCCCACATTTCCCAGACTCAGAGGCAGGGAATCAGCAGAGGGCAGAGGGCAGCTCAGAGTGCCTGACCAGTAGAAGACATGGAAGATGGGGGTGACTCCTTGGGGAAAGGGTCTGATCCATCCTGAAAGCAGGGTTGCAGGGCTCAGAAGAAAGATCTGTTTGGAGCTGGAATGACCAGTAATGCGAACCATCATGTCTAATGTGTGAGTAACACCTTAGTGTTTTAAAAGCTCTTGTTAAAGCTTCAATCTCACTTCTCATAACAGCATCATTATTAAACTCCCATTTCATCGCTTCTTACATGCCAAGCACTATGCTCAGAGAGCTGCATGCACCCTCTCCTTTAATTCTCTCAACAACCTATGAGGTTAGTCATTTCATGGATGAGAAAACTGAGGCTCAGTAAGTTTACTTAAGTTTCCCAGGGTCACAGGGCTAGTAAAAGTGGGAATTCAAATCTTGAGGGGGCAGAAGACAAACTCCTGTACCCCAGTCTGTCTCTGGATCCCTCCAAGGCCCTGTGGCTCCTACATACTTTATTTTGTTAAGATTTATTTATTTATTTATGCATACAGGACCTGGGGTACAAGTCAGAGGTGCAGGGGTGAGAGGATTCACCAGAGACAGAGTGGGGAGCAGAACAGGCAGATCTACTGAAATACACTGCTGAGGGAGCAATGGGCAAGGCAGGAGAGTTCTGCTGCTCCATGTGGGTCAGCTCTCTGGTCTGCTGACCTGGAATCAAACTCATGCTTGCAGTGGCTGGTGATAGCTTGATAGCACTGTCTTTAACCCCGTGCCACTAGGGGGACCCCTATGTACTCTACAGAAAGGAGACCTGCCAATCTCTCTGGCTTCTGGAGTAGAACTATGTCCAAGCACCAACTCCCTCCATCCTGTCACCCTGCAGGACTGTTCTGGAAGGATATTGTCACTCTAGATGTAAAGACCCAGAAGATGGAGCACATGCCCAGGCTCCTTGCCCCAGAGAGCTGCATGTGGGGTGGACAGGCAGCCTTGCCCACCAAGTGCCTGTTTAAGAGAGAGGCAGGGGAAGGAGGAGATAGAATTGATGGATGAGGGATGACAGGACCTCACTGAGCCTGATGGAGAACCTTCTGGAAGAGGGCCTGGAGGTTGGCAAAGAATAGGACTTTCAATCCAGGGTTTCTCCTGGGAACATTTGAGCTTTTTGGATCCCAATCCTGCCTCTGCCCTACCCAGTTGTGACCTTGAACACATTACCTAAGCCCCTGAAGTGTCTTACTCCACATCTGTGAAATGCAGTTGGTAATAAAGGCAGGGGATAGGGTCCATCCTCTTGCTGTGAGGATCAAATACAGCAGGGAAAAGAGTCTGCCAGCTGCTGGGGCATGGAAATGAGATTCTTCATTTTCCCACTGGAGGGCGCCCCCGCCCTCCTTGTCTCAAAGTCGCCCTTCATGGATTCCAGCAGCTGTGGATGGCAGCTCCCAGGGCCTCTTGTTCCGTAAGATCAAGAGGGGTGGGGGTGGGGGGCAGCTGAGGGGGCCTGCAGACACCTACTTGAGAAAATACACGGGCTGCGTTTTTCTAAGGAAATCTTAAGTATGGCATGACACCAACCCGCACCCTGCTCACCCATCCGTATCCACGTACCTTAGCATCACTCTCTAATGGGGAAGGTGGATCCAGAGCGCCTCACATTTAGCTCCCCCCTTGCTCTCCTCCGTTGAGTAAGTCTCTCAGGTAGCTGGTTGGAAGCAAGAGAAAACCACCCACATATTCGTTCACTGTGACCCCGACAGCTGAGAAACAGAGGGACCGTGGGTGAGCAGGACTGCATCAAGTTCTGCCAGGCCACCGTCCTCTTCAGACCGTGGGGTGGGCTGCTTCACACACCAGGGCCGCCACGCTGGGCGAAGCCCAGGAGCTGACATTAGAAATTTGACCTGGATGGCAAGAAGGAAGCAGGCAGGGGAAGAGCTGGAGAAGGGTCTCCAAGGCAGAGAGAATGACAAATAAATTGCCCGTAGGTGGAATGGCAGGGCTTCCAGCCGAGGTGAGCTGGGGACTGGGCTCACCACTAGTCATAGCTGATAGTCAGGTGTTTGGGTTTTACTCAAAGTTCAGTGGAAAATCACCAGATTTTTTACGGAGAGGAATAGGATAATGTGATAAATATTTTGTAAAGCTACTGCTGGGGAAAAAGATGATGAAACAGTTAAGAGTAGCATTAGGTAGACCTCTTGGGGACTTGTACTATCCAGGGTTTGATGGGGTGGTACCATGGACTAAGATCTTGGTAGCAGTGCTGCAAGCCCCTCCCTAGGCTGCATCCAGAGGTCTCTGGCACCTCAGAGGTGCCCCAGCCCCTCACCCCTCTCAAAGAAACGGGTCCCCTTCCCGTCGCCATGGCAGCTGGTCTCCTCTGCTTGGATTGGTTGCCAGCAGGCCGGCTCTGATCCTGTGACCCACCCTGTGATGGGCTGGTTGCCATGGTTCTGCCAAGTATGCAAACAGGAGCTGCCATTATCCTCTGGGCTCCAGGACCGACCAGCCCTGTGTGGAATGGAAAAATCCCAAGAAGGAGAAGGGATTAGGGATGGGGACTGGGAAGAGCCTGCATGCAGTCTGACGCCAGCATCTCTCATCTCAGGCTTGTTCAGATGAAGGCTGATATCGAGCTGAATTTTATGGGGGAGTGGTGGGGAAAGAGTGGCAAACCCTACCTTGTAAAAATTCACTGAAAATCCCTTATTTCTTCCCATTTTAGGGTGTCTTTGTGTCATTTCTTGGGGAATAACACCAACCTTGTGGCTTATTAAACCTCACCTTCTCTGGTCCTCTCCAGAAGAGCAATTTTGAGCTGATCCAAGTCTAGATTGTTATGGGTTTCAAGCAAACTCTTTCTGTATCTATACATTACCCCCAACATGCATGAAAAGAAATTGCCCTTTTTCTTATGCTAATCTGTCTTATGTCAGTTTATTTTCCAGCCATAAATACCAGGAAAGGAAGAGGAAAATGTGTCCTCCCACACAGCACTCAACTCCCCCACGAGGCCTCCACCCTCCTGCCCTACTCACTGCCAAGCACTATCAGCTTGGGGTTAGGATTTCAGCACATCAATTGAGGAAGGGGGATACATCATTTAGATGGTAACGCTCAGCCACTTCTGGAGCCTGGAGTGAAGAAGAGATGTGTGAGAAACTGTCAAAGTAGGGCCTTGACCGGTGGGTAACGCTGGCTTAATCCTGTTGCCAATGGACAGGATTCAGGTCCAGGCTGGATCCACACCTCCCACCCTGGCAGGTGAGGCGTATTATTCCCCAGTGAGGCTTAATGTTTAACTAGAGTAGGAATTTGTGTAAAACTAATGCTGCCAGCTGTAGAGTAAATGAAGTTATCAGGCCTTTTTACACCCTCCTGAAGCTAGCGTGGATGACTGGGCCAAGGAGCGTGGGCACAGGGCATATGTGCCTTTGATTCTGGACACTTGGACCCAAGAGCACAGGCATGTGCATGCGGACACCTGTGCCCAGAGGCTATGGGCTACAGGGTGGCAGTGCAGTGAGGAGAGCCACTCTGAGGCAAGTCTATGAGACTACATGAGGCTGAGAGGGAGAGTCAGAGAGAGCCCAGAGAGAGTGAGCGTAAAGATTCATGAGAGGCTGGGAGGCACAGTGTCCTGCCTGCCTCCCAGCACCCCCACCCAGCCTGTGCCAGCCTCCCTGCATGCCAGCCTCCCTGCCTGCTGTGCCAGTGTACCTGGTTCCCTGAGATACCATTAAAGTCTTAAAAATCCACCAAGGGCTCCAGGACTCTATCCATCTACCCGAATTGACAATGAACCTGCCCTGTGCCTGCTGGCACTAGACCAGCTCAGGGACATGTTTTGTGCCTCTTTAAGATGAATATGTTCATGTGTGGTTCATGTCGATGGAGAAAACAATGGGGACTTTGGCTGTCTTCCTGGAGTAAGAGAACTGTCGGTCATGGACCTAAGGTGGCATTGACGCAAGATGGAGTCAATTTGGTTTTCCTACATGTGGACTTCAAGGTCTTATCCCCTGCCAACCCCTCCTGTCTCAGCTGAAGGCATTCCTCCTTTTGGCCTCTCTGTGTGCCCAGTTAGTCAGCCCCACCTGTATTTCTCAAATTGTGCCCAGCTGGTTCACACAACTAGCTTCTTATATAGGCTCTTCTCTGCCTGCATGTATCTTACCCCTGACACCCTTTATCCATCTTATCCCCAAAATCTAGACTCAATAGCCCCTCCTCTATAGCGCCTTCTCTGCACCTCCTTAAACTCTCCTTCCTGAGTTTGCCACCCCCTTCTCTGTGCAAACTCACTGTTTTACTTTATGCCTTATATGTATTTATATGACTGTACCTCCTTCCGGTCCAGGTATGTGGCTTATTCACACCCATCCTGGGAACCTAGCATAGCGCGCGGGACAAGGCAGAGACTCAGCAGGTATTGAGTGGAGTTGGATGAGGATGATGGAGAAAAAGAGCTACAGGTGGGAGACTGTACTGTCTTACCTGTAAAACCAGTATTGAATTATATCCTCAGAAATATCCCTTTCAGCTGACAGTCTGTGATCCTTGGCTTCACATGTGAGTGAGTGACATGGGAAGGTCTCAGTAAGGAAGTAACTCTTGAGCTGGCCCTTGAGTTACTTAAGCCAGGAAGTAACTCTTGTACCCTGCTAGTGGGGATATAAATTGGCGCAGCCTCTATGGTGTCAGTAGGATGTGATAATGTGTGGAAAATATCAAAGAAGATGGAGAGCAGAAAGACTCCTCAGTGAATAAGTCTTGTTGGAACAGCTGGAGGCAAGTCTGGAAAAGTGGGTTTGGGCTTGATGGCAGAGGGCCAGGCTTTGTAATTGAGACCTCACTTTGAAGAGGCACTGGGGAGTCACTGAAATTGTGTAGTCAAGGGAAGGACAAAGTAAAAGAATAGCTTGAAAGCTAGGAGGAGAGGGGAGAAGGATGTGAAGGAGGCAGCCAATTAGAACTGTAAGTGGTGTCATGACTGACGTGTGCTCTGAGACGTGACTGTGCAGGCATGGAGCAAACAAAGCGTTGGCACCTTGGAGAGAGAAATAGAAGGTGGGTTGATAGGCCCTGGTCTACGTCTCCTCAGTGGAGACATAAAGGCAGAAGCCATACCTGCATTTAGAGAACTAGTACCCAGGAGAATAATTGTGCTGCTCACAGAAATAGGGATGTCTAGAAAAGGAATGATCTGGGAAAGAAGTTGTCTTACTCCTGAGAATTAACAGCAAAGGCCTCATCAAGAACATCATCCCAGAAATTCTCTAGTCTCTTTCCCATATGATTATTTTCCCTTCCGTGCTAGATAACTCCAGAAATATGCAAACAAATGGGAATAGTGCCCATACTAAAAATAAAATAAAAGAACATTACATTTATTTCTCTTCTTTCTCTGGAATGCCAGTAACAGATACTGGATAGTTGATATTGTCCTGCAAGTTCTTGAGGCTCTGGAAACATCCTTCCCACATGGCTTTTCTCTCTGTTGTTCTAATTGGATCATTTCTGTTGATACAGACTCTTTTTTCTTCTTCTGCCGTGGAGCCGACTGAGGGAGTTCCTAATTTGGTTATTGTAATTTTCAGTTCTAAATGGTGCATAAGAGAAACAAATTGAACAGCCAGTGGCAGGAAATAAGGTTGGAGACGTAGGCCCAGAACTGACCACATAGGGTCTTTCAGGTAATAGGAAAAAGTCTAAAACTTACGTCAAGTGTAGAGGGAAATCACTAGGGATTTTAAGGAATGGAATGGAATACAATGTCATGATGTACAATTTTAAAAGACTTGTACAAACCCTAAAAGACCCAAATAGACACTTCTCCAAAGAAAACATACAAGTGGCCAATATGGCATGTGAACAACACTCAGCTCCACTTATCATCAGGGAGATGCAAATCAAAACCGCAAAAAGATATCATCTCCCACCCCTGAGAATGGTCTGTATCAAAAAGACTGGAAACAAGTGCAAGCAGTGGAGAAAAAGAAACTCTTGTACCCTGCTGGGAGGGCTATAAATTGGTGCAGCTTCTATGGAAAACAGTATGGAGATTCCTTAAAAATTGAAATAGAAATACAATGTGATCCAGTTATATCACACTTGGGAATTTATCCAGTGGATATGAAAACACTAACTGGAAAAGATCTCTGCACCCCTATGTTCACAGCAGCATTATTCACAACAAGTGTGATATAAAAATAAGCTTAATGCCCATAGAGGGAAGACTGGATAAAGATGTTGTGGTATGTTTACTTAATGGAATACTACTCAGCTATTAAAAAGAAATCTTTTTTGTCTTTTGTGATAACATGGATAGAACTTGAGGTGGTGATGCTACAAGAAGAAAGTCAAAAAGTAAAAGACAATTATCAGGTGCTTTTTCTTGTATGTGGAATGTAAATAGGCAAAGCAAATGATCTAACAAATCAAAATAAGAACAACTCTTAGACTCCTTGAAAAGCACGGTTACTAGGGTGATAGGACAGGGGAAAGAGGTCTGTTTCATCGTGGAAACGGCACTAGAATTTTGGTGGCGGAATGAGGTAAGGCTTACACACATACCAAGGTGTGAAGCTTGACTCCCCCAAACATGAGGATTTATCAATACATAGTATTGTAAATCAATCAAATTCTACTAATAAGAATGTTGAGATTTAAAAAACAAAAAGATGACCCTGGCACAGTTGGAGAATGTACCATGGGGACAAGAGAAGAAGCTATCAACCTGTTAGGAAGTGTTGGTTTGGCCCAGGGGACACTGGCAGGGTGGACTGAGCACATCCCAGGGCCATGTGCACTGCCAGTCTGAACTGCAGGGGTCTCCAGACCCTTCTGCTCTCCACGGAAACAGCTTCTGATTCCTGTCACCATGGCAGCTGGGCTTCATCTGCTCTGATTGGTGGCTGAGGTGACATCATACTATGAAGTGACTGATCTCCACAAGAACTGGTTACCATGGTGCCAAGTGTGCAAACAAGAATCCCCATTCTTCTCGGGTCCAGGGCCCTTGACTAGCTCTACTCCAAAGGGAAACGGGGGAGGGAGACGATCAGCCCTGGAGCCAGGAGACCCAGCTGCCAGGCAGTTGCTGAGTCACTGTGCCTCAGACTTGGCCAGATCAGGACTATCAGAGCCTATTATTTATTGGGGAAAGGGAGAGTTTGCCTCATGGGGTTGGGGGGGAATCCAGCATGTGTACACACAAATTGCAAATCCCACATTTCCTCCACGATAAAGCTTCTTTGACCTGTTTCCTTCCTTGAGCAAAATTGTGTAACTGATGAGGCAGTCCTCCCTCTCCCCCAACTCCTGCATTGCCATCCAGAGGGGCAGTTCTAGAACAATCTACTGCGAGATTTTTAAAATGAATTTTTGTCAAAGCTCTGTTGACTTGTCTGGATGCAAAACAGGCAGGCCGCCAGCAGAGCCTCTGACGGGAACTGTGTAGGGCCAGAACAGAGGTGCCTGGAATATACCCTTGGTGCAGATTTCTCATCCCTTTCTCCTTCCAGACATCATTCAGAGAGTGAATGCGAGGCAGGGCAGGACTACAGCTGAACTGCAATTTGTCCCCCCACCCCTGCAATGCTGTATGGTGCTCTTTTTCCTCTTGGGAAAGGAAGTTCCTCCCTTTGAACCCTGGGTGCAATGCTCCTGAGACCCTGCTTGGTCTTCCGAGTGTGTGTAACCCTCAGTGTTAGGGCCTTCTTGAATGAAAAGCAAAAAGAAGTGCAGTACCAACGCATGTGTCACTTCCCTGGTGGTTTGAAATCTGCAGGGGAAGGAGAAGCACCCCACCTCTGTTCAACCCGGCCCAAACCAATGTGTCCCTTTTTCCTGTAACATTAAACTTCTCAAAGCAGGTTCACATTCATTTGCTCCTAGAACTCAAATTATTTCTGTAAATAGTTTAAATATATATGTATAACACAGATTAATGGTATCCAGAAAAATCTCCAGCTCCTGGAGTGGCAAAAGAGCTGGGTCAGACCCTCCTACTATTACTGTGTAATCCAGACAAAAAAAACAAACACAATTATAGGAAAGCATGGAGACCAAAGAAAAGCTAGAAGGAATGTAATGCTTGCAAAAAGCTAAGCCTGCTGGGTAAGCTGCACGTTTATCAGGCTTTTCCTCTGAGGAAACTTTTTAGTCCCTGGCAGCACATGGAGCAGCAGAGCTCAGGCTGAAAGTGGCATCTTAGTGGCTGAGAAAGCAGAGGTTAGAAGACAGAAACTCCAGCTGGAAATTGAGCCAGAAACCCAGGACATGAGTGAGCTCAAAAAAGGGGAACCCAAGTCCACATACAAATTACCCTCAAATCCTTAGCTGTCTGCAACATGGCAAAGATGCAGGGTGAGATTTCACAGAGTCTAGTCGAAAAGTTAAATATCTGGTCTGCTGACAATGACCTCTCATACTTTTTGTTTAAAAATGACTCTTTCTCGGGCCTCCCCAGTGGCGCAGCGGTTGAGCGCTGGGTTGTGAGGCTGCCCGTGGCCCCGCGGCGCTGGTTCAATACCCAGCCGCGGGACGACAGTCCCACATGGCGCGCAGACCTCTCCTGCCGCCTGCTGCTCCCCTCAGCAGTGAACTTTGGTCCTTCTGCTTGTTCTGCTCCCTGCTCTGGCTCTGGTGAGTTCTCTCGCCACCCCCCCCCCACCCCACGCTTCTGACTGTGCCCAGTGCTTGTATAAATAAATAAATAAATCTTTAAAAAAAAAATCTCTTTCTCCAACTTAAATGGAGATGCCTGAATCAAGATGTGTTCAATAGACACAATGGGTTACTACTCAGAGTAGTAGACCTTTTTAAAACAAGGGAGAAATAGAGATTTTTATAATTTAATTTTTTAAATGACATAACATTGCATTATAATATTACATAAGCTTCAGGTGTGCATCTTTGAAAATCAACGAGTATACATATAACATTAAGTTTACCACTAAAAGTCCAATTCTGTCCCTCACCAGACCATGTCCCCTTTGTTCCAATTTACACACGCCCTGTCCTCCCCCTCCTGGTAACTGCTAATTGATTTTATAGTACAAATGTTTAATTTTGTTTTATTTAGTTCATCTGTTTTCTCTATAGCCCACACATGAGTGAAATCATGTGGGGTTTCTCTGTCAGACTTAGAGAAATAGAGACATTTTTAAACAAACAAAAAGCATGGAAAGTCATTGTCAAGAGACCCGCACAAAAATGCCAAAGGAGCTCTTCAAACCAAAAATGATCCCAGATCAAAACTGGAATCTGAAAGAAGAAATAAAAAGCATACACCAGAACTAGGAAATGTGTGAGTAGATATGACTTATTTTTCTTTTTTCTTTTTTTTAAGATTTATTTATTTATGCATACAAGAGCTGGGGTACAGGCCAGAGATGCAGGGGTTGAGAGGATTCACCAGAGACAGAGTGGGGAGCAGAACAGGCAGACTGACTGAAATACACTGCTGAGGGGAGCAGCAGGGGAGACAGGAGAGGTCTGCTGCACCATGTGGGTAGCTCCCTGGCCAGGGATTGAACTCCTGCTGCAGTGGTTGGTGATAGCTTCATAGGTTGCTTCTTAACCCCTTGTGCCACCAGGGAGGGCCCCGGCACAATCCCTTTTAACATGTACAATAACATGTGCCCAGTTTCCAAGAATTCAGAAAGCATCCCTGTAGGGGTCATTATTCAGCTTTTGACAGATCTCATGATGGTATTATGGTTATGTAGGAAACTATCATTGTTACATAAAAGGGGACAGTATCATGTTCCCTGCCCCGCTTGATGGACAGAGCTGAGTGGTGGGTTGAGCGAGAGAGAGAAAGGATGAGAGCTCTTGCTTCTGCAGGCTGACCTGCACCCTGGAAGGAGACCTGGAGAGGAGCACATGGAGAGACACTAGAGAGATGCGGGAAGCCTAATAACAGCTGTCATTATCTTGATTTGTACTTTGATTTTGCTCCTTTTGTCCCAACTTTCTGGGACCTGCTTCAAAAGCCCTTTTCTACGGTTCCCGGCCAGAAGGTGCTTAGACTTGAGGCAAATTTTCAGACCTCAATGGCCCCACTTCAGGCCAGCCCTGTTTGGCAGGCATTTGCCCGTGAGGGGATGGCTAACTTGGGTGATTTATTGGGGAAAATATCCTTTCTTCTCTTCTCTCTCAATGCACGCTAATTCTATTAAAGTTCTTTCACATTAAGAGAACTTGCCTTTATGTGCATGGATGGCTGGATCTCTTTAAAGTATGCAAATTTGGGGGTCCCTGTTTACCCCTTGGTCATGCACTAAAATCATTACTTCTAATGCATTTAATATTATTTAGGAGTGAAATGTCATGCATTTTATATTATTTAGGAGTGAAATGTCAGGATGTCTGTAAATTATTTTTACACGATTTCACCAAGAAAAAGAAGTTGTGACAAAAAGTAATTTAGTCTAGCTGGTAGGCATATGCATGGTTATTAGATTCTTCTTTTTTTAACGTTTGAAAGTTTTCAAAATGGGTGTTTTAAAGTTAATGAAAAAAATAATTAAATGCCAGCCTAGGATTTAGAAAGCTCACACTACCCTGTACCTAAACAAGGGTGGAAATAAGAAATAAGCTCATTTGTAAGACAGTTACTTTTTGCAAGTTTCATGAAAAAGAGTACAGTGGTTTGAACCAAGGTGAGGGCAGTGGATATGGATAGAAGTGGATGGATGTGCAATACATTTTGCAGGTCGATCCCACAATGGAAGGTTTTCAGGTGGGTGAGGGTAAAGAGCATCAAGATAACAAAAATAGACTCAATTGATTGCCTGCAGTTCATATCTAATCCTTACCACAAACCTTTGATGTAGGTACAATTCACACCCACATTTTACACGCAATCCTGTTCTCCAGCCTTGGGATTGGGAGTGGACAAGATAGTTCTTGGCACTAAGTTTACATAAGAAAAGGAGCGGGCGCTCGGTGATGGTGGGGTGCCTAGGGGGTGCTAAGGAGAAAGGAGGAGTTGGGGTAGGCGTCTGCGAGAGCTGGGTCCGCCCGCGATTGGCGGAGAGGCCACGAAGCGTTGTGCAGATTCAGCCCCCGGCGGGTAGGACGCGCCAGCCCCGCCCCGGCCCTCGGGCCGCCGTCTCCACGGCCCCCCACGCCGGACTTAGGCGGGAGCGAGCGCGCCGGGGCCGGGAGGATGCAGCGCCCGCTGTGGCCTGGGGGATCCGAGGGGCTCCGGTTGTTTCTCTGCTTCCTGCTGCTGATCAGTCGCCCAGGGGGCTGCAGCGACATTAGTGGCCACGGTCAGGAGGAAACCGGGGGGTGGGGGGGGGTGAGGGCCGAGCGAGGACGGTCCTGAAAGAAATGGGTTGGGGGTTCACGGTTAGGAATGAGATGCAGCCTTGGGCTGAGGCTGAGGATGCAAGATCTGGACCTAAGAGCAGCGGGTTCGGGAGAAGATTGGAGATTCGGCAGGAGGATGAGAAAACCAACGGACGGAGGGAGGTCGCGGGAGGAAGAGGGGCTGAGGCAGGCAAGAGATGGCGCGGGTTAGGAGAGGAGAGTAGGGTGTCTGCACAGGAGCAGAGCCGCGGGTCCTGGGTGCTGGTTCTGGAGAAAGGTCTGGGCCAGGCGTTCTTCATAAGCTCTCAGAGCCTGGTGGCTGCGATCCGATTTCCGATAAGAAGGGGAAGATGAGGCTGGGGTAAAAGGACGGAACAGGAAAGGAAGGGCCCCCCCCACACCCCAAGCCAGTGGAGGAGACCCGCGCTGACTCAGGGCTGAGCAGCCAGGGACGCAACGCGCAGCCTCAGGAGTGCAGCGAGAGGCGGACGCAGGGAAGAGGGTGCAAACTCCTAGGAGACGCCTACTCTCCCCTCCGGATTTAGAGGCCAAAGCAGAGGATTAGCGAAGGCTGGGGGAGGCAGGGAGGGCCGTGAGGTGGGAGGGGATAGAGTGGCAAGGCTCATGTAGGCGCCTGGGTTTTTATCGCCCAGAGAGCCTGCGATCCAGGCTCAGGCTGCCTGTCAGCACCACGGACAGCGGCAGGCCCGCCGTGGGTCTGGTCCAGGACGTCCACTTCGCCACCTTTCCACTTGGAGCGCTGCTTCAGAGAAAGATCTCTTCCTGAGGCTCTTTTCCTTCTCTATAGGGTGCTGGCAGTGCTAACTTTTCTCCAAAGCCAGAAAATTGATAACAGGGTGAATTTAAATGGGGAGAATTTCCTTTTCTTAAAACCGGTTGGTTTACAACGATGCATGGTAATTTCACCATAGAAAAGTACCCTGAACTCTCTTCCAATCCTACCTCACCTACTACCCCACTGGAATAAGGGAAGGTGTGCAGAGCATTAGGTATTTTCCTCACCCAATTCCTACCCTTACCCCGGCTTCCCAAACACTCAAAGACCCTCTACACACCAATACCACACTCCAGGCCTTCGCTTCCAGTCTCCCCAGGCTGCAGAGGCTTTCCTGAGATGCAGTTCACGTGCTTCCCCCTCCCCCACCTGTTCACCTGCTTATGTGTGCCGTTTTCTGCATCTCTGATTAACTGAACCTCCACAGGCCACTCTTTGTAAGCTTTCTTCCTAACTAGAAATCAGTGCCTGAGTTGAATGAGGTGCAGAGGCTGAAGAACAGGGCAAATGGGGGAGAGGAAAAAATGAAAAGGTGGGGGCTTGGTGAGGGGAATAGAGACCAGGGAATTCAGTGGCAATAGTGGAAAGAAGCTACTTTTCTTCAACTGGAATTTGGAAGGTTATAACCAAGCTCCATGCTGACACTGCTATTTTGCCCTTAGAAGGTCAGGGCCAAGTGGGAGTGGGGCAGCTCTGGCCCCTCCAAGGATTTACCAGCCCACTCTTCCGGCATTTGCGAGTTGTACTCCAGCAGATTGTGCCCCAAGGTGAGTACAAGCTGAAGAGAGGCTAGGGTCTCCTGCTGAGGATTGGGGAGGTGGGAGGGCCTGAGGAGGGACCATTTGATCTGGGACTTTCTTCCTCAAGATATCTACTAGAGGGGCCTCCAGCGGGTGGCGCAGAGGGTGGTGCAGTGTATTGAGCGCATCACTGTGAAGCTGTCCGCAGCCTCTGCCACATGGGTTCAATTCCTGGCCAACCAGGGAGATACCCACATGGTGTGGCCGACCTCTTCTGTCGCGCCTGCTGCTCCCCTCAGCAATGTATTTTGATCAATCTGCCTGTTCTGTTCCCCACTCTGTCTCTGGTGAATCCTCTCACACTCCCACGCCTTTGGCCTGTACTCCAGCTCTTGTATAAAAATAAATACATCTTTAAAAAAAAAAGATATCTGGGCCTCCCTGGTGGCGCAGCGGTTGAGCGCTGGGTTGTGAAGTTGCCCGCAGCCTCTGCAGCACCGGTTCGATCCCCGGCTGCTCCCCGGCCACCGGAGGAGGGTCCCACATGGTGCGCAGACCTCTCCTGCTGCCCGCTGCTCCCCTCAGCAGTCTACTTCATCAGTCTGCCTGGTCTGCTCCCCACTCTGGCTCTGGTGAATTGTCTCACCCTCCCGCGCTTCTGACTGTACCCAGTGCATGTATAAACAAACAAACAAACAAACAAATAAATAAAACATGCCTCTATAAAAAAAATCTACTAGAAACTTTCCTGTTATATTCACCCCAGGGAGAAGGAGATGAGACCAAAGGGAGAGGCAGAGTTTCAGGGGTGGGCTGTTAGCCCTTGAACACTCTGAAAAACCCCAGCAGAGGCTTCAAGAAGATGCCCCTGGAAGAGACCAGCATTCAACTCCTTGGGTCTAGCCCCAAACCCTGGCATTATCTGAGTTTTTCCAGAACCAGGAAGCCTTAAGTTCTTGGTCAGGAGAAAATATACACCTCTCAGTAGGTCAGCCTCTCAGTAGGAAGCAAAACAAAATATATAACAAATAGAGGGGAGAAATGAAAGGCAATGGAAAGTCCCTTGGAGAAAGATGGCTGGCCATTTCCTAAATTTTTTTTTAGATTTATTTATTTATTTATACAGGCAGACTGATGAAATACACTGCTGAGGGGAGCAGCGAGCAAGACAGAAGGGGTCTGTGTGCCATGTGGGGACACTCGCCTGTGGCCGGGGATCAAACCGGTGCTGCAGAGGCTGCGGGAAGCTTCGCAACCCAGCACCCAACCACTGCGCTACCAGGGGAGGCCCTCTTAGAGCAGTTTTATGAATGGAGAGATCGATAGGAAATCTGCCTTGAGTTAATATTACAACTGTTATGACTGATATCTAATGTGTGTATAATGCCTTAGCACAGTAGTTCTCAAAGTGCATCCTTGGACCATCAGCAGCAGTGGGGAACTTGTTAGAAATGCTAATTCTTGAGTTTCACTGAGACCTACTGAATCAGAAATTCTAGGGGTGGGGAACAGCAGCAATCTGTGCTTTAACAAGGCTTTCTCCCAAACACCACTGTCTGGGAGTCACTGTCTTTGAGTTTCTAAGCATTCTTTATATCCCTACGCTCATTTAATCCTGCAATAATATCAATGGACTCAGCGAAGAGAATGTAATTCTGATGCTAGTTGAATGGTTATTTCATGCCAACCATGGTGTTAAACATATATACCATCTCATTTAATTATCACCACAAATTGTGATCTTTTCTCTAGTTGGAGAATTGGGGGAGTGTTGATCTCACTCTGGTCCCTACAATGGGTCAGAGTGTTCCCTACAATGGGTCAGAGTGTCCCAGGAGTCAATGCACTGAGTCCTTTTGCTCTGCAGGTTTGTTCTGGAAGGATGACATAACCCAGAATGTGATGACCCAGGAGATGGAGCACATCAGGAGACTCCACCCCCAAGATCCATGTCTGAGGGATGGGCAGGCAGCCTTTCCCACCAAAACCACTGGAGTGAGGTGTGTGAGGCCTGTGGTAAGGCCATGCTTCCTGATGGACAGATGGTGTAGGGCTGGGATGGGCGTTAATATTGCAGGTAAGAATTTTCAGGTACACTAAGAGAATGATTTTGAGGTCCTGTCTGAGATCTGCAGGAAGCAATTCCATGACACTTTAGTGATGTTTGCAAAGGGAGAGTGAGCGGGTGCTAGCTAGCTGGGGTCCTGCTAATCATCTCTGTCTCTTCCAGGGGCAAGCATGAGGAGAAACTTCGACTCCTATTCCCCAAGGTGAGACTGTGTTTTCTCAAGAATTTTAAATCCCTGTCTTTAAGTCCCATTTCTTTCCCTGTGGGTGCTGTCACTCTTTGCTGCCTCCTTCCTGACTCCTGACTTCCTTTCTCACAGAGCCCAGTGTCCAAGGTGAACAGGGACCAGTGCTTTAGCTCCAAAGTGGTTTCAAATGCCCTGAAACGAGAGGTGGCCAAGCCTGTCAAGGTGAGGGACTCAATTTTTCTGAGGCTGGAATCACATGTTTAAGTGAGGGGGACAGGTGTGAAGGAGGGAGTGGGTATTGAAGTGTCAATGGATAAAGGTATACCCACTTTTCTGATGCTCGCACAGACGCCCTGTGGGTATCCATGAGAGAGTGGGGTATGATGCAGGTGCTGAGAGCCACTAAGGATGAAATGAGCGATAAGATCATGCATGGGTATTTGGATTTAAAATAGGCATTGAAAACTGCAGTTTTTCAAAATTAAATAAAAGATCCTCCTTTTCTTCATACACTCCCTTCTGTGCATCAAATGATATCACAGCTTCTTGGATAAATGAAAGGGGCAGCCCAGATACCTTCACATTCAGTGCCCCTCCCCCATGCACCCCTTGCTCTATTCTGTGTCCTGGAGAAGTCACCTGGGTAAGACTCAGAGGCATTCAGCATGTTTGAACTCTTCAGAATCCAGATTGAAAATCACCCATCTAACACTCTATCTTTATGGATGAGAAACTGTGGCCCAGGCTGGTCAAGGGGCTTATTTACTGGTTAAGGCTGCAGAGCACATTCACGTGCCAAGATGGCCCAGCTCACATGAGTCCCAGCCCTTTCCTGTGCACAGCCCTGCCCTTCTAGAGCTGCAGCAAGCCCTGCCCACCCAGGACTGGGCTGCCCCAAACAACAGACTCCTCCATATTGACAAGTGTTTGGAGACTAAGATCTAAGTTACAAGAAAATGGCAACCAGAAGAAGGTACAAAGGAAAGACACCCCAGGCAGAAGGCACTGCTGTGACAAAGGCTGTAATGCAAGGAGGAGGAGCCTACAATGTTAGAGGAGCCTACAGAAAAGTCAGTGGGAGAAGATATGGTGGGAGAAGCAGGCCCAGGACTGACCAAACAGAGTCTTATAGATCATGGGCAAAGGTTTGGATTTTAAGTGCAGCTGCAGGTAAACTGAGAATATTTGAGGGAGGGAATGTCATCATGTGATCAACAATTTTCAAAGGCCACTCTAGTGACCTGGGGAAGGGATTATGCAGAGAGCAAGAATGAAAACAGGCTTGCAGAGAGCCAGTCATCCTGGTCCTGGGGAGATGGAGGGGCCTGCACAGCAGAGCTAACACCTCCATCCACAGGCAGGCTGCATCTTGGGAGGGGCCTCTAGCCCCTTGTGCTTACCAAGGAAGCTGGTCCTCACCCCCATGAGGTAGTAACTGGCATTCCTAAGCCTGGGGTGGTTGTTGGGTCAAAGCAGTCATCCTGGAGTAACAACCCCGCTGTGGGGGTCTGGCTGGGAGCTGCAATTCTCCAGCCTGGAGCCCAAGTCTAAGGGAAACTCATGGGGTGGCTGTTAGAGTATGCAGCCAAGGGGATGGGCACGCAGTTGTGGGCTTACTGGAACAGACAGGAATTGAAGTATTTGGGGGAAGGAGAATAGGAAAGGGAGGCATCACCTTCCTACATACTGATTACAATCCATTGTTTCTTCTTGTTTTAGGGCTTCTTTAAGCCTCCCCCCACGGTGGGCCGCAACCTCGTAGCTGATTGAGACGTGCAAAGCCTCTCTGCCCCCACGCCCTCCCTGCTCCCCTCCAGAGGGGCGGTTCTAGCATGACCCCAATCTGAATCATTAAAGTAGACATTCATGCAGACTCTTTCTGTGACTCTTCTTGAGGAAATGGCGGGGTTTGGACCTGGCCAGAGTGTCTAGGAAGTGAAAGAGTGGGGACTGGGATAGGTGTGGGGGTGAGGAGAGCCCAGACCCTGGGTGCTGATGGAAGACTGGGCTCTGTCTTGTTTTGCTTCCAATGACCATTCCTGAAGGGGTGAAAATTTGGGTGGGGCTGCAGCTGAAAAGGCTGCCTTCTCCACCCACACCCAGCAACGCCATGTGGTCCAGGTGCCCATCCTTCCATGTCAGGCCTGGTCCCTGATGTTCTGTGAAGGTTCCTGCCTCCAGCATTAAGGCCCTTGCCAGGGTGTCACCCATCCTGCTCCTAGGAATCCACAGAGAAGTGCTGCAGTCAACATGTACATATTTGCATGTTTTAAAAATATTTTTATTTTTATTTTTATTTATTTGTGCATATAAGAACTGGGGTGCAGGTCAGAGGTGCAGGGGTGAGAGGATTAACCAGAGACAGTGGGGAGCAGAAAAGGCAGATGTACTGAAATCTACTGCTGAGGGGAGCAGCGGGCGAGTCAGGAGGGGTCTGCTGTGCCATGTGGGATAGCTCCCTGGCCAGGATCAAACTAGTATGCCAGCCACAGTCGCTGGTGATAGCTTGATAATGCTGAGACTTTAACCCTGAGACACCAGGGGCCCCCCATATTTACATGTTGATGGCTCTTGCTAGTTTGCTCCTGGTAGCTGAGATCTTACAAGGAATCAGGGAACCTGACCACCAAAGCTCAGCCCAACCAGACACCAGAATGTTCTATTTGCAAAGCTTTCTGCTTCTCCAAGGGGACTCAAAGATGTAAGCAAATGGGCATGAATCAAGCTTTAGTTGTTCTAAGGAGTGACTTTTTGGATTTGGCTACACATCTCACCCGTGTAGCAGCCACCCAGAGTAAGTACGTGACTAATCCTAGATCACACAGATAGTCATGCTGCTGTTCTCACCCTCTCCACTCTCTGTGTTGTGCTCAGGGGTGTAGCTAAACCCCACACAAGGTCAGCCATACTCATGGATACCTAGTTCTCATTGACTCAGGCACTCCCTGCCCCCCAGCCACATCTCCCTCCTTCCTTTCCCAGTCATGCTCAAGCCTGTCTGGAGCCCTGTGCTCTGCTGTGCTCAGCCTCTATATTTGGTTCTTGCCATTAAAGACCTCAAAGAGCCACTAGGGAAGTAAGCCATATGCACCTAGGTTTATTCAGCAGGAATGTGCAGGGGTTGGAAGCAGCAGGTGGCCTGCCCCATGTTCTGGGCAGTTCCTGCAGCACTGCTTCCCACCTCAAGCCCCAGGACTCACTGCTCTTTGGACTCGCTGCTCTTTGGACTCGCTGCTCTTTGTCTAGAATACCAGGAGAACTCACCTGCCTATTCTCCAGATGGCCCTGAAGGACCTGGGGCCACTCCCAACCCATTAAGGACTGAATTTAGTGCAAAAATACCCAGATACCTCTAGTCCTTGGAGGACAACTCTCAGGAATATAGTGTGATTGCTTAACAGGCCCCAGTGAGAAGCAGCTCAGTCAGCCACTGCGGTACCCTGATTAAAAATACAATATTGCTGACTTTTCTCCCTTCTTCAGCTCACCCAATCCCTCATCTGTGACTTCAGGGATCATCTTCCACACACACTACCTGCTCCCAAGTTCTTGTCTTAATCTGCTTTTAGGTCAACTCAAACTGAGCCGGCTATGCTCTGGACAATCTTATAGGTCTGGGGGTAGCGGGTAGTTGTAAATAAGAAATATGTTCACTGCCATGGCATATGTTATAAATCATTTACTAACCCTCTGTTTACAGGGAAAAGTCCAAGTAATTTATCTGGTCCACAGAGCATTCAAGATACTAACTCTTGCCCTGCAGTGTTTGCTCCATGCTGCCATGGATTTGCTCCAGAAACTCAACCCTACTTGTATTTCCCAAAATGCGCCCAAGAGCTTCAAGCTCCTGAGCTCTTTCATATACAGTTACTGCCACCTACAAGTGCCCAGTCCCCAACACACTGGTAGTCTGTCCTCAACCACTATAACATCTGTCGTACTCTTAGCTAAACTTGCAAATGTTACAAAGATAACACTGACAGGGGAAGTTAAAAAAAAAAAATCTCATCATTCTGGAATAGAATGAATGGGTAGAAAGATGGCCATTTTTACAGAGGAAGATAAATTTAAGATCTTATTGAGAAGGAGCAGGCTATATTATTGAATTTTATTATTTGATAGAAAATGGAGAGCCATTGGAGGTTTTTTTGAGTAGGGAAGCAAGACAATGAAAGCTGCTTTAAAAAATCCTATACTTCTGTATAAGGATGGATTAGGGAGTGGGGAAAGAGTGCAAATATTCTAGAAAGATTTTTTTTTTAACTTTTTGTTTTGTTTTGTTTTGTTTTTTGTTTATTCACTTATACAAGCACTGGGTACAGTCAGAAGCACAGGAGGGTGTGAGAATTCACCAGAGCCAGAGCGGGGAGCAGAGCAGGCAGAAGGACCTAAGTACACTGCTGAGGGGAGCAGCGGGCGGCAGGAGAGGTCTGCGCGCCATGTGGGACCCTCCTCTGGTGGCCGGGGAGCAGCCGGGGATCGAACCAGTGCCGCAGAGGCCACGGGCAGCCTCGCAACCCAGCGCTCAACCGCTGCGCCACCGGGGAGGCCCTAGAAAGACTTTAAAATGGTGGTGGGGGGTGCAGCAGACTGCTCCTGTCTTGCCTGCTGCTTCTCCTGTTAGGGGGAAGTGATGTCCTGAGTTAATCCCATACAGGCTTTGTGGACTCCACCCCCACTCCAGACTAAAACCATCAGGACATTGGGGAAGACAAATCCCATCACCACCAAGGGGAGGGTGGCTGGGACCGGAGGGTGGAGTTGGGCAGCCAGGTTGGATATAAAAAACCAAACACGTGGGCCTAGGGCTCTCTGGCTCGCGATCACTCGCCTCCCGGCTTCACCGCTCCTGGCTGGCGGCCAGCTCTCAGAGCGCCATTTTGGGGTTCCAGATCGGCGGATCGGGTAGGACTCATTTAAAACTTTGTCTCCCGCTTTTCTCCCAGAGCTGTATATTTCCTCATTTCCCCTTCCCTTGTAAATAAACCTTTTATTAACCTTTCACGTGTGCCTGCAGTAGAGCATTGATAAGTCCTTTTAAGCGCGCGGGTGAGGACCCACAGTCAGGCACCCCGTTTTGTATCGGGGTTGCTCTACAACAGTTTGGCGCCCAGCGTGGTTTCCAAGTTACACCCGCGGTTGACCAGCCCAAAGTAACATTCCTTGCGTTGGTCACCATAAGCGCACTAGTGGTTGAACCATTTTAACATTTTTTTTCCTGTGATCTTGACATATCTGCTGTCTTGTTCTGGCTAATGCCTCCAGATGTTTTCTTTCGGCTGGGACTGATGAACTGTTTTTCCAGGAATGGAGGACTTTTGCTTTCCACAATGGACAATACCTGGAGGGATTCGTTTTCTTTCAGACTGGAACCCTGGAAAACTTTCATCTGAGACTGTATCCCAGCATCCATATGTTTGATCTTCATCACCATGGAAATGGTGGCAAAAAGTGAAAGGGGAGAATTGTTAGGGGGAAGTGATGTCCTGAGTTAATCCCATACAGGCTTTGTGGACTCCACCCCCACTCCAGACTAAAACCATCAGGACATTGGGGAAGACAAATCCCATCACCACCAAGGGGAGGGTGGCTGGGACCGGAGGGTGGAGTTGGGCAGCCAGGTTGGATATAAAAAACCAAACACGTGGGCCTAGGGCTCTCTGGCTCGCGATCACTCGCCTCCCGGCTTCACCGCTCCTGGCTGGCGGCCAGCTCTCAGAGCGCCATTTTGGGGTTCCAGATCGGCGGATCGGGTAGGACTCATTTAAAACTTTGTCTCCCGCTTTTCTCCCAGAGCTGTATATTTCCTCATTTCCCCTTCCCTTGTAAATAAACCTTTTATTAACCTTTCACGTGTGCCTGCAGTAGAGCATTAATAAGTCCTTTTAAGCGCGCGGGTGAGGACCCACAGTCAGGCACCCCGTTTTGTATCGGGGTTGCTCTACAACACTCCTAGCAGTGTATTTCAGTAAATCTGCCTGTTCTGTTCTCAAAACAAACAAACAAGCAAATAAGCAAACAAAATGGTGGGGGTATGCCACACAGGACTTGACCTTGAGTGAAAGAGGACCTGTATGAGAGATATTTTGAAAGATGAATGAATAGACCTTGGCAATTGTTATGGGTTGAATCCTGCCCCCCAACATTTATATGAAATCTAATCTCTGACACCTTAGAATGTGACCTGATTTAGAAATGAGACTGTTGCAGATGTAGCTAGTTAAAGTAAGATGAGGTCTTTCGGATGGGTCCTATCCAGTATGACAAAGTGTCTTTATCAGAAATCTGGAGACAGACACACATAGAGGGAAGACAATTTGAAGAGACAAAGGGAGAGATGCCCATCTACAAGGCCAAGAGAAGGTCCCAGAAGGAACTTAACTGGCTAATATCTTGGTTTCAGACTTCTAGCCTCCAGAACTGTGAGAAGATAAGATAGATTTCTGTTGTTAAGCTACCTGGTTTATGGTGCTTTGTTACACTAGCCCCAGGGAATTAATGCAGATGGCTGGATTTTTTTGGAGAGAGGATCCATCATGAATTTAGAGCTGTTCTGCCTGGGTGAATAATGATGTTACGCATATTGATTGGAATTGGTTGGGGGAAGGAAATGGATGTGCTCTTGTTCAAGGACATCACAACAGCATTTCTCTCCTACCTAATTACTTTTCTGCTGGATGCCTGCTTATTTCATCAGTGCTTAACTATACTGCAATATATCCTACAGTTATTATTTTTAAAATTCTGCTTCTGGTAACAGTGCCTGGAGTAATTCGTAATATTTTACCTGCTGAAGACAATTTGTCTCAGTCTGATTACTCCTCAAATCAAAGCCTTGAGTAAGGGCTGGCACAGGGGCTGTTTAGGTTGGGATAAGACTGCAAGGTGAAGAGTGGGGGAATGGAGAGAGTGGAACAGAGGGCCTGGAGAGCAAGTAGAAGGGGTATCGGTGAGTTGCGGGCAATTGAGTTCTTCTGGGAATTCTCTGAAAGCATTATGTACGCTGCATCTTAGAATCTGTCCTCTGCAATAGAGAAAAAGAAAGTACTCTATGGACTCCATCCCCATTGGGTAAAGGCTTGCACTGTGGGATACTAATTTCGTCATAGTTCCGGGCTTGTCATATATGAGACTGTCAAAGCAGATTCCCATGGGTCTCTAATGCTGTGGTGACGTATGCTGTACAGGTGAGCCAAGTCATGTCAGATTACACCTGGTGGGTTCAGTAATGGCTGGGGTTGAAAGGGAACTCAAGAAGGTACAAGATGGAGCGACAAGTGGTGTCTAATATACTTTTGAAAACTGGATGAAAAATTATCCAAATTATTCTTAAAAATATCAAGGAGCTAGCAGGAGAGTGAAAAGTAACTGATCCAGATCAATAGGTGGAAAAGGAGCAGAAGCCAGATATGGTAAGCCCAATGATCAGTGCTGCTGAAGCAGATGGAAGGCTGATTTAGACAGCCTAAGGAGCCAGAGGAGTAGATGTCAGTTCCCAGCACCTGTGAAAAGCAGAGGCCTAGTAAACTGCTCTCTGTTTTGGTCTGAGACAAAGAGGCAAGCCCTAGGAAGAAGGGTAAGTGGAAGTAAATCAGCCCTTGCCCAGACTGCACCATGGTCTTAAAAATGGATCAAGATTCTATCAAATCGCTATTAATTGTAGGCATTTGCAAAAATAAATGAAGACTCTCTAAGGTCTTAAATTACTTCTACTCACTTTTCAAATACTATGCTCTGCACAATAGAGAACAGAAACCCACAGTGATTCCAGGGCACTGTAGCTGTACTTGCTATGTCCAAGCATATAACAGACCCGTTGCAAGTTTTGACCAGGAACTAGAAACCACAGAAAATAAGATAGAAGATCATTTAAAGAATCAAATTTGTCAAAATACATGAGGCAAAAAACAAATAGAATACTAGACAAATTTCTTTTCATAGTTGGAGTCTTCACTATCCTTTTGACAGTAATTGATAGATCAAGCAGGCAGAAGACCATTAAAGATACAGATGATTGGGTTTACCAGCTCTGAACACAACTATCAATCAGCTTGATTTAATCGACATTTAGAATACTCTGTGCAACAAGGGCCAAATACATATTCTTCTCAAGTTCACATAGAACTTTCATCAAGATAGACCATCACAAAACACACTTAACAGGGCCTCCCCGGTGGCGCAGCGGTTGAGCGCTGGGTTGCGAAGCTGCCCACAGCCTCTGCAGCGCCGATTCGATCCCACCGGGCGAGGGTCCCACATGGCGCGCAGACCTCTCCTGCCGCCCGCTGCTCCCCTCAGCAGTGTACTTCGGTCCTTCTGCCTGCTCTGCTCCCCACTCTGGCTCTGGTGAATTCTCTCACCCTCCCGCGCTTCTGACTGTACCCAGTGCTTGTATAAACAAACAAACAAATTAATTAATTAATTAAAAAAAAACACTTAACAAATGTTAAAGAATAGAAGTCATACAAAATATCTTCCTAGACCATGATGGAATTAGACTGGAAATCAATAACAGAAGGAGAATTGGAAAATCCTCAAATGTCTGGAAAACAACAGCTTTCTAAATAACCCATGAGCCAAAAAAATTAGGAGAGAAATTTTAAATATTTTGAACTAAATATCAGTTATATATAACTGATATTTAGTTCAAAATATTTAAAATTGGGCCTCCCCTGCTCTGGCTCTGGTGAATTCTCTCACCCTCCTGCACTTCTGACTGTACCCAGTGCTTGTATAAATAAATAAATCTAAAAGAAAGAAAGAAAGAAAGAAAGAAAGAAAGAAAGAAAGAAAGAAAGAAAGAAAGAAAGAAAGAAAGAAAGAAAGAAAGAAAGAAAGAAAGAAAGAAAGAAAGAAAGAAAGAAAGAAAGAAAGAAAGGAGAAAAGACTTGGGCTTGAGTTCAGATCTTTAAAAAAAAAAAAATTATCTTCCACCTTCACTCGGCTTTATGATTCTAGGGTGATGTCTATGGACTCCATCAACCAGAGATCCTTGTTCACTTACTTCTGTTTCTTTTTTAATTATGTTTGAGGGAATGTTGATTTAAATCTCTACAAATGTATGTTATCACACCACCACCATGGCCCTGATAATCCACCATAATCCATTGGTCTCCCTCTACCCTTTGCTCTCCCTTTCTGTTATGCGGTCAGATTTCAAGATTTTTGATTTTCTGTCTGTTCCTTTACTTTGTTTTTTTTTTTCTTTTTATATTCCATGTATAAATGAAATCACCTGGTATTTGTCTTTCTCCCTCTAAATTATTTCACTTATCATAATCCATACAAAAAGCCAACAGGCACTTAAAAAACGCTCACCATCACTTATTATCAGGGAAATGCAAGTCAAACCCACAATGAGATATGACCTCATACCTGTGAGAACCATCCACATTAAAAAGACCAGAAACAGGGCCTCCCCTGGTGGCACAGGTGGTTGAGCACAGGCTGTGAAGCTGCCCGCAGCCTCTGCAGCACCGCTTCTATCCTGGCTGGCTGGCGAGGGTCCCACATGGTGCAGCAGACCTCTCCTGTTGTGCCCGCTCCTCCCCTCAGCAGTGTATTTTGTCAGTCTGCCTGTTCTGTTCCCCACTCTGTCTCTGGTGAATCCTCTCACCCTCCCGCACATCTGGCCTGTACCCCAGTTCTTGTATAAATAAATAAATAAATATTAAAAAAAAAGACCAGAAACAACAAGTGTTGGTGAAGGTGTGGAGGAAAAGGAGCCCTTCTACACTGTTGGTGAGAATGTAGGCTAATCCAGCTTTCATGGAAAACAATATGGAAGATTCTCAAAACATTAAAAATAGATTAGCATATGATCTACCAATCCCTCACCTGGTATCTACTGGAAGAACACAAAAGCTCTAATTTGAAGGGATCTATGCACTACTATGTTCCCTGCAGCACTATTTACAATAACCAAGTTATGGCAACAACCTAAGTGCCCAATGACAGATGAGTGAAGAAAGAAGATGTGGTATAGATACATGATGGAATATTATTCAGCTCTCTCTCTCTCTCTCTCTCTCTCTCTATATATATATATATATATATATATATATATATATATTGACAACATATCAGAGTATTTTTGGAAACTGAGGAATTTGAATATGAACTGAGTATTAAATGATATGAGGGAATTATGGCAAATTTTGTTAGATGTCATGATGACATTTTGGTTATGGGAAAATATTCTTATGTCTTGGAAAGAAATATTCAAATGTTTATAAAAGAAATATGATCTCTATCATTTCATTTTAAATACTAAAAAGAGAAAAAATACGTTTTGTATTTTGGAACATTCGTTCCTGAAAAGTCAGAGAGTAAAGTGATAAAATTTGAACGTTAGAAAACTCACTCCCTAGCTTATGGGTGGTAAGACTGGAAGTAAGAGGCAAATTAGATGATTACAGCAAGAGTCGTGGTGAAAGTGCACAGCTGTTTAGCTAGGACAGTAAAAAGAGATCAAGATGTGGGCTGATGGGACACAGAAGATTGTTGGAAGCTCCTGGTGGCAAAGGACGAAAGAAAGGAGCTTCAAGGTTAACAGCAAAACGAATGTGTGTCTCGTGTTCAGTGTGTGCCAGTGACGTCGTTATTCCGAGTGACCCACGTGAGTTAAACTCCTGTAATCCTCACAACCATCTTGTGGGGGAGGTTTTAGTAGCACCTCCATTTTACCATCGGGAAATTTGGGTGCAGAAAGATGAAACAACTCGCCCAAAGTTATACCCCTAGGAGGTGGCATTGCTTAGAACTGGACTCCTGGCACACATGCCTAACCATTCCTGCTCTCAAGGATGCCACCCATACCACTAATGAAGATGCATAATTACCTAGGTTATTTACTTTTCTGCTCCTTATCTTAGGGTTTATACTACACTATCAGTGCGGTAACCCTTTCGCCACCGCTGGGCCTGGGTGTGGAGGTGGCGGTCCTAGGGGAGAAGCATGCGTCAAAAAGAGGTGTGGGGCCAAGTAGGGATGCTAGTGAGTCGCCTACTATTTGGAGGAGGATGGCTAGGGCGGGTTGCTGCCGGGGTAAGCAGGGCTTTTACGCCACCTCTGACGCAAATAAGCGTAAGAGCCGGGGGTGGAGATGTCGTCACCACCCGCCCCGGGTTGGCCGAGTTGCCGAGAGAGGGGCGTGTAGACCCCGCCTCGTAGGAGGGTGGGGAGCGGCAGGCCCCGCCTTTGCCCCTCCGGCTGGCTCCAGCCCGCGTCGCTGCGGCTCTGGCAGCAGAGCGAGCGCTGGGAGCCGGGAAGGATGCGGCGCCCAAGGAGGCCTGGGGGTGCTGGGGGCCTCCGGGCGCTCCTCTGTCTCCTGCTGCTGAGCAGCCGCCCGGGAGGCTGCAGCGCCATCAGTGCCCACGGTCAGGAGGAAACAGGGTTGGGGGGTGGAGGGAAGGAGGGAGAACGGGTGGTGCCGGGAGCAAAACTCGGCGTGGGGTGAGGGAAGTGCCGCGAAGGTGGGAAGCGCAGGTAGAATCTGAGTGTGGAGTGGGGCAGGGGAAGCGCTGTGAGACGAAGCGCTGGGAGGAAAGGGGCGTAGGCCTGGGGGTGGGGCTGGCAGTACGGGGGCGGGACCTAAGAGAAGCGGGCTCAGGGGAAGCTCGCGGGTTTGGGAGAAGGACCGGGGTGCTATGGACAAGAGGGCTTGGAGACGAGATGCAAGACCCAGGAGAAGCGCGTCGCGAGGCTCCCTGGAAGTGAAGGCCGGCGTCGAGGAGTTGGATTGGGTGCAGGAGTAGGGGGCGGGAGAAGGAACCCCGATCTCCGGGCTGCAGGCGTCCCGGCCCAGAGCCTCGGGGTCCCAGCGCCCCGTAGAAAACCAGGCTGCAGGCGCGTTGCAGGGTTTTGTTTTCAAGCCCAGAGGTCCGGTTGCTGAGGCTGGCCCTCCGGTGGGGGGGGAGGGACAGCGAGGGTGGAGATGAAAGGGTCTCCTTCCTCCCCCTCCCCACAGCCGGGCCCGCTGCTGACTCACTTCGGAGCGGGCTGAGACGCCCGGCGCTGACTCACGGGCAGGGGGAGGGTGGGAGGGGGCTTGCGGGGGAAGGGGCCGTCTGGCGCCCTCCCCACACGGCTTGGAAACACGGCTTGGAAACCAATTCAGGGTACTTCCTGTGACGTTGCGGGCTGGTAAGATGAGGGCTGGCACGGCGGAGCGGTCAGGCCTTGTGGACACACCCCGCCCTGTCGCCCCTCCCTGCTCGTCCATAGCTGCTTCCCGGCGAGCCCTCGGCGGCGCCCGCGCGGGGCTTCAGCACCGCGGACAGCGCCAGCCACGGGCCGGCTCGCCCTGACCCCGCTTTACGCGGAGGTTGGGGGGGTGCTAGAGTTTTCATCTCCTTCGAACCCCAGGCCATCATGGTTAGAATGCTTTTGGAGATTTGGGGAGGAAAGTCCATTTTCCCTTGGAATTTAGGCAAAAACTTGCCAGTAGTACTTGCAGGTAGAGAGTGTATGTCCTCCACCGTCATCCCAAGCCGCCTCTCCATCACTCCGTTAAACAAATTGAGGCTTTTAGGAAAAGGATCCAGACTCGCAGATCCTTAGAATCCAAACTTAGATCCTGCACTGCTTTCTCTCAAGAAATCTAGACTCCCCCCTCCGCTCCTACCAGCTTCAAGCCTCCCTTAGAATGAAAGAATGGACTCCATCTGCTTCCCCATCCCAGCCTGTCCGTCCATCTGATCATTCTGTGTGGGGAGTCTGAACGTCTGCTCACTCTCCCTCTACAGGCTGCCTGTTTGACCGCAGGCTCTGCTCTCACCTGGAAGTCTGTATTCAGGGTGAGTGAGGCCCAAGTATAGGATTTACCAGACAGGGGGACACAATAAGAAAGATGTGGAGGGAGGCATGGAATGGATAAGGAGTGCTGGGTTTGGGGACAAGGGGGGCTGGTCTGGAGGAACATAATACTCTGAAGCCATACAAGGAGATGGTAAGGGTGCTATTCATTTGCATCCTGGACTTTGGGGTGTCTTCTTCCAAGCTCCCTGGTAACACCACTTTTGTCCTCTCAGATGGCTTGTTTGGACAGTGCCAGGTGGGAGTGGGGCAGGCTCGGCCCCTCTTGCAAGTCACCTCCCCTGTCCTTCAGCGCTTACAAGGTGTGCTCCGACAACTCATGTCCCAAGGTGAGGTCTAGGTGAACTGGAGGAGAGAGACTGGAACCAGTAAGATAAGGATGGGGAACTAAGGTACCACCTGAATCAAAGATTTTTCATCATGGAATATTCCTAACACACACACTTCTGAACCTTCCCCTTCCCAGACCTTGCTGGAGAAGGGAGCAACTCAAATAGAACCCTTGAGATGGGCTCTTCACATCTAGACTCCCTGGAGGAGTTCAGAGGAAGTTTCTAGAAGTCATTGGAAGTGGGAAGTGTTCTTGAGTAGGTGATAGGGGATAAAATCTAGTTCTCAGATGGAAGAATTTACCTTAAATAAGAACACAATATAGTTCATCTAATGTTATAGGGAAGAAGGCAGGAATGGATGTTACTTGATCCCAAAATATGACATAAGAGCAGTATAGACTATTAATCCAGAAACTGGGAAAAAGAAATGGAGGTGGAAAGTAGATTAGTACCTTAGAACAAGTGTCTAGCTTCTCTGAGGGCAGAAGTACACTGAAGGAAGGGTCAAAAGCAGATCTGCCTCAGGGTAAGATGAGGATGATGAGGAATGTTTAAATTATGTGTATCCTGCTTTAGAGTTCTCTAAGCACTTTCATCACCCTGTTGTACTTGGTCTTCACAACAGCCCCATGAACAGATGTTATTCTCACTTTAAAAATAAAAGAAACTGAGGTTCAGGATGGACAGAAAGAATAATAACAGGAATGATAATTATGATAATAATTTTATCATTTTGCAACTATTGCAGGTTTGCTATAGGACAGGTGCTATTCTAACCATTTTATGTTATTTTTTAATTAGCAGAACAATCTTAAGAGGTATTAACTCATTCTATAGATGAGGGAACTGAGTCCCAGGCAGGCTCAACAACTTGCCCAAAGTCACACATTAGTAAGTGGCAGAAGATTCAAATACAGTGTAACTGAAGACAGTATGACTCCAAAATCTATACCGAAGGCGGGGTAAGGACAGCTCAAGTCACCCACCAGGAGTTGAGACCCCTCCTCTGCCACTCTGCTATGCCAAACTCAATACACTGCAGGAAAGGGGTGGGGTTTTGATCTGATCTCTACTGGTCCCTGTCATTGGTCCCTCTGGCTGTCCCAAGCCGACCTCACCCTATCCCGTCCTCTGACAGGATTGTCGTGGCATGATGACCTCACCCAGTATGTGATCTCCCAGGAGATGGAGCGCATCCCCAGGCTGTACCCCTCAGAGTCCCGTCCAAGGGACAGGTAGGCATCCTTTCTCAATGACTCTAGCATGAAAAGGTCAGTGGGTCTGTGGCCTTTTTGATGGATGAAGGAAAAAGAGAGGGAAGTAGAGGCAGGGTTCACATGCCCAGTAGGAGCTGAGTTCATCCCTGGGGATTCAGCCATTTTTTCCCTAAAGATTTAGTTATTTATGCATACAAGAACTGCAGACAGCAGTTCTTCTGGGGTGTAGACCAGAAGTGCAGGTTGGGGAGGGTGAGAGGATTCATCAGAGACAGAGTGGGGAGCAGAACAGGCAGATCTACTGAAATGCACTGCTGAGGGGAGCAGCAGGTAAGACAGGTGAGGTCTGCTGCACCATGTGGGAATTGGCTGAAATTGAACTCATGCTGCAGTGGCTGCAGATAGCTTCATAGTGCTGCAACTTAACCCCTTGTGCCACCAGGGAGGCCCCAACATAGGGGCATTTTTATAGTGTTTTGAAAAATTTGGACATTTGGTATTTTAAAAAGTCTTTATATATTTATTATTTTAAAATTATTCTATTTATTTATGCTTTTTGACAGTTGATATTTTAAAGGAAACATCAAAGTAGTCATCATGGAACAAATTATATTTTTGATGGACTGGGGTGGTTTAATATTGTTTCATTACTATGTGGAATTGTATATGGTGGGAGATACTGTCATCTTCTGGTGGGCAGGGCTTCTGAGAGCATAGACAGTTCATCTAATACTATAAGTAATAAGGCTGTATAGATGCTAGTGGATTCCAGAATGTGTGTTAAGAGCAGTGCAGACTCTGCAAAGAAAGTAAATGAGGGTCATGCTGCTGGGGTGATGAAGGCCTGGTGGGGGGTGGTACAGATGGAGTATTTGAATGTAGACATGGACAGCCAGGCGTGGGAACATATACACGGGGGCATTGGGGCAAGCTGCAGCCACGATTCATCTAGAAAGCTTCCCGGCTGCCTCCCGCGCTCCCCGCCCCCCTTCTCCATCCCTAGCCCCGTGTTTCCCTGACCTCTGCAGCTGTGTTTCAGAGACCCAGGCCAGGGAGAGACAATGACCTCTGTCACAGGCTAGGCCCTCTCCCCTTCCCCTGAGGCTGCCTCCTTTCTCAAGTGGTCAAACTCACTCTAAACTGCAGAGCCTGCCTGGCTGCACCATCTCTGCCTTGTAGGGTCACTGCCTTCGCCTGACACAACCAACATACATGCTCTCTTCCCCAGGCCTGGCTTGGTGCCCAGGAGATCTGGTCCTGCAGGGGAGCTGCTTTTACAGGGCATCCCCACTGGCTCTGCCCCAGCTGCCCAGCACCGCCTTCCTCGACCTCCAGGGGGTGGGGATGGAGGTGGGGCAGGCTCTCCCCTGTCCCCTCTGCAAGCTGAGTTGCTGCCCCCCCTCTTGGAGCATCTACTACTACCCCCACAACCCCCCCACCCTGCCCTGAGTTATGAACCTGCCCTGCTGCAGCCCTACCTGTTCCACCAGGTGAGTCCTAGACACCGGCCCCACCCCCCAACCCCCTAGCCCTGACTTCTGCTCTTACCCAGATCTCTGGTTTCCCACAGTTTGCCTCCCGTGATGGCTCCCGGGGCTCAGAGAGCTCCCCAGGGATGGCCAGTGTTGGCCCCCTGCCCAAGACCGAACCCCCTGCCCTCTTCAGCAGAACTGCCCCCAAGGGCATGTTTGGGGCTCACCCTGGCCACTCCTATGGGGACCCTCCAGGGCCTTCACCTGCTCAGCTTTTCCAGGAGTCAGGACTGCTTTACCTGGCCCAGGAACCGCCAGTGCCCAGTAGGGCCAGGGCACCAAGGCTGCCGGAGCAAGGGGGCAGCAGCCGGGCAGAGGACTCCTCAGAGGGCTATGAGGAGGGAAGACTAGAGGGCCTCAGAGAGAAGCTGCCTTCACCAGCAGAGCAGCCAGGTAACAGCCCTCAGGTCCACCTTCCTGTCTGCGGGGAATGCTTCTGGGGCTCCTGCCTTTACTGATTTGCACTGAGACCCTTTCACAAAGCTAACTAATGTCTACTGACCACCAGATCCCTGCCAGGCACTCAGTAGGCCATGCGGGTTCCTTGGGGGTGGAGCTGACATGACTTCAGTGGAGAGTCAGGATGTCCATGGTTGAGCTGAAGTTGGGTCTTGGTCCAGGAAGGTCTTTTCCCCAAACTGTGCGAGGCTAGGAGGGCGGAGAGGGCATCAGTGTCCTGATGTTTGAGAAGAACCTCTCACATGCTTAATCCCCTCTCACCTGCAACGCACCGTCTGCACCCCACAAGTTTATGCCACCAGCACTAAGCTCTGTCTGGCTCCCAGCAGACGCGACTCTGAAGAGACTGGCCGCTGTGCTGGCAGGCTACGGGGTGGAGGTGCACCAGCTCACCCCTGAGCAGCTCTCCACCCTCTCCACCCTGTTGCAGCTGCTGCCCAAGGGCACAGGACAAAATCTGGGTGAGTGGGGGTCTCTGTAGCACTACCTGCTCCACGGAGTCTTCTTGCCTTACCTCTCAAAACCACCTGGAGCAGTCTAGAGGGAAAGGGTCAGGGTCAAGGTCAAGGAAAGAGAATTCTTTCAAGACAGCGGGTCATGGCCAGCAAAGGTCAAGGAGCAAGGGGGTGTGGTGGGGAGGCGAGGAAGCAGACCAGGGAAGGCGTGGAAATAATGGGAACATGGGGTGTGAGCAGGGGTCCCGAGAGGACTGATGAGGAGATGGCTGATGACTGATGAGGAGGGGGTGTGGCTAAGGGGAAGGAGAAGCCAGTGACTGGTGGGTGTGGCCTGGAGGGGGTGACAACCACTTAGAGCACATGAATTTCAAGGCAGAAGCCTGGAGGTGGGAGATCCAGCTTAGGATGAGACCAAAGACCAGTGTCTTGGTCACTGACCCAAGGGAAGGAGGCAGCAGCAGGTGTAAGCTCAGGGTCCTTGGCCCTTCCTCCCCCCAGTGTTGTGTGGATCTGGGCCCTTTGCCCAGAGTCTTGTTTTTCCTGTCTCTGCAGGAGGGGTTGTAAACATAGGCGCTGACATCAAGAAAGTGAGTGCCCTGCGCTTCCCTCATCCATAATGCCCCAGGGCAGCAAACCCTTTTGAATCTAAACCTCAGGAGCAGGACCTCTATCCTCCCACCCCTCATTCTGGGGAAACTAAGGCCCCAGCTAAATCATTGCCTAAGAGCTGAACTTAAATTGGTGGCAGTACAAGAACTAGAAACCAGAATTCATGAGTCACTACGTTCCCCCCTCCCCCCTCATTCAGATTCTGTTCTGCCTGAGTAACCCCAGGAAGAGAGGGATTTGTGAGCAGGCAGGCTTCTGACACCCCCACCACCATCAGGACCGCATGTCAAACTTCCAAGATTTTTGTGGCTAAAAAATTCTAACTGTCCTAACCCAGCTTCCCTCACTCCAGCTCCAGCCTCTAGATTATTCTGACTGTGATCCACACATTCAGTCTTTTACTGATTCATTGATTCACTTGGCTCACTTTTCTGGGTGGCTTCTTTGTGGATGCACTAGGCCATGGGGGTAAAAAGAGAAGCAAGTCCTCAGCTCCTCAGTAGGGACCCCAGAGTTTAGATGTACCCCCTACTTCCCCAGCCTACCCCCGCCCCTGCTCTGTGCAGAAACCACACCTCCATCATCTCTTCTAACAGACGGTGGAGGAGCAGATGCAGGGCGGAGACACAGCAGAGCCTCCACCCCCTACCCCTTCCCTGCCTGTATACCCCACTGCCGTCCCCACCTCCAATAAAGCCCAGCAGGTGCTGGGGTCTGGATCCTCTGAGCCCCCCAAAACTGCTGGCTCTGCAGCCACATCTGTCCTGCTGGAGAAAAAGAGTCCACTGAGCCAGAGTCAGCCCACCGTGGCGGGGCAGCCCTCAACTCAGCCCTCGGCAGAGGAATATGGCTACATTGTCACTGACCAAAAGTAAGGAAGCCTGGGCAAGGTCTCCAGCACACTGGGGCTGGGATGGCTGCCTGGCAGGAGGCAGACAGTAGAAATCTAGACGTGAAGTAGACAGAGGGATGGGTGACTGCACCCCCAATGGTGGCCTGTTTCAAGAAAGTGATCAAGAGGGTCCCCACGTTCCTCCCTCTGCCTGCTCACCACTTTCAGGCCCCTGAGCCTGGCTGCAGGAGTGAAACTGCTGGAGATCCTGGCTGAGCACGTGCACATGTCCTCGGGCAGCTTCATCAACATCAGGTGGGACTGGTATCTGGCTGGGGTGGCAGGTATCTAAAAGGTAGCAGAGATCTAGAAGGTAGCTTGAGGCAGAAGGTGGCTGGAGGTGCTCAGGGAAGGAGGAGAAGACAAGCACTGAGTAAGGGTCCAACTGCATTGAAGGCACAGCCACACCTAGCCCTGCTGCTGGCCCCACACAGTCTCCCTGGCCTCAGCTGCTGCTGTAGGGCATCTCTGATCCGCTTCAGCCCCCTTCTCTATTGGGGAGAGGGCCGGAGCTGGCCTCTTTTTGAGTCTGCAGCCTAGGAGGAGTAAGGCAGTAACCTAGCTTCTATCTGGCAGTGTGGTGGGACCAGCCCTCACCTTTCGCATCCGGCACAATGAACAGAACCTGACCTTGGCTGATGTGACCCAGAAAGCTGGTAAATAATGCCTACCCCGACCTCAGCCCTAGTAGGATATACAGCCTGTGGATGATGTGTCTTTAAATGTTCTCAGCCCATGTGGGTCTCGCCTGCCACATGGCATAACATAACATGGAGTGGAGACCGCCTTGGCTGAAGAGACTGACTTAAGTTCATCCTACCTGCAGGGCTGATGAAGTCCAAACTGGAAGCACAGACAGGGCTCCAGATCTTGCAGACAGGAGTGGGACAGGTATGAGCTGACTGGTGAGCCAGTTAAAAACCCAGAGGGTAATGTTGCCAATGAGAGGTGGAGGCAAACTTGGCAAGAGAAAAGGAGCTGAAACCTCGTGCAGCTCACCAGGGCGCAGTTCAGCCAAGGCAGCCCTCTCTCCGTGCAGTTGTCTCCCTGACCAGCAGATGGCCCCAGCGGGCCCTCCCTGCAGCGGGCAGCACCCTGGGCAGGCACCTGCTGAGACCTCCCTGGGCAGGCACCTGCTGAGACCTCCCTAACACCCTGAGTAGTGTTTGCATTCCTAGCCCAGGTCGCACATAAACTCAAACTATGCTTCTGCACTTGATCCAACCCTGAAGTTTTATATCCTGTCCACTGGGTTCCACTACACTTTCTATTTTAAATGTAAAAACTCCTGGTGGGGGCGGGTCCCCCACTATGTCACCCGCGCGGTAATGCGGTTGGGTTGGTCTGATGGGACTAGAGGAGGGTCTTGGGCCTCCCTGAGCCCTTCTGCCTGCACCACTGAACCCCTTTCCTCCAGCTTTGCCCCAGGGGACACCCTGTTGCCCGGGACAGGGGTGACTAAGTGTCTAAATGCCCTCTCCCAGTGCCCGCCCTTGATTCTAGTCTTGTTCCCACAGAGGGAGGAGGCAGCCGCGGTCCTTCCGCGAAAGGCGCACAGCACCTCCCCCCTGCGCTCAGTGCTGCTGACCCTGGTGGCCCTGGCGGGGGTGGCCGGGTTGCTGGTGGCTCTGGCGGTGGCTCTGTGTATGCGGCAGCACGCGCGGCAGTGCGACAAGGAGCACCTGGCAGCCCTGGGGCCTGAGGGGGCTCAGGGGGACACTACCTTTGAGTACCAGGTATGCAAATCCAAAGCTTGTTGAGGGGAGAGGAGGGGATGGAAGGGGATGGAAGGGGCTTGGGAAGGCCTGGCATGGGGTGAAGGTGGGAGTTGACTAGGGAGTGAGTATCCATCCCTGAGGACATTAGGCGGAGTCTGGAGAGCCCCAACAGGGTGGGGAGCAGGCATTCTGATGGAACTGGGAGCAGACAGTTCCTAAGGTTCTTCCCAAAGCTGTAGTTGGCTCTGGGTCTCCACCATGTGATAGCTGAGGTTGTCAAGCAGAGCCCCCCCAATAAAGGTGAGGGCCAAGCCAGACACCCTACCCTAGAGGAGATGGTTTCATTTCAAATCAATCGAGGATGAACTTAAAGATTCAGAATCGAGCCCAGGATCTGGCTGAAAAGGCATCCGGGGGCCCACGGGCTCCCCCCGCCCCGATCTTCCCCCGCAGGACCTGTGCCGCCAGCACATGGCCACAAAGTCCCTGTTCAACCGGGCGGAGGGCCCGCCAGAGCCTTCGCGGGTGAGCAGCGTGTCCTCTCAGTTCAGCGACGCGGCCCAGGCCAGCCCCAGCTCCCACAGCAGCACACCGTCCTGGTGTGAGGAGCCGGCCCAGGCCAACATGGACATCTCCACAGGACACATGATTCTGGTCAGGACGGGGCCCGGTGCGGAGGGGGTGAAGGGACAGGTAGGTGGAGGAGGCCGGCCTGGTGGTGTGGGCCGAGCCAGGCTGTGTGTCCCTGTAGGCGTACATGGAGGACCACCTGCGGAACCGTGACCGCTTGGCCAAGGAGTGGCAGGCCCTGTGTGCCTACCAGGCAGAGCCCAACACCTGCGCCACCGCCCAGGGAGAGGGCAACCTCAAAAAGAACCGCCATCCTGACTTCCTGCCCTGTGAGCGAGCTCTGCTGGCCAATGGGGTTCACCCCTGTGTCTGCTGGGAGCGCCGCAGAGGTTGGGGGAGGGCTGAGGCTGAATGACAGAGGTGCCAGCACCCTAATGATGGCGCACGTGGGGTGGGATGCGGGGGTCTCTGCAGATGACCATGCTCGCATCAAGCTGAAGGTGGAGAGCAGCCCTTCCCGGAGTGATTACATCAACGCCAGCCCCATCGTGAGTGGCCCCAGCCCGCACCCCTGCCCTTCTTATCCTGGCACAAATAAGTCCATTCCCTTATGCTCACCACCCACCCCCCTCAAAGCCCTGGAATGCTGGAGCCTGATAGCCTTGCATGGAAATGGGGGGCCCAGCTTCCCCCAGGCCCTGGCCCTCTCCCTTCGGCATTTCTCATTCTGGTTCACGTTGTCTCTTCCTGCCCCCAGATTGAACACGACCCTCGGATGCCAGCCTACATAGCCACTCAGGGCCCGCTCTCCCACACCATCGCAGACTTCTGGCAGGTGGGTTCTTGGAGGCCGGCTTCTCCAGGGACCTAGTGTCAGCCAGGGCTGGCCCCGTCCCAGGGAGGATGGAAGCAACTTACCTGTCTCTCTGTGCCTAGATGGTGTGGGAGAGTGGCTGCACCGTCATCGTCATGCTGACCCCGCTGGTGGAGGATGGTGTCAAGCAGTGTGACCGCTACTGGCCCGATGAGGGCTCCTCCCTGTACCATGTATATGAGGTCAGCAGGACACCCCAGCCAGGGGACAATGGGAGTGGGGAAAGTGGACGGTGGACCATTTATACATGTATGTACATAAACACGTGTACATGTATGTGCGCATGAATATGTGTGTGCAAATGTGTGTCTGGTTTAGACCAAAAATATTTGCAGGGGCCTACACTAGAAAGTATAGAAATAAAACTATAAAACCACTGAAGCTAAGAACCAAGAGTGGATGAGACAGGGAAACTAAGTGCACCCAAAGACCAAGACTAACCCCTACTTTAATTGAGCCTAACTTAGTTCTGAGTTCCCTGGGGGCCAAAGCAAAGAAAGAATCCCATCAGTCACATGCGTTGCTTACGTAAAGTGGAATCAAACTTTTTCTTTAGGACAGAGGATACGTAGGGGAAACTGGGCAGATAGAAAGCAAGGGAAAGAGAAACAAATCCCTGACAAATGGGAGCAGGTGCGTCCACTAGTAAGATTTTTTTTTTAAGATTTATTTATACAAGCACTGGGTACAGTCAGAAGCATGGGAGGGTGAGAGAATTCACCAGAGCCAGAGCAGGGAGCAGAGCAGGCAGAAGGACCGAAGTACACTGCTGAGGGGAGCAGCGGGCGGCAGGAGAGGTCTGCGCGCCATGTGGGACCCTCCTCCGGTGGCCGGGGAGCAGCCAGGGATCGAACCAGCGCCGCAGAGGCTGCAGGCAGCTTCACAACCCAGCGCTCAACCGCTGCGCCACCAGGGAGGCCCCACTAGTAAGATCTGAAGAGAGTCTGCTCGTCACCAGATGCGCACTGGACAGCAGTTTTTTCACAACCAGATGAGCTCTCTCTTTTTAAAATTTTATTGGCCTTACTCATGAGTGAAGAAAAGATCAAATAAGTTTATGGCGCATCGTAGCACTGTCACTTGCTAGACTCTGAAGAAGGAGAAACTGACCTCCAGACGCTCACAAGAGTTGCAAGCAGGCAGAAGAGCCACCAGCTGCCCTGCGCAGTAGATGAGTGACAGGAGCAGCTAGAGCTCCCAGGAGCAGGGGCCTGGGCAGCTGGGGAAGCTTCCTGGAGGATTTAGAATTTGCACACGCCGGGTTTGGCGGGGCGGGGGCCTGGGGTCCGGAGAGGCCGCGGAGCGTGCACGCAGGGACAGGCCCCGGCACGCTGAGGCCTGGGCCCCGCCCCGCAGGTGAACCTGGTGTCCGAGCACATCTGGTGCGAGGACTTCCTGGTGCGCAGCTTCTACCTGAAGAACGTGCAGACCCAGGAGACGCGCACGCTGACCCAGTTCCACTTCCTCAGCTGGCCGGCAGAGGGCACCCCGGCCTCCACGCGGCCGCTGCTGGACTTCCGCAGGTGAGCGGGCGCGCCGCGGCGTGGGCGCCTGCACGCGCAGCTCCCGGGGTCGGGGGGAGGGCAGCCCCGGGGCAGGGGTCCAGGGGCGACCCCCCAGCTCTCCGGCTCCTCCTGGGGACAAGGTTATGTGAGGCGGGCCCTCGAACCTGACCTGGGGCCTGGCCTCTGACCTCTGACCTCCGACCGCCCCTTCCAGACCCTCCCAACCAGGACTGATGCTTTGTGTCGCTGTGCGCACCCCTCGCCCACCCCGCCCGCCCCGCCCGCCCGCCGTGGTCGTGCTCGGTGTCCCCCATCTGCTGTTCTGCGTCGCCCTGTCACGCCGCCTTTTACTCTGGCCCTCTCCGTTCCCTGTCTGGCTTCTCTTTCACCCCCGTCCCCAAGAAGGACGGGCCTGGTTTCCAACCGCGCAGTTCCCTTGCCCCTGCCTCCCCGTCTGTCCTTGCTGTGTGTCCTGCCACGCCCTGGCAAGCCTTCCCTGCGCCTGTACCCGCCGACCCCGCCTGGCATCTCCCTGGCCTGATCCCTCTGGCTCTTGCCTCTATTTTTAATTCTCTCCCTGTCTGTCTTATTCTGTTTCCCTTCCTTTTCCTCTTCCCACCCCCAACACACTCTCTCTCTCCTCTGCGCTTGCCCCGTGTTCTGTCTCTTTGTCTCTCTCCACCTCCCCGTCCTGGCTGTCCCCCCTGCCCCTCTTTGTCCCTGTCTCACCTGGCCGCCTCCCTCTTCCTGGCCCTCCGCATGTCTGTCTCTCCACCACGCTCTCCCTTCCCTCCTCTCTTTCTCTCTCTCACAGCTGCCGGCGTCATTTTTGTGATCTGCAGCTAGTATTCTCACTCCAGTTGCATAGTCACAAAAGTGATCATTGGCAGGTGTGGCCGCTGCATGGACAGGACAGGACATGGGGACCCGGGGGCCACCCAAGGCTGCTGGGAGAGCTGGGGGCTGGAGGGACACAGGGAGGAGACAGATACTATCAAAGGGAATGCAGAGGATCTTGGGGTTCTCTGGGAACCAGGTAGCGGTGGGGACGGGAAGCTAGCAGGGACTTGACCTGTTCCGACACCCAAACCACAACTAGGCCACGAACAGGCCAGCCTCTGCAGCCCCTGCCTCCCCCAACACTCCCCACCCCAACCCACACTTAGGTGGCTGAGAATCCTGTGGCCACCGGCTGGCCCCATCCCCACCCCCTGCAGGCCTGTCCTCTCCCCACCCCCACCCTGCTGGCCTGCCCTCTTCTTGGTGCTGGACAGAGGGCAGGGACCAGAGTTGGGGGGGGGGACAGGGGCATAGATTCAGAACCTCAGCACAGTGCTTTCTAACTGGGGTCCCTGGGGTCTGAGGCCCAGGCTTCTCAGTGCCAGGCATATGGGGGCTATTTTCTGTTTTCCACATTTAAACCATCCTTAGGGAACTAGTGCATGGAGCTGTTTTAAGGCTGTACAGGTAAGCTTTGCTTTAGGTTGGAATTACGTAAACTCAGTTGCACTAGACTCTCAGAACAAAATTAATTGCTGTTTAATAATATAGTTTGATGAAGTTCTACTAGAGGTAAGGAAAAATTCTTTTTAATCCCAGAAAGTGACCCTGAGCAAGTTCCTTGACCTCTCATGTCTCCTTCCCTGCCTGAGCACAGTAGCCTCCACCTTAGGTGCTGTTACAAGAGTCAAAAGGATCAAGTGTCTAAAATCTAGTTTAAGTGCCTGGCACAGAGCCAGGGCTCCATTAATTCTAGATACTATTTATTCTCAAAATTATTATTCAATGAGTGGGAACCATTGTTGGAACTGTCTTGCCACCCAGCCCTCTGACATGAGCCCAACATGCCAGAAAGCAACGTGGGCTCTTATAAAACCACCTGAAGTTGCCTGACACCGGCAGGTCTTAGGGATTCAGCTTCCCCTGAAGCATTTTAACAATCCCTGAGAAAGTCTTTGCTGTTTGGGGGGCATCAGAATTCTCTAGGTAACTCTTCAATCCAAGCAAGAGGGTTAAAGGGATGAAGTTAGACTGGGCCAGGGAGGTAGGGAGGAACCCCTGGCCCCTTGCTGACATGTGATCAGGCAGCAGAGACGAGTCGAGGTCCAAGTGGACCCCAAGTCTGATTACAAGCCAACCACAGAGCACCTGTGCTGCAGTGAGACTGATCCAAGGAAATAGCAACAGCGCAAGGTTCAGAGCTGTTGTCCTGCCTCAGCCAGAGGAACTTTGTGCCCAGGGTTACCTGGTCTCACCGCTGTGAGAACACAGGAGCCTGAGTAGGGAGGGAGGGTATCCTAGGCAGTTATGGAGGACAGTGAAGGGCAGAGCAAGGATGTGGCAAGATTGAAACCCTGGGAGTCACTGGCAAGTCCATCCCCCCGGCCTCTGGCAGAGGTGGCTGTTACATTATTACGTGTGCTCATTAACAATAGTCACCATGCACTGAGCATCTACTATGTGCCAGACCTCGCACATAATTCTTTGCCCACATTAACTCATGTAAGCATGGTAAGAGCTTTAAAGAGGTTACTGTGATTATCATTCTCATCTTGCAGGTAAGAAAACCGAGGGTCAAAGGGGTAAAATAGTTGTTCCAGGTGCATAGTTGGGGCGCGTAGCTCCAAGTTACAAAGTCCAGTGCCACCCACACCATCTCCGATCTTTGCCTCCAGCCCTGACTCCTCTCTGCAGTCCGTGTCCCTGCTCTGCCTGGGGCACGCGGGGAGAAAAGAAGAGAGGCCCACGGGGTGTGCATCAGTTCCCCCACTCTGCTGGCGGGCCCCTGCCCTCACATGCATTTCTTATTGCAGGAAGGTGAACAAGTGCTACAGGGGCCGCTCCTGCCCCATCATTGTGCACTGCAGGTGCGTGGAGGGGGGCTGGGCTGGAGCCTGGGGGCAGGGATGGAAGGGGACAGACAGCCTGACCAGAGGCTCTGCATGGGGCATTCCTGGTTCCTGCCCTCTCTCTGTCCCCTTCCCCAGATACCTTCCACGCACACTGCCTGCCAGTCCCCTTGATGCCGGCCACTTACAGCCCACGGCCCATGTCCAGCCTACTGTCTGCTTTTGATTAGCCCATGAACTAAGCATGATATTCACATTCTTAAATGGTAGAAAGAAAACAATGAAAGAAGATGGTGTGACAGGGACTCTGTGTGGTCCCCAAATTGAAAATACTACCTGGCCATTTACACAAAAAATCGGCCGATGAGAATCCTGGCCAGAGGCTAGAAAGGGCCACTGCCGTCCCTTCCAAGGCCTCCGCCTCAGGGCTGAGCAGGGCTCTTTCATTTGGCACATGACCCAAGGGACACCACCAGCCTGTGGGTCACAGGCTTCTGCCACTCCAGACCAGGTTCCCAGGGCCCAGGTGCCGTGACCAGCCCCTCACCCTCGTCTCACTCACACCCACCCCAGCGGCTCCACCAGCCTCCCCCGCCACACTTGCATGTCTCTGCACCGCCCCTGCTTTCTGCTGGGTCCCCAGCTGAGCCTGTCACCATCTCCCGTTGCAGCGATGGTGCAGGGAGAACTGGCACCTACATCCTCATTGACATGGTACTGAACCGTATGGCGAAAGGTGAGGACCTGCCCGCAGTGCCTGAAGCCCACGCCAGCACCCAAGGTTGTGGGGGCTCATGTGGAGGCAGACTGCCACCCCCCCCCCCCAAGCTTCCTCGATCCTCCAAGCCTCCCACATCCAGATGCCTCAGGCTTTCTGGGTTCTAACTGCTGGCTTCCCCTGGCCTGTCCCTTCTAGGAGTAAAGGAGATTGACATCGCTGCCACACTGGAGCATGTCCGGGATCAGCGGCCTGGCCTCGTGCGTTCCAAGGTGACTGTTCCTCCCTGCCTGACCCTACCTGCCACCCTCCCCTAGCACCCACTTCTCCAGCACCCTGGGGAAGCCAGCAGCAGGCGTCCCCTCTCACTGGCCTCTATCCCAACCCCTGTGCCTTCCCCAAGAGGACTCCCAGCTCCCCCTGCCAGGGGCCTCCTCTGACCCTTCTCTCACCGCCCTTCCCCAGGACCAGTTTGAATTTGCTCTGACAGCTGTGGCTGAGGAGGTGAACGCCATCCTCAAGGCCCTGCCCCAGTGAGACCCTGGGGACCCTGCGGGCAGCCCCGCCTCTGCCCCCTCTTTGCCTGTGTGAGCATCTATCTGTGTGCCATCCCAAAGCCCACACCCTACCCGTCACCTTGGCCCCTCTTGGGCAAGCCCAGCCCTCCAGGAGCACTGTGTAAGGAAGGGGAAGCTGGAGGCCAGGCCGCCCAGCCTCGAGGGTGCATGCTGGAGCCAAGGGCACCCCAGGGGGAGCTGTCAGCTAGCCAGGAGAGAGGAAAATCAATTCCACCCAGAGCCTTCTCCTGCCTGAGTTTCCTGGCCCCCATCTCCCGCCATCTGGATGCTCCTGACATGTCTGTGTGGACCCCCTGCCCCACCACCCTCCAGTGTGGACAGAGTAGGTTGGAGGGACCGCTATACCCAGCTCCCCCTGCTTTTCCAGCCCCTGCTGCCTGCCCTCATGCCTCTGAGACCCATACTCCACCCAGCCCTTCCTGCTGGCCTCCTCCCTCCGCCCTCACACCATGTGCTACTCCACTCCCTCTCTCTGGTCCAAGATAACATTTCTAGAAAAATCTACTTTTGTATCAATGTGAATAAAGTTAGTGTGTTGTGTGTGCAACTGCAGCCTAGACTCCTGTGCATCTATCTGCCCGGCTTCCAGACCCCAGTTCTATGCAGCAGCCTGCGCTGCTGGGCATCTCTGGAGTTGCCAGGGCCCACAGCAGAGCCTGGGCATTGGCAGAGCTGGCTCTCCCAGCCTGAGTGATAGCAAATAGCAATGAGCAGTATTTTTTATGCTTTTCCCATGTGGCCGCCAGTCTCCAATGGCTTTATAGACATTAACTTATTGAGTGTTCGCAGCGCTTCCAATTTATTAGCCCCACTTGACATCCGGCTGCGGCACAGAGCTTGCCCAAAGTCACATTTCCCATGAGTGATGGATTCACACCCAGGCATGCCTGACTGCTTGGCTGATTCTGCTCTCAATGCTTCATGAACTTCAGCCTTAGGAATAATGTTCCTCCGAAGATAGGCCTGAAGGAGGTGGTACAGGCAAAGTGCCTTCCATGCCTTAAGCAAAACTTCTGGAGTCTGACTTGCTGTGTGGGTTGTAGAACAGACCTTCACCTGGGGCAAGGGCACTTTCTCCCTTTCTCTCCCATCTGCCAGCCCCCGGAAGGCTTCCAGAACCATCCATTCCATGTGGGCCCAGGAGACCTCACCTGCATTTCACAACAGGCCCTTGGACAAAGATGGTAGACACAGAAATGAGGCAAAAAGAACCTTCGGTCTGGGGCTGCTTGGGTTAGGGCCACTTGATTTTACCCGGTCTCCATAAATGAGAATGACTAGGATGAGCAGTGCTCTGCCCCACCAGCCACATCCCAGCCGCGCAGGGAGTGAAGGGCCCCTGCAGCCCGCAGGCCCTCCTGCTCAACTCCAGCTCATCTCAAGGTCCAAGTGGGCCAAACAGCCATTTTACAAACTTCCAACAGATTCTCTTGAGTTGGAGGCTTGAGATTCCTCTTTCAGGAGACACTGCCCCTTTGCTTTGAGAAAAATGGCATATGGGCCCTGTGGTCTTAAAGAAGCCACGCTCTGGAATGGAAGCATTATGGGGAGCGGTGCTGCCCTGACCGACGAAGCTAAGGTGCTTGCCCGTGGTTGCCGGGTCTCTCTGCACATGTCTGGAGATAGAGGGGGAACCCAGCTGGGGCGAAACTCCCTCCACGCAGGAAAGGCAGCGTCGCCATCATACCTCAAGAGCGGCTCAGTCTGGGCTGAGGGAGGACGTTTCACAGGTTTTCACCAAGTCACCTGCCCTGTCGGTCCCCAGGCTTTCAGGCACGTCTGAACTTGGCCTGGCCCTCCAGCTGGGCTGCTGAGTGTCGGTGGGCATGCGGCTGCAGGAATGAGTTCCCGCCACGTAGGAGGTAACTGGAGTCCAAAGAAGGCAGCAGGCACACCCACCAGTCTCAAAGTTTATTCAGGATAACTCGTGCAGGCGGTCTCAGCACGGAGCCAGCGGCCAGGGCTTTGGGTCAAGGCGGGATCCACACACCCACCCTGACAGGCCACACACCCTGCCGAGGCCATGCGATCTTCCTTGTGTGAGGCTAGTGACAACAGAGGTCCAGGGGGTCGTGTCGCGTGCGTCTTTGTTCTAAGATGAACAGGCTGTGTGGGGGTCACGGGGACAGGTGCGCACACAAAAGAAACAGTGGGGAGACTGGCCACCTCCCCGGGGCGGGGTATAGCTATTGGTCAAGGGCCCAAGATGGCATCAATACAAGATGGAGTCACTTTGGTTTCCTAGAGCAGTGCGTCCCCGAGTAAGAGGAGCAGAGGCTGCTTGGGGAAAGCCAGGTGTGGGGTCCCCAGAAGTTAAGAGCAGAAGGACGTGAGCATGCCTCAGGGTTCCGTAACTCGCTGGAGGACACAGAGGGGGAAATGGGACTGTGCTGTCAGCTGGGAAGAAGGCTGCCGCCTCCAGCTAGAGTCTGGGCCAGAAAGGGAGGTGTGTCACCCACTGGTCCCATGGGGTGCCTCCTGGGCCGTCCTGAGAAGGGAGGACACAGAAACACAGCATACCCCGAGCTCTCAAAACTCAAGTTTTATTGACTTCCAGTGTTCCCCTCTCTTCTGAGCTCAGCCCAAAGCCAAGCTGGCTATGATAAGTCTCTGAGAATCAATGTCACCAGGGCTGGCCACACCCCGGCTCCACCACTCCCCTCCCTGGCCACTGTGCTCCCCGGGCAGGGAGGAGGCGAGGCAGCTCCTCCGTGGTGTTAGAGAGAGAGAACGGCCAACAGGGTCAGAGGCCAAGAAAGCCATACAAACAGCAACATGCCCGGAGCTCCCTTCACATGTCAACTGTGGCCCCACACACTGGGTGTGGCCCGCCCTCCCCAGCTCTCTGCCAGCCCATGCCTATCAGCCTTCGGAGGCTAGTGTGCCCTGCGTAGTGGATCTGCCCTGGCTGCCTCCCCCAGATGGCACTGGGATTTGATTTGCACTCTCTAATCCAGCACTAGCAATAGGTGTCAGGGAGGCCGAAGCTCAGACCATTACCCCTTCATCCACATTATCGACGCCCCTACCAGAGACAAATCAAATGACAAGATGTCCCCATCTCACAGCAAGCAACAGGCCCACCTGGGCTGGAACTACACGTCCCAAGATGCACAGCTCCATAACCATGCACTGCTTCCCCCAAGCATGATCTACCAGAAAGGAGGCAGGGTGCACCGCATTCTGGGACCTGCAGTCTCCAAGGGACAGCACCAAACACCCAGGGAAGAATTTACAGGCTGAGACTACAGACCCACCCCCACCCACCACCCAGGCCCAGCTCTACGCTCTGCACGGGTGAAGGAAAGAAATGAGGGTCCCCTCCCAGCACGCGGGGGAGGGCGCTGTCCTGTTGGAGCTGTGCAGCAACTCTGGATTCCGGACATTCAGCTCAGAACACATCTGGGGAGAGAGCAGGGGTGGGGTGACAGGAGAGAGGGTCAGCAGCAAGCCGTGGCGGCTGGAGCCAAGCATGCAGTCCTGGGCTAGCCCTGTGGCCTCTCCCTGAGCCCTGATGCATGGTGAGGTAGGATCCTCGGCCGGTCCCCACCTAGGCCTCCCTCCTGGGTCACCCTAGCCCTATCCCACCTCTCCAGGGTTAACAGGCCTCACCTCTGCCTAGTCCCGAGGCCTGGGGCAGGCTGAGGCAGCAAGAGGGAGGAAGAGTGGGCTCCGGTTCCGAATCTGGATGGCTGAGAGGCTCCCGCCCCACCCAGCTAGCCTCCCGGGAAGACCCTACAGGCCTCAGCATCTTCCTCTCCACACTGAGGCCTTCTCAGGGAAGGAAGAAGGGAGTCCTAGCCAGACAGCAGTGAAAGCAAGCGATGCAGCCTGCAGGGAATTGCTGAGAACAGTGCGAGGAAGGAGAAGCAGCACCAGAGGGAAGCAACAGAGATGGTCAGAGCTCAACGCGCACAGAAACCAGGGTAGGATGTCAGCAGCTGGACAAGGAGTCTCCCCACTGTAGCTGCTGACTCAGCTCAGGCTCAGAGAACCCCAGGCCAAGTCCTCCTTCCTTGACATTATCAGCAACACAGGTGGCAAATGACCAGGGTACAGAGGCTTACCCCAAACCACCAGTGCCCCCTAGAGACTCCCCATCTAGGAAGAATAAGTGCATTCTGGCTCCTGATGCCCTCCCCCTGCCCTGAGGCCCCCACCCTGGGATTCACCAGGCACCTATCAGCTGTGGGTGGAGCACAGCAAATCCCGAGTCCTCGCTGGAGTGCCGGTGGGCCTGGGCACCCACGGAGGGAGCGTGGCACTGAGCCGGCTCCTGCAACTCAGGCCATGCTCCTATCTGCTCTCCTGCCAGGAGTCAGACTGGGCCTGGGCATCAGAGGATGAGGCAGCGAGAGGTCTTCTCTTCTGGGGGTGGGCTGGGTCTGGCTGCCTCACCCCTAGTACCCTCGTGGGTGCCCCCCACACTCGGATCTTGGTACAGGGCCTTGGGCTTGCCCTGCTGCCGTTGCTGTGCCCCCCGCCCACCTGCCGGTTTCTTCCCAGCCGCCTCCATCTCTGACAGGCTGTAGGCCATGGCGAGCTGTAGATCCTCATCATCAGACAGGTCGCTGTCAGAAGGGCGTGTGGCAAGGGTCTGACGGACCTGCGTGCTCCCGGGCCTGGAGGTGACTGACGGTTGCTGCTCACGACGGCTCAGCTCCAAGCCCAGTGCCAGGTCGTCTGGGACACCTGCAGGAGTCAGGGCTGTCATGAGGCCCTCCGACCCAGGCCAGCTGCCTGCCAGGCTGCTGTGGGCAGCAAAAGAGTCCCTGCAAGGACAGCTTACAGCCCCTCCTGAGGAGGGGGCACATGCATTTCTGGCACCCAAGCTGAGGCTGTGAGCATGAGCGGGTATTCAGCTCCCTGGGACATGCTGTCTTCATAGTTAAGCTACTCAACCTCCCTCAGCCCTCTTGCCTCATCTATAAAATGGGAATGATGTCAAATTGCCCACTGGCTAAGTAAGAGAGAGCCCATGAAAAGCAGGGCACACATCTGTTTCTAGCATCACACAAGGGTGTTACGGCCATGTCCTGGGGAGGGCGGGCAGAATCCTGGAATCCTGGAATCCTGCACCCAAGTCTCATTCCTGGCTGTGCCCCTTACTAAGTATCCAGAGCCTTGGGCCTGCGACTCCATGGGAGTTAGAGTCATTTAGCCATGCCAAGGCTCTGTCCCCTCAAATGAAAACTAGGGCACAGTCCTCTGCCAGCTTTTGCCCTGGAATGAAGCGGAGATGGGTGAGTGCTTTAGGAACAGTGAAGTGCTCTGCAAACACCGGGCCTCCAAGTGATGATGGTGATTCGCCAGCCCTCTGAGACGCCCGGATTCCTTGTCTTGGCCCCTCCCTGGGAAATCTCTGATCCAGCTGGTATGGTCCGTGGCCACCAATCCCTACCCACTCCGAGGGAACACAGGGAGGAGCAGTTGGGGGAGTGGGTTTTCGGGGCTTCCTGCCAAGGACAGGGTGGGAGAGCCGCTCCTCACCGTTGATTGTGACCGACTTGAGCTGCCCGTCCTCCTCCACTTCCACCCGTTCCTGCCCGTTCTCCATGATCCTGCGGGAGACAGCAGGGGCCGCTCAGGGAGCACTGGTGTGGCCCAGGCTCTGGACGCTGCAGTGACAGGGCAGACCAGGCTCTGCAGCGGTGGAGGAGCTGATCTAGTGTGGGCAGCTCCCTCTCCACCCCTCAGCCCCAGGCCCCTCCGCCCTTACCTTCGTGTTGTAATGCGGTGCCCTTGGACAAAGGTGGTGGACGTGGAAACAGAACGAAAAGCACCAGCCCCAGGGCTGAAGGAGAAAGACGAGGAGGAGAAATCTGGTGCCAGGACAAAGGAGGAGAGGTCGTTAGAGGAAGACCCCAAGCAGCACATGGATGGGGAACCTCTGTGGGGTCTCCCTGAAGAGCTGCCAGAGGCAGGGCTCCAGATATGCAGCTGAGAAGGCAAGGCCCTGAGGGACCAGGCCTTGAGGGGTGAGCTTCCAGGACTCAGGACTTGCAAAAGTGGGAAGACAGCACTTACCAGAGTGCCCGGGGAAGGAGGAAGAGAAGGTGAAGAAAGGCCTGTGTCCCGACGACACCCGGTTCTGCAGCCCCGAGAACTGACCCAGGTCATCTGCAACAAGTAAGGAGATTAACAATTACCTCATGGAAAGGTTTTCATCTGTAAATGGGAATACAAGTATCCGCCTTGCAGAATTCATTAGAGGGTGAGGAGAGGTAAGACACGTGGCACACATTAATCATCCCCCAAAATGGCAATTGTTGTTTGTGGTGTCTTTCCCATTGTCCCATGATGCTCTGGGTCTGGCTTCCCAGCCTGTCCCTGTGGAGGTCTAACAATGTATTATTGTTGCCACCACTTATTGAAGCGAGTCTCTGAAGCGGCACTGTGGTCACGGGGATTCTGGCCTGTGTGAGGTTCTGTCTCAGCTGTCACTGGATCCAACCTCACAAAATCTGTCTGTGGGATTCTGCTTCCTGCTCAGCCTCCACAGGTTCTCCCAGTTGATAAGGACCCACCTGGAGGGGAGGTCAAGCTAGTGAGAGGCTTTCTGAGTCCACTCACCAAAGAGCTCTGCAAAAGGGTCTCCACTCCCAAAGAACTCCTGGAAGACCTCCTCGGGGCTGCGGAAGCTGAAGGTGAAGCCGGACCCACCGCCACCAACATCCGTTCGAGATGGGCCAGTTCCTGGAAGAGAGGCAGGAGGATGAGTGGGCTGAGGGTGTGCAACGTGCCCTGAGCCAGGGGATGCCAAGCAGGTGTAGCCAGGAGCCCAAGGAGAGCATCCTTCTCAAGAATCCACCCTTCCCCTCTCCCTTCTGACCCACTTCCATTCCTGGGCCCTATGGTGTCACCTACCTGCCCCAGTCAGCCCTTCCCGTCCATAGCGGTCGTAGATCTCCCGCTTATGCTCTGGAAAGAGAGACCAGATCATTTCTCCCTCCCTCAGGGATGACCCTTCAAGGCTAGGCCTCTCAGAAGACTGGCCAAAGAATGACAGTTGAGGGGCAGCAGAGAGCACAGGGGACACGGGTTACAGGTTTCAGCAGCAGCTCGGCCTTCAGGCTCCTTCTTATCCCTTCAGTGGGCACAATAACAGCACCTAGCTCACAGGCTTGTGCAAGCAGCAAATGACCCACACAGACTGCCTAGCACAGTGCCTGACACACAGCAAATGTTCAATAAATGCTACCTAACTAATACTGCGTTACTATTAATCAGGACTTAGCCTAAATGTCACCTCCTTAGAGAGGTCTTCTGTGACACCTTGACAAAAATCAGTGTTGATTATCCCCTGTCACATCACCTGGCCACTTTCTTCTGGAATACTCTTCACATAATCCTGACCGTGTATTTACTCGGTTAATGTCAGTCTTTCCTGACCAGGATCTGATAAAGCCATCAGAATGAGGACAATGCCTGCTTGTCCTGCATGGTTTCCCAGTGGCCAACAGGGACCTGTCACCATAAGCGATCGGTGCCTATATTGAATGAACGAGTAAATAAATGAATGAATTAAAGACAAAACTGAATGCATATTCCAGTTCTGAGTGGCCTTGAGCAAGTTATTTCATTTCTCTCAGCCTCAGTGTCCTTGCCTGTAAAAGGAGGTTGATAAATCCTGCCTTGCAAGATGGCTGTGAGGACCCAAGGAGATTAACCCACCAAGGCCTGGCACAGAAGAGGCTCGGCACACAGGTTACCTGCGCAGCATCCTTCCCCTTGGCAGGACTCATGCTGTAACTGCCAGATCCTGGGGAACAGAAACTGAGCGCAGTGCATTAAGGGAAGAATAGGAGTGCTTTGTATGTAATAGGCACTCATTTAAATTGGGGCAAAAAAGAAAAAAAGTCCCAGAGCCCCTGTGGGAGTTTTAAATGTCAGGTTGGAAAAAGGCACAGAGGCTAGGGTGGCAGCAGCGTGGCTTCGGGAAGAAATGCTATGGGGCATGAAGTGGGGGTGACATGTTGAGCCCAGGGCCTGACCCTAGCCCTTACTGTCTGACAGCACTTCATATGCCTCAGCCACCTCCTTGAACTTCCTCTCGGCAAATTCTTTATTATCCGGGTTCTTGTCTGGGTGCCACTGTAGAGCCTTCCGCCGATACCTGCAGGAAGTGTGTTCAGAGGAGGGTCAGAGGCTCCTTCTGAGGGAACAGGATGACCCATTTTCCCACTAACCCTCCGGTGCCTCTCACCTCTCTGACTCCAGTCCACCCCAGTTGCTAAGTCAGCCTCTGCTGCCATGTTTTAATACAGTCCTCCTGTCCCCTCTGCAGCCAGTGCTGGGACTACATGTATTAGCAGATGGTAATGTGACAGTCACAAAGCCTGGTCCTAACTTCTCCCTGGAGCTGGGGTGGGGGGCGCTGCAGTGCTTGAGGGTACATGTGGCCGTGAAGGGAATAGGGACACTACTCCATCCAGACCACCGTGCAGGAGCGGCTTTGCCATGCATCCTGAGAAAGCCACACCTCAGGGCTGGGGTTGGGGAGGTCCAGGAGGGGACAGGAGAGTCCACTGGAAAGGGACTCCAATGCAGCTCTCAGCAGAACTTCTTCACTCTACAGACTTTCTCCTTCTACTCTTCCAGGACAGGTGTCATCTCTGGAGAGACCCCCAATTTAAGGACCTGGTTCCCCTGCCCAGCTTCTGCAAGGCCCCCGGGGGTGAGGGGGGGAGGGAGGAGGGAGAGAGGGAGAGGAGAGACTTTCTGATGCAGCAGAGGCACTTACGCCTTCTTGATATCATCAGCGGACGCACTTCGGGGCACGTCTAGGATCTCGTAGTAGGATGCCATAGCAACTCGTCAGTGCTGGGTCTCCTAGGGGCTGCAGGAGAGAAGGAATCAGCCAGAAAGAACCCAGAATCCCTTCCCGGGGCTGGACACCCCCCCACCCCCAACAGCGGCAGGAGGCTCTCCCAGCCGAGGCCGACCCATTGGGCTCAGCTGGGGGCCGGTGACGACGCTCCCTCGGGCGGTCTTATCGGCCCCAGCAGACCGGTGCCACGGACTATCTCGCCTTCCAGGCCCAGAGCCCTATCGGGGTCCCCTAACTCCAGCAGCCGGCCCGAGGCCCCCTAACCTGCCCAGGGGTCCGCCTCCCGCACCTCCTCCGCCCGGAGTCCCTGGCTCCAGCCGCGCCCCGCCCCGGCCCCCCGCGGGGAACCGTCTGGCACCGGCTGCGGGCTCGCGGTTGCTGCGCAGGACGCGGTCGGCCCGGCGGTGCGCGCGCGTGCGTCAGCGGCGCGGAAACTACTAGAGGCCCAGAGGAGGCCGGTTCGGCCTGTCACTCGGGGGGGAGGGGGTTTTGGGGGGGCGGTGTCGCTGCAGGGACTGCCGGGAGATCGGGGCGGAGCCGGCTATTTCGGGCTTGCACCAGGACGACGTCACCCCGGCAGGGAACCTGGGCGACCGGGTGGCTCCGGCCAGGCGTGACGCACTCGCCAACAAGCGAGCTGTCGGCCCCCGGCAGCTCTGTAGCTTTCCTGTAAACACGCCCCAATATGGATGATTACTCACCCCGGAGGAAATCATTACCTCGAGCACTCGCAGACTCCTCTGATCCCAGCTGCAGCCCCTGGGTGCCCCGGAGGGCTGCCCTGCTTCCCTGAGTAGGTACCATCCGCCTCACCTGGCCACCTGGCGTCTCCTGGCAGCCCCATCTCACGTGATGGAGCTACAGATTAGCATTTAATGTGTTTGTTTGACAGTCATCGCCTCCCCCCCCACCAGAATGTCAGTTCACATAGTAGATTGTGTCTAGAGTATTAGGCAGTCGTGGGGTTCAAAATATGCACATAACGAATCCCCAAACAACGGTAAGAAAAGATAAATACCCCATAAAAATAGGCCCTCCACAAAAGAAACTATGTGAATGGTCGGTGGCACATGAAAAAGTGCTCCACATCATTAGACACCAGGGGAGTGTAAATTAAGCTACAATGAGATACTCCCACTAGGAGGGCTAAAATTAGAAACCGTGATAATATCAAGTGTTAGGATGTGGGACAACTAGATCTTTCACATATTGTTGAAGAGAGTATAAAATGGTCAAAATCACCTTGAAAAAAAGTGGTTTGGCAGTCTCTAATAAATTTAAACATTGACCTACCTTTAAAATAAAAGTATTCATAAGCATTGGATGATTAATATTGAATAGAAGGACTCCTTGTTTACAGTTTTGACACTTTGGAGGATAGTAGGGATAAAGAGTAGGGGGGGGACGAAAAAAAATGCCCTAAATTCAAGGTGTTTCTTCCCAAACTGATCCTGCGTAGATCTCTTTCACCTTAAAAGGATTCCGGGGTTCAAAGGGACCTTAGAGAACCTTCCAGGATTGGCTCCTGCTTGATATCATCCAGGCCAATCCACAAGCATTAACTGAGCATCTACTTACTAGATGATGCCAGGATATATAGAGAATATGGCCCAGATCCTGTCCTCACAGAATATGGCCCAGATCCTGTCCTCACAGAGTTCCAACTTGAGAAAATGGCAGCTCATAACACTAGCCTACTGGGAAACTCCAAGGCAATGGAAACAAGCCTAGGTTTACTACTTGGCACTACCTTGTAGCTTGGGAGTTTTCTTGTAACAGGGTGGTCCCCAGGAAAGGGGGAGGTTCCCTGCCCCACCCAAGGGAGGGTGGAGCTGAGCAGGAAGAGGAGAAACTGAAGAAGAGACTGAGGAAGGAAGCAGGATGGAGCCAGGAGACCTGGAGGAGGCGCATGGAGCCTAGAGACACGTGAAGAAACTGCGCTTGTCTTTTGGTCGTGGACTGGGTGACACAGATGTGGGTGAGACCCATGGGGAGGTGACAATGGCAGCTTTTATCTTGATGTTGATTTTGCTCTTTTCCTTCTGGGCTTGTCTGATTGTTTCTGACCCTTTGCTGTGGGTCCCCACTGGAAGGTGTTTTAGACTCATGGCAGGCTTTGGGGCCTTGCTCTGGGCCAATCCCATTTGGATGGACTTTTACCCACGAGGGGACGGGTAACTTTGGGTGCTTCACTTAGAAACTAGACTCTTTGCCTTACCTGTATTGTTTCCTAGTTTTATTAAAGTTCCTTCCCATTAAAGTCTCATGTGTTTTGTGTTGATGCGGCGGATGGCAGAACCCATTTAGAATAGGCAGGTTTGCGGGGTTTGGGCTGCCCCTCTCCCTGTCCTATAACATTCTGAGGGTTCAAGGTTTTTTTAACCCCTAAATACAAGTAAGGCCTAAGGCTATTTGAGAGTTGAATTAGGAATGACACATAGTAGGTATTTGTATAGATCTCTCTGGCGTCATTGTTGGCCCAAGCAGTAATGGTTAGGTGAGTCCTGAAGAGCGTTTTAGGCTGGGTGACCCAGAAACGCCTCACCAAAGAGAAAATCTTGAGCCAGACATGAAAGAAGAGGGTGGTGTGCATTTGTAAGGCTTTCCTGGCTGATCACAGTTGGAGCCTGCTGCCTACATTTGGGGAATTCCTATTGCGTAGGACTTGGTGGGAGACAGGTCACCACCTGCCACAGAGCCCCAACACTTTCTCTCCCAGACTTTTTGGCTCCAAGGGTGCAGACAAAAGACATAAGCTCTGCCAAATGGGAAGCTCTAACTGGGACTTGGATCTGGAGCAAGTCACAGAAAACCAGGGGCAGTCAATGCATTTCTGTGGTGTGGTGGCTGTGGAGCCAGCAGCGGCCTCTTGTGTCTGAAGGAGGAAGTGTCGGCCTCAATGCCTGGGAGGGAGGGGGCCTCACTGCAGTGGGTGAAGGGAGAGGGTCTTTGAGACAGACTGTCCTGTACCCTGACCTTGACTTTGGTGCTGGCCCTCTGTTTCCCTTGGTGTCCACCTGTTTTTGAGCCTTATCAACCCTCTCATCAATTCTGTGCGCTACTCAAATCTCTCCAATTTGGGACAGGCAAGAGGGTATTTTTTTCCTTATTTTTTTTTACTTGCCAGAGCTAATTTTTGCTGTTTACAATAAGAGTCCTGACTAGCTTTGGTATAAGAGGAAGGATTAGGTTATTAGTTCTCTCCAAACTCTTCCAAATCTCTCTTCTTACTTCTGTTATTTCAACATTTGTCTAAGAGGTACCAGCTATGTGCTACTATATTAAGACTAGGGATATAAAGAGATTTAAGTTCTAGTCTCTGTATTCAAGGAAATGGAAATCTAGTTGGGACATTGACAGCTGAGGAAATTATAAGGCATACACCTAACAGACAAAGGGTTAATTTCCTTTATTCACAAAAATTCCAACAAATTAATAAGACAATGCAATTTTGAGTGGATAAGGAGTTCCAGGAGAGAAAATACTGGCTTTCAAACAGATGCAAAAATGCTTAATTGCATTCATAACAGAATTACAAAGGAAAGTGGCAACAAAACACTCTGTCTTATCTGATGATTGACAAGGAGCAAAAAGTTTAATATGTTGTATGGGCAAGGCCTGGGGTTTAGGCATTCTAGTATGTTGGCAATGGATGTGTAATTTGGTATAATTCTAAAAAGAACAATATGGGCCTACCAAAATTGAAGGCCCACAGCCTTTGACCTAGTAATTCCAATTCTAAGAATTTATAGCAGCCTATTACATAGTTTACTGGAAAAGACCAAGGCTTTGGAAATAGGCCTGGGTTTGCAACCTGGCACTTCCATGTGACTTGGGTTGTATGTATGTGCAAAGAAGTGTGTATAAGAGTTACAGCATTTGGCCTCCCCTGGTGGTGCAGGCGGTTGAGTGCTGCGCTGTGAAGCTGTCCGCAGCCTCTGTAGCAGCAGTTCAATCCCGGCCGGCCGGCGAGGGTCCCACATGGTGCGGCAGACCTCTCCTGTCTCGCCCGCTTCTCCCCTCAGCAGTGTATTTCGTCTGCCTGTTCTGTTCCCCACCCTGTCTCCGATGAATCCTCTCACCCTCATGTGCATCTGGCCTGCACGGTGCTTGTATAAAATAAATAAATAAATCTTAAAAAAAAAAAAAAAGAGTTGCAGCATGCTGTTGCCAAATTTCTTTGATACCTTTTGAATTCTGAAGCTTGTGCATGGAATAACTGTTCAAATACACACATTGGGCCTCCCTGGTGGCGCAGTGGTTGAGCGCTGGGTTCCGAAGCTGCCCGCAGCCTCTGCGGCGCCGGTTCGATCCCCGGCTGCTCCCCGGCCACCAGAGGAGGGTCCCACATGGATGGCGTGGAGACCTCTCCTGCCGCCCGCTGCTCCCCTCAGCAGTGTACTTCGGTCCTTCTGCCTGCTCTGCTCCCTGCTCTGGCTCTGGTGAATTCTCTCACCCTCCCGCGCTTCTGACTGTACCCAGTGCATGTATAAACAAACAAACAAACAAACAAACAAATAAATAAAACATGCCTCTATAAAAATAAATAAATAAATAAATAAAATAAAGTAAGAAATTAAAAAAAAAATACACACATTATTTTGAGGAATCAAATTGGAGAAATAGGATATGGGCAAGAAACTGAGTGCTACCTACCATACGAGGCAGTCCATGCCAAAGGCCCAGAGAGTGTTAGAGACACAGTAGTTGCTGAGAAAATCTAGAGGAGGGAGAGCTCCCCAGGGCTGGATGGGTTCTAGGCGACTGTGACACGGACTGGAAGGCATGGCATCTTTGACACAGGCAGGGGGTGGTGACAGTCCCCGAGGGACAGGGTTTGTGAGGCAGGTATGCTCCTACCACAACAGAGGGGAGGGAACAAGTGTTTTGGGTATAATCCAAAGTTGGCAACTTGTCTCTTGTGTCTGCCTGCAGGAGGTAATTTTCCCCTGGCTTTAGAAGCATCGGGGATGAAAGCATTTGCCTGTATAAATGGAGTCCCAAGGAGTGGGGCTTGGTGGCACTCCCAGCTGCCCAATGTAGGTCTGGGACACCACCTCCCCCGGCCTGCCATGGTCACCAGCAGAGTTACTAGCTGGGGGACCTCCTGGGATCTGAGAACAAATGGTCTTATTGCCAGCTTGTGTGGGTTGTTTGGGACAACCCAGAGAAAGGAGAGGCTGACCAACCATCCTGCAAGTAAAGATCTCACCTCCTTCATCACCCAGTCTCATGGTCTCTCCCATGATGTGGGGGGTGGGGACGGTCTTTCCAGAGGACACTGGCAGCCCCAAGTCCAGTCCCCAAAGGTCCCTCTGCCTTCATTTAGCCCCAGAAGCTGGGTCCCTGCCCCCTCACATGGCCTCTACCACAGCGCTTGGGCGGGGGAGTGTCAAGCGTCACCCCCTCCCTGCCTTGGAGGCCCATGAGTCACTGTCTGGGTATTGAGCATCTAGCAGGCCCAGAAGGAGTGGCATCTGGAGGGGCACCTGGAGCTGCTGTGGGCATGAGTGGAACAGCACCCATGGAAGGAGAGGGCAGCATAAGCTTTGGTCTAGGCCAACCTGGGTTTTAATCTTGACCCCTCTGTTTACTAGCTGGGTCACCTTGGCAAATCATGTAACTTCTCTGTGTTTCAGTCTCCACTGCTATAAGCTAATCATTCACTCAACAACACATAGTGAGTGCCTCCTATGTGTCAGGGAATGTTCTGGGGGCTTAGAGAAGGGGCCTTATTTCTGCAGAACTTCCAGCCCAGTGGAACACTATGACTGTATCTACCTCCAGATTAAACAAGATAATATGGGTGCAAGGTCAAGAACTAGTGGGTGCTCAGTAAATGACAGTGATTTCTTGGGGGTTTCCAAAGCTCCCCAAGCAATTACTTTCCTTTCCCAAATTTGAAACCACTTGGGAGAGAGGAAGTCTCAAGAGTTGATAGAGAAAGGCTCTGATATCACCAACTCCTCATTTAGCTCCTTCAATCTCAGGACTGACAGCAGCTCCCTAGTTTGACTAACTCTGGGGTTGCCAACCCAGGATCCAACCCTGGGAAGGGGAGCCCACTGGAAGGACAGTGTGAAGGCACCACTGAGCAGTGACTCTCCTGGCTTGGGATGGGGTTAATCAGAGACCACCCTATGGTTCCATCACCTCCAATGTTTAAAGCATCACTCCAGCCCAGCAGGGCTACAGAAAGCCCAAATAGAAGAATTTTAGGAGCAGCCATCTGGTCGGAAGTGGGGGCTTGTAGCTGTGTTTGCATAACATGCAGCATAGGATTGGAAAAAAGCCAGTTGTCTTCATCAAGAAGTGCTGAATGTTGATGGAGATTACTGGGAAGTCAGTCAGCACCCGCAGACCCAGCCATTCCCTATTACTGGTGCCATGGTGCCACTGCTTTGTCTTAATGAGCTTCTGGATTCTCTGTACCCAACTCTCCTGCCTGAAGACAAACCCCTAATCTGCTGGGCGAGTGAGTGCCAGCCCATGAAACTACTCTGAGGACCACTTCAGGTCCTCCTGCCCTCACCAGGTTCTCGTTGCAGCTCTGTGCCATTGAGACCCACTGCACACTCATGCAACTCAGCAGCACCTCACCTCCAGCCTCAGGGTTTCCTTGGTGACTCTGCAGCCCTACTGTGTGCAAGCCAGACATGCAGGAGAGTTCATGCTTGAAGTGCTAAAGAGGTAGACAAAGAAAGGAGCCAGTGCATAAACTCCTCACATCCTCTCTTGCCCACTCACGGAAGGAATTGATCTGAGATGCTATTTATTTTGCTGTGTCTTCCATAGGGTGAATTCTCCCTCCTTTCCTGCTTTCCTCTCCCTATTCTGGCCCCTAGAATTTCACTCCTTAATAAAATCTGAATCAGTTCTGATTTCTAGGGAAGACTGAGTTACCAATCTTCCCATCACTCATGAAGCAGAAGCCTTTCTTCAGTGGTGTTCCCCAATGTAAAAAGACATTTATGAGACAATAAGGTCATAGCACTTTATTTAGGAGAGGCACACAGGGGTCCCCTAGTACTCATCCCCTTCCTCTTCCTCTCCCTCCCCCTCCACACTATCCATGCCCACCTCCTCATAATCCTTCTCCAGGGCAGCCATATCCTCCCGGGCCTCGGAGAACTCACCCTCCTCCATGCCCTCACCCACGTACCAGTGCACAAACGCCCTCTTGGCGTACATCAGGTCGAACTTGTGGTCCAGGCGGGCCCAGGCCTCGGCGATGGCAGTCGTGTTGCTCAGCATGCACACGGCTCGCTGCACCTTGGCCAGGTCACCCCCGGGCACCACAGTGGGTGGCTGGTAGTTGATACCAACTTTGAAACCTGTGGGGCACCAGTCCACAAACTGGATGGTGCGCTTGGTCTTGATGGTAGCAATGGCGGCGTTGACATCCTTGGGCACCACGTCTCCACGGTACAGCAGGCAGCAGGCCATGTACTTGCCATGGCGGGGGTCACACTTCACCATCTGGTTGGCGGGCTCGAAGCAGGCATTGGTGATCTCTGCTACCGACAGCTGCTCATGATAGGCCTTCTCTGCAGAAATGACCGGGGCATAGGTGGCCAGGGGGAAGTGGATGCGGGGGTAGGGCACCAGGTTGGTCTGGAACTCAGTCAGGTCCACATTGAGGGCCCCATCGAAGCGCAGGGAAGCTGTGATGGAGGAGACGATTTGGCCGATGAGGCGGTTGAGGTTGGTGTAGGTTGGGCGCTCGATGTCCAGGTTGCGGCGGCAGATGTCATAGATGGCTTCATTGTCCACCATGAAGGCACAGTCTGAGTGCTCCAGGGTGGTGTGCGTGGTCAGGATGGAGTTGTAGGGCTCCACTACAGCTGTGGAAATCTGGGGGGCTGGGTAGATGGAGAACTCCAGCTTAGATTTCTTGCCATAGTCAACAGAGAGCCTCTCCATGAGGAGGGAGGTGAAGCCAGAGCCGGTGCCCCCTCCAAAGCTGTGGAAGATGAGGAAGCCTTGGAGCCCTGTGCACTGGTCAGCCTACAGAGTGGAGAAGGAGAGAAGAATGGATGGGGAGCACAGCTGGCAATCAGGAAAGACCCAGCCTGTGCTATTTCAAGTTCTCCCAAATTTTCATAAAATCCTTGGACGATTCTTCTAAGAGCACAGAATGGTCCCTTAAAGGGAAGGCTCATTCCTCATCCTCTCTGAAATCTCCTGAGGCCTTTGACAGTTCTCTTGAATCTTGCGCCATTGCCATTTTAATCATCATTACTTGCCAAGTGTCCCCTGATTTAAGTTCAGATCCTTTTGGGGGGCTTTTCTACTGAGATCAGGAACCTGACCCCCATTCTCACTGGCAGCCAGAGTCAATGGCTGAGTCTTGCCCCCACATTATTTGAACCCCTTTTTCACAGGGTCTTCTGCCCACATCCCTACAATTCAAGGTCATATTCTGGAAATGCCTATGGATTCCACTATTGGCCAGGCAACCCCTGGACATATCTGTGCTGGTGGCCACTCTGCCCACAACCAAGCCATTTGCCATAGGGAATTAAAAGGCCAACTCCAGGCTGGAGCCAACGCTCTGCCCCCTTGGTAAGGGTGCAGGGGCCTTCCTCGCTAGTCCTGAGCCTGTGTGGTGAACACTTGTGGGGCTTCAATCCCAGGACTGGGCATGGCATCTTTGACACAGGCAGGGGGTGGTGACAGTCCCCGAGGGACAGGGTTTGTGAGGCAGGTATGCTCCTACCACAATGGAAGGGGGTGAGGGAGGGAATAAATGTTTTGGGTAGAATCCAAAATTGACAAACTAGTCTCTTGTGTCTGCCTGCAGAAGGTAATTTCCCCTGGCTTTAGAAGCATTGGGGATGACAGCATTTGCCTGTATAAATGAAGTCCCAAGGAGCGGGGCTTGGTGGCACTCCCAGCTGCCCCACACTCCCAGGGAGTGCTCCCAAGGGCTGAAGCTTCCCTTCTCCACCTCATGTCTAGGCCACTTCACCACGGGAACTCCCCCAGCCCTGTCTTCTCACCAGCTTCCGAATGCGGTCAAGCACCAAGTCAATGAGCTCCTTCCCGATGGTGTAGTGGCCTCGGGCATAGTTGTTGGCAGCATCTTCCTTGCCCGTGATGAGCTGCTCTGGATGGAAGAGCTGGCGGTACGTGCCTGTCCGAACCTCGTCTGCAATAGAAAGAGATTTTGGGCCCACGGACACCTCAGGTGTCCAGAAAGGTTAGTGTCAGCAGGCCCCAAATCCTACTCTTGGGGAACCCCATTCAGGCTGTCACTACTGCCCTCGTTCATTGTTCTTCAAGGAAAAGGAAAGGGACGTGGCGCAGACTTGAGGCCCCGGAGCTGAGTGACAGCCCCCCCCCCCCCCCGGAGTTCTCATTGGCTGCAGCAACAAAGTCCAGCTATGGAGAAGAACTTGCTTTGGTACTAGGACAAGGCCATGGTGGGGGCTGAGCGTTACTCACCAATCACAGTCGGCTCCAGATCCACAAACACTGCCCGGGGCACATGCTTTCCAGCGCCAGTTTCACTGAAGAAGGTGTTGAAGGAATCGTCCCCTCCCCCAATGGTCTTGTCACTGGGCATCTGCCCATCTGGCTGGATTCCATGTTCCAGACAGTAGAGCTCCCAGCAGGCATTGCCAATCTGCACACCTGCCTGGCCCACGTGGACGGAGATGCACTCACGCTGAGCGAGCAAAGGGCAGAGAACATCCTTAGCTGAGGAAAGTGTATCATGCCAGGACCTGGCTCCTGCCTTCCTTCCTTGCGTGCTTCTCTGTGAGGGCAAAGATTCCAGAACTCTGCTCTCCTCTCCCCACCTCCTATTTCTAAACATTTATTGGTAGCGTTGAGAACCAACAGGCATTGGCCCCAGGCTTGGCCTAACGCCCTCGGGGGGAGAAGAAGATGCGGGTAGTTCTAAGATGACAGCGCCTTGCTTGGTGACTCAGCATCTTGAGGAACACTGAGGGGCTCAGATGAGTCTGGCAGGGCATGATAGTCCACCCATATGCACAAAAGAAATTAGGGTGACAGATGAGGGAAGCAAGAGCCAAGTGAGGTTTTGGGGTCAGAGATAAGGAAGAGGTTTGGAAAGCAGAAAGGACTCCAAGTTTGTGTGACAGCAAGGAAAGGGGAATGAAGCCTGGACTGGACAGGCACGTCTGCTCTCTGCCCTCATGGGTGAGTGTGCTTCTGGAGTTCACTGAGGCTGGAAGAAAATTCTTCCCCGTGCAATTCAAAGAACTCTTGGGCCCTGAAGCAGGATTGGGATAACCTGCTTGTTTCCAGAAATGAGAAAGGTAAGTGCTCGGCAGAGAGAGCCCAGTGAGAATCAAGAAGTCTCAACACTCTTGCTTTATCAAACATTATTGAGCCCTGACCACAAGTTAACACTTTGCTGACGCTGGGACACAGGGCACCTAACCTGCCCTCAAGAAGCTTACCGTCCAGGGAAGGGCTGCAAAAGTTAACAGACATGTGAGTGTGCTGTGAGTGGGACAGAGTGTTTCCCTGCTTTGCTTGAGAAGGAATTACTGCACACCCATCAAACTTCCCCAAGCTTTCTGGCTGCATGCAATGGAGAATACAGAAAAATGTGGACTCTAACATTTGGGGCTGCTGGAAGTCTAAATTGATACATTTCTTTTGGAGAACAATTGGCAATACTTAGGAAAGATGAGGATTCTCTTGCTCTAGAGAAATTCTCACACAGGTAAACAAGAAAACAGGTGCAAGAACAGTCACAGCGCCATAGCAACTGAAGCCAATTAAATATACTTCATCTGGGAGAAAATGGATAAAGAATGATTATAAGTGGAAATGATCTACTCTTACAAAAAAAAAAAAAAAAGCAAATTAAGGGCCTCCCTACTGGCCTAGGGGTTAAGTCTCAGCAGTGCTATCATCATGACAGCCTGAAAACCATGTCCCTGATGGTGCAGCAGCAGGTGTGGGCCTCAGAACTCTGCCCCGGAACCACACACGCTAGGCCTCAAACTCCCGTACCTTTATGACTCAAGACAAGTCACTTCACACCTCCTCCCTAGCTCCTTTGGTGTAATCACATCCAGTATCACAATGAATCTTCACAAAAGCTCCATGGGTAGGTACTTTTGTTGCCCCCATTTTACAGATGAGGCAACTGGGTCTCAGAGAGGTTAACCCACTTGCTCAAGCACATGAGCAAAAACCAGAATCTTTCTGGTTTTTGAGGCAGGCGACTCCAACCACGCACCCAACTGCTCTCCTATCCTGCCTGGTGGGGGCGGGTAACATATCAAATGAGCCCCACGCACAGCCAGTGCTTGATAAATGGGAGCACACTCCCTCTCCCTCCTGCTACTTCCTCTCCCCACTGATATGGAACTGCAGTGAGGGGACAGACAGAAAGAAGCGTGGCAGACCGCAGCGGAAGGTGGAACCACAGGGAAACTGCCCTGGGGTTGTAGGCAAGTGCCTGTACTCTATTCCATCACTCTACCCCACATGCTGTACCCCTAAATTCCCAGTCCCTCAGCAGCCCTGCTATGAGCCTAGGATCAACCCCAAGTCCGGTCACCATAGGTCTGTTCCACTCCATTTCCTGGACATGCCCCACGCACCAGCCCATTCAGGGGCCACACTCACTTCTGGCAGGTTCCTTCTCTATCTGCCACCTCACCTGCTGACACAGCTGGGCTCCCAAGAGTCCTATAACACCCCAAGCTGGGCCCACTGGGCCCTCACTTGCACATCAGCCCCAGGCCTCTGCTCACCATGCTGCTTGGCTGAGGACTGGTGGGGTCGTCTGTCTGTGTGTCTGCTGCTGGACCAGAGGCAGGAACAGGTCTGTTAGAAATCCTCAGCTGCTGGCCTCCTTATACCCTCTGGTCTGCTCTCAGGGGGGGAATGTTGTTAGAAACAGCCCCAGGAGGGCAGGAGTGTTGACTTGGTTACCATGCAGCATGCCAGTGATGGGCTGCGGCCCAAACTGGGTAGTGAGGTGGGGTGGGCAGAGGAGGGGCCCAGAGGTAACCCCACACAGGTATCCAGGCCCCTAGGTACGCTGTGTCTGTTGTTCAGTCACACAATCCCATTTCCTGGTGGCACAGGCTAGTGCTCACGGGTGGGGATGATTAGATTACAAAGCAACACCCCCTGAGCTGCCACATCACCCCTACCCCCAGTGATGGCTGAAGGGCGGGTGGGGCTGAGGAGTCACCCAAGAACCAGAAATAATGAGTCTGGGCAGAGAGCAAGCCTCAGGGCCTTCTGGGTAGAAAGGCAGAACATCCCAGAACATTGGAAGGAGTGGTAGGTTTTAGCGCTTAGCACTTCACTCAGTTTTGTCATTTGTGGGTGGGGGGCAGAAGTACTGTGAGGCGGAAATGCAAAGTACTGAATCAGGCTGCTGTGTAGGGAGAAATAGGAGGGTGGGCAGGACTCGGTCATGTGGGTGTGCCCTCATGTCCCGGGCAAGTCTGGTGTGCCCTGGCCTTATTTCACCACAGAATAAGACTCCCCATGGTTTGTATGAGTTTAAGAAATAAAACTGTGAACCTGTCAGGTTGGATGTTCTTGAGGCAGCTTCACCCCTCATCTCCTTTGAGGCCCTAAACAACTTTATGAGTAGGTGAGGCAGGGCCTCCACTCCCATGATGAAGAAAGGAAATTGAAGCCTCTTGTGTCTTGCCCAAGGTCACATGGGGGTTAATTAGTGGTAGAATTAAGGTTCTTCTGGGATCAAGGTTCATTTTTCCATATGGCAGAGTTTTCTCTGGCCCTCGCCCCCTCCTGGATTTTTATTTCTTTCCTCGCATCTCAAATTCCATGATCAGCCATGATCACTCCTTTGCAGACCCCTCAACACACCTGCCTCCCTCTGGCTTCAGTTTCCTCATGTGATAAACAACAACCGTGGCTACGTCCATTTCTTCACCATCTCTGAGTGTCCTAACCCAGCTGAACAGTGGTGCAGAAACCCCAGAAACACGCTTGCTGATCTTGTTAGGGAGAAATGATGTCCTGAGCTAATCCCATACAGGCTTTGTGGATTCCACTCCCAGTCCAGACTAAAGCCATCAAGACATTGGGAAAGACAAATCCCATCACCACCAAAGGGAGGGTGGCTGGGACCTGAGGGTGGAGTTAAGCAGCCAGGTTGGGTATAAAAACCAAACATGTGGGCCTTGGGGGGCGTGTGGTCGCTTGCCTCCTGGCTTCACCGCTCCTGGCTGGCGGCCAGCTCTCAGAGCGCCATTTGGGATTCCTGATCGGCGGATCGGGTAGGACTCATTTAAAACTTTGTCTCCCGCTTTTCTCCCTGAGCTGTACATTTCCTCATTTCCCCTTCCCTTGTAAATAAACCTTTTATTAACCTTTCACTTGTGCCTACAGTAGAGCATTGATAAGTCCTTTTAAGCACGCGGGTGAGGACCCACAGTCAGGCACCCCATTTTGTATCGGGGTTGCTCTACAACAATCTGACTTCAAGTGCAGGATCACCGACCTCAGATGGACCTAGTGCTGCCCAAAACCACACAGCATCTCTCCAGCCTCTACTCCAGAGCAACCTTGGCCAGGAATAGAGCTGCCAGATTTAGCCAATAAAATAATTTTATCTAACAGCTCTATCCAGGAAGTAGTTGCTAATGTGAAATTTCCATCAATGTGGTAAATGGTGGGAGAGTTATTTTGAGGTGAGGATTTTTCAGAAGCTGGTCTTCACAGTATGCTGGGGAGTGACCCAGAATATCAAGAGGGGTGACTCAGGGGCCTCCCTGGTGGCACAAGGGGTTAAGATGCAACCTATGAAGCTGTCTGCATCTACTGCAGCATGAGTTCGATCCCTGGACAGGGAGAAACCCACATAGCACAGACTTCTGACTCGCCCACTGCTCCCCTCAGCAGTGTACTTCAGTCAGTCTGCCTGCTCTGTTCCCCACTCTGTCTCTGGTGAATCTTTTTACCGCCCCCCCCACCTCTGGCCTGTACCCCAGTTCTTGTATGCATAAATAAATAAAATCTTTTTTAAAAATGAGGGGTAACTTGGGTTTAGACCATGGACAGAAATCTCTCTCCCACCCGGAACTAAGAGGTCAAGATCCCCAGAAAGACACAGTCAACTAACACTCCACAGACAAGGAAGCCCAGTCTTGCACCAGGCTAATCCACAAAGCCATAGCCCTGAGGAAATACAATCCTGTGAAGGGATTCGGGGCCCAGAGTCTACTGACCCAAAACTGTCTCGTCCTAGCATTTCAACTGGTCTTTGAAGTTGGGCATCTCAGGGTCAGCCTAGACATCACCAACTCTGAGAAGACAATGATCCTGAAGGAGGCAGGGGAGGAGCCTGCCTGCAACTCTAAAAGCATTTTTTAAAAAGATTTATTTATTTTTATACAAGAACCAGGGTACAGACCAGATGCGTGGGAGGGTGAGAGGATTCACCAGAGACAGAGTGGGTAACAGAACAGGTAGACTAATGAAATACACTGCTGAGGGGAGCAGCAGGAGAGGTCTGCCACGCCATGTGGGACCCTCGCCGGCCTGCAGGGATCGAACCGGTGCTGCAGAGGCTGTGGACAGCTTCACAGCGTGGCGCTCAACCACCTGCACCACCAGGGGAGGCCCTCTAAAAGCATATTAATGAATCTAAGTGCTAAGAGGAAAGGCAGTCAATACTTTTCATTTCTTTAACAAATATTCATTGAGTATCCACTATGTGCCAGAATTACTGTGGTGGAACAGAAGAGTCTATGCTCTTAAGGAACATCATTTTCATGGGAAGACAGCTACTACACAAGCAAACCAGACAACTTCAGGTAGCAATAAGCACACAAAGAGAACAAAACAGGATAAAGGCACCCAAAGATTTGGGGAGGGGTGCACTGTTGAGTGAGCAGTCTCTAAGAAGTTGATGCTTGACCTGAGACCACATGACAGAGGGGTCTGGCAAGATCCGGAAGAGTGCTCTAGGCAGAGAGAATATTGAATGAAAAGCTTCAGAAGTAGAAGTGAGCGCCATGGATGCCAGGAAACAGGGGACAGCGCTTGCTGCAAGGCGAGATCATGGAGGTAACGTAGCCTTGGAAGGAGGGTGATTTTAGTGTAAGTGCACAGGAGGGTTCTGAGCAAGTATCATCGCCTGCTTTATATTTGACAGGGTGATCGCAGCTGCTGTGTAGAGAAGACACCGTAGGCTTTAAAAGTAGAAACAGGAAGCCGGTTCTGCCAGTGTCCAAGAAGGAGGGGTTCTCAGAGAAACCTTAGGGCATGCTGATGGAGTTGGGGCAGATCTACACACAGTGCCCTACTCCCGGCTCCTGCTCCTCCTTTGCTGGCAGGGCCATGATTTTGTTTCACTGATCACCGTTCCACTTGCTCAAGGAAGGTGGCCTTTCCTCAGACCCAGGGGCCAGCATGGATCAGTCTAAACCATTCATGGTAATTCCACTCCCTCCTTTTAGTGACTGGTTTAAAGAGAAGTGAACTAGGGTGCTTTCCGGGACGGTTTTCTCCATGATAAAAAAAAAATGGAGGAAACCTCCTTCCTTGCCACAGGACAGTGTCACATTTGGAGGTGAGATGCTGCCGTGGCTGCAACCATCTTGTGATCACAGAGATGTCACCAGCCCCGGGAGGCTGCCAGAGCCAAAAGCTGGAAATACCGGAGTTATTGGTGACATCATCAAATAAATCAACTGGAACCGCCCTGCGCTCAGATTTCTTGTGGGATAATAAATATCCTCGTTGTTTAAGCTGCTGTTAAGTTTTCCATTATTTGCAGCCAAAAATGTCCTAATGAAAGAGGGGGAGGAGAGTGAGAAGGAGGATCGTAGGGTGATGCTAGGCTTTCAGCTGAAGCGCTGGCTGGAAGGCGATATTGCTCACTCAGACTGAGACGCCTGGGACACAAGCGGCTTTGGCAGGGTGTGGGGTGAGGACAGAATGTTGGGAGCTCTGCTTTGGCTGTGTCACATCTGAGAGGTCTAGCAGGCTTTCAACTGATGTTGTCCAGAAGGCGATGTGAACCTGAAGTTCAGAGGAGAGGTCCAAACAGAGACCTGGACTTGAGAGTCATCAGCACAGAGGTGATAGTTTCCCTTTTATTCTACCCTTTCTGTGGGAATGTGCTGTCACAAGAACTTCTTTTATTAAAGACATTGAAAAATACCCCCACAAGTAGCAATAACATAAAATCTCATAGTTGTATCACCTTGCACAATTGCTCCCCAAATAGGGTCCGGGGAACATTCTTTAGAGGTAAGCCAACAAAGAAGGAGTGGCCAGTACAAAAACCAACAGAGGTGTGTTAGCCAAGCCAACAAGAAAGTGTTTCAAGGGGGAAGGAAGGATAGATTGTGTCAAACACTGCTGAGACTCGGAAAGATGAAGATAGAGAGGTGCCTTTGGCTTTGGCAAATGGAGATCAGTAAAGACATGGGCTAGATCATCTCAGCGGGGCATGTGATCCAAACCTGCCTGGATGGTGGGGAGAAGAGATGGAGATATATGCCTCTTTGGAAAGATATATACCTCTTTGTTATGGGAAGGGGTACAGCTGCCATATGCTCCAATCTGGAAAAATGGAAGGATGTGCACTATGGCTCAGCAACACCTCTCCCAGGTGGACTCAGTGGAGACATTTTAAATTCTGAGGTCCCCCCCCAACCCCCACACTGCTCCATGGTGAAAGTGAGACTCTGGGAAGGGGCTAGAAAAGATGGAGCTAACAAGGAGTAATAGGAAGAGATCCACAGACAGAGTGGGCTGCTGGACCCCCAAGGAGGGAGACTCTGCGGGAAAAGTAAAGAAGTGTCTGGTACCATCTTCTAGATTCTGCACATGTATGCGAAAACCTAAAAGTTTTCAGTCTGGTGGGGAGGGGCCTCCCTGGTGGCGCAGGGGTGAAAGACAGCGCTATCGAGCTATCACCAGCCACTGCAGCTCGAGTTCATCTCTATCGAGCTATCACCAGCCACTGCAGCTCGAGTTCATCTCCCGGTGGCCACGTAGCTGACCCACATGGCACCGCAGACCTCTCCTGACTCATCCACTGCTCCCCTCAGCAGTGTGTTTTGGTGGATCTGCCTGTTCTGCTCCCCACTCTTTCTGATGAGTCCTCTCACCTGCTCCCACCTCGCACCTCTGGTTTATATCCCAGTTCTTGTATGCATAAGTAAATAAATCTTAAAAAATAAATAAATAAATAGGGGCCTTCTGGTGGTGCAAGGGGTTAGGACACAGCCTATGGAGCTGTCCACAGCCACTACAGCATGAGTTCAATCCCTGGCCCACCAGAGAGCTGACTCACATGGCACAGCAGACCTCTCCTGTCTCGCCTGCTGCTCCCCTCAGCAGTGTATTTTGGTTGGTCCACATGTTCTGTTCCCCACTCTGTCTCCGGTGGATCCTCTCACCCCCCAGACCTCTGGCTTGTACCCCAGTTCTTGTATGCATAAATAAATAAATCTTAAATAAATAAATAAATGAATAAATGAAAGTTTTCAGTCTGGTGTACACCCACCGAGAGCTCATAGTCCTAGTTCAGTGGATCTATACATATAGACTGAGGAGATACATGCACAGTTACAGCCACAGAGCTCGCATGAGTACACACACACACACACATGCACACACAGAGTCAGAAGCAGAATCTGTATTCCACTAACATGTCTTGGGCATTTATTTCTCCCTGCACCTTTGTCGTCCTCATTTTCCCTGCCAGAGGGCCTATTCAGGGGTTATAAACCCCTTGCAATAAGGACCAAAGTAACATAAATGTGTAATGTGCGCTGAGCATATGATGATAAAAGGCAACAGACTCTGTTCAATGTCAGGGAGGCCCAGACAGCTCCATTTGTTGCCATAATGTTTTCTTTGCTACTCTAACAAACTGCTACATACTTAGTAGCCTTATAATGACACATTATAAATTTATTATGTGACAGTCTGACTGTAGAAAGCACACACAGCTGGATCATAAGGGGGAAAACACAAGCAGAATCCTGAAGAAAGAATCTATGCCTGTCTTCTCCCATAAGGGCTCGCACAGTGTACTCTTCCTCCAGAATGAAGATGGAGCAAAAATTCCCTGCAGTGTTTTTGCCTATGGAAGTCCACTAAGGAAGTCAGCACATAAGGTTTTTACCGCTCATAAAATCACCTCTGTCTAGCACAGACCAAAATTCCAGATTCCTATAAGAAAAGCAGGTATTCAACATAAATCGTACTGCCTACACACAGTCTCGGCACAAGGGATCGTCTGAAATAAATCTCAGCTGTGAGTGCACCTGTATGCAGAGGCCTTCTAGCTGATCTCCCCACTGCAGGTGATCCTGGAGATGCCCAACACAGAAACAATTCCTGATTTCCCCCCATATTCTAAATGCCATGGGGGTTAACATTCCAAGGACCAAACAAAAACATTTCTGAGAGGGAATGTGTCCATCTATTTGCTAATCCTGGCTTAGAGTTCTACCTGATGTTGACTCCCATATCTGAAGTGAAACAATCCATCTGATACACAATTAGCAAATGCTTACCAGTGCTAAGTAAGCACCATGCCAGGAACTAAGGACACAAAGATGAATAAGATACAGTTGTACCTTCACCAGGCTGCTATCTAGTAAGATGGACATATGCACACATAACTGCAGCATGGTGTGCTAGCCACAAGAAAACAATCCAACAGAATGTTCTAAGAACCCAGGTAGCTGCTTACATGGTGCTTGGCTGTGCGCGTACACATTCCTAAATTCATCTGGTCCTCAAAATCTGAAGTTGTCACCCCAGTTTTACAAGGGAAAAACTGAGCCTGAAAGTCAGAGAGGTTTTTGGATTTGTTTTATGAGACTTAGCTCAAATGTCTTTATTTTCATCCTGATCCAAGGGAAAAGGCCAGGAAGGGCTTCCAAATGGTCACATTCCGTAATCCCCAGGGACCGTGGAGCTCTGGGGAGACCAGGACCCCATTCCCAAAGCAGCCTCACTTTACACCCTTGCTGGTTTTCTTTTTTATGAATGAGCCATGTTCTCCCAACCAGATGGTAAGTTTATTGGGAAAATAGTTCTTTCATTATATTCTTTTCTGTGCCTTGCCTAAGTAAGGTGCCAATTAGCTATTTTGTTGGTGAGCAGTTGCCATTGCTATTTTATCCTATTGTGTTGTATTGTCAGACAGCCCTGGTCCCAGAAAACACTGTGTGGGAGGAGAGGCAGGTGAATCCTTTCCAAGTGAACAGCCTAGGAGACAGGTTTCTCAAGGATGTGCCAATGGGCACATGAGGTACACTTCCTGAAGAATTTCCCCAGTGAGGGGTGACAGCTAGAAAACACACATAAGGGAAAGCAAAAGATTGAAAAGCCCATTCTTACAGGACATGGAAATGAAACATAGAAAGAAGGAATAGCCATTTTCTGCCAAGCCTTCCACCTGAGCCAGGGGTGTTGAGAGGCAGGTCACAGATTCTGAGCATGGCTTAGGGGCAGAAAAGGACGAGAAAGTCAAAATCAGCCTTGCCACCAGAATCTCCATGTTCTTTTCCCTCTTCAGAATCAGCAAACATTTTGATACTTCACAACAATGCTCTCAGTGTGGAATCATTGTCTCCTTTTGGCCCAGGAAAATGCCAAGGACTTGCTGAAGTTATGTCACTTGCCCAAGATCACACAGGGTTATCAAGATGCGAGACCTGAGGGCTGCAGTCCAGAGCTCCAACAATTCTGGCAACAGGAAAGCGGGCAGGTGGCAATGGCGAGGGCTAGCTAATAGTGACGGTGACGATGAGGGACCACGAGCGGCGGCAGATTCCCTGGGTCAGCCCTTGCACCTGAGGGGCTCAGTATTGCGGTGCAGCCTGAGGGCTCGACACCCTGAGGCTCAGACCGCGCACAGGTGTTGGCCAAGGCCAGCCTTCCCGGCCGGGGACCAGCCGGCCACCTACCGCGGCAAGGGTTCCCGGGAGACGGAGACCAGCCGGATCCAGGCAGCCGGCCAGAGCCTCCAGGGGCAGGTTGGGGGGCGGGGGAGTGCGGGTGAAGGCACACTGCAGCCGCCGGGAAAGGACAACCTCTACAGTAACCCGCTTGAATGGAATGGCTGAGAGACAGGTGGCCCCGTGACGCAGGTGCAGGTGAGACGGGCCCTCCGTCCCTGCGTCGGAGCTCGGAAGTCCACAGTGTGGGTTCAAACCCGTGAGCGAATTGTTAAAGCCCCACTTTCTCCTTGTAACTCAAATCAGAAACAGGGGAGGGAACCCAGCGCGGCTGAGGCGGGGCCCCGCCTGGGCCCTGGCCGGGGACGCCCCGCCCACGAGGGGCGTGGCTACCGGGCCTCTCGGCCCCGAGTGGCCCAGCCCGAGCGCGGTGGCCCCGCCCCCTGCATATAAGAGCGGTGCGGCAGCGGCGCTAGCGCAGTGCTCACCGAGACCCGTCACCCGGACTCTACGTGAGACGCACCTCTGGCCTCACCATGGTGAGTGCGGCCCCTCCGGGACCACGGCCTCTCCGAATTTGCCCCTCTCCTTCCGGGACCTTCCCTCCTGGGATGCGCGGGGCTCTCCACCCGGCTCCCTAGGACCCCAGGAGGTGCTAGAGGGGTGCACCGCCCCCGCCCCCACCCCCCGGGTGACTTTGGCCAAGGCTTGTTCTGCACTTTTGGAGACTGGGCATGGGGTGGAGCGGAGCGGGATGCCTCCCTGGCAGACAGGCGTCCTCCTGAAAATCCCTTCCTGCTCCCCCAAGCGTTTGCACCCTAACCTTCCCTCGGGGAGTCACGCGGTCGCGCTCCCAGCCCTTTGCGCCGACGAGGGGAGACCCGCTGGGCTGCCCCGCTCCTCGGCCCCTCCCCCAGCCCCGCTCCCTGCAGCCGACCGAACTCTTGCTGGGCACTAGGAGCGGGAAGGGGGTCCGATTACTTGGTCCAGCATCCCCTTTTCTTCCGACTACAGGGGCATCCCTTCTACCGACACCCCCTCCCCCCCGTGACTCAGCACCCCGCTTCTGAGCCGGGAGGGATGGCGGGAAACCGGCCCCTCTGCCACCGGAGCCCGGGTCCGCGGATGGGCAGAGACAGCTGGCGTGGAGCAAGAGCATGGGGCCGAGGCCAGGTTGGGGGGAGGGAGAGAGGTGTGTGTAGGGGGTGATATTTATAGCCCAGAAACGGGGGCCGAAATCCAATCCTGGCTTTCGACTGGGATGTAACTGGAACGAGTCTAGGAGGGAGGAGAATGTGGGGCCTGGGTGCAGGATTGCGCTCACCCTACCCCCGGCAAGGCAGGTTGCCTCTAGGGCCTCACCGCAGGTTCCGCTTCCTTTTCTGGGTATTTGGAAAGTCACCCCGCCATTTCAGTGTTGAAAAGCGAAGCCCCGCCCGCCCTGTGCCGCACCGCTTTGGCGCTTCGGAGGTTAATCTCAGGCTGTCAGGAATGAGCCTAAGGCAGCGAGTGCCCCAGTGCCCGCAACCCTTATTGCCCGCGCGGGTCTGCCCTTAATGCTATTTCCGTGAGGGCTGACGTGGTGCTGAAGACTCCCAGGGTGCGGGGGTGGAGGTGGGGAGAGGAGCCAGATGGGACTGATCCCCAGAGCCAGATGGGATTTAAAGGTGGGGGAGAGGGCATCCTGATGGCCGGTGTGGTCAGTTAATGTCAGGTTAGAAGGCTGAGCTCTCTTTGCAGCCCACAGGAAGGAAAGGGGGAGAAATTCTAGTTGTTCATCCTCAAAGCAAAGAGTTAATCACGTGGGGAGCCCCTAGCTATAAATGTACAGCTTTAAACCTTCTGTGCTTTCTTAGGCGCTTCAGAAGCTGGGTCTGTGGGTGTAGGGATCCAGAACAGCTGTAAAGTCTCTTGTCCTTGTCTGGGTGACTGCAGTGTCTGTCTCTCTCCTATGCGTTTGCCCTCTCTGTCCTCCTGAGTGGCCTATGAATGGCAGAGTCATGTAGAGCCACAACTTTTATTGACAAGTTGAGAGGTAGACTACTACTGAGAGGTAGACTAAGGGGTTGGCCTGCCCTACTGCTTCCTTCCATGGAAGTTGGGGAGCTCTATGCAGGGGAGTCAGCAGGCTACCAGCCTCTTCCAAACCTCTGCCCAGCCCCAAGCCTCTGCTTTTGCCTACTGAGTCATCTGAGCTGGAAGGTGATAGCATGGAAGAGAGGTCATGAGGTGAGGATTCATGGCATGGGACTTATGCTGTGCCCCCTCTCTTTGTCCCTTAGCGTGAATGCATCTCAGTCCACGTTGGGCAGGCAGGTGTCCAGATGGGCAATGCCTGCTGGGAGCTTTACTGCCTGGAACACGGGATTCAGCCTGATGGACAGATGCCCAGTGACAAGACCATTGGGGGAGGGGACGACTCCTTCACCACCTTCTTCTGTGAAACTGGCGCTGGAAAGCATGTGCCCCGGGCAGTGTTTGTGGATCTGGAGCCCACTGTGATCGGTAAGAGGAACTGGAAGTAGAATTGAGAGGAGCGGAGAGTGATTCTAAACTTCCCTGGAGAAAGGGTGTCTTTAGGCCTGGTTGTCCTGACCCTGAAAACTCCTAAGCTAAAGGAGGCAACCTGGCTGTCCTGACCCGGAAAACTCCTAAGCTAAAGGAGGCAAGTGGATCGCATGCTGGGCTGGGCAGCAGGCCTGGGTTTCTCCCACACACTGGTATCTCAGCCTGGCAGAAGGATGAGCACTTCCAAACATCTGACCGCAGCTACCAAGCTGGAGGAGGGAGGTCCCTGGTAAGCCTGCCTTGTGGTTTGTCCCCTAACAATGTGGTTTATGCCCTTCCAGATGAGATCCGAAATGGCCCCTACCGGCAGCTCTTCCACCCAGAGCAGCTCATCACTGGGAAAGAGGATGCAGCTAACAACTATGCCCGTGGTCATTATACCATTGGCAAAGAGATCATTGACCCAGTACTGGACCGGATCCGCAAGCTGGTGAGGGGGAGGCATGGGAGGGAGTTTTTGAGCTGAGGCTAATGGTTGGGAATTTTTTTTCCAGATCTGTTTCAGGTGTTGATCATTAATGGTACATATTCCAGAGTGCGCGGCTACCATGCCATGCTCATTAATCATTCCCCGTCTCCTGAGATATTTCAGTCTTTTGTAAAACCAGCAGTTACTCAGGCCCTTCCCGTACCTACATTGTTCTTTCTCTCTTGCCTTTCAGTCTGATCAGTGCACAGGACTGCAGGGCTTCCTGGTCTTCCACAGCTTTGGAGGGGGCACCGGCTCTGGCTTCACCTCCCTCCTCATGGAGAGGCTCTCTGTTGACTATGGCAAGAAATCCAAGCTGGAGTTCTCCATCTACCCAGCCCCCCAGGTGTCCACAGCCGTGGTGGAGCCCTACAACTCCATCCTGACCACGCACACCACCCTGGAGCACTCAGACTGTGCCTTCATGGTGGACAATGAAGCCATCTATGACATCTGCCGCCGCAATCTGGACATCGAGCGCCCAACCTACACCAACCTCAACCGCCTCATCAGCCAAATCGTCTCCTCCATCACAGCTTCCCTGCGCTTCGATGGGGCCCTCAATGTGGACCTGACTGAGTTCCAGACCAACCTGGTGCCCTACCCCCGCATCCACTTCCCCCTGGCCACCTATGCCCCAGTCATTTCTGCAGAGAAGGCCTATCATGAGCAGCTGTCGGTAGCAGAGATCACCAATGCCTGCTTCGAGCCCGCCAACCAGATGGTGAAGTGTGACCCCCGCCATGGCAAGTACATGGCCTGCTGCCTGCTGTACCGTGGAGACGTGGTGCCCAAGGATGTCAATGCCGCCATTGCTGCCATTAAGACCAAGCGTAGTATTCAATTCGTGGACTGGTGCCCCACAGGTTTCAAAGTTGGTATCAACTACCAGCCACCCACTGTGGTGCCCGGGGGTGACCTGGCCAAGGTGCAGCGAGCCGTGTGCATGCTGAGCAACACGACTGCCATCGCCGAGGCCTGGGCCCGCCTGGACCACAAGTTCGACCTGATGTACGCCAAGAGGGCGTTTGTGCACTGGTACGTGGGTGAGGGCATGGAGGAGGGTGAGTTCTCCGAGGCCCGGGAGGATATGGCTGCCCTGGAGAAGGATTATGAGGAAGTAGGCATCGACTCCTATGAGGATGAGGATGAAGGAGAAGAATAGAACAGCTGCCTGGAGCCCACTCACAATGTTTATTGCAAAATTCTTTCGAAATAAACAGTCTCCTTGCACGGTTTCTTGTCCCCTCTGTGAGTGCTTGAGCTTTTGCTGCCTTCTTTGTGCTGCTGCTGCTGCTTCTGCTTCTGCTGCTGCCCTATTTGCTGCTCATGACCCTTTTTCTACCATGGCTGAAGTTGGGACCTGCCAAGGGGCCTTGCCAGGCCAGAAAACATGACCCCAGGGACTTTGATGTACAGCCTTGGCAGGGGTGAGGGGTGCACCCAGGATAGTGAGGAAATGAGAACGGAACCCTGGACTTGTCTATCCAACCACAAGTTGTTGAAAGGTACAAGTCTTTACTTCCTCTCCAAGTAGGCATTTAAGTTCAGCAATTTCGTATTTGGGAGTTAGACTGCTGTCCCATTCTGCCTGCTGCTTCTGCATTCACCAGCTTGGAGACAAGGCCTGGCCCAGGCATCTCTGCATTATGAGAGCTTGGGAGTGGGACGGAGCTGGCCCAGAGTTCCTGGGCATAAAGCCTAGTCCTAAGCTTGGGGGATGGGGGGGAACAAGGGCGATCCCCCACAGTTGTTTGTGTCACTGCACCTCCCAACAGCTTTGCATAGCTTACTGTCTATCCTGCTGCTTTGCTGGGGCCTAGGGCTGTGCCATTAAAAGTCAGGTCATCTCCCCTCTGTTTGTGCTTTCTTTCTGGCCTCAGCCTCTGTGCTAGCTGGTGGGAGCCTCTGCCAGGGCCCTGGGGGAAATTTCTACTTTGCTAATAGGCACCCTAGGGCCCACAGTGACGTCAGTGTGTGAGGGTGGGCAGGGTTGGGGAAGGGGGTAGAAACTTCAACCTCAGGAGCAGAAGATGCCAACTCTGCCCTTGCTTCCCCTCCCTGGTGATTCAGGGACGCAGTGTCCTTCCCTAGGGAATAGGTTACAAGCCCTGCAAAGGTAGGGCCCCTGTTTATTCAGCAGATAGGCAGGAAGTGGCAGCTGGATACTGCCACACCACATTGGCCTCATTAATCATTAACTGTGTGTGAGCTAGAACCATCTGGGAGAAGCTAAAGACCCAAATGGCTGCTAAATCCACTCCCCTTGCCCTCGGGCTAAGGCTGGGAGACTTGCTATGTCAATGTCCCAAAGCTTCCAGGTGTCTCCACCCAGAAGCCTTTGCCTGGCAAACCTGCTGGGCTGCTTTGACTAAGCTACCACCCCGGGAATGAAGGAAGGGAAGAACAAGCAAATGTGCTTTTAGGGTCCTGGTTCCAGTTCTTGGCACAGATAGAAACCAGCTCAAGTCAGAGCAGCTTTAAATTTTTGACAGGCAAGCTAGAAGCACTCACCACCAGCCAGCAGATGTGAGGATACATCCTCCTTGTGTGCAACAGTGAAGTCATGATCCTGCTGACCCGACAGCCTCTTTTTTCCAGGCTGTTCCCTTGGCAGTGGTAACCACGGTGGGACCCTCGTACTTCTTCTCACTCCAGAACAATGAAACTCATATCCACACCAAGCTACTCTCATTTTATTCTTCTGTTTATACATTCTCCTGCTCCCAAATTTGGAGGCAAACCATGATGTAAGTTCAACAGTCCCACTCAGAGGTTTTACCAGATTCCATCAGCTCCCCTTTGCTCATTCACCATCCTCACCCACCCCAACTCAGCCAGGTGCTCTGTCCAGTTGATGCTTCTGGGTAAGAATGCAGAAGCAGAGATGGAAGATATCTGGTTATCCAACCTCTTTGTCCTCAATCACAAGAGGACAGAATAGACAGGTAATCGGGCAGGAGGCGCTTCCCAGGGCACCATGACTACCTTCTTGACATGGCCCCTGGTCTGTTCAGATCTGGGTAGTAAGCTGGCCTGAACTTGGGGGTTGTAGTGCCTCCAATTGACTGAGGAGGAAAGGAATGTGAGGGCGTTGCTCAGGGTCCACAGTCATCATTGAGGCCAGTAGCTGCCGCAGTGCTGAAGAATGCCTGCAGAAGGAAGAGGGCAGAGTGACTGGAGGGGAACCAGCCCTGTGCTAGGGCTTCAACTCCGCTAACATCAGGAGTCTGAAATGCCTGGTGCTCCTTCTACTGCTCACCTGGGGCTTTGCGGGATGCTGAGTTGGTTCTGCACAGCAAGGGCCACACTGTCACCCTTCTGGAACACCATGTCATAAGGGCCTTCCCCAAACATCATGGCATATAGCACGCAGCCTAGGGACTGAGCATAACTTGGTTACTCCTTGAAAAGGGACCGTTGGAGGTGATATCTCTCTTCTTAATTCTGTAACGAGAAGAGACTATACAAGCTAAAGATAACATGCTGATTGTAGCCACAGAGCACCATCAGGCCTTAAACTGCCAGTTAGCTGGAGGCCTCTGCACCCCTTGCTTAGCCTCTACCTTCGGCTCTGAGGCTTGGCTGTACCCACCCCGTTCAAAGGGCAGGATTATACCACTTCCTGAGCAATTGAGTACAGTGTTGCTGACAGTTCCTAGGAAGGAAGTCTATGGGGGTGGGGACATACATAGATTCCTGGGGCCCCATGCAATAGAAACCAAAGACCTGTACTCCACAGCAGAAGCAGCACCACCCTCCCCATTCAGATTTCCTCTACATGCTTCTCACCCAGACATCAGTCCGTTCATCGATGACACAGTGGCTCTGCACAGAAAAGAGCTCCGGAGCCCGGTAGGAGATGGTGCACCGCTGGGCTGCCCAGTCCTAGAATAGTGGCCCCAGGGCTCAAAATGGGGCATATGACTCACTTATGACAAAACTGTCATGTAACCAAATTGGGACAGGTACCAGAAAGGGTTGGGAAAGAGAAGCAGGTGGGCAAAGAACCTGGAGACTCTACCTGCAGGGCGAGGGCCTGGCGGGAGCCCTCCACATGGATGCATGCTTGATTCATGGAACCCAAGTCCATTAAAACCGGCTGCCCTTCATCTCCAAGCAAGATATTTGTGGGCTTCAGGTCCCTGCAGGGAAGTGGAAATGATGCATGAGTATTCCTGGTCCAGGAGGCAGGAATCCCACAGGCAAAAGAATCATGGGAACTATTCTTGGGAGGAGAGCAGAGACCTCTCATTTCTCTTGGTAAGGCTATTCCCTTCTGCCCCAGAAAGTGCACAGAGCCCTCCCACTGACCTGTGGGCATAACCCTTGGCATGAATGGCCTCAAGGCCTCTGCAGATACCCAGCAGCAGCTGAAGGATTTGATCTTCAGTCAAGAAATTGCCTTTGTCCTTCAGCCTTTCTATCTCATTCCACAGCGTACCTCTCTGCAACACAAATTTCCCCGCATTGGAGATGTTTTGTGGACTTTTGCAGCCTGAGCCTGATCCCTTCCCAGTGTCATCCAAACACACTACACATCCCACTTGGGTCTCTAAATCCCAAATGTGAAGTGGCCAAACCCAGGACATCGCCCCTGCTTCCTAACATGCTTGACTGCTCGCAGAGCCCTTGGTTTGTAGCTCTGTTGCAACCCCTTCCACAGCCAGGAGACTTTCTGACCTTGAAGAAGGGTAGCAGCAGCCAGGCCTCATGCTTAGTGCCCCGCTCCCTCAGACAATAAGCCACGAGGTGAAGGATGTTGGGGTGATGGAAGAGGCGATGCATGTCTGCTTCTCGTTGGGCCTCCTCCTGGTCCTGCTGCTCATGACATAGGATTCGCTTCAGGGCGTAGAAGTGTCCATCATGTAACCCCTCCACTAGGTCCACATAGCTGAACCCACTGTGGGCCAAAGGGGTCAGTGAAGGACCATGGTCATGTCCCATCAGAGCAATTCCTGCAGGGGTGGGGGGTATCTTTCCTATTTAGTAGAAACCCTCCCAAGATGCAGTTCTAAGAGAAGCCTGAAGATCATTACACTTTGACTCAAGAGCAGGGACACAGTCTATCTTTGAGGTCCTATGGTCAAAATGCAGTGCTTTGCATGAAACAGATTTTTCTCAATAGAAATTAAATACTTCACATTTATCAAAAGCAATAAATCAAGCACCAGCGAGTCATTTTACATGCATTATCTCATTTAATCCTCACAGTTCCATCAGTGATGCATGAAAAATCTCCACTAAGTAGATGAAGAAATCATCACTTATCAAGGTCACACAAGCTGATTCTGGGAGGCTTGGCTCCAGAATCCACTTTCTTTAATTACTAAGTAGCTAGGCTCTGTCAGATAAGTTAGAGGACAGGGATAAAACCGTTGTGCCCCTGTGCCTGTGCAGACTGCTGTCCCTCAATCACCACAGCCCTGGAGACGAAGCGAAATCCAAACACTCACCCCTCCCCCAGCTTCTGGATGAAGAGATAGCGCTTATTGTCCATGATGACAGTTCCCCGAGAGCAGACACACAGTGCGTGGCCCATAGTGGCTCAGTCATCCTCCTCAAGGACGGTCTGGGGCTGTCAAAGGGTTCGTGCAGGGTGAGTGCGCCTTCCAGATGTGCTGGGGACCCGGTGGATCATGCTGGAAGGAAAAGAAAGGCACAGTGGCGGGTCTGGCACAATCCAGTGGACCCTCAGGCTCAGGTCTCAGCACCTCTGTGCCCACCTAGAGAAAGCCCGCCCTGGGACACCCGCTCCGAGAAGGCTGGGCTCGGGTGTCTTAAGCTCAGCCACGCAGCGACTACTAGGCCGTTTCTTCCAAACCCAGCGCAACTTTGAGCGGCCCCCGCCCACCGCCGCTTGTCGGGCCTCAAACACCCGGCACAAGGCAGTTCCGGGGTGCGATGGGGGCGAGGGGCGAGTCCACCCTTTTTGGAGACCACCCTCGGCCTGAAGAATCATTTCGCCAGCCCGAACTCCACACTGACCTGGCTCAGGCGAAAGGGAAGCGCCCGGGACCGGAAGCACAGACGTCATCAGTTCGCGCCCGCGTAACGGCCGCGGTTTCCTAGCAACCGAGGGGCTTGCGGGCGAGGTGGGGGCCCAGAACTGAGAGGCCGGGGGCGGGTTAGGCCTGGGGAGGACGGGTCCCAGCACCCGGGTGAAAGGACCCCATCCGGCCTTCAGCTAGGGTCAAGACGCAGGCATCTACGCCAAAAGGGAGCAAAGCCGGGCCCGGCCCCAGGCCCCCAGGACCTCCATCTCCCAATGCCGGAGGTAGTAGGCCTTGTGGGTGACCCATAAAGCCCAGTTCCCAGGGGAATGCAGGGAGGAGCGGGTGCTGGTGACCTGGCTGTCTGGAGCCGTGCGCATTACCACCTTTTAGGCATGAACGATGAGGCCTGACTCTAGTTCAAATCCCAGATCAAGTAAACTAGCTGTGAGATCTTAGGCTACTTAATAGCTCTGTCCCTCCATTTCTTCTAAAATGGGAATGATAATCACCTCACACATTTGTTTGAAGATTAAATGAGATGCAAAGTGTCTAGTACATTATCTGGTGCACAGCTCTCAGTGGCAATAAGCAGAAATAATTATTAGGACCCTGATCCTTACATCCCAGGCTTGGAACTGTCAAGGAAGGTGTAATAGAAATTTACAAAATCCTAAGCCTTCCCTCCAAGCAGTTGTCCTTGATGTCTCTCACCCGGGCAGACAGGCATAGACTGAGAGGGATGCACTCCCCCCAAAAGATGGAATGGCCAAGATGGGCTTTTTTGCTGAGACAGGGCTTTCCAGGAAAAAGATCCCTCTAGTAACCTGCCCACCTCCCCCCACTTTTCACACCCCTGATCCCAGGGAAGAACTTCCTACAGCTTCCTTTGACTCTTAACTTGTTTTAGACCCCTGGGGTTCTAACATTCTTCATCTAGATTTATATATATATATATATATATATATATTCTTATCTAGATTTAACCTGCATTGTGCTGGGACCCCGTGCTAGAAGCTGAGGATTCAAGATGGACAAGGCACTCCTTACCCCTCCGGAGCTCAGTCTAGCACAGCACTGCTTCTTAATCTTGAATATGCTTCCTTAGGATGGCCTGGGTGTCTTACTAAAATACAAATTCTGGTTCTGTAGATCTGGGGTAAGACCCGAGACTGCATTTCTGACAAGTTTCTGGGTGACACTGATGAAGCTGGTTCACGAACTGCAGTTTGAGTTGCAAGTTGTGGAGGATCCTACACTAGTCGAACAGTGGGAGGTTGCAAGCTGGAGACAAAATCCAGGCTAATCGCCTGGCAACTGGAGGTGGTCTCCGCCCCCCTTGCTCACTGAGGTTGCCTCCTAGGAATCCACCACGTGACACTATCTGACCGCAGCCTCCACTAGAAGAGCGCTGCGAGCGCCATGGCTCCCCAGACGCCGCTCTGCCTCCCTTCCCTGCTGCTGCTGCCCCTCCTGACGCTACTGCTGCCCCAGGTAAAACGGAAAGAATCAAATCATTCGGGGCTGGATGCAATGTAGCGGGGGCAGGTCTGGCAGAGGAAAGAAAGCGAAAACAATGAAGCACTGGGCAAAGCTACTCCCCGCGCCTCCACTCTTGGTCTACGCTGGGTGTCTCCGGCCCCCCCTTCCTGTCTCCCCTCCCTCCCCCACCCCGCCCTGCCCCGCGACTTACCCACGCAGACTGCAATCCTTTGCGGAGCGCTTCTCTCCCTTTGCAGGCAGACGCTCGGTCGTTTGTAGTGGATCGCGATCATGACACATTCCTCTTGGACGGGGTCCCCTTCCGCTACGTGTCTGGCAGCCTGCACTACTTTCGGGTACCGCGAGTGCTTTGGGCGGACCGACTTTACAAGATGCGAATGACTGGCCTCAACGCCATACAGTTGTAAGAAGTGCTCACCCGAGAGTCCCAAAGGGGTGGGATATTCTTCCTGCCACCCCCTTACGGAGGGGATGGGTATGGGAAGATTGGCTTGGCTAGGAGGGTTTATAAGCTTCAGGGCTTCCAAGCAAAGGATGGGAAAGGCGGGCCAGGACCTCCCTCCACCGGTATCCTGGAGTCCCTGAACCCTTTGTGCCTCCCCAGCACTCCCTGCTTGGGCCCTGTTAACCTCTTCCTTTCTCAGTTATGTGCCCTGGAACTACCATGAGCCAGAGCCTGGGGTCTATAACTTTAATGGCAGCCGGGACCTCATTGCATTTCTGACTGAAGCATCTTTAGCGAACATGTTGGTCATCCTGAGGCCAGGACCTTACATCTGTGCAGAGTGGGAGATGGTGAGTTTGGTGGAGAAGGAATAGAACCAAGTCTGCCATATGTGGTTCCTGGACTAGTCCCATCTTCCCACACTCTGGGGCTACCTCCAGCACTGTACTCCACCTCCCTCCTCCTTACCTCCTGTCCTCCACTCCTCACCAACAAAATCTCCCCACTTCTTTGTTGTCTTTATCTTTGTCTTAGGGGGGTCTCCCATCCTGGTTGCTTCGAAAACCAAAAATTCATCTGAGGACCTCAGATCCAGGTGAGTTGAGACAAAAGATTTAACACACACACACACACACACACACACATCCCCCAATTAGAAGTCATTCATTCAAATGTTTATTGTTTTCATCCTGCCCAGAAGGATGCTAGAAACTAAGAGACCAGACAGACCCCAGTTTCTAGGCAGTAGAACTTAGAGTGGAAGAAACAGAATTTTTTATTTATTTATTTTTTTTGTGGGACCCTCGCTTGGTGGCCGGGGATCAAGCCAGTGCTGCAGAGGCTGCGGGCAGCCTCGCAACCCAGCGCTCAACCGCTGCGCCACCAGGGGAGGCCCAAGAAACAGAATTTTTTTAACCTATAAAATAATTGCGGGCTGTAAAAATACCACCCCCAAGAAATAGGCAGGAGTTAAAATAATGAATAGCAGACGGATTCTTTCAGTTAGGGGGAGAAATGTATGAGAAGATGACATTTCAACTGATGGTAGGGAAGGGAAAACACCAATCATGTGAGGAGAGGCGAGAAGGACCAGGGAGAGGAACAGCATATTCTTTTTTTTTTTTTTTCTCTTTAGAAATCAGAGAAATCTTCTTACTTTATTTATTTTGATTTTTGCAGGTATTTTGTTTTGTTTTGTTTTTTTAATGATATGCATTGTTGTTTGTGTTTTGGAAGTATAGGTTTATTCTAAGGCCGAGGCAGGAAAGAACATGGCATGGTTGGGACCAGCCTGGCTGGAGTAGTGAGTAAGAGAGACAGTAATATGAAATTGGAGAGAGAGAGGAACCCTTGGTGTAGGACCTTGTAGTCCATTGTAAGGGAGCTGCATTTTATTCTAAGTACAGTGGAAAGTTATTGAGTTTAATCAGCGATGTGACACACTCTGATTTGTTTCCAGATTACCTTAGTGTGGTTGTGGAGAGTGCTGAGGGGAAAAGGTGGGAGGTGGAGAAACTGATTAGAACTGCAGTTGGGGAGAAGATAGCTCTCAGGCTAAGGTGATGGTGGAAATGAAAATAATAGGGCAGGATTGAGATCTAGGTTGGAGAGAAAAGTCACCAGGACTGGTTGAAAGACTTTGCTTGGTAGGGCAGGGGGAGGGCAGTAGGGGTAGGATGCTCTCTGGAAAGGAAGGAATTGAGTTTCTGGCAAGTAAAGATGGTGGTGCTGTTTACTGACACAGCAAAGATAAAGACCAGGGTGACCAACGTGTCAACTTTTGAGGGAAATTTTTATTGTATCACACTCCAATAGCTATTAAGTAAGCAGCAGGAAGATCTATGAGTGGAGAGCTTCAGGGGAGGTATAAGCTAGAGGTATAAATGTGGGAATCTCTAGTCTAGAGATGACAATTGAATCCATGGGTACTGAGACATCACCTGGGAGAAGAGTATAAAGAGAGAAAAGATGAGAATTCCTAATTAAGCTCAGAGATGTCCAGTATTTCAAGGAGTTGGATTCCATTTCAGGTGCAAATAGGAGGTCATTAGAGTAAGGGAATGATTTTACCTGATTTATACCTTTAAAATAGATGACTGACAAAATGCCTTTTATCTGCACTTCTTAGGGTGCTGGAGAGATTTATGATGTTATAGTATTTTCCAAACTCAGTTGACTATGGAATACATTTAAACCAATAAAGCACTGACAGAATTGCAATGCAATTCTCTGATTTTCCCAAGAAAACTAGTGACCTCTTCTTTGCTAACTCCATGATGAGTTCTCCGGCCTCTTTTTCCTCTAACGCATCAGAACATTCAGCACAGTGGGGCACTTTGTTCTTTGAAACACCCTTTAGTCTGCTTCCGTGACACCAGGCTTACCTGGTCCTTGCCCTTCCCACAATTTTCTGACCGCTCCTCACCAGTTCTCCATTTCTCTTTCCACTGAATGCTACAATGTCTCAGGGTTTAATTCGTGGGTGCTTCTCTATTCTGCCCACACTCACTCCCTAGAGGACCTCTTCCATTCATGGAGCTTTAAAGTCTATCTAGTAGCTAGTGACTGAGATAGTTATCACCAGTCAGGACCTTCCTTCCCCTGACTCCCAAATGCATATATCCAACTCCTTACTTGAGTTCTGCATTTGTTTTTTTTTTTTTTTTTTTAAGATTTATTTATTTATGCATACAAGAGCTGGGGTATAGGCCAGTGATGTGGGGGGCGAGAGGATCCACCAGAGACAGAGTAGGATCCACCAGAGACAGAGTGGGGAACAGAACAGGCAGACTGACCAAAATACACTGCTGAGGGGAGCAGCGGGCGAGACAGGAGAGGTCTGCTGCGCCATGTGGGTTTCTCCCAGGCCAGCCGGGGATCGAACTAGGCTGCAGATTGCTTCATAGTGCGGTGCTTAACCCCTTGCACCACCAGAGAGGCCCTGCATTTGGAGATCTAAAAAGCATCATGATAAAACTAAGTTCCCAGTATTGCCTCCTAAACCAGCTATTCTTACAGTCTCCCCATCTTACTTAATGACAACTCCATTTTCCAGTCAGGTGAAACACTATGGTATAATTCTTCATGCCCATCTTTCCTTCATACCCACATTCACCCAATCAGAAAATCCTATCCACTTTACCCTGTGTTGAATTCAACTACATTTTTTTTCATTTCCCATTCTGCCACCACTCTGCTCCAAACCACCTCTCACCGGAATTATTTTAAGTTTCCTGATTTCCCTTATTTTGCCCCTCCCCCATATAGTCTATTCTCAATACAATAGCCAGTGTGATCCTGTTAAAATGTTTAAGTATATAGGAAACATGTGATTTCTCTACCTCAACATCTGCAGTAGGTGCTCTTCTCACCAGAATATGATCCATGGAGTCTTGAAAAGGGTCTGCTAAATCCTACCTAATTGGTGCAGTCACCCTCCTGACATCTAGTCCTCTCACTGTTCGCACGGGCCTCACTGCTCTTCACACCCATCCGGCATGTTCCTGTGTGAGGCTTGCATCTGCTGCGCCGTCTTCCTGCAGAATCACCTTAGTGATTCTTGTTGGATTCATTTAATCCATATTTGAGGATCTGCTGTTGGGCATTTCATCAACAACAGGAATGTAGCAAATGAGCCTGGCAGAAAAGGATCCTGCTCCCAAGTAGGGTAGACCAAGAGGGAATAATGAGATCATTCTCAAATAAGAATGTGGGGCATAATACCTAATCTAAGACGGTGACCATTTAATTGATGACTAAAATCACCTGAACTATCCATTCCTTCAGGATGCAGGTCAGACATTCTACATTTCTGTGAATTCCCATGCTACTACATAGTGTCCTCGGGTGTACATCAGTGACATGTTAGCTTCATATGATGTATATTTGACATTTAAAAAACATTTACAAGGAACACTGCTATGTTCAAATGTCATTGCCATGTAAACATGCAGGAGGTTAGGACTGCGAGTTTCTCTGACAAGAGTCACTGCTGCCCAGATTCACTTGTGGGCAAGTGGGATACAAACTATAGCCTGGAGTTGAGGTAGCACTGAAGCTGCTGCATTGATGCGGGGCATGGGGTACAGAGGTGGGGGTGCCCCAATGAGCAGAGCACTGCTCCTTCCTTTAGACTTCCTTGCTGCGGTGGATTCCTGGTTCGAGGTCTTGCTGCCCAAGATATACCCATGGCTCTACCACAATGGGGGCAACATCATTAGCATTCAGGTACAAGTGGGAAGTTGACTGGGCAAGGGGAAGGCATGCCAGGAGTCCTTAACCTTCTGCATGTTGTAGCTGAGCTCTTTTCCTTTCCCCTGGCAGGTGGAGAATGAATATGGTAGCTACAGAGCCTGTGACTTCAGCTACATGAGGCACCTGGCTGGGCTCTTTCGTGCACTACTAGGAGACGAGATCTTGCTCTTCACCACAGATGGGCCTGAAGGACTCAAATGTGGCACCCTCGAGGGACTCTACGCCACTGTAGATTTTGGCCCAGGTCTCCTGAGCAAGGGTTAGGAGTGGAGTCTGGGGAAGAGGCACCTTTTCTAGGATGTTTATCTTTCACCTCTGCCTCCTTTCTGTAGCTGATAACATGACCAAAACCTTTGCCCTGCTTCGCAAGTATGAACCTCGTGGACCATTGGTGAGGAGCCAATAGGAGTGAAAGCAAGAATCAGGGATGGAAATGGGTAGAGTTTGTCCCCATCCCCCCTTATGGCTCTTTTTGCTTTCCCTCCAGGTAAACTCTGAGTACTACACAGGCTGGCTGGATTACTGGGGCCAGAATCACTCCACCCGGTCCATCCCAGCTGTAACCAAAGGACTAGCAAAAATGCTGCAGTTGGGAGCCAATGTGAACATGTAATTGGAGATACGGGGGGGAGCAACATCGATCTGTAATTGAGTGTTGGGGATGAAAGTTAAGATCCAATGAGCTAGCTTTTTACCTTTCCTCCCACCCCTCCCCCACTTCAGGTACATGTTCCACGGAGGTACCAACTTTGGATACTGGAATGGTGAGTCCAGATGGCCCCAGAGTGGAAGCAGTGAGGAGTACAAGGAGTACAATTAGAATCTGAGCACTGGGTGGATTAGGATGTCTAGAAGCTGGTGATGGCCACCTCTACACCCTCTGATGGCAAAAGCCTTTCCTGAAGATCTTTCTTTGCTTAGTGCCCATCATCAGAAAGATGTTAAATTAATTACATTGTTTTGATCCCAGGTGCTGATGAGAAGGGACGCTTCCTCCCAATTACTACCAGCTATGACTACGACGCACCCATATCTGAAGCAGGGGACCCCACACCTAAGCTTTTTGCTCTTCGAAATGTTATCAGCAAGGTGCCCTACCACTTCATTAAGTTCCAAAGGTTTTTGTTAATCTGGGGGGAGTGCCTAAATTGTAAAGGGACCTCGTAAGTCAGTGGTGTTTGTCTGGGCCAGAGTCCTCTAAGCATCCCAAGGAAACATCGCCTGCCCACCCAAATGGGACTTCCTGGGGTGATACACACAGGTGTGTGCAAAATTTCTTCATCCCTGAAGCCCTTCCCTGGACCCCAAGTTGGGAATCCTGTTTTAGGCTCTTGGAATAGGGGTTGTTTGTATGGTTTTCCTATGGCTCCTGAGAGAATTTGGGCTCAGTTCCAGGAAGTTCCCTTGGGACCTTTGCCTCCCCCCAGCCCTAAGATGATGCTTGGACCTTTGATCCTGCACCTGGTAAGCTCCCCCCCATTTTTTCTGATTTTACCCCTTTATTCTCTAAATTACCTATCCAATCCTGCCTGCTATTCTGAAATTTCCCTCCTGTTCTGATACCTCCTCTTTATTCTAATAGAATGGGGATTTGCTGGCTTTCCTAGACCTCCTGTGCCCCCAAAGGCCCATCCGTTCAATCTTGCCAATGACCTTTGAGGCTGTCAAACAGGTACAGCATAAAGCCACATCCAGTAGGTAATGGCAACCTTCAACACCAATAGCCCAAAGTTCCCTCCAGCTATACATCTTCCCCACAGAGTCTGCTCTTTTCTCTCAGTTCATTTAAGTGCTCATTCTCCCCCACTAGGACCGTGGCTTTATGTTGTACCGGACCTCTCTGCCCTATACTGTTGCTGAGCCAACACAATTCTGGGTGCCAAACAATGGAGTCCACGATCGTGCCTACGTGATGGTAGATGGGGTGAGAACCTCCCCAGGTTACCTGTGCCATTTCCCCTCCTCCTGAGCATCCTTACCCTCAGGGAGCCCAGGGATAAGCAGGGGTGAAGAGTCTGACTAAGGACAGTTGCAGGATGGGTGGGTAACTGGCAAATGGGCTACTTTTCTTTGCCCACCAAGTAAATGTCCTAATGGTTTCCTGTTCATGGGTGGCCACGAGCTAGATGCGGAGCCCTTCCTCTTAGAGATCCCGTCTCTTATCCACAGGTGTTTCACGGTGTTTTGGAACGAAACACAAAACACAAACTGTTTTTGGTTGGGCAAAAGGGGGCCAAACTGGATGTCTTGCTGGAGAACATGGGGAGGCTCAGTTTTGGATCTAACAGCAGTGACTTCAAGGTGAGCTAGCTCTGCCCATCGCCTGGCCCCACACCATTATTGACCAAACTCCCTTGGAAAATTGGGGCCTAATGGAAGGTAACAGGAGCCATGTCCTTAGAATCCCCAGGGGAGAAGTGGTTTGTGGGGTACTGGACACAGCCACTAGTTGCATCCCAGGGCTACATTAGGGACAGTTTGTACCTAAGAGTTTAGTGAATGATGAGTTCCCATTTGCCTTCTTTACAGGGCCTCTTAGAGCCTCCAATTCTGGGGCAAAGAATCCTTACCCAGTGGCTGATGTACCCTCTTAAAGTTGATAAGCTCGCAAAGTGGTGGTTTCCCCTCCAGTTGCTGAAAACACCAATTCCGCCAACTCCCTCTGGCCCTACCTTCTACTCCACAACATTTCCAATTTTAGGCTCAGGAGGGGACACATTTCTCTTTTTACCTGGATGGACCAAGGTATTGCTGCTGGTGATGGTCAGGGTGGGACGGTGGGTGCAGAAATGATTTATCTGATCAGAAACCAAAAAGGGACTGACTATACCCCTTGAGAGCTGACCCTTGCTTTTCCTTTCTCCTCCTGCCTCCCCAGGGCCAAGTCTGGATCAATGGGTTTAATCTGGGCCGCTACTGGACAAAGTGGGGGCCACAACAGACCCTCTATGTGCCAAGACCCCTGTTGTTTGTTCAGGGAGCCCTCAACAAAATTATATTGCTGGAGTTAGAAAATGCACCTCCCAACCCTCAAATCCAGTTCTTGGATAGGCCTATCCTCAATAGCACCTTGCACAGGACATATGTTTATTCCCTCTCAGATGATACACAAAATACCCCTGAATCAATGGAGTTAAGTGGGCACTGAATGAAATTTCGGTAACCCTTGGTCCTGGGACATGGAGTCGGCAGGACCCCTGGTGCTGGGCCACAGTGACCACAAGGAACCCAAGGCCAAAAGTCCTGACTGTAAGTACAAGCGCAGCTGCCTTGCAAAACTTTATTGTGATTAAAGTTCCAGAGACAGTACCAGCTCCACATACTTCTGTGGCCCCGACTTTGCCCTGGCTCCCAGGTGTTCTTCACCCTCCACACACTCTCTGGCCTTGTGGGGAAGAAGAAAGCTAGGGCCAGTGTGAATGTGCCCTCAGAACCTAGAGCTGGCCCCAGGTAGTTCTGTAAGATCAGGAAGAGGGCTTCCCAGCTCGACAGCGATGCTCCTGGAGACAGCGTGTGGAGCAGAACAAGAAGTCAAGGTAGTGAAAGGGAACGAGGCCTTGGAGGGATGTCCCACAGCTCCAGCAGCGTCTGAACAAGATGAAGAAAAATGGCTAGACAGGTAGCCCAGAAACTTTCCAATCCCAGCTTTCCCAATCCCTCCTCCTGCCATTTCACTTTTTACCCCCAAGTTTCCCAGAACATCTCAAATATCTTAAACAACCTTTGTGAATATTATGCAGGCACACATTCTACTTGTACAAACATTAAGATCCACCCAGCACGCACGCACGCAGGCACGCACGCATGCACACACACATACCGCACATTGCTGATCATCGCAGGGTCGGGGATCCCTGGGGGAGGGGCTCCCAACTGGGCAGCCAGTCGGCGCTCTGCAGCTAGAGCTCTCTGCCAGGAGGAAAAGTTGTATGAAGGACAAGCCCCCAGTGGCAGTGAGGGTACCCAACAAGTAACAATGGCAGGAGACCTCTAAGGAGATCTTACAGCGCAAGAGAAAACTCCAGCCTCACCTTCTCGCGGTCACTGAGGGCAGAAAATCGCTGCTGCTCCTCTTGTTCTCGCTTCTCCTGCTCCTGCTGCTTTTGCTGCTGTTCCTCTCGTTGCCGCCGGGCAGCCTTCTGCTCCCGTTTCCGCGAGGCCTGCCGTGCCTCCATTTCTGGTGTGAGTGGCCCTGGCACCTGGAGGATTCCCGGGAAGAGACAAGATGTAAGATGGACACAAACTGCTTGGTAAAACGGTAACAAAGTAGGAGAGGTCTGGCCAGGCTCTAGGATGCCTTCCCATGCTGCCTCCTCTTCCAGCTGACCTGAGCCTTGTTGTAGTCCCAGGCATCCGGGCTCTTCTCCATGAACCTGCGGAACTCATTACGTGTAGGTCTGTCAGCTGCGACCACATAGGGTGGCCGGGCTCGGGAGTCCCTAGTGTGAAAAAAAAAAAAAACAGAAAAGGTTCAACTTGCCACCAGCATTTCCCAGCATCACCCACGCAGACCAAGGGGAATACTGTCAAGTAGTCATTGTCAACGTTGGCCTCCGGATCATTGCTCAACCCCAAAGGGCTTGACATGGGGATCCTTACTTACTGCACAGTGGGATCAGCACCTGCCTCCAGCAGCAGACGAACCACAGCGCCTCTCCCAGCTGCAGCTGCTGCATGCAGGAGTGTGAAACCGCTGGAGCCCAAGGGGGCATTGAGCAGAGACTGGACTCCGGCATCTGTGGGGCTGGCAGCTAGCTGGAGCTTCAGCATCCCAACATCTCCAGCTCGGCAAGCAGCTAGAAGCATGTCCCAGAGCTCTGGTTGACGAGAGGCCCTGGCCTCATCCAAAGAGCCCAGAGAAGCTGCTTGTGCCTCAGCTGACTGTGAGAAGGCCTCATCGTCTTGAGATTTCTGGGGAGGAGTCACAAGTGCCCCAGCCTCCAGGTCTTGGCTTCTCTCCCTTTTATTTCTTTTTCTCCTCTTCCGCTTGGGCAACACTTCAAACTCACGAAGATCCAGGGTCCCCAGCGTCAACTCCACTAGTTCCAGTTCTACCTGGGAGTCATCCTCTCTCTCTGACCCTGAACCTAGGGGAAAAGTGGGCATATTAGACCCATCTAAAGAATAAGCAGAGGGTAGAAAGATGTGGGCTGCCCTAGTGCTTATGAGTGTATATAAAGATAGTCCAGATGATCTTAAAGTGTTTGTGTTTGTTACTCAAAATAATATATGAAGAGTGTCACATGCAGAAATGAGACTTTCAGCCCAAAGACAGGCCCACCCAGAGGCAAATGTCCAGCACCTATGCAGACTTAGGGTGATGTCCAACAGAGGGAAGCATGGAGGCAGTGACAGCCAGGCAGGCCAAACATCTGCAGCCATGAAAGCAGCCCTTAGCCCAAAACCAGAGCATCCAATAAGACACGTGAACTGTGAGATTCATGCAACTCACATCCAAGCATCCACTTCGTGCAAAGACTTTTCAAGGACTGGAGATAACATTAATGAACAAAAGAGATTACAGATTTAGACAGGTCAGTAAACATGTCTCGGTGACTGCTATCATACACCCCTATCATAAACAGATGTGTGTGTGTGAAGGTGTGTGTGTTGCACAGGGAGGTGGGTCCATTACACACAAGTAGGGAATGTGCCACTGCATTCCCAGGCCAGACACGCAGGTAAAGATTTGACAAGATAGTGCTCAAACCCTGTTTAGGAGCTTCCTCGTTCTGCTCCGGCACCTCATTTTCGCCACTGGGGACCTTTCTTTCTTCCTTGATGGCCTTCTTCCTCTCTCTCATTGTCTTCCAGTGGATCTTAGGTTCGTCTAACCTGACTGTCTCTCGGGGATCTTCTCCTGCATGAAACAAAAGATACTTCTCAACTTCAGCTGAAGAGAATCCACCCCAGGTTTCTCTCAGTAAAAATGCAATTGGGCTGCAGTCCGAGGGTTAGAAAATCCTCTGGATGCACAAATGGTAACCAGGCTTGGGCTGGATGGTGCAGGAAGGTCTAGGGAATTGGGATCTGGATCAGAGGCTCACCATGGACATGCAAGGTGGTCAGCTTATGGAGCACTCGCTGTAATTCTCGGAAGGTGGGTCTGCGGGTAGTGAGGGGGATATCCCAAAGTCGGGGATCCCCTCGTTGCAGGGGTGCCCCAGGGCCTCCGAAGAACAAGGACCGACCAGAGCGGGGTGAACGAAGCAGTATTGTCCCAGCCTCCCCCAGCGCCTTAGCCCAGTCTGGCCCTGCCAGCAGGTCACGAACATCCTAGAGAAGAGAGTAACTCAGCCCTAATATCTTCTCTTGCTAGTGTTAAATGTCCAACCAGGAAATGGCCCACAAATCATGTGTAGGGGGCAGGAGGTAGAAATAACAGAGGAAGGCAGAATGGGTGGACTAAGACTCCTGGGGATCCATCCCTATTCTACCCTTGTCAACCCGTAAATAATGAAGACTGGGCAAATATAAAAGTCAGACCATTGGAACATTAATGAATAGAGAAGGGAAAAAAGTATGGATTAAAGACCACCAACATCTGGGAGGACTAACTCACCTTAAACAGTGTGGCTTCATTGTAGCGTCTCAGGTTGGCTCCAGCAGAGCGAGAAGTCCCACCCCGGGCATCCTGAAGCCCCTGGGCAGTGCCCCGCTTGGCCCGCACCGTGTAGCGGTGAAAAGTTTTGTGTGTCACCACTTCTCCTCTGTTGATAGCAGAGACTCAGTACAGAAAGCCAACTGCTACTCCCAGGCTAATAGGATCCACTCCACCCGCATCCCACGCACCACCCTCTCACCCTTGGAAAATGGCACCAGCAAAGTGCCCAGCTGCAGCCATGAGCACCACGCAGCACCTGGGACCTCCACTTTGTAGGTTCTGAAGCAGCACTTCTGGTTCTTCTGGAGGCACCTGGATGACAGAGGTGCAGCACCAACATTGTTCTGTTACGTTCCTTGAGAAGAAACCAAGGGCCAGCACCTGGGGTTTCATGCACGTTATATATGCAACCACTCTGGGGTTTGTGTCCATTTTACAAATAACAAAGTTTGAACCTTGTAGAGGTAGAGCAGATCAAAAAGTAGAACCACAATTCAAACCCAGAGTGGTTCTTTCCAAACTTATTTCCATCACACCTGACCCCTCCAAGTTTAAAGGCCAATTCTAGATTGTACCATCAAGGATGATATCCACATCCCACGAGGAGCAGGGGAGAAGTGAGAAATGGATTGGGCTAAGGCGAAATCTAGGCTGAGTGTATAAATAGCTGGAGTTGACCACATAAACTATACTGTCACTTGCCTCACGAGGGCCTAGGACACAGCGATAGACGTAAAGAAACTGGCCCTGGGCATTTTGGAAAAGAACCCGATGCGGGTGGAAGCCTTGGGGTCGGTTAAACTTCTCAAACTCAGGCCTCTCCTCATCCAGCATCTGTAAGTCTTCCTCACTGGCTGAGTCTGAGTCTTCTGATCCTGAGATGCTGGAAAGATCTCCTGAGGACAATATGAAATACACAAGTTTGATGCCCCATTTTTTTGCTTTCCTCAAGTTGATAAATGAGAGTGTTCCTCCACCCCCATGTACTATTCCCACACAGGTATGTCCCAGGGGCATCACCTGTAGAGCTCTGCCTCTCGAAGTCTAGGGCAGACAGAAGAGGTTTGTCCTTGAGACGCTGCTTTAGGTTAAATCGATGCCAGTCAAGCTTGTAATGTTCCCTCTGGTAGAAAGCAAAGAGGGAGGAAAGAGGGAGGCAGAATGTGGAAATATGCCCCAGCCTGGTCTTTTATGGCAGCCACACCCAGCAATAGAATTATGGGAAGTAGGATAAGGTAACATCAACTGCCTTAGTCAAAGCATGGCTCTTTATTAATAAATACAAATCAAATGTCTACTTCTCTCTACTATTTAACAGTTTCCACTATTTAGCTCTGTACCGAGTCCTTTACCTGTTCTTGGTGATTCTGGAAGGCCTGGTCACAGGTTGAGCAAAATAACTTCTCTGAAATATTCAGAGGTTTTCTTTTTGGGCTTGCTCTCTCTTCTGAATCTAAATAAGGAAAGGGGAATTAGAGGAAGAAAGAGAATCCAAGTCCACAGTGTCTTTACTCCCATTCAGTGTCCAATATAACAAGCAGAGAACACAAAAGGAAGAGTTGGCATGTCCTTGCCTTCAAGGAATTTACCATCTACTAGTCATGAAATAAATAGCACAGCAATCACTTAAAACAATAACTATGCTTCTGAAAAGATGTAGATAAAGGAATATAAATCAAACACTGTATTGAAATTAACCAAGGGAGCTGTTTAGAGGAATTCTGTAGAAAATAATTTTTGGTAAGGTTAAAAATATTTTTAACTAAAAAAAAAAAAAACAACTTCCAAATGCCATTTATTTTTATTTACACTTCCAACTACAGCATGTAGTTTATTTAAAAGGAAGTACAAGGCAGAGACTTAGTCCTTGGCCTTCCAGATTTATTCTCTTCTCCTTCCCTGCCCAAGGCCTCTCCTGCGACCATGCTCAGCCAGGTGCTCGGTCAGGCCAAGAAGCAGCCTAGCTTGATCCCCCTTTGCATTTATTGCAGCTGAAGATGCCAGGGCAGCACTGTTTGTCATGTACGTACCATTGTTCTAGCTCTTTGTCAGTTGGGAGAAAGAATAACCCAGAACCTGAAACAAACTGGTCCCTAATGGCCAATACAAGTTTTACTCAGTGAGTATAGAAGGTCCAGACTTCCAAATGAATATATTTCACTATAAAGCTGCTCAAAATGAAGATCCTCCAGAAGCCACTGGCACACTACTTCTCTACTTAATAAAAAATAAAAGATATAAGAAGAAACATAGCCAGAAACTGAAGTTGAATAAAGCCAGTAATAAATTATTATAGAGCCTGAGAGAAGGAATGATATGATGGGGGCCCAGTTATATTCTAACTTAATCTAGGATTTGTGAAAATGACCTAGGAATTTTGAAAGGTTTTTGCTGAAGGTGGTTTTAACGTGACAGGACATAGCATGGCAATGAACTTCTTTGGAGACAATGGAGGGGCTGTGCTGGAAAAAAACGAGACCAAGCCATTTAATGAAGACAAATTTAATCCAGTAGAAAGAGATGCGGAATGTGTTCCTGTAGGAATGTGCTCCCTGGAGGAGCAATCAGCTCCACAGAGCCTTGCACGTTTCTCATGGATGCACCCCAAACCTTCCCCATACCTGGACAGGAAGATCTTAGAGCCTGGGCCTGAGACTCCCCGGGAGCGTGGCTCACCAGCCTCAGGCCTTGAAGCACCGGAGCATCAGTGTTGAGGTCAAACAAGGAGAACGATGCTGGAGCCTGGGCAACAGCTGGAGCCGGCGACATGGCTGAGCAAAATGATTTAGAAGCAGCTCCTGGAGCACAAGGGGGGAGAGAAACAAAGCCCGATCCTACCGCCCCGCCTCCTGCGACCTGACTAGGTCTCCCCCAGTTGCAAGACTCCTCGGTACCAGGCGTCAGCTGGGCTTAACCAGAGCCCCGGGCTCAGACTACACGCGAGGGAACCGGGGCGGCATCGAGCTCCACGTCGAACCCGACTGAGCGAAACCAGAGAGTCGCTGACCGGCCGGGTCCCCCGTGCGATGGGCGCCGGCAGCGGCCGGGCCACGCGGCCTCGCCCCCGCCGGCAGAGGCGGCACCCAGAGTCCCGGGGAGCCGCGCGGCGCCGCGTCCACCGTGCGAGGCCCGGATTCCCGCAGCCCCACAACAATCTCGTCACTACGGCGCCGCGTAGAGGACAAATAGCGGCGCCCGAACCCGCGCCCCGGGCCGCGTACAGCACGCCATTGGCTCCGGACCGCCCAAGACCCGCCTCCGCGCCCCGTCCCGCCCCCGAAGCCGAGAATTGGCCTTCCTGTCTCCACCCCCCGCAGCTCATTGGCCAGGCGGGCCGCGGGTGACAGTGAGTGGCAGGCGCCAGGCCTAGCGCCCCGGGTCGGGCTGAGCCCAGCCGAGCCGACACAGCCCCTGGAATCACCCGGGTCACCGTTCCTGAGGTGAAACGCGAGACCGGTTACTGGAACCCCAAGGGCTCGGGTCGGGCCGGACCAGGGGTGCCCGCGGAGCCCCAAGTGAGCTCGCGGCGGGTAACGGGGAAGGGGCGCCGCGGGCTGGGCGGGGGCGCGCAGCCGGAATGTTTTGATAGCGGGGGCGCGCGGGCGGGGGCGCGCGGGCGTCGCGGGGGCGCGCGCTAGGGTGTCCGCTGTTGGGAGCCGAGCCCTAGGCCCGGCGCCGGGCGACCCAGGGGCGCGCTGGACTCGAGAGGTGGCGGCTGGGCATGGGGAGGCAACCCAGTCCAACTGGGGTATCAGTTGTAGGTCTGGCTCCATCTCTCCAACATCTGCAGGAACCCCTGAGCCTAGGCCCAGGCGGCCAGGGCTCCATGGGCCCTAAGTCCACGCTGAGCGGGTGAGTGGTGAGTTTCCTGAAGGCTTGGTCAGCTCCTTTGGACCCAGGCCTCTCACCAATGCAGGGACTCTCACGGGGACCAGGCGTGGCCAGTATCCATGACCCCAGGGTCTGCACTGACTTGGCATGTGCCACCCAGTCCATGCTTGTCTCCCACTAGGGAACCCAGGGTTTATCCAAGATCTGGGATCTACACTGACCCAGTCAGGACTGTGCCTACCTGCTGCTTCTTTGGTGCTAGGAAAGCAAGGGAAGGAATTGGCCAGAAAGCTCTTTTTCAGGATTTTGGGTCTGGGGCTTTGTGGACCCTAGAGGCCTATATAATTTCTGAGGCTAAGGTGGGCAAAGGAGGAACAATCCAGAAGGGGCCACCAGACTTCAGGCCCACACTGACTCCCTTGCCACAAGTTCAGTAAGCTACTTCTTAGAATCCTAGAGCTGGCTGTGTGGTCCTGCAGGGCACAACCAGAGGAAGTGTACACAGCCCAAGGCTGGAGGGGTGGCTCTTCCCCAGGCAGCCTCTCTGCCCCAGGCTTGTTCTCCTCTCAGTGGACAATGGGAGAGAGGGTGGGCTGGGTTTCTTTCTATCCCCGCTTCCCCCCTCTGGGGCCTGACACCTTCTCCTCCAGCAGCTGCCGAGCCAGGGCATCGAGGGCTGGAGTGGAGCAGACACTGTCCATGGAGCTGGTAGGGCCATGCGCTTAACTCACATCTTTGCTTTCAAAGTGCTTCCAACCTACTCATCTCTCGGGAGACCAGGTTTCTCCAGGAGGGTAGGGGGAGGGACCCTTCTCTCCACAGACCAGAAGATGAAACAGTCCCCCCTCCAACAGGCCAGAATCTGGCTTCAGGCCAGCCAAGTCTCAGTAGACATTTAGTAAAGGCCCTGGGAGTGACTGATCTCATTGGTCAATAAAGGCCTTTCCAAGCCCTGGAAAGGTTACTGCTCCTCTTCTGCCTTTGAGCCAAGAAGACCAGTAACAGAGACCAAGTCCAAGGATTCTTTCTCATTCCTTCTGGCCTAGTAGGCAGGGCAGCAGATGAGCAGTACCTGCTCTGAAACTGGGTCTCTTCTTCCTTGTACCTGGCAGGTGGACAAGGTGGGCAGGGGGTGGTGGTAATGGCGCAGTTTGACACTGAATACCAGCGCCTAGAGGCCTCCTACAGCGATTCACCCCCCGGGGAGGAAGACCTGTTGGTGCACGTCCCTGAGGGGAGCAAGTGTGAGTTCTTGGACATGACAACCGGATTTGACTGGGGGCAGGCTCTGAGAATGGAGGGTTGGGGCAGAGCTGGGACAGGGAAGAAAGTTGATGAAGGGATTCTGAGGGGGCATGGGGCTTACATCCTTCAGTGACATCTCTGCTTCTCTGCCTACAGCACCTTGGCACCACATTGAAAACCTTGACCTCTTCTTCTCTCGAATATCCTTTATCTCTGTGTTGGAGCTCTGGGACCTTTAGCCCCTCTGTAAACTGGGTCCCCGATGGGAATTGGGTGGGTTTGACTCTAATATCTGGCAGGGGGATGGAGTTCATCTTGAGGCTGGAAGAAGCTGGGGAAATAATGATCATTTTATATATATATATATATAATGGTACCCACATTCACCAAGAGCTATGTGCCTTGAACTTTGTGGTGTGAATTTATAAGGGACCTCTTTAAGGGTGATCCTCCTTTTTGATGGGATGCTAACAACCTAATAATTACTGTCTTTTAACTCATTCTGTGTCAACTCTTTGTTAAATGCTTTACATGCATTATCTCAGACCTAAGAAGCCTATGAGACAGGTGCTGTTATTTCCAATATGTCACTGCAGGCAAAAGCTTAGAGACAGTGATTTGCCCCAAGTCACCCAACCAGAAGGTTGTGACAAGTATGACACAAAACACCATGCTCTTAGTTGCAGCCTCCACTGACCACTTTTTCTTAACAATTACACGTTTATAATCTACATCAGAAGAATGGCTTCACTTGTATGCTCATTGGGGAAATCTTTGAGCTCATGTAAGTATAAAAAGGGATGAATGGCATGGTACAGGCGCACCTCAATCTTGACTTTCCTTGCTCTCACCCCTGGCCTGCCAGTGCTCCTCAGTGTTCTAGGCTCAAAACTTATATGTGGCACGAGAATTGACAGCCTCACCTCTGTTCCACAAAGACAACTCAGACGGGATCATTTCATTAGATCTCTGTGGGAATGGACTGGCTCAGTCAGAAAATCTCAGGCCCACTCACTCCATTCTGCCTTGTTGGTAGAGGCCTGCTTGCTAGACAGAGAAGCTTCTAGGAGGAAGCAGCCATATAACCTTGCCAAAGAGGAAGAGATTGGGAAATATTCCTCTAATGAGAGTTCAAATCCCCAAGTGGCTTCTAACTACCATCTCAGAAGAAAATCAGGAACTGGGGACCGGAGACCAAAATCATAAGACCCCTGGAAGAATCAGATAAATAGTGGCAGAGCTTACCCTAAGGTGAAGAAAGCTGGCCATTCTGTGGCACCTGAGATGCAGAGCAACAAATAGGACTTGGTTTGGGCCTGAGAAGGTCTCCTGAGGCCGAGCAGTGGAGAAGAACCACTGGGAGTTCTCCAGGTCCTCCGCTTCCCCAGAGGCTGTCCCCGGTCTTGCTCTGCTGCTTCCATACTCCTCTTTTTCCACATGATTTCACTGGTCCTCTCTGACTCTTCAGCTCCTCCCCTTCTTCCCAACTCCTCAGGCAGTTCCTCTTTGTGGTCGCCTTCACCACCTTCCTGGTTAGCTGTGTGGACTACGACATCCTATTTGCCAACAAGATGGTGAACCACAGCCTTCACCCTACCGAGCCTGTCAAGGTCACTTTGCCAGATGCCTTTTTACCTGCTCAAGTCTGTAGTGCCAGGTAAGGGCTATGGGTCAGCAGGCACCAGAGCTGGAAGTTCTGGTAGCGGGAGTGGGACAATGGTGGGGGTGGGGGGTGGAGAGTGGTGGAGTATGAGGCAGCAACGCACAACCTACAGCATAGACTTGGGCTCAGCCTCACCAAATCCCTCAGGAGAGCAGCGTGTCAGCCCAGATTCCTCAAAGGCACCCCTTTCCCTTCCCCTCCAGGATTCAGGAAAATGGCTCCCTTATCACCATCCTGGTCATCGCTGGGGTTTTCTGGATCCACCGGCTCATCAAGTTCATCTATAACATTTGCTGCTACTGGGAGATCCACTCCTTCTACCTGCATGCTCTGCGCATTCCCATGGTGAGATGGGGAAGCTGGGTAGTTAACACCCAGCCCAAGAGCTCTTCTGCAACTTGGGAGGGCTGGGGTACATTCCTGGGCCTCAGGCATCCTCCTGCATCACTGGCAGGGAGGGAATGTCTGTTTAAAGCACAGGACCCCTGAGCCTCACATCTAATGCAGGTCAGGGGGCCAAGGCCACAAGCCCACCTGCCATGCCTTGTCTCTTCCCCCACCCCAGTCTGCCCTTCCATACTGCACATGGCAGGAAGTGCAGGCCCGAATTGTCCAGACCCAGAAAGAGCACCAGATCTGTATTCACAAGCGCGAGCTGACAGAGCTGGACATCTACCACCGCATCCTCCGTTTCCAGAACTACATGGTGGCACTGGTTAACAAATCCCTCCTGCCCCTGCGCTTCCGCCTGCCCGGCCTTGGGGAGGCTGTCTTCTTCACCCGCGGCCTCAAGTACAACTTCGAGCTCATCCTATTCTGGGGCCCCGGCTCTCTGTTTCTCAATGAGTGGAGCCTCAAGGCCGAGTACAAACGTGGGGGGCAACGGCTAGAGCTGGCCCAGCGCCTCAGCAATCGGATCTTGTGGATTGGCATCGCCAACTTCTTGTTGTGCCCCCTCATCCTCATCTGGCAGATCCTCTATGCCTTCTTCAGCTACGCTGAGGTGCTGAAGCGGGAGCCGGGGGCCCTGGGAGCACGCTGCTGGTCACTCTATGGCCGCTGCTACCTCCGCCACTTCAACGAGCTGGAGCACGAGCTGCAGTCCCGCCTCAACCGTGGCTACAAGCCTGCCTCCAAGTACATGAATTGCTTCTTGTCGCCTCTGCTGACACTGCTGGCCAAGAATGGTGCCTTCTTCGCCGGCTCCATCCTGGCTGTGCTCATTGCTCTCACCATCTATGATGAAGATGTGTTGGCTGTGGAACACGTGCTCACCACAGTCACACTCCTGGGGGTCACTGTGACTGTGTGCAGGTGAGCCAGGGCGGCTGGAGGGGGGCAAGCCGGCCAGCGTTTTGGGTAAGGCTTCCAACTCACCCTCACCCTGCTCCCACTAGGTCCTTTATCCCGGACCAGCACATGGTGTTCTGCCCTGAGCAGCTGCTCCGCGTGATCCTCGCTCACATCCACTACATGCCTGACCACTGGCAGGGTAATGCCCACCGCTCGCAGACCCGGGACGAGTTTGCCCAGCTCTTCCAGTACAAGGCAGTGAGTGGAGTTGGAGTTAGGGCCTGCTAGAGACTGGCCGATAGCTCGGTGGTGAGGGCTGGGAGCCCCCCTGCTGCCTGTGACCTCGGTCCCCTCCCTTTTAGGTGTTCATCTTGGAGGAGTTACTGAGCCCCATTGTTACACCCCTCATCCTCATCTTCTGCCTGCGCCCACGGGCTCTGGAGATTATAGACTTCTTCCGTAATTTCACCGTGGAGGTCGTTGGCGTTGGAGATACCTGCTCCTTTGCGCAGATGGATGTTCGCCAGCACGGACATCCACAGGTACTGGGAGATACTGGGAGAAGAGCGAGGGCAGGGGCCAGAGGTGATGCTATAGTACTTTGGGCAAACTGCCAAAAGGCATCCCCTCTGGCCAATAAATCACAAAAGGGCAGGCTGCCTTTGGGCATACCTGAACCAGGGTACACACTACTTCATAAGCAGGAGCCTGGTTGGATTTTAGTCCCAAACTTACACCCTTGAGAAAGCAAGGGTGTGGCCACTCCTGGGTGGGCACCAGGGCTTCTGGACAAGATACGTCATTGCACTATGGTCTCTGTCCTCTAGGGGCAAGTCCTCGCCCTAGCTGGAAGGGGGGACAGTTGTGCTCACTGTAGCTTCCCTTGTGCAGTGGCTCTCCGGTGGGCAGACAGAGGCCTCGGTGTACCAGCAAGCGGAGGATGGGAAGACAGAGCTGTCACTCATGCACTTTGCCATCACCAATCCTGGCTGGCAGCCACCACGTGAGAGCACGGCCTTCCTAGGCTTCCTCAAGGAGCAGGTTCAGCGGGACGGAGCAGCTGCTAGCCTCGCCCAAGGGGGTCTGCTCCCTGAAAACGCCCTCTTTACTTCTATTCAGTCCTTACAGTCTGAGTCTGAGGTGTGTATCTGAGGACTGGAAGGTGACCAGCAGAGTGAACTCCCAAGAGTGACGGGGCATGGGTGGAAGGGCTGCCCCACTGCTTTGCTTCTGTCTGTCTGTCCAGTCTGTGCCATTGGGTTCTGACATGCAGAACACTAGGGGACCTAGAGGACCCTCCTCTCTCCTGAGAATTCTACCCACCTCTTTCTTTCATAGCCGTTGAGCCTTATTGCAAATGTGGTAGCTGGCTCATCCTGCCGGGGTCCCCCGCTGTCCAGAGACCTCCAGGCCTCCAGGCACAGGGCTGAAGTCGCCTCTGCCCTGCGCTCCTTCTCCCCGCTGCAATCTGGTCAGGTTCCCACGGGCCGGGCTCCCAGCACCATGACAGGCTCTGGGTGAGTAGAGGTAGGCCAAGATGGGAGGGCACCAGAGTGACTCTCAGCAACTTGTGTGGGTCTCAGATGTTGATGACACTGTCTGTGCTGGGAGGGACAGAGTGGATGCGAGGACAGCCAGCTCCGGAAGCAGTGTGTGGGAAGGACAGCTGCAGAGCCTGGTGCTGTCAGAATATGCATCCACCGAGATGAGCCTGCATGCGCTCTACATGCACCAGGTGAGTGGGCGAGGCCACATAACCGAGGTGGAAACTGAAAAGTGGAAGCGGGTTTTAGATGTGGAGAACCAAGTTATGGGTTTGGAGCCCTTCTCTGCCATTTATGTACTCTTCAATCTCCATCACCACATATGCCCATCCCATCTTCCTTACAGTCAAGCTTCCTCTCATGTAGGGCCTTTCCACATCTCTGGTTTCCCTGACAAGAATCCACACCCCTGAGCTATCCAGCTGGCTCTCCCTCCTTCTCCTTGTTCAGGTCTCTGCTCTCACCTTTTCCATGAGACCTTCTCTGGTCACCCTGGGTAAAAACCCCCTCGCACCCTTGTCGACCCTCCTGAGTCTTTATGGTCTGTTTTTCTCCACAACATTTAGCACCATCTGACATGTGGCAATTTTTCCTTATTTTTGTATTGTCCATCCAACCCCACCCCTCAGAGCCCCAGTATTTAAACCCTGCACGGGATGGAATTTTTGTCAGTTTTATTGACTGCTATATCCCAGTGCCTAAACAAATGCTTAGCATTTAGATCCACAACCATTTTGTTCATGAATCAAATGAGTAGGTAAAAATGAGACTCATCACAGCTTAGGCACAAGCTTGTCCCAGGGATCTGCTGGAATTTTAACCTGTAATACATCATATGTACATTACGTGCCATGTACGTGGTAGATACTCTGGGTAGTGGATTCCGTGGGATGGTATAAGTGGGAAAGGGCTGGTGCTGTGGTGGTGGTGGTGGTGGTTCAGACATCCTTCCATCCCCAACTAACTGGCCTCCCACTTACCAGCTCCACAAGCAGCAGGCGCAGGCTGAACCTGAGCGGCATGTTTGGCACCGTCGGGAGAGTGATGAGAGTGGGGAGAGTGCTCCTGAAGAAGGGGGAGAGGGCGGCCGGGCCTCTCAACCCATCCCCCGTTCTGCCAGCTATCCCTGTGCTGCATCCCGGCCTGGAGCACCAGAGACTACTGCCCTCCAGGGGGGTTTCCAGAGGCGATATGGGGGCATCACAGGTATCCATTGGGGGTCCAGAAGGGCATAGAGCCTTCAGGGAAGGGTGTGGGGCTTCTAGGGGGGGAAAGATGTCAGAGGGATCAGGTCCAGGGAGACTAATCTCTACCGGTCCTCCAGCAGCTCAGAACCCTTCTCAGTCCCGTTTGTGTTCATTCTAAAGGTATGTTTACTTGTCTCTCTAGATCCCGGCACAGTGCCCCGGGCTCCCTCTCACTTTTCTCGGCTGCCCCTTGGAGGGTGGGCCGAAGATGGGCAGTCAGCATCAAGACACCCAGAGCCCGTGCCCGAGGAGGGCTCAGAGGATGAGCTTCCTCCGCAGGTGCACAAGGTAAGGGCTCAGGGCCGGGAACAACTGCCAGAAGTTGTTACTTCCAAGCTGGCAAAGCTTCTCATGTGAAGGGAGGCGGCCCTCTTGGGCACCCTATGAAAGGCCCTTTCATCCCTCACTTACTCTGATGTCCAGTGCTGGGTTTTTCCTTTGCCTCCCTCCCTAAGAATCAAGCTTCCTTTTCCTTGATCTCTAGGGTTCATAGGGTTAGCCAATAATAGCTGAAGACTATCATCACCACCAAGCCTTTTCTCTCCACAGGTATAGACAAGGCTGATGAGGGTCCCTATGCCCCAGGATGGTGGCCACCGTTGCTCTGCCATCCCATCCACCCACCATGGAGGGCTCCTCTGAGTGTTGCCTAGCTCCACGCGTGTGGTGTTTATGTGTCCGTGCCTGGCCAAGGGAGGTGCCAACGCTGGGCTTGCCACAGCCCCAGGAGAGAAATTGGGGGCCTAGAATCAGGGCACACAGGACTCTAGTCTCATCCCCAGGATCCCCCTTGGCTCGGAGTGTGGTGCTAGAAACTGGTCCCCAGCCCAGCCCCAGTACTGCCACCTTTGCACCCACCCCTGCAAGTCTACAGAGGACTGTCTGCCACAGAAGCTGCCAAGCAGGGAGAGCCTGTGCCAACTGTGGAAGGGGGAGGTTGGGCCTGGACCCTCAACCTCTGCAGTGCCCTCCCCCCACCCTGAACAGACGTGCAGCTCAGGCTGCGGCCCTTACCTCACCCTCATTCTCTCCCAGCGCTGCAGCCTGCTCACCTCTGTCCTGCTTCCTGCACATCACCGGCATGTGTGTTCGCTTGCTCCGTTCTGTTCAGCTTTTGCTTTGCGTTGGCGTGTCGCCCCCAGCTCCCCTCATGCTATTTTTTGACACTAAGAAGGAAGGTTTCAAAACTGTGGGAACAGAATGGAAGTTTTTTGCTGCCCTCACCAACTTGTAGGGTAGGATCGGCCCCTGGGAAACGGAGGCCTTCCTGCCCCCCAATGCTGCTTATTGTATCCCCACCACCTGCACATGGGACGGACAGGGCTGGAATGTCCTCTGCTGTCTACCTCCCAGTAGGAGAGCTCTGGCTTGCATCCCGCTGTCCCCTAGCGGGGGATGGAGGGGCGGCTGGACGGCTTCGCCCTAGGCGCTGGGCTGCCGCATTGCATGCTGGGACCCAACTCCTACCCTCCGCCCCACCCCTCCCCCGGCTCCGTCCTTAGCGGCGAGTGGGGAATGGGCGCTGCCGTGGACGTCACAGCGGGAAGGAGTGGGCATCGTGTACAGCTTGATAACCCTTAATAAAGAAGGGACTTTGACCTGAGCACGGCCTGTTGTCTCGCGGGGTGGGGCTGGGGAAGGCAGGGAGCGGGGCGCGTGTGGGCCCCCGGGAGCCGGCGGCGCCCCGCGGTGACGTGGGCGCGGCCGTGGCGCGGCCGCACGGAGCCGGCCGGCCCCGGGGGGGGGCGGCTTCCACCCCCAGCTCCGTAGAGGTCAAGCTCTCCCGCCCGACGTGCGGTCAGATTTCCCGCTCCGGGCACGTGACCTGGCGGGGCCGGCCCCGTATTTTGCCTTTTCCGCGCGCGCCTCTCCCCCCGCCCCCCGGGACGCCCGGCCAATGGGGAGCCGGGGCCCGGGCCGGGGGCGGCTCCGCGGGGCGGGGGCTGCTGCCGCGGACGCGTGCGGATCCCGCGGGCGCCGGACGCTCCTGCGCGCCGGCCCCTGGCAGGAGGGCCCCGGCGCCTGCGAGGGGCGGACGCGCGACGGGCGGAGACTGTACGTACCCTGCGTGAGTGCGTGGCGCGGCGCGTGCGCGAAGCAGTGGGCGGCGTGGCCGGGCACACGTGCGCCCGGGCCCGCGACCCCTGCGGCGGGCGCCCGCGGCCTCCATGACCCGTGACGCCCGGGCATCCGCGCCCCGCCCCTGACCGCCGGTCCGGTTTTCCCGCCCCGCAGCCCCCGCAGCCTTGGCCGGCGGCCACGCACTGCCATGGTGACTGTGGGCAACTACTGCGAGGCCGAAGGGCCCTTGGGCCCGGTCTGGACGCAGGGTGGCCTGAGTCCCTGCTTCTTCTTCACGCTGGTGCCCTCGGCGCTGATGGCCCTGGGAGCTCTGGCCTTGGTGCTGGCACTTCCCTGCAAACGTCGGGAGCGTCTTGCTGGCGCCGATGCACTGTCTTGGGGGGCCGGTCCTCGCGTGGCTCCCTACGGGCTGCAGCTGCTTTTGGCCACGCTTCAGTTGGCGCTTCCACTAGCCAGCCTGGCTGGTCGGGTGGGCACTGCCCAGGGGTCCCCGCTGCCAGGTTATCTACTGCTGGCCGCTGTGCTGAAGACTCTGGCCAGCGCCTGTGGCCTGTGGCTGCTTGTGGTGGAACGGAGACAGGCGCGGCAGAAGCTAGCAATGGGCATCTGGATCAAGTTCAGGCACAGCCCAGGTCTCTTGCTTCTCTGGACTGTGGCGTTTGCAGCGGAGAACTTGGCCCTGGTGTCTTGGAACAACCCACAGTGGTGGTGGGCACGGGCAGACTTGGGCCAGCAGGTGAGGGACCTGTAGGGAGAGGGGAAGCATTGGCGGGCTGTGAAGACAGACAGCATGTCTGCTTTTATTAGCTCCACATTTTGGAATGCCTGTAAGAAAGGGAAAAAGGGAGGGGCAGCCAGTGTCTGGGAGCTGATAGCCAGCTGGTGGGGAGTGTGTGCTGAGTCACTGTGGTTTGTTTTTTTTTTTTTTAAACCTGTTACATGCCGGGGCCCTGAGGAGGACCTGGGTGTGTGTCCTACACATTCCAGCCCTGCTACAAGTAGTAACAGTAGGCTTTTGGCCCTCCTGATACCCCTTATTTCATTCTAGGTTCAGTTTAGCCTGTGGGTGCTGAGGTATGTGGTCTCTGGAGGGCTTTTTGTCCTGGGGCTCTGGGCCCCTGGACTTCGGCCCCAGTCCTACACCTTACAGGTGAATGAAGAGGATCAAGATGTAGAGAGGAGCCAGGTACATCTCAATTTCTGAACCTTAGAGTCTTTGCTGATTTCATTCCCTGTTATCATTCCTTGCCACCATAATAAACTGCCACTTTCTCAAATCTCAGTTTATGCACTTAGCCTCTCTGATCCCATCAGAGATCACTTCAGGGACTAAGAATCCTAGGAGCTGTAATCCTATGTTTTTCCTAGAGAGTTTCCAGTAAATGCACTTCCTTTTGATTTCTGAGCTCTCCTCCCCTATGGATTTCACCATCCTAGGTTCCATCCGCAGAGAGGCCATCTCAGTCTACCTGGAGAGACCTTGGCAGGAAGCTCCGCCTACTGAGTGGCTACCTGTGGCCTCGGGGGAGTCCAGCTCTGCAGTTCGTGGTGCTCATCTGCCTGGGGCTCATGGGATTGGACCGGGGACTGAACGTGTTGGTCCCCATCTTCTATAGGGACATAGGTGAGGAGGAGGAAGAGTGCCAGCATTCCACTCCCTCATTGGCCTGGTGGGTGGGGGCCCCAACGGAGAAAGGTAGGACAGAATTGGGAGCTGGGTGGTGGGGAAAGGCTGTGGCTGGTGCCAGGGGCAGCTTCTTCTAGAGTCCTAGGTGCCAGAGTGGCTGACTCTTTTTCTCTATAGTGAACTTGCTGACTGAGAAGGCACCTTGGAGCTCCCTAGCCTGGACTGTTACAACTTACGTCTTCCTCAAGTTCCTCCAGGGGGGTGGCACTGGCAGTACAGGTATGAGGGCCTCTATTCTCACCCTGGTTGGTATTGGCCCGTCCCCCTCCTCCTGAGAGTGCCCCCCACAGACCCCTGGTGCTCACAGACCATTCATGTGTCTGTGCTGGGATGATGCCATCCAGCCCCTCGGCCAGCTCTGAGGCCTCCTCTGGCAACCCCCAGGCTTTGTGAGCAACCTGCGCACGTTCCTGTGGATCCGGGTGCAGCAGTTCACATCACGCCGGGTGGAGCTGCGCCTCTTCTCCCACCTACACAACCTCTCACTGCGCTGGCACCTGGGGCGCCGCACTGGGGAAGTGCTGAGGATTGTGGACCGGGGCACATCCAGCGTCACTGGGCTGCTCAGGTACCAAGCTTGTGGCAGGGGAGTGTGGGAGGGTGGCGCTGGAGAAGCAGGGGTGCAATCTGTCAGAGAACATCCTGGCTGAGGAGCTGTTCCTCATGCTCTTGTAATAACCCAAGTAATGGAGGCAGAGAGCAAATCTCTTGAATTCCACTCACTTATCCAAAGGTTCCCAGTCTTTTTGGTATAGTGAGTTCTGCTTGTTGGCATTTTCACATGTATATGTCTGGGTTCAGAATTGTGGCATTGTGGAGGTTTTTCTTAAAACAAGTGGTATCGTGACTCAGGTATCATTCTGAGTGGCTTCATGGGGATGTACCGTGTGTGTGTGTGTGAAGCCCTCCCTCCGTCACTGTCATTGATACAGAGCTCTCTGTAGTTTGGGCATGCTATGATTTATCTAGCCATCCACCTCCTGAGGTGATTCCAGTCTGTTGCTGTTAAAAATAAAACACTCCACTGACACTCTGGCCCTGAACCCATGAGTCTTTGTCATTTGACTCCCCTCAGCTACCTGGTATTCAACGTCATCCCCACTCTGGCTGACATCATCATCGGCATCATCTACTTCAGCATGTTCTTCAATGCCTGGTTTGGCCTCATCGTGTTCCTGTGCATGAGTCTTTACCTCAGTGAGTGATGCTCAGCGTAACCATCTCCCTAACAATTCGGGGACGCCTTTGGCTGTGAACCTTGCCACGCTCGGGTGACCCAGCACTGCGAGGCTGTAGATCAGTGGGCTTGAGTAGGTTCCTGCTGCTCCCCAACCTGATGGGGGGCCTCCTTCTCTACCAAGTAGACTTTAACTCAGCCTGGATGGAAGGCCTAGAAAGAGCATCCTGGATACCTTAGGTGCCCGCACTGAATGCAGGTCAAGGGGTCATGTAACGAGGGCCTCCCTGGTGGCACAGTTGGTTGAGCACAGCGCTGTCAAGCTGTCCACAGCCTCTGCAGCATGGGTTCGCTTCCCAGCCGGCCAGGGAGATACCACATGGTGCAGCAGACCTCTCCTGTCTCGCCCGCTGCTCCCCTCAGCAGTGTTTTTGGTCTGTCTGCCTGTTCTGCTCCCAGCTCTGTCTCTGGCGAATCCTCTCACCCTCCTGCACCTCTAGCCTATACCCCAACTCTTGTATAAATAAATAAATCTTTAAAGAAGGGGGGGTCATGTAATGAGATGTAGCTCACCTGCATTGGTTCACCATGTGAGGCTTTGTGCAAGCTGCAGAGATGTCTTAAACACAGCTGCTTCCCTCGGGGACCTTAGGGCTCTCTCCCTTTGGAATCTGGGTCCCTGAGCTATAGTGACAGGCTATGCGTATGTGGCAGGTAGCAGACATCATATGGTCTCAGCTGTTAGGGATGATGTCTTGATGTCTTCTCCCTTCCCCTCCTCCTGTCACTCTACAGCCCTCACCATTGTGGTCACTGAGTGGAGAACCAAGTTTCGACGTGCCATGAACACACAGGAGAATGCTACCCGGGCACGAGCTGTGGACTCTTTACTAAACTTTGAGACGGTAATGGAGGCCTTGGTGGCAGTGGTGTGAGGCACCAGCAGGACTGATGAGCTGGAGGGTGGGAGAAGTGTGCAAGGTGTGATGTTGAAAATTAGGAAGGAGGGATTGGGAATCTGAAGAAAGAATTGGATGCTGACAGCTGCATCAGTGTCACACAATGTGGTTTGAACTCATCAGGTGAAGTACTACAACGCGGAGAGTTATGAAGTAGAACGTTACCAAGAGGCCATCATCAAATACCAGGTGAGGCTGCTAGTTGGAAGCTTGCTGAGAGCAGTGACCTGGCCATGTGGAATCACCAGGACTAAAAGGAATAAAATGTGAGACGGCCCAGGTTTGGATTGGGAGATGGTCAGTGAGTCTATGATCCCCCTCCCTTCCATGGTCCTGTCATCAGGGTTTGGAGTGGAAGTCAAGTGCTTCGCTGGTGATGCTCAACCAGACCCAGAACCTGGTGATTGGATTCGGTCTTCTCGCTGGCTCCCTCCTTTGTGCATACTTTGTCAGTGAGCAGAAGCTACAGGTGAGGGAACTGTGCTGAGGACAGGAAAGAGGGACCTATGTCTGGGCCCCTGAGCTCTTGTGTAGGAAGCAGATGGGTGACAGGAAGTGGGCAGGGTAACAGCCCACAAGTCTGACTTGTTCTCGTTCCTGGATCTGCACAGGTCGGGGACTTTGTGCTCTTTGGCACCTACATTATCCAGCTGTACATGCCCCTCAACTGGTTTGGCACCTACTACAGGTAACTGATATCTGGCCTTCACCTATCCATAGTGGTCATTTCCCCGGCTCAGAGGAGCCCCAACTAGCGTCTTCTTGCAGGATGATACAGACCAACTTCATTGACATGGAGAACATGTTTGATCTGCTGAAAGAGGAGAAAGAAGTGAGTGAAGAGAGGAGTGTGGCTTCAGGAGAGCTGGAGCCTGTGTGGTGGTGTCCCCTGTGTCAAGGACACACCGTACCTGTAGCAGAGGCTTATGTTAGTGCTATTCTCCCAGGTGAAGGACGTTCCTGGGGCAGGGCCTCTTCGCTTTCAGAAGGGCCAGATTGAGTTTGAGAATGTACACTTCAGCTACACTGATGGGTGAGCTCTCCCCTTTTACCACCTGAGAAGAGAACCTAAGCAGGGGACAAGTAAGGGAGGGACAGGGCCCAGTAATCCCTCTGGGTTGGAAGGGTTTCCAGTACTACAGAAGGTCTGCTGACCATAACCTCCTTTCTTGCAGGCAGGAGACCCTGAAGGATGTGTCCTTCACCGTGATGGCTGGACAGACACTCGCCCTGGTGAGAGATCTACTTGATGCAGTCTCCGACTTCCCTCATTCCACTGCCCATGGCAGCTGGTGTCCCAAGCTGTGGAGTCAGAGAGCCGTGCCTCATGGGTCACAGGATTGAATGTGGCTGTCTCCATTGACATGGGTGGCCTCTTGGGGTGAAAACCTTGAAAGCCAGCAGATCTGAGAACATTCTCCCTGTTCCCAATGCAATAGGTGGGCCCATCTGGTGCAGGGAAGAGCACAGTTCTGCGCCTGCTGTTTCGCTTCTATGATGTCAACTCTGGCTGCATCCGAATAGATGGGCAGGATATTTCACAGGTAAGGCTGCTTAGGAGAAGACTGACTTAGGGATATAGGTGTGAAAGAATGGCCAGCACTGCGCCTCCAGGGAGAGGAGACGGAGATATTACCCCTGCAAAAAGTTGAGGTCAGAGACTTCAGCCTTTCTAGCATCGTTTGACTTCGGCCAGTAGTCGGAATGATTTGTAGGGTGCCATCCAAGGTACAAAGATCTGCGGTGATTCAGGGAGGCAGGGAGAGAATGCATTTTCCCTTTAGAGGTGAGGAGATGGACTGAGAGAGGTTGAGTGACGTGTCCACACAGCTAGGACTTGGGGAGGTGGCAGGATTCCTCCTCGGGGTGTCTCACCATTCAGCGCTTTGGTCATTTGGCCACAGGTGACCCAGAATTCTCTCCGATCTCACATTGGAGTTGTGCCCCAGGACACTGTCCTCTTCAATGACACCATCGCCAACAATATCCGCTATGGCCGCGTCACAGCTAGGAATGATGAGGTGGAGGCGGCTGCTCAGGCTGCCGGCATCCACGAGGCCATTTTGGCTTTCCCTGAAGGTGCGCCTCCCTGTGGACTCCCTGCCCTTCCCCATTCAGTCCTGTTACTCTCCCCCGACCTCTGATCACAGAAACCAAGCTTATTACCTCTGGCCTGAGGGAGATGGGCACTGTCCACAGGGTATGAGACGCAGGTGGGCGAGCGGGGACTGAAGCTAAGTGGTGGGGAGAAGCAGCGTGTGGCCATCGCACGTGCCATTCTCAAGGCTCCAGACATCATTCTGCTGGATGAGGTGAGGGCCCCAGGAGGCCTCCTCCTACCCCCTCTCCCCTGTCCGTGCCCGTGCCAGGCCCATCATGGTTTTCTACCAAGGCTAGACCTACCAAGGCTAAGGTGTTTAACAAAAACACCTTACAGTTCCAAAGCTCAGACCAAGTTCTTTTTTATTCCCAAAACCTCAACTAGCAGTTTGATTCCACCCTCCTCTGGGGATTTTGGGAGGCAGGGGCTGTTTGACCCAGACCCTCTCTGTAGGCCACATCAGCACTGGATACGTCTAACGAACGGGCCATTCAAGCTTCACTGGCCAGAGTCTGCACCTCCTGCACCACCATCATAGTGGCACACAGGTACAGTCAGGGGCAGGAGGGAGGGGCTGCACTTTTAGTGGGGCTGTGGGTAACTGATCTCTTGACTTGTCAGGCTCTCAACTGTGGTCAGTGCTGACCAGATCCTCGTCATCAAGGATGGCTGCATTGTAGAAAGAGGACGGTAAGCAGGATAAACAGCACAGGGCCTTGGAGTTGGGGACCCCAGGAAATGGTGGTGAAATCCCAGGGGTTCCTGGATGGGATTTTTCTCACCAGTCCACTGTGTCATCTCTATGGGTTGTCATGAGGACTCTTGGGGTAGAACTGATAGTTGGAACTCATGCTTTCTTTCTTGCCCCAGGCATGAAGCTCTGTTGTCTCGAGGTGGGGTGTATGCGGACATGTGGCAGCTCCAGCAGCAGGGACAAGAGGAAGTCTCTGAAGATCCCAAGTCCAACTAAATAGTGACAAAACTTGTGGCACTTCCTAAAGGATACCTCAAGAGGGGAATAAACCGTATCCCTCTTCCCTGGCATGTTTTAACCTGGTCTTCGGGTACGGTGCTAGCTATCACGAGGGAAAGGCACCTTTCAGGAAAGCCCTTTTGGGGGAATAAAAATGTGGACTGTGATAGGATCACCGTGACTTTGTGATATAGGTTACTGCAACGGCCTCTATCCCTAGGTCAGATGAGCATTCTTCGTAGGACGCTTCTGTGTGGGGTTGGAAAGGGAAAGCAGCACACCACCTGATGTCTTTGCCAAGATCCTTTATTCTTTCCAGGTCCCTTCCTGCTCCCTGCACATGGGGGCAGCTCCAGTGTAGAGGGGAATGTGCGGGCCCTGGCCAGCCCCTTCCAAGGACCCAACCAGGGAACAGTAAATAGCCACTCTCTCCCAGGCAGCTAGTGAGGCCGGCAGGGCCTTCTGTCGGCTCAGTTCCACCAGCTATTTCTTCTGATTTTCACTGGAGGCTCCTCATCGGTCCTCCTGGTCTTCACTCCCAGCTGCTCTGGGCCTCCTCTCCCTGTGGACCCCACGGTATAAGGGCCACAGTCCTCTCAGCAGAGCCTCCCTCCCCAAGCCCAGGGCCCTAACACAGGTTGCAGTTGGATGGCTTCAAGCTGCGGCTCTGAGCCTGGAGCAAGAATAGGGGAAGACAGGAGGACATCAAGGAACTGAGGAAGCAGTCCTCATTTTGAGTTTAGCATGGTCTGCAGTCATGCTGAAAAGGGTAACAACCATTCCCAAACATCTTCCACTGGAAGAAACACTGTCCCCAGGTTCCCAGCCCTCCCTCCCTCCTAGCACAGGACCCCATCTCTATCCCATCCCCATACCTGCTGCCGCTGGTATTCTGCCTCACTTGCTGATAGTGCTTGTGCTAAAGCTAAGTCTTCTTCCTCCTGAGAACTGGAAGGAACAGCTTAAGTTAGATGAGAATAATATGAAAATGTGGCATCCAATTGCATTACAACCATACAAAGTAGGTTATTAGTATTATTCCCATTTTATAGAGGAAATTAAAACCTTAGCAAGTCTAAGAACTTATCAGAAATCATACTGCCCATAAGCTTAATGGTGAGCCCAATTTCCTGACTATTACCCTGCATCAGATGGGTGTGTTCCCACCGACATCCCTCTTAATTGAACCCTTGCCCACATCCCACACTCTTTCACAAGAGTAGGTACCTTGGGACCTGGGGTTTAGCCTCTGCCAGGGAAAGTTCTAGAGCTCGTTGCAGAGCTTCATCCTCACTCTGCAAAAGGAGAAAGAAGACTGGTTGCCTTGGACTTTACTTTCTGTGTACGTTTGCTTCTATCCATTCAACCTCTGCCCAACTCACCAAACCATTCTGCAGAGCAATCATTGGTGGGGATGTCCGTGATGGAGACTGGGCTGTGGCTCTATGGCAGATATTCAAGAGGTTGGGGGTCTGAGGTGTAATGGGGGAAAAAAGAGGAGAAATGGGCAGGCCTACCTGCTGGGAGAGGTAGATGAATGCAAGGCCCGACTTGGGCTGGAGATGGTGCCTGCAGAAGCCAAACCTTGTGCTCTGGTGAGGGCAGCAAGTCTGCAGGGAAAAAATAGTTGGCATGCCTCCAAGAGCAATCAGCTAGCATGCTTCCTTACCCAGGAAGCCCAGAGGAGAGTTCCTCCAAACAAACTAGGAAAGTATGTAATTGAAAAGGAAGCCAAGACTTTCCTAGTCAAAGGGGACAGGGCTGAAGCTCCCCAACTTTTAATGATAGAGGTTGAGTCAATCCCCAAAGTGGCAGGATGGTCTCAAGTAGAGGACTGGGTTGCCGTTACCCTGCCCGGCTGGTTGGGTGCCCCTCCCCAGAGCAATCATGGTCCAGTGGGTGACGGTGCTTGATGCAGAAGTTTCGGCCACAGCGTTCACAGGTCAGTTTCATCATTTCCCGCTGCCGGCAACCAGAGCGTTCACACTTATTGGTGAAGATCTGAGGTAGAATGAGAAGATTTGTCTCAGCTCAAACTCTGACCCCTTTCTGCAACCCCTGTTCAGGTTTCCATGCATCCAGATGGTCACGGCTAACCTCTCCAAAGCTTACTTTACGTTTCTGCTGGGCTGGATCAGAGCGACAGTCTCGGTCAATGTGCTCCCCCACAGCACGGTCAGGGGGCTCCCCTCTGGCCACAGGCACAGGAACATTACAGAGTGGACACACGGGTACCTGTATATCCTATAGTTAAGGAGCAAAGGGTCAATCTCTGGTTCAATCCCAGTCTAATCAAATCTCTGGTCCTGAAAGAAAGGGGGTGTCACCCCCACCAACACAATGTTTCCAGCACTAAACCTCAGAAAAACAATAGAGGAGAGGAAAAGGGAAACAGAAGGATTAGGGATTCTGCATGCATCCTCCACCCGCCCCCCTTCACCCTCAGGACCGCCCCAGCACCTTTTGGTAAGCAGATCCACAGTGATGCTGGGCGTAGGCCACGTGGTCTGCACAGAAGATGCCTGAGCAGGCGTCACACTTTAGAGGCAGAAAATCTGCAGGAAATAGGTCGAATTGTAGGTCCAGTAGGATCTCAACAACGCTCCGGCTCACTCAAGCCTTCCATTCAGGGGAAAGTAAGCGCCACCTAATCACAACAAACTGCACCCCTACGCTGGCTCACTACCTCTTTAGCCACGCCCCCTCAGCCACCGCCCCCAACTTGGAGCCCCGCCCTCCACGGTATTTCCAGCCCCGAAGCCCACCCTTCGCCCCACCTGCAGCCCCCAGCCCCTCTCCGCCTGGCTCCGCCCCCCGGCTGCTCCGCCCCTCACCCAGGCGCTGACAGCTAGGCTCGGAGCAGTGCGCCCCGAGGTCCGGAAACTCCATCGCCCGGGCGGACGGGGCGGAGCCTGCTGGGAGAAGAAGCTAGAGTAGGGCCTCTGGGGCTCCCGCTTCGGGTCCGGGCCCGGTTCGCGACCCAGCACTCTGGAGGGGGCCCCCTGCCTTGCCCCTTCTTCTCCCCGGTCCAGCCGGGTTGACCGGAGCCTCCGCACCTCCCAGTCCGCAGCTCCCACTCCTCCCCTCGCGCCCGGGCGCGCTGACGTCATTGCGCAGGGCTGGCACGTCCTGCGCAGTCTCCGGGCGGCGGAGCGGGGTGGGCGGGGCTAGTTCCCCTGGAGCCCCGCCCCCCGGCCCAGCGGGCGGCGCGGCGGTCCCCAGGTGAGTGACGCAGGGCGCGCGGCTCCGCGACTCTGGGCGCCGGCTTCGCCCCGCGCAGCGCGAGACGGCCAGTAAAGGCAATGCCAGATTATAGAGAAGGAAGGCCGGGGTGGTGTGGGGTCCTTCACAATTCGATTCTTCGTCTGCTTCTCTCTCCACAACCTCCCTCCAGCCATTTCGTTCACGGCCGCCGTCGACCTCACTCTCCGGGAGCTGGGCTCTCCCAGGGTTCTCTGAGCTCCAGAATTCTCTCCAGAGCTGCCAGGCTCCAGATTAAGCGTTGATGCCCTTCCTGTAGAACTTCCCTGACTGGTCTGGGCTAAGCGCATCTGCTATATGAGCTCCCTGGTTCTCCTCAGCACCGGTATCACCTTATTGTAATCAGCTGCGCTCCCCTCCGCCCCCTCTCACACACACATAAATATGCTGGGAATTCAGGAGCCACCTGCCTCGCTCAGCTTGTTCAGTGTTAGGCCCCTGGCACCCCCAGCGCAGTGCCTAGAATTATGTGCTTCTTGGATGTGAATCTAAATCTACAGCGCCGCTTTGAAGTACAGATTCCTGGACCCTGAGGTTTCTGGTTTAGGAAGAAAACCTTGAGAAAATTCTGACACAGATTGTCCGTGTAGTACACCTTGAAAACAGTAGGCTAGAATATTCTGAGCGCTTATTAAACTTGACAAAGCGTAAGAGTCATTGGATTGATGCTTTACTTTAGGGAGCCCCAAGTTAAGTCCTTCTCCTTCAGCACATTCTGCTTCTCACATGGCTCATGTGCTGTGGTTGGTTACATTCTATCTTCCCACAATTGGGATAAATAAAGGAATGAAATAAGCTTTGAGTTAAACCATGTTCCCCAAATGAGGAGATAACTCATGCAACAATTGGAAATGAGGAAACACTCCTCTCTTCCCCTTCCACTCCCTGTCCAACTTTTGGTGCAGTGTCTGCTTCTTACATCCTTATCTTTGACTGTCAAAGATGAGACAATATGACAATATGGCAGTACACTATGGGTAATCCCATTCTGGGGTGGGAAAATTTTGTCTAAGCCAAAACCTGAAAAGTGAGTAGATGTTGGCTAGGTGAAGGCCAAGGGGGAAAGGACTGAGGTATTCCAGGCAGAGGAACCAGCAGGGACAAAGACCTGGTGATTAAAGAAAACAAGTTCTTTTAAATGAGCTTTTTTTAAAAAAAATGTTTTTTGTTTATTTATGCATACAAGAACTGGGGTACAGGCCAGAAGTGGGAGGGTGAGAGGATTCCCAAGAGACAGAGTGGGGAACAGAACAGGCAGGCAGACTGAAATCTGCTGAGGGGTGCAAGTGGACAAGTCAGGAGAGGTCTGCTGTGCCATGTGGGTAGCTCCCTTGCCAGGGATAGAACTCGTGCTGCAGAGACTGTGGATAGCTTCATAGGTCACGTCTTAACCCCTTGCTCCACCAGGGAGGCCCTCTATTTTTTTTTTTTTCTTTTGGTGGGACCCTCGCCCGCCTGGAACGAACCGGTGCTGCAGAGGCTGCGGGCAGTCTCGCAGCCCAGCACTCAACCACTGCACCACCAGGGGAGGCCCAGGGAGGCCCTCTTTTAAATGTTTGGGGCAGCGCAGCTGTTGAGCACGCTGGGTTGCGAAGCTGTCCCCCCCCCCCCCCCCGCCGCAGCCTCTGCAGCACTGGTTCGATTCCCAGCTGCTCCCCAGCCACCGGAGGAGGGTCACACATGGCGCGCAGACCTCTCCTGCCACCCGCTGCTCCCCTCAGCAGTGTACTTCAGTCCTTCTGCCTACTCTGCTCCCCGCTCTGGCTCTGGTGAATTCTCTCACCCTCCCGCGCTTCTGACTGTACCCAGTGCTTGTATAAATAAATTAAAAATAAATAAATAAATAAATCTTAACAAAAAAAAGTTTGGGGCATCTGAATCTCAGGAAGTAAGAGGCAGCCAATCAGAAGATAAAGCTGGAGAACTGGAGGCCAGATCACTTCAGATAGTAGAGACCACATTAGCATTATTAAATTGAGCACACTTATAAGGAGAAGCTTTAGGTAACTTTAAGCAGGGTAGTGACATGATCTGGTTTGTATTTTAGGAAAGCTACTTGCTTCGGGGTGGAGAACAGATTGGAGGTAGTATGAGATTGGAAGAAAGGAGTCCAGGTAGCAGTCTGTCATGGTAATCAGGCAGGAAATAAGGATGATCTGAACCAAGGAAGAGCCAGTGCTTAGAATTAATGAGAGCTTAGTAGAGAGGTTAGTTTGGAGATATTTTATATTTTAAAATAATTAACCTCCCACTATATTACTGAAAAGATAAAATGGAAAAAATAAATTCTGTTCCCAGAACAGAATACTCAGAAAATTTCTTAAAGATAAGTCAAAACTTTTCTTGGCTTGCCTCTATGCAAAACATTCAGATGGTCAATCCTTCAGGGACTTTTTGATAGTGGCCTCCTTCAGCCTGCCCTCACACCTTGGGGCAACTCTAGGCAGCCCTGTTTCTGCCCTTGCCAAAGATTATTGGTTCAGGAGTGGTGATGTGACCTGTGTTGGGCATCTAGTTCATGTACTCCTCAAAGCATAGCCTGAAACAAAGATTTTGGTGCAGGTGAGGGGTAATTATAGCCAGAGTAGGAATGTTGGACACGGGGCAGTGGACAGAGAAGAAAGGAAAACAAAAAAAGTGCTGGTTTTAGGAGCTCAGTTCTACTGAGAACTTAAGGAGGAATCATATAGAATGTACCTCAGAATTTTTCCTCTATAGGACAGGACACTGGGTTACCTCCTTCCTTCTGGAAGTTGGAGGTTGCTGCTAGGGATGGTAACTCCCCCCAATCCACTTTGCAATGCCAACCTGCACTGGGTACAACACTATTGAGCTATGGGAAGCTTTGAATGAAAGCTCTGAGGCAGAAATACTGACACTGGGCTTTGAGATGGGAAGCCATCATGTCTCATGGAAGCTGTTCTGTACAGTGGCAGCTAAAGTCAGAATGGGCTAAGCAAGGCACAGGGCACAGGGACATCTGCTCTATTTTACCAATCAGGTTCTTTCCCAGGAATTTGAAATCAAGGCCAAGAGAATCAGAGTTCATCATACTGGTGGGCCTGTAAGATGTAAACTATAGGAGGGCCTCCCTGGTGGCTCAAGGGGTTAAGATGCAACTTATGAAGCTATCTACAGCCTCTGCAGCACAAGTTTGATCCCCAGCCAAGGGGCTACCCACATGGCGCAGCAGACCTCTCCTGACTTGCCTGCTGCTCCCCTCAGCAGTAGATTTCAGTCAGCCTGGCTGTTCTGTTCCCCACTGTGTCTCTGGTGAATCCTCTCACCCCCCCTCCACACACCTTTGACCTGTACCCCAGTTCTTGTATGCATAAATAAATCTTTAAAAAAAAAAAAAGATGTAAACTATAGACTCGCCATCTGCCAAACCATCATACTGCCCTAACTGACTGGGGGTCAGGAAGAGATTGTCAGCTGCAATATGGAACATAGTGAGCTCCATAAAAGGAGACTGCTTTTGTAGCTCACACATAGGAGTTTAGGTCACACCATCACCTGACTCTTGCCTCCTCCCAAACTCTACAAAGCCCCAACCAAAAACCATGGCCAACTGCCATTACTTTGTTGTTTTCGCTTTGTCTGTCTTGAGAGAGTTATAAGTCATCTGGTTAGCTTCATAATATTTCTCAAGGTTTTGTCAACATCTCTGGTCACAACCTGAAGTCAGGCTAAAGATATCATGGACTCTTAGTCCATGTGTGCATTTTGGGGCCCTCCACCAGGATTGGGCTCTCAGCTTAGGCCCTTTAGAAAGGACAATTGTTGAAGTACCAGACATTGATGAATTCTGAGTGTCCTATCTGAAAAGTTCAGTGTTACTTCTATTAAGTTTAAGAAATTGCTAAACTTACTAATATTTGACTTTTTTTTTTACCTAAAAACACAACAATATCATATGTTTTGGCCTAATCTAAGTAGCTCTTGTCATGAGCAGGAACTATTTTTCTCTCACCTTCTGTCTGATCCTCATCCTGCTGGATTTTGGAACCCAGACATTAGGACAGTCACCATCTGAGAGTGACAGTTTAAAGTCCTTAAAATCAGATGTGCCAAGTAGCTGTAACTTAGCCCTTAAACTCCCACCATTTTCTACTGAGAGGATATTAGGTAAGATATAGCTATAAGATGCCATAATAGGGACTCAAAATACCATGGCATAGACAAGAAAGAAGTTTAATATCTTGCTGGTGTAATAATCCAGGGTTGGTATAGTAGCACCTGTCAGGGACCTGGCCAATTCCTATTTTGTTGCTCCTCCATCTCTAAGGTATTGCCTTTTTCCATGTGTTCCCAAAGGAATCCTTACTCCATGGTGCAGAATGAGGCAGAGGAAAGGCAAGGCCTAATCATCCTTTAAGGACATGTCCTGAATTTGTGTACATCACTCCTGCAGGTTGCATCACCAGCATTTATTGTCACATGATCATACCTAGCTCCAGGGAAGCTGGGAAATGTAGTCTTTAGCTGGGTGAGCATGTGCCCAGATAAAATTTCTGTTAACTTGGTGAGTGAAGGCAAACAGGTATTTGGAAAACTAGTATCACAAAGGGAAATAAAGGATGGCTTTTATGGTATTTGGGCCATCCTGAGTTTGAAACAATGAAGCAGGTAAGGGTCACTTAAAGTCACATGGCACCCAAGGTGTGTAAGACATTTCTCTGAGTTCATAGAGTTTGAGGATGAGGGTAACAGAATCAAGCACCACTCTGCCAGCCTCCTGTCATAGCCAGCTCTGCTGTTTTCTACCTAACAGCTGTTCCCAGCTTCTCCTCAAGGGCAAAAGACTGATTCTAATCATTTTTTCCCAAGCAATTTTGTTTTATGGGGTTTCCTTTGCAGGCTCCATAATGAGTCTTAAGTGATCTTTCAAACTTTTTCATCATTACCCATATTAGGAACTACATTTTATAATCCAACACACACATGCATATGCACACACATAAAACTTGATCTTAGGGCCTCCCCGGTGGCGCAGCAGTTGAGCGCTGGGTTGCGAAGCTGCCCGAAGCCTCTGCAGCGCCGGTTCAATCCCCGGCTGCTCCCCGGCCACCGGAGGAGGGTCCCACATGGCGCTCAGACCTCTCCTGCTGCCCGCTGCTCCCCTCAGCAGTGTACTTCAGTCCTTCTGCCTGCTCTGCTCCCCGCTCTGGCTCTGGTGAATTCTCTCACCCTCCCACGCTTCTGACTGTACCCAGTGCTTGTGTAAATAAATAAATAAATAAATAAATAAATAAATATTTAAAAAAAAACCTTGATCTTATGTTTAATACAGTCTGATATTTAATATCATTTTTAAAAAATGCTGCTTACCGTACACTACATTGATTACCATCCTACTAAATGGTTGCAATCTTACTACATTGATTACTATCCTACTAAATGGTTGCAATCTTCAGTTTGGAAAAAAAAAATCTTTAAGTCAGTTAAACTGTCCTCATTCACTTTGGTTAGGCATGCAACACAAGTTGTATCTGAAAGAAAAATTTATGCAAACTTTTAAAAACACATAATAGTGATTTTTTAAAGATATAATGCTAGAGCTTTTCTAATACACCTGCTTGACTTTCATCTGACACTTTCAGGAATATAACTGTTGTCATGGTATATTTGACTGTCCACTACTGATAAAAGCACAGAGTTTATAGTTCTGTAAAATTAAGCTGTAGGAATTGATAAGCTGTTGCTCTTGTATAACCTTGAAGATACAATCCCAAAGTCATTATTATTATTTTTTCCCCCTGTGGAATATTAAATCAGTTTTGCATCTAATCTAGTAATTGTTTTCATTTATATATATATATATATATATATATATATATATATATATATACTCCTTTCCAGGAAACTCAGAAAATCCAGAAGTGGTGTGGGTAAGGGACTGATAAGACTTCAAGCAAAGGTGAGAGTGGTAAGCCTCTATCATTTAATTTGGATCCTGTCTTCCCTCAAAAGACTCTTATGGCTAATGTATGATAACCCTTTGGAGTAGCCAACACTATATGTAAATAAAAGATTGATTTTGAACACTAATACTCAGGGAGCCAGCTTTTTTGTATTTTTTTTCTAGTCCTCTTGTTATTTAAATGAAGCCTTTATACGTGCATATTGCCCATTTGGATGAGAAGTTATTTCCGTTTTGGACATTATCTGTGGCATCCAGCACTATGCAGCCATTTTGTGACCATGAGTGGAGTCAAGCAGAGAGGACATGCCAACAAGTTGAACATGACAGAGAAGAAAGATGGAAAAGATCCAGGGTCATTGAAAAATTAACCAACCTCCAGATACCACCTCAGGCCTCCTGTTATATAAGAGAGTAAAAGTTCTTTTAGCAAAGTTTTCTGCATTTTGCAACTCAGTACTTCCTTTGTTGTATACCTGTTGTAGCAGCTCATCTTAATAAAACCAGTTAGAATTTCTTTTGAAAGATTTATTTATGCATACAAGAGAGGTGGGGTACAGGTCAGAGGTGTGGGGGGGTGAGAGGATTCACCAGAGACAGAGCGGGGAACAGAACAGGCAGACCTACTGAAGTACACTGCTGAGGGGAGCAGCGGGCGTGTCAGGATAGGTCTGCTGCGCCATGTGGGTTTCTCCCTGGCTGGCCAGGGATCGAACTCATGCTGCAGAGGCTGTGGACAGCTTCTCAGGCTGTGTCATTATTAACCCCTTGCGTCACCAGGGAGGCCCCCCAGTTAGAAATTTTGCTGGTGTATTGTCTACATATGGTGGCGGCTGTGGTGCTAGCAACAGAATGATTGCTGAGCTCACCAACTTTAGAGACCTCTCTTTCTTGAGATGATTCCTGATATAATGATATCATATTCTGTGCATTAAATTCTGTTTGCTTGTTTTAAATTTCTTCCAGGGACTTACAAATGCTTTCATTTTATTTAAATATATAACTGTTAGATTTCTAATTATTCTTTTCATGTTAAACTGTAGTCATTTGTTTTCAAATTTTTTATTCTTTTTTTTTCTTGCTGCATTCATTAGTGGCTTTAGTTTTTGTAACCTTGTGAGGAGCAGACTAAACAAAGATAAACACTGACTCCCCACTCCCACAAATGCTCAGATAACCAAAGGGCTCACTTGGAGACCCTGAAAATAAAATCTTTGGAGCTCTCTATTGTGTATGAGCCAGAATGTTTTAGCTGCCATAACAGACTTGCCTTAGTGACCCCAGAGACCACAAGAAAGAGTGAAGCCCTTGCAGATTCTCTTTTCTCAGGCAAAACTTTCCTTTTTTAAAAGATCTTATTTATTTATTTTTGCATAGAAGAACTGAGGTATAGGCCAGAGGTGCAGGGAGTAAGAGGATTCACCAGAAACAGAGTGAGGAACAGAACAGACAGATCTACTGAAATACATTGCTGAGGGGAGCAGTGGGCGAGACAGGAGTCTACAGCACTGTGTGGGTCATTTCCCTGGCCAGGAATCGAACTCAGGCCTTCATAGTGGGCAGCCGTGGTGGTAGACCTGAGACTCAACCCCTAGGCCACCAGGGAGGACCCCACAAAACTTTCTTGACTGATAGTTTATCATCTGGACAAAGCTATTTGTGCTGATTAAAGCCCAGGAGTTCCCCAAATTTAAAAAGGATGATGAACACGTCAAAATCAAGACTCCCCAGTACATAGTTTGTATATAGGTTCCTTGCTTCCCAAATAAAGAAATAAAGAATGCTGGGAGAAACCCAATAACTTTTTCCACCTTGAACTGTGTCAGAAGATTAATTAATTAATTAACTGTGTCAGTTAATTATTGAGCATGGCTTAAGTCTCTTTTATTGTAGACAACAAAGCATATGCAGACCTGCTCAGCAGCCTCTACTTTAGTGGTGGGTCATTGAGCTCCAGCCTTGCACTGGGACAGAGAAATCAAATCAGCTCCTCTGCAAATTAGCAGGTCATCACCCAGAGTCACTCCTTATTTTAATGTCAGCAGGTTTCAAGCAAACAAGGTCAAAGTAAGGATGGCAGCAATATTGTCTCAAGCCCAGTTTTACTCCAATATTCATTAAATGGTGTCTGTTTAGTGGCTTTCCTCCTTAGTCAACTCACTGAAAGAAAGAAACACTGTTTTGTTAACTGTCAAGTCCTGCTCTTACTCATGTGTTAACCCATTTAATCCCCTTGAAGCCTCCCCTTCCTTTTTTTGGAGGGGGATAGAAATTATTGAAGTAACATTGGTTTATAACATTATATAGGTTTCAGAGCTACAGTATTATAATTAAACATCTGTGTATGCTACCAACTGATTACCCCCAAAGGAAACCCTTTTTGAAGTAGATACTAAGTCTCCCATTTTGTAGCACAAAACGTGAGTTTGAGAGAGACTAAGTCACTTGCTTATGGAAATGGGATCTGGACCCACATCTTTGCATTGCCTTAAATTCTGTGTTCTGTCAGTATATATTACATACCAAAATCTACTCTAACTTCCTTAAAAACTGAAAAGAGTGGCCTCCCTGGTGGAGCAGGGGTTAAAGTCTCAGTGCTATCAAGCTATCACCAGCCACTGCAGTTATCGCCAGACTAAGACCTGATTTCCTGAGTTCAATCCCCAGCCTGGTTGCTGACCCACATGGCACAGCAGACCTCTTCTGTCTCACTCACGGCTCCCCTCAGCAGTGTATTTCAGTGGATCTGCCTGTTCTGCTCCCCACTCTGTCTCTGGTGAATCCTCTCACCTCCTGCACTTCTGGCCTCTGCCCCAGTTCTTCTATTCATAAATAAATAAAAAATAAATCTTTAAAAACAAAAAAAAAACCTACATGAGATAACCAGGATGGGAAAGCTGATAGACCACATGGCTCTGACTCCCTGAGGTCAGGCATGTCATATACAATTTTTGTGGCAATATCAGTCACCAGTCTTCAAGTACCCTAGCTCTTTTAGTTTTAGACTCCTAGTATAGGCAATTTCATATGACTTCATGCAACTCCATATGACATCTTAATCTGCTGTTTTTATCTTTTAGTGAATTATATATTATTAATTTGTTCTTCAACTACAAAATTTTTATTTGATTCTTTTTGTATGAAATAATTTCTGTCTCTTTATTGAAATTTTTTTATTTGGTGAGACATTATTCTCATTACTCCCTTTAGTTCTTTACACATGATTTTTAAATTTTTTTTAAGATTTATTTCTTTGGGCCTCCCCGGTGGCGCAGCGGTTGAGCGCTGGGCTGCGAGGCTGCCCGCAGCCTCTGCAGCGCCGGTTCAATCCCCGGCCGCCGGGTGAGGGTCCCACATGGCGTGCAGACCCCTCCTGCCGCCCGCTGCTCCCCTCAGCAGTGTACTTCGTCAGTCTGCCTGTTCTGCTCCCCGCTCTGGCTCTGGTGAATCCTCTCACCCTCCCGCGCTTCTGGCTGTACCCAGTGCTTGTATGAATAAATAAATAAATCTTTAAAAAAAAAAAAAGATTTATTTCTTTATGCATGCAAGAACAGGGGTACATGCCAAAGGTGTGGAGGATGAGAGGATTCACCAGAGACAGAGAGGGGAATAGAACAGGCAGAATGACTGAAATACACTGCTGAGGGGAGCAGCAGATGATACAGGAGAGGACTGCTGCACCATGTGAGTTGCTTCCTGGCAGCCAGGGATCGAACTTGTGCTACAGAGGCTGTGGATTGCTTCTTAGTGCAGTGCTTAACCCCTTGTGCCACCAGGGAGGTCCTTGACTGCTTTTTTAAAGGCACATTGACCACACTTTCCTGTTTGCTTGCCTGCCTTATACTTTTTGTTGTTGTTGGAACTAGACTTTTTTTTTTTTTAAGATTTATTTATTTTTATACAAGAGCTGGAGTACAGGCCAGAGAGAGGCGCAGGAGGGTGAGAGTATTCACCAGAGACAGAGCAGGGAGCAGAACAGGCAGACGACAGAATTACACTAATGAGGGGCGCAGGAGGGTGAGAGTATTCACCAGAGACAGAGCAGGGAGCAGAACAGGCAGACGACAGAATTACACTAATGAGGGGAGCAGCAGGTGAGACAGGAGAGGTCCGCCTCACCATGTGGGATTCTCACCCAGCCAGCTGGGATCGAACCCGCACTGCGGAGGCTGCAGACAGCTTCACAGCGCTGTGCTCAACTGCTACGCCACTAGGGAGGCCCCTGGAACTAGACTTTTTAAAGAATATAATGTGGCAACTCTAGAAATCAGATTCATTCCTCCCTGTGGTTTGTTACTGTTGCAGTTTGCTGTTGTGGTTTGTTGAAGTTTATTTCGAGACTTTCCTGGACAAATTCTGTTTTCTTTGCTGTGCGCAGCCACTGAAGTCTCTGCCTGATTAGCTTAGTGGTCAGCTAATGATTAGACAGAGATTTTCTTAAATGCACTGAACCCTACAGGTCCCCTTGCCTGCCTTTGCCAAGGGGCACTTTGTTTTTGTTGAGAGTGCCTTTGACACTCCAACAGGCCATTTACAATTCCCTGCTTTTGCAGAGCTTCAAGATCAGCCACAAGTGAGAGAGTAGGGCCTTCTCCAGATTTTCCTGGTCATACACTTAGTCCTGCATATGTGCATGCCATTTAAAATTCCAGGAATATGTCAGAGATTTTCAAAGTTCCTTTACCTGTTTTTTCCTTTTAATTTTTGGTCACTATCAGTGACCTATCAGCCCCAACTGGCTATGTTGCCTCAGGCAGCTGCAATGTTAAACAATTGCTGCTGATTGTTTCAATAGATTAATGAACCTGGATACAAGATTGCACAGAGGGAGTTCTGAGTAAGGTCAAAATAAAGACAAATTCAGAAACTGAAATTTTTTCAGTAAACTGCCAGGGATTACATCATGACAGTACTCTGGATGGAGGATTTAGGCAGGTGCAAATCCATGCTGCCCTCTCCAGTGGATGCTGGACTACCATAGTGTACTTAGCTCCCATAATTGTGAGGCCATTGGTTTCTGAGGCTACTACAGAACTAGGAAGAGAGGGTGGGATTAGAACAAATTAAAATGCCACTGAAATGTTCTTACTGAGATTCATGCATTTTTCTTGAATACACATTCCTTGGTTTACTGAAGGCCTTTATTTAATTTCCAGAGTTCTGAAAAAGTTAATTTTGTTTTTACAAAGGGACAGTGTAAGGGCAGGACCGGGCACTGTGCAGGTTTTCTGATCCCATGCAGACCGGGTAAAGGAGGAGTCAGAGTCCTCAGTAGTTTTGCAGGTTTTTTATTTGGGGTTCACCAGGCATATGGCAGGCAGGGGTGCTGGCTGGGGGGCTGGCAGGCTGGCAGGCCTCCCAGCCCCCAGCAAGTCTTCACTCTATCTGGGCTCTCTGGCGTTCTCTGCTTCTGCTTCGGCTTCTCTTTCAGGTTCTGCTGCTGGTGCTGGTGCTGGTGCTGCTACTGCTGCTGCTGGTGCTGCTGGAGTCCCCCCGTGACGCCGCCCTTAAAAGCACAGTCTTAGCTCAGCTGAATCCCATCTACCTATGCCCACACCCTATTCCAGGTGCCCGCCATCAGGCATGCATTCAGGACAAGGATCCATCATCTCTCCTGATGGCGGAAGGGCAGAAAAGCCTGATATTTTCTTTACCCTACAGTCCACCCCCTCAGGGTTTTCTGCCATACAGTCTATATACATATATACAATTTTCTAAGCAAACAAACAATGCAGCCATGGCCCACAAAAGCAAATACATCAAATATAACAAAATACAATATAACAAAATACAATATAACAAAATACAACAGAACACAAATAAGTCCAGGCAGGGCACCAACCTAGTGCAAAAGACAATTATTGGTACCAGCAGATAAGCCACCAAATCTGCTGCCGAAGGCACTGCTCATACGAGGGAGGGAATCACTCACAGCATCTACTATAACACACCAGGAGCCGTCAGGCTTCCTGGCCTTCTCTGGCTGTAGTCTCGGCTACAAGGCACACACAGCATCCCCCCCCAGGATGCACTAGCTCTGGGATTGGCAATTTCATTTTGTTGAGGGTAATCGCCAACCCTCAGGGTTTCTGTCTGCAGTCGCTCCAACACTCGGCCTTCATAGCCATCCATGCGACTCGCAGACCCCTGCACTCGAGCCAACCCACTACACAAGCACATGGGTTGGGGATCAAAACTCTGCATTCGGGGGCCTCCCCGGTGGCGCAGCGGTTGAGCGCTGGGTTGCGAAGCTGCCCGCAGCCTCTGCAGTGCCGGTTCGATCCCCGGCTGCTCCCCGGCCACCAGAGGAGGGTCCCACATGGCGCGCAGACCTCTCCTGCCGCCCACTGCTCCCCTCAGCAGTGTACTTCGGTCCTTCTGCCTGCTCTGCTCCCTGCTCTGGCTCTGGTGAATTCTCTCACCCTCCCGTGGTTCTGACTGTACCCAGTGCTTGTATAAATAAATAAAAATAAATCTTTAAAAAAAAAAAAAAAAAAACTCTGCATTCGGCTTGGGCTCCACCCCAAGCCACGTTCCCCACCCGTCCCCCAAGGACAGGTTCCTCAGCTCCTCACCCTCACTCAAGAATGAGCAGGGCATCACCCACAGGTGATTTTATGAGACTCACAGGGCTTCAGCATACCCAGGCTGCTTAACAGCCACTTAGGGCTTCTCAACTTATCATCAGCACCAGCTTTTGCCTTCTTAGTTGGCTTTTCTCCTCCACCTGGCTGCTGGGCATGCACAGGCTGCTTTTGGCCATCTAGGCCCACTGGCCACCCCCAGATTCCCATCTCTTCGGGTTTACAAACAAAACTGTTCTACCCCCAGGGTCCCAAAACATATCAACCTGCAAGGTCCTTCGCCTTCTGGCGGGATTGTCAGTCCAAGTCCATCAGTCCATCAGTTCAAGTCCATTGGCCTCTCCCTGCGTCAGCAACGGCCTGCTGCCTCAGGGGTCATTGGCTGGTCCTTTCTGGTGTTGGTGGCTGGTCCTTTCCGGTGTCGTTGGCTGGTCCTTTTGGGCGTCTCCTTCACGCCAGGTCTCGTCCTGTAGCTCGTGGGCGTTGTCCACCTTCTGTGCCGCCATGGCGCCTCCAGCGTCATCACAGGCAAACAGTCTGTTCTCCTTAGTCCCTCCAGGTCTTTGGAGGGCTCCAATTCCCGTCTGCATGGATCCTGCCGACTACGCCAATTGTAAGGGCAGGACTGGGCACAGTGCAGGTTTTCTGATCCCATGCAGACCGGGTAAAGGAGGAGTCAGAGTCCTCAGTAGTTTTGCAGGTTTTTTATTTGGGGTTCACCAGGCATATGGCAGGCAGGGGTGCTGGCTGGGGGGCTGGGAGGTTGGCAGGCCTCCCAGCCCCCAGCAAGTCTTCACTCTATCTGGACTCTCTGGCGTTCGTTCTGCTGCTTCTCGGCTTCTGCTTTGGCTTCTACTGCTGCTACTGCGGCTGCTACTGCTGCTGCTGCTGGCGTCCCCCCATGACGCCGCCCTTAAAAGCACAGTCTTAGCTCAGCTGAATCCCATCTACCTATGCCCACACCCTATTCCAGGTGCCCGCCATCAGGCATGCATTCAGGACAAGGATCCATCATCTCTCCTGATGGCGGAAGGGCAGAAAAGCCTGATATTTTCTTTACCCTACAGACAGATTTTCAGAGGTCCTCACACCACCATTCCAAATGTAGTCCTTCATGTCCATTAGTATAAACAAACAAACAAACCCTAAAAGTTTACCCTCACAAATTAAATCCTCCTCTAGTATAGATGGGGACAGGGAAATATTGTGCAGTAACAAAATAGTGTAATGGTAAAAAAAACATAGACGCTTGTGTTCACATTCTAATTGTATGACCTCTCGGTGCTTTGCATGAACAATAGGGGGGTCATAACAGAACACATTTCACAGGGCTTTGTTGTAGACTGAAGCACTTAGAACAGTGCTTGGTGATGGAGTTCAGATGATGGGTTTCAGTGCATGGGGTTCTTGTGTCCCTCTGAGAAAGAATTCAGCAGATGTTCCCATTTGTCAAGTTTATTGAGGAAAGGAGAACAAGGAAGGAGAGGCACCTGCATAGACACAGGCAGGCAATCCTAAAAAACAAGAGCTACATTTTGCCAACGCAAGGGGTGTTCTTTTATAATGTTCTTTAATAGAATTATTGTAGAAATCTAGCTTTGGTATCAGATTGGGTAGGTCTTCTAAAATCTGTAATCCTCTCTGCCCCCACTTATGGCTGATAATCTTTTTCTTTCTTTTTTTTTTTTTTAAAGATTTATTTATTTATGCGTACAAGAACTGGGGTACAGGCCAGAGGTGTGGGGGGTGAGAGGATTCACCAGAGACAGAATGGGGAGCAGAACAGGCAGATGGAGCAAAATACACTGCTGAGGGGAGCAGCAGGCAAGACAGGAGAGGTCCGCCCCACCAAGTGGGAATCTCCCTGGCTGGCCAGGTATCGAACCAGCACTGCAGAGGCTGAAGACAGCTTCACAGCGCTGCGCTCAACCTGCTATGCCACCAGAGAGGCCCTTGATGTCTATTTATATCATTACTTGTATATAATATTTTTGAGATCTGTAATTGATATATACACACACATATGTATATACATATATAAAATCTATGATTAGAATAAAATTAAAGGAAGAAGGAAGGGAAGAAGTAGGTATTTGGAGTACCTTCAATATGCTGTTATGGATTTGAACTCATATCTTACTGAGAATGGGAGATGTTCAAGGCTTGGCCTGTGTTGTAGCAAGATACCTGTGACTTAAGTGCAGAAATGGCCCAGAAAGAGGACAGAATGGTGATGGAGGCCAGTAGGGGGAGGTGTGGAGAGAGGCTCAGCAGTGACCCAGACTTGGTGATGGATGTTAGGATGGAGCAGATTCTTCTGAGGGAGCATATATAAGGTTTAGTGACCAGGTGGATGGAGTAGAGTGTAAGGGAAAGGGCGAATCAAGGATGGGTCCTTTTGTAACAGGGTGGTCCCCAGGAAAGGGGGAGGTTCCCTGCCCCTCCCAAGGGAGGGTGGAGCTGAGCAGGAAGAGGAGAAGCAGAAGAAGAGACTGAGGAAGGAGGCAGGATGGAGCCTAGAGACACGTGAAGAAGCTGCGCTTGTCTTTTGGTCGTGGACTGGGTGACACAGATGTGGGTGAGACCCGTGGGGAGGTGACAATGGCAGCTTTTATCTTGATGTTGATTTTGCTCTTTTCCTTCCAGGCTTGTCTGCTTGTTTCTGAACCTTTTCTGTGGGTCCCCACTGGAAGATGCTTTAGACTTGTGGCAGGCTTTGGGGCCTTGCTCTGGGCCAATCCCATATGGATGGACTTTTACCCACGAGGGGACGGGTAACTTTGGGTGCTTGATTTAGAAACTAGATTATTTGCCTTACCTGTATTGTTTCCTAGTTTTATTAAAGTTCCTTCCCCTTAAAGTCTCCTATGTTTTCTGTTGATGCGGCGGATGGCAGAACTCATTTAGAATAGGCAGGTTTGCGGGGTTTGGGCTGCCCCTCTCCCTGTCCTATAACACTTTGATTCCACAAGTCCATGAAACAGGGGTATGGCACAACTATACCCACACCACTCCACATCTATTGCGCCCCAGTGAAGGGAATACCAAACTAGGAATAAGGAAGGGCAGATACATAGGGCACCTCCCAACATTCAGTTAATGAAGGGAGTCTTTACACCATAACTTCAGGCTATAAAGAGACAAATGCTTCTTTCACAGAATTAGGTCAAAGTTATAAGAAGGCCAGCTAGCCCTTCTTATTATTAAATCCTGGAATAAGGGATTTCTGAATATTTTCTCAAATGCTTTATGGTATGAAATTTCAATATCTGAGTAAACCCTTTCCCTTTCTCCCTCATCTTCCAAGAGGAAGAAATCTTAGGGTTCTGCAGCCTGGACTTTTGTTGTGCAGAAGTAGGTAATAGGCTGATCTAGGAACCTGAGAAACCAGAGAGACTAGACTGGCCAAGTTTGGAAAAGACCGGGACTGGGATTAAAGCTGCAGAGAACAGGTTTGGGGAGGTTGCAGAGTAGGGGGCTGACCTAGAGAGGAGGGGCCAAACAGGTGTAATTTGGAGTTTGGGGAGTGAGACAAAGAGGGGGGGACTATTACATGAGGCAGTGCAAGAAAAATGGGAAAGGAAATGTTTAAGAAATTCTGTATATTAGGTGTGTTCACCACCTCCTCCTGTCTTGTTAGAGAGCCACACTGCTTTTGAGCGAACTCTGCTTTCACAAGTCAGGGATGAGCTCTGTTTCTCAATCTTCCTTCCTGAGAGCTTTGGTTGCTTTCATTTTCCATTGGCCAGAATTAACCTCACCAGCAGTCAGGTTTGGGCCATCCCTTCACATTGGAGCCACGGCCCTTGTAGCATCGAGTCTTTAATCATACACTCTGAATGAACACTCCCCACCTTGGGGCAAGCCACCTCTACCTTTCAGGCGCCTGCTCTTAGCTTGTCTGACCTTAGTCTGAAGCGTGAGTCAGAGTTGGTCAGGTAGAAAGCAGGGAAGCGTGTTCCCAACTGAGAGAGACTAAAATGTAAAGAAGTGATGGATAACAATAGAAAATTCCAAATACTTCTGTGGTTGGAATGTCAACTTAGAAGGGGAAAATGGGGAGATAATAAAACCGGCCAGGTAACTTTTTTCTTATTTAAGAATGTATGTTACATGCAGGTGGTAAAACTAGGATTCCAATGTCTTGATTTCAAGTTTAGTATTCTTTCCATGTCACCAGAGGCAGTATAATTTAAATCATTAGTTTTCAACTGGGGATAATTTTACCTCCAGGGGACATTTGGGGGTTGGGGAGGAAGGGGTTTCGATGCTGCTGGCATCTAATGGGTAAAGGCCAAGGAGACTGCTAAACATTCTGCAGAGAACAGACAGTCCCTGTCACCACCAATAACGAATGATTTAGCTCAAAAAGTGAATAGTGCATATAATCAATAGTTGAGAAACCCTGACTTAGAAATATAAAACTGAAGCTATTCTGATTGAGTTCAAATTGCAGTGCCAATAATTGCTAGGTGTTAGAGATGGACAGATCAGAGCCAAATCACTTCACTGGTATTTCAGTGTTTATTTTACATAAAACAATTATGGATTATAAAAGCAAAATGTTCAGCATTTTGAAAAGTAAAAATTATTTTATTTTTATTTTTTTCTTTATTTTTTTAAGGATTTATTTATTTATGTATACAAAAACCAGGGACAGGCCAGAAGTGTGGGGGTGGGCGGTGAGAGGACCTTCCAGACTCAGGGTAGGGAACAGAACAGGCAGACTGACTGAAAAACACTGCTGAGGGGAGCAGCAGGCAAGTCAGAAGAGGTCTGATGCTCCATGTGGGTCACCTCCCTGGCTGGGGATCGAACTTATGTTGCAGCCCTGCGGATAGCTTAATCGTGCTGAGACTTAACCCCTTGTGCCACCAGGGAGGCCCAATAGTGTCCTCTTCTTAATTCTACTTGTTTCATATGTTTGACTAGAATAATTATCCTTGTAATCAAAGTTTGTCTATTGACATTTTTCCCTCCTCTCAAAGTTGATGGAATATAACAATACTTTCTAAACAAACAAACCTTTGTGTGTTTAAATTTTTAATACAGCTAGACCCTTGTTTGCAAGTGATCAGGAATTCATATTTCTTTTTTCTAGTGCTGAAAGGATGACTTTACATCAACTAAAAGTCTATTTTGACTTTTAGGGGGATATGAGGGAGTACCAGAACACTAAAAAAGAGTACTTATAATCACAACCAACATGTAATTTTTGGCAAGCCATTTTATCTCACTAAGACTCAATTTCCTCATGTGTAATATGGAGGGGGGATAGGTTCTTACATCAAAGCACTGTGGTAACAATTACATAAAAGGAGGTATGTAAAGCACTTAAACCTGTGACTGACTTATACTAAGTAATTTAATAAATGTCTATTATTAGCTGTTTATGTAAATCATTAGTTATTACTAATGATTTATTTCCCATGTGTTGTTGATAATATTGTCTTTATTTGTTTTAATGTGTAGATTGCCAGCCCAAATCCTTAAATATATTTTTAGATAAGCTTAGAGTGGTAGTTTTTAAATATGTCAACAAATTCTTTGCTACTTAATTCCCCTCTCCTTGAGTGTGAACTGGACTCAATAACTTGCTTCTAGTGACTAGAACTTGGTGGAGGTGATAGCCTATGACTTTTGTTTTAAAGATTTATTTATTTTTTTTTTAAATGATTTTTTTTTTTTTTATAGAGGCATGTTTTTTTTTATTTATTTATTTGTTTGTTTTGTTTATACATGCACTGGGTACAGTCAGAAGCGCGGGAGGGTGAGAGAATTCACCAGAGCCAGAGCAGGGAGCAGAGCAGGCAGAAGGACCAAAGTACACTGCTGAGGGGAGCAGCGGGCGGCAGGAGAGGTCTGCGCGCCATGTGGGACCCTCCTCCAGTGGCCGGGGAGCAACCGGGGATCGAACCCGCGCCGCAGAGGCCGCGGGCAGCTTCGCAACCCAGCGCTCAACCGCTGCGCCACCGGGGAGGCCCTAAAGATTTATTTTTATTTATTTATGCATACAAGAGTTGGGGTGTAGGCCAGAGGTGTGGGGGCAGGGCAGGGGTGGGCAGATTCATCAGAGACAGAGTGGGGAGCAGTACAGGTGGATCTACTAAAATACACTGCTGGGGGGAGCACTGGGCAGGACAGGACTGGTGTCTTGCACCATGTGGGTCAGCTCCCTAGCCAAGGATCAAGCTCATGCCGCAGTAGCTGCCGATAGCTTCATAGTGCTGAGACTTAACACCTTGTACCACCAGGGAGGCCCTGAGAGCCTATGACTTTTGACAGTAGATCATAACAAGCATTGTGGCTTCCTTCTTGCTCTCTCTCGTGGATCACCTGGTCTAGGGAAGGTAGTGTGATGTTTTGATGACACTCAGTCATAAGGAGAGGTTAGTGTGATGCGGACCAGAGGCCACTTGCCAATAGCAAGTGAGGCTTCTACCCAACTGTGGTGTGATGCACCACCTTGGAAGTAGATCCTCCAGTCACAATCAAGCCTTCAGATGGACTGTAGTCAGCCCTGGGTGACATCTTCATTGCAACTTCATAGAAGACCTTGAACCAGAATGACCCAGCTAAGCTGCTCCCAGATTCCTGATCCACAGAAATAATGTGAGATAATGTTTGTTGTTTTAGGCTGCAAAGTTATGGAGTAATTTGTTATATATAGAAATAGATAATCAATGAACCTTGGTATTGACACTTTTCATTGAAGGATTAACACACATACAGAAATATGTTCAGGTCAATAATGAGCTTTTACAAATTGAACATTCCCATTAACCAGTACTTAGGTGAAGAAATAAAACACTACCAAACCCCAGAAAATTCCTCCAATTTGCACCTCCAATCCCCGCGGGCAGCCACTATCTTGAATTTGTAACAATATAAATGTACTTTATAGCAATGGATTTATATATCAAATTCTTTTGTATCTAGTTGCTTTTACTCAACATTTTGTTTATGAGATTCACCCAAATGTTTGTGTTTAATTGTAGTTTGTTTTTTTAGTTGTCTGAATATACTACAATGTTTTATCCATTAAACAGTAAACTTCTATGGATTATAGTCATCATATGTATTTCTTACAACATACAACAAATGTATTTTGCTACATCTCCTTTATCACTCTCTTGCTCTGCACACACATCATATATTCACTTACTCATTCTTATTTATGTTTTCAAATCACTTCCTATAATTTGCAGAGACCATAGCACTTCATCTCTAAAATCTTCAGAACATGCATCCTAAAAATAGGGATATATAAATTTTTATTTCCTACTAAGGATCCAATCCACGATCACCTCTTGCATTTATTGTTATGTCTCTTTGATCTCCTTTCAAATAGTTCCTTAACTCTACAGTATCTCTTATGAAATGGACATTTTTGAAGTAGAGCCAATTATTTTTTATACTTGAAAAGGAAAAACCCAGACTTCTTTTAACCTTGTTCTGTTTCTGCAGTCATTTTTTTCAAGCAAGTACTAATACATATAGTTGGATTTTTGATTAAAATATTTAGTTAAGTCTAAATAGTTTGGTCAAATTTGTTTTTTGAAATAATATGACCTGATTGCGTCAGATCTGATTGCATTGGGTAATCTTACATTAAACTCAGGAAAGCCTTTAGCTTCAAATCCAGCAAATATGAACCTTCAGATCTAGACCTAGATCTAGATCATTTGCATTGTCTTTAATCTAGTCAGGAACGAAGAGCTTACACATTTAACTGTGAGTTATTTGAACTTAACTATCATCCACTCTGTAATAATAACAAAGGCAAGATAATTACCATCAACAGACATGTGACTTAGAATTTAGAATACTAAATTTTGTTTACATTGGCTGTTTTAGAAGTTAGAACTGGTTACTCTAGTACACCCATTCACTTTAGTCCAGTAGCCATTTATTGAGCATCTACTATGTGTCAGGCACTATGCTAGACTTTGAGACTAGTCCCTGCAGTCAAGAATAAACACTGTAGTATAGTCTATACATCTACACATACTCCTATGTACTCTAATACCATATTTATGTAGAGAGATGAACATTCTATGTGATATATAGGAAAATGGAAGTATAGAGTAGGTATATATGGGGGCCACATGATGTGGGACTTGAGGGAAGGTTTTTTAGATGAGGTGTGACCTGAAGTCCTCCTTAAGAGACAAGTGATGTGTCAACCAGGTGGAAGGATAAGGGTATGTGTATGTGGAATGGGTGGGGAAAACAGTGCAGTTGAGCAGAAGGAAGGACAAGCTGTTTGGTGTTTGATGCTGTAATGTTTATAAAGAGTAAGGCAGGGCAGAGGCAGACCTGAGGTTTTTTAAGAATATCAGGAAACTTAAATTTGTGAAAATTGACTAATATTAAATTGCAGAAAGGATATTAAATGTATATTTTAAAATAATCTAGCCACTTTGTTGGGCATGAATTTCAGATGGGCTCCAAGAGTGTCCACGTGAGAGATGAGGAGGCTGTGAATCATGGCTGTGACAGAATCAAGAAATAATTAGGTCATCAAATAAGTAGCAACTGGTGATTGACTGGGTGTGGGATGAGGGTGACATAGGCTTCATAGTTCGTGGTGCCAGTCAGCAAGATAGAAAACACAGAAAATGCCTGTCTGTTTAGGGGAGCTGGGAGATATATGATGGAGTACAGAGTGGAAAGAGGCTGTGTTCAGTTTTTGGGATGTTGAGTATGAGATGTTCATGGTACATTCAAGTGGAGATGGATGCCTAGTTGGAAGCTGTGAGAAAGGAGCTATGATTTAGAAGTCATGAGCCTATGAGTGGAAACTAAATGGGTAAGCACGTGGAACAGGCAGGCTGCCAAGAAAAGTGAGCCACAACAGACCCAGTGAAACACCAACATTTAGGGGAGCAGGAGGAAGAAGAGAAGTCAAGGAGGCTTAAGTTAGGCACTAAATGCAAAACAACCTGGTGATATATTGTCCTTCTATGATGGAATTAACAGTTCTTAGAATATATGTCCTTGATCTTTGTACTTTTAAAGAGCATTTAAATCTGCTGTTCTGCAATATCTCTTTTTTAAGATTTATTTTATTATGCATACAATAACTGGGGTACAGGCCAGAGATGTGGGGGTGGTGAGAGGATTCACCAGAGACAGAGTGAGGAACAGAATAGGCAGATTGACTGAAATACACTGCTGAGGGGAACATCAGGCGAGTCGGGAGAGGTCTGCTGTGCCATGTGTGTAGCTCCCTGGCTGGGGATTGAACTTGTACTACAATGGCTGCGGATAGCTTCATAGGTAGTGTCTTAAACCCTTGTGCCACCAGGGAGGCCCTGTTCTGCAATATTTCTTGACCAGAAAAATAAATTATACCTAGTGCTGTAGTCCTGGCATGGTGCAGATCATGGGCAAGCAGGAAGCTGCTGCCCTGCCCAGGGAGAGAGTGGGTGAAAAGAAGCACCTGCATAGTCACAGGTGGGCAGACGGATGTTTTGTTTGTTTTTACATGATTCTGTATTTACTCAGCACCTATTAATGGCAGTTTCCATATCAGGAACCACAAACTGAAGCCAGAGAATGAAGTCCAGTGGTTTCCAATGCTACCACCTTTGGCAGGGCAAATCTTGCTTAATTATGTCAGAACAAAACTGCACAGTGTAAAGCACTCAGCCGCTAGAGCTAGGTGGACTGAGTTAGAATCCAGGTTTGTCTCCCCAAACCTCATCTATAAAATGGGAAATATACTACTTTGCAAGGTTATTAGATGAGAGGATGTATGTAAAATACTTAAAAGAGGGCCTCCCCGGTGGCGCAGCGGTTGAGTGCTGGGTTGCGAAGCTGCCCGCGGCCTCTGCGGCGCCGGTTCGATCCCCGGCCGCTCCCCGGCCACCGGAGGAGGGTCACACATGGCACGCAGACCTCTCCTGCCGCCCGCTGCTCCCCTCAGCAGTGTACTTCGGTCCTTCTGCCTGCTCTGCTCCCCGCTCTGGCTCTGGCTCTGGTGAATTCTCTCACCCTCCCGTGCTTCTGACTGTACCCAGTGCATGTATAAACAAAACAAAACAAACAAACAAATAAAACATGCCTCTATAAAAAAAAAAGTACTTAAAAGAGAGTATAAAATGTGAGCTAATATTTTGCTTCCTTAACAAATCAAGCAAAAACAGACAAAATTCTTCTTAAAACATAAAAAATGGTATATATTTATTTTGTCTCTATTTTTATATATATATATACACAAATACCCACCTATCTCCAATACCAGTAGGGCAAGGATTCTGTCTTCAACTTGCTTCCAAAAAATAAGCAGGTTTTCTCAGGGTCACAGAGTCAATGCTTAGTGATTAGGCAGTAGCAAGGAGAGGGTAACAGCAAGGATTAGGATGGCGAAGTCAGAAATGTAGCTGAGGGGGAATTGCCTAGCACTACTAATCAAATTCTTAAAGATTTTATTTCTGAAGATGTAACATAAACCCTCAGAATCTAAGATAGCAAATGTGGCCTAACTCCCCTTTCTTTTCTTGGCTTAAACAGTTTGACAGTTCCCCATGAGCACGGATCAAACTGCATTTTCTCAATTGGTTAACAACATAGCAGGCCATCCTCTGGCAGTATTTCCAGTGGTGGTGCCTAAAGGTAAATTAAGCTTGTGAGCAGGCATATTATGCTATGAGCTGTTTGAATGTAGTTAACTGGAGTGTACAGCTCTCTCTGCCAACATGCACTTCTGCAATTGATGACTGCTTAGCCTAATTCTAGGTTTCACATTTCTGCTCATTTTTCTTTCAATCCTATAAGAAGTTTCCTTGTTCCTTTCCTCAGGGGGCAGAAAATGATCAGGACACCTGATAAAGAAAAACTGTAGACAAACACGTGACAACCACCAGACCAGGGGGAATGTCAAGAATAGATCCTCATGGAACTCCAAGACTATGGTGAATGTTTTCATTCGACTACAGCTTTCTGGTTCTATCTTCAAACTGCAAGTTTAACAAGGAAATGGACTTGTTGAAGTGGTGCATATGGTAGCCATCGTCTAATTGGTTCTGTTTTTCTTGTATTGCCTGTTTGTTGACGAGAAGAGTTTTTCCATTCTTTTATGAAATCTCTAGATGATTAAAAGTTCATGTTCCTTTAATGGCTGAGGACAAGGCCCCAATCTTTGGAAGACTGTCTTATGCAAATATGAAACGAAGGGAAAAATTCTCACACGCTTAGGAGAGACATGGCATAGGAGTCAACCTCTCAACAAGTAGCACGGCCATATGGTACCTCCACTCAAGGCCAAAGCCATGAACTCATAAAGGAGGCCATCTGTTTGGTTCTGGGTTTTAATATTCTTCCCCAAAGAGGAAGAATGGTGAAGAGGGCAATCTTTGTGAAGCCAAGATAAAGACTGGCTCAGTGTAGTTCCACATCCTTGAGCATCTTCTAACTTGTGCTCTATTAACAGACAGGGGCTTCCTGTTCCCGGGTGATCCCCAGGGCCAGGCAGCTTGGGTTTTAGATCCTGGTCCCATCACTTACAAAGACTCTAAAATGGGGTTAGTAACAGTATGTATCTTAGAGTACAAGAACAAAATGTTAACATAAATCACTTAGGCCAGTGCCAAGCACATGCTATGCATTCACTAAGTGTTGGAGGCTGTTTTTCTAGTATTCTTTGACTTAGGTCTATCAAGGAATTTGCTTACTTGGTTTCCCCAGTTTTGATAATTCAGGGCTGAGTAAATTGTTAGCATGTAAGTGGGTAAGGACTTCTTGAGAAGAGAGTTAAGGTTATAGGGGACATAGTATAGAAAGTCATTGTTATGGTCCCAAATTTCTATTGATTGGGAAGACAAAGCAGTTTCTTCCTGCATACACTTTATTCACACATGCTAAATCTCACTAGACATATCACACTGTCAGGGAAGATGGCTAAGGGAAGTTAGGGCTGTCAGGGTAATTCTTGCCTCTGGCTTTGTTTCCGCACAAGGTAAATAAACAGCCAGGAACAAGACTGGGGATAAGGAGGTAGGGGGTGAGGAGGGGACAGAGCACAGTGTGGGGGGCAGCTTGCAGTGAGGCAGGCAGGCAGGCAGGCAGGCAGCAGCAGTTCTAGGCAATCAACACTTTATTTTTCCAGTTGACACCTGCACAGATGTTACCACCCACTTCCTGACTCTAGTAGAGGTCCCACCACACTTGGACCACCCATGGCCCAGAGGAGGAGGTCTTCTTACTCCTCCCTACGATGGTTCGAGAGTCTATCATCCCAACAAGACAGAGCTCCTGCTCACTCATGCAGTGCTGGTACGTGTGCTGAGATCCCTGCTCTCTCCTGTATCACGAAAGGCTGAATGAACTAGGGCAAGGTTATAGAGAATGTTACAAGGATACAGTGACCTAAGTGCAGAATTACTGGCCTGATCCCCACCCCAGGCTGAGTCTATACCTTCCAGACAGGAGCCTCCCTACAGTTAGGGAGGAACTGGCAAAGTATAGGGGCTGAGGTGCTAAGGACAGGACACAGCAGGGAAATAAAGCAGAGAGTATGAGACAGCAGAGAAAAATGATAAAGTGCCTGAACTAAACAACCAGTGGGACACGAGGACAGAGGAGCACAGGTCCCTGAGGATAGGAGGAAATAGAAAGGGAGCGACCACCACAGTTTGGGGCAAAGTGGAATGAGAATAGAGATGAGGCAGGGAGGCAAAGTGCAGGCTGTGGGAAGGACTTTCCTAGCCCTGTTCACATCCACTAACCCCAAAGTAAAATTATTTACAAACTTAAAACCAATCCCAGGCACAGGGACAGTACCAGGCCTGGGACAGCAGGCAGGCAGGCAGAGGGTGGACTGGCTACCATCTGACAGCCAGCTCCCCCACGTGTTGCCTCTCCCCAAAATAGTAGAGAAAGGGGGAAACAGTGATACCTCTAACCAGGAAGTCCTACTGTGCCTGCAACTGCTTCTCCCATGGCTCATGGCTCTGCCATGGCCCGAGCCTCTTGGTCTGACTGTACCAGGGACAGGTTGTCAGGCTCTAGGGGTGGAGGGGATGGAGCATTAGGAGGCTCTGGGGATGTCTCTGGTCCCAACCCCAGCTCTGCATCCAGCTGCTCCAGCTCCCCCTGATCCAGCAACTCGAAGTCCTCAGTGGTGAGTGCCTCTTCTTCCTCAGGGGCAGGAAGGGGCTGGGGTAAGTCCTGGGGAAGAGGTGGAAGCACTGAGGGGGAGGGAACGGGGTCACCTTCAGCAAGGGAGAGCAGGGGTGACAGGGTGCTGGGTGCTGTGGTGAGTTCAACACTCACTGCCTCCGGGCTCAGTATCTCCACTGGTCCTCCAGAGGAGAGCTTCACTCCATCTGTGGGAGACCCTGCCCCATTGAAGTGCGTGTTCACAAAATGAAGGGGGGATGAGAGCCGCAGCAAGGTTTCCTTGTCTGCCACATTGTCTTCCTCCTCCTCCAAATCCAGGTCTTGCCTTGAAAGGGTCTGAGGTGGGGCCAGCAGGTCTTCGGGAGGGGCCAGCTCTGTCTCCTCTCCCTCTCCTAGCTCCCGGCTCAGGGCCTCTTCTGGCTCACTTGGCAGGCTCTGTTGGTCCAAATCTGTGTGCAGAATAAAGGGTCAGGAATGGGCTTGCTAACCTGAATGACCACAATAGGCCAGTTGGTTCAAGGTTGAGAATGTAAGACATGAAATGCTGAGCCAGGCCTCAGGTGGTAAGGTCTTCTGCAGCTTGGGGTAGCATGAGAGGATCAGTTCCGCAAGAAAACTTTTCCCCTCCCCGCCTAAAAAAGATTTATGTATAGAAAAACTGGGCCAGAGATGAGGGGGCAAGTGGTTTCACCAGAGACAGAGTGGGGAGCAGAACAGGCAGACCTACTGAAATACATTGCTGAGGGGAGCAGCAGGTGAACAGAAGGTCTGCTGTGCCATGTGGGTCAGCTCCCTGGCTGGGGATTGAACTCAGGCCCTAGCAGTGATAGCGCTGAGACTTTACCCCTAGCTACCGGGAAGGCCCCTTAGAAAACTTTTAGGGAAGCACCAAGCAGAAAGCACAGTCAGTGTCCCGTGGCAGAGGCTAAGAGGATCAGGAGGGGTAAAGGCTTTCCCATACCCATACCCTCTGAGACATCAGTTAGCTGTGGAGTTGTGGCCCGGGACACCGAGAAGCCACCACTCTCCAAGATTGAAGCCTCTTCATCTGACAGCTCCGAGTCCGTGATGGCCAAGGCCAGGGCTGTTTTCTTCACATCCACCTGCAAGAGAGCCAGGATGAATACACCAGATGAGGGGATGAGAATACCTATTTTCCAAGAAGACCCCTCACCTGCCCCAGCTCCCACTCCCTTGAGCTATGGCTGCTCTAAGGCAGAGAGATTCTCCCTCAGTCTTCTACTGGACACCCATCTCCCTTAAACCTCACCACTGGGGAGAAGCCAGCCAGTTCTGCCTCGCTTTCACTCTCTGTCTCTGCCAGAGGCTCATCACTTCCCGGGGGTGCATTCTTCCCCTGCCGCTCTAGAAAAGAACAGAAAGGCTGTTACCCAGCAGGGGTGGGGTGGGAGTGGGAAATAAGGCCAAGGGACTTGGAGTGTCTAAATCGCAAGGCACTTCCTAAGCCCTATGTCAAGGTCCTCCCCTCCCTCCCTCTCCCAGATTATGAGTCCCTTACTTCTCTTGTCATGTTTGTGATGCAGGGCATCAGCTTCTGCCTTCATGCTGTAGTCCAGCTGCATGAGGAGGGGCTCCAGGCGAGTGTACATCCTCTGGATCAGCTCATGATAAACCACCAGGGGCCACAGCAGGATACTCAGCACTAGGGGTTAAGGAGTCCACTCAATGCTCCCTATGCTCGTCATCTAAGGGCCCTTATTCAACGGATCATAACCAGAAAAGGCTGAAAAGATGTGGTCCTTTCCCCAATTTGTGCCAACCGCTTCCCTCCACATCCATTGTCCCCCTTCCTCAGATGACTCTTCCACTGTTACTGAATCAACACACAGCCTCCCCTAGAGAGCTCCATAAATGGGTAGCTGAGCAGAGACGAGAGCACCATCCTCCCTTTGGGTCAGTCCAGAGAAACACAACAGGTGAGGGTTTGGGGAAGGGCAGGGGTTACACCCTACTCACAGACAATGTAGGAAATCATAATCCCTGGAACATAATGCCCCAGCACAGCCAGCACAGCACAGCCAGAGCAGACTCGAGCACAGAACTGCAGAGAAGAGCACAGGGTCTAAGAAAATTGGACTCAAGGACATACCCTATTCATTGGGGTAAGGCACGGCTCAGCTGGTGGGAAGAGGAGCAGGTCCTCTAGGAAATGGATGATTCAGTTTAGTCAAAAGGATGCCAAAGACCATTGATTCGGGAAGTTTCCAGTAGACACCAGAAAATACCTACAAATTCAGACTGGTCTGCCTTGGCAAGAAAATAGTGCCAGGACATCAGTAGCTTATTCCTGGGGGTGAGTCTGCCTCCTGCCCAAGCTACTGTGCTAGCTATGAATGTTGTCTCAAGAAGGCACCAGGTCTCTTTCAGAGTCTCTAACCAGAGTTCATCTCAGTCCTCCCCACCCCACACCTCCATTTCCCCACACTGCAAGAAACTGTTGTGTGACATGGGGGAAGTTACCTGAGCTGGATTCTGCCTCTTGTACTGCAGCAGCTCCTGCAGGTGAATCTGGAAGGTGAGCCAGCTCTCAGCCAGGTATCTGCACAACTCGGGCACACTCAGCAGGTGCGGCCGGGCGCCTGACCCCGCACCCTCACTGGGGAGACATGACATGACCCCTGGAGGCCTCAGACACCAGCTTCCTGACTACTCAAATCCCTCTGAGAATGCCAATGAGATCTTCTAGGGAAGTGGACAACCCTACCACCCCAAGGGGAGACTGTCCCGGTCCTGGGAAGTAAAGCCCAGAGCTCCCAACCCTCTGCCCCAAAAGAAGCAGGCACACAAACACCTACACCAGAACCTAGGACCAGGCTTGTTACTAGTCCACCCACAATGCTGGGGTCTGTCCCTGCAGAGAGGCAGTACTGCCCTGCACTGAGGTGACATCAGCACCAAAGTAAGACTGGGTTTGGGCACATGTCTTCAAGAGGTAGCCTGCACTCACCTGTCAGAGTGTGGCTCCTCTGGGGATGATGCTACAGAGAAAGGAGGGGGACAAATTATTGAGTGACAAAGGCCCTGGGAGACCCCAAGGAAGAAAGAGTTGCCCCCTCCTCTGCAGTTCTTCAGCTGCCCAATGCAGAAAGCATTAGTGTTACTGTTATGCTATTATATGTCTGTCTCCATGTTTAAATTTTATTCTTTTCAAACACAGGGTCTCCCACACAGCCTGGCACCGCGTTGCTCCAAAATGCTTGTTAGGTAATTATATATGAATAACAAAAAAATGAAAGTTCTAACATTCCTGTAATTGCTATCAGACGTGAAGCCTCACCGTAAGCACACAATACCTATTAACTCATTTAATCTTCACCTCCCGAAAAAGTTCTACCACCCCCATTTTACAGATGAAGAAGCAGACAGTGACTTTTACAAGATCACACATACGTTAAGGACCCAACAGGAAATGGAATCCAGGCAATCTGGCTGCAGAGTTCACATTCTAAACCCCTACATTCACATTAAAATTAAATAAGAGAAAGGTGCAAGTCTCCACCTCCTACCTGGTGAGCTGATGGTATGTGGGAGGCAGGTGAACTGCTGTACTCCCCTGTCGCTGTTCAACCCACCCAGCCCACCCAGCGGGGCGAGACACAAAGCAAGCGCACAAGGGGGCTTGCAGGATGAGTAACACTCACCTGAGACATCAGGGAAGAAGCGAGGCCGCCAAAGATCCAGCAGAAAATAGGCCAACAGTGAGATGCTGAGCAGAAAGAAGGGCCGAAGGGCCGACGAAGACAGTAACCTTAGGGAGAGACAGGCACCTCGGCGGTGAGTGGGTGAGGGAGGCTCCTGCATCCATCGCAAGGCGGAAAAAGCGCCCACTGATGGGGAAATGAGAACCTCCCGGCCTAACTCGAGACCCGAAGCTCGGGGGTTGGGGTGACCCAGGCGGACAACAGCCCTTAGCCCGGGGGCGGGGCGCCTGCCCCCCGGTGAGCGCCAGCCCCGGGGGGCTGGGAAGGGCGCTCGCAGCCCCTCCGCCCCCGCTCTCCCGCGCAGCGGCCCCGCCCCCTCCTCCGCGGCCGTTACCAGAAGAGGCCGTTGAGCGCGGCCGCGGTGACCAGGCTGTGCAGCGGCTTCTCCCACACCAGCAGCCGCTGCGCGGCCACCAGCACCGCCTCCCAGCCGCGGAGCCGCAGCCACAGCGTCGTGGCCAGGCGTCCCACCGCCTCGGCCGTGGCCGCCTCCTCCTCCGCCTCGCCGGTGGCCTCACCCATGCCGAGGCTCAGGCCCAGGCCCAGGCCGAGGCTCAGGCCGGGTCCCCCGCCCGCGCCGGTGTTACCGCCGCCGCCGCCGCTCGCCATCGCCCCGCCGCAGCCGCCGCCCGAGCCCGCGCGGAGCCAGGGCTGCGCGGCCGCCGCTGGGGGCGCGTCGGGCGGAAGGGGGCGCGCGCCGCGGGGAGCGCCGCCGAGGCCGCCGACGGACGTCACGTGACGACAGAGCGCCGGGCCTGTCACGTGACGCGGCCTACGCGCCGGGCCCGGGCGGCCGCGCCTGCGCGCTGGCGGCGGCCGGCGACTCGCTGCGACGCAGGTGCGCGTTCCCGCCGAAGCGCCGGCCCGCGTCCGGCGCCCCCCACCCGGCCGGGTCTCCGCTCCCGCTGGAGGCTGAGCGGCCGGGGAGTCGGGCCGGCCTCGTGTGCCCGAGGCAGTGTGGCCCGGAGGGCAGGACGTGGGCTTCCGCGAGCGCAGCGTCGCTTGCGGGATCCGCGGCCGCTCTGCAAGGGCGGCGGCCCGCCCTTTCCTCAGCCCTCGGCCCTCCCCGCCCCTCCCCTCCGCGGTAAACAACTGCGCCGCGTGACTCCACAGGCCGGAATAGCTCCTCGGTCGTGGCTTCCCCCGGCTCTTTCGGTGACTTCCTCGCACCCGTGTGGGCGCGCCTTCCACCCCCCGGCCCGGCGGGCGACTGGGGCCCGGCGGCGAGTTTTGGGACTAACACCTTGATCGGGCGCCGTTTACTCGCGGGGGAAGCGTGTAGACCCCGGGGGGGGGGGGCGCCGGGCGCCTCGCATTCCCGTGGGGTCGTGTCCTCTCGGGGCGCACAACGAAGCGCGCGCCTTTCTGAGGGTTACAGTGCCAAGCTGCGGGAAAGCGGCCACACCGCGGAAAGGAAGTTCCCCGCCCGCCCGGCTCGCAGCTCGTCCCCGCTGGTCTCTTACGTAATGTGTGTGCACAGTGTCCCTAAGACAAAATAAAGGGGAACAACTCGCTGCTCGGCGTCTTTGTTTTCTCCACACAACTTCTGCCTCCATCCGGAAAGGCCAGCCCGGCCCGTTCATCCTCGGGCGGCGAGGTCCCCCAGGGGTCGCCCCCACTTCTCGGACGAGGCCGGCTGGGGCGCAGCGGGGCTGGCGGGGCTCCCACCCCCGCGGCTGGGGGCGCGGGCAGCAGGAAGTGCGGGCGCCGCGTCGCGGGCCCCCCGCCCGCCGCGGCTCATAAACGCGGGGCAGACGCGCGGCAAAGGCAGAGCACGCGCCTCGCGGTCGGACTCTCGTCTACTCCTTGGGGTGAGCACCCTGGCCCTCGGGAGCCCCGCCGGAGCCCCGAGCCCCGCCCGGGGCGGAAGAGGAAGAGGCGCCCGCCCGGCTCCGCCTGCCGCCGTCCGCGCGAGGGGAGGGGGCGGCACTGCTAGGGCGGCGGCCCGGAGGCTGCGGGCAGGTGGACGGGCTGGCCGGGACGCCTCCGCGCGCCCCTTAAAATTCCTTCCCTCCGCTTCCACCTTTGTAGAGCGCGGCTGGCGGCGCGATGGACCTGGCCGGGCTCCTCCTGGACGAAGAAGGCACCTTTTCTCTCACCGGTTTCCAGGACTTCTCGGTGAGCTCGTGGCCCGGACCGCCCCCTTCCCCGGCCACCCGGTGCTGGGGGCGGGCGGCCCCAGGAGGGCCCCTCGGGGCCCGAGCCGCGCCGTGAGTTCGCCTGACGGCTCTGCCCAGAGCCGGGAGGCAGCCGCTCGAGTCCTGCCTACTCGAGGCCCCGGCTGCTTGGGCCCTGAGGGAGAGCCGCGGGGTACCGGAATGGGGTTAAGGGTGGCAGGCTGGATCCTTTTCGGAGAACCTCTTATAAGAGTCCCTCGCTGGAGGAGGATCCCTCCCCCGGTGGACTGGCTGCATTTCACAAACAATCCAGAGAAGGTGGGGCACGGGCGCCACTAGCAGCGGGGCAGGCCAGCCCTGAGCCATTCCAGCCCTGAGCCAGACTCTCCACCCTTCCCTGCCCTTCACCCTCCACCACTCTCCGGCCCTGTTTCAGTTCCTCCCAGGACACCAGAAGCTGAGTGCCCGGATCCGGAGGAGACTCTACTATGGCTGGGATTGGGAAGGAGACTGCAGCCTGGAAGAGCTCTCCAGCCCAGTGGCAGGTTAGACTCGGGTGTATTCCTGAGCAAGTAGAGAGCTTGAAAATGGGGTTGTCAGCCTCACCGAAATGACTCTAGGTGTACCCCATGAGCTGCACTGTCTCGTCATAGCTAACTCATTGGTACTTGGTGTAAGGATCCAGTTTATAGTTTGCATGTTTTAAAAAGCCCAAATGAGTAAAACAAACAAACAAACAAAAACAAAAAAAAACCCCACCGCTACCATACAGATCTATATCACTTGATTGGTGTACCAAAAACTTAACTTTTCAAGGGGAATCCATCATGTTTCCCAGATAAACAAGGCATGTTTGTTTTCTCAAAGGAACAAGAGTGGAAAAACAAAGCTAGGTAATTTCAGGTGACAGGGAAATAAGCTGGAAGGAACTGAAACTCAAACTTGAAACTCGGTTTTTGTCTCAGTATAGGAGAATTTGATCACCATGGCTTTGTCCCCAAAGCATCAGAGAATATAGATCTGGGTCTTCTGCTGATGAGGATTTGTGGGGGAGTTCTTTGCTCACTGTGGCTTTTACCCCCGTGTCTCCCTCTCCCCTCCAGACATTGCTGTGGAACTCCTCCAGAAAGCAGCCCCAAGCCCTATTCGCCGACTCCAGAAGAAATACGTAGCTCACGTGTCTCGGTGAGCCTGAAATTGGGAGGCAGGGTGAGAGTGTTTGGGCCCTAGAGGGCCAGTGGTTATCTCTAAGGAGATGATGTAAAGACCCAGGTAGGAGCATCATAAGAATTACAAGAGCCAGAAGACCCTTGGGTTTAATTACTGACTCTCTTCTCCTCCCAGGGAGGCATGCATCTCCCCGTGTGCGATGATGCTAGCACTCGTGTACATTGAGCGACTCCGGCACCGAAACCCAGACTACCTACAGCATGTGTCCTCCTCTGACTTGTTCCTGATCTCTATGGTAAGGTGTCTCTTCCCCCTTCTATCCCTGGTGAGCCCGGAGTCCGGGTGCAAGCTCTGCTGGCACTAACTCTGGCTTATTTGCAGATGGTGGCCAGTAAGTATCTCTACGATGAAGGGGAAGAAGAGGAAGTCTTCAATGATGAATGGGGAGCTGCGGGGGGCGTGGCCGTGCCCACTCTCAATGCCCTGGAAAGGGGCTTCCTGAGTGCCATGGTAAGTAACAATTCTTTCTCCTGCTTCATTTCCATGGGCCATCTTCATATTCTTTTCATCCTGTGTATTTTTGTCTTAATCTGCTCTTTCTTCATTTCTTTCTGCCTGTTCTTTTTGGGTCGGTCCTTGTTAATATCTTCTCTTTCTATCCTTTCTGAACCAATCATAGCCTTTGGGGTTCCCGGTGTGGCGAGGCTAGGAATGGAACATCCCTCCATCTCTCTTGGCCAGTGGGTACACTCTGAGCCAGAGCTTAGCTTACAGGGTTTTTTTTTTTGTTTTTTTTTTTTTTAAGATTTATTTATTCATGCATACAAGAACCGGGGTACGTATGGGCCAGATGTGTGGGAAGGGTGAGAGGATTCACCAGCGGGGAACAGATCAGGCAGACTGAAGTACACTGCTGAGGGGAGCCACGGGTGCGACAGGAGAGGTCTGCCGCGCCATGTGGGTGTCTCGCTGGCTGCCCAGGATTGAACCCGCACTGCAGAAGCTGCAGACAGCTTCACAGCACTGTGCTGAACCACCTGCGCCAACAGGGGAGGCCAGCTTACAGGGTTCTAATGAGTTGCTTCCAGACTTTCTGTGCCCCCCAACTCTGAGCTCGCTATGGACTTGGATCATTCTCAGGATTATTTTCCCACTTTGCCCTTCAAGGAGGGTATAATGTGGTGACTGGATTAGAGCTTCTAATACATAGAAGCTCTTGGAATAGTATCCAGCACATATTCAGTGCCAGTAGGTGTTAGACATTATGGTGGTTGTGGCTGCTGCTGTGGCTCTTGTTATCAACAGCTCTTACTGTGTGGTTCAACTCTGAGCCTGGTTTGGTGCCCTTCTCTTCTACACACAGGATTGGCGTCTCTACACTGACCCACGGGAGATCTTTGAGGTGCTGAACTGGCTGGAAGGCTGGTAGGTCCTAGAAGTTAGAAGAGGCACTCAAGGGATTTGGGGGCTGAAGTCTAAGCCTGAGGAGCTTAATAGAGATGAGTGCCCAAGGTAGTGGCTCCCTGGCTTGTCTGCTCTCTTCATAATCACCCCGGGAGGATAGGAAAAGCTTTTTTAAAATACAAACCTTGGTATCACTCTCTGTTTCTGGATCAACAGGTAGCTAACTTGTATTGTCTAACATGCTCCGCAGTTTTCCTGGGCGGTCCCAAGGGGAAAGAGAGTAATTGGGCTGGCTGCAGGGCCATGTAGACAATCTCTGTCTTTGCTCCCCTTCCCACAGTGTGGCTGAGCAGCAGGGACGGCGGCGGGGCTGGTACACCTACACAGACCTTAGCGTGCTTCTGGAACAGCCGGCCTGGCAGTTGGCCCTAGGCTCCCTGTGCCAGCGACTGGCAAAGGTAAGGGGATTCAGGACAGAGAGGGGACTTGAGCACAGTGGTTTGTAGGGTGTGTTATTATAAATCAAATGTGAGAAGCTCAGGAGAAAGATCTGGGAGTGGGAGGTGACAGTGAGTTCTAACTTGAACAGAGGTTTTAGCAGTAAGGCAAGGAATGTCGCAGGTAGTCCAAAGCAAGTTTGGGGTGAGGGGTGTTTGAACACTGACCTTTCTTAACCTCCTCTTTTACAGCTCTCCTGCCTATTAGCCGTGGCATATGTGAGCAGTGTGGCCCTGGCTGTGGCATCAGTGGCTGTAATAAACCAATCACTAGGGCTGTCCTGTAGCCCCCCACCTGGCCCCCCGGACCTCAGACTGGCCTCCAGGTGCCTCTTGGAACGCTGCGGACCTCCTTCCCCCATGCCACAGTGCCTGCCGTCTCCTGCCAACGTCTCCAACTGCCTGGAGGGAGATGTCGGGCTGCGTTCACTCTGGGGAAATCTTCTGGCCTCACTGACTCCTCCACCGTTGCCTCCTCCTGACCCTCCCGCCCCTCCCAGTCTTCTCCAGCACTGCTCTCTTTGTCAGAAGTTCCAGAGGGACTCCCCAACCTGCCGAACCTGCCACCACCCCAACCGTACGGTTCCCACTGGTCCCCCCAGGCCCTGGTACCGCACCCACGGCCTGGCTCCACCCTGGTCCTGGAGCCCGATGCCCTCTTTGCTCCCCCAGCCCCAGCAGTGTTCCCTTTTCAGCATCATGGAGCTGGCCCGCCTCAAGTCTTTCATTTTCCCAGGCTAGGTCGGGCTCCGAAGAATGCTTTCAGAGGCTGGGAGTCCCTGAGAACCTGGAGGAGCAAGGCTTGATTTAGATCCTCTCTACCTCTCTGGGTCCTTGGCTGGTCCCCTGTCCTGGGTGATGGAGCTTAAGGGGGTATGGACCAGGACTGAAGGTCACTCACTCTCCTGGATCTCAGTGACCAGCTGGCTGCTTGGCCAGGGTGGTGATGGTGCCAGGGAACACTTCAGCTTGGTGACCATGGGCCTGTCACAGATAGAGGAGAAGCCCTTATCTCTTCACCTCTCCTGGGCTCTTCTAGATCTTTGCTTTTGAGTTCCCTGGGATGGAAGGGTAAAGGTAGGCACTGGGAGAAGTGGGGTGAGGAAGGGAGGAAGCATTGATCCGGGTCTGTGTGATGTCCCTGAAGCAGGCCAGCCAGGGACTGATAGGGCCGAGGTGGGAGCTGTTGAGGGAAGGTGGGTGAGGTGGGCAACCCTCTCCCTGCCCGCCCCTTGGATGTAGTCTGACGGAGCCAGAGGCTGCTGGGATCTTCTGCCTTGCCCTTTTGTTTCCAATTTTCTCTTGTTAGTCCCCTGCTCCCAGACTTCTTTTCCCTTCTCCTGGGTGGTCTCTTCACAGGTGTCTCTGGCTGCTGCTTTGTATCTGGGTTTTTCACGCTTTTGTAGCTCTGAGGTTTCAATAAACAGTTTCAGTTGCATGGCCTGGACTCTTCCTTCTGCGGCATCCCTTGAAGAACTTTCTTCCCATAGCTGTGCTGAGCCTCCCTCCCTGACCCATCTTCATCTTGCAACTCATTCTCTCTGAGCCCTGTTTCCACACTTCCCTATTGTTTGATGGGCATAGACACCTTCCCGTTTCAGACTTGTCCCTGCTCCCAGCACCTTGGGGCCCCTAGCACTGCTCTATTTGGATGCTGAGGGATGCAGATGGTGACTGTACTATGCCTGGGGTTAGTCCTGACTGCCGTGTCCTGGGTGAGCACCACCCTGTGGATCCTGAAGCACACCTCAGGGAGAGGGGCCAAGTCCTGATCCTGCTCAGCCCTCTGGTCTCCTTGATGGAAGTTCCGAGGACATCCCTCTATCCCGACTTCAAGGCTGGGTTATCCCTGGCAGAAGAAAAACTGTTCTGGGCCTCTGGGCTTGAGGGTATTTGGGATGGCGAAAGACGATTCACAGAGGGGTGGCACTGCCCCCTAGGGGGCACTTCGAAAACTTAAAAGTTTACTTCTCATATACAGATGTTTAAAAACTTTTCAAATACAAATCTTATAAAAACTTAAATTTGTTGTCATAAATTTGAGGGGATACTGCTGGCATGTAGTTGGCCTGGGCAGGATGCTAGACATCTGAAATGCTTAGACATTCATTATGAAAAACTACCAACAGCTTTTGTATGACTGACCGAATATCATGTACAGTCATTCCCGACCTATGATTTCTGGTTTCGTGATGGTGTCGAAGCAACGTGCATGTCATAGGAATCAAGGTGCCACAATTGTGATGCTGGTCGGAGGCAGCGAGCTGCAGCACCCAGTGTCGGCTTTTTCAGCTAAAGATGGGTTTATCAGGATGGAAGCCCATTGTAAGTCGAAGGAGATCTGTCTATGAAAACGTGTTCATGTTTATGAGTCTAGAACGATCTGATTTTTTTTACATGTAAATGCAAAATTGGATTTGCATATTTTGAGGATTCAGTTCTCCAGGAGAGCACGTCTGTATAAATTAAAAGTGTACTTTGCTTTGTTCGGCATTTTACCAAGAACTTGCTCGCTATTTTGGAACATCAAGTCACCAGTGGTAGCACTGCCCATGGTGTGTGTGTCACCAGGCACCAGACTACCACATTCACAGCGATCCTGGCTGGGGGAGTGGGGGTGGTCAATGGCCACATCATTGCCTTCTGGGTTAGCTGAGTCCACGCTTTCACATACTGAAAACCCTGTTACCATAAACTTCATTTTCCCTTTATATTACAGTGAGAATGTTATACAATGTTGTGGTCATTGCTTTTGTCATGCACAATGTAAGGATAGTGCCCGCATTTCCTTCTAAGTTAGTCCCGGGGCTTGGCCCTGAAAGGTTTGACATCTGCAGTGCAACTGAGGTGGTTCCAAATGGTGGTGGTGAAGGGCCTCCCCTGGTGGCGCAGCGGTTGAGCGCTGGGCTGTGAAGCTGCCCTCAGCCTCTGCAGCGCCGGTTCAATCCACCGGGCAAGGGTCCCACATGGCGCGACAGACCTCTCCTGCTGTGCCCACTGCTCGCTCAGCAGTGTATTTCATCACTCTGCCTGTTCCGCTCCCTGCTCTGGCTCTGGTGAATTCTCTCACCCTCCCGTGCTTCTGACTGTACCCAGTGCTTGTATAAATAAATAAATCTAAAAAAAACAAACAACAACAAAAAAAAAACCCCAACAAATGGTGGTGAAGAGGGAATATGGTCTGTAAAATCTCCCCAGGTTATTTATAGGTCTCCTCCCCACCCGTCCTGCTTTCCAGAACCCGGCAAAGGGGACCAAGATGGAGAGTCTTGGGGGGAGGGCTCCAGAACATGTTTCCCCGGTTAATGGGTGATGGAATTTGCACAAGAGCTGGGCAAAGGTGAAAGGGCCGGGTCCTGCCTCAAATCCCTCATCCCTCTGCTCCGCTTCATTGGCCCCCCACCCTCTCCCACTCCAGGCAGCTAACTTCACACAAACTCTGACCTCTTACTCACTCTACTTCACTCTGGCCCAGGGCAGCCAAGACAAGACAAAAGGCAGGGCAGCATGAGCCCATCTCCACCCCCACCCATCCAACTCAGACCCCTGGGCTCCCAGGAGACCCTGGCTCCTCTGCCACCAGCCCCCACTGCCCCCGCTCCCCCTCACTCTTGGGTTTCTCTGCATGGGCCTCTGCCCTGGGGCCTCAGCTGTCTTCTGGCTTTGCAGGTAGGAGACAGGTGCAGTAGTTGGGGCTGGCTGATGGATATTTGAGGGAATTGGGTATGTCATGAGAAACTTTCTGGAAATAGATGTTTTTGCCTATATCTGAAGATCGCCCCTCTGTATTCATTCCTCCACCTGCAGCATATCTTGGTCCTCACTTCACTGCTCTGTGCTTTCCATCTGCTCCTGCTTCAAAATCTTCCCCCAGGGGGACTTTCTTACTCCCCTGCTCAGCTCCTGGCCTCCAGTCTCTTTTCGTGTGGTGTGTCTACTGCTCTGCAAACTTCAATAGGCAGCAGGTGAGGGGGACTCCCTGGATAGTGGGGTATGGGGCCCAGGAGAGTAGGAGAGCTTGGGGAGTCCTTTCGGCTGCCCATATTTCCAGATGGGCTGGACTGTTCCTACAGGCTGCCTCTTGTCCAGGCTCCATCCTTAGAGTCCCTTGTTCCTGCTTTGGTGCTGACCAGCCAGAAGCTACCTCTGGCCATCCGGACATCTGGAAACTGTGAGCAGAGAGCAAGGGTGTGTGGTGAGGGCAGGATTGGGGGGGGGGTCTTATCTGCACATGCAGGTGTAGGTGGGTGCAAGATTGAGACTGGGCAGTGATGGGACTGCTCGGCACTGTGGGGTCTTGGAGCTGTGCCAGGCATCAGCCAGGACTGCAGAGTATTGGGTTCCTGTCCCATTTCCCTCTTTCTTCTCCATGCCCCCAACTTTTCCCAGCCTCCCTGCTGCGCTTGTGTGGGGGGCCTGGCTGCCACAGCCCGGAGCTCTGGAACACATCTCTCCGAGAAGTAAGTCCCGGAGGATAGGGAGCAGGAGGGCTAAGGATCATGTGGGGAGTGGGGAAGCTCAGGTTCCCATTTTGAGGGACTGAGATGGCCTGGGGGAGAACTCACCCTGGAATTTGTTAGAAAGTCCAGGCTGAGGTCAACTCAATCTGCGGAATGTTTTTCCTCTGTGCTCTCCTCCACCTGACCAGGTATCTGGGGCAGTGGTGGTATCCGGGCTGCTGCAGGCCATGCTGGGGCTGTTCGGCGGTCCTGGCTATGTGCTCCCCCACTGTGGGCCCCTGGTGCTGGCCCCCAGCCTGGTTGTGGCAGGGCTTTCTGTCCACAGGGAAGTGGCTCTGTTTTGCTCTGCTCACTGGGGCCTGGCCTTGCTGTACGTAAGTCCTGAGAGGCGTGAGGTGCATGTGTGTGACCAGTGGGTTGTGCGGGCTGGGAGAGGGCAGAGCCTTACCAGGTTCAACCCCTTCCATGGGGGCTTTCTTCTCCGGGCCCCCATTTTATGGTATTTTGTCATTCCACCTCCATTACCCCCTGCTTCCTCATGTTCCTAAAGCTCCTTCTCTCACCCAGGCTTATCCTGCTCCTGGTGATCTGTTCTCAGCACCTGGGTTCCTGCCAGTTACCCCCACTACCCTGGAGGCTAGCTTCAGACTCGTCAGTTCACACTCAAGTGCCTGCCTTCCGGCTGCTCTCGGTAGGTGGGTCTGGGCAGGGGCTGGGAGGTTAGAAGGGCTGCTATGGAAGGTTAGCCTCTGTCTCCTCCTCCAGCGCAGTTTGGAAGGTTCTGTGGGAGGGGCTCTTCTCTGTCTCAGTCTCGCTCCTCAGGTGCTGGTCCCAGTGGCCTGTGTGTGGATCCTCTCTGCCCTGTTGGGTCTCAGCAGCGTCCCCTTGGAGCTGTCTGCCACCACCCAGGTACCGTGGTTCTGGCTGCCGCACCCAGGTAGGGGCCTCTTCCAGTCCTCTTGCTCAAAGAAAAGTGTCTTTTCCTCTAAACTCAAGATTTAATGACTTTCATTTATGAGTTAAATCCTGCATTTTTTTTAAACACGCAGGAGAAATTGCCAGTCTGGGGGGTGGCGGGGGGCGGGGCAGTGCTAGCCCTCACCAAAGGTATTTTATTTGGTGTTAAGAGGCAGCTATAGTTTCTGAAAGTCCCAACCCTTTCAATTCTCCTCACCCAGTTTGCTCATTTATGTTACCTTGGCTTTTAGGCATTTGAGCTGGTGTTCTAAGGTTGCCTTAAGAGTCACTATATGTGAAGTGTGCTCATTCATCAATTTAATAAAGGTCTATTGAATGTTGATCATGTGCTGGGCACATAATAGGATTGCTAATGATAAACAGTAGCTGCTCTCATGGAGTTTATAGTCTGTTGGGGAATACAGATACTAATAGTCACCCAAAGTAACTAAAATTGCAGCTGGTAAGTGTAACAAAGGGGAGATACATTGTGTAATGCAACATTATAATAGGGAATTTGTTAAATTTTTTACTTTCAGAAAGGTCAGGTAAGGTATGCTTGAGGAAGTGGTCATTAAACTGAGATGTGAGAGATAACTAGGACCCAACTGGATAAAGGCAAGAAAGAGCATTTTAGGGGGTGGGCGTAGCATACGCAAAGGCACTGTGGTGGCTGGTGGCACAGCAAGGACAAGGCACCTGAACAAGGACGTGTATCTGGAATGGAGGAAGGGAGGCTAGAGAGAGGGAAGGATCAGATAAAAAATTCCTAGCAGAACACAGTAAAAGGATGAATCTTTATCCTAAGAGTCCAGTAGTTTTGTCCCAAGGCGTTATCTTCAAAGACAACAGAGCCTGTAGGACTCTTTCCACTGCAGGCTGTTGGAGACGGGGGGATGCTCCAGATTTGAGTCTGGCCCCAAGGTGGCTCTTTCTCTCTCCCCAGCTGAATGGGACTGGCCCTTGCTGACACCCAGGGCTTTGGCTGCAGGCATCTCCATGGCCTTGGCAGCCTCCACCAGCTCTCTGGGCTGCTACTCCCTGTGTGGTCGGCTGCTGCATTTGCCCTCACCACCTCCACATGCCTGCAGTCGAGGTCTGAGCCTGGAAGGCCTGGGCAGTGTGCTGGCTGGGCTGCTGGGGAGCCCCATGGGCACTGCATCCAGTTTCCCCAATGTGGGCACAATGAGTCTTATTCAGGTATGGGGATGGGGATGGGGATGGGTGGAGGTAGCTGGAGATGCAGTAGAGAGAAGGCAACTCACAGGGTAGATGGCCAGCTGTGCACAGCTGTCAGGTGCCTTCTATCCATCATCTCATTTAGGGACAGGGACTATGGGGGGACCCTGAATCACAACTGAACTTCTTCGCCTTGGGCACTGTACTAGGACAGGAGTCCCGGAAGAACAAGTCAGATAAAGTTCCTGTTCTCCTGGGGAGTTGATAAAGGGAGAGCCAGGCAATTTAAGAAACAAAGTAGGATAATTTCAGACAGTGCTAAGTGCTATAGAGAAAAGGAAGCAGGTGGTGGGACTGTGGCTGAATAAAGGGGACCACTTAGGGATCCGAGGCAGAGATCTTGAGATGCTTCTTGAAAGGGTCACAGAATGAGAAGAATCCCAAGAATGAGGAGGGACTAGCCACACAAAAACTTGATCAAGGAGGCGGCTGTTTCCAACATCCCTTCTTCACGCAGGCTGCATCCCGGCGAGTGGCCTACTTGGTGGGGCTGCTCTCTGTGGTGCTGGGGCTCTCCCCGAGGCTGGCTCAGCTCCTCACCACCATCCCACTGCCTGTCCTTGGTGAGTAGACAGGCATATCAGCAGGTCTGGTAGGGAAGCAGTGCCCTCCTCCCTGGTAGCCCAATTGGCTGTGGTTGGCACCCTTTCTTTCTGAGTAGCTTCCCCGATGTGTGGACAGAGACAGTCAGTTTTCAGCCCATTCTGGCCTCTTGACTGGGCTTCTGGCAGAATCAGAAATGAGTCTTTGGTCCCCTCCATCATGGCCTGCCCCTCCCTGCACTAGCCCCTTCTGTGTCAGCCCTCTCCAACCCCTCTGTTACTTCCCTATGAAACAGGTGGGGTGCTGGGGGTGACCCAGGCGGTGATTCTGTCCACTGGATTCTCCAGCTTCTACCTGGCTGACATCGACTCTGGGAGGAATGTTCTCAATGTCGGCTTCTCCATCTTCATGGCCCTGCTGCTGCCAAGATGGCTCTGGGAAGCCCCTGCCTTACTGAGCACAGGTGGGAGGGGGAGGGGAGCTGTGTTGCTCAGCGTCCTCGGAAAGCTAGGGCTGGAGGCTTCCAGCTCTCCGAGCTCCTGGCTTCACACCCTCTCTGGGATTTGGTGTGAACAGTTCGTCCACTTGCTCAACACATTTAGTGAGCAGCATACTATCCCTTTAGGGCACTAAGGGGCCTACAGATGGTACAGTTTGGTAAAAAGGATGAGATGTGTGGGGCATAGCAAGAAAGGTTCCAATAAAGTGCTGCACTGCTCAGAGGTGAGAGATGGTTTCCATCTGAGACAATCCAGGCACATTTCAGAGAAAGTAACGTTGAACTGGTCTGGAAAGATGGCCAGATTTAAACATATTTGATGAGGTCATTCCTGATGGTGGAGCCATCATAAAGACTGAAGTAGGGAGTCACAGGGTATATTTGGGGAGCAGCAAACAGGTGAGTTTTTTTAGCTCACGTTAATAAAGAGCCATGGTTCTCCACTGGAGGTGATTTTGCCCCACAGGGGACATTTGGCAATGCCTGCAGACGTTTCTGACTGTTATAGACAGCAGAGAAGTGATTGTTACTGGTCGCTAGTGGGGAGAAGGATGCTGCTAAACATCCTACGATGCACAGGACAACCTCTGTTGTCCACATAAAGAAGTATATGCCTCAAAATGTCAGTAGTACTGAGGTTGAGAAACCCAGGCTAGAGCATAGTAGGTAAGAAGTGGGGAATGAGGGGGTCTTTATTTTATTTTTTTAAAGGTTTCCATTTTATTTTTATTAAAGATTTTTAATTTATTTATACAAGAGCTGGGGTACAGGCCAGAGGCATGGGAGGGTGAGAGAATTCACCAGAGACAGAGCCAGGATCAGAACAGGCAGACGGACCGAAAGCACTGCTAAGGGGAGCAGCAGGTGTGACAGGAGAGGTTTGCCTCGCCATGTGGGTATCTCCTTGGCCAGCTGGGAATTGAACCTGCACTGCAGAGGCCGCAGACAGCCTCACAATGCTGTGCTCAACCCGCTGTGCCACTGGGGAGGCCCATGAGGGGCCTTTAATCCCAAACTTTCCAGAGAAAGGGAGCCTGGAACAATCAAAGCATATCTGGTGGGCATGTGGATGCTTAGAAGAAAGAGTGTGATGTGGGGATCCTGTGGGAAGGTGGGGTGTGGGAAATGGAGAGGAGAGGGACAAAGGTGGGGTGGGGGGTTGAGAGAGACGGAGCAACAATTCAGAAAGATGTGTCCTTAATCCAAGACTTAGGTTTTTGGCCTGAAGGATGAGAATCCTTGATCTTGCATAGGATCAGAATTCCCCTCCTGCCTGGCCCTAACCCCCTGTAGGCTGGAGTCCCTTGGATGTGTTACTGTGCTCACTGCTCAGAGAGCCCATCTTCCTGGCTGGACTCCTGGGCTTCTTTCTAGAGAACACCGTTCCAGGTAAGTTAAGGCCAGGTCCTAACAGGCTGGGGAGTATCTAAGAAGTCATCACTCCCTAGGTTGAGCAATGGCCCAATCAACTTTTCTCTTGCAGGAACACGGCTGGAGCGAGGTCTAGGTCAAGGGCTGCCATCTCCTTTCACTGCCCAAGAAGCTTGGCGGCCTCAGAAGTCCAGGGAGAAGGCTGCTCAAGAGTACCAGCTTCCTGTCCCTGTCCAAAACCTGTGTCCCTGCATCCCCCAGCCCCTCCGTTGCCTCTGCCCACTGCCTGATGACCCTGGGAATGAGGAAAGAGGGCCCGCTGAGCCAGGAGAGACAGCTGACTTGCTATCTGGTTTGGGGGAGCAGTGCCCTGGGTCTAACAGAGAACATAGGTCCCAGTAATTACCAGGCCTTCTATATCTGCCCTGGTTGGTATAGCCTTATCTCCCAATTTGTTGGAGTTAGTTCCCAGGCTCTACTTTCTCCTAGAGAGAATGTGTGTGGGTATGTGTGCAACCTCCTGTATAAAATGGGCCCACTTAGAAGCCCCACTTAGTTAGATATTGCCTTTCTTCATTGGGCCAAAGTTCCACTGCATGGGAGCATGGTACAGAGAGCCATGGATGAATGAAATTCTGCTGGTGAACTATCAATACCATTTGAACCCCAGCATTTACTTGATAAATATGAATGACGCTGCTGGCATTCAACGTCCTGGACCTTCCCAGAGGAATAAGACAGGGTCCCTGCCTCACTCAAGGTACTTTCAGTTTAAAGAAAAACTTATGTCATTACTAACTAAAATCCAAAATAGAAAGCAGTCTGTAATAAAGATTTAAACGATGCAGTAGGAGCAAAGAGGAAGAAGCAATTCTGATTGGGAACAGATGAAAAGGCTTTCCTTTTCCGCAACAGTACTAAACCTGGACTTGCTCGACAAGTGAGGAGGATTTTTGGTTGTGAAAAATGGATGGTTAGAATTTTGAGGCGCAGGTATCCAGTGGTGACGGAGCCTAAGTATGGGGATGAATTTTGGGAGAAATGAGACCAGAGGTGAAGGATGAGGTCAGACCCTGGGGCTTATGCCTAGGGCTTTTAGCAACTGGAGCGCCGGGGAGGACAGGACAGTTAATCTAGTGACGTTCAACCCTCCGATTTATTGGGGGATTAAAAAAAAAGAGATTGGACAAACAGAGGGAAGGGGCAAGACACGGGTTTATCCACAAATCCACATCCGGACCCCCTCTACAGGGCTCCCAGGGCATTCTTTCTTTCCACCCGGCCAGCGCGAGCCCAGGGAGCCTCGCCCTCCGCACCCCTGCAGCCGCACCCCGCGGCTCTCCGCGCCCCTCCCGCACGCCCGGGGCGCTCCTGCAATCAGCTCCCGGCGCCCGGACGCCCCGCCCACTCGGGCCGGGCCCCGCCCACTCGGGCCGGGGCCCCGCCCACTCGGGCCGGGGCCCCGCCCACTGCCCCAAGACCCCGCCTGCGCGCTCGTGTGTGTGGTGGGGGGGGATCGGCCTCCACGCTAGGCCTTTCTCGGGCGGCCAGCCCTGCGGTGAGGAGGGCGGACGCTCTCGCAGCCACCACGGTAGGTGGGGTCCGGCTGGACTCGGGGCCGGGGCCGGGCGGGGAGGGGCTGCTCGCACCCGCGGGCTGGCTCGGGCCGGGGCGCGCGCCCCTCTTAAAGGACCCGCGCGCGACCGGCGCTCCGGAGCAGGCCTCCGAGGGTGGGCGGGGCCGCGCGTGCCGCGCGTGCGCAGTCCGCCTCCCGGCTGCGAGGCGGGGCTCGCGAGGGTTGTGGGCGGGCCGTTGGGCGGGGGGAAGCCGCCGGGGGCGGTCCTGTAGCTCCTAGAGGCGCCCCGGGCCGCGTCTTAGCGAAGCTGGTGCTGGAGAAATGGATGGTGGAAGGCGAAGCGCCTTCCAGCGAGGGCGGGTAGAAGGTGGACGCCCGCCAGAGTTCCTGCGTGGGGCTGTGGTAAAGGAGGCGAACGTCTGTCCCTCTGCAGGCGGACGGGGCGCGGCCAGCCTCAGGCGCGCTGGGCCGTGCTGCCCTCTGCAGGCCGGCGGAGGAACTGCGCCGAGAGGGCCCTGCGGCCGCGGGGCGGGGTTCCGTGGGGACCCCCTTCTCAGGCCACCCCGCCCCGCTGTGGCCCTAGTCGCTCGCCTCCCTTTCAGGCCGGAGTAATAAACAGGGAAATCTGATGAGCGGGATGGTTAAAGGCGGTCTTGAAAGAAAAAAAGAAAAAGTTGAGATTCATTGGCCCCAGGCTCAGCAGGTGTGGGAGCAGCCCCCCCAGAGGTGCTGAAGGGCTCAGATGTTTTTGTGGGGCCTGTTGACCCTGGCCCGTCCTTAACTACCTCCTTCCCTACCCCCAGACCAAACCAAACTACAATCGACCACACAGTTTAAGGGTCCTGAGCTTCCAGGCTTGCCTAAGTGACCGAATAGGATAATCCAATTTTGGTGACTTTTAAAATGTATATTGGGGTGCCTGTGCCCAGAGAGAAAGGCTGATGACTTCACCTGGGTTTGTGACCTTTGGCAACGTGGAGCTCTGGCCTAGTGAAGACACGCTTCATCATTGTTTAAGACCCCTTCTGGTAGGAAGGACCTGGGAAATGTCACTGGAGTACCATTCTCCCAAAACAAGGTTTTGAAGCTGCTACAAATAAAAAAAATTATGTATTCCGCCCATCTAGTGACTGTAAAAATTAAATTATGTTACAAGGCCGTGCTTCAAAACCTAGTTTATGGTGGCTCAGACTGAGAGAAATATGACTGGAGGAACAGAAGCCTGTTTACCATGTTAACGAAATTTAAGAAATGCCTATTATTTTCTTATTATTCCAAGAGTCTTTCCCCCGTCACTTTGTATTTCTAGACTGAAATAATAATTATATCACTTTTTTTTTTACCCACAGGAAAAATGATCAAAATTCCTGTCAAGTAACTATAGTTACTGAGCATCTACTAGGTTAAACCTACTAATTTAGCTGTCGAAGTGGAAATGTTGGTTTCCAGAAGTTCCGGGATGTGCAGCAGGGAGGCTGGGGTGCGGGGGATGAGCACCATGGAGGCTAATTCAGCATTTTAGCCTGGGTGCTGTGTCCCGTGTTCATGATCTCTCAGTCCTTCACTGTCTTGAAGAAGCAATTTGGGCTCATCTGTTCACTTCTCTTTGATGTGTCATTGATCCTTTTGAGCATTTGGGATGATTATGGAGTTCTTCCCCCTAAACCTGTATATTCACATAAGAACAAATTTTGCATGCAACTCCAGAGGATTCACATGCATAGGCTCTAGAAGAAGGATCCCTGTTTTAGGGAATGCATGTGCACGTACACATATGAAATTCTGATACATTCTAAAGTTTTGTTTTTATTTTGTTCAAGTTTTTTTTAAACATTTATTTATGCATACAAGAACTGGGGCAAGAGCAGAGGTGCTGGGGGTGACAGGCTTCACCAGAGACAGAGTAGGGAGCAGGACAGGCAGATCTACTGAAATACACTGCTCAGAGGAGCAGGTGAGACAGGAGAGGTCTGCTGTGCCATGTGGGTTGCTCTCTGGCCGGCCCAGGGATTGAACTCTTGCTGCAGAAGTTGCTGATAGCATCATCGTGCTGTGCTTAACCCCTTGCGCCACCAGGGAGGCCCTCCAGAGTTTTGTTTTTAGATAATCATCAAATAATTTGAATTTTCCTTTTTTTTTTTTTAAAGATTTATTTATTTATTTATACAAGCACTGGGTACAGTCAGAAGCGTGGGAGGGTGAGAGAATTCACCAGAGCCAGAGCGGGGAGCAGAGCAGGCAGAAGGACCGAAGTACACTGCTGAGGGGAGCAGCGGGCGGCAGGAGAGGTCTGCACACCATGTGGGACCCTTGCCTGGTGACCAGGGATGGAACCAGCTCTGCAGAGGCTGCGGGCAGCTTTGAAACCCAGTGCTCAACCGCTGTGCCACCGGGGAGGCCCTGAATTTTCCATTCTTGATGCTTATGTTTTCTGTTTTATAAGAACTGCCTTCTAGAAGTTCTGGGAAAGGATGGCATTGACATATTTGTTAGGAACACTATAACAGTACAACCGGAATGGTTTAGGTCTCTGTGTTACATTATTAGAAGCAGAAACACACCAACTATGCTGAAACTTAAACACTGTAGAGAAAAGATATTTTATTTTATGCCCTCTAGGAACTTAGTATAGGGGGAAAATCTCTCAAAATTCTAAATAGATTTTTAGTGGCCAAGAGGTAGTAAAGTCGGTGTTCAGAGGCTCATGTATTGGGGGGAGTGGGGTAGATATGTCAATCCAGGCTTTATGTTTTATGAGGGAGGATTTTCACAACACTTATCTGATATGGGACTTGATAGCCCTGTAGAATGGTGCCCTCTAGGCTGACAGTACCCTGGCCACTGTGCTATTTCAGCATCTCCTACAGATGGAGGACCTGGAGCAAGGCCTGTTGATGCAACCCTGGGCATGTCTACAGCTTGCTGAGGAATCCCTCTTGGCCAAAGCTCATATCACCACGCAGGGCTATGCCTTGCTGGTCTCAGATCTGCAGCAGGTGTGGCACGAACAAGTGGACGCTAGTGTGGTCAGCCAGCGAGCCAAGGTAAGTGCAAGAGAAGTACTGCTATGGGGTGGTGTGGGGAACATCTCTTTCCTAGTGAAGACTGGGGTTGCACAGCACACCACCTTCCAGGTTGTCAAGGAAGGTCAAGTCAGGTTGAGAAATTCCAGTTAGTGTCCTGCACTTCTATCTGTAGTCCTTTCCATATCGCACTCTGAGTGTGTGTGTGTGTGAGTGCACGCGCGTGCGCGCGCTCTATGCTACTTTTATTATAAGGCAGAATTGAAAAAGTGAGTCAATCTTTGTGACTCTCTTTGTTTTCTTCTTTTCTGGCCTGATTTTTAAAAAAATTTTTTTTAAAGGATTTATTTATTTATGCATACAAGAGCCGGGGTGCAGGCCAGAGGTGTGTGGGGGGTGTGTGTGAGAGGATTCACCAGAGACAGAGTGGGGAACAGAACAGGCAGATCTACTGAAACACACTGCTGAAGGGTGCAGTGGGTGAGACAGGAGAAGTCTGCTGCACCATGTGGGTCAGGTCCCTGGCTGGGGATCGAACTCATGCTCAGTGGCTGCAGACAGCCTCATAGTGCCGTGACTTAAGCCCTTGTGCCACCACGGAGGCCCAGGCCTGGTGGTTTTTGAATTTCCTCCTTGCCCCCATGCTTACTGCCCTCACGCTATCCAGAGTTTTCCTTTGCACTTACTTAGGAGGCAATCAGTTTCCTCTTATCCCCCTCACCCTGTACCACTCCTGCTGTCTTTTTAGGAACTGAACAAGCGCCTGACTGCCCCCCCTGCTGCTTTTCTCAGTCGTTTGGATGCTCTGCTGCTTCCATTGTTGAAGGACACCGCCTGCCCCAGTGAAGCTATATTCTCCTGTGACCGTGTGGCAGACACTCTGGTACTGCGGGTGCGGAGTGAGCTCGCTGGTCTCCCTTTCTACTGGGATTTCCATTGCATCCTTGCCAGCCCTTCCCTGGTGAGTGCAATATGAATTTGGGGTGGGGAAAGGGAATATCAATTGCTTTGAGATGAAGCTTTAATTGCTCTTATTTATTTTTTTGTAAACTCAATTTGAAAGTCTTCTCCAATTAGAAAACTATCTTTGACTAGACAGAAGACAAAAAGGGTTCTTGACGGGTACATCTTTTCCTTGCAAAGAGAACAGCTTTTGGATACCTGCTTTATTGGGTGCCTTCATTCATGACTTTATTCAGCAGTTATTAAGACTCTACTATGGACTAATTGTTGGATGTCCAGCCCTAAAACCGTATAGCCTATTTCTGGAATTCATAATCTAGTGGGAAGACAGAAACAAGAATAATGTGTGGTGAATTCTTTGATTGAGGTAAGCCCAGGATGATTAAGGAGCCAAAGAACCTTTTTGAAGAGGGAGTTTTTGAACTGAGTGTTAAAGATGAATAGGAACTGATTGACAGAAAATAAAGAGGTCACTCTAGGCAAGAGTGAATGTGGGATCTTTATGTGACTGTAGGGAGTAGTGAGAGATGAGGTAGGCAGTGGCCAGATAGTCAAGATTTTTAGATCTTCAAGGATTCTGGTGAGTTTGGATTTTATCAAAGAGGCAACAGAGGACTCACTGGAAAACTGAGCAGGGCCTCCCCTGGTGGTGCAGCGGTTGAGCACTGGGCTGCGAAGCTGCCCATAGCCTCTGCAGCGCCGGTTCTATCCCGGCCACCAGCGAGGGTCCCACATGGTGTGCAGACCTCTCCTGCCATGCCCGCTGCTCCCCTCAGCAGTGTACTTCGGTCCTTCTGCCTGTTCTGCTCCCCACTCAGGCTCTGGTGAATTCTCTCACCCTCCTGCGCTTCTGACTGTACCCAGTGCTTATATAAATAAATAAATAAATCCAAAAAAAAGGAAAAACTGAGCAGGGATTTAACATGATCCAATTAGGTATTTATCTAGCTCAGACTGGCAGAAGGTAGTGTGTACCAGTATTCAGTACTTCCTTAAACATTATCTCAGCACTTCGTCGTCAGAACTGTCCTACAGGATAAGTAGTATTATCCCATTTTTTCAGAGCAGGAAACTGAGATTGAAGGTGATTTGTCTAAAGTCATCAGATTATAGGTGTGTGAGCTGAAATTTGACTTTCAGATCTTGCAATCTGAAAGCCCCTGTTCAGGGATTAGGAGGATAACATCCTTCGTTGACTTGTAGCCCTGTAGGCCCCAATAACTTTTTGGAGAAATTAGCTATTACGAGTTGAGAGGTACATTAAAAACTGGTTTGCAGGCGTTACTGCTGCTGGTCCCTTCCAGTGTTCTATATAAACAGAGCCTGCTTCAATACATGGTTTCAGAGGAGAGGGTCTTCTATGAGATGCCTACGGGTGCAGTTCTATCAGCTGAGGGATAGCAGCGGGCATTATTACCTATGTCCCTTATTTAGTTTTCAGAGGTGACGTGATGCTATAGCATCAGTAGAGTGAATGGGGCAAAGGGGTTTTTGAGAAGATTTTCTCATATTTATGTTTGATCTCCAATCCTGTAAAGCTAGATTTGTTTGCTAGGAGAAGTATGTCTCATTAAATACATTTAAAAGGCCTATCAACAGCGCTTAGAAGGTAGTATTTCCTCACATTTGTTCATTTTAATTGAATTTCTTGTGAAATTTGCCATCCTGCTTTAAAAAGTATCATTTACCTGTTTATTCAAAACCTTTGTATTTTTTTAAAGTGCCACCAGGGGGCGCTGCCCCCCCAATAATGCATGTTCTTGGGCTGCTTTTGGGAAGCCCAAGGGCTGTGCAGCCGCCTGTGTTTTAAAGCGCTAGAAATTTGTAACAGTGCGATTGGGGAGGCAGCGCTCCTCGGAGGCTGATGGGCTCAAGCAGTTTTATTCCTTAAAAATATTATAGTAAAAATACTTGTGTAATGATATCATAATTGAAAAAATATGTAAAGAAAAAACTAGCTATTTTAGGCAAATTTCTCTAATTGGGGAGCTGCCATGAGAAAAGAGGTGTCAGTGTTTAGAATGGAATGAGCCTTGGTTGGCTAAGTTTTGATTAGCAGTTGTGCTTTAAGTTAAAATAAGATGTTTATTATTAAAAGGAGGAGGATGCCATCCCAGGGGAACCCCCAGAACCTCCCAGAACCGGATGAAGCTTTATAAAGGGAAAAAGTGAGAGCCAATGTGGGCAGATGCTGTCTCAGGCTCGTGTGTGAGTGTGTGTGTGTGTGTGTGTGTGTGTGTGTGTGTGTGTGTGTGTGTGGTTACGCAGGCATGCTTTTTTGTTACTCATTCTTGTAATTGTTTTAATTTAAATTTTTTGAATGAGTAAGTCATACAACAGGCAAACATTTTCAAATAGCATCTAAGGGTAGATGGTGAAAAAATAGATTCTGTCCTCTTTCAGTCCCTCATTTTCCTTCTCTAAAGCAACTACTAATATCATAAGTTCCTAAAGAGCTGGATGTTGGTGTGTGTATTTGTATGTATGAATATACTCACACAATCAGGTACGTGTGTGTTTGTGTTATATTTTCTCAAGTGGCAGCATGTTCTTCACACTGTTCAGTTCCTTGCCTTTTTCTTTTAATTATAGAATTTAGATCATTCATAACAATATACCAAGAACACCTGCCTTTATCTTTTAAAAATTTTTTTCCTTAATATTTTGAAGTGACAACATAGCGTGTTATTCAATGAATACATCAACACATATTTAATTGATCTGCTCCTTGTAGGCACTTAAGTTGTTTCCATTCTTTTGTTGATCCATATAGTGAATAACCTTGTATTTACTTTTTCTGCCTATAAACATGTGAGTAAATTCCCAAAAGTGGAATAGCTGAGTCAGGGAGTGTTTGTACCTTTAATGTCACTCACCCAACACCCGATTGGCTTCCAGAGAAATTGTGCAGCTTAACTCCTACTGGCCATACAGAGTAGGGGAGTACCTCATTCTCCCCCCTCTTCCTCACAGTGTACTCACATTAATAATTTAATGTTCTTGGTCTCTGCAGGATATTACGGAATACATAAAGCTCCAGGTCTCTGCCTGCTGACACTGAGCACATTTCTATTTCTGGCCAACTTCTCTTCATCTCTTCCTTCCCATTCTCTGTTCTTTCTAGAACTTAATGCAATTCTTGGTATTCCATATTTTAACTTTCGAATTTATCACCATTTTATGATTCCTAAGAGACATTTCAAAAGCATTATTTTGTGGTAGAAAGCACATAGGCTTTGGAACCAGCAGACCTGACTTTGTAGCTGAACTCCACCACTATAACTTATGTTACCTTGGACAAGTTATTCCTGAATTTTTTTGAAACTTGGCTTCTTTATCCATTAAATGGGGATGCCAATCACAGCCATACTGTGGACTGTGAGGATTGTGTAAGAGGTATGTAACATGACTTAACTGTAGTGTGATCGTGGCCTATTAGAGCAAATATTCCAACTTCATAAATTGTCTTTGGGAAAAAGACAAGAACCATGAGAATATTTGGAATTAAGCCATTTTCACATCTTGCTTCTGTCATAGCTGGAATTAGAGTCTAGTTCTCCTAATTTCTAGTCTGTTACCTTTCTCACTGTATCCACGCCTGATATGATTTATTTTGGAATTGATAACTGCCATTCTGTTCTCCTACCTATGACTTGTAAACATTTCTATGGGAAATCTGAAGTCTTGGGAGAAATTATAAATAGCCTTTCCTCTGGACAAGACTGGCAACTTCTATATTCACCACACTTCCTGATCTCTTAACTGTTGTGAGCTCTCTGAGGGGAGAGGCCTTACAGGGTCAGAACGTGTGTTAGACACCCACTGGGTGTTTGTTGAATTGACTTGTGAGCTTGTGTGGCCTCCTTGTATTGTACTCTGTAAATGAAGGGAGCTTGAGATTTTTCCTTGTAGCATCTGTGAATTTGCGTTGAGATCTGTTAGTTCAGCCATTGTCTTGTTCTAAGTAACTGATTGAGCTAGTGTTCATCTTATTTTGAAATGAGTTATATCCCAATGATTCAAAGTGGCATAATCCACTTATTTGAGAAGTAGAAGTATTTACTAATAAAAGATTTATTTACATATATATGTATGCATAGGCGTCCTAGAGGTATTTACGTATATTATTTACATGTATATGTATGTATGGGATCCTAGAGATCATTTTGGGTGCCTGGTCTGGCATTACCTTATTTAATGAGATGTGGCATTGATTATAAGCCTGCTGCTCATCATGTTTCCTGTTGTCATATTACTGACCACTACTCAAAGAAATTGCTATTGATGTGGCTTTGCAGGGAGAGACTGGTTATTCTTTTTTTTTTAAATTTATTTATTTATGCATTCAAGAACTGGGGTACAGGCCAGAGGTGGGGGGGTGAGAGGATTCACCAGAGACAGAGTGGGCAATAGAACAGGCAGACTGACTGAAATACACTGAAATACCCTGCTGAGCAGTGGGCGAGTCAGGAGAGGTTTGCTGCGCCATGTGGGCAGCAGACTGGCCAGGGATGGAACTCATGCTGCAGTGTCTGTGATAGCTTCACTGATTGCATCTTAACCCCTTGCGCCACCAGGGAGGCACGAGACTGGTTATTCTTTAGGAGTTCCTGTTACTTGAGTGCTACCGCCAAATGCATGGCGATGTTACTTGTTTAGTAATGGCAATTATTTTCTTTCCTCCCCGCCCCCTTAAAAGATGATTTTAAAAATTGTGAACTTAACTTTATTTTCTTTAATAGTGTTAATATTTTTCATTACAGTAACGTTTACAACAGTGTTTACAACAGTGTCTAGAAGTATAGGTTCCTACATCCTCAGATGTGTGTCAACACACCACACCCACCACCAAGGTACCCATAGTCCTCCATCCTAATCCACTGGTACCCCTCCCCCCATGGTCCCCCCTTCTCCACCTCTCCCGCTGGTAAGCAATGGTAATCATTTTCAGCTCAATCCACCAACATTGGCTTGCTTTTGTGCATTTATTCACCTGTTTTTCTTCCTAATCTACCTTGGACAGGACTAAAACAGCTCCATTGGGGGTCTCCCTGGTGGCGCAGGGGTTAAAGTCTCAGAGCTCTCAAGCTATCACCAGCCACTGTGGCATGAATTTGATCCCTGATCCTAGGCCTGGGAGCTGACCCATACGGTGCAGCAGACCTCTCCTATCTTGCCTGCTGCTCCCCTCAGCAGTGTATTTCAGTAGGTCTACCTGTTCTGCTCCCCACTCTGTCTTTGATGAATCCTCTCACCCCTGCACCTCTGGCCTATACCCCAATTCTTATATGTACAAATAAATAAAATAAATCTTAAAAAAAAAAACCCAACTCCTAAAACAGGGTTGGATCTAAAGAAGATACATTTTCCCAAAGCAGAACTTCTGGCACATTCTGAACAGTGCTTCCTGGAGGCTTAAGTTTATGCACCTGAGCTGGGAGACAGCTCCAGTCTCTAGCTGGACTGCCTTCTGGTCTTTACGCCACACCAGTGCCCCTGAATTTCTTGGGTCCTGGTGCCAGTGCAACCCTAACCTACACCCCTAACAAAACTCCAGCTTGTCTCCTTTTTTAATCTGTCTTTGGATAATTGTGGAAAGAAGTCCTGTCTTCTCAGTTTGAGCCATAGTGTAGTTGGAGCTTTCAGCAGTAAACTTTACTAGAAAGTTATGGAGAATAGAAATGCAGTCTTTGAGAGTCTGGTCCTGATGCAGATGACTCTGGCTGGCACATCTGATGGAACATTCCAGTACCTTCTCTTGGCTTTTGGCCTGGGTGGGGTATCTTACCTAAGATACCTGTTCAGGTCTAGGGCAGGGGGTGGCACTCTGTCATGAGGGCCCAGATCTGGCTGGCTGCCATTTTTGGTAAAGTAATATCGAAGCACAGCAACCTCCTTGATTGCATGTTATTGGTGGCTGCTTTCCTGCTACAGCAGCAGAGTGGAACTTTGCGACAGGGACTGTATGGGCCACCGAGCCAAAAATATTGACTCTCTGGCCCTTACAGAGTTTGCTGACCTCTGATCTAGGACATTTCTTCCTAGTGCCTCCTTTGGTGCATCTCCATGGGGGAACGGAAAGGAACTCTGATAAAACATCCCGAGCCACAAATAGATGATTGATTTTAGTTATTTTCTTTGACAGGCTAATGGACACCTTGTGTGGGCATATTCAGTTGTTATTCTGTATAGCTATCCATTATCAGGGAGAGCTTCGTCCTGGCTGGACCGCAGTCCGGCTGTGCTTGCATCCTTCCTACCTCGTGTTAAGAGCAAGGTGTGTGGGGGGATGGTTTGTTCCTTCCTAGACTGGCCTCTTGGTGACTGACTTGCTTCTGTTACAATAGTGATCTTAGGCTCTGCTGCGCTGGTAGGAACAGATCCAATTCTGAGCTTATTCTGGGCTTCCATCAGCTCTGAAAAAACTCTTAATTAGTGTTTGGGTCTAATTTGACTTTCAGAGCTCTACTTCCTCTTGATTTTTGTTTTCTGCAACCCTGTTGTGTTTTAGCTGCTCCTACCTTCTTGGACTTTGGATTTTCTGCTTTTGTCTCTCAGTCTCTGAGACATGAGTCAACACTTTTATCAGCTCTGTTACACCTTTCTCTTGAAGTCATAACTCCAGGTTATTCATTGAGTGTTCTTTATTCTTCGTTTTATCTGTGCCACAGAGAAATCCTTAAACTTCTTTAATGCACTTCTTTGATTATAGCATATGTGTTTATATCCATGGAAGTGGGATGCTTGTCTATGTAACTCGAAGTGCTTGTGAACACATTTATTCTTCAGTGTTTTTTCTGGCGCCTAATATAGCACTAGGGACACTGCGTGTATCTGCTGGCTAATGGACCTCTCTTCCATGGAAGGTCTCCCAGCATTTGATTTGCCCTCTGATGGGCATGAGCCTGGCACTACAGCACCAAGTGCGAGAGTTAGTGACACTGCTGCACATGAAGGACCTGGAGCTTCAGGACTACCGGGAGAGCGGGGCCACGCTGAGCCGAGGTACGGGGATGTGCGTTGAGTAGCTGGGGGGCAGGCTGTGGCACAGATAGCTACAGGGCCTAGAAAAATGTTAGAGAGGTGCTCCCAAGGGTGGGTGCTTGACTCTGACCTGGAGACTGGATGCCAGGTGACCCTTCTCTCTGCCTTGAGTACCTGCTGGCACCCAAGTGACAACAGTCATGTCACCGAGTCCAGACATGCCCTAGCCAGTGGCAGAGAAAGGTCTTGGAGAGAGGCCAACGGCTGTACAAAACCGTAAGAGGGCAGCATGACTGGGGACTCGAGGAAGCCCCATAGCTCAACTCAGAATAAAAATTCAGTCTAACCTTTGCTTTTGCGGCAGGAAAAACTCCTGGAGCACATGCTGCCCCCAACCCTGTCTCTGGTCACCCTCCATCCTCTCCTCCTCCCGTTTGCCCACCTACTCTCAACCCTTCTCCCTCTGGACCCAGCACCTCTAATGTCCCACCTTCACCTTCTTTCCCAAGAAATTGTAGGCCCTGTCCCTTTCCATCTCAGGTAGGAAGCACATTGTACAACTCACAGTTCTTTTTATCCCTTCTTGTTACAGATCGATTGAAGACAGAGCCATTTGAAGAAAATTTCTTCTTGGAACAGTTTATGGCAGAGGTAGTGTATGTGCTCCTTCCTTTCTCGGGTGCACTTTCCTTCACTCCCTCTTTCCAGGTGCCTGAACAGTGACTTGTATCTTGGGTGCTAGGTTGCTGGTGTGGGTGAAGAGCCCTTTCTCTGTTGACCAAAGAAAGTCTGATAAAGCTTGTGATGTACCTGGGATGATAGGGGGGTGAGAAGGAGAGGATTTCAAAGGCAAAAGTGGGCTGATGAACATTTGCAAAACATCTCTGTTAAAGTACTTAGGAATTTTGCTTGGAATTTTCTAACCTTAGAAAGCTTCGATGACCAGTTGTTCAAGTCTTGCTTGTTGGTACCTGAGCGCAGGTCTGGACTGAGGCGGAGGGGTCAGTCTTGTGACAGGTCCCTTCAGCATCCACAGCAGAGGAAGGTCAGACACACAGGGCTACCATCTGGGCGCTGTCTTGTGGGCATAGTAGGCTGTGGAAAATCACAGTGTTTATGCAGGGGCTGGCAATGGAATGAATGGGGAGTAGATAATTGTGGGCTGTCAGAAGCTTCTGCCTAGGTTTCCCTTCTAAGGATTGAATTTGGCCAAAAGAAACATCAATTAAATGCCAAACAGGAGGAGTATTAATAATAGTGACCTTTGATAATACCAGTCAATATTGATCTTCTCCTCTAACTCTCTGGGACTTGTTGGTTGTACACTTAGTACCTTAGTATTACTTTCTAATTTTACATGTTACCTAAGTTGGGACTTCATTCTGTAAGTAAATAATGTTGTTATAATATGCTATGTATAGATCATTCACATTTCTGTCTTGTCTTCTAGGCTAATTTGTAAGCTCCTGTGGGTAGGACTGTGACTTATACTTCTTTTGAACCTGAGACTTAGCACTTTTCACAGGGTTTCCATAAAGCAGGGATATTGATTTGGAAACTCTCCTTCTGCCGCTGCATGTGGAACAGTGATCCATGCTTAGGGTCTTAATACGAAGAACAAAAAAATACTAAGAATTGAGTGCTCAGTCCATCTACTGAAGCAGTTGTAACTCTGGGGAGAAGGAAAGTCTGTATTTCTAAGTCCTGAAGCAGAATGGGCTCCAAGTCTTTGTGGGGAAAGAGACTGTTAAGCCTGACTGTGACACAAGGTGCTATCCTAGGCCAACTTTCTCAGATGACCTCCCCTGCCCATAGGATTGGGATTTTAAGGGGTTAACCGAGACCCAGGCTGACATGCCACCTGCCCAGCCCCTTAGTTAACAAAGCAAGGCTTGACTCTTAGCCCAGAAGAAAGGTCCTCCCTGATTTATGCCTGCATACCTATCCAGCTTGGTTTCTTGCCCATTTTCTTTAGGTGTTTATGCTTCCGCATATAGAATAGCTTTGAGTTGCCAAAAATGTGGTTTTCTCTAGTCATGATGTCTTTGCACACATTGTTCTTGTTTTCTAAAAAGCCCAATGCCCTGGCCTTATCTCTGTAACTTCTATCAGTGTTTTAAATGTCCCTTTTAGCTTAATTGGAATATCTTTCCAGATACTTCTTATGAAGATAATCCTTCCCTACTGCTATAGTACCTTGGTTTATACCTCTGTTGTACACATACCTTTTTAGTATCACTGTTTATGTGTCCATAAGGCATGTCTTTCATCTCCACTCATCTATGGATACTTTGAGGGCCATAATGAATGTATTTCTACTTAGTGCCTAGAAGTAGTAGGTGCTCAATAAATGTGAGATTGACTATGTTGACAGGTCTGTGGAAGAGAGAGGTTATGAAGGTAGTGTGGCCTGTGGTTGTTAGAACTATATTTGGGTTCTTGGTTATTCTCCTGGTTTATTTTTATAGGTTTGGATAAATCATTTCTCTCAGAGTCTCTATTTTCTCATTTTAAATTGAGGCCCCCCTCTTTGGTGTTACAGGATAGGGCGTCCTGCAGTTGAATGAGAAAGCCTCTAGAATCTTGGTGCTAACCCAGGAGGGGTATTAGTGTTTTGGAACCAACTGCTTCAAGAATGCTGGTCCTCTAGGTTCTGGGTGGATCACACTCAAACCACATAGACTTGTAGAATTTAAATATATTTGGAAAGGGAGAGAGAGAGAGAGAGAGAGAGAGAGAGAGAGAGAGAGAGAGAGAGAGAGAGTTATAGCTTTCCATGTCATAGGTGAAGAAACTGGGCCTCAGAGAGGCTGTGACTTATTGAAGGTCATATAGCTGTAGCTTTATGTTTAGGACCTCCCAGAGTCCTTGACTCATAGTCCAGGATTAGCCTCACTTTGTTTTGCTACTTTAATGGGCTGTGCACTCTGATTAGGGGACAGTTCAGGGCTCAGATAATGTGGAATTCTTGTGACCTTTGGGGTTCTCTCACTGTCCTCTAGTGTCCTGCAGAGCGGCTAGAACCAAAAGGTTTCCTACCGGACCTGTAGAATTTGCGGCCTCTGCCTCTTTTCAGTTACTCTGCTTGCCTGGGGTCCTACAAACAGGACACAGAAGGGTCATGGGGTCACCCAAGACTGAGCTGAAAGGATGTGCCATCAAAATAAGCAACATAGGAAAATAAATAAACCAGGGACAGAGAGCTCGGGCTGAAGGTACACGGGGGCCAGGGCTGATGTCAGAGGGCCATGTGGTCAGTGCCCGGGGTCTATTTGTCCTGGTTCTCACTGGGACTATTCCTTGGCGAGAAGCCAGAGAGATGGAGCACCTAGGGGTGTTAGGCCAGGAGGTTACTGGGATACTAAGGCCAGGAAAAATATTTAAGGATTGAACAGGGGTTACTTCTCCATGATTAGTCCTTTTGTTCTTCCTCCGCCCGCCCTAAGAACCTCGGATTTTTCATTTCCAGGGAGCTGAAATGGGCCAGCTAACAGCAGCTTAGATAGAGGGGGCATACTGGCAGTGACCACTCAAGTTGGGGCTGGGTGGGGTGGCTGGTGGCCAGGTCCTCGCAGAGGGCGCAGTCCCTGTAGAGAGCATTTTCTAGGACTAGGGGTGGAAAAATGCTTAGGATGGAAGCACGGTTGAGTCATGTGGATGATGACTGCATGGCGGGAGCACCCGTGTTGCAAGGACGCTGAGGAGGAGTTGGCGGGCATGGCCCACTCTCAGTCTAGTCCACTGGAGGGAGTTCCTTCCCCTGGCTCTGTCCATGCCTCTCTTTCTCCATCTGGTTGCCATCAGGCTGTGCGGCTGCTGGCGGGCTCTTTATTTATTTATCCCGATGTAATGGGGTGAGGAGGGAGCTGGCCTAAGGCTGGCATTCCGAGGCCATGCCACTGAGCCACAGGCGGTTTGCAAGGGTGTGTGAGTCACTGGGGCTGCATGCTGCTCAAACCAGACGCGGCCAGGCTCGGGGACAGCAGCAGCCCAAAATAGAGCCCCGCCCTCTGCAGCTGGCAACCCCTGGCTAGAAATCAGCCTTTGACACCAAAGCCTGGGCAGTTGCATGAAGTTGGCTTCCCTAGGGAGGGGGCCTTTGCAGAGATACACACATGTTGTAGTTCTTTTCATCTCTGTCTTCAGAGGAAGGTGTGCGACCAGTCACTCCCACTGCTGCATTCTGAGTGCTTTGTAAGTCTTAAACAGTCTGTTCAGTATACTCCTTTAACTAACTTCTTGGTTAAGGTATTATATAGTTAGAGTTACGTAACCATAGTTAACATTGATTTGACTCAGCATCCTAAATGTAGTCTAAATGAGGCAGCCTGTCTCATTTTAGTTACTATCTTCATCCCTGTCTGGTTGCAGCCTCCTTCTAGAGCAGATACTTCAGCTATGAAGACAGTCACTGCTACTCTTATGAAGCTAGAGGTTATCTCAGGGACGCCTGGGGCAATGGGGAGTCCTTTGACCTCAACATTGTGTCCTGTTAGTTGTTATTTATTTATTTATTTATTTATTTTTTTGTGGGACCCTCACTGGCGGCCTGGGAACAAATCGGCGCTGCAGAGGTTGCGGGCAGCCTCGCAACCCAGTGCTCAACCAACCCAGCGCCCAACCGCTGCACCAACAGGGGAGGCCCCTAGTTGTTTTTTGTTTTTTTTTTTAAGATTTATTTATTTATGCATATAAGAACTGGGGTACAGGCCAGAGGTGTGGAGGGTGAGAGGATTTACCAGAGACAGAGTGGGGAACGGAACAGGCAGATTGACTGAAACACACTGCTGAGGGGAGCAGCAGGCGAGTCAGGAGAGGTCTGCTGCACCATGTGGGTATCTCCCTAGCAGGGGATCGAACTTGTGCTGCAGTGGCTGCAGATTGCTTCATAGTGTCCTGTTAGTTATTTCACAGGCAGTTTCTGCTTGGTTTCCCAGGCAGACTCCCCACCCTTTACCTGCTCCTTAAATGTCAGTGCTACTCAAGGTTGTATCCATGACCTCTCACTTTTTACTCTCAGGGTTATCTCCTCCAGACCCCATTTTCAGCTCTCACTAGTACACCATGAACTGGCAATTTCATATCTCCACTGTTTCGGGTCCATATTTCTTTCCACATATTTGACATTTCCACCTGGCTCTCCCACCTGCAATACCCGATCAGATTCCCAAATTATTCATCTGTTCCCCCAAACCTATCTCCCTTCTTATGGCCCTTATCTTGGGGGAATTGTACCATTACCCATTCAGCTTTTTAAGGTCCCTACCTTAGGAAAGGTCCCTACCTTACACTTGGGAATTACCTATTTTCTCTTTGTCCTTACTGCCAAAGCCTAACTTGGCAACTATCTTTTGAAGCTGTTCTACTTCTGTGTTCTAGCTTCCGCTGCCTTAGATTAGCCACCTTGCCCACATTTTTTTTTTCTGGTTTGCCCATGCCGCCTAACTTGTGTCCCAGGCAATCCTTATTCCCCTCCAGTTGGCCTTGCAGTTATGTCGGAGCGATAACTTAGAAACAGAAAATTAATGGTGTAACTCTCTTGCTGCAAGTCCATTTGTGGTTTTCTGTTGCTTCAGGGTAAAGTTCAACTTCCTTGCATGCTACCCAAGCAAGATGGGTCATGATTGGGCTCTGCTGACCTCTGCCTCCTGACCCTCTCACCCCACGCATAGCACCCGGCACTTCTGTGTACTGAGGTACTGGCTGCTTCCTGTCCCTGCATCTCTTGCCGCATTTGCCTGGTGTTCTTTCTTGTCCTCACGGCCAAACTCCAGTTCCACTTACCCATCTCTACACAGGCATCATCCCTGTGGTGAGTTTTCCATGGCAGTTTTTGCTTTCCTTCATCTATGCCGCTGCTTCCAGGTACTCTTTCCTGCTGTGCCCATAGCCACTTGTCTGTGCCTCTGCTGTAGCTTTTGTCACAAGGGACGATGCAGGAATGAAAGGGAAGAGTAGGAAGGTAGGGCACCATCTAGTTGACTGATCCTTTCCCACTTAGGTCTTTCCTTCTCCTCAACAGAGTTTCTTAACATGGCCTCCACAGCAAAGCCCTCTCCCCATTTTCTTCTTACCTCATTGGTTTTTCCTTTTTGGAATCTTTTTTTTTTTTTAAATAAAGATTTATTTATATATGAGCTGGGGTGCAGGCCAAAGGTGCAGGGTGGGGGGTGGTAAGAGGATTCACCAGAGACAGAGTGGGGAGCAGAACAAACAGATCCACTGCAATACACTGCTGAGGGGAGCAGCAGGTGAGTCAGGAGATATCTGCTGCACGATGTGGGTCAGCTCCCAGGCCAGGGATCGAACTCGTGCTGCAGTGGCTGTGGATAGCTTCATAGTGCCAAGACTTAACCCTCTGGGCCACCAGGGAGGTTCCTTTTTGGAATCTTTTGCTGGTTCTTCTCTCCCTCCTCTTAATGTTGGAGTGCCCCAGGACTCAATTATTAGTTTTGTTTTCTCACTCCTTTGGTGATCTCTTTTAGTCCCATGGCTTTAAATACCATTTTATTGATGAATCCCATATGTAATTTTCATTTTCAACTTTACTCTCAAACTCCCACTGCCTACTCAACATTTCCATATAAAAGTCTATACTCAACATATCAAAAATGGAACTCCTTAGTGTTACCCCCAAATTTATTTTTACAAAACCCCTTCTCAACTTAGTTGATGGAAACTCATCCTTCCACTTGCTGGGACCAAAAACTCTGGCATCCTCACCCTTCATTTCTGTTACGTTCTATATCTAGTCCATTAGGAGATCCTGTTGGTTCTACATTCAGAATATAACGGTAACCTCTCCTCTGCTGCTACCACTCTGGTCTGAGCATCAGTGGTCTCTTCCCTGGACAAACATTGTTGCAGTGGCCTCCTTACTGGCATCCCTGTTGCCACCCACCCCCTCTAAACCCTTGACTACAAAGTGACCTTAATATATTTTGTCACAACACTCCCCTGCTCAAAGCCCTTCATGGGCCTCACATTTGTCTTACAGACTAGTATAACCCAAAGACCTTGCGATGGCTTACAAACCCCTATAGGATCTGCGCCTCGTTACCTGTCTGACCCCATCTCCTCCCACCCTCACCCTCACTCGCTCCACTGCAGCCACCAGTGTGGCTCCTGATTTTTCTCCAAAACTCTCAGTATCACTAGCCTTCAGCCTTCATGCTGCCTGTTCCCTCTGTATGGAATGTTCTTTTTTCAGGTGGCCAGTACCCTCACTTCCTTATGTCTGTATGATTATCTATTACTATCTAATGAATTACTCCTATATTTATTGGCTTAAAATAATAAAAATTTATTCTATCATGTAATTTGTGATAGTCAGGAACCTGGAAATAGCTGGGCTGGGTGATTCTGGCATAGGGTCTCTCGTGAAGTTGAAGCCAAGGTATCAGCTGGGAACACAGTTATCCTAAGGGGATGAAGAATCTGCTTCCAGGCTCTCTCATGTTTCTGTTGACAGAGGTGCCATTTCCTAGCCACATGGCTGCTCATGTGACCCAGCCCTGGCTGCCTGCAGAACCATGATCTCAGAGACAGACAGAGAGACCAAGATTGAGACCCAAACGATCTTTTCATAATCTCATCTCAGAGTGACATCCCATCACTATTTTTCTGTATTCTCTTCATAGGTGTGAACCACTAAATTCAAACCACACTCAGGGGGCAGTAATTAAGCTCTGCTTCTTCAAGGGACGCAAGTCAAAAAAGTTGTGAACGTATTAACATGGACGACATTGATGTCTTTGTTCAAATGTCACTTCCTCAGTGGAGTTTACCCTGATAACCTGTTTAAAATTGTGGGTCACATCCTGAGCCTTTTGTGCCTGGCATTCTCATCTCACTTTGCTATGTTTGTCTTCTTATTTCTTCCCACATGCTGCCATACAGTTTACTTATTTTATTAAGCTTATTGTGTGGTCTATCTCCCCCTTCTAGAATGTATAAGCTCAGTGGAGACAATGATGTGTGTGTTGTGCTCCGGTTTATCCACAGTCCCAGATCACACATAGTAGGCACTGAATATTTGTTGAATGGCTAAGGGATCCTACCTTCCCACTGGTCCTTATTTTCCCTATCTTAGGAGAGGGCTGTGAAGTTTCCCCATCAGCAGCCTTGGGCCTAGCCAGTCCTTCTGTAAATAGCCGAGTAGCCTGAGGAGAGGCTGCTGTTAGAATACCATCCCACTACCTGCTGTTTCTTTCATACTTAGTTTCCTCTGGTTAGTCCCAACTTTGGGATGAAGTATAAACCTTGACTCTTTTATTATTAAGAGATCCTAGAATCTCTTTATTTTAGAGTCAGCTAAATTAATAGTTCAAAAACCAAAGGAATAAGACCATAACAAAATCCTGGAAAGAACATGAGTCATAGAGCTGAAAGTAAGTGATTATGTTTCTCCTTTCCTCCATCTTTCCTCTCGGGGCTCCACTTCCCCAGTTGGAAGGGTTGCTCCTTCTGTGTACCTGTTCGGTATGTGGAGGAAGACGTGGATTCAGTGTATTTTTCAGTATCCTTCATGGTCATAAAGAAAGATAAGTCTAAATTTAGGAGACTGCACTCCTGTCATGGTGAGTACATGTTTTCTGACCTGGAGAGACTTGCATTTCTTCCATTCTCTGTTCTCCAGGATGGTGCCCATGCACTTTGCTGGGCTCTGTGAATGTATAAGGCATGATAACTCTGGTATCGAGGAGCTTAATGAATGAATGATAATGGGGCCGCAGGAGTGGAGTGGTTGGTAAAAAAGGCTTCCTTTGGTAAAAAAGGCAAGACTTAAATTGGACTTTAATGATTGGTTTAGGTTTTGCCAGGGGACTGGGCCAAAGGCATTTTAGTTGGGAAACACATGGGTAAGTTTATAAAATTAAATAAGAGTGGTGAGGATGAGTAGAAATTAAGGTTAGCAAGATCATAATAACTTGAGACAAGATTATCGGGGCCCTAAAAGCTGGACCAGAAAGTTGATGCTTTAGTCTGAAGGTAAATATTTCTAAGCTCTTTTCTTTTTGAAAAATTTTTAAAAAGATTTAGTTATTTATGCATACAACTAGGATACAGGCCAGAAGTGTGGGGTGGGAGAGCGTTCACCAGAGACAAAGTGGGGAACAGAACAAGTGGATCTACTGAAGTACAATGCTGAGGGGAGCAGTGGGCAAGACAGGAGAGGTCTGCTGCGCCATGTGGGTCACCTCCCTAGCCGGGGATTGAACTCGTGTAGCAGTGGCTGTGGATAGCTTCATCGTGCTGATGCTTAACCCCTTGTGCCACCATGGAGGCCCCTCTCAGCTCTTTTCTGTCCCAACCCATTTATTTTCTCATTTCAGTCCAGTTAGTAACACCGTTCATTACATGCAGTGATTCTCAATCAGAGGCACATCTCCTAGGAAGTAGGAAGCAGACGAGGTGCTTTCTTCTTGCAGTTATTAATCACTGTTGTAGACAGTGAGAAACCATTCTAAGATTTGACTGGAGAATTGACACATGAAAGTGATCTCTCTGGAAGATGAAGAAGCAGTCAGGGGTAGGCCTGTGTGACCTGAAAAATAGTGGTGCCATTGTCAGATGAGGAAAATCATGGGTGGAGCTCAATTAAATCTAATCTTGGGCATATAAAGGAATGGTTTTCCTTATTTAAAACACAAACCCACCAGTATTTGAGCTCTGGAATGAAACTCTCTGGGGGCGGGGGGTGGCTGCCTGTGCTTCTCCAGTGTGTTTTTGAATTTTGCCTCTTCTGGTGTTTTCTCACTTCAAGCTCAGTAGTCTCTATTGAGCCCTGCTTCCAGGGGTCCCCACTCTTTTCTCTATTACCCAAGAATATATAAAAGGGCCTTTCCTTTATACTGCTTTCATGAAACTTTGTAAGAGGTTATACTTTTGAAAGAAAATTTATTTAAAATCTAAGGGAAGACAAAAATCAAATCAACATAGAAAATAGAAATGGGATAAAATGATTCATTTCCAAAAGACAGATTTCTGACCTCATCCCAGTTGTGAAGGACTGTACCATATTCCAAATTCTCTTATTCTGGAAAGCTTGAGACCAGGTGTTACAATCTCAGATATCTGCAGGAAGTAGGCATTAATCATCATTCTGTGTATCAGGATGGGGGAAGGACAATAGAGATTTTTAGAGACCTGTGGAAAATGTAACCATGCCTGCCCCCGGCCTAGATCCAGACACCCTAGCACAGTGTAACAGACACTGCTCTGGGGCTGTGTGTCTTCCTGCATTCAGAGGAAGTTGCCAATTCTTCTAAATAAAACTGATTTTTTTTTTCTATTTTGCACCATCAAATCCACTGTTAGTCTCTCATTTGGTCTTAATTGCCAGTCTCAGAAATCTCATCTCAAAACTGATTTGTGAGGCAGTGAGGACTGATATCTTATTTCTGGCAATAAGCTTCTTGTAAGCTACACATCTCTGAGCATTTTGGATGATTCACACAGTTGCGTCTCCCTCCTCGCCCCCTTCCTAGTGGAATGGTTTTCATAAAAGTCCGTTCATTACAGTATGATCATATATCAGCATCTTAGTGTATAAAAAAGATTGACTTAGAGCACAGTGGATGATGGTGGAGGAATATGGGTGCTCTGGTGGTGGGAAAACTATGATGACCACACCTAGGTGAAGAAGTCTTATATTGTGGAAAAAGCAAGCAAGGATGTAAAATAATGGCATGTCTTTAATTTTTAAAAAAGATGGCTCATATATAATTAGAGTTAATTTAAAAACATAGGATGAAGATAGTTTTCGATATATGTTGGATTTGTTTATTTATTTATTTTTAAAAATTTGTTTATTTATGCATACAAGAGCTGGGGTACAGGCCAGAGATGCAGGGGGTGAGAGGATTCACCAGAGACAGAGTGGAGAACAGAACAGGCAGAATGACTGAAATACACTGCTAAGGGGAGCAGTGGGCGAGACAAGAGAAGTCTACTGTGCCACGTGGGTTGCTCCCTGGCTGCCTGGGGATCGAACTTGTGTTGCAGAGGCTGCAGATTGCTTCATAGCGCGGTGCTTATCCCCTTTCGCCACCAGGGAGGCCCAATACATGTTGGATTTAAATTGATTAGAGGACCTACAAATGGGAATACTCAAGAAAACACTGAAGAAATAGGCTTGAGACTGAAGTTGAAAACAAGGACCAAGAGAAATAGACTTAGAAATCTGCAAGGGAGTGATATTTGAAGGCAGAAGAATGGATGTATCTTTTGCTGGGAAGACCATGGAGAAAAGACCAAAAGTTCAACAGTTGAGATTTGGGGGACAGTCATAATTGGAAGGAGTAACAGGAACCAGTGAAGGAAGTGTGAGTGCAATGGGAAGGGAACTGGAGAGAGGAGTACCTTAGGGAGGGAATCAAACAGTTTCTGAGCACATACTGTGTGTAAGCTAGGCACAGTACTGGGTGCCTTGTCTAAATTATAACAAATTCCTTACAATAAACTTGGGAGGTTGACAATATTGTCCTCATTTTAAAGATAAAGAAGCACATGCTCCAGGGCTAAGTCTTTTGCTTCAAATCACTCAGCTGATTTACTCATAATCGTCTGTACCCAAATCCCATGGTCATCCCATCACCCAGGAGGCTGATCCTCAGCACCTCTGGTGGGAGTGACCCTGAAAAGAATGGCTGACCTGCAGGAGCACAATCTTTAGGCAATTCTTTTTTTTTTTTTTAAAAGATTTATTTATATATGCATACAAGAACTGGGGTGTAGGCCAGAGTTGCTGGGGTGGGGGGGGATTCACCAGACAGAGGGGTGGGAGGATTCACCAGACAGAGTGGTGAGCAGAGCAGGTGGATCTACTGAAATACACTGCTGAGGGGAGCAGCCGGTGAGACTGGAGCTGTCTTGCTGTGCCATGTGGATTAACTCCCTGGCTGAGGATCAGGGATTGAATTCATGCCCTGGTGATAGCTTGACAGTGCTGTCTTTAACCCCTGTGCCACCAGGGAGGATTAGACAATTCTTGACCTTGGACAATATCAGCAGATTGCGGGCAGCTACAAGGTGTCAGTTGATGGGCAGTGGAGACAGTGAGTGTAGAACTCACATCAGAGAAGTTTCACAGTGCAAAGGCAAAGAGAGCCAGCCGAAAGCTCGAAGTGGCTTCATTGAAACCCCCGTTTCAGGTGGGAAGACTCATAAGTATTTGAAAAACAAAGAAGAAGCTTCTGGAAAAGGAGAAGTTTATGTTGGTGAAGGGAAAGACAGAATGAAAGCAGGGACCTCTGGAGTTAAGCAAAATGAAGTGTAAGGAGTGGTCCCTCCCTTGGGTTAGGGGTAGCATGAGGGCACAAGACATGTTTTGAAACTAGTTTTCTACACATTTCCATCCTCTTTTCCCAGGGAACAGCTTTTTCATCCAAGAATTTAAAAGTCCTTTCCAAGGGCATTCATTTCTCCTAGCTTAAAAGGAGGATCTGATGGTTAGTTGCCTGATTTTCTGATAAGACAGAGTGATGGTATAAGCTATATTCACTCTCTTCTGAATGCCCACATCGCTGTGTCTTTCCTGTGTCACTGATTCCCTCTGCCTGGACTAGAATTTCTATCCTTATCTCCCTTGTTGGATTATAAGCTCTGTAAGTGCAGAAGTGGCTTGCTCCTTGTGTTTCCCCTTGCGAACCTGCCACAGTACCTCGTAAACAGGAGGCACACAGTAATGACTGGTCATAGCTTGAAAGTCTTGGCATCAGAGGAGCCTCTCATGTGGGTAAATGTTTCTGGTAATAGAAATGAAGAGAGAAAGCAAAAGTATCAATGACTTACTTTTCAACTTTATCTGGTCTATTGGCTGCATAAATTTAGCCTTATACCTCCCTTTTCTCTCATGGCCCTCATTTTGGGGTGCCTTTTCTTCTGGATAATGAGCCACATTGAAAAGTAAGAGTTCACAGAGACTGAGTGCTGTAGGTCAGCACTTTAGCTCCAGGGACTAGGGGGTGAGACTGTAGGATTCCTGGGTATACTGTGATCTCCCAGAATGGAATTATCTGGGGAGAAATTGCCACAAAGTCTCAAGAAACATCCCCCCTCCCCATCTGCGTGGGAGATCTTTGGTCTATTTGTTTTTTATTTAGATGTTTGAACTCTTTGTGGACAGTACTTATTAAGCAGCATTGAAAATAGTAAACATTGTGGAGGCATATGCTGGAAAGTTAAAATATGGTTTCAGCCCTTGAAGGATGGATTTTTGAGGAAGATTAGACTGCTGGGATTTATATCGCTATACAAAGAATATTCTAAATACATAAAATAAGTTATCTGAGAGGGGAAAGAAATCGATTTATTTGTGTGGGATCTGGGGTTCATACCAGGCTAGTTTGGGTAAAGTATTTCTGGAAGAGGTGAATCTTGAACTCAGAGTACAGAAGGGTTTTGTGTGGTGAATGACTCCGGAACAACACTCCACATATTTTATCTAGTTTTTACCTGAAAGGCTGTCCCTTAGGTGAGGCAGTTTGAGGAAATCCTTCAGAGTTCTTTGGTTTCTATTACTCTTAACCTTGAAGCCTGAGCTGCAAAGATGCCCTGCTTTGTCCTCTTAGAAGCTTTGACTCCAAAGAACCCCTTCCAATTTGGTGGGTGTGAAGCTAGCATGAGGAGGAACTCTGAGACAGTATGGTGGTACTGCTTGGTCTTAAGAAGGAATCATTGCTGATTATCTTAGTGTTTTCTGTAGCTCCCAGCAACGGGGAAGAACAGAGTGAAATTTCTGAACTTTATGGTTACCTCAGGAACTGCAAGTCTCAGCAGAGTATCCCCCCAAAATTTGGAGCAACTTGTGATACTGAGATAAATAAGAATATAAAATGGATGAGATAAACTATCTGCAGAAGTAACTCACCTGACTGTTTTATAAACATAGTGCTTAATGAGACTAGGTACAGAGCTCATCAAGGTCCCAGGCTAGGTCCTTAATCATAGAGGAAATCATGGCATCTCAGCTTACAGATCTCTTATAGGAGATTAAAGCCATAGGATTTTATGAACTGGAGGGGGTTTTATCAAACTAAGGGTTTATCAAGGATCTTACACAGACAAACATGGTAGAATTTGATAGCAGGACCCAGGGTTCTGAGCTTCTGGTCCATCATTCTTCCCTTGTCCCTTTGCCTTGCCACACATTACACAGCTACTCATAGAACTTTCTGTGGGCACATGGCAAGACTGAGTCCCATTCGTGAGTGTGTAGACAGCTGACTTAATAAAGTGATAGGAAAGCGGGTCATGGCTTCGGTGCTGCCTGCTCTCCTACCCCACATCCCTGCTTCCCCTTTTGGTCTTGCACACTTCCAGGTGCTTATATAGATTTGAGAGAAACTATTGTATTATTAATTCATGAGGTCTGAGGAGATGTTCTAACAGAGGAACAGAGTGTACAGAATTCCAAAAAGGTAAAACCAGGGAATAACAGTTCATTAATTTATCTAACACAGTGCTGGAACAGTGACACGGGGACAAGGGCATTGCCTACTTCTGTGCCATGTGTATGAACTCCTGCATAAAGTCACTGGCTGCTTTTGCCCTTTTCTGTTTTAATGAGTAGCAGTCTCAGTTTATTCAGCTACCCAGGAAAATTAGCTGAAGATGTTGCATTCACTGAGCCCCCATATTTTTTTTTAATGTTTATTTAGATCTTTTAACCACTTTATTTATTTATTTGTTAGAAGTGCTGAGGTATAGGCCAGAGGTGAAGGGATTGAGAGGGTTCACCTGAGCCAGAGTGGGGAGCAGAACAGGCAGATTTACTGAAATCCACTGCTAAGAGGAGCAGCGGGTGAGTCAGGAGAGGTCTGCTGCACCATGTGGGTAGCTCCCTGGCCGGAGAACGAACTCAGGCCTTCGCAGTGGCAGTCGTGGTGGTAGAGCTGAGACTTAGCCCCTAGGCCACCAGGGAGGCCTCCCTAGAGCCCCCATCTTGTGAACAAATAAATTGGCACTTCAATTTCTAAATTAATCTCTTTTGATATTAGCTTCATTCACAGTCTGGCTATCTCTAAATTAACTGATAAAAATGCAGGTAGAGATCCTGACCTTGAATGACCCCTACAGAGCGTAGATTTTTCCCGTGAGATGCTGCTTGAACAGCTTCTCAGGGTCTCTCCATTCCTATGTCTGTCTGGTTCCCTCCCCCATCGTTTCTTATTGAAAACACCAAATACTGGGACCTCCTTGAACACTGTCTTGGAGTTATGAAGCCAGGCTTAGGGCATCCCAGGTCAGTACTGAGAGAGTGCTGATTGCTTCTGTCCTTTTGTTCAGTGTAATCCCTTTCACTTATCCTCCCATGTACAGTAAGAAATCCTATACAGTAAGGGATCCTGTACAGTAAGGGATCCTGTACCGTAAGGAATCCGCTATCAGTTCTGGGGTGTTGAACCCTTTGGATGGGAAGTGGAGGTGCAGAAGTGCTCACTTAGAGGGTCTCTCTCAACACTCTGTTAACTCATGGCTCCCCTTCCTTTGGCATCTTTCACAGCAAAGGAGGGAAGTATCAGGGCTCTTTGCTTCTATTTTACATCCATTTAAGAAAATTTAGTATCAGATGACTTTCCTAGCCTTTTGGTTTTTTTTTTTAAAGATTTATTTATTTATTTATTTATTTATTTATTTATTTATACAAGCACTGGGTACAGTCAGAAGCGCGGGAGGGTGAGAGAATTCACCAGAGCCAGAGTGGGGAACAGAATAGGCAGACTGACGAAATAAACTGCTGAGGGGAGTAGTGGGCACGGCAGGAGAGGTCTGTCGCGCCATGTAGGACCCTCGCTGGCAGCCGGGGATCGAACCGGCGCTGCAGAGGCTGCGGGCAGCTTCGCAGCCCAGTGCTCAAGCGCTGCTCCACCAGGGGAGGCCCTCCTAGCCTTTTGTTTCCCCACTCTAGAGAACCCTGATGCCCCCAGGTCTGAGGACCGATTCTACCTGTGCTGGCCTTGTCACTGGTGCCTGGGTCAACCACCATGATCTAGGGTCCACTAGCCCCTTTCCCGGCGCCGTTTCTGAGCCCTCAAAGCCAGAATCAAATGGCCATTGTACTAGCCTGGTATTGGGGCTCAGCTTGTCCTCATATATAAATACAGGTCTCTCCAGATATAAAAAGTGAAAGAGTCTGTAAGTTGCTTTTTTTTCTATACCCCCTTTCATGGGACAAGCTAATGAGATGCATATCATTAAAGCCCCGATGTTTTGTGGGACGGAGCCTTTTAAACTGGATGTGCCTGGCTTAGTCATGGCAAATATTTACCAAAAAAAAAAAAAAAAAAAAAAAAAAAAAGGGGACATACCATATAAAATTAGAGTTCTGAAAATAGTACTGAGAGGGAGAAAGAAAAAAAAAAAAACCCAGGACAGAAAATACAGGCCAGTCTGTTTGGGGAAAAGGGAAAAAGAGATAAAATGAGAGAAACCTCGGCAGTAAAAACAGCATCTTGGTAAACAGACTATAAAAAAAATTGTGACCTGCTTTCTGGCAGCCTTGGCCACTGTCGAGCGGGTGAAGGTGGCGGAGCTGGCGTCTGTGTGGACACACGGTGCCCCGGGCGCATGGCTCCCCTGGCTGCATAGGGCGTTAAATTTAGCCACATAATGATGGGCCTGAGGACAGCCTCTTGTTGACCACACCATAATTACTGCTTCGCTTTATGAATTTTATTTTGCTTATTCTGTTTCCTCCTCCTTTGGCATGAAGGGGGCCTGGAGTGGGGGGAGTCCCGCCCCCACAGCCCTCCCCTTACTGGACAAATGAGTCTTCATAGAAACTTGGGCTCTTGGACCTTCAGAGTAAAGAGTAAGCTCCCTTGATTAATCAGAAAGGGAGGGGGGTTTGCTGGGCCCCAAGGCTCTTGATTTATCATAGTGGAGTCCTCTGTGGGCTTGTGAGCCCTACTTTTCAGAGCCCTTGGAGAAAAGAGTCTGTAGTCTTCGGTGTTGAAAGCAATTTCATGCAAGTCTGAACGGTTGATGCTTTCACTCTGCTTATACCCCAGGAGTTGGGCTCCCAGGTGGCACTGGATGTCTTTGCTTCTGACTCCCTGGCAGTTTGGTTTTGACAACATTCTGCATCGTGAAGAGTTGTAGTATTTCATGTATATTAGTCTCGGTGATAATGGTTCTTGAAGCTGAGGACCTACTGTCATCAAGTAACTGTTATATAAAAGTGCTGGTTCAGAACACTCAGTTGAAATATCAAGTATTGTTCTTGGACATGTAAATAGACACTGATAGCTGCGGTTTTAAAGTTAACAGGCGTAGAATTCTGGAGCACATCATGGCCATTATTGGTGGTACTCCAAGGCTTAGCTTTACCTACAACTCTCAGGAAGGCGCCAGAAAGTCCTTGGTCACAGACCAAAAGTACCATATTGGGGAGAGAAAGTAGGCTGTAGAAAGGGCATCGAGAGCTGTATGGAGTAGGTGCTGGGTCATTGGGGGTGAATGGTGACCGTGGCTGGCAGCTACCTATGGCCCCACAGTGGCCCTCTAGCTGAGGAAGTGGTGGAAGAGGAAAAGCAAACAGGGGCTGTGGTCAGGGGCCTGGCTTGTCGGTCATTGGCCAAGACTGTCCTGTTTGTGTGTCAGGGGTGGTTGGGTTCCTCCAGAAGCCAAGCAAGAACGTGTCAAGGAGAGGCTTCTTGCAGCTCTTGTTTTCCCCAAACAAAGGAAACTCCTTGCATTGCTGGAAGTTGTGTGCTTGCATGCTGAGTTTGTTATTGCCTGATAACCTGGCCACCAACTTCTGCCCTCCTCTTCACCCCATACAGCCAGTGGCTTAGTGGAAACAGCTTCCTGTCGCTCATCCCAGGCAGCAGATTCACTCTCTATTGTACCCAGACAGAGGAAAAGAGAGGTGAGCTAGCCCCCCGAACCCGAGGCCTCTCTCCTTCTCTCCCTATGGAGCCTCTTACAACAGTGCTTTTTAAGTAATTGACACAGGGTCTTGCCCTGCAGCCTAATGGGCGGCACGTGCCACATGTGACCAGTTCAGCACTACTCAAATGATCTTATACCCTGCTCATTGATATGGGTCCTCTAAACACGTTTGAATGCCATGCCAATGTCACATTGGTATAAAACGTTTAAAAAAAAAACAACCCTTGGTTTCTCTATTAATTTCATCATGGGTTAGTAACTAAGAGTTCATGGACCAGCACCAGCTGGTTGAACACACTTTCATTGGCATTGTTCTAGAAACTTAAGACCTAATGAGTTTGAACTGTTCCTTATTGGACATAGAGGGTCCTATCCTAAACTTGCTCAGTGAGGAAGGGTAGAAACATGAATTATTTTTTATTGAGGTATAATTAATATAACAATTAATTATGTTATGTTAAAATTAACAATCTAACGTTATGTTAGATTCAGGAGTGTAACTTCATTCAATATTTGCATATATTGCAAAACAGTCACCACACTAAGTCTAGCTAACCTCTTGTACCATAGTTAACACAATTTTTTTCCTTATGATGAGAAATTTTAAAATCTACTCCCTTAGCCACTTTCAAAAAAGCACTGCATATCATTAACTGTAGTTACCATACCATACCATACCATTATGTCCCCATGACTTGTAACTAGAAGTTGGTACTTTTTGAGCATCTTATCCAGTGTGCCCGCCCCCCTCACCACCTTGCAACCTGTACTCTGTAGCTGAGCATGTGCTTTTCAATTCCACATATAAGTGAGTTCATAGGGCATATGTCTGTCTTTCTCTAGCTTATTTCACTTAGCATAATGTCCCCAACGACCATTAACATTGTTGCAAATGTTAAGATTTCATTTATTTTTAATGGCTGAACAGAAAAAGGAATTCTTAAAGAAATTTCAGGCAATAAGAAAGAATCTAGTCTCAGTTGCCAAGTCAGGCCTAAGAGCTCTGACACTGAGGTGGAAGGCTGGACGGGATGACTAAAAGTTTCTTTCTCGGTGCTAAGGTTCTTCCTTCTAAGGTTAAGTGGTGAGGCCAAGAGGTAAAGTTAATGACCATGATGATTTTCCTGTGGGTGGTATTGATTCTACTCCTTTAGCTACAGCTCTAGATGACTTAATGAGGTAAAGAAGAAAGGAAGGAGTGGATGTTTTTCATAGAGTTCATTTACTAGGCTGCCATTATCATCTGGATATGAGGTCTTCTTATGCAGATCAATCATGCCTTTCGTCAGCATTATCTTAGTCTTCTGTTAGGAGGCTGACCAAAATGTTTCTAGAGGTTGAAAGATCTAGGATCGAGGAGAAAAGTAAATATTGGCTAACTTGGTGGAATTCAAGCAAGAGATAAGAAATGGGCCTTGGATTAGAAATGTGGATTCTTGGCAGGGTTACCTGACAGCCCTCGTAGGAGAGTGGGGGGGTCATCGTCGAGGACGGAGACTGATAGGACACCTGTTTGGAAGGGACTTGCCACACAGTCTAAGATTTTCTTTTGGCAGAGAGAGAGGAATAAGGGGACTGAAAGGGAAGTGTGGAAAGTAAGGTAAGGATTTAAAGGACAGGAGAGTTCCATGAGGAAGGAGTGGGGTACCTGCTGGGCCCTACCCTCGCTCAAGGATGGAGGGAAGAGAAGCAGACCCTATCTAACCTCTGCTGATTCTTTCTTATTAAACACCCCATTAATCCCAGGGCTCTGCAATCAGGAAAAGAAGCCAGAAGGGAGCTACCAATGAAAATAAATCTGGTTGTGTGTCCCTGCTTAAAACTGTCAGTGGCTTTCTGTTGACCTTAGGATAAAGTCCAGACTCCTTAATAAAATCATTAGGATCCTTTATGATCTGGCCTCCACTTACTTCTCTAACTTCATCTATCATTTTTCTGCTAGGTTAGCCGTACTCACTCCTTTTCCATACTGCCTGCCTTCTGGCCCAAATGTACACTTCAGTCACAGCAAACAACTGTCACTTCCTAGAACCTATTCTCTTACCTCTGGTCCTTGGCACATGTTGTTCTCTCTGGAAACCCCATGCCACCTCCACCAGACCTGCTCACCTGGATAATCCCTGTTCATTGTTTGGCTTCCAAGGAAGATGGTACTTCCTCTGAGGAGTTTTCCCTGGCCTCTGAGTTCAGTTTAGTTTCCCTGCTTATGTGCTATGTTATTTACTATACCAAGGGCCATATCAGTTCTGTATTGTAAGTCCTGGTTTTTCTGGCTTTCCCACTACATAATAGGTTCCCCCAGTATGGGGATATTATCTGTCTAGTTTAACCTGTCTGTTCTGTTGTAAACACTCAGTGAATTTTTGGGTGATATATGTTACACAGAGAATTTCATGTGATTCCCTCGTAACTGCAGGGTGAAATGAATAGGCTTCACTGAGTGAAATTCAACTCACAGCTATTGATCACTTATTCAGATAAAAAGACTAAAAGGAAAGAACAAATTTACATAGGTTTTTGTTTATTTTTAACCCACTAAGGCCACTTCAGGATGAGGAGATATGATGGATTGACTCAGAGAGATTAAGTGACCCTGAGTCCCACAAGTGATTGCAGGTGAAACCAGAACCTTGTCCTTTGACTTTCTAGCACAGGGCTTTTTTCCACTATCTCACACTGTCTTGGAGGCTCTGTTCTAGTGAATACTTTTGAGAAAGGAGGCTACTCAGGGAGTAAAAAGCATTCCTGTAACTCTTCTTAAATCTGCCCATCGAACACAGGTCTGAAATGATAGGGATGCCCAACCCCTGAGCAGGAGGCCATCACGTCAAGGAAAAATGCTAGCATCTTGAGGCCTGGAACTGAGCTGAGACACCGTTGCTGGGGAATCCTCTCTCTTGGAAAAGGATCTGAGAAATAGTGACACTTTCAGCTGCCAGAATGTTTTCCTTGGGGCTGTTCTGAGAACAGGATAGCGAAGTGGGATGAGAACAGAACTGGGGGTGGGGGTGACTTGCTGACTCTCTTCCAACCCTAGCAGTTTCTCAGCCATGAAGGGGTAAAGAAGAGGAGCTAGAACTGTTAAGGCTGCTTCTGAGACCTTTAAATCCTTTACCTCTTGGGAGCTAGAGGGCATTGGTATCCCCCAAAGCAGCAGCGACCTAGTCTGTAGGCAGGACTGTCCATAAGGCCAGGCTCTAAATTATTCCTGCACCCTGGCCTTTGGACAGGGAAGAGCATGGCTGGGTCCTCTGACCAGCAGGGATCAGTAAATTCTAGCTCTACAGGACCCAGACGCTCTTTGTCCAGTAGTGTTTTCCCAGCGTCTCCTGGGGAGTGATTCAGGGCCAAGGTGACAGTGGGTTTGGAGCCCAGATGAAAGGATCTCGGGGACCACAAGACAAGATGCCTTGTGTGGTGGCCGGCTGGAAAGAGGAGGGAGTGAGTGTGCGGAGGTCAGTGACGCAATTCCCCTGGCGCGCAGCATTGGGGGAGAAGGCTCGCGGTGTGTCTCCTTATAAAGAGGCCCTTACCACATGAAGCAGGGGATGAAGGTGATCCCACTGTGAGTCACCCAGGAAGGGACGCTGTGTGCCCAAAGCCCAGGAGAGAGAAGACTGGTGGATTTCCCACTCTTGCCTTCTCTGATCTGATGCGTAATGTCGGTTGCTGTAGTCACCCCTCCCCCTGCCACTCCACTTTCTGCCTTCTAATCCATCTGTTCTCCTCGCTCTGCACTAACCCTGATGTGAACAGGGTTCAAATCTATCCATTTGCTCTTTTTTTTTTTTTTTTAGTCTGATGTTGATATCTGTTGATTTCAGGAAATCCAAACCATACTAATTGTGTTTGCCTTTGAGAAGATGGCCTGGTGGCTGTTTTCAAGCAGGGTTGTTCTTAGATTGTGTTTGCTTTCCTCCTTATCTTCCACCCAGGCAGGTACTATATCCTGGACTGGAATCTAAAGGGATTCTGGGGGCTCCTGGATCCAATTGCCCCTCGGTTGAAAGCAGCTCAAGACTGGCCTTTATTGAGGTCTGGGACGGCAGAGCGCTCTGGGGAGTGTCCCTGTAATCAGCCAGCCACCAACCCCACACTGCCTTGTAATAAAGCAGCTCTATATTTGTTCTGTTTATAGTCTCCTCTGTAATAATGTCACAGCCCTCATTGCTCTCTCTCTTTAGGGAGATTTTCTGGGTAATAGAAAATTTTGAAAAGTTAAAGAGGATGGTAGACCCTGAAAATGTTTTTATCTAGGATGTGCGTTGAGTTGGGAAGATGCCCAGGAAATCCAGGCAGCCCCTGCGCTTGGGGAGGAGTGTGCTGTGGTGAGCGTGTCGTGTGTGTGTGTGTGTGTGTGTGTGACTCCGGCTGCAGGCGCGTGAGAAGGGGAGGTGTGGAGGCTGTGGTGTGTGCTGTGTGGCTGCAGGAGGTGTGGAGCACGCCACTCCCGTGGTGGTGGCAAGTGGAGAGTGTGGTTGGAGTGGCGTGTGAGAGGTGTGCAAGAGGGGCCAGTGCCATGATGGAAAGCCCTGTTTGGGCAAATCTCAAAACTGTCAGGTATGTCAGATGGTGAGAGCTTGACGTGGAGCCTCAGAACAGAACCTTTGAAAGTTCACATTCCATTCATTCTTTCAGCTGACGTCCCCTTTGCTGGGATCCCCAGCCTCCAGGTCCTACTCCTCTCTCCTCAAGTCTGCTGACAGTCCTTGTTCCTCCTACCTATTCCTTCCAGCATGCCACCTCTTTCTTTGTCAACCAGGAAGAAGTCAGAGACAGGCTGTCATGGAGAGAGGGGCATGGTTTGCTATCTTGACCTAGGTGAGGGCGAGCCCGAGGTACAGGCTGATGCTTTGAAGTCAACCTGTGTGATGAATACTGGGAGTTGTCTTTGCCAGGGCTCTTGCTAACAATTCTGATTACTCTTTTCCCTTCCCCCCTCTCTACCTCTTCCCCCCCCCCCCGATTCTATAAATACTTTATTATATGGCACTAGTAAAACTTCAAGTATTTCTTTTTATTAGAGCTACATAATATGGTAATTGTGTGACAGAACACAACTCCCTGAGCAGCCCCCACCCTCTTCCTAGGTGTGGCCTCTCACCGCTTCAGTTTGGGGCCAGGCCCACAGGCCTCTCTGTTCCTCTGAGGGTGTGCAAAGGGGGCTGGGCCAGCATTTCAGACAGAGCTAAGGGGTCAAGGCCTCTGAGTAAGATCAGACAGAGGAATAAAGCCACACTTTCCTAGTGTTAAGGGCAGCCTGTCCCAGTATGGTGTACAACAGGAATCTTATTATTAGCATTAAATCCAATCACTGCTGGAAGCCACTTAACCTGCCTTTCCTTTAAATAGTGCTGTCATGTGGCATAGAAGTAGATTTTGAACTTAGACCCAGGGCCAGGTGTACATGGGTTTCTTTGATCAACTCTGATTCCCAAGCCTTCTTCTTTATTTTTAATAACATGAGTCATTCTCTCTGATATCCCTGGGGTTCAGAATGTGCTGGTGCTGAAAGAACCCGAACCCTCCTGTCTCTTGCTGCTTCAGTTCTAGGACATCTTAAACCTGAGTCATTGGTCTCTGTTTCTGATAGTCTTCTAGAAGGAATATGGCTGGAAACTCCAGAATGTAGATCTCTTACTACTTTTGACCTGCCAGCTGTGTATTCTGTTGCCCAGTTGAGAGCCTTATGATTTGTTTGGTTTTTGTCCAACGAGATCTGATTTTGAACCTTCCTACCTTTCTGCTGTAGCTTTTGAACTGGATCAGTGTATTCCTGCCAATTCTTCTCTGAATTGAGTAAGACTTAGTTTCTGCATTCTAACTTCTGCAAGTTTGAAATTTGGGGATTTCTGCCTGGGTTAGCAGCTAACTGATCCCCCACCCCACCACCTCCTTCCCCCCTCCCCCCCCAGTGCCAGGGACGTGGGATACATGTCTAGTCCTTTCTTCACTGTCCCTGTGCCCAGTGTTTGCCTGGGGACCCACTCCCAAACTTTGCCATCCACTCTTTACTCCCCTTGGAGACATGTGGGCATATTCTCTTCCCACCTTTAGGGCCTAGCCAAGGTTAATATTAGACCTTCTAGCTGGGCTGCTGTTCCCGAAAGCCACAGGGTGCTGTTAATATTCATGTGACCGCATAGGCTCATCAATATTCATGAGATATCTGCCGTCTTCCTTTCGGCCCTTAGCTTGGAGAAAACGGGAATGATTAGAGTTTCTAGAACTTAAAACTAACCCTATTTCCTGAAGTCTCTTGAGGAGGAGGCAAACCTTGAGAGTAAATGTCTGGCCAAGAGAAAAAAGGGGTTTTCATGCCAATTATCCTAAACTGGCCTGACAGCTGAGCGGAGTCACAGTGGGTGGCTGCTTCCATGTTATCAGCCAACGTTTATTGAGCACCAATAAATGAGCCTAGGGTCTTGTACTAGCTATACAGGGGGTGGAAAAGCAGCATTGTTAAGGACTTACTGAGTTCAAGGGATAGAAAAATAAATGACGTGATTCCTCCCTCAGAAGCATATGGAAGAGAAGGGGAGGCCGTTGGGTGTCATGTAGCTCCCTTTTACTTCCCCCAGGGGGGTTAATTTCTCTCCTTTTTCTCAAGAGACTTAACTAGTAAGCGCTCCTACTCTGATATATTAGACCTTCTAGCTGGGTGCCATTCCCAAAAGCCACAGGGTGGCTGCGGCATCATTTGGGTATATAAAAAGATGAACATAGTTCCTGATGATATGATTAAAAGAAGAGCTCAGGGACCCACAGCAGCCCTCTTGTATGGAACACAGCTTTGCCTCTTAATATTTTGTTGTTATGTTTGAAAGATATGCAGGGCCCTAGTGCCCATAGGGAAATCAGGACAGTGATAGAAAGGATCGACGCAGCATTAAAAAAAAAAAAAAGTATCCAAGGAAAATGGAGTTACTTCATTTAGAGTGTAGACTGAGTGGTGGCTCATTCTTTTCAATATGAAAAATTAGCACATGTAGGATGGTGAATAGATTTTCTGCATTTCATTCAAGTTATTGCAAGAAAAAAATGAACTTGAATTGTAGTAATAAGGACATAGTTGAAGTAGAGAGAATTTTTTGACTAGCATGTTATCAGGAAGGCTTTGGAAACTCCCTTACTAGAATTCTTTCAAGATTCTTTCCTTAATGACAGGTGTCGTGTAGTTCTGCTTGGAAACAATTAGAGAGCAGATTAGGAGAGGGCCTGGTCAACCCCAAGATTGTGTGGTTAACGCTCCACTCCCCTCAGTTACTGGCTCATGCTAGGACCTCTCAGAAGCTTCTTCCAGATGACAATACTTTTTATGGAGCCCCACATGTTTCCTGTGGTGACATTTGGGAAAATACTTGCATATAATTTAAGCTGTCAATCCCAGGCATCCCTCCATCTTTCTGCTAAAGACATATAAATATGAGGACTGGGAAGCTGACCTTGGAAACGGGTATGCAGCTCCCAGAGTTAGGTCCAGGAATGGGTTTAAGGGAGAAAAACTTACCTATAAGGAATGTGAGGAAGGGATAACATTAACAATTCTTTTTCTGCAATCATTCATTCCCATTCTGTGTATATCCTTCCTTTTATATTTCTTCATCCTGTCTCTTTACAAAATCTGTATGTATTTTTATCTTGACTTTTGCTAGATTTTCTTTGAGATGAGTAAAAAATGGCTAGATTCCCTTAGTGAATCAGATAAGTGATGCAGCTGGAACATAGGCTTGACTAAAGTCAGAGCCTCGCACAGCTGTCACCACTGTGCTTCTGGCTGTGCCTGATCCGCAGCGGGCACTACAGAAATGTCTGTAAAATGGATGAACAGATGTTTCTATTTGTGAGATCAACTGAGTTCTCAGTGAGCTTATTACTTATTAGCATGTTTATGAGACCACTGGAGTAAAGGACAGTGTGAAGCATCTAGGTCATTGCTTGTTGGGTGTTGCTTTCGTTCTAGTGTCACCCCAGAGTAAAATTAACATTTCTACCGAAACCAAGAAAACCAAGTGTGACATGGAAATAATTTAAAAATATATATAATCTATTAAATAGAGAAAGGTCTTGTCAATACTTGATTCTCATATCAGAAAGACTCTTGGAGAAGGAACTTCAAGACTAGTGGCTGTTTAGACTGGAGCTGAAAACTCGGTGAGAAGCCTGTCTCGTTGCAGCTCCTGTGACCTGTCCCAGGAGACAGGAGAAAGATGGAGCACTGATTTCTCCAGTGCACGCGGCAGGGATACTCCTTCTGGTAGATGTTATGATTTCTTTTCTCTTGAATTCCATTTCCCTAGGGTTTATGATGACTTAAAGAAAGTGCAGTTGAGGTCTATCCAGTTTTAAGATATATAATTTCTTTTTTAAGGCAGGTGTCAGGAAAGGACAGCAGGTGGCGCCAAAACATTGTCAAAACATTGTCATTTTCATGGGGAAGATTGCAGGAGAGAGAAAGATTTATTCTCTTTTGAATTGGGGATGAAGAGTGAGGGATTGTCTACTCTGATGATTATACAGGTAAGAATTCCTTGTGGGCCCAGTGTCTGCCAGCTCCCTAGTATCCAGGACCTGTACCTCCAATGCCCTACCTGGCAAAAGGATGATTGATGGGGAGAGGGGATTTCAGCAAATCGAAGGCTTTAAGAAGAGTACTTTCTGTCCCTGGCATGGCTGCATGCCCATGAAGGCCTGACTCTATCAGATGCCATGGTTTCTAAGGCTCTTATCTCATCCTGTGAACCTCTCTTCCTGTCAGTGAATTTGTTTCTTCTGACAGAACTCCATCTTAAGGTACTTCTCTTGTTCCAGGACACTAAGGAGAGACTTCTTTTTTTGTCACCTGCCCCCACCCCATTTTCTCCATAAGACTTGGAATGGGGTTCAGGGAGAGGGGTGTGGAGAATGCTGTCTTCTGGACTAATTTGAGCTGGAGGTGTTGGTGTGGAGGAAGAAGGGGGTAGGGAAGCTGCTTCATGAGAGGCTCTTTGGTTCTGAAAAGTTCTGTCCAACAGGACACCAAAGCCGAGTGTTAATTCACTGGGCATCTGCCACTGCTCAGAGGCTGGCTTTTTAGCGTCCTTGCCTGGAGCAAGCACGTGCTCCCCCTTCCCCCGACTGATTCCCACAGCCTGGTCATTAGCCCTCTTCTGGCATTGTCCCTGACGCCCCTCATTTCCCCACTCCCTTCACAAACCCGCCGGGCTGTCTCCAACCTTCATTCCTTGAGCTTGTTCCTTAGGCCTCCCCCCTTCCCTGGGGCGGGTTTAAGGGCTGGGCGGAGCTGTCCGCCTGAATCCCCTGTGGCCCCTTTGGTTCCTGGTTCTATATATATCCCTGTCCTTCTCTGCACAGGGTTTGATACGGCTTTATGGGCATTTCCATCCGCTTCACAGGCACAGCCATCACAGAGGCGTGTTTCACCCGAGAAACCTCAGCGGAGCCTGGCCTGTGGCGGACTCAGTCTGGCCCCTGAATCAAGGCTCTCTTCTCTTCCTGCCCTCCCCCTCCCTCCCCCCATCTCCCCCTCGACCTACCCCCAAGTGAATAACAGAGCTCTGGGGAGCACTCAGCCTCATTGGCAGGACATTTTGGAACTGCAGAGACTCATGGAGAATTCTTAGTGTCCCTTTTTCCCCAGAGTTAGCCGGGGAAGGCATGAAGCTCTAAATTAGACCCCTGTCACAGGAGCCCGGCATTTCTTGAAAAGCGTGGAGCTGGAGCCAGTGGGTGCTGGCAGGTTCTCTTGAGGCTGATGAAGAGGAAGAGCAGTCTTTATGAACAGAGGCCCAGGAGTCAGGGCCCGGGGTGGGGTGGGGGGCTCATGAAAAGGGTCAGGAGCAGAACTGGATCACACAAGTTCAAAGTGACCAAGAGAGGAGGGTCCTCAAGATGATGATACTCCCCAGGAAACTCCCTTTTGGCTGATTCCCTGACCAGGAGATGAAACAGTGAATTTGGTTTAGAAAGGGAAAGTTGTTGTAGAATAAAGGGGAAACCTGTTAAGCAGGCTATAATTTGAAAGGGAAAGGAATAGAACCCCCCCCCCCGATTTTAGGATGTCCAGCATCCCAAATAATCATTCTGCTTATCATTTTTTATACCTATTGAGTGCCAGGCCCTCTGGCTGTAGTCTTGTTGTGCGTTGGTATTTTCAAAGAATCTGTTACCCAAAGTCTAGTAAATAAGTGACGAAGCCGCTTGCAGATCCAGGTAGCTAAAGCCAGAGCCTGGTGCTCTTTCCACTATGCCGATCGCCTCCCGATGTGCCCATGAAAAGGTGACAACACTGATCTGACTTAGCCCATGTCTGAACATTTTTACTCTTTCCTTTACTTAAAACCCCATGTTTCCACCAGGTTCTCTCAACCGGACACCTGTGTTTACTTGAGAATTTCCCTGACATTCTGGCTGATTCTCTGAGCCTGGGAATCCCCAGGGTACTGGGCTGCTTGGCTGTGCCCGTGAAGGGTGCGCGTGTCTGTGTGTGCATCTCCTTGTCCACCTGAGCTCAGGCAGCTCGCTGTCCTTGCCTCCAGGCCTCCATCCCTGGCTGAGAGACATCAGTTCGTCTGTGACTCTGCTGTCCAGAGTGGCCTGGCTGGGTATTTCTTTCCCCTGCAATGTTTACTGTTCTTTCGTGGGATTTCAGATTTCCATGATGGCGGAAGGCTTGTAAAATGCAAAGGTGGGAAGGGTTACTGTGGCAGGAGCCCGGGCCAGGCCAGGTCGAGCCAGCAGCACAGACAGCTTTTATAATGGTGTGCAGGACTAGGAGGCTTGTAAAGGCGATGGAGGCAGATAGGGGGATAAATCATGCAAGCAGTGGGCAGGGTGGTGAGCCGAGGTTAGGAATTAACTTTGTGTTGGATGGAGCCCAGCTTGTGGGATGGGAAGAGAGGCCTCTCCTCTTTTCCTCTCCTCTCAGCTCTGTTCTTTGCCTCTCCTTTCTGTTGGCCCTATTCACTGCAGGCTGTGTGACATGTTTGCCCTAGCGCTTCCTGTCCCTCCTCCAAGTTGCCTGAACTAAATCAACAAGAGAGAGGGTACCCCAGAGCCTGGGGAAGAAAGTCCTTTATGCTTCTACCCATCAAACTGCTTTGTTTTATTGTAAATACAGGATGGAACTAGCCGATCTCTTCCTTCCGATAGTCAGGCATAAGGGTGCCCGCCTCCAGTTCCCTTCCGGTTGTCCTCATGTATTATGACCTGTAGGTAGAAAATGGACCTTAGTCCTTGGGGATCCTAGAGAAAGCAGACAATGCTCTTCCATCTCCTCTGAGATTCCCCACCTTGATGTAGGGTCTCACCTGCCTGAGCAGATAGATCTTGGCTGGTAATTTTGAGGAGTGTGGCAAATCCAGATTTCTTCATTCCGGGGTGATACTTGAGGATGGCATCTTTTTTTTGATGGGGTGTCTCTGTGCTATATAGAGAAACGAGTAGGGAGCTGGAAAAGGTACAGAGAGGCCACATGAGTGATCAGAGTGGACTTTGTGTATCAAAAGGAGCAGAGATTAAGTTTTCTCTGAAGTCTGGTGCATATGTGCGTGTGCACTTGTGTGTGTGCATGCGCGTACAGGCTATGGACTTACCGTTGGAACAGTGTCTGCAAGCCTCTTCAGGTCAGCACGGTGCCCACGATGCTCTGTATTTCTCCTCACAGTCCTTTGTGTCATGCTTTGCCAATTGTGGCTGATCAATACTTGCTTTTGACTATCTGCCTTGCACGTGATCGGCACCAGCCAGCCCCGCCCTCTGTGTCCCTCCCTTCTCCAGCATCTCTCACCATAAATGGTCCCTCTAATCATCACAGCTTTCAAGTGGATGGCTCAGCCCAAATGCAAGCCGTTGACTGCATTTCTTCCTCCCCAGATCTGTAATAATAGCACTGCCACTTTCCTTTCTAATTAGGCCCTAATTGAAAACTGGTTGCATTTGGACTTCTCTTCTTCTGTTCTGCTTTTTAGTTCCAGTGGTGGAAAAACATTCAGCTGAGGTTTGGGTTTTTCCTTTCTCCCCCCCCCTTTTTTTTTCTTCTCCAAATCCTCCTCCTTTTTTTTTTTAATATGGTGGGATTCTTTTGGAAAAGCTGTCCCCAGCCTGTTGGAGCCCCACTCACAAACCCCAGCCCTCTCCTAGAAGACCGGGTCTTTTCAAGTGGTTTGCGTTGAACACGTCGGAGGCCCCCAATGCCTGTGACAGTTTCTGTTAATTATAGAGGCTCTTTCCCCCTCTCACATTAGTCAAAGGAGTTTTGTGTGTTTTAACAGCGTTTTCCCTTGGCTTGAATAAGACTCTGTTCAGACATTTCCTAGGGCTGGTGAGGCGGCAGCGCTCTCTGGTACCCGGTAGCAGTGTTTCCTTATTTTCTTCTCTAGGGGCTTCACAGATTACCCAGTAGGGATGCTTCCTCGTGTGCTTGAAATGGAGTTGTTTCTGGATTTAGAGAACCCTCTCACACACAGAAACTTCTGCTAGTCTGGGCCTCGGAGATGAATAAATGTGAATGTGTGTGGAGATGATCTCCAGGTCTGTGGGTCTCTTCTTTGTGCTTTGCCCCAACCCCAGCTCCACCTAGTCCCTCTGTGAGGTTCCCATCTAGTCCTTGTGCTTGGGTGATAGCAGAGGATTTCGAGGGACTCTGGCTTCCAGTCGGCTTCCTTAGACCAGGGCGTTCTAAGTAGGCACATGATCTGCTGGGGGACTTCTCTGAGAGATCCACTTCCCAGCTTGGCTAGGAGAGAGCAGATATCACAGAAACAGTATCTGACCAGAAGTTCCACGAGGGGCTGTGTTTTGCTGAATGTAGACAGCCTGAGTTAGTCTTGGGGGAGTCAGCAGGATATCACAGATGGACTGTGAGTAGAGGCCCAAGAGAGTCCTCACAGGCAAAGTGGCCTTGGACTTGTCCTTGGACTTGGGATTGCTGGGTGATGATCACTTGTCTGCTTTGGGCTTCATTGTTTTTCCAGGGATTTACTTAGCCATGAATTTCTCCTTAAGCATATTTTTTAAAAGATTTATTTATTCATGCATACAAGAACTGGGGTACAGGCCAGAGGTGGGGGTGGTGAGAGGATTCGCTAGAGACAGAGTGGGGAACAGAACAGGCAGATCTACTGAAATACACTGCTGAAGGGAGCAGCGGGTGAGACAGGAGAGGTCTGCCTCGCCATGTGGGTTGCTCCCTGGCCGGGGCTTGAACGCGTGCTACAGCAGCTGTGGATAGCTTAATAGGTTATATCTTAACCCCTTGTGCCACCAGGGAGGCCCAAGCACATTTTGTTTTTGAAGATGCTTGTTTTCAGTTCCTGTACCATTTTTCTAGCCTGAAAAGCACCTCATCTGAGGCACTGATTTTATTTAGATGAGAACCTTGTGGGAAGAGGATCATGAAGAGTGACTGGCAGATTCTGTCTAGGGCTTCTCCTGTGTGCATTGGTGTTTAGAGCGAGAATGGGTGACAATTATAATTACAATAACACTCATTTTCCTTTTCTAGAAGTACGGAGTAGTTGAAAATATTATCATTCTGACTATCACTTGAGGTAAGGAATCTCAGGCTTGTGCAGGAATAGCTGGCTCAGCTTCTCCAAGGTTTGGAGAAGATGGAACTAAGGCAGCCACTTGCTCATGGGAAAGATGGGGGTGAAGTGAGGAGAGGGCTCTTTACTGTCAGAAAAACTAAAGTCATAGAGACCCCAAGTGGCCAGGCCTGGAGGCATATCACTTATCTGGGGCCCCTGAAGAAGAGCAAAACTATAGAAATAGGGTTATAAAAATTCATGATTCCATTTTAAAATCAGTTCTTAGATCAGAATTCAAGGAAGCAGGTTCCCCACAAGGAATATAACTTTCCCCATTCTCTTCCCCTTTTCTTTTCTGTCTTCCCCCAACCTCCCCAATTTGATTGAAGTCTGTGCTTCAGCACATGTTTGGTGCACCAAATGCAAAACATCTCCCTGCCCTGTGACCACAGAGACTGCAGCGTTGGAAATTCTTCCTGAATTGCTGACCTGGTTGTGCTGTACATTGTTTATATTTTATGACACACGTTTAACAATATAAACTGTAATATATTAAGGTAAAACATTGAACCAGTGAAGCAGAGTCAAAAGATACTAATGATATGTGTTTGGTTAGCACTCAGGAGGCCAAGGACTTGAACTTTATCGCTGCCTTTTTCATATGCGAAAGTGATAGACGCCTGTCTGCTCCATGCTTTTAGGGATAAGAGCACAGTAGAGTGTAAATAGTGCCGCATCTAGGCACAGGAGCTTTTTGAAAAACTGGATGACTAATTTCAGAAAAGTCTTTTTGTGTATGTTCAAATATTTTGATTTGGAGTACTTTCAGCTTTGGGATTCTTGGTAGCACAAGAGGAGGGGGTGGGTTGTTATGGTGCCTGACAGGTAAAGATCAGATTCAGGCTTTGTTATTGTTGTTAGCACTTGTCATTCTTAATCGTAGAAGTCATGAGTGTGGAGAGGGTACAGAAGAGGATGAAGGTGTTGAGGTTTGAAATAGATCTAAGTTGCCAGTATCTGTGATGTTTGTTCCTGAAAAGCCTCGGGTGTCCAGAGATCAAGCTTTCAGGGAAACAGAACTGAGCAGTCCTTTCTCTACCTTCGCATGTGGACCTTTTGCCACTCTAAGCATGGCTTTGGGGCTTTGGGTCAGCAGGCTGGCCTGCCTGTCGTCCTGCAGCAAAGGGAGGGTTTAGGTATATGCATTTGGAAGGCTTTGGCAAGTCCAGGGGAAACTCTTGCTCCCCCTTCTGACCCCCAATTTTGCTGTTAGAGAGACTGCAGTTTACTGGTCAGTTTGGTGAAAGGTACAGTTAGCTGGGGTAGAATTAATTCGAAATAATGATTTGTACCTGTGTGATGTTATGGTTGGCAAAGAACTTGCACTTACATTGTCTTCTTTGGTTTTCTGTGACCACTGCTTTTCTATTATTATCTCCACTACACAGATGGGGGCACTCCCGGTCCCTGGGTTTCCCAAGGTTACATAGTAAGTAAGCAGCAGAGCCAGGATCCAGACCAGGTCAGTTTAGATTGTTCCATTAAGTTAAGTTGGTCACCTGGTCTTCTACCTTATGACTCTTGGTTTGACCAAGGGCCAGGGTTCAAAAGGATAAGCTCCCTAGTGTTCTCTTCATTCAGTTTCAATCTCTGTTATTTTCCTCACTGTTATTACCAATTTTTTCTCTCTCTGACACTTCCTTTTTCCTCTCTATCCCTACTTCTCTGACCCCCCACTTTCAGAGACTGCCTTATTTGCTTTCCTAGAAATTCCTCTTTTAAGGCTTTTGGGAACTTTAACCTACCAGTAGTAACTCCATTTAAGAGAGTGTTTAAAATGTCTCCTGCCCCTCTCATTCACCCCCCACCCCCAAAGCATGGCCTCGCCCCATCCTGCCATCGTGCCGGCCAAGCGCGTGGGGCAGCTGTGGTCAGTCCCATTTATAAAACTGGTAAATATGGGACCGGTTTCTGTCCCCTCCAAAGGTCAATATTTGTGCAGAGTTTAATTTTAACTTAACAAGCAGTTGTTTTCTGCAGCTGCCCTGGTGTGTTGTGTTGTGTGTGCTTTCCTTGCCCTTCCTTCCCCCGGCTGTGTGTCTGTGTGCATCTGTGTTCACACTGTAGACTTAGTTCTGGGCTTCGGAACCTGCGGCCCACTGGCGTGGCCAACTGGGCCTCACGAAGGATGTTTGGGCTGAAGGGAGCTGGATAGAGGGCAGTGGGCCCAGCATGAGAAGGGGGTCGGAGACTGAAAGTGCGATTCCGCCTTCAGTAATCCTAATGTCATCACCATACCTTCCCTTGCTAGAATTTCTAGAATGCAGGATTTGAGAGAAATGGTCCTTTCTTTTAAAATCTGGACTATTCCCCTACTTGGCTTTCTAACAGCAGCTCCTGCTTAAGTAAGATGTAGGAATGGATAAGTTCATCACTTAAGGCCTCTCCCGAGTTTTAATATTCTATGATTTTTATGAATAAGACAGACTGGGATTGGGTGTCAAGAGTACATTCTTTTCCAGTTTCTGGCTTTACTGTCATTTAAAAAGTCATTCTTAAGCTAGTCATTTTTTTCCCTCTGGTCGTTAGTTAAGGGAATATGACCTTTGTTCCTTACAAGGATTTTGTGTGGATGGGTAAGATTTTATTTAAAAGAACTTTGAGCTGTTTAAATAAAGAGAAATACTTTAATACTCAGCTCATCTTCCCAGCCCAACTCCCCTTTCACAAGCTGTTTAAGTTTTTCTGCTTGTGAGCTTGTCCTTGGCTTGAACAGTTTAGTCCAAAAGGCTTTTGAGCCAGAGTTGCTGAAATGCAGGGAGAACGTCTCCATGAACAAGCATGTGGGGGCTCCAGCCACGGGGACCACCTCCTTCCTCTTCCCTGAGCAGATGACCAGTGGCCACCCCCTTACGACCTACCGTCACACTTCCTGGTCTCAGCTTAGAGCGCTCTTTCGCAGACAGACACATCTGGGGGGCTCACTCCTCTTCCTTCAGGTCTCCTTTCATAAGCTGCCTTCCAGCTGAGGACTTCCTGGCCACCCCATGTCCCGTTTCATCCCCGCCTCCCTCCCACCCCTCTCCGCTTTCCAGTTGCTTTCTCTGCTTGATTTTTCTTTTTAACCCTTATCATTACCCAACATTCCACAGATTTTTACCTTTTTTTTTTTTTTTGCGTAGAAGAACTGGGGTGTAGGCCAGAGGTGTTTGTGTGTGGGGGGGGCAGTGTGAGAGGATTCACCAGAGACAGTGGGGGGAGAACAGGCAAATTTACTGAAATATGCTACTAAGGGAAGCAGCAGGCGAGACAGGAGAGGTCTGCTGCACCGTGTATGGGTCAGCTCCCTGGCCAGGGATGGAACTCAGGCCATAGCAGTGATAGTGCTGAGACTAACCCCTAGGCTACCAGGGAAGCCCCCAGATTTTTACTTTTTTTATGATGTTGTTTTTCTCCACTGTGAAGGCACGGATCCCCATTGAGGGCAGGGATATTTCTGTCTCCCCAGTGCCCCTGGATCAATGCCTGGTACACAGAAACTCTCAAAATGTATCATTGACTACATGGATGGAAGGGAGGGAAGGAGGAGTAGATTCCTTCAATTGATGAATTTTCATTGGGGGTATTTAACCCATAGGGCAGAATGATTTGGAGACCTTTTCAAACTATTTATCATCTTACAAAAAAATTCTGATATGCTCCCTTCAGCCCCAAGAAAATTAGGGATCATTGTACAGAGACCCATAGTTTCCACTGAAAATATGTGGTCGGAAAAAAGGTTGAGAGCAACTGTCTCGGGCACTGCGACAGGCCATCTCCTCCTGCCTTGTAAATTGCAGACATCCCCTCTGGTTGGGAAGAGATTTTTTTCTTTTTCTCCCCTTTCCCTACATCACATATACCCCCCAATCCATGCCTTCTTGTCTTTCCCCTTTCCTTTATTCTTAGCCAGACACCCCTGCTTCCAACACGCAGCACCGCCTGCATTGTGAGTGGTTGTAGTCGGCGGGACACAGAGAGCCCTTGACGGCAGCAAGCGCTTCTTGTGACATCAGCTCTGTGGCTTTAGGGGGAGGCTGTGGCTCCGGGTCCCCAAGGGAGGGGGCTGTTTTTCTCTTCTTGATCGTTCACGTTGGTGCCCGTCTGACTTATAAACTTTAATGGCCAGTTTTAAAGGTTACTGCCATGGGGCACCTTTGTTGCCAGTTTTAGTTTTTTAATTTGGAAACTTTTTTTCCCCTTGTGGTCTTGGGAGGAAAGATTTGGGGCCATTTGGGACTGGGAATTGGTATTTGTGGGTGATGATGAGATAGCACAGCAGTCTTCTGGTTCTGGCTCCAAAAACCAGAATCCCTGGCATATTATCCAGTGGTCCAAATGAACCCCCAAAGGGAAGACTGACATTGGGGTGTATGGTCTTGGGCAGTATTGGCCAAGAGCATAGAAGGTTGGGAACTTATTGGGATGAGAAGGATAGTAACCATAGTTTGGGCTTTGGGGCACTAGAAAGGGAAGGAGATATCTCACTCTTATTTTAAGTTTCTTAACTCTTCCTTCACCACTAGTCCCAGTCCTGTGCTCTGAATAGAGACCTCATGCACAGTGGTCAGGTTTAACTGGGATGGAGTAAAGCTTCCGAGAGAGTGAGTCAATAGTTGAGAATGTGGCCCCAATGGTGGTTACCTCAGTGGAGCAGGGACACAGAACCAACAAAGCAAACTTCATTGAGTCTTTCTGCCAAATCTTTTTGCTAAGCCTATGCCTTAAAAAAAAAAAAAAAAAAAGATTTATTTATTTATGCATACAAGAACTGGGGTACAGGCCAGAGGTGTGGGGGTGGGGGGGTGAGGGGGTGAGAGGATTCAGCAGAGACAGAGTAGGGAGCAGAACAGGCAGATCTACTGAAATACACTGCTGAGGGGAGCAGTGGACGAGACAGGAGAGGTCTGCTGCGCCATGTGGGTCAGCTTCCTGACCAGGGATCGAACTCGTGCTGCAGTGGCTGAGGATTGCTTCATAGTGCTGCGACTTAACCCCTTGCGCCACCAGGGAGGCCCCCTGTGCCTTTATATATATATATAAAAAAAAAAAAAAACCTTTTCTCCACTCAAATAACGTCACAAAGTCTCATTTGTCAGAAAATGGTCATCGCCCATCTCAGTGTCATCTGCATTCCTCCAGGGAAAACTGCATTGTAGAGTAATCCTCAAGTAACTGCATCTTGAACTGGAAGGGATTATTTATAGCTCCGTAATGAAACTGTCCTACTCAGGGCATCTGTCTGTAACTAAGAATGGGGGATTTGACATGTATTTGGTGGGTGCTAGAAAGGAGATTTTATAAGTTTCATTCTGAGCATACTCCTCCCTGGTACTTATCTCACTGCAGGGTAGTAATACAAATAAAAGGGCAGGTAATCTAAGGAGTAGACTCTAAGAAGAGGCAAGCAAACCAATCCATGGAGGCTTAGACTCTTACTCACAGAGACTTTCCCGGACTGTTTGCTGGTGGTATTCATGGCCAAGAACACTGTTTGCTGGTGGTGTTCACTTACACTCAGGGTTTAACTCTGAATGGACCTGGGGAATTCAGGAAATGTTGCCTGCTAAAGGGAGACAGAGCTCCGCTCTCTGAGATACACAGTGCAGGAGCAGACCCCAGACAGTTCTGGTGCCTCCACAAGACATATGATCCAGGGTCTTGGATTCAGATCCTGGCTCTTCTTCCTGGGTTGGACAAAGCTGGATTTGCTTCTTGTGCCCTATGTTGCAGGGTGGGGGAGGAGGTGTGGGGGTTGGCTCGGGGCTGGGCCACAATTAGTGACCTGGAAGCTGGGCTGGGCACCCAGAGGCTATAAATAGCAGACATGGAGCAGTCTCTGAGCAGACCAGCCAGACTAGCCGCGTTTCAAGTGGTCTGGGTGGGATTTTTTTTTTTCTGTTAACCATTTGTACATCTGGTTTCCTCAGTGTTGGTGGGGGCACAGGAGAAGGGTGGGGTTGTGAGCCGAACCAGAAGTTCGTATGTGGAGTAGCTTCTTGGTTAGTTTTGCCATATGCGTGTCTTGGAGTTTCGTGGGTCCTTAGGATGAGCAGGCATCAGGGAGGCAGAATGAGGGCCTGGCATGTGGTCAGGGAAATGCAGAAGGCCTGCAGGGCCCTGTCACTAGGTGTGGTGGGTGTTCCTGAAGAGGGAGAGAAGGGCGTCTCACATGAAGTCACTCAGATTATTTGGGAGCAGGCTGGGTGGGACCTGTGGCTCCTCAGTTCCCACTGAACTGCCCCTCTGTCCCAGCTAAGCCAATCTGCTCTCCTTCTTCCTTGCAGGCCTTGCTAAATCTGTCCCTCTACAGTCCTTTCTGTCATTTGCCCTGGATTTGAAGTCAGAATACTTTGATTTGAATTCCATTTCTTCTACTTAATTTGATTTTATGACTTGGACATGCTATATTTATGCTCCCTGAGCTTCTGTTTAATTCATCGGTCAAGGAACAGTTTGGATAGAATACACCCAAAGGCTCCTTCTAGCTTTTATCAACCCATACATTACTTTTAGTCAGTCCATGTCTACTTTTCTTCTTCAGGAAGAAAATGTACCTCTGCCGGGAAGCCTACCCTGACTTACCAATTTAATATTATGTTTCCCTTCATAGACCAATAGCAGTAATAAAAACTTTGTACTGTTTTCTGTTGCATGCATCATGTGTTTCTTTGACATTATTTTCTTGCTGTTTTCGCATATTTATATTTTGTCTCTTTGAGTAGATTACATGTTCTTTGAAGCAGGAAACCACATGGTCTATATCTCTACTATTCACACAGCACTTTCTATTAATGTTGTAGGCCCCACTGAAGCCCACGAACACTTCCTGAGAGGCAAGCAGGCCGACTTGGAGTGGAATGGGAAATAGGGAGAAATGAATATGTTTTCAGCAAACTCCACTTTGAGAGGTGTCTTTGTTAGAGTAAAATGGAAAACAGCAAGTGAGAACACAGATGGGAGAGTTCATGCATTTTATCAAACCCTGGGAATCTGGTGCCGCTGCTTTGCTGATTGTCTTTCTCTTACCTTTCCTTATTTCATCTTCTCCTGTAGGTGCTTTTACTTATGGGGACAGTCTGCATTTGTGGTTTTTTGGGGCACTGAGTATGGAACTATATTTTGCATAATGGTAAAAGAACTTTCTGTTCCAAGCATAGGCTCTTTGTATTAAATTTCAGTTCTTGTAGTTTCAATAATCCATCTGTTTGTAGATCCCTTTACGCCTAAGGACGAGGATAACAACACTTGCTGATATCTGTGAAAATGTACATGGCACTGTTGTCTTGCTTTTTTTTTTTTTTTTTTTTTGCTTTGCTCTCTTGTCACACGACTTTGATCTCCCATGCCTTGTTTCATCCTTTCTCCTACTTTTAGCTCTTTGGACCAGGCTAAACAATTCCTCCCTCTCGGGTGTTTACACTCTCCCAATGTTAGCAGAAGGTTATCGTGTCTAGTCTCAGACGTCACTTAGGCCATCTGCCTAGCTTAAAACCCCTAATCGCTCCTTACTCATCTTTTCCTCCCCCACCACAAGTCGGTTTTGTTACTCTTCAAACTTATCTCTACAGTTTTGGTACCAGAATGCCCAACACTGGGCACAAAAATCAGGCAAGGTCTTCTTAGAACCAAGGAGAACAGCCCATGTCTCTATTTTGAAGGCACGATGTCTCCCAGCCCTGGGGTTTTAGGCAAAGAACTTAGTTTTGTTGCTATTGTCTTTCTTTCAGTTCATGTGTGTAATAAACATTTATTGAGCACCTATTATATACTGGTTTCTTGTTACACACCAAGAATATTATTTGATTAAACAGAAGACATTTCAGTAATTACTACTTACAAAGCATCGTTAGAAGTTGGGGATTTGGGCCTCCTCAGTAGCGCAGTGGTTGAGCGCTGGGTTGCGAAGCTACCTGCAGCCTCTGCAGCACCGGTTCGATCCCTGGCTGCTCCCCGGCCATTGGAGGAGGGTCCCACATGGTGCGCAGACCTCTCCTGCCGCCCGCTGCTCCCCTCAGCAGTGTACTTTGATCCTTCTGCCTGCTCTGCTCCCCGCTCTGGCTCTGGTGAACTCTCTCACCCTCCTGTGCTTCTGACTGTACCCAGTGCTTGTGTAAATAAATAAATAAATCTTAAAAAAAAAAAAAGTACAAAAAAAAAGTTTAAAAAAAAAAAAGAAGTTGGGAATTTAAGAATAACCGAATCCACTTATAATGTGATTACTAGTAAGTGACCCAGTTTATAACCTAGAAGGACCAGACATGTGCATCCTGAACTACAGTGTGGGCCATAGTGAAATGGGAGCAAATGTAGGTCCAAGTAAAGTGCTTTGGAAGAAAAGTATAAAGAGAATTTCATTTTTGAAGGAGTTAGGGTTGTGGGCAGTGAAGGGATCAGGAAAGATTTTGAGAAAGAAATTTGAGCTGGACCTTGAAGCATAAGCATTTCCCTAAGTAGAGAATGTGGAAAAGGATATTAGAGTGAACAGCTTCCATTCTTGCTTCCCATGAACATTTCTTGAGCGAATGGAGAAAGGGCATATTAAATGGAACAGCACTGATTCCTTTCTTAAATATTTTGAGTGCCTACTATGTGCCACACCGTTCTAAACGCGATACTAGAACAATGACCAAAACACAGTCCTTGCTCTCATAGAACTTACAGCCTTCTGAGCTGTCAGAGTAAATGTGACCTTTCCCCCCACCCCGCTGCTGTTATCATTCACCTTACTTCTTACTGTACTAAGTCCTTGGAACTCACAGAATGTCTCTTAGCTCCCTGGGCAGTGTCATCATCTTCTCTGGTATCATTTACATCTTTCAAGATTGTTTCTTCTTAGCCAGATTTTGGACAGGTCAGAACTGAGACCAGATTCTCCACAAATCTTAGTCAACAGTGACAGTTGTGATACTCTACACAAACACGCCGTCTTTACAAGATTTTAAGCGTCTGTCTTAATGTTAATTTTATGACATATTTCCAAAGGCTGTGAACATTGGTAATATGTATATATAACAAGTGGTGAGTATTAAACTAGAAAATGCCATTAACCGGCGTGTCCCCTTCTGAATCAAGCATTTGATCGACACTCATGTAATCATGTTTACTTGGGCTGAATTGTGTCCGTTTCCTTCTGTTACTGCACTGAACTCGAGGCCCATCCTCTGCCCAGCTGATGTGTGTTTCTGTTTTACCCATGGTCTCTTCATGGCTTTGGGCCATTTTAATTTGGTCAAGTTAAGCCTTTCTTCCCAAGTCTGCAATTGACTTTGCCTCAATTCTAAGAGAGGCTGACAGTAGGAATGAATCCAAAATTCCATTCATTTTATATTCACCACATCTGGGTTTCTTTTAGCATCATTTTTCCCCTTGAGAACATTTTCAAGGTTCTCCTAATTTTCTAGTTTTTTTTTGAGGGGGGGGGAGCGGGTATGGGTTGTCTTTTGGAAGATTACTAAGAAGTTTCCAGGACTGATTATCTGGTCTTGAGTCTATTTATGTATATCCCTCTTCTCTACCACCTTCTCTGTTTGGTAAAATCACTTTTCTTTCCTCTCTCCCCTCACTATGTAGATGTCCTATTCTTGAGACCTGTGTTGTGGGTCATTATTATCCTCTGTTCCCCTTTGTTTCCTAGGGAACCTGTTGATTCTGCAGAGAGTAATCTTGATGCATCTTTCATAATCTTGTAGGGCAACATTCTAGGTAGAGAGAGGCAGTTGCTTCCCTGTCTCCTGATTTCACTTTAGCTGCTGCTCTAGTGTTGTCAGTTCTGGAGACCTCTAGCTGGACTTTTGTGATTGTCAACACTATTTCAGCCACTAGGGGACCTTCTGTTTCCCTGAGCTCTTTTGGCCTAAATGTAGGGAGGAGGTTCCCTTTTTCCTTGGTCAGTCTGTATCTGGCCCTGGGGCTGGCACATTCAGCTCTGCAGATGTGAGGGCTCCAGTGAGTTTATGATGCTCTTGGAGTGGTGCAGCACAGTGGCCCTGCCTTAAGTTCAACCAAGGCAATTTCAGTGTTTTTTAAAAAAGCTTACATAAAACAGAACCAAAAATACAAAAACCAGAACCAAAAAAAAAAAAACAAACAAAAAAAAAAACGGTTTAGGATTAAATTCTTCCTCGGCTGTCTTTCATCATGCATACAGATAAAGCAATTTCTATTTAACAAATACCTTACATCTGCGTGTTCCAGAGTTACGCAGATCTGGGTTTGAATCCTGACTGCCATTTACTGGCCATGCGACCTTGGTGGAGCAGGTGACTTGTCTAAATTGGGGCTCTGGAGTCAAGGTGGTTGGGTTCAAAGCCTGGTTCTATTTAGTAACTATGTAACTTTGAGAAAATTACTTAACCTGTCTGGCTGCAGTTTTATTTTGTATAAAATGGGTCTACTTAGAGTCTGTAGAGTTAATGAGGATTTGATAAGATAATGTATTTAGATACTTTTAATAGTGTTTGACCCATATCTATTTAACATTTCAGTATGTTTAATAAAGATAGTTTCCTCTTGGTTCAATGTTTATGCATAGAAATGAATTTGAAAATTTTTTCATTCTTTTTAAACTAGCACATCCTCCTTCACCAAGACAAAGAAACTAGAGGAGTATACATTAAAATAAGTATGAGGGCCTCCCTGGTGTTGCAAGGGGTTAAGTCTCAGCTCTATCAAGCTATCCTCAGCCACTGCAGCACGAGTTCCATTGCCCGCCAGGGAGCTACCCAAATGGGCAGCAGAACTCTCCTGTCTCACCCGCTGCTCCCCTCAGCAGTATATTTCAGTAGATCTGCCTGTTCTGCTCCCCACTCTATCTCTGGTGAATCCTCTCACCACCCCCACCACAACTCTGGCCTGCACCCCAGTTCTTATATGCATAAATAAAATAAATCTTAAAAAAATAAAATAAGTATGAGATCCACTTCTATCAGTTGGCAAAAATTAAGGTTGTTTATTACAGTTTTGACCAGAGTTAGGGGAGTTGGGTACTCTATACAATATGGTGGGTAGCTAAATGGATACATTATTTTTGGATGGTAACTTTTTGGCAGTATCAGATACAACCTGTAATCCAGCAGGTAGGAACGTTAACTATAGATGCTAGATACGAAGATTTAAAAAAAATTAAGTCAACACCCAAAAAATGAAGATGTGCACAAGTGTTTCGAGGAAGCATTATTTATATTGGGGACATGTGGAATCAATTTAATTATTTCATTGTAAATATGAAGTGATTATGGTTTATCCACACAATGAAGCCACCAGAACGTATGAGGTAGACTTGTATATGCCTTGGAAAAATGGCCAGGTTATACTATTAAGTGAAAAAAAAGCAAAACGCATAAGAATGTCTATAATGTCCCGTTTGGGGGTAGGGGGAAGCCCACCTCTGTGTGTGTCTGTTTATGCAACAGTAGAAAAATTCTGGAAGGATACACATGGAATTATATATAGTAGTTACATCTGAGCAATAGGTTGGAGGTGAAGAGAGGATACTTCTGTAGTGTTTAAATTAATTTAATTTAATTTAAATTTTTGTAATTTTTCAAAAGAGGCAAAAAGAAAGAAACATAAATGAAAATGTTTACCCAGCACCAACTCCTTATCCTGATGGAGTTCTTTGCCATTTCTTGGTGATACTTGGTTTAGGGCCTGGGGTCTCTAGTGCAACTTCCTTTCCTCAACCCTGTACATGTCGTGGGGTGGGGATGGGGGAATTCTCATTCCTTCTGGGAACTGGTGTTCTAACCTTCTAATTGGTATTGTAATTGGATACACTACATCATGTCCTCTGGATTTTGGGCATGTTTTGTTCTTCTTTAGAGTCCCTGTTAGATCAACCTAATTTCTAATCCTCTAATGAGGAAAGTACTTTCTTAACTGGCCCCATGGGTTCTACTTAGGACTTCAGGCCTCTCTTCCATGCCCTTACACAAGCTTCACCTTTCCAGAAGGTTTTATTACCTCCAGGACTTTTGCTAGCCCTGTTCTCTTACCTCCTGATAGATTTGTGCCTGGTTGGGTGATTTCCTAATATTAAAGTCAGTGCTATTCTTTGGTCCTTTTGTTCTAGACTAGTTCTGGGGTTGGTCATTGCAGTGACTTCTAATGGTATGTGCCATAGTCCTTGCAAATACTTACCTGTGTCTACTTTCTTGCCTCAATAATAGGCCAGCGGGCCTCCCTGGTGGCACAGGCGGTTGAGCGCCGCGCTGTGAAGCTGTCCACACTCTCGGCGCGGGTTCGATCCTGGCCGGCCAGCGAGAGTGTATTTCAGTCAGTCTGCCTGTTCTGTTCCCCGCTCTGTCTCTGGTGAATCGTCTCACCCTCCCACACATCTGGCCTATATCCTGGTTCTTGTATAAATAAATAAATCTTTATAAAAAATACTTCTAAAAAAAATAAAATAATAGGCCAGCACCTTAGAGGACTTCCCACCGGAGTCCACCTCTCAGTGTGAGGAGCGCTTCTTGGTGCTCCCCCATTCTGTCCTCTTTCCCTACCCTTCAGCAGTGTCTGAACCCCTCCACTGTGGAATTAATAGCACATCATCAGCAAGTCTTCTCTGTCTTCAGTGTCTTCTTTGAGCAGTCACTTCTCTTTCTTGCTCAGAACCTGGCTTCCCCCCAGGGATGCTTCTTTCTCTGCAGCCTCTCACATGGTAGCTATTTCCTTCTACCATTGTCCTCTTACCACTGACTATGGTGTCCTCTTGACTACAAATTGCTGCCTTCTGACCATTCTCCCGCCCTCTTCCCTAAAAAGTCCTGACTTTTGGCTCTCATGTCATCAGATGACATCATCCTACAGGCCTCATGTTGTTGTAATGCCCTGTGTCACTCCCACTCACTTTTTGAGGACTTTAGCTCCTGACTCACTGGCACTTTCTCCAGTCTGCTCTGATTATCTTGACTTCTGCTCTGTGTCATTCACTGTGGACGTACCCTTGAGCAGTGGTTCTCAACAAGGGGAGATTTTACCCCAAGGCAACATTGGGCAATGTGTGGAGACATTTTTGGTTGTCATAACTCAAGGGGTATTGTTAGCATCTAGTGTTGGCAGAGAGCATCCAGGGATGCCGCTCAGTGTCCTGTAGTGCACAGGAGTGCCCCCACAATGACAGATTTTCTCACCCAAAGTGTCAGTAGTGTCACTGTTGAGAGACCCTGCTCTAGACTTTATCACCACCCATAATTGCAATCCCTCGGTAACCTCAACTTTATACATCCTGTCTTCCAACCACTTCCTCTTCTTATGGTTCCAACTCTCTTTCTCTACCTCAAGTCAACATTCCTTTAAACCCGCAGAGACTTCCAGGCCACTGATGTTACCCTTCTTTTCATTGTCCCGACTCTTGAGGTCCTGGTTCTCTTCCTTACCCAGCTCCTGTGGTCACTTACAATAATCACTGTCTTGCACTCCTGTTTCTGTTGCACATCTCTTGCGTGCAGTTAAACCCAGCTCCATACACAACTAAACAGAGTCAGAAAAAAATACTCTCAATAATTTCAAATTAAATTCTTGACCACGAACCTCAAGTGAGCCCTAGTGCTGCCTAGAAATCATGTTATATATCCCCAATCCACTTACTCTCCACATCATTCTAGATGTTTCTTTCCCGCTTTTGTCCAGCCCCATCAGCTTCACCTGCTTCCTAGTTTGCTGGTGAGGGAAAGAGGGGTGGTGCGGGGAGGGGGGGGGGTGAAGAATCAATATGACGTGAACTTTGGCAGACTTACACCAGTACTTCTACTTACTGCTAACGTATACACCCTCACTCACTGCCTTCCCACCACTTTACATAGACTACATTAGCCCCTCCCTGCCTAAGGGAAGAACCTCCACTTGTGGGCTTAGCCCACAAGAAAACCTGCCGAGGAAATTACTGCAGTAATTCTCTCTGTCTAGCTTTTGTGTTCCATGAGTTTATCATGTATACAAATATGCTATTATTTTTTCCCATCTTAAAAGTCCTCCTCTTGACACCTACCAGTCACTACTCTGCTGCATTTGCTGCAAAACTCCTTACAAGAATCCTTGTTCAATTTTGTTCAATTCCTCTCTTCCAGTTCTATCTTGAAACCATTTCAGTGGGGCTTCAACTCCTCTCACACCACTGACGCTGTTCTTGAAAGGGTTACTGCTGATTTTCCCATTGCAAAATCCAATCCTTAGTTCTGGGTTATCATCCAGTTTGGTCTATAAGCAGCCTTTGGTCAGTTGGTCATCCAGTCCTTGACACCTCTTTACTTCCAGAGCAGCGCACTCTCCTGGCTTTGTTTTAAACTTGTCACTTCTTCACACCCCCTTTGCTGGTCCTCTTCCTCTGTACTTCCTCCACGCATCCCTGCTTTGCATTCTTCTTACCTACATTCACTCTGTTGGTGAGCACATTCATTCTCATAGCTTTAAATATTATCTCTATGTCTTTATCTCCAGCCCAGATCTTTATGCCAACCTCAGACTTGGGTTTCTAACTGCTTTTCATTTAATCGGAAGTCAAATAGACATCTCAAACTCAACATTTAAAATTGAACTCCTGATTTCTCCCTCTTCTCCACCTGCTGCACAAGCTTGCTCCTCCTGGAACCCTCCTTGATGCCAACTCTGTCCTTTCTTCTGCTCATGTTAAAAATCTTAGAATCATGTTTAACTCGGGTCTTTCTCTTCTACCCTACATCCAGTCCACTCTGAAATTCTGTTGGCTCGTCTTTCAAAATCAGCACAGAATCTGCCACTGCTTCTAACATCTTGCTCTGAGCTGCTGTCACTTCTTGGTTAGATAACTACAGCAGCCCCCTAACTGGTCCCTTTCCCTACTGTCCTCCAGTCTGTTCTCAGCTCAGAAGCTGGAATGATCTTTTATTTTTTGTATTATTTTTTAAAGATTTATTTATTTATACACGAACTGGGGTACAGGCCAGGATGCGCGGGAGGATGAGAGGATTCACCAGACACAGAGTGGGGAGCAGAACAGGCAGACTGACAAAATGCATTGCTGAGGGGAGCGGCGGGCGAGACAGGAGAGGTCTGCTGCGCCATGTGGGACCCTCGATGGCCGGCTGGGATCGAATCCGTCCATCGAACCGGCGCTGCAGAGGCTGCGGACAGCTTCATGGTGTTGTGCTCAACCACTCAACTGCCTGCGCCACCAGGGGAGGCCCTGGAATGATCTTTTAAAGTCCTGAGTCACTTGATACCACTTCTTTGCTCAAAACCCTGCAATAGATCCCGTTTCACTTCGGCTTACAAAGCCCTAGATGACCGCGCCCCTGTAACCTGCTGTGCTCATCTCCACAACCTCCCGCTCCCTCACTTCATTCTCCACAGTGCCCCTCTGACTGTTCTGTTAACACACTGGGAACATTGTGCCTGAGACCTTCACATTAGTTATTCCCTTGTTTCCAACACTTTCCCTCAGATACCCATAAGCTAAATCTCTCAGGTCCTTCAAATTTTTGCTCAAATGTCATGTCATCCAAACCTGCCCTGACAACCCTGTTTCAAATTGAAGTTCACCCCTCCCCTTACTCACCCTACTACTTATCTTACTTTTCTTGTTTTCTTTTTCCCACAACACTTAAATTCTCTAATCTATAGTTAATATTGATGGTCTTCCATTCCTAAAATGTAAGCTCTCAAGGGCAGGAATTTTTGTATGTTTTGTTCATTTTTGTGTTTTAATAACCAAGAACCAGACCTGGAATATAGGAGGTCCCTAAGAAAAATCTGTTACTTGATTCTCACCTGGTTTTAGGTGTGATCACAGAGCACAGGTGATTGGCGAGCCGGGTCCATATATCTCAACAGCACCTATGCTTACAGAATCATCACCAGCTCTTCCACTTCCTCAGGTATTCTCCTCGTGGGGAACCAGTCTTGCAAATTTCTACCAACCGTATGCAATAAAGAATTCAAAGAGTTTTTTAAAAATTACGTAAGTAACACGAAGTAACCCTCTCACTTTCCCTGCCTGGAATTGTTTAGAAAGAAGGAAATCTTAAAAGACCCGGCTTGCTGCTTTCCTGAGTGGCCCTAACTCAGTTTCATTCCTTCATTTCTGGGCTTTGGGATCCAGTTTTAGGAAATATTTCTGTATATGGCAGAATAGTCAGGAGCCCTTTGATAAGTGAGTCACTGTCTCTCTTTCTTGCCCCCCCCATCTAAATTTTATTGGGCTTCTTATTCTCTGCCAGCTTTTTAAAACATCTCTTCCTGGAACCCAACCCAGATATAATTTAATTGATACATTCATTGCTTCTCCCAGCTTTCAGCTGGTTTTCTGCCTTCAGAACTCTGTATTACCTCAGTGAAAACATTTCTTTCTTCCTGTCTACCCTGAAAGCCCTTTCTGTGTTCTTCTGATGAGGATACCTCTCCGCTGCGTTTATAACAGTGTCCCTACCCCTTCTCTACAAACTAGACCCCAGGCCATCAAGACGGGGCTGAGAACCTAACCTTTCTGTGGACACTGCTGTCCCTATAGGCTCTTGGCCCTGGGGTGAGGGTCTTCTTGAGCCACGTCAGGCCTGGGCACAAGGAGTTTGTGGAGGCTGACGCGTCTTCATAAACTAAGGTTTCTATTATATGGGGATGAGGTGGGCAGAAGATAATAACTAAGTGAGCATCAGGTGTGACATAGTCCTGCATCATAGAGACTAAGAACTGGGGCTGAAATCTGTAGTAGTAGTAGTCAGGGCTGTAGTAGTAGGACTCTCAGGAAAAGACAGACTCCCCAGAACCTGGAGACCTGGCCTGTTGGTCCAGAAGCCCACACAGGTCCTGGTCCTTTTTTTTTTTTTTTTTTTTTTTTTGGTAATTTCTTACGCTCTTATTTAGGCTCTTATTTCCTTCCCCTTCTCTGCTTTATTCTTCCACAGACCCTACAAAGATCACGTTGGCAGTTAGGGTCCGTGGGAGTGGGAAAGGTGGAGAGCTGACTTTGCCAAGTGTTTTCTTAGCCTTTTGCCCATGTCCTTTTTAGGAAGGGACCACGCAGTGGGCACGTCCCTGACCAGCCTGTCCTTCGCCCTTCCCATAGGTGCCCTTCCACTCCGGCCAGTGGCCATTGGGGTGGAGCAGTGGGAGGATTGTTATTCCCTGGGATAGGAATCAGAGGGAATAAAATTCCTCTCCTACCCTCATTCTTTGTTTTGGTGGGTTGGAGGGCCAAAGTCTTGACAGATAATGTTTTATTATCAGCAGGTGCTCAAGAAGCCCTGTAACCAGAGCCTAGATGTGGTCCTTTCTTCATCCCTCACCTGGAGATGAACCCTGGAGTAGCTGCTCTGTTCCCTAGGGTCAGCCTGGTGTCAGGGCTGTCTGTTCTTGCCTCCTGAGTGAGCCTGAGGATAGGGGGTAAGCAAGCTCAGTGGGAATTTTAAACTCATGAGATTCTGGCTTCCTGCAAGGAAGTAGAGTATATCAGTTAGGAAATGCTAAATTAAGTAATTAGGACAGTCTCTCCTCAGTGAAAACCAAATCCAAAAAGAGTGTGAGATGCACTGTACCTAGAAATGATCTGGACATTTTAGAGTTTCTGGACTATAGTCAGGAGAGAGGACAAAGGGTGCAAGGGTCCTGGGCTGAGGGACCTGAAGTCTCAGGAAGGAGCTTCTAGCATCAAGCCTGATCACATCAGTTTCAGATTTTTTATTATTTTTTTTTTATTTATACAATAGCTGGGGTACAGGCCAGAGGCGCGGGAGGGTGAGAGGATTCACCAGAGACAGAGTGGGGAACAGAATAGGCAGACGGATTGAAAGCACTGCTGAGGAGAGCAGCAGGCGAGACAGGAGAGGTCTGCCGCGTTATGTGGGAATCTCGTTGGCTGGTCAGGAGTTGAACCCGCACTGCAGAGGCTGTAGACAGCTTCACAGCGCTGCACTCAACCCACTGCACCACCAGGGAGGCCCCTGATCACATCAGTTTAAAGAAATTTCCTCCTAAAAGGCCTGTCTTGTCTCCTCTGCAGAGGCACATTTCTCTCTCCATCCCATTCCCCACTGCCCACCTCGACCCCACCATGGTGGCGCCATGTTCCAGTTTTGAGTCAAGGGTGACTTGAATATATCTCTTTACCTCCACTTTTATTCCCCCCTGTGCTTTTTTCCTCTTGAATGCCTCTGCAGGCTTGCTTAATTTCCCAGGACATTCGATTTTAAATTCCTCACTGGACATGTTTAGGTCATCCCCTCCGTCACCACTGCAGTGGGGACAGGCAGGTGCCTGTTGTGAATGAGTGTTTTGATTAACCTGGTGGCACATGACTTGGGGCTAGTGTTGCCCTCGTGGCATTTCATCTTCCCAACCCTGCAAAAGGCCCATCTTCTTGACTTCCTGGAAAGCGACTTTACATCCAGAGTTTTTTATTTCTAGAACCACAGAATCTTGGAATCTTTGCCCTTCTTTAAACGCAGAGTCGGGGGCCGGGCACTGGCATGCGTCTCGAGAGCACTCGACCAGGCACCCGCCAAGCCTGGGCTTTGGTAGGCCCTGCGGATGTCGTGTTGAATAATTTTCACGTTTTGATTTGGATGTTTGATGTTTGGTTTTCCTGTGTCTTTTAAAATATTTTTACTATGAAATATTTACTACACACAAAAAAAAACTGTATGACCTATGTAAGGAATGAAGGAGGATAAAGTAAACACCATGTACCTGCTGCTCACTGTATTTCGGGGCCGTCCGTATCCAGCCCCCCTGTCCCCTCAGTTTTCTGCTGTTCCACTTCAGTGGGATCAAAAACAGTGGGAAGAGCAGCTTCCCACAGAGAAGCCTTGAGGGTCATTCTAGCCCCTTCTGCACAGAGTGGCCACAGGCCTTTATCAGTCTAGTGGGAGTGGAGTCCCTGGCCATCCTGTTACTTCCACTCCCGGTAAGATAGAATGTTTAAGATGCCTTTTCCTAGAGGACCTCTGTCAGCTTTGGTTTCTTCCTCCAGTCGTTTCTCCCTCCCTCTTGCCCTGACCCACCGTAACCTGAGGATCTGCAGCGATTTTGATCGGCCCCGGACTTCTGTATTGATTTCCCATCCTGCTCCATTTGTTCTGGCTCCTCCGAGCTCAGTATCTATATTGATAGAGGTTTGCCTGCCAGGGTTAGCCACATGGGTGCAGGAAGGCAGCTCTCCCTCCTCCCAGGAGGCATTTGGTGTTATTAATATCTTCTACAGAGAATTCATGGAAATCAACAGCTCTGGGCTTTACAGAATTGAGATTGTATATCTTCTGAAATATTAAAGAATTTATAACCCAGTAAGATGTTAATATCCACAGATATACATTGTATATGATAAATTTCAAGAAGCTCATTTAGTTAAAGTATTATCTCATCAATTCTAAGGAGCCATCTCCTCAATTAGATTGAGAATAAAGGAACACAGGAAGTCGATGAAAAAGCACAGCGAGGCACCTCTCAGAACCTGATCTCAGGGCGATCAACCATGACCTGTGGGAGCTGAAAGCCACCCCCTCTGTCTGGGATCTCAAGATACCTCATCTCTGCCCCTCATTCTGCCCCACTGGCTGTTGGTTTCTGCTCCCACAAACCTGACACTTGGTTGCTAATCTAACTAGCTGTACTGGCCTTTCTAGTTCAGCATCCATTGTTATCCAATAAGAGTCTTTGTAGCAGTGTCTTCCCTGGGGCTCATGGATCCCCCGAGAATCCATGCTCAGAAGCCAATGTTTCAGAAACTGGATAGGGAAAAATGCATCTTTATTTTCATTGACCTATAGCTGAAATTTAGCATTTCCTTCATTTATAAATGCAAACAACAACCAACCATGGCATTAGCAGTATCTGTGACCTCGTCACCAATGGAAATCTTACATATCTTCATGTCATTGTATAACTGCTGCCAGAGCTATGCAGATAGTTTGTGTTCATCGCTGCTTGAAATTGTGGCAGTTATTAGACCCACTAGCAGATCTTATAGTTTAATGTGTTAATAAAGGAGCACCGAGAATATTATATTACTGATTTTTTTCAATATTTGAATTAATTGGTTTCCTTTGTAATCCTATATATTTCATTTTATGTATTTAAAAGGGTCTCCAAACTTACCAGACTGCCAGAGGAGTCCATGGCACACAAAAAAATTTATAAAAAAAGAACTCATGCTTTATGACTTTTGGGTCATATATCTGATGGAGAAAATATAGATTGGCCTAGGGATTGAGTTCTCTTGATCTAATTAGCTGGAGACTGGAGATTGGGGTCCCGTAGTATGATTATGACGCCCTAGTCTTACCCTTTCAAGGGGGTCTGTGAGTGAATACATTCAAAGAAGGGAGCTTAGCTGAGCTGGCCATTTTAGTTTACTTTATAGTGATTTGTATTTGATATAGAGAACACTTTTCTTCCATAATCATATTATACTATCCATCCAGAAAATGTAATGTTGGTCCTCCAAGGAATCAGGCAGTAGAGTGTGGATCGATTGATATAAATCCACAAAATGCCCTGCTGATGGTCCTCAGTAGCTTCATATTATTATGGTAAGAAATCACAGTTAGTGATTGGAATAACAGCAAAATTTTGATGTTGTGAAAGAAACCTCCCATGCCCCATGCCGCCCCCTATCATGGATCCTGGGAGAACGACTCTTTCCACATTCCTTTTCTCCAAATGTTCTGTGTTGTTCCAGTCATGGGTGGGCTCAGTGTATTCATCTAAGGTATGCAAATCCTTACACCAGGAGAACAAACTGATATTACCTACTCTGAGAAAACCAGGGGAGATTAAGGTTGAGAACACACATCCTTCTGGCCTGGGGCTGCCTTAGAAATTTGATTGCAGAGATTTCCAAAGAACCTCATTTTTCTGGGAGAGCCTCACACAGATTTTGCTGCAAAACATTGTTCATCACAGGACACCTATAGGTGCATCATTAATTCTGATCGATCTGGCAGTGTGGATTTGGGCTGAGGCTAGATGTTAACTGTTCCTGTGGATTTCCCTCCTACTTTTGACTCAGCATTCTGTTCCGACTTAATGGATATACCTTTACCCCGGCTTTACACTCCAGATCATTCCATGGCTCTGTTTGCCTCTAGTGCAGGTTAAGAGGAGGGAGTTTGGGGGGCGGGGCTCAGAAATCCCTGACAAGGATGAAAAATCCTGCCTGCTTTCTGCTGTTCTCTCAGAGAACACCCCGCATAGACCTGTGTCATAGAACTGAACGTATTTTGCTGAACCCACAATCATTCACTTGTTTCTTTGGCCCTAGAACAATCTAACACAGAGAAGATGCCAAGTAAGTGATTCTTAAATGACTAAATGTATTTGTTTCTGTGGCTTGAGACTTTCCCCTAATTCTGCTTTTAGCACATTACCTCCTGCTAGGATTTATTCCCTATTTACATGAAGGGATATATGTGTGTTTATGTGTACACTCACCCTTGTTCATTTCATAAAGAATTTGAGGCAGCTTTTTCATTAGCCCCTTGACTTTTACTCTCTCGGTTCTGAAGAACAGGACTGACCTATCCCCAGAGATTTTGCAGCAGAAAACAGTAGGGTCTAATTCAGCATCTCTACGCCTCAGACTGGCTTTAGCAGGAAGCAGCCCTTGGGATGAAGCCTGACTCAGCAGAGGGAGGCTTCCGCAATGGGACGCAGCCATCTGAGAATCTCAAAGCATTGAGTTTGAAAAGTGCTGAGAACTCAACACTTTCAGGTCCAGTTATTCCTTCTTTGCAGGACTTAGGGGGACTCTGGCCTTTATACTCCTATCCCTCACCCCAGCCAGTACATCCCTTACCTGATGCTGACTAGTCTTGCTCTTAGAATGCTCATGTGAACAGCTTCACATGCAAAGAACGTGCAGAAATGGCTCTGAGTTGTGCTGTTTGCCGCAGCTTAATCTCTCCTGGGTTAAGAGCATGGGAGCCTGGAACTGTGAGAGGAAGAAGTGAGAAGTCCCCAGAGTTCCAGCCTTTTGTCTCTTGGACTTAGCGAGAGATTGGCAGTCAAGGGTTTGTATCTAACTGAACAAGGCAGAGGAAGGTCCTCAGCCAGAACTGGAATAAACTTCCATCTAAAGCCTACAGCAAATATAGACTCTAAGCTCTATGAGGGCAGAGGCCATAGCTGCACCCCTAGACTGAATTCCCAGCATGGACTTCAGAACCTGGCAAATAATTGCAGAATGAACTTGATCTCTAGGAACTCAGAGCCTACTCAGGGAGAGAGGAAACGAGTAAACCAATAATTAAAAATAACTATTTTGAAGAAAAAGAATAGAGTGCTACCGTAGCAAATACTTTCAATGATATGGTCAGGGGACCAGAAGCATTTAAAGTGAGATCTGAAAGAGGAGAAGGAACCAGCAGCTTGAAGAGCAGAGGGAGAGGGATAAAGAGGAGATGCCCTTAAGCCACTGGCCCGTTGGTAGTAATGCTGGGGAGGAAGTCTGCAGGCCTGTTTATCTGGGTTCTTGTAGGTTATTTGTAGAAAAAAGAAGGGTCTACTGTTGATTCAGGGTGAGTGTATTCACCGCTGCCCCCACCCCACACCATTCCTTACATATCCAGCTTTGTTTTATAATGCCCTAGACCTGCTGGTGTTGACTGGGAATCAAAGGCTCCAGTGTGTGACTGGCCTTGAAGAGCAATTACTTGTTTATGTGTCTGACTCTGCGACCAGACTACGAGCTCCTTGAAGGCAGTGGACTCCATCTTATCCTTAGGACATAGCAGCACGCTCTCTGGCACACTCAACAATTTTGTGAAGTGACTGAATTAAATAATAGTATTGATAGTTAATATTTACTGAACACTGCCAGTGTGCCAGGCAATGTAGTGAGCTCTGCACCTGAATGATCTCAGTTAACCCTCATCATCCTCTCTAATGCCTGCAGCCTATTATTCCCAGGCAAGTGGAGAAACTGAGTCTTAGAAAGATAAAGTAATAGACTGGGGATTTAAGTGTAAGCAATTCATCTCCGGAACCTACACTTTTCCTAAAATATGTGCTTTTCTGTTTGCCTTTCAAATAGCTAAGCTTGCTTGGAATTCTCGAGGGAACTGAATGAATACGTTACATACATTATCTCGTTCAACACTCCTCGCAGCAACCCTCACGGATAGGAATTATTTCACTCATTTTATAGCAAATTGAAGCACAAAGAGATTAAGTTCTTAACCAAGATCATAAAACGAGTCTGTTTTATGAAAGCCCAGGCCGTGTGACTACCTCTCACGTGCTTGACCATTCACTGCTCTCTCCAGCTGCTCAGCGCCCTCACTGGCTGAGGTCAAGCCCCTTCAGAGTTGTTCGGGCCTGTGGAGAGTCTGAAAGTCTTTTCCTGAAAGACATACTAGAGTGGAGAATAGGAAAGGGGAGTGGGGAAATGAGACTTTATCTTTTATAAAAATTGAGATACAATGTACAGTATTATCACACTTATCAAAAAATGTATAATTCGGTAGTCTTAATATACTTACAAAGTTGTGCAACCATAACTACAAATTCTTGAACATTTCATCACCCCCAAAAAGAAGCCTGTACCCATTTGGAGCCATTCTCCATCTCCCCATGCTCCCTCTCCCTAACTCTTGGAAATTGCAAATCTACTTTCTCTTTCAGAGTGGTTTTGCCTTTTCTGAATGTTCCATGTAAATGGGATTCTACAATATGTGGTCTGTTGGCTTCTTTTACTTAGTCTTATCTTTTTAAGCCTTATCTTCTTAAGGTTCATCCATTGAAGCAAGTGTCAGTGCTTCCTTTTTATGGCAGAATAATACGTCACTGCATCGCTAGACCTTTGTTAATCCATTCATCAGTTGATGGGCAATTGGGTTGTTTTTGTGGGGTTATTATGAATAAAGCTACTATGAACTTTCATCTATAAGTTTTTATATGAACTTATATTTTCTGTTCTTTTGAGGATACACCTCAGTGCAATTGCTGGATCACATAGTAACTACATTTAATTTTGTGAGGAGCTGACAAGTTGCTTATCATAATGGTTTATCTCTTATTTATGAATTTTTAAATTGAAGTATAAGATACATATAGAAAAGTGTCCATATCAAAAGCTTGAAGAATTATTCATTATAAAATGAATGCAGTCATGTAATCAGCACCCAGGTCAAGAATGCAAAAATTTTTCCCAGTGCTTAGTACCAACCCCCTCAGAGGGTATCCACTCTCCTGACTTCTGTATGATTCATTAATTTTGCCCATTTTGAGCTTCATGTAATGATCTCATTTAATCCTCCTCCTCCTCTCTAATGCAGGCAGCCTATTATTCCCATTAGGCAAGTGAAGAAACTGAGGCTTAGAAAGATGAAGTAGGACCTCCCCGGTGGCGCAGTGGTTGAGCGCTGGGCTGCGAAGCTGCCCGCAGCCTCTTCAGCACCGGTTCGATCCCCGGCTGCTCCCCGGCCACTGGAGGAGGGTCCCACATGGCACACAGACCTCTCCTGCTGCCCGCTGCTCCCCTCAGCAGTGTACTTCGGTCCTTCTGCCTGCTCTGCTCCCCGCTCTGGCTCTGGTGGATTCACTCACCCTCCCACGCTTCTGACTGTACCCAGTGCTTGTATAAATAAATAAATAAATCTTTTAAAAAAAAAAAAGATTTAGAGTACATTAAGATCACCAAATCAAAAAAAAAAAAAAAGATAAAGTAATAGACTTGGGATTTAAGTGTAAGCAATTCATCTCCAAATACTACACTTTTCCTAAAATATATGCTTTTCTGTTTGCCATACCATATGGAATCATACGGTATTCATTCTTTTGCCTGTCTTCTGTCACTCAACAAAGTGATTATGAAACCCGTCCATGCTGCTGCGGGGTGGTGCTTTGTTCACTTCTGTGTAATATCTTTTTTTTTTTTTAAGATTTTATTTATTTATACAAGCACTGGGTACAGTCAGAAGCGCGGGAGGGTGAGAGGATTCACCAGAGCCAGAGCGGGGAGCAGAGCAGGCAGAATGACGAAGTACACTGCTGAGGGGAGCAGCGGGCGGCAGGAGAGGTCTGCGCACCATGTGGGACCCTCGCCCGGTGGCTGGGGATCGAACCAGCGCTGCAGAGGCTACGGGCAGCTTCACAACCCAGCGCCCAACCGCTGTGCCACCGGGGAGACCCTCTGTGTAATATCTTGTGGTCGTACTCTGCCATGTTTTTTTTATGCATTTGTGGGGGATAAACATGTAGAAGTGGAATAGATGGTTTATAGCTGTGCCTAGTTTGGTTTTACCAGGTCCTGCCAAACTGACTTCCAGGGTGACTGTGTCCACCTCACTAATGACTATTGCAGTTCTGTGCATTTTGATATAATTATGGTTCATGTAGATATGCCCAAGCTTGTTGCCAGTTTTCTCTTGGGTTGTTTGTCTTACTAATTTTTAAGAGTTCATATATTTTACTCTGGACACATGTTTGTTGATTATATGTATTACAAATATTTTCTCCAACTCAATAGCAGGCATTTTTACTCTCTTCATTGTGCCTGTTGATGAATAGACGTTCTTAATCTTAATATGATCCAGTTTATCCTTTTGCTTTATGATTTGTGTCCTGTTAAGAAATCTTTATCTACCTAAGGTCATGAAGATCAGGTCCTCTTCGCGCGCACGTGTTGGGAGGGCGGTGGGGGGGGCGGTCCATCACCCTACAGAATAAGATTTTGCAGGGTGGAGAGGGAACTGTGTCACCCTACAAGCCCAGGCAGCAGGCGGGGTGGGGGCAGGGAGCCAGTGAGGTGGCAGTGGCCATGGTCTGTGTTCCCAGCTGTCAAGCGTGTAATCTGGAGTGAAAGAGAATCCCTTTGGTGGCCGGGGTCCTACAGAGACTACTGCTGGGTCCTCTAAATCACCTCTGTGTGTACAGACCCAGCTCACTGTCCTCTCTTCTCTACTCAAACAGGAAAAAAAAAAAAAATGCAGCATGCACGTCCACGTGGTGCTCAAGGCTCAAGAGCTTTCAAGGCCAGATACCTGCCTCCTAGCTGTGATGTCCTTTCTGTTATTAAACCCGAGGCTGTTTTCTTTCTGATTTCTACCACTTTGCTTCCTGTCCATCTGGGAAAAGGAGGGCTGGGGGTGGGGGGGGGTGCTGCATTCAGGAGGGGTGCTAAACTGTTGTCCAGACTGGGTGTCCCCCTGACAGTCCAGTGAAAGGGCACCCCCCCCTTCCTGAGTCAGAGCCCACAGGAACAGCTTGTTCCTCTTGGACAAAAGAAGGAATGAGAGTTGCTACTGCACTTTCTGAGGGGTTCTGAGGATTTGTCCCCCCACCATACCACTTTCATCCCCAGCCCCTTGGCTGCTCATTAGCTGCTCTCCAGACTAGAAAGCCAGGGTTTGTGCTGGGGCTGGGCGGGTCTTCGGGACAGTTTAGGCTCTGGCCCCCCCGAAGGGGAGGGGGTGGTTAGGGAGTGAGCAAGGGTCGCAGCTTAGGCCGCACCATTTGCTTGTCACCTTGAGGAGTTCCACCTTGTCCAGCAAAACCTCCTTCAGAGGAGCCACCACAAAGGGCCCTTATGAGCGCGGCTGCCCCTGCCCCCACCTTCACTTCCACTCCCTTGCCCATTATTTTTCTTTTGGGGCAGAGCGGAGGGGCCTTCCTGCTATGGCTTTGAGGGGCTGGACTTGTTTGAAAAGGAGATTTAGAGTCTAGAGCCTTCTCATAGCAGAGATTCATTTTCCTGATTTTCTAGTTCCTTCACGGGTGCTCCAGGGTCAAGTCAGCCCTTCCTTCTCTGGAGGGCATTTTGTCTCTTCCTTCTCTCAGCCTTTGGGCTTTTTGGAGATTTAAGAAAGAAAGGAACTGGGAGCTGGTTTCCAGTGCCACTAGGCTCCGCAACAAGCACCAGCTTCCTTCTAGGGAGTGGGAGGGGGTGGGAGGGGGAGATGGAGGTCCCACTGGGTTATTCGACATTACAGTGTAGGGGTTCAAGAGGACGGGTCACCTTCACTCTGCCTTTCCTAGCGATGGCCTCAGTGGAGTTACTTAGCCTCTCTGAGCCTTTGTTTGCACATATACAAAATGAGAATGACGTGGTGCCCAGCGGATAGGGCCACTGTGGAGAGTATTAAACGGTGGAGCAATAAAATGCTTTGCCTAGACCTAGCACATTGAAAGCATTCCAAAATGTTCATCGTCCTCATGTTAGTCAAGCCTCGTGTTTGGGCCCCTCTTTATAACCTTTCTTCCCATCTCTCTTTTCTCCTGACTGTGCAGTTCAGGGAGCTAGCTAAGCCGCCAGCAGAGCCAGAAAAAGCTGAATAATATAAGTAGGACTGGACTTGATCTCAAATTGCTTTGAACTCCACACCTATCTTATCTCCACTGTATTTCCAGAAAGGGAGGAGGAGGGGGGAAGGGGGAGAGCTGTGGGGCTTCAAAATTATCCCATTTTGAAGGACAGACACCAAGGAAGTGACTCAGGGATGTGAGTAGGGTGCACCCATGCGTGCTTCCATGTTCCTGCCTTGTTTTGAAAGCGGCAAGGGGCCGGTCATTGCTGTGTAAGGTCCCAAACGCAGGGTTAAGTCCAGGCCTCTCCGTGTTTTGTCCTCAGCCCGCCCAGTGCCAAGCAGATGGGCGCTCGGGAGCCCAGGGCCGATGGAGGTCAGCAGCACAGGGCAGAATGGCCAGGGCAGGTCTTGCACGACACAGACCCAAACAAAGCTACACCAGACCAAACAGGATGGTGTCTCGCCCACTTCACATGCCCTCTCCAAGGGCAGCGTGCTTCATACACTTAGGGCACCGTGTTCCCACCCCGACCACCAAGGTTTGTGATCAGTGACCTGAGAGAGCTCAGGGTCATCTGCCAGGACGACACAGGAGGAGCCCTCTGCTTGGATCAAGCCGGCTCTCAGGAGCTGCATGCCCAGGGAACAAGTGAGCTGTGGAAAGCCTGAAGTGAGGAGAAGGGAGAGGGAGCTGATAGTCTTCTAAAAACCTGACATCCCCACATCTGGCCTCCCTCTGCCCTGTTTTCCCCTCTCAGATGCTGAAGAAACTGAGATTAATCCCACCAGACACCGTTTGGCTGCTGACTGTCTGGGTGTCATGCCCGCCCGTCATGTGCTTTTCTTTCCCAGTGGCCTTTCCTGAGCCCCTGAGTGTGGAGCTGGCCCTGCAGAGTCTCTGGCACGCACCACCCTGGGGGGCAGGAGATGAGGACGAGCTCCTGGTTGAAGCACTGATGGACAAGTCGGCCTGTGGGGAGTACTTTGGCTAAAATATTTTGGGGAGCGAGCTGCTTGTGCTTTTGCTGGAGAGGATGGCTCTGTTCACCACGGTCATACCCACCTCCCAGAGAACAGGGTAAGGAGCGTGGAGGTGAAGCTGCGGCCTCTGGGGGCAGTGCCCAACATCAGGAGAGTAGAGGAAGTCTTTGAGCTGCAACTAGAGCAGCTGTGGAGAGGTCCGGGTCCGTGAATACCACCTTGGTGACCCTCCCATGAAAGTATTTGTTGGTCTCCTCAGTTTTCTGGTGAGGGGACAGAAGCTAACCAAGGTTGATAACTTAGCTAGGACTTTGCTCCAAAAGCCCTGTGGCCTTGGTCCTTATGGGAGACTGAGGAGTGGGCTAGTGGGGGATGTGGACAGTGAAGCACCTTCAGGTCACGTGTCCTGCCTCCCCGATCAAGGCCTTGACGAATCACTGAATGTCTGGATGGACATAAGCTTTGGGATGCAGTGGGGAAAGGTTAGTCCTGGGTCAGACCCTGGAGTCTCTTTGTGCGATTGGTGAGGGCATTTCTTGAGCCTGCTTGGCACTGGACAGGGGCCAGGCCAGAAAAGTCTCAGTGTGCCTCACAGAGGGAAGGACACACGTCTTGGGCACGCTACTCTCTCATTTAATCCTTTCGTTAATTCCATGATGTAGATGTTGTTCGTCTCAGTGACTCCCCAGATCTGTCCACCCGTTCATATCTTTTTTCTTTCTCTCTCAAAATAAGACATTGATTATAACTTGCCTAAAGTGTCACAGCTAGCAGATAGAAGACCTTAGGTACCAAGCCAAGTCTTGCATAGTCTAAGTCAGAACTTAAAGCTTGTTTCTGCTACACTCTCTCTTTTTTTTTTTTTTTCTTTCCCTAAAGATGTTCCCCCTCTAATTCCTGGATAGTCTTGCTGCTTGCTCTTTGAGCGAGAAGCCCTGGCAGCTTTCTCATTGTAAACATTGATACTTCCCTGGGCACTGGGTTCATCCTTCCTACTGACTCTCACCCTTTTGCTACCAAAGCTGATTTTGTGTTATCAATCCAAGGATCGTTTCATCTGGGATTTTATTTTAGGGTTTTGGCTCGTCCCTCTATAACGTCTACCTTATGCCCCTGTGTGGAGTTACCCTGACTCCTGTCTCATCCTACACCCAGTCCGTCAGCAAATCCTGCTAGCCATACCTTCAGGTGCATCTCGAACCTGGTCACTTCTCACCACCTCAGCTGCTCCCGCCCTGGCCACGCTGCCATCACCTCCTGCCTGTTTACTGTGACAGCCTTTAAACAGAGCTGCCCACTGCTTCTCTTGTCTTTCTACACTCGAAGTGATCCTTTAAAAATATAAATTGGATCATTTCACTCTTCTGTTAATCAGTACTAGTGGCTTCCCTTCTTACAGAATAAAGGCTCTAATGTATTACATTATCTCACGATGTCCAGTCAACACACAGACACATATCCACATACCTCTGATGCAGGGTGTCTACCTAGTATATCCTCCAGATTGGAACACTTGTAAGAGAGATGGGCTCTCTGTTAACAAACAAGAACAAGTCTAAACCGGAATGGGCCAAGGCAAACGGGGAACTTGGACACTAGACACAGTCACGTAGATCATTCTCGCACTTTGGCTTAGGTCTTTTAAAAATGTCACCTTCTCAATGAGGCATTCCTTGACCTCTGTTTAAACTTGCAACACATTCCTGCCCCACCCCATAATGTCTGCCGAGTTATTTTTCTCCATGGTGCTAACACCTCCTGACAGAATGAACACATGTTAATTAGCTATTGGTTGTTCATCTCCTCTCACTAGAACTAAACTTCAGCAGAACTGAGGACATTTATCTCATTTGTTCAGTATGCTAGATCCCCAGCATCTAAATCATTATCAGTGTATAGGTGGTCAGTAAATATTTGCTGAATGAATGGAATGGGGTTGGGGAGGGAGGGTCCTGTTTCTTGAAGTCGCTCATTTGTATCCCCTCCCTAAATTATTTTTCTTGTTTCTAGCTATTTATTTTGCTAACCCTTTGGTAATTTGATACCATGGAAGAGTTTTCAGTGTGCATTTTCCCCTAAGAGAAGCTAAATGAAAGCCACCATGACTTCCTCAAGACTAGGAAGGAAGAAGCTTGTACCCACACTGGCAGAGCCCACCAGTGCAGGAGAGAGGAGAGGCATTCTTACCCTAAGGGAAGTCCCTCATTACCTGCACCCCCAGTTGTGATATTGTGACAGTCAGGGCCTCGGGGCCATGCCAGCTTCAGGCTGGGGAGGCTGGCACCAGAACCAAGCACCTGCTTGAGGCTGGCACTAGGAGCTTCAGTTCGTGCATTTCCCCTTTCTCTTCTGTCTGTCTAACATATCCTCAGCCTGTGAGCCCGTGGTGAGTGTGGTGAGTGGTGTATCAAGGCCCAGCCTTTCTTGACCCAGTATCCTCAAGGTTTCTTTCCTGAAACAGCCTTAAAGGAAAAGAAGGATGAGATGGGAGGGAGTGGGGGTAGGATCAGACCTATTATTTCTTGCTGAAAATGGCAATTGGGACAGCTCTCCTACCTGCCTGTGACTATGCAGGTGTTTTTTTTTTTCATGGCCTTTTCCCTTTGCAAAACAGCAGCAGCAGCTCTTCCTGTCTGCTATGTCTGTGCAAGCTGCTGCACAGACAGCTGCTGCTGTCCTGTCTTTCCTTTTTTAAATATGTAATAAACTTTCCCTTTTGATAAATGTATATATGTATATTTCATTTATATGTCTATATAAAGAAAGAAAATGGTAGTTGGGATTGCTCTAACAGATCCTGATGGAATCAGAGAAAAATTTCTGGACCTCTGGGAGTGAATTTCACACTTGATGAAGATGGATATCACCCCCACAGAGGGAAGCTTGTGCCCTGGGAGCTGAGATTGGCTACTGTAAGGACAGGAGAAATAAAATTGCCCTAGGGGTTTTATTTATTTATTTATTTATTTATTTATTTATTTATTTAGAAATGAGTTGGTTTTTTAAAAAGATTTTTTTTTATACAAGAACTGGGGTACAGGCTAGAAGCATGGGAGGGTGAAAGGATTCACCAGAGACAGAGCAAGGAGCAGAAAAGGCAGAAGGACCTAAATATACTACTGAGGGGAGCAGCAGGTGAGCAGGAGAGGTCTGCCATGCCAAGTGGGAATCTCCCTGGCCAACCGGGAATCAAACCCACACTGCAGAGGCTGCGGACAGCTTCACAGCACTGCGCTCAACCTGGGGCACCACCGGGGAGACCCCCTCGAGGTTTTATTTAGGTTTCCCTAAAGCTCTGACATGGCCACATAGCAGGGGCCAAAGTTCCAGAAGATTGGAGATGGGAGAATAGAGTAGCTGTTGGGTCTGTTGAACAGTCGTGTCAATGTGTAGTGGAGAGACAGGAAGAGAGTTTATGTAAGTGTAGCAGAACTAAAAGGGAAAGCCAGAGGAGGCTCTGATTCCTCTTCACTGTGTTAATATATTGGGCTGTCGGAAAAGTCATGATGCAAAATACGTCATGACTTTTCTGACAACCCAATAGCCGGGAGCCAAAGAGGCGGGGTCCTGTAGAAAGCCACTTTGTGAAACCAAGGAAATTCCCACGACCACATCCTCAATTCAGAAAACCAAGCTCTTGGCAACACACGGGAGAGGAGTTTAGCCTTCTAGTCTCATTTCCTGTGAGATACGTCCATACTATCCTGTCTTTTCCCACCTTTGTGTCTCAAACGCTCCCCCCCACACACACATTTAAAACCTGCTCTTGCGGGCCTTAGCTTGATGGCACCACCTCTGAAGCTTTTTCTGGGCCTCAGACCGGTCCTCTCCTCTCGGGGCTCCTCTCTCTCTGCCCACAGCTCTGTTATGGCACAGAGCATGGAGGGGGCACCACCATCTACCTGTCTCTCACATGAGGGTGCAACTCCTCAAGGCAGGGATGTGACTGATTTCTCTGTGCTCCCTCAGGCCTGTTGTGAGGAAGGGAGGATGGTGGTGCTTTCCCCACCCCCAGCCCTCTGGTGCCAGCACACAGCAGAATCTCAGTCACTTTTTTGCTGAGTAGAATTGATCCTGGGTTAATCAGATGAACACATTATACAGTAGACCGGCCTGTCTCCTGCTCCCCTCCCCACTCTGGGCAGTGACCCGCTCTCTGGCGGGTACACCTTGATCCCGGCCCGGGGTACTTATTGCCGGGGGCACTGCTGTTTGCTTTGCCCAGTCCTGACTGAGGTGTTCTTCCTTTGTTCTCTGCCGCCAGTCCCACCTGGCCCCGCCATTGTCCTGAGCCAGGAGCGGATGTTTCTCCTGCCCCAGCTCCCTCTCCCCACCTCTCTTCCCGCACATTTTCTGAGGCTGAGGGCCAGGCACAGCTAGGATAGGACCAAGGGAGTCGCCTCTCAGTTCCTGCGGCTCCAGTAAAGGACAGCTGCCTCCTTTCTGTCTGCTCACTTTTCCTTGTCTCCTGAGGGAGCTTGTTCCTGAGCTGACTGGCTGGGAATACAGGCTGATGGCCTGTGAGGGGAGGGTGGAGGCCTGTAGTCCTTGGAAAACTGTATTCTCCCGTTGACCAAAGTCCTGCTATTGGAGAAGTAGACTGGAGGGCAGTTGTGTGCGTGGGCCCTGAAGCCAGGCTGTCAGGATTCTCTTCCTGCCTCACCACTTTCGTGCTTCAACTCCCCAGTGAAAATGGGGTCACACTGGGCCTGCCTTGCCCCTTCACTTACAAGTGGTTATTGAGTCCCGCCTGCGGGCCAGGTTGTTCTGGGAGCCCAGGAAACAGCAGTGACCAGGACGAAATGCCTGAATACATTAAAATCCTTAGAACAATGTCTTGCACATTGTAAATTTGTGGCAAGTGGACAAATTTTCTCTTCCTAGTACTTTTCTGAGACAAACACGCAGCAGGAATAACCTTTGGCAGCAGCTACAGGGCCAGATCTTCCTAAAACAGGGAAGGACACAGGAGCCCTAAGATACAGATTTTTGATTTGGATTCAGGAGGAGGACAAGCACTGACTTTAGTGACCTGTCATTCCTCGCACTTCATTTTGAACCTAAATGCATGAACTGACTAAAGATCACCCTGGACATAGGAGTCCATTTGGCTGCATGGGAAGGGCAGGTAGACATGACCCCGGAGTGCCTAGACCTGTCTCCCCATCTGTACGGACAGCTTATTTCCTCTTGAGCCGTGTTAGGGAGGGCCCATTTCTTGATAATATGAAAGGGGGTCCTGGAGACATGATCTAGAAGGAAGAACAAGAGCAGTTGGCCTCTTGACTGTCAGGGCTCCCTGACAATAGTGTAGGGGACCTTCTGCCAGAGGAGGTGGCTTGGGGCTTGGAGAGCTGAGCTAGGAAGGAGCGAGGTGGAGTCGAGGTATGTGACATGATAGTTTGCCTCCCAGTGTCAGTCCGTTCCTTCAGGAATGCTGCTGAAAAGAGGGCTGTTATACTCTGGGGTGATCTCTGGCTAGAAGCAAAGTCTGCACTCAAGGCGCCTGATTCAGTGTCTGTGGTTTCCAGTGAACATCCCAGCCTGATACAGTCTTTATGGGGGTAGGCTTGGACTAGAAATGTAGGTTCCATTTTCCTGGAGATGAACACGTTTAAGCTACCACCACATTCAGGGAAGGAAAACTGTATGATCCTGACTGTGGTTCAGAGTCTACTTTATTGCTGTTTCACTTTCTGTGTTCCACCCTCTTCCACGATGGGTTTGCAGAAATGAACGTCCTTATAGCACAGAGAAAGTGGCCTTGGGTTGGTTCCCCCGTGACTGCTGGCATGGCTTCCCTTGGAGACCTGCTAGCTTGGCAGTTTGTATGCCTAAGGACAGACGAAGTAGTGGGCCCCTGTGAGATTCTGAGGTACAACCAGGTTAGGTGCCGCCTTATACAATACTCCTGCATCGCAGTTTTACTCACTTTCTTTAGTCTTCCGTTGTTACTCAACTCAGTTCAGCCAAGTGCATGGAACTCAGATTCGGCAAAGCATTTTGCTGTGGATATAAGTCCACAGTTCGTTCCATAGTGAAAGAAACAGATAAATACAGTGCAATTATAGCAGATTTCTCACCTTTAAAATAATTATTATCACCTTCCTAAGAAACCTTTTAAGACATTTTTTCCTAACACCCCTTTCAGGAAATTTTAATACCACAGCTATACTCAAGCTCTGTTTATGTTCCTTTGTGCTTTATATTTTTAAAAGGGTAAGATTTTTTTTTTACCTCTCCAGAACCAATTTTTGCTCCCATTGAGGGAAATATTGCCCCCATTGTGAGTTCATGGGTGACAGGAAAGTACAATGGGATTGTAGTAGGGAATATGAAATGGCAAGTGAACCTCCAAATTTTATAAACATTATTTCTCCCATTTCCTCTGACTGAATGTCTCAGCTCCATGATTTTCTCGTTTCTTAGTCTGTCATTCCTCTTCTGCAGTCTTCTCCCAATTCTGGATTTCAGCATTTCTCTTGTGCACATATAGGTGTGCATTTAATCAAAGTAATAGTCTGTATATCTCAGGGACAGTTTAGGGAAGATGATTTCCTAAAACAGTGTCCTAAGAGGTCATCCCTTTGGAAGAAAGAGCCTCAAGAACAGCCAAGTTTGTGGAGAAGCAGAGCAGACCCAACTATTGGAGGAGAGGAAGGTGTAGGTATGGTGTTGCTTTTCAGAGAAGAAGACATCCTAACAGGTCTTTCTGTTGGTCCCAACAAGCTTGAATATGGACATTCTAGAATAAAATATTGGCTCTGACTTTTCTATAAAAATTCTTTTGGGGCTGTTGCCAGTTCTGTCCATGGGGTAGCGAGTCCCTTTTCTCTGGCAATACAGTGTAGCCAACGGCAGCATCCTCTCTCCTCTAGAAACTACCTGAGACATGCGGTGTTGGTGACGGCAGACCCTTTGTCATGAATCTACAGAGTCTGTATGTGGCAGTGACCAGACAAGCAGTCCAGGAGGCACAGAGGCATCAAGACACTGGTGAGTAGCTCCTCCAGTACTTGGTCTCCCTGGTTTATGGAGTTTGGGCCTAGGTTTGTGCTGTCCCATGTGGTGGCTGTAGCCACTTGTGATTATTTTTGTCTAAATTAATAAAAATTAAATAAAGTGAAAAATTCATTTCCTCATTTGTTCTAGCCACATTTCAAATGTTCAGGGATAACATGTAGCTAGTGGCTATGAAGCTGGACAGCACAGATCAGAACATTTCCATCATTATAGAAAGTTCTATTTGAATTGTTGTAGGTATTGAGGAGAACTAGCTAGAGAATCAGAGAAAGATTAATTCCCTACCTGAGACATGTCAGGAAGTGTATAGGAGAGCAGCTAGCTATTTTGAGTCAAGGAAACTCTTCCTACCTGGTCAGAGTAGGCCTGGGGAATCATCATAGGCCTGGGGAAGCCAAAAGTCAGCTGGGACTTGGATTAGTGACTCCTCTGTCTGTTTATGTATTAGTACCGCACCCTGGCTTTATGGGAATGCTTGGCAAATGCCAGTATCTTCCTGGTAAGCAAGCATTTATCACTAGCTTCCTGGATCTTTCTGATTTCAGGAGATCCTCAGACGGCTCACAGCACCTGCCCCCAAGAAACTGACGGCCAGCTTCTGAACCAGCAGGAACAGCCCGTGCCTTCAGAACCATCCCTCCCGGAGTCCACCGTGAGTCGTGAGCACTTCCTGGATGGTGTACTGAGAGTTGGCTGCGTCCGTACCTGTAGCCCCCAAGCCAGCGGACCCTGGAATTGCCACCTAGTTAATGCTGCCTAACAACATTGGGGGATATTTGTGAACCCACTTCTAATATGTACACCTCTAGATGGAGACCTTTGCCCACCTTCCTGTGCTGTCTCCTCTCCACAGTTCTCGTACTGCCTGATGAATCCTGACTCCTTGCCTACCATATCCCATTTCCAGTGATGGGCCGTGAGGTTGTTTGCTGTAGAGGAAGGGGGTACACGTCTCTTGCAGAGTCTTCTGTCACAGTCACAGTCACAGTCACTGCCTAGATTTCAAAGCAGCCATGCCAGTTACATCAAGACCTCCCCTAACCAGAGCCATGGGAGGGAACGAGTTCCTTCCCTCACTGAAGTGGAACTGTTTCAAACCCTTATTAACTTGTGTTCCCTTTTTCCCCCCTGAAGGAAACTTCAGGCCCTCTGCAGAGACCTCAGCTCTCAAAGGTCAAGAGGAAGAAGCTAAAGGGGCTCTTCAGTTAACCTGTCACTCTCTCAGCTGCTGAGGATGGCCTTGGAGAACAGCGTCCTAGTGTCACCCTGAAAGGCACTCGCCTGACAGTATCTTTTATACAGGTTCTGCTGTCCAAGGCCCCACTGTAAGGCGAGATAACTGAAGTTCACATTGATAGGCCTCCTGAGTGGGTTCTGTTAAGGGGGGGCAGTGGGAATCTCGGCCCCCACCCATCGGGCATTCCCTGCCCAAGTGGAAGCCAGTCTCTGGGAATCCCATATTCTCCTTTCTGTTGGTGAAGGTTTTCTAGGCCTAGGACCCTACCCTGGACTTTAGGTATATAGGGCAAGTCTACAAAAAGGCACAACATGCTGAAGGAAGCCTTGTCTGCCTTTCAAAAGAGTCCTGAGCCAATTCTGGTATTCGCCACCCGCTTCTCTCTCTAGCATGAAATAAAAGCAGTCACACTCCCCTGCTTTTGAGTTTACTTTCTTGGTAGAACACATTCACCACTCCCACCCCTTGGTTGTGTCTGGGTGAAGTCTAGGCCTCAGTCCAATCCTTGAGATTCTTCTTATGCTTCTCTTCCGTGGCTGTACTATCTCCATGAGGGAGCTCTGAGCTTGAGAATCTCTCCATGGTGGGCCCAAGTCTGCTGTGTTCTTCTGTCCAATTTGATGTGTGGTTATTGTGTCTTTTAAATGTGTTTCCATGGCAGAGACAACAGGTGAATCCAAACACAGGATTGAAATTACAATGCGCTCCAAGCATTAGGGTCAAGGTAATTCCTTACTCCCACTGGAGTAAGAAAAAAAGGGATTTTCCTTTCCCATTATTCACTCCACTTCAAATAACATATAACTAGAAGAACAAGGAAAAGATAGGATGGCAGGGAACAGGAAATGGCCACAGTCATTCCCTGCGACAACAGAATTGACCTACAGAACAAATAGTGCTTAGCAGGAAAAATGTAAAGGCTGTGAGATGTAAGCAGAGTCTTAAACAGAGAGTCAATTCTTTGGACATATCTAGCTAGATATCGAGACCAGGATTAACAAAGCCCCTGGCTTTCTCTGCTAGATTTTCCTCTGTGGGTAAGACCTTCTGAAACTTTGCCTTGGAAGGGCAGGAAGCCAAGTAGAACTTAGATGTTGATTGGGAGCTGTTAAGTAGAGGAGCAGAACCCACAGGGGTCTTTCCTTTTTTATTTCTTTTTGATGGCCAAATGCCTTCTCATCCACATCCCCTCTTTAGCTCAAGCTGGTGTTTCCATCCTCATGCTAAGTCTTGGGGGAGAGGACAGTCTAAGCAATATGAAATGATGATTATAGTAAGGACAACAACAGTAATAAAAAGCTAACATTTACGGACAGTAATGTGTACCAGGGGCTCTAATCAGCACCCGACGATAGGTTCACACAGCATCATCTGAGTAACGGGTAACTCACTGGGAAGTGGAGTCCTGAAGTAATTAGATGACTTATCAAAAGCCACACAACTAATAGTCACAGCTAGAATTTGAACCCAGATAGCTGAGTGCTTCCCAGCATTATCATGCATGTTCTGGAAACATTTTCCAGGAGGACTGCTAGGTCCTTTCCTGCCTCCCCCTGTAACCTTCCTCCATGACCTGTCTACTTTCAATAGGATGCTCTGCTCCCCATTGCTTCTTCAAGGCAGGAGACTTTGAGGGCTCCAGGACTGACCCCCATGTCTTTACTGGGTGGCAGAGTCAGCGCTCCATCAGGGCTCACCCCGACACTCTCCTGGTGGTTTTCTCTACCTCCAGCCCGCTGTGTGCCAGGGTGGGCCATGATGGAATCCGTGGAGATGAGTTGCAGACCTTGTAGAAACTGTATCAGATGTCACTTTGTTTCTTACTTTCTTTTTGGCATAATGTAGATAGCCAGATTTCAGTGCCTACAAGGTCTGAGACCACATGGGGAATGGACAGCAAGCAGTGAGGAAATGCTGGGCCTGCACTCTGGTTAATCCCTCTGCCTTAAAGCACAATCTCAAGAGCAGGCATCTTTCATTATAGAGGGACCAGGGATTTGTGAGTCCCCCAAAATTGTAAGTAAAATGCTAAGAGCATAACTTTTTATGTTCTCAAAAAAAAAAATGGGTGACTTTTTTTAAAGGTTAGGTAAGCGTTTACCCAATGCCCTTCTCACCCACTGGCCCCTTTATTCCCAGAGGTGGCCGCCTCCGTGGGGATATTGCCTCGACACATCCTTGGAGAAACAGCTCCTAGAGCTCTGCCTCCAGCGTTCTTGCCCTGAAACCCTTACCCCCCAGAGCTGGGGGTGGTGGCTGAGAATCATTCATCCCGGGCAACTCCAGGGAAACCCCTGCCTTGACAAATTGGCCTAGCCAGGCTGTATTCCAGCCCTGCCCCCTGGCTTGGGCCCCTCCCCGAGGCCCCCAGCCTGGCCCAACCCCCACTCCACATGCACATAAAAGGGTCGAATTCTCGTGGCTGCTCCATAAATTTTATTCCGTAAATATTAGTTTTCCCTGTGTTTAATAAAGCAGTGGCCCACCTCCCCGCCTACCCGCCCGCTCCCCGGGGCCGGGGCTGGGGCCAGGGCTGGCTGGTGGGAGAAGGGACTCTTTCAATTGCTTTGGAGTATTTTTAGAAAAAAAAATAATATAAGGTGGTTTACACGAGCAAGTCAGCAAACCAGGAGCAGGACTAGGGACCTCGAGGAAGTTCCTGCAAGAACTTGACCTAAAAAGTAGAGAAATAGCGCCACCTAGGTTGCAAGGCCGACCTGGCCTTGCCCTGGTTCACTCCTCCCCCACCGTTCGCCTGACAGGCAAGCTCTTTGCTGGAAGAGAACTCTTCGTCCCTTAGCCCTCCTGCTGGGCAGTGCCTCCTTTACTCAGGCCTCACTGAGGGCTTTCCCAGCAGCCCTTGGAGGCACAGCCCCAGGCTGGTCCTGGAAAATCCCACTTACGGCCATTCTCTTTTCCCCTCACCATCAGTCTCCCAGATCAAGGAGTGTTTCCAAGGGATAAGCAGAGTTGTTGAGAAGTGAAAGCCTCCCTAGACTTCATCTTCCCACTGAATCCTGAGTAGCTAGTCCTGAAACTCCTAGGGCTGAAGGTGGCAAATAGTGAGAACTGTGCGCCTGTGTCAGGATTCTGGAAGGATCCACCCTGTCCGATCGAGGCCCTGGCCGGCCTGGTGTGGTCCCCCACAGTGAGCACTGGAGGTCAGAGAGATGCTCAGGTCTCCCGAATCCCCCTCTCTCTTCTTTATTTTATCCCATGATACATTTGAAATGCCTTCTCTTTTCTCCCTTTTCTGTAAACCTCCCATTTTCCAACACCCCTGCCTCCTCTTTTGCTCCGGTCCTGCTAGGAGAGAGCAGGGGCCCCTGGGTTATTCTCTGCACAAAGATGGCTGAAGGAGTGGGGAATGGGATAGGCTGGTCCCAGATTTAGTGTTATTCTTGACATTGTCACTGGGGGCATTTTCTCTCCAATTATTCTGTCCCTCATTTCCTCCTATTTACGCGACCAGGAAGATTTGCTCCAAAGAGTATAGGGGATATCTGAAAATCTTCTGAATAACCCTTTGTTGTGATGTGGTGAACTCACTTTGCTCTGTTGTGCTTGTCCTTCACTCTCTGCTCCCCATGCAGTCTGTGTTTATGGACTGTGTGCTCTTCGTGAGATTATATTCTTTGAGAACAGATTCAGTGTTAGCTTGAGAATTTCCACCGTGCTGGGTTATACTACTAAAGGGGGCAGCTTTGTGTTAACTGGGCTCTGATACAATCAGGATGTACTTCTTCCAAACTTTGCCCTGAATGAAGTGTTTTCTAACTTCCAATTTTCCTGACGAAGAAACCGTTCAAAAGGAGTAACAGAATACAAAGAAGCTCTCAGACTCAGAGTTCAAAGAAGGCTGATTACTGCTCTGTTATCAGCATCAATAAATGCATGGGCTCCCCAAATAGTGGCCTGTCATCAGTAGTAGGCACTTAGGTACAGGGAGAAATGCCAGAGAAGAAGGGAGCCCCCACTTTGTGATGTAGCTGCTATGACCTGGAAGTTGGAGGCTTCTGATTGCTGTTTTGTCTTGCATATTCCTTAGATAAGGCCTCAGAAGATCCCACCTTGAGGGGAAACATTGGAGTTGGGAGGGGACGAGGTAGCTTGTGTGTGCATGAGGTGGCCGGGCCCTTGGGAGTCCCTCTCTACTCGAGGGGCCCCAAGCCCATCTATCCTCTGTCTTTCAACCCAAAATCTTTCAAGGAATACTTTCCTGTCCCCTGAGGACTTCGGTGGTATTTTTTTTTTAAATAAATTTTATTTTTATATTCCCCATACAATTGCAACCCCCTTATTTTGACCCCAATCCCTCCCCTCCCCGCCTCCTACCCCCCATAGAGTGTCTCTGGTTCATAGTTTTTTGTTGATTTTGATTTTCACTTTCTTATAGTTATTCATTTTCCTGGTCCTTTATTTAAGTTTTCTAGATTCCTGCTATGAGTAAGACCATCCGGTATTTTTCTTTTTCTTTCTGGCTTATTTTGCTGAGCATGATCCCTTCCAGCTCCATCCATGTTGCTGCAAATTGCATGTGTTTATCTTTTCTTCGGTGGTATTTTTTGCTTCCCCGTATTTCTGGGGTCTGTCTTCTCCACCCTTGCACATGGGGAGGCATTGGTAGCTCCAGAACATTCTAGAAAAAACTTAATCACCCCTCTCAACTGTTTAAGTCCTGCCTGCAACTTAGTTTTTGCCATGCTTTCCACACTCCTGGACTCTATGAGTCCCAGCCTCTTGGCTCATAGTATCCTGAGGGAACCCGGAAGAGATATTTGAAGAAGTCGGGAGAATGGGGAGCACATAGTCATTGACTCACCTGGGAAGACTGTGCCAGGATTACTTGTCCTGCTGGGACCTGGGCCAGGAGTTAAGGGAGCATGCAGTGCCGCACTGTTCCTTCCTCCTCTCACTTTGGGGTCAAAAACAGTAGCAGAGCTAAAATTGGGGAGTAGGGCTCGGGGGCTGCTGGGAGTCCCTTCAGAAATCTGGGTGTTGTATTTACTTTTTCATATTGGCAGCTGGAAGGGGAAGCCCATCCCAACTCGGCATTGTTGTCTGACATGGTTAATCAGATCCTATAATCCTGCTGTGGAAATATTGGGCCTCACTCAAAACAATAGAGACCAAGAATATTGTGGTTAAATTTCAACCAACTGCCTCCCTGGTCTGTTTGCCTAACCCCTACCCCCCCCTCCTGGGCCAGAGTCCTCGCACTTTATGGACCCCTGATAGGATCGACAGCCGGTCAGAAATCGGTGACAGGAGAAGGGAAAATGGAGTAGGGAAGGGTAATCCTCTTGACTGGTACTCCATCCTGCCTCTCCCCTCCCACTCCTGGAAGGGTGAGGGGGCGGGGGATGAAAGGAATAGGTACTGGTGGGGAGGCTCCTCAGGGTCTGGGTCTCTGTTCAGGAGGTCTAGAGTCAGACTGTGGGGACTCCTAGGGAGTAAAGAGATTCCACAAGACAGAAAAAGAAGGCTGCCAGATAAGAAGGCAAGACTCAGTTTCATTTAGTCCTGCTGCCTGGCGATTCCTGGGCACCAAACAATGCCAGTCGGTCCTATGTCACACTTGGGAGGGACAGGAAGGCACAGGTTGGGGAAGGGGAGTGGTAATAAAGATTTCTGTTTCATTAGTAATCTGATATGACAGCAATATAAATAATAATGCTCTGATGATGTATGAAAGTGATACTGATACCCCAACTTGAGTGGTTTTCTAGCAATGCGAATGTCCATTATGTTGCTCTCCTGAGTAAGTATGCACTAAATGTGACAGGATAATTTATAATTAAAATAGCAGGACAGAGGGCATAGATACCCTGTACAGTGGCATTTTGTATCAAAAAAAAAAAAAAAGATGCAGGGTCTGGACTGTGCTCAAGGGGAAACTCGACATGGTGATCTAGTCAGCACAAGGAAGGATGTTCCTCTTGCAGGTACCAGGCGCCTGGTCACGCAGTGTTTGTGCCTGGCTGTCATGCACCACTGGTGCACTGGGTAGAAGCTGCAGCCACACTGTGTTTGGAGGTGTTGCCAGTCACTGAGGTGAAGTACAGTGAGGCCCCAGCTCCGGCACCGTGGACTATTGAACGGTCAAAGTGTATGTGCATTTTTAGGATTTGAAGAATGAAAATAGCAGAACTGTGCCAAACGAAACTGTATTTACTTAATCTGTTCATATAGGGTGGGGATGGAGCAACAGCAGCACGCACTTCGTGTTTCTCACATCGGGTGCCGTGTGATGATTCAGGGGCTGGCTGCCTCCTTGGGTTACTCATCAAAGCCATTTTATTTTATTTTAAAGATTTATTTATGCATACAAAAATGGGGGTACAGGCCAGAGGTGTGGGGGGTGAGAGGATTCACCAGAGACAGAGTGAGGAACAGAACAGGCAGATTGACTAAAGTACGCTGCTGAGGGAAGCAGTGGATGAGTCAGGAGAAATCTGCGCCATGTGGGTAGCTCCCTGGCCAGGGATCGAATTCGGTGCTGCAGAGGCTGCGGATAGCTTCATAGGTTGTGTCTTAACCCCTTGTGCCACCAGGGAGGCCCTCAAAGCCATTTTAAAGCAGGCACTGCCAGGTGGGAGCTGAGCCTCCCACCAGCAAGTCCTCTGGACATTAGTTCTTAGAAGTAAGAATCTAAGACAGACGTATGCTTCCAGGCAGGGACCTCAAAAATAGCTTAATGGCAGCCATCAAGTGGAATAGAAGCAGGACATAAACATGATATCAAAAAGATCTAAAGGTGAAGGAACACTTTTCAATGGTTAAGCAACTTGGATAACTAGTGGGAAGAATCTAACATCAAGAAAGATCCCAATGGAAGTCACAAAGATTGGACCGTGCACCTGACCAAGATGGGGAAAATAAACAGCCAACTTGGTTATGTTATACATGGACTTGAACTGCGGATGGGAAAGTCCAACAGGAAAAGTCTAGATCTCTACAAAGGAATTCGAAGAAATGGCACAAGTTTGTAGAAAATGTGTTGAGTGAGGAAGAAAAACCTGCATTCAAAAAAGAAAACAGAAATAATTAAATGTATTGACTCAAACTGTGTGTGTGTGTGTGAGTGTGTGTGTGTGTGTGTGTGTGTGTGTGTGTAGAGAAAGAGCTTGCTCACTAACATCCCCTCAACAGGGGCATTAGTGCCCCTTGCTACTGACCAAAGACTTGTCTCCTGACTCCAAGAAGCCTACAATCCAAAGATGATATTTATGGACTAGATTTCCCCTCAAAATCTCAAATGTAAGAAGTAGAAAGTCATGACTTTGTATCTCTCTCTTTAAGTTTAAAAGAACCCTATGTGTAAATATTGCTTTGTTACCTGCTTTTGCTTTCACTTACCCATGTGGTGTCCATATTGACATGTCAACACATAAATCTCTTTAAAGATAAATAATCTTCACTCTGACTTTTATAAGCAGTTTGAAAGATACCCTCATAATCAGAAAGGAGAAAGCCTGAGTTACTCCATTTCCTCCCAGATCTTTCTGTGGTCACAGTGGTCTCTGCTGTCTCCCCATTGCCCACATGTCGGGACTTTGCTCTGCACGCTCTTCCCCCTAGACAGCCACTTGGTCGAAGCCCTCACCTCCTTCAGGTCTTGGCCAATGTCACACCTTCTCTGGGTCCTCCGCTGACCACCTACTTAGCAGAATGGCCGGCCTCCTGCCCTCACCCCACTCCCCACGAGCTGCTGCTCTCAATCCCGTTTTATGTTTTATGCTCCTAGTCCTTCAATTTCTTCTAACACATGCTATAGTTTATTATTATATCTATCTTTAGTCGTCTCCCCAATGTGACAACTGATTTAGTAGAATAAAGCTCCATAAAGGCAGGAACTTGTTTTTTTATTATTGCTTTTTTATTGTTGTCTCATATCCCAAGCACCTTGACAAAAATCAAAGGTCAGACCTTGACAGTGTCTGGCACTTAGTAGATGCCCAAGAATACTTGTCAAGTGAGTAAATGAAGAAAGATGACTCCACGCACACTCCTCCACACCAGAAGCATTTTGAGGTGCTTTTAGAGATAAATAAACATCATCACTTGGGGAGGGCAGTCATAGAGTGGAAGTAGGGTACATGCCATTTTGTTAGCTAGCACCATAACGGAAGGGATTTGACGTTGCGCAGAAACTAAGAATTTAAGTAATTATAAGGCAAGTGTGTGGGCCTCCCTGGTGACACATGGGGTGAAGATGCAACTGTGAAGCTATCCACAGCCACTGCAGCATGAGTTCCATCTCCGGCCAAGAAGCTACCCACATGACACAGCAGACCTCTCCTGACTCGCCCGCTGCTCCCCTCAGCAGTGTATTTCAGTCAGTCTGCCTGTTCTGCTCCCCACTCTGTCTCTGGTGAATCCTCTCACCCCCTGCACCTCTGGCCTGTACCCCAGTTCTCATATGCATAAATAAACACATCTTTAAAAAAAAAAACAAAACAGGCAAGTATGTGTATATCGTCTCACTTTCTTTGGCGATAGACCCGCCTTAGGCACACTCTCTGCCAACTGGTGAGCGTATGGATGGACTAGTACAAACCCAGTTACAGAGGCTGATAGGCATGTCAGGAGCATCACTGGAGGATTAGAAGACTAGTCCCCTTGTCCCCCTTAACTGAACATTTATTGCACTAGTACTTTCTGAGTTTCTCTCTAGGCAACTAGTCTCTTCTCACATAGAGACATTGGGGTGGAAATAAAGTCCATTAGGTAGTAAACATGTTTTAATCCATATATAGAAATAAATATTGGTTTCCTTCTGTCCGCAAATGTCTGTCTCTAAGAGTTTCCCACAATCTTTAGTCTCTGACTTGAGGGAAAAACATTCCCTTTGTTACTAATTCTGCTGCCTTTCCCTGCCTTTTCAAAGTCATCAAAGCAAGGTCTTTAATGCTTGAATCTCTCTGAAGTGCCTTGTAATGAGCTTATTGTTTGGGCAAAGGTAACTTGACATTCCCATCTCTAATCAATAGCTAGCTTTCAAAGCATTGTTAGTTTTGAGTGGCTCTAATTGGATCTCCAAATGTGTTCTGGGCTGATCTGAGGCTTGCCAGGCAGCGTGCTTCCATTTCTGCACATGGGCCCGAAAGTGGAGTTGCTCACCTCTTCAGAAAATCAACAGAAGTCAGAGTGATCGCAATCAATTGGGAAGACAGTCGAATAGTCTGAGGGTTTAAAAGCCCATGAAGTTAACAAAACGGTCTCCTAGACTTCCAAGAGAAAACGAGTGGCTTGAACAGAAGTCAACAACCCAGCGTGCTTGCCCTAGAAAGAACTCACCAAGAAACTGGATTATTATGGATTCAAACAGTCCTAGACTCCAACCCCCAACAACCTAAGTTCCTCATTTATAAAATGAAGACGATGGTGTCCCCTTCATCAGGATTGCGGGGGTCATGTGAGATCGTGCCCTCCCCCTTACCAGACTCTCTGAGTTGACGTTGTCATGAGTGCTGTCCTCTGCTTGAGTTACTGCCCTTGCCTGAATATCTCCTTCAATCTTTTCAGTCAGTCCTCACTCTCCTTCAAAACTGAATTCTTCCAGAAGGTTTGACCCCAGGCTAATTGCTTCCTAGACCAAGTTCATCTTATCTGTGAATGTGTCTAGTTTCTAATGCATTATTCTACTCATTTATGAGGGGCATTCATGGCTTTGTGACTGTCTTTTATTTCCATGCCTTATCTTTAAAGTTAAATTGTAAATTCCTTGGCAACAACTATGTCTCCTGCCTTTCTGATTGTATTCTCCATTCTTTTGTACCTGTTATACAGTTGTGTCAAGTGACTTCCCAAGGCCACACAGGTAGGAGGTGTCAAAGACGGTGCACAGGCATGGCTTTGCCACCTCCAGGCAAGCGGTCTTTCTACACAGCCAAAGCTGTTACGTGCAGAATCATTGGAGGATATTTGGCAACTGCATTCCTGAAACCTGTCTGGTTATGGCTCAGCATCCCTGGGTTTAGAATGGAATTGATCTGGTTAAATAGCAAGATGAGGAGGAAAAAAACTAGTTGATTATAAAAGTATGGACCTACATGGCATGTGTGTGTTTGTATGAATATCTGTACTGTGTCTAAATGTATGTGTATGTATATTCATATACACACATTAGTGAGTATAACACTATACGGACACCATTTGTGCAATATAGCATTAAATTCAGGATTGACTAAAAATACTAACAGGGTAGTCTAATAAACAGGTGCTTAAATTATCAGGTTTTATGGTAGTTTCTTCCCTCCAACCTGTATTTCCAACTCTTACAAATAAAATAATTCATCATGTTATCCAAAGAAGCAGATATTACTTTGTTCTTCCAGAGGCGACTGGAGAAGCAAAGAGATCTAATAATGAGAGAAGAGGAGAGTGACTTTACCAACAGGCCCAGGACTCAGGACTCAGACCCAGCCCGGATCCAGCTGAGTCAGTTGCTCAGACCCCAGGCCTGCGGTGTCTCCAGAGTGGCACATGTCACTTCTCTAGCTACACAGCTGACAGGAGCCTGGCAGTGGCCAGAAAAAGAGCCAGGCTTTGTCCGATAGGGCTGATGAACTTGTCCAATTCAAAAGCTACTCTGCTTCGATGGAACAGTGAGGTGTATAATTCTCCCAGAAATGACCCAGGTGATTCTTAGGCCCAGGCTTGGATTAAAAGTGCCCCAGGGTCATTGCCATAGAAATTAGGCTGCTTCCAATCTGTCTTTCCCCCTCTTCATCCACTGATGGAGATTGAACTGGGACCCATCTAAAACTGAGATTCAGATCTTAAAGCACCCTTGTGTTCTCAGAAAAGAACCTCTTTGGAGTAAAAACAACTCTGGGTTCAAATCTTGACTTTGGGACGATGGGCAAGTTACTATACTTCTTGAGCTTTAGAGTGCTGAATTTGTGAAATGAGAAGAATAATTGCTATGCCCAGAAGGTTATTGTGAAGATTGCAGAAGTGCTGGAAGTACGTGGCACAGAGAAAACCATTGATACAGATCATGCCCCATCTGCTTCTCCCAGCACACACCCTGGTCTCTGCCCCCAAATGAGCCAGGCCAGGAGGATCCAGACTCAATGGGGAATATTCTAATCCCAGGAGGTCACCGGCTCTAGAAGAACCCTGATGCCCAGCTACATCAGCACTGCAGAAGAAAGTCTTATTTGACACTGCCCAGATCTTTACGAGATATTTGAATTCCGCAGGTCAGGAAGCCATTTAAGAGAGAAACGAGAGGAATGGCAAAGCTCATCATTGCTCATTCTCTCTGAGAGAGTCTTTAAGAAACAGTCTTTCACTTGAAGCAAAGAAGGTTAAAACAGAATTTACCAACTCGTGGAGTCCAGGCAAGCAGATGAATGGCCCTAATCACTAAAGCCAGAAGTGGGAAAAAGAGCAAATTCGCATTAGAGAGAGAGGAAGGAAGATTGAATTTAAGGCAAAGCTTCTCTAGAACATTATAAAACACTGAGATGGGCATCCATGGAAGCATATGGATTTTCTTTTTCTGTAGCGCTATTGAAAACCGAAAGCTCCTCTCTGGATGGGAAGAGGTACTGACCTGGCTGAGGTCAGTCTGCCCCCGAGAATTTGAGCAGGAGAGAGAGAAGGGGTGGGGAATAAAGCAGGGGTAGTTTTGGAAGCTGGAAAGCACCAGGTAAGGCACTGCTAGAACTAACATTTGAGTAACAAGGGACTGGAGACTTGGAACCGAAATGCTAGGGGCCGCGAGGCCCGGCCCGGAGGGAGAGCAGAAGCAGAGGGGAGGGAAGGAAACAACCCATTTTATCTCCAAGTCACTGATGCCGCAGCACCAAGGGTGAACCACCCTAAGTCCCTTCTGGAAGCCTCGGTTTCTTTTCTGTAATAGGAAGTGCTGGGATTAAACATTCTCTTGAGTCCCTTCCAATTTTGGTGTGTGTTTTAAAAATGGATGCAGAGAAAATGTGAAGACATCTGTGAAAAGCCCCCTCAGCCCCATGCCCAGGCCGCTGGAGGTGGGTGAGTGCTGCTGAGACCACCGAGGGCCAGGCCTCTGCAGGGGTGAAGATGCCTGTTGTACTGGTCTGGGAATGAAACAATGTTTAGCCTCTGTGTTTCTAGCTAATGAATTTGTGGACTACACTGCAATCAAAGCCTGCAGCTTCTTGTGGCGGGGATGGAGTTTGTTTTTAACACCCTGGCCCTTTCTTGCTTTAGCAGAATGAATCCCACATCATTCGGCGTCCCTGAATTTTATATTAAAACACACACAACCCATGTTTACTTCCCTCCCTGTCTCTACCCAGCCCGCACTTTCTAGCGTGTAAAGGACATCTGGGGGAGTGTTTCGCGGCTTCTGGGTGCCGGCGACTTCGAATCGCTCTCTGCCTGGGTAGCCGGCGCCTGCGCCCGGGCTCCGCGGGGTCCGGCCCGCCCAGCTCCCCGGCTCTGCTGTTGATGTCACCGCTCCGGCCGTTCTCGCGGACACCCCGGTCTATCCCTTTCCAACGTCATCTGCCCTTTAAGTGTGTTCAGCCCGAAGCCCCCCGTGCGATGCTGCCGAGGCCGGGCCACCCACCCCAGGCTCGCCCCAGCGGAGGTGGGCTGCGCCGGGTCCCTGCAGCCCTCGGCTCCCCCGGCCGGCCGGAGGGTGCAGTCTCCTGCGCCAGGGTGGGGCACCAGGTCGGGCGCGGCCTCCAGCCTTTTGGGTTCGCCTCCCCGCAGGGGACGCCGTGGGCGGCGGTGCGGTTCGGGCGCTGCCCCCCGCCCCCCGCGTCCGGCCGCGCCGTGGGCTGCGGTCTCCGCGGGGGTGGCAGCTCCCGTCCGGGAGGTTTGCGCCTGGCGGGGCACCCCGGAGCCACGGGGAACCCAGAGGCGAGGCCACGGCGGGGTGGGGCGCGCCCGGGCGGGGAGGGCGAACTCGGGCGGCGCAGGGGGCGCCGAGGGCAGCGGGCGGGCGGACGCGCGGCGAGCGGCGCGCGGGCCATGGGCTGGCGAGTGCCGGGCCGCCCGCCCGAGGGGGAGGAGGCTGCGCTGCCCTTGCTGCAGGTTCGCTGTCGAGCGCACAGGGAGGCTGGGACATGGGCAGGGTGCGGTCTGCGCGGGGCCGGAGCGGATCCCTTCCATTTCCCCTCTCACTCGGCCCCGGGCCGCGCCGCAGACGGCAGCAGCTCCCGCTCCGCCCGCGCCGCCTGACCGCCGGGCCGGGGCGCTAACCGCGGGGCCCGCCAGCCCGCCGGCCCGGCCAGCCCAGCCCAGCCCGGCGGCCCGCAGCCCCGCCGCCCGCCGCCCCCCGCCGCCGCCGCGTTGCCAAAACAAACGGGCCGGCCTATTTATTGGCGGCCGGCGAGCCGGGCAGCTCAGAGGCGAGGCGCCGAGGGGGACCGCGCGCCGCCACCAGCCAGGGCCCCGGGCCCCCGCCCCGCACCTGAGTCCCGGCGCTCGGCCGCCGCGCCTCGCCGCCCATGGCGCCCCCCCCCGGAGCCCCCCGGAGCCCCCCGAGCGCCTGAGCCCCCGCCGCGCTCCGCTCGACCCGCCCACCCCGCAGCCCACCCGGCGCCCTCGCCCGCCGCTCGCCCGGGCTCCCCGGCCATGTCTCCCGCCCGGCTCCGGCCCCGACTGCGGTTCTGCCTGTTCCTGCTGCTGCTGCTGCTGCTGGTGCCGGCGGCGCGGGGCTGCGGGCCGGGCCGGGTCGTGGGGAGCCGCCGGCGGCCGCCGCGCAAGCTCGTGCCGCTCGCCTACAAGCAGTTCAGCCCCAACGTGCCCGAGAAGACCCTGGGCGCCAGCGGGCGCTATGAAGGCAAGATCGCGCGCAGCTCGGAGCGCTTCAAGGAGCTCACCCCCAACTACAACCCCGACATCATCTTCAAGGACGAGGAGAACACGGGCGCCGACCGCCTCATGACCCAGGTGAGCGCGACCCGCCCTCGCAGAGCGCCGCCGCCCCGCACCGCCACCTGCCCGGCCCTGCCCGCCCCCCTGGCACCTTTTCTCCACCGGCTGGCACGCCCCCTGGCACCTGCCCCTTACGCCAAGCCCCACGGCCTCCTGCCCAAGGTGGGCCGGCCAGGGGTCCCGGCGTCGGCAGCCCCGAGCCCGCCCGAGCCGGAGAAGCGCTCCCCGCTGCCCAGCCCCGCAGCCCGGCGCGTTGGTGGCACCTCTGCCCTGAGAGCCGCCGGCTCGGGTCAGAAGCGGCACCCAGAGGTCCTTCGACCCCGCTGCCTCCCGCACCTCCGAGACCCACGCGGTCCCTCCGGGCCTAACCTTCGCACGGCTGCGCCCCTTTCATTTCGAAGCCGTTCGGCACCCCTGACGCGAAGAAGCTCCGGGCGCCAGGACCCCCCAGTGTTTCTTCCCCACCGCTCTGGGCTCACTGCGCGGCCCCTCTCTGGAGCAGCCTCCCGGCTGGGTCTGGGGTTAAGGAACAGCGGGTCGAGTTGAGCCCCGAGGCGGAGGTGGGACCGGGAACTTGCCCGGCAAGCCCACGTGTCTGTCCCGGGAGCTGAGAGGCGCCGCTGCGGTTGACGGGTCGGGTGCTCGGGTCTTAGGGCTTTGGGGCCGAACTTGGGGGATCCCTGGGCTTGGTGGTGGGGATGAGGAGGGTCGTAATCGTGGGGCTAGGATGCTTCCAAGAGGCAGGGCACAGAGCTACCTAGCAAGTCCTGCGCACTCAGCCAAGGGCCAGGGCTGACTTTCCTCCCTGCAGCCAGGCCTGCAAAGGAGGGAACCTGCACCCCCTGCCTCGGTGACCTCCCGGGCAAGCCTCCACCTTCTAGGTACTTTAGGGAGAGCAGCAAGACCAAGGCCCTCAGCATGTACCCTGGCGCCGGGGCCGGCCAGCCTGAGTCGGGGCGAAGGTTGGCTGGTGTCCTGGCCCGGGCTGGGCGCCTAGGAATGCAGATAAGGATCCGGGCCACGGGCTGGGCAATCATTGACAGTGTGCGCCCCGGCTCTGGACCCGAGGAGGGGGTGGGGGAAGAGAGGGGCGGGAGAAGGGGCTGGTAATGTGGACATAGGTGGGGGGCTCGAAGCCTGGAAGCAAGGGGCCCCAAAGCATTCCTTCCCTGGGCAGTGAGCGCCCCCAGCCAGGCTGCTGGGCCTGGGAGGACCAGCAGAGACTTGGGTTGCAGCCGTTGTTGGCTTCTGGAGACGGAGTCCAAGGGTCTGTGGGGCCCCGGTTCTGCTCAGTAGGGGTAGGCTGAGGCTTGGCTGCCCACACTTGGCGGTACCGCACACCTCAGAGTCCAGGGCTGTGAAAGGGCCGCTCTCCTTCAGGGCCCTGCCTCCTTCCCCTAGTCATCTGCAGGGTGCCTTGGGCTCCAGCACACAGGTAGCCAGCACCAATGGGTGATCTGTCCTGGAAGTCCCCAGGGTGCAGCTTCCACACCTACCTCACGTGAGGCTTGAAGCTGGCTCCCTGAGAGCAGAAGCTGCTTTCTCTGGTCCCTTCCTAGCTGTAGACAGCGGGAGGTACTAAAGGCTCTGGACTCTGGGAGGACTTTGTATGTGATTATCAACCACTAAACCCTTGCAGTGGGAGACGCTGTGTCACCTTCCATCTGGGCAGCCTGGGTGCCAGCTTTCCCCCAGCCCTTGGTTCCAGGTCTGTGGCATCCTGGTCACAAGTGCTGGCTGATTTTGGATCATAAGAGGGTCCCAGCACCAATGCTCTATGATGCCAGAGGGATCTAGGGCTGGCCCCGGATTTCCCTCCAACACACCTCCCTGCTGCTGGGCCCTCAGCACCTGCCGCGCCTCCTCGGCCTTGGTCCCCGGACCTCAGCCCTGAGGCTACGGTGACACCTACCGGGCACGCCTGGCCTTGCATGCCCAGCAGGCCAGCCGCAGGCAGTTGGACGTGCTGCCAAGCCCTCCGCCTAGAGGGACCTCCTAGAGACAGCGGGACTAGACCCTGGAAAGGTGCAGCCCCGGCCTTGGCGGATCGTTACCCCGAGTGCGCGCGCGAGCGCACAGGCGGAGGCGGCCGCTTGCTAGAGAAGGGAGCCCGCGAGGGTGTCGGGCTCCTCGTGCCCTCCAGATTCATGGCGCCACCTTGCGGCCCAGGTCCCTGGGGTGGCCCGAGGCTGGAGCGGAAGGAAGCACGCTGGGGCTCCGATCACTCCCCGCACCCTCCCGGGTTTGCGCCCGCGGCGGTGGGAGAGTCCGGACGCGCCGGCCCTGCCCTAACCGCGCGCCCTCCCCGCAGCGCTGCAAGGACCGCCTGAACTCTCTGGCCATCTCGGTGATGAACCAGTGGCCCGGCGTGAAGCTGCGGGTGACCGAGGGCTGGGACGAGGACGGCCACCACTCGGAGGAGTCGCTGCACTACGAGGGCCGCGCGGTGGACATCACCACGTCGGACCGCGACCGCAACAAGTACGGACTGCTGGCGCGCTTGGCCGTGGAGGCCGGTTTCGACTGGGTGTATTACGAGTCCAAGGCCCACGTGCATTGCTCCGTCAAGTCCGGTGAGCCGCTGCCGGGGGTCTGGGCCCGGGGCCGGGGCCGCAGGGCGTGGGCAGGCGGCTCAGGACCTGCTGGGGCCGAGAAGGCGAAGAGGCCGCTCAGGGGATGGAGGCGGGATCCCCGGGCCAGAGGACGTCGGCGGCGCTCCCCGCTGCTGCTCCTGACCGCCTGCTCCTCCTTCGCCTGGTAGTGCCTGGAGGCGTCTAGGGAGACAGGGCTCTGTCGCAGCGCTGCTGGGTGCTGGCCTTGCGGTCCACGGCCAGAGCCTGCCGCGAGGGCCGAGACTACAAGCTGCCCAGATGGAGGAAGCCAGGCTGACAGAGGCGCCTCCCCACCCAGCGGTGGGGCAGAATGGAGGCGGCTGGTGGGGCGCGGCCAGGTTGTACCCAGACACCAGCAAGCCTGACCGGGAGTCAGGAGTCCAGAGGTTCGGAACCCACAACCGGCCTGCAGGTCAGGCCCTTCGGGGCACTGTGTACGCTGGTCACAGGGGGTGCAGGCGTCCCCAACCTCTCCCCAGGGTCCTGAAGCTGGGCATTTGGGGTGCAAAGCCAGTCATCAGGGCCAGAATAAACAGAATGGACTCAATAAAGTGGATTTTCCTAGATTGGCCGCCTTGTTGATCAGAACTGGCGGGTACTGGGGCCCTGCCCCGACCCTCAAATCTTGTCATCATCCCGGTCACCAACACTGAACCCAGTCATGGGTGCTTCAGACAGTTCCTGTGTGACTGCCAGCCTGGCCCCACCTGGTGTCCGGTTCAGCCCCTCACACTGGCTCCACCAAATGACACTCACAGACATGGCACACGGACCAGGCCTGCTTTTCACTCCTCTGTGCCGGCGCCCCCACCCCCGATCTTTTCCCTCAGCATTCCCCTGCCAGCTATGTCTCCTTCACGTCACATCTCCCCTCCACCTGCAAACATTGGCCCCGGGCCGCTGCCATTCCTTGCTCCTGACCCCCAAACATTGCTCCCCATGACACCCACTGATGTCCCTGTGCCCTGTCCCCGCACAAGGACCAGAACACGAACCGAAGATGCTGATGTCACCCCGGCCAGTGCCCCCCCCATTCCCTGGGCTGATCCTTCACTCGTAAGGCTCCCTAGGAGGCTGGGCCCCTCATTGGCTGGTCTTCCTCTCCCTTCCAGACAGACTCCAAGGGCCAGTTCTGGCATAGAACTTGGGTCAGTGTGAGGGGGCAATGTTTGGGGAGCACCTGAGCAAGGGGTAAGAAATCACAGGACCTTCAGACCCCACGGGGATTAAGTGAGGCTGAAGCTTTCTGAGCATCAGGTCACAGCAGACCACTGCCTGATTCAGCTGACACCTGGCCTCTCCCACCCCTTCCCAGCATTTTCAGGATGAAAGGAAACTGAGGGGGGCTTCACCAGGGGTTCAGGGGGGCTCTTTCCCTCTCAACTGGTGGGTATTGGAGCCATGGTGTGTCCTTCTCATTTGCAAAGGCATAGACTGGGGAGAGGGGCAGAAGATCACATTGAGGGTGGTGAGTTCAGCTGCCTGGGAAGTGGGGGACAGGGGTGAGGATAGGGTGATAGGGGCTCTCTGGGAGAAAGAGGTGTCCTGGCTGGGCTGGGACTGGGAATCCCAGCTCCACGCAGTAACACCTTCATGTCCCTTCTTTCACAGAGCACTCCGCTGCGGCCAAGACAGGCGGCTGCTTTCCTGCTGGAGCCCGAGTGCGCCTGGAGAGCGGGGCACGTGTGGCCTTGTCGGCGGTGAGGCCAGGAGACCGGGTGCTGGCCATGGGGGAGGATGGGAACCCCACCTTCAGTGATGTGCTCATTTTCCTGGACCGAGAGCCAACCAGGCCCAGGGCCTTCCAGATCATTGAGACCCAGGACCCCCCTCGCCGCCTGGCACTCACGCCTGCCCACCTGCTCTTTGCCTCCAGCAACCACACGCAGCCAGCAGCCCACTTCCAGGCCACGTTTGCCAGCCAAGTGCAGCCTGGCCAGTATGTGTTGGTGGCTGGGGTGCCGGGCCTGCAGCCTGCCCGAGTGGCCACTGTCTCCACACACGTGGCCCTTGGGGCCTATGCGCCACTGACGAGGCATGGGACGCTGGTGGTGGAGGATGTGGTGGCCTCCTGCTTTGCAGTGGTGGCTGACCACCGCCTGGCTCAGTTGGCCTTCTGGCCCCTGCGACTGTTTCACAGCTTGGCATGGGGTAACTGGACCCCGGGGGAAGGTGTGCACTGGTACCCCCAGCTGCTCTACCGCCTGGGACGTCTCCTGCTAGAAGAGGGCAGCTTCCACTCGCTGGGCATGGCTGGGCCAGGGAGCTGAAAGGACCCTCCTCTGCACTCCAGGAACTGCCCAACTGGTTCCCAGGCCTCCCCGCCAGGAGGGCGCTGGCCCTGGAAGGGACCTGAGGAGGGGCACTGGATGCCACCATCTCTGCCACCAGAGATACACCATTGAGACTTGACTGGGCCATGCCAGTGTCCCCCGCCCCAGCTTGGTATCGTGACGGAGCCGCAGCTGAGCTGGCCCGGGAGGGCTGTGGCCTATCTTCCTGTCCTAGAAACCTCAAAACCCGCCCAGCCAGTGCTCACTATGTCTTTTCACACCTGCCTCCCTTCGTGGGGACAACCCGTCCCATCTGTCTTAGGCCCCCCCTGTTAGGTGGGCTTGCACCTCAGTTGATGCTGCTAGTTTCCCTGGGAGCCAGCAGGGAGCTGGCTGGACTCAGTGCTGCCCAGAACTGAGAAGGCCTCACAGGCAGCCAGCCTGGCCATCCTGAGGCAGGACCTTCCTCCCTGGCCACACTCCTCGGGACACACCCAGAAACTGCTGCTGTCAGGGCGCAGTCAGTGTGATCACAGGGCTGGGGATGGGGGAGTGGGCTGGCTGTCCTTCCCACCTGCCCAGGCTAAGCTCCCTTTTCTGCAGAACCATCACCCCCACCCCCTCCTCCGGTCAGTCTCCCCCACCTTATTTATTGGCTTGGAGGGGGAAGCCCATGGGAGAATTTTGGGGTTGTTTTGATCTTTTCTTCCTTTTGTAATAAAAATTATTTAAGTTGTTAGAGCCATGGAGTCCAAGGTCCTGAGTGAGGCCAATACAAAGAGGGCCTGCAGCCGGGGGTCTTCCCAGGGTTCACCGTCTCCAGGGTCAAAACCTCCAGAGCTCCTACCCTCTCTGCAGGCACTTTCTCACTCAGTAGCTCTGAAAAGTCCCCATAGAGGTGGGTGCTAAGTGTTAAGCAAGGCCTTTGCAAGCTGACCCCAATGCTTGCCTAAATGTCGTTGGACCCGAGAGAAGGCTGAGGTTACCAATGCTCGGTCACTTCACTCATCTAGAACCATCTCCTTGTGCCCTGATCAAGGTGCTGTCCTTGCCTACCCTCTTCTTTTGGGGGGCCTGGGTTACTGATTCTTCACTGTGAATAATGAAACATGGTATGAAAAGATTCTGTAAGATTCACATTTCCCCTGTGGCCTGTTCAGACCTCTGGGATATGTGAGGATCTATCATCCAACAGTTCTCAAACCTTGGAATCACCTAGGAAACTTGTTTTAAAATGGTTCCTGGTCCCACTTTCAGGATTCTGTTTTAATAGGCCCAGAGCAAGGCCCAGAAACTGATTTTTACAAATACCCCAAACATGGCAGAGTGTCTACGGACCATCCTTTGATAAACATTGCTCAGTTTATTGCTAAGATGGAATGACCCCTTTCTTCCTCTCCACTCCAAGCTACCTTTTCTGTACATCAGCTGATTCCCTTGCTGTGTCTAGTGGTACAATTATTACATTTTTAAAAAAGATTTATTTATTTATTTTATACAAGAACAGGGGTACAGGCCAGATGCACGGGAGGGTGAGAGGATTCACCAGAGCCAGAGTGGGGAACAGAACAGGCAGACTGATGAAATACACTGCTGAGGGGAGCAGTGGGCGAGACAGGAGAGGTCTGCCGCACCATGTAGGATCCTCGCCGGTCGGCAGGGATTGAACTGGCGCTGCAGAGGCTGCAGACAGCTTCATAGTGCGGCTCTCAACTGCCTGCGCCACCAGGGGAGGCCCATACAATTATTACATTTTAAGGAATTTTGTAAGCCAGTTGAAATAGGCCATAGTGGGAGTATTTACACCATGGAAATTGGCATGTTATAAAGGAGGCATCCCCCCACTGAGTGAGTCAGTGATTAAAGCATACCACTGCCCAGGTTCCATCCTCTTGCAGAAATTCCTGTGTTGGGAATGACCCCCAGACCGTTAGTTCCCATTCCCCCACCTTCATGGAGGAAAACTCCAGAGAACTTCATTTCTTGAGGATTCTGTCATCTGGTATGAAATAATCTCCCCCTATGCCCATGTTATAATGGCAGCTTCTATCACATACTGACAATGCCTGGCATTGTTCTCAATGCTTTACATGTAAATCCATTTAATATTCATAACAACCCACGCGGTGTACACTTTAATATTATCATTTTCCAGAAGAGAAAGGAGAAGCACCGAGAGGTTAAATACCTTGCCCAAGATTAGGCCGGAGTAACAGAAACAGGATTTGAACCCATGCGTCTGGTTCTCAGGCCCACTGTTTTTACCTTAAGGCTTTTCCCTTGGTGAACTTGGGTTTTCTCCAGAAGGCACTCTCAGCATTTCAGGCCTGGAAGTCTCCTTTGTCAGCACATTGGGAATGGACCCATCTCTCTGTGGCAGACTCTCACCGACCAGGCTCACACGGACACGCATGTTGATGAACTCAGGTCAAGGTCAAGATAATCTTGTCCATTCACTTGCCCTTTGTCTCCCTGTTGATATTTTATCTGGGAGGGAGAAAGAGAATTAGTGAGAGGCTCTCCCCTATGGGGCACCCACCTGCCTCTGCTGCTGGACCTGGCACACGCTGTGTCCTAAGACACAGCGCCATGTGGCACCCCCAAAAGTTTCTGTTCTAGAAAACACTTTAGTCTTCAGGCAGAGAAGGCTGAAAAGATTCAGAAAGAATTCTTGTCTCTGAATTTAGATCTTCAAAAGACAAAGTTTGGGATGGAGTGGGGGCCCTGCAGCTTTCCAAGGCTCCTGGGCTCAGCTCTGAGGAGACCGTGTGATTAAGGAGGCAAGGAGAGACAGTCTGGAAGGTCATCTTCCGCTACTGCAGCATGATGGCCCCAGCCTCTCCCTCCAGAACCAAGCTCTGGACCCCATCCTCTGGACCATGCTGAGGCTCAGAAGCAGGCCTACCCTACGGCCTGGGCACAGGTAGCTACTGACCCACTGCTGCTTCCCTCTCAGGCCACTCTCAGCCCCAAGGCTGTTCCATCCCCAACTGTGATCTTCATTCTCCCAGTCATATACTGAACACCAATGAGTCAGGCGCTGTGCTGGTGTGGAGGAGAGAGGCATTCAGGGGCCCTCAGTGAAACCCTGGGAGGGAGGGAGCAGGTAGGGGGATGATGACCAGGTGCCCAGTGCTATTCCTGACATCCTGGCTGGGCTGAGGAGTGTGCAGAGAAGCTGGGCAGGCAGGCAGACTTCCTGGAGGCCAGGAGGCTTCAGGTGGGGTGAGGTGGAGTTTTTGTGGCAGGTAAGGAAGGGGATCAGGCTGGGGAGCTTGAGCGAGGCTGGGGAGGAGCCATCAGCAGGCAGCCGCACAGAGTGATCTGGCGCAGGTGAGCTTGGCAAAGCTGCGGTGGGCGGGTGGGCAGGAGCTAGTGGCAGAGTTTTGTGTTCCACAAATGTAGACTTTATCCAGAAGTGCCCGGAGGGATTGAAGTTGGGGTAACTTGTGACTAGATTGTTTCAGAAATCTCACCTGGCTGCTGTGTGGACAAACTTGAGAAGTCAGGTGGAAGTAGGAAGTCCTTTTACTGGGGGGAAATTTGGTGGCCTGGACCTAGTAGGTGGCCTGAAAGAAGGTGTCAGGTTTAGACATCTAGGCCATAGAAACCTGAAGGACTTGAAACTGGTTTGGGTCAACAGTGATCGGGAGGAAAGGGTGCGACTCAACCTCATGTTTTTCAGCATGAGATCCGTCTCCTCCAATCTTGGGGCCCTTGATGTTGGCCTTTCCCTGGCCTTAGGGTCTGCACCTGTAAGGGTGATGGCAGGGGCTTTTCCACACAGATAACCTCTGTCTTCTTTGCCCCATGTTGGTCTACCTTGGATCATAGGACCCTCCAGGCTTCAATTCTCTCTGCCTTCCCCCCAGTCCCCCTCTCACTCAGGGAGAACTGGAAGATAATGAGACCTGGGTGTTGGGATCAAGGAGACGAAGCAGGGGAAGCTCCTGGCTGTGAGGCCACTGGAGCTGTCCCGGTAGACTGCCCTCAACCACCGGCCCAGTGCACCCAGCTCCCCTCCCTGTCTGTGCTGAGACCTCTTCTCAGGCACCCTTCCCCTTTGCAGTCTCTTCTCTCTTGCTTGGAAAGACCCCATCGCCACGGGGTTTGGCTCTCTCGATGGCGTGTGGGGCTGCGCGCATCCTTTCTCCAGCAGGTGCCTGAAGGTCTGAGTGGGGTGGCTTCTGACAGCGCTGTCACTGTATTGGGAAGGGTTGAAGCCAATGCCGCAATCCTGGGCAGCCAGGCGCATGGCCAGCTGGTACCTGCAGCCCAGATACAGGCACCATCCTTTGAAAATAATGTAGCAAAATGCCCCTTCTGGGAGATCCAACTAGAAAAGGCTCTTGCGCTCCCGTGCTCTAGAGACAGGCAGTCGTTTGGGCAAGGGCCTCACTCAGGGTGCACGCTGGGGCAGCACAGCTGGTTTGCCACCCCTTGCCCACCCAGCCTAGAGCCCTTGTGCAGTGCACAGCTCATACAGCCTCAGTGACCCCATCAGGTCTGGGCCTCCGCCAGGCGGAACTGACTCCCGAGAGATGAAAGTTCAGAGGAAGTTCCATGCCACCCGGGAAGATACACCAAGGGATTAAAAACAGGTGGGGGTGGGATGTTCAATGACTGGAGACAGAAGTGGCTTTGGGCTGGGCCTTTGGGACCTGGGTGACTTGACCAAGGGTAGGTGAGTGGATCAGATCATTGGAAGTAGATGCTAAGAGGTGGAGCATAGGGTGTACCCTCGGACTGGGAGCCTGAGTGGTTGGGGCGAAAGGTGCCAGATGGGAATGGGGGAGGAGCAAAGCTGAACCCCTGGCAGGGGTGGAGTTGAAGACCAGGTGAGAAATGCTGGAGCAGGAACACCCTCGAAGAAGCCAGACTCCAGGAATTGAAGCCTTGTTCTCCTTCAAGGTTGGCAGCTACAGTTTCCCCACCCCATGCCCTCTGCCCCCTAGATGGAATGTGCCTCCTGGGGCTGGGCCCCATGTCCCACGCCCCAACATGGTTCTCAAAGCCTCTTTGTTCCACAGGCCAAGCTGTGGCCAGCCGGGATCTGATAAGGCCAGGTCGGGCAAATAGTGGCCCCGCCCTGTGCACTGCGTCTCCCCAAGCCACACCTGCCCACTTCGCACGCACTTTGCCTCTGCCCCAGATGGGCACAGACAGCAGGGGGCTTCCTCTCCAATCTTGGTAGGGCTTGATCTTTGGGTCTCCTTGTACCCCATTGAAGACCCCCTAGTACCCATTTAAGACCCCCTCTTTTTCTCCTGGGGAAGCAGGATAAGATAGTTACTCCCATTTCAGAGGCAAACTAAGCTTCCAAGAGAAAAAAATTATTTGGCCACTGTATTTCTTTCACAAGGTACTGAGAGTGCTATTTACATCATTAAAAAAATCCTAACAGCTTATGAAATGAGGTTGTTCCTAATTCCCACTTTGTGGGGAAGAAACTGAGGCTCAGAGAGGTGAAATCACTTCCGCAAGGGAACACAGTAGCAGAGTCCAATTCAGAACCATGGCCTGCTGCAGCAGCAGAGGGAAGTAAAGCTGAAATCAACATCCCAGCTCACTGGGAAGAAGAATCTCCCAGCTTCAACCTAAATGCTCTGATGGGGCTAGGGTAGCCAAGATTCTCTCAAGGATGGTGGTCCTGAAGGAAGAGTGTTCTAGATGCTGTAAGAGGATCCCATATTGGTGGGATCAGCAATGATTAAAATACAGTCACAAATTACTTGACCCTCCTCCTAGGCAGAGATAGCTCTGTGCTCCCTCCCTGGGCCTGAGGCTAGGTCAGAAAATGCCATGAAACTTTGCCTGGTTTTACCCATCTTGACATTGCCAAGCTGGAGAGGCTATAAATAGGTGTTCGGTCCTTAGCCTTGCTGAGATGAGATCCCAGCCAACAGCCACCATCAACTGTCAGCCACGTGAGTGCGCCATCTTGCACATCAAGCCCAGTGGAGCCTTCAGGTGGTCAGTCCAGGCCAACATCCAAATGCAACTGTGAAAGAGACTCCAAGCCAAGACTGCCTTGACAAGCACTTCCTGAATTCCTGACCCACAAAATTGTAAGCAAAATAAAATGTTTTGGGACCTTCAAGTTTTGGAGTCATTTCTTAAATGGCAATAGCATCAGAAGAAAAGGCAAAGCAGGAATGGGGACTGATGCGGTTATCTCCTGAGGTGTTCCAGAGGCTTTCAACACACATCAACACAAAAGCTTTCAAAAATGTGTCTCCATGAGGCTGGAGGAGGTGTGACACTTCATCCTCTAAGAGCAGTGTGAGAAGGCACACTGACTTGGAAGCAACTTGGCTCAGAGAGAGGGAGATAAAGGGGAAGGCTGGTAAGCACAAATCTCTTCACTCAGTTGATTGACTGTGTTAGCTCTCTGCCCTGATGGCAGGACCCCTGATGACCTTTGAGGAGTAGAGAAACTTTTGGAAGGAAGGAAGCTCATATATCTGGGCTAGCAGGAAACAAGGAGTCAGACATGGCCAATTGGAAAGACATGTTATTAGAGAGTTTGAAAATCCAAGTGTTAAATGCTGGAAGAAAGTGCTCAAAGTTTGAGGTGGACTCAGGAAAGGGCTGAGCATTCCTGTGGACAATTGCTGCCTACATTTTCCCAGAGTGCCTCTGCAAGCAGAAATTTTCAGGGCCTCAGCAAGAAGGTTCATGAAAATGAACCAGAAGTACCCTGTTGCCCTAATGAATTTCAGGTATATTTGCATCTGTCTTCTGCATACATCTTTGAATGCCTGACTTAAAAAAAATCAGAGGAAGTGTGACCAGGCAAATAATAGGGAGTGGATGTGGCTTGGGGGAGTGATTGAGAATGTAGGGTTGAAAAGATTAATCCAAAGACAGGACAAGTTTCTTGGCTTCAATCTCTTAATCCTAGGGAAGCAAAAGATAGACATGATCAATATCTAATAAATAGGGGGGGATAACAAGTTTACAAAGGAGAGTCCTTGCAGACACCACTTTAGCCACATGATCAAGGTTAGTATCACCAATAATACATATGACACCACACCTGTTATGATGCACTGAGAAGGGTGCCTGACCTCTATGTTATCCTTCCCACTAATGCACAACTTACCCAATGAGAAATAGAGTGGGATTGAGAAATATTCTACAGAATAATTGGTCAAGAGTCAAAGTCAGGGGCCTCCCCGGTGGCGCAGCGGTTGAGCGCTGGGTTGCGAAGCTGCCCACAGCCTCTGCAGCAGCGGTTTGATCCCCAGCCGCCAGGCAAGGGTCCCACATGGTGCGCAGACCTCTCCTGCCACCCGCTGCTCCCCTCAGCAGTGTACTTCATCAGTCTGCCTGTTTTGTTTCCCACTCTGGCTTGCTGAATCCTCTCACCCTCCCACGCTTCTGACTGTACCCAGTGCTTGTATAAATAAATAAATAAATCTTTTTTTAAAAAAAAAAAAGAGTCAAAGTCAGGAAAGATAATGGAAGACAGAGGAAATGCCCAGGAGGGATCCTGGCTTGGACACTGAAACAGAAGAAGAACATTAGTGAACAAACTCGTGAAATCTAATAAGTTCTGTATTTTCAGTAATAGTATTTATTGTATTCTTAGTTTTAAATGTGTTCTATGGTCATGTAAGCTGGTAACCCAAGAGGAAGCTGGGTGAAGGCTTTATGAGATCTCCCTGTACTATTTTTGGGATTCTCTCATGTATCTAAAGTTAATTCAAAAAATTTAAATTTAAAAATCAAATCTAGGTGACAGATCTCACGGATCAGTCAAAGGTACATTCCCTTATCAATATTTGAAGTCCAAGTCAATTTCCACACACAAATAAGGCAGACACACTGAGCCAGTGGTCTGGTTGGGACACTGTTACTGAGAGAGGTTGCTGGTGGGACAGGTTTGAAAAGGGCTTGAGGAATTAGCTAGGATAGAAAGTTGAAGAATAACAGTGTTCTTCATTTATTCAGAACGAATGTTGAGTCAGGTACTATGCTGAGTTCTTTAAATACTTTATCTCACTTAACTTTGAAATAGCCGTTAAGGTTTCCCAATCTACAGATGAAGAGACTGGCGAAGGGACAAGGTCATACAGCTGAGCACTGTTGGGACTGTGTGCTTTACTCCTGAGCTCATTTTTCACAGAACTGTTATCTTCTCAAGGATGCCCCTTACTCAGTTCACATCTCATGGTTTCCGTGCTGGGATGGGTCAGAGAGGAGGAGTCAGGAGCAAGAGGCTGGGAATGGCCTAGAATGGGCTGGTCAGCTGGAGCTGTCCGTGGTGCTGATCAGAGGGGCCTGGAGCTGGAGAGTCTGCAGGATAGGGTGTATGGGGAGACTTCTGGGAAAGCTGGGAGAGAAGGAGCACTGCTCAGACTAGAAGGAAAGAGCAAGCAGATGTGGTGACAGATCCTCCACTATGAGGAGGAATTAGAGGAGAGAAAGACTTCAAGTTTTGGCTTGAATAAATCATCATGTATACAGAAGTTGGTGAGATAGGGATTTGTCTTCAGGTCTGACTAAAACCAATACTATTAAGTATATGTCCACTGATTGTTGAAATCCAGAACTATCTGGGTACCCATTGATGAATGGTCACAGACTGTAGTGCCTTCTCCACCCCTCAGTCCTCATGACCCATCAACTAAATGGTTAAGACCAGGCACCCTGACCTGGCTCTGGAGCGAGTTGATTTCCATTTTCCTATCTTACCAACTGTTAACTATTTTATTTTATTTTTAAAGATTTATTTGTGCATACAAGAACTGGGGTGTAAGCCAGAGGTGCGGGTAGTGAGAGGATTAACCAGAGACAGAGTGGGTAACGGAACAGGCAGATCTACTGAAACACACTGCTGAGGGGAGCAGTGGGGAAGACAGGAGAGGTCTGCTGGACCATGTGGGTAGCTCCCTGGCTGGCTGGGATCAAACTCATACGGCATTGGCTGACAATAGCTTGATAGATCTGTCTTTAACCCCTGTGCCACCAGGGAGGAGGCCCCTATTAAGTATTTAAATACTATCCATTTGTTCCCATTTTATTGATAAGGAAAATGAGATTTTACAATGTTTAATAGTTTGCCTGAAATTATTCAGCTATTAAATAATAGAATCAGTACTTGAACTCAAGTCTTCTGGGATCAAACCTCATTTTCTTTTCCCCTCCATTCCCCTACTGTTGGCCCGCATGCCTACCTTTGGTGGGGATATTGAGTAGAGGGAGAAAGTTAGGTAGGAGTTTGCATAGGAAATTAGAAAACCCTGTGGGACTCCCAGACAGAATGAACTCTTTTCTTTGGGTTCTCTTGTCATATGGCAGTTTACCCCCAAACCTCTGCCAGTTGCATGCCCTTGCAGCCCATTTGGGCTATCTTTTGATGTCCCCTCCCTCTCCCCCTCAGCTGCTATAAGGGACGTGACTTTAAGGCACTGAGTGCTCCATATTTGCTCCTAGATTCAGCCCTAAACCTCGCCAATGTCATATTTAGCTACAGCCTTCTCTCACTCCCTACCCCCTCAGTTTGGGCTTGAAGAATTATGACACTAATTTTGGAGGTGAGGTGCTGCTGTGGGAGGACCCACCTCCTCATCTCCTTCCCCTACGTTAAGCACATTTTGTAAGCAGACCTGATTTTGGAACCAACATTGGAAATGGAGTCCAAATCTCAGGGAAAAGGAAGACTTTGGAAGTGCTGGAACTAGGTTGACTTGCCATTTGGACAGCAGGTCCTCCTGGTATCTTCTGTCTTTCTCCACCCCAGAGCAGCAAGGTAGTCTTCTTCTTGGAGAAACAAAAGTGGGAGGAGAAAAATTTCCCACCTCTCCAGTGTGTGGCAAAGAGAATGGGAGGTGTCAGAGAGGAGGATGTGCAGAAGGCCAAGTGACTTAATTATAGGCACCTCCCACTGAATGAGTGACCTCCCTCTGTGTGTATGTATCTAATTTTGATCATCTACCATGCATCATGCACTTTACCCACGACTTGATGATGCAATTTCCATACCAGCTTTTTGATAACTATCCCCAAGTAACAGATGAGGAAACTGAGGTTCCGAGAGACCCAAGCTCACACAAGCCAGTAAGTTGCAGTCAGGACTAATCTCAAGTCTGCCTGATTTCCCAACCCAGAGTCTTCTCTAACCCATAAGGGGTATGGGGATGTAGGGGATCAGAAAGGATCTTTTGTGTGAGCTGAAGCTCAAATCATCCTGTGCGTTTTATCTTTATTACCCCCACACCCAGCTTTCAGCCAGGAGGCTCTGAGGCTACCTCCTACCCCTTCTCTTCTTTCTCTCACATCCTGGTCCTCATCAATCTTGTGAATTATTAGCCACCTTTGTTCATAGCCTGGAACCAGCTCCGATTGTCTTTCCTGGAGGATATGGTCACCAGGACCCAGCACCCATGATCTTTTCTAGATTCTGAGCTTCTGAAAAGGGGGACTGAAGAGGTAAACCTGGCTTCTCTCCCTCCTCAGGCTCAACCCCTTGCCACGCCCCTTTCCATGCTATTAGCCTCCAGGGGTAAAGTCCAGCTTGGGCCTCTCCCTGGGAGCACCAAGGTAGTCAAGGTCACCTGCAAAGGGAGTTCCTCGGAGGCAGACAGAGCCTCATAAAATCAGAACCCTCAAGGCTGTACTAAGAATTTCCTTTCATTGTCTCAAGCCCAGAATCCACCAAGGTTTTAGCAGACAGTGCTCTGGGGGAGGGGTGGGGGAGCCACTCCCTCAGTGAAGAGGTGCAAGGATTTGCAGCTCTCAATGAGATTTCCCTTCTCCTTGGGGTTTTCTCATTGGGATTCCTGAGGCCACCACTAAGTTTTGCCCCGAGAGTTACTCCTCCTTATTTCTTGTTGGCCTAAGAATTGACAAATAGGTCTCTTTCTTTGTCCCTCAGGTCCAGCTAAGTCAGGGTGACCATTTCAAAAAAAGCTTAAAGGAAAACAAAAAGGAAATCATTATAGAAACTACAAACAGCATAAAAGTCGTTATGTCCAAAGTGCAGAATAATGTTAAAACCAGTGAAAAACTCACCCTGTCCCACATTCCTGTTTCCCAAGAAAACTCCAGGTCTAATCATACTGCATAATTTAAGGGCCTGGCCAGGCTCTCGCCACGTGATCTCCCAGGTCGTCGGAGGCCACTTTGTCACCTCAGCCCATCTTTCACCGTTCATAAATAAACTGCCACTTGTTCCAAAATGAGAGTTCATTTTCTGGGTTTACTCCTAGATTACTGAGGAGTCTCTCCCTAGTCACACACCTCCTCCCATCCTACCCTGGGTAGTGAAACATCTTTGCCCACGGATGAACTTTGAGACTTTCACCTTCACCTACCTAAGGATTCTTCACCAAATGTTACAATTCCCCCAATGCACATATGGACAAATGAAGAAAGGAACTTCCAAAAAACCAGTTTATGTATAACAATACTGTCTTCTTACATTCATCTTCAGATCTCTTCCCAAAAGTCAGCTTTGTGCCAGGCGGGTGAAAATGCCAAGGACACCTTCTCTCCCATCAACAAAAGGAATATTTGCAAAGCGCCGTGCAAATAAGGAATAACTACGGACTGCTTTTAGGTTAATAACCGGAATCACGGAATGAAGTTCCGGTTGAAATTCTGACTGAGTCACCCACGCACGTCAGGAAACAGGAACGACCCCCAGTCGGGTGACGGGAACATTCACTGGCTTCCTGTGAAATTGGTCTTCAATTAAGGTCACGATTGCCGGTCGTCAAGACAACGAGGGGACTGACTCTACATCCCGTGCTGCGACTAGTAGAAACCCAGTTACTACTAGAAGGGAAAGCTAGAGAATCAAAAAGGAGGCAGGAGTAAAGTTCAGTAGCGCTTTGCTTTTCTATGGCATGACTCACTCCGGCCGCCGTCGTTGCCTGGGGAAACCAGGACAAGCGGCGGCCTGAGCGTCCCGTATCTATGGAGACGCCAACATGGCGGCGGCGTGACTTCTGAGCGTTGGTCTCTCGGGTCCGGGGCGCGGCGCGCGCGACGGGCGACGGTGTCTGTCCCGGGAGACCGCTTCTTCCCGGAAGTGGCTAGGGGTCCCCTCCGTGTTCTTCAGAGAGCCCCCCAGGAGCGCATCTGGGGTGAGAGCAACCAGACTGGGGATTCCGAAGAGAAAGGAGGAATAGCTCTAAGTATGTTTTGTCCTTTCGTTTAACCTGTTTTTTCTCCCTCGACTCACACGACAACCCGCCACTGTTCCTACTGGTCATCTTAGGAATTTTTAGGAGGGAAATTAGGCAAATTAAGGAAACTGATGGTATATTTTTTTAAATCCTCGAGATTAGAAAATTGGAGTTTAAAATACCACTTTCTTTGCCTAATGTCTTCACAATGATTGCAAATGTGCGAGATTTTGGAAGAGTATTGCAGGCTAGTGTGGAAGTTATGTTTGTTAATTACAGCAACATAGGTTCGTCTAGGGCTTTAAAAAAAACATTTTTCGTGCTTCACATCTTCTAAGAAATAGTCAAAATAACCCTCACTTTCTAGAGGGAGAGACCAAGGCTCAGGATCTGGAGAGACAGCCGTCTCAAGCGAATCTGAGCAGGTGTTGGGGCTCAGTTTTCTTTGCTCACTCCTCTAAGCCCTGACACCTGTTCTGAACCAGCTTTCTACTTCATTGTCTCATCTCTTCTGCACACTTGCTGAGATGTTTCATGTGTTGATTGGAGACTTTTTCAGAACCTGGAAGCAGGGGCATTCGTGAATCAGGCCAGGACTAGAAAGTCATCCAGTAGCAGAAAAGTAATGGGACTCTTCTCCCTGTCTTCTCAGCTTGCATTTCTTTGAGTCCATCTGAACATTCACTTCACAGTTGAAGGGAGGTGCTTTGCCTGTCTGCACTCAGTAAATGTTTTGTGAATGAATGCGTGAGTCTAAGACATCCTTCCTCCACCTTTGGGAGCTGTTGCCAATTAGGAAAACTGAATCAAAGAATCTTTTGCTCTGGGTGGGTGGGGGGAAGGGATGAGAGATTCTGATGGAAGTGTGTAAATTTCTTAAGGGTGATCATAAAGTTATTTACTACATTGTCATGCTGTACTAAAGAACTAAATCTCAAATGTGAAAAGAGGTCATTTTAGGCCAAAGAAAAGACCTGCTGTAAGGGCTAAAATACATGTGAAAGCCTTATAACACTACTTGGCACATGATAAGTTCTCAGTAAACATCAGTAAAAGTTCTTATTATTTTTATTTTTTTAAGATTTATTTATTTATGCATATAAGAGCTGGGGTACAGGCCAGAGGTGCGGGGAGGGGGGGTGGAGAGGATTCACCAGAGACAGAGTGGGGAACAGAACAGGCAGACTGACTGAAATACACTGCTGAGGGGAGCAGCAGGCAAGGCAGGAGAGGTCTGCTGCACCATGTGGGTAACTCCCTGGCGGGCTGGGGATCAAACTCGTGCTGTAGAGGCTGCAGATAGTTTCACAGTGCTGTGTTTAACCCCTTGCGCCACAAGGGAGGCCCTCTTATTCTTTTTAATATTTTTATTTGAAAAGATAGGGATACTAATCATCTGAAAAATATGTTCAAAGGGCCTCCCCTGGTGGCGCAGCAGTTGAGCGCTGGTCTGCGAAGCTGCCCGCAGCCTCTGCAGCACCAGTTCGATCCCCGGCCACCGGCGAGGGTCCCACATGGCCCAACAGACCTCTCCTGCCGCACCCGCTGCTCCCCTCAGCAGTGTATTTCGTCAGTCTGCCTGTTCTGCTCCCCGCTCTGGCTCTAGTGAATTCTCTCACCCTGCCGCGCTTCCAACTGTACCCGGTGCTTGTATGAATAAATGAATAAATCTTTAAAAAATTGTTATTAAAAAATATGTTCAAAAAGGCCATTATTACATTACTAATATGGTAGGCATGGGCAGGGGTGGCGTGGGAGGCATGTGACAAAATAAGCCTGTGAAGCAGGAAGGGTTTTGTGATGATGGAACCACAGCCAGTTTGGGGCCCTTGTGTGTTCTCTAGAAAAGGGCCAAGGACTCTTCTGAGCATGTGGTGAAAGCTGTGCACATTCTCCCTGGAAAAGCACACATGTCCATATATGTGACATTTTGCATAAAATTTGCCTATCTTATTTGCTTATATATTTGCATATAATTTCCAGCTGCAGTCTATCCATGGAGCCCTCTGTTCTAGAGGTTGAGTTATTTTCCTTGGATTGAGTCATTATTTCAATGGGTGCTTACTGTAAACCCTAGTGTATACTAATAGAGGAGACCCAGGAGACTAAGAACACTCCAGTTTCACTTGCCTCTTTCTTGCCCCTTATTCTCTCATTCAGAGAAAAGAAGTAGAGTATAGGGCCTCCCCGGTGGCGCAGCAGTTGAGCGCTGGGTTGCGAAGCTGCTCGCAGCCTCTGCAGCACCGGTTCGATCCCCGGCTGCTCCCCGGTCACCGCAGGAGGGACCGCAGGAGGGTCCCACATGGCGCGCAGACCTCTCCTGCCGCCCGCTGCTCCCCTCAGCAGTGTACTTCGGTCCTTCTGCCTGTTCTGCTCCCCGCTCTGGCTCTGGTGAATTCTCTCACCCTCCCGCGCTTCTGACTGTACCCAGTGCTTGTATGCATGTATGTATAAATCAATAAATAAAATAAATAAATAAAATTAAAAAAAAAAGAAGTAGAGTATAAAAGCCAGATAAAGGGCCTCCCTGGTGGTGCAAGGGGTTAAGACGCAGCCTATGAAGCTATCCGCAGCCACTGCAGCATGAGTTTGACCCCTGGCCAGGGAGCTACGCACATGGTGCAGCAGACCTCTCCTGTCTCGCCCGCTGCTTCCCTCAGCAGTGTATTTCAGTCTGTCTGTTCTGCTCCCCACTTTGTCTCTGGTGAAGTCTCTCACCCCCCACACTGCTGGCCTGTACCCCAGTTCTTGGATGCATAAATAAATAAATCTTTTTTTAAAAAAAAAGCCAGATAAAGGTAATGCATGTGCTTCAGTAACACTCCTGGGGTTTGCTGAGAAATGCCATGTGTGGCCATGGAGGCTGGGGATGTGTGGGGCTTAGCCCCATGTCACTCTCCCCAGGGAATGGTGAGCCTCTAGGCTTGCAGGAAAACCCCGAATCTTGTATTCAGGCTCGTTCTCTTGGTGCCATCCATCACTAGAGCTGGGATCAGCCACTTCATGATAATGATGGCCATGCAAGTCTACTCCATGGACTCCAGAGAAAGCTTTTTCCATGTCCCGCCTGTCTTCCCTCTGGCCTCTTCCCAGTTCCAAACTGGCAGGAGCTCCTCGCTTGACCAGAGTGCTCCCCTTGGACTTGTGTTTCAGGTGCCTTGATGCTCAGCCAGACTTCCCCGAGCCCCAGCACGAGGCCACGGGACAGCGGGGACTACACCATGAACTCTGGGTCATGCCTGAGTGCCAGCACCATGGCCATCCCCACCATCACCAGCAGCAGTGTCTGCAGTAGCAGCAACACCAGTGCACTGGTGAGGACACGTCGGGGTGGGTGGAGCAGGGTGGAGCAGGGTGCAGCAGGCCTGGGAGGGGGGTGAGTGGCAGAGCTGACTGGCATTAGGAATCTGAGTGGCCTGACTCCATATCCTTGTCTAAAATCCAGCACTAGACCCTGCACAGGTTGAGCGCCCAGCTGAGCAAGTGGTGGTGGAAGCTCTCGGGGGTGGGGGGGCAGGAGGAGCAAGCCGGAAGTGATAGACTAGCCTGCAGAAAGTAGCTGTGGTCTTCACCCAAAGGACTTTGTGTCTGACCGATATATGGGCGTTGTTTACTCTGCTATTCCCGGGGTTCTCGCTACGTGGTATCACAGGGGCGTGGGAAGTGGTCGTCCAGGGGTGGGTTGTGTGGTGGGTTGTGTGTGTCTGTTGTGTGTGGTTGTTTCGTGTCTTCTTAGATGAGGTGGTGGTTGCAGGTGCCTCCCTGCCCCGCACCAGGGACCAGGGGTCACCTCACCCCTCCATGTGTGGGTTATTCCAGGCCCGTTGACCCTCAGATTCACTCACTGCCCTTTCCCGCTCAAAGCAGGAGAAAGGGGGGAGCCAGGGTACTCCTCCTCCCCCCTCTCCACCTTGAATAGCACCCCCATCAGCTCCAGTTCCCAGCAGACAGGCCGCTGGGCTCTGCGAACCCCGCTGCCTTCCCCTAACTTGGATGTGGTAGCTGATCCCTAACCTCAATGTTGCTAACTTCTGGCTGATTTCACCATTTCCTGGCTGTGCATTAAATTCTTTTTAAACACCCAGAGGGACTTCTGTTTTCCTGGTTGGACGCTGACTGAGGCACCAACTTAAAGTGAATCCCTCGCTCACCCATGCACCTGTCTTTGTGGGCAAGTCAGGAAAGAAAATATCATATGGACTCTCAAGGCACTCTCTGTGGATGCAGCTGCAGGAGAGAAGGGAGCTGCCGCTCTCATCCCCTATTGTCCTCCTGGCACCATGCAGAAGAGCAGGCCAGCAAATATTTGTGGACTGGATGATGATATCCTCGTATTATGTAATGACATAAAAGCAATCTAGAAGATAAAGTAGAATGGCAGTGAGTCGTGTGTTCATGGCAATGGCCATGGCAGGAAGTGGCACCTGGTCCGTCCACCTTGCCACCCCAGGGGTTGAGGGTTGAGGATGGACCCTCAGAAGGATTTTCCATCATCCAGGGAAGCCAGGCACATGGTACTGGTAGTGTCATCTGGCAGGAGCAATTTTTGGAGTGACCCCCAAGTCAGGACATGGGGTAGGGGTGAGTCACGGGGCACACTAGCTCTTTCCTTAGCTCCAGCAGCCAGGTGAGGGATGGAAGAGGAGCTGTGGAGTATTCCTGTAGGGTGGAAAGGTGCCTGGCATGGACGGCTTCAGTAAGGAGAGGCTTCTGAGAAGGGGTGGGATGATGAGGAAGCGGTGGAGGAGCCCCTGAGAGAAGAGATGTCTGATGGTGTGTGGGGAACAGAGCAGGCTGGCCGGCTAGCTAACACTGTTCTTGAGAGCAAATCCGAAAAGAAAATACTATATGTGGGGGGGAGGGTGGAATGGCCACATGGGGTGGCCCAGGGGAGACTTCTGGGGCAGGGATGAAGGGAACCTAGTTGCAAAAGCATTCCAGTGACTTTGGAAGAGGTGATTTTTGACCCTAGGGCCTATCTGCTCCCCACCCTCTCACTCCAGACTTCTCCCAGGGATGAGGGAGGTGGATTCATTATGTTCTGGACCTTTTATCTGAGCCGTTGAGTCCTATCATGCTAATGTATCATCCCCCCCCCCTTCTTCCTGCCAACCGAACAGCCTACCAGCCCCATGGACACTCAAGTATGCTTCCCGAAGAGGCAGGAGAAAGTGAAGAAGAAGGTTGTCTGGGGCATTGAGGTGGCCGAGGAGCTGCAGTGGAAAGGCTGGGAGCTCGGGAAGGAGATCACTAAGAACCTGGTTCTAAAAAATCTATCCTTTAAAACCCAGAAGATGAAGTACAGGTACCAACCAGCATGAGGTCAGAGACCCAGCCCCCAGGCCCCAGACCCCCAAAGCAGACACTTTAAAAAAGCAAAACAAAATCAGAAGCGTGTATAAAACGTGTAGTTGAACCACTTACCAAAAGTGGATCCCACTGACCAGGGAAACAATGGAATAAGTGTCTGAAGCTCACCTTCCCCTATTTGGTGTCCCTCTCCTCATAGAGCACCTTCCGGACCCTTGAAGTTAACCTCTTTCATGATAATGATCCTTGCTTTTTACAAATGGATTTACCACTTATGTTTGCATCCTAAATGATAGTTTAGTTTCACCTTCTTACAAGATCTGTATAGATGGAATAATGTGGTGTACTTTAAAAAAAAAACAGTTTTTAAAAATTATTTATTTATGCATACTAGAACTGGGGTACAGGTCAGAGGTGCATGGGGTTGGGGGTGAGAGGATTCACCAGAGACAGCGTGGGAAGCAGAATAGGCAGATTGATTGAAATACACTGCTGAGGGGAGCAGCGGGTGTGACAAGAGAGGTCTACTGTGCCATGTGGGTAGCTCCCTGGCTGTCTGGGAATCGAACTCGTGCTGCAGAGGCTGCGGAGAGCTTCACAGTGCTGTGCTTAACCCCTTGCACCACCAGGGAGGCCCAATGTGGTGTACTTTTATAACACTTTCATTTTGCCCAATTATATTAGCAAGACTCATTCACCTGCCACTATAGTTGATCCTTTTTTATTTCAGTATAATATCCCAAGGTGGGCCTGTTTCATAATGTGTTCATCTGTTCTTCTGTTGAGGGACACTGGATATTTCTATTTGGGACTGTTACCTCCATTTGCGTATACATCCCTGGTTGCATGAGAATGAGAATTTTTCCAGGGTAGATACACAGGCGTAGAACTGCTGTGACTTAGAACATGTACATGTTAGCCTTTGGTGGATCAAGCCAACTATTTTCTACAGTGCTTGTACCTATTTATATTCCTGTGGGCCACATATGAGAATTTCTATTCCTCTACTTGTTTACCAATATTTGCTATTGGCAGGATTTAACATTTTTGCCAATAATGGTAACTTGTGGTCTTAATTTGTACTTTCCTGATTACTAAAATAGTTAAGTATCTTTTTATATGTTATAGACCATTTCATTTGTGAAATTCCTATTCAAGGCTGTGCCCATTTTTCTATTAGATTGTTTTTGTAGAAGTTCTCGTAGTGGATACTAATTCTTTGTTAGTTGTGTTGTGAATACCTTCTCTCCTTTATAAGCTGTCTTTCCGGCACTTTGTCATGTCTTCTGAAGAAAGAAAGTTCTTAGTTTCAAGGAATCTTTATAGTTGATGCTTTTTGCATCTACACCTACCTAAGTCATGAATATGTTTTCCTTTGGTACCTTCTAAGGACTTTATACTTTTAGTTTTCATGTTTGTCTTTCATCTATATGGAACTAATTTTTGTGAATGGCTTGGAGTGGGAATCCAACAACATCTTGTTCCTCAATCAAATGTCTAATTGTTCCAATACTGTTTACTGAAAATCTTATTCCCTCTTGATCTCTTACACCACTAATGTATATCAAGTGTCCATGTATCTTTGGATCCATTTCTGAACTCTGTTTTGTTCCACTGAACTTCTTGTCTCTCCCTGGGTTAATATCATCCTGAACCAATTATTAGAATTTGTAGTAAACTTTGATATATGGTAGTGTAAATTCTTCATTCTTATTCAAGATTTTTTTGAAAATTCATATAAATTCATATTTCACATAAGTCTTCAGATCAGCTTATCCCACATACACATAATTGTTTTTGAGATTTTGATTGGTATTTAATTGAACCTATTGGTCAATTTGGCATTACTACAAATTGAGTCTCTCAATCCATGAACATGGTTTATCTCTTTCATGAATTTAGATCTTCTTTGTGTCTCTCAATGAAGGGCACAGTTTTCTCCTCATACATCTTCACATCTTTAGTTAGACTTATTCCTAGTATGTTATGGTTTTTTTTTTTTAAGATTTATTTATTTATACAAGCATTGCATACAGTCAGAAGCGCAGGAGGGCAAAAGAATTCACCAGAGCCAGAGCAGGGAGCAGAGCAGGCTGAAGGACAGAAGTACACTGCTGAGGGGAGCAGCGGGCGGCAGGAGAGGTCTGCACGCCATGTGGGACCCTCCCCCAGAGGCCAGGGAGCAGCTGGGGATCAACCGGTGCTGCAGAGGCTGCAGGCAGCTTCGCACCCCAGTGCTCAACCGCTGCGCCACCAGGGAGGCCCATGTTATGGTTTTGACGTTGTTGCTTATGATATTTTTTTAAGTAGTTTCATTTTCTGCTTGTTTCTAGTTTCTTAGAAAAGCATTTTTATGTGGTTGCTTTGTGTGTGACTTTGTCATATTCAAAACCTTAGTAAACCCTCTTATCAGTTCTCATAATTTATTTGTTAATTCTTCTTTCCATCTACACACTCATCTTTTATATGGAAATGGTATTTTTCTTCCTTCTTTCCAATTTTAATATCTTTTCTTCTTTCCTTAGTGTATGTTGAATAGAAAAGTGTTGAACATAGTGGTTTTAGAAGTCATCCTTTTTTTGGTTATGATCTCAAAGTAAAAGATTTCACTATTTCACCATTAATTTGGATGTTGTATTTTTTTTTAAGATTTATTGTTGTAGTTTTTTTTAAGATTTATTTATTTATACATACAAGAGCTGGGGTGTAGGCCAGAGGTGCAGAGGAGTGGGGCATGAAAGGATTCACCAGAGACAGAGTAGGGAGCAGAACAGGCAGATCCACTGAAATACACTGCTGAGGGGAGCAGCGGGCAAGCCAGGAGAGGTCTGCTGCACCATGTGGGTCACCTCCCTGGCCAGCCAGGGAATCAAACTAGTACTGCAGTGACTGGTGATAGCTTGATAGTGCTGTGATTAACCCCTGCACCACCAGGGAGGCCCCTTATTAATGTTCTTAAAGTCTGCAGTATCTATAGTTATCCAACCCTGGAACTCTACAGCTCTGCCAAGGCCTGTGCTTGGAAAGGCACACCTGACACCCTTGTTCTCAGCCTTGGTTTCCCCCAGCTGAGTGCTTAGGGGTTTGGTTAAATCAGGGCAGCCTCCCTACCCCCACCCCCAGGGACTACCACAGACTTCACTGATACAAATGCTACTTCCTCACCCCTGTGTCTCTCTGATGCTTTGCCATCCTGCGGAGATGGCGGCAAGAACAGTAAGATGAGGGAGACAAGACCTCTTGTGACAACTCCCACGGGCTCATTCCCAGGGTCTTTTCTTCTGTGTCCCAGGGACTCACGCCCCCTCAGTTTTCCAGGGTTTTCCTAATCTTTCTGCCTCTTCTAGTTTTCTAAGCCCTGATCCTTAGGTGCTTCCCCCCTGGCTCTCACCTGCAGGCCCCCCAAGAGCAAGTTCTTCTTCACAGTCATTCCTCAGCCCATCTTCCTGAGCCCAGGCATAACCTTCACCCTCCCCATCATCTTCCGGCCTTTGGAGGAGGTAAGGCCCACCATGGCGAGTGGAGGGCAGGGAGGGACACAGGAACAGGAACCCCTGGACAAGATCAGGTCAGAGCAGCAAGGAATTACACGCTACCCGATACACACCCTACCAGCTGCTGCCAAAACTCCAGCTTGGGAAATCCTGGAGAGACACAGGCCCTATCTCATTGGACAGAGGGGCATTCCCAATTGAATGTTGGGGGGCAAAGGCTGTGCTACTGTTTTGGCTATTTCCTGACCTCTTCCTGCTCTCAAAATGCCTCCCCCGAAACAAATACTTTGTTCGCTATAATAGAGGCCCCAAAGCTCTGAGACCAAGGTAATGTTGGTGGGCAGATAACTGACCTGCTCCTCTGAGACTGAACTAGCAGGCCAGGGCCCAGACCAGGCCTCAGTGATTGTGTTGGGGGTGCGGCCAAGGACTGGGTTGGGATGTGGCCCCCAGTACCAGCTAGGAGCCACTGATCAGTGATGGCTTCTACCACTCTCCCTACCCCCTCCCCACCCCCTCTCCACCCTACTTCTCTGCAGAAGGAGTACCTGGACCAGTTGTGGTTTGAGAAAGAAGAGGGAGTGTTCAGTGTGTACCTGCGGGCCACCCTGCCCTGTCACATGCTGATCTGCCCGCTGTCCCTGCAGTTGCCCATGTGTGCCGTGGGGGACATGGTCGAAGCCTGGTTCTGCCTGGACAATGTGGGGTGAGGGGGATAGTTGAGAATTCTGAGGAAGGCACCTGGGAGAGGAGAGACTGGCATGTCTGTTGGGGAGGGGGCATGGGGATATAAAGAGGGCTGCCCAGGGTCCCCACCTTTCTAAGGAGAGCCAGTGGTCAGAATGAGCACAGTGACTCTGACCTGCCCCTGTCCCTTGCCCTCCCCCAGGGACTTGACCTCCTGCTACAACTGGGAGTTCCCCAACCCATTCCAGATGCTGCCCACCACGGGGCTGCTGGAGCCAGGCCAGTCCTCTCGCATCAAGGTGACCTTCCAGCCCCTGATGGCTATCATCTACGAAGTTCAGGCCTCGTGCTGGTATGGAGAGAGGGGCCAGCAGAAGTGCAGCATCCAGCTGCAGGCTGTGGGTGAGCCCCACCTCTCACCTGTCCCTGGCTCCCACCTGCTGTACGCCCCTGGCTCTCAAAGCTTCATGTGCTCCCCCAAACTTGCTCCCTGACTTGGCCCCCATGGCACATGCACCAGCTTCCCCACCACCCCCTTGCCAGCCCCACTGGCTGTACCTTTTCTGTGCCTTCCTTGGTGTCACAGCTTCTAAGGGCAAAGCCCCGGTGAGCTTCTCCCCAAGATGCCCCCATCTCTGTCCCAGGCAAGTGTGCACAGCTGCTGGTGAGCATAAGGCAGAAGTGCCCAGGAGACCAGGATGTGGAAGGCTTCCAGAAAGTGCTGCACTTCGGCTCTGTTGCTGTGGGCTGCACTGCTGAGAGGCAGATCAAGCTGTATAATCCATCAGTGGTAGGCGCCCTGTGTATTTGGGGGGAGTGGGGGCAGGATTTGGGGATCACTGAGCTGGGAACTCCTAAAACCCACCCCTTTACAGATGGCCCTCCTTTTCCTTTGGTCCCAAGCCTCACCTAACCCATGTCTGTTGAAACATACATGTGTCCCTTTCTCCTCTCTTCTGGGGGCTAGGGTATCCCCTGTTTCCCCAAAGAGCAACCATATGACCATCCTGACCTCAGGATCAGAGCTGGCCCTTTGGGAAGAGAAGGTTCCTTCAGAGCAGCCCCAGTTCAGGGCACACGTTTTGTCTTGGCCTCTTCTTTCCTCCTGGTAGGGGTTGCCTCACCCACAATCAAAGCTAATAAGTGGGGCACACTCTGGGCACTAGCTGCCCTTACCCCCTTGGGCTGGGTCCCTCTAACTTGCCCTCTCCTGCCCCACCTGGCCTCACAGGTGAGCGCCCCCTTCAGGATCGAAGTGGCCCAAGACATGTTGGTCAAAGACTCGGCCTTCTCATGCCCCAAGGTGCAGGGCGTCGTGCCCCCAGGAGGGAAGAAATGCGTGTCTGTGTTCTTCCACCCCAGGACTTTGGACATCAGAACTATGGGCTACTTCTCCATCATTCCCTCTGGCTGCGCCACCCAAACCCTGCTCAAAGTTGTTGGTTTCTGTAGAGGTACTGGCAACTGCAGGAGGCTGCACTCCCCTCGGGACAGGAGCAGGACCCACTCTTACTTAGGACTGGGAAATGCACCTTGCCTTAGGCCACCTCCTTGCCCTTCTGCCTGGGTGTCTGCTGCCCCCTGGTGGGCTCACTGAGAAATCAGGGACACCTGGAGATCCTGTTCCTGCCTTCACCTTGGTGACCTCCAAGTTCTGCTCAGGCTCCTGGGGCCCTGGCATGTCCAGCCTCGTTTTCCATCTCTGCGCTGCGCCTCCTCCCATGAATGGGACCCTTTCTGAGACATCCTCAGGGAGGCTGATAACCCCAGCCCTACCCTGGGGACAGCCCACTCAGAGGGACCCCATCTCCTATGCCCAGGTCCCGCCGTGTCCCTGCAGCACGACTGCATTGACTTCACTCGGGTCACCCTTGGGGAGTGCTCGGAGCAGCCCCTGTGGATTGAGAACAAGTCAGACTGCACGGCCCGCTTTCAGTTTGCCATTGACTGCCAGGAGAGCGCGTTTAGCATCAGACCCGCCTTCGGGACCCTGGTGGGCAAAACCCGCATGACCCTGCACTGTGCTTTCCAGCCCACTCACCCTATCATCTATTTCCGAAGGGTGGCCTGTCTTGTCCACCACCAGGTAAGCAGTGGGAGGAGGTAAGGAGGGGCTCCCTGGGAGCTGAAGGGGTGAAACTGTGCTTGGGGCTCCCTCCCCTGCATCTGGCACTTCTGGAGCTGTCTGCTGCATCGACTCCTCCAGGGCCCGTGTCTGGCCAGGGTCTGAGCCTGTGGGCATGCCAGCCTCACCCTGAGTGCAGCCAGGCTGGGGGCTCCCTGCCACTGCCTCTGATGGGCTGGGGAGAGGGACGATTGGGAGCTCACCCCACTCAGCATGTGCTCCCTGAGCACTCACAGGCAGAGCACCCTGCCCGGCTGGGCCTGGGCCCAGGTGCTGAGTGGGAGCTGAACTCTGGCCTCCTGCACAATACTGTAGGACCCGATGTTCCTGGACCTGATAGGGACCTGCCACTCAGACAGCACCAAGCCGGCCATCCTGAGACCTCAGCACGTCGCTTGGTACCGCACGCACCTGGTACGGGGCCTGACGCTCTACCCCCCTGACATCCTGGGCATCATGCTGAAGGAAAAAAAGCTGGAGCAGGATAAGAATGGGGCCCTCATGATCCCCCTTGAGGTACAGAGCACCCCTTTGGCCCCCCGGGGGGCCAGGCTACTCACCCCAGGTTCATGCCCCCTTCTCTAGCAAATTCTTGGGGAGTCCCCTTCCCCCAGAGCCCTGCGGGCACCGTTAGTGACTGTGTGGAGCTCTTCCAGAAAGGACGGCAGCAGAAGGAATGGCAGCTGAGTCCCTGCCCATCCATCTCTCCCCCATGCAGGATCCGGAGGACACGCCAGCTCCGAAGTATCCCCACGTCCCCCCCATGACCGAGTACTTCTTTGACGGCACCAGCGATGTGGCCGTGTTCCCCCCGCCTGTTAGCATAGAGCCCACTGAGGTGGATTTTGGTGCCTGCCCCCCGCCTGAGGACCCCAGCCCCGTCCCCCTGTGCCTGATGAACCACACCAAGGGCAAGATCACCGTGGTCTGGACGCACAGGTCTGACTGCCCCTTTTGGGTGACTCCAGAAACCTGTGTCGTGCCCCCACTCAAGTCCATGGCCATGCGCCTGCATTTCCACCCGCCTCATCCCAACGGCTTCTACTCCGCAGAGCTGGAAGCCTTCGCTCTCTATAAGGTGTGTGCACGCAGATGAGATGGGGAAGGCAGAGCCTGACTACTGGGTGGGCTGGCGGAGGTGACGGAGGGGTGCTGTATGGCCCAGCCTCCCTGCCAGGCTCTGCTCCCTCCTTCCTTTGCCTCCTTGGCTGGACGGTGAACCTACTGGTTGCCCCAGGCTCACCCATAGGTAGCCTCCCACCTCCCACCTCCCACCTCCCACCACCCCTGCTGTGGTTGCCTCGCCTCCTGCTAGTCCTTGAAATAGGATGCGGGGCCTGTAAAGGGGGCATGGGCAGGCCCCCAGTGTTGGGGAATGGGCATCGGTGTGAAGGGGTTGGGGGGCTGGGGCCCAGAGAAGAGTGGGGCTGTGCAGTCAAGATCAGAGCCCCTTGCCAGCTGAGCAAGACCCCTCGTGGCAATCAACCCTGGCATTTTCATCTATAAACTTGGGGTCGTAGCCAAACTTTTGAGAAAACTTTCCCAAGACGAGCTTCTAGTTGGCTCTGTTCTAATATCCCGCAGAAGGCGAATGTGGAGGTTTGTAAGAGGAAGGTTGTGGACACCTGGCTTTGCCCAGGTCAGACTTCTAGGCTGCAGGCTCTATCCCTCTGCTCTCTGGCATGGCAACCACCAGCCACAAGTAGCCACTGAGCCTTTGAAATGCGGGGAGTCTGAAATAAGAAGTGCTGTAGGGCCTCCCCTGGTGGCTCAGCGGTTGAGGGCTGGGCTGTGAAGCTGCCTGCAGCATCTGCAGCGCCAGTTCAATCCCCGGCCTCCAGCAAGGGTCCCACATGGTGCTCAGACCTCTCTTGCCACACCTGCTGCTCCCCTTAGCAGTGTATTTCGGTCCATCTGCCTGTTCTGCTCCCTGCTCTGGCTCTGGTGAATTCTCTCACCCTCCCGTGCTTCTGACTGTACCCAGTGCTTGTATAAATAAATCTTTAAAAAAAAAAATCAGCAGCGGGCCTCCCCGGTGGCGCAGCGGTTGAGCGCTGGGTTGCGAAGCTGCGCGCGGCCTCTGCGGCGCCGGTTCGATCCCCGGCTGCTCCCCGGCCACCAGAGAAGGGTCCCACATGGCGTGCAGACCTCTCCTGCCGCCCGCTGCTCCCCTCAGCAGTGTACTTCGGTCCTTCTGCCTGCTCTGCTCCCCGCTCTGGCTCTGGTGAATTCTCTCACCCTCCCGCGCTTCTGACTGTACCCAGTGCATGTATAAACAAAAAAAACAAACAAACAAACCAGCAAACAAATAAATAAAGCATGCCCCTATTAAAAAAAAAAAAAAATCGTTAAAAAAAAAAAAAAATCAGCAGCATTTAAAAAAAAAAAAAAGAAGAAGAAGAAGCACTGTAAAGGTCTAAGCACATCCACACACTGGCTTTGGAAGTCTTAGCCCAAAAGGAGTGTAAACTGTCTCACACATCACTTAGATATTGACTATGTTGAAATGATAAGATTTTGATCCTTTGGGGTTAAATAAAATCGATTAAGGTTAATGTCACGTGTTTCTCTTCAGCGGTGTGGCTACTGGGACATTTAAAATCACGGTTGCAGCTGGGGCTGGGTGGTTTGTATCGGCCTCCACGTCTCTAGGCTCTTTCGACAGGGTGCTGGCTGCCTTCACATCCTGCCTGCCCGCCCTTGGGCTGTTGTAGCCACACAGGGTGTGTGTTTGCTGGGTGCTCAGTCGGGACCTGGCGCACAATAGCAGGGGCTGCATCATAACTGATTGTGGGCACCCTCTTCAGGGAGGCCCTCTGTGCTGTGCCCAGTGTGGGACTCCTACAGCGCAGGGGGCCCCACAGAGTGGGAGACAGGACTAGGAGCTTGTCCACGGGTCCGGCCCCCTGCAGGTCCTGCAGAGCTACAATAACATCGAAGAGGACTGCACAGTGTGCCCGTCCTGGTGCCTGACGCTCCACGCTCGAGGCCACAGCTATTATGCTGCCTTGGAACACCACATCCCCATCTACTCCCTGGACGCCCCCAAGGTGAGCGGGGACCCCAGGGGAGCTTAGCTTCTGCCTTGGCCGGAACATCCCTCTCCTCTCTGATGGTCTCAGAAACACCCCAGCCAGTGACCTCTCTGGCCTTCCCCACCTCCCCACCGCCGGGTCCTGGGGCTCTGGGTCATTGAGGACTCTCCGCCGGGCCACGGAGAGTCTCGGGCTTGGACTGCTGGCTCCACCCGAAATACTCCCTGCTTCTAAGACCCTCAGGTTTAAAACTCCAGCTTCTCCATTTGTCTGTGTTTTGCTTACCGAGAAGCTGCTAAGGATCTGACCACCCGCCACGGCCCCTGCCCTCGAGGACCGCCATGTCTGCAGGGCGCGCAGAGCGGGCGCCCTGGCCCAGCCCCTTCCTCAGGCCTCATAAATTGTCGCTGGAGTCCTGTCTGCCTCGACCAGCAGGATCACGCTGGCTTCAAAATACAGACCCTTGAGCCAGTCCCCCCGGTTCCAGCCCCCCGTCTCCTCCCGTGCCTCTTCTTTCCAGCTTCCATTGCCCTTGCTCACCTTTCCGCCCGTCTTCACTCTCCTCCTCACACTGCTGAAACACGCCACTTTTGGACAAGTGCTTGGGGGCCATCGTGCTCCCCCGACCCAGCTGTATTCCTCCCCAACCCCAAACCTGCACCACCTCCGAGATTCAGCTCAAGGGTGCCCCTCCCCAAAGCCCCTGCGACGGCACCGGGCAAAGCAGTCCTACTCCCACCCAGCCCTGCCCCATTCCCTTGGCCAACTCCTCCCCGAGGTCTGTGGCCTTTACCGTCATCCAGTGGATTCTGGACCTGTGTCTCACGCTGCATTACGCATGCGTGCTTATTGCCCCAGCTGACTGGGAACCGGGTCAGCGATGTCAGCCTGGTGGTGTGTAGCCTGCTCAGCCCTCAGCACGTGCTGACCGCTCTCCACACACCTAAGGAGTGTTTGGAAGCCAGGGTGCCTGGGGCTTTCTCTTTCTTAAAGTGGAACTCCCTTCAGGAGAATCAGTAGATGGGGCTGGCATACCCCTGATCTTCTGGAACCAGGATCTCTGAAAGTAGGTTATCCAAAGCCACCCTAAAAGTGCTAAAACTTCTACTTAACCTGAGGAATGTTTTGGGAGGCCTGAGTTTCCCGGCACCAGCTCCTGTGGCCCCCTCTTCTTTCTGGAAGTCTCTGGAGGACCGAAGTGTTTTTTGGTGCCAGGCTATGGGCTCCCTCCAACCCTGCTCTCAGGGTATTGACTGGAACATGTGAAGGCTTTGTGGGTCCCCACTGAGTCCACATAATGTGGGCCTGGATCTGAGCACAGTTCTCTCTCCTCTGCTCTTGTGCCCCAGCTGTTTCCTGCAGTGTCCCCGGGTGAACCCTCCTACTGCAGCCTGCTCCTGGTCAACAAGGGCTCCATGTTGCTGACCTTCAACCTGACCCCTCAGAGCAGCTCAGACATCTTCCTACGGCCCAGCTCTGGCCTGTTGGCCCCTGGGGCCCACCAGATCTTCCTCATTTGCACCTACCCCAAGGGCACTGCCTGGAAGCAGCACACTTTCTACTTGCAGTTCAATTTTTGTCCCCTGTATCTCAAGGTAGGAGGCAGGGCTGGGAACTGGGCCCTTGGGAGCGTGGCTTCCCTTTTCAAAGCCACGTTCAGAGGTTGGTCTCTAAAGCTCCCTTACAGTGGCACAGAGGCCGCTTTTTCTGCAGGAGGTGGCACAGCAGGGAGAGACTCCTCAGGCACAGCTGCCAACAGCTCTCCCACCCCTCAGGACCCTCCCAGTCCACTTCATGGGGTCTGAGACAGAAAAAGGGGTTCAGAGCTCCAAAAGACAAGCGCGGGCACATAAGAGTCATATCTACAGGTGGCAGAGGGGTGTCAGGCCAGGAATAGGGTCCTGTTTGTGGCCCATGTGTGGCCCATAACATAATCCATACCTCCTCCCTCAGTCTCTGGGTTCTTTTCCAGAAGAAAAGAAAAGTTACTGCCTACTCTGCCTTTGGCAGAAACTGCCCATTCCCAGGTTGGCAGAGCTGCCCTCTCCAAGGGGAAAAGGGACCCCTCTGTGCCTTCTTTGACATTTGGGAGAACCAGGGCTAGGGGATAATGTCCGGGCCTGCCCCCCACTCTCTGGCCTCAGGAGGTGAGCATGCAGAGCCGGGAGGAGCCACTGCAGCTGAAGCTGGACACCAGTAAAAACATCTTCTTCAAGCCCACCTGGGTGGGCTGCCCCTCCACCAGCCTCTTCACCTTCAGCAACCCTTCACGTCTGCCCTTGGAGTTCGAGTGGAGGATCTCCCAGCAGTACCGAAAGATGCTGGCCGTCCAGCCCTCCAGGGGGCTCATCCAGCCCAACGAGAGCCTCGTGAGTGCCCGTCCACTGCCAGGGCCTGAGTAGAGAGGGCTTCTGTCCACTGACCCTTCACCGCATCGCTTATTCCTGCTTCTCAAGGGGTGGGCTTACTCTATGCACCGCCTCTTCAATCCATCGCCACTTCCCCAGCCTCAGAAACAGCTGTGATTGTTACTCTCACCATCACCCCCATTTTACAAAGGAGAATTGTTACTTAGAGGAGAAAAAACATTTGCTAAGATATGCTGGTGCCCAGGCATGGGTCCTCTCTCCACCCATGATCCCCAGCACTGAGAGCTCTGTAACTAGGACATGCTTTGGAGCAGCTGGATTTGGGCCCACATGGGTGGCTCTCATTAAGGAGCAAAGAAGGGGACTCCAGAGATCCCGGGTGCAGTTTGGAGGGGGCAGGGGTGTGATCCAAACCAGCAGGGCCCCCTCCCTGTTCTAGAACCTTCTAGACTAGTTGGGGAGACCAAACTTGGGACAGGAGCCACCAGCACACAGTGGTTGTGAGAGCTCAGGGGACCTTGTCGTGAGGCAGGAGAGCATACCCAGCTCCTGCCAAGCAGCCTCGCCAGCTGTATGACCTCAAGCACTGGACTCCACTTCTCTGAGTCTCCATTTCTCATGAGAAAGCAAGGCACTAAAATACCACCTACCTGGGGAGCAGATTGAGGAGCTTAGGGAGGTAACAACAGAGGACATGTGAGGTGCCTGGTTCAAAGGGCCAGCCATGGTTGGCATTGGCGGTGGGACCTCTGGTGGCCGGGGGCTTTCTTGGAGGCCCCCATGCAGGATCATCTCTGTGACCCTAGACACTGACCTGGACCTTCAGCCCTTTGGAGGAGACCAAGTACCTGTTCCACGTGGGGATGTGGGTGTGGGAGGCTGGCCTGCCCCCAAACACCAAGCCCCCCGCTATCACCCACTACATCCTCCGGCTTGTGGGCGTGGGCATCACCAGCAACCTCTCTGTGAGTGGGCAAGCCCTGGCGGCTGGGGGTGGGTGATCGGGGGTCAGGGCAGTGGTGGAAGGGAAGGCACGAGAGTGCCCAATGCCAAGAGGGCAGGGGATGGTTGCCTGCTGGCTCCCACCCTGGTCCTGCCCTTCCTTGGGGATTCTCCGAGACTAGGGGTGGGGCCAAGGCCAGGGACCTGGGGGCGCCCCTCCCCCTGGGCTGGCTGACTCTGGCCCACAGGTGCAGGAAAAGGAACTGGACTTTGGGAACATCCTGGTGAACAGCTCGCAGTCCAGGCCTCTGGTGATCCTGAACGAGGGCCACTGCACCCTCCACTACCGCCTGTACCTGGAGCAAAGCAGCCCCGAGCTCATCCATGGTGACCCCCTTGGTACTCGGCCAGGCTGGGATGGGGCTGGAGAGGTGGGGAGTGAGGGGTCTGGCTAAGGCTGCTTAACCAGACCATGGTTCGGAGGTCGGTGAGCAGGCCTGAAAACTCGGTGCTTCCACTGGCTAACTGTGGCGCCGAGCAGGAGGCTGCCCTCCCTGAGCCTGAGCTTCCTCCCTGTGTAATGGTGGCTCCTAAGCAGGGCTGCTGAGTGGAGCACAGAGCTCGGAGGTGCCAAGGACACAAACAAGAGCGGTCCTGAACTGGGAGGAGGGACGCTTCATTACTGATGATGCAGGGGCTTCTCTCCACTCAGTGGCCTCCTGGCCCACAGGAGGGGTCTGGGAAGGAGCAGGAGAGCCGGGGCCTCCCTGACTTGCACTGAGCGCCTCCTCTGCCCTTGCCCCAACCTGGGTCATCTCTGAACAGCTCTGCAGCTGGACAGGATGGAGGGGAGCATGCCGCCGCGGTCCCAGGACACCATCTCCCTGACGGCCTGTCCCAAGCGCCGGTCCCAGTACTCCTGGACCATCAGCTGCGCGCTCTTCTCCCTCAGAGGTACCTGAGCCTCCAGGGAGGAGCGGGAGGGGTGGGGAGGGCTGTGTGAGTCCTGATGCAGCTAGCAGGGTGGGTGTGCCTTTGGGTGTCCGGTGGGAAGGCCTCACAACCACACGTGTGTGGGGGTGTCCGTGTGCATCTATAACCACACGCGAAGAGTTTAGGCTGCACTGACTCACTGGGCCTCAGCTTCCTCCTCCGTAAAATGGGCTTGTCACCAGCCTGCTCTCAGGTGTCTGGGGAGGCACAGAGAGCGCCTCCAAGTGTGGACTTGAACCAGGCCCTCTGGGCAGGATCCTGGCCCCAGCATTTCTAAGCCCTCTAGTCTTAGCAAGTTGCGTGACCTCCCTGACACTGTTTCCTCATCTGTAAAGCGGTGCACAGGTAAGAACAGGGCATGAAGCGGCGACACGCTACCACACGGTGGGCCTTGGAACATCTGGGCAGAAGAAAGAAGCCAGCCCCAAAGTCACATAATGTGTCATTCCATTCACATGAAATCTCCAGAACAGGCAAATTCATGGCAACGGAAAGCAGATATGTGGTTGCCAGGGGTGGGGGTGGGAGGTGAATGGGGACAGCTACTTAGTACTGGGTTTCTTTTTGGGGTGATGAAAATGTTCTCAAAGTAGATAGCGATGAGGGTAAACTGTGGTAAACTGCGAATATATGAAAACCATTGAATTGTGGGGTTTACAGTATATAAGAGGGTTGATTTTTCAGTATGTAAAATTATAGGCATATAATTATATAGTAAGATTATATATATACAATTATATAATAAGTATCTCAACAAAGCTGTTAGTGATCAGTTGGAAATCAAATACCGGTGCACGGTCGAGGCAGTGGGCGTCCGAACACTTAGAACAGGTAGGAAGGGAATATTGGACAAGAGCGGCCTGTTGCTGGAAAGGCCCCAGAGCCCAGGCACCACCTGCTCCCAACCAGGTCCCATGTGTGCGCCCTGCTCCGGGGGAGCTGGGATGTGAGCCTTGGGGAGCTGGGACGTGAGCCCACGCCTGTCTCTCCGCTCCCCTCTCCCCCAGATAACAAGGTTGGCGAGAAGCGGGAGCTGTGTCGTGTCTTCCTGGTGGCCGTGTACCCCTTACTCTCCTTCCTGGATGTCTGCTCCATGGGCAGCGCCGAGGGCATCCCCCGGAAGCAACTGTGGCGCCTCTTTTCCCTGGACATGCTCAACAGCTACCTGAAGCGTGACCCCACCCCCTGGGAGCTCACCTACAGGGTCCCCACTCGGCACAGGTGAGCTGCACCTGGGGGAGGCAGGGCCGTTCTGGGATTGTCCTTGGGGCTTTCTGTATACACACATTGTACCGGGCCCATCCCAAAAGTGGCTCCTTCCCCCAAATCCACACCCTTCCGGGCCTCCCTGATGGCGCAAGGCGTTAAGCACCACACTATGAAGCAATCCACAGCCTCTGCAGCAGGAGTTTGATCCCTGGCCTGCCAGGGAGAAACCCACATGGTGCAGCAGACCTCTAGTGTCTCGCCCACTGCTCCCCTCAGCAGTGTATTTCAGTCAGTCTGCCTGTTCTGTTCCCCACTGTCTCTCTGGTGGACCCTCTCACCACCCCCTGCATCTCTGGCCTGTACCCCAGCTTTTGTATGCATAAATAAATAAATCTTTAAAAAAAAAATCCACACCCTGTCCTGGAGGGGCCTCCAGAAGGCAGGGGTTAACTCAAGGCCTGAAGTGCAAGCCCACACCACCCACCAGTCCCAATTCTCTGATGAGTGCCCAGCCACCACCCTGCAAGGGCCTGTCCTACCCTCACCCCCTCTCTGAGCCTATTTTCCTCCTCCACGCAGCACAAGCCAGATACCCCCGGTCTTCACCCCTCTGAAGCTCGACTTCAATTTCGGGGCAGCACCACTGAAGGCCCCACCCTCTGTGGTGCTTCTGGGCATGAAGAACAGGGGAGTGGTGCCCTTGGACTGGTATGACGGCCATGGGGGGGGCGCCTGGGGGACCCAGGAGACAGGTGCTGCAGGCCTTCTCTTGCTGCCTGGTGTCTGAGAAAAGGGGGGGGGCAGGGAGGCCAGATTGGGCTGGGGTCCCAGCAGGACATAGGGTTAGGGTAGGGTCTGTCACTGGCTCAGACTTATCAGTAGACTCGGAAGTGGAGGGATCACTGGTCCAGGCATCGACTTTTATAACCCCTCCCCCATGCCTCATATCCTTTCCTCTAAACAGTCTCCTCGACTGGTTCCTTCTGGTTCCTTCTCAGGTGGGAGGCTAAGGGCTCGCCTAGACCACTAGCTGGCAGAGCCAGGTTCACACCCGGAGGTCCACCCCAAGGCCCCACCTCCAAGTGAGGTTTCTGGCTGCTCCTTGGTGTCAGCCCCTGTGCTCGGCACCCCTGACAGAGTCCCTGCCCAGTGGGGTGGGGCCTGCTGAAGGGAGGTGAAGGTCTGGTGGGGAAGGGCAGGGGGAACCAGTGTTAGGGTGACTGGCCAGCCTCCGAGGGGAGGGGTATGGCTGAGCAGAGTCTTGTGGGGCTGCGGGAAAAGTCAAGACTGGCCCGGAGCAGGCAGCCCTTCCCCAGGCCCCGGATACCTGAGGCTGCCACACCTGGCCCATTCTGTGCTGGGCTTTCCTCCCATCGGGCACTGCCCAGCTCACGTCCAGTGAGCGTCTGGTTTCCATGCCAGGGCTTTTTCTTATTTTTCCCCTGGCCTCCGCCTCCTGCCTTGATTTCCTAGTAAGCTTCCTTTTGATGACTTCCAACCTGGTTTGGCTAGACAGAGGTGAGAGAGAAGTGTCCCCACCTGGGCTGGGCAGGGGAGCGAGAGGCCCGGCCTGGGCATGGCAGCGGGTAGAGGAGAATGAAAGTGTGCGGCAGGGGCGCCTGCTGCCTCAGGAGCTCTGCCAGCGAGAGCTGGGGTGGGGTGGAGAGAGGGCTGCCGTGGCGCCCCGCATGCCCTGGACTGTCCCGTCCCTCCCTGTGGAGGAGGCAGGTGGGGGGGGTCACTCGGGGGCTCCAGTCCGGGAAGGGTGAGGCTGTGATTGAGGGCTCCAGGCTGAGCAAGTGAGGAAGCTTGGCAGGCAGGGCTGCTGGCCTTGTGGGGAAGGCCCAGGGCCTGCCTTGCACTCTGGATTCGCCATTCACTGGACTCTGAGTGGCGGGGATCCAGGCCCTCCGGGGCTCAGGGGTGGGGGAAGGAAATGTGGCATTGGCCTGAGTCCTGGCGTGGAGGGGTGTTTTGGTGGATTGTGTACGCGTGTGTGTTTGCGTAGGAGCAAGCCAGCTCACACTCTGGGTGGAGAGGGTCCAGGTCCTCCTGGCAACCAAGGCGGGAAGAAACGCCGCACAGAGCTGGCTGAGCTGGGCCCATCCATCAGGAGAGCGTTTGAGGTTCAGGAAGTTGGTCCGTCTGTGCTTCTTCCAGGATTCCGAGCACAGGGAGCCTTCCTGGGAAGGCTCGGCTCTCCTAGGCTTTTTGTGTTGTTGGGTTTCCTCTCAATTTCTTAGAAGGCTATTTTTGAGAATTCTAGCCCACTTCTGCTGAGCTCATAAGAACAAACTGAAGGTTTTATTCCTGCCAAGACCAGTAAGAAACGGGGAGTGTGGACTTGGCCTGGAGGCAGGGGCAGGCAGGAGGGAGTGAGAACCCCAAGTGGGAGGGGAATATAGGAGAAATGGGGAGCCAAACCGCTGCCTCGCTCCCTCCAGCCTTCCCCTTTAATGCCTCTGTTCTTGGCCCAAGGAGTGGGGGGCCTTGCATTCAAAGGGAGATCCCTTACAGAACTCAGATAGGATGTTAAAGTCATTTGCTTCCTCGTGCACTCATTAAGTCAATGGCCAGACCCGTGCTGGTTTGCCGGGGTGCAGGCTCTGACCAGGCCCTCAGAATAGACATGTGGAGGAGCCCAGGCCATGCCTTCCAGGTGCAGCATGGGAGGGGCATGGGGGGACATATCATTCAGGCTTCTGGAGAAATCTCCAACTAAGCTGGACCTGGGACCTCCGGAGAAGAGACAGCTGACCGAGAGCCTTCCAGATACAGCGCCTTGCGGGTAGCCAGGTCGGAGGGCCCAGTGTGTCTGGAGCATTGACGGGAAGGAAGGCAAGAACCTGGGATATGCAGGGCCTGAGGTTTGCAGGGCCTTGCTGTCCTCTTCCTGCAGGTTTGGGCTTCTTCCCGGGACATCAGTGGGATGTCGGCGGGGATGGGGACAAAGACACATTGACTTTCGGGACGTGTCACTCTATTCTGGGGTGGGGGCAGGGGAGAAATGGATGAGCTTTTTGAGGTAGGGTGGGGAGGAGGTGCTGGGGTCCCCAGATGTGGGGCCCACACCCAAACTAGAGAACTGTCGGGGCAAAGAGAGTTGGGATTATTTAGAGAGAGACCGGGTAGGTGGTGAGGGAAGTGGAGGCACTGGGACTTCCAGAGGGCACTGCCACAGCAAGATCTCCAGGTCAGCGGTTGGTCAGTATCCCCCAGATAAAATACAAACACCGTTTATCTGCCTGAAACAAATCGATTCATACTAGAGTGATGGGAGGAAAGTCAGAAACTCAGGCTTTCTCTTCAGGTCCCCTCTGCCGGGGTGACAGGGTTTGGAGGGTGCATCCACCCTCAGCACTTACTCGTCAGACACACAGACGCGGTTATGGGCTGTTCTCTCTCTCTTTCATATTTTCTCACTGAGGTATTATCGACACATCACATTGGTTTCAGGTTTGATATTTGTATCACGATTCAGCATCTGCGTATGTGGTGAAAGGATAATGGTAACTCCAGGTAACGCCCTTACCGCACATGTTTATAATAAAAGCTTTTCCCTTGTGATGAGGGCAACTTTTAACTGGAGTCTCCATGCCTGCACTATAACTGGAAATTTGTGCCTTTGGACCCCTGCACCCATTTCGCTCCCCCTCCGCCTCCTACCACCATTGGCAGCCACCAATCCAGTCTCCATATATGCAAGCTTTGGTTGTTGCTTGTGTTTTTTTTTTTTTCACGATTTATTCATTTATGCATATAAGAACTAGGGTGCAGGCCAGAGGCACGGGGCAGGGTGGTGAGAGGATTCACCAGAAACAGAGTAGGGAGCAGAACAGGCAGATCTACTGAAATACACTGCTGAGGGGAGCAGCGGGAGGGACAGGAGAGGTCTGCTGTGCCATGTGGGTAGCTCCCTGGCCAGGAATCAAACTCATGCCGCAGAGGCTGCGGATAGCTTCACAGCGCCGTGTCTTTAACCACTGCGCCATCAGGGAGGCCCCTCTGCTTGTGTTTTAGATTCCACATCGATGTGAGATCGTGCGGTGTTCACCTCTGTGTGACTTGCTTCACTTAGCGTAGCTTCTTCTGCAGTAATGCTGCCACACCACGCCCGTCCCTGCCCGCTGGCATCGTCTCAGTAACCATCACTCAGCATTAAGTCAGTGCATCTCCTTCAGGTCAATACACACAGATCTGACTCTGTAATATGAACAGACCTTCAATTATTTTCTTTTTGAGCTACCTTTTAAAAGATTTTATTGCAGTAATGCTATTATAGCAGTATTAAGTTTCAGGCGTACCTCCGTGCAAATCGATGTCTGCGTGACTGTGTTAAGTTCACCAGTAAAGGCCCAGCTCCGTCCCCTATGTGCAGCTCACTCCTTTTACCTGTTTACCCTGCGCTCCCCCCACATCCACCTCTCCTTCTAGTCACCACTGATTTGGCCTTATAGTCTGAAAATTTGTGGCTGTTCATTTGGTGCATTTGCTTGTTTTCCCTATGTAGCACAGGTGAGTGAAATCACGTGGTATTGGTCTTTCTCTGTCCGACTTAGTTCACTACATATAATCGGTTCATCCGTGTTGTTGCAAAAATCCATTTTTTAAATTGCACTAGAGCGTCCCAGTGTGTGTGTAACACCTCTGCACCCCGTCATCTATCCACGGGCACTTGGACGGCTCCCGGCGATAGTAAACAGTGCTGCGGTGAACATGGGGGGACAGATGTCTCTTCAAATTGCATTTTTTAGGTAAATACCCAGAATTGGGATAACTGGATTGTGTGGAAATCTTCAGTTATTAAATCCCTCCCTTATTGGATGGCTTTAGTTGTTTCTATGGTTTTCTTTTTTGCCACTACAAAGAGTTGCAATAACATCCTCTGCGTGCATGCCCGCGCGTGTGTGTGCCTACGCGTGTGTGTGGATGTTCATTTACTTCTTCGTTTATTTTTTAATTCTCTGTAAAATAGAATTTGAGTTAAAGGGTACACACGCTTTTTATTCTTGCGGGTGCTTCCTGAATCCCCACAGTACAAGGGGAGGCAGTTCCTTATCTCCCTCCCTATGCTTGAGGAGGCCTCTAACTCGTGTTCGTGTTTCTGATATGAAAATGTTTGAGTTGCTTTGAGAGAGTGTGGATTTGCACTTCCCCCGAGCCTTTCAGGTGTGTGTTGTCTGTCTTCCCTTTCTGGCTGGTCTCTCTTCATATCCTCTGCCTGTTTGGGGCCAGTTCTGTGCCACCTTGTGAGGTGAAGGGACCTCCTTTTCAGATTGTGACCTTGGGCCCCTTGATCACGTGTTTTGCCTATTACTTGGCCACAGTCACGTCAGGTGCGTTCACTCTATGCCCAGCCTTGGGCCTGCTTTGCTGGCGTATCTGTTCTTTGCCCTGTGCCACACTGGCCTGGACACTCTCCAGCTTTGGGGCCCCTAGTTGGTGCTGCTGGCATTCCTGGGTGTCTCAAATAACCCTAAGAGCTTTGTCACAGAACCCCCTGCAGGAGGTTCGCATACACAGTGAACCCCAGGACTCCTGGTAGCCACAATGGAAGCCCTAGTCTCTACTTCCGGTTTAGTCATCAGAGCCCTGCTTCATTTCCTGGCTGGGGGATATTATGAAACCCACGACAAGACTTCCCACCTCTTCTTTCTGATGGTGCTTTGTGTGGCTTCACGCTCCCTGCTCCACACCCTCTGCAGGGCCTTCCTCTTTCCAAGTGACCAGCAGATCGACCTGGAGCTGTGGGCAGAGCAAGCAGAGTTTGACTTCACTGAGCTGCACCAAATGCGTGTGCAGGACAATTCCATATTCTCCATCAACCCCAAGGCTGGGAAACTGAGTCCTGGACAGGAGCAGATGGTCGAGTTCAAATACAGGTGCTCCCCCTACTGTCCACCCTGCTCTTGTGGTCCTGAAGACACCCCTCCTCCCCCTTGCCCGGAGCCATGGGGGAGTCTGACCTTGTATTTCATAACTCCAGGGCACCCTGAATTGCCACCACCCGGAAGGACTCCACCTTCCCACCTACGGGGGTGGAAGGGCTTTAACCTCCTCCCTGTCTATCCCAACTTGGGTTCCCACATCATTCCAGGGACTAGCGGCCTCCAAACCATAGGTCTGCCGTGACCATCTGTTCTCCTACTTGTGCTCACCCTTGGCCTTGTCCTCTCCCTTCTAGCCACCTATTCGTCGGCACTGATCGCCTCCCGGTGCTCTTCAAGGTGTCCCATGGCCGGGAGATCCTGGTGAGGCCCCAACACCCTGGTCTTGTTCTGGACAACAAAGAGAGGAGCGGGAGGGTGGTGGGTGATAGCCCCCGGGAGCCGGGGTCCAATGTCTCTGCTGGGGGCTTTAACTCCTCCCAGAGAAGGACTTCCTGTTTCCTACTCATGGACTTCCTATTTCCAGCTAAATTTCATAGGTGTGACAGTGAAGCCGGAGCAGAAGTACGTGCACTTCACTTCCACCAGTCACCAGTTCATTCCTGTCCCGATCGGGGAGACGTTGCCCCCAAGACAGGTCAGTGGTCTACATTGTCTCGGTCACAAAGAGGCCTGAGGGTTGATCTCTGTTCACATCAGCCCTTGAAAGAGTGACAAAAACCCTGCCCTCCAGAAGCCCTCGTTCTTAAGAGGGGGGGCAGTGGGTTGAGACTGGAGAGGAGGCTTCTAGCGCCCTGGAGCCCAGTGCAAAGCTCCTTGTCAGGCCTTGCTCCCACTCAAAAGCAGGAGCTTTTTTCTCTAGCACAGAATTCTTCAAACACCTTGGACAATGAACTACACTGATATATTCTGGATAATAGCTCAGAGCATACACACACGTACAAGTGAAACAAAAGTATCCCAACTCAATACAAACACAGTGATGTGCAAAATACTCTGATAACTTCTTTTAAATTTTATCCTGTTCCATTTGTCATATTCTGGACATGATCCACAAAATTGGTTTTATCACCTACCCATGAATAGGCCTCAGCCACAGTTTTGAAAAGGTCTCCTCCAAGTGAGTTGTTCTGAAATGTGAAAAACTGGAATGTGAATCCTTATGAAGCTTTAGAATTTTCTTTTCTCATTGGAAGGAGTCGGGTTGCTTTGCTCTGAAATTATGCTTTGGAAATCTCCAAGAAGAGGACAGAGTATTTTCCCAAGCAGCTCCTGAACCAGATGTGTCTGACTATTTAGAAGCTCTTGTTTCTGGCCAAGGGCCTGGGGCCATCCAGCCCTAGAAGCAGAGGCCTGCATTCCCAGAGCTGAGATGGAGTCTCCCCTCACCAGAGCTCTGTTCACTTTCCTATACCAGCCTCCACCTTGCTGGATGCCCAGAAGTCAAATTAGGCTTTCTTTAAAAAAAAAAAAAAAAGATATATTTATTTATGCATACAAAAACCGAAGTACAGGCCAGAGGTGAAGGGGGTGAGAGGATTCACCAGAGACAGAGTGGGGAACAGAACAGGCAGACTGACGAAATACACTGCTGAGGGGAGCAGCAGGCAAGACAAAAGAGGTCTGCTGCACCATGTGGGTCACCTCCCTGGCTGGGGATCAAACTCCTGCTGCAGTGGCTGCGGATTACTTCATAGTGCTGAAACTTAACCCCTTGTGCCACTAGGGAGGCGACTCATTAGGCTTTTTCAAAGCTAAGCTATTTCCAAACCTGCAAAGGACCTTTTTCTAGAAAAGGAAGGCAAAGTCTCATGTGCCCTCGGGAGAACTTTCCAAAGGGATCAGCCCACTCCCCTGGGCTGATCGTGGACAGTGGAAATAGCCCCCAAATCTGAAGCCAGGAGACTCAGTTGTGCCTCCAGCCAAACTTCACAACTGTACAAGCTTCCCATTTCACTGGGGAGGTGATGACAGGTGGGGTCCTGGGACTGCAAGCGAGCAATGAAAATAGAAGTCTGAGCTTCCCAAGACTTAACTCCAAAGGCCAGTGACCACAGAAGGGCCTGGAAGAAACCAGCGACTTTCTGGTCCAATCCCGGATGGCTTAGCCAACATTCAGCCAACATTTTAGTGGCAGAATCATTTTAGGACTTACTGGGGATAGGATTTTAGAAATAAGATAAAGCGACAGGTTTGCTGAAAAGAGATAAACTAGGGGCAGGAATAGGTTTTGGAGTGAAGAATTTGGTTTTGGCCAAATTTGAGCTGCCTATGAGATAACCAAGAGCGATCATCACTAGAAGCTGATACTGGGTCTAGAGCTTGGGCTTGAGAAGGAGCCAGCATGTTCAGGAATGAGTGCCAGGAATGATGAAAGGGAGGGCTGGATGAACGCTTCCATCTTCTCACCTCTAAATTATAGGATTTGGACCAGAAAAAGCTCTGGTTTCTTTCAGCATGTTCTGTGATCCCCAGCCTTTGGGGTTAAGTCTCAGGACCTCCGACTTTTCTGCTCCCTTCCCTACTTTTGAGCAGGACTGCCTCTAATGGCAGGTGTGGAAAGTGACAGCCTCACAGGCGATCAGAATGAGCGGCTAGAAAATGATGCTGGGCCACTAGGGAGCGTGTGTGTGCACCCCCTAAATGCAAACACTAGGGGCGCTAGCGTTACTTGGGAAAGGTAAGCTGAGAGCAAATCATATAAGGGTTACAGATTATCCTAAAATGGCACAGGCTGAAAAAAACAGTTGCATACTTCTTGGGTGACCAAGCTACAAGAGAAGTCAGAGGCATTTAGGGGAGTTCTGGAACTGTAAGAGTGAGCCACCTGCCCCCTGCAGTGGACACGGAGTCCCAAGCTCTCTGCATTGCAGCGCTGAGCCAGTGTGGAATATTTCTGTTTCTGCCTCCTGCAGATCTATGAGATGTATAATGGTGGCTCGGTGCCAGTGACATACACGATCCAGACCAACATCCTGTCACAAGTTCAGGAAAAAAATTTCGATCACCCCATCTTCACCTGCCTCAACCCCCAAGGGGAGATCCAGCCAGGCACGACTGCTCGCATCCTGTGGATCTTCTCGCCCATTGAAGCCAAGACCTACACGGTGAGTCAAGATATGCGGTAATATGGGATGAGGGGTTGGAGCTGGCCGCCTCTGAGGGCCTTGCTCTGACCTGTCTCTCCCCTCAACTTCCTAGGTGGACGTGCCCATACAAATTCTGGGGTGGAACTCAGCCACCATCCGCTTTGAGGGAGTGGGCTACGACCCCCATGTCATGGGAGACACCGCCCCATTCCACAACATCGCCTCATGGGATGACAGCTCCATACAAGCTAGGCTAATGGTTCCTGGACAGGTAGGAGGAAGGGAGCTGGGAAGGCCTGTGACCTTGGAGAAGCCTGAGGGCCCAGGGTGGCCAATGTAGAGGGACAGGGAGACTAGGAAGGAAACAAGATGGAGCTGAGAAGGAAAGGAGGCAGAGGTGAAGCCTGGAACCAGCCCTCCAGGTTAGGAGGCAGCAGCAGCTTCATGAGAGGCTTGCCCTGCCACCTAGTGCCGGCAGGTGTTCCTGCTCAAGCTACTTCCCCTCCAGCCGGCCCTCTTCTCTGGGCGTAGAAAGAAGTTCTCCCATCCTAGGGTTCTATGGTATCATTTTCATACAGAACGCTTCCTTCCGTGGGCCTCGATGGATTTTGCTGAAAAATATTTGGGGTGAATAATGATCCTTCAGTTCTACACACTCCTCCCTGTTGGGAACTGACCCATTTGTCCATCCACCCCTCCACCTACCTACCTGCGTGCATTGTTGACCTGTTGACACCCACGCCCATTTGCTTACCCACGTTTCTATCCACCTGTCCTTCTATGTGCCGCCCGGTCATGATCCACCCACACACCTGCCTGTCTGCCCTTCCCTTCCATCCTCACTGGCTCCTACAGCAGGACGAGCACTGTGGGGCCCTGGAGACCCAGGGAAGAGTCAGACAAAGCCCCAGCCCTGGAGGCACCCAGGGTCTGGCCAGAGAAAATGCCCCTTCCATGTGGCTTCTGTCTTTCTAGACCCCCCCCCAACAACCCCCAACAAGTTCCTATTCTATGCCTAGGAAAGATGCCAACAGCTGATCACCTATTTGCAGCCATCCTTCAGTGACTCAAATTATGTTAGTTTTAGGTCTATCTCTCTAAGACAATTCTGCTTCCCCAACCTTTCCAAGCCCATTTTATAAACGGTCAAAACCATAGACTTAGAGTGAGGCTATCTCGGTGTAGCCCAAAGCTGTTTCTGTGAGAGACCTTTGGAAAAAAGAGTTTTTGCTCTCTGAACCTTAGCAGCACCTCTGGAGTAGGGGTCGTGGTGTCCTATCATACAGATGTATGCCTGCAGATCGCCTCCGTGGCACCCGGCCTGCTGAAGGCGCTTGGTAACTGGAGTGGTTTTCATGGTAATTATTTCTTCACCTTCCAAAGTTGCTGTCATGTTTTCTCCACCATTAGAATGTCTTCCTGTCCCAGTATCACATCTCCCTGGGAAACATTCCTGTGCAGAGCAAGTGCAGTCGCCTGCTGTTCCTCAACAACATCTCCAAGAGCGAGACAGTTATCTTTGTCTGGCAGCTGAGGCCTCTGGACTTTGGGGAGGTGAGTGTGCTCTGTGTCCACAGAATCAGAAATTCCAGCAGGACTGCAGATCTATCCCACCCCATCCTAATTCATATTGCCCCACCTTGTCCCATGTCACCCCACCCCATCCCACCCCATCCCATCCCATCCCACCCCATCTACCCCATCCCACCCCATCCCATTCCATCCCTGAGAAGCTCCAGAGACTCCCCCAAATTAACAGGTGTCTATAAGCCCCATGAGAGGGAAGATGGCTCCTGAAGAGACGGTGCCATTCGTGGTGACCCTGAAGGCCTCAGTACACGCCACCTTCTACAGCATGGAGCTGGTGTGCAAGGTAGGACCAGCCCCGGACAGAAGGTAGGAAGGGCGAGCATATCTCTCAGTCCAGGAGGTGGAGTGGCCTATGAGATCCTCAGACCCCAAAGAGAGGCAGGGCCCAGCCCCAGGAGGGGTAGAGGCCCACAGCTCAGGCCCACAGCAAGGCCTGGGTACAAGCCCTCAGTCTCGGGGTCCCGGGCCACAGGTATACCAGCAGGAGCTCCTGCAGCAGTACCACAAGGAGCTGCAGGAGTGGAAGAGCGAGCAGTCGCGGCAGGAAGAGGAGTTCACCATCACTGATAGGAGAGTGAAGGTGAGGCACGCAGAGCGGACCTTGAGCACCACAGAGCTTTCTGATCGGCCTTCCTTTGATATTGAGCTGTCAAAAATGAAGACCTGAGGTGGTCCTCCATGCAGAATCAGGCAGCCTTCCCCAGGAGATTAGATTTCTTTCATTACATTAAGCATAGCATCTCCCCAAGAGTCTCCCTAGGTCCTGAAGGCTGGCTGGCCACCCCCACGTGGCCAGTGTTCACTGGGTGCCTGCTAAGTGCTGGCACTGGGGGCCTGGGCCCACAAGACGGAGCTCACCTGCTGATGGAGGACAGTGTCAGGGGCAGGGCCTGGAAACAGATGGCCAGGTTTGGATTCCTGGCTTTGATGATTTCTAGCTCTGTGACCTTGGTCAAGTTACTTAATCTCTCAATTTCCTCACCAGCAAAATGAAGGGGCATAGATGAGACAAGTTCAGGCACAAATTGCTATTTTTGAAGCTGGGTAGAGGGCCATGGAGGATTCTTTGTATGTTCTCACATGACATTTTCCATATTTTAACTTTAATTTAATTCAACCTTTTTAAAAACAAAAGTGTAAAAAGTATTTTTAAATGCAAGTAAAATATTATTTGCTTTGTAGCGTTGTGGGGAGTAAATGAGTTTGTGCCTAGAGCAGTCAACAGTAAACCTGCACCCAGTAAACCTTTACTAAACATGTTGGTGTTTGTGGGGGAGATCGATAACAAGCACGAGACAAAACATCCATCTTGGCTCTCCCTCTATTTCATAGGCCCCCCGCTGATATTCTTGTACCTCCATCACCCCTAAGTCTACCACACTGAACCCCTGGGGAGGTGCAGCCCCCACCCCAAGCACTTGGCTTGTGAATGTGAATTACTTGCTGGCCTGGGAAAAGGGATTTCTGACTGTGTCTTAATAAGGGAGGCTGTTTCCTTATCACCCAGCCACAAAGCCCCAGGGCACAAGCACCCTTGAGGCAGCCTGCACAATTTGGTGGCATCTCCTCTTTCTTTCAGTTGGGTAACCAGACTTTCTCTGTCTAAGGCAGCACTTCCCTAGAGAAGGTTCTGGAAGAGGGTGTGGAGGGCATTGGGCAGAACCAAGAGAGCTGCAGGTCCTGGCACTGGCTTCATGCCCTCCATGGGTCAGCAGGAAGGGAAGGAAGAAGGGAGTCCCTCTGGGGCGCTTGCATCTAAGCAGGGGTCTCTTTGCGTCCGCAGAGAAGGGTGAACCACACAGCTGGTGAGCCTATGAGGAAATACAAGGTGAGAACAGACCCATCTCCTTGACAGAACTTGAGGGTCCTTGCCCAAGCCCGGGGATATCTCCAGCCAGAAGGGAAGGACAAAAGTGGCCCAGATAGGGTGGGGCTCAAACCTCTGTGTGGCCCAAAAGCCTCATTATGGGGATAGGGACACCTCAGGGATGGGAGTGCAAACCCTGGTCACCCATGCCCCCCCTTCCTAAAGACGCTGCCCCCCATCAAGAATGAGCAGTCTTTGAACCGACCTGCCAGCTGGAACCTTCAGATCCCAAAGGAAGAGCCAGCCTGGCCATGCCCCCAGCCGCCCCAGCCGGGCACGCTCTGCTTGGACCTCACTGCCCGCGCTCATGCCACCGACTACTTCCTGGCCAACTTCTTCTCCGACTTTCCCACCCACTTCTTGCTCCGGTGACTCTCTCAGCAGGAGTGGGGGGTCTCCTTCCTCTGCTTTATGCCCTTCCCCACCCCAGAACAGGGCCTGCCCAGACCCAACCCTTGCTGAGGGGCGGTAGCGGTGGGGCTACAGGGATGCCCCCACGCGTCTCTGTGCTAATACAGAGGGATCAATGAATTCAGAGTCCCCTGGAGAACCCTCTTAGACCTCCCTGTGCTCCCCCTGCCTTCCCTTCCCAACTTGGAGCCTCTCCAGGGGCCTCTGAGGGTTGGCTGGCTTCCCAGAAAGCAGCAGCACTGCCCTTGGCTAAGGCCCATACTCACCCGAGTCCTGATGACCAGGCTCCCACCCCCACTGCCACAGCTCTGAAGCCCAGCGTGGTAGTCTGCCCGGTTTGCTCAAAATGTCATGGCCTACCTCAGGGAGCTGCCGAAGAGGAAGCAGCCCAGGGCGGAGGCCGAGACTTCCGAGGAGGACTCCCGTGACAAGTGGGACCCTGTCTCCAAGCAGGAGAAGCAGCTCCTAGTAGACTGTCTCACCACCATCATTAGGTGACCACCCGTTCCCTGGGCCCTCACCCCAGCCCCCCCCTTCTCTCCTGTGCGTTCAGCCGGCCTCACCTGCCCACAGCCCTTGAGTTCCTACCCCTTCCTTTTCTGAAAAATAGAACTTGCTCAAAAGATCCAGGCCCTCCGGGATGGCGAAGGTCGGATGGAGTGGGCTGGAGGGGTGCTGCGGGCTAGGTGCCGGGCTCTGCTCTGCCCAGGACAGTGAGCTAGGTCACTGTCTTCCCGGAACCCGTCCCCTCCCTGGGTGTAACTCCTGGTTCCACCTCCACTGTATCATGATCACCGCTAAGAATGCGCACCATCAGAAGCGCCTCCTTGAAAGGGTGGTAGAGCCAAGGTCTCCCCTCGCCCACCCAGCACCTCTTTGTGGACACAGCAGGCCAGGACCCCCCCCAGCGGGCGGCGGGCCCCAAAGGGAGCTGCCCGGCCTCTCAGCGAGGACCTTCTCCTCCTCCCTGCCACCCAGGGGCCTGCTGGAAGACAAGAATTTCCACGAGGCTGTGGATCAAAGCCTGGTGGAGCAGCAGATGCCCTACTTCTGCCAATTCTGGAACGAGGAGTCCGTCAGGTTCAAGGCCCAGAGCAGTAAGCTGCAGCTGGGGCCCGTCCAGCCCCCATCCTGGGACAGCTGCGCCAGCAGGAAAGACAAGGAGGACCCGCTCCAGTGGGGGGGGAGGGAAAGGGAGGAAGAGGAGGAGAGTGAAGAGGAAGAGGAGCTGCTGGAGGAGGAAGAGGAGGAAGAGGAGGAAGAGGAAGACGAGGAGGAGGAAGAGGAGGAGGGGGGAAGGGAGGAGGGGGAGGGGCCGGGGCGGGAGGAGGGGCAGGGGCCGGGCCGGGAGGGGCCGGGCGAGGAGGCCCCGCAGCTGGAGAAGGAGGAGAAGTTGACCTGGGCCGAAATCGAGCCCAAACGGCTGCCCAAGTCCCAGGAGTCCCTGAAGTGGCAGCAGCAGCTGAAGGTCATGGCGAAGGAGGAGCAGGAGCAGGACGAGAAGGAGGCCGTGCGCCGGTGAGCCGCGGCCCGGGGCGGGCTGGGGCCCCGGGAGGCCGCCCGGCCCCCTCTGCGCGTCCCTCCCGGCTCAGCCTGCGCGGGCCTCGGGTGCCTGCAGGACGTGGCCTGAGCTTCAGTCTTCTCTGCAAGGCCCGGGGTTTGGCTGAGTAGCACCCCCCCCGGGCGCTGGTGCTGGCCGCAAGGCCTCCCGACGGGTCCCTCGAGCTAGGAGGAAAGTGTGGCCTCCCCCCGGGGCCGCCTTCCCCGGACTGTCCCCGCGACGGCCCCCGGCTCCTCCCGGCCCCTCCTGTACCCTCGCAGCCGCCGCCGCTGGCCTTTCCTCAAATGCGCCCCTGGCGCGCCCCCAAACTCTAGATCGCCGCGGCCCAGACCTCTGCACGTCCAGCAACCGGCGCTCGCCAGCTGGTCTCTCTAGGCCGCCGCGCGGGCGGTGTAAACGGGACCCGCAGGCGGCCTCGCGGCGCCGGGAAGGCCGCGGCGGGGCGGGGGTGCGCGGGGCGCCGGGCTGGGGGCGCCGACAGCCGCGCCCCGCTCCATCCTCCGCGCCCGCGCCCCTTCCCCGCCCCGCAGGCTCCCGGCCTTCGCCAACCTGCAGGAGGCGCTGCTGGAGAACGTGATCCGGAACATCCTGGTGGAGGCGAGCCGCGGGGAGGTGGTGCTCACCTCGCGGCCGCGCGTGATCGCGCTCCCGCCGCTCAGCGCGCCCAGGTGGGGGCGCCCGGGTCCGCCGCGGCCGCGCGGCAGGGGTGACGGGGCGGCCCGGCGAGGTGTGAAGCCTCGGCCCCGCTCCCTGCCGGGGGCTTTCTGTCTTTCAGGCCCGTGACCCCCGACCCGCTGCTGGAGGTGTCGCTAGAGCCGTAGCCCGCGGAGGTGCCCCGCGACCCCCTCCCCCCACGCGCCCCCCGGCCGGGGCGCCGCTCCCGAGTCACTCTGCGGACCCGCACCCAGCCCCGCGGCCCTCCCCACCGCCCCGCCAGTAAAGCATCTGCTCTTTTTCTCCATCTGCCTTGGCTTTGCTTCTCCGCGGCGCGAGGAGCGCGCGCAGGCTCTGAGGCGGACAGGGGTGCGGGGTGCACCGCAGCGACTCCCCCGAGATGCGGGGCTGGGAAGCGGCGCCTCTCCGCCCCGCCGTGGGCGCGGGGCCTGCCCCGGCCGGAGGAGGGCGCTGCGCGCGCGCCTTTGCCCCCGCGAAACCGCGCGGACGGGAGCCCCGCGCCGTCGTCTCGGCAGGTGGCCCCGGGCGCCGAGGCCGGCCCTCCCCGGACCCCGCTGTGCCCGCTCCGGGGCGCGGCCCCTCCGCAGCCAACCTTTCCCCGGCACCTGCCGGGCTCCGGGGACTCTGCTCGGAGCTTGGGGAGGAGGAGAAACCCTGGCGCGTCTCGACGGCCGAGACCTCGGCGCTGAGACGGGCTGGAGGTCGCCGCTGGACAGCGGGCCCCAGATCCTACCTGTGTGACTTCTACCTTGAACCTGAGTCCCAGACCAGGGTGTCCCGGCGGGCCTAGGCTGCGCCCTTGCCTGCTCCCCCTAACCTCGGCCAGGAGCTGCCGTTCTCCGCCGCGCGGCTCCCCCCTCCCCCGCAGGTGGGTGGAAAAGTGACATCTGGTGTTGTTCCAGAGGCGCCCAGGTCCCCGGCACCCCCCCCCCCGCCACCCCCGCCGCCAAGGCCTCGGAGGAGCTCCGACCTCAGCGTCTGGGCGGGGGGGGGGGGGGGGCGCTCCGCCTCCTCTGAGTCAATATTTGCCCCGAGCAAACGGGCGCCCGGACAGGTGTGAGTGTGTGTGTGTTCTGTGCGCCCAGGGGCGGGGACTGCACCGGCCGTATAAGAGCGCGCTGAAACCCGGCTCCGGCACAAGCTCCGGGGCGTGGGCAGGGGACCCGGCCAAGCAGGGCCGTGCCGGGTGGCGGGTGGCCCGGAAGGGAGGGGCGGCCAGGTGCACCTGTGGCGGCCGCCGCTGCCGCCGACGTGTCAACGGGCAGAGGCGCGCAGGTGAGGCGGCGGCTAGCGGGGCGCCCCGACCCTGTGCGCGCGGAAGACCCGGACCAGGAACGCACCGAGGGCCAAGGCCCGGCCCCGGGCCCTCCGCTCCCGCCCCGCGACGAGCCCCTCGCACAAACCGGACCTGAGCGTTTTGTTCGTTCGGCTCGCGTGAGGCAGGGGCGGCCTCTCAGCACCAGCCCAGGGGCCCGGCCCGACCGCCACGCAGGCACCTGCCGCCGCCGCAGCCAGACGGGTCGGAGAGGCCGCGCGCGCTGCTCCCAGGGGAGATCCGGTTCCCATCCGGCCCCGCCGGCCCTGCCTTGCCCTGCCTGCAACTCCAGAGCTGCCTTGCTCGATTCCCTGTAATCCGAGCAGGCTCCACCGGTGGCATAGGGGGCTGTGGCCGGAACAGGAGCCCTTCTGGAGGTGGAAACCTGGCTTCTGGTCTGGCTCTCTCCCAGCGACTTCTGTGGCCTTGGGCAAGTCATTTCTGGGCCTCTCCTGGTCTTTCCCATTAGCGCTATGAAGGGGGTTGGTCTGGCCTCCTTGCAAGGGCTTCCCCAGCCCCCACTGCCTAGTTCTGGGCAACTACCTATACCTTTGAGGCCCCAAACCCCTCAAGGTGCTGGGCAGTAGCTTCCAGGTGTGGAAAATATCCGTAGGCCCACTGAGAAGCCCAATGGGGTCAAGTCTGCTACTCCAGATCTCGAGGGGTTCATGTTCTGCCATCGCCCTGGCCCTTATTTCAGGGGCCCTTTTCTCAGACAGTGAAAAGGGCTAACACCACCACCTTTCCCAACCTTTCTGCCCCCCCCCACCGCCCCACCTTGTTACTTAGCCTCTTCTTTCTCAGCGGGGTGGGGTAGGGTGGGTCTCAGAGGCCTCAGTTTAGGCAGGAAGCCATGGGTCATTAACCACAGCCCAAACCTGAGCCAGACCATCTGCTTTCCCAATGGCTCAAAGTGCTAAGATCTGAGGATGACAGGGGGGCCCAAAGAGCCCACGACTCCAGCCTCCTGTTAAGAGAGCCCAGAACTGAGGCTTCCTACAAGGCCTGGGTCCTGCCTGAGACCCTAGCTGAGTCCTTGGCCTGTGATTCCAGGGGTTCTCCATTCCCCCAATTGATGATATTGAGCCTGTTTCAGAGGGTGGAGCCATTTGTAGGTCAGGGGGTGGAAGGAAGGCTCCCACACAGGAATACGAGCCCCCGTTTCCCCTTAGGGTGAGAAAGCATCATTGGGCGGGACTGCGCCCCCCACCCCACCCACACAGAGGCAGCGTCGGGAGAGGAAGCAAGGGTCAGGAACCACTGGTCCCTTTGCCTCTAAACTGGATATTCTTGGAGGGCTGTCTTGTCCCCTCCCCCCTGAACTCCACTCCACCCCTCACCCAACTACCCGCAGGCCTCAAGGGATCTGCTGAGTCCTTGGCACTGAGAAGAGGAGGAGGAGGGGATGAGGAGGCTCTGACAGATCCCAGGCTGGTCTGGGGAGAGGATGGATTGCGGGTGGGCTGTTGCATGTGGCTGCCCTGGAAGGGGAGATCCACGTGGCCCTGGCTAGGGTGTGTGCAGCGCTCATCCCTGCTTCCCAGCCCAGGCTTCTGTCCTAGGCCCAGTTCTGTGCTCCTCACCTGGCAACGGGTGACTTGCTTGTCAGGCTGGTCAGATTGGCTTTGTACTGCCTCCCCACTGTGGGCACCCGGCTAGCTGCGACTGTCTTCCAGGCTGGGAGGGCTGCCTCTCCCCGCCCTCAATCGTGGGAGGGGGCTGGAGCTTCCCCAACCTCCTCTGATGGGGTTTCAGATCTTTGAGTGTTGCAACAGAGGCCTCCCCTGGAATGACTACCCCCCCCACACACACACACACACAGAGCAATGTTGGGGGGTGGAGAATGAGGTCACCCTGTGGGCTGGGGTCTGCCCTTGTGACAGAGAATCACTGCTTTTCCCTCCAGGGTGAGATTCCTCCCCCAATAACGACCCGAATTTCCTGGCTTAGCTGAGAGCTGGCCTCCCGTCCAGGTCCCGCCTCCCCTGCCTGGCGGGGTGGAGTCTCCAGGCGCCAGGACAGCCTGCAGGTGCAGGCTGGGGGAGGGAGGGGCTGCTCAGCAGCTGGTGTTCGGAGCATCCCCCTCTGCTCCCCCTCCCTGTCCTGCTCTGGGCCTGACTCTGCTTCCTGTCATCCCTGTCAGCACCCTGGGGGGAGGGAACAGGTAGTGGAAGAAGTGGGTGTGGAGGAGTTGGACTTGGAGCAGTGATGGCCAGGGGGAACTGCTGAGAAATGGGGAGGAGAGGATGAGGAAGAACCCTGAACTCTCACAGAAGGAAGGCCGGACAGCAGGACAAACTGGATGTAATCCAGAGGGTTGGGAGCACCACAGGGGAGACTTGAGAGCCCAGAGAGGCGGTAAGGAAGCCCTCCAAGACTGAGAGACAGAGACAGAGGCGCAGACAACAGAAAGGAGGGAGTGAGAGAGAGACACAGAGGTGACAGGAGATGAGAGATGGAGGGATCTGGAGATGTTGGGTCAGAGGTCAGGACACCCAGAGGTGGCAGGCACAGTGTGTGGAGGAAGGGGGGGCAGGCATACACACACTGGGATGGGGAAACTACCCCCCTCCACACACACACACACACATACACACAGGAGAACGATTAGGTTTGGGGGGCGGTGGATGGGAATGATGCCCCTATCTTGGGGGAGCCATCTATTAAAGAGAAGACAGGGAGGAAGGGCAGGGCTCAGGCAACGGGCCTGAGTGGTGAGGAACACTGATGTGACTCCACCACTCCCCTTTTTCTCTTGGCCACAGCTGGACAGACAGCTGTGGCAGCGGCCCTGCTCCCACGACCCACCCTCTGATTCTGGCTCAGCTTTGGGATTTCTGGGTGTGAAGGCTACCAGGGCTTGTGTGAGACAGGGGCTACTGCCTGGGGGGGGGGGTGGTACCCAGGTGCTAATCCCCATCCGGCCAAGGCAGAGGCAGCGCCTCTCTGACCTTCTTGGAGATTAGTCCCCATGGCGACAGTGGCAACTCGCCCCCTCACTCTGGCGAGGCCAGGTGAGAGTGTGGGGGAGGCATAGACTGGAGAAGAGGGAGGAGGGAGCCTATCTGAAGCACCCAGTTTCTCAGGAGTCAGAACTGAGAGGCCCTCCAGGGGGCAGTTCGATTAGTTTACAGGTACAAAACGGAGGCCCCAAGGGGGGGGGGGGTGCGTGGCCTGCCCAAGGCCACATCTGGACCCAGGAAAAGCACTGGGACAGGAAGTCAGGTATCACGTTAACCTTCCAAGAGAGTAAAGCCCTGAACAAGGATAAAGGAAATTGAGCTACCTCCTGTCCCCCCACTCTCCCAATCTGAAATCCACCATCAGGGTGGCTGGAATGGGGTGAGTCGGAAGGATCCCCGCACTGACTGCAAGACTGGCTCCTATGGGGCCAGTGGACACAGATCCCTGAGCCATGCTTTCAGGCCAGACTCCTCTCCCAACCCAGCCAGGCCAGGTCTGGGGGTGGAGCGAGGGAGTGAGGGAGCCGAAGGGTTTGGGGTCTGGAACAAATAGCAAAGTCAGCTCCAGGAACAGCTGACATTTATTGGGTGGCTACCGCAGGCCAGTTCCGTGTGTTGCATGCATTTAAATCTTCACAACAGTTTTTGAGAATTACTCCCATTTTACAGACAGCGAGTTCATCTTCTATTATAAGCAATGATGCTTGGATTTGAACCCAGGCAGCTGGGTGCCCCCAGAGCCCACGCTTCAGGGTCTGTGTGATGGTGGCTGGCTGGCAGAGAGCCTTATGCTGATGTGTGATCCTAACGCCGGGCCCCGCCCCCAGCTCACAATACCATGTATCAAATATTGGAGGAATAAATGAGAAAACAAATGTCTGCCAGTCCATGAGTTAGACGCCGAGGTGTCTGTTGAATCCTAGACTGAGCCTCAGCGAGGCAGGTGGGATCCGCTGTGGGCCTGTAACTGTGTGGATGCCCGTCTCCTCCGCCTGCCGCCCGGCAAGCCCCAGGTCTGGGTGAGTGGGTCGTGATGAAAGCAGCCGACCTGGAAGACAGCCAGGTCTCCATCCCCACCGAGGGGCAGAGAAGAGGGGTTCTGTTTACAGTGGGATAGGGCCACTGTCTGCTTGGCTCGTGCCCCAGCCCCCTGGGGACCCGCCTTTTCCAGCCTAGTCCCTGGACCCCACCAGAACAGAGCTGGTCTCCGCACCTCATTATCTCTGTCTCCCGGGAGACCAGACCTTACAGCCCCGGGGAAGGTGCTCATCTGTCGGTTCCTCCCGCCAGACCTGGGTGGGGGAGGGGAGGGAGGAACTGGGCGCCCTAGGAGGGGCTGCCGGTGGTATCTGGGGAGGGAGGGCGCCAGTCACAGAATTTGCATCTTCAGGCACCTAAGCCCGGGCTGATTTCCCAGTGAAATGAGAATGAGGAGTGGGGGGGGAGGGGAGCTGACCTGGGCAGAGGACGTTGGTCTCAGGGCCGCCGCTAAGGCGCAGCAGGACTGAGCAGCAAAGCTGTTCCTGGGGCTCTCTGGGAGGGAAGTGTCGCTTCTGGGGATTCTCAGGGCCTTTCTCTGGGATGGAAACCTGCAGTTTGAGCTCAGGACTGGGTTTGAGGGTTTCCGTGTCAGATAGATCTGCATGTCCCCATAATGTGACGGGGATCTGAGGGAAATATGCCTGAGTGAGGGATTCTCTAGGATTTCGGGTCCCTAATGGGATGGGTATTTTGACCGATTGTGGTGGAGGATCCGGAGGATTTCCTGTGGAACTGAAGTCCCTACATAGATGAAGGCTTGGTGGGGTGGGGCAGGGGTCTCCATGAGGCTTTCAGGTTTCTGGGGTGTAGATTTGGGGATGCCAGGTTTTTGTCTACCTAATTTCCTTCCATGCCCAAAGGCAGAGGCTGAGGATGTGGAGGAGGTAGGGGTGAGGGTGGTGAGCTGGCAAACAAAGCCACCTGTGCATCCTTCCTTCAGGAAGCTCTGAGCCACAACTGATCTGGGAAAACAAACAGGACCAGCTGCTGGGGGTGGGGGTGGGGGGCGAGGAAGAGGTTGAACGGAGGGAGATTGGGGGGCTGGACCAGCCTGGTAGACAAAGGAGGCCGGGATGGGGGGGTACTCAGAAAAGGGACAGGGATCCCAGAGTCCCTTTCCAGCACACGAAATAGGGCTGCCTGACAGACACTTCTGGCTCTTTCCCCTCTGGGGCTCATTCTTCCCTTTCTCTTGACCCCGAGTCGCAGAGCCTGGGATGGGTACGGGAGGGCACCTCGCCCTCAGAGAGCCCTAGAGGTCTTTGGGCATCAGGCTGTGCTCTGTGAGGGTGCTGGTGCCCATTTCTGAGAACTGCTGGACCCAGACAACTAGAACTAAAAGCCACAGACTATAGAGCAGGGGCAGGACCTGCACCGTGTCCTGATGAGGAAACTGAGGCCCAGAGGAGGGGAGAGGCTGGTGAGTGCCCGCAGCTTCTGAGTGCGGAGCCAAGACCAGAAGTTAGAGTTCCTCCTCCCACACGGGGTCTCCACCCCAACCTACCCCCACTACGCCCCCCTAGCCTTTGCTATCTCTCTCCCCGCTCCTCAAACCCCCCCACGCACTTCCTGCCGTGGCCGTCGTTTGAACACTGGGACTGGAAACTGCGCTCGCAGGTGGGGCCGCGACCTCAGTGACCCGCCCAAACCCCCAGCCCAGAGGTCCCGCAAATACGACGTGCAGCTTCTGACGGACAACCACGCACCCTGGAGACCATCACCCTGGACCCCCGTCACCGACCCCCGCCAGCGCCCAGCCTGACTCACTCTCCACCCCTCGGACCTCAGCCTCCCACCGACGCCCCCGAGCACCCGGCCCCCCGCGCCCGCGCCCCACCCCGCGCGGTCCGCTCGCGCCCCCTGGCGGCCCAGTGCAGAATTGACGGACAGAGGTGGAGAGAGAAACCAAGAAAAGGGGCTTCTCCACAGACTCGACCTGTGAAGCCCAGGCCAAGGGCCAAGACACCAAGGGCCCAGGACTGGATAGTTTGTATTTCCACTTTATGTTTTTCGGGGGAAATTTACTCTATTTGTGTTTGTCTAAACCCACTCTAGTTAGGGAGCCAGAGGGCTGGTCATGGTCTGATCCTGTACCCAAGTGAACTTGGCTGTGGTTGTCCCTGCTCTGACTTGCATCCTCCTAATTTGGACTTTACGCCCCATATTCTCAGGCCTTGTACTCTTGGTACTCAGCTTCGGATATGTCACCCTCAATAGCACTCCTCGCCCGGAAAAAGACAGAGCTAAGGAAAACTCCAGTTGCACCCCCTACTACGCTCCCAGCTGCACCCAGAATTTCAAGAGTGGGGAATTCAGTAGGATAGGCAAACCACCACCCCTCCACTCTCACTGGAGCACATTCTCTGCGCCCTTCCCCATGGATATTTGGCCCAACCTAAACACTCTGTTAATTCATTCATTCACAGAGTTTATTGAGCATCTACTGTGTGTTCCACACTGGCTAGCTTTGAGGATAGCAATTGAAAGCAAGGCTGACACAGCCCCTGACTCTTAAGTGGAGCTTACACTCCAGTAAAGAAGGCATCAGCATACCCATAAACACCCACAAACAGAAGATGAAAAAGACAACACTACAGAGTGATATGCACTATAAAGAAAGAGGGTGATGTGCTGGGACAGCTTCACCCAGGAGATAGCAAAGGAGCCACCACACCAAGATCTTGTGACTAAGACACCCCAGGAAACTGGAACAGCAAATGCAAAGGTTCTGAAGACAGAATGAGGTTGACACTTGGAAGAAGGAATAGGCTTCTCAGAGCTGAGGTAGCTGCATTTAGCCTTTGAGGCCTTTTAGTCCCAGGAGACCAGATGGCTCCAGCACCGGCTTTAGAGTCGTTCTAGGGGCCTCCCTGGTGGCACAAGGGGTTGAGATGCAACCTATGAAGCTGTCCGGGAGCTACCCAAATGGCGCAGCAGATGTCTCCTGACATGCCTGCTGCTCCCCTCAGCAGTGTATTTCAGTCAGTCTGCCTGTTCTGCCTCCTACTCTGTCTCTGTTGATTCCTCTCACCCCCTGCACCTCTGGCCTGTACCTCAGTTCTTGTATGCATAAATAAATAAATCTTGTATGCATAAACAAATAAGTAAATCCTTTAAAAAAAAGAGTCGAAAGGTCTAAATCCTAATCTTACTCTGACACTGCTTAGTGATGTGAATTTGTAAAAGGCCCTGCTTGAGCCTTGAGCCTCAGTTTCCTTCCGCATCTGTATACTCAAACTACCTCATTGGATTGTTGAGTCTATAAAGAAAGCACACTTGACTCACCAGAGCAGCAGTTACTCCCCTTCTCAAGCACCCCTCCACTCCTGCTGGGAGACTCCCTCTCCTATTAAGGAAAACATAATTTTGCCAGAAGCCTTCTGTATTTTTGTCAGCTATGGTGGTTAGAGAATTCTGCTGCATGTTGTGGGGATATGTCCTCCCTGGAGCTTCCCTTGGAGCCCCAAGACTTTCCCCTTCCCTCTCCCACCCTTACCACCACACATAGGCCCAGAGATTGGGGGCAAGAGCTTAAGATCTTCAGTCAAAAGAAAAGCTCAGGTTCACATTTCTACTAGGCCATTTCTCAGCTGTGGCGCCTCTTCGACCACGGTCTGGAATTTTTGTGGGCCTCTGTTCATCTACCAAACGCAGGAGAGTAATCGTGCCTACCTCACTGGGTCGTTGCGAGAGTTAGCTGAGATCATGAACCTAAAAGTTCTGAGAAGAGCAGTTGGACTGAACCAGGCCCTCAGCAATCTGCTGCTAACTCCCAGGCAGACGTCGGACTGAGTGTGCTGCCCTTGGGGCTTTGTCTGGCGGCTGACAGACGTAGCTCACTCCCGCCTAAGGCTGAAACTTCTGCCTTTTCATTACCGGGAGCTGCTCCCCTAGTTGCTATTATTTGGAAGCACTTGACAAAAATCCAACCTGCCGCCTTTCACGGTCCCTGCGCCGCCTTGCGGCAGGTGCTGTCCACGGCGCGCTGTCGGCCCCTCCTCGCTGGAGACTCCCGGGGCGCAGCGCCTGGTCGGGCGACTCACATTTGAGAGGAAAGGGGCCGCGACAGATCGGTCTTCCAGGGGAAAAAGGGCCGAGGGGCGCGAGGAAAGTCGCTGGCGGAGAGCATTCTCTTCCTCCGCCCTCGTGTCACCCAAAAGAGGGTCTCGACCTAAGAGATTAGACGTCGGGAAAGAACTTGGGCGCCTCCAGGGAAGAATGTGCCGTCTTAGCCCAGTTGGGGATCCCAGAGTGTCCCGGTACCTCGTCCCCGAGGGTCTGGACCAGGGTGGGCGAATTCTGCCCCAAGGTCAGGTGCGCCTTGCCGGGCTGCGCGCTTCCCCGCCCCACAAAATAAACAGCAGTCAACCTCGGCTCGACGGGGCGCGGCTGTACCTGGGCAGTTTCCACTGTAATCCCTGAGGGCTGCGGGAAGGGCCTCCGGCTCACGGGGACACCAGAGCTGACAGACGCCGACCTGCTGACTCAGCTACCCCCGTTCCAGGCCGCCCTCCCGCAGCCTCTCGGTTTCCCGGCAGGACGGCGCTCACAGCCCGCTACACACTCACAGCTGGGGCGGGTTTTATTTAGAGGAGGCGGGAGGGAGGGAGAGCCTCCGGCAGCCCGGGTCCAGCCCCTAGGTCCCCCATCCCCTCAGCGGGTGGGGCGGGCCTCGGCCAAAGAGGGGTTCACGAGGCACCGAGCGTTTGGTACCTTTCTTTTTGCCGGCAGCCGCACGAGCTGTGCTCCCGCGACGGGCTAAGCCCCCGCCTGCCTCGCTCTCTGGGAAGAGGCGCTTCCAGAGCCATGGATGCCGACTGCGGAGCGACTGCGCGAACATGGAACATCAGGGAGCGCGGAGGTCTGCGCAGGGTGCGCTCAGCCAAGGTGGAAAACGGCGCGTGAGCGATCGCTGGCTGCACATGGACTGAGTTGGGAGGCAGAGCGCTGGCCTGGCCCAACTTCAGCTCCCAGCCCTCGGTTCCCCAGACTGCAACCCCCGAGAGAAACCCACCAACATGGGAAAATCCTTGACCTCTCAGAACTCCTCAACTACTGCAAGGCAGATCGTAGGAATGTATCATGTGTGAGCTGAAGGGATAAAGGAGAGAAAGAACACTGGCTTCGTGGGGCCAATCTGAACCCCAAAGGGGTTCCCAATATAGTTATATTCTCTCTGAAGTTTTTCTCTGTAGAGAGTTAGATGGTTTTGTGCTTCCTTTAACACCAGAAACAAATCCCCGCTGCTTGTTCCACCTGGTCTCCTGGAGCAGAAGGTGCTGGGGAGAGTGGAAGCCTCTGGGATATTTGGGGCTTCTGCCACAGCCTGGGGGGCTCCTATACTTACCTCTGCAGGCCCCTAAACCCTTAAGTTAGGAGAGTGTGGTCAGATGATCCTCACAACCTGGAAAAATCCTACCAACCTGCGCCCCTGAACTGAAAGCTTGGGCGCTCAGACTGATTTAGGATCTTTAGCCTCTAGAGGGGCTGAACTGTCATGTGATAGGTACATGGGGAAGGACTTGGGGTTGGAGGGGAAAAAAGCGATTCTTTTTGATCATTGTAAGCAAAGGGAGGAGGAGAGAGGCAAGCTGGGGCAGATGTCCCTTAGTCCCCTTACCCTTCTCTGGTTAGGACACTTTTAAGTATCCCAATTTCCAGGGACAGTAGTTCATCCAGGAGAAGGGAATGATACTCACTGGCATGCTTGGAGTGGCAGTAGCAGCCACCACAGTGGTCAGCTGATCTCCTACTGGCCAGTGCTTTGTGCAGTGATCATAATCCCTCCTCTGTCCACCCCACTCCCTAGTTCCTAGCTCCATGCCCCGGCCCCATAATGGCTCCCCAGGAAGATCATCCAACCACTGTGTGGGGTGTGTGTGGTAAACACAACTCCTAAATGGATGGTAATGTCATTGTTGTTCAGAACCGGAGGGGCTTCGGAGGGTATAAGACAAGTGCTGAAATCAGCACCACGGACAGCACCAGGACCTCACCAGTCTCGAACACCCACTAGTTCCTCATTCGTGTTAGTGCCTCTGTCATGACACAGCACGGGGTGACTACTGTTGGCCCCATACATATGTGTGGAAATGGGATTCAGAGGGGCAAATCGCCCCCCCCCCCGGATCACAATAGTTAACATGAAGAAGAGCCTAGACCTCAATCCAGGGATCAAGGCTGAGAAGACAGTCTCTATATGCATGTATGGGAAGAGAGGAAGGCTCTGTAATGAATCAGATGCACTGGAGGGGAAGATCTGACTTCCCATTTTGCCAACTTATGTGCTGCACTGGTGAGGCCTGGGGCTGTAGGTGGAAGGCAGAGAGCAGGTGCTGACTCAGCCCAGAATCTCCATTCCCGGAGGCCAAGGAGTCCTGCAAGGGAAAGAGCCTGGGATTGTGGAAGTCAAGACCAAACCAACTCTGATGTTCTGACCTGTGGGTTCTGATCCTGCCATCCAGCACCATTTATCTGGACCCATAGGAGGCTGTGCCCTTGTGCTGGACAGGGAAGTGGAAAGTCAGCGGAACACTTAGGAAAACTGTCTTAATCAATGGACCATGTTCATCCCAGGACCTCTGGTTTTCCTCCTGCAAAATAGGACCATGTTGCAAGAGGCCTTCTAGCCTCAACAAACAACTATGAACCAGAGACACACTATGGGGGGTGGGGGCAGGGAAAGGAGGGATTGGGGTCAAAATAAGGGGGTTGCAATTGTATGGGGAATATAAAAATAAAATTTTTTAAAAAGAGGCCTTCTAGCCTGACCTGGAATGGTCTCTGGGATAACTTCCCCCACAAGTCCCAATTTCATCACTTCAACCCAAATCCATAAAAGGAACCATACTGGGGACCCTGAGCATCCCATTTTCCCAGACTGCTTAGGGAGTTGGGGAGTGAATTTTTAACGCTAGGAGTTCTTATGGAACCTAATTGTCTGCACAGCTTGTGTTGGGCAGTGGGCAGGGGGGGAGTGGAGCTGACAATGTTCCCATCAACACCTCTTTAGAGGGCTCACCTGTCCACTTCCACATTCCTGTGCCTCAGAACCACAATGACAGCCATGTAACACTGTTTGAGGAGGACAACTTCCGGGGTTGCAAGTCTGAACTCAGTGATGACTACCCATCCCTGTCCTCCATGTGCTGGACCCACAAGGATGTGGGTTCCCTAAAAGTCAGCTCTAGCACGTGATTCCTGGGATAAGAACAGAGGAAATGAAAAGAGCAGGAAGGCATTGGAGACCAGGGAGGAGAGTAGGGAACATGGCCAAGAGCCATGGTGATGAGAGACAGCCCCGTGGAGAAAGGGGAAGTGAGGTGATGGAGACAGACTGGGAAGGAGACTGGGTGCAGGTAATGGGAGAAAATTAGTGAGGGGAACAATATGGGATAGAGAGGGAGACTGAAAGCATGAATGAGGAGGCAGTGGAGGGTGGCAATAGGAAACGAGGAGGCTAGGAAGGTGATAGGAAGACCAGGAGCAATGGGCAGGGCAGGGAGAGATCCAAGTACAGAAACCTGAAGAATGGTTTTGGAGTTGGGGGTTGGGATCTGAGCAAGAGGACAGTCACTAGTGGAGGACATAGGTGAGGGTGAGGGCAGAGTCTACTTACCATCCCTGTACCCTCGTTGGCCTAGGGGGGGTGGCCTATCAGTACCCAGGCTACCAGGGCTACCAGTATGTACTGGAGCAGGACCAGCACTGTAGGGAGTTCTGTACAGTAGATTTGGCACACAGGCCCACAATAGTCAGCACTACCCCGCAGCACCAGCACCTCCCCTGAAGATGCTAATAAATGTCCCTTGAACTTGCCTGTCCCTCTACCTTCTTCTCAGTGTCTTGCTTTATGATCCCCTTTCTTATCTTTCAGATGATCCCTCCCTGCCAACTTGACCCATCCCTCAAGCTCTAGGACCTTACTGCAGAATAGAAACTTGCTTAGGGTGTCTGACGCTAGCCTGATGGGGTTGAGAAAAAAACTCCTGGTAAAAAAAAACAAAAAAAGAAAACAACCTCCTGGGGATCCTGCTCGGTACTACCAGTACATTCATTCCCTGTCCTTGGTAAAAGCCAGCAGCTCAGGATAAGGGTACCAAGGGCAGCTTTGCCATCCTCTGATTGGAATGCTCACCCCCATATGCGCCCTGGCTCATAGCTGAATTTCAGCCTAGAAACGCGCATGCGCATGCACACACACACACACACACACACACACACACACACACCCAGGTACCACCATGCAGGGCAAGATCTTTTTAACTCTTGCAAGAGCTCTGTTGACTCCTCTCCCACCCCCAGGGCATTTCTAGTTTTTGTCTTCACCCGGGCTCCCTATCCAGCCCAGGGCCTGCCTTACAGAAGAAGGAAGTGGGTGGAGCAATTCCCACGCCTCCCCAGGCCTGTAAGGGGGAGACTGCCTCTCTGAGTCCAATGCCCTACCCCACCCTTTGAATAATAAAAATCCTTTACCTGGTATTGAGCTCTCCGTTTACAAACATTTCACTCTCCTCTTCTCATTCTTCCTCCCTCCTCACTCTTCAAGGGCTGATGAGGTGGAGTGGCCACCCTTCAGCCACTGCCCACAGTGAGCTGGGTTCTAGGGTGGCATGGCAGGGAGGAGTGTGGTAGCAGCCATCAGAGCCCCTGGCACCAGTATCATTTCTCTTCAGTTCCCTCTGTGGATCAGGTAATGATGCCCCCAATCTTCCTTAGACAGGGTCTCCTTGGGACTCCCCTCATCCTACCCCTTAGGGATGCTTGTATTTTCAAGCCCTTTTGGATCTATGGATGGGGAACAGTGGTCCTTATCACTGCCCCCCAGCCCAGGAAAGCAGTCAGGGCAATGCTGAACAGTCAGGCATGGAGCTGGGCAGTCCCCAGGGGCCCAATTGTGCAAAATCAGGCACCTGCTTCCTTGAGAAAATCCCTGGGATCCAGGTGCATGGCATTCCTGAGTGTCTCAAGTCTCCTGCCTATAAACTGGGGTGACTGATTCCTTCCTTATCTTTTTTTAAGATTTATTTATTTAGGCATACAAGAACTGGGGTGCAGGCCAGAGGTGTGTGTGTGGGGGCGGGTGAGAGGATTCACCAGAGACAGAGTGGAGAGCAGAATAGGCAGATCTACTGAAATACACTGCTGAGGGGAGCAGCAGGTGAGTCAGGAGAGGTCTGCTGCACCATGTGAGTATCTCCCTGGCTGGGAATCGAACTCATGCTGCAGTGGCTGTGGATAGCTCCAGAGTGCCGAGTCTTAACCCCTTGTGCCACCAGGGAGGCTCTCCTTCCTTATCTTTCTCACAGAGTTATTGAGAGGATTCAATGAGAACCTCCTAAACATGCTTGTGATGTTATGGAAAAGCACTGGGCCAGCCAATGTAAGGTCCTGCCTTGCCACCCCCTCCCCATGGACCCCGGCTTTGCACAGGAGACCAAGGACCAGAGCTCCAGGTAAGGTGTGAATTCTGCTCTTACCTGGCTGGGTTCTAAGGTTTATGGTCCCTGTTGCATTTGACCTTCCTAGCACCTTCCACACTTCATCCATTCCACCAAAGAAGAAACTGGCGTTTTGAGAGGAAGAAGCCCTGATGAGGTCACTCACTTGGTGATGAAGCCAGAGTTCCTGACCCCAAGTCATACTGTGAAGTGGAAGCTGAACTGAGTTGAAGCTAAAAGTCTCAGATCTTAGCAGAGCCCTGAACCTTATGGGCTCCTGGCCTTTCTGGCTGATCACTGACCCCTAAGTGTCCCGTGGGAAATAGGAATGACAGCTGCATGTACAGAGGCTTGTCTGAGGACCCAGCATAGGTCATAGGAGCCTCATCGTTCTATATGGCGTGTAACCCCATTTTACAGATGAAGAGATGAACCTCTCATCTTTGACCCCACACCTGCCTTTCCCGGGATCCCAGGCCTCAGGGGCAGCGCTGGGGCATCTCCTACCGCAACTTGTAAAGGACCTCCCAGCTCTCCCTAGGGAGAATAGGGTTCTCTGGGTTCCTGGGGTCTCCTCCTAGAGTCAGGACTCAGCCCTCCTCCTAGAGTCCTTCAGATTTTTGCACCCCCCTCCCCAGCAAGGAGGAAGGAACACTCAGTTACAGAAGGAGAAACAAACAGGGTACCCTGCCGCAGCCGAGCCCCGTAGTCAGATTCCCCAGCGTCCTCTGCCAGGGCCCCGGAGCAGGGATCCTGCGGAGAATGTGGCCTCCCATCCGCTGCCCCATAGCCCGGGCCTCCTCAACCCCTGGGCTCAAGCAGTGAGCCAGGCTTTGAGATGCCCAATTCTGACTGTAGCCACTGGGCGCTGCATGGTTATGGAAAGTGGGTTCTTGACCCAGAACCCCGTCCTCAGTCAGCATCCTGCTTTCTCTGGCCTCTACAGAGCCAGAAAGCCCCCCCACCCCAGTACCCAGAGACCCTAAGCCACCCAGGAAACCGCATCCATTGTGTAACAAGACAGTGTCTCGGCGGGGTTTAAGCAAAGGTGCCCCGGGGCCTCACAGCAGCCGGGTTTGGGGTAACCGGGATTGGAGGGGCTGTGAGATGGAGGGTGCGCCGGGCCGGGAGGGGGGCAGCCAGCCCCGGGCAAGACAGCAAACCCGAGCGCGGACCGGGAGAGAAAGGAGACGGGGAGAAAAGACCGGGGAGATGGGGGCCAGGGGAAGGGGCCTCGAGAGAGGGGGAGGCTCTGTGGAAGTTGCCGGGGGAGAGGCCCCGGCGCTGCCCCCGGGGCCCGGGATCCCGGGAACCGCAGGGCCCTGGCCAGGGGCTGGGGGGCGGGGAAGGAGGCCGGGTCTCCAGGGCCGCGGGGAGCGGGCGAGGAGGAAGCGGGAGAAGGGGGGCGCCGCGCGGAGATAAAGGGAGCAACGGCTGCCGGGCCGGGAGCGCAGCGACAGGCGAGAGGGAGGGAAGCGGAAATTTAAAAGTGAAGATGCAGATAACGCAGCCTGGAGACGGGCACCCGGGCTGGGGATGGGGGAGCGCGGGGGGAAGGGGGAGGAGAGAGAAGGAGCGAGGGGGGCGGGCGAGTGCGGAAAGGGGGGGGCCTGTGGCCCCGGGGGCCCGCGGTGGGGCCCGGCGCCCGCCCCGTCGCCGTTCGCCGAGAGTCGGGGAGGCGGAAAAGTCACGCTCTCCCGACCGGACCCGAGCGCGGGGCCCAGCCCATCCCCCGCGCGTCTCCACGGCGGCGGGGCGCGGGGGGCTGCCGGGTGCGCTTGGCTGCCACACGGCGCGTTAGACTTTATTGCGATGGGGCGATAAGAGGGGCGGGGGCCGGGCCGGGGCCGAGGCGGCGGTGCTGTAATTAAAACGGAAATTGCGGCCCCTGCCCGCGCGGGGGCCGGAGGGTTCCCGGCAGCCCGTAGCTGGGAGCGCAGCTCCAGGACACCCCCTGCTCGCGCCCCCCCCAACACCACACCCAGGCTGCCCCCTCCCGCCAGGCCTGCCGGACCCGGCGCGTCTTCTCCCTGCCACCCGCGGTCGCCTCGGGCGGGGATCGGTGCCCCGGAGCGCAAAGCCTGACGCGCCCCCCTTTCTCGTCCCCCACCCCCCACCGCCCAGTCCCCGGCGGCGATGAGACAGAGCGGCGCCTCCCAGCCCCTGCTGATCAACATGTACCTGCCAGGTACCGGGGACCAGCCGGGAGCTGGAGGCACCCGGGCCCGGGGCGGGCAGTCAGGGCTCAGGCTTGGGAAGGGGGTGCAGGGGCCCAAGGGAAGGGGGGCGCGGCCCAGAGACTCGAATTGTTGGGAGCACTGAGCAGTCGGGGCACTAGGGAACCTCAAAGGCAGATGCAGAGCTCTGAGATGTTAGTGTGGGGTCCAGGGGACTCGAAGTGAGCAGGCTGGGGACCCGGGGGGCCGGGCGCAGGCTCAGGGGCGGCGAGCCCGGGCGCAGGCTCCGTGGTCGGCGGGCGGCGCGGTGCGCGGGCCGTGCCGGGAGACCGTGTCCGCGGGCGTCGCCCGGCGCCCTCGTGGCTCCTCACCTCGGTGCGCCGAGTGTGGCTACGGCCCCAGCCCTCGCGGCGCCGGCCTCTGCTCTCCGACGGGCTCCGCACGATCCGGCTCGGCTGGCGCAAAACTCGCTCGGCTTTATAAGGCTCCCGCCGGCCCGTTCGGAAAGCGGATTTCCTTTTTCCTGGACGCGTTTCCTGACTCGGGCGTTCTGGAGGGGCTCTGCGCCGCGCGCTCCGGGGTTAGGCTCCAGGAGGAGGAGCCGCGATTCGGGGCCCCAGTCTCACGCCCGGGAACCCAGGCACTCCCACCCGCCTCGAGCCTTGTCCCGGGACCCCTCGCGTCAAGCCCACGACCTCCTGCCCGGGCCGCCTGACTGTTTTCTCCTGCTGCTGCAGATCCCGTCGGAGACGGTCTCTTCAAGGAAGGGAAGAGCCCTGGTTGGGGGCCGCTGAGTCCCGCGGTACAGAAAGGTGAGCTGGCCAGCGCAGCGGACGGGTGGCGCCAAGGACAATGGATAGGGTCTGAGGGACCCGTCTAGAAGGACAGGTGACAACCATCTCTCGGATAGAGGGTCCAGGGCATGATTGTGTGGGAAACTGGGGGTAAATTTTGCTTGGTGTTGCTTCCTGCATTTTCCAAGTCCTGGGGCTGGACTTGCAGGACAGGCCAGATGGAGAGGCTCCTAGACCCTGGTCCCTAGGGACTGCAAATAGTGCTCATGCTGTGGGCTCCGGGCTGAGACCCTGGCAGCAGGAGTGAGAGGCCGCAGCACTGCCCAGTATGCGGACAGGAAAATTACACCCTGGCCACTCCTGTCTGGGTCATCACTAGCACCAGGGCCAGTGTCCTGCCCCGCTAATCCCTCACTGACCCCCCTCCCAAGTCTGCTGGGTCAATGCAGTTGCTTCCAGGCTCTCCACCGCTGCACCGCAGGTGGGTAAATTATTCTAGGCACTGCCCTGTTGACTGAATCCTAGCTGGCTTTCCAGGCAAAACCTCCCCACAGCCCATGATCCCGTTGGTATCCTAGACCTCACCAAGTTACAGTAACCACAAAATACAAAGTCGGTGATTGCTTTATCCAAAAGGAAATACAAAGTCAAACAGGAACAGATTTCCAAGCCACTGAGGTCGCCCAGCCATAAGTGCCACTGCACATTTTTCATCCAAACTGTCCCTTGCTTCTGACCCTAAAATTCGATCTTCCTCACTTGGAGCCGGACAGTGCCTTGCTGGACTGGTGTGGAGTTGGGGGTGAAATTAGAGTGGAGGGCTGTGTCTGGTTCTGAGTAGTTGAAAAAGGGAGAAAGCTTCACTAGGTTTGAAGCAATACTCAGATGTCTTTAAAGAAAATCCATCTTATTCTAAAAGAGTTGTGGAAATAATTGTATCAAGATTTTTCTCAACATCTGACACTTCAAGATGGGGGAGAAGGTGTTCTGAGGTGGAGGGGTCCCACTTTCAGCACCTACACATTCTGGGAAAAATCTTCTGCTTCCAGCAATCCCCAAATCAGGAGGGGCAAAGAACTGGTAGTCAGACCAAAGAAGGGGGGAGGCAGGGAACCAGGCACAGCGGTTTCCAGGGCGCACCTCCATTCTCAGAGCCGTGCACCAAGCCCCTGGGAAACAGGACACCTTCTCGCTCCAGGAAACCTGTTCCGAAGGGGGAAAAAAAAAAAAGGCAGAACTGGTGTAGAGCCGGCTCAGCACTCCAAATCGCCAGGCAGAGGTGGGTAGGGAACACAGGGCTTGCCCCTCCTTTCACTCACAGGGCCTCGGGGCTTCCCTTCCCATCCTGTGTGCCAGCCACCACCTCTGCTCCATCTCAGGTGGGGCTGGTGCACCTGTACGCCTTTGGGGCTGTCTGTCCAGTGGGCAGGTGGTCTTGCTGTGCACGCCTGCCTTCCCCTGGACCTTCTGGATGTGGTCCAGCTGGGAAGGGGCAGTCCAGCCACCTGGGCTGGGCAGTCAGTGCAGTTGTGGTGCAGGTTGTCTGAATAAGGGTGCCTCCTTCCCCCATTCTCACAAAGCCCGGCAGCGGAGGAGCCAAGCCGTCCCAAGCGGGAAGGTCTTTGCATTGGGCAAAGCGCGGTAAAGGCCAGGGGCTGCTCTGCCCACCGACTCCTCCCTGGCCAGCCGCCCCAGCGGTGCCCAGCTGTGCGGCTGGACCAGCCTTTTCCCTCTTGGACACCGGCTCCGTCTCCTGCCTCACCTCTCCCCCACCCCCAGCCTCCCCCCCCCTGGCTGACCGCCCTCCCTCCCACAGGCAGCGGGCAGATCCAGCTGTGGCAGTTCCTGCTGGAGCTGCTGGCCGACCGCGCCAACGCCGGCTGCATCGCCTGGGAGGGCGGCCACGGCGAGTTCAAGCTCACCGACCCCGACGAGGTGGCGCGGCGCTGGGGCGAGCGCAAGAGCAAGCCCAACATGAACTACGACAAGCTCAGCCGCGCGCTGCGCTACTACTACGACAAGAACATCATGAGCAAGGTGCACGGCAAGCGCTACGCCTACCGCTTCGACTTCCAGGGCCTGGCGCAGGCCTGCCAGCCGCCCCCCGCGCACGCCCACGCCGCCGCGGCCGCGGCCGCCGCGGCAGCCGCCCAGGACGGCGCGCTCTACAAGCTGCCCGCCGGCCTGGCCCCGCTGCCCTTCCCCGGCCTCTCCAAGCTCAACCTCATGGCCGCCTCGGCGGGCGTCGCGCCCGCCGGCTTCTCCTACTGGCCCGGCCCGGGCCCCGCCGCCACGGCGGCCGCCACCGCTGCGCTGTACCCCAGCCCCGGCTTGCAGCCCCCGCCCGGGCCTTTCGGCGCCGTGGCCGCCGCCTCGCACTTGGGGGGTCACTACCACTAGACGGGCGGCCCCGACCCCAGACGGAACCCGGCCCCGGCCTGCGCGCGTCCGGAGAGCGGGCCCGAGCCGCCCCCACCGGTTCTTTGACCTCGGATTCTGCTCCCCCGCGGCGCCCAGCCCCGGGGGGGAGGGTCATAAGTCCCCTCAATCTCCCAGGAACCCCGAATTTGGCCTGCCTCGTCCCCCTCAGCCGCGGGGGAGGGTGAGTGGCCTCCCTTCCCAGCCCCGCGTCCTTGAATCTCCATTTTCTTCCAGACCCCAGATGCCCGGGCCCGCCCTGTCTTCCCGCCCGGCCACCTGTGCGCGGGCCTGGCCCCCGCAGGCCGCCGCCCGCGCTCTCTGCCCCTGTCTTTCGAATTCCAGATCTTTTCTCATTCTCGGTCTCCCTCGCGGGGTGCTCCGCCCAGCGCGCTGGCGCCGCAAACCGCACAGCTGCGCCCTCCGGGAGCTCCGCGGGCGCGCTCGGGGCCTCTGCCCTCCGGCCTCGACGCGCTTCGCCCACCGCCTCCCTCCCACCCCAGCCCCTCGCAGCACGGCCTGGTGTATATTCACGTCCTTTCAGAGCCATTAAAGCTGCCAAAGTCCCGCTGCCTCCTCTTTGGGTTCTTTGCTGCTCTAGAACCTTTGGTGGGGGGCGGAGGGGGCGAGGGTGTTGCCCGGCTCGGGCCGGAGCAGAGAGGCTGCCAAGGAAGCGCGGAGAGAGGAGGGCGCAGGGGGCTCGCCCCCGAGCGGAGTCGGGAGGCCCCGGGGGGCGGGCTCAGCCCCGAGGGAGAGGCCCAGCTGCAGCCCCCGGGCGCCCAATCGCGCGGCGCCTTCCGCCCACAGCTCCCCCCGCGCCCCCGCGGCCCGCACCTGCCTCCCCCTCCCCCGTCGCACCCGGGCCGCTCACCCACCCCACCCGTCTCCGCTCCGCGCTCCCGCACCCTCTTCTGCGCCTCCCCCACCCACCTCCCTCCCGCGCATCCCAGCTTCGCTCTGCTTTTCTCTCGCCACACTCACAAACTGCCCCGCCCCCACGTTATTAAGATTTTCAAAAGGGGGAACCCTCCCAGGCCCCCCCAGCCCCCCCCAGCCCCCCCCCACCCCACCCGGGCCCCCTCCGGTGGCGCCTGGAGCCGGAGCTCCCCGTCCGGGCTCGGGGCGGCCCCTCCTTCTGCGGGTGGCGCGCGCCCTCTGCTGGCGGGAGGAGGCCAGCCCGGGCCGGGCTTCACACCCACGACGCGCAGGGCGGCGGGGGACTGCAGGAGTGCGTGGAAGGAAGCTTGCAGGCTTGCTTTGGCCTTCAGAGGACGGGTGAAAGCAATAAGTCCGGCCTTGCATCTGGCCTGGCTTCGGGGACTCGGGGAACTGGGCCAAGCAGGTGCTTCTCAGGCTGGGCCCTGTGGGTTCCCACTGTTCCGCATGCTGTGCCCGTGGGGGTCCTGTCGTGTCGTCCTATGCTCTCCCCAAGCCTCCCGCGAAACCGCTGGCCCAGACGGCCTCAAGCAAGTTCCCTGACGCGGAAACGACACGTGTCGAGGGGGAGGGAAGAGAAGGTGCCTGAAGTGGTAGCGGAAATGAGAGCTGCACACCCAGGCACGCCTCAGGCGCGTTCTCCCCCCATAAGTCTTGGGGGGAAAGGGGTTCTTCCTGCACCAAAGCCTCTTCCCTTGTTGGTGGGAGAATGCGGTGTGGAGACTGCCCTGCGCACTGTGGGGAGGTGCAGGTGGAAAGCAGGACAGAAATGTGACTGGGGAGCCTGACTGCCCCTTCCCAAGGAGTGCTGAGGAGTTTATCCAGGCCCCAACAGGGAAGAGTCTTTATTCCTTTTCATTTGGGTTTCTCTTTATTTTTTGTTCTTTTTTCATCTAATGCACACTCAGTAGAGAACATTTGGAAAACACACCTATAAGGCCTCCATTAAATATTAGCGGGATAAAAAGTGTATGGGGAAATCACCCATAGTCCCATTATAATCTCCTGCCTTTCCCCTGTGCTTCAGTCACGTAACCTTCTGACACAAGCGCGCTGCAAGCCATTATGCCCCATAGACCTTGAGTCCCATGCATTCCAGGGCGAGGCCCATGTATTCCACCGAGCAGAGGAGTCCAATCCAGTGAAGATCTCAGGGACTGGGAAGGAGAAGTAAAGGGTGTCTATGAAAGGGGCAGGAAGCTGGGAGGCCGAAGGAATGCCCTGAATCAGGATTCAGAAAGATCTAGGCAGCTAACTACTACAGACTGAACATAACACATGAAATTTCCTGGCAAAGAGTATGATGCCCTATTGTTAGATCTTTATTTTTTTTAAAGATTTATTTATGCCTAGAAGAGCTGGGGTACAGGCCAGAGGTGTGGGGTTGAGAGGATTCACAAGAGACAGAGTGGGGAACAGAACAGACTGACTGACCAAAGTACACTGCTGGGGGGAGCAGGGGGCGAGTCAGGAGAAGTCTGCTGTGCCGTGTGGGTAGCTCCCTGGCCAGCCGGGGTGATCAAACTCATGCTGCAGAGGCTTCCGACAGCTTCATAATGCTATGCTTAACCCCTTGTGCCACCAGGGAGGCCCTTCCTTAGATCTTTAAATGAAATGACTGTGTCCTCCCTGGTGGCACAAGGGGTTAAGCATAGCATTATGAAGCAATCCTCAGCCACTGTAGCACAAGTTTGATCCCTGGCCAGGGAGCTACACACATGGCGCAGCAGACCTCTCCTCTGTCTCGCCCGCTGCTCCCCTCAGCAGTGTATTTCAGTCAATCTGTCTGTTCTGTTCCCTGCTCTGTCTCTGGTGAATCCTCTCACCACCCCCACCTCTGGCCTGTACCCCAGTTCTTGTATGCATAAATAAATAATTATTTTAAAAAATAAGTATCTTGGTACATACAACAGTGTTTTCTACTATTAGACAAACAAAAACAGCCCCTAGAGCAAGCTTTGCCTCTTCACTCTCTAGCCCCATTCAGATGCCTCCTATGTGCCCTGGGAAGGAACTAGAATGATCACACCTACTTTTCCAGGCCAGTTCTGGGCCCACCTGGTCAACTTTGCCAAGAACAACCCTCCTGACTGGCCAGCCTCCCATACTCAGGCCGCTATGGATTAACAAGAGATGGTGCTGAATTTAGAATTATAGGATCTCAGCTAATTACCAAATGTGTGACTTTGGGAATAGCACATCATTGGGGGCCTAGTTTTCTCCTCTAAAATGTGGATAATAGTAATGCTTACTTCCTATGGTTATTGTGGGAATTAAATAAAAATAATATTAACAATCGTACTTGACATACTTCTCACACTCAGTAATACCCCACTATTATCCTATATATGATTTTTCTCAAAGTGGTAGACACGGCCCCTCTCCCCCTACGCTGCATGCTTCTCATTTCTTGTAGCACAGCTGCCACTGGGAAGGGGTTTGGTAAACTCTGTAGCTGCCACCAGGAAGCTGCTTTTCCAACTCTCCTGGCATCTCAATAGGGCCTTCTGACTTGTTTTTGTCAGCAAAGTGTGGATGGAAACAATAACCTGTGTTGTCTCCAAGCCAAAGCATTTAGAAGAGGATGTGCCTCCTCCATGCTGTTCCCTCTCTGTTCTTGAATCCAGAGAGGCACTGATTCCAAAGCAAAGGCAGAGCTGCATACGAAAGGTTACTGTAACTTACACCCTCACATGGAGAGAAGGCACCCACCAGTGTGCACTGGACTATTGAATGGTATTTGGAGGTTTTCTTGTTATAGCAATTTATATTACCATTAGTGATGCCACCCAAATCACGCTCAATCTTTCCAACAATCCTCTGAAGTAGACATTATGATTTTCTCCCATTTTATATATGAGGAAACTGAGGCACAAAGGGGTTACATTTTTAAAAGATTTATTTATTTATGCATACAAGAACTGGGGTACAGCCCAGAGGTGTGGGGCATGAGAGGATTCACCAGAGAAGAGTGGGGAACAGAACAGGCAAATTGAAATACACTGCTGAGGGGAGCAGCGGGCAAGTCAGGAGAGGTCTGCTGCACCATATGGGTCTCCTCCCTTGCCAGGGATCAAACTCGTGCTTTAGTGGCTGTGTATAACTTCATAGGCTATCCTTGTGCCACCAGGGAGGCCCACAAAGGGGTTACATTTTTTTAAAGATTTATTTATTCATACAAGAACTGGGGTACTGGCCAGAGGTGCAGGGGATGAGAGGATCCGCCAGAGACAGAGTGGGGAACAGAACAGGCAGATTGACTGAAATACACTGCTGAGGGGAGCAGCGGGCAAGACAGGAGAGGTCTGCTGCGCTATGTGGGTCACCTCCCTGACTGGCGGGGGATCAAACTCGTGCTGCAGAGGCTATGGATAGCTTCACAGTGCTGTGCCCAACCCCTTGCACCACGAGGGTGGCCCTACACAGGGGTGACATTTATATGAAGCCCAGCACTGAGGGCTGCTCCCTAAGCATCCTTCCCCCGGCATTGACAAACTCACGTCAGAGACCTGGTGCAAACGCAAACCATTTCTCACCAGTATAATTCTCTACCTCTGCACCCCAACTGTCTTCCACGAGTCAGAGAAGCTCCTCTCTTGAGATGGGGAAGAAGGAAAAAGCTAAAGGAGACTGGAAGGCCAGACCCTGAGCGTGTGGTTCCTTTTCCTGGAAGAGGCCAAGTTGCTTAGCAACACAGCAGGAGGTTGTCAGGGAGGCTCCAGGCAGTGCAGTCCTTTTTTTGTAATCTCGCAGCCTGGATGGATCTGGGGTGACACCAGGTGGGGAAATAGGAAATTCAGAGACGGTCTGATGGTAACATTTGGGTCACAGCCTCCTTTCCTAGGATCACCTTCTTAATCTCCCGGCCCTCTCCTCTTGGTTTCCTGCCTTTGACACACCTTGGCAAAAAGACAGCTTCTAGGGGACACTCGTGACCACGCACCGAGGGCCAGGCCAGGTCCGGACTGCTTTATGTGTGTGCTGTGTGCTGTGCTGGACAGCCTGCAAAGCACATCGATAGACATAGATTTACCTGCGACTTTCAACGGCCTCTTTAATAGCAGGGTGGTTAACCTTCCTGTATGACAGACGACACATGAGGAGGGAAAGTCTCAAGGTCCCCTAGTGAGCCTATCACAGGGCCCCGGTTTGCCACAGACCTCAGGAATTTTCCACCACCGCTGTGGCGTGGGAGTTAGTACAGGCACTGACACTCATGTGTGCACATGACTCCACATCCTCACAAGTAGTTTGGAGGGTCTTCAGGCCTAGTGTCCTCAGATGACCTCTCCCCACACTGGGCACAGAGTAGGTGAGTTGTGGAGGCTGCTCAGCTTTCCTTTCTGCTGGCCCCAGCCAGTCTGGGGAGGGGAATCCCTGGAAAGCATTGTCCCAAGAGGGGTCTAGGCTGCTGGCTCAAAGGCTTAAAATGAAGAACGCTGCTGTGTGCGGTCGGCCTGGCACAGTATCTCTACACCAGTAACTAAAACAAGTCCCCTGGCTGGCATTCTGGAGAGAGGCGCTGGGCCCCACTGGGGCTGAGGCCTGGCAGCAAGGAGTAAACACATGTCGCCCAGGTCACAGGGCTCCCGGGAGGTTTAGGCCTCGCAGCCTCCACTGCCACAGGGGCCAGCAGAGCTGGTCAGAGCAGCCCACAGACTCTGTCTCACTTTGCGGACCCCCCTGGCGGGATTTACTAATAGTGCTGTGGTGGTTACCCCAGCCACAGTCATATGGTCTTTCTCATCACAGCCTTTTGAGAGACACAACATATCCAAGACCCTTGGTTCCATCGGATAGATGAGAAAACCGACACCCAGAGATGGAGTAGCTGTCTTAGTAAAGTGGGAGAGTAGGGACTCCAACTTCGTTCTCGTCTTTTGTTCTGTATATCACATCACACTGCCTGGTGGCACAAGTTAAGCACTGCACTATGAAGCAATCCGCAGCCAGCCTCCGCGGCCTCTGCAACATGAGTTCGAACCCCGGCTGGCCAGAGAGAAACCCACATAGCGCAGCAGACCTCTCCTGTCTCGCCCGCTGCTCCCCTCCGCAGTGTATTTCAGTCAGTCTGCCTGTTCTGCTCCCCGCTCTGTCTCTGGTAAATCCTCTCACCCTCCCCATGCCTCTGGCCTATACCCCAGTTATTATATGCATAAATAAATAAATATTTAAATAAATAAATAAATATCAGGAGAAGAAACGAGTCTCAGAGGCACTTTCAGCAGCAGCCCCCCAACCTTCTATCCTCAAATTGCACATGCCCAGAGCTGTGGAGGCCAACATGGCTCAGTTAGTAGTCCACACAAGACAGGCGATTTGAATAATTAATTTGATTAAAGTTTTTTTTAGTTTCCAAAAAGAAATGATTTGAGGTGATTTATCACATAGCAATATACATAAAACAGAACATTCAATTTTGAAAGACAAATGAAAAAGCAGTTGGTGAAATATGAGCATCCCGTAAGTCAGGAGCAAAGGAAGGATGTGTTTATCTCTCCCAACCCTGTCATCATTGCTGCCACCGAACATTCTATTAGAGGTCCTAGTCAATGCAATAAGATATGTGCTCCATGCAAATATTGCAAAGGACAATATTAAAATGTCCTTGTTATAGACAATATGACCACCTACCTAGAAAATCCAAGAAATTCAGCTGGAAGTCCTCTTTCTGCCATCTTCCGTGCTGCCGTAATGTTGCATGAACATCCTGCTTGATGCTTGCCAGAGCCCCGACAATGCCAAAAAGAGAGGTAAATGCCAGCTCTGTGGGGGTTTTTTGAAGATTTTGTTTATTTTTCCATAGAACTGGGTGTAAGCCAGAGGTGCAGGGTGGGGGTTGGTAAAAGGATCCACCAGAGACAGAGTGGGAAGCAGAACAGGCAGAATGACCGAAGTACACTGCTGAGGGAAGCAGCGGGTGAAACAGGAGAGGTCTGCTGCACCATGTGGGTAACTCCCTGGCCGGGATTGAAGTCCATCCCAGTAGCAGTTATGGTTTGCTTCATAGTGCTGATGCTTAACCCCTACGCCACCAGGGAGGCCCCAAACAAGAACATTTGAAAAGAAAAATGTCAAACATTTAGGAGGATTTAGTTGCCACACTTGTGTCTTATGTATTTAGTTGTACTCTTATTGGCAACCCAAGACAAACATGGAAATGGTTGCTTTTTTGGTTAATTTTTAAAACATTTATGGAGGGGGAACATATCAGGTTCCATGCTAGTTCTCCTTACTTAAGTAAAGGACATGAGCAAGTTAATGGCCATTATGCAAATGATAGAGAAGTGCTCTCTAAATGCTCTTGGATGGACGCTGTGAGTGTGTGGACACAGGTGGATCTATGATCTGTGTGTACGTACACACACATGCTGGCTGGCCTCCAGAGGCATCTAAACTCCCTTGTCCAGCAAGAAACATTCTTAAAGCCTAGGGATTTGGAAACCACTTTTGAAGGGGGAGGGAGTGAAGACACTCTGGAGATGTCTGGTGGAGTTGGGCAGGACTGTAGACGTACAGTCCTCCTTTTCCAGACGCTACTCAGCCTCATTTTCTCCCTCTCCTTCCTTCTTCCTTCCCTGCATCCCCCCTCTTGTAGCCACCTAGACAACTCAGAAAATTACTAAGAAGAGTCAAACTGATTATTTTAAATCCCACCACATTAACATTTTAGTAAACACTCTAAAAGTTTCTTGCATCCACACATACACGCATTCCATGTGTATCTAGTGACCGCCTACTGCATACACAGCACTATGGCAGGTGCTGGGGGGTCTAGCAGTGAACACCGTAGCCTCTTATTGAGAAGATACAAAATAAAGAAGTAACAAGAAAAGGATCCAGTGGAACAAATGCTATGAAGAAATTGTAAGTGGCTGAGGGCGCTGTGGGGCAGGCTCAGATGAATTCCTCAGAAGAGATGGCTACAAGTTGAGATGTGAAGGACAGGAAGCAGACAGCTCTATCAAGTCTCTCTCCCTCTTATGCAAATGGGACATATTTTAACATTTTAACCTGCTATTTTACATTATTATGGTTATTTTTTATGTCAGTAAATGTAGATCCCTGCATCCATTTCATGGTCTGTAATATTTCAATAAAATGACTTGTCACAGTTTACTTAATCTCCTGCTGTTGTTTATGCAGGTTGTATTCTGTACTGTATGATCATAAACAGTGCTGTGGTGAGCGCCATATGTCAGGTCTTTCCCACTTGTCTCCTGAGGGCATATTTCTTTTCTATTTTTTTAAGATTTATTTATTTATGCATATAAGAACTGGGGTACAGGCAGAGGTGTGGGGAGGTGAGAGGATTTACCAGAGACAGAGTGGGGAACAGAAGAGGCAGACTGACTGAAATACACTTCTGAGGGGAGCAGCAGGGGAGACAGGAGAGGTCTGCTGCGCCATGTGGCTATCTCCATGGCCAGATCGGGGATCGAACTCGTGCTGCTGTAGCCACGGATAGCTTCACAGGCTGCATCTTAACACATTGCGCCACCAGGGAGTCCCATAAGGGCACATTTCTTAAAATGTGGTAGCTGAGTCAAAAACCATGCTGCCTTTCACACTGTGATGTATAGCCAAGTGGTTCTCTCAAAGCACTGAGCTGACACGCATACTTACAAAGTGTGAGAAAGGGCATGTTGCCTCACATTTTTACTGAAATTGGGAGTTTCCATTTTTATAATCATTATCCGCATAAGACATGCAATAGCCAGTTATGGTTGTGACTTGAATTTCTTTGGTCAGTAGTGAGTTAGGTATCTTTTTTTTTTTTAAAGATTTATTTTATTTATACAAGAACTGGGGTACAGGCCAGATGTGCGGGAGGGTGAGAGGATTCACCAGAGACAGAGCGGGGAACAGAACAGGCAGACTGACGAAATACACTGTTGAGGGGAGCAGCGGGCAAGAAAACTGCCTATGTCACCAGGGAGGCCCCTGAAGTTAGGTATCTTTTTATGTGTTTACTAATTATTCACAGTTCTGTGTATGTGAGCTACCTCTTCATAGTTTTAACAATTTTGCCATGGAAAATATATTGCGCTACAAATATGTTCTCTTTTTCTCACTTGTCTTTTCAATCTTATTTGTGCTCATTCTTTTTCTTAATTTCTCTTACATTCAAAAGCTTAAATGGCGTCAGATGAATGAATCTTTTTCAGGCCTCTCTCTGAAAAGATATTCTCAACCCAACCCAATACTCATATTTTCTTCAAGTGTTTTTATTTAATATTTGGCTACTGTCATATGTGAATTAGGTTTTTCATTATGCAGGCAATGTGTGAATACATTTTTATTGTAAAAAAATTTAGCTTCACATATAAGGTGAAAGTCCTGTACACAACATCTGTCCTATTTCCTTCCCAGAAGTCACTTATTAATAGTGTATTTTTCTGGGGTTTCCCTGGTGGTGCAAGGGGTTTAGTTGTAGCACTGTGAAGCTGTCCGCAGCCACTGAAGCACAGGTTCGATGCCCTGCTAGGGAGGTGACTCACATGGCACAGCACACCTCTCCTGTCACACCCCCTGCTCCCCTAAGCAGTGTATTTCAATCTACCTATCCTGCTCCCCACTCTGTCTCTGTTGAGTCCTTTCACCTTCACCACCCCCCCTGCACCTCCGGCCTGTACTCCAACTCTTGTATGCACAAATAAAATTTTTAAAAATCTTAAAAATAAAATAAAATTAAATAAAAGAGTTTTGTGGGCCTGCTGGTGGCTTAGGGGCTAAGGCCTGAGGACTCTGATGAGTCCTCATGTGGGTCACCTGCCTGGCTAGGGATCAAACTCATACTGCAGTGGCTGCAGATAGCTTCATATTACTGAGACTTAACCCTTGCACCACCAGGGAGGCCCCGAGGCCCACCAAATTCTTAACACCTTAAAATTGTCCCCTTTTCTAAGCTTGTCATGATTTCTTTTTTCCTTAACTTTTAAAATCACTTTGGAGTATAGAGAATGACATTTTTTTTTTCCTTCATATAAATTACTACCTAGTTGTACTGAAATAACTTACTACCTAATCCATTTTTTCCTGATGGATTTGAAATGGTGCCTTTATTACATATTAAAATCTCACATATGCCTGAGTTTAGCTTTGGATTATGTATTCTGTTGCATTGATGTGTCTAGCCCTGTGTTAGTGTCAGATATTTTAACTACCATAGCTCTAGAATACATTTTACATCCAGTATGGCAAGCTCTTCCTCACTACTCTTCTTTTTCAGACAATATTCTGTTTTTCTGGGGAAATATGTAAATTACTTGCCCTCCTCTTCCATCATTTGAAAGAGGAATGTCAACATTTACTTAGCACCACTGAATTCAGAACATTCTTAGGGCTGCTGGAAGTGACAAAGGGAATGGTCATTTCCTTAGGAAGATGTCTCTTGGGCAGAAAGGGCAGAAAATGTGGAGACACTAAGCCTCCAGAACTTTTCTGCTGAAATTTCTGGAGATTTTTTTCAAGCTTTGAGATAGCATCATCATGCCAAATTTCATACCAAGCAGAATTTTCTGGAACTGCGATTTCTAATTAAAAAAACAAACAAACAAAAAAAAACCCCACCTTCAGCACTTCCTTGGCTTTATCACAAAGGGGGCAATGATCCTTTGTGAGTCAGGGCCTAACAGGCACAGCAGTTTTCATGGCAGGGATTTCTCAAGAGGAGTCCAAGGGAGTATTTGGCAAGTTGGACGCCAGTTCCTTGAAATCAGAGCATCTTAATTTTGAGCCTCCCTCTGCCTAAGTCATCACTTCTGCCCCATGTAAATGCTCTTTTAAAAGGAGTAAAACGTAGACAGGTTGTAATGTAAAGATATATCTCTTTCCCCATTTATATGGTTTATCATCACCTCTCCTTCCTTTAGGTTGTCATATAAAAATGCACACAGAGAGATTTAAGTTTACAATTTATGGGCTTAAAGCTAAATATCAATCATAGGAGACTATAACTGAAGGGTGAAAGGAAATGGGGGAAGTCTTAAAGATGGGAAGTAAATAGTAGGCAGTATCTCCAAGTAGAAAGAAACCCTGGAAGTGTTATAGGACAGGGAGAGGGGCAGCCCAAGCCCCGCAAACCTGCCTATTCTAAATGGGTTCTGCCATCCGCCGCATCAACACAAAACATAGGAGACTTTAATGGGAAGGAACTTTAATTAGGAAACAATACAGGTAAGGCAAAGAATCTAGTTTCTAAATGAAGCACCCAAAGTTACCCAACCCCTCGTGGGTAACTTGCAACAGGGTGGTCCCCAGGAAAGGGGGAGGTTCCCTGCCCCACCCAAGGGAGGGTGGAGCTGAGCAGGAAGAGGAGAAGCTGCAGAAGAGACTGAGGAAAGAAGCAGGATGGAGCCAGAAGGAGACCTGGAGGAGGCGCATGGAGCCTAGAGACACGTGAAGAAACTGCGCTTGTCTTTTGGTCGTGGACTGGGTGACACAGATGTGGGTGAGACCCATGGGGAGGTGACAAGGGCAGCTTTTATCTTGATGTTGATTTTGCTCCTTTCCTTCCGGGCTTGTCTGGTTGTTTCTGGCCCTTTTCTGTGGGTCCCCACTGGAAGATGCTTTAGACTTGTGGCAGGCTTTGGGGCCTTGCTCTGGGCCAATCCCATTTGGATGGACTTTTACCCACGAGGGGACGGGTAACTTTGGGTGCTTCATTTAGAAACTAGATTCTTTGCCTTACCTGTATTGTTTCCTAATTAAAGTTCCTTCCCATTAAAGTCTCCTATGTTTTGTGTTGATGCGGCGGATGGCAGAACCCATTTAGAATAGGCAGGTTTGCGGGGCTTGGGCTGCCCCTCTCCCTGTCCTATAACAGATTTGGCATCCAACGTGATTTAGGACAGAGCCATCCGTGGTTAGTCAGCCCCATGGGGAAATTGGGCTTCCCTATAGCACTGGCTACCATAAGCGCAATTGTGATTTTTGGTTTCTCCAGTGTGTTTGTTTCATATGTCGATTTGCTGTTGAAAAACTGGCTTGGGCTTTGTGAAGATCTGTGTGTCTGTGTCTAATTTGTTTGTAGTGACTTGCTAAGAGGTTTTAATTTGTGGAAATTTTTTCTGTGCCAGTTTTACTCAAAAGATTAGGCAGTACATTGTACCATGTGGCCAGATCAAAGATGGCGTCTGAGGCCACTTGGCGGGCTCTTGTAAAAATCAGAGGTTCTTGTTGCTAGGACTTTGGAACTTTTTTTTTTTCTTTCTTTTTTGTAATCTCTACTGTCTCATTAGCATTTCTAAAGGCAATAATGGTTCTTCAGTGGTAAGTTGCTTTGTCTTTGGCTACTTCCTGCTCTCTGCCTGATGGATTTTGCAAGCCAATTGTGGAGCAGTGGTGTTTAAATTAGCAAATGTATGCCTGGGTGTTAAGTAAAGAGTAGCCTTAAGCAGTAACTGGAAATTGCTGGTAGCCTTGATGGATTCTTGGAGATAACTTGAATTTTTGCAAAGTCTGGATCAGAAAAATTAACAAGATTTTGTCTGAGTCTGAAAGGATTTGCTGCTGTGAATTTTGTCTACACAATTTGTTTTGGGCATGTTTGCCATTTTGAATCCTGAATTTGTTCAATTGCTGGTGTAAGACAAGATTCTAAGTTTCTGCTTCCTACTGAGGAAGGTCTGTTATGGAAAGCACTCTTTAGGGTGCATCATGTAACTGTACCAGGTTTTCATACCTGTGTTGTTGTTGTCCCTCCCTAGTGTGGGGGAGGTGTAATCTGTGCTTAGATGTTTAATCTGCTCTTTCAGCTTCTGTCCCAGAGTGGCTAACAGAAGTAAGGAGATGACTCCTTTTAATTGAAAGTTAATTACTGATAATTTGATTTTGCTTTTTCAGGTTCTATTCCAGGAAACCCAAGGAGTGCCTGCTTGGTGGCTAACAAGAAATGACTCCTTTTGCTTAAAAGTTAACTGTTACTTTTATTCTTTCAGTTGCTGTACAGAATACCCCAGGATTGACTTCTAACAAAAAGTCTTCAACACTGAAAACCCTAATGTGATAAACAAGGTCGTGTAACTCTTGTGATTAATAAAACTTTTCCTTCCTATTTCCAAAGTCTTAGGTTTGTAGGATGACAACCGGAAATTTTTCTGCCAGCAACACTCCACATTTTTTTTGGACTTTGACATTTTTTTTCTGAGCCTATGGAGTAAAACTGCAGTTACATAACATATTCTACGTGGCATAACTAAAAAAAAAAACTGTCTTTGTCTATACGTTGTATGTCTGTATGTCCTTGTGTCTGTCTTGACCTCCAGTGATCGACGAATTGATATACATGGTGCCCATAGACGTTGGAAAGGAAAAAAAAGAGTCTCCAGTTATGAGAAAAACAAAAAGTTATGGTTTGATTGTCAACGTTGTGCTACTGAACTAAGCCGGTGCCTTCATAGAGATTGAATATTGTGGTTTATGTTAATTTTCTGATATTTATGGCAAATATTCCCAGAAATCTAAATTCAAGTACAAATTTGGTAGCCTGTCATTTGACTGATGCAAGGAAATTTTGTGGAACCTCAGTAGAGCTCCTGAGACACTCCACGAAGTTTCTCCTTTTCCTCCTGGGAAGGCATTACATGAATTTGTTCTATTTGGCTTTTACCTAATGAAGTAAAACTGGAAGGGAAGCATTGTCACTTGGGAAAATGGTAAAACTTTGGTATGTACAAAATGTTAACAGTAGTATCTGGTATGTATGTAAATTGTCAATGGTGATTGTCACCTTGTAATATTGTATAATTCAATTGTTTCACATCTACAGAAATTGTTTCTGGAAATATAGGGAGAAAAGGTCTCAACAGATTCCTATTGATGGAACTGTTGAGAGTAAAAAACTTTCCTACAAAGGACTGAATAGACCTGGAAATACACCTGACATTTACTAAGGTTTCTTTGACATAATACTGGAAATTTTTTTATGCATTCTGTCCTGAATCCACGAAGTTTTTGTTTTGTTTTGCTTTGTTTTGAGTAACCAGGATCTGCAGAAAGGTTGCAATTTTTTTCCTAGCAAAGCTAACTTGTCACATTTTCTCTCCCCTTGATACCAACACAGCATACAAATAGTGGTAGTAATTTTTGCTACTTATTTCAGAGTCTGTTTTTGCATAACTTCCATAGGGATTTTGTCTGTTTTAACAAAAAAATTGGACGTGAGTTTGATTGTGTGGCTTTGTGTGGAGTTCTTCCAGAAAGTTGAAAAAGAGCTGAACCAAGAAGAGGAGAACCTGTTTGCCTTGTTTGTAGGGTTCCAGAGACCTCCAAAGAAGGTGAGGAAGCTTGCCTCCATTGGCAGGACTGGATAACCCGGCCAACGAAAATGCCCTGGTACCCTCGAGAAGAGGAAAGCCCAGGTGGAGTCTGATGAGACCAACTTTAATACCTGAAGCATACATCGACTGGATGCCACCGGTTCGCTCTGATCCTGTATGGAATATTTCAACAAAGCCAGCTAAAAAATTGCTGTTAGTTATTTTCTGCCCTGTGATTTTATGCAAAAATAGGAAAAATGGTTTAAAAGTAGATTTAGTTTGCAAACTTTTGCTATGCTGTTAAAAGTTTGGGATCAAGGTTGAGAGAATTTGTTTTTGCATAAGTTGAACCATTTTAACATTTTTTTCCCTGTGATTTTGATATATTTGCTATCTTGTTTTAGCCAATGCTCCAAATTTTTTTCTTTTGGCTTGGATAATGGACTATTTTCAAGTAATGTAAAACTGTCATACTGGACATTCATGGACAATGCTGCTGACTAATTGTTGCTTCTCTTACACACATTGTAACCCTGAAAAAAGACTGTCTCCTAATATTACACCATGGGATCTGTGCCACCATAGATATGGTGGAATAAAAATTAAAAGGGGGGATTGTAACAGGGTGGTCCCCAGGAAAGGGGGAGGTTCCCTGCCCCACCCAAGGGAGGGTGGAGCTGAGCAGGAAGAGGAGAAGCTGCAGAAGAGACTGAGGAAGGAGCAGGATGGAGCCAGGAGACCTGGAGGAGGCGCATGGAGCCTAGAGACACGTGAAGAAACTGCGCTTGTCTTTTTTTTTTTTTTTTTAAATAGAGGCATGTTTTATTTATTTATTTGTTTGTTTGTTTGTTTATACATGCACTGGGTATAGTCAGAAGCACGGGAGGGTGAGAGAATTCACCAGAGCCAGAGCAGGGAGCAGAGCAGGCAGAAGGACCGAAGTACACTGCTGAGGGGAGCAGCGGGCGGCAGGAGAGGTCTGCGCACCATGTGGGACCCTCCTCCGGTGGCCGGGGAGCAGCCGGGGATCGAACCGGCGCTGCAGAGGCCACAGGCAGCTTCGCAACCCAGCGCTCAACCGCTGCGCCACTGGGGAAGCCCTGCGCTTGTCTTTTGGTCGTGGACTGGGTGACACAGATGTGGGTGAGACCCGTGGGGAGGTGACAATGGCAGCTTTTGTCTTGATTTTGATTTTGCTCTTTTCCTTCCGGGCTTGTCTGGTTGTTTCTGGCCCTTTTCTGTGGGTCCCCACTGGAAGATGCTTTAGACTTGTGGCAGGCTTTGGGGCTTTGTTCTGGGCCGATCCCATATGGATGGAGTTTTACCCACGTGGGGATGGGTAACTTTTGGTGCTTCACTTAGAAACTAGACTCTTTGCCTTACCTGTATTGTTTCCTAGTTGTATTAAAGTTCCTTCCCATTAAAGTCTCCTATGTTTTGTGTTGATGCGGCGGATGGCAGAACCCATTTAGAATAGGCAGGTTTGCGGGGTTTGGGCTGCCCCTCTCCCTGTCCTATAACAGATTGAGTTAATTCTAAAGAAATGAAGGAAAGAATGGTGGGGGGAGCAGGGGGGTGGGCAGGAAGCCCATGAAAGCTCAAACTCTGTTGGGGATAGTTTAAGCCAGAAACTAAGAGGTTAAACCTGAATGCTGAGGGGGGATGTGGAGGGTGGCTGGAGTGAAAGTGAGTCAGCAAGTTTGCAAATACAGCAGAAAGAGGACCTCTAAAAATCTCATCAATGTATTAAACCAAGGTCAAAAGACCTTGAAGCCCAAGACTGTGCCCTAAATTTTATCTGCTTTATACCCAATCTTTAATCACATTGAACTAGAAGTAAAACAGGGGCAGACAGGGCAAAAGGGCAACAAGGCCGGATGGAAGGACTGAACGACCACCCGCCTGCCCAGGCTCTGAGACCAGAGAGCCGCTAAAAAGCCCCAAAAGGCCAAAAAACGAAAACTGAGGGCTACAACCTAACAAAGGGCAGTGCCCGCTAAGAGGACAGGTCACTGTCTGTGGGTTCTCACCCGCTCACACAATTGCAAGAGACCTCAGGCTCCAGATGGGTTGTTTTACAAATGGGAAACAAGGAGTTTACAACAACCACGAGGTTTATTTTACAAACAGGGGAACAAAGAGATTACTGCATCCACACGTGGCGCCTGTCTCACCCAGATAGCATCAGTGATGGTTGCCACCAGTCACCAGGAGTGCTGGACAGCACTGGCCAGTGGTGATGGTCACTACTGGTCCCTCAGAGGCGGTGTCAGAGACACCCTTTGTTAACAGCTCCTTGTGCATTGTTGGGCGATACCAACAACAAACACTCTGAGACACCAGGCCCAGGGCCTTCGGTGTTCCTATCAGGCAATGTCAGAGACAGGACCAGAGGTCCTGTCTCTGACAGAGATCTTCAGCTTCTTTTCCCTCCTTGGAGGTTGGCTTCTGGATGCTTCTTTTCCTCTTTCTTTGGAGGCCAGGAACAGTCTTTGCTGTCTTTCTTCTTCCTTAGGAGGCTGGTAGCACCTCTCTTCTTTGGGGGCTGGCATCATCTCTCTCAGCTCCCTCTGATTCTGGCTTATATCCTCTTTCAGGGTGCCCCACCCACAAATCTAATTGGACCATTTTTCAATCCTGTGGCTGATGGTTCCTTTAGCACCAATCAGCTCATAGCTCGTACCTGATTGGTCCACTCCACAATCCAGGAAGTACAATGTTACATAAAAGGTCTCTGAGGAGCAACTGCCACAACTGACCTGTGGTAGAGCAGCAGGGTGTAAGAACACCACTGCTCCTGCTGGCTCCCACTGCCGAGGCGGCTGGGTTCTGGTAACAACACTATTTTTCTACCCTCGCTTACACACCTAGCTTTTGTGGGTATTGTTGGTCTTGTAGGGTAAGTTTCAAGGTGCTGAAAGGGAAGGTAATGGCCCTAAATAAAAGTCCTTAAACTGCTAACCCCTGCTGACTTAAGGCCACTCACAGCAGATACTCTGATATATAAAGTGATCATGAATCCTGGCTTAAGTGATGCACACGAAGGTCAGGCCCCCACACCTGGCTGCCAACTGTCCCTGGTCATGGTGGCATGGTTGGAGCGGCTGCTTGGGTAGTCTCTATTGTAAAAATCCTCTAGCGATCCCCCATCTGGGTGTCTGAGGCAGAGTCCAGGTGGGGAGAAGCCACAGGATGTCCCCTTGGATACTGCCAGATGCTTGGTTGCTGGGCACCCTGACTGGCAGGCAAAGCGGTTACCATGACAACCCCCACCAGCTGCAATTTTTTTTTTTTTTTTTGCATAGCTTTCAGGACAGAATGTCCTCTGCTCCAGGGGCGCAGGGGAGTGGGGAGTAGAGATGTATATGTGTCATGATTGAACAAACCTTCAGCAGTGTGTAGATGCATATAAATGTATGCACATACACACCCTGCTTCTGGGTCAAAACATGTGCCTTTGGTTATACACCAATGCATGTATGAGCATGTATAATTCGAAGGGTTGGATCACCATTTATGTGCCCGTTTGCTTTCCTGCTCTCCTCCTCCCCTCTCCCTGTGCTGGAAGGGAGGGGAAGTGCTGAGTCATGGCTCCAGTTGGGTTTCTGTCTTTCATCTCCATTCTTTCCTCAGTCCACTCCTCACCCCCTCTGGGCTCTCTCTACAGCATTGGGGCCCTATTCACTACCTCCCTCCTCAGCCCGGACTCATTTCCTTGAGGTTCACTGGGAAGTAAAGAGAAGGCCCTTCCCTCTGCTTCTGCATTTACTGCCTCCTCATCTTGCCTTCTCAAAAGCCTATTCTGACCCCTTCTTAGGATGGCTCCCTGGCTCCCTCGTGGAAAAAACAAGATTCTGGCCAAGTTTGACCCAGGAGGCTAATTCTTCCATGTATTCATGCTGATCCTCCACCCCTTAATCCGATTATGTCAGCATCTCCTATCTTGGGGCATGGTAAGGAAAGTGAGAATTAATTTAACACCGTTCACTGAGGCTTTTTCCCATTCTAGGTCTCCAAGTGCCAGGTCACAGGTTCCTGGAGATGTGTGTGTGTGTGTGTAGTAAAGGGAGTGTACTGTGTCCATGGGTCCAGGAGTAGTATCTAGTGGCTCCCCTCACCCAGAGGATCCCCCCACCCAGGATGTCTGGCAGTCTCTGTAGGCTTTCTGGTCACTTCCCACCCCCCTTTGGCTCTTTTAAGGCAGAAATTCCAATCAGTGTTCTCCGATAACTAGTACCAAACAAGGCAGACCAGGATTGTTCCCCCAGCTTGAAGTGGGAGAGCGGAGAGGCAGCCCCGCCTGCTCAGTCTGGTTACTATGGCGACAGCCGCAGCTGACCCTTGTCCTCCCCCCCCCCCCCGTCTCCTCCCAAACCGAAAGAGATGACGCCACCGCGCTGACTGCGCCAAATTCCAGCCAATGGGCGGCTGCTCCCGCCTTCCCTTCCGCCAATTTTCTCCCCCCTCCCCCTGGGAACTCGATTCACAAATCTGGACTGGAGATTTCCGGCTCCAAGACCGCTGCAAGGGCGAGGGGCTGAGGCTGGGCAAGAGTCGGGGTTTGCACTGCTGGGAGGGCAAGTGGACGCCGGAATTCCTGGGTTCTCGGGCCAAACTCCTGTAACCTCCCACCTGGAAAGCTCACACCCTCACCCTACTCCCAGATTATCCCGGAAAACCTAACTGAGGCCGAGCCCGAAACACTTCCTGCCCTTACAGGCCCCCACCCTGCCTGAGCTCACCCGTCAGCACCACGGACAGCAAACCCGGGCTTTGTCTTTCCGGCCGGGAAGGGTTCCCTGGATCATGGAGATCTTGGTGGCGACCAGGGTCAGAGACACCAGGACTCTGCTGGAGCCAGGCCTCTTGGCCACGTGGCTCAGACGGCAATGAGGAGTGAATAGGGACCTAAGGCTAAATTGTTTCTCTTCTCTCAAGCCCAAAGAATGGCTCCTATGTCCTTAGCTGCCTATTTCCTAAAGTTCCTGGACATCGAGGGGCAGGCGTGAATCTCAAGCAAGTTAGATCTCCCAGGGCTTCCCTGAGTGGGCATGTAGCTGAAGTAGCCTTGAAACAGCCCAGTGGATGGGCGAGGGACCTGTGGGGCTGTATGTGGCAGTCAGGTCCCACCTGAGCGTGCTAAACACAGACTTAAGCCTGACTGGACTCTTAGCCAGATATATGAAACCAGATATAGAGATGGAGGAGGAAGAGAAACAGCAACAACAATAAGCAGCTAGTTCTGCCTCATTGGACCACTCTGTGGAAGGGGAGCACCTTCTGCTGTCCTCACCACTTAATCATTAAATGGTCTGGGTATTAATGGGGAGCCAGGTCAGACAAGATGGCGGGGAAGGGGGCCACTGGGGTAGACTTTAGCTTTATTACCAAGCCTAATTTTGGGCTACTGCTCTTCTTTCTAGAGAAGGAAACTAGAAACCAACGTGTGTGTGGGTGTGTGTGTGGGGGACTAACAGTTCTCAGGGACCCCACTGTCCCCATTAGGCCCATGGGGGCCATCTCTACCCAACTCCACTCACCCCTGCCCCCTCCTTTCCTCCCCTGCCTCCCCCCCCCTCCAGGGCCCAAAGAAAGGCGGGCGCAAAACCATCTGCAGGCGCTTCCAGCGCTTTATAGTTCTCTCCGGAACAGACGGACAGACAGACAGTGCGGCCCGCGCGTCCGGCCCGCATCATTGGCACCTTGGACACGGCACCAGGCCCACCCCAGTCCCTGGTACCCTCGCGGGAAGATTCAGGCCGACCTCAGATCAGCACCTCAGACAGCTCCCGGCCCAACCCGCCCCGCCCTCCCTTCGGAAACAACCAAATAAATTCAAGGGTGGTGATGGGGGGTGGGGGAACAAAAAACCCATAAGGGCAAGGAAGAGGGGTGCTCCTTCACCCGCCCCCCCGTAAGAAGAGTTTTCTCTTCCCACCCTTCTGCCGAGAAGCCGCCGCTGCCGCCGGGGTGGCCTCTTAGGTTGCTTCTGCTCCCAAACTTCAACCTCCTGAAGCCGGCACCCCCCTCCCCCCAACTCCCAGCATGCAACACGTTGGAAAAGGTAGGGAGAGGCCGTGGGGGTGGGGCGAAGGGCCATCCTGATGGTTGCCCGGGCTCTGGGCGGCAGGTTCTCGCCGCACCTCAGTCCATCCAAATTAAGGACTTATGTTCCCTTTGGTCTGGGAAGAGGGCCTTGGGGGTCGGTCGGGGGGAGACCTGCAAGCTGACCGAGGCAGAGGAGGGACAGGCAGCCAGCAGGGAAGATGGTGACACAAGACAGGCGCGAGGGGAAGAGAACGAGAAGGGAAAAGAGAGGCACAGGTGCAGGGAGAGAAACAGGGGCGCGAAGGGGCAGCCGGGCGGCGGGCAAGATGGAGATGGAGACCCTCGCCCAAGGAGAGGGGGCAGAGAAGGCGGCGGGAGGTGGGGCGCAGACGAGAGGGAGGTGAAGACACGGGAGGAAGGACAAGACCTCGGGGAGGGAGATTTCCAGGTGCACCGAGGGGCAGGGAGAAGCCAGGGCAGAACTGAAGACACCGGGGCGCAGACGGACGGCAAGGATGAGGTTGGGGCGTCCTCCTGCCGCGCGCACCCGCCGCCCAGCACCTCCGAGCGCCGCGGCCGCGGGCGTCCTGGCCTCCACCTTCCCCTGCCGGGCGGGGGCGGCTCCCCCCAAGGCCAGGGCGCCGGGCGGCGGGGACGGCGAGACGGTCCCGGGGGCTCCCAGAGTGTGTCGGGGGCTGGGGCTGGGGCGGGCGCGGCCCTCGGCGCTCCCTAGCGGTCCAGGTTCATAGTCCAGTGCTTGGCTCCGGCCGCGCAGCTGTCCCTGGCGGACGACGCGGAGCCGGGAGCCCCCGGCGCGCCCCCGCCGGCTGGACCCCCGGCGCCGGCGGCGACCTCGCCCTCGTTCTTCAGGTCCTGAAAGACCTGCGTGAAGAAGTGGGGGTCGGCGTTGAGCCGCAGCATCTGCGGGCTGAGGCGCTGGATGAGGCGCAGGCAGCGCTGCCAGAAGCGCTCCTTGTCGGGCTCCACCAGGAAGGGCTTGAGCGGGTAGGAGATCTCGTTGCCCATGTAGGAGTAGGCGAGGTAGAGGCAGGTGAGGAAGGCGGCCTGCAGCTCGGCGGCCGACGCCAGCTCATCCCCGCGCAGCGACTCGCGGCACAGCAGGTACACGAACACCAGGTTGGCGGGCGTGATGAAGGCCTGGTCTTGCCAGCCCTGCAGCAGCAGCGAGCGGTCCACGCCGCGGAACCAGCCCACCAGCTCGCCGGGGCTCAGCTCCTTGAGGCGGTAGCAGCGGCGGCACACGAAGTCGCCCAGGCAGCGCAGCAGCTCGCCGGTGGACGCCTGCACGATGACCCGCCGCGGGGAGCCCCCGGGCGCGGGCGGCGCGGCCTGCGGGGCCGGGGGCGGCGGCGGCGCTTTCCGGGCGCCCGAGCCCGGCGGCGGGGCGGCCGCGCTGCCCCCCGACGGCGGCTCGCAGGCGGCGGCGGCCGCGGGCACGGTGGGCACCGGCACGGCGAGGGGCTTGGGCGCGCCGCCGCCGTCGGGGGGGTCCCGGCCCTTGCGGAGAAGGTTCTCGCGGTTGCGCTGCTGGACCAGGGGGTCGGGGCCCGCGGACGCCGGCTTGGGCGTCACCTTCTTGCTGCCTTTCTTCTTCTTGGCGGACGCGGCCACCAGGCGCTTCCAGGTGAGCGCGGAGATGAGCACGGACGGCCGCTTGAGCCGGCTCTCGCCCTTGCCGGCCTTGCCTGCGGGCGGCGCCCCGTAGCCCCCCAGCGCCTCGTCCCCCGCGGGCGGCGCCTTCTTCTTCTCCTCCGGCAGCCCGCCGGGCCTCCGGCCCTTGGCCGCGGCGCCGGGGGACAGCGACAGCACCGTGCCCATCCTGCGGAGCGGGGCGGGCGCCGGGCCCCGGCGGGAGCCGCGGGCGGCGCCGCTGCCGCCGCGCTGCTGCTGCAGCCCCGGGGGACCCGGCGGTGGGGGGCCTCGCCCCGGCCCGGGCGCGGGGACCGGCGGGGGAAGGTGGCTGCGCGGCGGCTCCGCGGCGGCCGAGCCGAGTCTGAGCTGCGCCAGCTGCAGCGCCGGCCCCACCCCTCGGCCCCCGCGCGCCGCGCCGCGCCCCGGCCCCGCAGCCAATGCGCGCGCGAGCCGCGCCCCGGAGCGGCAGCCCCCCCGGCCAATGGGCTCTCGCACGCCCACCTGAGGTCCCGCCCCGTCTCCCACCCGCCGCCGCGGATCCCTCTCCCAGGCTGGAAGGAGGAGGGGAAGGGGGGTGGCCTCCGCTCCAGGGGCTCCCGCGGGGTCGGGGCTGGAGCGGGGGGTGGGCTGGCTCCCCTCCATCTCTCCCGCCTTGTCTGGAGGCCTGGCTCAGCGCGCTTTGATGTGCTGGAGAGCAGGAGCAGAAGAACCACGGAACGGCGCCCCGCATCTTTTGGTTATGTTCAGGGGGGCAACAGCTCGGGCGGGGAGTGTCCCTCTGCGGTTCCCCGTGCACCCTGTGCTGGCTCCTTCGGTCTGGCTGGAGGGTCGGTTATCTCTTCGCTCCCTTCCCCCCACCCCCCCAGATCCTGGAGTGCTGGCAGGACCCCTGCCTTCCTGCAGGTCAAAACCCACCTTGCTTTGGGGGTGGGGTGGAGACCCTCGCTTATGCCCCTGAAGCGGCTTGTTGGCTATCTGGTTCTCCGCGGCTGAGTCTGAGGAACGAGACCCTGGGCTCTGGTCCTTGGGCAGCTCCTCTCGAGCTCTTGGTCCCCACGAACCACCCTGATGCCTGATCTTAGGTGAACTGGTAGATGGTTGGTCCCTGGGAAGTTGGATCCCTTGGTGTCCCTGGGCTGGGACAACAGATGGGGCCTTGGGTACTCTAAGGTAGGCCCAAAAGGATTGGCCCCACCTCTGGCCCAACCCTGGGTCCAGGTTGAGGTGAGTTTTTACCCGTTAAATGCTTTCTGCCATCCAGGTCTCAGCTGCCCCCACTTCCAGCTAAAAGCTATTAGGCTGGATCCTGTTTGTCTGTGGGTCTGTCTGTTCCCTCCTCAGCACCCATAAGTCCTTTGTCCTGGATTTGAACCGCCCAGCCTTATCGGCAGGTCCTGAGCCCAACTAGTGCCGAGCTGTTCTTTCTATCTTGCAGGACTGTGTCCAACCTTTCATGGGCCTTTTTTCCATGGCTCCCCAACACAGGAGTCTTCCAGCTTCTTAAGTGAGTTCTGGAGGTGGGTTCAGGTTTCCTGGGGAGAGCAGCCCCTGCCTGTGGCTTTAGCAAAATCCTTAGAATGGTCCCTGGCATCACTCCACATTCCTCAGAGATCACCATAACAGCTCCAAGGATCCACTGCATCGGGCTGGGTGTGTACACACACGTGTGTGTCCCCGATCTCCTGGGGCTGCAGCTTTTGCCACCAGAGACTGCGGCTTTTCGCAGCTATCCTTCAGCCCCTGCTCACCCACACCTCCTGGAAAGCCTTGCAGTTGGCTGCCTGGGCTCCCACCTCGTTACCAGGCGCCCCTCCCCCAACCATGTGCACTTTCTCCCCAGGGTCTCTCTTGCTCCTTAGATGGAAGCTTTGTTTTCTCAAAGCAGGAGCCGACCTGCCCAGCCTCTCATTCTCCCCATAGTTGCAGAAAAATGTTCCCTCTTTTCAACTCCTGTAATTGGTACCACTTCCTCCTACAAGACCTTCTGAGTCAGCCTTTATCTGACACCCAAAGAACAGTCAGCTCACCGGTAGTTAAGGACAAGCCCCACAGAGACGGAGCTGCACTGGCAGAAACACGGGCGCGTGGAACTGAATGGCACGTGGGTCCTCCCAGCTCTGCTCCCAGGAGTCCCGCACTGACGTAGGACCTATTGCTGGTGTCATTTAGAACAAGATCTTCCATGTGGCCCCCACAGATGTTACTGCCGCATACCTCCACTGTGGCCCCTGCTGTCACCTTTTGTCCTTTTGATCAGAATCAAGAATTTCCTCCTTTGCTTCAGGGTCCCCAAACCAGGTGCCTCAGAGGGTCTCAGCCCTTTTATTCTTCACCTTACCCACCTCTGAGCCTCTGTCTGTCTTTGTCTTGGGTATCCCACCCTAGTTATCCTCCTTGAAGCTCTGAACTCTTCCCACTGGGCCCCACTTCTCCCTCAGACTACACTTTTCCTTCTCTCTCGCTCTTGAAATTCCACCTCCTCCAAGAAGTCTTTTTTGACTGAATGGAAGGGACCTTACCCTGTTTCTGACATCAGTCTGTCTAATCTCTCCCTCCCAGCAGCAGCTACTACAAAACAATTTGGTTAAGGTCAGAGCATCAAGTCCCCAGTTCAAGATGTGCAAGATGGCTATGGATGGAATTTTAGAAGGACGGACAATTAAAACAGATCCACCAATATTCAGCATTTCTGTTATTAAAAAGCGAGGGACATGAAAGGAAAGGGAAGGGATGCTCTGTTTCTACAGAGTGGAGGCCAAGGGGGATAAATATAGCGACACCAGAAAGGTTTCAAGAGAAGGTGGGCTTCACAAGAGGGCAGTGACTTCCCCACCACGTCTGCAAGTGCATTTTTCTGATTGGCTTATGTTTAGATCTGACTTGTTTACCTCTATTAGTATCTGTGTATTGCCTCTCATCTGTCCATTCCCATGGACCTACGAGTTCCTCTGGGACAGCGCTGGCTCTGTTAGACTCTCCTTGGGCTAGACTCCTTGTCTGTTTCTATCGCTTTGTAGGCTACTTAGAACAGTGCGCTGTCCAGATAAGTGGTTATTCTGAAAGGCTCTTTAAGGCAAGAACTGTAGAAGCTGGTTTAAGAACTTGCTCTAAAACTAGACCAAGAAGATTGTAGCCTGTGTAGGAACACAGCTTTATTTGTGAGGATCACCCCCAGTTTCACCTTGGCGATGGGCCTTCACTGACCCTCTTGAGAAGGTGAGTCCCATCTTTAAGGGAACAACTCCAGGCAATGCTGCTCAGACACTTCTGCCCTTTGGCTATTTTTAACTCCTCTGAGTAGTCATAGTCTGGAAGGCATGAGTTTTAGTGTAAGACTTAAAAACTGACTCAGGGGACCTCCCTGGTTAAGCAAGAGGTTAAGCGTGGGCATTATGAAGCAGCCTGCAGTTACTGCAGCACGAGTTCCGTCCCCGAACGACCAGGGAGCTACCCACATGGCGCAGCAGACCTCTCCTGTCTCGCCCACTGCTCCCCTCAGCAGTGTATTTCAGCCAGTTCTCAGTCCACCTGTACTGCTCCCCACTCTGCTCTGGTGAATCCTCTCTCCCCTTGCACCTCTGGCCTACATCTCAGTTCTTGTATGCATAAATAAAGAAAGAAAAAAAAACTGACTCAGGAAATCATTTCAGCTCTCTTTGTTTTATTTATTTATTTTTTTTTAAATAGAGGCATGTTTTATTTATTTATTTGTTTGTTTATACATGCACTGGGTACATTCAGAAGTGCGGGAGGGTGAGAGAATTCACCAGAGCCAGAGCGGGGAGCAGAGCAGGCAGAAGGACCGAAGTACACTGCTGAGGGGAGCAGCGGGCAGCAGGAGAGGTCTGCGTGCCATGTGGGACCCTCCTCTGGTGGCCAGGGAGCAGCCGGGGATCGAACCAGCGCCGCAGAGGCCATGGGCAGCTTCGCAACCCAGCGCTCAACCGCTGCGCCACCGGGGAGGCCCGAGCTCTCTTTGTTTTAAAAAGTAGAGCTTTGGGCCTCCCCGGTGGCGCAGCGGTTGAGCGCTGGGTTGCGAAGCTGCCAGCAGCCTCTGCAGCGCCGAGCAGCCTCTGCAGCGCCAGTTTGATCCCCGGCTGCTCCTCTGCCACCGGAGGAGGGTCCCACATGGCAGGCAGACCTCTCCTGCCGCCCGCTGCTCCCCTCAGCAGTGTACTTCGGTCCTTCTGCCTGCTCTGCTCCCCGCTCTGGCTCTGGTGAATTCTCTCACCCTCCTGCGCTTCTGACTGTACCCAGTGCATGTATAAACAAAACAAACAAATGAATAAATAAATAAATAAATAAATAAAGCATGCCTCTATAAAAAATAAAAATAAAAATAAAAAGTAGAGCTTCTATATATTTTAAAATTTATTATCAGACAAAAGAATAAGATAACATCTTGGGGCTTAGACTTAAAAATTATTCCCAAAGTCTCTTCTCATTTCTATGATTCTAAATAAAAATAAAACATGTCCTGTGAATCCCTTTCATTCTCTAGCTCCAACCTGTCTGGTTCTACCTCATCTGTTTCTGCCTGATGGGCTCAGTCTGTGTGCACAGCATCTGTGTGAGGCCTATACGCGCACAGTTCAGCCCAGGAGACTAAGGAGAGTTGTGCTCAGACTCTCAGCAACATAAATCTCCCCAGGTCCTACCAAACCCATGAAAGGTAGTGAGGCAAAGGACAGGAGGCCAAGAGAACTAAGGTCCAGGGTCTGCCCAAAAAACACCAAGGTCAGAGACCCCAAAACCCAAGATCATTGTACCCCCCTGTCTCCAAGAGGTACCTAGAAAGAGGCTGATGACAATTCAGGTTCTTAAAATAACCAGAATGGAGATTGAGCCTGGATATCAGGATCCTATGCTCCCCAACTCCCCTCTCCTCTGATCCAATACTTCCATGCCAGGGTCCCAGCTTTTGAAGTGTGCAAAGAGGGAGGATATACACCAGCCCGGGACTCCCTCTCTCCTGAGCACCTATCCCAGGGGAGCTGGAGTGGGCAGGAGGAAGGCCGTAGGGTGCCAGAGGAGGAAGCAGAACCCCTTCACAGGCAACAGGGTGGGGAAAGGAGGTGAGCAGAGAGAAGAGATGAAACTGATAGTGGAGGTGCAGCTAGCTTCCCGGAGGGAGTCCCCACTTTCTCACAGTGTTTCTATTCCAGCAGGGCCCTTGCTGGAAGGACTTAATTGAGGAACCCCAAAACAGTTTTCTTTTTACAACAGAGACTAGAGTTGGGAGCACAGGTGAGGCAGTAGTGTCCTGGGCAGGGAGAGAAGTTGTAGATGCTGGAGGGCCCAGGGCTAAGGGTCAGGGGAGGACAAGAGTGAGCTGGGGGCTCCTTTTCTCTACCATAAGCTCTGCTTCCTTCCTTAATAAAGTCTTGGTTTCCCTTCTAGGTTACTGATGCCAGCCCTCCCTCATTGTCATCCCTGGATCCTTCCTCGCCAACTCTCTGGCTCCTGCCTTTACTTCCCTTTGTTGCCTCCTAAAAACAGTTTTCTCTGTCCAATCCTTCCTGCACTTTCCAGTAACTTTATTTCTCAGCTCACCTTCTGCCTCTATCAAGCCCCTTTTTGCTCTGCCTCTTTGCTCCCCACCCCAAATGTCACCCCCACTCTTGTATCCTCCCTGCCCCTGCTGGCTCCCAGCATAGCACTCCAGATGTAGGCGCAGATCAAGAAGGGCGGGGGTGGTGGCTGTTGCTTTTCTGGGATATTCTTAGCCTGTCTGGGGGCTGGAGTTGGAATGAGCGTTTCCATCTCAACCAGGCAGGTGGCTGCAGGGAAACCGCTTGACTGGATCTTAATCTAGTCCCTTTCCCTGTGTCCTCCTCTGCCTCACTTCCACCCTGGGAGCACAGACCCAACGTGAGTCCTCCCTTCCCATCCCTGAGCCCTGGGATAAGAGGTTCCCTCTGCGCTGGCCCAGGCCAGTGAGGTCTGAAAACTCTCCTCTTGGGGAATCTGGGACAAGAGAAGGGCCTTCGAGAACTATAGCCCAGGTGTTCTCTGGATCCCTGCACAACCTTTGCCTCCCTGCCCCAAGACCCACTTTCATCTCTCTCAACAACTTCTGCATAACAGAAGTTATGGTCCTTAGACTCTTGTCCTGTCCAAGAGAGCCTTTCTTGCTTTGACTTGCAGGGCTCATTCAGGGACTCTCAAGTACACGGAGCTGCCTCCTGAGACTCTGAGCCCAGGGGTCCAGTCCTCCTTGGAGGTTGAACAAGGCTCCACTAGTCCAGATTCCTTTGTTAGCAGAGAGAGGGGCCAGAGAGAGAGGTGACTCACACATTGCTCAGAAAACATTTGTCACCTGAAAAGAGAGAGTATTGCAGTACCTGTGTGGGTTCTGGAGTCATGTAGGTCTGGATTCAAATCCAGTGCCTCCGCTTAAGAGCTGGGGCAGTTGGTGCAAGTTTCTGAATTCTTCTGAGGTCTATAAAGTGGGCTGTCATGGGGTTGTAGTTAGATTTTACCGAATCTCCCAAAGCTCCACAATGTATTACGTGTGCATGGTACTCGGGTTCAAAAAGACCTGGCAGCAGGTTCGTTGCTGTTCCTTGTCTCTAGCTCATTTCTGGTTTGCTGCAGGCCTCATTCATTTTGTGAACCTCTACATAGCTGCATGTGCCAGGCACCTTGCTGATCCCACATTGTGACTCTGCTTTTCAGGGGGCGCGCTCTGACTACTCATCCCACACTCTGCTGTCTCTCCAGTGCTTCAGGCACCAAGTAGGGAGTTCTGCTATTTGAGGACTTTGAGAAAATGTTCTGCAAAATTACAAAATCATATTAGCAAGTGCTATTTGGGAAACTGTCACCTACATGATACTGGGCTCGGACCGTGAAAAGGTGTGAGGTAGGCAATAGTCCTCAAAAGGACAGACTGCAGAGGGGGCAAAGATATGAAAAATAATAGTAAACTGATTAGTGTCCCCTGATCAATTGCAGAGGAGGGCACTGGACAATTTGGCTAATCCTGCCCATCCCCCCCACACACACATTCCACCACCACAGGTAATCCATCATCTCCAGCTCTCCCAAAATCTCACGGCCGAGAAACCTCTAGGTGAGAATTCAAATCAGTTTTTATTTTTTTTTTTATTTTTTTTTTTTAAGGTTTTGTCTTTTTTTTTTTTTTTTTTTTTTTTAGAGGCATGCTTTATTTATTTGTTTGCTGGTTTGTTTGTTTGTTTTGTTTATACATGCACTGGGTACAGTCAGAAGCGCGGGAGGGTGAGAGAATTCACCAGAGCCAGAGCGGGGAGCAGAGCAGGCAGAAGGACCGAAGTACACTGCTGAGGGGAGCAGCGGGCGGCAGGAGAGGTCTGCACGCCATGTGGGACCCTCCTCCGGTGGCCGGGGAGCAGCCGGGGATTGAACCGGCGCCGCAGAGGCCGCGCGCAGTTTCGCAACCCAGCGCTCAACCGCTGCGCCACCGGGGAGGCCCTCAAATCAGTTTTTAAACGCAGTCCAGTTCCTTTGCTGGTACTGTGTCCTCTTCCATCCATGGCCTTCCCTGTCCTACCCCAAGCTGTGGTAGCCAAGGCAGAGGCAGGGCTCAGTGACCCCTTGTCTGCAATGACAGATTCCTGCCCTCTGAGCACGAAGGTTAATAAGTAACTATTGTGCGAGAGCTGGTGGGCCTGCTCACTGGGCCAGAGTCTTAGTCGAACAGGAGCCACTTCTGTTTATCTGCTGTTAGTCCAGGATCAGGGGTAGGTGGGGGATGGGCTTTGAAATAAGTTCAATCATTTACACTTTCCTCTCCCTAATCTCAAAACATAAAGAAAAGCCTTTATATTGACCTCCTTTGAATAAAAAGGCATTCCCAATTGTATTTGTTTCTCAGTGAAATTAAAATTGATACGCTATTTCTCTCTTGAACTGTCAAATCAATACATGCAATACTTTTGCTCTTCTGGCACTGTTACATCTGGGGTCAGTTGGCTGCAATCACTAGTTAACCATGCATATTAGCGAGAGTCTGGATTGGATTCTATTTCTTGCATTTTTAAACCTTAGATGAAGATAATGAGAATAATGGTAAAGGCAAATATACCAGTAGAAACCTAAATATATAAGCTAGCACCCCAGTAGGGAGCAGAGAAGTCAGAAGGTGGTCCACTAGATTAATTAGTACTCACTAATATGCTCAGCCTAACTAGGGGGGATAAAGGGGAAAGTTACAGAAATACAACTTCTGGGCTCCACCTCAGACCTATGGAATCATCATTTCTTCAGCTGGGCTCAAGATGACATCTCTGTAAGAAAAAATTGAGAGGGACTCCCTGGTGGCGCGGGCGGTTGAGTACAGTGCTGGGAAGCTGTCCGCAGCCTCTGCAGTGCCAGTTCAATCCCCGCCGGCTGGGGAGATACCCACATGGTGAGCAGACCTCCCCTCTCTTGCCTGCTGCTCCCCTCAGCAGTGTATTTTGGTCAGTCTGCCTGTTCTGTTCCCCACTCTGTCTCTGGAGAATCCTCTCACCCTCCTGCACATCTAGCCTATACCCCGGTTCTCATATAAATAAATGAATCTTTAAAAAAAATTGAGAGAGAAGAAAACTCTGAGAGATGGCTGTACCACATGACTCTGATGACCATCCAGCCTCTTTCTGGTGAGAATACCTTAATTTGTCTTTGGGAAACCACCTCTCCCACACTCTCAATCCATGTGGCTACATGGGGTTAGCCTCTTCCTAAGTCTTCAAGGTGATTCAAGTCGAACCTGACCATCCTGGTTACAATGGATTGGGGATGGGCTGGTAAGCCAAAATAGTCCAGAAGACTGGTTTCTTGGAGTTTTATGAGAACTACAGGGAAGGAAATGCTTTTCTTCCTGTGATGCTCTAAGCTGGCGGGATAAAGGCTCTTCTGTCACCACATGGAGAGAGGTCTTCTGAACCAAAACACAGGAAAACAGACACAAAGCCGGAGGGTCGGATTCGTGACATTTATTTAGCTGCTGGTTCCAGCAGGGTCTATGAGTCAAAAACTCTTCCCACACTTTAAAAAAAAAATTAATTTATTTAAACATACAAGAACTAGGGTACAGACCAGAGGTGTGGGGGGTGAGAAAATTCACCAGAGAGAGAGTGGGGGACAGAACAGGCAGATCTACTGAAATACCCTGCTGAGGGGAGCAGCGGGAGAGTCAGGAGAGGTCTGCTGCGCCATGTGAGTAGCTCCCTGGCCAGGCACCGAACTTGTGCTGCCGTGGCTGCGGATAGCTTCTTAGGTTGCATCTTAATCCCTTGCACCACCAGGGAGGCCCTCTTCCCACACTTTTATTCTTAAAGTAATTTGAGTTGTAAATCTAATATTTATAAGCAAAAAGAAAAATCCTAACTAATAAAGCTTCCTGTCTGGAAATTTTCCTTCTCAAAATTTATTGGTAACTTTGGAGAAGTACAAGTTAATGACTGAGGAGGGTTGTCTCACATCTGGTTTCTGTGAAGGACTGAATCTGGAAGAGACACTATTGGCCACAATTTGGGTTTTTACCCCAACGTCTATTTCCTGCTGGATTCCTCAAACGTTCCTGTCCAAATCATAGCTGGTGATTGGAGCTCTTCATCAGGTCCCAGGGATCCTTCCTCAAAGCAAAAATCTTGGAACAGGAAATTCATTTCCCTAAAGCTGTGTAATTGTCAAATCTTTCTGGGCTGCTGCCTCTTTGCATACCTTAGGTATCAGCTTCCTGCTCAGATAAGAAATTTGATGCTTTAGCCTCCATCATGCTTCTGAGTGGAGTTTGCCCCAATCAGTGTAAGAGGCAGCTGTGGCCACACAGAACCATTTGTTATCATCAGTTCCATTAACACAGTGCCTCCTGGGGCACAAGTGGCGGGAGGTTTAGGCCTTCCCTTGTACCAGGATGCTTATGCTGGTCTCCAGGACTGTGCCTGGTTTGTCTTTGGGAAGCTCTCTCTGGGGAGTGACGAGCTCCCATTAAACTGAATTTTTTGTAACATCATGGTTCATGTGCCTTTTTAAAAAAAAAGGACTCCAAATGTGCTTATATTAAAGTAGTTTGCGGGCCTCCCCGGTGGCGCAGCGGTTGAGCGCTGGGTTGCGAAGCTGCGCGCGGCCTCTGTGGCGCCAGTTCGATCCCCGGCTGCTCCCCGGCTGCTCCCCGGCTGCTCCCCGGCTGCTCCCCGGCTGCTCCCCGGCTGCTCCCCCGCTGCTCCCCGGCCACCGGAGGAGGGTCCCACATGGCGCGCGGACCTCTCCTGCCGCTGCCTGCTCTGCTCCCAGCTCTGGCTCTGGTGAATTCTCTCACCCTCCCGCGCTTCTGACTGTACCCAGTGCATGTATAAACAAACAAACAAACAAATAAATAAAACATGCCTCTATTAAAAAGAAAAAAAAATAAAGTAGTTTGCGTACTAGTCCACAATAGGACAATATTTTCCTGTCCAACGCTGTTATCCCAGTATACAGGATTGATGGTGATTCTGTGGGTACCTGAACATCCATTCATAATTCATCTTTCCATTCATTCACTCGTTCTTCCATTCACTTAACACGAATTTGAGTTTTCAAGGAATTTTCTTCCCTTTTTTGGGAGAGGGGTTAAATTAACCCTGACTTCTAGCCTGTTCTAACTTCATCCTATGGGGGTGGAGGGAAATTCATTCCTAGTCATTATGGAGACTCCATCCTCCTCCCAAAGATTACACCTATTTCCAGAAAATGAAATGTCTCTAGCACAGTCCTTTGGGGGAACCCATTGCTCAAACCCTAAGGTCCTGTCAAAGTTTGACATTTTCACTGTTTCTCAGTGGCAATTGAGGGTCAGAAATCTTTAAAATTGTTATACAATATGTGAAACAAAAAAGGTTATAAAAATATAACAATATAGCCACCTCCTAGTTTAAATAAAATATTGCCTACATAGGCAGTACTCTCCTCTTTCCTGTTACCCCAACAGAAGTACCCCTATTCTAAGCTTGGTGTTTATCCTTTCCATATTTCTCTTAATACATATATGGATCCTGATTGAGCAAATATATATGTGTGTTATTGCTATTTATGACAAACTCATGCATAAGAGGCTTAAACATCCATTTTTTAGTTCTGTCTTATAGGTGAGAAGTCCAGGCAGACTTGGTGAGGTTTCTTGCTTAGAATTTCACAAGGTCAAAATCAAGGGCAGGGTCTTATCTAGAAGGTCTGGGGAAGACTCTGCTTCCAGGCTCATTTAGGACTTTGGCAATTTCTTGTGGGTGTTGGACTGAGTTTTTGTTTCCCTGTAGGCTGTCGGCTGAGGGCTGGTCTCTGTTCCCGGAGGCTACCCACAGGTCAGTCACGTGCATGGGCGCCTTCTCACTCCCAAGTCTGGTTTTAGTATTAGCTTAATGCCTAGATGGGTTTTTAACATGGCGGCGAAGAGATGCTAGGATCAAGTTCTCCCATAAAAACAACTGATGGGGAAAAATAACCCCGCGTTCCTGGGAGGACCCGGATGAGTTAGACCAACTTGGCCGGTGGTCCATCCAGACACAGAGGAAAGATGGAACAGAAGGGAAGGGAAGAGAGAAAATCGTCAGACCCCTTCTCCCCTCCCCCGCCCACAAAGCCGGCCCACTTCGTCTAGCAGAAAAGGAGAAAAAGCTTGGAGACCAGACACCCGGGGAATCCTGAGACATCTGAACGGGCTGGACAATGACAGGTGGGCAAATGGGCCTTGGCGCAGGCACACAGCTGAGGGGGGCTAGCCCTTTGGTTTGTGATGCCTCCCTCTCTCCCCTCCCTCTCCTGGAGACTGGCGGGGACATTTAACTGACCCACACTTAAGTCAGGGGCCTCTTGGCACCCCAAGCCCTCAGGTGGAAGGAGGCCTCAGGAGCCCCATCCCCTGCCCAACTACCTCATGGGCCTAGGGAGAGGATTGAACCTCCCCCACGCACAGCTGCAGTTCAATCTGTGCCATTTTGTGCTCATTTTTTACCCTCCTTCCGTTCACTACAAGGGAGACAGCGTGCCCTGGGAAGATGATCCTAGGGTTTAATACTGACCTGCTAGAATGAGCTAGAATGTATAGTATTCCCTCTGCTTCCGTCTTTTGAAAGAGATTGTCGAAAATTAGTATAATTTATTTCTTAAATCTTTGGTAGGACTCACCAGTGAACCCATCTGGGTCTGATGTTTTCTCTTTTGGAAACATCATTAATTATTGACTCAGTTTCTATAATGAATATAGACATTTCAGATAGTCTGTTTTTTCTAATATTATGTGCAATAAGATTTTAGAAAGATAACATTCATGTAGCTTTTAGTACAGAATATTACTATAATTATTCTTTTTCATTATTAATTGCTGCTGTTAATCTCTTGCTGTTCCTAATTTAAAATTAAGCTTTATTATAGATATGTATGTATAGGGAAGAAACATTTTATATAACATGTTTATACACACACACACATGATTCAGTACTACCTGCGGTTTCATACATCCACTGGGAGATCTTATCCCCAGCGGATAGCGGGACTATAATATATCAGTTATCCCTTGTTGTTTTTTGTGTGTGTGTGTGTGTGTGTGTGTATGTGTGTGTGTGTGGGACCCGCGTCGTTGGCCGGGGAACGAACCGGCGCTGCAGAGGCTGGCGGGCAGTCTCGCAGCCCAGCGCTCAACCACTGAGCCACCAGGGGAGGCCCCAGTTATCCCTTTTTTACTGTTCTTACTTTTTTTGTGGTTTTCCTAAAGTTTACAATATACAGTTATAGCTAATCCAAGTCCACTTTCAGGTAATATACTATTTCACAGGTAACAGGAGTACCTTATAATAATAAAAGAATCCTAATCCTTCCCTCTGTCTCTTAATCATTGCTAGTATTCATCTCATTTATATATAAACATATATTAGAATATAATTACATAAGTATATGTAACTGAATCGAGTATGCCAGCCAGTCAGGGAGCAACCCACATAGTACAGCAGACCTCTCCTGTCTCTCCTGCTGCTCCCCTCAGCAGTGTATTTCAGTAGATCTGCCTGTTCTGCTCCCTACTCTGTCTCTGGTGAATCCTCTCACCCTGGCCCTGCACCTCTGGCCTGTACCCCAGTTCTTGTATGCATAAATAAATAAATCTTTTAAAAATGAATATACTTTTACTATAATTATTTTGAACAAGTTGTTATCTGTTTGATCAGTTCAGAAAAAAAAGAAAATTTTTATGTTACTTACATTCCTTCCTTTTCCAATGCCCTTCCTTTCTTTATGTAGATCTAAGTTCTTGATCTAATTACTTTCTTTTTCTCTAAAGGCCTTCTTTTAACATTTCTTGCAAGACAAGTGTCTTGGCAACAAATTCTTTCAGTTTTTGTTTGTTTGAGAAAATCTTTGTTTCTCCTTCATTTTTGAAGGATAATTTTACAATGTGCAGAATTCTAGATTTTTTTTTTTCAGTCAACACTTTAAATATTTCACTCCATTCTCTTCTTTCTTACGTAGTTTTTGGAGAGCAGTTGGATGTAATTCTTATGTTTGCTCCCCTATAGTTTGGATTTTTTTCTTTTCCTTGGATTCCTTGTGATTTGAAAATAATATTCCTAGGTATAGTGGGGGTTTTGGTATTTATCCTGCTTGGTGTTCTCATAGCTTTCTGGATTTGTGGTTTCATGTATGACATTAACTTGGCATAATTTCAGTCATTATTTCTTCAAATATTTCTTTTGTTCCATTGTATTTTTCTCCCCCCCCCCTGCAATCCTTATTATGTATATGTTATACCTTTTGTAGTTTTTCTATAGTTCTCATTTGGTCCATTTTGTTTGTTTGTTTTTTCAGTTTTGGGAGTTTCTGTTGAGCTATCCTCAAGTTCAGAGTCTTTCTTCAGTCTACATATAAGCCTATCAAAAGTATTTGTTCTTGTTACAATTTTTTTTTTATCTTTAGCATTTCTGTTTGGTTCGCTTTTAGAATTTCCATCACTTTGCTTACATTGTCCATCTATTTTTTCATGCTGTATATTTTATCTTTTAGAGTTCCTAACATTTTAATAATAGTTGATTTTAATTACTGATCTCATAATTCCATATTCCTGCCAGATCCAAATCTGATTCTGATGTTTAGAATACATGGGATGTAATTATAGTTAAGTGTTTTAATGTCCTTTCTGCTAATTCTAACAGAAAACAAGTAGCAAGTTGATAACCAACCATATCAAAAACTGCATTAACAGTAACTGAATTAATTATTGATAAATGGCAGAGGCTGTCAGTTTGTATTAAAAAAAAGACCCTCCTAAGAGAAACACACTTTAAATATAAATATAAAATAGGTAGAAATGAAAGGATTAAATATATGGATCATGCTAACACCTTTTAAAAGCCAGAATGGCTATATTAATATCACAAATTTTCAGAGGGAAAAAATAGCCAGAAATAAAGGAGGCCATTTTATTATAATAGGAGGACCAGTTTATCGTAATAATTTAATAATACTAAGCATTTATGCACCTAAAAACAGAACTCCAAGATCCATAATGCAAACACTTGTAAGAGTGCAAGGAGTAATCCACAGTTATATTCAGACTTCAATATCCTTCTATCAATAATTGATAGAACAAGTAAACAGAAACTCTTATGGATAGAGAAGATATGACAAACACTATCAACCAACTTTTATAACCTCCTGTTATTTATAGGAAACTCATTTTACCAACTAAAAAAAGCACAGCCTTAGAGTTAAAGGCTGGAAGACAATCCTACAAGCAAATGGCAATTAAAAAAAAAACTTTAGGAGGGGCCTCCTTGGTGGCACAGGGGTTAAATTCTCAGTGCTATCAAGCTATCACCAGCCACTGAAGTATGAATTCTGAGTTCTATCCCTGGCCAAGGAGCTGACCCACATGGCACAGCAGAGCTCTCCTGTCTCTCCTGCTGCTCCCCTCAGCAGTGCATTCAGTCAGTCTACCTATTCTGCTCCCCACTCTGTCTCTGGTGGAGGGAATCCTCTCACTTGCCCTCACCACACCTCTGGCCTACACCCCAGTTATTGTATGCATAAATATATAAAATCTTTTTTTAAAATTCAGGAATAACTATACTTATATTAGATAAAACAGACTTCCAATTTAAAATGGTGTTAAAAGATAAAGACAGATATTACATTATGATTTAAGGTCCTAATACAAGAAGGAAAAATACCCATATGTGCACCAAACTCATGGGGAACCAAGAGACATAAGACAATTACTAACAGAACTAAAGATATATATTAACAACAGCACAGTAATACAGGGGGTTTTAATATCACACAATAGCTCTGGACAGATGACCAGGACAGATAATAAATAAGGAAACAGTAGCCTTAAGTGAAGAATTAGACCAAAGAGACTTAACATATCTACAGAAAACTCCCCCCAAAATGACTGAATACAAGTTTTTCTCAAGTGCATATGGAACAGTTTCAAGATTAGATAATATCTTGGGACACAAATCAATTGTCAATAAAATTTCAAAGACTGAAATCATATCAAGTGCTCTTTCTGACCATAAAGCTAGAAATCAACTATAAAAAATAAAACAGGAAAATTATAAATGCATGCAAACTAAACCATATGGTGCTTAACAACTATTGGGTAAGAGAGAAATAAAAAATACTTTGAGATGAATGAAAATGAGAATACAAGTTATCAGAATCATGGGATACAACAAAAGCAATCTCAAGAAGGAAGATAATTGCAGTACAGGCCCACATTAAGAAGTAAGAAAAATCCCAAATAAACAACATAACACCAAACCTAAAGCAACTTGAAAAAGAGGGACAAACAAGACCCAAAGTTAGCAGAAAGAAGGAAATAATAAAAATAATAGCAGAAATAAATGAAATAGATATCAAAAAAACTATACAAAAGATCAATGAGATTAAGAGTGGTTCTTTGAGAAGATAAAATAGATAAACCTCTAGCTAGACTAACAATGAAAAGAAAAGAGAAAACAATAAAATGAATCAGAAATGATCACATGTGGCACAGGAATACAAAGGATCATGAGATTACAGTGAACAATTACAGATAACTAAATTTAATAACCTTGAAGAAATGGATACATTTCTAGATCAACATAGTTTACCAACACTAAGTCAGGAAGAAACAGAAGTGCTAAAAAAAAAACTGATCACAGGTGTGAAAATTGAAATAGGGAAAAAAAAAAAAAAAACTTCCCCCCAAACAAAAACCCAGCTTGCACCTACTTGGAGCTTCTAAGTTTTGTCCTACTTAAGAGTTTCATAAATAAATTTTTTCCTTTAAAAAAAAAGGACAAAACAAAAAGTCCAGGAAGATGGCTTTACAAACTAATTCTATCAAATTGTTTTAAAGGAGAATTCATACCCATTTTGCTTAAATTATTTCTAAAAATCCAAGAAGAAGGGCCTCCCCTGGTGGCGCAGCGGTTCGATCCCCGGCTGCTCCCCAGCCACCGGAGGAGGGTCCCACTTGGCGCACAGACCTCTCCTGTGGCCCGCTGCTCCCCTCAGCAGTGTACTTCGTTCCTTCTGCCTGCTCTGCTCCCCACTCTGGCTCTGGTGAATTCTCTCACCCTCCCGCGCTTCTGACTATACCCAGTGCTTATATAAATAAATAAATAAATATTTAAAAAAAAATCCAAGAAGGAATGCTCCATAATACATTTCACAGTACCAATATGATCTTAATACTGAAACCAGGTAAAGACAGCACAAGGAAAGACCAATACCCCTCATGAACACCGATGCAAAGATATTCAACAAAGCACTGGCCCATCAAATTAAACACTATATCAGAGGATTACACAAAATGATCAAAAGGAATTTCTACCAGGGATGCAAGGATATTTTAATATATGTATCAATCAATGTAATACATAATATCAACAAAAGTATAGATAAAAACCTAAGGCGATTTTGAAGAGATGCAAAGAAAGCATTTCATAAGATAGTGCACCCATTTATGGTAAAAATTCTACACAAAATGGGAATAAAAGGAAACAACTGCAATATAAAAAAAGGCCATATATTACAAACCAACATTCAACCTACTACTTAATGGTAAAAAACTGAAAGCATTCCCTTTAAGGTCAGGAACAAGACAAGGATGCCCACTGTCACCACTTCTGTTTTAGAGATTTTAGACAAAAACAGGAAATAAAGGAAATCTAAGTCAGAAAAGACGTAAAACTATCACTATTCGGGCCTCCCTGGTGGCGCAGGCGGTTGAGCACAGCGCTGTGAGCTGTCCGCAGCCTCTGCAGTGCCTGTTCGATCCCCGCCGGCCTCAGAGCAACCCACATGGCGAGCAGACCTCTCCAGCTGCTCCCCTCAGCAGTGTGTTTCGTCAGTCTGCTTGTTCTGTTCCCAGCTCTGTTTCTGGTGAATCCTCTCACCCTCCCGCGCATCTAGCCTGTACCCCGGCTCTTGTATAAATAAAATAAATCTTCAAAAAAAAAAAAAACTATCGGTATTCTCGGACAATATAATACCATATATAGAAAACCCTAAGCACTTTAGTAAGGGAGATGCAGGTCACAACCATATTAGAAACAATAAATAAATATAGCAAATTGGCATAGCACAAAAAATACTCAAAATCTATTGAATTTTTATGTACAAACACCAAATGAGAATAAAAGAGAAATTAAGAAAATATTCATTATTGCTTCAAAAAGAATCAAATATATCACAATTAACCTAACCAAGGATGTAAAGGACCTATACAATGAAAACTACAAGATATCATTAAAAGATTTAGATAGTGACGTAAGGAAATGGAAAGATATATTGTGCTCATAGATGGAGAACCAATATAATAAAAAAGATTATTCTACCTAAAATACATAATAGCAATATATATAATGCAATTTTTAAAAAAGATTTATTTATTTATGCAAGCACTGGGTACAGTCAGAAGCGCAGGAGGGTGAGAGATTTCACCAGAGCCAGAGCGGGGAGCAGAGCAGGCAGAAGGACCGAAGTGCACTGCTGAGGGGAGCAGCAGACGGCAGGAGAGGTCTGCACTACATATGGGACCCTCGCCTGGTGGCCGGGGATCGAACCGGCGCTGCAGAGGCTGCAGGCAGCTTCGCAACCCAGTGCTCAACCACTGCGCCACCAGGGAGACCCTATAATGCAATTTTTTAAAGATTTTTTTTATTTATTTATGCATACGAGAACTGAGGTACAGGCCAGAGGTGTGGGGGGTGAGAGGATTCACCAGAGACAGAGTGGGGAGCAGAACAGGAAGACTGACTGAAATACACTGCTGAGGGGAGCAGTGGGCGAGACAGGAGAGATCTGCTGTGCCATGTGGGTCACCTCTCTGGCCGGGATAGGGGATCGAATTCCTGCTGCAGTGGCTGTTGATAGCTTTATAGTGCTGCGTCTTAACCCCTTTCGCCACCAGGGAGGCCCTATATAATGCGATTTTCATCAAAATACTAACAATATTTTTCAAAGAAACTAAACAAAAAATGTTGAAATTGACATGGAATCATAAACGCTCTCAAATGTAATGGAGGCATTATGTTACCTGACTAAACCATACTATAAAACAGCAGTAACTGAAACAATATGGTATTAGCATAAACATAAATACATGGGTCAATGGAACAGAATCAAATTTTTACATAGTGAATTAAAAAGACATCATACTGAATGGGAGAAAATATTTACACATTGCTAGACCAACAAGGGGCTAATATCCAAAATAACATTTAAAAAAAAACTTACACAATTGCACAATAAGAAAACAACCCAAGTAATAAAGCAGATATGAACAGACAGTCCACCAAAGAATCTCCAGAAAGCCAAAAGACACATGGAAAAATGTTCGTCATCACTTTTAATAAGGGAGATGCAGGTCAAAACCACAATGAGGGGCCTCCCCGGTGGCGCAGCGGTTGAGCACTGGGTTGCGAGGCTGCAGCACCGGTTTGATCCCCAGTTGCTCCCCAGCCACCGGAGGAGGCTACCCGCTCTGGCTCTGGTGAATTCTCTCACCCTGCCGCGCTTCTGACTGTACCCAGTGCATGTATAAATAAATAAATAAATCTTTTAAAAAAAAAAACCCACAATGAGATACCATCTCACATCTGTGAGAATGATACCTATTTAAAAAAAAAAAACCGTAATAACAAGTGCTGGTGAGGATGGGGAGAAAGAGGAAAGCTAGTACACTGTTTTGGGCAGTAACATAAACTGGTGGGACTATCTTGGAAAACTATCTGCATTTACATTAAAAGATTAAACAGCAAATACTGTGTGACTCAGCATTGCCACTCGTTTACATCTATTCAAAAAACTTGAAACCACCAACTCAAAAACCTATATGGTCTACAATGTTTATTGTAACACTGTTTACAAAAGCTAGGATGTGGAAGCAACTTAAGTGCACAGTAATAGAAGATTGGATCAAGAAGATGTGGTAGGGCCTCCCCTGGTGGCCCAGCGTTTGAGCACTGGGCTGCGAGGCTGCCTGCAGCCTCTGCAGCGTGGGTTCGATCCCCAGCTGCCAGCGAGGGTCCCACCAAAAAAAAAAAAAAAAAAAAAAGGTGGTATATCCACACTATGGAATATTATTCAGTGACAAGAAATAAACAAAATGCTGCCAGTTACAGCAAAATGGAAGGAGCCTGAGGGAATTGTCTGTGTCAATCAAGTCAGAATGACAAAGACAAATATTGGACATTTACATAATGGATGACTTGACAAGGTAAAATACTTATAAAAACTATCAGTCGGGCCTCCCCGGTGGCGCAGCGGTTGAGTGCTGGGTTGCGAAGCTGCCCGCAGCCTGTGCAGCGCCGGTTCGATCCCCGGCTGATCCCTGGCCACAAGAGGAGGGTCCCACATGGCGCGCAGACCTCTGCTGCCCGCTGCTCCCCTCAGCAGTGTACTTCGGTCCTTCTGCCTGCTCTGCTCCCCGCTCTGGCTCTGGTGAATTCTCTCACCCTCCCGCGCTTCTGACTGTACCCAGTGCTTGTATAAATAAATAAATAAATCTTTAAAAAAAAAAAACTATCAGTCAATAATAAATGAAGTGCAGTTTTTGAGGTAAAGAAGAGGGAAGGGGAGAGAGTGCCAAAAGGAATAAAGGATGGAAGTAGGAAAAAAACAAAGGATAAAAGTAATGAAGTACTGATACATACGACACCGTGGCATAACCTTGGATAAGGTATTTTCATGGATAAACCTTGAAAATGTAATGCTGAGTGAAAGAAGATAGTCACAAAAGACCACATGATGTATGATTCCATTTATGAGAAATTCCAGAATTAGCAAATTGTAGAGAGAGAAAGCAGTTTGGTTACCTAGGTCTGGGGAGCTTGGAGGGCCAGGACTACTAATGGATACAAGGTGTCTTTCTGGGGTGATGAAAATGTTCTAAGATTGATTATGGTGATGGTTGCATAACTTTGAATGTACTAAATTGAATTGTATACTTTAAATGGATGAATTTTATGGTATGTGAATTATACCTCAATAAAGCTGTTTTCAATGAATAAATAAATAGAAACAAAGACCTTTTTCTTTAAAAAAAGTGGGGGAGGACATTCCAAAAACAGTCACTAGAAGGTGAGCTCCAGAATGGCAGCTTTGTTAACTATTGTGTCCCTAGCAATGTCTGCAAAATAATGAGTAATATCGGATATATTATATGTAAAAATATAATGTCACATTATAAATTAATGACTACAACATATAACTATAATATATAAAATGTGTATTATGTAGATAACATATATAACTATAACCTAATGGATGAAGGTTATGTGCAAAAGTTTTGTAGTCAGGACAAGAGCATGGCCCACTGGCTAAATGAAAGATCAGTGTTTCTGGAGTGCACTGGGTCTGACTCTGCAAATCAGAGATTTCCATCTTAATCCTAAAAGCAATGGGGAGGCCACTAACAGATTTTAAGTGGAGGTGAATCAGATTAACATTTGAAAAGTCCACTGGTAGCAGGGGAGAGTCAATTAAGACAAGGACTGAAAAGTTAGATTTAGCAACACAAAAAGTTGTTAGTGACCTTGAACAAACTTGGTCCAGGTAGAGAGATGGGGTGACTAATTTTGGGAACTGAAAAGGAAGTAGAGCTGGCAAAATTATACTACACTTGGTATGGCCTCTCCATATTCCCAAGTCTCCAGGGAAACCGACCAAAAATACACTTGGCTTGAGAATTAACAAGACATGTTTGCATGCATATTCACACACAGCCGGTTCAACAGTTGAGTCTGTTTTTGTTCAAGGATTCCACACTTCTCACCCTGATACAGAGGGAGGACAATGGCTGGAGTTATTCCTTAGTTCTCTCCCATCAGATGCTAAAGCTCTTTTATCCCTCCCCTCTTTTGGGGGGAGAATAGAAGGAGGCTGAATTATCTGAGATTTAGGGACACTTCAGAAACATAACTTGCTCCCTTTTAGCTTAACAAGCTCTCTCATTTGGACCATACACAACCTAGAACTTAAAGCCAGGCTAAGTAGACACACTCAGGTCCTACTCACTGAAGACTGAAAGTGAAAGACTTTGGAATAGGGTGAGACCAGATGTCTGAACTGAGAACCAAAATTGATGAATTCTAGTTCCAGTTCTTCCAGTCACAGTAGCAAAGCCTTGGGAAAGCAGTCTAACCTATTTAGGCTTCCATCATCTCATCTCAAAAATTAATAAACACAAACTCTGCCCTGATCAGGCTGGTTATGATATAGGGCAGCAAAGGGCACTAAAACTGGCCAAGGACATTGCCCAAATAGTTTACCAGTTACTGTCTGAGTTCTTTACCCTCATGTACAACTGCAAGACTACTCAGGTTCAGAGAACAATAATGGGATTTATTTAACAAACAAGAGTCACTGAGGCCACAAATGGCCGTTTACCTCACCTGAAGCAGTATCCAATGTTTTAAAGTCCTAAACACAAAGTCTCCCAAGATGGCGTCTTCCTAAGATGTGGTACATACACACAATGGAATATTACTCAGCAATCAAAAAAGATAAACTCATGCAGTTTGCAGCAACATGGATGGAGCTAGAAGGGATCATGCTCAGCAAAATAAGTCAGAAAGAAAAAGAAAAATACCGGATGGTCTCACTCATAGCAGGAATTTAGAATAAGGGACCAGGAAAAAGACTAATTAATACAAAGTGAAAATCAAAATCAACAAGCAACTATAAACCAGAGACACACTACGGCGGGATGGGGAGGAGGGAAGGGGAGAGGAAGGACTAGGGTCAAAATAAGGGGGGGTGCAATTGTATGGGGAATATAACCAAAATGAAAATGCATACATTTAAAAAAATTAAAAAAAAGAAAATGCATACATTGTGCAAAAATGAAAAATGATGTAAGAATTATTTAAAAAAAAAAAAAAAAGATGGCGTCTTCCTGCCATTAGGGGCCTGCCACTAGGAGTATGGGGCGGCCAGACTATAGGACGGGATCCAACTCACAAAGATAGCAGAAGACACAACAGGAGATGCTCACCGGAGCTGCTGAGATGCCCCAGCACAGCACCAGACAAATGACACTCAAAATAGCATCTGCAGCAGCCAAAGGACTGGACAAACGGCCCACACTCATGCAGCTCAGGGAGGCTCCTGGGTCTTCCCCTTTTTCCTTCCAGGCTACAACAGCAAAGCTGGGAACAATTTCAATTGCTTGGTTACCTGCAAAGCCTCTGAACTTTTCTTCTCTGAAGCTGGCTGCTGGAAGCCTCTCCATATCCTTCAAAGGCTCACAACAGCCTTCTGGAAGATTGGCATGGTATAGGGGCAGGAATGGCTGACCCCGGAGTCGCTGAAGATCCAACATCGCTGAAATTCCGAACACTGAACGCTTGGGGGCTGCTTTTGCAGTCCCTTATATTTCTTATCAATCTGCACCCCCACTGATACTTTGTTCCTGTATGGCCTGGGGCTATCCATCCCCACCGGCATTCCCCTTGAAGGGGCAACACCTGTTAACAGTCTTTGGCTTCAGCCCCCTCTAACAGTTAGAAGACAATTATGGGAGGACACATTAGATTTGTGCAGAGCTAATGTTTTTATCATTTCATGGGACCCCTTTAAGATAAAATTATAAACACAAAATTATGTACAAATGTGAATATGTATTTATAATGAGAAATGACATAGAATGACTAAGTTTTAAGTTGATACCCCCCATAAAAACACCAAAATTTTAAAAAATAACATACTTGTTAAATTAACTACCTGGCATTCCACTATCACTTTTTTCATTATGCATTTTGTCTGAATATTTTAAGATTTATTTTTATTGATTTATGCACATAAGAATTGTGGTATAGGGCAGAGGTGTGGGACAGTGAGGGGGTGTGTGTGAGAGATTTCACCAGAGACAGAGTGGGGACCAGAACAGATGGATCTACTGAAATATACTGCTGAGGGGAACAGTGGGCGAGACAGGAGAGGTCTGCTGTGCCATGTAGGTTGCTCCCTGGCCATGGATTGAGCTCATACCTCAGTGGCCAGCAATTGCTTGATAGGTTGATACCCCTGAGACTTTAACCCCTGCGCCACCAGGGAGGCCCTTTGTCTGAATATTCTTTAAAGGTCTCAAAGACAACAATTTTGTAATATTTTCTATGGAGAGAACAGAAAGATAATTCAATTTTTCCTTCCTAATAGTTGATCAAAATTTGTTCATTATTATTTTCAATTTAGAAAAGATTCTTTCCACTTCCCAACTCATTTTGTCAAATTTGGGGAAACACTAAGCGTGGTTGGTTTTTTTTTTTTTTTTTTTAGATTTATTTATTTATTTATACAAGCACTGGGTACGGTCAGAAGTGCGGGAGGGTGACAGAATTCACCAGAGCCAGAGTGGGGAACAGAACAGGCAGACCTACGAAATACACTGCTGAGGGCAGCAGTGGGCGCAGCAGGAGAGGTCTGCGAGTCATGTGGGACCCTCGCCGGTGGCCGGGGATCAAATCGGCACTGCAGAGGCTGCGGGCAGCCTCACAGCCCAGCGCTCAACAGCTGCGCCACCAGGGGAGGCCCCACTAAGGGTGTTTTATGAACTGTAAGATTTCAAGCAATTTCACATTTTCTTCTGCAGTGATTCATCTTTTCTATCGCCTCATTCATCTGCCATGAATTCATCTGCTCAATTCACCATTCTCCAGCCAAAGGACCTCTGGCACCTTCAGGTCAATCAGCTTGTAATTTAACCCAGTGGGGACCACTACTTCTAGAAGCCACTCCTACACTGAGAAGGCTAGCAATAACATACTTATACACGCAAACCATAGAAATACATCTTAATTAACTCAAATAAAAGGGGTTAAGTCTCAGCACTATGAAGCTATTGGCAGCCACTGCAGCACGAGTTAAATCCCCAGCCAGGGAGCTGACCCACATGGTGCACAGATGTGGGTCTCACTGCTTTCTCCTGTCGCACTTCAGTTCCCCTGAGCAGTGTATTTCGGTGCATCCGCCTGTTCTGCTCCCCACTCTGTCTCTGGTGAATCCTCTCACCTCTCCGCACCTTTGGCCTACAGTCCAGCTCTTGTATGCACAAATAAAGTTTTAAAAACAACAACAACAACAAAGAAGAGCATTCCTGAGCATTTAGATGCCTAAAGCCACAGCTACTTCAAGGGAAGTCACCTTGGAAGACAGTGGTCTGAACAGCTTTTCATTAAGATATCTTGGTTTTGCTATTTTTTTTTAATTATTTTTATTTATACAAGAACTGGGGTACAGGCCAGAGGCACGGGAGGGTGAGAGGATTCACCAGAGACGGAGCCGGGAGCAGCACAGGCAGACTGCCAGAAACACACTGCTGAGGGGAGGGCGGGTAGGCAGGAGAGGTCTGCCGCGCCATGTGGGTATCTCTGCAGCCGGCCTGGACTCGATCCCGCGCTGCGGAGGCTGCGGAGGCTGCGGAGGCTGCGGACAGCTTCGCAGCGCTGCTCTCAACCCGCTGCGCCACCGGGGATGCCCGGTTTTGCTAATTTTATAAAAATATGGTGGCGTGATCTCGTTGCTGAGGCCCCTTCCGCGGTCATGGAGGGAGTCTGGGCGAGAGGAGGCCGGGAGGTGAAGCTTCCCTGGGGTCGAGGCAAATCCCACCTGGCCGGAAGGGCCGCGGCTCGCGGTGGGCCGAGACGGGCGGACAAAGGGGAGGCCTCGCCGGGGGGCCGGGGGGCCGGGCGCGCGCCGGGCCCTCGCAGCCGCCCGAGGAAGCCGCCGCGGCCTCTCCCGGGGAAACCTGCGCGGAGGCCGCCGCTGGCCCTCCCGCCCGCCCGCTCCCGCGGCCCCCGCGCCCCCCGCGCCCTCCCCCGGGGCACAGCGACCGCCACCCCCTCCCCTCCGCGCGCCCCGGTCTGGGGTTTCAAAGGGCGCGCGCCCTCGGAGCCCGCCCCCCACTTCCGCCCGGGAGGCCCGTCCGTCCCGCCGGCTCTCGCGATATCCTCCCCGCGCCCGCCCTGACCCCGGCGGCCGCGCCCGCGGGTGCGCTGGGGTCGGCCGCGCGGCTGCTCCTTTGCACCCCGCTCTTCGCCCCGCCGCTTTTCTGGCAGCGCGGGTGCGGCTGTTAAGAGCCGGGAGACTCTTGTCACCCCACCGGGCGCTAGTGGGCCAGACCCGGAGCCCGAGGGCGGACGGCCGCCCTCCACCCGGCGTCCTTGCTGGGCTGGCCCCGTGGGGGCGCGGGGGGCGCGGGGGGCGCGGGGGGGGGGGTGGCCAGGAGGACTCGGAAATGGTAATGACCGCTTGTTCTCGCACCTCTGGGTGCCGGACACCGCACTCTGCTCACGTCGATTTATTTAAGCCTCGCAGTGACACCGAGAGCAAGGCGTGGGGGTTCTGCTTTTGTAACCTCGTTATGCATGTGGGGAGACCCCGACTCAAGAGGGAAGGAACCGGCCAAGAGTCCGAGAGGATAAAACCAACCCTCGACTCCAGCTCTGAGGCCTCATTACTGTGGTAGAGCAATTTCCCAACAGATTCCTCCACTCCCTCTGTCCCTAGAGGACAATGTTGCTCAGTGGAAAATATTCTGGCTTTTGGGTTCACACAGACTCAGGTTCATGTGAAAATCCAGACGTTGTCTGTGCTGTGTGATCTTGAGCAACTTGCTTCACCTCTCCGAGACTATTCAACTGACAGCCGAGGATAATACTTGGGATTATGATCAGCAGTGAATGTATATTCGGTGCCTACTCCAAAATAAGCACTCAATAAATGGAAACTACTGCTATTAATAATCTTCTTATCCCCTTACAGATTGCAGTGTTCAGTGTGTAGGAGGTGCTTAATAAAACATACGTGAGTGAGTGAATGAATGGAGGAGAAATGTGTCCAGACACCAGAAGGTGGTTGCTCCAACTAATCTCTTATCCCCTTCCCTGGTGTGGCGGCACTGCCCAAATGAGTGTGTGTTTTAACTTACCGAAGAAACATACAGAAAAGTGCACACATCTTAAGTGCACTTAAGGTTTTATAAAATGAACATACTGGTGTGATTAGCCTCCCGAAGAAAAAGCAAAATATTACCAGCCCCCCCAGAATCCTTCTGTATTTCCCTTTAGTTGCTGCCTCCCCTGCTGGGGAAACCACTATCCTGCCTTCTAAGAACATGAGTTAGTTCTGTCTGGTTTTGTAGAGGATGCAACTAGAATCCCAGCATGTGCTCTTCTGTAGCTGCCCAGATCTTGTTTCCTCACCTTCAGTGGGCATCTAAGAAGCCAGATAAGGCTGCCTCCTACCTGTTCAGAGCTTCTGCCTGCTCACGGGCCTATGGAGCCCTGTACCAGTCGCCCCTCTGTATGCCTCACCTCTCTGAAGTTAAGAAAGAATCTTCCGCTTCTTTTCAGCTCTTTCCTAGGAGATCCCATGGTTAGAGAAGGGTGACTCCTGACATGCTATTACAGTCCAGACCATTCTTTCTCCTAGGAGGAGACAGGCCCAAGGAGAGTGTGAGGTGGGATGTGGTGAGCCACAAGAAGGCCTTGCCCAGCCTCACACTATTCCGAATAGCACTCCTCCCTTTGCTCTGTCCACTGAGCCCCTTCCCCCTCCATCAAAACCGCTCATTCAGGGCCATGTGTTCTGGGGGCTCTGCTGTTCCTCCCTACAGCCTGCCACCCACCACAGTTCTGCCCCACTGGACATGTCTGTTCTTGCCCAAACCCCAATTGCTTCTACCTAAGAACATGCCTTTCAGGTCAAGGGACTTTTTGGGTGTTCCGCCTGGAGGGGGCAGTGTTGTGCCATTCCAGGAGGCAGCCCCGTGCCTGGCTTAGTGAAGAAGCCCCATTACACAGATAATATCATCAAACCCATGTTACATATGAGCGTAAGGCTCAGAGAAGTTGAAGGCATTTGTTCAAAATCATATAGTTTATAAGCGACAAGAATTAGATCTCAGAGTGCCATTGGATGTGGGTCTAGAAGGCTGGTTATTTCCTAAAGACCACCACTCAAAGAGACTTGAATGGACAAGATCCATAAATATTTTACATATTTTTTAATCAGGTCCTCAAAACAATTCCAGGAGATAGTTGTTTTTATTTCCATACAGCATGTGCAGAAACTGATGTCTAGAAAAATCATTTTGCCCAAGGTCACAAGGATAGCAAGAAACCAACTTAGGATTCAACCCCTCCCATCCCACAGCCTTACCCAAGGCCCTGCTTATCTGAATTGTGCCACACTAAGTGGAGGGATTTTAGCAAGTGCAGATGTGGGTGGACACATAGTAGAACAGGACAGTGGGGGAAATAGAACAGAAAATAGAACATGTACCACTGAGGGGTTGTCTCCATTCTCTATGACTGAAATGAACACCTGAAAATGCAGTGTCTTGAAATAACAATTTATTACTTCTCACCGTCCAGTGGATTGGCTACACTCAGCAAGGCAGTCTTCACCTGTGGTGGCTCATAGTGTCAAGTGGGGGTACAGTTGGAGACCTCTAAATGCTCAACTGAGCTGAATATCCAAGATGACTTTCTATTTTATATTTTCTCAAAGTGACTTTTTTAAAAAAAGATTTATTTATGCATACAAGAGCTGGGGTACAGGCCAGAAGTGTGGGGTGGTGACAGGATTCACCAGAGACAGACTGTAGAATAGAACAGGCAAATTGACTGAAATACACTGCTGAGGGGATCAGCGGGCAAGGCAGGAGAAGTCTGCTGCGCTATGCTAATTGCTCCCTGGCCACGGAGGATCAAACTCATGCTGCCAGAGGCTTCGAATTGCTTTATAGTGCTGTGCTTAACCCCTTGTGCCACCAGGGAGGCTCTCAAGGTGACCATTTAAAATCACATACCTGATGCTTCACCTTATTGGCTGGAACATTTTGGAAACTGACCAGGCATTTCTCTCCCTCCACACAGACATTCCATGTGACTTGCTTAGGTTTCCTGTTAACATAGTGGTATCAGTGTAGAAAACTTCTGCTTGGTGGTTGACTTACCCCAAGAGCTGACACAGAGGCTGCAAGACTTCTTTTCTTTTGTAATTGTATTATTTTTATTGAGGTAGCAGTGGTTTGCCACATTGCATATGATTTGGAAGTATAGGCTCACACCTCTTCAGATGTATAACACTACACCCACCACCCAAACACCCATAATCCTCCATCATAGTCCATCTCCTCTCTTTGCTTCCCTACCCCTCCCCACCCTTCCCCTTTGGCAGCTTCAATTTTACAATCAGATTTCTAGAGTTTGGTTGGTCTTGAGTCTCTGTTCCTTTGTTTTGTTTCTCTGTATTCCACATATGAGTGAGATTGTCTTTCTCTTTCTGACTTATTTTGCTTAGTACAATGCCCTCCCCATTCCATTCACATTGTTGCAAATGGCAAGAGTTCATCTTTTTTGTTTTTATAGCTGAGTAGTAGTATTCCATAGTGTATGTATACCTACCATGTCTTCTTACTCCACTTACCTGTTGTTGGGTACCTAGGTTGTTTCCATAACTTGGTTATTATAAACATATGAACACAGAAGTATATCTATCCTTTCAAAATAGTGTGTTTGTGTCCTTAGAGTAGATACCATAGAGTAGGATTGCTGGATCATAAGACAGATATACTTTTAATCTTTTTTTTAAAAGATTTATTTATTTATTTATACAAGCACTGGGTACAGTCAGAGGCGCGGGAGGGTGAGAGAATTCACCAGAGCCAGAGCGGGGAGCAGAACAGGCAGACTGACGAAGTACATTGCTGAGGGGAGCAGCGGGCAGCAGGAGAGGTCTGCACTCCATGTGGGACCCTCAAGGATGGAACCGGCACTGCAGAGGCTGCGGGCAGCTTCTCAAGCCAGCGCTCAACCGCTGCACCACCAGGGAGGCCCTACTTTTAATCTTTTGAGAAGCCTCCATATTGTTTTCAATTAAGTGTCAGACCATTCTACATTCCCACCAACTATGTACCTTTTTCTCCACAATCTCCAACACTTGTTGTTAAGGGGTTTGTTTGTTTGTTTGTTTGTTTGTTTTTTACAATGACCATCCTCACAGGAGTGAGATGCTACCTCTTTGTGGTTTTGATTTTCATTTCCCTGATGAGAAGTGACGAACATTTTTTTTCACGTGCCTATTGTCCATCTATCTGTATGTCCTTTTTGGAGCAGTGTCTTTTTAACTCTCTTGCCCATTTTTTAATTGTTTTTTTTTTCTTGTTGAGTTATCTGAGCCTATTGAAGATCTTGGATACTAGCCTACTATTGGATGTATTATGTGTAAATATTTTTTCCCACTCTATACAGGGGTTTTCATTTTTATGATAGTTTATTTCATTGTGCAGAAACTTTTTAGTTTGATATAGTCCCTTTTATTCATTTTTCTTTTTATTTCCCTTGCTATTGAAGTTGAATCCCCAAAGACATCATTGAAACAAATGTTATGGAGTGTTTTGCCTAATTTTTCTTCTATGTATTTTATGGCTTCAGCTCTTACATCCAAGTCTTTAATCCATCTTGAGTTAATTTTTATATGTGGTGTGGAATTGTGGTCTAGTTTTATTCCTTACATGTGGTTGTCCAGTTTTCCCAACACTATTTGTTAAAGAGACATTCCTCACTTTATACATAAATTAATTGTCCATACAAATGTAAGTTTATTTCTGGGCTCTCAATTTTATTCAGCTGATCAGTGTATATGTTTTTAGTTCAATACCGTACTGTTTTGATTACGCTAATAGCTTTGTAGTATAATTTGAAGTCTGGCATTATGATACCGCTGTTCCTTTTTTGTCAGGGTTGCTTTGGCAATTCAGGGTCTTTTATAGTTCCATGTGAATTTCAGCAATTTTTCCTCTATTTCTTCAATTTTTCCTCTATTTCTTTGAAGAATGCCATTGAAATTTTGATAAAGATTACACTGAATCCGTGTACTGCTTCAGGTAAGATGGCTATTTTGACAACATTAATTCTTCCAATCCATGAGCAAGGAATATCTTTCCATTTCTTTGTATTGTGTTCTATTTCTTTTACTAGCTTCTTATAGCTTTCATATACAAGTCTCTTTCACCTCCATTGTTAAGTTTATTCTTAGATATGTAATTTTTGACACAATTGTAAATGGGATTGTTTTCTTTCTTTCTCTTGTAATTTTCTATTTGCATATAAGAATGCAACATATTTTTGTAAATTGATTTTGTAGCCTGCCACTTTGCTGTACTAATTTTTTTCTAATAGTTTATTAGTTTCCACTTCAGTGTTCTTCATGTATATTATCATGTCATCTGCAAATAATGGTAGATTTACTTCTTCCTCCCCAATTTTTATTCCTTTTATATCTTTCTCTTGCCTAATTACTCTAGCTGGAACTTCCAATACTATGTTGAAAAGTAGTGGTGAAAGTGGACATCATGGGCCTCCCTGGTGGCGCAAGGTTTAAAGCCTCAGCACAGTCAAGCTATGGGGTGGACTTGAGTTCTATCCCAGCCAGGTAGTTAACCCACATGGCACAGCATACCTCTCCTGTCTCTTCCTGCTGCTCCCCTCAGCAGTGCATTTCAGTAGATCCGCCTGTTCTGCTCCCCACTCTGTCTCTGGTGAACCCTCTCACCCCCCACACCTCTGGCCTACACCCCAGTTCTTCTATGCATAAACAAATAAATATTTTTTTTTAAAGAAAGTGGACATTCTTGTCTTGTACCTGATCCTAGAGGAAGATCTTTTAGTTTTAAACTAGTGTATTATTAGTTGTGGACTTCTCATATATGGCCTTTATTCTATTGTGATATGTTCCTTCTATTCTCATTTTTTCAGTTTCTATCATAAATTGATGTTGAATCTTGCCAAATGCTTTCTCTGAATCTATTGATATGATCATGATTTTTTTTCTTTTGTTAGTATGATGAAGTATATTGATTGATTTGTGAATGTTGAATCATCCTTACTGCAAGACTTCTTATGACCTCCTTTTGGAAATCACCAGCATCACTGCCACAGTATGCATGAATGCAGATGAATTACAGGGTCAGTTCAGATTTAAGGAGAGGGAGAGAAAATACATAGATTTAAATATCAGGAAACAGTGTTTAATGGGGACATTTTTTTTTGAGACCAGTTCCTATAAGGGGCCAAAGCAGGGATAATCAACTCAGGAAACTGCATTACAGCCATATTTAAGTGGAACTCGGTGTACTGCTGAGAAAAACTGGAGGTAACAGTTTGTGGCAGATGGCAGAGGACTTTAGTGTCATGCTCAGGACCCTGCATGTGGGTATATGTTTGTCTTTTTCCTGTGTTGAAGGGTTCTCCTTACTGGATAGCTTAGTGGGAGCTCAGATACTTGCTCCCTTGACCTCTGGCAGAAGAAAACAGAACTATGACCCCAACTCAGTGATACCAGTCAGAACTCTGAATCTTCTGCTAGAGACCCAAGAAAGTAGAGGAGTATTTGTAACTCATCCTAGATGAAGCAACAGCCAGTTCTCAGGGGGGTGGTGACTGTGTGATGGAGCCCAGGGGCAGCAGCTCCCTAATCAGTCTGCTCCTAGGGCAAGGCCTGGCTTCTCTGTTCCTGCCTGTTTCCTAAGCCATATTTTTGAGTCTTCCCGTCAATTTTGTGAGCTACCTGCTCTTATTCCGTTAAACTGCTCTTCTACTTCAGTGAAACAGCATTCATTTCTGTTGCTTGCAATAAAGTACCCTAATTGGAGGCCTCCCTGGTGGTGCAAGGGTTAAAGTCTCAGCATATCAAGCTATCACAGGCCACTGCAGCATGAGTTTTATCCCATGCAAGGCACAGCAGACCTCTCCTATCTTACCTGCTACTCCCCTCAGCAGTGTATTTCAGTAGATCCGCCTGTTCTGCTCCCCACTCTGTCTCTGGTGAATCCTCTCACCCTCCAACCTCTGGCCTACACCCCATTTCTTGTGTGCATAAATAAATTTAAAAAATAACCCTAATTGGCACAAAAACCCATTGAAAGCTTCAGCCAGAGGAAATGACACAACCAGAGCACTTTTTGGGAGAAATAAATATAAAAAACCTGATAGATGGGTTGAAGGGGAAAACCAGTATGACAGCAGTCAGTTAGTGATGTTTGAAGTGTGTGATGAGCTGTAATATTAACAAAGCCCGTGGAATAGGAGAGTGGGAAGATTTGGGCCATTGATTAAATATGGACCAGAGAAGGGAAAGTCCAAGCTGACAGGAATTTTGAATCTTAGTAACTAGGAAAATGATGATGTTGCAAAGAAAACTAAGCAAGTCAGAGAGAACTATTTTGGAAGAGGAAATCATTCATTTATTTATTCAACAAACACTAAATGTCTGCTCCATGCCTGGCATTGAGAAGACAGCAGTGACCAAAAACACCCATCATAATAAAACAGCCTGAATAAAGCTTTAGTTTGTGGGCCTCCCCTGATGGCACAGCAGTGGAGCGCTGGGCTACGAAGCTGCCTGCAGCCTCTGCAGCGCCGGTTTGATCCCTGGCTGCCGGTGAGGGTCCCACGTGGCGCGCAGACCTCTCCTGCTGCCCGCTGCTCCCCTCAGCAGTGTACTTCGTCAGTCTGCCTGTTCTGTTCCCCACTCTGGCTCTGGTGAATTCTCTCACCCTCCTGCACTTCTGACTGTACCCAGTGCTTGTATAAATAAATAAATAAATCTTAAAAAAAATTTTTTAAATAAAAAAAAAATAAAGCTTTAATTTGTGGTGCCACAAACACAGCACAACGTGTCTTGATAACAGCCAGAACTTCAAAAAAGATCCCAAGAAGGAAGGCTGGGCTTAAAGACAGATAGGCAGTCATTTCCAAAGACATTTATATATTGATTCATTCATTTATTTTTTTTTTATTTTTTTTTATAGAGGCATGCTTTATTTATTTGTTTGCTGGTTTGTTTGTTTGTTTTGTTTATACATGCACTGGGTACAGTCAGAAGCGCGGGAGGGTGAGAGAATTCACCAGAGCCAGAGCGGGGAGCAGAGCAGGCAGAAGGACCAAAGTACACTGCTGAGGGGAGCAGCGGGCAGCAGGAGAGGTCTGTGTGCCATGCGGGACCCTCCTCCGGTGGCCCGGGAGCAGCCGGGGATTGAACCGGCGCCGCAGAGGCCGCGGGCAGCTTCGCAACCCAGCGCTCAACCGCTGCACCACCGGGGAGGCCCTCATTCATTTATTTTTATCCAGTATTTAAGTACAGTTGACCTTTGAACAACAAACAGCAAGGGTTAGGGGCTCTGACCCCCTAAGCAGATGAATAATTTTTGACTCCTCCCAAACTTAACTACTAACAGCCTGTTGTTGACCAGATCCTTGTCATGTAGAGGGTAATAAAGTCTATTAACATGTATTTTATATGTTGTATTATTATATACTCCTGCATTAAGTAAGCTTAAAAAAAGAAAGTGTCGGGCCTCGCTGGTGGCTCAAGGGGTTAAGCACAGCACTATGAAACTATCCACAGCCTCTGATCCCCTGATGCCCAGGGAGTTGACCTACATGGCACAGCAGACCTCTCCTGTCTTGCCCGCTGCTCCCCTCAGCAGTGTATTTCAGTCAGTTTGCCTGTTCTGCTCCCACTCTGCCCTGGTGAATCCTCTCACCCCCTGAACCTTTGGCCTACACCCCAGCTCTTGTATGCATAAATAAATAAAATAAATCTTAAAAAAAGGTCAAGAGTAGTGCAAGGATGAGAAAATACATTTTCAGAACTGTATTGTACTTACGGGTACCATAGTTTATATCTGTCCTACCTACATCAATATTATCTTATATGATACAAAATACCATATATGTTGTAGGCATTACTAACACTAGACATCAAATATGAAAGGATAATGTGAAAAAAGAAATTTATATTTATTTACAGGTATCATGATTCACTCATTGATAATATTTATTGGAAAAAATCAACGTAAAAGTGGAATCATGACGTTCAAAACCATTTTATCCAGCATGCTCAGCACCGTTCTTACCATAGAAATATAGCAAAAAGAAAGAAAGAGAGAAAAGAGTCTCAGCTTTCATGGAGTTTCCATTACAGAGTCAGAGGCAGACAGTAAACAAATACATAAATCTATCAAACATGTGATGGAACTATGACAAAAAATTTAAAAGGTAAAGATAGGGGCCTCCCCAGTGGCGCAGCGGTTGAGCGCTGGGTTGCGAAGCTGCGCGCGGCCTCTGCGGCGCCGGTTCGATCCCCGGCTGCTCCCCGGCCACCAGAGGAGGGTCCCACATGGCGTGCAGACCTCTCCTGCTGCCCGCTGCTCCCCTCAGCAGTGTACTTCGGTCCTTCTGCCTGCTCTTCTCCCCGCTCTGGCTCTGGTGAATTCTCTCACCCTCCCGCGTTTCTGACTGTACCCAGTGCATGTATAAACAAAACAAACAAACAAACCAGCAAACAAATAAATAAAGCATGCCTCTATAAAAAAAATAAATAAATAAAATAAAATAAAATAAAATAAAAAAAAAAAGGTAAAGATAAGAGGAGGTTGTCATTTTAGATTGGATGTTCTGTGAAGACCCCGTTTGTAAAGATATATTTGAGGACCTCCCCTGGTGGCGCAGCGGTTGAGCGCTGGGTTGCGAGGCCGCCAGCTAGGGTCCCACAAAAAAAAAAAAAAAAAAAGATATATTTGAATGAAATCCTCAATAAAGAGAGGCAACACCCATGTGGTTATCTAGAGGAAACCCATGTTAGATAGAGGGAATAATGAGTGCAAAGGCCTGAGGCAGGCAGGACAATTTAGTTTGTTCAAAGAATTGCTAGGAGGCCAGTGTGTCTGAAGCAAAATGGATGAGGTTGGGAAAAAGAGGCGAAGTGAAGGTGGAAGCTGGAACTAGATCTCATTGGTGCTTCTAAGTCATTGTTAAGTACTTCGACTCTTATTCTGAGAGAGATCAAAAGACTGTAGAATTTTGAGCAGAGAAGACATGCTACATACTAACACTTTCTTAATGAGTTAAACGTTTCTTTTTTTTTTTTTAATAGAGGCATGCTTTATTTATTTATTTGTTTGTTTGTTTGTTTTGTTTATACATGCACTGGGTACAGTCAGAAGCGTGGGAGGGTGAGAGAATTCACCAGAGCCAGAGCGGGGAGCAGAGCAGGCAGAAGGACCCAAGTACACTGCTGAGGGGAGCAGCGGGCGGCAGGAGAGGTCTGCGCGCCATGTGGGACCCTCCTCAGGTGGCCGGGGAGCAGCCGGGGATCGAACCAGCGCCGCAGAGGCTGCGGGCAGCTTCGCAACCCAGCGCTCAACCGCTGCGCCACCGGGGAGGCCCTACATACTAACACTTTCTAATGAATCACTCTGTACAGAAAGGAGTGGGGGAAAGGCAGAAGCAAGGAGACCATTTTTTTTTAAAGATTTATTATTTATGTATACAAGCACTGGGTAGAGTCAGAAGCACGGGAGGGTGAAAGAATTCACCAGAGCCAGAGCTGGGAGCAGAACAGGCAGACTGACAAAGTACACTGCTGAGGGGAGCAGCGGGCGGCAAGAGAGGTCTGTCGCGCCATGTGGGACCCTTGCCGGATGGCTGGGGATCAAACCAGCGCAGCAGAGGCTGCGGGCAGCTTCGCAACCCAGCGCTCAACCGCTGCGCTGCCACCGGGGAGGCCTAAAGGAGACAAATTTGGAGACAACTGCTATCACTCAAGGCAAAGAGCCAAGGTATCTTGGGCCAGGGGGCAATGATGAGAGGTAACATGTGATCAGGCTCTCGTAAACTAAAGGAGAACCCGCAGGATCTTCTGATGGGTTGAATATGAGGTGTCGAAGAAATAAAGGAAGCTGAATCCAGAGTTTTCAAGAGGAATAGCTAAAGAGCAGTTGCCACTTATTGACTACAGAGGATTGAGAATTATATCTAATGCTTCAAGAGTTAGCAAACTTGTTTTCAATCTTCTTGCCTGCCTGTCCTTCTTGCTAAATAATGTAGTTCAAAATCTGTGCTGTGGGGCAAAGCACCTTGAGGTACCTTGGAAGCATCCAAGGTGAGGGGCAGAGGGACATTGGGCTGGCACAGGTTACAAAGAGCAAGGTGCGAGAAGATGATGTCTGCAAGGGAAACAGAGGAGGGGACAGCAGGGGCATAGGTAACTTACAAAGGGGTTAATACAGTAAGAAGGAAATTACAAAAATAGAAGGGGAGAAAATTAGAATAAATCCTGCGATACTAGATTGGAACTGAAGGCATTATGTGAACTCATGATTTTCTGCACAGAGATTGAAAGATGATAGAGAAATCAATAGATGACAGCTGATATAAAGATATAAAAGTGTGTATCATCATACAAACATTTCCTAGCACTCTCCACTGAGAGACCAAAAAAGCAGTGACACTCTAAGAACAAAGAGCACACCTAGCACCCAGATCCTGACTTATAAATAGCAATCTCCATTAAAAGAAACAAAGGTCCCATAGAGAAATGGATGATTCAAGAGTTGGAGCAGAGAGTATAAGGAACTCAGAGAGAGAACTTGGAACATCTTGTGTCAGAAGTAAAGAAGGACGTACTCAAAGAATTATGGTGTAAAAAGCCAGCAGGGCAACTGGCCAAATGTACTGACCATCAAAATAAATAATGAAGCAATGAGTAAAGCACTCACATCTCTAGTGTCACTGCCACAGATGCATAACCCAAATCTAGCCATGAGGACAGCAGATAAGCCGAAATTGAGGGATAGTCCACAATATAATAGACCTATACTTTCTAACTTGTCCTGTTATGAAAAGAAAGGAAACATCAGGAATTGTCTCAAACTGAAGGAGACTCATTGCAATGAATAATTCTGGACAGGACCCTTTCATTCATTAGATCAACTGATGAAAGTCCAATAAGATCTGAGGTCTAGGTTGTGTTAATGCATTAATGTTCATTTCCTGCTTGTGAGCATTGTGCTTTGTTATACAGGAAAATGCCCCTATTTCTAAGAAATATACATGGAGGTTTCAAGAGTAATGAGGCATCATGTTGGAACCCTACTCTCAAATGGTTCAGGAAAGAAGGAGCTGGCAGGGCAACATCAAACACCTGCAACAAAGGGTCAAATATGTCTAAGGAGAAGACAATTAATGATGTGCAGTGTTGCAGAGAGAATGAAAATGATCAAAACTGAGAAAAAAAGATAGAAAACTTTTAAAAAATATATATTATTAATCACAACACCATCTTTTTTTTAAGAATTTTTTTAAGATTTATTTATGCATGCAAGAACTATTTATTTATGCATGCAAGAACAGGCCAGAGGTCCGGGGGCGTGAGAGGACTCACCAGAGACAGAGTGGGGAACAGAACAGGCAGACTGACTAAAATACACTACTGAGGGGAGCAGTGGGTGAGCCAAGAGGTCTGCTGCGCCATGTGGGTAGCTCCCTGGCTGGCCAGGGATGGAACTCGTGCTGCAGAGGCTGCGGATAGCTTCACAGTGCTGTGCTTAAGCCTTTGTGCCACCAGGGAGGCCCTCAACAGCACCTTTATACCTCTGCTCTCCCGTGGAGGATGAGTCAGCTATTGCATTCACAATGCTGGATGTGCATGTGGATTTGAGTCTCTTCTAACAACTTCTCCGCTTCCCTGGCCACTGAGAGTTGGAGACTGGACTCTCACTACATAACACTGAGATTTTAAGAAGCAAATCCTGATGACATAATCATATCAGTTGTTGTCAGGAGGCCAGGTCTCGCTAATTCCTAATTTTTAAGGGGTTCTTTCTTAAATTAAATATATTCTGATGATGTAATTCGATGCTCACATTTGGGTCAAATTCTGGAGATAGAATCATTACCGGAATCCAAGTCATACGTGTTCATTATAGACAAGCAAAAAAAAGTATATAAAAGAACAAGTTTTAAACCACCTATATTCCCATCATCCAAAAATAAATTAACATTTTGCTACCTAATTTAGACTTTTAAAATGCAAATCACATCTATAAATTTTTGTTGCAATAAGGGAGGGTTCCTGTCCTGTGCTATTTTATATCTTGCACACACGCACACACATACTGTCTCAGTCACTGTACTTCAACCACCTCATTTTTAAGGACACTGTGAAGAATTCTGTCGAGCAGATGGGCAGTGAGTTACGTAACCATGTTCTCCTTTTCGGACTTTTCCTTTGGGTGCGGAAAGATCTCGCTGAAGAACGTGCCCACAAAGCCCAACACTACTAGAGAAGATGGGAATTGGGGGGACAGCTAGGTTGCCCAAGATTTTAAGCACACAGGGATGGGGGAAAGAGGATCAGGGAGGCCCCAATCGGCGGAACACAAGGGGCCTAAAGTGTCAGGTGTGGGCGCTACGCGAGGCAGTGGGCGAGCTGTGTCCAAGGGCAAGGGGCGCCAAGTGGGTGGAACCCGAAACCCACAAAACTGGGAAGACACACAGGCCGGGGGCGGGCGAGCCAGGCCTGCAAATTGGCGTGCTGCCGCTCCTCGCCAACAGAGGGCGCTGCATCCACAGCCGTCTGCAGTGGGCGGATCCCAGCTGTCCGCCAGATGTGGCCCGCTGGACCGCGGGAGACGGAGCAAACCCGCAGGCGGGAAGAGAGCGAAGAAGAGATGGCAGGCGGCAAGGGTGGTGGCAGAATACCTCACCGTCGCTACTCTAAGGGCTCCCGGATTGCCTTTCCTGGTGGGCCGAAGAGGGAGCCTCCCGCCTAGAGGGGGCGCCGTTTTCTGACTCCCACAAAAGTGAGGGACAGGCCGGCAGCGGCCCTGGGGTTTGCTCAGCAAGGCAGACCCGGGTCCATAGGGCTGGGGTGCTGGGTCAGGAGAGACACACGCGACTCTGCGCGGGAAAGAGCCGTCCGTGAGGGGTTCGAGCCTGAGCCGTCGAGTTCACACACACAGAGATCCTCCCTGTGCTGCCTGCCTGGGTGCAGTGTGCAGCGAGGGGGGAGAAACTGAGGCACAGAAGGACGCAGTGCTTAGCAGATCCTTCCCCAAGTTGTCTGGAGCGAGCAAGAGGGTGGAAAACCAAAGCTCCAATTAAGAGCCCTGGGCCGGGGACACCCCCAGAGACCCCAACCGCTTGACCTGCTGGCTCTGCCCGCCCCCGGCCGCCTCCGGGACTCGGGGGTAATCAGCTGCTGCCGCTGCTGTAATTGGCGGTGCAGGCCCTGCTTGGCAGAGGACCGGCGGGCGGCGCAGGGGCAGGGCAAGGGGCTTAATTGCAGGGCTTCGGGTGGCAGTCTGGACTGCAGCTCCCCTCGGGGGGCAGGGGACGGACCCTGAGCTCGGCGAGCCGTCCCCGGAGGGAAGGAAAAGCCCTTCGGGTCGGTAGTCTGGGGTCGGGAGCTGGGGGCTGGAGGGGTGAACCCCGGCCAGAGTGCGGGAGGTGGAACGTCTCCCGAGAGCCAAGCAGGGGGCAGATTCCAAACTCCCCACCCCAACCCCAGAAGTCTCGGTTCTGCATGTCCGAGACTCCTCCCTCGCCCTGACCCTCCCCTCTTCCCTTTCTGCCGCCCCCGTGCCCCCCCTTCTCGTATCCCCAGGGCGCTCCCACCCTGGGGAAGAATGTGCCCTTCTTGCGCACCCTTGCCATGGCAACGGCACACCCCCACCCCCGCGCACCGCAGCGGCGGGGCCTGGCCCCGCGGGCGGCGAGAAAAGGGGGGGGGCGCCTCCCAGCCCTGCGGACACACCTCTACAGCCCTGGTTACCACAGCAACCGGGGGCGTTTCTAAGTGCGCAGCCGCGAAGTGGCAAAGGGCTCCCCTCACGATCCTTCACGCGTCTAATCCACCGCAGAGGACCCTGGCTCCAGGGGGAGATTGCCACCCGCCCCCCAACTTCAAGGACAAGGTCCAGGGAGGGTTCATGGGGGCGTCCCAGCTTCCCTGCACCACAAACCTAGGAACACAGACAGCCGGAGGGCCCCAGCGAATCTGGAACCTGGAAAGGGATCCCCCTGTCGCCAGGCCGTCCACCTCCCCCGGCAGAGCCCCAGGGGGGCGCTGGCAGCAGGAAGCCGGGCCGGGCCCCGGAGGCGCACAGGCCCCACAGCCGCGCGGTGATTACAGGGACCTGTCCCTCCCGCCCCCGGCTCCCACTCTCATTAAGTCATTTTTTCCCCTGTTGGAAAGTCCCCGTGCCTTGAGCACAGGGGTTGGGGCGACCGCAGGCAGCTGCCGGCAACCACATGAGAAGGGGGGGGTAGGGGGATGAGGGAGGACACGACTGGAGCCTGGCCGAGCTCCAGAGTGGAAGGCCCCCTGCTGGGGGGAGCCTGGGGGCGCGCTCGCTCGAGGGAAGGCGGGAAGGCCCCTGACCTTGCTTCTCACCCACAGGGCCCTCCTGCGGCGCCCAAGACCTTCACCTCGGCCTCTTTCCTCCTCTCTCTGCCCCCCTGGGATCACTGAAAAGCAGGATGTCTGTGTTCTGATCCCCACCGCAGTCTGGCTGCCTCCTCCTGACCCCTAACCCCGCAGCGCTGCCGGCTCATCTGCCCACCGCCTTCATGTTGTCAGGCCCCTCCCTTCCTTCCTGCCGTCCAGGCCCCACCGGACCCCACTATTCTCCCTCCTGCGGGAGGGGTCCCAGTGACGCAGGTGAAAGGTGTGGGGGCCAGGCAGGGTTCCCTTGCCTCCGAATCATGTCTGGCCCACCTTCTCTCCGCATTTCCAAATCTCAGCCCTGGTCCTCTCCACGCTGGCGGCAAGTTCTTCCTCCACCTCTCCCTTCCCACTTTAGCTTGGCGGGTGTCCCCTATTTGCAAACAGCACCCTGATTCCTGTCCTTCAACCAGTGCGCTGCAGCCCAGTGGCTCTGGGGTGGCCTTTCTCCACCCTTCATGACCTCTACATCTCTCTTTAGGGCCCTTACCAAGTTCACACACCCCTTTTCAGTGGTGGGGTCCAGCTTTGGTCCCCAGTCTCTAGTCAGCGCTGGGCCAGAGGGAGCATGGGGGTAGATCCGACTTTTTCCTCTCTGCCTTCACAGTTCAGGCTAGCGTGCAGCAGACCGGCATGGCTTGACTGGATTGGAGATGTCCCCTCCCCCCAACCTGATGTCCAGCCTCCTGCCCCACCTCATTGCCCACCCCTCCCTCTGGAGGCCATTTGCGCTGCAGTGTTACTGCTCTTACCTCATTATCCCAAAACTGATCCTATATCTCTCGTCTTTCAGTCTCTCCTGCCCCCAACGCTGTTCTTAAACTTGGAAGGCAGAGGAGGGAGAGTTCACAACTAACGCTATAATGGGCACTGCTGGGGGTGGCAGTGCCCCCCACGCCTCCATTTCTGCCCTACACATCGCTTCCCTCCTCCTCCCTGGGATGGGAGGGGGAAGGGGGCTGGAGCCCAGCCCCCACAGCTCTCTCCTAGGTGAACAAGAGGAAAGGAATGAGGCAGGTGTGTCTGGCTGCTCCTGCCTACCCCTCCTCCCGGGGGACTCTCACCAGCCTGCCTTTGGGGCTGTCTTTTGGGGGATGGGGAAAGAAACTGTCCTCCAAGGAAGGCCCCACCGCTGGGATGCTGGCAATTGGAGTGGTTAGCTGTGGGGGCAGATCTCCCAGCTGGTGGGCTGATAGTGTATCATCCAGAAGCCTCCTATCACTGTTACCCCTACCCAGGGGTAGGAAGACATGGGACAAGGGTAGGGCAATGTGGGGGATTTGTGTAAGTGGGCAATTGTGGAAAGGAATATGACTTAGTCGTCTCCTGGTTCATCAAGAAGGGTGCCATTCTGGGGTAAACTGAGTCAGACAACAGAGTCCACAACTCTGAGCAGCAGCAGGAGGCCTGGATGAAGTAGGTGAAGTGTTCTTTCCCCAGATCCTGACCTCACCTTCTCTACCGCCCTCCTCCTTGAGGGTCTGTTCCAGAAAAACATCAGATCTGAGCGCCAAGGAGAATGTAAGACTGGCCCAAACTGCCAGCTCAGCAATGTTCTTGTGGGGGTACAGAGGGGAGGGGTGGCTTATTAATCTGCTAAGGGGCACCAAGAGCTGGGGGCTGGGGGCGTAAGAGGCCCAGGAAGAATGTCCCCCACCCCTACCCTTACATACCCCGCCTCCCCTGCCTGGACTCAGAGAGACCAGAATCCAGACAGTGAGTCTCCTGGCCCTCCCCCGCCACCCTCCTCCCTGGCCGCACCTCCTAGCCCCACCTGCTCCCCGGGGCGCTGGGCTGGCTGGGTTGAGCTGGGTCTTGCCCAGGATTACTCCTCTCAGAGTGCCTCCTGTCTCTGCTGACGGGCGCTGCTGGGCACCTTCACTCGTCCTGGCTTGTGGCAGAGGGCTCAGTCACAAGGCAGATGGCTAGAGCTCTGGCATCAAGGGTCTCCCCTGATCCAGCGCTTTGTCGACATCCCTGCTGTGTCCCTCCAGTCCAGGATTATCTCTCTCTTTTTTTGGAAGACAGCTTTAGTCTCCCAACTGCCCCCCTGCTGTCAACTTCTTTCCCCCTACATTCAGTTTCCCAAAGGGGACCATATATAGGGGAATCAGACCATGACATTTGCCTGCTCAAGGCTCCTTGAAGATTCCTGGCCACCTTAAATAAAATCCCATTTTCTTACCTTGGCCTAGAAGGACAGATGATGTGGCCTGACCTCCCCCCCCCCTTCTCCCCAGGAACTCCCCTTATAATTTGCCCCTTGATTTCATTCCAACCCCACTGGCCTCTCTAGGAAAAGACCTTTTCCAGCCTCAGAGTTTCTGCCTTCACAAGACTTCAGCCTGGAAAACCCTCGCCCTCAATGTGGTTCAACTCTCCTTGTGCTCTCAGGACGTCTCACAACTCAGAAAACTTCCCAGCCAGTGGCTTTACTTAAAGGCCCCACTCCCCTCCTTCAACTTCATAGCACATAACATTGTCTGAAATGATTTGTTTTGTATGTTTTCTAGTTTATTGTCCATCTCCCCCAGCCAGAATGTAAACTCCAAGAGAGCAGGTCTGTGCCTCTTATTCACATCTTATTCCCAGCACCCCTCATTCCCCGCAGAGTGCCAGGTCACAAAGAGTGCAAAATAAATATTTGTTAAATGAAAGATGAGGGGCAGAGACCAGTGAGGGGAGCATGTCTGGGGTCTCATTGCTTCTGCTGCATTATGTCCATTTCCTTTTTAAATTCCTCCTCCCCCTGCCCATCAGCTTCCCATCATTCTCTCCCACTCCAGGGCCTGGGTGAAGGGTTGGAAGGAAACAGGCCTTCCTGGCAAGCCCAGCCCACAAGGAGCTGTCTGAGCTTGGGGCAGGGGGTCTGCAGAAGTGAGTGGTGGGGTCCAGGCAGGTCTGGGCTGTCCCGTGATTGCAGACTTGACGACCCTCAGGCCTGGGAAGTTCCTACAAGATCCTGTGGTCCGAGCTCCTCTCCTGGAGCCTTAGGGACACCGCCCTGCCCAGACCGCCCGGGGAGGGCAGGCTCAGGGAGGCGCCCGCTCACTTGCAGACGCTGACCCACTCGGTGATGCGGCACTCCTCGCAGACCACGAAGCAGCACCAGTGAAAGCGACAGTGGCAGCGCTCGCTGCGCGTCTGCCGCAGGATGTTGTGGCCGCGGCCGCAGCACATGCTGCCGCAGCCGTCGGGGCCCGCGCTGCTCTTGTTGCACAGGCGGCCCACGGTGCCCGCCGAGTCCAGGCGCGGCTCGCGCTCGCAGAAGTCCGGCGACTTCTCGAAGTAGACCAGGTCGGCGGGGCTGGCGCGGCGGCGCGGCCCGGGGACGCCGGGCGCCGGCGAGGGCGCCCCCGCGGGGCCCGGCTCCAGCTGGCCGCCGTTGCGGTTGTGCGGCCGGATGAGCGTGGCGCGGTGGAAGCGGCCGCGCAGCAGCGCCCCCACCGCGCGGAACTCCGGCGTCACCTGCCAGCAGGTCTTGAGCTGGCAGCTGCCAGACGTGCCGTGGCACTTGCACTTCCGCCGCATGTTCTCCATCACCGCCTGCAGAGGGAGGGACCGTGAGGGGTGCGGGCCGCGGCCAAGCCTCCTCCCAAGGCAGGCGCCCGCCAGTGCAGAAGCTCAGAGGCTTGGGGAACCGACTCCCCCCTGAGCAGAGGCAAAAGTTGAGGCCCAAGCCGGGCCCTACAGCTCCTGGGCCGGAGAGTTCGGAGAACTCTGCCTGCTTTCCTGCGGCTCCCCATCTACCTCCCACCAGGCCAGGCCTGGGGGGGAATTCCCTCTCTCCTGAGCCCCTCCTCTCCAGCCGCCTTTTCCAGCAGCTGCAGGGGGCCCTTGAGGCTGGAGGCTCTTGCTTCCTGAGGGGGATCCCAGATCCTCAGGGAAATTCCCTCTCCTTCCATCCCTCAGGTGGGGGTCAGGAGCAGGGGGGAGCCAACCCCACTACATCCCAGTCCCAAAGCCTCTGGCCTTACTCCAGGCTGTGAATGGGGGCTCTGGGAATTCTGAAAAAGCCTCTTTCCTCCTAAGACCTTGCAGCTCATTGCAAGGAGCCTGGAGGGGGCAGAAGCTGAGGAGACTCCCTCCTCCCCCCTTTATACTGACAGGGGTTTATTCTGCTTCGTGTGAGAGTCACAGTTCCTCCTAGGAAAAGGTGAGCCCCAGCAGGGCCAAAGGCTCTACCTGCACACAGAAGGAAAATGGAACCCAGCGAGCCAGACCCCAGTCTAATGAGGTGGAGATAGTTCCCCAGGCCTCCAAGGGAGGGAGGTAGTTGCAGGAACACAGCCCACCCAGCGCCAGCTCTCAGTGGGTTCTAGCTCTCCTCCCAAAGAACCCTTGGCCTTATCTTCACCGGAGACTCCAGCAGAAGTTCGCCACATTCTCCTTTCCCCTACTCTATTCCAGAAAACACCACTGTGAGGAAGATGATCTGGGGCCCTCCTACTTGAGCTGCAGGGCCACAGGAGAGGGACCCTGCCCCTCACATCTTAAAGGGCTCCACAGCTGGTATGTGCAGCCTGCGGTGTCAGCACCACGTGGGAACCAGCTCAAGGCCGCCCCTGGCCAACAGCTCCACAACATCTGCTTCCCACAGGCAGTAGCCATTAATTAACCAGTTTAATGAGGAGGAGGCACTGTTGGTTCAGGCTGGGATAGTATCGAAGCTTGGGAAAAGAGCTACATGGACAGGGCAGGGCTGGGTGGAAGCTGGACCTGACCTAAGGGTGGAAATGCCTCAGTTTCCTTCATCTCTAAGTCAGGATGGGAAGAGGTGAATTAGCTCAGAATCTCTGCGGAAGAAGGTGAAACAGCCTGAACTGACCAGCCTGCACTGAAACAGCCTGAATTGACCAGCCTGCACTGAAACAGCCTGAACTTGACTAGCCTGAACTGAAGCAGCCTGAATTGACCAGGAGAAAGGGGAGAGAGGTGGAGAAGGTGCCAGCCAGGGTGAGGGAAAGCAGGAAGAGGGCCTGAGCAGGCTGCACAGAGCCAAGTGAAGGGATGGGGCGAACAGCCAGGGAAGGAAGATGCGGAGCTGCCATTAGACTGAGGAGGTACCTTAGCGCCTGCCTGCACTTAGCATAGCTTATACAGTAGAGCAGAAAAGCAGGCTCTGGAGCTCAACCTCCTGGGGACACATCCAGCTTCTACCATTGTCTCGCTAGTTGTATCACCTTGGGTGGGCTTCCTTTAGCCTCAGTTTCCACATCTGAACATGAGCTTTATTTGTAACACCTGAAGACATAGTTGTAAGGAATAAATAGGCTAATATGCAGTAAAGTGCTCCAGAAGAGAGTGCCTGACTCACATCAAGCATTCACTAAGTGCAGGCTGTTATTTCTTTCTTCTCCTTTTTTTTTTTTTTTAAATGAATGGCTTTTGAGGTAGTATGAATCTTTGAGGGTATGGGAGAAATTGGGAGGCTACTATGACATAGTTCCCACAATGGACCCCAGGAACCACCCCTTTCATTTTGCCCAGAAAGGCTGAGAGGGCTGGGCTGGCAGCACAGAATCCTGGAACATGAACACTGGGTTGGGGGGCGGTGTTAATGGATGATTCAATTCAACCACCTTGCTTTATAGGGGAGGAGACAGAGTAGCCAGTCCCACTAAGCCCCTCAGGAGTGACTGACAGGCTGCTGTTCTCGCCACTGCCCAAGGAGGAAGTGGGAGGCACAGATTGCTCCACAGAAAGTGAGATAATACAGGGCAGGGGTTCCTTCATCCTGCATATCCAGGTCCACTGCCAGGCCTGGCGCACAGAAAGAATTCAGCACAATTTTCCTGACTGAATTAGGAGGGAGCAATGAGGAAGCTGCTGAGTTACAGAAGTGGTGTGGTCGCCAAGAGGAAAGATGGGCTAGGCGAGGGGAACAGCCTTAGGCAGAGGGATTTGGGGCAGGCCTAGGGGTGAAGGACTCTCACCTGCCTCCCAACTCGGTTGTTGTGGAGCCTCATGCGCGCATGGATGTCTCTGTGAGGCTCCCGGGAGTCCAGAAAGTCCTTAGAGAAGCGCTCCCCGAAGCCCACGTCGGGGCTGCAGCCGCCCCATTCCCAGGAGTCCTGCAGGCCAGGGCTGGCCGGGGGCAGAGCTGGGTGCTCCGGGACCCCGTGGCTGAGGCCCTTACCGCGCTGCAGCGCGTCCAACTGCAGGCGGTGCAGCTTTCTACGAAAGGCTTCCTCATCGCCTCTCCTGGAGGCATCGCAGCCGCAGGCCCTCAGTTTGCCCAAGGCGCACGCATTGGACACTGCGTGCACCACGCCCGCCGCAGCGATTGCGTAGGCGAAGGCACTCTCTCGGAAACCTGCGGACAGATTCAAGAAAAGGCTCTCAGGGCGCTCCGCGACCCTTCCCCTCTGCACACCACGCCCCGTCTTTTCACCACAGGAGGTCCAGTGTTGGGGGAAGGGTTCGCATCAGGGCACAGAGCAAAAGCGGAGCAGAAATCATACCAGGAGTTCTGCACACAAGATGGGGTGGAAGGCTATCTCCCACCTGCCCTCTCCTTTTTTGCCCTCCCTTCCCCATTTCATTAACATCACTCTTAGCAAGCTCAGAATTTATGCATCTTGCGTCTTTCCTGTTGGACAGAAAGAAACTGATCACATTCTTTATAAGATTGAAGGCTTAATCTCTCCTCTCGCATATATTTGCAATTTAAAAATAGACCTGCATCTGTAAAACTAGAATCAAGCACAAAAGAAAACTGGAAAACTTCAAGGTGGACGTTAAACAACACTCTTCTTTCTGAATAAGCATTGGATCTATGAAGAAATTAAGGCAGAAATTTTAAAATACCTGGAGACAAACAGAAATGAAGATACAAGTTATCAGAACCTATGGGTTGCAACAAAGGCAATACTCACAGGGAAGTTAATTGCAATACAGGTCTACATTAGGAAGTAAAAATCTCAAAATAAATAAGTTAACCTTACAACTAAAGCAACTTGAAAAAGAAAAATAAGCAAAGCCTAAAGTTAGTAGAAGACAGGAAAGAATAAAAATTAGAATGGAAATAAATGAAAATATAAAATAAAATAAGACCAAAGAAGGCAAAATGTAGCCTAAATTACCGATGATGAAATTCCAGGTCCCAGAAAGTGTTAATGGGCAAAAAGGGAAGTATGAGGAGATGGTCTCTCCTTAAAAGCTCTCTGCCCTATGATTACCTACCTGGGATGCCCCCTTGTTCTGCGTCCAAAAAAAGGATCAACTAGGGGCAAGTTCTGGTACAATCCTCAAACCACTCTCTGGCCCAGGCAGACTCTGGGCAGTGGGAGAAATCAAGGGCAATAGTAGCCACCATGGGCCTTCCCTGGTGGTGCAAGGGGTTAAGATGCAACCTATGAAGCTATCCTCAGCCTCTGCAGCACAAGTTCAATCCCTAGCCAGGGAGCTACCCACATGGCACAGCAGACCTCTTCTGTCTTGCCCGCTGCTCCCCTCAGCAGTGTATTGCACTCAGTCTGCCTGTTCTGCTCCCCACTCTGTCTCTAGTGAATCCTCTCACCTCCTACACCTCTGGCCTGTACCCCAGTTCTTGTATGATAAATAAATAAAATCTTTTTTTAAAAATTAGCCACTATGTGAGAAGGAGAATCCACCTGTGTCACGGCACCTTGTGGGAAGCCCAGAATCTGACTAGAGGTGGCTTGGGGAAGGCCAGAGATTCAGGGGATATAGAAATCCTGGGTCCCTCCAGCCCAGCATCAAAGGAGGATATACACTCAGAGGCCTCCCAGAACCCAGAGTCACCTAGGACTGGACAGAGACCCTAGGCCAATCCTACTCTTAAGGCTTACCTAACTCTGTATCACAGGCCTCTGTGTTCTCCCTACCCAGCTTCCCCTGCTCCCCACCCCCGTCCCAAATGTTTTGTGGTTAAGAGTACGAACTCTGGAGCCAGATTGCCTGGATTCAAATCCTGGCTCTTCCACTGACCTACTGTTTATAGTTATGTCACATTGGACCAGTGACTTGAGCTCTCTGTGCCTCGGTTTTTTCATGTGTAAAAAGAGGCAATCATTATCCTCCTTGATGTCATTCCAAAAATTAAAGGCGTTAGTAAATTTAAAATGCTTAGAATAATACCTTATTCACAGTAAGTACTCCACAAACACTAGCTATTATTGAGATGTTCTTCCGGTTGTCTGACCTCACACACCACTGTTGCAGTTTCAGCCCATTACTTCTTGTTACCCCAATCAGGGATCAAACTCTGCAGCTCCTGACCCGCTCTGGAAGAAATCATCTGGGCTACCAGAAGCACCTCAAGCAGATGGTCCCTCTCTCTCTTTTTACTGCTCAAGGCATCTTTTCCAGCTAAACAGGAGGTAATGGGGATTGGGCTAGAACCTTCAAAAGGAATGCTGGGAGTCGGTGGGAGCTGCAGAGGAGTAGGCCCTGCTCTGGGAGGTGGGGCTTAAGGGAAAGGAGGGCAGACCCAAGTCATTGGGGAGCACACCCTATATTTATTCCTTGCCTTTTATCTGTAGAACTCAGCTCTTCTCTTATTGCTGGGGGAGTCATCAGCCCACTCCTAGGGCAGATGGGAATACTCAGACCTCCAGAAGCAGTCCAGGCCTCAGAAATCACCCCTTAATGCTCGCGCGTGCGCCCGCGCACACACACACACACACACACACACGCACACACTCACAAAATTTGCAAAAGGAGGAAGCCCAAGTTCACAGGGGTTATAGAGAAGGACCCAGCCCCAGTGTTCATGGCTCCCAGACCTGGCAACTTTCTGCTGAAGGACATTTGGCTTTTGGGACGTCCTGCTGCTGACAAAGAAGCCTATGTACCCCAGTTCTCAGTTCCCATGGCCCCATCTATGTTTGTCATCAGGAAAGAGCAAGAAGCTGGTCCAGGGGAACCTATTGGAGAAAACCATCTTCCATCCAGGCTCTGTTATATTCAAGGTGGGTCTGGAGCAATCTGCAGAAATGTAGCCCACAACTTGCAGACACCCCTATCTACCCAAAGTAGCCAAATACCAGCCCATGGCCTCTGGCAGCTGTCACAGCCACGTGTAGGGGTGACCAGGCAGGGCTTGTGTGGTCACTTTCTGATCCAAGCATCCAGGCCTCAGAGAAGGCCAGCCCATTGGGTCTGCCCCCAACTCCCATTCAGGGCCCCAGTTTCGGTCCTGGCCCCGACTGTCTGGGGCAGACGCAGGCACTGTGCCATCTGGCCAGCTGGAGGGGGAGAGGGGTGGGGCCATGGCCAGCTGGGCTGCCCGGAGCATGGGGGGTGTGCTCGTTAAGACGCACAATTAGCCGCCCTGCCTTTGATCTGGGACAGGGACTGCCAGCATCTAAGTGGAGTCAGCTGCTGCTACAGGCCGCAGCCAACGGCTAGGAAGGGGCTGGGGGAGGAGGTTTGGAGGGCAGGAGTGTGGAGGAGAGAGGATTCAGAGGCAGTGGGAACTAGGAGGAGTTAGAGCACTTGAGCCCCGCCCACTCACCCCTTCTAGTCAAAGAGGGGTGAGGTCTGGTCTCCATTCCCTCCGTGCAAATATTCTATGAGTGTTCTTGTGCCTGGGCTGAGAGGGGCAGAGCTGTGTGCATGTGGGAACATTTAGGGGTGACATTGAATGTGGCCACACATTTGCACAAACACGGGCAGAGGTTTGTGTAACGTTTGTGAGTGTGTGTATGTAAGTCAGTTTCATTTTTGGGCATTCTTCCCCATTGCACCAGCTCACCTCTGGACACAAATAAGATCATGGTGGCCTTGCAGCTTGAGAGGCAGCATGGCAGGGGGTTGAGTACAGTTTCTAAAGTCAGCCGGACAATGTTTGGTTTCCGGTTCTACAGCTCACTTAAAAGCTGTGAGACCAATGGCAAGTTATCTAACCTCTCTTAGCTTTATTTGTAAAAGGAGGGTAATAGGATCTACTAAATGGAGATTGAGAATATTAAAATACAAAGAAAGTGTTTTAGAACAGTGTCTGACATACAGCAAGGACTTCGAATGACTTGACTAATTTATTGGGTGACCTCAGGTGATCCTGGGATGTGGTTGCCTGTGCCTCTGCCTCCCCAGCTGAGTGTCACCACATTCCCTAAGTTTAGAGACCCAGGCATGAAACCAAGACTCCCCAGAGGATGAATATTAAAGGGAGTTAGGGGAAGACAGAGCCAGGGCCTTGGAGAGCAGAGGCTGGATGCTCATTGCTGACTTGCCCTGGGCTGTGAGCCTGGCTTGTTCAGGGCCTCAGGCCCCTCACTGCATCCGTTCCCAATGGTCTGGGCCGTGGAGGAAGCCAGTACTTAATCTATGTGGTGGCTCCTAGCACCAGCGTGTGATTCTACTCCCCTCCTTTCCATCAAGCCTCTCCTTGACCTCTCAGCTCCTTTCACTCCCGTGCCCAAGTCCAGCCCAAAGCAGCCCCTTTCTCAAATCCAGTCCTAACTGCGAGCTGGACCGGTTCTCCTGTGCTCACAATGAAAAACCTCCCTCTAGCAGCTGTTTTCCCAGCACCCACCTCCCCAGGCACCAACCATGTGGGTCCTCAGAACCCAAAGCTAGGGATCGCAGTCCCTTAGCACGTTGGTCAGGGTTACCCCTCAGCCAGGTAAAGTGGTCAGTCTGGGCTGGGGGCCCTTTGATGGGGTTTCCTCCTGACTTTCTAACTCCTTGTAGATCCCTCTCATAGTCACTCTCCCTAGGCTGCAGCACCCCCTCCTGCCCTCCCTCCAGATAAAGCCCTTTTGTATGCTTGGCCTTCCCAAGCTTTCCATCCAAGGGCTCAGTCACCTCTCCTCTTCCTCCTACATGAGAACCCCATTCCTTCAGTCCAGCCCATCTCAGGAAGAAGTCGGGATCATTCGATGACAGTGTCAGCATTAAGATGCAAGGCCCAAGGGACCACCTCCTCCCGGCTGTGCCTGAATTTTAAACAAGGCAGAATGCATCTTTAAAAGAACACCATTGCAACTGGGGCTAAAAGAGGAGACAGCACCCCGATACTCCACTCGGGGGAAACTGAGCTAGCCGGACTCCACACGTTGGTCAAGCCACAGAAGAGAGACTGGGAGAAGGACCCAGGGCAGGGGCTGGCTGCCCCATGAGTACCAAGAGGAGCCCCTTGGATTCCACTTAGCTCGTCCCCGAGGTGATGGGCCAAGACCAGTCAGAAATGACCCAGGGAAGGCGAGCGAGATGTGGAGCGAGGGAGGGGCACAACGGTGGCCCCCGAGGTGTGTCTGTCTGTCCATAGGTGTGTGTGAATTTCTTTCCAGCAGCCCAGAGTCCCCTCCGGGGAGAGAGGCAGGAGAGGTAGAAACGCAGTGCCACAACGGGGCGGACGGAAGCCACCGATCTAGGGGGCCACTGGAGGCCAACGGAGGGAGTCCAGCCCCTTGCCGGGAGCCCAGAAGCCGCTATCTGGCCCCCTCCCCTCGCAGGGCACCGCCCCGCCCTGGCTAGCCCTGGCAAGCCTACCCCTCCGCCCCTAACCTCTCCCCCAACCCCGCGGTCCCCCCAGCTCACCTCCTGCTTATTAAACTGCAGGTGAACCCGGGAGCGCCTGGCGCGGCGCCAACCCCGCGCAGTTGCCCGGCTCAGAACCATCCCCCGGCTCCCAGGCCCCTCGCCCTGCACTCGCGGCCGGCTGAAGCCCCCGGACGCCTGGCTCCCCTCGTCCAGAGGGGCGTGAGGACCGGAGGGGAAGAGCGGACGCCGAGGCCGGCCGGGAGGGAGGTGGCGAGCTTGCTGGCCAAGCCCTGCTCCCCCGGAGCGGCAGGCGCGGGGACCTGAGCCTACCGAGGCCCCTGCCGGCCGAACCCCAAGCGAAGGCGACGGCGTCCTCGCCGCGGGGGTCTAGCGCGCGAGGGAGATCGGGGTTCGGGGCAGTGCGGTCACCTAGAGACCCCGAGGGGGAGCGGCCGTGGGTGGGCGAGCGCAGGCCGGGCCCCGCCGGGGCTGTGCCGGGCGAGCGCGGGTGCCCCGGCGCGGGCGGCGGGGAGCGCGGGCGGGGCGCGGGGCGCGCGCGCTAGGCCGGCCAGCCCGGGGTCCCCGGCCCGAGGGCCTGGGGGGGGGCGGCCGCGGGGCGGGCGGGAGCGCGGGCGGGGGGGGGCGCCCTCGGGAGCGCGGCGCGGCTGGGGCTGGGAGCCGTCTGCGCGGCCCGCGGGGATTAGTTCGCGGCTGCATGCCGCCACACGCGGCGGGCTGGGCTCGGCCGGGTAGAAACAGCGCCCCGGGCGCGCGGGGGAGGGAGACGGGAGAGCGCGCGGGGGCGGGGCGGGCGGCCCGGGGCTGAGCTGGGGGAGCCAGGGATGGCCCCTGACTTGGGGGGCCCAAGGGATGCAAGGAGTGGCTCTGGTGAAAAGGGAAAGAGGAGGTTTCCTGAGTTCTTTCCGAAGTTGGGGTGCATTGAAGTAGGACTCCCCTGAGCCCCCAGTCCCAAGGCCACAAGGAATTAGGGACACCCCTCCTCCTGCACTGTCAACTGAGAATTGGACAGGTTCCAAGGAGCCAGGTCTCCACACTGCCCCGCACGGGGGTCCCTGCACTGTCCTGCTGAGGCGCGGGGAGACAGCCAGCCATCCCTGTCTCCAGAAGAGGTCGTGCCACCCAAGAGGCAAGGCCGCCTTCTTTCCCAAAAGACCTGAGGCAAGGCCTCAGAACCCAGAGGAGGAGGTGGGTGTGAGCAGAAGCGAGCTACACAACCTCCTGCCACCTCCAGCCCAAGCCACGCTAGGGATTGCTGGGCTGGACCCTGGGTCACCCAGAGTCAGGGAGCGAGGACAAGGAGTGGGCTGTGGCTTCTCTGAGCCACGAGGGGAAGAGGATTGGCAGGGCTGTCAGGCCTGCTGGGCGGGAGGCAGGCAACACCCAGTGCCTCTGATTCAGAGAGGGTTTTGGGGGTGGCAAGGATGATACAGAGGCTGGTGGTGTACCCCGTCAGGAAGAGCCTCTGGGGAAGTAGGGATGGTTTACCTGCCAGGCCTTTCTCATTTACACTTTCAGCACAAATCCCCAGGCCCTCTTCATGCTGATTCTGGGTGCTTTGTTACAGGCTCTCCATCCTAAATACTATTTACTAGGGTGGAGGGGAAATCGAGGCAGATGACTGATCTGAATATTTCCTGGGCCTGGGATAGAGTGTCCATGACAGGGTCAGGTCACCCAGGAACTCAGTTCTCAGACATGGAACACACCATCCTCAACCCACACTCCCCATTCTGGAGCCACCTCCTCCTCGTTGTCCATTTCTGTGCCAGCCCCTACCCCCTCCAACTTCCTAAAACCAAAATGAGGCAGGAGAGCAGCATGGCTGGCAGATGGGCACCTGGGGAGGTCGCCAGCTTGTGGGAGTGGGCTGAGGATGACTGGCAAATAGGTTCTGGAGTAGAGGTGCTGGAAGGGGTGGGCAGAGAAGTAAGGATAAGGGGCAGCTACCTCTGCTGAAGATGGGACTCTCGTAGGGGATCTTGTTTCTAGTCTCGAGGCTAGAGCAGTTCCAGCGCTGGTCCCGGAACTGGTGCTGGCACTCGTGGATGGCAATCTGGATGCCCTGGATGGCTGAGGCAGCCACGTCAGGGTGGCGAACACACACCTCCATCTGCCGTCTGCTCAGGCCAGGCAATGTCAGACACACCGTGTTGGCGTTGAGCACGGGCTCTGGGGGGAGGCGGAAGCCTAGAATGTCGTTGGGTGCTGACCTGCAGGACAGTGGGATGGGGCAGAGTGAGTGGTCTGAGGGGCTAGGAAGGCCCCATCTAACAATATGCACTCTGTCCCACTGGCCATAATCCCACTCAGTTCTGACCTCTGCTTTTGAAGAAGCTTCCACCCATCACTCTACCCCTAAAGCATTCTTTTCCCCTTGACCCTCCAATACAACCCACCAGCTGCACACCCACACAGGTAAACATGTGTGAATGCACACATATCCGGTATGCCTGTGCTCACAGGATTTCATAAGTACACCCCCAGGCATGGATTCTCACATTCAGCATTCCCCAGGAGACCACTACCAAAAGCATGCTTCAGACAGTCACACTTCTGCACATAGTATGGTGGACACACACACACACTCACACAGGAACACTTGCACACATGACCACTTCCTCTAACATACTTACATGCACATGCACATACACAAACACACACACATGTTCATCTTAACATACACTGCCCCATCAGCTCTCACAGTCACACATGTGCATACACAGGCTACTGTTCACAACATAGCTTGCTGGATTCACCCTTACACACACATACATATGCATGTGTGTGCACACGCATGCGCACATACATATATACGCACACAGAGAACACTTCCAGCTGCAGTCTCTCATTGACACCCCCCCCACTACTCCCTTCCAGTCCCCAACCTTTGCCCCTGCCTGAGGGTGATCTCCAAGGTGGAGCAGGGCAATTCGGGCTTATTCCTGGGGTGGGGATATATTTCCCCAGTATGGTGGGGAGTCCAGGTTGGCACTTGCTTCCCCCCAACATGCACCTCCCCTATGAGTAGCCTTCACTCTCCTGGGCACTGCCCTGTCTCCCTGGACTGCCCCTATTACGGTCACCAGCTCAAACCCTCCTGGGAGGCCACTGTCTTTTATTGGGCACCGGCACTTTCCTGCCGCACTACCCCCCTTCCTTACGGGGCCTCTCTTCCCAGCAGGAGCGCCAGAGGCCCCTGTGTCTGGGGGTCCCAGCTCTCCAGGAGGCGGGGCGTAAGGTGAGGGCTCACCTGGGCAAGGCAGCAGCCAGCAGCAGTAGGAAGAGCAGGAGAGCGCAGAGCGCGGGCCGCGGCTGGGGCCAAAGTCGGAGCCGCAGCCTGGGGCAAGGGTGGGTGCTGCCCATGGCGCAAGGGCTGTGACCAGCCGGGGAATGGGGGGCTCACAGCCCGGCGGGACCGGCGAGCCAGGGGCGGCGGCGCATGATCCGCGGGGGTCGGGGCAGCTGCGACAAACCACTCCGACTCGGGTCACAGCTCCGCGAGCAGACGGCGCCCGCCTCCCCGCTCCATGGGGCAGCGCCCCCGGGCACCGCCCTCGGGGGGGGGGAGCGGGCGGGCGCGCACCGGGCACCTCCTGGCACAGGGGTCCGGGGAATTTCCCGAGGCCCCCCTGTGACAACTCCCGGTGCCTCTTGAGGGTAAGGGGGGCCCGGAGGTGCGGCGGGCTGGGGACGCGAGGCTGGGGTGCTGGGGAGCCCCCCAGAGCAGCGCCGCGAGCCTGCGCTTCCGAGGGAGGGCGTGCGAGGCGGGCGGGGAGGGAGGGGGGGCGGCGCTGTCTGTGCCCGGCCCCACCGCCCGGAGAGTGAGTGACTGTCCCAGCTCCGGGAGCTCCGCCGCCTCCCCCCCCCCCCCCAAGTCTCAGGGCTCTACCCCACGTGACGTCACGGCGCGGGGAGGGGGTGGGGGTGCGGTGGAGGCGCTTTACGCGTCCAGAGGCCGCTTTGCCTGTTCCGGACCCGCGGCGCGAGCGGGCCTCCTGGAGGGGTGGTGGAGGAGAGGCGCTGGGGTCGTGCAGCGCGAGCAAAGGGAGGTGCGCTGCTTGGGGAGCGCTGGGGGTGGGGATGTGGGGGGAAGGTGTGCCTGAATGAGACTCAGCTGCTGGGGAGCGGTCCCCCAATACACACACACACCTGCAGGGCCTGCAGGGGAGGAGCTGGCCCCTCCATTAGCCCCATCCCCACTCCAGGAGGGACTTCCCGGGTCTGGCTGGTGCAGGTGTGGGGTCCTGCAGAGGACTGGCAGCCTCTGGATCGTGCTCTCCTCTGCGTGACCTTAAACAGGTGCCTGCAGCTCACTGAGTCACCTCTGCCCCCTTTGGGAAATGAGATTAATAAGGTCTACCTCCTCTGGCCAGTGAACCAGTGAAGGCAAAATGCAGGGACGCCAGTAAATGTTTGTCTGGGAGTAGATCCCCCTGGGTTGGATGGAAATATTGGAGAATCTTTTAATCTTAAAAGTGTGCTTTGAGTTCATCCTATTTTGTACCCTTTTATTTCACAAGAAAATACTGAGGCTCAGAGAGGGTCATGACTTACACAAGGTCACACAGCAAGTTAGTGGAAGAACTGGACGAGATTCCAGTTCTCTTGATTTAGCATAGCAGCGGCAGCCCCAACTCTGAGTGAGTACTATTTGCTTGAACCCCTCCACAGAATCTCTGGTCTTGCCCTGGCCCTGCCACCTGTACTTGATCCTCCAGGAGCTCCCCAACATCAGCCTCCTGGTGCATGTCCATACCTCTCTGGGATCCCTTCCTGTGCTCTCACACCAACTGGATACTAGGCTTGCCTCAATATGGGGTGCTGGACGCAGGCAGGGGCTTGACCCTGACAGTGAATCCACCCTCTGTGACTTTGACATGCCCTCTTGGCGATGGGCAAAGCCTGCCATTCTGGGCACACACCTCCCTCCCAATTTCACTGCCCCTCTATCTGAAGACAGCCCCGCCTGGTTCAAGGACAGAACTTCTGGAGCTCTGGGCCCCAAGACAAAGGGGCCCATTCCTGGAATTGTCCATCCCTGGGGTATTGGAGGAGAGGGGTGGGGCCTTCCTTGTCCCCAGACTGTCAGGTGGTGAGGACCGCCTGAGCAACAGCAGGCTGATGGCATACTCCCCCTTCTTCCCCCATCTTTGCCGGCAGCCACCACTGCAGCTGTCAGGAATTAAGGGCTTGAGGCTGCTGGGGGTGGGGGTGGGGCCATAGGGGGTGCAGTCTGGCTGGATGGCAGGAAAACAGCCAGGGGCAGGAAGCAGTCTACGTCAGTCAGAGCCTCGTTTGACCCCAGCAGCCCCCTGCCCTTCCCATCCCCCCACCCCCCTCCCTTCCGTACTGCTGCAGGGACAGGGATTGCTTGGGACAAGAGTTTGGAACCATACTCAATACAGGAAGGAGGTGTGAGCCAGGGTGGGAGAGAGCACCAGCTGGGACAAGCCAGACTGGAGAGAGTCAAGTTCTCATTGACTGTTGGGGAAACTGAGCCCCAGAAAGGATTAGGAACAGGCCCAAAATGATGCAGGGACTGGGCTTCTAATCCAGGTAGCAGGCCTGTTTACCTCATGCCTCCCATGCCTAGTGCTCTCCCTAGTATTTCCCCCACCAGAAGCATCCCCTGAGGTAGGCCATTGTGGGAATTACTGATCCTGGGCCCTCTGCAGCTGAATCAGCCTTTTCAGGGGCCAGGCCTGGAGGCCTGCTTTTCTAACTAGTATCCCAAGTAATCTTCATGAGGACCCTACTTGGAAAATGCTGCAGACTTGGGTTAGTGGCTGAATTTGTATCCTTTCTGACTAGGTAGGGGCTCTTCTCCCCCACCTGCCACCGTTCATGAAAAACGTCGCAATAGACTTGCGACGGGGGCAACCCCTATCGACAACCTCCAGGCCCCGCCCTGGCCCTACCCTGGGCTCTGGCCCTGAGCCCAGCCCCGGCCTGAGACCACAATTACAGGGGCCACTGGGGTGGAGGGAGCACCTCCAATGAAAGGCAGTTCGGAGAATGGTTCCAGCTGTGCAGTCTGGAGGAGCATGCAGGGAAGGGCCAGGGAAGCCACCAGGATGAGAACAGGTGGGACCCTGATGGCCCCGGTCCAGCAGAGGCCTGTCTCAGTCCTGATGCTCTACTGGAGAAGCCTGTGTTGGTGAAGAAGAGAGAAAAGGAGGTCTGATTGATAGGGGGACTCTTAGTGTTACTGTCCAGGCCTCAGGGGCCACTGTCCCTCAGCAACATAAGGGAATAGCCCAGTGCTTCAAGCTTCCAAATTCCTAATGTTTGGATAGTGAAGGGAAGGGCCAATGTCTCCCGAGCCCTTGGCCTCAGGCTGATCCTGGGCCTTCCAGCTGGCCTACTCGCCCATCTGGCAGTGTTCCTGGATGTTCCTGATGTGGTCACACACACATCTGGGGTGCCTCTGTACTCTTCTCCCATCTCCCCAGTTCCACATGGTCCCCCACCAATCAGCCAGTGGGGGGCCTTGATGGCCCAGACCATGCCTGGGGCTGAGCAGCTGGGTGAACAAGGATGGGGGAGAGGGGTGTGTGAAGGAGCATTTCTGAGCTCTGCTCCCAGCCCCTTTCCCAGGCAGGAGCACAGAGCCATCTCTGAGCTAATGAGGATCAGGCAGTGTTCAAAAATGGTGCCTCCTGCACCATCACAAAGGCAGTGCCCAGATGCTTGCTGGCTTCATCGTTTAAGACAGACCGCTAACATGGGACTCATAGTTTGATTGCAACACACTCTTACAATGTTCTGAAAAGAGGGGCTAGCAGATACCCCCACCCCATGATGGCGCATCTGAGGCTTAGAGGTCGAGCTAGCAAACTCAGCCATTTTTTTTTTTGTCACTGTATTACACTACTTTCAATGAGTTCCTTTTAATCTGGGATGCTGTCAGTTCATGCCACGGCCTCATTTCCCCTCTCTGGTATCATGAAGGATGCCCAGTATCACCCACCCCATACTATCTTCCCAGATCAGGCTGTAGAGACTGGGAGGCAGGCATCCAGCCCCAATCTGGACCATTGCAGAGGTCCCAGACAGTCTGGAACCCTAGCAGCTTGGTCCAAGATGTCCATGAGTCTCCTTGCTTCTTTTTGAGCTACCCTCTCCTGCCTACCACTCTGTTTCCCAGATGTCTTGCAGTGCCTGTCATTCCCCTTAATAGGAAATTTGGCTCTGTGCACCCCCTGGTGGTCTCTGGGGGAAGTGCATGAGAGTAAAAGCGCCCAGAGGTATTGTACCCAGGCCAGAGCTCTGGGGAAGGCAGAGCTTTGATTGTGAACTCAGCCCTTTCAGAGGTTAATTTTTCCTCCATGTGGCTCATGGTCCCAGTTTGATTCTCTCTCCCCTTGATAATTACCCAATAGGGGCCTCCCTGGTGGCGTAGGTGGTTGAGCGCCACACTGTGAGGCTGTCGGCAGTCTCTGCAGCACGGGTTCGATCCCAGCCGGCCGGCGAGAATCCCACATGGCGAAGCAGACTTCTCCTGTCATGCCCGCTGCTCCCCTCAGCAGTGTGTTTCGGTCAGTCTGCCTGTTCTGCGCCCCGCTCTGTCTCTGGTGAATCTTCTTACCCTCCCACACATCTGTCCTGTACCACGGTTCTTGTATAAAAATAAATAAATCTTTAAAAAATATTACCCAACATCCCTTGTTTAGAGAGGCTCTTCATCCAAATTCTCCGTGACATATCTGAAGCCCAGGCAGCCAACCTACGGGACCCAGGAGGAAGCAGGAAGGAAAACATAGGCAGCTCTTCCTTCCATCTGCAGCCTGATACCCCTTTCCACATATGCCTTGTTCTGGGGCCCCACTGTGATCCTTGAGGGCCTAACCAGGAGAGGCCATGAAGGTGGATGCAGAGGAATTGTGGCAGGAAGACAGAGGCACAGGAAACCACGGTTAGGGTCTGCCACATCCAAGATGAGTTCTGGGCCTCCCTGTGGCACAAGGGGTTAAGACACAACCTATGAAGCTGTCTGCAGCCACTGCAGAATGAGTTTGATCCCCAGCCAGGGAGCTACCCACATGGTGCGGCAGACCTCTCCTGTCTCACCCGCTGCTCCCCTCAGCAGTGTATTTCAGTCAGTCTGCCTGTTCTGTGCCCCACTCTGTCTCTGGTGAATCCTCTCAACCCACACCTCTGGCCTGTGCCCCAGTTCTTGTATGCATAAATAAATAAATATTTTAAAAAAAACAAAATGAGTTCCCCTTCCTTCTGTTTCATTTGAAGAACTCTGTTCTCCCTGTGCCCCCAATCCCCTGTGTTCCCCAGTCATGGTAGTAAATCTCCATGGAAATTGTTATTGTTTCTGGGACAGGTGAGTGACCCAAGCTGACCCAATAAAGGTCTTTCTTGGGAATTCTACCAAGGTCTTTATTTTTTTAATCATCAGCACTAAGAATGTCAGCATTGGACTGCCAGCAGGAGAGCATGAAGACAGTTTAAAAAAAAAGAGGCAGACATAAGCAAGAACAATAAGTGTGGGGGTGGAGGACAAGGGACAGAGATGAGAAAAACAGAGATAGACTGGGTGGGAGTCATGATATCATGACATCATTTGAACCCCAGGATTCAGCCACGGCTAAGGTTACTTTCCCTTAGATATCCCAGGTATGCAACCCATTCGTGAATTCCCTTTGGCCTAAGCTAGTTTGAAAGGTCTGTCCTATACTTGCAAAGCATCAGTTCTATCCTCATTCTCACAGTAACCATCATTCATTAAACATAAATTTGACATAAATCATTATGTGTCAAATACTGTGCTAAGTGCTTTTCATATCTGAGAAAAACTCCTCCCCACAATGCTGCAGGACGTGGATGGATTACAATGGCTTCAAATTCTCTGCCATTCCTCCCATTGGGAGGTGGTCTGTTTCTCCTCCCCTTGAATTTTGGCTGGTTCTGTGACTTGTGTTGAACAAGTGAAATGACAGCAGTGTTGTGTAACCTCCAAGTCTGTACCTACGGGGAGACTTGCAGTGTTTGCCTTCAAACTTCGATAAAGTGTTTGGCACACTCTATTTTGAAAGCCAACCTTGTGTAAGATATTTGATATCCCTGAGGCCACCATGCAGTGAGGAAGTCCACGCTGGCCGCATGGAGAGAAGGCCACTGGGTAAGCTCTGAAGCAGTAGACATAGGAGTAAATCTTCTTGGACTGTCCAGCCCAGCCCAGCCCAGCCCACCGGTGAATGACCACAGCCAATAGTTCCTCCGCAGGGAGGAGAACCACCCAGAGAAGTTCCAACAAATTCCTAACCTCGAGGATAATGGGAAGTAGTGACTTGGTGTCATTACATAGCAATGAATAACTGAAATAGGATGCTATTCCCATTGGCTAGGCAAAGCCTGAACATGGCCTAAATTATTGACTTCTAAGCAGCAGCATCAATTTCAAATCCGAGTGTCTAAATGAAAAGACCACACTTTGCCCTACCTACCTTGGTGGGGATAGGACGCCACTCCCCATTCCAGTATTTGTACTGTGGGGAAGTTGGGGGCTTTGGCTATGCCCTCCCCCATTCTCTCTGGAGGAAGAAGGCAGCATGAAGTTCAGCTCTGGAGCACTCAGAACCCCAAAGGCTTCCGGAGATGAACCAGAAGGAAGGAACCATGGTGGGAGTTCTAGGGAAACCTCAGGGCGGACTTGCTTCAACAACCCTTCTGACTGTGACTAGAATCACTGTCTGGGCAAACTTTGCAATGTTAATGGGGATGCAGTTAGTTTTGATGGCAGCCAAGTCTGGTGTTACTAAAGACATTTTCTCATCACATTCTAGTTTATAAAGTGCTTTAATTTTATGGGCCTGGGTAGCCTTAAAAGTCTACCCTCTAATTCCCCAGGGTCACAGAAACCAAAGGCCTCAAGCTCCCTGAGCCAAGGGCTAGTAAGAGCTAAATAAACCACCAGGAGCTCTGGCCTTTTGTTCTGGATTCTCTCTGCCGGCACCTTTAAAGAGGGGCTGCGAGTTCTCTCCCATTTTACAGACCCAGGTCCTAGATGTGTGACAACAGTCAACAAGAAGGGAGAGGCTAGGTTCCTCACCAGAGCATCCAGGAGAGTCCAGGAGAATCCAGGAGGGGAGAAGAGATAGGGGCCCAGTGTGATGATCCCTGAGATGATATCTCTACAGAAACCATCTCATTTTTTAATACTCCATCCACATGAGGCCCCCGGCAGCCTGCAGGAGACCAGCCCCTCTCCCAAACTGCGGGCCCAGTCCTATGGGTTTAAATATCTTTATTGATACTAAACTCACCCACCCATCTCATGGCCAGCAGTTCTGACGAGCCCAACAATCAGAGGCCTAGAGACTGGCTCTTTGGTTTCCATCTGGGCATCTGGGGGCGAAGAAGGGACTGGGAAGCTGTGTAGTCTTCCCCACAAGTCCCCAGAGTGCCTCTCGGGGTTCCCTCTGGTGCCCTGGGCCTTCAGGGGCGGGCTTGCGTCTCAAGCACCCCCCCCACCTGTTTCCAGAGGCCTGGGAGATGGGCTGTCGCAGCGGGAAGCTGGGGCGGGGATAGCGCCCCCTGCTGGAGCGCAGAGGCTCTGCAGGGCCCTGGAGGCGGCTGTGCGCAGCTTGGAGAGCCGGGCAGCATCAGAGGCAGAGGCTGAGCTCCTTGCGCACGCGGCAGCGGTGGCACTGCACTACGCAGCACCAGTGGAAGCGGCACAGGCAGTTCTCCTCCAGCTGCACGCTCTCCTGGCGGTGCCCGCGGCCGCAGCACAGCAGGTCGCAGCCGCTCAGGTCCGGGGCGCTGCTGTTGCAGGCGCGGCCGCGCGTGCCAGGTGACCCCGTGCGCCGGTTGGGGGCGCAGAAGTCGGGCGAGTCTGCGGCATAGAGTAAGTCAGCGTGGCCTGGCGGCTTGAGAGTGCGCACCGCGGGCAGCAGAGCCTTGCCGTCGTTGGTGCCCATGACACGCGAGGCGCCATGGAAGCGCTCGAGCAGCCGCGCGCCCACCTCCCGGAACGGGGGCAACTTCTGCCAGCAGGTGCGCAGCGCGCAGGAGCCAGACAGCCCGTGGCACTTGCACTCGGTGCGTGTGTGACTCCGGACGGCCTGCGGGGGCAGAGGAGCGGGCAGATGGGGACAGATGGGGGGCGCGGGAGAAGGGAGATGGAAGGGAAGCGCAGAACCTTCTCCGACCCCACCCCAGCCCCGCGCAGGAAAAGGGGAAGGCAAGGCGGGAAGAGGAATCAGTAGCACAGCAGAGCGCGGAGGAAAAAAGGAGGGAAGGAAGTGGGAATCGGGGGACAAAAGAGAAATCGGAGATTCCAGGATCCAAAGCCAGGAATGGGGTGAGAGGGCAGAATGAACAACAGGGGGTGAAAGTCTCCCTGGAGTTGGGGGTGGAGCAGAGATGGCGGCTCTGGAAAGCCCTGTTTCTCCTTCCAAACTGATCCCTTCATTTCTGCACCTTAAGGCCTCAAGCAGGGTTGAACAGAGACCCAGAGACAGCGGCCCCGGAGTGTCCCCAGCCCTCTCTGACAAACTGTGGACTTATGCAGGCGTTTCTCAGTGGACCCCCTGAAATCCCCCAGCCCTATGCCTCAGGTCTGAACCCTAGAAGGCACTGTGTGTGTGTGTATGTGTGTGTGTGTGTGTGTCTGTCTGTCCCTAGAGCACCCTGGAACTGAGGCTTAGGGTGCTGAAGGACCCACTGTGAATGCACACTGAGACGGGAAGTCAGGAATCCTGCCCATTATTTGTGTCTGAACTGGGGTCTGAGAGTCACAACCCCACTAGAGATTTATGGGTCATATTACCCAGGAGGATCGTCTCCCAAATCTCAGGGTCGAGGGGCAAACCTGATCTATAGACAGGTTTGTGTGTGCTCCTCCCAGACTCCTCTGGGGGCCCCACTCCAGGTTCCAACCTGGAACCTTCGGGCCCTCCTCATTGCAGAAGGAATGGGGAGCCTGCCAGCATTCTAGCTAGGGCCTGGGCTGGGGTTGATGGGCAGGCAGTTGGCAATTGCCCAAATACAGTCATAGCTTTCCTGGCCTAGTCTGGCCCCCTCCTACTTCCTACTTCATTCCTTCCCAAGCCCCTTGCTCCACGGGCATGTTCTAGCCCCTTTCCAGGCCTTCTGCACTGCTTCAGACCCCATACCTTTACCCCAGTTTCCATCCTTTCTTTCATGCCCAGACTTTGTCTCCCCTCTCTGCCCTTGTCCTGGCAGCCATACCTCTGCCTACACCAAGGTTTACACCACCTGTGCTGTCTCAGGGGTGTGCCCTCCCTGCCTTGGATCCCTAAAGGCCCTGGGTCCTGTTCCCTAGGTGTGCCTTCCCCACCCTGTCTGCGTACCCTCCCCACCCCAGCGCCGCCCTGGTCTAAGCTGGCCTCCTCGCTTCCCACATGCCTGCCCTCACCCTGTCAGTAGTCCCAGTGCCTCCCTCTGCCCGCCAGCTCCCGCATTAACGAACTGGTGCACACCCTCACTCACACCGTCATTTCCTCACCCGTCCACCATGCACTACATGCACACCACTCCCACATTAGCACACTCACACATTTGCACACATGCTCACACATTTCTGCCTGTGCTCACCAGCCGGCCAGCCTCGTTGTTATGCAGTTGCACCAAAGCACGGATGTCTCCGCGTCCCCGCTTGTGCCGGGCGTCCATGAAGAGTCTAGACTTCTCATCCCCGAAGTCCACGTCGTCACCACAGCCTCCCCACTCCCATGCGGCGCTGCCATCTGAGGAACTGGTGAGGCCTGGGGGCCCAGGGGTGCCTGGCAAGCCCGGGGGTCGAGGTGGGGCCCGCCCGCGGGGCGCCTGACAGCCACACTGCAGCAACTCACCCATGGAGCAGGCCTGCGTGACAGCGTGGCTGGCGCCCGCAGCCGTGATGGCAAACACGAAGGCTGTCTCCCGGATGTCTGCAGGTGCAGGGAGGGTCGTCAGCATCAGGACCAAAGCTGGGTCCTGGGCTCTGCGGTGGGCGAGGTGGTGCGGCGTGGGGCTGGGAGGGTCAACAGGGTCGGGGCCGTGCACCCATAGACGGGTGGGGGAAGTGGGACTTAGGCAGCACCCCCAAACCACACCCTCTCTTCTGACCCCCCAAGGAAAGGAAAGCAGAGCCCTCTGGGTCTCTTCCCCAACGGACCCTGTTGCAGGATGCGCCCAAAGGCCTTGCTGTGGCTGGAGCAGTTCCATCGGCGGAAGCGGAACTGGAACTGGCACTCTCGAACCCCCAGTCGGGCGCCTCGGGCTAGCTCAGCCACCACTTCCGGTTCAGCTTGGCATAGCTCAGCCTGCCGCCCTGCCAGCCGCCGGGCCTTCCTGCAGATGCTGGTCGGGTCCATGACCAAGGGGCTGCCCACAGCCCTGGGAAGGAAAGAACAGCAGGTCAGGGGTGTAACTTAAAGGGCTTAGGGGGATGGGAGAGGGAGATCAGGCCCATCAGACCCACAGACAGGAGCTGGGACTTGCCTCTTCTCCCACCTCAACCCCAACCTAGATTGAAATTGGCCTGTCTAGTTCTCTTACCATCCTGTGTCTGGGTCCCCTCTTAACTAGGTTCCAGACTGAAATTGCTACTGAACAAGGATTCAGTCCCAGCCTTCTATGCACATACATCTTCATTACTAAATCCTCAAAGGAATTTAAGTCAAGGTGAGGGCAGCCGTCACAAGTAGGCCAAGGTTAAAATTCAACAGGCCTGGCCCAAAGGGGACACAAGGAAGAAATTAACAGAAGGAAAATCAAGAATGCTGCCAAAAGCACTATTTACAATAGCTAAGCTATGGAAACAACCCAAATGCCCAAAAAGAGATGACTGGATCAAGAAGATGTGGTCCATATACACCATGGAATATTACTCAGCATTCAAAAAAGATAAACCCATGCCATTTGCAGCAACATGGATGGCGCTGGAAGGGATCATGCTCAGCGAAATAAGCCAGAAAGAAAAGAAAAATACCGGATGGTCTCACTCATAGCAGGAATCTAGAAAACCTAAATAAGGGACCAGGAAAATGAATAACTATAATAAAGTAAAAATCAACAAGCAACAAGCAACTATAAACCAGAGACACACTACAGTGGAGAAGGGAGTAGGATCAAAACAAGGGTGGTGGGAATTTTATAGGGACTATAACCAAGATGAAAATGCATACATTGTACAAAAATGAAAAATGATATAAAAAATATACAAAAAAAATTTACTAAAAAAAAAAAAGAATGCTGCTAAAGAAAAGGAAATATATGGAGGTACCAAAGAAAAGTACACAGTAACAGAAGAGGACCACAAGCCAAATATGTGCCCTCTGAACTACCCTGATGCTAGAAAGGCAGGAGCAATCCCAGGGCTCTAGAAACTCACTGGGTGTTAGAATGGCCAGGGAATAGAGCCTCTGAAGACTCATACCTCCTCTCTACCCCAAGTTTCTCCTTCTGTAAAATGGGAAGGTTGTGCTGATCTCTGAGGTGGCCCCTCGCACCCTGATAGCTTCTGTTTCCCCACATTGGAGCAGGAGGAAGGAGCTAGGAACACAGTCTCTGAAGCATCATTGTGAGGTAGGTGACAGTGACCCTTCTCCTGTTCCCAGATCTGTGGCCCTTCCAGAGCAAGATGGTGGCAAGCCCAGCCCTGGGCTTGGGGTGACACAACTGATTGGGGGGAGGAGGCACCGTCTGGCTTGGTGGTAAAGACTTCCTAGGAAGCTTCACATGCTTTCAGAAACCCCCATTCCCAGGCTTCATCCACCATTTGGTTTCCATGCACCAGATCCCTGAAGGTTTGCTCAGCTAGAGAGTCACACCCGAGTGGAACCCTTTTCATCAGCTTAGCTGAAATCCCTGTCTTGTAGGAATGAGTGATGAGAACACTTGGGAGCTGAGGGTCATTTGAGACCACTCAGAAACCACTCACAAGAGGGCAGAAAAAGACGCTGGAAGGGGGAAAGTGGCAACGGGGAATGCCCTGGGAAGCGGTGACAGGTGGGTACCAAAGGTCAAGGTGGCCTACTTTTCAGTTTAGGGTTAGTGCACATCTGCCCCACTGTCCCCATCTGCTCCACAAGTACAGGCTGCTCAGGCATGTTCTGACCCCACAACAAGGAGATGGATGGGCTTACACAGCAGCAAGAGGGACTTAGGTCTTCAGGTAGAGAGAGCGCCCCGACAGCTGGGGCATGAGGTGGTCCACGCACAACGCCCGCCCGGATCAGGTCGGTATCATTATCCCTCCCCAAGCAGGCGGGAGCCAAGATTTTCTTCTAGGTAGAGACACAGTCCAGCCCTTCTGCCTCCCTGCTTAGGACCTGCTGTCACTGCATTCCACCCGGGGAGGGCAGCCCCAACATTTTCCCACGCTAGAGAAGGGATGGCTGGAGCAGAGGGGAGTGGGCCAGACCAGGGCAGCCTGGCTATCTCCCAGTAACCTTCAGGAGTTGACCAGCGTGCCCTCTCCCCACGCCACCCCCCATCCACTTACAAAATGGACTTGAGGCCATGTCCAGCGTGCTTGTTCAAGGTCAGTAAATAAAGCCACAAACACCTTGGAGAGTTAGCACTGCCATTTCCTTTGTCTTCCCAGCAGAGTTTTAGGTGCCTAATCCATATTTCCCCCTAATTTTATTACAAAAGTTTGCATATTATGATCAACAAATTGAATATTACAATGAAGACCATCTAATATACGGTATTAGAATTCACACCATCAAATGCATGTTTGGAATGAATGAACGGCATGATCTTAAGGAGAAGGCCCTCACTGGCGCCCAGGCCCTCCGTACCACATGTGATTTCATGACTACTAATTAGCTTCCTTAAACATTTTATTTCCCCATCACTACCACGGCAGGGAAGCAGGCCTCTTCACAGCTGTCCAGCTCCTCTCCTGCCACCTCCACATCTAGGCTCTGCCCAGGACTGTGGGACTCTGCAAACTCCTGTCCCCACCCCTTCTCATGCCACTAAGCTCCCCAGTTCCCCCTCCCCAGCACTGCCCTCTGCTAACTCCCTACTTTCCCAAGGTTGACTGCCTTATCTCCCCAAGGTTATTCTGCCCCCATCCCTCTCCTGTCCCTCCTGCTACCCCAAGAAAGCAGGAGAGGTGGGGTATGCAGGAGAAAGGCAAAAACCCCTTGACCTTGTCTGCTTCCCAGGGGCTAGAGATAGGAGAGGAATCGGGGGAGCATGAAGGGGCAGGGCCCCTCAGGAGGTGTGGCCGGACCTCCACAGGATGGAGGGGCTGCCCCAGAGCCAGTTCCTGGTTGGAGTCTGGCTCCCCAGGCTGGCGTACTGCCTGGGAACTAGGCTTGTTTACAAACTGATCAGAAGGAGGGATGGGCAGTAGTAGCGACCAGGATCCCAAGGGACCAGCTTGCTCCCTGCCCTCCTGTCCTGGCTCCCATCCTCAAGTCAATGGAAAGAAAACTCCAGAAGGGGAGTGGGGGTTGGGGGGTGTGGGCTAAGCCTTGCTTCTGTGCCCTGCTCTCTGTCCGAGCTGGGTGGGATGAGCTGCTCTGGTAGGTCAGTGTCCCTCTGGGGGACTTCAGAAAAACAAGGAGTTAGCACAAGAAGCTCACATAGTCCGCTGACACTAGCAGTCGGCTCCACATGGGGAAATCACTCCCCTTGTCTCTTTCTTTTGCCCCTCCTTCCTTTCCTTCTGCTTCTTGAGGGAATGAGCTCTGCTCATGGGCCTCCAAGGCAGTATTGGCAAGGGGTCAGCCCAGAGAGGATGTGTCCCTTTGGGCGCATCTGTCTGTTTGTTTTTGCTGGGGGGTTGTGGGAGCACCGTGCCGGCAGAAAATATATAATATGTGGGATCTGAGCTCCTAGTCAAATAGCCATTCCTGCATAGAAAAACTGAGAGAGGGGCCTCCCTGGTGGCACAATGAGTTAAGACTCAGCACTATGAAGCTATCTGCAGCCACTGCAGCAAGAGTTTGATCCCCGGCCAGGGAGTTACCTACACGGTGCAGCAGACCTCTCCTGTCTTGCCTGCTGCTCCCCTCAGCAGTGAATTTCGATCAGTCTGCCTGTTCTGTTCCCCACTCTGTCACTGGTGAATCCTCTCACACACACCCCCCCACAACTCTGGCCTGTACCCCAGTTATTGTATGCATAAATAAATAAATCTTTAAAAAAGAAAAACTGAAAGAGGCTAGCCCCAAAGGAAGTCAGTATGCAGTCAGGGAACAAGCCTCAGGTTGGCCATTCTAACTGCCTTGGCCTGGCATCAAGACCTTCCCAGGGACCCTAGTTGGGAAAATCAATAGCTGATTGCGGAGGCATCAGGGGCCAGCAGACTCTTTCTAGCAACATCTGAGGCTCCAAGCCCTGGAGGCCCTGGGGTTCAGGCCAAACCTACCTTTCTGTCCCTGATTTCAGAGGGCTAAAGAACGCCATGGATCATCTCGTTCACTTCACCCCCATAATACAGATGAGCAATGAGAAGGGAAGTGACTGGCCCTGGCCACTCAGGGGAGGGATCCCCAAGGCAAGGAATTTAGGTGAATATTTTAAAACCAAAGGGGCTGGAGGAAAAGGAGGTCAGAGGGGTCAGACAACTTAGGTGGCTTTGCACACTACCTCCACAACACCTCACTCCCAGCAGGGTTGGCTATCTGCGTCCATTCCTGATACCACTGCTGAATTTATGGTTTCAGAGCCACCCTCTCCCCACCCCTTAACTATTAAAATCTTATTTGGCATCTTGCCAAATGCACCTCAGGCCCCCCCCCTTGCCCTGAGGAGTTGCCCCAGGCCTCACTGACCCCCCCCCACCTCACCCCAGGTCCTTGTTATCCACATAATGATTTTATCATGTTTTCTTGTCTTATCTCTGCCATTCGATAGCAAACTCATAAAGACAAGGATCTCATGTGAAAGCTTCATGTCATTAGCAGAGCCACGCAAGGCCTTGGGGAGCTGCTGGACGTAGGTTTAGAGCCAGGCTTTGCCACGTGTGTGTTCTCCGATGCTGACAAGGCTCCAGCATGTGGCGTGGCACGTAGTGTTTGCTGATGGGCTGATGAGACCTAACCTTCTGAGCCTCAGTTCCTGCAGCCACAAAGTGGAAACAAATCAAAATACCTGCCTACCCCAGGGTACCTATAAAAGAGCCTGTCAGAGAATAAGCCCCAGTAAGCGTCTTCGTCCTCTCATTCACATGGTGCTTCCTCTCTTGGGTCTGCACAGCACAGGGTGAATCTCGAAGGAGGACAGGCAGATTGTGGCTTCCTGAAAACGCTTTCGCCCACTCTCTGCCCTTACTGCTCAGCCTGGAGCCCAGTGTCTCCTCCTCCTATATCAGCCCTGCCTGGACCAGAGGCCCCTCCAGGACCCCTCCCTTTCTCCCGCAAACACTCTGGGTGGATTATTGAGACCCAGGGGAATCTCAGACTCTTGATGCCCAGTGTCCTCAGACGGGTCCCCTCGCCAGCCCTCCCTCATTCTCCTGCACTCACCTCCAGGGTCCCTTGTCTGACCCCTACCTCCCAGGAGCCAGCAGAGGGAGCCCTGAGCCCTGGGGCTGTGGGTGGGGGCTGCACAGGGGTGGGGGAGGTGGGTGGTGGAGAAGGGGCAGAAAAATGTTGCCTGACGGCTGCTGAGGCGGCTGGGCCCGGGCCTGTGCCCGCCCGCCTGTCCTGTCCTGCTCTGTCTAACTCGGTAATTACTGCTCCCCCTCCCCCAGTCCCTACCCCCACCCCAACCACCACATCAAAGTCAGTGATGCCCCAGCTCCATTAACCCCTGCCTCTCCACCGCCCACCAGCCACCCATTCTGCCCCTCCCCCACGGGCCCAACTTGGTCCCTCTCTGCCCCCCGCAGGACAGGGCTCTTCCCACCTCCTCACACTTGTCCCCTTCTCACAGCTCCTGGAAAGGCAGGGCTTTCCCTTACCTGATGGGCTTCATCACACAAGAGTGCTCCCTGTTGGTCAGGGCTGAGGGGGGCTAGGAATGGACACAGCGATCCTTCATGGGCGCCCCCTAAGAGAATGTCCTGTGCCTTCTGCTCTCCCACACGGAGGTGGGAGCAGCCGTGTGAGGGAGGGCCTGGGAGGGCAGGAGGGGCTGTGGCTGGCCCGGTACCCCAGCCCTCACTGCACACAAGGACAGGTCCTCAGCAGGGGGTGGACTGCCAGGCCTGAGTCCTCAGCTACCTGTGCTCTGGGTGGCCTTGGGCAAGTCACCTCCTGTCCCTGGATTTTGCTGGACTTGTCACCGTAAATGAGAAGGTTGACCCAGATGATCTCTATGTCCTTTCCAGATCTAATTTCTGGATTAAATGGAGGGCTCAGAGTTGGATGGCCCAGTCCAAGGCGGCCAGGTGGCAAACAGAAGAACCCTCCTTGACCTTTCCCTCTCTTCGTTCCTCCTCAGGGAGTCTGGGGATGCACGCAGGGTCCTGCCCCAGGCAGGCGGGAGGGGGCAGGCTAGAGGGCACTCTTCCTCAGTCCCCAGGGATGGCTTCTGTGTTCCCTGAGCACCTCCTGCTCTGCCTGGCTGGGTGCCCTGCTGCCAGCCTGACTGAGGCCTGGCTGCCTGCCCCGCCCTCGCCTCATCCCTTCCACAGCTGCATTTCTCCATCAAAGTACACATTCTGGAATCCCCCTTGCTGGGCCCTGGTGATCAAACCTCCCACAGATCTCCCCCCACCAACTTCTGGCTTCCAGTGAGAACAGGGCAGGAGGGGCTGCAGGGAAATGTCACAGTGCCAGTGCTGTGGTGGGCTTGGGGCGGCTCCGGCCCAGATCAGGCCAGCCTCCTTTCACCCCTGCCATTTTCTGCTCACAGTCCCATTGTTTCCCTCCAGGGGAAGCTACCAAGGCAGGAGGTTTGCAGGGGGGCACTGGGTGTCCACCTCATCCCACCCTGAGCTTGTCAGGCACCAGCAACAGGACTGCCATGAAGGGCCAGGGCCTCCAGATAAAGCTAAGAGGGGAAAGGGTTTCCAGGCCCAGCCTGGAGTGGGGGTCATAGCTGGAAACCTGGAGTATCAGGAAGAAGCATGGGCCCTTTCCCTGCCTCTGTCTGCACCCACACATGAGGCTGCCCTAGGTCTGGGGGGAGGAGACTTTCAAAAGGCAAGATGAGATGGGGAAGAGAGTGAGACTGAGTGGTGATTTTCCTACTGGAACAAGGGAAAAGTTCCAGTAAAACCCTTCATAGTACATACAAAACAACCAGAGGACAGAGGAAGAGGGAAAAAAGGAGACTGATTTGGCCTTTCTGTGAGAGTGAGCTGTTTTCTACATCTACTGGCTGAAGGTATAAATAACAATGGGTCAGACTTTGAGAAGAACTTGCTGGGAGGTGGAGGGAGGGTGGGAGCAGAGTGGAAGGGGTAGGAGTTGGGGACCAGGAAGCTATAGCTCCTCCCTTCTCTTTCTCACTCTCAAGACCAGCTCTGTCAGGGCCAGAGCATAGGCTGAATGTCCTGGAGGCTATGGGCTGGACGAGATGACCTCCAGAGAGCCTGGCCAATGTCCTGGAATCTGGGATTCTGTGATTCACAAAGATATGATTACAGATGGGGGAGAGACAGACAGAGAGGCTGGAGGCAGAGTTTAGAAAGCATGCATTGCATGGTGGGAGAAGGGGGAGAGAGGGAGAAGGTGGAAGAGAAACATCTTTGGAACCTGGATCCTGAGGCTATTCCAGGGCCCGGGCCACTGCCCTCTAGGCACCTTCTTTCCTAACCAGGACAGTTCTCACTCAGAGCTCCTGGGTCCTCTCTGCTCCCAGCCTGACTGCTGCTAGAAAGTCAGAGGAGATGACAGTGTGTTCTGCAGGTCCAGCTGCTCTCCTGTCCACCACTGGAGCATTGGCCTGGCCAGCAGAATATCTGAGAACAGGGAGAAGATCAGCAAGCAGGTACAAGATAGCAGAGAACAACCTGGAAGTTCCTGGCCCCAAAATATTCCTAACTGAAAGGTGTGTGTGTGTGTGTGTGTGTGTGTGTGTGTGTGTAGAAGTGGCAGGGACCTCAGGCCACCTAGGATGCTGGGTCTGAACCACCAGCCCAAACTTGATCATGGAAGGCAATGGTGGGGTGGGTGGGGACAGGAGTGCAAGCGGAGTCAAAAAGCCTCAAAAAGGGAATCTGGGCTCAGACCAAAGGAATGAAGTGTCAGAAACAGAGTAGAGTGAAGCAGCCAAGGCAGGTGGGAGAGGCAGGTTCTCTCATAACATCTGAGGGAGGCAGTCACTGCACACCTTATCACCCCAGCCCCTCACTCTTCACCCCGCTCCCCCTGCAGCTGTGGCAGTGAAGGCCTCTGTGTTCTCCCACACCTGCCCTCCTCCCCGCCGCCCCTGCTCCCCAGCTTCAGGGTCAGTCTCCAAGGGACCAGGCTTGGCTCCCACCCAACGGCCCCTCCTTCACACAGGGACCTCCTCCCCTCAAGGATACAAACCCCATAATCAACCAATTCAGCACCATTCTACACAACTGTCCCCAGCACATTCAGTCTCCAGGGCCCCCAAAGCCAGTGTTCTGCCTTCCAAGAGCAGAGAAGAGACCCAAGAGGAGACTGTTGTCAGTAAAAGGAAGTAACTGGCATCCGTGCCCACCGCGGGGGTACAGTGGGGACAGAGAAGCCAAGGAGGGAAGACAGAGGCACCACTTCGCGAGCAGAGTGGTATTTCAACCCGAAGGATGTGAACCATTGAATGGAAAGGCAGGAGGGGAAGGGCAGTGCCCAGCAGAGAGAGACCCTGTCCCCACACCTCGGGAAAGAGCAAAGTTAGTAAAGGTGTGTTTAGAGAACAAGAGGGAGATCCCTTTACAAAGTTTTGCCGGGGACCCTAGATTTTAAATTTTAAATTAATTTCCCTTTCTCCCATGAGGACTCCCCAGGAGGATGCAGGGGTGCGCAGGAGCAGATTTACATTGACTGAGAATCCCCAATGTCCTCTCACTTCATAGGTCACCCTACCTCACCCTCCTACCCAGCCTGCCGGGGGGGGGGCACTGCCTCCCCATTTTACAGCTGAGACATTGTGGGGGCGAAGAGAAGTGACTGGCCCAAGGTCACAGGTTCAACAAAAGGTGCAGAATCAATCTCGGATCTATTTCCCAGTTTCTACTGCGTTATGCCAAACCAGGGTCAAAGGACGATAGTCCCGAGCCGAGACCTAGGTCGTCCGCGACCGGCCCCGCACTGACACCGAGCGGGGGGCTGGTCTCCCCGCTTCGCGGCGGCGGTGGGGGGGGCCGGGCGCCCCTGCGCGGGCATCCTGCTCGCGCGTCCCCGCAGGAGAGGCATCTGCCGGCCCCACCCCTGCTTCCAAATCCGGAGGCGGGGGCGGAGCGGAGGGCAGAGCGTCCAGCCAATGGCATGGCGATATGCAAATAGACACAGCCCTGGCTTCTCAGGATTGGCTGGCGCGTCCGCGGTGTCGTCCAAGTCCCTCCTCTCCGAACACCCACCTATTCCGGGCGGGTTCGCAGCCCGTGGGACCCGGACGCCAGAAATCTCGGGGGTCCGGGTTTCTGAGCAGTCCCGACCCGACGCTCCACTTCCCGGTCTCTGCCCAGCCCCCGACACGCAACGTTTCTGCGACCTCTGCCGCCTCGATGTCTGCTCCGGCTGGGGCCGGGTCCCGAGGCCGGGTCTGGGGAGCGTCCTCATGGTTTGCCGGGCCAGGCCCGCCTTCCCCTCGGGGGTCCCCGGGCCCCCTGAACGGCACACTTTCCACCCGTACCCCCATGTGGAAGGGATGGGCCCCGGAGTCCTCCCACTGCCTTTCCTCTGGTTTGTCCGGGGGGAGCAGTAGAGAGAGCCGGGGCCTGACTCGGTGTCCCTTCCGCGCCAGCTCCCGCCCTCCCGCCCACTCTGCGGGACTCGGGGGCCGTCGGGGCGCGGCGCGGGGGGAAGAAGCGGCCGTCGGGCTTCCCTGCCGGGGCTCCCGCCTCGCCCCTCTCGCCAGCTCCTGCCCGGCCCCTAAGTCCAGGGCCCCCGGCACACGTCCTTCTTCCCCTCTCGGACGGCAGGTCCCCGGTCCCCTGGTTTCTCCTCAGCGCCCCCCCCCCGCGTTCCTGGGGCGCTCGCAGCCGGGCGGGCGGGGCGGCCGGGCGGGGAGACGCTCCGCGGGCGCGGGCTGCAGCGCGCGAGCTGCGGGCCGGCGTCCCGGGCAGAGGCAGCAGCGGCGGCGGCACGCGCGCCCCCGGCCCCGGCCCCCCGACGCGCCGCGTCCCGCGCGCCCGGAGCCCAGCAGCGGCCGGAGCGGGCTCCGCGCCCCGAGCGGCCCGGCCCCCCCGCCCCGCGCGCCCGGAGCGGCGCCGCGACGGCCCGCGGCACTCACCACCACAGCCCGCCGACGTGCGCCGGGCCCAGGAGCAGCAGCAGCAGCAGCGCGCGGCTGGCGGGCGCGGGCGGCCGCATCGTGAGCCGCGCGGGCGGGCGGGCGCGCGCCGGGCCGAGGCTGCAGGGCCGACCGGGGCGCGGGGCCCGGCTTCAGCGCGCGCGCGGCGGCGGCCGGGAGGCGACGGCTCCGGCGGCGGCGGGGGGGCCCATCCCGGGCGAGGAGGGGCGCGGCGGAGGCGGAGAGCGGACGGGGCCGCCAGCGCCTGTGTCTCCCGCCGAGCTCGCTCGGGAGAAGAAATCAGAGCCGGGGGCGGGGGCGGGAGGGGAGCGGGCCGGCGGGGGCGGGGGGCAGGGGGGCCGTGGGGGTGGCAGTTGCGACAGTCAGGCGCGGGGCTCTCGGGAGGGAGCCGTGCGCCCCGGGGCGGCGGGCGCGCAGCTCCGCGAGGGCGGGGGCGAGGTCCCGGGGCGGGGCCGGGCGCGCTCGGGGCTGCGGACCCGCCCGCCTCGCCCCCTCACCTCGCCGCCCGCCGACGGGAGCCCCCGGCCGCCGCCCGAAGTGCGGGGCAAGAAGGGGCGGGGAGGGAGGGGCGAGGGGCGCGGAGGGGGGAGGAAGAGGAGCTGAGGAATGGGGGACGGGCTGGAAAGGAGACGTTTGACAGGTTTGTTGACTGTAAAGAGAGAAAACTTCCCAGGAATGAGGGAGTTTGGGGTGGGGGTGCGGAGGGAGACGCTCGAGAGGGGGCCGGGGAGGAAGCCGGTCCGGGACTCTGGGTGCTCTCGAGAGGGCGTCGCGCCCTTCGGCCCGACGCAGACCCTGATGGGGTCGCCTCTCACCCGGCCCCGCCTTCGAGCCTCGCGCCCCTTCCTCGGCCTTTCCCTGTGGAAGGAGCGAGACCCCGGCCTCCGCTCGAGCTCCCCAGCCACCCGCCTCCTCAGGCCGCCGTCGTGGAGGGGTGCGGAGGGGCGGTTAGACGGCAAGAGCTGCCCCTCGACGGGCCGCGCGCTCGCGCTCGGCGGGGGAAGGAGCGATGGGGCGAAGGCTGGAGGCTTCCCGGAGAGCGAAGGGTCGGAACTCGCCGCAGCCGGGCCTCGCGCGTCCGTCCGTCCGCGGGTCCCGGCCTCGCGTAGTTCCACCAGCTTGACCCGGGGCAGAAGGGGTGGGAGAGCCAGCTGCAGGTGAGATGGCGTTTATCTGATTCTCTAATGCCACAAAAATGTCTTTGATGCCCCTGGCCCCCTCCCCACGGGGGGGAGGGGAGATCAAAGGCCCCGTGGGGAGGAGGGACAGCTCCATTCATCACACCAAGCGGCCTGGCAGCCGCTGCAAGCTGCAACCCCAGCTCCTGGCCTCTACCTCTGGCCCACGTGCCCCAGGGTGCCGAGGGACAGGTGGCACAGGAGGCTCGAGTGGCCAGCCACCCTCAAGGGTGTCCTGGGGTGGAAGCACAGAGCGAGGACCACTAGCCCGTGTGGCAGAAACTCGGGGCGCCCAGGGGAAAGCTCCTGGTGTTTCAGAGTGGGAAGAGTAGCTTCACTCTCTAACTGCAAGTACTCTCCCCACACCCGGGGAACGGAGAGAAGGCAAGGTCCTGGGTCTCCCAAAGAGTGGGGATAAGGGGACCAAGAGGGAGGCCAAAGGCATGCAACAAAAGAGCACAGATGCCTGTCCCAGGGGCGCAGGCAGAGCTGGGAAAGGAAGGGCGGGCACGTGGAGAAGACAAATGGAGACACCCTGGCCTATGGAGGCCCCAGGTGCACTGCAAGCCTGCCCCCCCCCCCCCAAGCTGCCCGCCCGTTCCTGGTTGCAGATAGTCTAATCCCTGTTCCTGGTGCAGATAGTCCTGGTGAGGGGACTAGGGCTGGCTAGGGGAGGAGAAGGGACCCTGGGGGCTGGGGAGGAGGGAGGGCTTGTGTCGGGGTTAGATAGTGGGAGAGGGCATGGCCCAAGTGCTGCCCTCTTCCACTTTCGCTTTGGATAGCATCCGAATGCCACACAAAGCCCCTGCACCTATTAATTCTGTACCCAGCTTCTGTTTCTGTAGGGCAATGCCAACTCTGGACACTGCACACTCAAGCAGATACCCTAAGTTGGGCACACGCTCGGATGAGATGGTGCTGGACAGGCACTTGGAGAGCTCTGGGGTCCCTGGAGACGGCAGGTGGCCAATAACCAGCCCCTTGGGAACCACTGCCTGGGTTTCCAAACCCCCTGCCCGCCCCTGCCCCCACCCTGCTACTGTTATTGCAGATTATGAAATGCTCTCCCTATCCTGCATTCTTCTCCGAGGCAAGAATTTTAATGTATTTGTCTTTGTCATCAGGGGACCAGGGCTCTGGGACCGCCCTGCCTCTGCCTGAGGAGGGAGCGCCCCAAATCCAGGCCCTGCTGCCTCCAGACCCCAGCCTCTCTCCATCACCACCCCCTCATGCCCTAGTCCTGCCCCTTGCCTCCCCCTCCTAAGACATAGTCTCTCTGTGGGGTGGATAAAAATGATGTTATTGAAACAACAGAATTGGGAGCAGTGGCAGGGAGCAGGGATCAGCTCAGGAAACTGGGGTGTTTGCCAAGAAGCCTTCTCCCCCGCAGGCGGCCTTTCTGCCCCCACCCCCCACCTTTCCTACAAACACACACAGATCGCCCCACCCCTCCTGCAGTATTCTCTCTGGCCAGATCTTGCAGAATATTTGGCCATCCCTGGACTCCACAAGCCCTCACCCTGTCCCCGCCATCCAGAGTCCTGTCCCAGAATCAGTCAGACCAGTAGTGCCTGTAGAAGCAGGGGGGCAGGAGGGAGTAGAAGGTTGGGGTCCATGATGAGCAGACCTCCTGAACCCTAATGTGCAGGACCTCTGTTCCAAGGGCAACCTTGTCTCTGCTCACTCCCCCTTGCATTCTCTGTACTTCCATCTGGGAGTTGGCTGGCATCTGGGCAGACCCAGAGCATGACTTGTGCCCTTAAGGCCTACAAGCCTTCAGCATGATGAGTTCAGATGTTCCGAGGCTTCAGTCCATTATTACCTTGGAAGGCTTTCCAGAAAGCAGGACTGGGGGACCTATGAGAAGGACAGATCGAGATGTGAGCACATGCAGGCTCTCACACCCACAGACACACAGCTAGATATAGGTCTCCAGATAACTCACGGACACCCCAGGACACCTTCCTTCCCTACGCAATGCGGGATGACTTTCACCCACTGGTACAGATGGACCCACAGATGGGCTGACTCAAGCTGAGACACATGCCTGCCTGCCTGGAGATCTCTCTCTCACACACACATACACACGCTCACCACCTCTGCACAGACATGCATGTAGGGGAATGTTCACGAGGGACTGGAATGGGAGCACAGCAGCTCCGAAATGGGCAGCCAGAATAGGGTGGCCCTCCCCGACCCTGCTCGCTCTCCTCTGAGCACTGATCTCCTCCACATCTTCCTCCCCTGCTCTGCCTTTACACCCTTTCTAGGCCCTCGTGCAAAGGAGCCAGAGAAGGAGAGCAGTGGAAATCTGGTTGTGGGGCTGGAGAGGAAGGAGGGGCAGAGGTGGGGACTGTGGAGGGGGAGAGAGGCAGCTGGAGGTAGATAACATCAGAATTGCTGCAGGCAAAAGCAGAGCCCTCTCTCTGTCAGATTCCCTCTCGAGCTGTCTCTCGGTGTGTCTTTTCACGTCTCTCCCATCTCCATAATTTGGTCTCTATTTGTGTCTGTCTCTAAATCACTTTCGCTGTTTCTTTGTTTCTCAGAACGACCGAAGCTGCAGGAGCCCAGGAATTTGGGCCTGTGACCCTTCCCCTCCCAATAACCTCCCTCCCTCCCTCTCTCCCGACTTCCCTCCCTCCTCTTTCCCCTGCAATGGGACCAAACTCTCATTCCTTTAGGGTGGTGACAGGACTCGAAAATTCCTAAAGGCCCCGGGTCTCTGGGTCCCAGGAGAACAGAGAGGAGAGGCCAATCCTCTAGAGAGAGGGAGGGAAGGAGAGAGACACAGGGATTTTCCTCTCCCTTCTGTATCCCAGATCCCTCTCCTCCAGCTTTTCCCAGCCCACCTGAAATCCCCAGGATGTGCCTTCCCAGCGAGTGCAGGAATTCAGATGCCTGGTTCCAGCTTTAACCAGGCTTATTCCTGCCTGACAGGCCAAGTTTCCTCGGAGACTCCCTCTGGGCCTTTGTCCAAGGGAACCCCCCCACCCTGGGCCCCGTTCCCCACAGAGCCCACCTGCCTCTCATCTTCCACATGTCTCACCCCTATCCATGCCCCCAACCTTCCAATCACCCCATCAGTCAAAGGGAGAAAGAGGTGGGGGGAGGAAGGGTGCTTGCAGGACGGGGAGGGGGAGCAGCAACTGAGAAGGAGGGGCTGCTGCTGGCCCACCAGGACGGGACTGGGGGAAACCAGGGAACATTTGTTTCCACTTTGCTCAGCCCAGTACCCTCAAAGGGAGCCAGTGGACCTAGAAGTCTCTCCAGCCCTCACGGTCCATGCCTGGTTCCTGAGTTATATAGACTGTGGGCTGGGCAGAGGGACCCTGGCATGGCCTTGGGGGTTCTGGTTCTGGAAGGATGTCTATTCTCACAATTCTTGCCTCCCTACGTGACGCTACCCATCCCACAGCTTCATCTCTCACATCTGAGGGAATCAGGGCCCTTCAATCCTGCTCATCAGCCCCAGATTCCCTGCTAATTATGCTGATGTCTGTCATCTGTCTTTCCCTGGGCAGCAGTCAGCAATTATTTAATCAATCACCTACTATGTGCCAGGCACCCAGCTAGACTGTGGAGAAACAAAGGCAAACAAAAGCAGACATAACCTCCACTCTCATGGAGTTGCTGGTCATTAATCACATCCTCTCACAAACGACGGGAAACCGCAACCTTGACCTGTGCTGTGGAAGCAAAGGGAGGGGCCTGTGAGAGGCTCAGGCAGGGAAATCGGCCACCACTTGTCAGGGAGGGTGGAGAAGGCTTCCCTGAGGAGAGACCACGCCAACTGAGCTGGTCAGCGATGAGGCCAGAGGGGCTAGGGGGGCGCAAACCAAGTCACGTCTTACAGACGTGGAAGGAAATTATGTTTTTTGTTTTTTACAAAAGAACATAATTGGGAATTCTAAGGACAAAGAGGGAATTCTTACAATTCTGCTGCAGGAGGGAAGAAAAAGAGTTGGAGGGGATTTAATCTCTAGATTAAAGAAGACCCAACAGACATGCAAAGAAAAAAAAAATTGAACAGGCGAAGCTGAACAGTTGTATTTGGGGAGGCATGCTTGGATGACAAAGAAAAATAAGCAGATGTTTGCCATAAAAGTCAGGAGAGTTGCCCTGGGGGTGGGGGCAGGCGGACTTGTTTTGAGGGGCACGTGGAACAGCATGGCTGGCAAGGACCTGCCTCTTTTCATGACAGTTGGTTTCAAGGGTGTTCAATGGTACATTCCTTCTACGTTCTTTTCTGTTCATTACCTTTACAACAAGGTAGCTTTGGTTGTTGTTTGTTTGTTTGTTTTTAACAGCGGGAAAGCACTGTGGAGATTCTCTGGGACAAGTCAGGTCCACATTCAGAAGCCACAGCTCGGGCCACAGTGTGAAAGGGGAACTGAGAGGAGCCAGAACGGCCTCAGGAGGACTAGTTTACAGGCTCTGTGATGGCCTCGGTGAAAACATGTCGTAGCTTTGCCTTGGGTGAATGTTCAAAGACGTGGACAGAAGACAGTTCTGACCAGTGAGGAGGAAACAGGCTGGAGTGGACTTGGGGAGAGGTTGGAAATGGGGGTGAGGAAGCAGGCGATGGTGAGGAGGCCTGACAACACGGACGGTGGTGTGTCCATCCACTCAGCTGCGGACACTCGAAGGGGACCAGCTTCAGGAGAGGGTGGGGGAGTTTTTGACATGAATTAAAGACGATTCCAAAACTTTCATGAGAAGATGTCGACTAGGCAGTTGGATGTGTGGGTCTGGAGCGCAGAGCCCAGGCCTGGGCTGAGTCATCTTGGTGTAGGGTATAATTAAGCCAGGAGCACAGCCGACATTGCCCAGGGGAAGGAGAGTGAGTGAGGCCTTGCTGAAGTGTCTGGTGGCTGGATGAAGGGGAAGAGGCTGCAGAGGAGACTGAGGAGGGGCCACAGGGGCAGGAGGGAAAAGAGCATGGTGGTTTCTGGAGGCACTTGGAGAAGAGCGCCTGGGCAGCTGTATCAGCCACTCTCTGAGAACCAGGCGGAGGAGGGTGGGGGCGGAAATGTGCCCTCAGAGCACAGAGGAAAACCACTGGATCAGTTAAACCTCAGGCTAATTTTGCCAAAGCACACATAGAACCCTGGCATTTTCCTGGTCTAAGGCTTCCGTCGGCACACCTTCACTTATAAAATCAAGTCCCAACTTCTAAGCTTGGCACTCAGGCCGCACCACAATTTGTCCCTGTGTCTGTCCTCCAGCTACATCTACCTTTTTTTCTCCAGCAGAGCTCCAGGCTCACAGAGGCTCCTGGTCAGGCCCCCAACCTTGCCCCCACACCTTCCCCCTCCATGCTGCTCAGCCCCAGGTCTGAGTGAACCCAGGTCAGCCCCCAGGGACTTTGTACTCCTGCACACCTGTGGTTGCAGGTAATCACCCCCATTCCCAAGAACACATCGTACTTTGAGCCTGTTTCAGAAGAACTGCATTTTTTTTTAAGATTTATTTATTTGTGAATACAAGAACTGGGGGACAGGCCAGAGGCATTGGTGGGTGAGAGGATTCACCAGAGACAGAGCGGGGAACAGAACAGGCAGATTGACTGAAATACACCGCTGAGGGGAGCAGCGGGAGAGTCAGGAGAGGTCTGCCAAGCCATGTGGGAATCTCCCTGGCTGGCAGGGAATCGAAGCCACGCTGCAGAGGCTGTGGATATCTTGGTAGGTCATGTCTTAACCTCTTGCACCACCAGAATTGCATTTAAATGGCAAGTATTTAGAGTTGATTTCCGACCCCCCTCCCCCAACTTGCTTATGAGTTTTTGGAGGGTTTAAACTTCTCTGGCCAGTGGGGGACATTCCACAATTTGGGGTTCTGTTGAAAGATGCACTTCAGGGCCAGACTGACTCAGCAGCATGATGTCACCTCCTCACCAATACCGGGTCAGGTGGGAAATTGGGGCTCCAGGGGCCATCACAGGATTTCTTAACGTCTCCTCTGCGGGTGCACACACACAGCCCACTACTACCGACGGGCCCCTTCTCAGGGAGCCAGAGCACAGAGTCACAGCGCCATCTCCTGGCAAGGTGGGGCACTGCTCCTTAAGGAGAATATTTATGAAAGGTCGTCTCCATGATAGAAAAGTGCAAACTAAAAATCAGAACCAGGAAGGACACCAACTATTAAATAGCAAAATAATAGAAGGTTTAAAATTTAAAAACTGGCATAGGTGGGTGGGGAAAACCCTATGTATTGCCGGTGGAGCCATAAATTTGATCATACTCTCCAGAGAGCACGCCAACCAAACCAGTCATATCTGCTTCATGATCTCACTTCACCGGGGAGATGCCCAATGTAAGTTATTGAGGAGAAAATAAAGAACCTACTCTACGTATGCAAATATAATTATAAGTATACTTTCTATGTAAATGAAGTGCTGGGATCAGGAGCAATGCTATGGAGCCACAGGGTTCAGCCAACTATGATTTGACTACACAGTGGAATATGATGCAGGCATTGAAATGATATAAATGGTCCTTGAATTGAGACAAAGGAAAATTCTATAAAATAATTTCAAGTGACAAAAGATCACCCAAAATATTATTTTCATAGTAAAATCTATGGGGTAGAAACAATGTGAACAACAATAAAGATCACAAGATTTAAAATCTTATAGTTGGTGTTATTCAGTGGTGAAGAATCACTTTGAGTTTTTTACTCTTTGATTTATTTATGTTTCAGTCAAAACTTGTTTTTATTATAGAGGCTTAAACTATTCAGTGAAAAAAAGTAAGAAGGGACCCAATCAGGAAAATATCCAAAGACCGTGGGGCTGAGGAATTTCCCCTAGAGACAGTCAGGACCAGAGGCCTTCCCTGAGGCTTTTGTCCAAAGTGCTCTCCACAGCCCAGCATGAGTCTTGTGCAGGTACTATGTGCTCAATAAATGACTGTGCAGCCACTAACTTAAAAAAAATGCAGTGTTTGAAAAATCTGCTAGCTTCCTCATTGCCGTTCTTCCAAGAACCTTCCTCAATATTGCGGCTGTGCTTACATCTTTAAGTTATTGGCCATTTCTATGAGGCAGCTCATGCAGGGGCGTCCCTGAACGCACAGCCTAACCTTCCTACTCCCTTCGGTGCCTCCACCAGGGATGACTCTTGGGTTGGTGGGAAGGGAGGTCCTGACAAGCTGGGTGGTCCTCACATCGTGGATTCATCATAGCCAACATGATTTCATCAAAACTGGCTACATGTTTCCTGTGTCCTGGTCACGTGCCATGAGTGTATCACAGACTGGCTTCTCCAGAAGCAGGGGCTCAGATAGAGTTTGGGGTGTGAGGCAGTTTTCTTGGGATCCAACATACTTATGACAGGAAGGGGACAGAAGCAGAAGGGGGCTGTGTGTAAGCTCTGTCAACACAGGAACCTGGAGCACAGTGGGAATGTCCCTCGCTGCGCTGAAATGGCCAAGCCTTTACGTGCCCATCTCACTTGGTCACTAGCTGTGTGGCCCAGCTGCCCCTGAAAGCACTGATGGCTGAGACAGTGTGCTGACCACATGCCCCATAGCTGGGCAAGCAAGCCCTTCTGTAAAGGGGAACTGGGAGCTGCAGGCCTATGTTGACTATGGGGCTTTCGGCAGGTGAGGAAACTGAGTCAAGATCATAATGATTGAGTGGTGGATCTAGGAGTACAAGTTGGGTGTCGGCCTGCACCCTTACCTCAGGCCCCCTCTACCGGTCCCACAGTGACACAGCACTATGACAGGGGAAAGCCCCGAGCATGCCACCCCACCGAGAAGGACTCCCATGGAGCAAAGGTTACTGGATGGTCTGTAAGTGATCAGAAAGGACCAGAGGGTAGCCAAAAGGGCCAACAATATTCCCCATGGACCATTCTGTCCCCTCGCCTGTGTCCCCAGGACTTATTTCCTGTGTGCTCTCTGACCCTCCCATGTCCCTGTATGCTGGGATGCCCACCTTGCCCATGCCCCTAGCACAGCACAGCCTGCTCTGCTCTGCTCACGTGCACTGGCTGCCTACCTGCTGTATAGCAAGTCTCTCCTTAGTGTAGATGCTGCTGCAGTCACTATTTCTTCACTAAAGCTTTGCATTATTGGGCCTCCCCTGTGGCGCAGCGGGTTGAGCGCCGCACTGCAAGGCTGTCCGCAACCTCTGCAGCGTGGGTTCGATTCTGGGCCGGCCGGGGAGAAACCCACATGGCGCAGCTGCTCCCCTCAGCAGTGTCTTCAGTTAGTCTGCCTGCTCTGCTCCCCGCTCCGTCTCTGGTGAATTCTCTCACCCTCCCGCGCCTCTAACTGTACCCTAGTTCTTGTATAAATAAATAAATCTTTTTTAAAAAAGCTTTGCATTATTTTACTTTTAATTTCAAAAGGAAAGCAATATCCCATCAATTGGCTTTGGAAATAGAATGTCACCAAATTCAGCTCAACCATTTACGAGGACCTCAGGAAAGTATCTAGCCTGTCTGTGCCTCGATTTCCTATGAGGATAAGAAGAGATACAGAGAATGCTAATGAGGATTAAATCACATGGTGAAGATATAGAGCAGGGTCAGTACCTGAAACAGAGCAGGTTCTCGTTAACTAGTAAGTGAAGAATTCAGGGCAAGGGTTCAGGTTTCTTGCACTAAGTGAAGACGACAAGGACTCAAACACAATTCCTAGGGAGCCAGATGCATCTATGGGTCATCACCCAGGAGACAAATGATGCATATCTTTGGACCTTTAAGTTTAAATGAAAGCAGTCTAAAGAAAGGTATTAATTACAGCCTGAGTGCTATGCGACTATGGCAAAATCTGTGAAGGGGCCTGAAAAGGATGGTGCTTGGAGAAGCACAGCAGAGGGCACTAGTGAGGCCGAGCGTGCACTAGGGAGGCACTAGGGAGGCTAGCGGCCTCCCTGGGAGGGCAGTAGGGCTACCACCCCAGAGCACAGCAGAGGATCCAGTCTGGAGTCATTCCTTCCAACGATGGTGTGTTGGAAAAACTGCGGGAGAAGGCACAGTTCTGGTCCTCGGGGCTGATTTGCCCTGTGTTCTTGAGCAAGTCACTCCCCCCCCCCCCCCGTCGCTGCCTCAGTTTCCCCATGTGTCGAATCCTTCAATGTCTGTCCCGTACTGCTTGAACAATTGTGGTGAGTCCTCAAAGCCAAGAGGGGGCGCCAGACCCTAAGAGCAGATTCAAGTCCCCCTCAGACCCTCCGGTAGAGGGCAGAGCCTCCACCAGACAGGAAAAGCAAGAGCTGCCTACAGAGCTGGGAAACCCAAGGGACCAGCTGGAGAGACCTCGGCTGCTCAGGAGAACTACCTCTGTGTGGGGACAGGGCGAGCAGTTGTCCGGGGCAAGGCATTTTAACTTTCCGGACTGAAAGCAATTAAAGACTGGCAGTCAGTACTCCAAAGCATCTTTCTTATCCATTCCAGCAATACCTTCCCTTGGGGGCCTTGATAGACCTTGAGATACCAGCCTCCCCCACCCTCCCAGCCCTCCCCACTTACAAAAAAAGCTTTTTCAAATACTTGGGGAAAAGAAATGTAGCATCACAGAAAACTGCCACATTATATGTAAGATTCAAATGCAACCATTTCGCTTCCTGTAAGTTAAAAATAAATTTGCTCTTGCAAAATGTTTAAATAAGACAGAGAAATAATCATCTATGTTATAGCAAAGACATACCATAAATTTAGGGCTCTGTGTATACCGATGGGGTCAAGACGTATAGGAAGAAAGCATGACTGTAAGTTTTACAATATAAGACATGAAGAAAACAACAGTGTCCCTGGGGCCAACTCATAAATGGCTACATCTCTGGAAAGAAACACAAGAAACTATGAGTAGGGCTATCTTTGGGACATGGGAAAAGGGAGCTTTACGTTTCGTTTTTATATCTCTGTGGATGGTTCTGGAACTTTCAAACAATGCACATATATTATTAGTTTTTAAATGTCGACAGGGATTATCTGGTGGGAAGATTATGGGCCATGTTTGCTTTTACTTTTAGCTTTAAATTTTTTCGACAAAAATGTTATATGGGTAGCACATTGTAAGTTTCAAAAATCACAGCAGTATAACCAAGTGTGATGGAGAGCTCACTTCCACTCTGTTCCCATCTACCACATATTTACCTTCCGCCCCCCCCGCCCCCCCCCGGCCCCTCTTCTGCCAGATCCTATGGGTAAGCACTTTTGTTTCATGTTTATCTTCCAGTGTTTTTTTTGTGCAGAATCAAGCAATATAAATGCATATTCTGGTCCCCCCCTTCTCACACAAAAGGTAGCATACTCTGTCTGCTGCCCTGAATCTTGCTTATTCTGTTTAATAATATGTCCTGGATTGCTTTCCACACCCACAAAATGTCTTTCTCATCTTCCACCTGCTTACTTTGCCAATGTCAGTGTTTAGTGCCATGAGTTTCCCTCTCAGTACTGCTTTAGTAATCTTAGGGATTGGGAATCAAGGTTCCAAAAAAGCAAGTGATTTGAGGAAAGTCACAGGGTTTGTGTCATCCCTCTCTTGTGGACAGAGCAGTGGCTTTGTAACAGGGTGGTCCCCAGGAAAGGGGGAGGTTCCCTGCCTCACCCAAGGGAGGGTGGAGCTGAGCAGGGAGAGAAGCTGCAGAGGAGACTGAGGTAGGAAGCAGGATGGAGCCAGGAGACCTGGAGGAGGCGCATGGAGCCTAGAGACACGTGAAGAAACTGCGCTTGCCTTTTGGTCATGGACGGGGTGACAGAGATGTGGGTGAGACCTGTGGGGAGGTGACAATGGCAGCTTTTATCTTGATTTTAATTTTGCTCTTTTCCTTCTGGGCTTGTCTGGTTGTTTCTAACCCTTTTCTGTGCGTCCCCACTGGAAGGTGCTTTAGACTTGTGCCGGCTTTGGGGCCTTGCTCTGGGCCAATCCCATTTGGATGGACTTTTACCCACGAGGGGACAGGTAACTTTGGGTGCTTGATTTAGAAACTAGATTCTTTGCCTTTCCTGTATTGTTTCCTAGTTTTATTAAAGTTTCTTCCCATTAAAGTCTCATATGTTTTGTGTTGATGCGGCAGATGGCAGAACCCATTTAGAGCAGGCAGGTTTGCAGGGTTTGGGCTGCCCCTCTCCCTGCCCTATAACAGATTCATGGAGACCCAGAGTCTCCAAGTCCTCTGGGGCCCTGGGTCAAGTGGGACTTCTTAAGCAAGCTGTCTACTTAAGTTTGCATGCACCTGGGAGTGTGATAAGAGAGAATTTGAACCTGGCCTATTATTGGAATGTAAACATGTGCAGCTGGCAGGTTGGGACTTCTTGAATTAGGTCCAGTTAGGGGAGGGATAGAGAAAATAGACGGGGAGGAGAGAGAGAAGGGGAGGAGAAAGGAATAAATAAGAGCGGGGCGGAGGAGAGGAGGAGGAGTAGACTGATAAGTAGAGCTGCTCTGTGAGCCACAGGGATGTTGGAGAATCCTGGACCATGATCCTCCATATCCTCAATCTCTGGAAAGGAGAAGACTGATATAAGGAAATGGGGGGAACTACTAGGGACCAGAGTTTGGCTGTGGAAAACTCTTTTGAAATAACTGATCTGAGAAGTAGATGGAAAGCTTCTGTTTACCAAAGGAGACAGAAGCCATCATGGTCGGTGGTCAGCAGAGTAAGAAGGCACAGCCAGTGGTGTGACCACTACCATCACCCCCTGATGCATTTGAAGGTGTCTAGGTCTTCTGTTTTAGAAGTGGCAGAGTATCAGAACTCTCTCAGCTGCAGGCGACAGAAGACTCAATTCCAACTGTATTAGATAAAAAAGATTCGGCCAGTTAATGTAACTAAAAAACCCATTATGAGGTCTTCAGGTACACTTTGATCCAGAGACTCAATAAATGTCAGAAAGATGATCCTCCTCATCATATTTTTTTAAAGATTTATTTATTTATGCATACAAGAGCTGGGGTACAGGCCAGAGGTGCAGGGGGTGAGAGGGTTCACCAGAGACAGAGTGGGGAGCAGAACAGGCAGTTTGCCTGAAGTACACTGTAGAGGGGAGCAGTGGGCGAGACAGGAGAGGTCTGCTGCGCCATGTGAGTAGCTCCCTGGCCGGCCAGGGGAATCAAACTTGTGCTGCAGTGGCTGCGGACAGCTTCATAGGTTTGTCTTAACCCCTTGCACTACCAGGGAGACCCCACCTCATCATACTGAAGTTCTGCTTTCTGTTATGTCTTCATTCTCAAGCAGCTCCGCTCTGCATGGTTGCAGAATCTCCACACTTACATCCTCACAAGTGCAAACTCAGTGGGAAGAAAATTTTCATTTGTTCAGCAAATGTCCCAGGATTCATCTTTATTCGACTAATTTGGTTAATGCTCCCCCTGCCCCCACTCCCAGCAAGTGCTGATTGACTAAGTCTGAGTCAAGGATATACTTTCTGGAACCCACAGTTAAGTTCCTCTGAAAACCATGTGCTCTGAGATTGCAGGAATTGTGGTTCCCTGAAGGAGAACATGGGAAGTAAATGTGTATTGGATAGATGAAAGTGCCATCTGTCCACGTCAATCTCCAGCAGGGCACAGGAAAAGACTCACAAAGCCTGGGGGGCAGCCTAGGTTGCATTGACAAGGTGCTGGTCCTGTCCAGGTCCTTGGATTACTGGATTGGATACTCCTTGGTTTCAGCTACACGGAGACGGGATTGGAGCTGGCATGTCGAGGTGACTGATGTCATAACCTCCCAACCACTCTGGCCCCAGGGGCCCCATTTGTGATTTATTGGTAATAGGCCTCATTTGGCCTACTCCCTTGGCTTCCTCCAGCTGTTTTTCTCCCTCTGATATAAAAATAACACTTAAACAGTATCCCCACTCCATGTCCTAGACTAATCAGCGTATCCAGGGATAGCAGTTAAATTCACCCTCGGATCAGGGGGCAGGATCTTTATTACACCCAGTTCTATGAACGAGCCAAGAAGCAGGGTTTCAAGAAATAGGATACCATGACCAAAGACTAAAATCAAACATCCAAGGAGTATTTATTTCCCAACAAAGGCCAGTGCCTTCTGATTTGCTCTGCCAGAGAGGGTGGGTGGGGCCAGGCTGGCAGCAAGCACCCTGTGGGTCTCTGAGAGGCAAAGGGCAGGGGCAGGGGCAGGACCAAGCCAGACAGAGAGCTCCTGTTTTACAACTGGAAAATCACTGTGATGTTAATGCTGAGCAGCACTGCCCTCTGCCTCCCAGTGGGACCCCTACTCCTGCCACCTTTGATACCACCGTGAGCTCACTGCAGAGGAGACAAGAGCCCCCACCCCAGCCCCCCCTGCCTGCCTGCTAAGGACCCTGGTAGCTGGACCCTAGTAGGGGGACTGGAAGCAGGTGGTGAGGAAATCATAAGAACCACTTACTGAGCATATGTTACATGCCAGACCCGTGTTTTACTCCCATTAAGCTTGGCAGTTAAGGGTGGGGCAACAGAGTCCAGAAACGCTGGGTCAACTCTCAGGTCCATCTTGCTAGCTTTGAGATCTTGATGAAATTACTTAATGTCTTTGTGTCTCAATTTTCTCACATGTAAAATTATAATAATAAAAGTTTTCACTACACAGGATTGTGAGGGATTACCCAGGACACCGCACACGTGTAGATGTTAAGCGCCGTGTAAGTGGGAAGGATTAGTACACACACGTGCTATTGCTCACCCCACTCGAGGCTTTGATGTAAATGTGTTAGCTAGAGAGGTGTGGCTGCTGCGGCAAAGGTCGGATTTGTCGGTGGCTAAAACAAGATAGTTTATTTCTCTTTATAACACACAACACCAGATATAGAGCTAGGTCAGCATATGGAAGTCCTAGCATTTCATCTTCCACCTTCATCTTCCACCGCTTGGCTCACACGACAGCTTCAGCTCCCACCATATTATCAATTCCAGCTAGTAGTGTGGGGAAAACCTGCCCCTTCCTTCTGAGGTCAACTTTGAGTTTGCATGTAACATTGCTGCTCAGATCCTGTCAGCCAAGCTTAGGCATGTGGCCATGTTATCTGTAAAGAAGCTAGGAAGGGGGCTTCCCTTGGTGGCGCAGCAGTTGAGCACTGGGCTGCGAAGCTGCCCACAGCCTCTGCAGCGTCGGTTCGATCCCCAGCCACTGGCGAGGGTCCCACATGGCGCAACAGACCTCTCCTGCCGCGCCCGCTGCTCCCCTCAGCAGTGTATTTCGTCAGTCTGCCTGTTCTGTTCCCCACTCTGGCTCTGGTGAATTCTCTCACCCTCCTGTGCTTCTGACTGTACCCAGTGCTTGTATAAATAAATAAATAAATCTTTAAAAAAAAAAGAAAAAAGAAGCTAGGAAGGGCCTCCCTGATGGCACAAGGGGTTAAGACGGAATCTATGAAGCTATCTGCAGCCACTGCAGCACGAGTTCTATCCCAGGCCAGGGAGTTACCCACATGGTTCAGCAGACCTCTCCTGGATCACCCCCTTCTCCCCTCAGCAGTGTACTTCAGTCAATCTGCCTGTTCTGCTCCCCACTCTGTCTCTGGTGAATCCTCTCACCCCCCACACCTTTGGCCTGTACCCCAGCTCTTGTATGCATAAATAAATAAATCTTAAAAAAAAGAAGAAGCTAGGAAATAAATCTTGCACTTAGTTAAATTGAGAGCATTTACTCATAGAGGAAGAATTGATATTGCCCTGCCAGAGTCCACCACTTATCTACCATATGTTCAGAGGCACCTGGAGTCTGCCCAGAAGCTTTTATACTCGTTTTATACTGTGGAAACGGGCTTGGAGAAAATGAGCAACACTTCCCAAGGTCTTACAGCAAGTAAATGCCAGAGTGTGAATTTTAAACAGAGCCATTTGACCCCCAAATCAGGTTTTCACATCGAGCAAACATCTTTTGGTCACCAAGGTGCCCACTGCTTACTTAGAGATCAAAGATATTCACACAACTATAACTTAACATGCAATTGTTGCATAAACGCCAGCACAGTCTGTCCGGAGATGTGTTCACAGAACATGCAATCAGGGAAAGCTTTCTTAAGGAGGAGGCCCTGCTACCAGCCCTATAGGGTGGAGCATGTCTAAGTTGGAAGGGAAAAGGAGTATTGGAGAAGGCAGTGATGTGAGCCGAGTCTGCGAAGGCAGCCTGAGCACAAGGAAGGTGGGAGCACCCCAGGTCCAATGCGTCACTTATCTCTAGGATGGGCCGCTTGATCCTTCCACCATTTGAGGCACCCCATTAACCGTGCCTTAGAAATTCCATCATGTGGGAGCAGACAGGAATCCATCACAAGGGCCCCATGGAAGGAGAGCTGCATGCACCGCATCTGTCCAAGGCAATATGGAAAGGCAAAGTCCCTCCCCTGCTCTGTCTCCTCCACCCTCCCCATAAACAGACCAGGGGTTTTGAGGGATGATGAGAAATATATTCATCGAATTCAGCAGAAACCTAGTATCCTTAGGAGTGTCTACTCTGGGGCCAGGGCCTGGGATGGAAGAGATTGGAAGGAGGGAGAGGAAGGGAGGGGCAGAGAGAGGAGAGCTGGAGCAGCTGGGTCAGCATTCCTGAATTGGACACTGACTCAGGGCCCAGGAATGCCAAGGAAGGGGGGGTGGGCAGCCACTAGAGCCAGGCTGGGATCCTATTGGCACCAGGACATGTAGGGACAACACACATAGCAGGATGGGGGGACCAGCGCCCCTGCACACCTGGACCTGCCTCCCGAGCACAGGTAGAAACAGGTGTCTCTGTTTCTCACCCTGTGGGCAGGTAGAGACCCCTCAATCCCACTGCACACCTTTAAGGTGATCCTTATAGCTCCCACGTGCCCAAATCACCTCCACCTCCTCCCCCAGAGAGAGAAAGAGACTGTGGGACGACATGGGAACCTCTAGACACACACTGGCCACTCCCAGCACCACCTGCACACCCCTTTTCCCCAGTCCCCCACCAGCTGTCCTCTCTAGCTCCAGCCCACCCTACCGAGTCTGTGCAAGGGAGAAAGTGAAGCTCCACCACTTTCCCGCCTTTGGGGCCTGACCAGGATGAAAGAGGCCTGAAGAGCAGGAACTCAGCACACTGAGCACCCACCTCTCCCCAACCCGGTGCCCACTCAGTGTTCCAAGTCACCTCCCTCGCAGCAGGGTTCAGGTTTGTCGGAGACTCAGGGGGTGACAAGGACTAGGAATCAAGACTCCAGGTGGGCCCCTCTCCTCCCCACCCCACCCCCACCCAGCAGGGCCGGAGCAGCTGAGCGGGCGGACCCTCCCTCTCTGCTGCCTGACACCCAATCAGAGAGAAACTGATCCGGGGCAGGCCGGGGCCAGAGGCCAGGCCCAGAATAGTGCTGCCCAGCCGCAGTGTCTTGCTCTTTGTTGGTCCAGGCTGGCCGCATGGAGCCCGAACTGGAGAGCGCGCTGCCCACGGTACAGGGATTCTGGGGGGGCCGGCCAGGACTCCCCGCAACTGAGGACGAAGGATTGAGAGCACACCGTGTGATTGTGTGTGTATGTGAGTGTGAGCGTCTTGGTGCGTGTGGCCTGGGTCTTCTGTCTGCGAGTACGGGCGTCTGTGTGTACCCCATTTAGAAGTGAGCAGGCGTGATTTGGTGTGTGTGTCTTGAGCACGTGTACGCGTGTATGGGGTGCATGTTTCTGCATCTGTGAGTGGGAGTTCATGGGTATGTGTGTGTGTGTATTTGTAGGGGGGTATGTGCATGTATTTGTGGGGGTGTGTATGTGCGTGCATGAGTGCACACACGTGCGCATGTGCACTGTGGGAAGGGGAAGGCCTTTGGTTTGAGAGCATAGGGTGTTTGCCCCACCCCTTCAGACATGTTGCTCCCCACAGACCCCATCCTGGAGCAGCCTTGGGGTACCAGAGCATCAAGGTAGGTGGGGTTTCCCCTTATGGGCCTAGCCTCCTCTCCCCATTCCTTTATCCCGGCCTCTGTGGGCCCCATTAGTCCCCCCAGGCTGGCTTTTGTCTTTCCCCCTTTTCCTTCTTTGTTCTTTGTTTCTTCCTCTTCTTTTCCCTTTTGGAAGAAGAAGGGGTGGGGGAGGGAATCTAGAGTCTAAAGAATTGAACCCCAGTCCTGACTTTACCATCTACTAGCCGTGTGATTTATGGCAAATTGCTCTCTGGCCTCAGGTCCCTCATTAGTAAAATAAGCATGATAATCGTGTCTCCTAAGAGTGCTATGAGGTTTGAATGACAAATACTCTGGAGAAAAACCCTTTGGAAGCTTGCAAGTATTATATATTACTATTAATAACATTTAATGGATTTTGTTCGATTAATCCCTATTAGCCAAACAGATCCCCTTCTGCTTTGCAGAGATGGACTTCCTAGGGCAAACAGATAGCAATTCGTGGCCATCTCTGGCTGTAACCACCAGTTCAGAAAGAAGCCAGGGGAGACGGGGGGCCAAGGCCTTGAGATGGACAAGGCAAGAGGCTGTGGAGGAGGAAGACCTACCAGGCCTGGAGGAAGGTGAGGCCAGGACCTGTTCTGGGGAGGGGGTGTGGGGACAGTAGGATGTTCCAGAGCCTGGGCCAGGGCTCTGTCCTGGATGCCTCCATAACACAGAGGACCCAACTCTCACCTCATAGCCTCAGTCTCCCCATAGGGGAGAAAACAACAGGCTTGCAGACCTCGGGGCCCAGCATGAGCTACTCAGTAAAAAGGGACAGAGCAACTATCTTGTAGGGCTCTCTGAGTCTCGGTTTACTCACCTGCAAGATGGGAGCCACAGTGAGAATGAACTGACAGTAGCTGAGAAAGTGTCTTTGGAAGATGGAGTTACTATCCTCTCTCTCCAAACAGGATCCCCATCCAGGACAGCTGCTGAGTCCACCAGGCTGGAGGCCACATTCCCTAAGGCCACACCCTTGGCACAAGCTGCTCTCACGGCCAGGGTGGACACCCCACCAATAGAATGG